>NC_055703.1:10587827-13087827 GCF_017639745.1 Melanotaenia boesemani
TCTTGACTGATAGGGACACTCCTAATGCATATTTAATTATCTGAGCCAAAGCTATGCTGGAATATTTCAATTACATGCATTAAAATTCCACCGGAAGACCAGCTTTGTGTTTAATTTGATTCTGTATAATTTCCGTAAAATGAATTTTAATTGTTATGACCAATCTTAAAATAAATTGGCATATATTTCCTTCCCCCCCAAACAGTGAGGTGCCTTTTCATTTGGATTTTAGAAGGTCCAATCAGACTGTATTTTGCTAAACTAAGAAAATGGAGTCCATCTAGATAACTTTGTGTGAGAAAGTCGTGAAGACAGTGAGTGCTCTATTAACCCACTTTACCGAGGCAGAGACTGGCCCCCAGGAAAACTCATCACAGAGGGGTGTAGTTGTACTTTATAGTAAGAGGATTTGAATGTTAAAGGGAGACTTATGACCTTTTGTTATGCCAGCATCAGCAATGTCAGGTGAATCCTAACGAGCTGCGATGCTTCTCCATCTAGACTTTGTATTGTGGGTGTCACAGTAACCTGAACATCTGCTTTTTTTTCTCTACAGTTGGCTGCCTATTTCTGTTTTAAAATGACACTGGCACCTGGGTCTTTGTTGTTGCATATGAAATTTTCACCCTCTTTGAAAATGAAATATGCATCACGCTCTCTTTCTGTCTCTTTTTCTCCATCAGTGGTTTCTGTTGTCCGAGTGAATCCAGCAGGTTCTGTCAGGTAGAGATGAGCTTCCCCTATTCGAAAATCAGAAGACACAGCCGCCTCATAATTAGATTTGCTTTCTATGTGGCTGCAGTTCCTTCAATCTAATCTATTTATGCATTCCCTCTTTCAGGCCTCATTGAGATTCTATCGCCTTGTATTTGTACCCTGCCTGTCAAAACGGCCTTCTTTTCTTCACAATTTTGGGCTCATTTCACTGGCGGAGATGGGCGATGATTGCCCGCTGGTCTCATCGCGAATGCAATGTGCTGGAACTTAAGAGGCTTCTCTTCTCTCTTTAAAAAGGCTGGAGACTGTGTCTCTGTGTGTTTGTGTGTCTTATGTGTGAGTGTGCATGTTTGTTTAGTATAGAACACAGGCTTGGTAGTTGGTTTGTGTTTTCTTGTGCATGCACTCATGTCCTTCTGTCTCTCTAGTATTGATGTGGACGTCAATAAATAGTCTGCATATGGGTGTGTGTGTCTGTGTGTGTATGGCTAAGGTGTGGGGCTATGATGCCAGCAGGGAAAGAGGAGGTGGAGTGTTAAAGTAAGATTAACTTTATTGATCTCTGGGAGGGAGAATCTGTTATTTTGGCTACGGTTAAATATGTAATAAACTCAACATAAAGATGTGTCCCAAAATCCGTTCTCAAATTCACAACCACACACACACACACACACACACACACACACACGCACACACACGCACACACACACACACACACTCCCGTCATTTGCAGCATGGTAATGTGCATGACTGTCTGCTTCAGTTTTTGATCGAAAGATGCTCTCTAGATGGTACAAAATTTACCCTTTTCCAGCCTTTTATCAGAAATAAAATAACTTAATGTCACAAATACTGTATAACTGTAAAGGTTAAAGCTGCTTCTATTAAGTCTCCCGTGTAGAAAGGACTCATTAACTGTGTTTCAAAGGATTGTCTAGCAAATGTGAAGCTTTGTCAAGCAGCAATAAGTGATTAGAAACAAATTAGCAAAACTAAGTTGTGTAGTTTAATCAGAAGGTGACAGAATAGGCTATATTACACATGGCTATATTAAAATGGGAAGAGGGTGTAGAGAATGCTAAATGGAACATAAAAAAGGAGGAGAAGAGGATATAGGGGAAAAGGTGGAGTACAAAAACGGAACTAATCACCCTGCAATTCAGAGAATGAGAGAGTTTGGCATTTTTCTTGTAAATGCTTCTTTATGTCAGCAAGTATCAACCAGGTTTCCTCTCTAGAAGCAAAGAAGCCGATCAGTTATGAGAGTAGAGTATTGTGCTAAAGTCTGGAGCTGCACCTCTTTTATTTATGTATTACAAGAAAAAAAAAGTTTGCTGATTTATTAAAACATGTCTAAACATACAGTTAATAAGGTAAAAAACAGAGTTTTAACAAGTTCTAATGAAACCAGCAAATGTCCAAAGAAACATTTTGAAAGATGTTCCAGGGGTATAAGTTAAATGACTAAAACATGAATTTATAATAGAAGGCTGAAGTTCACATTCCTACAAAGTTCTTAATGTGCAAGACAAGACTAATTTCTTTACAAGTGAAGGATGGATCAAATTTTTGTATGCTAGTATGTAAAGTGCTTTAAATAACTTTGTCATAGACTTAATTTGCCTCAACTATTTTCTTCAACAAAAATGGTAAAAAGGCAAAAACAGAGATGCCTCCTTTTATTAAATTCTAATAAAACTAGCTTGTAACCCTCATAACTGAACATGTGAATATGCATTTCATACTTTGTGTGCTCTAAAATGCCATCTTCTTGGCTTAATTCTGTTTAAATAAAGTGAAAAGCTCATTGCTGTGTAGCTCGGTGTGCATCTTGTAATTAACCCACAATCAAATCACTGATTGAAAATTTCCATGACATTTGATGTGAAAGTTTATTTTACCAGAGTATTTAAATTTTGAGGCTTGCTAGGGTCCCTAAACGTTTACTTTAAATACTTCACAAAGCTGTGTGGAGACAAGGTGTAATGGTTAAAGCACAGCAGCGGTAAAGCTCGTGTCCACTGGAATGAGGATACGTTTGTTTGCTTTGAGGAAAATTGCTATTTCAAAATCTTGCTTTAAGAGAACATAGAGTTTTTGGCCATGTAAATGGGTGCTTTACACAATTACAAGCAAAAGAATTTATTGTGATCTGCAAACAGCAGGTAAAACTGTCCAAGTTTTTGTGTGAGAAACCAAATGAAAATGTAGGTGTGTGTGTACTAAGCTGTCAGTGTGTCTTTTGTTTGCCTGTGTGCTGGGCTAGCTATACATGTTATTTGTTTGCTTGAAAAGGAGAAAGCCCCAAAGTAAATAGGATCCAGGTGACTTGAGGCACTTGCGTCTGTCTCTGGTCTTTCACTCTGTGCATGTCAGCAATGAGACCTGTCGCAGTTTGTTGCCAATCCTATCAACATGAATGGCAATGTCCCCAGAAGGGCATGGCAAAGCTTCAGAACTTCCGAGCAATAAATTACCTCGATAACGACAGTAAATGCTATTTCTGACGAGCTGCTTGCAATTTCATCATTAACCAGCTGACACCTCCTCCAAGCTGACATCAGTCCACACTCAAACTAAATGAGACTCCAAAGTGAAAACATAGGAAAAAAAAGAGGAGAAAAAGAACCAAAGGTTATGAAACATCTGGAGTAATCCAAAACACCTTACAAATAATACAAATCAGTGAAGGCTAACGAGTCATCATTTAGACACGAACACAGACACCAAAGCATAACAACAACCCTCTAATTGGAAAAGCACATAAACTGTTAAATTTAAGGATGAGTCCAAATTCTTACTTTGATGTCCTTCAGCTCATTAAAGTTATTCTAGCAATGCATGGATCTGGTGTGGAGACGCAGAATAAAACATGATGGAAGTACTACAAAAACTGCCCCAATTATCACGATGATCTAAAAAGATGCGAACATAACGCATTGAGGCTGAGGTTTACTCAGGTGGACTAAAGGCTTCAACTTAAAAGCCTTTTGCTAAGGAACAGTCACAATGCCTAGCTTAACCCGAAATCAGAAATTATAAATCATGATTCTCTTTCATTATAAATTATATCTTTAGCTGAGGAGGTTGATGGGTGTTTTTTTTTTTGTAATAACACTTAAAAAATATTACCTGCCTGCTGTCCAGTTAGGTTTAAAATGAGCTTGTTAAAGTTATTAAATTTAGATTAGATATTTTATTTATCCCCAGGGAGTATATTTACAAGTTCAAATCCACTAAATTTAAAATAAAAGGCAACAAATGCTAATAAAACAGTGAAAAAAAAAAGATTTCAAAATTCCAGTGCAAAATAGAAGTTACAGATTAAGGTGCATGATGTGCAGTGTGCATCACAATACAGAACAGGACAATTAGCAATGTTGTTGTGTTGCATGGCGTAGGGGATAAACAATCTCCTCAGTGTGTCAGTGGAGCAGAACAGTGACAGCGGGTTGTCACTGAAGCCACTTCTCTGTCTGGAGATTACGCTGCGCAGAGGATGCAGTTGATTTTCCATGATTTACAGGAGCCTGCTAAGTGCCTGTTGCTCTGTCAGACAGTTTTTGCAGATGTTGAAGGATTCCAGCCTTCTGAGGAAGCACAATCTTATTTGACTGAGCTGGTTCCAGTACTGGTTTGGAGCCAGAGCCAGCCTAAGCACCAGTTCTTTGATTTTCCACGGCCAAGCACCGGCTCCTGCCTCTCAAAACTGTTCCAAGCAGGTACCAACGCTTCGCTGGGCCAGAGCTAAGAACTGCTTCATGTAGGTTACATCAGCGGTTGGGGGCAGAGTTACCAATGGCCTAGCCCTAGCCAACAGAAAAACCACTGAAACACTGAACCGCCATCTTCAAACTAGAGAAGTAATGGTTTGTAAAAACAAAGTTGGCCCAAAGAAGACACCCAGTGTTTCCTGGCAATGTGGTCGTCCTCTGAAATTTAGCTTGAACAGAAGGGGTCCAATCAGAAGCTGTTTTCGGATACCTGCAGAAAGAGATGGTGCAGCAGGCTACGAAAGAAGCATCAACCAGCTAATAAAGGATTTAAAAATGCTGAAAAAACCTTTCAGGGAAAATTGAACTGGAATGCAGCAGCAATGGGATACCCCCCTCTCAAAAAACAAAAAAAAAAAAAAAAAAAAAAAAAAGAAAACCCGTATATAGAAAGACTAAATTCTGTTCGTCATTGGTAGACTGCATTCCCAGGTATTTGTAAGTGTGTACCAACTCCACACAATTACCAGTGATAGTTAGATGAGTATAAAAGAGGCCTGAGGCTCCTAAAATCCACCATCTCCTTGGTCTTGGTTGTGTTGATGTTTCTGTTGCGACAAAACTGTAACTAAACTGAGGGCCACTGTTTGCTAAACGTTTGTTACAACGCTGGCTCTGCTAGGAGAAAGGGGTTGCCAATATTAAAGACAAGAAATTAAATAGATTAAGTAAAAGGTTTATTTTACAATCAAAACAAAAAGGACTAAAGCTAAATGAACAGTTCTGAAAGCAAACAACAACCAAGGGTTTTCAAGATTAACCAAAGTAAAAGTAAACCAAAGACTTAAAGCCATCCACAATATAACAACAAGCAAAAAAAGATCCCAAACCAAGCTTGTTCAAGGAAAATCAAAACAAGTGAATCTAATCACAATCCAGCCAAAACACACTGCAACACCAAGTGGCAAGCTGTGTGAATGATCACAGCAGTCATCTTAAGTAGTAGAGCTCTGGTGATTGGGCCAATTACAGGCAGGTGATGACCAGTGTTGGGAAAGTTACTTCCCAAGTGTAATATATTTCACATTACCAGTTACTTTCAATTTTAAGTAATACATTTCTTTACAATATTACTCTCTGTATAAAGTAATAAGTAACATATTACTTTTCAGTTACTTTTCACCAAAATAAGCATTTAGGACAAGGCATTACGCAATGAAGGTGCGCAATATTTTGTCATGGTGAATAGTTCTCATTTAAATGTAGTTCCTCATTATTATAGTATGTGTGTGGCAACAAAGTCTAATGAGGTTGCATCAGAAAGTAGTTGTTAATATGAACTGCTGAATTACAATAATGTAATGATAATAATAATACATTTTATTTTAAAAAAAGCGCCTTATCAAAGCACCCAAGGACACTGTACAAACATAAGACATTAAAAGTAAGCAAAACATTAAAAGCACAAAACAGAATAAGTGATAGGGGAAGGAAACACTGTGGAAAGATGTATATGGACTTAAGGGGGATAATATGGAAGAATTAAACGACATGATGTGATACAAACTCTTGTTCTACACCTCATTGTTCTTTTCGATTTCTCTGATGTATTCAAAATAGTGAGAGTAAACCCACTTAGAAAATGTCGAGTCGGTTGCCATCATTCCTCGTCCTTTTCTTCTTCTTCTTCTGTTAATTTAAAGCCGCCGCCCTCGTCTTCTTCTTCTTCCTCTTCTTCTTCTTCTTCTACTTCATATTTATTTTCGGCTGTTGCGCGATGGTTGTTTTATTATTTATTTGTCTGATGTTTATACTGACAGTTGGGATTGTAACGCATTACCGGACTCATTTACTGTAATAATATTACCAAAATATAGTTAGTAACGCGTTGTATTACTTCGTTACTGCCAAACGTAGTATATTAGAGTAACGAGTTACCTTTGTAACGCGTTACCCCCAACACTGGTGATGACAGAGTGGACCAATTGTGGACAGGTGATGGCCCAGCCATGTGCTAAGGAGCCAGCCAATCACGGGCAAGTAATGACACAGCCTGGCAGTTGCTGGTGCAATCCAGGCAGTCAGCCAATCACCTGGTTGCAACCAAACACAGAAATTTACATACAAAACCAAGGCCAAGGCCTGGGGCCGTAACAATTCCCCCCCCCCCCCTTACTCCTAAATAGAATAGAATAGAATGCCTTTTATTGTCATTATACACATGTACAACGAGATTAAGCCATCCCCAGTGTCAGTGCAAAGAGAGCAGTATAGAAATAAATAATAAATAAAAGATCTAAGGTATAAAATATTTACAGAAATAAAACAGATGTGCACACTCTAGTTATTTGCAGATATAAGTATGATGTCTATGTCTGAAAAAAAATATATTGCACGTTCAAAGTATTATTGCACGGATCATGATATGTTGTACATGTCATGTGACAGAATGTATTGCACATATGTCGTTAGTGTCCAGAGTATTTCAGATTTGAAGTCCTACAGGAGTTCAGGGCAGTTATTGCTTTTGGAAAGAAACTGTTTTTGAGTCTGTTTGTTTTAGTCCTGATGCACCTGTAGCGCCTCCCAGAGGGCAGCAGGGCAAACAGATCAGAGCCAGGGTGGGAGCTGTCATTTATGATGTTTCTAGCTCTGCTGAGGCAGCGGGAGGTGTAAATGTCCGTCAGGGAGGGGAGAGGGCAGCCAATGATCTTCTGTGCTGTCTTTACCACTCTCTGTAGCCTCTCCTTGTCTGCTAAACACTCCTGTGTCAGCAGTGATACATTTATTCCTTACATTATAAAGTCCAATTAAAGAATAAAGTGGTACTCCAACTGAGACAGACTTAGTACAATACAAAAAATATGCAACACGTGATCAACGCAGAATGTGACCACCATCAAGCTCACCCCACTTCCTCATCCATTCATTCAAAAACACCAGTGAGGTGGTACATGCATCTTTCAAACTTCAACACACACTCACAGCAACACACCAACCCCCCAGATACTGATACTGCGCGTCACCTCATTTATATTCAAACATACCAGTATGACTTTTACATTTTGCCCCTAATTATTGCGCACAACAATTACCCAATCACCAAGATGTAGGAGAAAAATCTAGCAAAATATGTCATAATGAACAAACCCACACCAACTACTCATGAGTCCAGTTCTCAGCCCAAGTGATCAGTCAAGTAAACAAGTCTATCAAAGTCACGAGAAAGAGTTTTCAACATCCGAATACACAGTTTCACCTTCAGTGTAACCAGACTCAGTGAGAATGACCATCTGCCTCAGTGCCATGTGTGGGTCCAACAGGACGACTACACTGGCTCCACTGATCATTAAAAGTGCACGGTGGCCCTGAAGTGTCACAACAAGACAAAAGCCACAACACTTCACAACTAGCCACAACACTCCATAATTAACTGCAATAGAACACTAAAGTAATGGAAGTTGCACCCCTTTTTTGTTTTTAATTTACACAGCACGAAATGGATGAAAAGCAAGATTTCTTTCTAAAAAGTTTGAGAGGTGAGTAAAATACTAATAGTAAATAATGTGTATTAATTGTGGTATGCGCTATAATAAATGTTGTTAACTGTGATGTGCAAATAGAGAATTATTGCTTGTTAGAGGTAGTAACTTCTGTTGCCACTCAATTCCTGTGGCGTAACTATAGCTTGCCCACTCTGTGCAGTAAAAATTCCAAAAAAAGTAAAAAAAAAGTGGTGTAACTTCCATTGCAGCTTTTGTGTTGTGTTTTGGCTTATTGTGGAGTGTTGTGGCTCTTGTGTTTGTGAAGCGGTTAATTGTTGAGTGTTGCATTTTTGTATTTGTGTTGTAGCTTTAGTATTCATGTTGTAGCTTTAGTATTCGTGTTGTGGCTTTAATGTTTGTGTTGTGGCTAGTTGTGGAGTGTTGGGTGTGGCTTTTGTATTGCTGTGACATTGTAAAAGTGATGCTACAACAACAACAAAAGGAACAGAAGGAATGAGTACAGCCTGGAAAAAGATATATATATATATATATATATATATATATATATATATAAAAGATATATATATATATATATATATATATAGTCAAGCCAAAAATTCTGATTTAAAGTTACTTTTATTCAACCAGCAACACTTTTCTTGATTGGAAATGACTCCCCGTCTCCCAGAAGATTATAAGATAATGTACAATGTACTATGTTATCTAATAATTAGGATGCTTTAGAACAGCTTGGACTATTTGGAACGGTCTAGAACTTTGGATTTTTTGACAGTTTGTAAAGGGTATGAATAATTTTGGACATGCCACTTTTTGTTATATATATATATATATATATATATATATATCTCACAAATTTTTATTAACCTACCGCTATTAAAAGGAATAGAATCCTGAGACTAAAGCTGAAAAAAGTAGTGTTAATGAAAATACTCACCCTGTCTTCTCAGTTGAATTCCAACAGTGAAATGGCAGCTATACTAATTGACTGTATTGAGTAAAGTTAGTCAGCATGACAGTGTTATTCTGTGGTGTTTGTTTCCTCCAGGCGTGATCTTTTGGGCATGTAACACATCCATGCATCCTGAGCAGTTGAGCTGGTGACACCATTAGGCTGCAGTGAGCGATGGTCTGTCTGTCACTGCATGAAGGAAGACTTGACAAACTGAGAAATGTCTGTGCAACAGTGGAGTTCTGCCAGTTGCAGCAGGGATGAACATTGTCACTGGTTGGTTTGAAATCTACTTTGGCTAGCTGACTATTGAACCATGTGACTCTTAAAGGAATTACATCTTGGACATGAAGTTGTGTTCTAAAACTCTCACATATTATAAATGCACTGCATTTCATCTAAAAGTTTAATTGCCCTTGACATTTAATACTTGTATGCACAGTATAGATTGAGCTTGCATGTCTTACCACTGTGACAAACCCAAAGCTCATGGGAGCACCTTGAACTTACACCTCACAATACTTTGCAAATAAGATTAGAGCAATTTAATTAGACAGAAAGCCGCAGTAATAAAACCATTAAATTAGTCACTGGTGCAGGGCAACAGTGGCAAAGAATCCCACTAATTAACCTGTGTCTTTTAGACTGTTACAGCCCAGCTTGTCATAATGACGAGGACTTGATGCAGCAATTGCCCTAATGTCTCAACCTTGTCCAAAGCACCTAAATCCTCATCTGCTTTACAGATTTGGCAGAGCATATAAACATATAAAGTGTGCAATGTTTTTTTTTCCACTTACTGGGAGTTGGATGAGTGTAATGGTAACAGCTGGCAACTTGCATGTTTATTTATTAGAATGTTTCTTCAGACGAGAACTCTTAATTAAGGCTTAAATAACATCTTGCAAGTTGTCTCTAATCTTTTATCATCGAGGGCTTGAAGTAATAACTTACCCTGAGCTGAGCCTCTTATGCAGAAGCACAACTTCAGTATGTGCTTTATGGATAATGTCATGGAGGTAAACCACAGCTTCTACAGCGTGTAGCTACACATCAGCCACAATACACAAGCACCTCAAATTCTACTATTATTTCCATCAGACAGCTTATATACAGTTGTTCTTGTGTACAGGAAGGCTAATGCTGGCAACTATTCTTGAGGACACATTTGGTAACCTTTGAGCTTTAGCAAGATTATAGTTAGCATAGCAAAACAATGGAGCACATGGCTTGCATTCAAACTGAAATAAATTTATGTTTCAAAATTGTGTCTTCCTATTAAATATACTAATAATATGTCAGTTACACTCTTAAGAAATAATAACAAAGGAATTGAAGGGTCTCTAATGGGTAGTTTTGTAAACATTTTGAATAAAAGGGTATCGTTGGTATTTTAATGGAAATAACAAATTATCATTTGTTGTGTGTTTCTGCTTGTGGAAGTGGAGTTTCTGGAAAAGCAGCCAATGAGAGTTCAGAATTCTTCTTTATGGATTAAACTGCAAGGTAATTGCCCTATATTGAAGGTCTGCTGGTTGTTCTTTGTTTTAACAACCCATAAAACCAGTCAGAAGGGCTCAGTTTTGTCGTTGAAGCCACTTGAATTAAGTCAAACACCAGGTGAAGATCTAACTCCATACTTGCTACGTCCACCCTTCTATGAGTCTAGTAAGTGTTGACTTTCATTGTCAGGTCACATTTTCATCTTTTCAGAAGGAATATAAAAAAATCTTCTTATTCTCAAATAGAGCACTTGAAGTTCCAGGACTTATTAGGCTCCTCATATTTTCCTAATGCTGCAGCTAGAGGGCAAAGTAGCACAGAAAAACACCTGTCTCAGAGGATTAAAACCTTGCTTAAAACCTTCATTTTTAGTTTTAGTCTAAGTCTGTATGTTAAGTCATTTCATGTGGCATTATGAATGGTCACTGAGATGCAATACTCTGTACTTTTAAATACAGTACAATAGTGGGATATAATCTCAATTCAGTAAAAGCTAAAGGTTCTTTTCACTTTTCATATGATGCAGTGTTCCCTTCAGTTAATATGAGGTCTACATCTTTCCTCTGAGGTTTTCTATCACAGAAATACACCCACAAAGTCATAGTAAGAATCGGTTTGATGTAAAACATCCCATCTAAAAGATTTAAAATGAAATTTTAAGCAGCTCTAACGTTTCTGTTGACGTGGGTTTCCATTTTGGGCGGGTAGGGCTATTGGTGTGTGTCAGCTGATGGTGGCACCCATGGGACCGTGCCTAGCCCCTGGCATTGTCATTCTTCATTGATCAGAGAGGAGAGGCTAACAAGGTCTCCAGGCTACATGCTGCTCTCTGCCTGCTGCAAGAAACCTGCTGCACCTGCTCAATCTCAGCAGGGCTTTTCACGCTGTCTCTAGACAGCGTTAAACAGACATTCTTACTCAAGACTTACCAGGAAATCACAGTATAAACTCATGTGACAAAGAAAGTACAGCCTCTTTCAACTGTAAGGTTTTATGCATCAGGACATGAAAAAAAGACAAAAAATACATGTTTATAAGCGAGTTTGTGTATTTATTTTCTTCATGTCCCTGACATATTTCTGTCATAACCTGTAACCTTGATGATGCAGGTTTTCAGTATTTTCCTCAGTGACTCACAAGGGCCGGTCCTCATGTCCTTTGTGCATTAATGAACTTATTGGGTCCATGAACTTGTAGCCGGTTCACCGGTTGCCCATCCTTGAATCTCTTTTGTTAGATAATATCAGCTGTTGATTGGACACACAACACACGACATGCCATTTTGGGTGTGCTCTTATTCAAGTCATGCTATCAAAAGCTGACCTTCATCAAAGCCATTCACATTGTCTGTTTTTCCTGCTTTCAACACTTCAGTTTCAATAACTGATTGGCTTTCATATACAACCCTTGACAGGTGACATTTTAACCAGATAATCAGTGTTATTTGGGTGAGTGGTTCCAGGGTTGTGAATTAATGGTGCACTTTGTGCATAATTTAAATGTTGAAGAAGATATTAAAACCCGTATTTAGGGAGATCTGGCTAAACTACTTGCCTTGAAACCTAATAATCAGAATACATCCTAGTGTTGTATTTGTAGCCCTTTGTAACCTCTCCATTTGCTGAAAATGGATGTAAATATAATGAATATAAATGAAAACTAAAGAAACTTTTAAGCAACAGAAGCCAAGAGGGAATATTTTTTATTTATCTTACCTGGATGTGACTGAAGGTTACTTTAATTTCAACCTGATTAAAAGAAAATTAAATATCAAAAGCTGTAACAAAAATTTATGAAATTGTGTATTTTAAATGTATACATGAATGTTGCATTGGTTAACTTAATTCAAAGTTTCAGAATGAACTAATTCACCTCTCAGCACCTCTGAATGATTTATTATGTGGTTCACTGTTTTATAGAATGCATTGTCAAATATTAAGATACACAGAATCAAATTGTTTAAGAAAAAAAAAACCTTTTTAACCCATAACCGACTTTATTTAATTAAGTTTAATATGCAGCCTCTCTGTGACTGACAGAAAGTTATAACATCCAACTTGGCCCCACATCCACGTTGTTAATTATGTCACTTTACAAGCAATGCTTGTTTACCTCTAACGCAAACCAGCTGAATTGGTGCTTACGTGGGTTTAAATATAACAACTTTGACCTCAGAAATCATATTCATTTTATCGCTGTTATCACCGAAATCCTGCTTCCATCAAATTAAGTATAATATAAATGCCGTTAAATAGCTGTAAATGGATCATGTCAAACAAGTTTAGAATTTTCATACATCATATATAACAAACTTCTTTAAAAACCATGCTCTGAGTCAGAGATTATTACGAGGTCTGGTAGCTTCAATGGCCTGTGTGCAGGTTTGCAGACTATAACATAGGGTTGGTTAAGATGAAGAGCTAGCAACTTGCAACAAAAGCTTACCAGAATAACCACTTTAGTGGACTACTAAACATTGACCATACGTTGCTAGGTCTCAGGGGGCTTCACGTCATGTCTTTTTATTCAACACTGTTCATAAAAGCATTGGTTTAATTTTCAGAAAAGTGATGCTCCACATATTTGGGAATTCCCTAAGACTTGAAGTTAATTATCTCATAAAACTGAGTGAGAGGATGTCAAGAGGGTGCAAAACTCTTCACAAAGTAAAAGCAATTTAAAACCACATTTGCAACACATTTTCCTTAGTTTATATGATAGTTGTATATTTTTAAATCTTGATGTCTTTACTATTGTTGCACAATTAAAAAAAAAAAAAAAAACACCGGAGTGATCTCTGCTAAAGTAAAGTGACCATTAGCAAGGGTACATTGCCATCATGTACAGAGCACAGAGCATTGCTAATTCAATTGCCTCCACATCATCAAATCCAGTGTGGTGAACCTGGCCCTCTCACCTGCAACCTGCATAGCAATCAGCCCTTCTTATGACCCACTCCGCCGACCCCCGCTCACCCTTCCTCTGCCTACTTCCTCATTAGTGGCTGGCTCTCAATGAAGAAAATCCATTAGCAATCCTTCTTTCTCACACAGCACAAATCTGGAATTTTCCACTGTTTGTGCATTC
The DNA here is from genome assembly GCF_017639745.1 of Melanotaenia boesemani. Taxonomy (NCBI): domain Eukaryota; kingdom Metazoa; phylum Chordata; class Actinopteri; order Atheriniformes; family Melanotaeniidae; genus Melanotaenia; species Melanotaenia boesemani. The sequence continues at coordinate 10,601,303 of NC_055703.1, forward strand.
ACTCAATAATCCTCTGTAATTTGCATGCCCAAAAGCATAAGCGCTCTTTAAAAGTAGCTCTTCACGCTGACTTGATTTATATTTTGCTGTCACTGTTCTTACTCATGGCATTCTGTTTCACACACTTCAATCCCACTCTTCCTCAACATGTCTGAAATATCCAGAGAGCCAGCATACATGCTCCCTCCCACGCACTACTCCTCTGGCACACGTTGCATCTTGGCTTGAGGGAAAAACGATGGTCAGAAGATCTTTCTGCTTCTTGGATCTAAATTGGAAAGTCCTGAACTCTGCACTTTACAGGATGTCCTGTGGTCACAAGCAGGAAGAGGTGAGGCCCCCACAATATGCGGTGCCAAACACATATTAAGTTTGCGTGGGAACTTTTCCGCTTCCGGGATGAGGAGGAGGATTGCATAATCAGATGATATTCAGCAGCACATATGTCTCACGTGAGCATTTGTGTTATCCATCGCCAAAATCTGTGGAGAAATTGCAAAATCAAAGCATCCAGATAGCTGACAGGCCTGAGCTGGGGAAGCATATTATATGTATGTATGTGCATATTTAAAAAAATCACTATAATTATTGTAAAACTGCAGCCCAAAGTCACTGAAAGCAGTCAAAAATAGGTTAGAGAAACATATAACAAAAATTGTGTCAGCACAGATGAATGAAATCTGATGGTGTAAGCATTCAATTGATCTATTTTTTACCTGCATCACCCTGAAGCAGCGTGGTACAAACTAGACTAAATCACACCAATTAGGTGCCTGTGATAGAGCTGCCTCCTCTTCATCTTTGTCTCCTAATTAGCCATTTTTGTGCTGCAATTTTTCCTAATTGAAAATGTCATGAAAATGTGTTCAGCACAAACAAAGCATAGCTAATTGTGCGTGAAACAATGGTGGGCGTGAAGAATGAATTAGCTTGTATGTGTGAGCATAGTTTGGGTTAATAGGTGTGTCCATACAGCCTGTGCGTAAGCTTTGTATATAAAGCAGTTGTATTTTTCAGGTCAGTAAAATACACCCCTAATCATGGCTGACCAATGATGAATTTAAAGGGCTAGTCAGGTGAAGCTGCATTTGGAGTTCTTGGTTTATATTATTGCTACCCACTCTGCAAACTTACTCCGGTTGAGAGGAGAGAAATAAATTGCATATTTACAAATCAATTATTTTTAAATGAGACAATGTGTTTAGGTATAAGTGAGCTGTTTACATTTTACTGATTTGGGAAATGCATGAGAAATTTGGCCTGGGACCAAATTTTTTTTCTAACTAACTGAATGCCAGGATTTCTCATTAGGCAAAACCAGTTTTTTCCTATGAAACAAAACTTTTTACATCTATACTATTATATCTGATACAAGAACGTAATTTAATAAAGTTATTCATTCATAATTAATTGAATTTGCAACAGACTTATTACTGTGTTACTGTAATAAGTCTGTGTGATAATACAGCTGCTGTCTTTAATCAATTACTATTTAAAAAAAAAAAATCTCTGAGCTTAACTAACGTATAATCATTTTAAGGACATTTACTGTAATGCTTTGGCCAACCATTAGCAACACTGCCTATTTTCATGTGACATCCTGATGCTGTTGTTTTTATACTGAGATAACATTGTGTGTGAGACAAGCACTTGCTGCTTTATTCTATTTTTATTATTTGATCTTTGAGTTAGATATCCAGATATGATAACATCAGTAGTAGGCACATGACTCAAATCTTTTTCACTAGACAGTTGTGTGTGTAGCTCCATCATCATGCAGCCCTTCCATCTTTCGTAGATGGGTATGTTGCCTTGTCTTTTTGGAAGCATGTCTTGAAATGTGGTGACACTGTCTTCTTTTATGCATCTGTTTTCATGTTAAATTGGCATAAAAAAGTCTTGTCTGTCAACATGAATCAACCAATGAACACGTTGACATTTATTTTGCACATTCCTGGGACCATCACTGCCCCACAGCATCCCGTGGCTGAGAAACTGCTCTTCAAAGCAGACCAAATGTGATGGATGCCACATTAGCCTTTCTTGGGGGGGGGTTCCAAAATACAAATATTTTAGTAAATTCAGTAGCTCTGCTTTAAAACACAACAGAATTTAAGAAAACTATAAAGAAAAAATCCATCAGCATCACAAAACAAAACGTGGAACCACATCTGGAGATTATTTGGTGGTGCTAGAAAAGCTACCTTATTTTTATTTGTGTTAATTTTCCTTTTAGTTGTATTTTTACTCAAGAAAAATGACCCTGTGACTTTCATTTCTTTCCTATCAAAGATGCTGTGAGCACGTAATGTCAGAATATCATAGAAAAGCTCTGAACCTCCACAATAATTGTGACTGTGGATGTGGGTGGCAAATGCCCAGGGACCTTCTTAGGCAGTGTTACAGTGAGGCAAACCAGCTACACCACCATAAAGAAGGCCACTAATTACAAATGTTGTCAATGTGTGACAATAGGGAAACATGTGCATTTTTAAACTAATTTCATAAACTGCATGAGACCATATGATGAACATATGTGAGCACATCTTCCACATCCTAACAAAGGCCAAATGAGGGTATGTGAAGGTTCCAGCTGTCACTTCAACAGTGCAAGCATATCGACTACACCTCAACCTAATCTTGTCATCCTTCCATTGCACAAACCATGGCTGGCCCTTCTCCCATTTTACAGTCTCTGGGGTTAAATGCCTATGGCCTTTCTTCAGTCTAACCCTTGATCATGCAGATAATGACTTTGGGGAGCAAGTCTGGGTGAGGGACTCAAGGAGATTCTGTGCACATTACAGCCAACAGATGGGAAAAGAGACTGTCTAGATGACAAGCTGAGGGAGCACATTTTCACCAGGCAGATCAAGGCTTGCATGTGTTTGTAGATGCTACAGTCAAGTCTTAGCCTCTGGGAAGTAGCATGCCTAAAAAATATTTGTGAAGGCTCTGTGAAGAAAGTAGGGATTTTTTGTTAAACTCTAATTATGTTATGTTACAATTCACAGTCATAGCTTTGGGTAAGGTCAACCCCTTTTTCATGTCACAGAGAACATACTAATTCAACTTTGTGTCAAGTAACATCAAGTACAGCAGTCTCTGAATCTGCAAAATTCACTTGTGTACAGTAGATTTAGTGCATGAATAGTAATGGAGGTCACTTATAAAGGCAGAGCAAATTCATTCCCCTTTTCTGTCTCACTATATATGGTGCCCAGTTTCTTTCCTATGCCCTCTTTCGGGTGTGCAGGAAATTTAGAGGGGTACCCATTCTCAAGAGGTGATACAATTTCCTGCTTCTCACACTTGAGTCCCCCAGTCAACATGTCTCACACTAAATCATAGTCAAACCTCATGCTCATTACCAACTGTAATCATGCAGGGAGAGAGCTGGCTAACATATTCATATGGGAAAAAGTGGCTGTCAAGTGACGTGCAGCACATGCAAAATGACACCTCAGTTTTTACCCGAAACTCTATCTGAGACTGCAGCCTTTTCCTTTTTACTGTAAGCCTGAAATGAAGTGGAATTCCAGTCATTTTGTTTCTTTATGCTGATTTTATAGCCAAAGCACTCAACATCAGAGATTTTTACGGCCAATTTTGTATCAAGCTCTGCCTCTATCCTCTCAAAGGTTGATACTATGTTTTTCTTATTATTATCAAACTCCATAAAAAAGTCTGCAATGAATAGATCTTAACAAGTACCAATTGTATACTCTGCAGTGTAGAGCTCCAACTCCTAAAACCCCATAAATAAGGTGCACTACTGCAGTGGCAGACATTTTCTTTCATTATAATGAAGCAATAGGCACTGTTTTTTATTCCCATATGCACACTGCTACAGCCATAAATAATGACTGGGTCATCAAACGTGTGCCAATCAGCAGCTACGAAATCACTATTCATTTGTTTCAGGGATGCTGGAAACAAAGTACAGTCCCTGGCTGTTTCAGTGACTACTTTAAGCTTTTTAAGGGGTGAAACTATACATTGTGACCTATTTTTAAAAGTTCTTTCCTCAGAAGGAATGAATGGACTCTAGGCAGAGTCATGAACTGGGTAGACACCCCAAAAAGCACAGATCGATCAAATGGGTTTGTTCACAGTTAGAAAAATATAGTTGCAAGATGCAGGTTAATGATGACTCCTTTGACAATGCTAATGTACACTCGAGGGACCTAATTATGTTCTTAATCTGTGATAAAAATTGTGACCATGTATGGTTTACAAAGACATACCACATCTCATATTAGAAGGAATGCAGAGCCTGGCTTGTTCCCCAGGAGAAGCCCAGTCTACTGTGCAGATGGCCACAGCTGTGGCACTTTAGCATACACTCCGTTCGGCTCTGGGTGACCCTCCTCCTGTGCCGGCCAGTGTAAACGCTGCAGCTGTGGTAAGCCTCTGCCACTCCCCAGCTCAATCCCTCTCCCTCAATGCTCTTTTCCTCTCAAACACACATATGCAAACAAGCTCCTAGTCTCTGGGGATAACATAACTTCATCTGTGAATGCAGAGATAAACAAACCGCCATCAGAAAGCAACATATGGCTCACTTCTAATGGAACACATGTCCTGGGCTCTGACTGATACCATAGCACAAATGACCCATTGACTTGAGTATTTTAGAGCCTTAGGTGGAATTAGTTGCCACAGTTTTAAATTTGTACAGCTTTTAGTGTTGCACTGTTATTTCCAGTGAGGTTAATACGGGTCTTTGCCAGCTTTGAATCCGAAGGATAAATCTAAGATGAATTTGGCAGTGAAAAGACTCACAAAAACTCCTCTTTATAGGTGTATTGCTGGTGAAGTACAATTCTTATTATTTTACTAGCATAATCTTGAAGAGGAGATGCTTCTTGAGTTGGAGGGGGAAGGAGATAGCAAACAATGGAAAACTACTGTGAGAAACAATATTAGATTGAGGATCCACAAAAACATAATAGGTGCAGAGTTGGAGCAGAAAATATTGACAAAGTACTATAAAAACTGAAGGAACCCTAAAAGCGGATTAGACAATAAATAACTGTTAGATGAGATGGCAATCAAGAGCAACAGGACAAACCACAACTAACCAGAAATAGGTAAGCTGGAAAACCTCTGCTGTGACCACTATTAAAAGGCTGTTTTGCAATACATCTCATTAAATGCATAAATGAAGTAACAGCATGATATATAAAGTCCACATTCAATATTAAAAACTTGAAAAATGATTTTCCTACTCACCTGTTATTACACATATAGAATACAGAGTGGAGCCAGATGGAAAAGCTCTGGACGTCGATACTGCCCTAAACTGTCTCACCTGATCTGCTCCACATTTACAAAGAGCCAAATCCAATCTTGGAATATACAAGCAAGAGAAGATTGTGTCAGGACAGAGGGCCAGAGGTGCTGCCAAGAGCAGATGGGTGTCTTGTAGGGTACGTGCTGCAAACTGATGTTACTTGTTCCTGCTGCCTGAAAATAACTGTCTTGACCCAATTGCTACTGACAAAACAAAAATAAAATATAATAGTTTTCCTGCAGTTTCCTGAGACTTGCATTGTAATAAGGTTTGTTGGCCCCCTTTTGCCTTCAGAGCTGCTTTAATTCTTCGTGGCTTTTATTCAACAAGGTGCTAAAAACATTCCTCAGATATTTTGATTCATATTGACATGATAGTTGCTGCAGATTTGTCAGCCTCACATCCATACTGAGAATCTTCCGTTCCACCACATCCCAACGCTGCTCTGCTGGATTGAAATCTGATGACTGTGGAGGCTATTTGTGTACAGTGAACTGATTGTCATGTTCAGCCAACCAGCTGCAGTTGATTTGAACTCTGTGACATGGTGCATTATCCTGCTGGAAGTAACCATCAGAAGACTAGCCATAAGCCCAATTTATGTTTCCACATGCAAAAAAAATGGGAAGGGTGCCAGAATATCATATTTTGGCACCATTCCCAATTCTCCTCCTTTGTTTCTGTCACATATTTTTTTTTGTTATAATTCAAGGAAAGCACCACACCGCTATGACATCACACTTTTATGTAGTCATGTCACTAACCGACTGATACGTCGTCTACGAGGTAAGTGTTTGGTTGGCTGTGGAAACACAGCAGAGGTCAGGGTTCACTGCATCCATCCACACCAAACTGTGAGGCAGACCACTTGGTGGAGACGGGACTATGGTCATGATCAGCAACAGTACTAAGGTAGGCTGTGGCATTTAAATGATGCTGAGTTGGTACTAGATGTCCCAAAGTGTACCAAGAAAATATTCCTCAGAGCATTAAACCACCACCACCACCAACCTGAATAGTTGATAGAAGGAGGGATGGATCTATGCTTTCATGTACTTTAAGCCAAATTCTGACTCTACTATCTTAATGGTTTAGGTAAAATTGATAATTAACGGACGAGGCGATATTTTTCCAATTTCCTTATTTTGGTGAGTCTACGTAGATTAGACCCTTAGTTTCTTGTTCTTAGCTGACAGGAGTGGCACCCAAGTGTGGTCTTCCACTGCTGAACTCCATCTGCTTCAAGGATTGACATGTTGTGTCTTTGAAAATGGTATTCTGCATGTTTTAGTTTTAAACAAGTAGTTATTTGAATTACTATTGCCTTTGTATTATCTCCAATCAGTCTGCCCATTCTCATCTCACAACAAAAGGTATTTTGGTCCAGGCAACTGCTGCTCATTGGATAGTTTCTCATCTTTGGACCATTCTCTGTAAATTCTAGAGATGGTTGTGTGTGAAAATCCCAGTAGATCAGAAGTTTCTGAAATACTCAGACCAGACCATCTGGTACAAACATCCATGCCATGCACAAAGTCACATAAATCCCCATTCCTACCGAATCTGATGCTCAGTTTGAACTTCATTAAGTTGTCCTGACCATGTCTACATGACTAAATGCATCGAGTTGCTGCCATGAGATTGGATGGTTAGTTATTTGTAATAACAAGCAAATGAACACCTAATAAATAACACCCAATAAGGTAACCAGCGTATATCTCAGAAAATTATTTTTTACATGATGCCCTGAGTGAACAGCTTGTTTAATTCATGTAATCATTTCAAAGTATCTCAGCTTGCTTATTAAGATTCTCACCCAATCTTTCCAAAATGTTCTTTTCATTTGTATCAGTCCAGTTAGTGACTTGTATGCTTTGGGTGATCATCCAATCTCTCCCAAGCACCAGCTAATTGATAGCTTCCCCCACTTTCCCCTGCACAATTTTTTAATACTGTTATTAATTCATAGCAGAATAGTCACAAACCACAATCCTTCCTCCACCATGCTTTACAGCTGAGATGAGGTTTTTATGGAGTCTTTATTTTTCTCCAACAACAGTTGGACAACAGCTTTAGCAGTTGCTTTTGGCTTTCTGAAAACTGCTTTAATAAAGACACGTTTCACTCCGACCAATACGTCTTGAGAAGGAAAAAATCTGTCAATAACAAGACTTTTGATGGCTTTTTTATATAAGACGAGGCTCTTGTTAGCCATGTTTTTATTGCCAGTTCCTTAACTGGAATACTTTTGTCCTGTTTTTACTATTTTTAATTTTTATTTTTTATTAATAATTATTTACTATGTCCTATGAAAACATGACAAAATAAAGCCACATTTTCAAAGTAAAAAAAAGCATAAATTCTAATACTTTCAAAGGACTCACCCATATGTTGTTGTCAACAGAGCACTCTGGCCATGATGTGTTGCTATGACAGCCAACACTATGACAGCTCTCTACAAACAGCTGGAACTTGGCTGCAGCTATTTTATCCCATTCAGGCATTAATGAGGTTGCTTAGGATGTTGAGCAATAAGATTATATTGCACTTTATCCTGAAGTGCTAAATGCCTGCATGTGCATTTCAATCTAAAGACAGGAGAGAACGTCCTACTCTTCTAGGCTGGTGTTTACCATTCTCTGAAACTAAAAAGCTGTTCCTTACTTAAGAAAATTATGTTCATGGTGAACTATTATTCACAATTTAGGTTCACTGCCAGCATTCAGTGCTAGTAATTAGCAGCCTGGCGTGCCCTTTATGTACTGAGATGGAAAGTGAGGGTGTTGGGGGAAGAGGTGACTATTATGCTTAACCTTGGTGTGAGTGTGGTTTTAGTCCAATTGAACTTGGCATTTACATGTGTTTTTATTTCTGATGTTTTTGTAGTTTGTTTAGGCTATTTTAACAGTTCATAATTAATAGTTTTCATTGAGTCTGCATGCAGGTATATAACCTATACTTTACTCTTAATAGTCCAAAATGCATAACAACATGTTTGTTTGAAACAGCTCTGGTCAAAGTGTTAAATGACTTTAGGTTGAATACTGATTCTGCTCAAGTATCAGTCCTGGTTCTGCTGGACCTCAGTGCTGTGGTTAATACTGTAGATCACAGAATCCTGGTACATAGACTGGAAAACTGGGTTTGATTTTCTGGAGCAGTTCTTAACTGGTTCAGGTCCTATTTAGAAGGCCGGAGTTATTTTGTTAAGATCGGCAGCTATGAATCTGAGCGAGAGGCCATGACTTGTGGAGTTCTCCAGGGGTCAGTCCTTGGACCCCTTCTGTTCAACTTGGATATGCTCCTTTGGGTCAAATATTACAGAACTTTAACATCAGTTATCACACATCTTTATGTGTCTCTGTCACCAGACGACTGCAGCCGGATAGATTTACCGTGTCAGTGTCTGGAGCAAATAAACACCTGGATGAGAGAGAATTTTCTACAATTAAATTAAGATAAAACTGAAATTATTCTTTTTGGTAGCAAAGAGAGGAGGATCAGCATTGGTAAACACCTGGAGACTCGGGCTCTTAAAACCACCAAGTTCGTAACCTTGGAGTGTTGATAGACTCAGATCTGACTTTCAGCAGCCACATCAAAGCCGTCACTAAGAAGCTTTTTACCAGCTCAAAAACATCAACAAATTAAAAAATGTAGTCTCCCAGAAAGAGAAACTCATCCATGCATTCATCTCCAGTAGACTGGATTACTATAATTGGTCTTTTAACATGAATTCCTAAAAAGAGCATCTGCAGCTCATCTAAAACCTGCTGCTAGAGTTTTAATCAGGACTAAGAGATCTAACACATCACACTAGTTTTAACTTTACACTGGCTTCCAGTCAGTCACAGAACAGATTTTAATATCCTACTAATTGTTTACAAAACCCAGAACGGTTTAGGCCCAGAATACATGTGTGATATGTTCAGAGAATATAAACCTAGCAGAGCTCTTAGATCCAAAGACTCTGGTCAACCAGTCCAAACCAGAGTCCAGACTAAACATGGAGAAGCAGCATTTAGTTTTTATGCTGCACACAAGTGGAACAAACTGCCAGTGCAGATTAAACTTTTATGTAAAGCACTTTAAATTGTCTTGTACATGAAATGTACTATACAAATAAACTTGCCTTACCTTAACTTAATATCAATGCATTTTACATCATAAAAGGGAACAAAATCTTTAAATGAAAAGTGAAAACAGTTTACTTTCTGACATGGAAACAAACTAATGTACTGTTTCAGTTATTACAGAACTTGTATTACAGTCTTAAAGTAGTTTTGGTTGAATACTGTGGTATGAATCCTACATATTGCGTTTCATCTGTGATGAAAAATTTAGAACATGTGTTATATCACCATCTGTCCCACAGAGACATAAATATCAAAGCACATTCTCTTGGTTTTTCTTCATAACATCCATACAATTCTCTTTGTATTTCTCCTTCACATCCCAGCCGTTCACTGAGGCAACTTGTATGCATATTCTGAACGCTAACGCAGCATGTACAAAGAAAATGCACAGTAAATGTGGCAGCAGTGGCGTGAGAGTAAAGTAGTGCTATCTCCTCCTTTTTTTTCTTATTTGTCTGTCTGACATCAAGTCCTCCCTGCACACAAATGAACATAGATGCCTCTGTAATAGAAACTGCTAACTCAAAGACCATCTCTATTGTAGCCAAGACAGTGCGGGGTATGATATATGTTCCCTCCTGATATGAAAAACAAGTGGGAAGAAATGAGGGATTGTCTGGGCCCTCTTATCTGGCTTCTGAGAACCTTCATCATGCTCCCACCCCGCTCCCCCCGTGTGCTCCCTCTTGCCGTTCTTCTTCCTCCCACTCTCCTGATCGTCACAGTGATAGAACAGAGTGATGAAGAGGGAGGTATGCATTCTGGAGGGATAACAATGTGTGCTTAAGTTTCCTAACTAACCCACCCATATTCAGCAAAGACCCCTTGATGCTGTACTTAGATCAGCCTATTTGTTATACAGTCTTCTTTTCTCGTGTAAGATATGTTAAAACAGACTCACTCCATTTTTGAATAATGTTGCTTTAGCATTATTCACACTAACACTCTGTGGAGTATAAGACAGTATATGTGCATTTGGGGCCTATACTAAACATGAGTTATCTTATTGGCCTAAAATCCATGAATGTCACTGAAGACAAACAGGCATGATGCACTTAATTTAGTGTGTGGAACTACATTTGAACTGGGAATACAGCATAGTGCTATGTTTTAATTGATAATTATGAATGAAGACTTAAAAAAAGAAAAAAAAAAAATCCAAATTCCTTGATAAGTTTAGTAAATACATTTTGAGTAATAAAAATTCATGAAAATGTTGCTGGAAACCCACCTATTTAGTTTTAGGGGTTCACACTTGCTTCAGAGCGGGACAACTGGACTTTTTACAGATGATGTTTACTATACATTATACATACGGATGAAGCTTTGTGTCTGTCTGCATTAATTTTGTATGCATCTCAGTATGTTTTCAGATAGCTTGGGGATGTGTACTCAAATAAAGCAAATAAAGTGATACCAACTGAAATTGTGGGGCAGTGCTGCTCAGTATAGCTCATATACAACAGGTAAAAGGAACAAATAAGAAGAAGCTGCAATGTATATATAAATGACTCAGACTGTCTGTAGTGTCAGTTTTGCTGCCTCTTTTTATTTTTATTCTAAAAATGTGTATTATTATGATCTCCACTGTCACCACGTTTGCAGTTGTACATTACTATTAAATTTTATGCTAGAACTCGTAAAGGAAACTCTTCACTTCCCAGGATGGGAAGGTGGATGCATAGCCTAACAACCATGCCAATGTAATGCACACATGGGGAGTATGTGGGCAGCTACAGGATATTTGACAACGTTTGACATAGATGTACTTTCTTCTGTACGTAGAGAGTGCATTAATGAGCTTTAATGATGGCTAACTCAGCATCCATCTTGCATTCTGTCTCTTCTCTGAACTCTCTCCAGCCAGTAAAAGTCAATCTGAACTCTTGCTCTGTCACTTTCTCTCTTTCTTTTCCTCACTCTGTCCGATAATGTCTTTTTCAGTTTCTTTGCTGAATCAGCCATGGTGTCTATCCAAAACCGCAAGTGTATTGACACCCAGTTGGTGTTTAACATGGTTCTGTAAAGCAAAACACAGTTGTCACATGCTTTCATGCTATGAATTACAATTGTAAAGGAAGAAAATGGCTCCATTCACACTGTTTTTTTTTCCATTTGTGACCCATATCAGATTTTTTAATGACAGTCTGAGCAGTACAAATAGGATTTTTTGAAAATCCACTGCAGGCCAGTTTCTGATGTGGTCCTAGATCAGATACATATCCGATCTGTGTCGAAGCGACCTCCGTCTGAACGATCATGCCGCCTTTCATCCGACTTTGATGTCACAGAAGTGAGACAAATGGTACAATTCTACGGGAGTGGCAGGAGAATGCAGAAATATTGAATCATTCAATTCATGAACTAGGCATAATTTTGTTGATACACAAACACGTGAAGTATCCATATTTACATGCATAAACACTAAGCACTGTGTAACGTGTTCTTCTCTGTGCATGCGTGTCACTTTACAGCCACGTACCGTTCACATTAAAGTGTGATCAAGGTCACATAGAAATGATAATGTGATGAGAATGAGTAAAATTGGGGTATTAAGACCTGCTCTATGCTTTATTTCAGCTGATGGTGATTAAGCAACATGGCTTTTATTGACAATCACATACAAAAAAAAAAATCTTTCCTCTTAAGATTCTTTAGTTTTAATCATCCTCAGAGTATAACCAGCCTCAAATTTCACATGCAAGCCAAACAAAATAAATTATGGTTTTCTGTTACCTGAAAAGTATTTGTTACTTGCTTTTTTTCTGTCTAGACCAATTCTGTGATGAGTTGCATGTTTGTATCAACTGGGTCTTTATTTCCCCTTCATCATTTAGATAACAGTTATCTTTAAAGCCTGAATCCATCTTTACATTTAATGATGATGAGTCATCTAATAACCTCTGTTGGCATACATTTGTCTGCTGTAGACAAGTTGTGCTCTGCAGAGTCAATTATGCACTCACACTCACTTCCAAAAACAACTGTCACAACCAGATTTGTCCTTGAGGTCACCTTTTAAAAGGGAAAAGCTGGACTAGTAAATTATTGTAAGTAATGCATGCAAGAAATTACAAAGAGACCACCCAAAAAGTTTAGCATAATCAGAAACATAATCATTGTACAAGAAGCAAGGACCACAGTTTGAACCCACACACACACACACACACACACACACACACACACACACACACACACACACACACACACACACACACACACACACACACACACACACAAATACACACAGTAATTAAGCACAAACCTGAGAGAATATGAAAGCTTGAAGGTGGAATCTATTGTTAAGGGCCTTAAGTCAGCAGGCAGCTTGTTCCAGAGAGCAAGACCATAGTTAATTGAAGGCACACACTCACCAGACTTGGATTTAATTCTAGGTACAGCAAGAGGATGATTAGGTTACAATCAAGCCAGAGACACACTATTCAGCCAAGCCGTTTAATGTTATAAAGACTACTTAAAACTCCATCCAATTTGTAGACACTAGTTAGGAATGGTACACCTTTGCCACATTTGAATTACTTTCATTTGTCGTGTCAAATCTGATCTTATTTAGGCCCTCATTTTTTACTTAAAGCTTTATTCATTGATCCATATTATGCCACTTTACCACAATGACATGGCGACCATTCAAATTTCTCATTTCAGGTCCAGACTTGTTATGATCCCATTTAAATGTTTTCTTTAAAAACAAAAGTAGTCTTGTGATTATTGTCTGTGATCTTGTGCAAACAGAAAGAGCTAACAGCTGGGAAAAGGACTTTTGGCAAATTGCAGGGCAAGCTAACTAAGTTAACTAATATTATGACAACATTACGCATTCTGACTGATCATAATGGAGACAAAAAGTCTTAAATTCTGTAAAAATCCATATGAATAAATATAAGAAATACTCATAATCTCTGGATTGTACCAGTGGGAGTTTCAAGGAATTCTGTAATTGCTCCCATTTATCAACTTGATCCTCATTTAAATTTCAGCTACTTACCTGTTAAGTTGTGTGTATCCATCTACAAACAGATAAAAAGACAGTCATGGGATAATCATCTTCTGGACCGGATTTTGCCATGATGACTCATACACACACATACACACACAGTCACATCCCAGAAGCCAGTCATTTCCTGTTTTGCATAAACCAATAATGTAATGGAGAGAAGGCAATTCCCTGATGAACTCTGTTATGGATAATTTAAAATACTACAGATGAAAAACATCTTAAACTTTTAAACTCTTTCCAATCCAAGACCATAAAGAAATGTAATGGCAGTCAATAGACGTAATGTTGCAAATTCATTGTACAAATAAGATGAGTTGTGTGCAATTACATCAATTGGATTCAATAAGAGCTGAGGCTGAGCTGGTTTGATTTTTGTTGTGATGGATTATAACTGAGCCTGCAAAGCTGCTCGTGAGCTCACTCTGCTCTGCACTGTGGGTAGTAGCAGAGTGGGGGTGGCTTTGTTTTGACATGAAACTTCCTTTGACGCCTCGGGGATGAGGTGACCTCAACAAAAAGAACAGAGGGAGAATGTTATCTTGGTGCAGAGGCCATATATGTGTTGAGAATGTGTATGATGATAAAGATGTAGATAAATAGCTCAGTGTGATGCTGCCAGCTGAAGCAGCTAACATGCCATGGTTGGCACAATGGACGCCTTAGGCAGCTTGCAGTCAGCACAATCAACTTGTGGGTGGATCTACTCCTAACACATTATCCAGTGTTAAAATAACGATGTTCAACCAGAGATGAACGATAAACTGCAAGCACACGTGATTCTTAATAAAACTTCTGGGTTTAAAAAATAAAGATTTACTGGAGTTTCTTCAAACTGTGTTTGGCTGGCAGAAGGTGACTCTTTTGGTCAGAATGATTAAGAAATTTTCTTCATTCGCTTACTTCCAGTGTTCTGCAAGTTGGGCATCCATTCATGCTTTTTTCTGCCATATCAACTGGTTTCAAACTCAGGATCTCAAATTTTCAATAATTCTTAATAATGTGACCATTGGGTCACACACTGACTTTGAATGGGACATGATAATAAACCTCCTTTTCTGTGCTTGTGAGATTATATCAAGCAAAATCTAAGTTTCAGGGTTCTCCATTCACCTTCATTAGAATTTAAATTAACTGTACTGGGAGGCCACAAACAAATTACCCACTGGGATTAATAAAAGTTTTAATCTAAAATCTAAAATTAATCTAAAATCTCTGACAAAAGACAAGTCGTGCACTTTGCACAGGACCCACAATGTCTGAAAATATCACATTTAATCAGTGTGTCATTCCCCTCTGCCAACTCGGAGTAGGACCACCTGGTACCCTCATCTTTATTTCTAGCCATCTTCAAGTTTGAACCAAGCTGCATTTGCTGCTCTCCTGAGGGAGAAATTTGAAAGTGCTTTTCTGTTTTTTTTTTTTTGCTTTGCTATATTCTTGTCAGCACAACTTAAAAAGTAAGGTAATGATGCTCTATGCATACTTTGTTAAAAATTACTTCTGATTAGTTTTATATAGTTTTTTTTCCCAGATGGAAATTAATAGTTTGCCATTAATCGCAACGCCTTCCACCATTGTAACAAAAAGGTAGAGAAATAAAGCAGAATAACAATATTTAAATAAAGAATGAAGCCAAAACATTGGATGTTAGAAAATAATCTATATCATTACATTGAAACTTGACAATGTACTTTACTGTGTGTACAAATGGGGCAAATTGTATACACAAATATGGCATATGGAACTACACGCCCAAGGGGCGGGAACAGTATACAGGAATGTCTGTAGCCGTTATAGGCTGGAAATCCCAAATTTAAAGTACTCCCAAAGGTGGTGGATAATGACAACTGTGGGACTTCTAAACCCAGACTCATACACTGGGGACAACTAACAAACTGGGCATTGTAATGGTCGATATACAAGAGAAGAAGGCAGTAGTGATAGATGTACTAATCCTTGGAAACAGGAACACTCAGAAGAAGGAGCAAGAAAATCCAGCTGCAGATGAGGAGAAAATCGGACACATGAACCTGTCATTGCGATCTTGCTAGGTCTTGTCATATTACCAAAATAATCAAAATCTCTAAAATTGACTGGATTTTGCACCTCTTCTTCATGACACCAGACATATGTTCCTTTCGTCATCTTATTATTGACCCACTTTCTGATGTCCATTGTCTAAAGGTATCAGTCTACTACTACTTCATCAAAGCTAGCCATTGACTTAAAGACAATTTAAGTCAATAGTTAAAGAATGCATTACGTTCTTTGAGTCACAATTTGGTGATTATATACACACAGATTAAATATATAGAAACACACAAACACGCAAATATTTCAAGAAAAGTTTTCTCAGCACCAAGAAAACACAAACAGGAACTGATTCTACTTATGATGATTTAGTACTACTACAAAAAATAAATGGTAAATAATTATAAATTAAAATGGTATTCAAAAGTATATATATTTAAATAAAAAATACAGGATTTGAGGGCTTGATTTTTGAATGGACGGGCCTTGCCCACTGGGCCCTGTCCATAGCACTGGATCTGGCAGTGGCCATGTATGTGTTGTGAATAATTATGATGGTAAAGACGTAGATAAATAGAAAGAGATCTGGTATTTGCATTGGCAAGAGTTAAATAACTTTCATCCATATTTTATTGTATCAATATTATATGTATACTCATACCCCGATGGACACATCTGGTGCACATGTTTGCATTCAGTCATATTTTATGATTCTTTCCTTCTGTTTTTAGGGATCCTACCTTTGCCTTTTATCTGAGGAATTCAAGCTCAGTAACTTCCCCGTCAGTTTTATTGTAACACTGACTGACATGTAATTAACAGTGCAGGACAAAACTGGTTGAGAATTCACAAAAACAGAGACAATCAACAATTCCTGCACAGTTGGTGCTTTGGGGATGAGATGACAACCTGCCAGGCTTTCACCATTGTTTCAGGCCACGCTGTCGAAGCAGACTCTGCTGGGGGCTGTGGTTGTTTGTTTCGAGGCTTTCTTTGTGTTCGACATCAACTACACCATGCAGTGCCTCTCCACCTGGAGTTTCTCCAACATGCTGTGTATAATATTGATGGACATGAGTCCTGATTTATGATGATGTTTGCCAGGAAAGAAGTGTTCTGCTCACAGTAAAAGAACATAAAGGTTTTGTTGAGTTTATTTTGGGAGACATGTTGATACCAATTTACTGAGGTTTTAATGAAATGTCTGCGACATATTTTGATCTCAATATTACAGAAAGACAATACAACAGCTCCTTTTCCCACCATGAATTTACATCGCTGTTCACATTGATCTGTTATTGGGTGTGTTTTGACCAACACACTCCACTGCACCCCAACAATTGGAGCAAATTATTACCATATTGAAGAACATTCAGAAAACTTCCTGAGAGCTAACATTAGGACATGTGGCTAACCAAGCTCATACCACCCACTGAACTGATCTACCCCACTGGAAAAATACTGGCCATATAACCCAGCAGGTTCATAGTCTATATTAAACCATTTTAGTAATTTCTCCATCACATATCAGCTCCATAAACCATAGGTTTTAAGGTTGCTCCATTTTTCTGTGTTTTGTTGAAGATTTTAGAAGCTACCCTAAGAGTTGCTTAAATTGGCTAGTTTCCATCAAAGCTAACAAGTCTGTTACTGTAATAGTGGGCCGATGGTACATATGAGAAATAAGAAATTGGAATTTCCTTGTGGAAATATTAAATATCAGATCAATATTGGTAGACCATCATTTGCACATTTATTTCTAAATGGAACTTTCAGTTGCTAATATTAATTTGTTATTAGCAGCAAAGCAAAAACCAAGAGCAAAAGAATGACAACTTCACATTTCTGAGGCATAGTGGATGCAACAGGATTTGAAATTGAAGTTGGATGGAAATAAAGATGAGGTAGCAGGATCTGATATGCTTACTGAATATAATAATTTTAAATTTGGGGCATTCATGAACAATGTTTTTTAGTTTGCAGTTACTTCAGACATGCAAATAAATGCATATATGCTCTGAGGCACAGAAAAAAAAAATCAAAGTAAAATCATTGAGGTATTAAAATTTTTGTATATTTCTCATAATGTTGGCTCTGGACTTTATGAGGCAAAAGTTTTGGGATGATCAATAAACAGGTGTTATAATGACATACCTCAATCTGAAAAAAAAGAAAGAAAGAATTACTATGAAATAAATGAATGGTTAATGTTTAATCTAACTAGTATTATTTTATCCTTTTCTTCATTTATAGGATTCTGGGCAAAACTAATAACATCAATTCATCAGTTAGTTGTACCTGTTCAACCCTTTACAAATACAGCACCCAGAGGAAAGCCACCCAGCTTCACGGAGAACATTCAGACCCCCCTAAAGAAAAACCTCATCACTCACCTAACAACATGGAGAGCCCATGTTTGTATCCCTCTTCAAAGCAAGGAGTGACCTGATTATTGTTTAAAACCAAAATCTTTGTATATGACTACAATCTGTCTCACAACAATTCATCCATCCACCTATTTCAAAAATATCATCCAGCTTCAGTTTGACCAGTTGCCCTGCTGCACATTGGGCTGGTCTGGTGGGATGCAAAGGAGGTTGAAACAGGAAGGGGACAGTACATCAGCTGGACACTAATCGGCTGACTCACCTTCACAATGCCCCCCTCTGGGATGGGCCAGAGGACTACCGAAGGGGAAAGGCGGAGTGAAATCAGACTGTGAGCGATTAGGTTAATGAAAGAGGAAAATGGAGTGAAAGGACAGGCAAAGGTGGTTCTAAGGCAAATAAGTTTAAAGGAGAGCTGAACCAATTGCTCTGACAGCTTGAGAGAAGAGCATTGAGTCACTGATTGACAGGGAAGAAATGAGAGCCAGGATACACTGTCAGTGGGTGAAAGAAGCACTTTAAATTGTTCTATTTTGAACCCCTATTTATATAAACTGCTGGAAGGTTAATGAAAGCACCGCTGTCACACAAAATTTTACATCTGTCTGGTTCTACTGACTACCGACTACTATATGTTAAGATAAAATCTACTTTTAAAACTCTGCGGGGCGGAAGTTAAGTGAAAACAAAAAATGTATAATCCACAAGCATGCAACACTGGCAAACATCCAATTCTTCTCATTTTTGTTTTAGGTTAGATGTGACTCCAAAGTCAAAGCTTAAATATAGAAGTGCAAGAAGTACTGAGATGATTTGACGATTTGAATCCACATAATTAATTAAACAGAAATATCATCAATGCTGCAAATGGCTTACCTAGAGATTGATCTCACGTCCAGTATGTTACATATTGATCAGGACCCTGGAAGCCACGCTGTAGCATTATTTCACAAAGGTTTTTAAAGGCTGGCTTAGCTTAACTGGGAAAAAACAACTTTTTGTTTTCCCAAACCAGGTAATTCTTCAGATTTAGCTCAGAAGTGGCTCCGTTTGACTTTTCACTCTGCAAAAAGTATAAAAAGCAGGTCTGGAAGTCAAATGCAATGCCAAAGAAAAACATTTAGTTTACTATATATAATCAGGTGCTGTGCCAACCTGATTATATTTAGTATGTCACAATATTACATCAACATAGCCAGTGGCAAAGGCCAATATTTACTGCCTTGGGAATGAAAAAAGGTTGTCTACAGAAAGTTTTGTAATTTCGTCTCATTTATTCACAAGCTCAGAATTTGGTTTTACAAGAAGAGATAAGATAAGATAAGATAAGATAAGATAAGATAAGATAAGCTTTATCCCCTAAAGGGGAAATTTCTTTGGCATCAACCATCTCACACATTCACACTGAGAAAGATACACATGTAAATATACTAAAAACATGGTTCAGTGCAAAAAACTACAGGTTTTCATTAAAAAATAAAATGCCAGCAGCAGGAACAAAAGACCTTCTGAAATGTTCAGTAGAACACTGACACATGACAAGATGTTCACTAAAAGAGCTTTTAAGACTATTAAAAACATCATGTAAGGATAGTTTTCAAGGAATAGAATTTTTCTCAATTTGGATCCCGTTATTTTTGCCAGAGTGAAGTCAAGAGAGTCAGGGGTGATGCCAGTCACAGCCCCAGGTTTTTAAAATCAACTTTTTTTTGTCATCTATACAAATGCTTTTCCCCCAGCACAACACAGCATAGAAAATGACACTGGCTAAAATTCCCTGATAAAACACATAAAGATGGTTTCTGCTCACGTTAAAATATCTGAGTTTCCTCAAAAAGAAAAGCCTTGTCTGAGCCTTTTAAAAAACCACCTCTGTATACTTTATAAAATTTAATTTATCATCCAGAACAACACCAAGATACTTGTAGAATTCAACCACCTCAATTTGATGATCTTTCATGCCACTGAATTCAAAATTCATAGATACAAATATACAAGACTTTAGATGACAGTTACCTGCCCTAAAGTTAAAGAACAATAACAAAACAAAACACACACACACACACACACACACACGCACGCACGCACGCACACGCACGCACGCACACACAAACAAAACAAAACAACTAATCCGTCCCTCCAGAATTTCACAGCATTTTTGCCTAAATTAGCATCAGCTTTTGTGAAAAGTTGCAGTGTTATCTAAAATATTACTATATTTAAATGTATTCATTGCAATACAATTTCAAAGGAAATGCATTTCAGACATTCTCTGGCAGTGTTTTGCAGGAGAAAAGTTTTTCATTTGTCTTCTACCACAATATTCCAAGTGGTACACAATAGTTTACTTCCACTTTAATGCAGAACACTGGAGAAGTGTCATGCAATGTCCCGGCGGGTTGATTTTAAACAGCAAATATGACACACATTTCTCATCCAAGTCTGCATAATCAGAAACACAGAAGCAAAGTTCATGACATATATTTGCAGTAACACAGAAGAGTGCTGCAGTTTGTCAAAATTGCATTGAAGTTGAAGTGATCGGAAAAAAATTGCAAGAACGTGCAGAATTCACAAGGATTGCCCGAATCTGCAATTGCAAGATTGCACATTTTGGGAGAGACTGACTAGCTAAACAATTAATCCAAGTCTTAATTTACAAGATAAATTAATTTAAGGATAGAAATAACAGCATCAAGCAGGAATATTATTAATTCAATGCCTCAGTAACTGTCATCTCACTATATACAGTGTTGAATTAAAATTTAACAGCAAGCAAAACCTGAATCTTCATGAAGTGTGTACTTTAATGGCAGACTTCATGATTACTGGTTATCAGTAAATTCAAACATTTATTTCAGCACAAAGTGATTCATGCTGCCATTTAGCTGACTTTTCAGTCTGTGGCATTTAAACACAGGTTTTTATCTACGACCCTTTTACTTGATTAGTAGAAGCCCGCTTCAGAGTACCAGGAGAGTAAATATCAATGGTTGATGTTTTTTCCGTATTTGGAGTAATCATCCGAAGGCAGCCTGGAGGTACAACATTTATTGTAACAGCAGATTATGATGTGATAAATGGATAAACATATGGGGCATATACGATCTGAGAGAAATCCATTTTCTGTATGATCTGTATCAGAAGGGAACCAAGCTTTGGTGACGTTGAATTCAAGTAAACAAATTTTCACACTTGCTTTTTGCACCTGTAAATACCTCTTTGGACTAATGAGAAGTGACAGTGATGATTATTTAAATTAGCTTCTTTTGCATGAATGTGTGAGCTTTGCCCCAGGACATAATTATCCAGGCTATTCCTGTGTATCAATTGACTGCACATAATAACAAGCTGGTTTCACTTTCTCAAGCAGTGAAGTGCAAACCATACACATGGTTTTTGGGAGATGCAAAATCACAAACATTCAGCACTCTGTGAAATAAGTCCTCCTGTAATTTGTGTCCTAATCGAAAGGAAAATAACTCCACAGAGGAACATAGTGTCACCATCATCCAATAGTCATCAAACAGCTGTTGCTTCACGTTTTGGTGAGGAGTTGCAGAATGCGCTACATATAAAATTCTCAAGCTTAACAGCTGAATGTAACTTGCGGTCTAACCACAGATGTTTTAGTAATTCAAACTTAAATGTCATTTTAGACTTTATTCATTGTTTCCTTACACTTCAAGTTGTAGTTTTACACATTACAAACCTGGTAAGTTTATGCACTGCAGTGTGATCGGTTAAGGTTAGGCATTAAAGACTACATGGATAACATTTTCTGTGCCATGAACATAAAACTGTTCTACTTTACCTCATCTCCTTCTAAATAAAAAGGGGTGTGCATCCTTGACTCCTTTATCTACAATCAATAGTCAGCTCCTTGGTGTTGTTGATGTTAATCAGTAGGTTGTTTTCTGTGCATAAAACTGCAAGATCGCTGACTTCCTCTCCTCTTCCTATGAAGCCCCATTACTGTTTAAAGTGGCTTTGTCGATAAATAGAAGTGGGTGAGCATTTAAATCATAACCCTGGGGAGCTTTGATGTTGAGCACTAGAGTGGAGTAGGTGTGAGAGCCAATCTAAACTATCTGAAGGTTTGTTTGTGAGGAAGTCCAAAATCCAGTTAAATCCTGGAATCATTGTGAACTGAATGCATGTGGGATTTGAACCACACTGTTTGGTCTACTGTTTGTGCAAAGTAGTATAAAAAAGGGCTCAATATGTTTCGATGCTTAACATGATTCCTTGGTTAAGAATCTGCATGGGTATTCTTCATTCAGGTTGTAAATCTAATGATGAGTCAACCTGTAAAACCAATTAAATGTTAATGATTGAAGCCACCACCAAAAAATCAGACCAAAAATTGAAAAATCTCCATTCATTTTGTTTCACAGTGCTGCCTTTCCACCTAGTTTCTTGTGTCAATATTTTAACCCATGTTTTAGTGTACTGACCCTGAAGGATCCCAATCTACACTAGGGTCCCACAGGATGTGTGGGATCTCATGCCAAACATTAAAGAGTGGGCTTTTTAAAAGAAAAAAAAAATCATTATTATTATTAATATTATTATTTATTGCTGCAGGCAGCTACACAGAAAATAAGCTACAGGTCTGATAGTGGCAACAGTTTGGTATTTAGCAAGCTTTAACCACTGTATTGGAATAAATAAATCAGATTTAGAGAGGAAGTTTAACCGTATAACCCTTCAAAGTCCACTAGATTGCCTGTGCATTTTATATTGTGAACAATTGCTCAGAAACTATCATGAGTGATCCATGATAACAATTATTTACCACATAAAGCAACTGCTATCCCTTCTATTTTGTTAAGAGACCTCTATTTTAATCTAGAAATTATGATGAAGCCACTTTCTGTCAAACTTTCCACCACTCAGAGAGCTTAAATTGATGGTAATGTCCAACAAGGAGCAGGCAAAGATCAAGAAAGTTATAATTCTGTCTGAAAAGAACAAAAACAATGGTCAGCTAAGGCTGGAATAAAGCGAAGACGGCACACAATGAAAAACGAACTGAGTTGGAGCTGGTTTTATGAGGATGGTTTGCATAACTAACTATAAACAGCAAAAAACAGCAGGAGGAAGACGTGTATTTATGTTAATAGATTACTGTTGATCTGTGTCTTATTCCTACAAAGTAGTGTTAGTAATAAATTCTGTTTTGTTTTTTTGTTTTGTTTTATTGGCCTTCATGGTGCTATAGTTATTTTATGGCACTTTCTTCTGTAGTGCACACTATCGGGGGTAAGTGTTGACCCAAATGGAACCCTGATGTTTTGCACTTACCGGTAGTGACGTACCAGCATTTCACCGCGATTTAATTTAAAGAATGAATTTCCTACTCGTGATTTTACTTTCTTTTGTTTACCCCTTACTTCACCCCAGGATCCTTCTCCTATTAGCTGAACATGAGTTGGTACATGTGCTTATTTATGTATTTTTTAACATGACCCTCCTACATGCTCCCTAAAGGCAGCGTCGCTCTGTTAATTGGCTTACCTTTGCAGGGAAAGTCCGCCCGAATAAGTTCTTTGCCAGAAGTTGTATAAATAAATGCACAAATCCAAAATGACATTCACATACATTTTTGCCTGTTGTCATACTTTATGCTATGAAATGCCTTTTTCATGCTGAGATTAAAGTCAGAATTCTGACTATTTTCTCAGAAATCTTTTTTTTTTCTTTTTCAGTGGCTGTAATATACTTCTGTAGTTTTCCGAGTTGGTTGTAAGCAGCTAGAACCACAAAAAGCTCCTCTCCTGAGAAGCAGATGGCAACACAAGGCCCTGTTTACACGATAAAAAATAAAATAAAATAATAATAAAAACAAAATGCATTTACCCAACAGAGAAATTAAAACTATGTCCGTATAGCATAAATACAAGTTTTGCTTCAACAGACCAAATGAATGAAAAATATCTAGCAGCACAAGCATGACACAAAGGTCCGCCATTGTTGTTGCTAAGGGATAAGAGTAGAAAAGATTCCACTTCCAGCTTACACTGACAGGAATCGCCTTCTGTGTCGAGAAATTTCACTTAGGAAGCCGTTGTCAAATCTTTGTGATTTTATCCACCCAAGACTCTGTTTTAAAACCGTATAAACAAGAGGCCAGAAGACAACAAAAAGTTTGCATTTTACTGTATCAGCGTTGCGGTTTAAACAGGGCCTGACGATTTTTCTCTTAGCAATTTATTCCATTAGGCTCTATTTCACTCATTAGTCAGATCTAATGCTCAGTTTTATAATGACTAAATAAACATGCAGATGAATTTGAAATTCCCTTAAAGAGAACATATTTGATCTTTTTTATTATTATTATTATTATTATTATTAACAGAATAGTTACATTTTACAGTAATTACTTATTTTTATAATGCTGGAACATCATTAATAAATCCATTACTTTCTGCAAGAAGTGACTAGTAAGTATAATCAATTACTTTTTTAAAGTAACATGCACAACACTCATTGCAGCTCATTGCAGGGCTTAAGTCTGGCTGACCAGTCAGTCTCTTTAAGAGTCCTTTCTGAAACCTCTTGAGAGCATTAGTATGTGGAGGTAACACCAACAGCAGAAATCCAATGCCCGGCTATAAATCAAAATCAATGCTGTAAGTACCCATAGGGGGACTCTCAAGATTGGCTATGATTGGCCACTTGCTGTTCAGGGGAGGGGTTTATTGGCCAATCAGTCAAAATTGTCATGCAGTTTTCCCCACAGTTTTCAAACACCTCAATCCTTTTTTAAATGTTTTCACGTTGCCCAGATGAGAAATCAAAACCTTTATGTGCCACCTCTTAAATTGCTATTTGCTGATTGATTACAGCTACAATTTTCTCTATTTACTACTATCTGTGCATTCTATGTTGGATATATCTCTGATGGATTTTCTTCTAATTTCAAATAAACAGGTTCTAGGAGATCTATAGCTGCCTTGTAAAGTGGTAAAAGAACAAATGGTTGAATGATTGAAGCATTTCTCTTTATTCGTCTCTGCGGCAGGTTTGCACTCCCTCCAACACAAGCATGGTCTGATACTTAAATATTCCATTTAAATTCAAAGAACTCTGTGTGTCTGTATTTTTCTTTTCTTTTTTCCAAGGTTGATAAAAGCTTCCCACAAGGTGTCTAGAAAAGGACAATCTTGTTTGAATTCTGTGTAGGTGATGGAGTGTATTTGATTGCCAGGCCTGTCACCGTTGCTGCAGCCTTAAAGCATTAAGATTGGGCCTGTCACTGTGCTGATTTTGAAGAAGCATTCATTATCGTGATAAATTTCCCAGCAATGTTCCAGTTGTGCCAATTTTTCCTCCAAACCTCCTTTGGATTATTTTAGACACTTTGGGACATCACTAAAATCATCTTGGAATACAAAGAAGACAAAACTATGTCTCCAGTTTCCTTTTCTGTGTTAATGTGTTATGTGAAAAGAACAAGGCATAAAAAATCTTCAAAAGATAAGCTATATTCTTGCAGATATATGTATTGATTTTAAGAACACTCATCCTGCAGAATATGGAGTGGGCATGAAAAAGACCTTCAAAAATAGTCTTTTCACCTGCTGGTGCCTTCCATCTCAGCAGCACAAAATTAGACAGCTTAAAAAGCCCCAATAAATGTCAAACCCAGCTGAACAGGAAAATAGATGCAGGCTGTAAACAAATAGCCTCAGCAAACTCAAAAATCCCCCTCACATTGCAGTGCAGACCTGACCCTCACCCAGGATCTCCAACTGCTCATACAGCAAACTCTGCAGCATTCACAGCCACTTCCACTGTTGTCCAGAGGACTGGAAAGGGTCTCAGTAAGGGCCTGTTGATCTGTCAAGTAAACAGGTCTTTACAAGCCAAAACAAAAAAAGTTGTGGTTTGCCTGGAGGGTTAAAGGTTGGTGGAGAGGTGTTAATTTTATATCATCTTCAGGTTCTGTGTCTTTTGTGAAAGATGAGATTCTTTTCTGGCTGAGAAAGAGGGTGGGATCACACTAAAAAGATAGAAATTATCAAATGATTTATTTATTTTGCTTTTTAAATTTCTCTCTTCCTTCTTGTCTTGCAGGTTCCACTGAGAGGATTTACAGTAAACTAGTGCCACTCCATCCCCAGCAGCGTCTCAGAGCACTTTCACAAGAGTGTGAAATATAATTGGACACCTGCACCCAAGAAGGACCAAAAATAGCTCTGTGTTTACACCAGAGCTCAAATGAGAGGGAGCGGTGCAGTTAAGAGTATCACTGTTAACCTTTGTTAGATTGTTAGGCTGTTTCATTACTCATGTCTGATTGCCCTTCCACAGCACAGAAATACATATCCATCCTTTGTTCCTGAAAGCAAAATGGAATTTCAAGTGCTCTTTGATGTCTTTGTGAAATCTCAAGCTCACACTAATGTTAATGCAAATCTCATACTAGATTACTTACCCTGCATTTATTTTAGAACAGCTCATTCATGAGGAATTTCCAGGAAAATTCAGGGATTAATGTAGTATGATCAAGAATATATTGTTCTTAACGGTGAGCAAAAGTACACTACCTTCTATCGACTCAATTTTTTCTCCCCTTTTATTTTCGATTTTTAAGTTTTCTCAGTTATCCCCTAAATAAACCATGGTTTTATTAATCACACCGTATCTAAGCAATGCCAGTGAAATGAACAACCGAAAAAGAGTTAATCACTCAAACAGAAATGAAGCACAGTCTTCTGAAAGCAGCAGAGCAAGGAGGCTGCCACGTTTGCCTGCATGGCCCACTATTTACAGTTCTTTCTTGATCAATAGATGCTCCAGGCAGTGAAAACTTCACTGAACCAGATCTACAACTCCACCTCTTACCCCCAGAGACCTAGAGATGGCTCTCAGCACACAATTAAAATTTCACACTTGATTGCATTTCACAGACTGTCAATATTAGGAAAATGAATAATACCAGAGTTTAAAAGTGATCATAAAGTCGGAGATAGCTAATATGCTATAAAAAGTGAGACAGTGCTTTCTTCTGGTTTTGCTTTCTGCATTTTCTAACAGGCTCGTATGTTTATAACTCTTTAAAATCCAGTGTTTACCATCTGTTCATGTGTGCAAGATATTAAAATTCATTACAAGGTAGTACACGCTTGAGATAACAAAGCAAACTGAGAATTCAGAAACAAAACTTTAATCCAAGGAGTATATAACATAAGTAAAGATATTGTGGAAAAAGAATGACAAAAGTCATCTTCCTTTAAGTAGAAATGCTGCAAATGGGTAGATTAAAATTAGTTGATATGATTCTTTTTACCCTGAAACACTACACTAACAACCATTTACCTCTGCAGTGGGGAAGTGTGTTGTTGACATTCAGTTCTGGATTAAATGACTGCATAGGAATGACTTCTGAACTTCTGCACTCCGATCAATAATTATAAACTCCTCTAACTTAGAAAGTGTTTATTATCAGAAATTGCATTCAAACCTATCCTGCAGCATACTGTACAATAGCTCCCTTAATTTTGTTTCTGGCTGTTTCTTAGTGAATAGATTGCTCATCCTTTAGTCAGAAGGTTACTAATTCAATCCTCAACTTCCCACACAATATTGAAGTACCCTCAGTTAAAATACAGAACCGCACAGTGAAATTCACCTCACCAACTGAATGAAGTAAAGTTTATTCCTAAGTAATACTGCACTTGTTAAAACACATTTCATTAATAGATCTGTGTTAGATCAGTGTTCTTCAATTCCCATCTTTGGGGGCCACTTTCCTGCGTGTTTTAGATGTTTCCTTGCTTCAACTTACCAGGCTCAAATTCACGGCTCATTCATGGACTTCTGCAGAACTTGAGGAGAGCCATTTAATTTTAATCAGGTATGCTGGAACAGAGAAACATGTAAAAACCTTGTGGAGAGTTAAAGGATTCTCTAAAATGTTGTAAGTTTAGCAGAGAGGCAAACCAAGAGATACATAATTCATTTTGTTTGAATTCAGTTTGATTATGAACTTCTCTGTGATGACAATATTAAAATATTATAAATTTCTTAGGCCAAAAATAAAACTGGGCAAAAAAATTAGGAGATAGCTCAGAGACAGTTTATTTGCATTTAAATTGCCAATTAACATAATTAGTAATAATATAATAAATATTATAAATAATTGAGCATGCTGTCTTTAGTCAGGTCTCACAGTTCCTTCACAGCAACAACCTGTGAGATCCATATCAGTCTGGCTTTAGACAGTGCCACCCTACTGAAACTGCTCTCCTGTCAGTTACTAATTCCCTACAGCTTGCCAGATCCGCTGGTCAATCCTCAAAATTTATACTGGTGGACCTGTCTGCTGCCTTTGACACTGTCAACCACCAGACCCTCTTCTCCACAGTCTCAGAGCTTGGCCTCTCAGGACCTGTCCTCTTTATGTTCTACCTCACAGGAGATCTTTCAGAGTATCTTGGTGAGGGGGAGTGTCCAGATCACATGAGCTAACAACAGGGGTGCCTCAGGGCTCGGTGCTTGGGCCTCTTCTTTTTTCACTTTACACCTCCTTACTCAGTGCAGTCATTAGCTCTCATGGCTTCTTCTACCGCTGCTATGCAGATGACACTCAGCTATTCCTTTCCTTTCCACATGATGACACAACCATCTCAAAACGAATGTCAGCCTTCAGCTAAATCTGTCCAAGACCAAGCTTATTGTCTGTCCAGCCAATTCTTCTATACTCCCACAGGTAAGGTTGCAGTTAGATTCTGCCACACTTGTGCCTACATCTTTTGCCAGGAATCTTGGTGTCATGGTAGACAGCCAGCTAAGGTCCATGTTGCCTCGGTTGCCCATGTAGCCAATTTGCTCTCTACAACATCAGGAGGATTAGGCCCTACCTGACAGAACACATAGCACAGCTCTTGGTTTAGGCTCTGGGGCCTTATTTATAAAACTGTGCGTAGCAAAGCAAACTACAGGTGGCATCTGCTGCGCAAAAAGCAAATCCTGCACACTTCTACTTTCAGATTTATAAAAGCGTGCACACGCACATTCTACACCTGCTCCCGTTCATAAATCAGAATCAACTCTAAAGCAGGCGCACGTGAGGGAACGCCTTCCCACGCCCACATGGTGGCTATAAATGGTGAGGTGGATGCCTGGAATAAATATTCATCACATTGTTTGCATAATTGCTCGGGAGGGAAAGAAGTTAAGAAGTCTAATTTTTTGGGGTGTGAGACAGAGATCCTGATGGACCACGTTGACAAACATAAAAATGTTTTATTGGTGGGCATTATTTGTGTCAGAATAGCAGAATAGTGGTAGTGGGTTGCAGATCCTGTCAACGCAGTGTCAGAACAAAAGACATTCCAGAGGAGTCAGAACACACAGCTGGGTATCTCGGTCGGGAGAGCATCCATCTCCCCACGCGGGAGGCCAAAGTTCGATTCCCAGACAGGTGAAAAGCGTCTGCTGAATTACAGCAATGATACCGGTGATTTGTTTTAATTTATAAAATAAATATATACAGACACATCTGAGATTGGTAGCAGTTTATTTAGTGTTAAATAATATATCGCTCTCGCTGGGCGCTCCAGCTGGGTGTGCAGAGGGTCACAATCACCGCTATTAACCAGGTGGACAAGGAGTTGCAGGAAAAAAAGACTGTCTGGACAGAAATTGGGATAACAATTTTAAAAAGCAATGTGTAAGAATAAAAAAATAAAAGCTGTCAGTGTAGCCTGAAGCTACTTTTCACACTGACTGCTACATGCTGGCAGCAGACTGTCCACCATATTTAGCTGGATGGATTTTATAACGTAAGTTTTGTTTCACAATGACAGAACATATTTTAGTGGTTTAGATTCTTATTAATATCATCTCCCTTTTTCCTGAACATCCTGTTTTTCCCCCCCGAGCGTGCGCTATTAGGAGAATTAATATCCAATGTGCGTCTTTATTCATTTCAGCGGCAAAAGCTTTAATATCTAATGTGGTGTGAAAGGTAATCGTGGATTGTGCACAAATGTCTCACATTTCACAGCATTTCCTCAATTTTATTCTGTACTGTTGGTGTTGCAGTTTCCCCTTTTCCCAGATTATGTGCGTACGCCTGGGTCAGAGTTGCCGTGGAGGTAGGAACATTTTCCCGGCAAGTTTAGTTTTTATAATTCGCAAAAGTTGACTATATTTGGCGCACGCCGGTTTTTGTTCCTATGCAAGCTTGATAAATAAGGCCCCTGGTCTTCAACCAGTCTAAAGGAGCTCATGTCACTCCGCTGCTAATCGCTCTTCACTAGCTTCCAGTTGCAGCACTCATCAAATTCAAAGCTCTGCTTCTGGCTTACAAAGCAATAACCCAAACTCCTTAATCCAGAGCTACACTCCCTCTTGACAGTTCGCTCTGCCCTTAAAAGATGCCTAGTGTTCCCACCACAACGTTGTGCGAAATCAGTAGCTAGATTTTTTTTCTCTCTGTCCAATCCACAGTGTCCTTATCTGCTTTTAAGGTCAAGCTAAAAACTCACCTGTTTAAGGAGCATTTCCGCACTTAGCTTAACTTTTCTACTTGTCGGAATGAGTTAGAAAGATTTGTCCAGCTCTTTGGCACAACTCAGCACTGAATAAGCTGCGTGCACTTACACTCAATGATATTATGTGATGAAATTGTGATCTTGTAATTAAGGAAAGGACTATTGTAGGGAAGGGAAGGAAAATAAAATACACTGCCTCTAGCACCTTTGTCCAACTGGACTAATAGCAGTCTGACCACTTAATTATGATGTCCCCTCCTTTTTGATTTCTTGCTTGTATTGTTCTCACTCTCAGATGTAAGTTGCTTTGGAGAAAAGCATCTGCTAAATGACTGTATAGAATAGAAATAGAAAAGAATACAAAATAACACCTCCTTTATTTCTTAAAAAAGCAAACTTTTGTGACTCAGGGGACAATTACTAGCATGCAAACATGTTACAACATGCTCAAATTCAAAGAATTATATTTACTACACTCTATTTGGCCAAGTTCTGCAGTAAATGTGATATCACACTTAGGTTCTGTTATTGGCTGGCATAAAATGCATCTGGATGGAAAACAGAATATACACCCTGCTCAGTCATGCAGTAATGAGTAAGCTCAGTCACAAAAGCTCAAGTCAGTTTTAGCAAAAAGCAAATTTACTAACTACATGATATGTATATGATGATTTTAACATGATAAAATACACTTTGAACACGAGTTCATGGCTTTCACTATACCAGTGGTTGTCAAACTTTTTCTACTCTGTCCCCGTTTGGAGGAGTAAACATTCCCAGACGGGTCTCATTTTCTTTTAAAGCAATTATATTTAGGGTGTGTCACATCACTCGGCATGCACAAATAATACTAGGGCAACTCTTTGTATTGGAGGATTAATTCATCTTCAGTATGGTTAATTTGAGCTAGCTTAAGAGCTTAGACTGGTGGCCTCAGCATTTCTAATTTCATATGCTTGCCAGTTGTTATAATCGCCCATGTTTGGGGGTGTCATTAATAACTTTTTTTTTTTTCAGAATAGCACACATTTATTTAAAGTTTTTAATAAATTTAATGTGATGGATGGACAGAACAGTGGGCAGACAGACAATATCCACCGTAGAGTCACATTGGCTTGGCAGAAAGAAAAAGAAAATTACATGAATACGGATACTGAGTATCAACTCTAGGTATGTCTTGGTACCAAAGAAATGTGACAGGCAGAGGTATGACAATGACAACCCACATGAATTCTGGGCACTTTATTCCTTGTTGTTTTCTTCCCGCCGTAAAAGGTTTTGTCCTCTGGGAAAAGGGCTGACACTAGGTAGCTTCTTTGTTCCTCACAGGCCATGACAAGATGAAAGCAGTTGAAGAGTACTAATCTGTGCCTTCCTGAATCCCCCCACCCCATAAGTAAAAGAAGGAAAAAAAAAACTGAGAGCTATCCTATACAATAAAAGGAATTTGACTGAATTCCTATAGTTCATAGTCTTAGGGTAAAAATTTGTTTACCTAAGGTACATTTTGTAGAAGCATCTAAGAATCAAAACTTGCAAAGCTGAAACTTGAATTTGCCAAACAAACTTGCCAAAGTCTTGGTACATTTTTCAAATGATTTCCAGCCAGATAGAAGGGGTTCAGACAAACAGTAGAAATATGTTAGCACTGCAAAGCTGTGATAGATGAAGGATTTCCATATCTACAGTATGTGTTTGTCTGACTGCTCTGGTAAAAACAGAAAGAAACAACTGCATGGTGTGAAGTTGTCATCTTAATGGTAGGAGGTGCTTTTTATTTCTTTATTTTTTTAGGGTCAATGCATATTAATAGACATTAGCTATCTATAAACTACTACACTCAAATAGAAGCTTTGGTTTCTATACCACTTATTCTGGATTTGAACTTGATGAATACGTTTAAGGATAGTGGAAAGAGTCTATGCAAAATCTTATAAATTGAACATGTCAGTTTAAATCTTTTTTAAATATTGTATTTCTGAGGTATTAAGCAATGATGAAAGGAAAACCTTTTCCTATCAAATATGTTTAATCTATTGCTCTATTTGAGTTTATTGGTTTTAAATTAGCTGTTTGTCAGTGACTAGTTAGTAATACAATATTCAATATGTAAAAAAAATCTTACAATGAAGAAACATTTTAGCAGCGTTTACTGGCAGTGATGATCTCATTTGTTTCAAATTACAGAGATCAAAATGGACTTTTTTACATGATTTTTAAAAGGTAATTTGTCGAGTCCAATGTAATACCAAGATATTTAAATTAATCTACGGTCTGTAGCTCCTCTCCTTTTAAAAATACATGTGGGCTTGACCTTTTTGTTGGACATTTTAAAAATATCCCCAACAGAAAGTTAAAAAGAAATGACTTACTGAGCCACTTACCAATACAGATCATTGCTGAAGTCAGTTTTTCTGAAACTTTCACATCAGAATTTGCCTTAGTAAAAATGACACCATCATCTGCATAAAGCTGGGTATTGATGTGTTGGCAAACATTTCATAATTTGTTCATATAAAATTAGAATAACATGGCTCCAAGTATGGAGCCTTGAGGAACTCCAACCTGGCAGCCTATGGTTTGACAAGTAGGATTTCATCCAGAAAAGTGCTTATCCTGAAAAATCTTATTAGGTTACCCTGGACAATAGAATTTGGTCGTCAACCATATCAATTGCCCTCTTTAAATCAAAAGGCCCCGACAACAGCACAGCTATTCAAATCATGTTTAACTTTTTTAAAAAACTAGGTTTATTGCAGTTTCTGATGAATGTTGGGCATGAAAACCAAACTGCATGGGATGCAGGGGCGTATGAGCCTTGCTTAAATGAGTTGTCAGTTGTTTAGAAAACCATTTTTTCAATCATTTTTAAAACAGTGGGCAATACACTGATTGGCCACTGTAAGTGCTGTGCCACTATTTTCTGTTCTTCACAGGAAACTTATATGAAACCAAAACTTTTGTTTCACATTAATTTCCACATAAGCAAGCAGATGAAACTCATCAACTGGAGTTTTAAGTACTTGTCCAGTTTGATCAATTAACTTTTTTTCTGTCTTGGAGTGAAATCATAATGGAAACAGAACAAACAAACTTAATTTTTTTGCTGTACATTTATCTTACAAACAAAATTTTGAATTTTGAGCTGTAGTTAGGATGATATTAACATAATATGGTCAACAAATAAAAAGAATAACTTTACAAGCAAATTTTATGTCAAGGGCATGCAGTTTTATCCTGCAAAATCAGTCAGTACTTTTTCAGCCTCTTCGCTTCCCATCTGGAAAAGACAGGGTACAACTAAAGGAGAAAAGAAATCCCAAATGTTTATCAGATCAAATCTGAGACAACTCGATGTGACTTTCCATGTAGGGCGCTTGAAGTAAATGTAAATAATAATTCTTGGTCTCATATTTATGGTACTGAGATGAGGCAGTGCTGGAGGAGGATCCTCATGGCACTGTGTAATCAGGACACGGTGATGAGAAAAGGTCATTTGTGCTAATGCAACATTTTTTATTCTGTGAGAAAGACGTCAGTGCTGATAGATGATCCAAAGGTCACCTGTGTCATCACGCCCAATCTGTCCTGTTGGGTGATGCAGAACAGATCTGATGAGTGCCCTCCACAGTTTGCGCTCCATCAGGGAACACGTTAGCAAACAGCTCATCTGGTGGGCGGGCCCGGGTGGAGCTCGCTCTTTCACATGATGAACAACCTTCGGGCAACCTTGCTCACAAGCTCAAACTGAGATGACAGCACAGCAGAGTTGAGGGAATCCTATGCATTTAACATTAATTTATTTCCTTACTGACATGGTAAACATATGGGAGTAGATTCATGTTCTTTTGATCTGTATCAGCAACTTTAACAGTAATGAAAAGCCTGTGCCCTCATCACTGAGACGCTGCTCAGATAAACACACAACTCACACTGAGCAAATGAATCACCTACTTGATATGCACAGGAGCAGTAATCATTATCTTGCAAGCTCATAAGCATTATACTCGAAGCATTCCAGTAAACAAAGCTTATGAAATCACTTTTTGTCAATTAGCTCTGTGAGAAATGATCTAGAGAAAAAAATACGAACACTACAGATGTGATTTGGGAAATAAAGAGCAGCATTGTCTTTATTTTTGCGCTTTGCTATGCCTGAATTAATCTGTAAATCGTTATACAGTTAGAGCTGATGAAATGACAAACAGAAGGCTCTGCCAATGAATGCTAAAGGGAATATTTACTCTGTGAAATCAGACTTAGATGTTTGATTTAAACACTCAACTGATTTTTCTAGTCTTCTCTGAAGAAGAGTGTTCAGAAACTCAGAGAAACTTTCTGTTCTTCAGAAACGGGTCACGCTGTCCCCATGAGGGAACTACATGAAAAACCACACCAGGAGGTAATCTATCTTATATGCGAGACAGTATTATACTACAACAAAACCCCCATAATTTGCTATACATGGTGGTGCTCATTGTCAACAAAGCTGAAACAGAAAAAAAAAAAAATCAGCTAAGATTAACTGTTTTTTCTTCTTCTGTAAAATCACCTGGCAGGATTAAAATGAAACAGTAAATCAGCTTGCGATGCTGAAGTACTCAGCACTGTCTTGTATTTAGCAAACTAGAATTCATTACTGTATCACAACAGCTGGAACCTCTTAGAGAAGAGATGTGGGATATGGTGACCACTGTTCTTTTTAGACTGTATTTAGTTTCCTTTCTATTTCTATCTAATGGCCACAATTCAAAATAAGATCTGATGACTTCCTCCTGTGACGTGCACTCTTATCACACAACGCAGATGTCTGAGTGGATGCCAGCAGGCTCAGGTCTGTGACGAGAACTTCAAGTTATGAGTGGTGGCACCCAGTGCGAGTGCTGGCTTCCGAAGGGCAGAGAGATAAATTATTCAGCCTGAAGTTTTGCATCATCACGGCTCAGATGGCAGCACATGAGAGGGATTCATTTATGCAACATCCATGAGGGCACACAGAGAGATGTCTTAAAGCCATGAGCTGAGGCAGAAGGGCTCATAATGTCTGTATGTGGAGAGTCAAATCACTGCTCATAATGGATGACTTACTAATGCAAAATGCAGTGTGATATCTCTGTATTAAAATTAATCAAAAAACAAAACAAAACAACACATCAAAGCCTACTGGAGTTTTTACTCTCTTTCACTTAATTTTGTTGCCAAAATGCATTGTCTTTAAGCCATTTTGGTCTTTTGTGAAATCATGTGTATCCTTATTTTAAAATCAATAACGTGCTTATTAAGATGGAAACAGATGCTTTGGAGTTCCAGTGAGTATCCCAGCAAATAAATTATATGCAATCCCAGTGGTGTGGCGCTTATAGGTCTGACGTTTTTTTTTTTTCTTTTGCAAATTGCCAACTTTGATTATCTCAGCTGAATATAAATTAGTTTTAAAGAAACACTTTTTGATGGTGAATAAGTAAGGTTTGTGAGTTTTCATTGATAATATACTAACACTGCACAGGCCTCAGATGTGGCTATCTCATGTGTGCCTGAATGACTTTGAGTGAATGGATATTGTTTGACTGACATGGGGAGCCATGTCAGAGGAGAATTAGTAGCTCATTAGCATTCCATGACATTTTCCCATCCGTCCAGAAACCAGTGGCAGCCTGTAAACAAAGGGCTGTTGTGCTGCATGGCAAGGAGAAAAGGGAATAGAATTTAATGTAAAATGGCATTGTTCAGTGGCTAAGATACCAGGTGCACATTTTAATGCGGCTCTACAGGGCAACCTCTGGCTGGCTGAAACAGAACAGAGAGATGATAAGGAAGTGAACGAATGGAACATGTAGTAAGGTAATTGAAAGTGCTTGGGAATTTAAAGGCCAAATGCTACCAGGGGTTATCAGTAGCAGAAACAATTTGATTTTTTATGGGACTAACTTATTATCCACACAGAAAAAGGGTTTTGTCACACTTTACAGAGAGTACCCGAGAAAGAAACAAGATCATAAAGGTTGCGATCAAACTTTAGTCTGCCTTTAAAATGCTGTTGAAAATGACTCTTAGCACAGTTTTTACAGGAACAATGTGTGGATTGCGTACTTGACAACCTTTTGAATAAATGTGCGCCACTTACCACCAGCCCTTCCCTGTATGGTAATTGTCTGTGTCCTGGCAAAAACTCTGTAATGTGGTGTTGATCTTATTTTCTGCATTATTCTGCACACATGGTGAGACTTCACTTAAATGTCAGTAAAAAGCCTTACATCATCACTTATGTTACCATTCAGGGCAGATCAAACCTGAAAATAAAGATAGGCGGTGGAAAGTGTGACATGCGTTTTCCTGAT
This sequence comes from Melanotaenia boesemani, assembly GCF_017639745.1. Taxonomy (NCBI): domain Eukaryota; kingdom Metazoa; phylum Chordata; class Actinopteri; order Atheriniformes; family Melanotaeniidae; genus Melanotaenia; species Melanotaenia boesemani. The sequence continues at coordinate 10,638,018 of NC_055703.1, forward strand.
TTTATATCAGTCGCCAATTCCCACAACAACACCATTGAGGAAATGTACAAAAATTTCAATAGTTTTGCCATGTTAGAACAATGCACACACTCACACAAATGTATGCCTGCACATCCTAGACAAATACACACAGCCATAGCATTGTCTGCATCAGTGGGCAGCCTTAGGAAAGCCCTGTGGCAAAAAGGACACAGATGACAAAATCTGCATCTCATAAAACTCTTCCAGTGTCACACTGTTTCCCCAGGGTAGGATGCAGGCAAACATCACAACTGGCAGACGCCTCTACTTTGGCAAACGGAAAAGTTACCTTTCAGATGTACAGTATAGACACAGCTCAGCTTTGGGGAAAAGCTGCTATATTGGGGAGGTTGGGGAGTGGCAGTGCTGGTGGAAAAAGGCAAAAGACTGTAAAAAGATTATTCTGACCCAGATCTCTGAATTTTCAGCAATACATGCACTGCAGTATGCAGTATGTAAGTCAATATAGCTGAAATCACTGCATGGACACTCTCTTTAATTGGTGTTTACACATTCGAGGTTTTACTAAAACAGCCTTGAAAAGGTTTCGATAGTAACTGTGGGTTAACACATAGTCTGTGCACCTCTTCAGTTACACTGCAGACTCCTTTTGCCGTCTGACAAAAAAAAAAAAAACACAAAAGAAAAGGAATGAGAGAGCTGTAACAGGAATTTGGCTATTTTAATATACAGTACATTGGAGCAAAAGCAAACAAATGAAAAAAGTGGCACACTGGAAAAACTTGGCTCTGTGAGAGAATTTTAAAGAAAAATCAGTGCAGTAAAGAAAAATCTAGATTTTACTGGAGTTGAGCAGCAGCCTACTTTAAAAGTGGTTGTGGGCTAACTTGTAGCCTCAATGGCAAATTTTAGTCTGTTTTTTGTCCTTAGACAACAATAACAAAAAGGTAGACTTTGTGAATTAGCATAGCCTTACGTGGAATAAGAATTTATTAAATTATAGAGAAACAACCAGTTTTAAAAAGCTAATAGAGCAGAGTCCTGATTAGACATGACCTCGCTGATATGCTAATAACAACATTTAATTTTTCTGAACTTGCAGTTATTAAAAAAAAATAGTTTTTTGGTTTCCTGATATGATAAACATGTTAGGGAGTTAAACTGATCTGGAGACGAGACTAAAGTCACTTCCTGCCAGTGTACAGAAGCTTCTGTTCACGTTGACACTCCATAAGCTTCCCTCACTTGTCAGTCTCCTGCTGACTAACCTTTGGATGACTTTCAAGTCCCTCCACATGCATTGTTATTCCTCTGTCTTTCCTTCAGATGTGTTTTTCTCTCCACAATCAACTCTCATGCTCTCAACTCTGAGAGAAAAAGAGGCACTCCTCAGACGGACCGCAAACCGGGAAGTACTGTCAAAGGAACAATTTGCACAACACAAAAGCTTTTGTTTCCAGTCCTTCAAGAGGAAGACAGGTGGTCACTGTGGGAATAACTTGGCCTTCTGTCTAAAAACTACAGGGACAGAGTGTGTACAAGGCACAAAAATAAGAAAGGATTGGTATTTGTATTTTGCGTTTATGTCTTCAGCACTTTGGCTGTTTGTGTTGTTTTAAATGTGCTTTAATAATTTCACATTGATTTCTTTAAATACAAAGTACATTGGGTCTGCTAGTAAAGTTGACTTTACTCCTAATGCATTCAAAGACAAGTTGTTCCTCACTTTTTACAGTGCTATAAATAATAACTTAACATCTGTTTGCTAGTAACAGTAACAGTTGATATTTGCTGACAAATAACTTGAAAAGGTTATTTATGACTGTCTCTGACCAGCTGATTTCTGTTTTAAAAGTCAAATTCATAAAAACAAATCTAAGAAACTGAAATACTTTGTTTTCTTGCAGCTTTTAAAGCATTAACTTTAAAACACGTCCCACATCCAAACACAAAATGGAAAGAAAACAGACTAGATGCTACACCTCTGTCCTTTTCCTGCTTCATTAGTTTTCTCCAGAGACAAACACAATTCATCACATGAGCCACACAAGATACAGCTTTTGCTGACTTCAGCTTGATTTATGCTTCTATTTTAGTTTCTTCTTCTTTCCAGCTGTTCCCTTCAGCAGTCGCCACAGCAAATCACTCACCTACATCTAACCCTATCCTCTGCATTCTCTTCTCTTACACCAACTTCATGTCCTCTTTCTCTACATTCATAGACCTCCTCTTTGGTCTAAATAAGTCTCCTGCCTGGTAGTCCTAACCACAGCATCCTTCTACCATTATATTCACTCTCTCGCCTCTGTACATGCTTAACACCTTAGTCTAGCTTCTCTGACTTTGTCTCCAAAACATCTAACATGTGTTGTCCTTTTAATGGCCTTTTTTCCAATCCTACCTAGCAATATTTAATGGAATTTATTCCTCTGCATTGTTTTGGTCTGTAACAGTAGTGCTTCTGGGTTCACGACTTTCTTCAGAAAAAGCCACATGAGTTAATTTTTATTATTTTAACTCTGATCCTTTGAGTGCAGAGGGATTTTTAATACATTTAAAGTAAAAATTACTTCAGATGAAATGGAAGGACTACAGAGGAGATGGCATGCATGAGTGTATACATAGACTAGCAGACTCCTGAAAAAGACAAGATGGCATAGCTACAAAGGCAGAAAACAAGTTATTTTGTTAGCATTATGAGTCTGTCACAGCCTGTATTATTTCACATTTTTTTCTTCTATTGGGTTATTATATTAGAACAAAACAATTCTGTTAGCACCTTTCTAATGTGGTAGCATATGAGTGCTTTCAGATAGGAAAGAGCTCCACTTTACATCCACCACCCTGGTGGAACAAATACACATCCCCTGAGACTACAGGAAGCCTTTCAGGATCTTCAGTGAAGACACCATGTTCCATATTTCTAATCATATATTTCACAACACAGTATGTTAAATTGCTGGAATTTTAAATAAGAGGTTAGAAAAAAGCTCAACAAAACAAAAACTTATATATTTTGCCTCAGTTTGAAAGGCTGCCCAAGCAGCAAGTCTCTTGGGACTGAACCCATCCACTGTACCGGAACCCAACTTGCCCACCCAGCACCCCTGTCTGCCTGCTTCTCATTGAAAATGAGTTAAATGCTAGAAGGTGTCGCCTCCCATGAGTCACGCTTCACTGCCCACACCCCAGGACACACTTCATGTGCCACGCAATATAACAGACTCAGAATCTGTATGTTTTAACCTGATTTCATTTCTAATAGTCACTGTATAAACTGTTACAGTTTCATATAGTACAATGTACAACTGAACTGAGAAAAACACATAAAATATTCCTTTTCTTTATTTTTTTTTTTCATTAGTTGCAGGTATGGCACAAAAAATGAATGATAAATCCAAAGAAATGAAATGAAAAAAAAAGCCTGATCATTCAAACATAGATATAGAGCACAAAACAGAGAAGAGTGACAGGTCATCATTACAGGGTGTCTGCACAGAACAAGATAAATAACATCACTGAAACACAGCGTTTAACAGCCTTGATTTTACAGCATTAAATTTAATTATTTTAACTGTTTTTTTTCTTTTTAATTCAAATGGCAGGGGGTTGGGGGTGGGGGTGTTTCATCACTGACTACTTCTGTCACCCTGCATGGAGTCAACTGCACTGATGGGAAAGAACTGGAGTCTGTGAGAGCAAACATTTAGCTGCTGAAATGGCCTGTGGTTACTGACCAGAGCAGGTGAAAGATAAAGAGAGGACAGAGAGAAGGTGGAAATCCAAGGACAATGAGAAAGTTGTAACGCCAGAGAGAGACTGCACCAAGAGGTGGCAGGTTTGTCTCTTGTAAAGTTGTCACACTGAGCAGTCATGCCATCAAATAGTGACATCTTCATTCTTCTCTGACAGTGTAAAAAGAGATTTTTTTATTTTAGTGAGATGCAGCAACTTCTCAATGCTGTGTGGAAGTGAAACTCCCATTAAGGGTGCTATTTTGGTCTTGTGAAACTGCAACAATAGCTAGAGTTCTAGTTTAATATCAGAGAGGTTTTGACTCCTGACTGTGAGAAATTCACAGTTTTTCGTGGTTCACTGCAACGCTCTCCCACTTTGGCACTAGCTCTCTTAATGAATAAATATCAAGGAGGAAGGACAATAACAGGGCTGCTGTTTGATCACTTCAGTGGAACTAAATGTTCCTTTTTTTGTGGGGGATGCAAAAATAGCGTAATGAATGGCACAATGTGACAAAGCCCTTTTTAGGTTCAACAGAACATGAGAACATTTCCATTCAGAAAGGCATGTTCAGACTCTTCCTTTTAGAGACCCTTTAAGAATGAGATTTTAAGCTAACCCTAACACAAGGTATGGATAATATATCTCCAGTTAATTGTATTTATAACTATTTATAACAAATATGCAGAAAATTAAGTAGAATTTCTTTAAAAAATACATCTCTTGCTAAATCACAATGGAAACTTCTTGTGTTTAGCCTAATAACTGGGCACCATTCCACTCATTAAGTTTTTTTTTCAATGTATACTTTATAACATTTTCGAGGTATGCACTTTTGGGAATTAAGGCAAAACTTTCTTCTAAATTACATTTTGTCCGAGAGCAGTTGGTCATGGTTCTACTCACATGGATAAATTTAATCAAATTTACCAAAGAACTGGGAAATTGTTTCAAGATATTTCATGTTGCTGTAATTATTTTCAATCTATGGCCTGCAAAAACTCAGACAAACCTCATCCTTGAAACGCTACAGTACTTCTAATTTAATGGCATTAAGGTAAGCACTGGGTACATTCATGCACAACTGCATTATTCGTTCATGTATTCATCAAAGTCAAAATGAAGTAACTGAGTTTTTTTTAAATACATTTTTTATTCATTTTTTTTAGCTGAACCAACATTAAAGCTATGTATTTTTTTTATAGTCCAGGACATTATTATATCACGCAAGACATTTTCTTTCTTTTCCCAGAACCAGTGTGAAACTGCTGGAATCTGCTTCATTCCCATTATGAATCAAATGTTTGCTACCTTTTGAATGCAAAAAGATTAAAGATAGACATTTTATAGTTTGTGCTGTGGCCAATATGATGTAATGCAGTGCAATAGCTGACTTAAACACCTTATTTGTTTTAACGAGCAGTATTTGCAATGACTGCAAGCTTTATTTTTTTTGTTTTTTACTGTTTTAAATATTGCTTAAAGTCTTAGGTACATACTGCTGTACTTTCGAGTGATTTCATTTAATTTCTGCATATTTGGAGCCCTTATTATATTATATTATATGAGAGTGGGTGCAGGGCAAAACAACAGCATAATTAACAGTTTAATAAAGATTCCTAAATTTAAGCAAAAATTATAACAAATGTAATTGTACATCAGTAAAACACACAAATGGGGAAATATTTTGAATCCTGAATGCACATAATTTAAGAGGTGAGACGATCGTTGTTGTTGCAGCAAGGAATGATATGCTGCTTTCTAAACCACCTGCTTCACCAGCTGGATCGATCTGAACAAAATGTACCACAAAGAGACTAGTTAGCAGAAGAAAAGAAAAAAAACAAAACAAAACAAAACAAAACCACAAAAACTTAAACTAAAAATATCCAGATGCGGGACTCATTTTGGAAGACATCACCAGTATGCATCAGATCTGTCTGTATCTCAAACTGTGTCCTATAAATGGATGCATATGTAGTCATCTTAGGAAAATTTAAAGCTGAGTGAATTTGCATGCTACAAAAGAAGTAGTTTAAACTTTTTTTTTATAATAAATTGTACCTACTAGATATCACATTGTTTGCTAGGATGAACTACTTTAAGCAGAAAGCACATATAAGAAATTAAATAGAGTGCTGAGAAGATGTACAACGAAGAAAAGAAAGAAATTAGAGCCATTTTAGTCTTGTAATTGCAAAAGATTATATGTACCACTGCTGTAATGGTGAAAAAAAGAATCCCAATGTTGAGGCCCACTGATTAAAATTTAGCATTTAGGTCCCGCATCTACAATAATCGTAAATTAATTTTCTGGTTTTTGTTGCATGTTCCACAACTGCACAGGCCTGTCGTCATTAATGGTTTACATATTCAGTGACTGTTAATCTTCACAACTGCACTTTGAAGGAGGACTTCGGTCAAAAACAGAACAAGCTGAGAGTGTGAGCTACTCTTAAGGTTCACATTGCTCATATTGTTGACATTGAGGGAGTGAAATGCACATAATTGAAAAATCAGGGACATAAGAACTGCAGAAAATAAACAATTATCTTTTTTGTAGTTCAGTTTTAGCCCAAAAACATTTCTTAACCTCAATGTAAACTTCAAACTTGCACAAATTTACCAAGTATTTTATAATATAAATGATAAACCTGGGATAAATGGGAGGTCTGCTGTAGAGTTTGCAGGCTAATACTGATGTCTTTCCAATATACGCATAGTAGCTAAACAACAGCCCTATGTACCCTGGAAATCTGTTGTTTTAGGAAATATAATAACTTAAGTGTTAGACAAAAGCTTTTATTATCATATCGTTCAAAGAAGAATGATACCATTTTTGTTTATGTTTATTTATCATGAATATAACACCAACCAGTTAGCTTAGCATAGCAAAATGACTGGATGGACAGGGGGGACAGCTAGCATGGTACCAATCAAAGTTGCAAAATCAGGCTGTGAGCACTTGTAAAGCCTATAAATAAACAAATATTTCATGTGTTATCTATAGAATAATAATAGTAATAATAATAACAGAACAGCAGTTTGTGGTTTTTAGATGATTAATCAGGAGCGGTAACTTTATTTCTCTATATTGCAATTCCCCCTGAAAAGAGCAGCAACTCATTGTTTTAACTCTTTTTTTCCCCTCATTTATTAGGGATGAAACAGACAAGGTATAATGAGTTATTTAATGAGTTTTTGGAGTTGCTGGCAAACTTTGTAACTGCTGGACAAAGACAGCTAGCCTAGCTGTTCCCCTCTTCCTTTGAGTTTTAAACTATGCTAGGTGACTCCTGGCTGTAGCATCACAGTAATAATACATAAACATACACTTCAAGCAAGTTCCCCATAATGTTAAGTGCTTTGACAACAATACCAAATGTATCCTTTTATTTAAACTTTGCAGTAATTTAGATATTCGTGTACTAAAGAGCTATTGTCAGTAAGATGTGCAGATCTTTTGCTCTCAATCAAGTGATTTGATCAGGTGCTCAGGGATTTAAAAGAAACTGTTGCCAACAAATCTAGATGAATTCATGTTTGTACTTTGTTACAGTGATAACTGAAGGGTCACTTTGGCACTTTTTGTTACCCACTATACCACAGAAGGGTATAGCAGCTAGCTAATGGTGGAGCTAGCTAATGGATTTTATCTGAGCCTCTATTTTTGGAAAGTCTGCATCAAAATTTTCTTGATGTGTTTCAAACGACCCACGAAAGTCTGAAAGTCCTCATCAAACGCACACAGAGAAACATATGATTTAGTAAAACATTACATCTTTTAAGACTGTAAGATCAAGAACGCCCAAGAAGTCCACTTACATTCAGTGTGATCTAAAACTTGAAATGAAAATGACCAAAATTTGATAAAAAAAAAAAGAGGAGAAAAAAATAAAAAATAAAAAATAGAGAAGCTCATAACAGATTTTATCTGTAATGATTATATCTCAGTAACAAAATTATATAGACCAAAATATTATTGAAAGGATGCCCTGAAAATGCTCTTCATTCTGCTCTGTTTTGCGTAGCATATTTATCTTCTTTACATTGTATCAGTTTCTTTTCACTACTATTGTACACAGCTTTATGCATGCACAAATGTACAACCCACTCAGACTAATCCAGGCTTTAACTGAAGAGGCTACATATGCTGAACCACAACACCCAGTCTGCATTCATGGGATTTTTTTAATACCTCCCTTGCATCTGACTACAGATTCTCTTAATATTCCTTAGTGTTGTGGTTGCACTATAAATAACACTATAAGTAAAAAAAAGGGCAATTTGCTGTTAAATATAGATTTGAGTATTGAAAAAGCCTGAACTTGTGAGAGTAGGTCACACATGTGCAGAGAAATAATAAAAAAAGGACTTTAAATGTTGAGACCTTAAACTGTATGTTGTGCTTCCTGTACTCCAACATAAAACATTTATCATAAACCTTTGAATAGAGCTTCTTTAACATTTACAAGTTATACATTTACCAGATTGGCTTACTTCTTATGCTTCCATCAGCTTTGATATTTTAGCAATGCAAAGGGAGACAACAAGAAGAGAAAGTAAGTTAAGTCATCTTCAAAAAACAAAGAAACAAACAAAAAAATAAAATAAAAAAAAAAGAGAAACAAGACAAGTCCTCAAAACATTTCTCATAACCAACAATGAACGGAATTCTTCATTATCTTATTTTCTCTTTTTTACAATACATATATTTTTTTAAAAACCCCGCTGGTTAAGGTTATGGTCTCAGGTAGATCTTCCACAGTCAATCTTCACAGTTTGTGTAAAAGCAGAGAAACATTCTCGCTAGAGTAATAAAATATCATGACTATTATTGTGGTCATTATCATGTTTTATTTTCATATTGTTCCATATAAATGTTGGAGGATACGGATGAAGAGATTCATCCTAATAAAGAGCTTGCAGTCCCAAAGTTCCTGCTCTCCTCCCTGTACAACACAATGTTTTATTCCACAGTTGTTCTTCTCGCTTGTTAAAAAATGCTCTCCCACAGCGAGGGAGAATTATGAGAAGAGAGAGAGGGGTATTCATTTCATGAAATGTCTTTATCCCTCTGATTTGAAAAAAAAAAAGATCCTCAGCCTCACTTTCACCATTTCCGCTCACTGTTTTTATCCACGCTGATTCCAAACCTGTGCTCAGGGTCTGCCAGTGCTGCCTGGTTGGCTGCCTTTACGTGAAACTCGTGCGTAGGCCTAGGCGCATGCGCACACACAAACACTCACCCTTGCATGCGCACAAACACACGCAGTCACAGGCAGCCGCCCCTATGAGGAATGTAATCTGGGTTTAGCTAAGCCCCATACTCCCTCTGAACATGCATGCCTTCCTTTCAGCACTTGTGGGGCGAAAGAAACGTAGAAAATAGCCCATCAGAGGAAACATGAACAGAGACTTGTTCGATGTTGATTAACACATAGGCTCACGATTCGGTTTGTAATCTGAAGGCACTTTGTTTCATGGCAGAAAGTAAAGTGGCTTCTGTTCCACAGCCAGACTGACTGAATATTTGAGTCAGACTACAGTAATTGGACCTTTCGCTACAGTCTGCTTTTTCCGTCTTTTCCTCCACTCTTTTCTTCATTTCAACCTCTCTATATTATAGCTCCTAAACTTCAACTTCTTTCTTCCATCCATTCCAGCTGTCTACAACTGCGCTGACTTTTATGCATTTATTATTCTGCCATCATACCGTCGGTTGGCCACTTGGACTCGTGAGCACAGTGTTAAAAGATACATAGGCAGCTACAGGGGAGTAAGCAGACAGAACAAAATGTTGCCCGAGTCCGTGTTTTTCTACAGAACAGCACCAAGCAGATAAAGAAATGCCAGGGTGTGACGTGAGGCTGGGCTAGAGTGAAAAACAAGTGGCGGTGATTGGCATCTGGTGGAAGAAAATGAAGATAAAGATACACAGAGAAAGGTCGAATTCCATTTGTTTGTAAGCAGGGAAATGTTATTTAATATTCAAAAAGTCAGCAGTATCTGTTTTCGGCCACCGTCCAAAGATATTTCCATAGCTTCATAAAATTAGTCTTGTGCTTTACAAACTGCCCTCCCTCAAGGCTTGCAAACTCCTCTGCCAAAGTCCAGGCTCATTCATCGCCCACCTGTCTTTGTGCTCATAAAGACATCCCAAATCCTGTACCGGGGGGGATGTTTTCCATTAAAGAGCTCTTCTCAAAAGAAAAAATTAGTGTATCTTCTTTATTACTTTCTATTTTGTCTTTTGTTCTTTCAAAAAAGTTGCTCCTCCCCCCGCGGTCTGTGGTCCGTCTGGGGACCTTGCTGCTTTCAGGATGCATGAATCTTTGGTGATCGGATGCCGAGGGTATAGCTCACAGACGGCGGGTCTGAACATTCGCCTCTGAGATGACGGGGAGAAGGGTCACCTCTGACCCTCCAGGAGGGTCAGCACCAAGATAACACATAGCAGCCATATATGGGAGTATGTGGTCAGGCCCTTGGCGTTGTCATCTAAGTTGGAAAAGAAAAAAAAATGGTAGTAACAATCGATTTTCTGCACTTTTGAAGAAAGACACAATGATCATGTCCAGATACAAAACCATAATAGTACAAGTGATCAGCATTTGTGAAAGGATCACTTGGAAACTTAAACATGCTGAGTTTCTTGTAATTCAATTTCTTATTTGTCCATCAAATGTGAAGCGTTTGCAAAGGTTTTGCTGCATTGCATGTGTGCAGGATTGAGTGCTGTGTCAGAATGTGTTCAGATGGGAAGTGTGTTCAGTCTACTGCTGGCTAAAGCTTGAACAAGTAATGTTACAATATTACTAGCTCAAAACTGAATTTTGTATGACTCAATTCCTCATCGTCATGATTATGTCTTTCACTCCTTATAGTAAGCATTTAACAAGTAAACAATCTTTTAATCAATGAGGAGCTCCACCGCAAAAAGCTACTCAGTTACCAAAAAAACCCAGACTTAACAGTTACTTTGAGAAAAGCCTCCAATAAATGATTCCCCATAATGCTGTGCTATTCCCTTAATGCACAACTAACCTATGTGAGAAATCCCAAAATAGTCACAATGAACCATTCTCCGGTAAAATGAGCACCTTTGTAAGTAAGAAGTCACCTCTGATAGGTCTTCATGAGAGATTTCTCAATTTTCCATCTTACATCACCAAAAGCCATGCAAGATTCATCATGCAAGATTGAATTGCATTATTCATACTACTCTGTCCTCAGCCTGGGCAACTAGTCCTTTTTACTCCAAATTAATTTATGTAGTCGCTTTATACCGCAATGGCTCCAAATGTAAAATAACATGTAGAACAATAGTATTGAGGTAATAAAAAGAATACATCTTCCAGACCAGTTTACTGCTTCTGATTTTCCTTTGGAGTCATGGTTATAATCTGCTACTGACATAAATAATTAAAACAGATAGCCCTGATTTGTTTATGGTAGCTAATCGAGACGTCCAAGTTTGAGTGGCTTCTGGCTATGATTTTCTTTCCAATCATAAATAACATGAATTAAATCAAAGGAACAGGGTCTGTCTGGCTAACAGTATGACCTTGTCAACTGCAGGCCATTTTATGTGGCCCATTTTCTCCTTTTACCTTCTGTTTGTTCCTCTGGCACAATTACACTTCTCCACTCAGCCAGCAGCACGGCTATCTTTCATGTAATTACAACCTAGTTGCTATGACAACCATGTTTTCACCATGAGAGGGTTTTTCAGTGCTGCTGCCAACTGTCTGAGATTAGATCCCCTCCTGTAAATCTCAGCTTTGTCTGGCGATGCAAAGAGAACCTAGAGTTTAGATAAGAGGGACAGAAGAAGTAAAGGAGTAGGTGGATGTGTGGGGCCACTCACTGGGTGGTGGGTCTCGACACTCCCCTTCCTCCAGCGTGATATCATCGATGGCAATGTCCCCTTCAATTCCTGGACCCCGGATACCTTCAAGAACAACCTGCGGAGAATAAAACAGCTTATTGTATATCCAGCCCAGATAAACCACAAAAACAAGGAAATGAGCTTAATAAGATAAAATCTAAGTTGGTGCACAGCACAATTTAGCTTAATTGCCCTTTTGAAATTATTCCAACAGGTGGTTTTGAACAGTTAACCACAGGAGTAGGGAAAAAAGCCTCAGGAGTGCTGCGGAAACTAAAAAAAAATTATATGACTGAAAGAGCAACACCAATAAAAATGAACTCTACAGCCCTATATTTAATTATGAAGTTAAGGCTTCCTGGTAGCAAAGCATGAGGAATATTGTTTTCTCAGAAAAAATGGCCGAGTATGTTGTCCACTTGTGATGTGCTTCATCTGTGCGCAGCCCCAAAAGAAACAAATACCTCACAAACACAAAGGAGGAAAAAAAGATGGCAGGAAGGAGAGCTCCACTGCTCACTGGGTTGATTAATTATTTTTTTGGTCTCACCTGGAAGGACGATGTTGGATGGATGCTTACTTTGGCCTGCTTCCACCGTTCACCTTGGTTACCACTTTGCGACCACACAGGACTCTCTGAGGTCGTTTGGCCCTTCTGCTTCAGGAAGGCGTTAAGTGTTCCTGTGTGAAGAAAAGAGACTGTGACTTACACACTTCAGTGCACACATACCAGTGTGATTTCATTAAATATCTACATATTTTTGCAACACTGAACTCCATTTAACTCAGTGGTTCTCAACCGCAGGGTTGAGATCAGTCCAAGACACATGACATTATCTTAAGTCTTGGAGCTCAGTAAGGAAAAATACTGGAAATCAGTTTAAGTGGGCATCAACACTCACTCAAGGTAACCAAATCATCTTAACTACATTAATCCTTTAACTTTGCATGAAATCCATGTGAGGCCACTATCAGTCAGCCTGAAAAGTAGATTGAACTTCACATGTTGGTGGAGGAAGATTTGTGATGAAAACAAACAACCAAGAAATGGCAGATAATTCTTGACTAATTGAATAGTTTAGAAATTGGTCTGTTACCCGTGGCTTCAGAGGTGCCATGCACGATTTCCATCAAGCAGTTGGGAGCAATTAGTGTCTTTCCAAAGCACACGTCAACATGTGGCCACCCTGACTTTGCTTTCTTTGGAGTAGGATGGCCAACCAGGTTTAAGGAGCAGGTTGGAGAATGTGAATGGTTACCAAGTAATGCTCCGCTTGCCATCAGATAGCTCTGTCTGACAGATACCTGAAGCTTTTCTATGGCTCCTTTCAAAACTACCAGACATCTAGAAGGAAAACAGTAATTTTCCCAACAGAGTACAAAAGTTGCTGCCTCGACGTGTGTTTTAATGGGTTAGTTAATGTAAAAAGGTGAAAACCTAAGGGGTCTTCCTCTTCCTCCCTGTTACCCTCAACAGGTTTATTTTTGTGCTTCATACTCAGTTTCATCCACCTCTACTGCACATTGCTAAGAAAGAATGAGTTGTGTATCAAGGGACCCACAAATCACACTGCATGACATGTTAAAATCAAACCATGATCATGAGAAAATCTCTGTAGACCTAAAATATGACATTCTGGTGAAGCATGGAGTATAAAACTTTTTCTAATGGTTTGAGAGTTCCCAGAGGTCCACTGGCTTCAAACATTGTAAAAAGAAGGACCTTCGGACCTACCAGCTGTCTACCTGGAGCTGATTACCCAGCCACATTAAATTACAGAGTAAAAACCTGCTGTAAAAACAGAGCTACTTTAACAAAGCTTCAGATGTCCTCTGAAGATATGAGCGAACCTGTCAGAAGGATTACTTTTTCAGCAGCAACTCATCAGTCATCATGTCAAGGCTGGGACCACTGGGTTTTACAAACAGCGACCATGAGTGTGAAGATTCTCTAACAAAACAAAACTCTACAATTTGTTGCATCAGGTGTATAGTCTTCAGTGTAGCATCCATAGAGTGAAGCACGGTAGTGGCTGCATTATGTTGTGGGTTTGCTTAGCTTGTATTTGATCAGTGGTAAGATGGGAAAGTCAGGGAACAGTGACACTGTTGGGAGATTACAATTACAAAGAGATGCTAGGATTCACACGTAAAATTAAAGGGTCAAAATCATAACAACAATTAAAGTATCTGCTTTTTTTTTTTTTTTTTTTTTCAAGTAATTCTTCTCCTTAATACCACCCACAATGAAAGAGTCCATTATGAATTCAAGTCCCACTCCAAGATAAATTGGACTATAAGGTTAATATTCACGTCGTTTCCTGTATTTCAAATTTATATATTCTTCCACATGTGAATCACAGCCAAGCAGAGCCAAAGGTTAAACTTGAGTCATATGAATTGATACATTTATTAAGCCAAGGCTCCGCAAGCGATCATAAATTATTCTGTAGCTAAAGGTAACTGAAGTTAAGTATTACTAATGGGAAATGTGTGATGAGAATTTTTGTTGAATGTAAATAAGTTCCCTGTGGAAGACAGTTCTTAATTCATCATTAGTATACGATTCTTTTCACGCAGTTCACTTTCCTTTTCATCTCTGCTGGATTCACACTGATGCTACTCAGGACAAACTACTGAATGTCGCTAGTGAGGGCAAGGCCGCATCTAAGAATACTGCATGACAGATTCACTTGCAACTGAATTCACATTTAACCCCTAAAAAAATGCAAAAATGCTGTCTCTTATTGATATAGGATAGACTATGAGGTTTTAACTGAAAACTCCCCTCAGTGAGACCTCCTGTCAGGCCTTGGGCTTTGATATAAAACTGTAGGCTGATGACACTGAGTGCAATCATTTTATCTTCCCTACATCAATTGTGTTTTTTATTTATTTAATTTTTTATGTTCCAAGCAGAAAGCATGTGTGTGAGAGAGTGTAGTATTCTTTTGCAGGGGATCAGCAGGAGCAGTACCCAAAGACCCAAATCAGGTTCGCAATTTATTAACACAATTGCGAAGCTCAGCAAGACCGCTGCACTGAAGTCAAGTGAATTTCCCAACTATGCAAAGCAGCATCTCTGCGTTGACACAAATGCATGAAACAACTGGGACTGCAGCTTTGCTCTTGATACATCTTTGCCTCAGCGAGGTGTCTCATTACAGCTCAACCCCCTCAAACAAAACATCCGTGTGACCAGGGAAAGCTCCACTGTATGTCCCTGTTCATATTCTCTCATCAGCATAGCATACACTTTCCCCCATGACAGCACAATCTCCTATGAGAGATGAGCTCTTACACAGAACATGACCTGCGGTTTCATCTCCTGTTGAAGTGTTTAGACTGTAGGAAGATTCCTGCTGAGCTAGCTGGCTCACATTTTCTTTGAACTTATTGCAATGTAGGTGGTTGTGTCAGTGTCATCACATCCTGAGCAAAGGCATATGCTGTATATTCTTTGGAGAACCTGTGTTTAAATGAATACCTTTGGCAGACACTTGTGAGATTTAAAAAGGGATCTGAGAAGAGAAAGATGTGAGTGTGATGAAAAGTGAGAAATAGCTTGAGGAAATGTTCAATTATGTAGTAAGGATGAAAGAGGGGCATTGAGGTACAGTACCACCTTCCCTGCTAATAAAAAAATGACTATTGCTACTAAGAGGGTCAGATTTAAAAAGAAAAGACTTGGGTGGGACTTGGGGTGCTTGCCTGGAGATTTAATCCAATAAACAAATCCAAAGCGGGCTCCAAAGGCAAACTTTGATGTGTATACTATACTATAGAGGAGTTTCTTTGAGGGTGAGCCACTGTTTTCATCAGGGTGTAGGCGATACTCCTTATTGACTAATTCTGGCCTTCAGCGCTGCCACGTCAAAGCTTGACTCTGACTCACCTCAACAGCACAGTCCCAAAGAGTGTTAAACACCCAGAATATCAAGATGGAGCCACCTCTGATGGTTATGTGAGTCACATCTTGAAATACAAAAAAATCCTTCAGCTATTTAAAACAAAGTTGTTTATAAGAAAAAATATAACATTCACATTGGTAGAAGCTCAGGGTGAATTTCTCCCATGGCAGCAGAAGCAGCATACTAAATGGAGTGTAGCTATGGAGGATCTGAGCTAGGATTCAAGTCACTGACATTTAGTCCATTCATCATAACACACCACAGCCTGGGCTGGGTTTCACCATGGATGGGGAGGGGAGCAAAGACAGGGTCTGGCTGACGATCAATTTGAGCAAATTGGAAATGTCACAGCCTACTCAACCTCAGCAGTGAGCCAGAGGAGCTTTCATCTCCCTGCTGAGTCGCCCTCCAACACCTCTTCCCTTATATTGTCCTGACTGCCCTCGCTTCCGCTTCTCCAGATGTTTGGTCCAGCCCACCTGCCTGGACACTTCTTCTGAGGAAATTCCAAAAGAGGTGTGACTAAATTTCAAGCTTTAGGCAGTCAGACAAGCTAGTGTGCTGCTGGAAGGTTTAATTCTATTCTATTAATTTCATTGCAGATGATCTGAATTAATCATATTTATTGTTTTGTCCCATCACTTGTCAGTGCATACATGTTTTACATTTCAGGGTCTACAACAATTTCATAAAACAGCAGAGTAATAATAATAATAATAATAATAATAATAATAGCTTTACAAAGCAGCAGATGTTACATTTGAGTATAACCTGAACCAAAAATATTACAACAATATAAAACAGAAGTCTATAAACCAACCAAAAACCTAATAGACTGTGTGGGCTGCATGGTTCAACACACACACAGATAACCAACAAAGCTCTTCATTTTGATGGAAGTCAGATTATGCATATGCGCCTCTCTGTAAATTTAAAGGGCTCAAAAATATTCAGGGAAAGGCTGAATATTTTTGACTCCACTGAAATTAGCCTGCAGAACCTTAATACCATCTACGAAATTTATGGTCTCTCATAATAGTTCAGAAAAACTACCTTCAATAACATCTGCAAAGATCACTGTAGAGGTATGTAAATATTGATGTTGCATGAAAAGAGTCACTGATTTGATTGTGATACTCCATAAAAATAGACAAATCTGCAGTTTACCTTTAAAAAATATCTAATATTCAGAGCAATTTTCAAGGCTGTTTATACCAATAATGCAATTCATAAAAAAAAACTTCAAAGGGAGCAAAAAGGTTAGGTTAAGATCTATCATGCACAAAAGAGTGTGTTTAGGGTGAGGAAGAGAGTAGATAAGTGGTTGGGGGCTGTAGCAGCAGGTCCAGCAGAAGCTCAGGAATGCAAAGCAGGTGGATGGTGGAGATTGCTATGATCCAACGTCTCATCAGAATACTGCAAATGAAGCCAAATGTTCACTGTAAATGTCTTTCTAGAGGAGGGAGAAGCTGCCAACATCAACTTTATTTGTCACCACTGCTCTCTTCATTCTTTATCTTAATGCATTTTTTAAGTAAAATAAACATTTTAGCAAATATTCTGCTGCATATATGGTGTCACTGTATTTTCATTTTTAAAGGCCCACAAGACAAAGAGTACAGAGGGCTTTGTGCATGTTCTTATAAATTGATGTAAAGCACTCTACATGTATGTAAGGCTGCAGTGGTTTGGAAGACATTTCAGTGGTGCCCTTCACCTGCTTTATAAACCTGTGCAGCAGCTTATAATAGGAGGTAAACTTCAGACAAGATTTTACCACAACAGACCTTCAGCAAAGTGTAAGTGGCTGTTTTTGTGCTGCAGATCCATTTGTGCTCACAACTCCCAAATGCACAAACACTACAAACAGCATACACTCAGAGCAGGAGTGCTTGTGCCCGGCTGATTGGGTCCCTGGTGAAGACAGTCTGTCGTAAGCCACAGAGTGCTCCTTCAGTCGCTGCATTATCTTCAAATGGACCATACGAGGTTGTTATCTCCATTCAGAGATGAATGTAGGAGCTAATGCCCAGGATGTGCGTGCACACCTTTGAAAGGGTTTGTTCAAAAATAAGATATCTTTTGCTGGAAACATCTGTCAGCTGCCTTTGCAAAATTTTAGCATGAAAGCACCAAACTCCAAGGCTTAGCCACTGTGGGGACAAGCTCTGTGGAAATGATGGAAAATCTCTTCCTTAGAGGGAAAAGGTGCTGCAGCTCTTTCTTTTCTCTGAAACATGGCTGCTGTGCTTTCTCTCTCACAAAACAAGTAGTCTTTCATGTTATACACTAAACAAAAAGATAAAACCCCCACTGTAAGATGCAAAAATTAGTGGACCGAAACTAAGAAATTTCATCTACCAATCTACGTTTCAAAGGCAGAGTGGTTTCCCAAAGATTCTTGATGATGTGCTTCCTTTTGTAAATAAAATTGCTTGTAATGTTTCCTCGACTATGTTTAGTTCCACACACAGTGTGCAGAGCATAGCGACCAACGGCACAGAGCAGTGGCGCCGCTTTCTTTAATGTTTGGTAATGATTGAATCTTACCCACAGTCGATACATTCAGTTATTTTTCTGATAGGATCACAGATGTGTGTTGTACAGATAAAGTGCATATGAGGAATGCTTCTTACCTATGTGTTTTCCAAACATGTGGTAGAAGAAGCCAAAGCAGTAGGCAGGTGGGTTTGTGATGCCGTAAGGGTTTTTAGGTGCAATGTTGAAAAATGGACTTATAAGCCGTGCCTGGTCCCCTTCTTTGCGTGGTCTCGATGTTTCAATGTACATGTAGAAACCTTAAAATAGATAAATACACAATTATAATGAGGGAAACTTCAAGCAAATTATATTTATCAAAGCATATTATATGCATCAGCATCATGAATTTCCCTTTACAAGACATAAAACTGTACTGTAATCAGACAGTAAAGCAACAATTATAGAAAATACATGTATTATAAGTGCACCAAGGCTGAGTGCTGCGATAGTTGGTTTGGTTTATTTATTGCAGTGTCATGCAGAGAAAGTGCCCAGCCCGTTGGGCTTACAAGACACTATACATTATAAATCAAAACAATTCCAAGACGGCTAAACACAAAAGAAGAAAAAATAAACATAAAGCCAAAATCAAAGTACATATAACAATCCACTGAAACATCAATAACAACATGGATCAGGACACATAAGGGACAGTGGAGCCCAGGGGGAATTACCACATGATTTTTTCCCAGTTTTCCCAGCCATCTAGCTGTTAAAGCATGACAATGCAGAATCTAACCACCTGGACCAGTTTAATGCATGACTTTCAATGAGGACTCACCTAAAAGAGGGAAAGGTACAGATTTTTAGTGACCACACTACAGATGATGGAATTGGAAGTATTTGAAAAAAACTTTTTGAGCCAGTTTGCTGTGTGGGCTAGTGTTAACTCTTAGACCAGTGGTTTTCAAACTTTTTGTTCGAGACCCCCAGCCTCATGCGTTGACTTAGTGATTAATTGTGTAATTGTGTCAAATGGATCATCTTGTAGCCATCCTCTAAATGTAAGGCTGGAATACTGTCAGAATCTTCATAAATAAGGAGGATAAAGTGGTTTTTGGTGAATCACTCCTGTGACCTACATGCCCAAAATCTACTTATTTCGTAGAGATAATGTCAAATTCAGATTTTTAATTTGGCATGTTGTTAACGTTAACTTTGGCATGCACCAAGCAGACAAAGAAGATTTGTTTAAAAATAATATTAAAAACTGGAAGGATAGTGGGAAAAAAAATCCTGAATGATGGTGATATTTTGGTGAAATCAAAACAAAGAAAACCACCAGTAGGGTGGTAGGGGTAGTCTATGATCTGAGGTTGCTGCAGTTGGTTAGGTCTATATTCAGCAACATTATGTTCTCAAAGAATGAGGTCAGCTGATTACCTGAATATACTGAATGAGCAGGTTACTCCATCAATGGATTTTTTTCCCCCCTTGATGGCACTGGTATATTCCAAGATGACAAATTGTAAAAAGGTGGTTCAGGGTGCATGAGACATCATTTTTACACATGGATTGTCCACCACAGAGTCTAGACCCAAACCCCATTCAGAATCTTTAGGATTTTCTGGAGAAAGCTTTGTGCAAAGGTCAGACTATCCCATCATCAATGCAAGATTTTGGTAAAAAACGGCTCAAGTTTACACTGCTACACTGTTTTAAGAATAAACAGCACATTATCTCAACATGCTTTGTGGTTGGCACAGCACACAGGAGAAAGTCACCATGCATGGGTGGGACTCTTCTGAAAACAGTGAATGTTCTTCATATAAGGTTTAACACCACCATTTTTTTTCTGTTGATACTGCAACAGCCTGACAGAAATGAAACCTTCCATATCAGAGATAAGGCGCAAGTCTTTCTCTGAAGTTCCTCTTCCACTAGTCACAATAGCCTGGGGCCAATTGGGGTGATAAAAACAGGGTTAAATCTATGCTCCCTCAGTCTGACAGTCATGCTCAGCAGACAGTCCTCTGGTTGTGACTAAGGCAAATAATCTGAAGCTAATCTGTGCCCTGCCACAGGAAAAGGGACGGTAGCCGGTGTGCAGCTTTACACCCCTTCAGCCAAAAACCAAATGGAAAATCTCCCTCTGTTGAATCTCATATTGGATAATTATAGGCTAAGAGGAATGGGGCTGATAATGAAATGCTGGACATTCTGAAACCATTAGATGATTAAAGCCAATGTATTATTTACTGCTTCAGCTGCTCTTGGTGCCACAGCAGCATAATGGACATTTATATTCCATCACAGATAACTTCCATCAGAGCATCCATACAGAACCCTCTGATGGATTCATACATATCTGATTTTATTAATTCGTTATTTTTAAGCTACAGCTTTTGGGATGACTGTACATATGACCACTCTACTAAATACTAAAAATGTGTACTAACGAGGTTCATAACTTTGAAGGATATATGATAAAGACTGCTCACTGTTAGACTGTGTTGTGTTAAGCAATTGGTGACACAATGAGCACAGCAGTAACCATCTATTATGCAGATGGGAACAGAATCATTCAAACTTCTTTTAGCATTTGAGTAAATGCCAGTTTTAATGGCATGTTTACAAATGAGGGCACAACATAATCAAATTGCTATGTTACTGTATTTTTTATCTTACCACAGCATTTACCAATAACGAGGTAATCACAGTGTTTTCCTGTGTGCTGCGGAGATTTATGAATTCATGCATGGATTACATCAGAAATAAGAGTGGTGTCCATGTAAATGTTTGCCCACAACTAACTTCTTTCCAATCTAACAACCAGATAGAAGGTTTGCAGAGCCACAAAGATGGCATGAAAATAAACAAAGCAACAACAAAAAAAAAGACTAAGCCCTTTTTCATCTGTGTTTTTGTTTGATTTTATATTCTGTCGGTGGTGCTTTTAAGATATGACAGATACAGATAAACACAAAGCTGAGAAATGTTATTATGTTACTTGTGCATTATTTAGTTCGTGCAGAGATTATTGGTAATGTGTCTCCATAGTATTTTACTATTCTTTTTGATGTGCGTTATGGTCCAAATCTATTTCAAGCCTGCTTATAGTGCAGGGAAACACTATGAAGAGGACAAACACAGAGGTAAACATTTATATTTGTGTGAATTTCCAATTCAGTGCAGCCTGATTTAGCATAAACTATTAATCACCATGCTGTTATAAATGTAGAGCTAAGTAAAGGAATGATTTGAAATCGTTTCTGTTTCAGTGTTTAACACTGAAAACAGTGTGACACTGAATATTACAGGTGTATGTTGTGGTTTTCAAACACATGACTTTTAAGGCCATTCTGAGCTGTGTGGTCAATGTTGTTGTGAGAGGTTGTGATTTATTGATCAGGCTCATGGATAATTCATTTGCATTACTAAATATTATCCTGTGGTAAAATAATGACATAAAACTGATGTTGCTATGCTTGGCAAATTAGTGCACTTTTTGCTTTTGTGCTATTTTTGCAGATATAAAAAACAATGGTGACACACTCCAAATGCTTTGGAGAGTCAGTTTCTCAATGTTTAAACATTTGGATCTACTTACCCTGCTTTGAACCAGTGCGGTCAGCACTAGGACCAGTGTTGGGGGTGTACTTGGTGTCACGGGTGGCAGCGCTGTGCCTTGTCCAATCAAAATCATCGTTCTTGTCCTGGGTGAACATGCAGATAGGCTCTTCCTCAAAGCTGCAGTGGAACTCCCCTGATGAGCGGCAGAGCAGAAACAAGATCTTACATCTCCATCATCACAAAACAGTGAGAAGTTACTAACTGCCTGGAAGCTACTGCATGTGTGCAGCGTGACACCTACTATATATTTATACTGCTGCGTGTGTGTGTCTCAGGGGTCTATACAACAGCCTAATTCATAATTACATCATGCAATCTGGTGCACAGAATTTCTAAATTAAGATATGATCTCTCTCTGACTATGGTGGGGGTGTTATTGAATGATTTTAGATTTCCCGAACAAAAACATGTGGTTTAATTCATTTTATCGGCACTTAACAGATGTGTGTGTGTGTGTGTAATGGTATGTGTGTGTACAGCCCAGTGCTGAAACATTAAACATTCAGCCTTGGGAGAGAATATTAATACAAATCTCATGTGAGAACTTTTTAAAAAATATATACAAAGGTTTTGTTTGACATATTAGAAAATGATTTTGTGAATCTTTTGAGCTTTAATTTTGAATGATTCTCCTTGAACAAAAATGAGGGTAAAACTTGGACGATTGTCCTTGGGTGTTTTGTAAAGCCTCACTTGCAGCACTCAGTGTAATCAGCTTGTAAAACTGACACCATGTCCCTCCTTCTCTATCGAATTCCATCTTCTAGGTGGTGAGCAGATAGAAACAATGAGTGCCCCTGCTCTACCTTCTCGAGACTCGGTTCCTCTCCTCTGACTGCATTTTTTTTAAACAGTGGAGAGTGCAGCAAGAATGAAAATGTGTTTTAAAAAGCACTGAAACTGGGATTGTAAGCCTCACATGAGGTTATGATGGGTCACATTGAGGGGAATGTCTAACAGTGAATATGCTAATGAAGACTCAGATATCTCACACACGAGGATCTAACACATTCAGTTTAATGAGGGCGTAGCGGTAGGATCAGCAGTGTCAAAACCCCCATTTAATCTGTGTAACAAACAAAGCTAAACACATAACCAGAGGACGTAGTGCCGCTGAGCAATGTCCTTAAAGAGATAGCAAAAGAGGAGCATTTAGATTCACGATGTAGGCATCTAATAAATATTCATTGATTTATTAAAACGTAGCTAGGAGCAGTTTGGAGTGGTGACCTTGAGAGGAGGAGGATCTGCAGCTTTTACTCAGGTAATAGAGGTAACACAGGTTGAGGTAGCGTGTGGGTGGATGGACCGAAGGATGGAAGTGGGCAGTGAGATGGTGGCCGAATTATAGAAATTGAGGAAGGGGCTACGTTTCCAGGCACTCATGACGCTTCTCCTCATAGGCATACAAATTAAATGAAGGGCTTGTGCGAGACTTTAACGCCCCCATCCAATGTGAACTAAACTAAATGTTTTTGCCTTCTGCGCCTGGGAGAAATACAAGGATTTGGAGGATAGGTAGGGGAAGGAGGGAGGAAGAGGAGGCATTTAGGTAAGATAGTTTCCTGCAGGGATTTGGATAATGATGCTGGTGATTAGGATGTTTGTTATTATGTTGGCAATGTTTGTGTGAACACCCACCAAAATATTAATATATATAAATATATAAACTGCAGTACACAACAGCACACCGTAGCACAGTTAACAATGATTAAGTGTGGTTTCTTAAGGCATGAATAATGTGGACTTTGTAAAGTTTTAACAGTAAAATCCACAATAAATAAGACTAAACATTAAAGAATAATAAAAAAAAACATGGTGCAGGTGCATGCATGAACAGTGCTCACAGGTACAGAATCTGCAAATGTTCTGTAATTTCTTTAGTAGTCTTCAGAAATGGTTCTCCAGGCTTTTTGAAGGATTTTCCAGAGTAGATTGATGAATCTCTTAGGTCCTGTGTCCAGTTGTGTTCATTTGTTTTTCCCTTTTTCTTCTGCTGGAGACATATTTTTTTCTATTTTTTATGCCTGCTACTTCTTTTGTCCTCCTTTTGTCCAGTTTCCTTAAATGTTTTAAAGACACACTGTGCACGGTGCTGAGATATGTTTTCAGCTAATAGTGCTCTGGGAACCACTTTGTTGGTGGAAAAATACTATTCCACTCCTTTCACACTGTGCTATCTTTTTTGATATCTATTTTTATTTTATTTTTTTTTTTGTAGATACAGCTAAAGAAATAGTTCTTTGCTAAGTTGTCTTTTATGTGCAGATACACATAAAAGACAACTTAGGGAACAAATTGACTTAGTCTTTCCATCAGGCTGCTACTAACACAGCACTAAAAGATACTATTTCAAAATGGTTCTTTACTGTACTGTCTTTGAAAGACCTTTATGAAGTCTGGAGAACTATTGCTCGAGACCACTTTAAAAGATTGGAAAAAAGTTTGTCTGCTTGGAAGCAGAATATGAAGAAATGAGGGGTAGCTTTTTGCATAGTACTGCACCACTACACAAACAAACAAAATCTAGCAACGCTTTACTCTACCCTGCAGTAGAGGGCGGCATGCAGAACAGAGCAATAGGCCTGAATGGGCAATGGGAAGAAAGTAGGATGGGACCTTAAAGAGCCCAACATGTCAAAAAGCTAGATGCAGTTTTATTCTTAGCTATTAAGGGAAGGCCTTGCTATTCATAGTTTGCTCTACTTAACAATAATATAACATGCTGAGTGTCAGCTCTCAGTGGAAAGTAGTCCCCCCCTACACACACACCTCCGTTTTCACAGATTGTGTTAGAACAGAAGGGACAAGTTACGTAAAGTGAGGTGCAAGTTACTTACTCAGGTGAGGGTTGATGGGAGCTGTGAAGGAGAATTGCCAGAAACAGTTGTTAGTGCAGAATATCATTGCTGTCATTACATGACACACTTATGAAATAGAAATGTGCACAGAGGCACACACAGATGCAAAAGCACTCAAACTGACTTGTGTTATAAAAATAAATAATGAATAAATAAATAAATAAATAAAACTGACTGTTTTGTCTGCTCTATAGGCTACACAGAATGGTACACAAGCAAATACATCGTAGCTGATGCACTTTCATCCAGTCTTTCATCTCGTGGCATGTTGCAGAGCGAATAAAAACCTGCATATGTAAAACATTGCTCTGAGGAGGCTACAAAAGGAAGTGTGTAAGTGCTGCAGCAATCATCTGCCACACAATACAACAATTACTGAGCAGAGCAAAGGGGTGGCGTCTGGAATTTGAAGAGGGAAAGGTGACAGCAGCCATTCTCAGCCTGCTATCTGAAGTAAAAGACGGGATTAGGAAGACCTGCCTGATCACATTAATAACTTATAGCTGCTTATCATTATTGCCATTTACCATCAGCGCTGATGTTCTTGCCCAAGGTGACTTCCATTTAAAGCACTAAGCCTATTTTATACTTCCACTTAGAAGCCAACAAATCTTAGAAAATGAGTAATAATCGCAAGTGTCTGCCAATCACCTCTCTGCAGCCACATATTTGTGTTTTCACAACCATTGCTATGATAACTTAAAAAATTCCCCTCTTAAAACACTATTAAACACTATTAAAACACACACGAGACTTGTTTTACATTCAGTCCACCCGATTCATGGTTCAATGCCTCCCTCATTGACAATTTAAGAGGCTACAGCCACAGCAAACACATAAAGGTCAAGGGTACCGCGCCGAGTTGCAACAAGCCAGTTAGTTGGCACTTCACTTTTTGCAGAGTAAATACCATTTAACCTGTCAAGAAGATTCATGAGGGTTTTCATGATCGATTTCCAAACAGATGAGATACATCAGCTCTACTCCAAAACTACGTTGCTGCATGATTTATGAAACTTTCCTCTTCGTGGGGCGAATTGATTCTAATCCAGCCAATTAAAGTGAGTAATAACAAATCATTCCTACAAAGGAAAACATGTTCTGAAGAGGGGGAAGTACTGTGGCTCTGATGGAAAAGTGGGGGGAAGAGGGGGAAGTTCTCTGATGGAAAAGTGATTCCTGTTTATTGTTGTGCTGCTCATGAAAATGTGTGTCCACTGGCGGAGAAAAGAGAAATGACTACAACAGTGAACTCAAATACAGCAAGCAAAATTGCATTTCCAGTGTGTGCCCTCCTCCTAGTAATCTTTTATGTTAAGGACACCTGCATCCCAACAATGACAGCTTCTTACCAAGACCACAGTGGACTGAACAGAGGAGTACAATTTACAGAGGCAGAAAAATCATCCAGGCTGTTGCAGAGAAAACGTTTTAAATGACATCTTACAGCCTCAGGCTTGAAAAAAGGATGCTGAGTTTTCCGACAAAACTCTCAGCCTCCCTCCTGCTCGCTCGCTTCTTCCCTCTCAACCTCGTTTTTCCTTCAGCTCTCCTCACCCCCTCTCAAATCCTTCCTGTCCCCCATCCCCACCACTGCCTTCTTCCTTCCAACACTGCAGCTATGAAAGTGTATTTGTTTGTCATATTTCTTACCTGCAGCTTCTCCTGGCTGACTTACTGTATGTGTGATTATGTGTGTGTGTGCACTGGAGAAACGTCTCTAACCCCACCGAGGAAGTCAAGCTGAGCACTGAGCAGACCTGGAGGCTACTTTACTACTGTTGTGTATGCACACACACTCTTAAAAAAACACACATGCACTAACAGATAATTAAATTTGCAATATGAATAGCTGTGTTGAATATAAAAAGAAACAGGGAGCGTAATAAATCCAGACAAAGATCTACTCTAAACTCTAGAGTCAAGGATTCTTTTAAGAAAAAGTACTCCTGAAACAGGAGGGGGAACTTTGTTGCTCTACTCAAAATGCTCTGTGTTATTGAAGTATTGGTGTGAACAGCCCCCAAGCAAACTAAAAATGCTTTAACACTATTCCTGCCATTCAAAATAAGAAGAAAAAAAAACGAAATCAAAAACCAAAAGACAACACAAATAAAGAGCAAGGCTAAAATACTCCAAATACTCCCTGTCAATGTGGTATGGAGTGATGTAAGGATTTATTGTTACAAAACCTGAAGCTGCTAGTCTATCTGACCCATGGTTTTGTACCATCTGATGCAGAACTGACTTCCATCCAAAGTGCCTAATTTTGATATATACACAAAGCGAGCTCAGTGACCGCCAAAGGACATTGGTCCATTGAGGCTGTTCTGGATACAAGCGCTGACTTCATCTTGGCAGGAATCCCTGCCCACTGGCCTCCGGCTGTATAACAAAGCAGCAGACAATTCTACAGCTGCAGCCAACTGTCCACATAGACAACAACAGCCTTCTTCTCTTTTTACTAGACTCATATAATCCACACTTTGGAAAAATCACATCTATCATGTTCAGGGGGTCGGGTGGGTGCTCTGTGATGGTTTCACAGCTCAAACCATGAGTTGGTATAATTACAGTGTGGGTAAATGTAATCCCGTAATCTTGCTTTCCGATCTCCGTGACTGAAATAACAAGAACAACATCACTCTTTTGTGTCCTTCAACTAAAATCTTGCTCTGATGTAGAGCTCTGCACAAACCCTGCAGTTTCTCATAAATAGCTATGGACACACCCATACACAGCCAACCCAACAGTCTAATAACTGCCTGTGTGTTATTCTGCTCTTGCATCAGTGCTCGTGCCTAAAACACATTGATGCAAGCAAGAAAGTTCCTAATGGACTCCCACATGGATCAACTTTGTGCTGACTTCAAGTAGAAACTGAAGCCAAAAAGGGTGCACAAATCAAATACACAAAAAAAAGACAAAATCAAATCATATATGTCGCCTGACTTTGCACAGCAGCAATGAAAACAGCTCAAATGCTGGTGCCTGCTCCACAGGAGCTGATTTCAAAGGAATGTCAAACAGAGCACAACACAATTCACAATTCACACAAGAGTACCTGATACGAGGGCTGAACAGGCAAACAGGAAAAAATAAAACACTCTGTTGCAGCCTCGCACAGCTGGTAAGCTTAGATTAGCATTGAGAAACTAGAAAACGAGGAGTCTGTTACCTTAAATCCTTCAGGAGGTAACAAAGTCCAGCAAACCTCAGACGCTCACTAATGAATATATCTAATTTAATTTGAGAAAAAAAAGCATAAAAACAACTATAGCTCTGAGATGTTTCATGCTTCTGAGCAATTGCCAAGCAATAAGAAACTCCAGGGAGTTGCTGTTTCATTCTGTTTTCAGTCTTTGTTCAAATCTGGGCTAACTGTCTGAATGAAGAGCTTATATTTAATGGATACATATGAAGGCAGTACTGATCTTCTCATATAGGGCTTGTTAGAAAATTTTGATTGCATTTCTTTAAATAGAGCATTTCATGACAGTATTCATTTTAATATTTCAAAAGTATCAGCTGCACTACACTATATATTGCAGAAAACTAAGCCCTCAGAAGTGGTTTTTCATTTATAGTACAGTGTATTATCATATTTACATTATGAGCTCTAAGTCTTTGCAGTAGCTTTTGTTTTTTGTTTTCAGGCTTTTTCTTTGTATTCTTGAGATTTTCTGCTGAGAGGTTTTCTTTCCACTGGGTTCCAAGAGCTTTTTATGGCAAATTTTATTGTCTGTTACAATTGGCTGGCCAGGCCAGCAAGAGTTATTTAGATCTGGAAGCAGCTGATTGAGCTTTTCAAAGACCCTATATCCATCCCTGCTGAGGAGGAGATGTCTAAAATATCAGGCAGGAGCAAAATGGAGAGCAAGAAGAAGGAAGTTTAAATTGTGTCTTCTCTTGATCATCATGACTGGGACATGACTGACAACTAAAATGGACGAGATTAGACCAGGGATGTCCATTGTTGATCCTTGAGGGCCATTTTCCCTGGTAGACTGTGTGTGAGGACACAGACAGGAGATTTGACACTATCACAGGCAAATGCCACCACTGTTCATATAACAACATCTCAGAGAAAAGCATGTTACTGTAAATGCAACTTTCAGATGCATAAAAATAGAATATTAAGAAACAGCAGCATATTGTGCTGCTGCTGAGGCCGACAGGAAGCTTAAACATGAAATCCTGCATTGTGGACGAAAAACCAGCCAGAGAGAGGAAAAGAGAAGCAAGATGAGGGACACCAAACAGATGCTGAGTTTGTCACTGCAGCAGAATTTAAGAGAGCATCTTCAGTGCTTGGTGACACAACCATTCGTCATCTTACAGCTGGGGACAGCGTAACCGCTTTTGCATTTTCCTGCCAAGTCACAGAAAAGCTGCTGCCACTGGCTTCAAGTGCATCACAATACAGTAATTGCCCAGCCTACTGGGCAATGATGAGAAAAATTGCTCTTACAAACATTTTAGAGTCCTTAAAATAGGACAGCAGTGTTTAACAGAACATACATCAAACTGGCTAAGAGTCTATTTTTTCTGTAATTTTTAGAATCAGAGGGAGAGACTATTCCACTGTTTTGCATAAAAGGCGAACCATGCAACTCCAAACCTACAAACAGGTATATAAGAATACAAAAAGATAATCACACCTAAAGGAGACATTTAAATCTACACGTCTTTTTCATCACTGGCCAGAGGGTTTGTGTATTATAATAAAAAAGCAGAATAGTTTTTTCTTTCCTCTATAGAAATATAACTTCATATTTGAATAACCATTCATAGGATATAGAGACATATACAGATTAATTATAATTAGGCTGTAGCTGTAGCTCAGGAGGAAGAGCAGTTGTCTTTTGACCGGAAGGTAGGTAGGCGGATCGATTCCAGGCTTTCACTGACTACATGCCGAAGTGTCCTTGGGCAAGACACTTAACCCCACGTTGCCTCCCGATGTACCTATCGGGGTGTGAATGTGTGTGTGTGAATAGGTGAATGTGATAAGTAGTGTAAAGCGCTTTGAGTGGTCAATCTGACTGGAAAAGCGCCATTTTACCATTTACATTTTAAAAACTCTTTGAATTAATTTCAGTACAGCAAAACTTTTAAATGTGTTTAAATATTGTGCTACTTTGTCTAAATTGATACCCCACAGGTCCATCTTCTCCTATGAGAAGGTAGCAGAGGCCATAACAGACTACATTTCAGACGTCAGTTGGGACACTGAATGTGACACATTCTCAGATCGGAGTGGATTTGGCTGCGTCTCACATTAACCTGACATGGTGCATGGAAGAACAAAGCAGCCCTAGAGTCATAATTACTCCAGCGTCTCACTGGGCAGGCGATTTAAACACCAAACTTACTTTGTTTCTCTTTCTCTCCCTTTTCTCCTCAGTCCCGACTTGGCTGCCTTCATATCTCCTTCTTTGCGTCTCATTCTTAATTAGCCACAATTGTCATTAGTTCACTCTGCTGGAATCAATTTGATTCACTTTATCTGAATTATGTCCAAAGTTTAGCACAGACCATGTGACAGAACAAACCTCTACAGAAAAAATAACAGCAGGGGGAGTTTATCTGTCTCGCTGTCTTCTCTTTCTCTCCAATTCTCTTTACAGCAGCTATGATGAGCTGCAGTGAAACTGAATTATTCACAACTGCAGCAACACTATTCAGGAAGAACTCAGCAGTCAGTCATACACAAAAAACAGTTTATGAGAATAAACATCTCAAACACCTGTACATCTGTTCACTGGCACTGCTGGGCCAACTGTGGATACTTCAGTAAAACTTTCTTTGCGTTTCAGCCAGAATGCCATTCAACAGGCTGAAGAGTCTAACTTAATCTGCAATCCATTGTTCTATACTGTAGAGAATACAGTGCGTTTTACTGGTGTGATGTATCTTACAGAGCACGTATGATATTCTCCTGACTGCTGGTTTTGGCTGCTTCAGGCTATTCTTTTCTAACAGACGTTATTTGAGTTTAGCCTCACTTGTATCTTCTTTCTTTGAGCTTTTCTCCTACTATTTTCTCTCTTTAACCCCTTTTCACAGTGGATACACAAAAAAAAAAAAAAGAAAAAAAATACAGAGAAACGTCTTCCAACATCTAGCTTTTGTTTTCAGTTAGAAGAGGTGCAATCCTGTACCTCTTGTCAATCAGTGGTTCCAGTGCTGGTTAAGAGTTGGTTTAAAGTTGGCTTTGTAAAACACCAGCTAAGAATTGCTTTGGCTTTCTACAGCCAGAAAGCAATGGCAGAACCCCTTTGTTGTTTTAAATGTTTCTTACAATACACAACCTTTTATTATTCATAGGGTATTGTTGATAGTTTTATGAATTTCTGCAGAGATCCAGTTCAGAGACAGTTTATCTTCCCAGATCAGTGTTAGTCTGGATCTTCCTGTAAACTGATGTCTTTATATCACCAATCTAGTTTACATTTACCGTTTTAAACAACAGATGGTGTTTGTGAACACTTTTTGCAAAGCCAATTAGTGTTTTCAAATGCTGACAGATATTTATGAATGGTGCAGCAAGCAGGATTTATTCAGTTTTTTGGGGGTCAGGATGCATAAACACCAGCTGGTGATTTTAATACATCCAACATTTGTTAAAGTAACTGAGGTTTATTTATTCATTTCAAAAAAAGTGATTGTGAAAGACTTCAGATGCGTGTTTCAGCTCAGTTCGTTTTTCTTCTTTCTTAGTTTAAGCAGGCTAGATACCATGCTGGTCTAGTGGGTCTCCATAACCTCACCTCCATCCATGTTAACTTTTCTTTGCTCAGCAAAGAGCTTTTCAGTGCTTTTATAGATTAAACAGAAAGAAATGGTTTTAAGTTAGGCTCAAGTTCTGATCAGCAGTGATGGAAACACGAAAGAAAACCATGTAGACAGTAATTTGGCACTTTTCAGGCACACTCTTCAACAACATCATGAGGGCAATGAAGGCCTCTCATCACCATCTGTATCTACTTGTAACTACTTGTATATTTGTCCCAGTTTGGACAGCATCTTGGCTCTTTGCTTAGTCTGTGATTAATTGGAAAAAAAAATGTTGATAAAAATATCTAAAATAGCAACTTCACTAATAATATTATGTAGATTTCAAAGCATTCGTGATGTTGTATGCGACGAATGAAAGAGAGAAAATAAAGGCACAAAAGAAACTTTAACATAAGAATAAAAACCAAACACATGAATAAATGTACAAATTCTGGTTTAAAAGGGTATTTTTGTCCCTATTTGCAGGCACTTCTGGCTCCATGTTTCTCAGCTGTGGTTCCTGACCCCAACCTGCCTGGTGTCCTCTCCTCAGTCCACTTTCCTCTCCCCACAACCCTGAGATGCATTACATTTTCTCTGGGTCTCATTCTATTGCATATTTCTTTATATTAAAAGGTTAACTGGCCTGCAATTCCCTGCATCTGTTACTGTGTGAAAACGCCTTGGTTTGAATGGACTGATATTTTGTATACCCAAATAAGGACCCTGACACAATCAAATATCATAGAACTGAATTTTTCTACTTTGCTGTTTAAAGATTTTTGGTTTTTTAAATGCTAATGTTTAGTGTTTAGGTTGTTTTATTTTTCAAATGTTTCTTTTTTTCTTTTGCACTTGGGTCTAGACGATTCATGTTTTGAGCTCCTAAATAAGTGAAATCAGCTTTATTATTGAAATTACACAAGGGCAGCCATAAAAAGGGCTTCAAGGCTCTCTTTGATTTTACATTAGAATAGAAAATACTGGACTATACTTGAAAAAAAACTAAACAAAACATCAAAAAACCCACAATATTTTGTAGCATTGAAAGCACAACATATTTTAGTTTTGTAGCTGCTTCTTTTCTTTTTCAAATTACCAAACTTAATAAGAACTTCATTATATAATAGCCTCTGTGAAAGAACGTGACAAGAATACGATATGCAAACCTACAACTTAAAGTGAGTTTGGTCGGATTCTTGTTGAGTTTTTTTCTTTTTAGTTTCTTTTCCTACTTATAAATTATTCCAACCATGTTTCCTTAACATTGTTACCAAGCAAGAACAAAGAAATTTGTTTGCTTTCTTGAGGTGGCAAGAACAGTTCTGGCCAGACCATATCCTCTTGCAGGAAAGAAGAGATGGAATCACATCCAAAGATTATACATATTGTTTAGGGGCAAAACATGACTCATGTCTAACCAGTTCGACTAGGTCTTATGACCCAAATGGCATGTTCGAGTCATGCAATGCCTTAATGCCATAATGAACTCTTAAGAAAGCAAGCAAAAAGTCAGCCTTTACCCCAGTCCAGGATAGGTCTGACTCAAGTAATAAAGGTCACAGCAAGAGATTAGTCAGTTGATCAGCATTCATTTGGCTCAAACTGAAGGAGCAATGCATGCTGATTTTAGGCTATCCTCTGATGCCTGGATGTGTCCAATGAATTTCAAATCCTCATACACATCATTCACAATAAATAATCACCATGATCATCAAAATAGCTGCTGATACCACAGTGAACTTTTGATATTCATCCATGTATTGATGAACATGTTTTGTTAGACATCATCACAACTGGAGCTTAATTGAAGAGGATTACCAGCTGTAGCTGCACTTCTTCAACCAACAGCACCACATTTGTAAACAGAGCAGCAAACAGAAAGCAAAGTAACGCCATATGTAGAACTTACCACTGTAGGTGATAATTCGGATTTCAGAGTCCCCCTCTCCAAAACGGGTGATGGGGGTGAGGCGCACCTCGTAGGATTCGGGTTTTATCAGCTCAGTCAGGTTATGTGTCATGAGCTCTCCTTTGTTGATTGGTTCATCCATGGGGATCTCGTGCTCCCACCAGCGCTGCTGCCCCATCTGGAAGGAAGGATGAGCCACAAATGCGTTCGATTTTTAAAACTCATCATGATCTGTTTACACACACAAACATTTTATATATTATTGACCTGTAAAACAGACCTTAAGTTGTTACCAATTTGTGGTTGTGATAGTCAATATCAACAAAAAACTCAAACCTCCAAATCTTGGTTGTTTACATCATTTGAATTCTGGAATGCAACGTGCACAAATATACACTCTGATTACAGAAACCATCTTTTTCTCTACTTGCTTGGGTAAGTAGCAAAACAAAAGAGAGAAGTCTATTTTTTTTAATCTTAAGAAAAAATGTTTTTTTTGTATATTTACCGTTTATTACTGTGTGATTAATCAAAATGATTGAAGAGCATAATTTTATTATTATTGTATCCACTAGGGGGCAGCAGATGAGTATCAGGTTGCGTACAACAGGGTTTTATGCAAAGTTTTTACCATAAAATGACGCAAAAGTCTCAGAAACACGTACAACATTATAGGGTTAAAATCTTCAAGCTTTTAAAGAGTCAAACAAACAAAATGTTTTGCATGATCCTTTTCTCGCCTCAGTTTTTCAAAAGATCACTTTTGATTTGATGTATTCTGTGTATTCTTGCAAATAGAAACCACACAAAAAATACAAGAAAACCATTTTCCACAATCAAATCATCCCCCTTTCTGAAATTATTTAGAAAGGCGGTTATTTAAAAATATTATTTTCCTATATTATATTTTTCTTTTTCTTCAGTTTCCTTCTGGGATAAATAAAGTATTTTAATCTAATTATATATTCAGTCCAGCTTTATTTATAAAGCACTTCAAAACAAGCACATCGGACCAAAGTGCTGCAAAAAATTGAAATAAATAAATAAAATCGACTTGGAAGCACAGATTGTTGATTTATTTTATGCCATTTTAGACAATGACATAATCCAACGTCAACAGAGATAATTGCGAAAATATAAAAAAAAATTGTCAGTCGCTTTGGTGCATTTCTCACATCAGAATTAACATTCTCATAAATATTATTTTAAACTCCACAACAATTAGTCATGTGTGCACATCAGAGCAGCTTTTCTAATTGCATTGATCAAATTACAAATGCTTCTGGTCATCTACAGTCGCTTTCATACAATTCTCTGCTATTTCATGACATTATCATTTGTTGAGGTCATGTAAGTTAAAATTATAGTTATTTATATTTAATCATCCTCATTTAATTGCTTGAGTCATTACACACAAAATAGTTAAACTACTTATCAAAATCGGTCAAGCAGATTTTAAACATTTCTTTATAATATTTTCCTGGAAAGTCTCCTAAATTGAACAACTGCTCTGAACTCTAGAGGTGTTTTTCTCTGACTGGAGGTGGGATGTGTACAACCACCATCAGCATCCTCAGAGTGTTCTATGCTCTACAGTCACTTTTCTCCAATGCAACTTACAGCTGAAGGTGGTCAGCGTTAAGGTTAAGGGTCTTGCTTAAGACCCAACTGGATTAGAACTCAGGTCTCCCAGATGGAAGACGGACGCCCTACCATCTGAGCTATCCAGCCGCTAGGGTGTCCTAGCAACCATGGATGCAGGATGCAATGAGATCACAGCAGAGTCCTGCACAGAGTAGATTCGCCACACGTGGAGATACTTTCCCTGCTGCATCGCAAGGAATAATATCCGATGTGATGTCAATGAAAACATGTGGCCAGACGGACAGGAACGTCTTGATGCACAGAAGTGATTTAGTATGTTCAGTTATATGTATGTACTGTTAGAGTAGTAAATTGTTTACAGTTGTATGTTTGTTGTATATAAGTGACTGATAATGCTGTGAACAAATTGCTGTAAGATGGCAAAGAGTGTATAACAAGAAACAAATGTATTCTGTGTCATGTATTCAGTTATTCTACTAACAACAGTAACGTGTAACTTTATTGTAGTTTTCTAATGGCTGTACATCTAGTACTTAAAGCTTCTTGGGCATTTTTCAGGTAGCATCTCCGAGATCTGACTTTTTTGTATTTAGATACACGCACAGATTAGACTGTCATCATGAAAACTGTTGTGCAAATGTGAGAAATACACCAAAGCTACTGAGAAAAACTGTAAATTGGTTTTTACAACAGCACTTTTGGGTGCCATATCCAAAATTATCTTAATTTTTGTGGGATTTTGGGACTCAGTTATGAAGTTTGATTTTTCTACATTTTGCTGCACATATAGAAGCAGAAAAAAAAAAAAGATGAAAAGGGAGGATGGCCAGAACTATAAAAGATGCAACAGAGTTCCTTCTGCTTCACTGGTTACATTCCTAAAAAGTCATCTCAGATATATTTTGTATGGTATCTATTCAGTTTGATTTGTTTGTAGAATAGAACCGTGAAACTACTCAACTTGTCATTGCACAACAATGAAAAAAAAAAAAAAGAAAAAAAAAAAGAAAAGAAATCCTGAGGTTTGTTGCTGGGAAGATTTTACAGGTTGTAAAGTACATGTATGCATTCCTTCTCAAGCAGCCATTTGCATGATGCATCTTCATCAACAGCAATTCAAGAACAAATTTCTCTGCATAAGCTGCTGACAGCAAGTTGCTTGTTAGTATAATTATCTTCCAAAGCATCTCTAAGCCACTCAAATAAAGACTATCAATACCTTTTGTATCTGGGTTACACATGTTTTTACATATACAGTGTCTGATTGATTCCCTTTTTCCACAATGTTTTGCTGTTGCCTTTAAATGTAGACCTTGAAGTGGTCATACTTTTATTTTTAATATTTAAATATTTGCAGCAGATGAGTAAACCTGCTTTAGATCACTAAGCTCAGGTGAGATGCAAAAAATTTAACTGCTTTCCATGTGTTGTGATATAATACAACCCGGTCAAATCTCAAAAAGACAAAATAAAGGTTTGCTGTGGGCAAAAAATTAGAAGAGAAATAGGATATATTATCCTTAAGAATCGGTTTAAGAGAGAGACCTGCACAGAGATATGTTACTGCATGTGCATCACAATTAGTGGCTATAGAGCTCTTCTTAGCGCAGGGAAAATAAGAAGTGAGCTGCTAGCACAGAGAGACAGAGATGAAGTGAATGAAGGTGCGATAGCAGTGAGGCAGTCAGTGCATACGTGTGAGAACAATACCAATTAAGTAATTACTCAGAGTCTGCATGATCTGCAATTATACGGTGCAAGTTTTCATCACTATTAGCTTGCAGGTAAATAGATTGTTTTGTTTGTCACAGGTAATTACAGATGTTGCACAGATGTTGTCCCTACCTAACCTCTATTTTAGTTTTTGCCTTGATCTTAAGTACACAAAAACATGGCTGTTAATTACTATAAATTACACAGTACTGGTCTGATTGTGTGTCTCTGTGTCTGTTTGGACTTTGTGTTTTTTTTTTACAGATTTTTATCAGTAGGAATGGAAACAACGTTACTATACAAATGTTAAAAAGTAAACTGCATGTGTTTTCTCTGTAGAGATTAATCATTCTGACATATAGGTTTTGCTCTGTCTGCGAATACAGAAAGAAAAAGGGTGTCTGCGTCTTTATCTACTTACATTATCTATAACATATTGTCTATACTATATGGTATGCTGTGTGTTTACCATTTGTTGTAATGAAAATTCACATGTGCCAGGATAATGTTTTGCACTTGTGTCAATGTGTGATGCATTTTAATTCAAACATACGAATCAATGTTTGTAAAAAAAAGCTATATGTTGCTGCACAATTTCCAAAACATTAACTTTCATGGACCAAGAGAAAGAACTTAATGTGTTTTTAAAGTGTCTCTACATCTAACACACACAAGTTTTTATGGACATATTTTACTATCAAATCTTCCAGGCTGATAACAATTCAAGAATATCAAGAATGGGGATGCAGGTGATTTACAAAACTGTAAAAAGAAAAAAAAAGGAAAAAGGATAATAAAATATAGTTGGTCTGCTTTGTTTTAAAAGCTTTAGATGAGACCAATTTTATCATAATAAAATATTCACTCAGCAACTTCCATCTCCTCTGAAGCTGTTACTCCCAAAGTCCATGGAGACATCTTTATTCAATAAGATGGGGAAAAAAATACAACAGTTTTGGAATTAAATGTAAAAATGGAATTTTATTTTCATACATTTCATTGGGAAGCCAATCTGTATTCTACAGTATCAGCTATGTAACATTTTAAGCTTTTTCTCCTTATGCTGCCTGACTGCCTTGAATTTTCCTCTTGTTTGCAGCCATCCTGGCTCCTGACATGTTTTCCACTGTGATTTGAGAAGAAAAAGAATTACTTTTTGTTCACCAAGCAAAGGCACACAAACTTTAGACTTACTTTGAAGCCAGGGAGGAAGTTTGTAGCAGATTTTGAGGGTGTAGTTGCCCTTCAAGTCCCATTCACTGTGCACAGCATTAGTTAAGGCAGAACATTGCTGTTTAAATCTGCCTTTACAATGACTGGCTTTTCATCAGCTGTTTGTCTACCAGCTTGAATGACATAAGTAAGTGTGCTCATGTCATGCAAGCATAAATTGTGCCTCAAATACAGTAAAAAACTCCCTATATACTTTGGATTAATGCTTCAAGGATTTCTTGTAGAATTCAGATGTTTTCAGAACCCTCTTGTCAGTTTATATTAAATATAACAGCAAATGCTTTAAGAGTTTCATTATTAGGGAGTGCAGAGAAAGACCAAAATGAAGGCTCTGTAGGCAGCCAGGACAAATAAACCAATGTAACTTTAATAAAAATGGAAAATGAACAAAGGCTGACAGGTAAGGCAAACAAATGAAGAAAAAAAACTTTTCAGACAAGAGAATAACCCAACAAAAGAAACAAAGGGTAAAAGCATGCAAAAGCAAAGCAAAAAATGTGAACTACTAAGAAAGGTAAGGCAGACAAATGGATAAAAGGAAAAAATGGGGCTAAAACACATGAAGTTCTGCTGTATTTGACAGCTCCTGGTACCTTGAAACTTCTGAGCTCGAATCAAATAAATTGTCACAAGACATCAAATTTCCTAGTTGGAGAAATGGCTAAGGTTTCTCATCCCCAACATGTACACTATACATTGTTTTAGCAAACTATAGTAACATCGTTGAAGTATGATGGAAAACAAAGGAGAAAAAATCAATCTAGCACGAATAAGATCTGATGCTGATCAGAAGGATTTCATTAACTGATTTAAAGCTTTGATAAAGATTTGTGGGGCTATGTGTACTTTAAAGCAACACTACACAAGTTTCCAACCTTAACACTGAGGTTTCTGACTCATTTCGATGGCACACAGACATTTATGATGTATACTCTAGAGTTGTCAGAGCTGCACAGCATCCTTGGGGTGAGCAACCACTTGAGAACTGTTTGTTTTCTAGCTGGGAGCATCGTGTGACAGCTGTGCTTTGCTTTATGGCATTGTACCACATGCCAGCAACTGGATATCAAAACACTGGCCGTTTTGAATCCTCACCATGGCTGATTATTGAAGGAAGCAAGGGGGAAAAAAAATGAATAGAGAATGTCAGAGCATCAGCATTGGACTGACTTTTACTGATTGGAGAGCTGTAATGCTCATTAGCCCCTGGCCTCCCTCCTTCTACAGTCTTGGTGTGCTAGATTTCGGGTGAAACCTTTATTCATTACATTTCTTGTCTTGATATTAGTCACTTCTATCAACTCCTTTTTCCACATTATTATTACAGTGTGTTATCTGATAACTGTGGGCTGTTCGTGCTGTTAGCCTAAATTTTGCCTTACCTGTAAGCTGACTCATTAGCATCTGCTTTAGTCTTTGAAGGTACTTTGTTGTGGCAGATGTCCTTGCAGCCGGCAACCAAGCAAATTTGTAGTTGTAAATACCTGCTTTGCCATCAACTGGCAGTTCAGCCCCTCTAGTCACCTTGCCTCCAGTTAAAACCAGTCAACCAAACTTCTCACAACCAAATGAAATTCTGGTAACGTTGCTGTGTGTGTGTGTGTGTGTGTGTATTTGTGTTTGTTTCACAGCTCGTGGCAGATGAACGCCTTAAATCTTGGCAAAAGCTGCCTCAAACTCCAAACTCCAACTGAACAAATGGAGGCAAATTAGAAATTTTGTTAATTGTTATTATTATTATTTTTACATTTTTTTAAAGGGCAAAAATAAAAACTTCAGATTAAAGAAAATTATACTTTTCTTCCCATTTTTTCTTTGGTTGGACTTTAAAGAGTTAATTATGGTTTCTTTTTCCATCCCATAAGCTTTCATTCTTCATGTGTTTTACACAGAAGAAAAATGGCACGTGAATTTAATGTCGTTTGATCATGGCAGCATTTCTTGCGGGTTTTATGGCAACTTCAGCAAACAGTAAGATTGATCATAGTGACAGAAATCGCCAAAAGGAACACAGAATAATCAAACAGTGTAATATTAGACAAGACCTGGTCTACTGCTGGTTGCCTGCAGGTAATTAGCATGGCTCCTATTGATCTGCTTGCTCACCGTTTCTTATCAGTTCAACGGAAGATAGCAAAACAAAGGCTGAAGCAGTAGAAGCAGGAAGAGTAAAAAGAAGCTGTTTAAAAACTGCAACATGGTGGCATGAGACCACATACCAAACACATTTTTGGTCTAATTTGTTGATATTGTAGATGGTTGGATGAAGAGAAGATGGTCTGATTTCTAACAGACACAAAGTTAAAGATGAAACATTCTTTTCAACATTTTTAGCAAGATGATTAAATTACTGTGTCTGTTTTTTTCAATCTTATAGAAAAAAGAGGAGAAGATAGCAACATGAAAAAGTGTAGGCACTCATAGATTTAAGCCCTGAGATAAATTTTTCCAGGGCTTGTTAAAATATTGACTTGTACACAGTCAGGGGTAACATTTACATTATGACATTAATCTGATTAAGACCTTACTCTGCGATGTACAAAGCTATTTTTATCAACTATATCCAAACAAGATCATATTCAGAGTAAGCAATAATCAAATTAAGCTATGTGGAGAATGCATTTAGATTGCCAAGATGGCTGCTGGTAAAAAAGAAAGACACACTTTTGCAGAGTAGCAACCCAATTTAGGTTTGGTATTTTGAATGATGCAGATTGGTGCAAATATTGCAGTGGTGTCTTAGCAGTCTGATTTTTTTTTGTCTTAGCAGTTTTAAAGGGAAATTATTCTTAAATAAGGTGCTCCTTTTAGATCCAATAAAATAACGGACCTGTTGCAGATTAACCAAAACAGTTAAACATGTTCATCCATGTTAGAGTTGTGTTTGTATTTCCGATTTCTCAGTCCTTGCACACCTATCAGGACAGCCTAGCACTCACAAAAAGATTGCCTGATGCCACTAAAGCAGCAGGGGCTGTAAGTGGATAGTTTTGTGACTTCAAACAGCACTTTCCTTGGTTTGAAATGATGTAGAGAAATTGCAGTTGACAGGACCTGTAGAAGTGAAGCTCAGATCTGGAAAACCAAGAAAGCATTTGGCGAGAACTTCTTGCTAAATTACTACAAAGACTAATCAAAACCTTTTAACTGAAAAAAAAAAAAAACAACCTCAGAAAGATTTGTTTTTAAACTCTGGATTGGTGGTGCACTATTTTACAATAGAGATTACAACACAGGCAGACATCATGACAGCAAAAAACGAAAGAAAGCCCAAAGATCAAGTAGCCCTTTGCAGTAACAATAAGAGATAATTCCCCATACAAGAACTTAAAAGAGATTATTGTATTTGTTGTGGTTCTTATCAATAGGTGTTAAGCACTGATTATACAGGGTGTCCAAACATTTGTTTGACCATATCAGTGTATATGGGCTATAAAAACTAGACTGTTCTGTACAGAGTAGAGACAGACAATCAAGCTCCAGGAAATAGAAGAAGGTTTTGAAGGCTGGTTACAGTTTTAAAACAAGGGCAGATGTCACAGCTTTCAACTGCATCCTCAGGTGCAGTGATTTGTGTTTTGTGCTTCTCACTGCCTTTCAGCTACAGCTTCACTCCCATTTCGCCTTCAGTCAGATTGTCTCTCATGAGGGCACTGGACGAAAACATAAAGCAATCCATAACAAAGGCAAAAGGTCTACCAGTTCTGAGTATTTATTCAGAAGCAGTGGGAGAAAATGATAATAATTTTCAGAGAACAGCAGGGGAGCTGCTGCTGGATCTATAAATAGATTGAAGTGGTGAAGTCTGCATGTCAGAGCGTTTTTTTTCCCTGCACCACTCTCACTGTTTGTCTGCAGTTATCTACATTCTTTATTTTAAAATGATGCCTTCACTCCTACTCATTTATTCTTCTTTTCTCTTATTTCATCTTGCTTGCAGCCTTGCCACTATCTGGCCCAAAGTCTTTTTCACCAAAACACATTTAAAAAATCTTATTATCAATCTAAATCAATACTAAACACTGACAGATTCAATAACAGAGGGTATCATGATTGGTAAATATTGCAACTCTTCCTTGCAGAAAAGAATCCCTTTCATCTAAGACAGCAGAAGATTGGCTGTTATGCCTCAAAGTAGGGAAATAATGGTCATGCGCTGTAACCTCTTGAGCGTTTTAGTCAAGAAAACAAAGAAATGCATTTGCTCAAGCACTGCTAAAATGTACCACAACATTGATGGTGAAGAAAAAAAGGTTTGTTAGGATGCTTTCTGAACTTCAGTCTGTCTGATTTAGTACAGATGCAGACATAACAGAGATGGTACCAGTTGAAAATAGGACAAACAAATGCATATTTTTCTTCTGTTTTCAGATAAAGAGCACAAATTGGTGCTCAGGAAGTACACAAAACAGTTCCGACCAAGAGCAACTGAGATAGAAAATAAAAAGTCACTGCAGTGCATAACATCACAGGGTAAGACTGAGTTTTCAAGCTTGGACTTCTTAAGGGTGCAGTTCAAAACAAATAAGAAATTATACTATCATTAAAAAC
The DNA here is from genome assembly GCF_017639745.1 of Melanotaenia boesemani. Taxonomy (NCBI): domain Eukaryota; kingdom Metazoa; phylum Chordata; class Actinopteri; order Atheriniformes; family Melanotaeniidae; genus Melanotaenia; species Melanotaenia boesemani. Next base: position 10,680,309 of record NC_055703.1, read on the forward strand.
AAATCTCTCTCTAACAGTAATAGTAAACTATATGTGCTTTCATTTCAGTCCAATAACACAAGAAAAAGTTGCTAAATTTGTGGCTAGTCGTTTATTTGAAATGGAGTTGCTGAAGGGGTCTGAAAAATTGCTAAATATAGCACCAAAGGTGTTAGCCGAGCTCTGGCATGTGCACCAGTTGATTTGGTGTACCAGGAACTTGTGCACTGACAAAAGTTCCACGTATATATATATATATATATATATATATATACATATAGTTGCTAGTCAAGGTGCAGGTCTATCACAAGGCTAACGCAGAGGGACAAACTACTGCTTACAATCACTCTTAGGCAGAATTTAGAGGGAACAATTAACCTAACATGCATGTTTACCCAGAGAGAACCCACGCATACACAATAGAACATGTAAGCTCCACACAGAAAGGCCCCCCGCTCAGAGACTGGACAAAAATTCTATTCAAATTCAACGATGTCTTAATTTCTAATCAGCCTAGATAGAACTATGCTTATTTTCATATAATCAACACAATATTGATTTTCATTCTTTTGATATGGCATCTATCACCAATTTCAAGCCACCAGTAAAATGGAGCTAGTTCAGTTTCTCAATGCAGTGCCGTACTTGCTCCTGCAAATAAAAGCAGATTATGAAAAACAAGTTTGCTTTACGTTGGCACCGGAGAGAGAAAGAGAGAGAAAGAAGAGAGGAAAGGACACACTGATTGCTACAACAAAAAATACAACCATTCCATCCATCAATGCTGCCTGCCTGTCATCTGTGGAGTTTACTGGAGAAGCAGGGAAAACCAGAGATATGCTTGCTTATTCTTGCCACGGGGTTCCACCCTCTGATCGAAAGCAAAAATAGGAGCAGTTTGAAGAAAACCACAGGACATGTTCAACCAACAGCCCATAACAGGTCTTTAGAAATACTGCCTGACCCACAAAGCATCATTTACAGCCTAAAAAACTGCACTCTGAAAGCAACAATATTAAAATTGATTTAAAACAAAGTAGCTCTGCCAGTGAAATACAACAACTAAGCACAAGTAAACACTTAAAATCATGATTTTTACTTATATAGTGCAGAAAATAACCCTCACCTTTGAGGAATTTAAAAGAAACCAACCAATGGATGTGATTCGGTAATCAATGCGCCTTTGAAGCCAACATTTCAAGCTATAAAAACCCATGATAAAAGTCCCGGAGAGCAGGTGAGAATGAGTAAGAGCTTTAAAAGAGAGCAAATAAGGAGGCTAGGGGTTCTGTCAGCTCTTTGCTGTCCTACCTGTCTGATGCCTAATCTGTAGGCAACAATACGGTCCACGGCGTTGGGGTTCTTCTGGGTCCATTGCAGCTTGAATCCGTAGACTCTGGGCCTGTTCTGCCACAGAGGGCTGTAGGTATCATAGTAGAACTCAGGGGCATAGGCTTTACCTAAAGAGAACATATAATGAGATTAATCTGAGTCAAGCTTTATTCAAATATGACATGGTGGCATTGAAGAAGTTCAGGAGAAGTGTTTTCTGGGAGAAGGAAGGACTTCCTTCAGTGTGGGCTTTTGGCTTTTTACCTTTGCAAGCACAAAAAGGCATGTTTAAATTAAATTATTTTTCTTTTCTTTACCCAAGAAAGTCCCGTTGAGATTACAGAATTCTTGTGAGAGCGTCCTATAACATATAATGTAAGGGAAAATCCAAATAGTCTCTTTTAGGTCCCCATGAAAAAGGCCACTAACTGCAGTATGCTTCTTCGTATTTGCTTTTGTCCTGTAAAACAGAAGCTAGATGCTTTCTTCCCAGAAGGAAGTGTCCAGTGTGCTCTGGATGATTAGCTCTAGTGTCCTGATCAGACACCATCCAAAATTTTGCATCAGCTTTGTTGAAATTCAAATTTATACTGAGGCATTTAATTGGATGCAAACTAAATAGCCCTCAGACGGCCCCCAGGCAAAGTGAATAACCATAAAGAAATCTACTTTTCTGTCATTCAATACATTTATGGCTCTTTCCCACTAGTACCTACTTAGCCCAGCCTGACACCACCCCGATTTGTAGGTGTTCCCAACAGAATTTTCCCGGGGCGAGTACATACATTATTAGCACCTACTCCATTGAGGTTCTAAAGGTGCGGAGTTGGGCTGAAAATCATGACATGTCGAAATAGTAGGTCAGAATTTGACTTCATGGCATGAATCATGAGAGTGACTCCCAACCCTGCCATCTATAAAACCCCAAATCCACGACTGTAGATAAAAACATTGGCAGCAGTGGCAGCAGAAAAGGCGTTTAAAAAACAATCACCATGGTCCAATGCAGAGGTGAAGACCTTTTTGTGCTTGTTGGTTGATGAAAAAAATTGTGAATTGGGAATTGTACTGATTTATTGACAGAAGTGTGTCCCAGTCTGCTAGGATAGGTGGAAATATGCTCCATTTTAGCATTACTACTGAGCTATTTCCAGTTGACATCTACATCGCTGACCAAAACTGACACACAGTTCAGCTGGCTGCAATCTGCTACAATGCTGAGTCATGATTTGGACACCAAATCTTTACATGACTAAGTGTCAGACATCATGACTAGAACCGTATAGCTTATGCTGAGTTCCTTAGTCAAGTATATATACAAGTAATTTCAATTCAATTTTATTTATATCCATCTTAAAAGTCTCATTTCAGTTAAACTAAGACAATAATCCATTTTTTTCTAATGTCATTTAAATTTTTTGTGGGCCATTTCCTGGTATTTAGGTCACGTAAAGAGCAAGAATATTTAATATAAAATCACTCAAGCACCTAATTTGATTTAATAGCGATTTTAAGGATGCAAGAAAATAATGTCTGACTTCAAAGTCTGTACTAAAAGTGATTTCCCAGCAGGATGGTTTTGTGCCTACATGAAATTGGGCTTCTTAGACAGACAGGAGGCAAAAAGCAAAAACAGCTGATTTTTGCAAGGTTAACAGCCACATCTTTCAAACTCCATCTACCAAACAAAATGACATTTCTTTTAAAGTTTCCAAAGTCACTATTAGAGCTGTAGACTGTATGGCTTATACAGGCGTAGTAGCATTGAATGTAATGTTTTATATTAGTGGCGTTTCTATAAAAACTTAAATCACTAGAAGAATTTATCATGGCCTTCTGGGTTTTACCCTTCAGCTCTTTGTGGCAATAAATCAGTATGAACAAACCTATTATGTTTTATAATATTAATGTAATTAGGTCTGCATTGAGATAGCTGTAATATAATTCAATAGTTATGAGCTAAATTTAAGAATGCTGTTTTTTTTACTGAATCACTTATTTTAAAAATTGCTTCAGTGCCTCCTTATTTCTTTCAGCAGAAAGTAAAATTAAGAATGTGTAAATGTTCCTTTTTTTTGTAATATGAAATTACTTCTTTCAAGCCAAAGAGCCTGTTTAGTATGACAAAGATGTACAGAATCTTTTATCTTGTGTTTGTTCTGTTTCCATCATCTCCTTATCATTACTCCTTTTTGTTGCAGCACTGACCCACATTCTCCTCAATGGATCATTAAAACCTCAGCTTATGTTAAATTAAATAAACTGCCTTCATGATATTAAATCAAAGTCTGTACCATAAACGTACGTATATCCTAAGGGTCGGCGTCATGCAGGGGCAGATTTCATCTGTGCCCCACGTCCCTGTGCTCATGCTGCCTACCAGTGAAAATTAATTCATACAGCTAGATCTGGGGGTCCCGCACAAGCCTTTTCTTTTCACTGACATTGTTTACTTTGTTGGGATCTGTGAGGATTTATTTTCTACAGAATTGTGGCTTGAACTGAATAAATCCTTCACGTTTTTTGGCTTTCCAGTCACACTGTGAGAGCTGATTTCAGACAGCTGACGAAGGCGCTGCATTTTAATCAAGATCCAGAAACAAGCTTTACAGGATGACCTTCCGGGGAAAGAATGGTAATTCACCTCAATGACATTTTCTTGTGTTTGTCCCTCTGCTGTTTAGGCTTGTTTATTGAAGGATGACAATACCCAAAGCAGATGATTTTTAATGGCCATGGAAAGGACAGTAGAGAAGCCATTGTTAGCACAAACAAAAGCAGCGTTGGGACATGGCACACTATTAGATGAGTATTATCTGTGTTTTACACCGCTAACAAAATGACTATGATTTATGTCACTAATTATTTACCACATTTTTCCTGAAATTGCTAGCATAGTGCTCTTAACACAAGTTCCTTAACAGATATTTAAGGTGTATCCTAATCGACTCCTATATGTGTTGGAAATCCTTCCTTTCCTTCGATAGTGCACAAATAAATAAAGAAAATAAAATCAAAGTGTGTGTCAGGTTTGAATTTTTTATGTCCCTGCATACAGTAGACTACTAAAAATCAAGTTTTATTCTTCTGTGCCACAAACCAGTTTTATTGGGCCTATTAAAAGCTCCTAATGAGTCACACTTCTTGTGTTGTGTGGCATATTTACACCACCCACTTCTACACCACAGTGATCTGGTAGAATATTACTCTGAATATTTAAAATAATTAATAGCTGTTGAGTTGGAGATTGTTATAAGAGGATAGCAAATACTTTTAGGCAGCTTTTCCCTTAATGTGTAAGGCACATAAATAAAAATGAAATTCTGGATAATTTCTCATACTCTGCAGTGGTGGTAATGTTCTGCTGTACAGGCAGCTGCACAAATATGACCTTCATGGAAGAGTCATGAGACGAAATCCTTTCCTCCATTCTCACATTAATATTTATTTTCAGCAAATTGAAGTCATATGTTTTAAATCAAACCTTTTGTCTTGCAATATACGAAGACATGTAAAAACAATATTGCAGAATATAATGAAAAAAGGAGAAAAATAGCTTTATATCATGTTTACATTGCATTGGGGGTCACTACAGGGAAATGTGTCTTCAATTATTAACAGCAAATTCACAAAATAAATATTGTAATGTTGATTTAAAACATAAATAAATAAGAAAGCTTCAGGAGAATGAAGAGGGTGGTGAATATATTTACCTCAAAATCCACAAGATCAGAAAGTTTTGTCATAAGTTTCATAGTCCCTCACCTCAAATAAAACCAGCTGACTGACCTGCACTACAAGCACTACATGCAAGACAGACCAAAACTATACAGAAAAACAAGCTTTCTGAAAGAAGATTTAACAAGAATATGTCTGATATAAGAACTAATTGACTGTCACCTGAGTACTGATACGGGAAACCAACGTTTGTGAGCTTGGGGGCTTTTAATTTCTTAGAATTTTAAAACCTTAAACAATTGCTTTGAATGTAAAAGTATGTTTAATGTGTTAGTCAGTTATTACATTTACTGTTTATGTTTAGGGAACGTTAAACGCTGTTCTGTCTGTAGTTTCTTTCCTAAAGTAGAGTTTTTTCTGCACACTGTCTGTTTTTTATTTTTATTTTTATTTTCTTAAATTTATTTTAAAATGGGAAAATGCACATTAATGGGCATAAGTACAAATACACAAAGTAGATATGCCACAGAGTTAGCCTCGCAGCTAATTTGCATTGGACTGTCCCTTGGCAAGTCACAACAATAATGCAATGCACATAATGTCTGTGGTGCATGTCTGCTAACGGCAACACAAATAAACCTTTAAACCTAGCCTAGCTAAATGCAGGGAAAAAAGAAAATAATGGCACTATGAGATACATAATGTTCCAGAAAAAGTACGCATCATATGGAAACCCATTTTGTAAAAAGAAAGAAATAAAAAGTCATTTTCCAAGTCATTATTCTAACATTGTAAGTGAGAAAAATGAGATATTACATCAGAATTTTAAGATACTAATTAAGAAATTTGATACTAAATCAGAAAGGGTTTGAATTCTCTGATTTTAATTCAACTGTTTGTATGTTTTCTGGTATTTTGGTACATGCTATTCCAGTTTATTCAACTTGGTTTTTCCTGTCAGCCTTAAATCTTTATTGTTTTTAACAGTTTAATTATTATTTTTTTTAATTGTTTTGTGCTTTTATGTTATTTTTTTCCTCTTTTAAAGCATTTTGGGTTGCTTTAATGATTATAAGATGCTTTGTTGGAATTTTTAGATTTCTAAATCTTGTCTTAAAAATTCTGAGATAACATTTTTTTTTATTAAAAAATAAAAATAAATAAATAAAATAACTTAAAGATACAAAGTCAGAATTGAGACATATTCAGTTACAAGAAAATCTTGTATTTTGTTTTTCATCTAATTTGCTGTAATTAGCTTCCCTAATATATAATTCTTGAAAATACATTTTAAAATTAAAGGTTTCACACAGAGTTTGACGGGCCTGATTAATCCTCATAATTGTCCACAATAAGTCAAAATCAATCCTGCACAAACAATGTTTTGTTCTGCATTTAGATCATAAATCAGCTTAATGATGCTTCGGGCTTCTAACTGCAGATCACTTGGCCTTTATGTGGATAAATCTATTTAAAATACGATATTGTGGTGTGGTGGAAAAGAACTCCCATTCATCACCCTGATAAAAAATCATCCTGAGAGAAAAACAAACAAGTACTGGCAAGAAAAAAAAGTGCTGATGATTAAACTATGTAAATGATTTGAAAATGTTTCATCATTGGGTTGATGTTAGCAATGAATTCCAGGAGAATGTCAGCGGTCTATTGCTAGGTGAACAGTTCTGATATTAACTGATGGTGCTGTCACACAAGCTGTCTTACTGACGTGAACCAAAAAGAAAGAAAGAAAAAAAAAAAAAAAAAAAGGAGAAGAAAAACCATACAGGGATAATTACTGTCTGCACCTCGCTTGGCACTTCCTTGCTGTATAGAGCCAGCTGTGTTTACAGCCCACCGTACAGCTGGTGTTACATAAGCCTGCCTAGGAGATAGTGACAGATTTGCGCATGCAGTTTAAACAATGCAGAAAAAGAAAAGAAGATGCTGCAGTTTGCAGCAGAGCAAAGTCTGGAAAGGCTAATTAAGCAGACTCATACGTTCCTACACAGACTCAGGTTTAGGAGCATGGGTTATGATTCACTGTGTATTGCTTCTGAAATATCTTTTAACTAAAAACTAAAAAATATCCACCTGTTCTATCAAGGTGTCACATTTAAGGCAGAATATCTCTTGGAATGCACTCAGGCAAATTTCTTTGAAATTAATTTTAACTTCACAACCAAATCAGTGAAATAGTATTTCCTAATAATACGTTATGTGTGGTGAAAGACATTTTAACCCACTTATTCTGCTTGAAATGGATAACTCTGGGTGGGAGACATCAAACATAAAGCACAGAGGGCTTAATTGATTTCTTTAAAATCCTGTTTAAAATGGCATAACCAATGTCATGATTCATAAGAGCTCAGAAAAAGGTTGCAGGCAAGAAGATGACCTTATTTGCAGACTTTCTTTTTCTTTTTAAGGGTTTACAAACATATTTTCATCTTCAGGAAAACACTCGATCGAATGCAGAGCATTTTGTTTATGTAAGGCTAAACTGACAGAAGCTTTTGTGGCAGAAATTATGGCTACATGTGGACATACAGCTGGACAAGACAAACCCACAATGTCACAGCACAACAGGAAGACAATAAACAAACAAAAAAACATAATCTGCTCCTTTCCAGGTCTTAAAATGATGTAATTACAACTTGAGATGAATGAATAACAACACATTACATGTTACACCATGTTGTTATTTTACAACAACGAAGCCAAAATGCAGAAGTACAGCCCATGATTCATTAGGTAGAACCGGGTTTAACAGCAAGGTGCACATACTTTCAGGCAGTTTGTTTCTTTTCATTTGAAATGAAAAATAAAAAAAAATTAAATCAACCACCAGATCTTTTGTATTCAGTTCCTAAACCAAAACAAAATACAGGGAATCTTCATTGAATAAGGGTCAATTCAAATTTTCCCCCCCATTGCTGTGCAAGTACTTGTATATAGATTTGATATCTTTAGAAAAACCAGAACGAAATTCTAGTGTTCAGCTCTGACTTTAACAGAAATAACACCATCACAATTATGGATGACCCACACCCGGTCACTCATACAGGTGTGCGGGATTTGAGTTCCTGTACATGTTATTCACACTTATGGTGCCAATTTGAACACTATGTTCAGTTACGACAAGACTTTCAAACAACGCTTTCTAAAACAAAGATTTTTGCGTTGCTGTAAGTAACCATGGTAATGGCAGATCATGCCCACCAGGGGGCTACAGCGCTTTAGTCATGAGCTGTTGAAATGCATCAAGCAGACCCATCAGGATGTAATGTAATACCGTGTTATGAGATAAAGACACTTTCCAAGAAGAACAATTATCTCTGTCTGATAACTGATATCTCCAGGATAATAATATAATTATTGAGTTACTATTAAAACAGTTTTGTATGTATGGTCAGCATAGTGGAGCAGAAAGAACGTGGGCGATCAGGCCACTGCCTCAAAGTAAAAATCCAAATTCGGATCTGAGGGCTTGTTATTCAATTTTTCGTTTTGTGCACAAAATCAGAAAACAGATAACAGTTCATTAAATTTTTTATTTTGAATTAGGATTTGAAAATAGGAAAGACAAGTGGTATTTCGATTTTTCACTTTTTGTTTCAAATGAAGAAACAAACTGCCTAAATGTACATTAACCACCCAGTAATAGCATAAATAAATCCTTTTCTTTATGACTATTAGGCAGATGTAATTCCTTGAAGTTTGTTTGCAGACTTTTATTTATCCAAAGCCATTTTAAGGTCCCAGCACAAAATTTCAGTGAAGCAGAGATCTGGACTAGGAACACACCGACTCTTTTTTACATATTCTGTTTAAGATTTGTAGCTCTTCTTGGTGTCTTTGTCCTGTTGCCTGTCCAATTTTTCGTCAAGACGGTCGGCCACAAACTTGCCTCTGTACTTTGGCATACAGAGGAGTTAATGGTCTACTTAAATGACTTCAAGGTGTCCAGGTCATGTGGCCACAAAACAAGCCCAGATCTCCATAGCTGTGCTTGACATTTGGTGAAAGGACATGCTGTCATAAGGTCATAAGTGGTGGTGTACATTATGACCAAACATTGCCCCTTTGGTTTCATCTGTCAAAAGCCTTGTAGTTTGTTCAGATGCAACTTTGCTATGCTCTTCTAGAGAGAAAAGACTTCCCATCCAAACAAGTTGTACATTCATCCATCAATCCATTCTCCATTCCTGCTTAATCTAATTGAAGGGCTGCCGTCTATGGAGCCAGCTGGTATCAGGCGACAGGCCAACACAAGGATAAATGAGACAAACAACCACTCACACAACACCAATTAATCACTTATTCACCTAATCACTAATTCGACTAGCATGCGTGTTTTTGGATACTGGGAGAAAGCCAAAGTATCCAGTGAGATCTGGGGTTGAATATATTCTGACATCCAGTCGTGAAAATTTTCCAATTGTGAATAATATTTGTAGAATGATGGTCTTACAACCCCAAAACTTCTCATGTTGCTAGGCAGCAACAACTGCCTGCTGATGTCTTTCCTTCTTGGCATCATGTTAAAATACAGTATATCTTAATGCTGCAAACCAGTAAACTTCTTAAAGATGCTCACACTGCTGTTGATGAATTAATGATGTGATTAGACCTGTCTAACAACTGGCGCTGACTTACCTTATTGATACCTATGAAGGCACTGGGTTTACACCAGTGGCGGCTGATGACAATTTTTTTTAGGGGGGCGCAAATTTTCTTGGAAAGTTGACACTTAAAACTTAGCCACTTTAATTTCAATACAGTTACAGAGTTAGGAAGAAAAGAAAAACGAAGTCTGTGTATGGCTTGTCCACAACGTTTCGGTGGTGCCGACACTTTCAAACAGCAGACAAGGGAAGCAGAAAAAGGCGTTACTCACGGCGCAACCGGCAAGCCAACTCCGTTTTTCATAGTAAGAGCGGGAAAAAGCCCGGGTATAAGCTCTTCCGCGGTCGCCGCTTTGTTGCTGTGCTTGCAGATCAGGCTGGTCAGCCCCGAGCTCCTTTATCCTCTTTTTCTCCTCGAGAGAACATCTTGAAAATGGGTGCTCTTGTAAATATTTTACAGAATTAATTCGCTCGGGAATTCCGGTTCCACTTTCACATGCCATCTTTCTAATCGTACGCTACTACAGACTCGTCTCCAACTCACTCTGCTTGCTACTACGGATGTACGTCACACTGGCTTAAAATACAGGAGTGTATAATTGACCATGACATTGTCCAAACACACTGAAGCAACATAATTCAACTATTCTAATTGGCTGACGATGAAAAGTGGGCGTATCCGGGGTGCACCGAGCTGCGCCACAAGCAGATTTTTAACGAACCAATCAAAACGCAGCCTCCAGTGACGTTTTAGTCAAAAGTTTGAGGCTGACAATAGGGATTCATTTGACCGGCGCCCCCACAACCAGGAAGTGTTGTTCAATGAAAAATCATTAAAAAGAAACACTGTGTAATGCGCTTAACATGCACAAAAAGCTAAAAAAAAATACATTATTTTACACATATCTTCATCCGAAATTATTCCTAACAGTTTGTTTTTTTTAATTGTGTCGTAACCAGGAATATGGACTCTTTGTAGGTTTGGGCGGCGCCCCAGCGCCCCCTGCTGGCCAGCCGCCACTGGTTTACACTCTGCATTTAGTCTTACTTTTAGTTAAATAAATGATGACACAGTATAATATGTCATGTGTTGTTGTTGATCTGAGGTTTATTTACCACATTTTAAGACCTGGAACCACAACCAGATGAGTTTTTTTCAATTTTGACTGTATGAACAACTCAACACTCAATCCCACGTTGTGACATGAAGCTCATAATGATTCACTTTTACCTTTTTTGTAAAACTTCTTTCTTCCTCAAATAATTAATTAAAATACAAATATTAGATTTAAGAAATTTAAAGACTATCTTTAAAACCTTACAGTCTAGTCACAGGCAGCATTATTCATATGCTACCTTTTCACTTAGACCACAAAACATTATGTATGATAATGAGCTGGATCTCTCAATGTCAGAGTGTCTCTTTGAGGCACAAGTCTTCAGACTAAGCATGGTGAGGTTTATAAAAAGGGAAGGGAGGACATTAAAATCCATTCAGTTTTTGCTTTTATTAAAATAGCAAAATGCTATAGAAAAAAAAAATCATACAAAAAGGCCACAGAGGCTTATTTAGAATACCCCAAACCCAAAAGAGCTAACAATCACAATATGAATGCACTGAAATTTCATCTAAAGAGAGGACACAAAATATTTCTCTAAAAAGTGGAATTAAACCGGAAAGGTGAAGGAAAATGAGGAAAATTGTTTGCCATTTACTTTTAAATTTCTACACAAAAACAATACTTTGACATGGAAATGTGCACCGATTAAGGAATAAAATCAGAAATGAAACCTTTGAAATTACTACCACTTTCTGTAGCACTAAAAGCAGCTTTCAAGAGTCTAAAGAAAAACCAACTGGGGAAGACTCACACTTTGGGGTGAATATGAGAATATCTCCCCACGTTTGACTATTGTTCTGGGTTTTTTACTCCCTCGGTCATATCAAAATGTGATATAAATTGGTGGAATAAATCAAACTTTAAGTCTGTGTGCCACAAACTATGTCTCACGTAATCATCGCTTCATCAGAAAACATTTACAGTCCACTGACAGGGAGATGGGGGACTCGTGGGTATAAATCAATGGCTGAGTGGTAGAAACAAGAGATAATTCCAAGAAGGAGAGGCAGTTCTTTCTCCCCCATCTCGTCTCCACTGAGGAGAGAATTTGCTGAAAACTCAGGGTTTCAATGGCAGAGAGCCTTAGCCAAAGCTCAGTGGTATACATTACATCCCTGCAAGGGGTCTCTCTCATGGCATGATTTAATGGCCAACTTGGACATTATAGCCAACTCGCAGATGTCCCAATAGCTTGGCACACGAACTTTCATGCACATGCACACACTCTCCTATGGCAAAACGTACTTTTATAGCTGACAGCATTTATACAGGCCTGAGAATGGCTTTCTGCCCAATTTTGTTGAGTGTGCATGCATCTCTTGGCATGGAAAAATATTTTGGGCATACTATGTTGCCTTGATCTATGTGTTTAGTGGCTGCAGGCCAACCCCTGACTGATATGTTTATTACACACCGACACAGCCCAATAAGACATCATGGACAGAGGTTAATGGGATAGTCTCTAAAGCCAGTAAACCAAAACTCTACCAAACTACATGAGCCATAGGAAACATTTCAGAGTTAAAGCACCGGGCTCATGCACTTTCTCTCTCTCTCTCAAAGGCATATTAATCATTTCAGCCACACAGATTCGAAATTGTGCCTTTTGAGTTTTAGGATAAATTGAAAAATCTTGAAGACTATGAACTGGGGTTAAGGGAGCGGGGCATGGCAGATTTCATAGATGATGGAAGGAACCAAAGTAGATTTTCTGCACTATGCTCTTGGACTCAGGGGGTTACTAAAAGAGCCTCCATACCTTTGGCAACCACTGAGTCCAGATGGTTGGAATCTGGAGCATTGGGCGGGAGGAATGAAGCGGTGAGGGAAAGGGTGGGTGGGGGAGTGAGAGGGAAGGAGGAATGGAAGATTAAAGAGGAAAAAACAGAGTGGAAATGGAAAGAGGCATGGAGCAAGAGAAATTGCAGGCAGGACCCTAAGCCCTTCTGAGAAAAACAAATGGTTGGAGGGGACTATCTGCTCCTGTCTTTCTGCTCTACCTGGTTTACCAGGAAGGTCTGATTTATGACACACACACTGACTGATTGTCCACTCGCCTTTCAATAAGCAAGCTGGATGAGAGATTCTTTTCAAAAGGATGAAAAATGAGGACAAAAAACAGAGACAAAAAGACAGGGAAAGGAAGGACAAAATATCAAGAGCTGGCAAGGTAGGATTGTAGAGGAGATGAAGATATACCAATAGAGAATTAAAGAGGAAAGCAACCTGAGTGGCAAAAGATCAAAGTGACAAATACTCCTCCTGTGACCCTGCGGCTTGTGTCTCTAATGGGAGGTCTGGAAGATTGAAACCTTTGCCAAAGTTCCTGGGGTCACTTGATGTGGCCAAACTCATTTGGTCTTGTCATAACAACCAACAAGGAGATGGACATGTGGTGTAAAAAAAAAAAAAAAAAAAAAGATAAAACACTGTAGCTTTAGAACTGTCTTGTGGGTTGACCATTTATCACTTGTGGCATGTGAAAAGGAGCTATAAATTCTAGATGCCTTAGTTTCATCTTAAAGATCAAAACTCGCCACAGGTTAAATATGGACAGCCATGATTAGTGTGACCAACTTAGCATCCAAGCAAATGTAATATTTGGTCATTGCCGCTTGTTCAGGTCTCTGGATATGATGTCATATAATGACATTCAACATTTTGCAGAACATCTAAATGTCACCGTTCAGCAGACCTTTTGACCTTTTTGATATTAATATTAATAGTATTAGTGCTTTATATTTAAGTGGAAAAAAAATCCTGGTCACTAAATGAAAGTTGAACTGAATACTGTCAGAGTATTTTAAAGTTAGCAGCTTAGTCTATTTCTAGCAACACCAGTCAATTTTCTTTATTCTTTTTTTTCTTTCTTTTTATTCCATCCTTTTCTGGTATGTTCTTCTTTTGTTTAATCTTATCACAGACACAATGCACTGCAAATATTGTCACAAACTGCAATTAAAAAAAAGAAAAAACATCAGTCAAACCAGTCATCTAACCATTCTTGATTATACAAAGGTTTTCAGTTTGATGTGTAGCTGTCAAATGTTTTTATTAAGGACCTTTTATGGGTGTTGTGAGTCATCTTCATTGTCCTTTTCAGTCCAAGCACCTGAACCAGTGGGATAAAACTTGATTGTCCTCTGTGGTAGAGGAAAAAAGCAACATCATGGAGTAAACATAGCTTTTGCAAGAGTAGCCTGGCCTGTGGGTACAACAACTGGATGCACAATCAAGTCCTTCAAATGACAACTTGCACCAGTACTGGGGGAGAAGATTAATAACAATACCCAGTGTCCTTTAAACCCTGACTTGACAACGGTCCTCTCTGCAGAGACTTTGAGGTCATGTCAACTCCCAAGCTCCTGAGAGAGATGGGAGTCCGATGACAAGCCCTCCTGTGCTTTCAAGTTTTTTGGCAGAGCTGCTGAGCAGGGCAGCAACAGGTTTTGACTGAGAGGAAAAGATAAGAACTGGAAGGTGAGGTGAGCTTCAGCCAGCAAGGGGGAGTGCAACTAGAACATGAGGTTACACAGTTTAGCCCTCCAGAGAATTTAGCTCCAATCAACAAAAAACAAGAGAAGGAAGGTCCCTCCTGATGTACCTACTAAAGAATTTACCACAACCCAACACAAAAACTGCAGATTAGAACACAGAATTCCATGAACACATGCATTTTAGGACATTGTGGAGCCATATGTACCACTATAGATTCCAAGAAGCAAGAGCACAACATACTGAAAAGTCAATTCCTAGAAGCATATATATATTAAAAAAAAAAGTCTAAACACTTTCATAACAAGTATTCTTTACCTGTAACCTGGAAGGTGCATTTGCCAGCTCCAGCCTCATTGATGACGTTACAGGTGTACTCTCCCCAGCCTTCTCGATTCAGGCTGCGGATGGTGTACTCCGTCTCATCTCTTTGGGCATCAAAGGCTCCAGCATGGAGTAGCCGGTTTGAGAGTAGCCACTCGAATCGCAACACACGGGAGGGGTGGGCTCGAAGCACCCTGCAGGTCATCACCACCGGCCTCCCAAGGCCCTGACGCATCTCTCTGTAAACAGGCTCCACTGTCGGAGGGTCTGAATGGGAGACAGGAAGCCTCAGACAAACTCAGCTGACATTTGATATTGTAGTGACGATGTCAGTGCAGAGGAGATATCAAAAGATACAAAATACGTTATCTAAATTAAAAAAAAGAAAAGAGAATGTGGGAAGATGGCGTCTATTCATGATGGATGTTATTCAGGCGAAGGTTCTCTTGGACAAATAGGTAGTCTGACCTTAAAAGATATTTACAGAGGAAGAAACATTTAGCCAACATAAAAGGTGGTCAGAATCCGTCTGAGACTTACATGTGAGATGAATAACTAAATACATAAAAAATCTAAACAAGGACACCAAATGTTCTGGGCAATGTACTTGATGAGGCAGGAGATCTAAGGAGGACAGAATGTGAAGGAAACTCATTGTTTAATAAAAAAAACAGGAAATATTTAGTTCATTCACACACAGCGATAAACATTAAAAAGGGCAGAGTGACAATGCAACAAAGAGAGAACCTGGAAAAATAGAGGATTAAGCTTTAATGTAAGTAAACTAAAAATCAGTGCTGCAAAGTTAAAACATTTCAGACATAGATGAAGAATGAAAACAACTGTGAGGAGACAAGCAATGGCGTCAAGATCGATTTTCCCAAAAAAACCAGAACAATGACTTGAATAAAAATCAGTCATGCTTCACAGAAAATTGGTAACATAATGATGAAGTGCACCTCAAGTTTTCAAAATGGAAAATTAATAACTTATTTGAGTATCTGACAGCCTTCACTTCTTCCCACATAGGCAACCTGCTGGTGAATTATTCAACCAGTTGAATGGCCTTGATAGAACCCAGACTCTGCATTGCCAAAGTTTAAAACGTGTGAAGCTTATAATTTAGCACATGTTTAATGTTTGCCAGACTGTATGGTGATGCATGTGTGTAGATTTAATCATGTGTAAGTGCTTGTGTGGTGCTTGTGTGTGCAAGAAGTGGAACATTTATGCATAATTTCCCCATTTTAAGCATCTTTGCTCTTTGCATGCAAATGTAGATGCTGGCAAAAGTTGAGGAAATCTACATAAGAAACAATAGTGAACACAGAGGAGAAGAGAGGGAATGACACAGAGCCCCTTAATTGCTCTGAAATCTGCATAATTCTTAGTGAAGGAGAGCTAGTAGCTTTAACCAGGGCTTGAGATGCTATTTTTCAAAATGTAATCGGTTACAGATCATTGATTACCTGATTGAAATAGTTATCTTCAACATAATCTTCTACACTATTTCCACTCAGTAATATAATTTAATTACTGAGCCTTCAAAACGTGATATGATATGCAATTAAATGAGCAGTCTATTAAAATTTACAGCATATAATTTGTTTACACTTTGTAAATAGGTATATCACTTTCAAACATGTCACATGTCACTGCCTACATACTTAAGGCCCATTTATACTCGATACAGAAGATGGACAGTTTTGTCCATCTTCTGTGTCAGTTACAAATGTAATTTGGTCCGTTTTCGGGAGCTTAGCTTTCCATTGCTTGATGCAGAAGACGGAGCAATACCACTGGAAATCATGAGGGCGGTGTAAAGCTAACATGCAACCAGTGAAAAGAAAAAAACAGAGAAGAAGAAGAGGAACTGGAAGAAGATGACCCAGAAGAGCCAAATAAAAAGCACCCGAAGAAGAAGACGTAGAAGGTGAAGAAGTTGAAGAAAAACTGCTGCTTCTTCATAATTTTCTACTTCTATTTTTTTGGGGTTTTTGGACAGTTGTAAACAACTTTATAGCAGTGTATTATCACCACCAATAGCGGTCAAAATGCGGAAGTGAACTCTGAACTCGGCACTCCCCACTTGTGGATGGACAA
Source organism: Melanotaenia boesemani (assembly GCF_017639745.1). Classification (NCBI taxonomy): domain Eukaryota; kingdom Metazoa; phylum Chordata; class Actinopteri; order Atheriniformes; family Melanotaeniidae; genus Melanotaenia; species Melanotaenia boesemani. Next base: position 10,696,966 of record NC_055703.1, read on the forward strand.
CCATTCCAGGTCTATTGTAAGAAGTGTGAATACACAAAAATACTTTCCAGCCTTTCATGTTTTGTTCTGTGCTTTATTTATGTTAGTTATCTCTTAACAAATCCACCATACATTTTGTTGGCAAATGCAAAGTAATTCACATAAAACAGTCAAAAATGGAATTTTGCATGTTTAGCCCTCAATTCTCATTATCACTTAACTCACAATATCCTGTAGCTCACTCAGGGACTACTATGCTTAATGACACACCATTAGGGGTTGGATAATAACTGTTAGAAATGTGAAAAATAATAAATCATTCTACCAGGGGTGAAAGAAAGAGTAAACAAAAAATCCTCTAAAAAGTTAGTTAGAAAAAAGTTTGCCTCCTTCACCTGATGCTTCTAAGGCTGAAAGCGGAGTGATTTTCATCCTCACTGAGTGAAACAGCAATCAGTTCCTCCTTCATCTAATAATTCTTTCCTTGGCTTTTACCATAACCCAAAGGCTTATCTTGGACTCTAAACGAGGGGTCTGAAACTCTACTTATCATATTAAAATTGTAGGTTTTTGAGCAGCAATGAGCCAGCTCCACAACCTCCCTGAGTGGCACTGCATCAAATTGCTGTAAGTGCAGCTGCATTTACACACAAAGACAAATGAAAAAAAAAGGGGGAGAAAAAATTCTCTTATATAACCAAAACATCCTTTAAACAAGGACGCATGCCTCATCTCCCTCCTGTGCATTTCCTGTGAAACAGCTGCCCAGCGAACGCGAACAGAAAGGAGCAGAAAGGTTCTGTGTGATATTCCCTGAGCACTGCTCGCCATGGTTAGTGTAGCAGCTAGGGCGATGAGTGCCCAGAGTTGTTGTAAGTCACCAAGGCTGGGGGGAAAAGAAAAAACTGATGTGTAATCCATCATCACTCACCAGTGGATAGCTTGACAGTAATATGGAGAAAAACATAATTTAGGGAGCACAGAAGCCTTTCCCCAATGGTTTGTATGTATTGACATCTGCAGTAAAAAGGCCTGGACGAAGACGTGGCAGCACATCTGGGAAATATACATGTGTTTTTGCATATGTGTAGGAAGCTGAGCTAAATTTCTCCTGCACTTCCAGAATGCAGCTAGACAACTTAAAAATAAACTTCAATCTCTCTCAAAATGGGTCTCATTTTACTTTTGTGGGCTTCAGCTAAGTGCGTAAGGAGAAGGACAAACAACTCCTGTGGCCAAGCCTGCGGGAGCAGATTGTGGTGTACAGTGTGCACACCTAAAGTGTGTACGAGTGCCAGCAATTCTTCTTTATGACTGAAGAAGTGTCAAGCATTTATTTGGTCCTTCTGGTTTGTCTTTAATCCTTATTGGTCTAAAAGTTTTCCTTTAGGGATCAGTATATGACAGCGGTGGATGGAGTCAATAAAAATACTCCATTATGAGTAAAAGTCCATTTAAAGTCCTTAATCAAAGCAACATGAGCTTTTAGTGGCAATATGTAGTCTAAAGAATGAAAGATAAAGGCACTTAGTGTGGTACACTGAGTGCTGCTGACATGGCTCTAATGGGCCTTTTCATGTTTTTACTCTAAATTTCCACATAAAGCCTGTATTTATAAAGTGACTCAAATAATACCAGGCCAGTACAAACAAATAAATGGCCGGTTGCTAAGACAAGCTGGTTAAAAAGAGCACTAAATTTCAACCTGGGACGAGTATAAGCTTCAACTCACAGTACTTACAATAGCTTTCAGAAGCCTTTGGACTGTTTGGGCATCAAGAAAACTATTGTTGCACAAACCCAAGACACTGCCACTACTGTGAAGCACAGTAGTGGCAGTATCATGTTGTGCAGCTTTTCATCAGTATTGAGAGAATGATGGATGATGTTAAATACAGGGACATTTTTAGTGAGATTCTTATAGAGATTTGAGACTGGGTCAGAGATTCACCTTCCAGTACATAAGCATACTGCTAAAGCAAAACTAAGTTTTAAGGGAAAACATTTACATGTGTTAGAATGGTTTAGTCTAAATCTAGAGTTATATCTAACTGAGAGTCTTGCTGCTGTTGTATACCAGCAGAATCCATTCAAGTTGAAGGAGTTAAAGCAGTTGTACCTTTAAGATTTTGGCAAAAAATCCTAGTGGGCAGATGTGCCAAGCTTAGAAAGAAGAGACCAGCAGCTGTAACTGCTGCAAAAGGAGCCTCTACTGGCCTGTTGGACCTATTGTGTTTTGTTGAGCGTTAATGGTTTTATCATTTGTTTGCCTCTATCAATGTATTTATGTCTCTCTTTAGACCCACCATCCACTCAAACTGGAATAATATTATTCTTGGTGTGAGCAGCCTTATATAAGTGGCATATAACTTACTCTCCTTCTGTATTTAAAATGAACATTTTTATGGTCTAATTTATTCTTTTATGATGTTAAATCTACCATCACTGAAACTCTTTTTTTTTCTTCCCACTGAGAAAAAATTAAATAACTCTTGATTTCATTTACGGTAGCTAAGCAACACTCAGGGAAAAACACCAAAGTGGACCACCTAATGTGACTCTTGTACTGATTGAATTTGTGTACTGGTGATGTATATTATCAAGACAGTATGTGGAAACAGTCTTGTGGAAGATGAAACTTGGGTTTGAGTAGGGACTGATGATGAAAGATGCAGGAATGCAAGCTTGGTGTTCTTTCACCTTGAGTTCAATAAACACACAAAGATAGCATATAATCATTAACACTGACATAAAATTGTGTCAAGTTAGGGTTGTAGTTGATCAGTTTGCAGCTAAATTTAATAATATCACCATGCATACTATATGTTAGTCCACCCAAAAGACCCTCTAATAAGAATAAATAATTAAATAAACTATGAAAATCATTTCACCGTACAGGAGGATCTGTGTGACATAGCAGTTGCTCACCTATTTGTCTTCCTATCTATTGTGGTTTAGATTATTATGCGCCATACCCAAGTATCATTTACAAAAATGTCAAATCTGTCTATGTAACATTTCCTTAGACATCTTTAATGTATGTGGGAGGATAAAACAAAAAACAAAGGCTGTGTATTTGAATGGAAGCTACAGCATTCTTGTGGGAGATTAACCTTTGTGGCATAACATGCTTCAACATCGATTCTTGATAGAGGAAAAAAAAAAAACATTCATCAGGAAGCAGAGCAGATATACACAGAATATGAAATGATAACCCTGATTCATGTGTTTTATAATGAGACTCTGTATTGAATAATGTAGGGAGATGCTGCTGCGCACCATCGCACCCTCCCTCATTCCGCAGTCGCTGCAATCAAACAGCAAACTTATGCACCATCTGCATTACCATATTGTTATTAACATGTAGGGATAATTTATGAAGCTAAATCTACAATTAATGATAATCAATGTGGATTCTCCGGTGCAAGGAGAAGCCCGGTGATCCGCTAATAGTTTTAGCTTGGTCATTGACCATGTTATGAATTATCCTGTCTCAGCCGTGTGCAGGCTTATGTCTATGCGCTACTTGCAGAATTCCCTGACCTTTTCTACTCTCGATGCGATGCTGATGATCAATTTAATATTGTTCCACAAAATAAAGGTTATTAAAATTTCATACTGAGATGCTGTGTGTAAGCCTTGCTGTAATGCTAAAGATTAATTTGCTGACATTAGGTTAAGCTAATGGGAATCACCATTATATAACAGTAAGCCTCAGGGACCGGCATTGCAGGCCCTCTTGATGTAAAATGGTAAAATGAATTAAAAACAATAATCGTGTAATTTTGCTCATTACATTTGCCCTGACAGTAGCTCTTTATCCTGTCTGTTTGATGTATGTCAGAAAGCGAGGCAGTTGCTTAAGGGGACAGCTGATTGGTTGCATTAAGCAGGTGTCATGGAGGTTGTGGAGAGGAACAGAAGGGGAAATCTGGTTAAAGATTCCTATGCATCTGAAGTAGAACTTCATAACTCCTCACTCTGATAGACAGTTTCTAGGATACAAGACCATTCTGTACCTCTTCTCTATCGCTCCCTATGTGTCTTCACTCCCTCTTTCAAGCCTCTGGACCATGCCAAGTCAGTTTGACTAAGAACATTAGGGTGTCACAGCTTGGGATTTGGCTTTTGCAATTCTATTAGAGCGACGACTCTAAAGGCAGGCGGCTTCCTCTCCCTCTACCTCTCCTCCTGGCGTTGCCTCTGCCAGCCAACAGATGCAGGTTTTTACATATCAAAGCTGTTGACTTGCCAGAGTCGCTCCTTCACGCCTCTAATGCTCTTTTCTTCAGAGGACTGTACCTCGGTCCCTTGATCAAGTTACTAAACGCGGCTTTGCACATGGCTCACCACCAAAGGCGGGTGTCTCACGCTGGGACCTGGAAATGCAGGCGAGAAAAGCACCTCAGAGGGATTGGCTTGTGCTTACACACCGTAAGACAGGCCAAGAGAGGGATTGGGGAGGGGGCATACTGATAGGCGTTTGGAGCAAACAACAAAAGAAGGGCCAGCTTGTGTTAATAAAGTAAATTCTCAAGCTGAGGAAAATGAACAAAGGTCTAGGTGTTTGGCAAACGTCGACAGCAGCATGTGCCGATGCAAGCATGTGGTGGATGCGTTTACTCAATATGCCCCAAGTGTGTTAAAGCGATCTAACGGCTCAAGTGCTTTTTAAACTCAGGCTTTGATGCCAGCTATTAATAAAAAAACAAGATTCTGACAAAGAAAACTGGCTCCAAAGCAAAGAACATGGCAGAATGATTGATTTATCAAAACCAAAGCCCTAATAAATCTCTTCATTATGTGTTCTGCTTTGAAGACGTTGAGCAGATGAAAATGTTGTATGATATGAAGAACCACAGCACGATAGAGGTGCTTTATTAAAATAATACTATATAATCCAAAATAATTGCATTTTGAGAACAAGTATGGTTGAAAGGAAGAGACAGAATTATTTGAGAAAATTGACGTGCATCACAGTGGGCCTCATACAGTGCCTGTGTCATCCTATGATGCAACTACATGCCAATGTAAACTGAAGAAAAAGAATAGATTAAATGTATGAATATTTCTCAGCTCAAGCCTTGAGCACTAAGACTCCTGCTTCTATTTTTTTGTGAGGCATGCTTTCTCTGTCTGGGTGTCACTAAAAAACAGACTTTTCCTTATACATGTTGCATGTTTGCTGCTGGCGACAGGGTGGTGGTTTTTCATGCCTCAATTTCAGAGAAGAGAGAACTCACCTGAAAGTAGTGTTAGCGTCAGCTCTGAGATGGGTCACACAAAGTTATAAAAAAATCTTCCGAATATTGATAAAGATTTGTTTTTCAACTTTTACTGTTTCATTGTTGATTCAGCTGAGCATAAAAGTTTGTAACTAAGCTAAAATCCATAGATTTTGGGGTTTTAGCATTCATTTTAAGTTTAATGGCTACTTTAATTTATTGTTTTTAAAGAACCTCTTCACTTCATCTGTTCCTTAGAGATCACCTGTCATGCTAAACTTCATCTTGCTTGCTCTCTCATCTTTATTAGTCTATATCAAGCCTGACATTTTAACCAGACTGAGGTGTAACTCTAGAAACGTTGTTTCACTCATTGTATGTATTTCACCATGACTTGTATACTGGATGCAAACACAATGTTTCCTGTAGATCATTTGCTTCCAAGCAGCCAGACTTTCTAATAATCATTAAAACTGGTCTTGAGCAGAGCTTAAGAATAGAACTTTATTGTCACTGCAACAAATGCAACAAAAATTATAACATTTAAAGTGACAGCTATTTTGATTTAACAAATTTGCTCTCACATTTCAGTATCTAATATCACTGAAATACAGCCAGATGATGCTTATTTTGAAGTTTTCGCTCATTTCTTCAATTTTTTCCAACGTATTTGGATTTATATTCGTCTCCCTTATCTCTCTCTCCGTTCCTTCTTTTATTTAATGTATGAGCCTAGTCTTTCAAGCTTGTGATTGGCCACACTGTGTGCTCATCAAACTAAAGTCCTGCCAGTGCGAGTCTGCTAATTAGCTGAAGACTTGGCATATCTCAGCATGCTGTGCAGTATATCCTTAAAAAAACCAAGTAAAACTGGATAAGTGGAGGACAAAAATCTTTTTTTTAAGCAATCTCTTTTAAGGTAAGAAATAACTATTTATCTTTTTAACCATGACTAAATGGCTTGATGTCAAAATCCAGTGAAGTTGTGTAAAAGCCAATCACAAGAAAGTGAAGGTGGACTGAAAGTTAAACCAAATAACTGTAATAAAGTTTTAAAAGGACTGATGCGAGGTGAACTGAGTGAAGGTTGTGGTAATTCCTATGAAGTTTTTCTTTTTACTTAACAGCCTTTCATGTAATTTGTATCCATGTACAGAAAAAAAAATGAAACGCGTTTCTAATTTTAAGCAGGTCGTTTTTAAATGTATAATGTGTGTTGTTGCTTTTTCAATATTACTGATAAACAGATGTGATGTGCAACATGTGTTTTGGCAGAAGGGGCTGAAAATAAAATCAGATTTTCATAATTGCTGTGTAATTACCTCTGTTGACCAAAAAGCTTCTGGATAGTGGTTATTTGTTTTTTCTTTTTCCTCTGCTGTAATTGTACTGAGACAAATGTTAGCCAGAATGCAGCGTATGTTCCCACTGCTCTCCAAATGGAAGTCGGGTTGTTGTGACCTACTGCTGCATGTGGCAGTAAACTGGTCTCTAGTGAAAGGAAGCAGGGGTGGAAACCACGTCATCCATTTTTCAGCTGTTATAGAAACATGGAATAAGAGGAAATGCTTTGCACCAGTAAAGTATGAAATCTGAATGTGCAGCAGCTGTTTGTTGAATCTACTGTGGGTATTGCTAAAAAAAAAAAAAAAAAGATATGTTTACTGAATTTTGCATTCAGCACTTTGTTCAATCCCACAACATCCACCTTGCATGACGCAGCACATCCACTGAGATCTGCTAATTAATGAAGAGCATCTTGGAGTCTAAATCCGCTGTTTACTTTTTGGGGTCAGCACTGGTGCACAGCAATGCCACTAACCTTTGATATTGGCTGTCATCACAGCATAATCACTATTAATTTAGCCAAAAATCCAACACAGTCTTCTTCAAAGCACATTGAAACTTCATTAATTCCCTCAGTATCACGATAGGGGTAACAGCAAAAGCTGAAAACGTGAGTGCCATAGCAAAGAGTACTTTAAAACTCTTGAAAAAAACAAGGGGGGAATTACGTGCTAATCCTTGTCAGTGAAAACAGAACAGGGGCTGCTCTTGTTCCTCATAATCAAAATATTTGTAGTGGCTGTGTCAAGTTTATCTCAAAACAAAACATTGATTAAGCTGTAGCCTTAAATTTGTTATATATTTTAGTCTCCAGAAACTCTTTTTCTCCAGTTCTGTTTGTTAAGTCCAATGACGAAAGCACAAAGCTATGGAGGACCTTGAGGGTCTTTGGAATGGCAATACAGCATTTTGATGATGATTAAATAATTGTGAAATAATCATTTAGGTAGGAAAAATCATTCTAAATTCAACTGGTAATTCATTCAAAGGGAAATTAAATTGTAAAGTGTTTATCACACATTTTGAAATTGAAATATTAAAAAAGACTTGCTTATTTAAAAAGTAATTCTTGATTAAATACGTGATTTGTGAATGTATTTTCAAATGCTTTTTCTATAATTTTCTAAAAAAAAAAAAAAAAAAAAAAAAACTAATGCTATTTCTAAAATGAGAAATAAATGACACAGTTCATAAATTTGGTTATGGTTGGTTGGATTTCCTTAACAGCTTACCCTCTCCATTTAGCTTATGTGTGACACTTTAGGGCCTTGTGCAGTTAAAACAATCACAGCTGCTCCTCAAATGTCACCAGCCCTCTCATTGGTTAGACAGCCACACTTGCATCATAACATGATGCAATTTTGTCTCTGGCGCATCTGTTCTTGGGTTGATTGGTTGTCACGTTTTATCTTATGTACGGACTATTTAAACTGTCCCAATTCAGGGTCTGCATACTTTGGAGAGTACAGTGTAACATTTCTAAGTGTAGTTAAAAAAAACTAACTTTTTTTTTATTTTTATCAAAACTTTATTGAAACCTAAAACGTACTCTCCTGAGCTCAGTTGCTCATTCACCACCGTCTTGTGTGCAATGAATTCAGGGAGAAAAGAGCCCGTGAAAGATGAATCACCAGCAGCCTTCGTGTTAGGCTAAACAAAGTGCAGATTTGTAGGGTGGATTCGGAGGCTCCTTCAAATTCTCCAAGTTGGGACAGTGCTTGGCGCACCACAATGACGTACGCAGCCGACGAATCCGCACTTCGAAGTGTGTAGACCCTGAATTGGGACACACCTTTAGTGTAAAGGAGATGAGTCCTAGATTCTAAAACTAAAAAATGTAGGACGAACGCAGCTGGCAACATCTGGAGCTGTACAAAAAATTACTTACCACTTTGGCTAACTACGCAGACACTACAGATGCCGATAATGCAAATTTAATGAAACTGCTGCAGATAAGGCGAAACTTCAAGCATTCAGAATATGAGTCTTTACTCAAATTCCAAAATGCAAGACAGAGGCACAGAGATGAAAGTGTGGCTGTCTAACCAGGAGCAGCTGTGATTGGTTTAACTTGGTTTTTAACTGCTAAAGGCCCCAAAGTATCATGCGAAAGCTAAATGAAGAGGGTAAACCATTATGGAAATTCGACTGCAAAAAGGATGTATGAAATGGAAAGGTATTGATAACCAAATTTCTGAATTGTGTCATTTGTTTCTCCTTTGAGAAATATAATTTGAAAATACATTTACAGATCACAGTATTTAATATCAAATTAATATTTTAATTTGCAATTCCTTTTCAATTATCAATATAAAATGTGCAATTACAAAACACTTTTAAATTTGTTTTTTTTTTTAAATAATTAATAGTTGAATTTGAAATTCTATTTTACAATCTATATGCTAAATGCTGTATTGCTATTACAAAGACCCTCAGGAGTTTCTATACAAAACACAGAGCATACTAATCCTCATATATTTTTTACAGTGTTTCATGACTGACATGCTGTTGCACAGGTTCTTTGCAGATTAGGAAGTAACTTTGAAACTGGAAATGAAAGAATGTATGGATTAACTACTTTAACTAGGCCAAGCAGAAACAATGCAAGCTATGAGATTCAGTTTTTCAAGTTCCTATAATCGCTTGCCAGAGAATGGTAAGCACCCTACATGAATCACTTTCATTTCCTTCCTCGCCATCTTCCGTTCTGTCTTTGGTGGAGAAAAAACATCCCTAGTGCTGTGAGAGAGTGACACCGCTTTGAATCCCTGGTGCTCATTCAAAATATTCCTTTCAAATGTCCACAAATGAACACAAAATGAATACCAGTGGGAATAAATTAGCAGCGCTCTAATTAGCCGTCAAGCCATCTTTGAATGTCAACGATTAAAGGAGAGGAAGGAGTTTCTCAATGAGTGGCAGAGGTGGGGGGTCTGAGGCCTGGGGATGTGGCATGCAGTCTTTGGGTCTTCCCACACAGAAGAACACATACACACACACTCACTAACAAATACACAAAGAAATCTTAACAAGTGTGGACATGAGTATCTCAAGCTTTGTGACTCTGTTAATATTAGTTCTGCTCCTTTCACACTCAGCAGATAAAGTCCTCCCCTTAGTGTAAGAGGTGGAGTTAGAGCTGTTTCCTTTCAGACCTGACTGGCAGTACCCGGGGAGTGGGCTCATTTCACAGCCTTCAGAATGAAATTGGATGTGTGTGAATAGAAAGACATGGTTGAATGTTCAATTTTAGTCACAGTGGACTATAATCCGTGAAGATTAATTATACTGCACACAAAGAAAATACATCACAGTAACAAATGATGCAACATCTGTACAAGTACACTTCATATCACTTTAACAAGTAGCAATAAAATGCATTCATACCTCAGTTTAGATACTTATAGAATATACCTACGGTCTGTCTACTCACATTGTACGATCAGCTCCACTATGGCCTCCCGAGGCTTCACGTTGAAACCGTTATATTGGCTGGTCTGGCACCGGTATGAACCCGTCATCTCCCTGGATACATTAATAATCCGCAGCACGCCATCATAGCTCTCCATCTGCATGCTGCCATCCGGCATGGGGGCTTCCTTATCTGCACGCGACCACAGTATGATGGGCTTGGGCTTCCCTGAAACAAGGCACTCCAGCTCCACTGTGTCACCCTCACGGGCCACCAGGGGGGACTTGCCCCGAGGGACTGTCAGGTTGGGGGGAACTAAGAAAGAGAAAAACAAAGGAGGGACTGATATGGGGCTCTAGAAAGTCTGCAGGCGGGATAAGAGGAAATGGTCAACGTAGGAGAGATGTGGCGGAAAATGTATGGGAGGGGAAGCGAATGAGCATCCAAGTTTTAATGGCAATGAAGCAGAGTCTCAGCAACATACACAGCTTGTATGAAAGAACCATGCGATTATTAGCAGCAGCAATGGCTAATAAATGTAAAAGCCAGGACCAAACAGTCTAAAAAAAAACATGTGTACGATGTTAAACCATCATGAAGGGTAGCAGTGAGTTAAATGTTATCAAGCAATGGCACACAGTGAACTATGCAATGGAGAGCTGACAAGCAAATGCAAATAATCAATAATCCCAACAAGCCTAATCTGAAAAAACAAGTTCAGATACTGGACAGCTAAAGGTATTCAACTCATACACTAAACTTGAGACTTAAAGTTCTATTTGCACATCTGAGCTTACATTTCCATCATATCTGAAGAAGCATGAAGATTAGGCAAATTAGTCCAACAGGGGATTACACCGAGTCTGGAACACAGTGTTCACAAACAAGGAGTCAGTTCAGTCATTGTACTTAAACAACTGTACTCATCCGTGACTGATGTTCAAGTGGATTTAATAACCAGATTAAAGCCAAACAAGCAGAGGTGAATAAGAAGACTAAAACCAGAAAGTCTCCAAAGTAGCAATCTGCTGCTTGTTCTGTTGCTACTCAGTTCAGCGTTGTGTAGCAGCAATAAATGTAAAAGCTTACATAGAAACCACAGGAATAGTTAAGAATTTTAGCGTATAACCGAGACCTCTGTTTTTGCCAGGTGTTAGATGACAAGGTAGATACCATAATCAAATTTAAACACTTAACTTCAAGCAACAATCAGGAAGGGCTATAAGTTTAGCTTGCCGGAGGGAAGGAACAAGCTGTGTCACAGGGAGACGACAATCTCATCTCATTTTACATTGACCTATTTAAAGGTTTACCATATAACAATGAAACAATGGAAGCCAGCATTACAAAAATAAACTGTACATTGTGAAAAAGTAGCTCCAACAAGCAGCAGGTCTTAATGGTAACTTCTAAATATGTCAGCATTTGTGTCTGTGGTCAGGTGCTTTATCAACCTGAACAGGTTCAACATATTTGTAACAAGACTGTGCCCAAAAGATTTCTACCGACAACTGCAAGTAGAGAAAATGAGAAAAAAAAAAAAAAAAAAGTCAGGTAAGGTAAGGTAGCCTGAGCATAAACTGTGTGAGCCTTATGCACATGTGGTTAGAACAAGCTTCAAGAGTTATCAGGCATAATTTGTGTTCGCACGATAGTTAAAAGTTGTAGGACAGATTTGCTTAAAAAGAGGCGTAGAAGGAAGCTGAGTGGGTCACTCCACACACTTGCAATGAAAAGAGCTGTAAAGTCATGGTGTAAAGGGGACCTGTTGTTCTGCCACAGACACTGGTATGTCTTGTATACCCACAAGCATTTCCTTAAAACACCTTAGCACCTAATGTATTTAATCAAGATCACTTACAATGTCACATTACCTGCACAGAAGCTTCTTCTCTGGAACTGTCAAGAACTCTCTGATTGAACCTGTATTATATGAAAGTAAAACTCCCAGAAAAGGAACATTTTTGTCACCAGATATTTCTAGCAAAGATCAACCCTCATTCTTGTAATTTACCATCAGCAGCAGCCATTACAATCAACAGCAAAACAGTTTTGTTATTTTCGTTGTCACATTTTCATCTTAACGCTCCTATTGATACTGCACTCTTATCACAAAACTACCTCTCAAGATGTTTTTTGCCATTTTTATCATTTCAACATTCATTGTTGCATTTTTACGATCACTTACCACTACATTTTACTTCCATCTCCCTGCCATCCTCCTTTCACCCTGCTCTCCATCCATTACCAGATAAATCAGTATTTTCATAACAGAAACCTCCAAACATGATAAAACATCAATGTAGACTTAGATAATGTGCAATTCATCTTGTGTGATAGACATTTTAGACCCAGATTGACCAACAGTCTTATTAAAAACAATAGTATCAAAAAAAAAAAAAAAAGATAAGAAAAAGAAGGACTAGAGTCTGATGTAGCACTTAAAGTTTTAAGTAATGGACACATTTGCTGATTTCCTTGTGTGTCCAGAGGTGTGTGCACATTCATCTATTCAGAGTTGGGGAGCAGGAAATCTACCAGGTTGGACCAGGCAGTCTGATTTCTCATCAAGCATGCTGGCCAAGTAAATTTGTTTAATTAGTGAACTTGGCAAATTGCACCGGCTCCTAGAGTGCCGTGTGCATGTATTTGTGTGTTCATGTGTTTTTGTGCAAGTCCAAACCATCAGCACACTCCAAGACTATTTTGTAGCTCTGCTCCCAAAAATAGTTTACAGCCAGCAATTCACGGTCTGATAATCTCCTCAGCAATGATGAAACCCTGGTGTGCTTCCCTGATGATTTTTGAATCACTGTCATTCTGTCCAAACAATGCTGCAGCTGGAATGGAATCAAGCCATATTGAACTTTCATGGTGATGAAATCACAAGCAATCTGAAGAAACAAGAGTCCAGCTATAATTCTTTTGAGCCAATTTTTGGTTTGGGGTGAAACAAAGAAAACCTGCCACCATCTTTTAGTGGTTCATCTGTTCTTATTCTTTTGTCAGAGAGGAGCTGAACATGCACTTGTGCTTCTATATTCTAAGATTATGCTAAATCACCAAACCATCATCACCAAAAAAGAAATACTAATACAACAGTAAAACGAGGTCACAGCAGTTCCTGCAAAAAGCTGTAAAATGAAACAAGAAATGCTAAAGAAGTAGGTCTGAAATCTGAGTGTAGTCCAAACTCCGCCCCAACTCATTCATAAGAGCAGTTGTCAAAGCTCAACACAAACATATCTGCAATGTTTGATGTTTTTAGCCACTTGGGGGTAGCAGCAGCAACATTCACTTGGAATTGTATCAAAGTTGCAAAACCAAAACACTGAGATGCTAAAATGCTGTTGAGTTATGCAAATTCATAGTCAGGTAATATTTATATATATATGTGTGTGTGTGTGTGTGCGTGTGTATAATACACTTTAAAGCACTGTAATGCAACATATAAAAGGTTACTAGTAGGACATCAAAAGAGCAGCAGTAATCATCTTCATTAAAGCTAATAGAGGATGCTCATTTGATTTTATTGCATTTGTCTGTTTTTACTCACACATAGTTTTAGCAACCAAGTATCAAGTACTGACATTTTTATTTCCACTGCAAATTTCCCCCACAATTCTTCCATACTTCCTCAGATCCAAACAGCAACATGACAGCAGGAGGGGAAGCAGCAAGCGGAGCAAGCATCCGTTAGCGTGTGGAGGAGAGGTGTATTCACTGACTTTCCATCATTACACCTGGCCTCACCACTGCCCAGATTAGACAGGCAATAACAGTTGTCTGCCTACTGGGTTTGGCAACACAAATGATGGTTATCAGCTGCCACTGTCTCTCACCTCACCATCATGGAAGAGCATACAGGCAGACATGCAGACTGACACTCATCCCACTCTGTTCCTAACTCTATATTTTATCCATCTTTTTGATTCTCTTTCCTAGTGATCACCCCGTCTTTTTATGTGAGACTGACCACTGAGATGCTTAGTGTGGCAGAGAGCCTACTGCTGGTCTTCACTGTGCTCTCATTGTGCCAAAGCTCTCCAAATGCCAGCGATGCCTGCAGGGCACGCCTGTTATGTGCGTACGCTTGTGCACTGTGCATTTGATTTTATGCCTCTGCATGTGCATGTGTATTTGCATTTGCATGTGCGTATTTGTGAGGGTTTCTCATCTTGCCCACGGGTGACACCACACTGTGATCCTGCCTCAGTTCCTCAATGGGCTGGATGTTGATGTTGTTGACTAAAACTACTGCATGTACTTGTCTGTGACTGTCTGTACTTGTGTATTTTGTTGGCCTAATTCAAGACAGGACCTCCTAGTCTGGCCTCAGTACTGCCACAGACCTCTAAGGTCTCAGCTGGATTAATCCTCCAAGTGTAGAGGCGGATAGCTGAAGGCTTTCAGCAGAAAATTGAAAAACAAGGACATATTTGGCAATTTGCATTTTCTGACAGTGAAAAGATCCAGTATGGTGTTTATAAATGTCTTTGAGAATAAGCATTCCCACTGCCCCCTTTTCTAGTAAGTAATATGACATCACTCCCTATCACCATGGCAACATAGCATTCTCAACTACTGCAAACCCTGCAGTGTGTGCCTGTATGTGTGAGACTATGTGCTCAGACAGCCTGAAAGCCAACGAGTTGGTCACAATGTGACAGGACTCTATGTTCCTCTGAGCTGTGGACCTCTGGGGACAGTCCCATGGGCCCCACTGTGGGCATGTTTATAAAAGTGTTTGTTTATGTGTGTGATGTGGGCTGCACCTGTAACCTGAGGTGCTGAAGTGTAATAAATATCCACAGATGTGTTAAAATTGGCTTTGTGCACCAATACACTGATGACCACAATAACAAACTACTGTTTGTCTGTGTGTGTTTTTAGTTCTGTTTCATTCTCCTGAGTTTTTTTTTTTTCTTTTTAGGTTTTCTTACAATCATTCTTTCAAACTCGTCATGATTTCATGAGGCTCAGAATGTAGAGCAGCAGGCTTTCAATACCAGTGCTCCCATGGATTTCAAGATTGATTTGTTGCTATAATGCTCACTGTAATGTTGCTTCTCTGTTTTTGAAAACATCCATCCAGCCAAGCAGAGTAAGAAATGTTCTGTTTAAAATGCATAAAAACACACCTCTGGTAATATAACCCTTTTCTTGTGTGAAGCAATGTGCAGCTCCCCTCAAAGGAACAGAGTTTATGTGCCTGACTCATGGGAGCTTGACAGTAGTTAATGAGGGAGGGGAGTCATTTCTTATTCAGGGTTCTCTCCCAGTTCTTCTCAGCTGGACACTGTGGTAATTTCCCAGATGGCCTCCTCCATAAAGTATAACTGCAGGTGGTGCAGTTGAGGCTATAGTGCCGTACAGAGGGCAAATGTGCAAACTTACCTCATCTGATTTAAATATGGATAAATGGGAACACACAGTACATATGCATAAACCCTAGGACTGCATTTCTCTGATTTCCCCAAAATGGCACAAATAACAGACTATAGTTATACTTTACATGGACAGTTTCAGAATGTGAAGTCTGCTTCACAAAAACATCACAGGTGCTGTGGTGACATATGCTGCCAGGCCGTTGTATACATCATCCTGAAAGTGGAATGACTGTCATCTACTGTTGCCATATGACCGATTTCTCAGGACAGCATCCCAGCTGTGGGACAGCTGTTAAGCCCCTTCATCCCAGTTCACAGCTCACTGGGCTTGTTTCCGGACCTTCACTGGCTTATTGCAGACATCTGTTCTTTGGGAGACACTCACAACTTCACTTTCAGTGATAGTTCATTTTGTGCTTTGTGTGTAATTACACACATACATTGTGTGTTGAAAGCCATACTTTTCTACTGTTTTTGTAATTATTGATGGAACTGATCATCATTTAAATATAGATGGATTTTGTGACTCTACAACAGACACAAGCACAGCTTAATACACAATTCACTAAGCCCCTCAACTAAAGATTAATAACAACTGGCCAATCTGACCACATATTGAAGGAGATTATGTGGTGCAGTTGAAGAATGAAGGGTGGTGGTTTGTTTACAAAATCAACTGCAAAAGTCTTCTTGTAAAATCGATAAGATTATTGCTGTTATTTCATCACTATTTTCTCAACTGAAGAACAACAGTGTTGTTGTGGTATTGAATAATGGCTGTCCAATCTTTCCACTGATCAGTGCATTTGGCTGATGTGAACTAATATACACAAATAAATAAATAAATAAATAAATAAATAAATAAAATTGTTGGAAAGCCCAATTTAAAAAAGCCCCTGCAATTTCCTATGTTGATATTCACTTTTGTTTTCAGTTTCTTGTTGGATTGGATGATTGCAATCTCCCACAGTAATAAGGAAAAAACAACACATATTTAATTTAATTTAATTTATTAATTTATTTTATTTATTTATTTAAATTTATTTTACAATGAATGGGGTACTCACTCATCAGTGACCACAGTTGTGTGAGGAAGATCCATATATAGCTACAACATCCTGGCACTTTCTGCCACATATTGCTATGGGATGTCATCCCATTCCTATTGACGATCAACTGGTGTGGTTGTGTTGGTCACTGTAGCACACACATCATCCCCAGCTGATCTCATAAGTGTTCAGTTGGGTTGACATCTGGATTCATTGCAGGGTATTCCACCCTCTCCACACCCAAATTCTGTGGGTATTCCATGATGATCCTGGCTCTGTGGGGCAAAGCCAGAATCATCATGGAGGTCTGTCCCAGATTCTGGAGATACGGGATCACGACTAGCTCCAGAATCTTATTCTAATAAATCATAAATCTGTCTATCAAATAAGTGCCAAACAGGTATCAGTCACACATCCATACCTGGCACACACCTGGCAGCTCTTGAATCTCACAACAAGAGTGAATTCATACAGGACATGTTTGGGAAATGTTTTGGAACACTACAAACCTACATGTCCACCTGTGTTGATCATTCCACAAACAATTCATTCAAGTTATACCTCATTGTAAGGTGACTAATCAGGCAATGTATAAAACAACACTAACTGGTACTACTGAAGGAGATAAACAACCAAACACAAATTCCCTTACTTTTTTTTGCTAAGTTTATCTTCTGACACTAAATTAGGTAAAGGTGTAGTTACATTTAAACCATTTAAAGGCATTAGGTGTTTTTTTCTAGACATAAAAGAACCAAAACAAACCACAGTATACACAGCGTTGTCTTAATCAGTTAGAACTTTACAGTTGGAAACTTCACTGTTACAAAATGATTCATTTCAAGGGAGATATTAATTATCATCACATGAAACTCAAGCAAAACTAAGCAAAACAAAAACAAAACACGCTTCAGTAATAAAATGCATCTGGTGCAGCACTGTGGTTTCACATAGCAATGAAAGAGAACCAACTTGACGCTAGCATGTTCATTCTGCTCCATGAAAAATCCACAAGGATGAAAAAAAGCAGCACATAACAAATTTTTCTTCACAGTGACCAAACTGCAGTTGAACCATTGCGTACTGTGGGTGAGTCAGGATGAAGACCAGGTTTCCTTCCTATTAGGGTCAGTGATTTTCTTGTTGTAACAAGTAAAATACTGGTTAAACACCAGTGGTCAAGCTGCCCCTGTTATAGTCACATGTATATTCACCTAAACGATGGCTGCTCATGATGAATCAGAGCCAAACAGACAGCAGAGCGGCTGAAAGGAGGCTAGACAGATGAGCAGGCCCGCCACGAGCTTCTGATGACTCACAGTCACGTCAGAGAAAAGGGCTGTGCATTGTTTATCAAAACAGCTTGTATTTTAATCAGCTGAGCAGTTAATTGATTTGCCTAATTAATTAACAGCACTTATTCTTAAGAGTGACAGAAGCGCTGGTGGTGCCAGGATTTCAGGTGTGAGCTGGATGCTAAAAGGGTTCATCAGAGGAATTTATCCATCACAAAAGGGAGGTGACTTTCAATTTTAACATTATGTGGTCATCTATCACACTGAGGATGAGCTACTGTCATCTACTGAAGCTTAAATCTATCAGAGACTTATCGCACCACAACGGTTTATAGGACTAATTTGGTTTAGACTCCAATGTTACAGCAATTATGATAAAGCCAGTGCAATAAGCAGCTATCAACTTATCAGCCATCAGCAAAGTCCATTTTGAAAACTAGTTTTAAATGTCAACTATATATCTGTAATAACTCAAACTTTATCTCTAAAATGTCCCCCAGTAAGATCCAATTTGAATCCAAATAACATTTCAGTCACAGCCGTTAAGTCCCAATAATAACATTCTAACAATAATTCAAGACAAACCCACTCAATGCACATTTAACGCACGTTAGAGATCATACTAATTGGCTGACTCTTATTAGAAGCTTATTGGCTGTTTTACTTTAATGCTTGCAACATATTTTTAAAATTTTTTTCATTTTTAAATCTTGTCAATCTCTAAGCCTCGCTCATAAAGAAGCTGTGATCTCTGTGACCCCGTCAAGTAAAGACGTGTGCACTCAGGAAACCACATTGTTCAATATTTGTGCTTTATTGTGAAAAACAGAAAAAAAGAGAAACCAGAGCTCCTTAAAATGAAAGAAATGGGTGATAATACATTTTTTTGATAGCGACCTGCTGTGGGCGGGGCTGGGCCTAAGCCCTGGTTTGGAATCTGGAACTTTAACCAATGCTGGAAGAGCCAGTGGGCTCCATGGTTTTCAGACGAGAGCCTCAAATGCCTTTCAGCCACTTCCCCAGCATGAAACCCTGGCAGACCTGCAATGTAATCTCCTCTAAACACTTTTATTAAGACTTCTAATTGCAGCTCGGGCTTTCTCCCTTCAGGAGAACAGGCAGAGGAACAAAAACAGGGCTTATTCACCCCATAACAAGCTGCAGGCGTATGGCAAGGCAGAGGAGCTCCAGTGCTGCTCAGCAGAGTCACTTCACTGATTCATGGCATCACTCTGACTGACAGAACACTGCACATAACAAGCATTTACCAGCAAACAGCCCACTCACAACCAGGTAAAGCATCAGGAATTGTAAAAAAAGACTAAACAAAATCCACTATATTATCCCTGATGACAGAAACATCACCATGCCAACACAACCCCCTTTCACACAATTTCATACCCCACATCCATCTGGTACAGTGAAAGCTTAAGAAGCAATCAAATCTAAGCCGTAAGGAAACCTTTCATTTCATATGCTCACAATAGAGTCAGTCATTTTCTTGGTTATTTCTTCAGTCAGACAGCAGCTTTTTATTTTTATTTCTTTTATTTTTTGCACATTTAAGGATGTGCGCTAATGCATTGGCATCGCTCAGGCACTCCAACAGAAGAGACTGCACTACTTAAAAGATAATGAGGAAACAATCTTGGCAGATGCGATTGATCCCACTGTTTTATAGCACAGGGATTATCAAAGGATTATCTAATGGTAATTATGCACCGAAGGTCGACACACTGCTTTCATGTTCACGCTGTGAGTGGCAGCAAAGGTGTGTGTATGCATGGTAGAAAGACAAGACAGCGAAAAAAGGTAAGAGTGCTTGAATGTGTATCAATGTGTTTGCATACTTCTACTCAGTGTGTGTGGAAGGGAAATAAAGCTCGCTAGGAAGCCTATCACTGCTTAGCTGCAAAGAATCATACAACCAAGAATTCACTTATCTGCCCCAAACAGGCACAAGTAAACTAAAGAAAAAGCAGATATCTACTTTGCCAGTGGCAACACTAACTCTGGGAATTCCCCAAATGGATAATCTGGAAATCTAGGAGGAGTTAGAAACAGGAGGCTCCCAGTCTTAGTGGATATGGAGCTTGAATTTGATCAAGAGACATCCCTCAGTGGAGTGAAGTGCATTGAAACACACATATGCTGCTCATTGGTTGACCTCACACTCGATGTTACAGATAAAGACTGCCATACCTGTCCCATTACATGTGTAATTGCTTTTCTCTATAACTGCTGCATTTCATTGCTGGTTTAAAGCCTGTTTTCAGTAAGTTAGCTTTAAATGTGCTAAATTGCAATCTTCCACAAGGTCCATCTGTTTGGTTGCCTGTCAAGCAGCTTTAGACTCATAAAATCTGACAGGAAGGCTTTTGATGGTTGTTAAAATCTAACAAGAGAAAAATAGATGTTTGACAGCAGTTTCTCCTTTAATCACTGTCTTTGAGATTGAATACTTGTTCTGTCATCTAGGCACCTACGCTTTGCCCTCTTTTGAAACGACTGATGTACAATAGCGCAGCAGAAAATTTAACAGGCAGCCAATGGCTGCTGGAAGACTCTCTTTGCGATTAGCAACAGCTCAACATGCCATGAAACTACAGTGATGTGGAGCAGAGGACGAGGTGGACTGGTTTGGTGTATAATTAACATGCTGTATACAAGTATAGAGATGTCAGTTGGAACGGTGGTGAAAGCAGCCATCTTGATGGAAGGACAATGGATGTTAAGAGTCTGATTAGTCGGACTGATGAAGTCAGTTCTGGTTCAAACATGCCCAACTTCACAGTCACTGTAAGACAGTGAAGACTGTTCAGCTGTTAAAACAATAGTAAGTCAGCAAAAGACAGTATTCATTACCCTTTTCCCAAATTACACTCAAAACTCTGCAGGCAGTTTTGTTTAATCTCTTGAGGATTTTGAGATATCTGCAATGCACAACCCAAATACAACAGCAGTGTATCTTTGCAGTGTTAAGTTCTTCATCAGAGAGGACAAGCTAAAGCACAAAAAGAGTAAGAACTGATTTAGCTTCTGTATCATTGTTCAATCACCATTTAAGGGATTTTAACTTATGCTTTACATTTAAAAAATGTGCAATTACTCACCAGTTTATTATTCTCCATTATTCTTTAGGAAGGTGCATTGTGGGCAATGTGGTTGTGAATTTTTCTTTGGAAGTTGGATGCAGATGATTAATCTGTCTAGATAGGATTGATTAAAGTGCTAATTTATTTAGTGCCCAATTGTCTCCAAGTTCCAGAAGTTGGCATATATATCTTCACAGTGTCTCAGAAGTGGAAATAAAAAAGTAGGATGATGCAAAATTACGACATCATCTCTGCGTTCTGCTCTCTGCTGGGGTGGAAATAAGTTGGAAGCTTCACATTGATTGGAACACATGCTGATTTGTTGGAGACTAACACATTTTTATTTTTAACCATGTAGTGCCAGTCATGTTTAACATTTTAACAGTTGCTGGTTCAAAGCGGCAATTGTCATAATGCACTACTGTTTTTGTGATGGCAATTAGGGGAACTTGTATTGATTGGTAAATAAATGCATACACTGTAGTCAGCTTCACATGTGTCTTTTCAAGCCAGGACTGATGCATCAGGACCCAGCAATAGTGGAGGTAAGAGACACAAAATGAGCTCCAACAGTGCTGCGTTTCCTCTTTATCATATGCATGAATTACCAGAGGATTAGCTGGTTAGCAGTGACGTAAAGGCTTTCAGCAGGACTCATTTCAACACATTTTAATCATATTGCAAAAATTTCACAATATATTGTTTATGTAGCAAAGAGGACTGACATGGGCAGCAAAGTTTTAGCTTGGTCTTTAGCACACTTGATATTTTTCATATGGGGTCTAAAGTATTTAAATTTCTTTCCCGTGCTTCTTTTGCTCATAAAAAATTTAGAACTGTTTTAAAACATAAATTTCTCTTAAACCTAATTGGTTTGTAGATCATTTATATTTTATCAAAGTATTGCATTACACTGTCAACAATTAAAAAACATTAAGCTGCAAAAATAACATGATTATGTCAGGCAGTGCTCCCATCGCTGGGTCATGGTGCACTTTACAGCAGTTATGTGAAAACCTCCGCAGATAAAACCAAAACTGTCTGCATTGTTAGAACCCACTAAAGGTGGAAGGGAAAATATATGTATTTGGAATTTGAGTTAATAGTTCCATAAATGGAACTAGAGCCTTTTCCAAAACTGTTCTTACTGTATCATTACAATCTCCACACCATTTCTGTCACAAGCCAACTTGGCTGATGGCAAAATGCTGCCAGGAACAGCTTTATGAGCAGCAACACTTGTCATCATGAAACATTGCCCTGGTTTAATTATACTCTGTGTTTATTACATATCAAGGCAAACTTTCCAGGCATTTTGAGCCTGCTTATTAGCAAATAAATTAGTATTTTCTCGTTTAATTTTGACCTAGTGGACTGAACATGCCTGTAACGACATGGGGTTTAATATGCAACCAAAGATTACTGTATATATCGCTGTGAAATTTCCAGTGTGTTATCTGCTATTATTACGACCAAAGAGAGAGTTGGGTCAGATAGAACTGATAGCAAAACTAAACAGCAAGAGATCTTTATTTTTTTATCAAAGCCTCTGGATGTGACTAAAGCTATGAGAGGTCTGCATTTGTATGTGTTAAATGAAATTGGGGGCGGGGGAGCGTGAAGATGCGACATTGACACAACGGGGTGTGAGGCTCACCAGTTGTGGAGGAGATGTTGACGTCAATGCTGATCTCTGGGATACCTCCTCCCTTCAGTGCTGCCACGCAGGTGTACGTGCCAAAGTCTGTAAACTTGAGGTCTATGATGTCCAGGTTGGTGGTTCCAGGTGAGATGTCAGGGTCCGTCTGGGTGATGACCATACGCTCTGAGCTCCGCAGGGCGCGGCCGTTCTTCAACCAGCTAAATGTCAGCTCCTCTGGAGGTGTTGCCTCCACCTAAACCATGCAACTCTTGGTTATTTCTGCTTTAAAGACAAGCAGTGCTGTTCAAAACATGCATGTGTGTGTTGTTCTGCAATCACACCTGACAAGAAATCTTGACTTCACGGCCAATCTGGATGTTGTCATCGTTGTGGTAGGGGTCAGGGGTGATCCAGAATCGTCCCTTTTTCAAGGCTGTAAAGGTAAAATAAATTAGTTAAGAACTCGTTTTATGTTTAAACACCAAACGTGTTGACTTTAAACATCTGCAGCTGAATAGACTAAGATATTTACAGCAGGTTATATTCGTTATATCGATGTGGTTTTTGTATGCAATGTAATCCAAGTTTTTTTCCAGCATTTTACACACACTTGCACTGTAGATTAGTGTGATGCATCTCCATCAAAAGTACAGTAAACTGTTCCCACGCAGCCTCTGCATATTTCACTATTAGCTTCAGTTTTATGTTCCTCGCAAAGAACAAACTCCTAGACAACTAAGTAGTTTCAAGTCAAGGTTAGAAACTTTTCTGTTTGCCATCTTTTATCAAAACAACTGTTGATTTCTCACACTAACATCCTTTAAATCTTATTTTGTTGTACTTTTTCTGTTTTTATTTCTTGCTTCCTCTGCACTCCGCTGTAATTCTTTTGATGTTTTATGTATTTTTTTTTTAATTGTCTTGTACATGAAATGTTTTATACAAATAAAGTTGCCTTGCCTATTAGACTCAGTGAAAGGCTGCATTGAGCTGAAGCTGTTAATTGCTCATGTAGATATTTCTTGTCAGTATCAGGGTCACAAAATCTTAAAAGGCCTTATCTATCAGATTATCTATAAAAATCTATAATAATCTATATATCTATAAAAAAAAATTTGCACAATCTGGTGTTATTTTTTTGCACAATCTTTAATCTTTTTTTTTAAAGATTAAAGCTTTGAACCAGCTTTAATATTGATAGCTGCAGACTAACGAAACAGTACTGAAGCTGTACACACACAGTGTGAAGTCAGAGAGGCACCTAACATAATATCCACCATTTATAATCCAATTTGGTTTGCAAACTCCTTTTTCAAAACATAGCTTCTGTGAACGGAAAATAGAAGATGATTTCATTATAATGCATGCTGTATTGGCTCCAAAACTCGCATCTACCATTCAATTCATCTCTCTCTCTCTCAAAAAAAAAAAAAAAAAAAGCTGACGGCACCATGGAAATCTTTTCATCTACCAATCGTCAAGTGACATTATCATATTCAGTTTGGTAAAGGCAAAGCAAAAACAAAACCTGCATGTCAGATTTAAACACAGGAAATTGAATGTGCAAAACAAATTGTGATGCCTGCCAAGCAGCATGCTGAAAGAGAGACGGATGACACACGCCTCCTTGACATGATCTTCCTCCTCACGTCTGAAATCAGTGTCGGCAGGCAGAGAAATCTATTCCTGACGCGTGTCAGATACAAAAACTACAATCATCTCAATGTTCTCCAAACACCCCTTTGCATTTGGATTCATTCTTGCATCACATATGCATTTATACTCCAAGGCAACGCCTATCAGACATGATGGCTATAATTTCATATGAGTCATTTGCTGGATTAGAATGTGGCACATATCTGGGACCTTTATTGATACAGAAATATAATCTATTATCAGCTACCTGTGTTGCATTTTCTTTAAAGGCATCAGACACAGCCTGAGGTTAATGAGACAAAACAAAGTTCATTGTGGAAACAGGTAAGCATGTCTGTAATCTGCAGATTTTTTGTTTTTCGCCATTGTGAACGTCAGGCAGTAAAAAAAAAAAAACCTGAGGCAGAGTTGCATGTCATGTTTTAAGGCAGAGTTCTCCATCTTGACAGTTTGAAAAGGCTTTTGTGCCCCAGTGACAACTTAAGAAGAGTTAGTAGCCACTTTATAAGGACACATTATGTTCACACACATATTTCTGCACATCTTTTTGAGTCACTGTGCTGTCACAGGTGACAGAGGATAAATATTTGGATTAAACTTCTTTTATAGATTCCTCCAGCTCTGACGTGTTCTCCCAGCTTTAAGAGACTGTGACACAGCTGGGCTTTAAACAATCACACATCCAGTTCTTAGCTGTATGACCAGACGTAGTCGCACTCATGGAGATGTCAGTCAGAAAAAGCAAACACAGCTCTTTCTCCTCACCTGATCAGATTATTTCTTTTTACTATACAGAATGATGAGTGAAACCACACCAGGAGCAAAACAAACAACTCTCTCTGCTCTTAAAAAGAAAAAAAGAAAAAAAAAGTTGACACTTCTTTTTTCCTTGACAGCTCTTAGACTTTTTATGTCTGTGATTGGACTATGCAATCATCTTATTACAGAATCATCATTAACACAATGCTTGGTTATGCTGGCTCCGTGTGTGCCGCTGGACACGTGACAACTCGGGACCCAATCAATTTCAAATAAAGCCATGAAGCTTTTTAAATGGTAATAAGTCCAGCAAGTGATGTCAAGGTGACATTAAACCAAGTCAGCAAACCTAACAAACTCTCTTACTGGCAGTTTTAGTTCTTTAAAATATGTGTTAGCCTAAACTTAGTCTGAACAACATAACATCTTTATTATCAAACCATTCTCCATAACAGGTACAGATAATTTAACCACCCTCATGCCTGACACGCCTGCTCATTAAATTTCAGGGTTTAAGATAGCTGCTTGCTATTTATATAACATTAAAATACGAATACCTGCAGACAATATAAAGCTAGGCTGGTGTATGCCATAACTTGATCTTTTGTGGAAACATATGTAAAAATTTATATTATTTCTTGTGCTCTTTGGATAGACTTAGCAAACAATATGGATTATCTAAGCCACTGATGGTTTGACTATATGACACATGACATACTCCATCAGACAGCAATACAATAAATAACTACATCCTGTGCATAATATCCAGCTTTGAATATCCAGGGTTGAACAACAGACAATCCAAAGGCTCTTTAGAGGGTTTGAGGTGCCATCTTGATAACATTCAAGAAGATGATTAACGAGTCTGCATGAGCTCTGCTGTCACCTGTATGAGCCAAGCTGAGGGCCATTTTCATTTTAACAGATTACCTGAGCTTTTTCCCCATCACATTATTAATATTATCACAAGCAATACTTAGGCAATGTCTAGCATATCTACCCCCCCTGGTTCTGAGCCAAAGCCAAACTCAGAACCAGTTCTTTCTACTCCAATCACAATCAATAGCTATGACTATTTTCTGGACCAGAACAAAGACCTGCTTGCATTGGGGTCTTATGAAGGCCAACTGTACCAGCTAACATATTCTGACCATTATCTTTAAAAATCCAGAGTTTTAATCTGAATAATTTGTGAAATCAAAAAGGAAGAACATGAGGTAAATGTTCCTCTCAATTTCCTGCTGTACATATGTTTTTAGGTAATTACTGTCAGTATGTTCTGACAGTACAATAAAGAGAGGTGTCATCAGTAGTTTTGCTACCTGATGGTTCATCTGATTCAGATGAGGGAAACAGTGAATAATTGTGTTATATTTTAGTTTGTATTGGTAATTGGGGGGGTGCTTTTAATTGACCACATCCTTGTAGTGAAGGGTTGAAGCAGGATTCATTAGACTGGACAGACCTCCGTAATGTGTCAGAAGTATAAAGTAAAGCTTTGCATTGTCACTGTTCAAAATCCTCACAACTTTCCCAAGTTTCCCCTGCCAATATTATAACACTGATGTAGCTACAGTGAGAAGATGTTTGCTTAAATACAGGAGTAAGATGTTTTATTTACATTACATTTAATATGTATGAACAACTGGTATTCAGTTTTCTCTGCACTTTTTTAAACTTTTAAACACCAAAATGGTAGCTGATATACTTACTTATATGTTTTAAAAGCTAAATGGATAACGTATCCTCACACACACACACACACACACACACACACACACACACACACACATATATATATATATATATATATATATATATATATATATATATATATATATATATTAAGTTGTGTTATTTTAGCCTAGAAACAAGGGTCAAGCATGGGAGAGATGCTTAAAGCAACCCTGACTGGTTCTTAGTTGGAACAAACTGAGAACTAACTCTAGCACCAGCCTTGTACTTATTATTTTTCATGTTTGGTTGTAACAGAGTTATTTTTCTTTTAGTCAAATCTGAAAAAAATATCAGCTTATTAACGTGTACATGGTTCATCTATCACATACGTGTGGCTTTACAATGCATTGATCCAGTATTTTCACTTGTGAATGTAACATCTGAGATAATATGGGGCTTTGCACCTTTGTTTTCTTTTTTCATTTTATTGGTAATGTGTGGCAACCACATTATTTCTCCTAAATTAATCAGTTGTCTATATTTCTACCACAGTAGAAAAGGTGCAGTAATTGGCTTCTTGCTGCATTTAAAATATACTGTGTGGTTCAGAGTTTTAAAACTTAATGGGGAAGGGAAAAGCTTTAATTTTTTCCACATTAATGGGCAATTTTGCATAGTCAAACATAACAGAATAAATACACTGACAGTTGAAATATAGGCAAGGCTACAGTGAATGGGTGTGAAGCTTAGTGGGCTGAAAGCTCAAGGTGATTTAACGGACCTTGCTGCTAGCTTCAGTTGGCTTTATTAAAATGGCCCTGCTGTTCACACATCTGAACTCAACATAATAATAAAAATACGATATAAAATAAACAACACCAAAGCTAAACATTGCAAAATGCATAGTTCCTATTTGTATTTGATTGAGCCGAAAAGGCATTAGCATGAATGCAAAACAGCTCATGTAGCCCTTTCTCTGCAACAAGTCCATTATCATATATATAGTGTTCTCCATCTTGATTAAGAAAGCCTTGACTGATCAGGCAGTGCAGACAGGTCCACTCTAACCTGTGTGTCATA
Organism: Melanotaenia boesemani; assembly: GCF_017639745.1. NCBI lineage: Eukaryota > Metazoa > Chordata > Actinopteri > Atheriniformes > Melanotaeniidae > Melanotaenia > Melanotaenia boesemani. Next base: position 10,724,572 of record NC_055703.1, read on the forward strand.
CTCCAATTTTTAATATCTATGATAATACCAGCAAAACAAGAGGAATTGCTATGTTATCATACAGATCAGAACATGTAAATAAATTTTATTTTAATTTAAAAACCTTTATTATTTAAATATCTGCAAGTACTTTTAGGTGAAAGACTGAGTGCATATTTTTCTTAAAGTAAAGGTGGTCCAGAAGTCCATTTTAAATTTGAGAATCCATTGTCTCGCATTGCATGCACAGAGGTTTGGATACATGTAGCTAAATTTGAAGCAGAAATGTCTGATTGTGTCCTTGTACTTGATATTTCATCCCCTACTTTTCACAGAATTTCCTGGTAGTGTCAGCCTTCCCTCATTTCTGCACGGTGTACTCATGCATTTTTCAGAAAAGGTTCCCTCCTCGCCCCCTTCACATTCAGAAATCCTTTCCTAACATTTTATCTAACCATAAATAATGAATAGCAAGTAGGCATTCCTGTAAATCGACTACATTTGTGTAGAAGACAGATAAGTGGACATTACTTCCCCCATGGTTGTTGTAAATATTGCTGGCCAGCTGCAGTGACTAAAATGGTGTCTGCTCCTTTATGCATGGAGGAGAACCTAAAACCTGAGATTTGTGTGTGTGTGAGAGAGAAGTGGGAAGTGCAGAATTGGGAGACTTAATCGGATGACGCTGCATTATCACCCCTCCACAATACAGCAAAAGTTGCATGAATAATTAAAGAGGGCTTCACTTGGAAACAGAACTTTCCCATTTGCTCTGAAGGCCAACTGTGTCTACTGTGACTACAGACACAATTTTCACAACATCATAAATAATATCTCATAAGAACACTATGTTGTGTTTATACAGTATAAATTTGTGAGTGCACTGATGTACACCTGTAATCAAGAACAGTCATGAAATATAAAAAGAAAATGATCTTGACTATTTCAAAATGTCAGAAGTGTGGTACTCTCTCCATCATCACAACTCAAGTAATCTTCTTATATGTTTATTGTGTTGTGCCACAGGTGGATTGTATTTTTCAACTGTGGCTTTCAAGGAATTGTAAATTTAGTATTGAGATCTTAGACAGCAGTGTAAAATAAGTTGATTATGTTTTATGGACATGGAGGGGATTGGCTGGACAGAGACACGTTGAATGAGGGACTTAGTGGGCCTAGCGCACACAGCCTAGCGCTTTAGATGTGGATCTCATTAGTTGTCCTATAAAAACTTTAACATCTTTAGCCTATGATGTGAACGTATGATAGGATTTCTTATCTGTGCCGTTACCAAGGTAATGACGGAGCTTCCATCCAATTTCTTTGAATCTGCCATAAATGTATCAAGACATCTACAGTAGATATTGGATTAGGGAGGTGGTTAAACAAAACTTTCACAAACTACTTTCTTTTGAATTATAACCCATTTCAGCATCCAATATCTTTTTCTTTCATGCAAAGTTGTAAACCTTAAAAAGCTCTTCTACGTCAAACCGATGTGAAGAACAGGTGGTCACACAAGGCCACCTGCTGTGTCTCTTCACACCACTGTAGCCTGGAAAAATTTGAGTACTTGAATGCATCGTAAAGATGATGCCCAGCTGCTGGTTAGGGCATACAGTCTATACCAGTGCCTAGAAGACATAACACACCAGTGTAGAAGAGGGCAGTTCATCATACATGAAAGAAAATGGGTAGACCTTACAAATTAAAAATGAATAAATATACAAACAAATGCTTGTTTTGCCATACCATAATAATGTTCTGCAGAGCAGCTCTCTCTTGAATCATAATTATTATTTGGTGTTTAGTTTCTTTATTTCATATGGAGGTTGTAATATGAATAGTCTTGCTTGTTTTCTAGAAATGAAGATGCCAATTAAAAGGTTTGTGTGATTTGTTAAGCTGGTCGTTCTGTTTTTTACCATCACTGCGGCTTTCCATTTGCTGACACACAACAAACACTGCAATGTCTCATCTTAAATTCAGGCATTTATTCTTGCTTTTGTCTACGTTATCATTAAGAACATGGGTATAACATCTATCTAGAATCTAATCTTGCACAAATTAGACATATCCAGTTGCAACGATTACACTATTTCTGACCAATCAGAGCAGATTTTTTTCAGAGATGTGACAAGACAAGATGCCAAGTTGGAGAAGAAAGAATGTGTTTATTTTAAATTTATAAGCTTCTATATCTCCTTTAGTACATTCCCAGCACATAACTAAGAAAGATAACTCTTTTGATTCAGCAAAAATGTGACCAAGTGAGACATCTAAAGACCAGAAAGTAAAGCTGGTTTTAACTATGTGGAATTTGCTTATTACTGAAGAAATAAAACAGCAAATAAAACTAGTTTGGGAAACATCTGGTGCAAGTACTTCATCACTGATTCTGAGACCTAAAACATAAGTCAACACATGCACAAACAAAATTTTCTTGCATTATTGATGACTTTTGGAAGCATCCCTTTTATCACCATGCAAGCTTCCTGTCATTGAACCCTGAGGGTGGCAGTATGCCAAAATGTGACATCCACCAAAACATCCACCACAGGAACTCCTGTCTTCACTGTAACATCAAGAGGCGAAATGGGGGTTCTGTTTGTTCTCAGATTTTCCTGCATGTCTCCTCTTTCCTCTTTTGCTTGTGAGGTTGCATACAGTTCAACTGTGACACAGTGAATGTTCAAGATATTCTTGTTGATCATTTATGTACACAAATATATATTCCCTTTATTGCTGCAAACTGAAATGTTTTTGCCTGTAGCATGCCTGTTTTTTGAATAATGGGTGGCCCTTACATGAAAAGCACAGATAACATAAAGAGAAAAAACCCTAGTTGAGGTCTTTTTCTATACGGCGCTTGTGTCACATGCAGGGCAGGATCACAATAGCCCCTCAGGGGAAGTTTTTAGCAGAGCATGTTCACAGCTCCGACACACTGGCTATTATGGGCACATGCTCATACACCAACAAATTTATTCAACAACACAGCAAGAAAAATAATTTTTAAACATGTTTTTTTTTTCACTTTTAGTTTCATTTATACTCTGGCTTTGTCTGATAGAGTGTCTCTGAATCATCATTCTCATGTCTACCCATCAACCCATCCCATATTTTCAATCAGGCATGTCAGCAAGCGTCATACTCTCCATTCAGCATCGTGTAGGGGTATTTCTCTGGGGTCTAATGGCTATGTCTCGATAAAAGAAAATGCTCCTCTCCTCTTCAGCTTATCTCAAGGTTGCAAAAAGGAACAGAACAACAGGCAGCAGAATGGTTCAAAACATGAGCTGTGCTGCCGTCCAAATACCTTTAATTTTCTCCTCAAGTGTCACTCCACACTCCTTACATTTGCACCCACGCCTTCCTCATGCATCAGCAGCTATGCAATATTCCAACTGCTCACACATGCTCAAAGCTCGGTGGAGGGGAGAAACTGAGTCCTACATGCTGCTATCAACCTTCATTCTGACCTCCACCTTTAAGTTGTGCTAAGAACCCAGAGGAAAGGAAAATCTGTGTAAAACCATAAATAAATCAATGGCTTGTTTCTCCACTTTTTTTTTTATCTTTTTCTTCAAAAGTGAAAGATGCTGAAATGATCAAATTAGTCTTGTTTAAGTTTCAAAAGAGCTGTCAGATAATTCTCAGATTTCCTTACACTGTAAGAAATCGCTGTGAAATACACAGTAATCTACTGTGTTCTTGCAAGGTAAGTTACTGTGAATGTTTTTAAGGTAAAATACTTTACAAAAAGCAGCAACTCTCTAATTACTTTAAAAATCACAGCAATTAAAACGATATTGTGAAAATCACAGTAAATCAAGTTCTATTGTGATAAGTCACAGTAAAATTGTCACTACTGTAAAAAGTATCTACAGTAATATATAACTGTGAAATATACAGTTATTTATTGTGTTTTTATAATGTTAGATACTGTGAATGATTTCAAAGTAAAATACTGTATAAAAAGCAGTAATTGGCAAAATGTTGTATGAATTATGGTACTAAAAACAATACTGTAAAAATCCACAGTAGACCAAGTTCTACTGTGGTAAGTCACAGTAATGTCATCATTACTGTAAAAAGCATTTACAGTGACATGTAACTGTGAAGTACACAGTGATTTACTGTGTTTATATGCAATTAGTTACTGTGATTGTTTAAAAAGTAAAATGCTGTATAAAAGGCAGTAATTTGTGAACTACTGTATAAATCACAGTACTAAACACAATACTGTATCCATTCACAGTAGACAAAATTCAACTGTGGTAAGTCACAGTAATATCATCACTACTGTTAAAAAATAAACAAACATTACAGTAGTGTGCAATTTCACAGTAACATCATGAGCACTGTAGGAAATCACAGCAACCCCAACAGTACTGTAGAAAATCACAATATGTTCCAAGTTGCAGTAACATATTTTTTACCATCAGAAATGGCAGTAGCCTGTATAGTACTGTAAATTTTCACAGTAACAGTTATAGTACTGTAGAAATTCACAATTATATATTTAACATTTACATAAATTTCACAGAAACTTACTGTGTAAATTTACAGCAACCAAAAAAAATGTTAGTGTAATATTGTGCACTTTGTAAAATCATAGTAACCAGCATGGTATTGTAGAAATTAACAGTGATATATCATAATTTACAATGACATGTACTTTTAAGAAATTACAGTAACCAGGATTGTACAGTAAAAATTCACAGTAACCTATTGTGTAGCCCACAGAGCAAGGAATTGCAGTAGCCTTTCCTGTACTGTAGAAATTCAAAATAATACAATAGAAATTTACAGTGACATACTTTAGGAAATTACAGCAATGGTCAGAAATGGCTTCCTCTGTGTCAGCCAAACATCAAGGAGACATGGATAAACAGTTTTTTTTTATACTGCTTAAAGGCTTTGAGCTATTGGGTTAAATTTTGAGTATGGTTATGGTGGGACAGGGCCATCCCCTGTGCTGTTTTTTGGGGTCAGTGGGGCGGTTGCAGCGTGGCAGCTGAAAAGGGTATTTTTATAATTTCAAATTACAAAATGGAGGGAAAATTAATAACTCCCAAACACTTTGACTTAGAAGGCTGAAATGTTAATGTCTTCATCGTGGGGATCAGCTATGCACTGTGCAAAATTTCAGAGCCACAGCAACTTGAGAAGTGTCAGGGTTAACGATCAGAGTGAATTTTGGACTTTTGACCTGCTTTTATCAAACAGCTCACACACTCTTTGAGCTATAAACATGAAATCTCCAGTATGTTGCTTATCAGAGAGTCCTCTACCTGAATATTTTGATCCTGTTGTGCTAGGACCCCCCGCGGGGCTACATCGCCTCTCAAAGATCCTTCAAAGTTGGGTCTTGGGTGATCGACAGGGGCCTCCTCACAAGTTCATGGGCACAGTTTTGAATGATTTGGTCTGGTTCCATGGAAACAGCTGCCACCCAGAGTCTGAGGAATGCAGCCGTTTGAAGCCCTGCCTCTCAAAAAGTAGGGGTCCAATCAGAGTCAAACACATGTCAAAATACTCATCCCCGACCCCTGAACAACATCAGAATGTGCGACTTTTGTTCATACAGGTTCTCCGACTGTAGGGATCTGAAGGGCCATAAGTCTGACAGCTTTAGGTTTTTGGATTTCAAATGGCCAATTACTGGAATTTGGGTTATGATTCCATGTGGTGTACCTACCATGGCGATGACGTCACTACCATGCGCCATGGCAAATGGGCAAATTCACTCCGTACTGTAGGACAGTAAACACACTGCACTGGGGTGTGTACCAATACCAATAATACAGCCAGAAGGATGAGAATGAGGCTCTGACTTAGGCCTTGTCCACACGTAGGCGGGTTTTTTTAAAGCCGAATATTCTCCCCCCCTCCCTGCAGAAAAAAACTGCGTCCACACAGCCTCGTTTTTGGAAAAAACTCCATCCACACGTAACCGCATAAATGCGTTGTGAAGCACGTACATTAGCATGCCAAACCTGTAGGTGGCAGTAATTCACCAAATCCTATCCAATCAGAAAGGTTCCGTCTCTCTGCGTCACTTCCACAACACATGAAACATGGCGCCAGGCCCGTTCGTATGGACCGAGAAGGAGACGGAACTCCTCTTGAGTGTGGTTTTAGAATACAAAGCAAACAAGACTCAAGATGATGTTGAAGCAAAAAGTGCCTGGACAATGGACAACGCTAGGAGAGTTTTTAGAGGATCCATACTGTTTCAAAATGTAAACACAGGTCGCACATGTGACGTCAGGGCATTTTGTCGTGGACAGTGACGTTTCGGAACATAAAACTCCGGTTATTAATGTCCACACGCAAACGCTTAAAACGGAGAATTCGCAAATCTTCACTTTGGCCGGAGTTTTTTCAAATCATCGTTTTTGAATCGCAAATCTGCGTTTACGTGTGGATGAGGCCAAACCGTAGGAAAATATCTTCGTTTTTACAGATACCCGGCTACGTGTGGACAAGGCCTAAGAGACGTGTAGCTCAAAATCTACAAGTCTCAGCTTCTTGATGACAACCATTGGTGAAAGCTGGAGTGATGCCGAGATCCTTTTGTGGTTGTGGCTGCAGCCATTCTTTGAAAGTGGTCACGTCCACTCCGGGACTGGTCGCTGTGGCTGTTATTACACTAATCTGATGACCCATAGTGGGCTAAAATAAATTTTTCATTTCTGTATACCTTTACGCTTGTTTCCTCTTGTACGGAATACATATTAACAGGCTGCACCCTCCATGTCTCTGCTCCAATCACTGTGTGGACGTCCTCAAACTCGCCTCCCCTGAGAGTATCCATGACAGATATACAAATTATATGTTCAGATTCCTCGTCAGAAGGGTCTGAAGGATGCATAGATGTGTCTTTTATTGCTGTAGTGTTACAGAAATTTAAACGGGAGCCATTTAAACACACTGCACTGGGGTGTGTACCAATACCAATAATACAGCCAGAAGGCTGAGAATGAGGCCCTGACTTGGAGACGTGTCGCTCAAAATCTACAAGTCTCCGCTTCTTGATGACAAAAATTGGTGAAAGCTGGAGTGATGCTGAGATCCTTTTGTGGTTGTGGCTGCAGCCATTCTTTGAAAGTGGTCGCGTCCACTCCGGGACTGGTCGCGTCCACTCCAGGTCTGGTCGCGTCCACTCTTGAAAGTGGTCGCAACCAGTCCCGGAGTGCTTGAGCCTTTGCTACCACATCTGGAGAGGCTTCAACCACCTTCAGACCATTTAATAAATACTTCCACTGCTTTGCTAATGATGAACACACATCGTTGAATGCTTTATAAAATAAACTACTCTGGGACTGCAGGTCTTCTTCACTCTGGCAGTGGTCGCGTCCACTACAGGACTGGTCTTGGCCACTCTCGGAGTGGTCGCGAACAATCTCGGACTGGTCTCGCCTTTGTGAACAGGACTTCCGAGAGGCTTCAACCACCTTCGGAACATTTAATAAATGTTTCCAAACAACAGAGTACGCTATAGTACTTGAGCAGCAGGATCTATACAGGGCTTCCACGTCTGCATAAAGACAGTGGGTGCGTTCCGATCGCACTGCAGTTCCCTTCTAAGTGGACTGCAAAGGGTGCACAGCCATCTTAACTGAGGTTCCAAACCGTAGGGAGAACGGATGTTCAGTTCGAAGGGAACTTAGTAGGGTGTAGGGAACAACTGAACAACTGATGTACACTTTGCCGGAAGTTGACAAGCAATGTTACCCATGATGCATTGCGCTCCCTCACTAGTGGACTTTACAGATTCGGCAAGCAGAGGAAGATGATGAAGTCCGAGTTCATATATGTTTCTAAGTTACATAACCTGCACAACAATGCCACAATAAGTTATAAACTATATTTAAAAAAACAAAGGTGGTACACCAGCAAGCTAAACTCGTGATGTTTTGCTAGTAGCCTGTTGTGTGACTTTGCTAAACTGAAGACTAATGTTAGCTGCACAAGTGAAGTCTGTGTTACGTTATTTTGTGATGCTATTAATATCTTCTTTTGGTGAAGACCAGGAAGTAAGGAATGCGCAGATGACGTGGCAGGGTGTTCCGAACGGAGGAACTTAAGCGTCGTAGGGTATTCCCTGTGTAGGGAGTAGGGAACAGGGAGTAGGGAGGTTGAAGTACACTGTGGATCGGAACGTAGCTAGTGACATACTACCAACACTTCCTGTTCTTCTGGCAATGCATTTCAGAATAAAAGTATTGCGCAAGTACCACTGCATAGTGGTTGTTCTCCCTTCCAATTTGGAAAAATTTGCTATCACAATTTTACGTTCCTGTCAAAGCATATGCTCCACATTGACAACAGTTACTACTGAACAGAATTGACTTGTACGAGCTGTTGATGTGTCAAACTGCGGCTGTGCTATAATGATTCACCAGTAAGAAGATGCCAAAGGCTGACGTATTGTCATTTTCTTTCATTCTTTCATCGATTTTTTAAGTAAAAAATAAACCAGTTGTTTATTTTATAATGCATTTGGCAAAGCAGCAAAGCAGTGGAAGCATATATTAAACGGTCTGAAGGTGGTTGAAGCCTCTGCAGACGTGGTATAAGGCGCGATCACTCCAGGACTGGTTGCGACCACTTTCGAGAGTGGACGCGAAAACTCCGAAGGTGGACGTGACCACTCTGAGTGGACGCGACCTGACCTGGACTGGACGCGACCATTGCCAGAGTGGACGTGACCTGCAGTCCCAAAGTAGTTTATTTTATAAAGCATTCAGCGATGTGTGTTCATCATTAGCAAAGCAGTGAAAGTATTTATTAAATGGTCTGAAGGTGGTTGAAGCCTCTGCAGACGTGGTAGCAAAGACGCGAGCACTCCAGGACTGGTTGCGACCACTTTCGAGAGTGGACGCGACCACTTTCAAAGAATGGCTGCAGTCACAACCACAAATAGATCTCGGCGCTGCTGGAAAGTTGAGGCACACAGCTACACTTTGGTGTATAATTTTTATCTGAAAACTAAAAGGTGTGTGTGTGTGTGTAATGAAGTTGTTTTGTGTCACAGTGACTGTCTGAAAACCGAGTATTTCATATGGAAATGTGCTGAGAAACAGCAGAGGAACAGACAGACACAGGATATGTGGCCTTGATTCATTAGGAGGACGAGACCTGGAGACAGGAGACAGCAAAGGGAGACAGGGACATAGCTTTGAGACAGGCCCAGAGGACAGGGACACACTCTTGCATTCATGATAAAAGGAAAACGTACAGAAGAAGTAACAGTGAAGAGATAATAAAGAGAAAGAGCCTTGTAGGGCATTCACACAATAAAAAGAAGAAGAAAAAGAAAGAACAGTATAACTATACTACAATTAAAACTACAATTAAAACAGCTTTTGGCTGCTTTACAGCTACTCAGAGGTGGAAAGAGTACTGAAAATTTGTACTCAAGTACAGGTACTGTTACATTGCTTAAATTGTTCTCAATTACAAGTAAAAGTACTGGTTTAAAAAAAAATACTTCAGTAAAAGTACAAAGTACACTTCTGAAAACCTAATCAAACCTACTTACATTTTTCCCAATAAACTGAACGGGCAAGTAAGTGTCATACTAGCCTACACACACTCGCTTTTCTGTCACACTTTACTTTCTGAACCTTTAGTTGAGATTCAGCAAGAACTGGTTTTAAGTTTACCAAATCTATCCTGTATTATTCTATATTCATTACGGTTAAGGTGTGGAAGGTGGAAATTATGGGTGTACACAGTATTATTTATTTTTATTTATTTTATTTTTTTTTTAGCTAATTTTAATTTATTCTATGGTTAGTGTTTATGTGGGGTAAAAAAAAAGGCTTAGGTTCCATTATCAAACTTGCGTACAGGCAAAAGAAAGCTTGCTGTTTAAATTGTAGTCATATTATTAGAGGAACTACGTGATCAGAGCGCGGATGCAGACAACTGCTGGTGCAGCTGCTCATGAACGGATCACGTGATCACTATCCATTCGCGATTCAGAAGCCGCTGTAGCTCACAGGTGCGCGGCACGAAAACCAGAGAGAGACGACTGGCACAAAACTGATTTTCAAGCGTTTTTTTTTTAAAGAAGAAAAAATAAGAAAAGATGCTTTGATTGTGGCTTTTCTTCTGTGCCAAACTCCATCGGACTACACAAGGACTTTGCAACCTTCTCCAGTTTGCTTCAGGAGGAGGTGAACTGTTTTCACAACTTGGTGGAAAAAACGCGACGGTTAAGGGAAACGCCCGGAGCAGCACACGGTGCATCATATTCCATATATTCCACGTAAGTGTCTTTTCTCTTGACTCTTTAGTCAAACTTCGTTTGGTCATTTATTCAAGACATTTTTGAAAAAGACAGTTGAACGTTCAGTTTGATTTAACGGCAGTTCTCGTTCAAAATGTCTTACACTTGTTCTGTTTGTAATTTCAAAGCCGTGTCAATTCCCGCTTTCATTAGGCATGTTAGAATTCACAGAAACCTTGCTAACATTAGATTTCAGTGTGGATATGCAGAGTGTCCCACAGCCTTTGTAACTGTAATTGCACTTCAAAAGCATATGTATAGAGTCCACACGTCCACAGCTAAACCAGGAGCGCAAACCCAAGGACAGACTTTAGCATGCAAATTTGAGGGATGTAGCTTTGTGTCCGAACGTGTAGCAGCTCTATGGGAGCATCTCCAGCTGCATTTTACAAGTGGGACGAAAGTACCTTGCCCTTTTGAAAACTGTTCAAAAAGTTTCTCTGTACGCTCCTCTTTCACGTCACACATCAGTCGGCAACATAAAAACAGAACTTGCATCTCTAGTGCTGAAGTTGCTGCCTGCACAACTTGCTCATTGGACACTGAAATTCCCAATACAGCTCTGACAGATTTAGGTGAAAATCTTGCAGCAGAAGTATTGGATGCTGGAAATGAAGTAGACGAGAAAGAGTTCATGAACAGTCTGGCCTTGTTTTACCTCCAGATGCAGGCTAAAATGCTGCTACCTGCCACTGTAATTCAAAAAATAATTGAAGAGTTCCAGCAGGTGCACAATTCGAGCATAGCCCATCTTTTGTCTAAATTGAATCAAGATTTAACACAGTTAAATGTGCCTGAAAATGAAATCAGGGATCTTATTGATAATCTGTCAAAAAATGACCTGATGAAAAGGTACAATGAAGGAATATTTAGAAGTGATCAGACACGGAGAACACTTTTCAAGAGTGAATTCAACTATGTTGAGCCAACAGATATTTACCTGGGGATTGATAGAAATGGAAAAGAGAGATTTTGCCAGTATGTGTCCGTTAAAGAAACAGTGAAGGCATTACTTAGCCAGGTATCAGTTCAAGAGCAATACCTCCAAGCAAAATCTTACACATCGACATGTCCTGATGTCCTTGAAGATCTGAGAGATGGTAAAGTCATTAAAAACAATACATTGTTAAATGAATCACCATCATCAGTTGGCATTATCTTATATCAAGATTCATTTGAGGTTGCTAACCCCCTTGGCTCTGGCAGAAAGAAGCATAAGATCTTAGCTGTTTATATGACACTAGCAGAGATCACTGCACACAACAGGTCTTCCATTGACCAAATGCAGCTAGTTCTGTTGTGCAGGGAAGAGGATTTCAAATTCTTTGGCCAAGAAAAGGTATTTTCTGCTGCAGTTAATGACCTGAAAGAAATCGAAGAGCATGGAATTCATGGTCCTGGAGGGAATATTGTGAGAGGTACTGTTTTGGCCATAACTGGAGATAATCTAGGGTCTCATGGCATTGGAGGTTTTACTGAAAACTTCAGTAAAAGCAGATACATCTGCAGGTATTGCCTCATAGACAGGGAAACCTGGGAGCAAACTCCCACAAAACCAGGTCCTGCTAGATCAGTAGAGACCTACAACAATTGTGTAGCAAATGAGGAAATGACATACGGGGTAAAGTTTGACTCTGTGTTCAATCAGCTGAGGTATTTTCATGTTTGTCAGCCAGGCCTCCCTCCATGTCTGGGTCATGACCTGTTCGAAGGGATTGTTTCTGTTGATCTCGCTTTGTATATAAAGCACTTGGTGAAGACTCAGAAACAGTTCACTTATAATCACCTAAACAGGATAATATCACACTTTCCATACAAAGGCAGTGACACTAATAACAAACCTTGCGAGGTAAAAGCTGATGGGGAAAAACTTGGTGGCCATGCTGCTCAGAACTGGTGCCTCTTACGTCTACTTCCACTAATGATTGGGGACAGAATAAAAAATCCCCTTGAAAATGATGTTTGGCAGTTGTGTCTCAAGTTGAGGGAAGTTGTTGAGTTAGTATGTGCACCAAAGATCCACAAAAACCAAGTTGCATATCTTCAGATGCTTATTGAGGAGTACCTTGAGATGAGAAGAAAAGAATTCCCTGGAAATTCACTGCAACCCAAACACCATTACCTTGTTCATTACCCTGAGCTCATCCTTCATTTTGGTCCTCTTATCCGATTATGGACATTGCGGTTTGAAAGCAAACACAGTTATTTCAAACAATGTGCAAGGAAACTTCATAATTTTAAAAATCTTTGCAGCACTTTAGCTGAAAGACACCAGTTGCTGCAAGCTTACTTGCATGCAGGCAGCTTATTTCCTCCATTGCTTCAAGTAGGGGAATCCACAAAGTTCCATGACCAACTTTACCAGATAGCCATACAGAGAGCTGCTAGTCTCAAGGGCCTTCGTCCAGAGGACACTTTTGAAACACCCTCTGTTACATTTAAAGGGACACTGTACCAAAGAGGCATGGCTATTGTTGTTAACAAAAATGACATGGGCTACCAATTTGGGAAAATTGTGCTTATACTGATTAATCAAGCATGTGTGCATTTTGTTGTTGAGATGTATCAGTCAGTACAAGTTTTGGACCTTGGTGTACACTGTCTACAAAACAGTCATAATGCTCATTATGAGTGTGTGTCTGTGGACAGTGTAGCAGACTACTATCCATTGGCCATATATAATCAGTTTGGCCTCAGCTTGATTGCCTTGCACCATTCAGTGTGTTACAGGTAAAGGACTTAATGGCCATCATTGAGAATGCTATACAGAGTGTGCTACCACAGCTACAGAGGGAGAAGGTGGAAGCAGTGGTTCACGAGTTGGAAACCACCTTGGGTGTGGAAGGGCCAGATGACCTTCAGTTTGTTAAAGAGGCAGACATCAGCCATCTGCTGTCGCCCGTTCAGTGCAGAAGATTGATTAATTCGTTCAGAAGTGGTAAGCTGTCTCATTTACCTGTTTATATTAATTGCAGTTGTATCCTGATAATAGCTCTATTAAGATGAGTAATGTATAAATGAGACATTAACTATTGTTTTTTTTGTGCTTATGTCAATTTGTTATGCAGAGCCAAGAAGTCCCCAGTCGGCCACTTCTTCACTTCTTTCTTCCCCAAGTACCATGTCTACTTCCTCTAGGTCACTCTCAGATGAGCCTTCCACCAGTCAATTAGCCACTACACGTGGACAGAGCAATTGGGTGGACAGATTTCAGGTGCAGTGGGACAAAATGAGGCCCTCTCTGAAAAGAGCTATTGATGCTGGTAATCGTCCAGAGCCAGGGGATCGCCGACACATGGTGAAAGTCATTGTCGATTCCATGAGAGAACACTGCTTAAACCCGACACGCAAAGACTGCACAACAGTAGCAAAAGCTATAACTCAGATGTATCCTGGCAGCTTTTTAGATAACACTGAGGAGGGGGAAACAATTGGATGTGGATACTTCACTTTACTGCAGCAGCTGAAGACCAGAGTTGAATATGTCAATAGAGACAACACTCTATCCCGCCTGAGGAGACCAAGAAGGTCACAGACCAGTGATGATGACCAGCCACCACCACCTGCCAAATGTGCTAGAATCGACAGTTATGGTTGTATTAATTGGCAGCCACAGGAGTACCCAGACGGGGAAACCCCTAATTCACTTGAAGAAAAGAGGAAAGAAATGGTAGATATATTTACTCAAGAGGGGCTAAGGGCAGCTGAGAGAGGAAGGGTAAAGGACCTTATGACAGTCACATATCTAAAACAACGAGAGGACATCAATGCAGACCCATCCCCCAGCATTCTTGACATAAGTCAACAGTGGCCGTTTCTCCTGTCTTGGAAGTTCTTACTTTCCCACTTCACCACCCTCACTGGTGTTGACCTGCACACCAGACTGAAAGATGACATGGATAAAAAAGGGAAGAGGCTCCTGGAATATTTCAGATCTCAGATGATGAGTTGGACCAAGGAAGTTAAAGTTCTTCTGAAAGATGCTTTGAAGGAAGACCGTGAGGGCACAGATGGTCTTGCAGCACTCCTGGTGATGATGACACATTTCAAAGAAGCAGAGGATGCCCTTCTCATCCTTGCTGATGTAAGTTATCATATTGGCCTTCAATAACTCTTATTGTAAATAGTTTTTTTTTTATTGTGAACACTTTGCTCTTGCAGTATTTCAACTCACATTTGATCTACATTTAATCTCGTTTTTCTTTACCATGTTGGTGCCTTGTTGGAGACATCAGATGAATGTACATTGGAATGCTAATTAATGTTTTAATGATTTATTTGCTCTATTGCAACTTTAAGTACATTTTGGATCTTTTCTGCAATATGAGGCAGTTAAAGTAGTTTAGTCTGCAGAGTTCCCACATCATCTTTTGGTATCACTTCCGTTGTCGCTGAACCTCAAAAACAGGTTATACCAGAAAGATACTAGGTACTAGCTACTGCTTTTGTCCATTATACAACTAAAAAGGCAAGATGGTTTGAGCTGATACTAGACAGTGAAAAGCACCCTGTTTACTGTGTACTGTAATAATTGTATAAAGTGGTTTTGTTTATCTAAATTTTAATACTCATAGGTGACAACAACTCCTGCCGACGCAGAGGAACACTTGGTCCTTCCCAGCACCCCAAGGCTCATTGCACTAGGTAAAACTGTTATTCATTAAAAGCAGAATTGGAGAAGAGTACAACTAAGTGGAAATACACTCTTGTCAACTCTTGTGGCAGTCAACTTAACAGTTGCTATTTCAGATGGCACAAGTTGAAAGAACTAGGGGCAGGATGAAGAAAGGAGACTCATTAGTAGGGTTGTCACGATACCAGAAATTCAGTAGTCTGTACCAATACCAGTGAATTTACACGATACTCGACACCTAAATCGATACCACGGCAAAAAGGTCCTTATTTCTTCCAGATATCCCCACCTTCATTAAAATATTGAACCCTTTACAATGTAAAAACTTAAACAGATAAATGAATAAAATGTATGCACTGGCACTTTGCCTTCAAGTATTTAAACAAACATTGTGCTTTTTTACTGTGATTAACATTTACTATAATCATAAATCATAAATAAGCATAAATAAAATAATAGGAATAGTTCTGTAATGTCATGTCCCTAAGTATTCTACAGAAATTAACAATATTGTCCTTAATTCTTCCATTCCATCAGCATTATAAATCCCAGCAGCCAGAGATGTAAACATGAACAAATTAACGTATAAATATAATAATAAAATAAGTCTGTAATGGTTTTAGACTATATGTTATTGATTCACGGACATATTGGATCAGCCTCCAAGAATATTATTACTTTTAAGTCACGTTATGCTTTGAGAACTCAGATATGTTGATACTGACGGTGCCGCGGAGAGACTACAGAAGCCGCGACAGAGCGGGGGGAACGCGTTCCCCGCATATTCTGCCTACTGGTTTGTCCGTTTACTGGTTTGTCTGTCCACTGTTTTGTCTGGCTACTGGTTTATCTGCGCACTGGTTTGTCTGGCTACTGGTTTGTCTGCCGCGGCTTCCTTAACGTCGTTGACGCGCATCAGGGAAATGCCATGTGCTATTGTTTAGGCTATAAACAATGTACTAAATGACGTGGTTTATAGTAGATTATAGATGCAGCACATTTGGATTACATTGGACGAGCAGTATGGATGAATATTACGTTTTTTCTGACTTTTATGGGCCTTACACGAGCTGAGGCGCTGCTCCCGCTTCACTCGATGGAGCATCTTCACCGAAATGTTTTGCTAGCAGGTGGCGGATGTACACATCTCGCGTCTGGTTTCTTCGGTACCATCGGTACTACCAGTATCATGAAAATACAGGTACCGACAGTAGCACTGGTACCGACTTGGTACCGAAGTACCGAGTACCGTGACAACCCTACTCATTAGTGACGCCATGAACTGTGTGGGTAACAGCAGCCACCAGCCACGCCGGTGTTATAGCAAAAACAGTGACCCATCAGAACGGCAGCACACACAAATGCTTCCCAGGCGGTCCATTTTTCCAAGCTCTGGACTGTTAATCCTGTAACGCTGTTACTACTTGACGGTTTACTGCAAGATCACTGTGCATATTTTGAGAAAGCAAGCTGCATGTGGAGCGAACTAACAATGGTCCATCTATAAACATTCAGCTGGTTAATTTATTTTTCCCCTTAGTGTCGCTTTTTATTAGCTTTCTGTGGTGCTAGGTTGTTTGCTAGCTGCAGAAGTATCCAGTAAATAGTAGTTGAATGAGTTTTTTGTTTGTTTTTTTAACCGCAAGTGTCTTCAGAGCTTTTGAGGATGCGAATGCAGCATCGATTGATATCCGATCCGTAGGACTGCAGTGCATTATGCAGCACACAGGCTGTTAGAGGCAATGGAGAGGTTCTTGGTGGGGGGGGCTTGTTTTTTTTTTTTTTTTTTTTTACTGTAACGCTTTATCACCCATTAGCATTAAAAAGCTGTATGTGCATGTTTTTTCTTTTCTAAATCCTGCCCCTAGTCCCAGTATATATCTCAATATCAATTTTTTGGGTCAAGTAAACAAGAGATGTTTTAAATTTATGGTTTACAGTGCTAACTGTACTTTTATTAAGGATTATAAGCACATGTGCATTAAAATAATTGACTGAAATTAAAGTAGATGTGTATTGAAATAAAAAAAATACTTTTCAATAATCAGAACAAAATATTCAATTGTTTAAAATGCAAAGATATATGTTTTTAGCTCAAAACAAGCAAACCTGATATAAACAATATTCTGTTATGCTGTATCTTGTGTGAAAAAGTCTTGATATATCTGAAAATCTTGATATATTGCTTAGCTTTATGCCCCTTTAGTTTGGTAAGTGTTTGTCATCAGGGCTTGACATTAACTTTTTTGCTCACCAGCCACTGTGGCTAGTGGTTTTCAAAACTTACTAGCCACTCAGCATTTTCACTAGCCACAACTTCGGTGTTGGAAAATTAGGTTCAATAAATATTTAGCTAACTATGGTGTGCTTTAGTTTACTAGAACTAGATTTACAACCTTTTTGAATCAGTGCTTCAAACGGAAAAAAAAAATAAGTGTCAGTACTCAGTCAAAGTCAATCTCACTGTTTTGTACATTTAAGTTTCATTCCCACATTTGTGGAAAAAATGCACAAACTTTTTGGGAAAATCTGTGACTAAACCATCATATCCTGATTATTTAAATCAGGAACTGAATCAGAGGCATAACTGGTTAGCAGGCCTCTGCAGAGCTGCATTTTAAGAGTATGTATGCTTTTTACTAAGATCTTTACAAATGTGCATGAGCACATTTAGCCATTAGATCCAGGTGTGATGGGGAAGGGATCATCAGAAGCTGCAGGATAGAAGCTCTGCAGGACTAGACTTGGGCTCCCCTAAATTATATTCTTACCTGGTTCTTCCTGACCTCCCTCTCTCTCCTCTCCTCATTTTTCCCTCTCTCCCTCTCTGGACTGATAATTATACACAAATAAATTGTATTCAACAAGATGAAAAATTACATAAATATGAAAAAAAAAACAATGAAAAATTATTATTACTAATAAAGTCATCTAATTTTATTGTCAACCAAAAAGGCAAATTACCAAAAACTGTGTTTTCTAATAAGATTACTGAGAGGAGCAGCTGCAGACACAGAGAAAGAAACGGAGCGACGCGGCTCACAAATGGACCGATAAGCAAACAGCAGCGCTCATGCCATTTGATAAAACTACAATTAAAATGTATAACCCGCCAAAGTGGCTAGTTGGAGTGGCTGTGTTACCCGCCACGTCCTAAATTCACCCGCATTTGGTGGGTTGGCGGGTGTTAATGTCAAGCCCTGTTTGTCATTGTACATTGTGCCCATAGTGTACATGTTGTATTTGACATTTGTCTTCTGTATTAACTATGCTAAGACTAGTCAGAAGGTGTCATTACTGCCGTCCCCAGGGAGAACATTCCAACAACATTGACTTGGTGGGCCAGGGATGAGCCAATGACTCTCTGATCACCAGACGAACTCCTGCCCACTCAAGCACTGCAGCACTGAGCCAGGGAAGAGGATCTGCATAGTCGTACATAACTTACTTGTAATTCAATTGTTGTTTGTCTGATTATTGCAGGAGACACTGTCTGGTCTGCCAACAAGTGGATGCTGTCCATAGAGGGCCATGTTGTAATCCCACATTCTCCTCCTATGCCAGATTTCACAACTGCCTTGGCTGTCTACTTTGCCAGTTTCTATGTATTCAACATTGAATATCAGGTGGAAGCAGTCACAACGCTGGAATTTGTCCAGAGGTATTAGCAATAACATTCTAACTTTCTAAATTTGAACTATAAATATTTCGAACCACAACATTTCATACTGGTTATGAATATTAATTTGTATTCCGAGATTAAAACAAAGAATCAGATCAAATCTAAAAGGATTTGTATGTACAATTCTGTTCATTCAGGGCAACACATCAAGGTTCACGTGTCGACTTTTTGTCGAATTGTCGGCTTTTTTTTTTTTTTTTTTTTTTTAAGGACAGCACCAATGCCGCGGGTGGAAAATATTCTATACTGTTGTAACCTACTAGTTCATTTTGGTCTCAAAACATGGTTGTAATGTCAGATATTGACCATTAAAACCATGCTTAATAAAACGAGAGAGAGAGCACTTTCAAATGTTTATTCAACATCCTTGTAAAAAAATAGCATGGGCTTCTTGCGACTTCAGTACTCTGTGAAATAGTCCTCTCTGAAAACTGAAACCATTGCATCCACCTGTTTCGCCCTTTTTCCGGGCCTGGACTTGTCATAAACGCGTGCACCATCACCTGAGACTGCATGGAGTCCTGACAGCAGATCTCTAACCTTTTCGTGCACAGCTTCCATAACTTTGTCGTTAACTTAAGGTGTTTGTGGCATGGATCCAAAAAGGATGTGACAAAGGCTACCCTATGCGCGGTGCCTTTATGTTCATGTTCCATTCAGCGGTGAGATATGACCCACCATCGCGAGTGAAGTTGAATGAGGGTCAGGTGGATACGGATAGGAAATGTGCTTTTGTTTTAATTAAAATATTTTAAAAATAGAATATTTTGTTTCCTCGACATGTCAACACATATTTTTTTCTCGAGTGGAGCATGTGTCGAATGTCGGTCGTTTTGTCGACATAAAG
Source organism: Melanotaenia boesemani (assembly GCF_017639745.1). Lineage (NCBI taxonomy): Eukaryota > Metazoa > Chordata > Actinopteri > Atheriniformes > Melanotaeniidae > Melanotaenia > Melanotaenia boesemani. The sequence goes on from NC_055703.1 coordinate 10,744,019, forward strand.
TCCCATCTAGAGATGTCCCGATAAGGTTTTTTTCCCCCGAGTCGAGTCCGAGTCATTTGATTTTGAGTCTAGATTTTGACCACTTCAGTGGTCCATCAATTATGAGGAAAAAAAAATAGAAAAATGGGACGTATCCAATCTGTTTTAATTATTGTTATAACTGTATCGAATAAGATACATTTTTATATGGAGAATGTTTGAAATTACTTATTATCCTCCTGGAGTGCGTCAGTGACGCTACACTGAGAAGGGAGACCCTCGTGCACGACTAGTTGAAGTGTGTGTGCTACACAGCCCGCTGATCTGAGTATTGGGCAAGGTGTTTGTTTTTCAAATGGCGTATATTTGTGGTTTTGAACGCAGCTTTGCTCTTTCCACCACGTGAAATGCCCAATATACACACATTACAGATGGCTAATGCACTGCCCTCGCTATCCAGTTTAGAGGGGGAAAAGGCGATTTTGACGGCGATTGAGACCAAAACAAACATGCGCCATGATTAACAGTTTCTTCTACCTATCCTCACCTACAGCTCCGAAGTAAAAAGCAGAACTATATCTGAATGCAAGCAGTATAAAGGCAAAGAGCAACAACTTTATCATTTTCCAAAGCAAGTCTGAAAGCAGCTTTCATTGCAGTAAGACTAGATCTAAATAATGACGGTTCCTACCTGCCCAGGAGAAGGAAGGAAAGCGAGCTCAGAGTCGAATCATAACTTCTCTCGTTCTCAGTGCTCTCCATCTTGAAAATGCAAGACCAATGTTTATCTTCGTTTTGTCCCGCTTTACCCAGTTTGTTACCTTTCCCTTCAGCGCGGTGAGGATGGCTGGCTGCGTGCCCCGTGTTAGCATTAACATGCTAACTACCAGCTGAGTCCCCCGCCTGCTGTAAATTGTGACGTGAAAGTGTTGTTTCCATCTGCTCAACATTAATACTGATGTAGTGGAGTGTATTAAACTTAAAAATAAACCATAATAGAATTTTACTATCACTTTGTACTCAGGGATGAATTTAAAGTGTGATTCATGTTCATAGCCTTGGTATTATGTGATATTAATCCGATCACTTCCACCCGATACCGATCCTTTGAAAACCACGTGATCTGCACCGATTTCCGATCACCTGATCGGATCGGGACATCCCTAGTCCCATCCCTAGTTCTCAATACTCAAATTAGCATCAAAGAAATTTGTTTGTTTTAACTGTTAGGGGGCACCTTGACAAAGGTATTTGACTCTTAAAGTTCATATCCCATGAGGTTCATTTTGTATAAACGTCTTGATTTGTTCTGTTAGACTTCTGTTTATGTTCCATTTCAAAATGTTCCATTTTTATTTCTGTTAGGTTCCTTGCCAGGATCAACCCAGATTCGACAAAGTGTACAGCCAAGGTCCAGACCAGCAAGAAATCTGGCAAAACCGTGAAGCGAAAGACATCGGATATAAATCCACGCGTTGTCTCCTTTATGAATGCCTTCTGTGCATTTGATTGGCAAACTGGCTAGATTAAGGTGAGGTTATGATCCTAGCAATTATATATATATATATATGATGATGGGTTTGGTATTATATTTGTCAAAGCAGTCTAAGATATTTAACTACTTTCCACTGAAGAGAGAGTCATTACACTTTTTCATTTTCTCTAATAATTTCAAACTGGAAATAGTGATCTTTGTAACATTTAGTCAAATCTTTTTTGTTTTTTTACTATTTCTCAAATTTCAAACACAAATCATACTATGCAACTTATCATTCTGTAGCTAATACACCCCTTAATTTCTGAAAAGGGTTATTTTTATTCCCTTCTAAAAAAAAAGCCTTAAAGGAAACGTGTCATGCTTTTAAATCCTTCCTTTTCACATGTAAATCATTAATTTATGGTTTATATAAAGTAAAACTGCAATACTTTTTACTTAAATCGTTGTTAGTATAGCTCCACACACCCCTTCTTAACCCCTGTTCTGAGGTGTTTCTTTACAGTCAGTGAGAGCAACTCATATAGACACTGTCTCTTTAAATTTTAGCAGACATTTCACCCTTCCTGGTTACAGCGTGGTTTTTTCTCGGTTCGACTCCGCCCCCTTAGCCTCTTAGCCGCTAACGATCGGCAGAGAATGTTTTTCAAAAATAACATGGCCATATTTAGTGGAACCACAGCAAATACAGCGACGTAATAGATAGGAAAACGTAATAAATAGCGAAGAAAACTAAACAGACTGAAAAATATGACCCAAAAAGAATAATAAGATTTATATGCTGCACCGGAAGTGAATAAATTACATTTTTCTGCACTCCGGAACGCTCGGAAAAGACAAAAACAGGTATTTAAGGGCTTAAAAAAGTGGATTTTGCATGATATGTTCCCTTAAACGTTTCATGAATTTTTTTTTCACCACTGTAGTTCTGATCATGACCTACACATTTTCAATTATAAAAAAAGAAAAATCATTTAGATTAACCAGTGTTTGAACCAGTGTATGTCTAGGTCCATGTATCATTTGTTCTGTAATATTTATTTCAAAATTCAATCTATAGATAACCAGATTACTTTTCATTATTCTATTATAACCCCCCCCTCAAAAAAAAAAAATTAAGGGACTAGGGGCAGAATGAATGAATGAGACTCGTGAGTGACACCAGCGGCGGTTTGGTTATCTGCAGCCATCAGCCAAGCTTGTGTTGCAGCAAAACCTGTGCACAAACACTTCCCAGACTGTCCTTATTCCCATCACTGCACTGGTGATGCTGGGACGCTGGTTACTACGTGATAGTTTACTGCAGACCCCTGCACATGTTTTATGAAAGCCAGCAGCATGTGGAGCAGCAACGTAAGAAACTAACAGTGGGCCGTCTGTAAACATTTAGCTACGCAGCAGCTGCTCATTGCAGCTGACGCTGCTGCACGTTTAGTCTGTCAAACTCCTCACTGATCTCATGTCATTTTCTCATAAAGCGGTAAACACATGTTCTCTCTTACCAGCTCACTAGGAAACTAAGAGCTTCCGTTTTCAGTCCCCAATAATGTTGACGCTGGCTCCATGAGCCAAAAACATAGCTGATGTATATTAAAGGCAAGGCAAGTTTATTTGTGTAGCAAATTTCATGTACATGACAATTCAAGGTGCTTTACATAAAAACATTAGAAAAAAAAGTGCAGAAAGCAATAAAGATAATTAAAAAGAAAAGTAAAATCACAAAATAGAGATCAAAGTAGAAAGCGTCCACACGGCAGGAAAACAGGAAGTCAGCATTGAAGTTCCAACCACCTCCTCAAAGGCTAATATAAAAGAAAGTGATCTTCAATTCAAAATAAAGAGATGATCACATCTTAAACTCTATCAATGATCTTTATTATGCCATTCTATTTTTTCTCTCTGGAAAATGACTGCTTAATGTTTTCTCCCCTGTTGCCCTAATGAATCACAATATTTGAGCCCCATTTGTGATACTTTTCTACTAGTTGGCACAAGCTCAACTCAGTCAACATATAGTCGACTTACCTAGCACAGATCAGCTGTTGTCTTGAATTGAAACTGTCTGAAGTGAGCAGTCTTGAACTGAAAACAGAGTTTCACTTTAGAGTAAGTCAGGTTCATGGGGAAATGCAGCGTTTGTTGAACTGCCTTTCTGGAATTTCTTTCTTGTGGGAATGAGAGGGCAACACCACTTCACTGTGCTTTAGCATCCAGTGTGAATCCTGGTGTTAAGTTCACAGCGCTATGATTCAAGATTTTTTCAAAGAAAATACTGCTGTAAAGCTACAGTACTGCTTTTTTTCTTTTACATTGTTGCAAAAATAAGGGTTGTTTCAAGACTTTTTATTCACAGATTATTTAATTTTCAGGATGTTGCTGTGGAACCGCGCTATGGAACGGTTGGACTGAGTGGCAAGGAGGCAAGGAGTCTGTACTTGTAGTACAAAGCATGTTCTATGCAATTGTGTTTTATGGAAATGTTATTGCCAATATTTTGGCAAGTTACTGTTTTTACTCTTTTTTTATGGATACTATGGTTAGTAATATTGTTATATCTTCTGGAAACGTCATGCGATTATGTTCTGTTGATGCTATCTGTGTATATGTGTCCATTGATTTATTGATTCTTAATATACTTGGAGTACACACATTTTCACAGCACGTCCTATACAAAAACAAAATTTGGTTGACAAGTTATTGGCACTCTTTTTATGGATGTTTTGGCTAATAATAATGTACTGTGGTTTACATGTTCTAAAAGCTTGATGGTGATTATATTTTGAGCCAATGTTATGTATGGATATTAATATCCATTATTTTGTGATTAAACACAAGAAATAAACAGCTAGGAAAATTTATTTTTTGTTGTCCCAATTTAATCATTAAGTTACATCATAGAAAGATTCATGGAAGAGTTAAGATATTTAACATTGTAACTTCCCAAGTTTGCAAGTTTGCAAATTTTAGTATATGTTTAGTTAAAATACTATTTCTGTTGCCTGAACTGCATTTTTAAGTTATGGTTATTTACACTTAAAACAGCTGATGTATTTACGTATGCAGCAATTGAAAAATCATTTTATTTAAAAGTGAAATTGTACAGTAATGCGAAATACATTTTGTATCATTTTTTGTTTAAAGCCAATAACAACTGATATATAAAAGTGCAGAAAATATTCAGTACTTTTGATTCACAACATTCCTACTGTAAAAAAGACTATATTGTTTTGATTTACAGTTACAATAACAGTATTGGTACATATAAGGTACTGTGCATAGTTACTGTATTTAGTTTAGCAGTTAAGGCAATATTACTGTAATAGAAAATCCAGTACCTAAAATTTACTGTTATATTTTACAGTACTACTATTTTAAATACAATAATAAAATACAGTACATTTTAATTACGGTTTGATTTTACAGCTACAAAACCTATTTTACAGTAACTAACTTCTGAATTGCTGCCAGTTAATTACTGTAAAAAAATTTTTTACAGTATCTTACTTGTCAATTGCTGCAAGTTAATTACTGTAAAAAATTCACAGTATCTTACCAGTTGATTACTGTAAAAAATTTCACAGTAACTTACTTATCAATTACTGCCAGTTAATTACTGTAAATTTTTTTACAGTAACTTACTTGTCAATTGCTGCCAGTTAATTACTGTAAAAAGAATTTACAGTAACTTACTTGTCAATTGCTGCCAGTTATTTACTGTAAAATCTTTTTACAGTAACTTACTTGTCAATTGCTGCCAGTTATTTACTGTAAATATTTTTACAGTAACTTACTTGTCAATTGCTGCCAGTTAATTACTGTGAATTTCACAGTTGGTTCGTTACAGTGTACCTTTTCCAGCTTTTTTTATCTCATGCATAGAAATCAAAGAGTTCTCCATATCAAAGTATTCTATTCTCCTTTCCACCTCTGTTTAAACTTAATTCACAAATCTCATGCTGAGCTCAGGCAGAGCAAATGAAAAGTTCTCCACAAATACTTACTTTTTTCCCACAAGATTGTTTTTTACCTAATTTTATTTTTACTTCAACAGATATTTATTTCTAATAATCCTGCATTGTAAATTGAAATTAAATGATTTAATGATGAATGCAGCATAAAAAAAGTTACTATTTCACTTACATATGAAACTAAATTTCTAAATTGTGCTACCAGCTTCACTGTACACTGTATTTCTGATTTGTGGCTCTTTAATTGCTCATTTTGTTCTCCAAGGGATATACATATATAAATATATATATATATATATATATATATATATATATATATATATATATATATATATATATATAAGAAATATATAAGAAGTATATGAGAAAATACTGAAACTAAAATAAGTTTGGAGTGACTCTTTTGACTGTTGCATGCACCAGTGAACAAGAATGTGCACACCTGCACACCTACAGGCCTCACATACACAAACAATTGGGACTTATGGACAATGGGTAAGGCTGCAGTACAAGAGATGGTTCTGCTTGCGCCAATCCTGGCCGTCCAGCCACTCAATTTGGCATTCATAAATGGAAATATATTCAGCTTTTGCCCTGAATTAAATCCAAAGCAAATGTGATAAGAGTCATTCATGTGTTGATTTACATGCTGACAGAAAGGTTTTTACCAGGCACTTCATGATTGTTTTCTCCCCAGCGAACTGTTTAAATATAAACAACAGGGAGCCCTCAACGCAAAAAAGATTGCATTTTTTTTGTTTTTCTATAAACAACAGCAAGCTTCCAATCAGAGCAACAAGCATGGATGGCAGCTGTTTGCCTGTGTCTGCCATGACACTCAAATGTGTGTACGCATGTGGGCGTGCGCAATTAGTCGTGTCTGCATTAGCAGACGAAAATGATGGCTGTGTTGGATGTTGAAGCAGCGTACCTGGATTTGTCAGCAAATCCTGGAGGAATTGTCGTGAAAATCTGATGACAACACTCCGCCGTTTGATTTAGCATCTTTGATAGCGACACGGCTGCTCATTTCTCTTCATCACACAGAGGGAAAATGCACTGCTTTGCAAAAAAAAAAAAGAAAAAAAAAAGAAAAAAAAAAAAACATGCATACAAAGTCGGCTTTGTGGGTGTGTGTGGGGGCACATGAAAACAAAATGCCAGGCCAGCTGCCCATTTCAACACCATCTACAGACAGTTCTGTCTCAATTTACCAATTCCCCATTTTTAAAGCTGTATATTTATGTCTAATATGCAACCCACACACACAAAACGAAAGAAACAGACAGTATTTTTGCAATTCTACACCAAATATTTTACAAACTAGTGTCTGTGCTACTGATAGAATAGAGTGACAAGGAGAAGCAGGGCATTGACCTGCATTTGAAGTCGTTTTACAGACTCTTAATCCATAAAAAGGATCTTGTCAGCAGGGCAATGTATTTGCCAGTGGCCTGCTGGGCTGGCTATAGAGATGGCCAAGCCCTGGAAGGCAGTCTGGCTGGTGGGACAGTATGGCCAGAGTAACTACCATCTGCTGGGGAGAGATGTGTGTTTTCACACACGCAGCCCCCTTTGGCCACAGCAGTTTGTTGGGGTTTCTGCACAACTAGACAGAAGGATGAACAAGCTGAGATAAGCAGTAGGGAGGCCACAGGATGACCCTGAGAAACATGTAAATTAAACTCTGTGGGGCACATCTGAATGATCACATATATCAAGTACAGATAAGGCTTGAACACATGAATTTTAATGCATGCACAAACACACACAAGAGGATGGCCTTTCATTCAAAAATCCATAGTAATACACTTACAACTTATATATTTGTAGATTTTCCATATTCTAAGCGAGCACTGGCATTCCTTCCTTCTTTGCCTTATAACATACACACACACACACTTACAAACAGCAACTCAAAGACTGACTGTCCCCTAACTCCTCTGAACTGGCAGCACTAAGAGCTGCTGCTCAGACTGAGACTACGTTTTCTGTTTTGTTCGAGGGGTGACGACTGGAGCTGGTGAGCATAGTGAAAGCAGAAAGAGGCAAATAGCTCTACAAAGAAGCATGGGTCTTGTAAATGAGTGCAAAAGCATTTAGTGGCAACAAAGCCAGTCAAGAAAGCTCACCAGAATGTGGGTTGACATGTTTCCTTGCCAACAAGGCAAAAGAAGACTTCAGGATGAAAACGTCAAGATTCACTAAAAGACTGAAACCCAGAGGAGCAAACATGTATGTATTAGAGTAATAGCTCATTGTTTGTTTAGGATTCTGCCCACAAGAAATTACCAAGTTCTAAAAAAAATATGCTTTTGACTTTTAATTGTAGATCTTTAAGAAATCTTCAATATCTGTGTTGGACTTGCAGATATTAATTTAAAAGAATCATAGGCTAAATCCACCATATGTAAACAGATGCACAATAAGAAGAACCCAAGTCAAATCAAATGCAAATCACTCATGCAGCTTTGCAAATGTCAATTTGTGTTGACAAAATTTAAAAAGAATGGGGTGAAAGGTCTTCTCTCGCTTGTGATAACATGCTAATCCCACCTCTCCACACCCCCACTCCTGCACATAACTCATCAACCTGTCGCATAAACAGAACAAAAGCAGCATCGTCTTTGTCATCAGTTCACAGAGCCAAGCCTAAATTCACTTCGACTTCTCCGACTTTGTGTAAAACAGTTTGATCATGTGACGCTCACACTACCTCCTTACATTAAGTGGCCATGTGTGATTATTAATCTTCTGACAAGAGTGACTATTCATTGATCTGATGAGAAAGTTCCAGATTTATTTCCTGTTTTTATCGATCCTTAATTTCCTTAGCCACATATTGATTTGTTGTGTCATTTGAGTATCCCCTCTCCTCCTGTCATCACTTTAGTTGGTTTCCCTTCTAATTTCTTCTAAGAGGCGGGTTGGCTCATTGATTGGATATTCTTTATTAGAATTGGTTAATTTATTTATCGACCTAGCCTCTGTGGGGGTGTTTTGTTTGACATTCTGTGGTAAGTCACTAAGTAAAAGTTGTGTCACTGTGGCTTTTAAGCTTGAAAGGAAAAATATAAACAATGATGGTCATTTAATATCTGTTGCAAGAAGGATCTGCTAGAAGTTATATAATTCAGTCAGATTTCAGCATCATCTTTATTTATTTCTTTTTTTAATGGATGATATTCAACAGGATCTCATAGGAGAGCTATTGTGAGCTCCAGGTGTATGACACATCAATGAGTGTGATATTTATAGAAGCAATCGCCTGCACTGAGCGTGCTCTGACTTATTTGCTCCCATGGGACACCTGACATCGTCTCTTTGATGTAAGCCTCTCAGTTCTTAAGTCCTCAGCTGTATGGGCATTTTCACAATACAGAAGATGGGTTTATCTGTCAAGGGGGCCATTAGAAATGATTTGTTGGTGATTTGATTTTCATCCCACAGAGTATAAGGCCGCTTAAATAAAAACTTCCAAACAGGCTGAATGGAGTATGGAGGCAACCTGATGATGGAGCTGTGGCATAATATCTGAGATGAAAGGAGAAAACTGTGGGGGATCTTGCATTTGTGAACTCTTCCGCTAAGTCGGATTTGAATATGCTCATTTGTGTGTGTGTGTGTGTGTGTGTGTGTGTGTGCGTGATGTTCTCTGGAAAGTTAAAATGCAAAGCAAAACATGTTTTCTGCATTAGGATTGTTGCTTGAATGCTGTTTTCTTTGTAGGGCTTTCACTAATTAATGAATCTTTTTTGGACACCTGCAAGAGGTTCCTGCAGCTTCACATTTAGGGCACTGGGATCTTTTATATCTCACACACATCAGTTGGTTTTCTCTTGTCTTATGCTGCATCTGCATAGGTTTACAATAAAACAGCAATTCTTTTTGGATGGTAAAGGCTTTAGGATCTCAGCATTTGAGTACATATAAAGAACCATATTCGTATCTAAAAGTGCTCATCCTCCACAAGGCATCTGCCGACAAACTGTCATTATGGCAAGCATGCTAAAAGTAGCGCTGAGAAAATGGTTGTTTCCTTAATGAGCTACAGCTAGATCAGATGCTCCTCTGCCTCCTGTGCCACTCAGGTGAACAGCAGCTTGGAAAATAATGTTCTCCTGATAATACCCAAGCAGCCACCAATGACCCTTGTCCTGCTGTTCTCGTTAAACTGCTGTTAACCACTCATGAAATCGGTGCATTTTAATTAAGGATCTCACACTCGTTTGCCTCTTGCACCATCTTTAATTGTCTATAAGTTATCACAGCTGGAATAGAAGTCTAACATCTTGTCGTTTTGAGGCGAGAACACATTTCACATAATATAAGGACATGTAAAAAAAAATGGAAGAAAAATTATATCATTGAAAAATAAATTATGTACAGACTTTAAAGAAAATCACATAATGCACAAATGCTGTTTCATATGTGAAGAAAAATAAATAAAACAGGACTTAAAGAGGTCATGTTATGCTTTGGGCTTTTTTTTTTTTTTTTTTTTTTTTTTTTCCTTCAGTGAGCTATTTTTGTGCATTTAAATGTCTATGAAGTTTCAATGCCCAAAGTCCACACCAAAAGGAGTTTTTCTCTACCACAGAAAATACACATCCTGAGGCCACATGCATAAAATTCTGTGTAGTTTCATGACTAAAACTGTCTGTATGCACAAAAGCAAAAGTAGGGATGAGATTTCTTTTTGCTACATTTATGAAGTTGGGTTTTATGGTTCTCCTTTAATAAAACATTCAGCCTTTTAATCAATGCATATACTTTCTAAATGAGTAACTTGCATTTAAAAGCACTGTTTGCACCACAACTAAACAGGCATGTCAGTGTAAGGAGCAACAAATAAGAGTTGCAGTTTTACGAAGACACAATCTGTTTCTGGTGGTGTTTGTAATGTGATGATGTTAACATTTGCCAAACCCCCAACCATCAAGTGATCTCTCGAGCAGCAGATTACAGGTTTATACATGGCTATTGTTACAATTCATGTAAATAAATGACATGTTTATATTGATTTTAGCTCAGCTTTTGACTCACACACCCTTCTTAAAAAAATTATTCAGCTGGATGTCAATGCATTTTTAATCAAGTGGTACCACTCCTTGTTCAACAGGCCACAGCAGGTGATATTCAACTCTGTTTTATCTAACATTACAATAATATACTTATATTGTACACAAATGACTGTGTCAGCTCCCTGTCGGGTCAATATGTGGTGAAGTTTTCAGACGACACTCTCAGTCTGTTAAAAATTTGTGGCAACTTATGCAGCCAGAGATCTGGTGTGGATAAGCTTGTGGATTGCTGTGATGCCCACCAGCTTCAAATAAACACAGAGAAGAGAGTGGAGATGCTAGTGGACAACAGGGCAGTGGGAGATCACAGTCCTGTGGCCATACGTGGACATAACATTGAGCATATCAACTCATACGGATACCTGGGGGTTTACACTGATAATAGCTTAAGCTGGCACTCACGGGTGGAGAAGGGCTGTGCACTAATCCATCAGTCTTCAGTATGTGTAAAAATATTATCTTATATTTTAACAGACAGTCTGTTTTAAAGTATGACATCGCCAGCTGGTTTGGGGACTTGACAACAGAGATGGGGACTAGAGTCTGGGACTTGGAGTCACACTTAAGTCACATTTCCAGTGGCTTGAGACATTAATTACTTTTAATGTATTTATTTATTTATTTTTAATGTTTTTTTTTAAATACATGGTCAGAAAACCCCATCAGAAAAGAATATTGCACAAGAAATTAAGGTTTTTCTTTAGTTAAGCTAACCTCAGTATGTTCATTTAAATGACAAGAAAATGACATTACTGCTTCTAGTCTTCATGAAGACAAACTCAATCTTGGTTTTGTTCCAAGTCATCAAAATTCTCTTTGTTCTTACGATGCATCAATCCAAGCCTTTCAGGTGGAAAAGACAATTTTACATCTTCACAGAGTGTTTCATAAATTTCGATGTTGCATAGATAAACACACAACTCCCCCTCCCACTTAACACCTGCTTCCTTTTGCCAGATTATTTGGCTTTACCTGAATTTCTTTTCTCTCCTGACATTTGTCAAATGTCAGCTGTTCTACTGTTCACAACATACACACATATTCAATCTTTTTTGGGGGTTTCACATTAGTTTTGGTAAATATTTACTCATTTCTGGGTTCCAGGTCACTTTGACTTGTTTGCAACAGAACCTTTGCTCAGTTATAACTCCCTATCTCTAAAGAAAGGACGCATCTGGTGTTAATGTTATTCCTCATGCAGAGGAGCAGTTTTGCAAGAGCCCTGGATTGCAAGACTTCACTGAGCCATTTTAGATTATATCAAATATGTATACATGCTTTAACATTTAAATGCAACCACATGCTCATTTTGTTGAGCCATACGGCACCGCACTGAATTGTCGATCATCATAAAGAGACAATAATATGAAATTAGAACATGATATGTTCTCTCTTCTTTCTTTTTAAACTACCCTTGAAATACTTAAGCACCAACTGTGGTCTAATGCCAGAAAAGTCAGAACAATATGTAAGTATTTGTTCTCTACTTTAAGTTGCACTAACAAGACTTTTTAACAACGCCAGCTCAGTCTGTTCCACACACTGTGCCAGTTTAAAGTACCTATAACCAGAGCCTAACAGGCTTTAAATTTAAAAATAAAATGGGCTCTTTAACATAGTCAAACCAGATGTGACTACGCTTCAGTACTCTTATTACAAAAACATAAGACCTTAACTGTTTAACCAGCTACACATCAACTTTGTGTTTGGGATAGGAATTTGGACTCTATTTTCCCAAGCTTTATTATTTAGTCCTATAAAGATTATATGGTTGAAAACATCAATTCGGTGAAGTTAACAGAGATGACCATGTAAAGAAGGGAAGTGAACCCAAAATCTTCGGTTTCTACCTCACTTTTTTTAAGATCACAGAAGTCAGCGCCTCACTAAAAGCAAGTTTTTTGGAAGTGCGTGTTACTTTCAAGCCCTTTTTATGTTCTCTCATTAGCTCTGTTGTTGTTCATAGACATTTAATTCTTCCTTTTAGGTGATTTGCGCTGCCTCTGGGACTGGAAGACCTGATGAGGAAGTCTGTCATCTTGATGTCATCATCTTTTTGGACAGTTCTTTGACTTTTATACCTTTTTGTTCAGCTCTTTCTTTTAGGTCAAGCTGACACAAAACTTTAAACACTGAAGATAAAATCATCTCATCTTTCCTTTTAGAAAGCCTTATGCAACTACAATTATAAATGATTGTGATTAAATCACAAGTCAGAAGGATGAAAAGCTAATTATTTTCCTAAATGATCTAAAGAAGTTTAAAGAGAAAACCTCTTTGCTGTGTTGCTAGCAGCAGGCATTCCCAGTCATAGATAATCTCCTGTTTAATCTTAAGCATACAGAATTACGTTATCTGATTTGTGTTAAGAACACATTCAGTTTTAATTGCTTAAACACTTGTAATCCTGAGAAATGTAGGATTTTGTGTATTTGTAAATGCAGTCATGCCTTCTCACCTCGCACCACAATGGTGGTGGACTTCTTGGCTGGGTTCCCCACATTGTTACTTGCCACGCAACTGTAGATTCCCGCCTCATCCGAGGAGATGGCTGGTAGCGTGAGAGTTCCCCCTTTTACCACGCTTCTCTGTGGCAGGCTTTCATTGGTGCTGACCCATGTGAGGATTGGGGGTGGTTCCCCCCCAGTGGTGATGCACACTAGGGATACCGTCTGACCTGGATTTACCACGATAGGATCCTCCACCAGCAGTTTGATGGATGGAGAGGCTGTGGAGAAAGACAGTGCAGGCGTCAAGATGCAAAACCATCTTCACACTGTTTAATTTGTTCTGCTGCACATTACGGGATTATGTAAATTACTATCTACTTTAAATATCATTTAAAAAAATGTGATTTTGGATGTAATGAACTGATTATGCTGGAAAATCAATATTCCTCTTGAGTACCTGTCTTATTTGTGAGCCTGAAGATAACACTCCGATCAGGAATCCCACACACATTTCTGACTGAGGAGATGCAGCTGTAGTTGGCATAGTCCTGAGGACGCAGGTTCTTCAGCTTCAGTATCTTTGTTTCCCCCTGCAGCTCAGACCAAACCAACAGTGGTATGCAAATATGTGCAGAAATATCAACATAATCAAGTAAAAGACATGCCAAAAACTAGATCCTGGGAAGGCGATGACAAAGGCCAAACAGCTCCCAAGAAAGGTCAAAGACATGAATATGTATACAGTTTTACCAAAGACAAAAGGGAGAGAAGAGGAGAATTGAATATATATATATATATATATATATATATATATATATATATATATATATAAACAAAATACAAATGATACTTTTATTTTTCTAAAAAAAAAAAAAAAGACAACTAGCTCAACACTGATGGGTGGATTACTCCACAGAAAAGGCCTGCAGTATTTTCGGTGCTGAGCTCCAGAAATATGGATGAGCTCAGTAGGGGATCTCTCCACAGAAATGGCTATCTCATGGAGAATTTGTGTTTGATTCCAACTGGGCCTGTCAGCCACAAGCCTCACCCAAAAGGTTATGATGAGGATGTAACCCTTTGATCTGGCTGACTCCGGGGTGTGGGCGTAGGGATGAGGAGGCGAGAAGGGAGGCAGATTAAAACATGAGTCAGACACATGCTGCAGCCGTCCAAAAAAAACATGGCAGCCACTGATGTCTTTCAAACCCTTTCATACCCACGGAGGCGCAAGGATAACTTAATTGTATCACATTAGCCACGGAACCCACATTCCACCTTCTTTATTTTCTGTCACCTCCTTTGCTTTGAAGCAGATACCAGGGGATATGGTTTGTAGTAATCTGAGTACAAACTTAAGTCAGCGCAGGGGGAAGGCAGCAAGTGGAAAGGAAATCCATTGGGAAAATCAAAAAGCCATGAAAGGAAAAAGAAAAGTCAAAATGCATTAAACCAGCCAGACTGAGGGGAATGGTGATCATACTAATGAGAATATTGACCACTAAAGTATACAAAAGCTTCAAGAAAACTCTGTCCAGCTTCATTTTCATGTTTTAATGTCATTTTTGGGAACAAAGAACCTAAACCTGAACTTGAAATCTTTGGCTGTTAAGACCAAATGAAAGCTACACTAATCTGTGACTTCAGAGAAAGTGACATAGGTATGTGAGGATAAAATAGATAGAATTTTTTCTATTAAATTCTGAAAAGAACCATTTTAGAAAATGATTTAAAGCTGTTATTATTTAATTAAGTAATACTTCATAGATTAGTGCTATTGATACATAGAACATTGAGTACTGTGAAATACTGTGAAAACAAAGATCCACTAACATGACATATTAGGTTTAAGTTATATTAGATGTTTTTTTTTAGCTTCTTTGGTTTATTATAGACCTTCCAGTACACAATTGGACTGTCCATGTGCAGGGATAGGCATTCACATCAGTTAACACCCTTCTTGTTACCATTTTCAACTTATTTAATTGCTTATAAATCTCTTTACAGAAAAAATAGCTAACTTCCTAATGGCTCATGGGACACAGGTAAATCAAGGCAGTGCAACACTATTATACCAACTTAATGGACATCAACTGCATTCAATAATATTGTTAAATTTAGAATATAAAGACCCAATTATGAGATTTTCTTGAAACATGGGACCAGTTAAGTTTTCAGACAAATTCAGACAAATCCTCTAAGAAAAAGTCACATCATCAAGAGAATGAAATAGACCTTACACAGTCGTGCTATTCTCTAGCACGTTGTGGGAAAATAAGGGCACGAGATGTGAGAGCAGCAGAAATGACAAGGTTTCTACATTAAAACTGCAGCTCTGAGCAGCGGTTTTATTGTCCAAACCAGTTCTCTGTACTGAGTTTGAAATGCTACCACTGCATTTTTGCAGCATCACTGGGAATATAAAACATTTGCAAGGCTGAAAAAAGGTGTAGAGGGTAGGAGGAAATGAAGAATAATGGAGGTAAGAAGGTATAAAGCTGAACCTAAAACAAATCTCTTCCACCAAAGCAGAAATCAGAGGAGAAAAAAGTGGACTCTCAGCTGTTGCTTTTATTGGGTCCTCTACGAATGAGCCCCTCTATTGACTGAGGAGGTTTTGGGCAAGTTTAGACATATTGTACAAAATAATAATGACATTTGCTATTTCTATAGGCAGGATTGTTTTAGGATTGTTAGAATCATGCAATCCTAATCTCTGGGAGTGGAGGAAGCCTGGTTTGCAACTCCATTCTCATTCACTCATGTCATTAGTAAATTATCTCTACCATGTTCTAGATCATAACTCAGAATTCATATATCATCATCTCAACAACCATCTCCATGGCGATAATTTCTGTCCTAAAACCAGCAGATGTGATGACTGAAGTTAAACAGTCAACATTGATGAAGAAACTGATAAAACTGATCTGGATAAAAACAGCTTTTTCCTTTTATCATTGAAGTGTGAGTGTTTGTGCCGCAGTGATAAAAGTCCTGCAGCAGCATCACCCAAAGTAAACACCTGCTGATAAAATACATCATTGGCTGTTTGTTTTACATATATATCTATTATATATATATATATATATATATATATATATATCTATATCTAAATCTTATTTCTATTTTTGACCTGGATATCTGTGAAGTGTGTTCTGTATATAATACATTTGCATCTTGTATTTTATTCCTAACATGGAAACTTGACATGTTTTGTTTCTTTCTGAGCCCTTCTGTACTTTTCTGATGTGATTGTGAACTTTACAGGTCTGTCTCCTAATGGGGGACTTATGCTGAAAGGCTGATGTGGTTAATGCTGAGTTGGGCTGTGCTGCACATCACTAGTGATGGGGGTTAAAGGTATTTTTCTTGTTATTGTGACAGGTCTTTGTTCAGCAGCATTATTTTCTGTGAACAATCTCATTTCGTGTCCAGTTACTTCTAGTGATCTTGAACTGAGAGGCGGGTGTAACTGCACATTATCTGTGATGGGCGGTAGACCTAAGATCTTTGTTGTGATCTTGGGTCTGTTTCTGCCTCAGCTTTTTTCTTTAAACAAACTAGTTTCTGGTCTAGGTTCAGCTGGGGGATGTGGCCTTAGAGGCGAATGTGGTGTAAGTTCATCTGGTGTGAGCGGCACATTATCTGTGATGGGCGGTAAAAGTTGATTCATTGTTGTGATTTTGGGTCTTGTTTCAGCACTAACTGGACCTGCACTACTTTTAGGTCCAACAGAGTCTTTGGCGTGACAGGCTAGGGGTTTATCTGCTTTGAATACTTTCTCTGATTATCTCTTTGACTAAACAACATCTAGATTCATTAAAACACAGTTTCTGATTTGTGAAACCTTTCTTCTATTTGTGAAAATGCAAATTAGGTTCATTTTATGACGTTTTTGGCATCTGGACTCCTTTAGACCAGGTCCTGTGAAAAAACTACAACTCTTAGACTCTTCAAACCTGCACTTGAAAAGTCCTAAACAACATCTATATTCATTAAAACACAGTTTCTGATTTGTGAAACCATTTATGATGCATATTTATAGCTCATTCATTCAAGGTTAGTGTCAAGTTATATTGTGACTTCATTGTTCAATCCCTGCTCTAAATTACTGATTCAAATTAAATGTGGTTTAAAATAAATTATTAAAGGTCCCATACTTTCTAAATGTTTTCTAAAAGTCATTTGACTCCCCGTAGCCAAAAAACAAGTCCCCAAACTGAAAAAATCCTGCTTCCTCTCTCACTTGCTTGCTCCACTTTATGGTGAATATACGTTTGAATGGGTGAGTCTGAAATCTCTCCCCGTGTGACGTCAAGACGGGAAATGAACACTCTCCTTAGTTGTGGATACCGCCATTTACCCGTCCCCAGCTGACTGAGCCTGCCCTCTAAAAAATCCCCGAGTGGGCGCCATTGTTTTTCCTGCTAATGCGAAAGAGCAGCGAAGCAGGCAATTGCTCTGTTGATGGCTGCATCAGAGAAAAACAGTTTTTTTTTTTTACTCCCTTCATCTGAGCTAGTGTTAGTTTTGTTAACAAAAACTAAATGAAAATATTCTTGTCAACGCACATTTTTCACTGGATGAAAACTAGACTAGATGAGACCAAAACCCATTAATAAACAATAACTGAGACTAAATCAGATGCATTTTAGTGGACTAATAAAGACAAGATGAAAATGTAATTCACTAAATAAAAACTGGACTAAAATCTATCGACATTTTAGTTCACGAACAAAGACGAGACGAAAATTATATTATATTATTATCGCCAAAATTCGTGATTTATTATTTTTTTTTCTTCATAAATCTGTACTACTGGTCACCCTTTATGTCTGTCTGTAGCTTTACAAATATTTAACCAAAGATATAAGATGTAAAACACCATACCAAGTTTGATGACGTTATGTCCAATTATACAAAAACCATGGAGTTATTCATTTCTTGAAAAATGCTGTTAAAATGTTTGTCTTCAGGCTACCATCACAAGAACATTTGATTTGAATTGGCATCAATATTAATATAAATAAATGCATGTAAACATAAAAATGCCTGCAATTATTTCTGCAGAAAATAGGATAGCTATGTTTTAAGTATGAGTTTTAAATGGATTGTTAATTAAGTTTAACAATGTTAACACTACTCGGCAGCCATCTTTCTCCATTTGGCCAAACGTCAATTTCTCTCTTTCTTTATTTCCTAAGCCTCTTTTCCACTCTCATGTCCCTCATTTCTCATATACTTTCATTCCCTCTGATGCCAAAGCTCCATGTACAAATAACATTCAACTCAATCAATTCAAAAACTACAATTCCTTCACAAGTGACTAAACAATCTCAATCAGTTCTTTGTTGAAGGCAAGAAATCCCTTTTAGGACAAAGCTTCTCAATTTTTAGACAGTAAAGAAAATCCACTTGCTAGACGGACTTACTTTCTACATCTGCAGTTTCTCAATATGCATGTAAACCGTGAAACTGGGTTAGAGAAATCTAGTTTAGCTATTCATTGGGTTAATGAGTACACGTTTCATTGTTCTACTGTCTCATTGTTGGGGAGAGTCAGCCTTGATGTAGGTTTGAACACAAACAGAACTCTTTTTTCTGGCATAGAAAGGTGAATGAAACTTATAATATTTTCTATAGCACAATGTTGTCTTTGAATGAAAATTTAGATTTTTTAATAAGAAGCTGAAGGGTTACTTAAATCTGTGGAGAAAATACACTTTGTTGATAACACTTCATGCTCTTTACTCATTGCCAAACAAAAAGGCTGAAAAAGGTTGTCATTTGCATATTTGCAGGATGAGATATACATTCTCAGTATATTCCATCAAAAGTGTATTTAATATTATTATGATTGATGCATACTCTCATAAATTTGTAACCACATTTGTTGGGGCACAAATAAAAAAGAAATACACAAAAAATTAACTCCTCAGCTATAATCATCCTCCCCCTATATACACCACTATGTCATAAGATTCTGAGCTGATCCAAACTGAGATGATTTACAAAATACTACTGGAACTATAATGAAAATGTTTGCTAGATTTCCCTTTATTCACTACTTTATTTTGCTTACGCAGCCTCAGCTGCAAGTTTTAGAGGATCCAACACTGGCTTCTGAATAGTAATGAGTTCTCTTTGAAAATGTTTTTCATGTTGTAAATATGTAAATTATTCCTGCATCTCTGGATTTTCTTTAACAATTATTCCTCTGTGCATTTTTTAACACTTATATTTAAAATATACTTATGATTTTGCTTGTTTTGTGTTTTTCTCTTTGTTTGTTTTCCAAGGTGGTCACAATTATAGGTAAACCTATGTACTAAGCACAGAGTCTTGAATATATTTAGAAAGAAATGCAAATAAATAGGTTTCATTAATTACAATTTAACAACCAATGTCATTGCTGTATGCTGACCTGGAGACTGAGTGTTAAAAAAAAACACCCCATTAAGTGAATACATGTTATCTTTAAAAAATGTTCCTAGATAGGATACTGTCTTTATGGGAAAATATAGACAGAGAAGAGACAAAGTAAAGCTTTTTAGTTGGGCAGTAAAAGATTTTGTTCTTTGCAACGCCCATAAGCTAAAGAACACTCTTCCAACCTACTGGCAAACATAGTGGAGGCTTCATCATAATGTGGGCCCCCTCTGTACTCCTCCTAGCATTGGAGGCATTTAATTTATTAAACGGAGATCAAGGCATTTTAGCCAAATAGTTTCTAATATTAGAAAACAATTTTTGAATCAATGGTCCAAAAAAAAAAAAAAAAAAAAAAACATTGCTCAAAAGATCTTAATTGTGTTTAAAGCTATTTTCTTTGTATATTTTTTATTAAAATATCTGAATAATAATAATATTTTGCCATTGTTCAATAACTGATACAACTATTTTGCAAATAGGAAAAAGGTATAAAATTCTTTATTCATAATTAAAAATTTCAATAACTGAACCAAACTCTGCTGTAACAGCAGTTTCTTGCAAAAAAAAAAAACACAAAAAAAACCAACTTTTTTTCTAGTTGTATGGCACACATCATGACCGCAGATTACATATCAAATAGTAATATTTTAAGGCATTTAGCTGTTCCTTTAGTTACCTAAGTTAAGACGCACATCAACATCACGTTGGCTCTGTCTTACCTGTGTGAAAAATGGTTCATAGATTTCAACGCCTTTGTCTGAGCCCTGCGTCAAGACCTCTCTCCCACGATGCCAGCTGTAGCGTACAGGCGGATTGGAATTGGCCACACAGCGAAGGAATACAGTCCTCTCATAGTAGAACTGCTCTTTAGCCTCTCCTATACTCTGGTGCACTGTAACCACCGGGTCATCTAGGTCTGTGGAAAGATCACAGAAGAAAACTTTCAGTAAAGACATTTTCCAAAAGTTGAGAAAGAGCAAGTCTGGACTCAGTCAATGACATTCTATAATAATTATTTGTATGGCAGAAATATATAGAATCTTAGTGCTTATCAGTTAACAGAAATGCAATCTCACAAAATCTGTGCTGTTTGCTTGAAGTTAAAGCTCTGGCTGAAAGGATCAGAATTCTCATTGCATTAGAAGAGCTGGTTATCGGCATGCACTTTGGGGTCGATATGATAAAGG
This sequence comes from Melanotaenia boesemani, assembly GCF_017639745.1. Taxonomy (NCBI): domain Eukaryota; kingdom Metazoa; phylum Chordata; class Actinopteri; order Atheriniformes; family Melanotaeniidae; genus Melanotaenia; species Melanotaenia boesemani. The sequence goes on from NC_055703.1 coordinate 10,764,614, forward strand.
AGGTGAGATGCCCACTACTTTAACTACTTAAGTCAATAGGATGCAGCCCAAGGGCACATTGACTTCCCAGTCAAATCGAGTTGCTGCGTATGCTCCAACCTGCACTCCATTGTGAGCTTTAAACAAGAGAAAAGATGACAACAGCTGCACACAAAATGATGTTTGATGTCCATCACTTCAAAGGATTCTGTTTAGCTGGCCTCTGCTCTGATTTAGACACTCTGTGATTTGACACATCTATCCATTTCCCAGCAGATTTGAGGGAAGTTTTACCCGAACGCTAGACAGCTGGTTATTTGAGAAAGCGCTTGTGGTTGATTAAATGGATTCAAAGTTAATCATCTTACTCGGCTATCGCATTAAGCCCTTGCAAATGGTGTTCATCATAGTGGTGGTGTCTTTTAGCATGCTAATACTCGCCTTTTAGATTATGTCCATTTGCACGCTCAAAGAACATGGGGAGCTAGCTGTTTCCCTTTCATCTCTGACCAAGATGCAATCAGTTTTTAACACAAGCAAAAAGGCAATTTAAGGAACAGGATAAGAGAAACTAATGCAAGTTATCCCTCCTGCTAAAATTCAAACCAATAAAGGCTGACCTTTCCTATATGAAGGGGAATGTGATTGAGTGTATTAATGAGCAAGTTAGTGTACCAGCAAGGGAGCAAAAAGGTGGATGACTGTGCTGGTGGGTAAATATGTGTGTGAAGCTTACAGTAAATGAATGCCCAAATCTTTAATGATTATAGGCCTCCAGAGAAAAACTACACACACACCTCAGGTTTTATTAATGGATGGATTTGTTGCTTTTAATTTGGGAGCTTTGGCCCACTGTGGATTTGCTGAGGATCAGGTCCTAATCAAGGTGCCTGCAGGCCACAGTGCACGGCATCCAGCTTGGACGCACCAGCTAGAGAATGCTGATTCCTCAGTTTCATTAAAGACGTGTTCTGCCCTACAGCCCCTTAATCAAAATCTAGCAGCGGTCAATACTTCATCCAGGATCCATTACAGTGTCTCAGGTAAGAGCAATTACCTTTGAGGAGGGGGTGGGGGAGACAAAACAGGGGTGGGTAGGGGGGGTGACAATGCTGCAGAGGAGACAGAGCAATTGCGGGGCCGTTTCAGAGGGGCAGATTGGTCTAAGTAAATACACTGATTCATTATGGAGAAGAGGGAGAGAGTATGAAACCTACATCTTATCTGTGACTCGGCCCAGTCTCATCTGTTTCCTGCTTCAAATAGTCAATTTACCAACTCTGGCAAAACGATGTGATTCATTGACAGCGCTATCTACCTTGGGATACACATGTCTTCGAATGCCAGTACCTGTTAAGACGCCATGGTGACAAAAATGAGATTGTGCTTGTGAATGTGTGCGTTAGGTGTGGACTGGTTTTAGCTATTAATAGGGCCAAAATGACATGCAGAGAGGAAGTGGATGCTAGAAGCGTAGAGATAAATATGGAAATATGGAAATGTACGCACTGGATTAAAATTTGATGAATTTCAAACAAAATTCCACCTCCACCATCACTCTTTCTCCCGTAAGGATGTTGTGTGTGTGTGTCACTCTTGTGCAATTAGCTTCTTAAGTCACGCTTGACTGATTGTGAAGCTTAAATCCTTGAGCCCAGAGGAAAACTGTGCTGTACAGGCAGCCTGCGCCAGAGTTGTTAGGGTTTGTAATTGTAGGTTTATGGCTTCACAGGCCGGTAAATCTTCCCATGTACAGCTAAACGCTCCAGTGCATTAACCATAGCATCACTACTGCTCACCTCTACCAACCAAGACAAGTCTCAAATCTCTGGGTTTCTCTGATATAAAAAACATTGGAGGGAGGGGGTGTAGCATGACATACAAATGTGCAAATGCTCCATGCAATGCCTGCGTGACTCAGAGGAGGTCTCACAAGTGCGGCATTATAAAAACAAAAAAAAAAAAACCTCTGACATCCAGTTTATCTGCAACCATTTCATTCTCTAAAGTCAGAAAACCTCAAACAAAACCTGAAGATGATGATATTCCCATGTAAATACCAGAAAGTTGACTACTACTTTAGAGGCCTACCAAAACATTTGTTGGACAAATAGGTGCAGCTGAGTGGTTTGAATAAAAGAAAAGATGAAAACTAAAGAAGACGCTTCATTATCACATCAAACCTTGGCTCATCCCTTTCATGTCCCATCAGTCTCTCTCTAAAAAAGCAAGAACCTGCATGAAAATATGTGCATTACTCCACTCCACTTATCCACACACACACACACACACACAAATATACCCACATTCAGACCTTTGGGGCTGTCCTTTAGCTGTTAATTCAATGCAAGTTGACTTTTTTTTTCTTGGCTTTGATCTATTTCAGCCAAAACACCTGATTTTCTGAAGTCACCGGAGAACGGTGTACCAGCCATCAGCCATGAGCGACACAGTATGCAAATAATTTCACCTAATGACTGTCCCAGCGGGAGCTGCTGACCCGAATGACGTTTGTGCCTGTCATGAGCAGGAAGAAGCCTCTTATGTCACAGACAAGCAATTTGCTTTATTTTGTCTCAAGACAGCAAGAGAGGCAGAGTAAGGTATGAAAAAAAACCAAAAAAAAAAACGGGATCTGAGAGCATGTGAAAACATTTTAAGTACTTCTCTCCAAATGATTGCAGCAAAACTCTATGTTCCTGCAAACCTCAATGAGCTTAAGCCTCGATTCCTCCATCACTTTCAAGCCTTCCTAAAGAAAGTTCTACAAGCTTTTTAATCATGGGGGCTAATTAGTTTTTCATTCACTGTTATTGCACTTTGCTTAGTTTTTGTTAAGACAATATGACATGGTGTGATATGTTGTGTCTAACTTTAAGATCTAGGAACAACAATATGATTTTATTAACAGTAGATCTGAAATACTTGCAGAACAAATGCCATCTGATACCAACAAGAAGCTTCCATGTGAAAAGAGCTGTAATTTTTTTTACATAGTGGAAATAAGGAATTACACTTACTGCTGTAATATGCATGCCGAAGTACGTAGTGGTTACATTTAACCTGGAGTAATAATGATTGCCCTAGCTCTTTTAAAGAAACTTATATAAATCTAAAGTGTCTTCTGTAGTACAACAAATAACTGCTTAGCTCCAAGACCAGCTGCAAGTTCATTATTTCAACATTACCGGCTTTGACCTCAGCTCATACCACAATCTCTCTTACTCCACCTCTCTAATTCTTGCTTGTGTACATAATTTTTGGTCCTTAATCAACAAAGGAATAATGTGCAAATATTCGAGTCTGTTGAACACTGGGCTGCACACGGTCTCGATCAGTCAGTAGCTGCACTCTCCATTTTCATGCATGTTCTGTATTTTAAATGCTCATTGAACATTCTTTCTTATTCTTCAAAGTTGATCTTCTCTTCAAAGTTTCTTCAAATGATGAAAGCCAGAATATCACTGAAGTGTCATTTACCTTGAAGAAAAACATGGTGCAACTTGGAGTGGGTAAATTTATATACAGTCAAAGAGTGGGTGTGACATGAAGAAGGATGCAGAAAGAAATCTTTGAAAGAACCTTACTTTCAGGCTTCTAATATGAAATCTGAAAACAAGTCCATATTTACATAATCAGGGAACAACAAGGAATTATTCTTGCTAGCTGTTGAAAATGTTTTTGTGTGAATACCTGAGTTTGTATATATAAAGAATCTCTAACTGGAAACTCCAGTTAAATAATACAGTGTAAAAACGCCATAAATAGCTTACAGCATCACAGTGTTATGTTCAACACACCACACTGAATAAGGCAGCACAATAAAACATGATGTATTGTTGATGGTGTGTAATTTCCATGAGCCAAACATTGCACTTTATGCATTTCTATTGTGCAGATCAAAAGGTTAATAAGCTACATTAGCGATATATGACATCTATCTCAGGCAGAGGCTTCTGATTGAACATGTGGATCCAACATGTAATTTACTGTCAGAACATTCGCTTTCCCTCCATCTCGCAGCTCTTTGGTAACAGTGACCTCCACCTCATGGATACACTGCATGATAACTGCCTCCTGCTAGCTGGATCTATTTAGTGTCAGCTGTTGCTTCATTCTAAAGTGTGATTGTGGTGGCGGATGGATGTGTTTGGAAGCTGGGTGAGGGCATGATGCATCTATTTCTGCAATAAGTCCACTCTGACGGTGGTGCCTGTGTAGCAGAGATATCTCAGTGAAGTGAATATCATTCTCAGAGCCATGAAATATGAGCGGCATCAGCTTTATGTGCAGCACTGCTCTTTCTCTCGCCCAAAAAGAAGGAGAAGAGAGAGAAACCAGAGAGCTTCATCACATTCATTGTGTGACATCCCAATGTGACAATGGAAATGATAAACAATGATCAGCCACAACATTAAAATCACTGACGTGTAACGTGAGTAACACTGCTTAACTTGTTAGCAGGTTCTGCTCGGAAAATCTGCATCCTAGCAGTACAGTTAATGTTACCCTAACACTTGATTTATTTTGCCAACCAATTATAATTCCCACATGGCAACAACACTTCCCTAGAATACTGGTCTTCCCTAGCAGGACACCAGTGGGCCCAAAATTAACCTGTTTGGACCACATAGAGTCCAAAGTGTTAACTGGCCTCAAAACTCCCAAGACACCAATCTCATGGGATCAGAACAACAGAACCAACAGGATGCAGTGCTATAGCCCTGACACGACAGACTCCGGGACTTTGTAAATACCACAGAGCTTTTTAGGTGGCATGAAAAAAACCTAATCATACATGGTAAAGCACAGCATCATAAAGTAAAATGCTTGTCCCTAATAAACATGCTCATTTATTATTGATAAGTCATGCACACAATATGCAATCTGTGTGCACAAATAAGTTATCTGTGTTTTATGATGTAAATTATTTGTTGGGCTTTCAAATAACTTTACAGAACAAGGAAGGTGATGATTCTCTTACTAATTGGTGCTCATCACCATATGGTATCTGCTTGGCTAGCTTCTCTTATCCTATCATTTAAACTGTACTAATCAACACATAAATAAATAAATAACAGGCTGTTATTTACTGAATAATACCATGTAGGTGCGATGGGTATAAGTGAAATTGGAGAAATTGGGAAACAATAGCATACCTTACTGGTTATTTGGAAAATACACATGGCAAAGAGCAATAGCTTATGATAATTTATGCCTATAAAACAGTCACCACCTATAAGATGGCCTATAAGAGTCCTCCTAAATCTAATCTATGTGCATGCAGGCAGTATGTTCACACATACTATAACCATGATCAAGGTATTAACCTCTATTCACAGCTGTTAGCTGTTTACATTGATCTATTTTCAATCTAAAATAGATTTTTTTTTTCACTTGTTAGATTTTTTTGGGTAAAATTTCCTTTACATCTGTGCCTTAGTTGACTACTCCTCCCTGTGTAAGCTCTATGTATTATACTTCTCTGTTGCTTGTTGAATTATATTCTGAGGCCAAATTTTACAGTGTTTTTTGTTATATTTTCCCAGGGATACAATACAAGTGGATTGCATGGTTCTGCAGAATAGCACCTTGTCCAAGTTGAATGAAATAACAATGATCTGTCTTTCCAAAATGGCTGCTGAGTAGTTAGACTTTCCTTAAAGAAATAACATTGTGACTGTTCACATGTTCAGTTGGTGTCCAGTCACATGTGATTCATGTATAACAAATCACAGCCAAAGAAAACCACATAGGGAGGAATCATATGTTAACACCATTATGTGAGTTAGCTGCTTGAAGATGACGTTTAACTAATAAGATGGAAGCTCTGGCTTAAAAAAGAGACTGAAAATCAAATCCCAAGGCTGTAATTCAAGTTTTATGTTTTCTGTACAGACATTAATACTTTTTTTCCCCTGTGGTTGCATGAATGTCCACATTGAAATAGTTTTTTTAATAAAGCTGTCCACTAATTAGGTTTGGTGGCTTCATGTGAGCAAATCCATTCTACTTATTACCCATGAACACTTTAATATCTGTAGCTTTGAACTGAATTCTAAGTATTGGATCATTTTCAGGGGGTCAAAATTACTATTTTCCAAACTGGAAACGGATAGACCTTTGCAATTTGAGCCTCATGATGATTACTCTTTTTTATTGAGACTCTACCAAGAATATTAACCCGATTGGGCAAGTTGGGTTAAGCCCTCTACAGACACTGCCATGGGTGCTGAATTATTCATTTCATATTTCCACATTCATGTATTTACTTGCTGTTATATCCCTACAGGGCGAGGGAGAAAAATATGTCTGTCTTTTACTAGAAGATCTTCTTTATTTGACTGCCTCTGTCTGACATTGGCACCCTCTTTTCTTCTAACTCTATCTGGAGCCATCATTGGATATGACGTTGATATAAGTATGAAGGAAATGGTTAATAACTCTCTCTGATGCCACAGTCATCAGACCTGGTTAGGTATAATTACTGCCAATTAAGTAGCTATGCAAAATGGATTCAATGGGGTGAAAGTGAAAGACAAAACCCTCCAGCTGCTGTGAAGCGGAATAACCTAAATGGACATAGAGGAGAATAGCCTTGTTAGTATTGTAAGAAGACACTCTAATGTCTGTAAATGAATGTATGATGGTTTCCTCTAACAGAATAGAGTCATCCTGTGCTTAAACTGTGCTATTGCTTTAAGAGCTGGAGCTGTGTTTAGGTTGTTAAAACACCTGCACCTTCATCTTCTTCAGGTTTTCCAATTATCCTGACTTTGGAGATACGAGGCATGTCTGTAGGTGTGTGTAAAACTGGACACCACCGTGTGTGTGCGTGCATGTACACACAGACATTACGTGTGATAAATGGAAGGGCAGACGTCAGCAGCATCACTTCTAAGGCTGCAACCCCTCACTTCCTCCTGGTGATGGAAATGGGGAAATAATGAGGCCCAGTTCGGCTCTGTGTGTGTTTTGTTTGTGTCTGTATGTGTGCTAGAGGTGACGAGTAATGAATCTCCTCTTCATCCTCTCCCTTAGACAGTTTTGTCTGCCTCTGCCCATCTCTTCTCTAATTCATCTCCCTAGAAAACAAGCAGGCCACAGAGCACTGGTCTAAACAACACCTAGAAACTCACCATTAGGGCTGGAGGAAAAGCACCAGTGACAAGATGGAGTTCTTTTCTGGATTCAGCCTAATGACCTTCTGCTTCACTTTGTCTGGACAAAATACACCCATGGATGTGAACTCATTCTTAACTATGGTATTTTAATCATAAATAACAGGTGATTCATTATGCTGATGTCGCAGGCTATTTTTTTCTTCCATTTTATGTCAGTAATTATGAGGAACCTTCAATATGCAATCAGCTTTTTAGGGAATTACTGGTATTTTTTCTCTTAAAAAAAGAAAACAATTTAAGCAAAAAGAAAGAAATTTAGAGGACCAGGATGGCTGTATTAAATGCAGTAGGCATATCTGTGAGGTATCATAGAAACAGTACAGAACAGAGATGCAAAAATCCATTTATTGTATAACAGTGTGAGAAAAAAAAAAGCCTCTGATGAACTGCCTTGTTATAAACAGCATGTTTGCCTCTACTTAGCCGATGGCAGTTTGACCACAGATTTAATATCAGATAAAACACTTTTTAAAGTCCTTTCAATTGTCATTGAAATACCATGCCAAACAGTGACTGTATCAGCAGGTATGCCCATCAAATATGAATGATAAAAGGTCTTTTTTTAAAATGGCACATACTGTCCATGGCATCAACTTGTTTCAACATTAAATTTCTGTAACTTAAGGATAGTATTTTATGTCATAATGAATGGCTCTAGGGTTAAATAACACATTTCATACTTATTAAAATAACATTCCTCAACAGGTTGTTGCCTTTGAACATCTGTCCTTGTCAGATTTTTTCATACAACCTAATATAATTCACAGAGAGACAGCAAATGATGTTTCGCTTAAAAATTCTCATTTTTAAGGGCATATTATGAAATGAGAAACTTTTTTTCAAAGCACATATTTGAGTGTCCTTTGTCATTACCAGCTCCTGATCCAGCATAAAAACCCAAACTCGGCACTTAGAGATATGTTAAGACTTAAGAAACACTGTCATAGATTTATACTTCACACTTCCAGGTCAGAGACAATTTTGATTAATGAAAAAAAAAAGTAATGCATCCATCTGCAAATTTCTTAACTCAATATTTGATTCAGAGGAGATGCAACGCAGTATCTATGACCTTGTCTCAATAATTTGAAGATGTTTTACTGCTATTGAATTAAAGAAGAACTAATATTTTTTGAGAACTTGTAAAATGTCTCATTGTCACTGCCTGTCCTGCTAAATCTCCGTCAGCACTCCCCTGATCCTCCACACCTGTTCCTAATCCTCACACTCCAATCAAGTCAACCTGCCACACCTGTTTCCCATTGACTCACCAGCCCTTATATTCCCCAGCACCACATTCACTCCCTGTCGGACCTTGATGGATCCCGCTCCTTTTCTGTACTTACTCCGTGAACCTCCATTCAGCCCTTCCATTGCCTGAGTAAGAGATTCCTTTCTGTTCTCCTGAATAATGAAGTTATGTTAACCTTTTCCCTGTCTCCGTGAGGTCCATGCTCAACACTCACGTTCAACATTTTACTGATTTTTCTGTGTCCTGTTGTAAATTAAATATTGGCTTATGTCTTCTGCAAATTATTGCATTCTGATTGTATTTACATTTTCCAGAACATCTTATCTTTTGTAAGAATATTGGTATTATTTTTTTATATCAGCTTGGTGCGTGGTAGTCATAGCTCAGTTTTGCTGTGTGTGCTGTTGGAGTTTTTACTGTATGCTCTTTTTAATTAGGACAGAACTTTGTGAAGAGAAATGGCATCGACTTGCTTGCTTTTGCACCTATAAGCTGTGGCTATGAGGAGCTTTAAATTCATGAATTCAAATGTAGCTGTTGTAGTGTTCTGTGGAAGGAATTTTTGTAATTACCAAGTATAGCCTTTGTGAATGAGTCCCAAGTCAAACAAAGTATCTCTCTGGGTTTTATTATAAAACTGATCAATCAGATCAGGGAGTGTATATACCGGAAGGAAGTGCAGCATTTCTGCTATACAGGTTCAAAGAATCTTCTCTCACATTATTTATAGCCCAAAGAAGCGAAGGTCTCATCATACACACAGACTGTTATCAGTAACCACGTCATCAGCTGTCCGTGCATTGTTCTTCTTCTATCTGGTACACACTGGCCTGGTTGTTATCCTGAGTCAGGGTGAGATAACTTTGCAATGATGACAACAGCACTATCTAAATGCATGTCTTATGTACAGAGTAGAAAGTATTGTTCAAAACAAATCTAAGCAATACTCAGAGTATGAACCAAGAAAAAAATCCACATCAACAGCCCTATTGTGTATTCTGACCAAAGCAGGTATGTCATGAAGACCTCAGTAGGATGTGTCAAAAGAGTATTACATCTTTCTTATAAGGTAAGTAGAATTCTAGAGAAATATCCTTTATTGTTTTTGCCCATATCCAGATACTGGCAACAAGATAAATAATAGTTTGCTGTCGATGTTGCCTTTCACACCTGGTGAAAAGGTGCTGGATTATAAAAAAACAGATTCAAATAGAAAATCTAGCACAAATTATCACATTAGCATACACAGCACAAACAGACTGCAGTATCTTTAAAGCTATTAATGGGGAGAAAAACAAGGCAAGAGGTTGACTCCACTCTGATTAAGAGGCCACTCCCTGGAGAAAGTCCTTGAAAGAGTAATGGGCAGTCATGAACTGGCTTTACTTCCATTAACCACACCGGCAAACATTTACATAATGTACACATAATGTGCTGATTCATTCTGGCCTGATTCAAACAAGGCTCAGATAACTGACCGTGGCTGTATCACACCATTTATCACACCCGGTCATTTACATCAAAAAGCACTTAACAGGAGGCAAACATATATCTATGTCTACATGTATTATGGGATCTTTTTAGGAAGTTCAACATCATATTAGAGGATCTCAGACCACATCATACAGAAATACAGAGATGGAGTCTGCGGTAAATAACTAGGAAATTCCAATAACAATGTAATGACATTTTGCATTGTATTTATTCACTGTACTATAAATAAATAAATGGAACCTGGGCAATAATATAGTTTCTGAATAACTGCCCAACACACTACATATCAAAGATGTAAAAACATGTGCTTGGTTGATCCCTCACCTAAGAACAAAAATCTATTTTATTTTATTATTTTCGTATATGTTGCAACAGTTGCAACAATGATGCATCTTCTGGTTACTCCTCATCCATTACTTTTGCAATAGACAGAGAAAAAAAAAGAAAAGAAAACTACAGGAGAAGATTAACTGAGACAGCGCTGCCAAATTTCACTTTCCAGCGTGAGCGAGATTGGCATATGTGTGCGTGTCTGACGAGGTTGGGGCTTCACATTTGTGCCAAGAGAGGATGAATTTTAAATGCTTCATTAAAATATGAGCATCCACATATGACTTTCAATTCAACTAAAAACCTACTAAATCTGGACACACATACACACACACAGAAGCTGTGCAGCAGACAAGGACAAAAAAGCCACAGAAAACGACAATTATTATTGTCCTCTCAATGATATTTGGGTGAACTGACACTTTTTCTTGTTACAGTACAGAAGGAAAAGAGATCTGGTTTCTTTCAGGATACATAAAATATACAAATGATTAATTCAAATCACCCAAATCTTTTCTGCTTTGCAGGCCAAGTTCTTGGAAAAAAAATCCAATGCCTCATGATAATTTTAGTGCATTAACTTACAGAAGAAGAAAATGCAGACAAAACTGTTTTAGTGTGTGAGACTTAATCAACAATTTGGAAAAACATACTCAAACATTTAAGATTTTACAGGGTAAAATCTGATTTTTACTTACAGAACTAAAAACTAAAACTGACAGCTCTAATAAAGTTTTAATAGAAGGTATCTGGACTTCATTACTTGGTTGTTTAAAATCTTTGACCTCTCTTCTTCAGTTCTAACTGGTTGCTTGTGAGTTTCAGACTTATACTCTGCTGCAGTATAAAAATGATGACAAGTCTGCATAACGACTTGTGGTGTAGCATCTCACAGCGTGATGTAAGGACAACTACCTGGTCCTAAACACCTCCAAGACCAAGAAGATTGTCAACATCAGAAAAGTCAAAAAGACAGAACATCTTTCTCTGTGTATTGGGACACAGTAGAGTGTGCGGACACAATAACCCTTCTTGGAGTCAACATGTCCAGCAATCTCATCTGGGCCACCAACACCTCGAGCCTGGTCAAAAAGGCCCAGCGAAGACTCTTCTTCCTCAGAAAGCTGTGAAAGGCCCACCTCCCACGTACTCTCATGGTGAACTTTACAGGTGCACCACAGAGAGCATCCTGTGCAGCTGCATTACATTCTGGTATGCTAGTTGTACAGCAGCTGCACAGAAGGGCTTGCAATGAGTGGTGAAAGCAGTCGAGCGGATCATAGGGACAAAGCTCCCAGATCTGGAATTGGTCTACATCAGTCGACTGAGAAATAGGGCCACCAGCATCACCAAAGACCCCGCCTACCCTGGTTTTTTCCTTTTCCAGCAACTGCCATCGGGAAGGAGCTTCAGAGCTCCAGCACCTCTCAAGTGAGGAACAGTTTTTTCCCCAGAGCTGTGCTCCTTTTTCATTGATGGGCAAAGTTCACAGAAATGTAGAAAAAACTTCTGGATTTCTCTTTCATATAATAAAAAACTGTACATTTGACTGGACCAAGAGTGATGCTCAGAAATTTAAGAGGTTGAAGGTTTAAGTTATAGTCTTACTGTCTGCAGCAACTAAATATGAATTCCAACACCAAGAGGCAAATCATATGCTGCATATTAAAATGTGCAATAGCTGCATTGTGGCAGTGTAATGGCTCTGGAACAGTTCCATTTCTCATATTATAAACCCCATTTCTGGAAAAGTTGGTCATTTTCTAAAAAGCAATACTGCATTATTTTCTGACCTTCCAACACAATGCTTCTGACTTGTTTTGATGGCACACTGACATTCATTATGGACATTCATGGAGATGTCATTATCCTGCAAGATCCCGAGGATGACAAACTGCATTTTACAACATTTTGTTTTTCTTTTTCCAGCCAGGGGCTTCATGACGTTTGAGTCACTCTAGCATCTGGATATCAACCAAGCGGCAACCTTGGCCGGTAAAATGTGAAGCCTATGCGGAAGTGCAAAAAATTGTAGTTCACCCCTCATCTGCTAGGGGCTGGCTCCAAAACAGAGCAAATCCCCACAGACTCCCATGTTGAAAAGGCCAACTTTACAGCAGAAATAAACATGTTTAAAGCCTGGTACAAAAAAACATTTTAGGATTAATAGGTCAAGTTTACCTTCATGACAACTGTGAGGGGGGTGAACTTTTATCTAACGCATCCGTTTGGATGTTTTTCAATCTTAAAAGTCGGCATAATTAGGGGTGTCTCCTTTTGATTGACATGTATCCAATATCCGCGGCAAGAAGGGAGAGTGTAGCACAACCACGGTTTTTAGCCAGTTAACATTGCGCCTTAGCTTTAGCACACCTACCTTCATTAGCCGGTTAGCTCACATTAGATCCAAGTTGGCTCAGTTAGCTCTTAGCTACAGGCAGGCCGGAGTTTGACAGACACCAATCATCCACCCCCACGCTCACAGCCCCCCTCTCAGCTCCTTTGCCCATTTTTGTATTTTCTGGGAGCGACGCAAGCGTGACACTGCTAAGATGATGACGGTAGGAACTGTCCAACGAGTTTCACTTTTGCTCTTCAGAAACCTAAGGGGGACGTCACAGAGGCTCCGTCCATCTTTTATATAGAGTCTATGATATCAACACAGTGACCACTCTTTGCGTGTACCATGGCAGATTCAGCAAAGAAACCCAAGGGGCCATTATCATAGGAAGCTAGGGAAAGAACAAGGGACAAAGCAAGAGAAAAGATGAGTCAACACTGGACTGACTTTTACTTGCTGGAGAGCACTCACAGAAGAGACAGAATGCAAGACAAATGCTGAATTACCTTTATTAGGCACAACCAAAATGCAAAAATCTGCCAAATCTTGCCGTTTTAAATATAATGAAGTTGGTCAGTAAAGACACTGAAATCATTTCTGAGGACTTGTGGTTATTGAGTGAAGATTCTGCCAAGTATATCAATTACAGATTTAATTTCTCATTACATTGTAGAAATGAGGTTTGTATCTTTGGGCCTACTTTCATTTCTGTCTTAAACTGTTTCATTTTCAGCCAGTGTTTGCTAAGGTTTAGGAAAAGATTATGGTTAAGGATTAACAACATAATACAAACATAAGTAAGCTCTATTTTCACTATTTATACGTTTTCCAGATCAAAAATATATTCAAAAACATGTAAGTATTTCAAAGTTTTATCATTTTATGTTATTTTTAGGAACTTTACCTATTTTAGCTGAATTTCGACTAAATGCATCAGTTAGCACTTCCCTGGAATCTCCTCTCCAGAGAAAGATGTAATTTAAAATATAAAAAGAAAAGTATAATTTATATTATATCGTTTGCTATGACAGTAATCAAAGCTGAGAATGTGCAGTACAATCAGGAAGTCTTTTTTCTCAACACTGTGGCTCATGATGGGGTGATGATGCTGACATTTTTCATGTGACATGCAGATAATCAGCAAGAAATGTTAATAATCTACTCTGGAAAAAGGGGGAAATAGGTAATCCATTCATCCATGTAAGAGTTAAAATAAATCCTTCACATGATTAGAAGAAGGTCCGCCGGTTAATAGGTGTATAGTCCTCCAATCTAAGCTATAACTCAACCTATTGAACTTGCCTCCAGCATCTGCCAAATGCAACTGAACCTACTAATCAATAGGCTCCCCTGAGATAACCATCTTACTCACTTTCTTGTGCATATACCCAAATATACTACCAAGTCTCGTCTTTAATAAAACTCTCTCCACGTTATATAAAGCAAGCAAAGAGTCCTGACACCAGTTATGAGAAGGAATATAGGTATTAATAGGTAGTGCATAAGCCTCAGTCAAATCAATTTTTTTTTTCTTTTCTTTCTTTATCTTCACACATATACTCCAGCACCTTCCAAACAGGGCACTGTGAATTGGACACCTGATGTGATCAGGAAGAGCCAAGTCTTGCTGACCAACTGGATAAAGCAAAGCCGGCACGTCTGCAAAACAAACACCATCAGCTCCAGCTTGGTCTCTGAGCTCCTTCATGAACTCCATCGAGGGCGGGCAAACATAAAGCAGACACACTTCCCCAAGTCACCCGGCTTGCTGCTGCACAGTGTTGCACAGCTAAGGAAGCGTATGCCAAGACAAGTTAAGCCTTTGACATGTTTGTGTGAGTCAAGACCTCACTGGTGGAGAGTGTGTTCATGCATAAGCATGTGCTTGAACCCAATGGGCAGCCTTCTATTTTTGTTTCCTTTCGCATGCATCAGCACACAAAGAAATGAACACACACATTCACACGTCTCCAATCTAGACGGACGCTGCTGTTGCCAAAAAAATAAAAAATAAAAAGAATGCTGGCTCCGTCTGGAGCCCTTGTGCTGACAAACACACAAAATCAACACACAATGTCTTCATTAAAATTCTCTGGCTTCTGCACCAGCAGTCTGAAGTAAGGCCTGTTCAAGTCCCTTCACTGATAACACAGAGAAGCGGGCTATTGTCTTATTTTAATCCTTTTGAAGGATTGTGGTGAGAAATATCAGGGAAGAGTGAAGATGTGTGTGGAGGCTTCAATGAAATATTTCAAGCCCAGTGAGTTGGTTTCCACAACATGTCCCACACCTGCTCCTTCATGTTCTACATCCAGTGACAAATGACTGTATCACCAGACAACATTGCCATCATCTAGCCATGGTTGGCACATGGTTGCACATGGAAACTTCCCTTGATGAACTGTGCCACTCTCACTACATCAGAAAGGCACGAAATATATTTAAGAGTGACCCCTCCCAACCTGGACATCACCTGTTTGAACTTCTGCCGTCGGGTAGATGTTATAGAGCATTGAAAACAAATAACAGACTCAGGAATAGTTTCTATGCATATGATATTTATGCATTAAACTATAGGGTTAAAAAAATACTAAAAATGTCTGATTCTAATATTGAGAAATGCATCAGAGGATCCTACAGATCCAACTGCCCTTCTTTATATTTGAAGAGGAAAGAAGCAAATATTTGGCTCCGTTCACAACCGCTATTATAATGATATGTGGATGATCTGATTACAAGTAGACGGATCTGAGCACTTGTGCTCACACTTTAAAATGTGTCATCATTTGCCTCCTGAGTGACCCGTTGTGATCAGATCCCAGTTACAGAAATAAATCCAAATAAACATGATCAACAACCAGGACATCAGGAGGTCTTCTGATATTTCTGTAAAATAATATCCAGTAATCTGAACTACATCACAACTCAGGGGTATAACAATAATTTAAACATTGATCAGACATTAGTATATTAGAATTTAAAAGAATTTGTGATATCAGCAAGCATTACATTACTGTCCATTGAATCAACATTATATTGTGATCAAACTGGTGATTTACACCACTACTTCAGACATTAACAAGTTCCAAATTTTCCTGAGTCCCATTTATTACAGAATTATTTATGAGGATGTCAGTAAATTCAGTAATGTAACAGAAGTGAGATAAGAGAAGAGCATGATCTCACAGAGCTCAGTGACAGCAGACCTGAGTAAGGTAGTGGTACTGATTCTATCTGGCCCTTAAAACATCCATGTCAGCCAGTTTTCTGTCTTGTTTTCTACACAACCTAGCTGTGAAAACGAGTGCTACGTCTCTGCAAACACAACATGGTTGTGACATTCAAAAAACAAAAAAATTTACATTTGAGCTATTTTGCCACTGTAAAGCTATAACACTCTAATTATTAACTAGTTGGTTATTCTACACAAAACTATTCTTTTACATCAGCAAGGATCACAGCAATCCAATTCAGATCAGTTAAAATACAATTTCTACTGTAAATTCCTAAAATTGGGTATTTAAAAATAGCCACATGCCGTGCAGTCCGGTTTGCATGAAGACATTCTTGACACATCATGCAGGGACAGACCAGGGCATACTGAGCATTTTCCCGGTGGACTGACACAGTTTATTTATTGGTCTGACTGATCCATAAAACTCAGTAGATCGGTGGTTCATCTGACACTCCCCATTTAGCTGTGGTCTCTGTGCCTGAATACCTAATTTGTCCAAATAGTCAGTACTGAACCTTCTTTCCAGAACACCTGCCAATGAAACACACTGACTGCCACCAATTGGTTCTCTTAACCAGGCTGACCCAGTCAAATAGTTTTAAACCCCTTTTGGTTCTGTACCAGTGGATGCAGCTACCTGTCAGAACCAAGGAGAAGAAATAGAGAAGATGCAGAGAAACTGTGCAAAAAAAAGAAAAAGAAAAAGACACTGTCAAATGTCCAAATTCATGTGCAACAGCAGGGCATTCATTAGCTGCCATGGATGATGATGATGATGGTAGAAGCTGTGGGAAACTACACTGCTTTTATGTCTGTTTCTGTTTTGAATAAAGAGACCCATTAAACCCAGTAAGTCTGATTCATATGAGACAGTTGGCAGTGAACACACTAGCTGTTTACAAAGTTATGATAAAGTGACGAAAACACGCTAATAAAACACCTGTTTTATTACCACGTTAGGTTGTTCACATACATTTATGAATTTAGGTGATGATGTCAGTGTTTCCGGCAAGAGAACAGCTGGTTAACTGGTTGTGTTCACTGGTTAAAACGGTAGATGTTAAATTTAGTTCTTCTATGTCTTCCTGGACAATAACATCTTACTGAAAGGGTGAACATTATTTTTAACCACCACTCATCAACATTAACAGTGAGTAAGCAGCTTCCTGAATTTCTTTATTAGCCTATTTGTTATTGGTTGTGGGCTGATGGTTGGATACTTCTGGCTCAGAATTTAGAGGAAGCTTCGGCATAGGTGTTTATGAACAAAATACAGAAATAAAACACATTTTAAGACTGTTTAGTTATTTACATTTTGGCCCACATGCATCTTTTTGCCTCTTTATCAGATAATCCAGTCATTCTGGCCTGACTGCATCATTATGTTAAAGAAAAAAAAATTAAATAAATCCACTCAGTCTTTTGTCAAATCTGGTTGAGATAACATCTCCAGAAGAGGAGAGGAGGCACGCTTCTTCACTTTGTCTATGAACAGTTTTCTTCAGATCCATCATTTCTCATGTCTGTTCTGTTTTCTTTCTGCATCAAACACAAAGCAGGATGAATTCTTCTCAAATATGCACCACTGTGCTGGAGTATAGACGTTTATTTTATTAACAAATGATACCTTTTGGAAGTATTTAACGTGTCCACTCACTGATTCCTGCTAACTCACTCCAGGTTTCTAGTAGTTTTAACGAATTGGGTGGTGACATATTTAAAAGAGTGCAGAGATTTGTCATGTGCATGACTGCAAGTGGACCAGTTGAGAGGAAAATGATGCTGTGTGGTGGCGCTCAGTTGCATGTTGTACGGATGGCCCCAGAATGCATCAGTACAGTGTGTTACAGAATGTAGATGAAAGTGTCCTGGACCACATTTAAATTAATCTGAGCAATCCGATCCAAATTTGTCTTCAGTCTGTCCTGAGTGCATTATCATCTGGCTTGAGTCCAAAAAAAAAAAAAAAAAAAAAAAAATCCCATGTGAATAGGAAGCAAGCATGATACATATTTCAAAATTTTCTTTTTTTTCTTTTCTTTTTTTTCTTTTGGGTGTTTATTTATTTGGGGGGTTGAGTTTTTTTTTTTTTTTCCCCTTTTGTTTTAAGTCTGTCACTTCGGTCCTTTTTACCTCTGGCCAAGTTTCTCGTAGATATATTGTGCTTGTGCTGGCCTGCAATAAGCAGCCCCTGCAGAACTCTTAAGCTCTCCTCGATCGGTCACTCACTGAAACATTAGATGCTGCAGCAAAATTAATGCAGCTGAAATTAAATGAGAACACTGAAAAGAGTCCCCTGTAGGAAAAAGAAGAAAGCATCTTAAGCTTAAAATCGATCAGTGAAGGAGCTGGGCAAGGTTCTTTATTAACTTTGTAGAGGACTTTCCCCACAGACCTAACTATGGACAAACACAACTGAGGTGTCAGCAGGTATACAATGTGCTTAGACAGACTTCTGAGCTTTGTAAATACGTTAAGTTTGAGTTTGCTATATAGCTAATATCAGCTCCTCTGGGCTGCCAGGATGAGTTATTACCATCAATTATTCCTTACTGGTTTTCTTGGCTGCTCCAGGAGAACTCTTAGAAAACTTTTAGTCTGTTTTTTTTCCTATAAGTATCTATTTATATTTCCACATATTTGGACATTGGCTGCAGTTGTTTCAGAGGAATGTGCAATTTGTTTAAGTCACTTAACACTGAGCTACGAATCATTCAAGATTAAAAAAGGCACCTAACTGAAGGTTTGAACCAGTGGTGTAGTCTACTTAATTCTAGTGGGTATACTCTGATAAGAATGGGTGGGCTGGTTCTTGGTGTGGTCGGATCCCCAATATATTGTTTCCTCACAGCGGCGTCAAGCCAGATGTTTATTACTTTTATTATTTTTCTACTAAGAAACAGAAACTGTGGAGTTCTTGTTTGTGTATAATGAAGGGAGGGGGGACGGCTCTGTTTGTGCATATATGTGGACGCATGTCTGACTGTGAGAGAGACAATGATGGGTGTGTTTTTAAATTGCATAAAGTGTGTGAAGGCTTGTTTTACTTTAATATGCATACATTTTTTTAATCATGTAAAGCATGTTGTGTTGCCTTTGGCAAGAAAAATGCTTTATAAATGAAGTTTGATATAAATTGATTAACAGCTGCACTTTAATTAACCACTGAACAGCCACTGACAAACAAGACAAATCCATTTTCAATAAATAAAAATTCATGAAAAAATATAGAGGCAAACATTCCACTCTTGGAATAGCTTGAATAATGAAACAACCACACATAACACACGTAAGTTATTTATTTGATGGTGTACAAGGTGTCCTTATTAATGGACATTTAAGATGACTATGATTTAACCATAGTAACATGCTAATATAGCGTTAACTTTGTACATTTAAATAGTTTCTACGAGTGTCTGAAACAGTGTGATTTGACTTTGTTTTCTTTTCATGTTTTTTCTCTGCGTTCCCTCTCCATTAACTACTCGTACCGCCCAAAAAAATCTTCTTCCTCTTCTTTTTCTGCTGCTGCTGCATCTTCTTCTTCTTCCTCTCATCCGCCACTCTTTAATTCGGGGTTGTCTAGCAACCAGCCACCAGCTGTTAAGGAACGCAGGTCAGGATCAGCACAGACGGCCAAGCTGCTTTCTCTCTGCGGTGGCTCAACGTCACTTTTGACGGAATTCCTCATGGTCTAAACGGGCCAGCTTCGTGGCTAATTTATGACTGGGAAAGTGAAAGTTATGTCACGAAACATGTTGACACGCATCTTTGAGCATTTTTTAGTGGTTATACGGAGATTTGTGACCTTTTCTAGTGGGTATACGGCGTATACCTGCGTATCACGTAGACTACACCACTGGCTTGAACCAGCCATGTGTTTACATATAATAGACAATTTAGCAAAGAACCAAGTTATATTGCATCTTAAAGCAGTTGATACAAACTAACTACAGTAGATGAACACTGTCAGAATTAAAAAAAAAAATCCAGCAAAGGCTTAACACGGGTCCTGAGAGATGCACCTGGACTTAAAATTGATCGATCTGACTTCCTTTCTGGCCCTATCTGAACTGCAGGACTTGACACGTTCTGGATGCACGCGTATGTTTAGGAGAAACGACAAACCCAGTGTGAACCACACCACTGACCGAAATGTCTGCAGCCTGCGTAGCTATTTGCAGCCATTTAAGTCAATGGTTTGGTTTGCACTGGGTGCGCCACAGTGCGTGTCAGAAGCTAATCAGAAGCGGCTCTCCGTTAAACATGCATGCCAAGTCTACGTTTGATGGAGTGCACATCCAGAACGCATCAAACTCAGCAGCTCAGATTGGGGCAAACAGGAAATCAGACACGGGAGTAGTGTAAACGCTTGTTAATGAATGGTAATTTTCTAAATTAAAGCCCACGTGAAGATTTGAGCTTGCTGAACTATGTAAACATTAAGTCATTAATTGGTCAGGGGGTCTCAGTGTTTTTTTTTCATCATGGACGACAAAACCTTTATCCTGGAAGTGGAGAATCACCAGACTCTCCAGTTCTCCGGTGATCTCGTGGATCCAGCTAGGCAAACTGCACTCGTGAGCGCTCCACACCTGACACACTCCTGGTGTGGATTGACCCATCACGGATGTCGTGCACAGCCAGAACATGGCACACATGCATCCGTTGTAAAGTGATGAGTCCTCCACAGAGTGTAAACTTTAACATTGTTGAAGCACCTTGGGCTCATCTTGACAGAGAACAAATCAAAACACAGCCAATATCCAGTGGAGAGTTTTAAAATTACCTTCAACAAACCTGGAGAACTTGAAAAAACTTGAACACTTGAAAATCTAAAGGCGAATATCTCTACCAAGCCATTGTAATTTACTTTTGCCAATGATTGTATACATTATTTGTTAATTAGAAGTTCTAATGGCAAAAGTATCCCTATCTCCTCATAGTGAAGAATCCTTAAAAACATTCCTAGGTCCAAGCAGTGATTCGGATCACCCCCAAAATCTAATCATTTGTTCCTTATTCAATTTTTGAGATTTCCTGAAAATTCCATCAAAATCTGTCTATAATGTTTTGAGTAATCTTACTATAAGACAGACAGACAAATCAATGCCACCAAATGCATAACCTATGCCTTGGCAGAGGTGATAAAGCTAAAATAACTTGGTATTATAAAGATTGACAAGTACTAACAGTAAAATTATAACTCTAACCCAGTCCATTCTCTGTAGAAAAACAGCAAACACACGTCCCTCAACATGGAATAACAAAGACCCTGGCACCAGTCGCAACAATACCCTGTAACTTATTAATGTTCTTAA
Organism: Melanotaenia boesemani; assembly: GCF_017639745.1. Lineage (NCBI taxonomy): Eukaryota > Metazoa > Chordata > Actinopteri > Atheriniformes > Melanotaeniidae > Melanotaenia > Melanotaenia boesemani. Next base: position 10,785,750 of record NC_055703.1, read on the forward strand.
TGTTAATCCTTTAGGTGCCTAAATTGCAACAACTATCTAAATTAGATGAGAAATTTTACTGTCGTCTTCAGCTCGGGTTCATGTTTAACATTTTTTTCTTATTTATTCCTTAAAAACTTTAAAAACTATGATGCCTGAAGACGTAAATATTTCAAAATGGAATATGTTACCTCTGCAGAGAAAATTATGTCCCCATTCTACCTGCTAGTCTTTCTCTCACAACAAAGAACTACAAACAAAGGCATGCAAGTTAAACTTGAAAGAGACAGAAAACATAATGCAAGTTGTTGTTGTTGGGAGGGCCGGCACCAGGACACCAATTTGGAAACTAATTTAAATTTTGTATCTACAAACCACTAAAAATAGCATGTGCAGAAGAGGTCCATCAATTAAATTCATCCACGAGGGACAGCTGTAACGTTGCTTTGTGGAAATAAGGTGTTTTTGTCAGTTGTGAAACACAATTACTGTGAAGGACACACACACTGCGTGAAAAGGCCAGATGCAAGGACACGATAGGGAGAGTAATTTCAAATGCTACCATGTAGAAAATATGTATACAATATTCATCTCAGTATACACGTTTGAACACAAGAAACATAAAAGATTGAGTTGCTGCACTACGTCATTGATAAATAAATACTTCTTAGGGCGTTTTCACTGCTACTGTGATGTATATATTTCAGAACTTATGCAAAGTTCTGCAAGCAAAATTACATTTATGAGCGAGCTGCACAAATAATAGTTCTGCAGGGCATGACACCAAGCAAAGGGGCAGTAATTAGTTTGTCTATAATAGTATTAAAGCCACAAAAACTAGAATATGAAGCTTAGTGAGAAACCAAGCTTTCCGTCCTCATGTTCAGCCTTCGCTGTGTTATCTGGCTTCATTTCCATTTCTGCTCCCTGAGCTCTTTAGTGCAGCCAAGGTGAAATGGTGCACAAGAGGGAACAAGGCTCTGACTGTCAGCTGCTGAGATGCGTTCAGCCCCGATCTCCTGTACCGCTAAGGCCTTCCACAAGCTTTCCAAACCAGTTTCAATTCCACAACCTCTGCCCGCGTGTCAGACCAAATAAACAGGTACAAGACAGTAGCACACACACTGGGAGAAAATAAGACAGAGACATGAAAGAAAAGAGCCAAGAGCATGGAAAACCAGTGAGTAGTGTGCTCATGTGTCTGCGAGAGAGACATCTGAAGAGGAACTAAACCCTGGCTGCTCAGTCAAGTGTCATCACAGCACCATTTGCACTTTTAGATGTCTACGGCATGATGAGCTGCATCTTTCTCCATCAAACTGTTGGAGAGAATCTTTAAAATTTCTTGCCAGGGATGCTAATGTTGCAGAAGTTATGATTACCATTACAAACTCACATCACTGACATCTATTTCAGGATTTTTATACTTCAAGCTACTACTATACTTAAAACACAAGCTTCTCTTAGTTTGAAGAATCAGGAGGTTTTCTGATGGACAAGGTAAGGCTAAGACATATAAGGAGACAATAAGGATAATTTTGTTGTGTCTAACACAACTCAACCTCAAAACTTTAAGAGCAGTTTATTTATTTATTTAATTTGCTTTAGCTTGTTGTTTACCCTAGGAGTGAGTGGTGTTTGCCTCTGTTTGTAGGCGAACTAGCAACCTGTCCACAATGTACCCTGCTTCTCACCTGATGGCAGCTGGAAGAGGCTCCAGCTCCTCCATGACCCTATATTGAAATAACCACGTATAGCTAATATATGGATGGAAAAAAAAACAAAAAAAACTCTTTGAATATTAAGGGTGACTCTGCTGAGTCTGTTTTTTTCTTTTTTTTGTCTCAGCCTTTTAGTCATTTATGATAAATTAGTCCGTGATGAAGTTTGAACACGTGACTTCACAGCTAATTGTAGCTTTCACATGATGTTTATTTTAATTATGGAACCCACCTTGTGCCTCATGTTATTGGGGTGTTGAACCCGCTCACTGGGAAATGTTTGATGGAAAATGAGGAGCCAGAGTAACTCAGTTTTGCACAAAGACCCAGTTACTCTGTCTTCTCTGCACTTTGGCTGCCACATCTCCTCCTCCCTCTTACCGGCTGTGACATAGTGGATGATACTAACCGAGTGTGGGGAAATGAAACACAACATAAATCTAATGTAAACATTTGAGGTTCAATCAGGTAGAATCACGACCAGACGCATTTTCCTTGATCTCATAAACTCTTGCATATCTCTTGCACAAGAAAGATGACCGAAAATGCTTCTGAAGAGTGAGGAAAACTGTAGATGCTGCAGGTTTGAAACCTGGTTCAGGCTCCATGTAACACCAAATTAATCGCGCTCTTAGCAAACTTCTAATTGCTCTAATGGATAATTAAAATAAATGACAAACTGATGTACTAATTTAAATGAAAAGAGGATCTCTAGTAGTCTAAAAAAGTTCAAACTGACTAAACCAAGGAGACAAACATGAACTAATTATTATCTGATTACATATAAACATTCCTTCATGAAGAGTTTTAACTAGTAACAGCATAGTTGCGGTACGTCATGCTCGCGTAAATCTTACATCAGATGTTGAGGAGAAGTTTGACGTCATATCCGTGGTGCATTTAAATGTCTTTTTATTTTTTTTTGTTTTTGTCCAAACAGAGACACTATTGATGTGAGGAGACACAGCAGAGCCTTTTATTTCTTCTGCTTCTTGATGTCAGTGTGGTATACATGAACCTGAAGTGAGGACAGGCTGCAGCTGAATATTTATCTATTTTCTTGTTTTATTTTTTGTTTGTTTTTTGTGGGCTGAAAATTACAGTAGCTGAATATAACTTAACACCAGTAGCAGTAAGATTAAACCCTAATCAACACGCAAAAAGTATCACTTCTAAACACCTGTCCTAATCAAAGAGGAAACTGTAGGAATAAAAGATCATAACTCACAATGGAAATTAGTGTTCAACAACTCATCAGTGCATCAAATTAATTTAAGTTCATCTGGGAAAGAATCAAGGACATTGAAATTCAGTGCAGAAATGTTTTGCTCCACCACCTCTTCATTTCTTTTTTAAGAACTGAGTGGTCGTCAAAGATACATGAATTTTCTTTAAGAAGCCCCACATTAAAAAGAAAGCAGGGATCTCTGCTGAGGAATAGCAGCAGTGGTGAAAAATTCAGGAGGCAGCTCAGAGATCTTTCAAAGACACAAACGCACATGACCTTAAACATATCTCATTAGAATTTTCTTGTAGCTGCAGCATCAAGACCCGGGGTCTTACTTTCAATGCAATTTTACCTTTTAGCTCACTGACATGTTTCTTGTTGGATATAAACCCAGAATTTGGCTGTGTTTGCACAAACAGCCATAAAAAAGGTCAGCTGGCTGTCGGTGGAGATGAAGCAGCTGCTCTCATGTCTCCACTGTTGAGGTGAAATAGGTGAATCAATGCCAAATCAATAAAGCAATTTCAATAAATTGCTGTTTTCTTTGACAGATGCTAACAAACCCTCCCTGTTTGTTGTGCAAACATAAACTAGAGAGGCAGTGTCGGGATAATACAAGAGTCAATTAACATTAAAAGCGGAGGTATATATTGTTTGGCCAATAATTATGTGCATCATTTTTAAGTTAAAGGCTTTAATGACAAAATTATCCCCAAGAACCCTTTAAAAAATTCCTGGATCCACGTGGTGATTCAGATCACCTCCAAAATCTAATTACTTGTTCCTTATTCCATTTCTAACATTTTCATCAAATTTATATATTTATATTTTTATTTATATATTTCTAAAGGACACACAGACAAACCGAAAACATAGCCTATGCCTTGGTGGAGGTAATTACAGCAGGATCCTGGAACAAGGTTACATTATATTGGTACATCTGTGCTCCATTAAATTATATTTACATTTGGCTTTGTCTTGATTGATTAAAAGGAAAATAAATTAGAAATTAATAGGACAGCACCTGTTTAATTTTATGCTCCGATTCATTTGCAAAATGAATACTAAACTGCAACGAGTCAAACTCTTTTGGCTGAAGAATGTTTGGTATGTTAACCAGAAAAGAATAAAGCTCTCTGTAACAATAACATGCTTTAAAAAAAAATAATAATAAGATCCATAATCTTGATACATCCATACACATTATTACACTTACAGTAAACGTCCACTCTGATGGACTTGATAGCTGGAGATCCAAGGCCATTCTCAGCCTTGCAGTAGTAGCGACCCCCCTGTGTCCTGAGGATCTTTGCAATGTGCAACGTCTCGTTGAACACACTGGAGTCCTGGAAGCGGTCTGACACACTGCCAGCTGTCTTTGTCCATCGGATCTGGGGAGAAAAAAGAGGAGCGATGACTACATTTGCAAGTTTTACTTCAAGCCGTCATCTTCCATTGCAGAGGGTGTGCACTGGACTGTGCAAGCAAATACAGCTTTAGGTAAGACATCATAAAATGATATTAAATAAGAATATTTTACAATAAGAATGATTTTGAAACAACAGTCAGGAGCGCTACACCAAATTCAAGCAATACAACAAAGATGAAAGAGGAAGTAATCGAGACTTCAGTGTATAATTTTGAATAAACAGCTAATAACATCAACCCCCTTTGGTCAGGCAAAATATGTCTTGGAGTCACATGGTGTGAAGTTGCAAAACAAACAGCAAAATCCAACAATTTCCAGCACTAGGCCAATAAATCCTCTTCTAAAACCATTCTGTGCCATCACACAGATTTATAAACTGATGAAAACAAACAGAACGGCTGACATTGGTCTGCAAAGACTATGAGATGAGGGTACCTTTTCACGACTGTGTCAAACTAATGCCACCACATCTGGTCTTTATGCTAAGAAAAGGTAACTGCTAGCTATCTTTTGCCATGCATGACTCAACAGTGTTAGTTCTCATCAAACCCTGGTCCACAGATAGTCAGCGTGTTTCCTAAACCACAAAAAAAGAAGAAAAACCTTTTTGAAATGAAAGCACTTGAGGCCTAACAATGCATTGATCTACACTGATACATTTGTTCAACGATCAACAGTCCAACAGCGCTTTTAACAGCAGCTTGAGTTTCAGTCATTGTGCACATGCCACCTTTTCACTTGTTTGACATGTTTCATCCCCTCCATGAACATCCTGTTAAAAACCAAAATTGCTGCAATGCTCTCTTGCTAAATGTCACAGTACCAAATGTTGGTTTGACGGCTAGAAATCTTCTGTTCCACACAAGACTGACCTCAGCCCACCTGTCTCAGCATGAGTACCTCTAACTAACTGATGAGACCCAGTTAGCCCATGGCGTTGAGGTGTAATGAAAGGTGAAATAGTGTTACTCTCCAACATGAGGTTGTAATTGACTCGCCATCATCTCCCTCTCCTGTCCTCATTAAAGCATAAAGCATGAGCAGGTACTGTGACAACTCTGGCCCGGGGGCCACGCAGGCAGAACCACTGAGCAGAAAGCTCCGTTCAATCCCTCGCCCTAAGTAAGCCACAGATTGGACTGGCTTTTCCCACAGAGCCTCACATTTCTCTGTCTAGGCAGGGGAAGCTATGAATTAGAATCCAATATTGCCTCACTGGATGGTGATAGCATCATCTTGGATGCTGATAACATCCCATTTTACAGAGATAGCATCAGATGGAACAGGGATATCATGGCATGCAGGGATGGGGATTGGGTGCTATCACTGAGATTGCTGCTGTGTTGCTATTGCTGTGGGGTTTTAACCACAGCGGCTCCAGCCTGAGGTTACGACAGTTTAAAGTTTGCTCATTTTCCAATCAGACTGGGGAGAGGAAATGAAAGGCTGGGTGGCCAAAAATCTGATAATGACACCTAGTTTGTTTTTGGAGCTCTGGGGTAGAAGATGACAAGGAGAGGGATGCACACACAGCGATAGTCAAAGTTTATCAGAGTTTCGGATTTTCTGTCTTGCTTGCGGTGTGTCTGTTTGGTGCGGTAAAAATAAATTGGCTACCCCAAAATTCAAAGGCTGTATGTGTGTGTGTGTGTGTGCGTGTGTGTATATCACTCCTCCCGTCCATCAACTTCTTTCTCTAAAAAAAACTAACAAAGAACACAAAGTCTGTACCCACACTGACATTAAGTAGATATATTGCCATTAAAAATAAATGCCCCCCAATGAGTAGACTGCACAGACCGGGTCTTCACTGGGTCTGTATCAGATGACACACTGAGAGAAAGCACTCCATGAAAAAGCCTAAAGTCAGCAAGTGATCAACGCTAACTCTCCACTGCTGGGAAATCTGGATCCCTATTACTCTTTTTAGGGACATCTTGAGTTCATCAAAAAAAAGCCCTGAAGTTAAAGAAGTCATGAGCATAAATTAGACAGAGCAAGTTTTTGAATTCTGTGTCACTCTCCTGCTGTATGCTGGATTTTCTCATTCAAACACAAAGCAAGATCTTTTATATGGCAAACTCAGCAGAACCCAGTCTTCTCTCAGCTTATACACCCAGTCATTTTCTTTGCCTTTTGTGTAAAGAGCTTTGAGTTTTAGGAAAATGCTGCATCAATAAGTGCATTGTTAGAGTGACAGTAAGAAGAGGGTATTCAAACAAGTCTTTATATGCTGATAAAGGACTGGAGTATTCCTGTTTGTTTACAGAGGCAGTGGACCAATGTATTGGGCAGCTACCAGCCTTCCCTGCTCCTCAGGCTATTTTTTTATGCCTCAGCTCCTCTGACTTTTTACATCTAAGCATTTCTTCTCACTGGGGGAGTCATGAAGCATGCCTGGTGAGAATGGTTTGACCTGCTTCACTCTCCGTAGTACAATGCAAATACTTTTGATTCGAGAGGTGCTAGCAGTTTTGAACAATATGATAATATCTTCTCCTAACCCACAGACAGCATGGATGTGTTCTGGCCTATTTTCCTACTTAATTCATATACTGATGAAACAGTTTTGCAGCAGAATTATATTATTCTTGTCCCTCTCTTTTATTTCTGTGCTATTCCTATAAAATCCACATGAGGACTGGTTTTCTCCATTCACCTCACATATTCTACCTTTTTTTTTCTGACACCAATTAGTTCAATAGGCAAAAGTAAAGTCATAACCATAATACAACAAATTCTTCTTAAATCAAACATCCCCAACTGAAAGATCAACATTTGCTTGCACAGAAAGCAGGAGCTTGTCTAGATTAGCATCCAACCAAAAATCTCAGCCGTGTTTGAGACTGCACATGCTGCGTGGTCACGGCAAGCTCTAATTAAAATGCGTCCACTATCTGTTGTTATGCAGGGATCATATGCTGGAGCACGCGTCTTTGGTGAATGTGCCGCAACGCCTGCTGTGACGTTTCACTCTCTTCAACTATGGAACCGGCTTCTAATTGCTTGCCATCTTTCCTTTTAGGCGCTTATGGTGGTCTGTTCTGCTCAGTGGTGCAGACAAGTGTGGCTGAGCATGACAATCAAGTGATCAGAAGAAACAACGGGAGGTCCAGATCTCAAACTGTCAGCACATATTCTCTCCAGGTCTATAGAAGAAAATGCTGGCCCTCATAAAAGCTAGATAATCATATCAAACGTGCAGCCGTGGAAGCTTTTAAGTCAGAATCCGAATCAAAGAGGAAATGCACACTGACATACATAAAAACAAAAATTAATCACATTTTACTTGCCTGCTGGAGTTGAACTATGCTTGACTGCTGCTTTTTGGTTTATTTTTAAGACAACCGTGGGTGTCTTGGATTGTACTAAAGAAAACTTGAGGTGGTGCTCCTTCTGACATTGCAGTGTGTATGGCAAGCAGTGACCAAAATAGTAGGTTAAACCATGTTCAAATAAAAGTAAAACAAAACAAAACAAAATAAAGTACCATCTGCTGAAGACACCAGCACTGTCGGCCAACTGTCATGGGAGCATCCAAAACTGATCACATACTCCAGTTGGTCTGTCTGAAGTGAAATGTTCAAAAGCCTGAGGTCAGTCTAGTTGTATTTGCTGACCCATGGCGCTGTGAGCTGAATCTGGTGGGTCAATAACTGAAACAAAAAAAAAAAATAATAAAAATAAAGAGGTGTTTGCAATGTGGCGTTGCTGGCTACTGAAACATGGTACTCAAACAAAGTAGTGTGGACATAATGGACAGAGGCCAGGGCAGAGGAGACGACAGCAGATGGCTTTATCATCAGGGACTCTTTGATGTCTGTTCATAGCATCAAAGACAATGAATAAATATGGAGAAGAGTGAGCATGAAAGCATGAACAAATAAAGCTGTATATATTTAGTTCTTTTATGAAAGACGGTGGAAAGTAATACAGGCAAAATAAAAAAAAAAATGTTTTTTGAATTCATATTACATGGAGAGGACAGTCGTTTTCATTAATGATTTATCTTTTCATTAATATTCTTCCTGAAAGATTCATTCTTCAAGCTGTCAAATGATGAGAAAATAGTGGAAAAATCCCACCACACATTTTTAAATGGCATTCATTTGTTTATTTCAATTTTTTAAAGACAAAGAAAAACACAAAATTCATCATTTTACTCGAGAAGATGATTTTCAGTAGCAACAAAGTTTTCTGAATTTAAATGAGTATTAACTAATTCATTTGGGTAGTTGATTAACTGACTTATTATTGTAACAGATAGGCAAGCTAAGTGAGACTTATGCCTCTGTTTGTGACCAACGCTCATTTAATTGTGTCTGCATCGTTCTGCAGATACATTCACAGTGTTTGTATTGTTGCGTTTTCTGATAATGCTTTAATAAACAGCAAGTAAAATCAAAGGTTTCTTGTAAATTTGATTCTATGACTGTGGCTGCTCATAACTGCTGAACAAAGATGTTACAAGTGGACACATATAAGCACTTAAGTTAATTCTAGCAAAACCTTTAAAATGAGAAGATAACTGCTAGTAGAATTTGAGTTGCTAGCCTTATTAGCAATGATTATAAAATTAATTACAGCCTGCTTTATTTGCTATTTGTGTCCCACATGAGTATAATATTTGAACAAACCAGTGTGCATAATGAATATGAGGAAGCTAAGCTGTTTTCCTGTCCTTGCAGGACACACAGTTATTCCATGTAAGCAAACTCACGAGTAAACCATCTTAGTTCTGCAAAAGTTCTTTCCCACACTAGAAAAGAACAGCATTAAGATAGTTTACTAAATTAGGGTAACATTCGTAACTCACTAGCATAACATCCTAATTCTGTTTTGGTTCTCCTTACCTGAAGAATTAGCTGCTATTGGCGTCTTCTACGCATTTTATGCTCATAATGACAAGGTAGCTATATGTCAGGGGTTCGTGTATATATATATATATATATATATACTGTATATATATATGTATATATATATTGTGTCAAAACCTCTGTATGTATCCATGTTTTTCACTGTTTAACTTGCCTTTGCTATATCCCTTAAATCATAAAACATGACTACTGGTATATGTTTTCAAAAACCATACAATGCTTCATGCTGGATGTAATGCAAGTTGCTCTTTTAGTACAATATTTGATGTTTTAAAAATCATCGACTTACATACTGTTTAACTTCTCTCTTGATAGACAATAGAAGGAATCACCAAAGCCAGAAAATTGAATGTTTTTTTATTGTATCGACAGATGTGTTTCACTTCCACTAATCCTTCCAGTGACATCTACACTTCACATACACGGTGCAAAATTTGAAGTAATTGGCTCCTGTTCTCAGTCACAATCTTTTTTGCACAGCTTGTAGTTTCACCGTGAAATGCCAAACAAGCGAGGGAGCAGTGGAAAGCGCATATCAGTTGGTGTGTGGATGGTTAATCCTAAGACAGGCAACTCTTGCTGCCATAACTGTGTGTGTGTGTGTGTGTGTGTGTGTGTGTGTGTGTGTGTGTGTGTGTGTGTGTGTGTGTGTGTGTGTGTGTGTGTGTGTGTGTTTGGATGCCTATATGACTGTTAGAAAGCCTGTTTTTCCTCCAAGGTGGGCGGATGGGCATAGAGCATACAGAGAAGCCCATTGCAAAGAGTCTGCTGCCTGGTTGGACACAATCCAGATACTCCCACCAGTGGGAAGGCCTACGGGGGTGTGTATGTAATTTAAGAAGTGTGCATATTGATAGACAAGTGATGCATTAAAAAGTAGTGAAATTGCAAACCATGGCCCAAGTTACTTTGAAGTTAGTCCTTTGTGGCGCTACATCCTTCTATCTATGTGTGATTCCAGAAGCTGATGGCTGTCAAACACAGAGACTGAAATCTGGACATTAATGGTGTAAAAAAAAAAACTGCTTTGTGATTTTGTAATGCAGAACTAATTGACACTCTTTACAGTGACTGAGCTGAGTGACTTGAACCCTTTGAGATATTGTTGTCAAGATGGTGAGTGTCATTTAAAGAACTACATGGAGGCAGTTCAAGAAAAACATGGAGAATGACTCCACTGATAGAAGCTCTTCTTAGCATGTGTGGAAAACACGGACCTGTTAACGTTGCTGTGACCCCTAACAGTTCCAACCAAGGTTTTTTTTTTTTCTTTTTTACATTACACTTTAGAATAAAACTGATGATACTAAAACATCAGTTTTTAAAAGATATAGATTTTAAATAAAAAAAATAATGGTATGGATAAAGTATGGAGAAGTAGGTTAAATGGAAAAAAATCCAAAAAATGGTAAATATATATATCACAGTGTTATTATTGGTTTTAATCACAAGCTCCTTAAGTTCAGTTTTAGTCTCATCCCTGCTTCCATGACTCTCTTTGGCTACACTCATTCATTCCTGTGTTTATGCACAGTTTACTTCCTCAGTCTGTTAGCAGGTCATAGTCGTTTTTCCTCCTTTTGGGCTTTTTTTAATGGTTAGCAACCAGTTTAGAGTCATAACCATCAACTTGTGGACTAGAATGTGCCAAGGGAAATCCAGCTTTTCATGCTCATCACCATTTACTGGCAATTTAATTTTGTTTTATTGCCCAGCCTTAGAGCGAAGCCAAGATGTAGGTGCATGTGTGTGTGTGTGTTTCTTTTTAAGCCTCTTATATTCATAAAAAACAAGAGTGAGATGTGAGTGATACCTGACGTGATTATCAGGCAACCATTAGGACAACGCTACAAGACTGGCAGCTTTAACTGTGACGCCGCATAAGACTCGTGCTGGCCGTTATTGACGGTTCAATCATCTAAACATCACAGGTTTAAAAATAATGTCTTTGCTGGGAATGACAAAGATAAATCCGGTGTGAGCTCAAGTTGGCCGATTTGTGTTTATGACTCAGACATGCAGCTTTAAAGTCAACAAACTTAATTACAGTGGGTCAAAAAGCCAAAGAAAAAATCCTTCTTTTTTCAGAGAAACCAAAGTGTCTGCTACATTTTAGTAAATAGGAATGTTTTATAATCCCAGATTAGCAGTGAATTATTGCCTCTGTAACTTTGGTAGCATTGATATTTAAGATAAAATGGAACTATATAATTTGGTGCTGAAGAGGCTCAGTGAGTACAACAGATTTTATTTTTGCCAGGAGCTGTAGACATTTTAAATGACCATACTGTCTGAACCTTTTCTTTCTTTTTTTCTTGACATATTAATGCACCTACTTCCTATCATTAAATTAGTGTGTTCTCAGTCTTGTATTTAGTGTTTATTCCTCTCTCTGTGTCTGTATCCCCTTGCAGGGTTTGATTAATATGTCCTGAAATGCTTTTTAAAAAACTGTTAAAATGAAAGCTGGGGGAGAAATAAGGCAAAATTCCCCAAGCAGGGATCATACCTGTAGCCTTAACAATACTAACCCCACAACACACCCAATAGAAACTAATCACTCATTGCACACATAGAACAAAAGGAAGATTATTAAGAACTGTGACAGTTGAAAGTTCCTATCTATTAAGCCCACATGCATCCCATGATATAGATAAGGTATGCATCATACTGCATAATGTAAACAGATAAAGGGAGTTGCTTCTCCCTCTGGTCATCCTCCAACCTGTGTGTGCTCATGACTCCTGACTTAACACAGCATAACTTTTCATAAAACATTTGTTTTCTTCTTCCTCTTCAGTTTGTTTTGAAAATGCTCACCTGTTTTTCTACTATGTGACTTCCGTTTCAACTGAAATGACTTTCTTTTCAAGTGAAATTCGCTCTCCCACAGACTAGTAGGAGTACTTTCATACATCCTAGTGAAATGTGATTTCAGAAATTTCCCCATAGTGTGTTGATGATTTCAGTATTATATATGAGAGGTTTTAGTGTAATGTGTGAATGCCTTAAATATCACATGAGTCTGTGAGAGGGTAATTCTGAATAATGTCTCAAACGACCCCTCATATTATTTCTTTATCACATCTAACATATGTATTTTACAAGGTTGAACATTTTGACCATGAAACAATTCATTAAATACTGAAAGAATATACATACAATTGAATTGTTTTGATTAAATGTATTACATATTTAAGTTTAATAAATGAATGGCACTTTAATAAATTAAATTCATCTCACACAAGAAGCCAACACAAGAGGACAGAGGAGTAGGAAGTAGTGACTGGAAAAAAATCAGAAAGCATTTTCATTATTAAATGTTTTGTGTTTAAGTAATAAATGTTAAATTAATCTTAATAATCTTGGGTTGGTGATTAGCTCAACTGGTTGACAAGGTGCTTGGCCCCACCTGAGGCCCTTTGCTGCAGGTCTAACCCTGTCTCTGGCCCCCTTTTCTGTACACTAAACTGTGAAATAAAGACCACTGGAGCCAAGAAAATAAAAAAGAAAAAAATATATTTATAATTTCTAGCAGTCAAGACAGTGTTTAATTATTGTAATGGCTTAAATTCTAAGAGTTCTCGAGAGTTCATGCCCTTATTAAATTAAGAAAAATATAAGTTTTAATAGCATTTACCAAACATATTGTGCAATATTAGACGTTTTTCTACAAAAACTAGTGTTGTAAAATCTAAAAGGCACTATGAAGGCACAAAATATAAGTGTGGCCTTAGAGAATCTACATTTCTTCAGTGAATACAGATACCTGTCATTTAAACAACAGTTTGATTGATGAATGATGGCCAATATCTTTAAATTAGTTTTACATTAAAAAAAATGTTTCAAAAAGCCTTAATCTGTTAAAATACTGCCAACATAAGGATCTTTTTTTATTATTATTCTTTTTTTTCCCTCCCCTAATTAATATCCTGTACAAACTGTATGAGATAAATCCTGTATTGAGGGAATTACACTAAACCTTAATAGCAAGCATTTAGTGGAATCAGGTTGAGTGTTACATGTGCGTGAAATAATAAACCCACGCACTGAGAATGCTCTACAACCACTTAAAAGAACCAAAGGCTTATTCTGTGTTTTATTAAAGATGAGTAAAATCAATTAAAATGCAGAAATTTGAAAAAACAACTTTCAACTATTAACATTTAATTGTATGGAAAACATCAGCCGTTATTGCTGTATTATGTTTGATGCCAACCAGATCTGACACTGTTGAGGTTTATCCCCTCACGCTGGTCCACAGCCACCCCAGATATCCAGAACAAGCAAGTCCCCTGCCACTTCCAGAGGGGGACAAAGCTGACACATCCCAAAGTCCAGAGAAACACAGTTGAGGCCCACTGTGCCAGGGGATCTGTAAGAGTATCATAATGACTCCGTTTCAAAGGAGCCTGACTCTCTTACAACAGCCATGCAGAGCTTTTGATCTCCCACTCTGCAATCCTCTCTCCCTCTTCCCTTCCTTTCTCTTTCTCTCTGCTTAGTTTTTCAAAATTTCGTATTAAATAAAAAGATAGAAATGATGAGTGCAGAGTTGTCCCCCACCAACCCCTCCACCGCCAAAGAAGAACAGCGTGTTTGAGACTCGCTAATTTAAGAGGGCTCACCTTTTCAACTGAAATATAAAAAATCAATATGCTCTTTTGCTTTGACATCCAAAAGGGCAAGTGTATAAATTAACAGTGATGCCTATCAAAAGGTTGAATGGTATTATTTGATGCAAATGAGCTCAGTCCTTCCTGGATGTAAAGGTGAATTTTGTGTAACTTGTGTTATCAAGTAAATTGGAAACAAATGCTAGAAAGGTTAGCATGTGCAAACCCCACAGAGATTAATACAAGAACAAAGTGTGATGATCAGGGAGCACATGGAAAACCTGACACACATTATCTCCATGGATCAAGCTCTTTTTATATTCTCCTAACAAGATGGTAGGACCATGTTTCTGCTAGTTTCTTGTCTTATTAGTTCATTTCTGAGAAGTAGGAAAAATGAAAAAGTAGAAAACCTAGTTTCTCCAATAAAAAACGTATAAAGTTTTTATTTCTTTTTCTTTTTTTTTAAATAAAAACTAAAACTTCAGCTCACAACTGCAAACACAAATGAGAGAAAAGCTTTGTTCAGATGCCGAGCACCCCTGTGCATTCATATGACCCAGAGTCTTTTCAGTGTGGCCTGTTTCTCACTCATTATGATTTGTTTTGGCAGATGTTTCTGCTGTTTTCTTTCTGTGTTCTCATTAGGCTTTCATGATCAACATGCAGGTGCACAGTGCAACCTAAACCATCAATAATTAAAGGATTAATCTTTTAAGCTGATTTAGCACAGAGATATGTGGTGCACCTCTCTGATGCTTATACAGAATTAAAAGAGAGTTTGCTGAAAGAGTGGCAGATGGACAAAATTACCATCTTATTCTGTGATACCCTTGTGTAACAATTTTCAGTCCATGCTGTCATTTAAGGGAAAAATAACAAGTTGTTTGCTTCCTTACCTGTGGTCGAGGATGGCCTGTCACCAGACAGGTGAGTTCGAGGGTCTCTCCTTCTCTGATGGTGTAGACTCTCTCTGTGTGTCGCTCTTCTTCAACATTGCAGGCATGTCCCGAGTGTATAATGCGGACAGTCGGAGGTGCTAGGGAGGGAAACGGGATAAAGCATGTTAGCATTCCGGTCATTTCTGAGGGAATGAGTAGTTTAGCGCAGACCAATGTGTATTGATTAAAAGCTTGTCTCATTCAAAACTCAAGCTTTGTGCAAACATTATTAGTTCAACCAGTGAAGCACACAAATAAGGAGGTATTTGCACAATCATGAAAAGAAAATGAGAAAAATGTTCACATATTTTACATTATAACATTACCTTGGTGTGGTTTAAATAAGTGCTACTACTGCAAATTAATCCAAAAAAAATTTGGTTTCATGTAAATCATATCTGTCAATGTGCCTGTTAGTTATTTTTTTTTTCCTTAAATTCGTTTAGGATTTTAAGTATTTTTTGTTGATTTTCACAAATCTGTTTGAAAAGGATTCATTCAAAGCATTCCCTTTCCTTTTTGTTGCATGTTTGTTCTTTATTTGCATTCCTACAGATTTTTTATTTATTTTTTTATTCAACTTGACAACTTATCACAGTAATATAATGTTTCATGCTTCTGACTCCAGATTATTTGGTTATATAGAAGAGTTCATGGTTGACTCAGTGGTTGCAAAGCATCCAGTTCCTGTGACTGCACAAAAAGCCGTAATCATCAACCCCTCCACCTCCGCCACCCCCACGCCCTTAAAAGTAGATATGAGGTGTTTGTGCCAATAACTTGTGATGTGTTTTCACCAAATGTGGTGTTCAGCATTAGGAGCAAACATTTTAAATTTTGTACCATCTGCCCAAAGAACATCTTTTTTTTAGAAGTTTTCTAGTTTGCAAACTCTGTCCTGTCATTTCTGGAGAAAAAGCTTTCTTCTCCTGGTGACTTTTTCATTTAAAGCCTATTTGTTGACTGTTTTTACTAACTTTACTGTCATGAACTCAAACATTTAGCATGCAAACTGAGGCCTGCAGAGTCAGAGATGTACAACTGTAGCTTTGAATTTCTTGCAGCTTCTCTGAATATTGCACAGGCTGACATTAGGTTGAATTTACCTTAATGTCCACTACTATCTTTAATGTTTTCCACTTCTGAGTCATATTTCCCGCTATGGACTTCCCAGGATATTAGGCAGCAATGATGGCTTCTTCAAAATCATTGTAAATCATGACAGATGCCGCGGTTTTTTACCAACATAACTTAAAATGTTAGTCTACATATATTTTAATGTAAATGTAAGAATAATTCTACCTAAAAAAAATTCTTTATTTTTAATTCAGAAGTAATAAGTACGGCTTTAATTCATTTGATGCAACCTCTGATGTATTGACATCATGAGATGTGACAAGAAGCCCCAAGCAAGCTGTTTCCTTTCCAGATTTCTTTGTGTAATTCTAAACTAGTATTTGACCCTGCAACCCTCACCAAAGTATTTCTAGACTGTTGCTAAAGCACTTCAACTTGAGGAAAAATACAGCACTTTGCTGACCTGCCTTCAAAGGAAACTGGTGGAAGCAGATAAGGTATTGTGGCAGTATTACTCAAATAAAGCTCAGTGCAATTATTTGCCAGAATGGTATTAATATAAAATCACATATGAAGCATGTTTCCTTTAAAAAAAATAAATAAAAAAGGATATTTAATTAAAGAACAACTCAATAGATATTTTTATCCATTAACCTTGACACAGTCATTATGACATGGATAGGATTTTACCACAGTGTGTAACACTGGCACGCTGAACTTAATTTACAACATCGAACTGCACACAGCTGTTACACAGTTTTAAGTTACAGCACTGCTGCGAGACAATCAAGACATTTGAACATGTCCACACCCCGACAGACAGTGGGACACAAGTGGTCACGGTTAACCTGAGGAGAGAAAGGAGTCATCCCAAGTGAATCACTAAAAATGTTCATTTCCACTGAGCTGTGAAAACACAGCTGCATGTAACTGACCCCTGACAGTACCAGCACCTGTTAAGCATTTTCTTCTCTCCAACTTCATGATTAGTGAAGAGGTTTGGGATGGGAAAGAGTTAGAGAACAGATCTGATTAAGAGGAGGAGTACAAAATGGTGAGAAAAAAAAATAAAAATCAAGCAAGAACCACAAGGAGGTCCAGACTGCAGCTCAGCTTTCATGTTGGACGAGCAGCTTTCTGTGGGGGGCCTCTCTTGGCAGAGTCAGCCCCGCAAGCAGCCTCGGCTCCACCTCTTTCCAGGCTGCCATGCTAATGAGCTCAGCGACACTCCTCCCCAACGCTGCATTGGGAGTCTCAGCCAGAGTGTCTCCTTAGCCATGCACTAACCACTTGTCCCACCCTGATGCAAACCATGCTGTTTGTCTCCCTAATCATGTTAGCTTAATGCTCTGTCATACATGTCCTGCTTGTTTAAAGGCTAAACAGATCAATGAGCACTAATACAGATGCTAATCATAAAACCTTGTTGGATTGTTCATTCTCTTCCCCTTCATTGTTTCCCAATCGCCATTTGGAGATAAAAAACACTTGTGGTACATTCTTCTGGGAGGGTAAGGGCATGAGAAATAGGCTCAGTGTAAGGGGGCTTCATGCAAGGCTGCCACTTAAAACAAAAAAAGGCTTAGAAACAAGACCCCTGGGCATGAGCTAAACAAAGTGCTATGGCCATTTATGCCAATGAGCTTGTATCTCTTCAGAGTGCTATCAGTCCTAGAGGAAACACACATATTTAATGATCTTCAACTACTATCACAGTTACTGCAACAGCTCCGCACATAAACATACGCATATTTTTTTATGCAGACAACACAAGGCTTAAAGCCACAACAGCAAATAACCCTTTGTTGAGCATACATAATGAGGACACTTATGTTGTAATAGTCACACATATCCTTAAGTAGCTAAGACCTGCTCTTTCATATCACTTGGCCCAAAGCGTAAATTAAATTCACTGTCATTACTCTGTAATTTCCTGCTTGTTCAGTTTCCATGAAAGCCACTTGATACTCCACCGACAGTAACTACTCAAAATATACTGAGAAAATTTGTCTGAGAATGGGCAAAGAGACATACATGCTGCTGGATTTAAGACTTAGCCTTTACAGAGTGAGGTGTCAAAACATTGACACATCTGAGATAAAAGATTGAGGAGATAGAGGGAACGGGCAGTTTTCAGCACATATGGCCAGAGACAGCTGGTTATATCCCTTAACATCTTTACTACACCATACAAGTTCATTATGTGGACTATGATGGAGCTGTCTTAAATTGGCTAAGTCTCCTCTGACCTCTTGCAAGGTTCAGCTAAAGAATATAAATTATTTTCCTTGAATATGCAGCTTACAGTTTCTTAACTGAAACCCAACATGGTGAAAAACAACTTTGAGCATCATGTTGCATTACTATACTCAGTCTATTGTCATACTTTTTTCCCATATTTTTGTGTTTAATCCATGATTATGCCTGATATATCTGGATTATACCCAAAAAACAAAGTAGAGTACCTGCAGGCTATAACTAGGAGTGTCTGATGTGCCTCCATTTTGTTCATCACATAATCTCAGTCCAAAAGATACTGACACGAATTTCCTGTTGCAGAAATGGAGA
The DNA here is from genome assembly GCF_017639745.1 of Melanotaenia boesemani. Lineage (NCBI taxonomy): Eukaryota > Metazoa > Chordata > Actinopteri > Atheriniformes > Melanotaeniidae > Melanotaenia > Melanotaenia boesemani. Next base: position 10,804,186 of record NC_055703.1, read on the forward strand.
AAACAAGACAGTGCTGAGCACATCCCAATGTGCATGTTATATGCTTAACTGTATGCTTTCTCTTCCTAATCCTACTACATACATGCATGCAGGCATGTGTGTTAAGTTGTGGTTGAGTGTGCATTATGTTATTGTGTGGAAAATGAGCGGCTCCCAGTCAACTGCCCAGCTTTCCTTGGCCTGAGTTGGAAAAGATGGAGACAGTTTTATCCACAACCGTCAATGGAGATTAAATTGGATTTGGCTAAAAGCAACCTCACCACAGTTCTGGAGTGGCTGTGTAGCAGAGGGGCTTCTTGGCAATGGCCAGAGAGACTAAATTTGACAAACAAATGAAGGTAAAAAAAAAAAAAAAAAAACTCCAACAGCTGGGGCTTGTTGTGGCTGTGGGTTTAATGTCCTCAGACCAACCCCTGAGGACCACTAACATTATCCTGCTAGTTTTCTGGCACCACAATCACCTTCTTGCAATTGGGGTGCCAAATAGGATAGAATTAGAAACAGAAGGAGAAAAACATGTGAATCGAGACATCATAAGTCAGGTTCAGCAAGGTAAAAATGCATGATAGCAAAAAAACAACTAGTAACACAGAAATAAATTTGCATTTAATTTGTTTGTGTGTCCAAACTGTTTATGGGTACTATATATGCCAAAAATACTTAATACTGAAAAGTGATTAGTAAAACAGATCAGTCACAATGTAGCCAACACCAGCTGTTAATTCAACATTCACCTTGAATCAATACATTTTATGAAGGCAATGACAAATACTGTGAATAATGGATGAGTTTGATGAAAATGATTTCACTTATTTATTTTTGAGCTGCTGCCTTTAAGCTTTGAGTTATTTAGCTGTTGGTAACTTATGTTTCTGCATCAATTTTATTGACATAAAATTTATAAATGTGATCAAGTAACCCCAGGACACCATCTACACTGGGCTCATTTTTCAACCTTGGGTAGGTAGCTTAATTCAATCCATGCTTGACCAATTTAAACTAAATTTCAGCAGTTTCCTGAGGGATTACCCTTCACAACAAACACAAGGCCTCCATGTGTACAATAACTAAACCACAGAATAATAACAGATGAGACAACAGTTAATATTATAGCTAAACCTGAAAGAGTAGTGGAATGACAAACATTTCCTGCTTGTATTACATACCTAAAACCAAGAGGTAGAGAGGGCTCACATAGGTTTAATTTCACAAATTTTTATTTAAGATTCATTGTAGCCACAGAATGTTTTGCTCGACCGAATGGTAGAGCAAGCAGTTAAACAGTTATGTGATTTATTGTCATTACAGCATAGCCTGATTTGGGACTAGCCAACTAGTTCTACTGGCATTACAGCTGTTACCAAACAAAATCTTCCCCAAAAAATGTTAAAGTGAATCAAACAGCCTGGAGATATCAAATTTGAAGTCATATACAAGTTCTCCCTGGTGATGCACAACATTTCCATTTGTCACATCAGTGGGAATGCAGTGAATTTTACCTTTAAGGATGGGTAAACATGGTCCATAGTCAAAGGTGTCACACACCGAATAGAATTATTTTTTGTGCTTCACCTTGTGCCTTTGGAAAGTGTGAGCTTACACTGCACCCAGCCCTTCCTACTGTATAATTGAGAAGCAACTCATCTACGGGGTCATCCATGTGTGTAAGGCCTTGAAATGGTTCGCCAGCAGCACATGCATATTATTACATCAGGAGTTGTCAGAGGGTATTGATTACACACTGTAATGCACTCACATGCTCTCCTCAGCCTACACTGTTATTGTAAATGAGACTGTGTATGGATCCGGCTTCGCCCTATCAGCATAGATCATCTATCAAACGGTACATATTGTGACTGAAAAATACAGATGTTCAGGGGGGTGCAAAAACTGAAGCATTACAGAAAACACTGAATGTTTGTGCAGATTAGCATACAAAGAAGACAGCCTAAAAAAATGAAGAGAGATTTGGCTGTTTTGGTGGTACAAGGAAAGTTGAGTTGAAATAATTTATTGATGCAGCAGAAGGGTGTGTTTGTCCACAGATTCAACAGACATGGATGAAAAACAAGAGCCCAAAACAAACTGTCCACAGCTGTGACCTTCACAAGTTCTGTTTGTAGTTAAAATCTTATAAACACAAGAGTTCAAACAAAGACACGTGGAGCCATATACTCCCAAACACACACGTGAAGCCACACACACCATTAAACTCTAAAAATTAGGCCATCTCTGCCAGAGCACCACAGAGATGGCAGAGAATAAAAAGCAAAAATGACTATAGGATGTAGATGTAAGGTGATTTATAAGATATATTCACGCTCATGTACATTATGGCACGACAGCATGGATTTTTAAGCTTGACTGCATATAACTACATCCATTATGTTCATGTAAGCCAGTGGTTCCCAAACACAGATATGACTGGGGGGCTAGGCTAAATAAAACTTAGAGTTTTTGCACTCCTAACAAAATAGGGACAAATTTGTGAAAGTACTAATAAGTAATAATGATGAATTAACAACCGACCTTTCAACTACCACAAAAAAAAAAAAAAAAAAAAAAAAAAAAAAATAGACAACAAACCATGATGAGGGATATCTTGCCCTAGGCATGACCAGGTAATGGTCAAGTAATTGTAATGGTAATGAAGATAGACCAGAGTGTGTTGTATGTAAAATATTAGCATGTGACAGTATGAAGCCAAACAACTTATAATGGCACTTGGGCCCTTCTCATCCTGAACACAAAGAAAATATTGTAGATTACTTTAGAAATAAATGACTTAACTGTTGTAAGTAGCAGAGGTGTTTTACTAAAGCCGTATCTGTGTCATCAAATACTCAACTCATCTGAAAAAGTTTGCAGTATCCTGGTTTAAAATGCCTCACACTATAGCAGATGAATAGATGATTCCTTCTGCCACTGATTTGGTTTTAACTGTAATTAGTGAAGTAGCAGCCAATAAATGGGCTCCATGTGAAGCGTGTGTCTTGTGTATGTCTTTAGCAGGCCACATCCTTACACTTCTATCTCAAAAGATGTTTACAAATCAAACCATCCAATCCAGATGGCTTCCTGTCCTTCCACACCGCTGTAGGCTCTTAAAGGGGAGTAGATAAATTTTAAAGACAGGTGGTGCGACCAGAGTGGTTTACAAATGGCACTGGGTGCAACAACATCTGTGACTAAATTAATGTGATTAAGTTTGTAACATTATCAGACAAAACAATGTCCAAGTCTGGAGCTGCAAAGTGAATGTGATAAACAGATATTACTCAGTCTGCGACTCCAGCTGTAGAGTGTCTTTCTGCAAACCGACACTTGCGCCTCCACTCGGCCAGTATTTCCTCACCTCGCTCTGCGGCTGGCCTCTGTGCTGCGCTGTTACTATTTCAAAAGTGCTTAGCTGCTGCTGCATTAGGTTCACTGTGGTTCTCCCCAGCTCCTTCACAACCAGGTGCTGCTTGTAGGTGGCTGTTGGCCCCCCGGGTAGACAGGTGGTGGGATGTACTAGAGCCCAGGAGATAATTCCATTCTTCAATGGACACCTCGTGCTATCCCCCACTGTTTAATCTCCGACCTCCAGCACAGATGAGCTGCTGTCAGGCAGAGCTGGACACTGCCGGCTGAAGTAGCGGCTACCCCAGAGTCAAAGCGCCATTAATACAAACTCTGAAATTATTTGCAAACATTTATTTACAACAGCAAAATCTTTGAGACTTTATACTGAGCCCATATCAGTAAACTAAAGACTATTTTGTTGCTCGTTTCTTTGTACATTTTAGCATTGTGGTACATGTGATAGTGGGATCGGGGGAGCTTGACATTATTTGTGTCAATTTTAAGAGGTCCCTGCAGAAATGAATTAGGAACCACTGATGTTTCAAGTTTCAAGTTGTTTATTTGTCACATGCACAAGATGGCACTAAAATGCAGTTGTACATGCATCCAAGGCTGTGCACACCCATTTATCTCTGGTAAAAATACAACATAGGAATAAACTAAAACGACATAATAAATATGTAATTAGCCACAGTTTTATGTGAGCTTTATGACATGCAAGCTGATGTGAGGACACAACACCAACATGCCTGCTGCCATGCATGAAATTATTGCATTGAAGTGATTATAGTTAAAAGCTTGACTTTAACCCTGGTGCAAATATGTGGAATTAATTCTTTAATGCTATTTGCTGTTGGGCTTGAAAGAGTGCTGCAGTGGTACATCCCCTGTCCATGGTGGTGAAACATGCAGCAGCTGATACTTTAGTCATGCAAGGAAACCCCACTAGGAAAAAAGAAATAAATAAATGCTATGCTTGCTGCCCACACACAGCAAGGTAATGTTACATAATGTAATGTTTTATTTAGCAATACTTAGCACATGCTAAAGTCCCACAGACCATCTTCAATTCAGTACTGCTGACTTTAGATAAATGCAGTATCGCCACTTTTAGCATTTCTTGCTTTTATCATTCCACAGCTGCACATATTCAGACATGAACTGAGCAATTAGAGGAAAGTAAATACATCAGGAATGTTTTGATGATAAAATATGCCTGAGGAAAAAGACTACTGTAGGCCCTCTGCTACTGGGAAGTGTTTGAGCTATTATATGCAAATCAAACAATTTTAAGATGTAGGTCTGAAATCTGTCAGTCAGTTAGTTAGGGTCACAAAATTTACATGAAGCCTAAAGTTCCAATAATTTCACAACTTTAAATAAAACATAACTGAACTTAATGCAGGATCAGTCAGAAATACAATCATACCATTTGTAGAGTCCTTTAACCTTCCTATACAACTGAGCGTATGCAACGTAGCATAAGAAGTAGGTACACCAACACAAACATTAGGCTGGCGCTGCTCCATTTTGGCAGCCTTTTTTCAGATTAGTATAAGATCAACATATTCATTTAATAAAAATAATAATTTAAAGGATTTATTCAAAATGGGAAAACAATATAGCTGCTCATCAAGTTTGAGCTGCAATGTATAGAGAACACACAATGTTCTCTCAATTCAAAACATTTGTTTCCCTGCAGCCTTGAAATATCTAAAATATGCTTGTATATATGTGACTTTATTGGTATGGTTACTTGTGTACATGTCCGTTTGTCTATGTAGATGTATAATTGTTTTAGTATGCTTTGTCTTTTGTGTTCAGCACAGAATATATAAAAATATGTTTTAATTAAATCTACACTTATTAATATTATAAATAATTATATCATATTACAGTTAAATACACTACCAGGCTTTTCAACAGAATCTTCTCCTAATGCCTGTGATTATTCACATTAAATATGTTTAAATCAAATGGTTAAGGAAGTCAAGCATCTGGTTAAATAAAGATTGGATTGTGTTGCGTTATGTTAATTGTCAAACACTGAAAGTTTAAACTTTGGTTTAATGAAAAGTTCAGACAGAGACACAAATATTACCTGTAACAATCTGCAGTGACAAGATTAGGCTTGAGCAGTACTAAAACCCCTGTCCTCTCGTTTGATCTAATGCCTGTCTCAACTTAAGATGCAGGTATGTGTTATAGCGTCATTAAAGTGGAAACGAGCAGAGTTCATTGAGTAAACACAGACGCCCTTGGTTTGTATAAGCCAGAACAGGTTTACAAGAACTAAAGATATAGGCCTTGACGAATACCTGCTGGTAAATCTAAAATCTTATCAACAGAGGACCTCGACAGTACAACAGCTATGAAACTGAGGCATTAAACTACATTTTGCCTGTAAACTATGCTAAGCGGTCAAAGAAAGAGTATCACTCTGCTACAGTTTAGTAAGCCTTTGTTGGTTTTCCCACCGCATTCTACTATCATCTCCATTCACAGTGCCATGTTGGCAAAGTGGGCCTGTTGTGGCAGTTTGATTTCCCTAAACAACACTAATCAGACATCTGTAGGGAAGGATAAAGCCCAGATTGGCTGTAACTGTGCAGCAGTTATCTGTTGATAGGCCTAACTCTGGCCAAGAGTTACACGATTGGCTGACGAAAGGCAACAGCTTTCTATATGGTAGGTTAGCACAGCGAGCCAGCAGCAGCTCACTGAGGACAGAGTATCTGGCAACCCTCTGAAGATTGGGTGCTGCCCGCCAAGAAACTGTCTGATGATTGGCTGCGGTGACTCCAGAGTGAACCGATTGTTTTATCAACACCCACAGCGCAGGCTGGCTGGCAGTGCTGCCTGCTGGCTGGTTTTACAGTATGCAGCTATCCATAACACTTTCAGGGGGCATATGTCCATGTCTTTTAGTGCAAACGTGTGGAATTGTGTATTGTGTGTGAGTGTGTGTATGTCTGTGTGTGTGGGTGTGTGTGTGTGTGTGTGTGTGTGTGTGTGTGTGTGTGTGTGTGGCTGTATACCATCTATAACTTTTCCATTGGGGAGTTGTGCTAAGCCCTGCCAGCAGGCTCTAACACCTCATTATTCTGAGCCAGGCATGGAATGGGTTTTAGAGATCTCTCACTGAAATGTGGAAATGTGGGGCTACAGGTCTTCCAATATCAGCAGCAGAGACCTGGGAAATGCCTCTTCAGCTCAAGTCAGCTACACTGCTGCACTTCATCAAAAATCCAACCACCGAAGAGGCACATAGTGCAAGATCACAAAACGTAACTGTTACGATGATACTGTCTTCTGAAAATTAATTTGGTTCTGAGAGTTTTTGAGCTTTAATGAATTTTTCCACTGAGCCTTGTTAACTGAAGGATGCTTACTCGACGTAGTGTTGAATACAGCTCAGCAAAATGATGAAGATGAAAGATAGCAGCGCCTAAAGGCTCTTCGGAGGATTTTCCACATCTGGGTGGGAAAACATAAGTAAGATACCTCATATGAACTTACCAAAGCTTTTAATGATGAAGCAGGCGGGAGGACAAGAAGGTTGCATGATAAAACATAACTTACTGAACAAAGATGTACAGACCAACAGACTTCTAAACATATTAAGTTTTGTCAAAAATAGTTGTACAAATCAAATTTTAGAGTTTAGCATTACAATAAAAATTTACAAAACTGTTTATAAAACACAGGTTCGTAAATACAGTAAAAAATTAACTGTATTTGCATGAGCTGTCCATTTTTAATCTATTTGGAAGATAGACTGATGTATGTAAACTCTTTATAGAAAACATGAAAACATACCTGCACATTTAACTAAAACAATCATACGGTGCTTATGCTACTGCACCCACAACACTAACACCATAACCTTAAAAGCTTAAACTAGCTTTGCTACAGCAAACAAGATGGCAGCTTATCTAAGCATCCTCGTGACCCTGGTTTAAGAGATAAGAGTCCTGCAGTGTGAAATCTGACACAAGTAAATGTTTACTAAGTGTGACCACTTCACATTGCAGGTTGTGACTGAAGTACACCACCCCTATGACACATACCAATACCCGTTAAGCACAGTTGATCCACATAATGTTGACACAAAGCAAACTAACAAGTGTGTACCAGGAACATTTTATTTTTTTAAATTATTCTTATTTCTGAAAGATTATTCGGAATATTGAGCTGTTTTTCTTGATTTTTTTTTCTCTCTTTTTTTAAGTGTGGTTGTGTGAAGTACTGACTGACAAAAACAGATAACGATTAGTCGTTGTCTTGCATGCTGTGAACTCCTGACAAGCAAGAGGAGCAGAATGACGCCACAAGAAGATAGACCTTACATTTGTCTACAACAACCTAAGACTCAAGTGATGTAGATGATTTCAGCAAAATCTGTAATACTGACACTTCCTCACTTTTGCATTTGTTTTTCTTTTAACCCTGACTTAACGTAGTCCATGTAACTGATGCAAAAGTGACACTATAAGTGCATACTGTATCATTTTCTCCAACAATTATTTTTTTTTTATTTTTGAGTAGTTTAAATTGATCCTCTTATTGTCCTGTTCTGAGTAGTTCTTACTTAGCTCGCCTATCAATATACCTGCCTAATTCTCCAAACTAAGAGTATTAGGACTCCTGTCTGCTGCAGGTGAGAAATCAGCTGCTCATTAGTGCTTCACACAGTCTTCCTTCTAAATCAAAATACCGCTTTAAAGCAGGTTACATCACAACCAGTGCAACTAATTGAAAAGTTTAAAAAAAGTACTGGTTGGTAGTTCATATGTTTGTATTATTCTTTCTCTTTCTTTAATAACCTCCAAGTTTACATGTTTTTTCCTCTGATGATTTCATACAAATCTATTCATGTACAAAATATTATAACAAAATATATTGTTATAGATTAAATTCCAACTTCTTCTATAATCTGTTGTGTACCTACATGATATGCACACCAGGGCATGACAAGGAGTTAAATTCTGACATATGAAGTTGTTTGAAAAATGCTCTAAAACTTTGAAATGATCTTGTTTTCTACAGAGAGAAAATGTGGCGACTACCTGCATCTCAGTCAGGACAGGTAGCTGCAGCATGCCAGGCTGGAAGTCTCAGCGCAGAGTGGTAAGGACGGCAGAAAAGATGATTGGGACATCTCTACCCTCCATCCAGAAATACTGCCTGACCAGAGAGCATCCTCAGGGGCCCCCCATACCCCATAATGGACTGTTTTTCTTCATGCCCTCGGGGAATAGGTTTGCAGTATCTGCACCAAAAAAGCCAGCTTCCACAACAATTTCTTCCCCCAAGCCATCAGGCTGATTTCCCAGTGTCTTAAATAACCTAATGCCCCATCAACCCCCCTCTGAATGACAATAGAGTCTACACTGAGGTGCTAATGAACAGGGTTTACATTAGTGACTGCAGCCTGCAGGGAGGGAAGTGGACTTGCAACTTCATGTAACATCATCAGTTCTAGGCAAGCTGGGAAAACATGGGTGCGCACAACAAATGACTCACAGTCTTCCCATCACTAATAATAAGATTTGATGTGCCTCTGAGCAAGGCACATAAAACCAATGCCAATAAAGACACCTAAGAGTGATTTTCTTTTCTTTTGTTTTTTTTTTTTTAGAAATCCAATCCCATCAAGATGATTAAAAATCAGCAGGTCATCATGTTTTAATAAATTTTGTATGTAAGTGGTTGTCGTATTTGTGGGTATTTCTCACAGTGCATAGACCTTTTAGTCCAACTTTCAAATACACATCTAAAAGAACCAGACATGCCATCTATCAAACATCATTATCCCCCGAACGGACTGTGCAACTGGATTGTGGCTTCATCAATTGAATTACAACAATAATGCAGTTGATTCAATTTGCATGGCTTTTACAAGTGTGGTAATTCAAACCAATTAAGATTGTGTTTGTATTCAGCATATTTGTCCCTGTTTGTCTGAATGTCAATTAGTGTGAACACAATGCTTACTCTCTCAGATTGGCTCCAGTATACAGATCAAAGAGGGAGTAAAATAAATCAATTACTCTGAGATATGAATGCTGTAAAAACAATTTGTCATATGTGAGAAAATAACAGGAGAAATATCTGATTAATTTGAGAACGTAACAAAACATAATGAAGTTGATGACGAGGGATGAATGCATTATGTGAAACTATTAATTTTTCGACATGCAGTGAAATGCTGTGCATGGAGTATAAAGGGCATATGTGTCCAGTCATGCAACTAACTATTGGAGGAGGGGCAAAAGTAAGTAGCAGCTAGTAGTAGAACAGGCTAGCTTTGTTTCATAGGGCAGTTATAATGGCAGTGAACCTTCTGGCACGTATTCTACTGAACACCACTGTAGCAACTCTAAATGTTAAGCACATTGTTTAATAGTCCATTACCTAAATTGATATTGCTCATTGACTGTTGTCCTTGGCTGCCCACGCAGTGTCAAAGGAAGAAGACAGAGCAGTACCATAGTGCAGTGGAAGGCTAACAGGGTAAGCCATCACTGTTTGATGTGCAGGCACAATGTGCCAGAACGTCCCATCTGCTCTACTTCTTGCCACATCCTAAATCCAATTCCCAATACTGGTGAAGTTGCTGTGAAATGAGACATCCAGCACTCATCCTGTTATATAGTGGCTTTCTTTCTATGGAATTGCAAGAAAATAGAATAAAATTGTTTATTAGATTTTTCCAGAGCCCAAAGTACCTTTAAATTATTATATCAATCAATATTCTACACTAAAAGAGAGTTGTTTCTTTTAGAAAGATATAAACATATAAAAGGCCAAATCATGATAAAAAAAAAAAAGTGTTGCTAATTGTCTGTCAAGCGTGACACCAGAAATGCAGAGCATAAAAAAATTTTGCGGCCTAAAACCTAAATCATTTTCTGAGAGAGAAAGGTAAGAATGAGAAGGCAGCGCAATCCAAGGGCCTGTGAGCAGATACGAGGCAAAAACAAACACAATCCAGCCTCCAAAGTCAAACATGGAAAGACCAGAAACAGGTACAACATACCCAGGTTATTTTTTGTTACCTGGTTTAATTAAAGTATGAAAATTGAGACTGAGATTGTTTCATGGTGTTAATTATTAACTCAGTAAGCATACTCTGAATATGTGTGCATTCCTGAAAAAAGACCTTTAGATGCATGATTCTCTAACAGAGTATCATTCTTAAAAAATGTCAGCAAAAATAAATAAATGAATAAATTAAAATAGAAAATGGCTGTGTGATTGTGTAACCAATTAAAGAAATCAATATTACTGTCCCAAAATTGAATATGACCTTAATTGGAATTTTATAATGTGTTACTGCTTTGCAGGTACATTCCTGAGCAATTTAAGACTTTTTAATCCCTGTTTCATTACTCCAACTCATATAAATGCTTTTGCTCCAAGTAAAAACGAATATAGAAACAAATCAAGCCAGTACATAGTTTTAATTGCAAATGTTTATTTTTTTCCAAGTCATCCAGGCTATTAAATGGTAAAGAAAATATTTCAGCTTTCCAATTTAATTTAATTTAATTTAATTTAATTTAATTTAATTTAATTTAATTTAATTTAATTTATTTTTGATTCAGTGCAAGCAAAAATATGTTTTGAAGCAATATAATAAATCAGCAAGTACATCTTTAATAGTGATTCAAAAGAAGTTATATTAACATTACTTTCAAATATTATACAATCAATGCAAAGAAACATGAAGGTTTCTGTTTTAGGTCCCTGTTTATTTTATCACGACGACGCACGTAAAGATGTTTACTAATGTTAGTAGATGTTAGTAAAATCCAAACAATCTTCAACTTTAGGAACAAATGACTGTAAGAAGCTCTTTGCTGTCTATACACTGATCATTTCTTAGAGAATTGACTGGTTGGGAAGAGCTGCTTTGGCTCTTGTGATCTCTTATCTTTAGCAAATTAGATTTCCAGCACAGAACACCTTATTTACACACCCTGATAAGAACCTGATGCATGAGTTTGGAAACCTCAGATAACAATGAGCCAAGTTAAATATCTCTTAATTAATAGCACAAAAAATAATAAGTGAGCAGCCACCGCAACCAGAAAAAAGGTCATGTTAACAGACTTAAAACAGCTTTGGAGTAATCAGATGACAGAAAACATCTGTGGAGGAAAACAAAGGCAGGAATCATGGTGCATAAGGTCAAAATATTTCAAAACCAAAATTGAAGCTGACAGAAAAATACACAAAAAACTAACCAGTGCTTTTCAATTTCTGCTTGCCAAATGGTTCAAACTGATTATTAAAACAGAAACGGGTTAAATCTACTGACTGGCGACAGCACAGAATTACACAGTAGAGAGAACAGGATATAAAGGATATATAATTAAGAAAATGATAAAGAAAGGAGAAAGATGTCAGAAGAGAAGTCAAGAAACAAACTATTTTCCCTAGACTACAGATTTTTTTTTTTCTGAAGCTTCTCCAGTTAAATTTTATAGTGGGAAGAAATAAACTTTTTGTTTGTTTGTTTTTAAATGGGGTGGACTTGTATCAAATTAAAAAGACCTACTTCTCCTTGCATTTATAACGTTTTACTGAATGGATGGGTCATACATCATTGAGCTCTATTGTGCTTTGCTGTGAGTATAAAACACAAATTGGATTACCTGTGCAGCCACCCGAACTGGACAGGCACAGGCATAATCACAACACGTATGCAGATATAAAAGGCTACACATACCCTCAAAGGTTCAATGTGCCTAATTTAAATCTTGTAAAATTTACCAATGAATATTGTTTTGCAGAGAGTTGAACTTGCAGTAAAGGTCCACACATGCAACACCTCTGAGACACAAACACACACACACACACACACTCACACACACACCGCAATTTTTGTTCCCTGACAATAAATGCCACATTATTGTGATGTACAGCGGAAGAGCACATCGTATAAAGGTCGACATGATGGAATCTCTCTGTGAAGCTGCCGGCCTTGACACGAGAAATCAGATCCTAAAACTGTTTATGGTGCTGTGAAGCCAGACAGCATCCCTCTTTTCCTGTAAACAATAACTGGAACCTCATGATTTATGAGTAAGGCAGCCAATAAATCTGAATAATCATCACTCTAAACAGTCCATTTTTAGACTCTCAGATTACAGAGGGCTGTTTTTTTTGTTTTTTTTTTTCGTCTTAGTCTGGTGGCTGAGGACTGGACTTGACATCGAGATCATCTCAATTATCAGCAACGAATCGTATATTTTTCCATGATCTGAAACAAAGACACTAGCACTAAATTCAATCCTGGCCACTTTCCCTGCATATCAAGTTTGATTTTTTTCAAAATGTTAACCAAACATCAGCCAGTTAAAGCAATAAAAGAAAAAAAAGGCAACAGGTGTGTAAAGAGGGAAAATAACTAATCATGTTACAGATACTTTCCTCCAAATGTTGCAGAATAGAGCTGTAATAGACAGAGACTTGTTTTCATATTGATTCACTTGCAAACTAAAGCACATTAAAGCACATTCACATCTTTGTTCACCTCAGCACAACATCTGTTGTTTCTTTTTTTCAAACAGATTCAGCTTCAGTAACTTGTCATTCAAACAGGGGAGATAGACGGCATTCTGACAGGTGGACAGAAAGACAGGGAGGAAAAATACGGAGTGATGACAGAATGCAAATAGCTGATATCCATCGGAAATATTGACTTTCCAATGCTATACTGTAACCTAAATGCAGGCTAAAAGCTGGTTTATGTCAGCAGTAGCTGAGTAGCTGACCTTAAATTCAACATAAACTATGAAGCAAGTCAGCTTCAAATTTCCTTGGTGGTTGTGCACATAGTGTAAGATAAAAGTTTACCCAACAGTCTTTTGCCTCTGAGGGGAAAAATATGCTTGAATTTATAGTTTTTTTTTTAATCTATCAAGTTTATTTTCAAATGTATATAAATGTATTACCTTTAGAATTGTAAGATTCAGACCTGCATGAAAAATGTGTCTGAAGAAAAAAAGAAGTCAGATTGTGTTCAACTCAAAGAAAGGTTGTCAAGATTGTGAGGAAGTAGTGAGGGAAGTTTTGTCACAGAATGCTCCTGAGACTTGAAATTGCATTTGCAGCCTGAACAGTTTGTAAAAGTGTGTGATATAAGTCAGTCAATCATATAACTCTCTGATAAAACTTGTCATTATTGCACACTGCCAGCTGGATCAAGAATGAATTGTTTTATTACTGATGTGCAGACAGGAGGACACCCACATGATGCACCACTGAACAAATCCCTGTTGAAGCTTTCTCTACACACCATTTGTCCATACAGTTACAGCCCAATACCCATCAAACCTCAGCAAAAAGAAATAACTAAAAGAATGTATACAAAGAGCTGTGTCTCTAGAGGAAAATTGACTCATTAGACATGACTTACAGAGATTACTTTTGTAAGCTTATATAAGCTATTTTTATTTATTTATTTAGCTTTTTCTTGTCTGTTTTAAGTCTTTAAGTACATCTGTAAGTCTGTAAATTATATGTTCAGTCAAATGTTTAGAGACACTATATACAAACTTTATATTCATACTATATTTATGCTGAGTGTTAGGGTTAGCTTTACTTTCTTTTCATTAATATAATTAAGTTAAAATATAACACTGACGTAAACTTTATTGAAATTCACAAGATACAAAAAGCTCATTCAAATAAGTTAAATAAGTTTCATAACTTTAACAGTATATTGGTATGCTAAATATATTGAATAGTACAATCTATTAACATTAACTATGTTGAATTATGATATATCCTGATAACAGAGACGGATCTAGATGATTTTTGACAGGGGGCAGACCGAGCACAGACCGGGAAAATGGTTGCCCATGTAAATGAGACCTCACCCCCTTTTATTAGTGTTTTTCAGCACTATTGACCATTTAAATTTTTAAAGCTATTGCATCTGGTGGTTTTATGGCTTCCACACCCTCTTCATAAAGACTGAACAGATTTATTATCACTGATATGCAGTTGGTAAGATGATAAATGCTGCATTATGATCAAGAACATGCTACTGCTGATGGAGAGCAACATATACGAGTGCATTACAGCTTGCATTCACTTGCATTTGGGCATCTGAGGTAAATGTTAGTTTACACTAAACAATTGTTAGAATTTTTCTATTCTTTGGGTAGCAGCTGGGAGACCAATCAGATTTTAGGGCTGGCCCATGCCGCCACCCCTCAGGACACCCCTGTGACCCCACCCTTACCTGAAGAATCCTTTTACTTTAGCCATTTTTGGTCAATTTTTACTATAGCACTGTAACATGTACCAGAGTATTTCTTAGTACATCTTCTATGTAAACCCAAAGCAGCGCTCGGTGGATAGCAACTCCCTGGGAAAGAAACTTCATGATTTTGACTTTCACTTTAAAATTAGTTATCTATAATCCTTTCAATTTATCTAATATTAATATTACTATATGGTATGCACAAGATCTTTTGGGAAACAGAGATGATGAAAAACATAGCCAGCAGATGAAATATGTTTCACAGGATACTAGCAACTGCAGCCGATGTTAATCAGCAATTCTTTGTATCAATGCTCTGTCTGCACGTCGCCTCCAGTTCTCTATTACCATTATCTGTCACTAAATGCTCACTTATATTTTGGTCAAATTAAGTTCTTGACTCTGTAATTGATCTACGTATTCTTTCTTCTTATTCTCACTTCATTCAAAACAGGAGTGCAGTTGTTATTTGTTCCTATTATTTCCTCAAATAATATATTGTTCCAAAGAAATCGGGAAATCAAAGCGTTTTTTATGATGTTATATAAGAAAAGTGGTAATATTTTATGCAGCCATATAGTTTTGCTTTTAAAAAAAAAAGAAATGACTGATGATGACTGTCTGACTGGCAAAACTGTTGTTGTTTTATTGCAGGTCAAGAATCAGAATCAGAAATACTTTATTAATCCCTTTGGAAATTCCTCAGGGAAATTTGTGTTTCCAGTACAACCCGTCCAAAGAGAAGGTGATTTTGGATTTAATTTAATGTATTAGTTATTTGTACAGTTAGGTTTGGTTAGGAAACTGCTTACCTGAAGTCGCTGCCTGTAAACACTTGTGTGTTTCAAGTGTTGCATGTGTTATCTTTGGGATAAAACATCAGGACAAGCCCAGATCTTACAAGTCAGCTCCCTGCTGGTTATAAATGCCACCTGAAATCTGATGCTAAGAGAGCCGACAACAGCCTGTGGTCACTGTAATCCTCCCAGAATGAGATTATCTCTGTGGAAAAAGTGAGGAAGGGGTGGCAAGGGCACTCCCATCAGCTGTGTGTCTAAGACTTGGCCTACTGAACCCCTCCCATAAATCCACAAAGACACACCTTGGCAGCTGGCATTAAAACTCTCCACTGGCTGGGCTTCAGGATCAGTTCATGTGAGAAGAGCAAAGGGTCAGAAGACTTGAAACAAAGATGGACATTACAAGAAGAGTTTCGCTTCTGCTGTTGCTGCTTCTGGGCTTCTGTAAAGCTCACCCTGTAGATGTAAGGCACGACTCGCTGAATGTAGAGAATAAGAACTCATAAAATTTGCATGTAATGAGAGACACGTCATTTTATGTCTGAATCAACAGCATTGCATATGAATTAAAATACTGTAAAATGAATGCAAATACAAAAGGGGTTATTTTTTTTTATTTGGTTTTCACAGGATCGTGATGCTGATAATAGTAAGTGACTGCACATCACTTCATCTATCCCCGTCTAATGGACTAATCCTTTTATGTATCAAACTGCATGGCATTGTAAAACAAATCTGTATGACTTCTGCTTTTCTTCTGTTCATCAGAAAACTCAGCAGGTGTTTATGAGGACATTAGCACAACTATCCTCAGGATGAACAATGGTGAGTCTTCAATGCTGCTGCATTAAAAGTTAGGGAACAACACTTTCATCATTAATCCAAAATCAAATCCAATAAAGAGGGGAGGGGACAGTGGTTCTCCTTCTCTAATTCCTTGGTGAACTTTTGTACATTCTTTAGATAATATTTATTTATTCCTAATTTTATCATTTGAACAGGATCTAATGAGATACTGCTGGAGGGGGACCTGCTCATTCCAAAAACCAGGAATGCGATGAAGTGCATGAGTAAAGATTACAGCTGCCGGTGGCCGAAGTCTAAAAATGGGAAAGTGGAAATCCCTTTTAGTATAAGTGATGAATATGGTAGGTTTGATGTTTAAACAGACTACATTCCAAACTGGATTAATGTATATTTACCTACTGAATCACTTTTGTCCATAACCATAGAGGACTCAGACAAGAGTATGATTCTAAGCGCCATGAAGGGATTTGAACCAACAACCTGCGTTCGCTTCATTCCTCGCACAGATGAGCGTGTATATCTGAGCATTGAACCAAAATATGGGTAAGTTAATACCTGAGGGTGAAAGTATATGTAGGAGGACAGATTATGTAAAACTGGTGGGACACTGTATGCAAATGTGCTTAAGCTTATGCATTGTGTATAGTAATGTAAATAGTAGTTTTTCCATCATTAAACAAATGAAAGAGTATATAGAAATATCACGTGTAGGTAATGTGATGATTCATTTTTCTAAGGGTTTTACCTTTAAAACTTTCAGTGTCTTATCTTATAAGATTTTCTTTGTTCTTGTCATGATGTCTATATTTATTTATTATTTCATGTTTAGAATATTTGGATTGTTGTGCTTAGTACTGTTGAGCAAAGCTGCTGCCTATCATAGCCAAGACACTCAAAAAATATTTAAAAAAGAATAATGGCTTAATCAGATAAAGTAATGGCACGTAGCAAGTCTAAAACATACTGATAACAGTTGTTACCAACTTAACATTTTTATAACTACATTCAGTTAAGAGACAGAAAGTAGGGATTGGAGTTCATGTTTGTGTGGAGAGGGCAGAGAGGAGGTGGGGGTGGACATAAATGTGCTTTTTTATAACTTCTTTTGTGTGTGTGTGTGTGTGTGTGTGAGAGAGAGAGCGAGAGAGAAGGAGACTATTATGAGGTTTTGATTGTGTTTAAATTGCTATGTTATATACTTTGATTTTATTTATACTTACTTTTTTATGTAACACACTTTGTGTTCCTGGTTGCAGGAAAAGAGCTTTATAAATAAAGTGTGATTTGATTTACATGATTTAGAACCTTCGAAAATATTTCACACAACAACATTCTATATTTCCACTGAATACAATCTCAGTTTTAAATCTCTAAAACATGCCAGCAGTGGATGCGAGCAGGCGATTGTATTGCTTTTTTTTAATACTGCCATGTACATAAGAAAAGAAGCTGCGCTTTATTAATCTAATTATGCATATAACATCAATATGGGATTCAAATGCCAATTATAACTTATTTTTTGTCTCTTTCACTGACTTAGCTGCTTTTCTATGATGGGTCGTATTGGAGATAAGCAGGTGGTGTCTCTGCAGAAGTATGGCTGCATAGATTACGGTATCATCCAGCACGAATTGCTGCACGCTTTGGGTTTCTACCATGAACACACTCGAAGCGACCGTGACCAATATGTCCGAATCAACTGGGAGAACATCAAGGAATGTAAGAATATTGCAGCATCATTCATTGACTGAATGACTCAAATTTACTTTTTAATTTGTAATTTATTGTGTTTTCACACCAGATTATGTGCAGAACTTCAAAACGATGGACACAGATAATCTCGGCACTCCCTATGACTATTCCTCTGTGATGCACTATGGAAGGTAAGGTGGACCAACAATGTGTTTAAATAAAATAAAATAGCTAATAAGTTGCTAATTTATTTCCAACCTCTGAGTTATTTCTTATTCATCATTTTTAGAACTGCCTTTGGGATTAATGGAAAGGAAACCATAACTCCCATCCCTGATACCTCTGTTCCGACTGGCCAGAGGAAAGGCTTGTCCAATATTGACATTCGCAGGATCAACATTCTCTACAAATGCTGATATAGTCATGAATGAAAGATTTGATTTTGGAGCTGATGATCTTTTATTAAATAACAGTAAAGCATTGAAATTTCAAGAATCTTCCTTGAGTGTTCTGTTATTTACAGCATGTTTATTTTTTAGTGTTCTGTCGCCATAGCAAAACATACACTTAAATGTACACCTTAAAGACTTCATTTGGAGACTTTAAATAAAAAATATGGCTTAGTGGTCATTTAGCCTCTATCCATTCGCCAGAATGTTTTGTTGACTCCTTAAGTTTCTGCAAAGTTTTGTACTTTTCCTAATTCTAACCCAATAGTTTAAATACTGTAAGGCATGGGCATTGAACTCCAGGCCCCAAGGGCCACTGTCCTTCAAGGTTTTGATCTGGTCAAGTTCTGAGTGGCTCTTTTCAAGTTCAAGTTAGATGTGTTGCAGCAGGGAAATATCTAAAACTTGCAGGACAGCTCTCCACTTGGATTGGAGATGGCCATCCATCCTATATAATATAAGAATTCATCTTGGTTCATTTCAGACTTTTTTATTTTTGGCTAGAATATAAGAGAACTTTACATGACACAGATGCAGTATATCATGTTGTTTTCACGCTATACTTTGCACTAATTAGTATGTGGGTGTCAATAACGTTACCATGTGGTCAGTGCAGTAGGTAAACCTATGCACTTAAAATTCTGTTGAAACTCCAAAAGAACTGCATATGTTATGATTTTATATTATTTCTTTAGCTTTGTTTAGTAAGAGAATGAAGTTGCAAAATATTAACAAAGAAGCTAATCTCATTAGATAGAAATGAAGACTGAGGGACAATAATTAATTTCTATTTTGGTTAATTAACTTCAGGATTTGTACACTTGTGAGGAGTACCTTGTTTTTCTTGAATAAATCAGTGCTCCAGTGTACTCACTGAGGCTAACTTTGCAAATCTGAGCCTCTGTGGAGAGCAATAGATGTATTAGGATGAGATAAGCCCCTCCCCTTTTTCTCTTTAACCCTGTAGACACATTTTTCCCCACTTGGCCACATCCTCACACTCTTAGAAATGTGTTTTTTTTTTTTTCCTGCTTTTTTGTTTTATTGGATTTTTTTTCTTGGATCACTCTTCCGTATTCAATCCAGTGAAACGAGAGCAGTGATGGGTATTGAGAAAAGTGTAGCGGGGGAGTTTCAGGGTGAGATAAGAGAAGGGGAAGCCTGGGAGAGAGGACAGATTCTTATTAAGCAAATTTCCTCTCCTCCTATGATGTATGAGTGCACTAACCATCATGACAGTACTGCATGTATTTCTCCAGAGTTCTGGCTTAAATACAACTAAAGAGGCCACGGCACCAGCAGCACTCCAAGGAAGCCTGCAAGTTGGAATAGTTCAGATGGACACAGGCCTTTAATGTTTCATAAAGTAGTTTCAGTTCATATCAATCGTTCTACCCATGAAAAATTCAAAATCTACTTGTTTATTGAAATATTTAATACTCTGACTCTGTTCATGCTCCAAGAATCTCTGGGAGAATTTCAGCCAGCTTTAAATTAAAGTATTTCTGCAAAGCTTGATTAAAATAAGATTACAGATGAGCCCAGAATCCCAAGACAGAAGTATAAACAGGCCACTACTGGAACATACTGTGGCTACGAATCACGTGTTCTTCAGTGAGACTGGAATCTAATGAAAATGATCTCAGAACTATGAGGCTGACATAAACGTAAATATGAATAAATATTTTACCTTTCCTTTAATTGTTAAGATATTTTGACCTTCTTAGTTTATCTTCAAGTACATCAGTTTATAAAACAGACATGTGAAAATTAAACCTGAATTACATTAACTAACATTTAGTGTTACTGACAGTTTTAATAAAAGCAATAAAGCATATTATGTGAGGGTGTTACAGATGCTCTTTGACTGTACTTTAAAGGGCAGTGTGTACATGACCAGCAGGGTCTCCTGTAGGATGTCTACTCTAATGAGAGCAAGATGAGTGGAGCCAAATGCATTGCGATGTGTGATGTCACCGGTAATATGCTGGCAGGCTATAACCGCTGGCTGGCTGAGCGGCTCTTACCACCATGTTATTAACACAGATCAGTGTACCTGCCTTTCTTCAAACATGATAAGCTTCAGCAGACAGCTTTCCTCAGTTCACTGCATGAGCTGCCTCTTCCAAACCAATAGGAAATGAAAGTGTTTGCTCAGGCTGATGCGACCACCCTAGCTAGGCAAACCCTGGAGACTTTTTCAGAGTTGAATGAATTCAGTCACTTGGGGGGCGATGGAAAAGTAAATTATTTTACACTTTCCAATGAGTCAGTTATTTTTATAGGTTCATTTGGTCATTCATTTGATCATTGGTCTAACTGTTTTGTAGGGTCTCATGATACTTTTCAGAATAAATGTAAAGATGTTTTTCTATCCCAGGCCTAGGAAGTTGCTTTGGTCTGATCTGTTGGAATTTGTACAAGCCAATGTGTCGCTCCAGTATGTGAAAGTGCTGTGGGGTAAAACCTATTTACAAGTAACCATTTGGGTTTAAATGTGGTTAATGATGGTGCTGTCAAAGCAAAATATTCATCCAGCCTGCAGACAAGGTCTAATATAATTAAAATTTGTTTTCTGTTGATTATTTTACCTGTTTAAAATACCAACTGGTGTTGTATTATACATCGTTAGAAAGCCTGATTAGTCACCTTCACAATTAGTAATGCACTTGTAAAGATGCATTTTGTGGTATGAGAGACACAGCTAAATGTGTAGGTGTGCAAAATTATCCTGTTGCTATTCACTCTTGTTGTGAGATTCAAGTGCTGCCAGATGTGTGTCTGTCACAGATGTAGTAATGGTACCTGATTGGAACCTAACTGATAGATGGACTAAATGTGACCAGGCTGGTGACCACCATGAGGAGGAGGTACATGTTGTTGAGGTCCCTGATAGTGTAAAATAAATAAAGTGTGAAAATGTTATATATTGTTCTTTGTTTATTACTGCAGGAGAATGCAATCCTCCAATCCATCAAGCAACCTAAACAAGTGTGAATACCAATAGGTGAATATTGCAGGGGTTTTAGTACATTTTTGGGGGGCAATACCCACATTTTTACTCTGTTGCTCATTCCACGTAAGACAATCTTTAAAAGTTATACCTTTTACAGATGTTAGACCTTTAGTAAATTTTAGGGCCTAGATTTTTATATGCAAACACTCAGATTTACCCTCAGATTCACTGAGTGTTCTTAATAAATAAGCCTGTTAACACATAATAATACTAACAGGTAAAGCAGAATTGTATATGTGTGGTGAAACAGAGGATGAAATACGACATAGATGTAAATAGATTTGAGCCCACTCAACGTTTTAGCTGTTGCAATAATAATACCCACTAACTAAATGAGCAGCGTTTTCTCACATGACAATGAGCATGAAATGAAAATCAGCTAAGAATTAAGCAAAATGCAGATGATTTTGGAGACGCAGAAGCATGATGGCAATGAACATCTGCTGCATAAAAAGCATCTAGGCTTTGTAAATCTATGCAGGGTAAGGAATAGGTGGCAAATCAGTTTGCTCTGGTGTTCAGGCAAGTCATAATTGAGCATGTGCTACTTACAACAGGCAGCAACACACTTTGGGTAGTGGCAGGTCTAATTACATTGGAAATGCACATTAAAATGTAGTTTCTTTAAGAAAATTAAAGAGAAGACGGTGTGTTTAGCTACTGAGTTCCACCGTTAAAGGATGGGTTTACACATACCCTGGGGTTCAGGTGTTGGTGAAAAGCTTGAAAGTGTCTGCAAACATCTTTTCCTGCTGTTCATAAAGAAATCTCTTTCAAGAAGTGCTCTGGTCTAAATGACTCTGGTTCAAATGACAATTCCCCACATCCTCTCCCTTGTACAAGGAGGCTTGTAAATGGTTTATAAACCAATGTGGGATGTCACAAAAAGCTAAATCATTCAACTGTATCATGTATAATGGTTGCAAATTTAAAGCAGGTATTGCAGAGATACCATAAAGGCATTGCATTTTCTGAGTATCCCTATTCATCTAGAAATCTAGCAATAACCTTTAATGTCATGTCAGTACATAAATTAAAAGAAAGTACTCAAATGAAAAAGGTTAAATCCACAGCTTCATAAAAATCTACAAGTAAACAATCTAAAACGTCAGACTCAGTTTGACTTTTTTAGGTTTGTTTGATTTTTGCAACCTGTTTCAAAACCTAACATGGGTCATATGCAAGTCAGCTGTTAAGTGGCTCCTGCGAGAGAGATTAAAGCAGACCTCACGAAAACAAGTAAATTTAGTTAAGCATGTTATCAAAAGAAATAACAGATTGGCATTAAAGTCTTTGTTGTTGTCTTGCAAGACCCAGTGGAAACGATTAGCAGGCTGAGAGCTGAAGACAAATTCTAACATCAGCTATTGTTGAAGCATTCATGAAGCTCTGCTTGGCTTTTATTCTGCACATCTGAGGAGCCTGATGAGCAAAATACAAACTTCTAAGATGACTGAACCCAGAATAACATGTTGACAAGTTACGATCTGTTGTCAGCGCATTCTCATCTCATAAGTATTTCATACTGTGTTGTTTACACTGAGATCATGGCTGACATGGCTTTAAATAAAAAAAAAGGCAGTGATTAAGAGACTCTGTAGATCGAAAGGAAAAAATGTATGCAAGTGAGTTGATTACATGTAAATTGTCTTTGCAGGTCATGTGGCTAAAGCCTGTGTCAAAGAGAAGGGATGTTTAAACAGGCCTTTGTAAATGTGTAAATGAGAATGAGGCGTTAATCTACAATCCCTTTGAGCTGTGTTCGCAGCGCTGCACCACATCTCTGTTTGTCAACGCTGAGGAATTGCAGCTGTCGAAAATGATGCGGTCCCATTAGTGACGGAATCCAAGCTGAGACGGAGCCAGACAGAAAGCCGCTGTGGGGACAAGATGATAACAAGGTACTCATTGGAGATGTGAGGGATGGTGTTTGCGCATCACTCTCTGTGTCTGTCTGATGGGACTGGGGCAGAGGAGGAGATGGAGGGGTTAAGATAAATACAGAGCAAGAAAGGCGTGGAGAATGAGAAAGTGAGAGAAACAGTTAAGAGAGAAAACGGATGGAGGGAGATAAGATGAGACAAATAGAGAGGGGAACAATGAGACTGGGGAGCAAGAAAGAGTGACTGGGAGAGTAATCACGGAAGGTAACACTGAAACACACAAATCAAAGCGGTGACTGGAATAAGTGAGCAAGTGAGTTCACCAGAGACAGAGAGAGAGGGAGCAAAACGCCCAATGGCTTGTTCCCTGAAAGATTGGCAGGTTTATTCACAGGGAGTTACTGATGGCTCATTCCGCAGATTGTTTCACCTCTGAGCTAAACTGTGTGTATAGCTGGATAAAGACAAAGACAACTGCAGCAAAGTAGGCTGCTGCATTTATGATGTCATGCAACAGAAGCAACTCTTTAGATTTGTCGTGTTTATTTGTGTTCCCTTCAGTTTTAGGACTTGTGAGAAAGTTTTGATGATTTGGGTTATACTGATGCAGAAATGTGAAATATTCTAGAGGTTTTACAAACTTTAATTCACCGATATGGGTAGAAAACAAAACAGATGAGTGTTTATAAGCCGATGCAAAAATGGAAAAAAAAATTTGTGTCATATCTGCGCCATCAGCAGCAACTGACCTTCTCACAGCAAAAGAAAGACATTAATAAGGTAACCGGATAAAACAATTGTCAAAATCATCTGGCATGCTAGCCAAGCATGGAAAGATGATTACTGCTACCAATGATGTTATGTTGTTGACTGATTGCGATTATTTGAGATTACCACAATTATTTTTCATAATGGTCTTAGTCTTTATTCCCCTGTGTAGAAACAGCTAAGTGTGAAAAAACAAACAAACATAAGCATCATATTTCCATGTAATTTTCTGTAGTTTGCAATATAACAGAAAGCTACAAAAAACAGCTCTGAATATGATACAAAATTTTCAATACTTTGCCAAGACCATCTTAATGTATATCATTCATATACAGCAATGTCCTGCTTTTACAACAAACAAACAGGCAAATTCCAGACAGAGAATTTGGGAGATAAACTCAACAGGAGCCACTGAACTGAGGGTTACAACCCTGTATAATAAATTGGTCATTCATTAGTGGAAAGCAACAAATGAGTACCACTTAAAGGTACACTGTATGGTTAACCTATAAAGAAACACATGCTATTCAGTCATATTCACCACCCACTGAATTTGCTTTGACAAATAAGTTTAATGCAGTTTTACAGAAATATAAATTAAAAAGATCTGTTTTTACGAACAGTTTAAATCCAGCATATGTTTACACTCATGTAAACAGCGTCGCCAACAGCCTTCTTCATCCCTTGATTTGCTTGTACATCACAGCAGTCTGTCTGCTTGCTCAGTCGAGTAGTTTATAAGCACTAGAAAAGTTTATAATATTTCACAAACAGAAACTGTTTAGTATCTTCCAAACAATGCTGCATCATACAGCTCAATAGTAATCCATCCGCATAGAAATGAGAGAAAAACCTAATTTATGTACCAAGAACGGCATAAACCAGGATACAATAGATATTTTTTTCCTGATTTGTGGGCTATTTTAATCCTGCTTAAGCACAATCTCTGGGTCATAGTCAACAATGGCTCTATTAAGCTTCAATCAAATAAGCACTATTGCACAACAACCTATAATAATCACACTTCCTTTGATTAAACAAGAAATGCACCATGCCCAAAGTTTCTGTTCTACATACACAAAGAAAGACATGACCAAAATAGTTGCTGCAAAGCTGGTTTCGCCCTCTTTATATAGGAATGTGATTTGAACATGCAGAATAAAGGTGGGATTTTATAATTACACCGATATGAATATAATTACTACCTTCAAATTTGGCAGTTACATGTGGTAATTACTCAGGTTGCATAAGTCTGAATCGATGACAGCTTCAGATACCCATAAAGTCGTCCAAGCCATTAAGCCCATGTTATTATTAATAGAACATCCCTTGATTTCAATGGCAGGAAAAGTAGATGATTATAGCTTTAGACTGCAATTTGTCACATTTTTGCTTGGGGGACTTGCATATATGTCAGTGTAGGTGCATTGTAGTCATCAGACATCTGTTTTTATATTTCTGGTTGATTGTATAACACCAGTTGATTTGGTTGAGTATTTGTTTTTGTCTTTTTTTTCCTTCTGAAAGTTATCTAAATTAGTCGTGAAAGCTAATAAATTGGAATGGACTATAATTTGCTGAAGAATCAAATAAAAAGGCCAAACAGACACTTATGAGCTGACAAAACGATGAAGCAGTCCCCAGCTGCATAAAAACTGATCCCTAAAGGTTGATCATTTACTTTTTCAAAGTGTTGAACATTTTCAGAATTTCAGTGCTCCCAGATATAACCAAAAGGAGGAATTATGTTCCTTTTTTTAATCTAAATGTTTCTTTTTTCTTTGTTTACAACATAATGTTCCTGGGAGGACATAATGTCCCTGCAGAGATTTGCTGCACATTTAAGATATTTTTAACTTTGTATACTTGTATACAGCCCAATTAAAACTGTAATTAATGCAGCCCTGATGTGCTTCCAGGAAAATGTGAAACGCAATGCATATGACAAACAACCAGAAATGGGCTGCTCGCAAAAGCAGCTGCACTTCCATAAACAAAACACAAAGGTCAAAAGTCTCTGATTGTGCTTTAAAAATGTTATTTCTATGAAATTCACTTTGATGGCAGGTTTGTGGGTTCTGCTCTTTGCTGATTGTATTTCTCCGCACATCCGTTTGCCCCCAATGTACTTCCATCATCCCCCTGCAGACAATTGAAAAATGTAATTTCTTCTCGTTGAACGAATGGGTTGGAGAGCAACTGAATGTCCACTTGGACGAGGTATGTCTCTGTCTTGGAGCAAAGCGCACAGTCCACAAGGACGCACTACATCAGCAGAAAGGTCAAACACTGTGTAGTGCACAGGGAGACTTTTATAAGGACATCTTGTCAGTTTCTTTGTTCAATCAGTGCTTTGGGGAACCAATGACAATTGAAGCAATAACATTTTCACAGACAGGGGAAATAGGTTTTATCCTTTTGTGTGAAGAGTACCTTCCTAGCTTTAGTTTGCAATGTGCACATGACTCCACTTATTCACAGCAAACTTGAATTACAGTCTGCATTCACCTGTAAGTTTCTATTCAAGAGAAAAAATAAGTTGCATCTTTCTCTGTCTACATACGTGTTGAGCAGCATGCAACTTAAACATTATGTCCATCCAAATAAGGTAGTTTTGGCAGATTTAAGAGCATCCTAGGAGGATGTATGCACAGGACACAAGTCAGAAAGCTACTCAAAGCATGAAAGGCAGAAGAGAGGAATACTTTCAGCAGCTGGAAGTAACATCATTATTTTGTGTTTATTTCAGACAAAGATCCAAAGCACATTGTCCGTTGTAACTCTGTGCCAGCAGCAAAAGGCTTTCAACCGCAAAAAAATACAACAGCGTAATTTACTGTAGCATCTGCCACAGAAGCACAACAGCGGCGTGAGATCTGTCGAAAACGGCAATGATAACGATGACAAAACTGTGCCAACAGGGAAAATTCTGCTGCAAGGGATGCATGCACTTCGTTTAAAACAACAAAAACTGGATATTTCCTGAATTTCAGAAACAAACAAGGTGGTGAAAGAATGTTAAGAAAACAAAATCTGAAGAGGCTTATTGCTGCCAGGTTTGAGAGACTGAGATGAGTGCAGTTATGCCAGCTTGTTGAGTGTTCAACTGTCTTGCCATGTTTAAAACTGTTCAAATGTAGAAATAAGTTCAAAAGAAGGCAACAAAACAAGTTAAACATATTTAAAAAAGAAAAAAAAAATGGAATTTCATGACTGTTTAAGGGCTCAATATCTCTGAAAGTGCAAATCATACAATCTAAGGCTAGGTTCACACTGCAGGCTGAAGTAACACAAGTCCAATTTTTTTCGCCTCTATGTGACCTGTATCTGATCTTTTCATAATATTCTGAACGGCACAGATCCGATTTTTCAAATGCAACCCAGGCCACTTGGATATATGGTCCTGAATCCGATATGTATTGGATCTTTTGCCACGCGACTTTAGTCTGAACGGCCAGGTCACATTAATCCGACCTACACATCATACACAACATTGTTTATAAACTCCTTATTTGTAAAGGCACTCACATCACTCTCTCACCACTCCTGGCTGCAACACCGTACCCACACATTTCTCTGTACAGACATTGCTACCACTGCTCCACAAAATGTCATGGCCAAAAATCTGTCTCTCCTCTTCTGTAATCTCCTCCTTAAAATGATGCCATTGAAAATGTGCTGGCTACGGTTGGACAATAACTTTAAAATTGCAACAAAACGCTCGCTGTTACTGCAAACACGAAGACATCACATGCACAGTGTCACATCGTTGTGTCTTTTACACATGCAGGACACTTTTGGTGCGCATAAGGTTTATACAGGAGATCACATACAAGTCACATTTAATTGGAAATGTGAACAGACTCTCAAAAGAATCGTATTTCACAAAAAAATCCAAATTGAGCATTATGCCCCGTAGTGTGAACCAAGCCTAAGTGATTAAACAGGTCATTTGTTAGTACTTAAGTAAGACCCAAAAGCATTTCCACTAAGGCAGTGTTTCCCAGTCCAGGTCCTCGGGACTCCCTGCCCTGCATGTTTTAGATGTAACCCTACTTTAACACCTGAATTAAATGAATGGCTGGTTAACAGGCTGCAAAGAACTGGATGAGGAAGTTCAATAATTTGAATCAGGTAAGTAGAAACACGTCTAAGACATGCAGGGCAGGGGGTTCCAAGGACCTGGATTGGGAAACACTGCACTAAGGGCATGAGCATACCTTTACAAGCTATCAGTGTTGGGGCTTCTGAAAGGCATATCAGCAGGTAATGGTGTTTTTCTGCCACTTGGGGGCAGTGTCATAATCATGTGGAATAATCTGACCAGTGGTCTGCTCTTTGTTATTTTGGTTCTGTTGGTGGCTCTTTAACGTTGCTCTACTGTGATAAACACACAGTGAAAGTGGACATATATTCTCTTTATGGTGGAGTTACACTCATTCAATAACATGACAAGTTATTATAAAACATTTGCTACTATGTAGTTGAGTTTGGGCAATAACTTCACTTTGTTAGAGGGTAGAAATCAAAATTATTTTGTGTAGGTTAGAAAATGATCATTGTTCATCTTCAAAATTCATTCACTTTACAGTGCCACTGTATCCTTATTGGACACTATTCTACTGGTTGCCTTGGTGACAAGTCAGCTAAACAACACATTATGACTGTCATTCCCTGGTTAGTTGGCGGTAGTAACATCACTCTACATGTTAGGCATAAGCCCTGTTTACAACACAATGCTGAGACATCCATCCATCCATTTTCTACCACTTATCCAGGGTTGGGTCATGGGGCAGTTAAGCAGTGAAGCCCAGACTTTCCTCTCCCCAGCCACATTCGTCAGCTCCTCCGGGGAGATTCCGAGATTTCCCAGGCCAGCCAAGAGATGAAGTCTTTCCAGCGTGTCCTAGGTGTTCCCCAGGATCTCACCTGTTATCTCACCAGGATGGCGTCCAGGAGCCATCCTGACCAGATGTCTGAGCCACAGCATCTGGCTCCCCTCGATGCGGAGGAGTAGCAATTCTACTTTGAAACCCTTCTCGGATCATCAAGCGTCTCCCCTTATCTCTAAGGGAGAGCCTGGCCAACCTACGGACAGCTCGTGAGGGTAGGAACGTAGATCAACTGGTTTTTCGAGACTTTGCTTTTTGGCTCAGCTCCTTCTTCACCGCAACATACCGATGCAGAGTC
Organism: Melanotaenia boesemani; assembly: GCF_017639745.1. Classification (NCBI taxonomy): domain Eukaryota; kingdom Metazoa; phylum Chordata; class Actinopteri; order Atheriniformes; family Melanotaeniidae; genus Melanotaenia; species Melanotaenia boesemani. Next base: position 10,833,417 of record NC_055703.1, read on the forward strand.
CGCATCACTGCAGATGCTGCACCGATCTGCCTGTCGGTCTCCTGCTCCATCCTCCCCTCACTCATGAACAAGAGCCAGAGATACTTGAACTCCTCCACGTAGGGCAAGGCCTCATTTCCAGCCTGGAGAAACACTCCACCCTTTTCAGGATGAGGACCATGGTCTTGGATTTAGAGGTGCTGATTCTCATCCCAGCCGCTTCAAACTTGGTTGCAAATTGCTCCAGCGAGAGCTGAAGATTACGGCCCGATAAAGCCAACAGAACCACATCATCTGCAAAAAGCAGAGACCCAGTCCTGAGACCACCAAACCGGATCCCCTCGACACCTCTGCTGCACCTAGAAATTCTGTTCATAAAAGTTATGAAAAGAATCTGTGACGAAGGGCAGCCTTGGCAGAGTCCAACCCTCACTGAAAACAAATCTGAGGAGGTCTTCAAAGTATTCCCTCCACCGACCCACAACGTCTCGAGTCGAGCTCAGCAGCCCCCATCCCCACTGTACACAGTGTTGATGGAGCACTTCTTCCCCCTCCTGAGCCATGGGATGGTGGACCAGAATCTCTTCAAAGCTGTCCAGAAGTCATTCTCCGTAGTCTATCCAAACTCCACACATTGCCCAAGCTTTAGCCTCAGCGACTGCCGAAGCCGCATTCCGCTTAGCCTGCCGATACCCATCAGCTGCCTCCGGAGTCCCACAGACCAAAAAGGCCCAACAGGATTCCTTCTTCAGCTTGACAGCATCCCTCACTACTTGTGTCCACCAACCCGTTTGAGGATTTCCGCCGTGACAGGCACAGACGGTTGCCTCAACAATAGAGGCACAGAACACAGCCCACTCAGACTAAATGTCCCCCACCTCACCTGGGGCATGGTTTAAGCTCGGCTGGAGATAGGAGTTGAAACTTTTTTGACAGGGGACTCTGCCAGACATTCCCAGCAGACACTCACAACACATTTGGGTCCCCCACACTCTGAGCCAACTAACCACTAGGTGGTGATCAGTTGACAGCTCTACTCCTCTTTTCACCCAAGTGTCTAAGACATGTGGACACTTGGGTGACAGGACTACAAAGTTGATTCGCCAGATAACTAGCAGTTGACCAGCAAAGCTTCTGTTGTTGTGTTTTGTGGTCTTTTGAGGATGCTGTGCACACCTAGGTGTGTCGTTGCAAAGTTTCACTGCCCGCTAGAGGCCTGGCATGCGCACTACATCGTTTCTGGTACTCTATGTGTTTTCTTGCATGGACATAGTTTTCATTCTGCTATTGTGTAAATGCTTTTTTATTTTTCAAAAATGCAAAGGAAACATTTTTTCCTTGTTTTGTGGAAACATTGTTATGTAAACATGCCCCAAAACACATTCTTTGTACATCGCCAGTATTAATTTAATCAAAGCCATTTTGATACTCAATGAGTAGGATGAAAAGAAAATTAAATAAAATGGAAATGTGTTGCCATCCCTTATGTGTATGGAACAACTGAAAAACTCAGGAGGAAATACTAATGCTTTTCAAACCCAGCCACACCATCAGATAGAAACTGGTTTATCCTAAGGACCTGACTCCACATTGTCAAAAATGCCACCTGGTGTATGCAGTTCTGTGCAGTGAGGACTGTAATGAGCTTCACTTTGGGGAAACCTAACAGCCACTCAACAGATGGATGGCTTTAACACACTACAGCCAACTCAAGTAGGCCAGGACTTAACTCCTTTCCTGGATCTCAGTGATGAAAGATATACGTCAGAGAACAACAATGTTAAATTCTTGGACAGAGAAGACAAGTGGTTTGAGCGGGAAGTGAAAGAGGCCTTTTATGTGAAAGTACAGAAACGTTCAGCAGAGGATTGAGACATCACTTCTCCCCCACCTACAATAGCATCCTTTAGGCTAGCTCAAGGAAAGTGACAGCAAGTTTTCAGACGTAGCCCTAAGTGAAATGGACAATGGTCATTCTAACTCGACCTTAGGTGAGTCATGGCTTGCAATGATGGTCATATGCTCTTAAACATCAGTGGTTTTACAGGCTACATAGGTAGAATCTCCCACTATCTCCATCAGAATTAAGAATACTTTTTAATAAGAGCAAAATGTCTTCAAGAAGGGTTGAGTCATTTAGCTTGACTCAACCCTGGACACCATGACGTGTAAAAATGTGAACCTAAACAGATATATTTACATGAGGTCCATCTCATGTTCATCTCAAGCAGCTGTTTTTTTTTAAATGAATATATGAACAAATAATCAATGGTTTTGTTTTTGGAAGAACATTTTTGAGAAATAACTTGTGACCCACTGTCATTTTTGTCAAAAACATGTACGCTCTATGTACTTTGTTTGAGTTCAGTTCAGGAGTTGGTAACAAACCCCCAACAGATCCAATACAAGAAAAATCCATGCCCAAGTAAAGAAAACAAGAACAATGCGAAGGGTTGTGGGTGTACCCTTCTGCTGTATTATATCTGACACAGAGTGGGGAAGTAGAGAACAAAAGATGCAGTAGTTCCTCTGACAGCCCTTGACATCAGTATTTAAAGATCTGCAATACTGCTCTTTCCAAGCTGTATTTAAAGGAAGACAAGCAGTCATCCTTGGTTTATTTAAAACAGAGAAGCTGATCTTTTTTGAAGGAAGCATGCTTGGGAAACATAGTGGTGCTGTATCATAGTGCATACACTCATTAGACTTAAATGTTTGCTAAAACAAGTTAAATGCTTCAACGGCGTTAAGATGTTCAAATAGCCAGTTCTAATCCAAACAACAATGCTAATCACAGAGAGCAGAATGTGTTTACAGATATTGGATTTAAGAATCTTTAAAATATCAGGTTGGGGTTCAGTTTCCATCTCAGTTTAATGCAGAAGAAGCACAATTTTCTTAGTAGCTCAGGGTTTCTTTCACTGAGTAGTTGTTTAGTGAGTGCAGTCTTCCACACCAGTTAACACAAGACACTAATTGAAATAAACTTTTTTTACTCCCTTTTCCACAACTAAGTTTACATGTTGTGTGCCAGTATGATACCTCCTGTGATGAGAGGCTCATTAGACCATGAAATTGGGCAGTGTTACCTTGTCTTGTATAAGAATTTCCAGGGAGAAAAATTAGAAAATACAGAAAAGTGGGGGAAGAAGGAGAAGGAAGTACTGCTGAAACATGGTGCTGCTTACATGTGTTTTTGTATACCTGTCAAAATGTAATCTCTGGAAAAAAAATAGATAAATATGTCCTCTCTTTATATTTTATAACTCATAACATCCTTGTTTCTAGCTGTTTTGTACCTTTTTTGTCATTAGTAGTTATAAGTGCATCTAGTTGAATCAAATCAAAAGGAGGAAGCAAGAGGAAGTGTCAGCATTATTAAAATGTTGTAGTCCATTATTAATTTCAAATTTATTTTAGTCAAGAGTCAATAGAAAGCTTACCCAAATGAAAGACATTCAACACATTAGCAGATGTAGTTATGGGGGAAGAGCAGTTGTCTACCAATCAGAAGGTTGGTGGTCAGTCTCTGGCTTTCAAAGTCGATGTCTAAGTGTTCGTAGGGAAGATGCTGAACCCTGCTTTGCTTGAGATGCATTTACTGGTGTGTCAGTGTATGGATAATTGAGAAAAAGAGCTGCATTGCCTATAAGAATATATAGACTAAGAGACTAAGAGTTACGAAGATTGCATTGTGGACAGCAGAATTGTGACACGGTTCGGTACTTTCACCATGAGGGACATCTATGATTCTGTGGTTGTCCTGTGGATATCAAAGCCTAGCCATCCCACCTCTTGATGTGGCCTGCTGTGGGGAAAGGGGGAAATGACTAGAAGCCCAGACAATAGTGAATATCCTTGCCCCTCAGGAGATGCCAACAAACACCCATTACTGTGTGCTGCCAGGCATTTTCAAGCAGTCAGTGATGTGTTTTCTGTGCAGATTGGTGTGAATTGTGAAAGGGTTGAGGTGGAATGCGGTGGGACAAAGTGATCCACATCTGATGCACCTGTGAGCTGGAACAAAAAGTAGCAACAAAGGCAGAACAGGCCCATCTGAAGGGAGTTTTCATACCTCAAGTCGGTATTGTGTCATCAAAGTGTGAGTTGTGATGTAACAGGTACGTAATAGACCTATTAAGTAACAGGTCTAAATATTTCAATATCATGAAGTCATTGCACCTGTACTTCTTAAGACAAAGTGGGGAGATTGTATGAGGGATTTATCGTACACAATACTGTTCCTACTTCGCTGACTTAACATCATTCGTCCTCTGATTTTGTTTGATTTGTGAAAGGCCACACCGATGTGGTATAAAGCCAGCTTGTTTAGTTAATTTGTGAACTGGGACAGGCGGCTTAAAGACAGTCTCACTGGTGTGGCCATATGACAAAACTGATCTGTGAAAGGGTCTATAGATTATTTAGAGTCCATCTTGCTGCTTGACATTCCTTGTCAAGACCTAATGCTATCAATCTTACTGAGCATTTATTTAACACTGGGAACATCCACATTGGAAAAAAAAAAACAAAAAACAAAAAACGCCATCATCTTTTTCTGACCTATCATTGGATTAACTTAGGTGCCAGAATAACTGTTAAATTTTGTTTTCTGTGTTTTGTATCTCAGAGATGGAAAAAAAGTCCCATCTGATGCATAGTTAGACCATTATCTCTGTCTCTCATCCTCACTGCAGTTTGTCTGCAGTTAAATTCATCACAGATTTGTGTTTCACATATCACCAGGACTTATATTGCTGCAGTCAGATGTATGCTTTGCTGCCATGTGATACTGTTAGTTAAATGTACTCTGGTGAAGACTAAACTCTCTGATTCAAACAGACAACAGTTTATTTTTTTACCCTTATTTACAGTATATGGCAACTGAAAAGCAGTGCTATGGTGCTGAGCTAGAGTGTGGGTCAGAAATCTAATTATAGAACTGCTTACATTAATGGCCCTTTTTATTTTGGGAAAATAGCACTAAAATAATCCTGGATCAGTATACAATTAATGTATTCATAATTAACTTTGACAGCCCAAGTGCTGTCATGTCATGCACTGAGCATTTACATAAAGCCAAAATACAAACAATAAGCAAGGACAGCAGCAGCAAAGATTATTTGAAGATTAATTGCTTCTTAAATTAAAGGAAGACAGCCTGCCAAATGAAAGAAGTCCATTAAAATGCAAACAAGGAGACTTTCCAAAACAGCTTCTGTTGTCACATTATGGTGTGACAATAACAATAGGAAAAAAAAAAAGAAGACAAGATGATACAAATTAGACAAAAAGTTTTAGTTTGTGTCCTTGTTACTACATCTATTAAGTGAAATTGCTCTAACTTATATTTAGATATGATAAAACCTCTAAAGGCTTTGAAGACTTGAGTATGAATGCAGCTGTAGATATGCATAAAAAACCATGAGTTTGGGCTGAAGCAAATTATAAAGTTGTATAAAGTTATATGAAGAATACACACCACACTTGCAATGATTTTACCTTGCTCATGGGTCACCTTCAATCTTCTGCTTCATCATATGTTTTATGTTGTGTTTTTAAATACAGGCAGCTTTTCCACAGTAATCATGCAGTTGCAGCTGCAGTCATTGAACTACAGACTGCTTACGCTGAGCCAGGACCACAGACATTGCTTCAAATTTGGATGTTGTAGTAAAGACTCTATAAGTAGAGACTTCCTGCAATTTTCTTGGCAGAATCTGAAAAAGGTCTTGGGTGCTGATAGAGCCATAAACATGCACACACAAAACCATTTTTGTAATTTTATGTTTTGATATAATCTTAAAATGCTTATTCATTTAGACAATATTGATTTTAAATTACTTTTTCATTGTCTTCAAACCTGCACCAGGTGCCTGGTCTTTCTCCAAGTGCTCCAATTTTCTGAACAGAAAACTAACAGCAGCTTTAGGTTTAAAGTCCTGGGGAAAACAGACAAAACTTGAAGTCAAAGTGGTCTATTACTACTTCTGGAAACTGAAATCTGATGCACAAGATGATCAATAGAGACGAAGGAATGTAAAAGATGTAGAGCCTTTGCAACAACCTAAACGTTGAGAGGTTACTGAGGAGTGATGCTAAGTAAAGGGTGCATTAACTGACAAGGGAAGAAATCATAAATCAGTGTTTTTTGCACACTTTATGGAAAACACATTTGAATTCTTGGTGCTGATGGGAAAAAAATAAAAATATAAACAGGATTTTTCAGAGCTAAGCACTTGGCTTGGCATACTTACTAACATGAAAATGGTAAATCATCTTGATGAGGACAACCAAATAAACAGTGACTACATGTTCAGACATATTTTCAACCTGCACAAAAGATCTGTAAAGTTACCACCGATTCATGGTGGGGTCCCAATATTAGTTTCACCAGTTTAGTATCCAGGCAACCGTAAAAAGTCACTCAGAGAAACTCTCCAGTCTTCTGTGTCTGGGTTATGGAATTGAAGAGTGACCTGAAAATTGCATAAGTAGATTATTATGGTGTCACAGTGCAGCTGGCCTTTGGATTAAGCATCATGAAAACATAATACCTCTGGCCAAGAGAGATGCTGACAAAGAGGCATAAAAATAACAGGAAATAACAGAGTGCTAAAATAGAACGCTGAACGGTACAGTGCATTATACAATGTGGTAAAAGCGGTAGCAGTGATGTTAAGTATGTCTGACTTGATGTGTTAATTGTCCTGTGACAGGGTCCTTCAATCAGAAGATCTCAAAGAGAAAGCTTAGTCACTTCCTTCTCCAGAGCTGAGCTCATGCACGAACATAGCAACAGTATCCAAGGCTTGAATGAGCCCTTAGTCACAAACAGTCAGCCTTTTCAACTTGAACATGAAGTGAAATTTTCAGTACACTAACATGCCGATGTGGGGGTTCTACCTGACCAGAGCTTAGTAATAAACTTTCACCCTGACATATAGCACGTTTAGCTCCCATCTAGAGTAAAAATTTTAGTATTTTGGAAGTAGTTGTATGAGAGGGGTTAGAAGGAAAAAAAAAAAAAAAGTGGTGCTCCATGGAGTGTAAAATGTGAGGTTTTGGCATTGTGCAGAAAGGGATGATAGCGGGGGAGACGAGAAGGAGCACAGGGGTAATTTGACTCTGATCCGAGTGCATTGTCGTGAAACCCACCGAGGGAAGCCCATGCATCACACTGTAGCAATGTCCAGAGAGCTCTGTTAAGATTGATCACCTCACAGTCTGTTTTAATTTAAAGTCAATGGCATCTATAGATACCTGTCAAAAGGGCGCAACGTGTAATGTCTCCTTACTGACTAAGACCCTCAGTTCTCCAACTGAGGAGCCACCAAATGCCAAGCAGAGCTTTGGCAGCCCAGTCAGTCCAGGAACAAAGGAAGCAGGAGGAGCGTGGACATGGCAATCACTCATCTAAGTGTATTATTTCTAGGAGAAAGTGACAGAAAGTGTTCCATTCATTGGTGATTTGTGTGGAAGATGGATTACAAAAGGTTTGAATAGTTGACTGAGTAGAGAAGGCAAGCATAACTTGAGGGGAAATCAATGTTTGATGTCCAGAATGTGGATCATGTTACACTTACCTTATGTAATTCATAGTTATATGAATAATAGTTAATAGGAGCAAAATGTATCACGTTTTTCACAGCAGCTGTGAACATTTAGTTTGTTGCTGAATTCTTTTCCCTTCGACCTTGTGTGTATGTTTGGAGCTCTAAATCAGTTTGTTCTTCACTTTTCACATTAATCTAAACACTGGGGAAAATCCACAGAGATTATTACAAATGAAAAGTGATCCAAGTGTAAAATGCAAGCAAGTATGAAGCTTTCTTTGCATGAATTACACCAGATCTCACAGGGATGCAAGATCACACCCTAGAAATGATTCATATCCTTCAGCAATTACGTGATATTTTTGGCAAAAAAGCATAAAACATTACTTAAGTGCCAGCTTGCGTCCAATAATTTGCACAATCATAACCTTTATGTGTTAATTTTAGGATTTGTTTGAGTAAAAAGCAAAAACTAAATAAATAAACATAGCACCTAGTGAAAAAATGGCTTAATTAATGCTAAACCTGCATAATTACAATACAGAAAAAGAAATAACCATATGCTGCAAAAAATTTTTAAAATTCCTGCCACTGAATAGTACCATCCTCAAACTGTTCCCCTCTACTAATAAACAGGAGCTGATTTCGTCTCCAACTAGGGCTGAGTTATCATTAAAGCAGACCCTCAGGGTCCCCGCTGGCGAGACTGTACCCTGATTTGTTGTCTCGACCTCTACTCTTGCATTTATAATACAGGACCTTGCCCTGAAGGCCACGGCAAGGACCCATAGGGCTTCAGGAAGCAAGTAGCCTGCAGGGAAGTTATGAATATTTCACAACTCCTTGGGTTAAAGGTCACATACTTCAGGCACTACACGTCCACACAGACATACATTTGGGAGAGTTATTTTAAATGTATTTGGAATGTGGATTTCTCTTTGTATGAATACATGCATTTATATTTAAACATACATGTATATAAAGTGATGAATACTAGAGTGAAAACTGCATGTTGCTGTGTGCTAGGGCTGGGTGATATGAACCAAATCTTATATCTCGATATTTTTTACCTGAATCACGATATACAATATCTCTCTCTCTCTCTCTCTCTCTTTATATATACATATATATTATCATTTACAGCCTTCAGTGCTAAAAACACTTTTATTAAGAATCAAAGGCACATGTGCATTAAAGCAGCTGGCTGAAATTAAAGTACCTTTATAATAAATTAAATACTCCTAAAACAAAATAAATGAAAAATACTTTTCAATGACCATAACAAAAATACAGCTGTGCAAAATGCAAAAAAAAAGATCCTTTTAACTTAAAACAAACTATCTCGATATAAACAATGTTCCCTCCTTCTATATTGCTTCTGATAAAGTCTCGATATATTTGAAAATCTCGATAGATTGCCCAGCCCTACTGTGTGCCTTTTTTTACATGCTGTGCCCATTTAGTACCCATTTTGTTTTTTTTATACATAGTGTGCATTTTTCCAGCAAAGATCAATTATGCCATAAATTCCAGCTGTAAATGTCCAAATTACATTTACTACTTTAAGTTTTTCAGACATTTTTTGTTTACTACCTTACCAAGACCTGCCAGTGCAGCCAAAATTGAAAATCTTTAAATTTTTGTAGTTTTAAGGCAGTGTGGTTGTGGTAAAGTTCATAACTTTAAGATGAATGCTTAATTTTTAAACTAGAATTGCAAGACATAAATACAAATACTAAGCAGAATAAATGGGGAGATGGGTTCATCGAGTGTGAGATGGAATGGAATCCAGAACCATGTGAGTCTAAAGAGCCACTTTGTGCCACATAAGACTGTATATGAAAAATGGACGGAGCCTCCGTGACATCACCCGTAGGTTTCTGAATCTATAAAATTCCGAGCTTCCTGTAGCTTCCTGTAAGAGCTAACTGAGCCAACTTGGATCTAATGGTAGCTAACCGGCTAATGAAGGTAGGCGGGCTAAAGCTAAGGCGCACTGTTAGCCAGCTAAAAGCTGTGTTTGTGCTGCACGCTCCCTTCTTGATATTGGATACATGTCAATCAAAAGGATACGCCCCTAAATATGCCAAATTTCAAGATTAAACAACATCCAAATGGATGAGTTAGAAAAAAGTTCACCCCCCTCACAGTTGTCATGAAGGTAAACTTGACCTATTAATCCTAAAATGGATTTTTGTACCAGGCTTTAAACATGTTTATTTCTGCTGTGAAGTTGGCCTTTTTAACATGAGAGTCTATGGTAATTTGCTCTGTTTTGGAGCCAGTCCCTAGTGGATGAGGGGTGAACTGCAATTTTTGCACTTCCGCATAGGCTTAACATTTCACTACAGGAGGTTGCCGCTTGCATCAGATGCAGTTCTGGGGTCAGTGGGTGCACTGGATGCAGATCACGGAGACTCATAAAAATAGGATCCTCGCATTGTCATACTGCTTTTCTTATAGTAGCTCAGTTATGAACAAGTCTTTTTAGTTATCAATTTTCTTCTCTAAATCCAATGTTTCTGATGCTGTATTACATACTATAGTTTTACAAAGCACAATGTACAATATCACTAATAACCTACCAGCACATCCTTGGGCATTAGGTTCAGTTTTAGGTAGGCATTAATGATAAAAAAAAAATAAAAAAAAAACATAGTTGTTTTTGTACTATGTATGCGGTAGGCTAACTTATTAGCAATAAAAAGTTAACATGGGTAACTCACATAGACAGCAATCCACATATCAACTTTCTCTTCACAACTTTATTATCTCTGGTTAATGATGGCCAAGCTCTTTCTTAATTACCATCTCTAATCCTTGATTGTTTTTGTCTCATTCATGGCTTTTCATGGTGATTCATTGGGAGGGGGTGGGTTTACTGCCATTAAATTGAGGAAGAGCTAATTTGTTTCGAGAACTTGTAAAATATCTCACTTTCAGCACTTTACTGGTTCTCTGTGTCCTATTGTGAATTTAATTTTGGCTTATGACTCCAAAAAGGAGTTAACAAAGAGAGGAAGAAATCAATTGTTTGCAACATATGCAGGGGCCATTATGAGGTATCCTTGAGCAAACAAAAAATCATGACACCCACTGCGAGGGAGGAGCATGTGTCTGGTTTGTTCATTTCACGCACAGTAAACTGTGCCTGATTGTGCCTTGTCACCCTGTTGCTCTAAATCTCTGTCTGCAAACACAGATCTGTGCATACGCAGGCATATTTTGCATGGACATGGGGCTATCTGCCATGCAGAATCACATTTTTGGATACACTCCATTTCACACTGTAAGTGAGATAAGTGCCTTTGCCCTGATCATCCATCCAGAAAACGCAGAGGGAGTAAATCAGTGTCCAGACACAGAGCATAAAGGTTCGCAGGGAAGGTCTGCTGTTATATGGTACAAGTCAGAGTATAAAAAGTCCAAGCAAAAGTGATTACCAGATAGCAAAGCAGATGTTTAAATGTGTACTTCAAGCAATATGGCTACTAAATTGTATGTGGTTTGGAAGTGGCCATATTTAATATTAATACTGTGGCTTTTACTCCACATTTAAACTAAACTGAACAAATGTCCAGCCAAAGTAATTGGATATAATCCAACTCTATTAGAGTAATCTAAATTGGATAGGTGTTTTATTTGTCTCAATAAAGTCCGGCCATTTCAATTGGTCTACTCTAATAAAATACCCTTAACTATATTGTGTCAGTGATGCTGGGCTCACCACCAGTCGACAGGGCCAACCAATCTATCAGGAAAGCTCCCAGTATGCCTGCAAGGCAAATTTCTGCTTCATCAGTTACAGTGATCACTACGAAAGTGACTCACAGTAGCTCCTGAATGCTAGTAAAATCACTGTGGAGCTGAAGTTGAACCAGATTATTAAGACCTTGACATGAACTGAATGTAACCAACTCTAGTGATGCAAAGAAATTACAGCTTTGCTTGCACTGCTGACAGAAAATTGCACATTATTCTTTACGCTGCAGTGGGCAGTCGCATGCCATGACACCCAAACGCGCAAAGCGTATCCATAAAATGACATCTCAAACATACGCCTAACACTGCTAGACATTCAAAGCTGCCACCTCACCACGAACACTTCCAGCAGACAAATTTGAAAAGCCAACTTAGTTTGCAGACCACGAAGGCTCTTTAAGCCTCATGCATTACATTTCATTGCCACGCACAGAACTAAATACGTGCCTATTTGCATGTACATTACACGTTAAGCTTGAGAGCGCTCAAATCAAACTGTTTCCTGCTCTGTACTTAACGGCCCACTCCATGACACGGCCATGACAGAGCTTCTCTAATAGGCGGTGCTTAGTGAAAGTAGGCATCCCTGAAATGTGAAAATCAATCATGGATGACAGCTCATTTGGGCTATCTACCAGGCAAAGGCAGAGAAAAGGAAGAAAAACGGTAGAAATTCCAATTACACAGTCGATGCCCATTTGCTTCATGGATATGTGTAACCTCTGGCGAACGCTCTTACTGCTTCTATCTACTTGTATAATGAGCATCCTGTGGGTGTAACTTATTCAGTGGTGTTAGTATCAGATGCATAAAGTGAAAGCTACATGGTAAAGTCGGTCCAGGTACTTTTATAAGGAAACCTTCAAACATTATAGTCAGGTGCTGTTTTGCTACCACAGAGTGGCAGGTAAATTATCCCATATAGTTAGATAAACTTGGCTATCTTTAGCTCATTAGACTAAATAAAGAGCAGCATGCTATACTGTCCAACAGCTGTCAAGAGCAATATGGTGTATAAAGTTCATTTTGGCACACAGTGCTTGAGACAAAAGTTCATCTTCAAATGCCACCAACAAATCAGAAGATGAGATCACTGTGCCCCAGACACGCAGCAGCTAACATGACCTATTTAACCTTCTCGCAAGCCATGCAAACCTCACAATCTGTTCACTGGCCTTCCTGTCATCTGCAGATAAAGTGCCACAGTGGCCGGCAGTAGAGTCAAACTGCTCAAAACTAATACAATCTAATAAAACACAAGAGTCATTTTCCCTCTTTTTTTGCCCGCCTTTGGTATATCCTGACGGAATCGCCATAATTCATATGAGCTGTGGTGGCGATTCTCAGTATGTGATGAGCGAAAGGCACCTTGGGGAATTTTATGATCCATGACGAAGCGTCCAGGATCATTTTGGATGTATGCATGTGTCACTGCATATTAATAATGGCCTCTGTCTCATGAAAGCGCCAGCACACCTTCAAAGGAGATAATTTAATCTTCTCCCTGCTGAGCCTCCTCTACGCTCCACGCCTGCTAATACTTTCCCTCAGAATCTCAGTCAAAAGAGCCATCTCTTACATTGTGCACCTTGGCTTTAGGAAGATAAAAAGAAGAAACAGGAAATGATAGAAGAAGTAAAGCCATCTAGGAGAAGGAAATAAGCCCCAGATTCTGAACACCGCTGAGACAGATAAACACAGAGGTGAAGGAAAAACTCTTTTCTTCTCTTTACATATGTAAATTGAGTGGTCATACAATGTTACCCAGGAGGTTGCTGGGGGGATTTTTTTTTTTTTTTTTTTTTTTTTTAGCTTGTTGACTTATCTATGAGCTGCTGAGAATCTGCCTCTTAAAAGTTTCTCATTAAAAATTCCCATCCTGCAGTCCTGTTTTCTCCTCTGTCCCCCCTCATGTACCGTGAGCCCACAAACAAGCAAAAGAACAAGGCAGGCTGCTCTTGAGTCAGTTCCATATGCCCTTTATCTCAAAGAAAGATTTTATTCTCTTTAAAGAGCTCACACCCTGCGGCGAAGCCAACAAATGAGGAAAGCATTGTTGGATCCTGGACTTGTTTATATGGGACAGCATGGGGAGTGCAGTCGAAGCTGCAGCTGAGTGGCTGCACAGCACCCTGTCAAGTTCAACTCAGCCACAATCCTTCACCCTTCGCTTTTGATAAATACAAGGTCTAGTAACTGCACGGAGGATAATGGTTCACAGTGAGATGCAAAATGTTTGGGCACTAAAATTTCTGTTGCTGCAAGTAGCTGATTAATGAATTAATTCATTAATTTTATGAACAGTTTTTTTAGCAGGATATAAAAACATCCACTGACTAAATTTAGCTGCAAACACTTAAAAATTCAGCTGCAAATGATGATTGTGAACGCAGCTCTATGCAACACATTGGGCAGATTTACAGACACCTGGCAAAATAAAATCTCAAACAGCAGGAAAATGATTTCACCTCCATGTTGTGGGTCAGTTTTTTACTGTTTTCAGTTGAATTAAGCAGAACAACGACACTGGTGTTGGATTTTGGACCATAACAGCTTTTACGTAAGTCTGCTCAGTAACCGAAGTAAGCAGTAAGCTCAGGTTCTAGTGTGTCACCAGGTTTTTGGTGCTGGAGTTAGATGAAACAGGAAGAGCTGGTTTCAGTATGGCTCTTGCTAAGAACTGGCACTGGTACTGGTTTGGTGGAAGAATTCCCAGAAGGACTACTGGACATGGTGGGGTGGTGGTGCTATACAAATAAAGCTTGTAGCCTTTCACTTCAATAAGGATTGAAGTTAAAGGGCACAATTTGGCTCTGCCCATGTTTTTTTATTTAAATTTTACAAGCAAACAGGGAATTTGATTGACCTTTTATTAACCCTACAAGGTTTACTTGCTCCTCGCACTCCATCTTGACCTCCGCCCTTGTTGTTTTGCATTATTTTTCCTCTTATGATGACATCAGGAAGTGTCAATGGCTGGAGGGCCTCAGCAAAAAAATAAAAAAATAAAATCTAAGACCTTGGAAAAATTTGGTCAAAATTTTAAAATAAGCCCATTTTGTTGAAGTTGTTTCATTTTACACTAACAAAAGTCCTGACATGCCCACATTTGTGCTGCAACACCCTTAAATGTCCTTGTGCTTTACTGTCATGTTAGAAGCAGACAGACATTTAACCCCTGTTCAGAGGGAGTTGTCTCTAATGAAACCTGCAATAAAGATCTTCCATTATGTAAACACATCCACTAACATTGTCCCTGTGCAGCAGTAAAATATTCACTGCATGTGAACAGCAGCCTTGCATTACAGCCCATGATAACAAGCGGCTTTTAACAATTACAGTAATGTCAGCTGATGGTGCAAATGCATTAAGACTCATAAACCTGAGAAAAGAACCATTAATAGTCCATCTACAAATTATTCATCCACAGAAGCTAAAAAGCTAAATCAACATCAAATCAATGCAAATCTGACCTAAGTCTATTAAAATGCCATAAAGGACATTTTCTGTAATAACACTCACGCTTGATCTCTCTATCTTGATTTGTGCTGCTTTGAAAAGCCTTGTAGTACAACATGTGAAACCTTTGCCTTTAGTGCACTGAATAAAAGCAGTTACACATGATATTTTTACCTTTTCCAGATGAAAATTAAGTCCATTATCTGGTTCTCTCCTTTGCCTTTTTATTGCAACACATATCAGCTGACAACAAAAACACAAAGACTATACAGATTGTCTTATATGTTAAGAATTTCTGGCTAAGGCATCTGCAGCTCTGCAGAAGCCTGAATTACAAGGCCAAAAAACTAGCTGACAAAATATGAAGAAAGCTTGGCAAATATTAGACAAAGACATACACCCTCTCACAAAGCTGTGCTAACATCATGAACGGGGCGTTAATCTATACATATTCAATGAACCCTTAAAAAAGGACTATACCTCCGTAAATCTGGTTTAGTCTTACCCTCGTTTGGCGGGAACTGCCTAATGGAGTGTCTTATCTCATGCACTTTATCAACCCTTGGTGTCACTACAGTGCAGGACCGGATCGGGCAAAGCAGACTGTTCCAGGAGTTCAGTGATGGATCTTTTTTGACATGCCAACTTTTTATATATCTTTAGGGCCAACTGCAGAGGTGACTATGAGCCAGAGCTGCATTCAAGGACGCTGTGTATTAGAAACATACAGCTACAAGATGAAAACTAACAATCTACGAGGAGCAGCCAAACTATTCAGTTGTAATGGGAAAGTTGAGGGTCCACTGGAGGGTTAACAGAGTCACAGGGAAAGCCATGCATGTCCACACAAACTAAAGGTGCATTTGGAGAAGAAGCTGAAAGGATTAAAAGATAGTTGCTTAAGATGCATGTGTAATGTTTGTTAATTAAATACATGTTTCGTGTTGCTCTTGTTAATTAGCCACATGGAACTACAGCATACTATCTGACCACAGCAGCAGCCATATGTACACTGAAATTGTGATCTTGTGGCAGCTATGCATTAAAGGATTATGTACTTTAGGGATTACAGTATATATATATATATGTATATATATATATATATATTTTTTTTTTATTTATTTATTTTTTTTTTTCATGAATGGCTTTGACAATATCTGATTTTCAACATGTGACCTACACTGTACATGGTCAAAACTATTTGCTATAATGACATGATTGATACTGATAAATGGTCTAAAAAAAATGAAAAGACAGAACAAATAAGCAAATAAACAGGAATATGCAAGTTATTTTAAACTGGTGATGTTCTAGGGTGCTTATAGATATATTTTTATAGCCTCCACACAACACGCTGTCATAGGTTGGTGTCTGTGCACTGTCTGTCTGAAGGTCAAAGCTCAAAAGTGTCCAGAACAGAGCAGAAAAATCAGAAACAAGCAAAAAGAAAAGGCTGTCTCCACACACACATACACCACCTCACAAATGTTGGGAGCATAAGACATGACTTGGTATAAGCCTATATGCTGTTTGCGGATTATTTTGCTTTGTATGCCTTTTCTACGCACGTAAAGGCAACCAGATAAACTGAAACCAGAATAAATAAAAACCCTACAAGGCCCAACAAAAGACTATCTAAAACATGTTTAAAAAATAATAATAATTATGTTAAAACTAATGTTGCAAATCCACAAACTAAGACATAAGTGAGCAGAAGATCAACAAATAGGATCCATACAAATTTCAAATAAGTAACTTAAACAAAAGCAAATTCCATACTTGCAAAAATTAACAAGTAATAAGTAAGTAAACATGCATGTGAAAATATAACTACAATTTGTTCAGCACAAAGCTTTTTAGTCGTGAAAGATATTTTCCAAGTTGCAAAGTCCAAAGCCAACAACAAAACATGTCCCCACAGTTTTCTCCCACAAAACACACAGCTTCAGAAGTCTCATTCCACTCGCTACCATGGAAGATATTCTCCAGTGTTGGTTAGCAAAAAATATTAAAATAATAAAAATAATAAAAAATAAGAGGCCGCTTCACACCTTAACATTTCTAACTCATCGGCTGACCAACTACAACTGATTAAGCCTTTCAGCAAAGTCTTGATGTGGCGTATCTGAGCACAATGTGCTGTAACTAAACAGCCTAAGAAAAACAACTAAAGAATCCTAAAGCAACATTATAAACATGTAAAGGAGCATAAAAGCTCTTTTAATGTCAGGGATTTTGCCAGTTTGATTTAACACCCCTTTTCAGATTTTATATTACTTTGTCTTCACTATTTGTTGACATGTCTCTCAACATACTAGTTGGCAAAGTATTACCAACAGATTCACAAGTTAGGACTTAGTGTTATGATCCCTGGAGTTTCAGCATGTTTCCTGCCAGATTTTGGAAGGTTTTAGGCTTCACGGTGGGACAGCCCATCGTCAGTTGTGTAACTTTCACCATTTGTCACAAGACACCCTTCATCCTCAACATGATCCACATTTGACTTTTCATGACTTGTCCCATATTTAATTTACTTGCTGTATTAGACTAAATTAAATATGTTTCAGTGAATTTCAAGATTTTTTTATCTACATGGTCCATTAAATCTAAATCTAATTTACCAGTTTTTAAAACCTAGCTCAGCTTCCTTAAAAGGAGTTTTTGGTTAAGTCGTTTTGTTTTGCTGGATGCTATCACACAATTTACAGCTGTTCTCCTCTTGGCGCTTTAATGGTGTTATCATCATGGCTTACTCCCAGCATTGCTACAGCAAATAACCTCATTACATGTAGAACAAGCTATCTAATGATAAAATAAATGAGTCGGAGGCCTTCTCCCTCTTATTTCCACTGCATGAGCATGTGCATTTGACAGAGCAAGAACAGGGCAGTAAAACATGCAAAAGCAAAAGGAAAAAGGAAAAGTGATTCTTTCCATGTCCAGTGAAGGAACTGCCCGTTTCAGACAGTGCTCTGGTTTCCTTCTTAGTAAACTGTGTTCATGGCATGGACAAAATCTCCCGCTGTCTTTAAGGTTACTTTCTGTCACCACACTCTCACCTCCCCCCAAGAGTACGGAGGAGGTGAGAGGGAGAAAGCCTAAGCCTGTCATCACAGTTTAGATCAGTGTCCTCCCTGCAGCCACTGCTGCCTTTTACACCCTTTGCCCTCCATCCAAACCCCTAGAGGAGTATTATGCAACTTCAGAAACAAGGTCACAAAAATATCCAGAGATAAATGAAGAAAAATAAACAGGAAGAGAAAGGTAATGAACCAAAGAAAGATCTCTCTCTTTCTGCCAGGGCCCATGTGATTCAACAAGAGGTCAGACCAGCTGAGTGAGAGAGGCCATTAGAATCCAAAGCATATAATTGTCCATATACGCACATTTACACATGGAGACGTGCACAAAAATGACATTCACACATACTCATGTCAGACCCTGGCAGCTGGAGACACCATGATAGTTTCAACAGGTCACGAGTCATCATGTTTGTTCATGAGTGTTTTTTCAGGCTGCATGCAGAGAGGTGGATCACGGTTTAGGTCTAATTTTTGCCCGCTTTAAAGATCAAATCTCCCGAACAAGGCATCCTCTTGGGTAATAAACCTTATTCTGACCCCTTCTTTGTCATGCATAATTAATGAAACCTCCAGTTAAAAAGATAACCTTGCCTATGGTGTGCAAAGAAACGTCACACATTCTGCAATACACAGGGGATTAACATTAAAATTACTGGAAAGAATAGTAAAAAAACTGGTTACTTAAAGAAGAAAGCAATAATGTAATGACTTATGTTTGGCACACGTTTTAGAAAATGCTTGACCTTTAATGTAGTTACATACTTTAAATCTCTTCTATTGCATCAGCATAACTACAGTGATCAAATCAATGCTTTAAGCAAAAGGCAGTTAATTTGCATAGTGTCAGGTACTTTTTTGAGGTTATTTAAACTAGATGCTTTGAAAATTTTCTCTTAAAAATGGTTCCCTCCATGGTTCTCTCTCTCTTCAAACTCTAATGTGGTTATATTGTATAAATTCTGAATCTAACCAGAACTCTGGAGGCAAATAAAGGCAAAATAAGCACAAATATAGTTTTGCTTCTTTATCATGTAACCCCACAGCTTGTAAAGAATCAGATGATAGATATTGGTTGAGAATTGTCACAGAGCATTATGTTGAGAAAATTCAGGGCAGGATCTATTTTTTATTCTGCTAAGAAGTTTCTTTTAATTTTTTTAGCTACCATGCTAGCCAGCTAATGCTAGCTTCTTGTTGGTAGTCTAGCAGCTTTTTTTTTTTTTTTATGTTTTTATTTCATTCAGTCGTACTTAAAGGGTTCTTAATTTCAGAGCATAAAAAATAATCCAATAATTTTATTTATTTGTTTTTTTTTTTAATTAATCAGTTTATTTTGTGACTGGGAGTTTATGAGATTAGCAGGATTATCAACTGGACATAGAAAGTACAAAATTCTTTGACATTTGATTATAGTAGACACTAAATTAATAAACTGATAAATAAATAAAAAAATGAAGATTATTTCAGCAATATGAAAATAATTTAGGATACAGCCTGAAAATATTGAAGTTGTATGAACTGCAATTTCATATCAATCTGCAATCAATGAATCTACATTCACAAACACAGCAGCTAATCTCTACAAGATGATACTTCCCCAGTCTTGTAAATCAACAAAGTCTAGAAAGACTCAACTTATATTTGGTTTACATAGACTTTATCTCCACCCATCTGGGATGATTTAACTCTCCTGATACTTTTGTCCCATATATAACAGAATTTGCATTGCACATCTATGATAGAAAAATAAACAATTATGCTCTTACAGAGCTGTAGTAATCATGGTGTGAATTCTCAGTTGTATGTTGCTGTATGCATGTGTAGGGCCATGTCATCACATGTTAATGGGCTCTCCTCTGATGCTACAGCGGAGCAGAGAGACGGAGGCTGTGATGAAGAGAACAGGGAACCATTTGATGTTTGCCAGTTGAAAGAATAAGCCTTCCTTTGGGTTGTGCTTTCCACACAAGCTTGCTGGGATTGAAAGAGTGCTTGCCTAGGGCTAAAGGGTTTTTTTGGTGGGCGTCACACATCCAATTACCTCGGTAGCATCACAAAAACCTATGGGGAATGCGCACGAACACAAATATATTCAGAATCACACAAGCTTACCCATGCATACATCAACATGTAGACACCCACAACAGGAGGCTCTCACCACGGAGGGCTAAAGCCAAATTTTTCTATTCTGCCTCTGCTGCATGAGTTGGCACAGAATTCATGAATATTATCAACATGTTTTGATATGTGGCTTATGATATAAATATGGATAGCAATATGGAAACACCACCCAGGTTCCACCTCTTTGGAAAGCATTGCTAATGCATTCAGAGATGCTATTACTGCATTTGCATGGGTTTGTCTGATGAGCAGGAGGATGTGCAGATCCACTGATACGCTGAGGTTTACTAGTGAATTTCAAAGCTGTTTTGAAGTTTTCCATTTTGTGGCAAAAGCTGTAATTTCAAGCTATTTAATATTCTCACAGAGAAACTTTAATAATAATATGGCCGGGTTATATGACCCAGGAAAAGTCAACTCATTCAAAGCTTGAAATGGTGGAATTAATACATTTAAGCCATTTTTTTTTTCACTTCTACTTACAGTGGGTAATAGTTTAAATATTTCCTCTTTTCTTAAAACAGTGAGTCCAAGGTCCACTGGGAAATCATCTTCTTCAGACTACTAGCATTTTGATTTTGCTATACACTTTTAATTATACTTATTTGTTATTTATTTTACCAATGCAATGAAATGGTCAAAAGTATCCTTTCTCATTTAATAAAATGGACAAATTTCCAATATATTACTAAATGAAATTACCCTCACACTGGTGCTCATGAATTAAACCAGTGCTTAGAAGTCTTGGGCCACAATAAAGTTCCTGTGTGTTTTATAAGGCAAACCGGAAAGAAGTGCAATGACTTATTGATATGTCTTCAGGAATAGCTCCCTAGGTTTCTTGTAGAACATTTCAATGCCATTTTTTATGTTTTCTGTCTTTTGTTTAGTTCAGTCAAGATTATCCTACACTGCTTCATTGATTCTGAGGTTGGGAATCTGGGAAGGATTCATCCCTCCATAGAACCTGCTGCCAGTCATTTTCAGTCTAGTTCTTGTGTCACTTTGCATACCTCAGCCTTTTCTCCTTGTATCCAACACAGGGTTGCAGGGAGCTGAAGCCTATCCCAGCTCCTCCTAGGTGAGAGGCAGGGTGCACCCTGGACAGGCCACCAGTCCATCGCAAAGCCAATACGGAGGGACAAACAACCACTCACACTCACTCCAGGGGAGAATTTAGAAACACAAATGAACCCAACATGAATGTTTTTGGACTGTGCAATGCTGAAGTATCCAGAGATACCACATGCAGAGGGAGAAAGGCCCCAGTCCTCCTGCTTTGAAGCAACGGTGCTAATCGCTGTGCAGCCCTAGCCACTATCCCATGGAGACTATTTCTGATTAGTTTTAAGCAAACAGTAGATTAACCAGCATGGGTTCTTTGTAAGGTTTTTTTTTCTAATTTTTAAGGACATTGCTGTTTATCTGCTGGTAGCTTTCATAAGCCTGACTTTTATCCTCAAATTCTCACTCTGCAAACCATGCGGATATATGATAAGTTGTCATTTTACATCATTCAAATTTTTTTAAATTCGATCTCTGTGGTCTAGATGCAACAAAATTACCATGAAAAACTGTTGTGTCTTTGTGAGAGGCTGCTGATAACAGTTTAGAATTGATTCTTTACTAATTTGTTAAAATAAGTGTGGACAAAACACTGGTTCTTTCCCTGAGTTAGCTGTCTCTGTTTTTGTAAATAAGTACTTGCTGTTGTATTACTGTTGTTAGGTTCTATTAACCTAAAAAGTACTGTCAAGCTCTATTAAAAAAAATTAATGTCAGAAGAAAGGAGTGACCCAAGTTGTCATTCTCCACCTAATTCAGGATTTATTACAACATACAAGCAGGAAAGTGTAAGAAATCTGTATAGTCTCACAGTCATGGCTTCTTATGCTCTTTTGATCATCCTCTTGTCCTAAAATCTATTTTTCCTCTTCAAAGAAACTGGTATTAAACTGAGGGTTTCCAAATAAAGAAATTATTCCATATTTATGGAAATATCAGTCAAACTTTATTTTGTTCCAACTTCTGAATTTAAACTTCACAATAACTGATACCCTCCTTTCATGTGACGTAGAGGAAAAGTCTGAGGTTACAGCCAGGAATTCTGCCCCATGCAGCCCCGAAGTCCTTTTAGCCATAAATAAGAGAAGATAAGAAAAGTAAAGAGTTACATTTCTGTCTCTAATTATACAGTATTAGCCTGAAATGGCAGAATACGAGGTCAGGACTGAAAATGGTAGAAAAAGCAGCCAAAGTCCAAAGAATAATTTTGAAAGACCTTCAAAAAAGTCTGCAGAACTATTGCTCGATATCACTAAAAAATATTTCATGAATGTCTGATTTTTTGGAAGCAAAATATGAAAGAAATGAGGGGTAAGGTAATTGTACTGTATGTGAATTCATATTTGCCAAATGTTCAGTGATATTTGATGTGTTTCTCAAATTATACCATAGAAATATAAATAATAATAATAATTCTGAAAATATGATGCATAAAATGTGGTATAAAAATACATAAAAAAACTGGTGTTGAAAAGCAGCCCCCAAAAAAATGACCCATAAATCAACTATTGACGTGCTATTTCACACGACCTTACAAACTCTTAGCAATTCTGAATTATAGACAAAGTTAAATTGGAAAGAAACTTCTCTGCTTATTACCAAGGTTTTTGATAGAATAGGTATTTTAATAGAAACAAATACAACAAATATTAAATTTTTTTAAGTAAAAAAACACAAATGAAGGGGTTATGGAGAGGTCAAAATAACATTCCTGTCCAGAGAAGATGCTACTTTCTGCAAACCAAAGCTGCAATTACACTGCATGTAATAGAAAAAGGCTGTTCAAGAACACAAGTGAATAAACTTTTCTTGTTTTATACATTGTGATCACACCTCAATGGATGATACATTAACTTCAAGTTGTTACTAGATATGAAAAGTGGAAAAATTAATTAAGGAACAGCATCTCATTTCCAACCTGAGCCAGTGCTGTACATAATACAATTTCACCACGCAAAAGCCATTCTGAATTAATCAGTGATTTGACTTGTGTTTACAATCTAAGCATTCAATTTGGTAAAAGCTTGTGTTTCTTCAAGTGAGTCCTTGTAATTATAGGACCTGCCTATCAAATAAAAACATCTGGGCTCAAAATATGAAAGTGAGTGGCTCAGGAAAACAGAAAAAAAAAAGAAATCTGTGTCATGAATACATGATGCAAGCCTTGTTGAAGCCAGGGGAGAATGAGCCAAATAAAGCACACCTCATGCTGAGCTGACACACATAGACTGGGTCAAGTGCCAAAATTGGACAGTTAATGACTGAGCTCCAAATGTTTAATTTCTCTTAAGATACACCAGACTGTGCTGAGACTCAGCAAGAGGTAAATAGTTGTTTTTTTTTTTTATTTTTTATTTTTTATTTTTTTCAGCTAACGAGTTCTCCCACATCCTCAATGGGTCAGTCAGACCATGTCTCTCTGTTAGCTAATTACAGCACCATGTTGCTTTGTTTTTTTAATGGTTTTCATCTAAATGAATCAACATACTAAGTCTTTATATTTATTTTTATTTTAATATATCCAATTATGAACAGATTCAATCTTCAGTCTTGTCGGCAGCAGATGTGTGGCTTTAAACATCCACAGGAAGCAAATATCCATCAAGGTAAAAACAAAAAAAAATGGATTCATCTGCAAAGATTTTGCTGCAGCAGCCAGAATAAAGATGAGGGAAGATGGCAGACATTCAGAGCCTGGGTGAGAACTCAGAGATCTGCATTAAATTTCTCTTTGAGACTTCTTTCTCCACTGACTTAAATCTCAGTGAAGTGCTTTGCTTTACTTCAGATAAGTCTGCTTGCTTTACCATAGGAAGCCATTAACTGACAGTACACGGCTTGAGGTTATCCCCATGGGTGTAACAGCCTCTAAGATGTGCTGTGTCTGCTGGGGATATGAAGAGAGCATAACACTGAAGAGATTAGTTATTACTGTGCAAGTTTCTGTTAGAAGAATAAGGTTTTTAGAGGCTATTGAGGGAGATGCAGAAAGCTAAATAATATAAAAAAGGGCTTAGCAGCCAGATGGAGAACCCTTTACAGAGAGGGTATGTGGTTGAGTGAATAAAGCAAGCACATATAATGACTGCATCATGCTCACAGGAGCTTTAAGGCACGTTTGCCATCCAGGATCAGTCCTGCTCAGATGGGCTGATGGTCATAAATCACATTGTTAAATGAATATCTCAGCAAAGTTTAGCCCTAGAAAGATGAAAAGCACACGTACACACTGTAAATGAGTACACATTCTCCCATTTGCACAAACTGCATGTTTTTGTTTGCCGAAATTTTCCCAGAGCTTCTGCAGAGCCACAGCACAATTCCACAGGCTCAGCCTCCTGCAGAGGAATGATTTGCAAGGAAAAACTAAAGCTGAAAACTTGGTGTTTTTGGTTGTTTTTTTTTATTGTCAGGTGGGGTAGAGAGGTGCAATGTGAATGTAGTCATAATGCCCCCCTCCCAAACCCTCTCATCCCCCTGCTGTCTCTCTGTCTGACACTGTTTTTTGATGCTTTATACTACTGAAGGCGTCACTGTCAACACGTTTACCTCGCCACTGTTCCCACTTGTCAGAAAAGCTTAAGCATTATTTGCTGCAACGATAAGTGGGCCCCTTCCTGCGGTTGCCTCACAGCAATGAAATGGTGGTGATTTTTGAAGAGACACATTCAGCCTGAACCTTTTCACACGTGCTGACACCCCAACCACCACCTCCCCTCCCCTGCCCTACGTCGTGATCTCATCTGCTCTCATGCGCAATCGTGAGGCTGCTGCGAGAACCGCTCGCTCCTGCAATCACTTCACATTTGTTTCAGCGATTGATTTGCTGGCATGCGAGTGGAAGGAGAGAATAAGCGAGTAGGTAGGCAGCGAAGCAGGGAACAGGGAAGTCAGAGGACGCGCAATACCAGGCTCACATAGTGTCACCATGACAACAGACATCACTTCACAGGAGAAGCACTTCGGATGCCTGTGTGGGCTGAAGTGACAGAGTTGAAGGTTGGCATTAGCCTCTTGTGTTTCCACAACGTACTATTCCTCTCCTCCTTTCCAGGGTTTTGATTTCCTTTTCTCTCTTTTTTTTTTCTTTTAGTCCATCCACAGTTCTGCTAAAAGGTGACCTGTTGCTCTTGACAGCTACGTATTGGGACCGCCAAATGATTTGTACTTGATGGGTTGTAAAAGTGGGTCCTGCCAGTTTGGCTTAACTAAGACAATTCAATCAACTGAAAAGATGGCGAGAAGACAGAAGGATACATTCATATTCAATGAGACCCTTTCATCGTTTGCGTCACTTTGAAGCCGGCTCACATGTATAATTCTCTGTGATCTGAAGCAATGCCAGTCATGGAAATGATAACTCAACATACAAAAATGCATCACACGCATTAAAACGGATCTACTTCAGTAGCCAAATCTGCCGTTCATTAAAACAAGTCTGATGAGGGTATAAAAACATATATTTCTTTAAAATTAAATGTCTAATCAACAGCTAAAGCAGGTTCTATGCATGCATGGATTATATAGTGCTATCTCTAAATGTACAAATTACTAAATTTATGTCATGATTTAACAAAAAACAAGAGAGAAAATTAATTTCTTAAATTCGCTATAAACCACATAAAACGACATGAAACTCATTTTGTCTCAGCTCCTCTAGAAGCATAAATGTATCTTTTTCTTCATTCTATGCAGAAATTATAAACCTGGCTAAAAGGATTTTCAGCTACTCTTATCAGCAGGCAGCACATACAGTAGTACTTGCTCGCTGCTTCTGCCCTTGTTTATCTATTTATGTACATAATAAATATAGAGTAAATGTAAATTATTTACAAGCTGGCCAAACTGTAATGCATATATAAAGAAATGATATAATGAATGCATACAAGAATGTAGCTACAGTATGTTGCATAAAAATAGAGGATCAAGGGGGAATGTGATAAACCAAAGTCATCCTGTGAGCAGGATTTTAGCAAACACACATACATAATGAGATGTTAATGATTCTTACTAGTGTGGGAAAATGTTGGGAGATTGTGGGGGGGATGTTAAAAATAAACCACAGGGCAGTTCTCTGCATCTTGTACCCTTTTTAACCAAACTCTAGTTGCAAGATGTGGAACAACCTAAAAGCATATTAATGCTACAAGATTTTCTCTGATCAGACATGGCGTGGCACAATAACAGCTACAGCTGCTTTCTTGGCATTTAAAATAGTCAGTCAATTTAAAATTCTGATTAAATGGACACATATAGGAAAGATGTGTGAATGATGGAAATTGGCATTTCTGTTAGTTAAATCCTGCTGTTTTCTACGTAGAGGAAATTAAACAATTCTAATGATTGCACCCAGCATAATTGCAATCAGACAAAATATGTGTAATTATGATAGGCCGATTGAAGATTGTGCAAAACACAGCCCTTCTCCAAACTATTCTTTTGTGAAGTGATTTTGTCGAACCCTAACTGAAAACAGAAAATTAAATAAATCTGTTAGACTATAATGACCTGAATCAAAGTAAATTGCATTTTCTAAACAGAAGGTATTTGAATTCATACTTTTTGCAGTAGTAGGAAATTACAAGATGCACTTGTTGCTTCCATTTAATCTTTATGCACTGTGTAACATAAGGGATATGATGATGAGGTGGAAGCTTTTCAGCAATGCAATTTCATCAGGGACAAACACAACAGAATATTTGTCAAAGCCCATCATCTCATGTGGTCAATATTGCAGCAGTTACTAGCAGAAATGAAATATTAACTTGCATCTGTCTAAATGACTGTGTGAAGTCCCTTTGCAAATGTTCCAGTTTTCTCATCAAACTTGCAACAAAGACTGAAAGTGAGATGCAAGAGTATCCTTCTGGAGCCTAGCAACTAATTACACCCCATTCACGTTAAGCAGGCAAACCCCTCCCGTGGAAGGGGAAGGAAGTACACCACAGTATCAAAGGGAGTCTTATCCGAGGGATCTACTGTCTGCCATGTGTCACAACACTACTGCACCGGCACTATTGACCCACTTGGCTTCTTACACCAAGATATCGCTGCTTTAATTAATTGGACTTTAACCATGTGTCAGTCAACATGAGGAAATTAACACTATTACAAGGAATGAAATTGTTGCTGATAAAAGCTTTCCTGCTGTGCCAAGGCTGGCATGTGAGATTGTCATCTTGTTTTAAATGATCCAGATGATAAATGGGTACTTGAGCAGAACGTCAGGTGACAAAGATGTGCCTCTGCCAACAACTTCAGTTGCTTTTCTGCCCATTGCTCAAAATTGTGAGTAACATTTTATTAGTCTAAATATGTCTCATCCTTCAGTCCAAGATGCTACTGAATTCTGGTTCAGTATAGGCCACTTATGCCCAGAAAAGGTTGTATGGGACTTCATTAAAAGTACAGAATTACTGAATAAAGAAAGAGAGATGGCTGCTTTAGTCTTTCCACTAAACAGGACTTAATGAATGAATGGCTACAAGATCATTAGTAGTAGCTTTATGTCCTCTGCACTGTGTATAGGGGAGACAAGTAGCTCTGGGTTTGGGGATGTGGGCTTAACAGTTCAAGCAGCCAGCCAGGTTACAATAAGCTTCTTTGGTCTGCTGTAGGAATTTGGCCTTGAGTGATCCAGAGGTAAACTGTCTTCCTGAACTCATCCAAATCCTCACAGTAGGGGGATGAATTGTATTACATCTGTTCAGGGTATGTGCAAAGTAGCCAGGATGACATTCTGCTTTTTTGTCAAGAGAAATTTACAAACACTACAAAAAAGTTTCCTTTTATTTATGCAGAATTAAAAAAGGACCACAACTGCTTACTTTTTATTACAAATAGTGAACAATGTTTTAGCTGACTACTGTTAAAACTGACGTCACTGTGCTACCCTAAAGCCTCCAGCCTCGTTTTGAACGTCGCCTGCTGCCAAACTTCACACAGCTGAATCTTTCAAAAATAGCCAAAAGGGGCAGAGAGGGGGCAAATCTGAGAGTAGCATCCTGTCAGTGCAACTGCCACACAGATGTATGTTATAGTAGCGTGACCTCCCGGTTCACGGCCGAGCAGATGCAAGAAGAGGGGGCAATCTGCAGATTTACATGAGAGATGTATGACTGTCTGAAATATTGACTGTCATATTGATGTCAGCGAGGTTATCTCAGCTCTGACGGCGCAGAGCGTTTACCGGTCAGCAGGGTCAGAGGGAATTATGTTGCATCATATTAGATATTTCAACCTCTCAGTTGTTGCTGCTCCATATTTGGACTTTGCCTGCAGGTTTCCCAATTTTATGGGTGTGCAGTAATGAGCTGATAGAATATGCCTTTACATATGACAAATGACAAAATCTGGTTTCAAACTTGCAGAACAGCACTATGAAAAACAGCTGCTTCACCTTAACTGTGCTGCATCAGTGTCAAAGAACAGAGTGATCATTAAGCACAGAGGAGTGTGTCAAACTTCAAGTTCAAACAGTGTCTCTGCAGTGTATATTTAGCATCAGTCTCAGAGGACTGCGTCCAAAGAGAACTGATATTTGTAATGATTAAGTTGATGCTGTCTGAAGCCCCACCCAGGGGTACGGAGTAATCCCTGACGTGCACAGTAAAATGTTCCACTGCAACAAATAGCTTGTTCTGTGCCGTAGCCAGCTGTACATTTTGATTTTGCTTCTTATTGAAGTGCATATACTGCAATCGCCCATCCTCTCTTCCCGCAGGGGAATGGGAGGAGAGACAGGCAAGGAAATGGGAACTTTGAGCAGGAGGAGAAGAGATAGAGTTATCCGTGGTCTCATTACGGTGGGAAATGTAAGGGTCCCGATCCAAGGGAATGATGAAGGACTCTGTGGAGGAGGCCTCTGAGAACCAACAAAGACGGCTTTAGTTTCACTGGCAGAATGCATTTGCATAGCTTAGAAGCCAAAGCGTCTGAACCGGGGCTCATGAAAAGAAACCTCGGCAATTGCTTGGACTTCAATGCAAACGAGAGGGAGCAGGAGACAGAAGGAGAAAGACAGCAAGAGCGAAGGAGAAGTGGGATGTGCGGAGGAGGGGGAGTAAGAACTTTTTCCTCTTCAGTAGCGTAACACAAATGAGATCAGGAACATCTGCACATCCCATGGAGGTTGTCTCTGGCTGACTTTGATGCAGATGGAACATAGTGAAGGCGGTACATCTTTGGATAAAGTAACAAGCACAAAAACATTTCCATGCTATCATAAGAGTCATGTTCCATTGTAGCTTTTCATATGATTTAGAGCATTTTAGTTGTCAGTAACATTACATGCAAATACTCTTTGAGAGTATTAAGCAGGTTTGTAAAGCTTGTCCTCCAATATGCTAAGATGAAGTAACAGCCAGCTAAGGGAATTCAGGTAAACAACACTGAGTCTTACAAAATAAAGTCCTGAGAAAGTTTAAAAAACTTTAAAGGCTAAAGAAGAAGGGAGGAAAAAAAGAGAGCTGTAGATGTTGTATTTTAGTGGCATCACTATCTCTCTTTGACTAGCCTTCATCAATTCTCTTTAATGACTGTGGCAGCACCACTTAACACACCAGTATGTGATTTCTTCATTGCTACATTATGATCTCACCATTTAGTTGATGGTGATGACGCACAGTGATGCTCAAGAATAAAAATAACAGATGAGAATCTCATTTTTGCTAAATGTTCCAGTCATCTCCTCTATGGTCAATTTAGAAATAAGAGGAGTAAAAGCTAGGAGAGTAACTGTAAAATAAGAATATTAAAGTGCAACTTGCAGATTTTTTGTTTGTTTAAATGTGGGTTTAAAAGGTTACTGATCGTCTTAATGGATTTTATGAGACGTGAGTGCAATAATCCAGAGAAAACATGAACCATTATGAACAGTGCTGCTGCAAATGTATCTTTAAAATTTCTATTTCACCAAAACAGCTTTAAATGCAACATTGAGAGTCTCTGCTCCAGCTGTGTATGATATAGTTTAAATTGAGATTTTCGTAGCTTCAATTAAATTAGTGGGTCAGTTTGTACTGCACTTTTTGTCATATTTAAATGGTTTATAACTAGTTTTGTTATTCTCTTCATAATGGCAAACATTACAGGATGGTGAAAATAATGTTAGCATATGCTAACTCATGTTAAGTCAGTTGCATGCTGGATTAGTTCTCCAGTTCTCCTTACACAGCAAATTAATTTCCTTCTAATGATGACATTGCTTCTGGGTTTCTAAATTCTCCCTATGGCTTAGCGTGGTGGTTTGTCTCTGTGTTGGCCCTGTGATGGACTGCTGACCTGTCTAGGGTGTACCCCATCTCTTTCCTGATAGCAGCTGGATTAAGCTCCAGTCTCCTGTGACCCTGAATTGGATTAAGTGGAATGGTTGTGTAAGGGTTAGGGTTTTCCCTTTTAGTTCAGACTAATAACGCAGTGGTCCCTTAAAGGTACATTGTTGAAAAATTACTGACATCTAGTGGTAAAGTTGGGGACAGAAATTACTTAAAATGCCAAGCACAGCAGTGAATGGATGGGGGCCACAATGGCCAACAATTCTTACAGACATAAACATGTTTCCATCTGCAGTAGCTTCAAATGCAGCAATGTCTGCACTGCAAGTAATTGCATAGATGTGTACTGTCTTCTTCTATGTGCCTTTTAAAGAGTTACTTATCTCAAATGGTATTCTAGCACCTAGCAAACATAGTCAGTACAGCAAGTTTAAGGCTCAGAGGGCTCTCACTTTGCACACTGAGTTGTTTCTTCACCATACACCATAGTAAATGTATTTGACAGATGAGGATAATTGACCACTGATCATTGATTTTTCTCACACTACATCTTTATGATTATGCAATGAAACTGCAGAGCATTCTTTTTTGAATGAAAAGTGTACAAAATTCTAGAGCTCTAAATGTTATAGTAGGGCATGTTCCTGCATTTTAAGCAACGGGGATTGTTAACGTGTACATTGCACTTTAAGCACTGTATGATCTAGTGTTTCAAAGATATGACCATTGTGGCAATGATGGATCTCTATTAAAACTATTTTCGAATGCTGATCACTAGTATTGCTTTGTTTCATTCTCTCTCATACTATTAAGTCACACAGTCACTGCTTTATACCTGTGCCTCAGAATTCCCACATCCACCAGATGTCAAAACCCTCTGCAAAGTCACTGGGAGGCAACACAACATGCATGCAAATGTTTTGCCACTATCAATAATAAATGTTGACTGAAGAATCTTGCAAATATTTTTTTATTCACACAGCCTCACTGGAGATGTGCAGTATGCTTTAAACATGAGATAAATATAGATCTTTCCTAACGGTTACTCACAATTTAAAGAATGCTTGAACATGTAAGCATTTGTCTGTGTATGTGTATCCTTCCTTCTGTTACATTACCCCCCACCCCAATATACGACGGAGGGCAAAAAGGTCCCCTTTCAGTAAAAATAATAAACATTTAAGGTCTGGTTAAGAGAGGAAGTGACTATGCTCTCAGGAATTTTCAAGCTGCACAGCGTACATGCAAACACAGACAGCTAAATGCCCAAACAGCTCCATCTGCTATGCCCCCACACCACCACCACCCCTCCCCATCCCCAGCTACAACCCTTCCATCCCTTCTGCTGCCACTGCTGCTGCAAGCCCACTAGTCCACACATACAGCTCTGACAACACCATATCAAGCATTACAGGATATGATACCTTCTAATCAGCTTGCATCTTCATCTGCACACACACACACTGTGGCATGGATGGTTGATAGGGACCAGCAGCTTTTACATAAGATTCATGTGGTCACTTCTGATGTTCAGTGTTGAACATAGAAAAACAGTTTAGTTGATATGGATATAGAGTTAAGTAAGGGCAATTATTTCTTGAGTTATTAATGGCTAATTAGAAACTCTGCCCTTTGGCTTAATGCATAACTGGTGGAATTTAATAGAAGCTCAACAACAATACCTACATATAAATCCTACTCTGCTTAATGAGTGTTTAGATATTTGACAATGGGGGAAATCAATAAATGTTGGCATTTTTTGATTTGATCCACTGTGAAATATCTTTGCAACAGGTGGAATAAATGGACACATGTAAGAGCAGTCATGCCACAGCATCCCTGGCATGTCTGTTCTCTTATTCATCTCCTTCCTCTAGAGATAAAATCCTGGCGCATCATTGGTCAGTCCGCAGCACCATGACTGTTCCTGTCATGCTCACAGTAACCTTTCTTGCTACTCACATTCTGTGGTGACAAGATCTTAGCGGTCAGCAACGGACTCTGTAACAGAAAAATCCCACGTCTCTATCCGTGAACTTGCCATCTCTCTGCTCTGTCTTTACTTTGGTCTGAACTGCTGAAAGATCAGGGCTGTGCAACCTCAAGGTCTCGTCTCTGTCCCAGCGTTGGTGCACATGAATCATTATGTCCGCACAATCCTGCTACCACTGCCACTGTGGGGGCTGCTGCTGCGAGGATGACGATACATTTCAGATATCATTTGTGCCACTGGTTGCACAGACAGAGACAGGAATTTATGATCGTTTTAGAGACAGTGGAAGGCAATGTGATGGAATTCAAACAGCATCAGAAAAAACCCTCCAGAAAAAAAAAGCTTATCTTATTACAAAGTAACATCTGAGCACACAAATAAATTCCAATTCTTTCAGTTTTATATGTGTAGCATGCAGCAGTTGTTATTAACTTGCAGCTTTTAGTTATTCCTTTTCCTTGTGACACTTTTGGGTTCATAACCGAATGTCCATGTTGGGCCTTTTCAAATACTTCCTTATAAAAACACATGCCAAGAAACATATTTATAACTGCTTCCAGTGATTCAGAGAGAATCAGACATGCAGACAGAAGCAGGAGGTGCCCAGATGGATCCACCACACAGGAAAATTACTCATGACTGGACATGAGTGCTTAACAGAATACAGTCTTTATAATGACATTTCAAAAATACGTCTAACCTCATGTAAGATTAAGTGCCATCCCTCTTTTGGATCATAATTAGACAAAAAAAAATGGACAAGTTAAGGCTTAAAGGCTTCAAAATAAACCATGTTCCACTGTAAAAATCCATGAATGTACTAAATTTAGCCCTCACACCTACCATGGAAAGGGATGGATTGGATGAGAAAAGGTGCTGTGCATGATTGCCTACACAAATTATTTGCTGTATAATCTGGAGGGTTACATTTAGAGTCCATCTTTTGAATCTGGCAATCAGATCTGGTATGTCACCCAACAGAGGCACTGGTGTTGCCTGACTTTCTTAAAAAAAAAAAAGGCAGATCATTAAAGGACCTTGTGATGCTACGGTGAGCGCAAGAAACTGCTGTTTTACAAGGTCATGATCACATGGTTAATGGAGTACATTGCATAGACTTACCATACACTCCTTGGCAACGTATGCTTTCAACGATCAGCGCCAGTAGCCCCAAAACTGCGATAATTACATCCATCCTTTTCACGTTAATCTCAGCATATCCAGCTTTCAACAGTGAGAAGTCCTTTCCGGGGCGGTGCGGCTGAGGTGCATAGACGCGGCACTTCTCCGATTCACGCGTCGATTAATTTAGTCCACTGTAAAGGCAAAACAGCCTATAATATAAAGTGGCAGGACGCAACGCACGCTCGGGCTATGATGTCTTTCAGGTGAAGTGCCATGTAGTGAAGATGCGGAGCGCTCGCGGCACACAGACGCCGTGGAGGATGTGAGGGAGTGATCTGCAGAGAGGCCGGCCTTTTTTTTTTTTTTTTTTTTTTTTAATGAAACCTCTCCTCGACTCCAGGCAGGTGCTCTCCTCTGACAGCCTAAAGTGTGTCCGAGAAGCTTAGCAACGACCCTTTAGGCACCAAACCGAGAGTAAGCGGGAGAAGGTTCTGTATCCACGGGCATAGCTTCTCAGTTGCAGCTGTGGTCAGGGCTCGCGCCGCGGATGCCGCGTTGACTGCATGCTGTCAGAGGAAGCCGTCATCACCATTCTCTTCACAAAACCGCCAATATCTCACCGTTTTCACCTTCTGAGCGATTAAGTCGTCAAGCCGCTGTTAAGAGGCTCGCGCGCTCACACAGTCACATCACAGCATCACACCGCGACTCATCTCTCCCGGCGGCAATGACAAGGGGAGGGTCCAGGGGCGGCGTGGATGGTTTCTGTCCTCCTCCGACGTCTCGGCGTTAGAGGACCTCTTTCTTTTAGGTCCACGCAACGGCGGGAGCTTGGATGTGTCAGCCGTGGGGCCAGTTGAGCATCAGTCACGTTGCGCAATACGTGCTACGGAAAACCGAGTGGCACCGCAGCCGGTCTGTGGCTACGTCAAGAGGTGCGTGGCTTCCAGCGCTCATCTGTATGGGAGGCTGCGCTCAGCGTCAGGAAAGGCATGAGAGGCGCAGCTGCTGGATGCTGAGAGGGAGGGAGGGGAGAAGAAGAGATGGAACCATTGGAATTCAGGAGCTTTGACAGACCTTTGCAATCTCCACCAAACACAGTCTTCAGAACTGTCTCTTCCTGTTTCACCATTCTGCCTTTATCAGACAGGGAGGAGGAGATGCTGTGTGTCGTGTAACATTCATCCGCTGCATGAGATGCCTTTGACTTGCAGTAGAGAGGTGTCTGTGTAAGTCTATTCAGAACTCACTTCGGCTGCTGCAAGCTTACCTTTCTCTTTGGTAACTGAGGCCTCCTTAGGCTTTAAAAAGATGCAGCTGAGTTCCCAAATTGGGTCTTAGAAGCGCCACAAGGGGCCCTGCAGGCAGAGAGCTCCAAGGGGCTATTCCAAAATGAGATAATTATATACCCTTTTTATATTTAATAATAAATAAATAAATAAATAAACAAATAAGTGTCCTGACCGCAGGTTTCTCTCTCACAGCTAGAACTCTGATCATAAAGACAATTTCAAAGAAACAATATAATTATACTTTAAATGGCTTCACTTTATTTTTCTTCTTCTTAAGAGGTACAGCTGACAGGTTCTAAAACTTGTTCTGTTTCCTAGCAACAACTTTTAATTGAATGATTTTAAATAGTGAAATGTTTTTCCCACTGAAGAGGAAAAGATCGTGTAATTCTAGCATAGACAAATGGGGATGAGTATCAAGGGTCCAACAGCATGATCCCAAATTAAACACAATAAAGATTCATGGCTGTGAATCAAAACTCAGTTAGGACACTGTAATTCATGGCAATAATAAATTCATGTAATTCATTTTTAAAAATCATAGCAAAAAGTGACACTCAGATTGCTATCGAGATTACACTTACTGTAGTCACTCAAGTTGAAGTGGGCAGCTTGATCAGCCCATTCTCAAAGCTGTAAATTTGTTTTGACAAGTAATTTATCTGGTATTGAGTGCAAGAGTGAAGGCTTTCCTTAAAGCAAATTAAAAATGTAACATTCTTCACTGATTGTGGCAGGAAGGAAATTCCACTTGAAGCACAGAGACTGTCCTCACAGTGCCTGGCTGGTTGGGGGGGGGGGGAGAGAGGGGGTGGTTTGGCGCCCTCTATAGGACAAATCTAAAATCAAATCTGTGGTCAGGCTATAATTTTGATTGCACATACTTACTTTCACGACAGAAATTAAGATGTGATGTTGGTTTCATTGCTTTATGACATGCCCGTTACTGACAGTCAGTTTCATGAAGAAAGAGAGAAGTAAAAGGAACTCGTTGGAGATAATCTCATCTGAATTTCCTTGCACACTAAAGAGACATTTTGGCAGTTTATTCCAGTGACCTGATTTAGTTAGTTTCAAGTTTTTTGTCCTTCCAATTTCTCTCTGTTAATGCATGTGTATCTGATTCTGAATGCTATAGAAATGTAGTTCTTCACGGTTTTATATGTAAAGTTTTACCATTTTCCCCCCATTTAGATATAAAAAAACAACATAGCTTGACCACAATTAGAGAGAAAAAAAGTTTCTTAGAATATCTTAATAAGTATGAAAAAGATGGTGTGTGTGCGCATGCTTTATTGCTTATCCTCCATCTGCTTGATGCTAATCATTCTGTGTATTACTGTACCTTTGCATCACCCATCCAATATGGACCAGCGTGAGCGACCACTGGGGGAAGCTTAGACTGTAATTCCCCATCTGTCTGTTGTGGATAAGTCTGCCCTCAGCTGCTGGTTTTCTCCTCCCCTTGTGGAATATAAAGCAACCTTTATACCCAAGATATCTAATGCTACTACAATACACTGAAATTGGAGGGAGTGCAATTATGGAGCCCATTGTGAGTCCAGTGACTACATATAGCATCACAGAGGGATTTATAACTATAATATGTTCTTGCTAGTGGCTGCAATAACATTATGCTAAATTTAGTCTGTTGTACAGTGCATGAGGTGTTGGATACTGTATGAAGCAAGATGATGTGACATTTTGGGAAAGCCTCTCCAGGCTTTGCATGCATCTTCAAACACAGTCTAAATGACATAAAGGTGAAATGCAAGGCCAGGGTCAGCCAGAGAGATGTGTGAATGTACGGGGAAAGAACAGCAGGGGGGTTATGGCTTTGGTATTCTGACAATATTCTGCTCTGGTTGGCATCACACATGAGCGAATCTCAAATGGAACAACATGTATTTTTCCATCTCAGTGGCATGAAAGTCACATAACAGCCAGCCACCTGTGGAAGCACTTTCACAGACTGCTGTAACTCAGACCTTGTGAAACAAATTTTATTTATTTATTTTGGATGATTATTGTTGCTTCGTTTGAATTGTCAGCATCACTGCTGGAATGTGACATCTGAAGTGAATCATTATTTTAAACTAAGAGAGATGTGTTTTGGTACACTCTGCTGGAACTGTAACACAGGCCTGAACATTTTGATTCCAAAGATATTTAAAGGCTGAATTGCCAGCAGATGCCCTTTTTTTCTGCACAACAAGAAGGATCATTTAACTAGCTGCTGAAACCTGCAACATCCAACCAAAGAACACATTTTCCACCATTGATTAAAATAACTGCATGACTGAATCTGTATAAACTGCATGACACTACAAACTTAGAGGACACAGCCAAGCATCCCTGCTGTGTGCCACTGCTGATGGAAATTTCACTTAGAAGTTCAGTCCGACATGCTCCCAGAAAGTTTTTTAGAAGAGAGTTTGCAAATGACCAAGCTTCTCTGTGCCACACTTTACTAACTGTATGTCAGTGTTGTGCATGTGATTTATCTATGAGATTAGACACATGCAAAATGTAAGTGAATTCTTTTTGGGAATAAAAATCTATGAACTGGATGATGTTAAGCTGTGTAAATCATTAAAGGAAAAAAGTAAACACAAACTCAAAATCACTACAACGAACTCACAGTTTATTATGATGTCATTGTGCAGCAAGTAATGAGTGAGTTTACGGTTGCAGGTTGTCATAGTAACACAACACTCTGACTCCGGACCTTTCTACTTAAGAGTTTACAGTAGCCAACAGAAAAAAATAATGATGGTCAGAACAAACTATGTACAGATGACACAGTCAACAGCTCACCTATAATCTGAATTTATGTTTACAGACTCTGTTTAAGTTTAATTTTCCAAATGAGTTTGGATGCTATGTGACAAGAGATTTAATGAAATGCAGTAAATTGCCAGTGGTTTATTTAACAGAGGGAAGGAATATATATATATATATATATATATATATATATATATATATGCATGAATAAAGTATTTAATAAAAGAATCAACAGAGTTTAAGCATGTTAAATATTATATGTGCTGATATATTGAACCAAAATGATCAAAGAGAAATGTGATCATGTTGAAGCAAGAAGCAAGTTTAACACAATGTTGTATCACCTCGTCTTTTAACAATTCTCAGCATGACAAAGTTCATTTTATTGACTT
The DNA here is from genome assembly GCF_017639745.1 of Melanotaenia boesemani. Lineage (NCBI taxonomy): Eukaryota > Metazoa > Chordata > Actinopteri > Atheriniformes > Melanotaeniidae > Melanotaenia > Melanotaenia boesemani. The sequence continues at coordinate 10,871,303 of NC_055703.1, forward strand.
ATAATTTTCAAGACTAATGCATGAGGACAAAAACTATGATGAAATCTATAGAAATTTCCATTGATAAATAAAAACTAGATAAAACATTCTGCAATGTTTTGACATGAGTCAGTCCTAATTTAGTTGTGTGGGCAGGTGGGGTGAATTTAGAAGATTAGCTAATCAGACTTTATCTGCCCATGTGGTAAAGAGGATGGCACATCTGATCTTCTCAAAGGAAGATGATACAGCTAGCTCCAAAGTATTATTCAACTAAAGGGACAAAATGTCAACAGCTTAGAGAAAAAGAAAAGCATAAATGGACGGATTTCATGCATGTCATAGTCTACGGGTTTTTTTGTTCTGTTCTGTCTTTTTTCTGTTCCGGTGGAATTCTCTAGTCTGTTATTGTTATTCCTCGTACTCCTATCATGGATTTGTCTGTCACACTTTTAGTTGGTGAACAGTTTTGTTATACAAGTTTGGTTTATGTAGTTCAGTGGTTCCCAGCTAGGGGTCCCTGGATGCCCAAGGGGGTCCCCAAGGCTTTCACTGTTCAGAGCCAGTGTGATTTGAATAACGTCATGTCCACAGAGAGGCAAGCTGAGGTGTAATCGCTTAGGATTTTTATCATTTGGATGTTTAATTTAAATGAAACCAGTGCTTCGAAAACACTTAACTTCGTACAGCTTTTTTGTAGTTGCATGAAGGCATTCCTCAGGTAAAAAAAAAGGTTGGGAACCACTGATATAATCGATGACTGCCATCTTCTGTTGCCTGGAAATAAATCCTAGTTCTTCTGTCTCTCTGCTTCATGCCTTGTTACATCTGTTCACCGTGACCCATGACAATATTTGATGAAAGCAGAACAAAATGCTTTGTTAACACTGTGTGTATCACAAGTGAAAACAACAAATTTGACACTACAATTACATGCCAGTTGTCCTGAAATCCATGCTAAGGCAAGCATGCCAAAGCTAATGTTAACATCAGAAGCTACAGGTGCTTTTGAAGATGCTGCAACTCTCATGTTAACATTTCTTAATTATAGAAGTAAATGACTCAATAAACTGGGATGACGATCAAGAATTGGCACATTTTAAGAAACACAATAGGTGTTATGAGAAAAAAAAAGAGATAAAAAGATTCCAGGTCCTATTATCACATTGATTTTATGTAATTTAAAGAATTCAGGTACACCCACAACATGCTGCCAGTCCATCACAGGACTAATACAGAGACAAGCAATCACACATAATTAAAGTCGTCTTTACCATCAATTCAAGATCCCACATTTATTTAAATTTATCTAACATATATTTTAGTGCTGCAGGACACGTTTGGGGTACTACAGAGAAATTCCAGTTGAGATTCCAACCAGGAATGTCACTGTGAGAAAACAGTACTAGCTACTACACCAGGCAGCTGTAATTTGCAGATAGAAATCTAAATTTTCTCACAGAAAGAAAACCTAAACTGCACAATAACACCTTAAAAATATTTGTTAACGTTGCAAAGTTAGATTGAAAAGTTAAATAAAATTGTGGGCATATAATAAAAACTTAAAAAGCAGCTCAAAAGAATGAACAATATCAGCTTTGTTCTTTTGGAGGCTTTACATCATACAGTCCCATTTCTACAGAGTTAGATAGTTTTTTTTTTAGAACATCATATAAATCTTAGCTTAACAGAAAACTGACTACTATATTTATTCATGTTAACTCCCACACAAGAGGATTTATACACTTTAAATCTAAATGAGAGTAAAAAGCCAAAACTAGCATTTATGAGGAGGATTGGCAGAACATGTGCAAAACCCAGCTGAGTATCTCAGGATGCTGGAAAGAATTTGCATGGAGAAATATGATGAAATGATTAGATTTTTAATCACCCTGAAGATAAAAACAAATTCAGACAGATCTGACAAGGAATCTTCTGAGGCTTCCCAGGTATTTGGCCTAACTAGTCTCCAGCTCTATAATAACAGCAAACCAGCAAATCTGTACAATATATGTGAGGAATATCTCACCCATGATTAATTCTAGTGATATGAAGGTACTTAAGTACAGACTCCTTCTAGTAAAAAAAACCATAACAAGAAAGTTGTTCACTGAAGACCAGATTAAAGAAATTTATCTGTGATCTGCAGAAATATTGGATATTGTATTTTCTGGGTTGCAGAGGAAATACTGATTGATTCATCGGCGCACAGTTAAAAAGTTAAGAGCTGGTCCATTTGCATTAAATGATGAGGAGGTTTTTGAACAACATATATCAGACCATTCAGGCCATATCTTGCTCAGAAAAGTTATTGCTTTTTTTCTGCATGTAACACAGCAGCATAGCTCTGCAGGAGAAAATTATTCTTGATTATAGTCTAAAGATGCCACATAAAGATACTTGGTAAATAATGAAACAAAAATATGATGAAAAATCTTTTTACTCTTTGCTATTAAATATATGTTCTAAATTATTTGAAAATCAATGCTTAATATTGTATTTTTCAGTCTGTTTTCAAGGCAAAACATGGAGTATACATGAAAGAGAAAACTGTGTTTTGCTGATGAACACTAAATTATGAAAACCAAAGGGGCAAACACTCAACTCTGCAAGAATTTTGATGTTGCAGTTTAACACAAACCTTGATCATTTCAAATCATGAAACCCTGACACAGTATTTGATAACACGTATAAAGCGTGATAACAAGTTCAAGAATATACTGACTGGATCCAAAAAAATGAGTTTTGAAGGAAAGTCACCTTAAAATATCAGAGCTTGAGCTGGAAATTGAACTGAATTGTGTGTGTGGCTTCACCACTAAACTCAACAATTAACTTAGACCTCTGTTAAATATGATTGCATGAAACGTAATGCTTGTTATCTGTATGCTGTTGTTTCGTTTTTGCCCAGTATAAAATGTCTAAAATATAGAAAGGGAAAATCATGACTGTGGATAATAATTGATAAATTATATGACTACATTCTACTTTGTTGTGAGACTGGGTTGATTTATTACATGCTGTGCTTTGTTTTGTATTGTTACTCTATTGTGGTCTTATTGTTCATTGCCCTTGAATGTTTTGAAATGTGCTTTCAAATTAAAGATATTACTATTATTATTATTATTATTTCTGCAGAAAATAATTGTAAAAATAAGAACTTGGCCAACATGGTCGTTTGTGGAAAATTGGCCCTCAACATTCTCTGTGGTTTGGCACATCTTGAAATGAGTGCAAGGACATATTGTGCAAGCACTGGCACAATCAACTTGGGTATAAAATGTAGGCTATACTCCAGTGGCTCCCAAAACTTTTTCTTAGGGACCCCCTTCATGCATATCCTAAAATGCCATGGACCCCTGCTACACCCTGTGCTGAAACCATGCTGGTTTTAGGCTTTCAAAAGTGAGATTCTCACCATAAATTATGTATTCTGGTTGAGTCCTGTCCTTTGATGAATCCAAAGTTAAATGAACAACATATAGCCTTACTTTTATTTATTAAAATAGGGACAATTTGTGGACATGAATCACGATCGCTCTGATGTTCAAAGCATTAGGGCCCTGTGCTCTCGTTGGGAACCACTGGTGTACACAACAGTGTCAGTGGAGTCAGACCAGCCGGTTCTGCTTTCTCTCTCTCTACAGCAAACCCACAATATCCCACTGAAATACCTGAATGTTTGTTTTATTGTCTTTTTTTCCTTGTATATAAGATAACTGAGAAGCTATGGAGAAATAAAAAGAAAATTCAATACATTGCATTATTAAGTTTATAGTTTAAACTTCTTTTGAGGACAGGCCAAAGTCTGAAAAGGTTTGGCCACCAATGATCTAAAAAGGCTACCAGCTAGTTCTATGCTAATTGGATCTGCTCCACATCTGATCTTGTATGCCACAAGCAGCCAACGTCATTAAGATGCAGTGATTTTTGCATTCTTTTAAAAAAATTCTCATCCTCTGCAATCATTTTACATGAATAAGCATACGATACCATGCTGAGAGGCAGGCCTTGGTCTGACTGTAAAAATAAAAGGCACTTCTGACAGGCATGGTGTGTGTTTCTATTGTACAAATGTTCTCTCAGACACCCCCATTTTCCCTGGGTAGAAGCACTCTGACACACTCAGTATTCACAGCACCAGGAAGCCTGTCAGCAGTATTTACACACATAACTGGGGTGAAAAGAGGTAGATTTCACAATGAGGTGCAGTGGTTCGTGGAAGCTGGCGTCAAGATGCCGTCAGAATCCAGAAACCGCGGACCTTTGTTGTGGCCCCCGGTGAGATTTCAGGGGTGGTCTCCACACCAGAACTGCCAATGAAAATGAAGTCAGAGTAGTGGTGCAAATTTCCGTGCACATCAGAAGCTTTGTAAAACATGCCAACAGTGTGTGAGGAGGGTATTCCAGACATGTCCATTTGTCACAGGGATGGATCCTTTCTTTATTTTCTTTACTCAGAAGATTTTTTTTATGACACCCTTCAAAATTACAATGGGAACAGAATCTCTGCAGATTAACAATTCATCTGTCTATATTGTGATTAAAGGAGGCTTTTATGTCTCCCTTCATTCAGCTGTACTGCAGCCATTCAGTTTAACACGGGAGAACTTCCTAATGACCTATTGATCAGACGAGCTCCCAGGTGATTCATTCCAACTCATCAGATTGATTCTGTCATGGCTGTTTTGGTGAGACAGCACAGAGTTAACATGGCATGTTAATTAAGCCGTATAAACTTACTTCTCTAATTAAATAGGCTGAAACCAATCATACAGAAACAATTAAAATTTGTTTTATTATAGAAGGCTATAAAGCTGTAATGGATGTTTATGGATAAATACAACCTGCTCAGTTGTTTAGAATTTGTTGACAAACACTATCTGGGATAATGCCTTCATTTAAAAATTCATATAAAAACTACTGCATTTAAACACACCTATATATCCCCAGATGTATGTGTAATTGGTGTGCTAACAGTTTATGAATTAATCTCTTTAAAACAAAACAAACTATAACATAGAAATAATAAAAATTAGAATTTTCTCCAACTAAATGAGGTGGTTGTTAATGAAGACCAAAATATTTTATAATTATTTTAGTACAATATGTGGCCAAGGGAGAAACTGCATGGGAATTCTGAACGGCATCGTCAAAAGAATGTATTTTAATTCTAACCATGAATGTTTTCTAACTCTAAGCAAGTGAAGTTATTGGCCAAACTAAACCCGGACAAGACAGTTGCCATATGAACTTGAACTCTAGAACTTGAGTCACAAATGTGTGAATAATTAAATGCACTTCGTGTTACTGCACAATTCAATATAAACATTTCCGTACATACGTTCCATTTTCCAATTAAAAGCCTAAAATATACTGTAAGGTCAAAATAGATGTGTAAGAATTAACTAACTAAATATTTTAAAAATATTTGAAAATAAGCTGGTACAGCAAATCTATACTACAACCAAAAGTAAACCATAAGCACCAAAGTATAATTAGCTCAGATTTGCTAAAAACCAAACAACAGTCTTGACTTGTAAAATCAAATATTATAACACAGACTCAAAATAAAGAAAATATTCTAAGTTTACATTTGGAATTAAATATAATTTTGTTTAACTGAATTAGATGATATCAGTCTTGATTATGACTTTTTTTTTTTACAGTATTTTCAACAATATTTAAATCCAGTTTAGTTTAATAAAGTCACTTTCAGTAAAACAAATAATATAATATAATAGTATTTATAAAACCCCTATTTGTACACACTTGGAACATCTAGGTGTAAATCACAATAGTCCACAATCATGCTGGGTGTGCACAGCTTTCACATTTAGCTTGGGTTAATACAGATGCACATATTATATAATGGGATTTATATAAAAAGAACTGATGAAAAAGTTTGTAACTGAACCCTTTCTAACCTTCTATACAAAGCTTGCAGTTTCAGCTGTAAATTGTATTGTATTGTAACAAGTACGGTGTGTATTTGCAACCAGCCGCACACCCTTCAAGCAGATAAAGTAGTGCCTAACAAGTTATTGGCACAACGGTTGTCAAGTTTAAGGCTACAATGTTACATATATTTCAAGAGTTTAATATGTCTCTCTAGTTAAATTTAACAGAAATCTCCACTGAATTACTAAAGCAGGATTTGTGTGGACACGATGGCTTCATGCCTGATGGTGGGAAGGTCTGATGCTCATTCTAATAGGATTATTCAGGCAATGTGATCGATTACCACCTTCATGCTGCTTTAAAAAAAAGAGTTCTTCACTTTTCACCAGAAGCCGAGCAAGGAAGGGCCTAGAATTATTTTGGCAAGGCAAAATATTATTCAAGTCAAAGTGAATGTGACAACCGCTGATTCCTGAAACTCGTGTGAAACCAACCTTAATTTGATTTGGAGGAAAAAGCTCATTTACGTTCTCTGAATCTCAGTTTTAGGATTAATATTCTGTTGCAACTACTAGTCACAACTTATAGATACTATAGAACCACTGATGAGTAAATGAAAACAGAAACATTCTCTTCATATTCTTTATACTGTGTGTACAGTTCAACTAGCTTGTATGTATTTTAGTATTTAAGTCATAAATTAACATTCAATGTATCTGTGTCAAACATTTAATTAAGAGCTCAGTTGGACAATTTAGTCTTAAAGCTAAGTAGCTATTTTATCTTATTCATATTAACCCTTAAATGGTTTCTGTATCCTGGGGGATGCAGACATTTGGCAGACTGTAGGGGGGGGGGGATGCTTTAAGTATCTACACGTCATGAGTCTTGAGGTGGGGTAGGAAAGGTACGCAAGTCACGTGACTTCATGTCAGTATCCAAGACTACTTTAATACATTGATATCAAACTCCAAAATTGAGGCCTATGAGGACAAAGATGATGATCATGGGGTAAACCCACTTTTTTTTTCATATTATTATGTTTTGGGGGATTTGTTTTTGAAAATATTGCTCTGTAAGGACAAGTCTATGTATTCTTTTTGAAAAATAACAAATTGCATATATAATATTACTAAACATAAATTGAATGGGTCACGTTGTCCAGAAAAAAGTATAAAAACAGGGATAATCAACTCTACAATAACATAAAGGTATTAAATACTCATTACACTTTTAAAATTATTTTAAAATGTGTATTACTGTTTCATTTACCAGCGTACATACATTTTTATGTATTTTTTGTATGTTCTGACAGTACAAGAAAGAGCAAGGTAGCTTCAGTAGTTTTGTTACCTGATGGTTCATCTGATTCAGATGAGGGAAACCGTGAATAATTGTATTGTATTAGTAATTGGGCTTCCACTAGGATAACACTGATGTAGCTCCAGAAAGAAGATGTTTGCCTAAACACAGGAGTAAAAAATTTTATTTATTCAAAACTACAATTGTTTCCATCGTCAATACCTTTGAATAATACATTTTTCTCTCCACTTTTTAAAACTTTGAATGCAAACACCAAAGAGAGAAGCTAATTCATTATTTGTATGTTTTAAAGCTTACACGTTACCCATTTAAGGGTTAAGTTCAAAGTAGATGAACATATGTTTGCTATTATAGATAGTTAATCAATATCAGATGAATTTTAACAACCCAGCCTTCAACAGAGCAATGTAAAGGTTTTATTTTAAATTTTTCATTGGTGAATATAATTTGAATACAATTAGATTTAGTAAAGCCAAACAATATTTTATAACAGGTTTGCTGGCTCTTACTCCACTTACTCATATTTCCTGGAACAATAATAATTATCATCCCTTGGTGCGTCTTTGTGTTCCCTTAAATAAAGAGTTCATCATCTGGTTCAGTGTTTTGTCAAATACACTTGAATTTCCTGTGCTGTACTAAGAAGTACACTCATATTCTAAATAAAGAGAAAACCTTCTCAACTCCACATTAAGTGCAATCCCCAGTTTAGTATGAAGGTTCTTGGCTCAGTATCTAAAAATGTAATTATCTCTCTGTAAAAAGGGTAAAATGAAGCCTATGTTAGCTGCACTGGGCCAAAAGCATAAATCTTCAGAATAAATTTCCTTCTTGGTACATTGATTACACTAAAAATTACACTTGACAGCAAATTATATTACCAACTTTACATAAAACTGAAGGTAAATAGTGACGGAGAAAATCTTCGTTAAAAAAATGCACTATTTGTTTGTTGGGTTTTTGACAGGCCTCAGATCAGCTAAATTATACACTAATCTAACCTTTACTACCCGAAAGGCCATTAGTAATCTCTGTGTTTGCACCTGTGTGAGAGATAATTGGGTGTTTCATGAGAAAGATTCAATTACATTGTAATTATTTTCTTTATCTAGAGCAGATCCGGTGCCTGACACTGTGAAAAAGCCTCATTGTGAGTTTGAGCTCTTTGAAACCACTGTAAAGTCAACAGCAGAAAGCAATGGAGTATGGGTAAAATGGTGAGCCTATGAATGAAATACAAATATCCCTCCATTCAGAAGGACAGGATATGCCATAGATATAAATGAAAAAGGGCCACAATCACTTTAGGCTGACTTGTAAGCAAACAAATTAATTATTTATGAACAATGAATATTGCATATTGCTCTCAAAATTGTTGTTGCTTCTACTTCATAAGCCGGCAGATTTGATTTACACGGCTGGATATTCACTTCCATGGAGGCTGAATTCTAATCACTTTTCTATGTTGGGACGTGGAGCAGAAAAAGCAAGTAATATTCACTTGACATCTGAAGTAGGAAAAGGGTTTTAAAAATGTATAATGTGTATATTTCATTAGAAGATTTTTACTCTAAAAAAAAAAAAAAAAAAGTAAAATGATTTGCATTTCATTTTCTTGACATGCAACATCAACACTGACCCATCATTGAAAACCAAAGAAAGGCCTTTTACCCAGAGTTTAGTTATGTTTATGTTTCCATCATCCATGACCAAAAGAACAATGTTTCTCCAGCGGTATCACATGATAGCGTATTGCTTATTTTCACCCAACATTGCTTTCTGATGTGCCCGCTTCAAAAAGTAATCAAGTGGTCAAACAAAGCTTGAAACAGCCGCTGTGTTACTATTGGTTTTTCTATTGTACACTGTGGTTCAGATGTGGGTAATAATGGCTCTGCCATCTGCTCACCTGCTTGTTCTTTACAACATCTTCTTTTGCAATTGGTTTAAAATAAAAACATGAATTCAGAGAGCACACTCCTGTTTATTCCTGGCATGCAGTCGCTCTGGTTCCAGAGGTACTACACTGCATATACAATGGCTTTTGATTTATTTATTTTTTAAAACATTGGGAGGTAATTAGCCTTATCTAAACCATTTAGATTTTTTAAATAAGAAATTAATCAACATGCAGCATCAAGCGGCAAAAGCAGAAATAGTCATATTACATTTAAATGAAAGTTACATTTATCTTCCAACTGCTGTACCTGATCAGGGTCACCGCCTGTGCCAGTGTGCATTTGACAAAATGTCAACTCTGAGCAGGTCACTAGTCTATAAAGACTGACAACTACAAGCAATTTAGAGTTTCCACATCACTTAACATGAGTATGTCTGGACTACAGGAGGAAGATTGCTCACACACTGCCAGCCCATGCAGATTGAACATGTGTACAAACAGAAAGGCTCAAACGTCCTGCAAAGAGCAGCATCTTACCAAAGATTATATATCAATATATGCTCATGTGAGATTCAAAGTTTGAATGCCTGAATTAGGTAAATATTTCTGGTGTCCTTAGAAAATTAAATAAATTTTGGTTTGAATATAGATTCAGTTGAACTGACTTCCATTTATACTTTGTCTGTGACTGTGTTGTCAAGGGTAGTTTTAATAACCACTTTAGTTTCTGTGGGCTGTATACTCACCAGGATTAAGACTGTTCGATGATGCTGGTGAAAGTCAAGCTGGGCTGAATAAAATGCACTAGCAAGATGTTAATATAACAACAATAAATCTGCAATATTTAACAATAAAAAAAAGTTTGTATATGTACACAATTTTATTTAGTTCACGATGCATAATTCAAATAATAAGATACTGAAGATTATTTTCTTAAGCAAATATATATTTAAGATTTCCCAGATAACTTTCTTGTGTACAGATGCACAACAAACAAACTTGTTTCAGTTACTCTATTCTGATTTTGCCCTGTGGGATGGTGTTACTCATTACGTGGCTCGCGAGCCTCATGCCGCTTGCCAAGCCTTAATTTGTGGCTCATGTGGCAGCTATTGATTTTCTGAAAGTGCTGCCAATATATACAAGAAATAAAGATATTCAAAACAACTATGCTACAGATGCAGGCTGATTACAAAAACTTTACTGCCCAGGTCAAATCTAGACAAACTTCAGAGTAAATTTCAGGTGCACTTCAATGATGATTCTATAAAAATTCTATTAGGCTCTATTGCTAAAAGAATGGAAATTATTACCAATTTGGTAACACAATAAGCAACGTCTGGCATAGTTGTAACGTTAGCTCGGCTGTTGCAGCATCACATGCTTGTTGTGTTGTTTGGGTGGTGTACTCCAAAAGTGGATTGATTTCTAATCAAATGAAAGAAAAAATAACAACAAACATGGAGATGTTAGTAGTGTCACTAATGTGGTGTTAGCTGAAGAATTGGATCCTGCAAAGGCCAAAACATGAAGTTGCAGAACAAAGGACAAGCAGACAGACAGGTGCTTCAAGTAAAAAAAGAAACATATGCAGATGAGCACAGAAAATTTCAAGACAAATGGACTGCCAAATTTTTGTCCTCTATGGATCCAGCCCTTTCTGTTTCCTTTGCAGAGTAACCTGCTCCAGTTTCAAAAGAAGCAACCATGCATCCAAAAGTTTGATGAGGTCTATCCTCCAGGGGGTGAGAAAAAAAAAAAACCAAGACCCCGAAATAGTAAAAGATTGTTTTTTGGCTACTACATTAACATTGTTCACAGACTTCAACAACAAAGACACAATTGTAAAGCAAATAAAGGGATTACAACTATCTGATTTAGCCATCATCAGGCAGATGGAGGACATTGGGAAAGACATAAGTGGGCAATTACTTGCCGATCTCTCGGCTGCTCTGTGTTTAGTTTAGTGAATGAAGGCACGCATGTGAGCGATGTTGCTTAGCTCTGTGTTTGGGTGAGGTAACTCTTTTTGAGAAGAAATATCGTGTTTACTTTCACTACGTGGCTAAACGAGAGGTGAAAAACGCACTCTTGGGCTGCGCTGATGGCATGCCAAATATGCGGTTATTGGCCTCATGACAAAAAGAGAAGAAAATCCAAACTTTTCACTGGATCATTCATCAACAATCACTGGTATCAAAACTCAGAAATGGTCAGTTTACAATGTGATAGAAACAGTTGTACGTTAACGAGATAAAATTCCAAGCAGCTTTCATCACTTGGAGCTGTCATCACAAACACTCAGTCTCTTCAGCAGATCTTAAACCACAGAGGATTTACTGAAGCTTTGGATGAGCTGAGGACAGAGTTATAATAGATCCTGGTTGGGCATTTGATGTTTAAGTTTTAATCTACTACAGGATACAAAGGCCTAATTTTTGCACACATTTCTTAGCGTAGGTTCAAAGTCCTTTCTTGTTTAAAATGGTGATTAACTTTGTTCAGCAGTACTTGCCATTTTACATAATGTGATTTGACCGCTGGTCAGGAGGGAGTCCGCAAGTCAAAGTTTAAGTCTTAAATTTGAATATCTAAAATTTAGCATTACATTTTATTTAAAAGAGGGAAGTATTTCTTAAATAATATAAATATCGACATGGCCTGACATGCCAGTGCAGTATCCTGTGAATCAAAATAAATGTTTTCACAAAACTATGTCAAATTAAGGCTTCCTATAAAAATTAAAAGAACGAAAGAAAGAAAGAAAGAAAGAAAGAAAGAAAGAAAGAAAAAGAAAGAAAGGTGTTTTGCTGGTTATTAAATTGCAGTGATACAGTGATCTCTTGAAGAAACAGTCTCTTTTTAATTTTTCAACAAAGCAAAACACCGTCGTATAAATCTGCCTCCACCAGTTCCTCTCCTACCGGAGAATTGTACAAAAGGGCAATGTTTGCTATGCTAAAGCAAGATAAATGCTTTTCATCTATTTTCATCTACACTTGCTTTCATCTATACATACCTGAGGACAAGAAAGCTAAAGAAAAACCACTGCGTAAATCTGCCCCCTCCAGTTCCTATACAAATGACACAGAACAAAATTTAAGCTAGGAACTATGAACCTTGGAATATCTCTCCACAATTGTCGGTAAGCTAGGATCGTTTTATCATCAGTTAGAGACACGTAATGTTTTGATGATAGAATTAAAAACTAATACAAAAAGTTTAAGAAACAATAGGATGGATTGGAATAAGGAAATGATTAAATGATAATGTTCTCTCCTAGAAGTTCAAGTTATCCAGGTTACATAAGTACAAAGATGAGAGAATAATTATGAAAAAAATAGTATATGAAGGTATGATAATAGCTTGTAGAGCTAGGTTGTGTCACTGCAACACTATCAAGCACTTAAAAATAATATTAGGCTGACACTAGTTGTGTTTCAGGCTGATCATGTCTTGTTTATTACAGTTTTAGAAACAACAATTTAATTTAGGGGAAGAGAAAAAAGTGTCTGTTTTTTTTGTTTTTTTTTTGTTTTTCCTGTCATCTCATTCCCCAAAGCTTTTCTGTTCTGCTCAAACTACTGGAGCCTGCAGTGTGCATTGTTATGAAACTGATTAAGTCTGGTAGGAGTGTCAATAAGGTGTATTCATGTCTACATAATGTGATTAATGATGGCATGCTCCACATTGGTTAATACAATTACGCTTTCTCCAAATATGGCATGATTTTGGTTTAGAATATCAAAAAAGTCATTTACATGGCAGTGTGTTCTTCAGACAATGTTAATGTTACAGTGCATGTATGCATTTTCATTTCCAGTGGAACTCTCAGGTGTGTTTCTCTGTAAGTTTGGCAAATGAAGCGTTGCCAAGATTAACAAAAGCAAAGAGCATGTCTCTTAACCACTCAGTGGAATGAAACACAGTTTATTTTAACAAGGCTGCATTTTCTTTGCTCTAATACCTCCCACTTCACCAGTAGGTAAGGTTATCCACAGTTAACATCCTAAAATTTCAATAAATTTTGAAGATGTTTGGTTTGTTACAAACAGCAAACATGTTAAAAAATATATGTATTATAGATGCCAAAACTAATACCAAAGAACTGGGACTAAGAAAAGTATTTTCAGTTTTGTTCCCCTCATGAAATCCCTTCTACACAGCACTGTTTACATTAACAAAGAAAAAAAAATCCCTGGCCACAGGAAAATGCACACACACACAATGTACATGCAACTGTTTTTTTTGACAGGAATGACAAGTAAGCTCATAAAATTCTTCTCCCCTTCTGTGTCTTGGTGAAGCAGCTCAATCAAATGCAAGGGCAAATTCTTTTACCACTCTTCAACTAAACCCGTTGTTCTCAAAGCTGTCTAAGCAATATGAAGTCTGACCGTGTCCAGTCCAAAACCAGTCATGTCGCCCATTTGGTTCTGTGTCAGTGTTGTTTTATTTTAGCAGCAAGTCACTGTACATTTACATGCGAACGTGTAAAAAGTCCCAATAGCAACACCTTAGGTACAACATTGCAATGTAAACAAAAGGCAGATCAGTACACACCACTGGAACCCTAGAATATGTAGCCAAGACATGTGTGTTCAAAATTTCATTTGCATGTACACAGTAGTTGCCTATACACTGAAAATCTGTTGTTATAAAAATACAAGCTGTTAAACAATTGTAGGTTTAACGCTTTGCCTGATGTCACCTCTGATAAATCTGTATGAATCCAACATCAACTTTTGTCTCTCTGGTTTCAGCCAATATTTGAGAGGAATTTCATCAGACTTATTCAGTTTTGTTGCTCAGTCCTTTGTTTTTAAGGTTGTATCCAAAACTCACAGGGCACATTCACGCCAGGATTTTCATGGGGAGTCAGTTTGATTGGGCAGCGAATACGAAAACAATTTGCACCTTCCTTTGATTTGGTTTGCTTTCACACTACACTTTATGTGAACATCATGCAGTTACAACAGCTGCACATGATCAGCGACATTGAATCGACCACAGACTAAGAGGAAAGACAAAGAAAATCTAGCTCATCAACTGACCAGGACTGAAAACAGCTCATTCACTGCAAGTAAACAATGCAACAATATAAGTTTATGCACCCTCTGAGTTTCTGTTTTTACTTTGGTGTTCAAACTTAATGCAAGTTTCACAAGAATCTGTCCACTATTAGCAGTAGAGGAGGCAGAGAGCTATCCAGGATGTTGGGCTACACTGGTTCTCAAACGTGTTACGAGTTTGCTTCTGTGGTCTACACCCAAGTGAATAAGGGTTCACACTTTTCCAAACAAACTGTGCTAGCCGTTTAAGTGGACCAGGGTTGAGGGTGCAAATGCATCCATAGTTATTGGAGACGAATCAAAGTTGCATTTATTGATTTATTTTTTAGGGGTCATACAAAGTAAACAGCTGTTTTGCTACACATAATATATCTTAACGTATCAGAAACTCATTCTGTGATTAGGAAGTAATATACACTAACATGTTTGACTGGAGGCTGGATTTGCCACCAGTCAAACACTGCAGCATGACTGGTTTGACAGCAGCAAAAAAACTTTGTCCATGAACACAGAGCCAGGGCGGAATGCTTTCTTTTGCTATGTGTCATGAACTGTTAGAAATAAGTCCCTGCATCATGACAGGTAGAAGATGATAAGATATAGATTTCACCAGGTCCCTTAGTTACATGGAAAGCTTTGTAGTCTGTTGACTTACGCAGTGCTGGAGAAACCTTTGTTCCCTGGATGTTATTGAGTAGAACACTGCTGAATATTGCAACTGTCAACTTAGTGAACAGGACATATTTGTCTACATTTGCTCATGTGAGAGTGATGCTGTACCAGACATTCTATGCTAATATTTTAAATATTGATACTCCACAGTAACATAAACAACAGTAACCAAGATTATTTAACCCTCATCACACAGCTTCATCTGTCGGACCTCATCTGAAAATTCAAATTTTCATCCCAACACCTGGGAAATTATTCACTCTGAGCTGGCAACAAAAGAAAGTATCATTTAATTAAGAAGCAAACTCACATCATTCTGCTTGTATTCCCTGTACTCTGCCTACAGCGGCTTTTGCTACAGCATCCAAACAACCGAGAAGTAATTTTTAGCTTGGTTTAAGCTCATCTGATGTACAGCATGTTGAGTAAAAGGTACATCCTAAATTCCCTGCAGATTTTCTTTGAGCTCTCACATTATAAATCTTCCTGCAGAGCTAATTATGAAATTAGATTTAATCTTTTCCGACATGCTGATGCAAAATGCATCAGGGATCAAGCTTGAATTATTTCTCATATTGTCTCATTTGGAAGTGCGTATTCTGCATTTGTGCAAATGCACCACACAATATGGATGTAAATGCATCAATGAACATTGCAGGTAGAAGTAGAAGATTATCTCTGGTAAATATGTACTTAATTTTGGTCGTCGTTCATCACATTTTCTAGCTGTCATTTATTTACTGGGCAAGCATCCAATACTTTAGACTTAAATACTAAATAAATGTAACATAAGTGTAAACACCACAGGCTTCAGAATGAAGTTTCAAATACATTAGCTCTAAGTTTATTTGATTTGTCAGTTTTACTGCCCACAATATAAAGGTAACTTTTCCAAAGCTGGTTACTTTGATTTGTTTTAAATTGGTTCATGTGTACCTTAAGCCCACTTTGAGCAAGATGGAAAATGCTGAAAATAATGAAAAATCTCTGCTTGATGGCTGAATAGTGCATGTGTGCGACATATAATCACCTCCATTTTTCTTCATATATATATACACATTATTTTGTAAGTGCTCATGCTTGTGCAGACACACAAGCTTCATTGTATTTTTCCCTGTGTCAGTGGGGTCAGGGTTGGCTGTACTCGCTACGTGTGTCAACATGATGGGTATGCCTCTGGAGAGCACAGCCCAGCAGAACTGTGATATGTGAAGGAAAGTATGTGGGGAGGGGGGTAATTATGGTGTGACACAGGTTCAGTGTGCTGCCCTCAGCACTGCTGACCGAACACTTCTAATGGGACACTCAGGTGCAAAAGAACATGGGAAAACGCAAAGAAGGCTACTTAACCCTTCCCCACTTTCCTCTCTAGCTGATTAAAGCCTGCTCAGGCTTGCATTCATTAATGAGCAAAAGCAGCACTACTCTCGCTACAGGAAGCTGATCACAGCGACACATAAATGTGTTTCACTCCTGCCAGAGTTCGTTGACTGTTCTGTTGCTTTCACAAATAGTTCTCAAAATATTGAAACACAGGAAATGCTGGAGAATATGAGTGCAGCTGTGGATGGGAGAAAATGTGAAGGGGGAGCCTGCAATGAATTATAGTACACTCACTGTCTGCATACAAATCTGCGATGAGAGACAGAGAGGACAACAACAGATTTTACAGCTCAGTGAGCTCTTGAGGATGCTGCAAGCTGGCAGCTCCAATCTTCTCCCTTTCTCCTTCTACATCCTGCCCTCACTGAGGTAGCCTCCCTAGTGATGACAGCGGCTGTGGTGAAGCGGCAGAAGCAGCAGCTGCAGGCAAGCTGTCATACCGTTGGAAGGAGAAGTTAGAAGGGTTGCCAGCACAAACTGTTAGAGGCCTGCCAGGGATGCTGAGGAACCTCTGAGGTGCTCTCCTTTCTGCTCAGTATCATGTTACGGGGAACATCACACAGAGCACATCTGTACCACCATGAAGATCATATGGGAATTTCACCTGGCTACATCATCTTTTCTGCTCAAGTTTCCTACATGCTCTGAAAACCAGTTCAGCTCAGCAGGATTGTGACGATCAGTAGATTCACATGTTTAGAGGAGTTCTGCAGGAAACAGTGAAAAGTCATAACACACTAAACTCTCGATGTAAATTGTAGAAAAGCCACAAAAATTGTGCTTTTAGAAAAACGTATTTCAGTGGGAGGCTTCTTTTAGGTGGAACAACTATCTATCACTAGATAGAAAAAATTTTTTAGTAACCTTTCTAAGATGATGGTCAAGGCAAGGCTTGACCAGATGTTTTTAATTGTTTAAATCTACCAAAACAGGAAGTAAAAATCAATTAACAAAGACAATGTACATAAAAACATGTAAAGAATTGCGATTTAAAGGAAACAAACTTCACTCTCTTGCATGAAGGTCAAGGGTAACTTTTCACCACATCCTCCAGCATCTATATACACACTTTTTCATTTTAAGATTGTCATATCCTGACGCTGGATCAACAACCTTTTCAGTTTTTACTATGAATTTATACACACAAGAAACTGCCACATATTGACAGTCATCTTCCTGCGTGATTCAGAGATGCAAAGGCTGAGCAAATAGCAAACAAGGATGCACGCAGAGCAAACAATCTCATGGAGTTACCTCTGCAGTATTTTTAATAGGCAGTTGTGCATTCCTCCCAAACAACGCAGGACCCTCAAAGCTGCTGCCATACATTGGTCGATTGCTCAGCTAAGACAAATTACACCAGATTTATAAGATAAAAGACTGAGTGCTAGACATCTCACACGCTTGAGCACAACAGTATCATTGATAATAACGTTCTCAGCACAAAAGACGATGAGCTCTTTCACATGTCATAGCAAAAACTAACAGGAAAAACAAGAAGGAGGCATGTATATTTCAAGCTGCTCCATATTTTGAGCCATTTGTCCTCATGGCTGTGAAAATCTAAAACGGGTAGGTTCACAGTTACAGGAGATGTTGAGAAGCACTACATGGATATGTGTTCAGCTTATTAGGAGTTAGGAGGGGCATAGGCATCCAATTCCCTAGTAAGGCACTCATGTTTGCTTCAACCTTGCCACTGCTGTTTTTTTATTCTTTATTCCTTTGACTTTCAGTTCACATTGACTTCCTTTGTTCCACTGTTGTCGAGCTTGGTTATGGTAAGATGGGAATAATGCTTAGAAAACATTGTGATGGTGTTCAACGCAATAAGAAACAGATTTGACAACATTATTCATGTTGCCATAGATACAAGTTGTGTTACTGTGAAGGTGAAGAAAACAAGAATCGGATGCTGCTGCACCTTGGTTGCCACTGTAAAAAAAAAACACATCTAAAGCTGATATTGCAGATATTTCACAACAGATGACCACATAACGGCTTTAGCACAGTTTTTATCTGTGTCGCCAGCCTTGGAGCTCTTTGCCTAGGCTGTCAGCCCAAGGAGTGGATGGGAACAAATGCTAGCCATTTGCCTATAAGCTGCTAGCACAATGTTAAAATACTCAGTCATCCAGCTGCTGGAGCTCAAAACTTCCAAAATCCCCTGCAGTTTTCCAGCCATTAAACAGCTGGGATTTCTTCATCGCCCCCAGACATCCATAGATGCTTCTGAAAAAGTTTGTTTTCTCCTGACCTGGAGATAACATTCCCTCTCAGCATGCATTGTTGCATGTCTGATGCTCTGGCACCACAGAAATCCTGCAACTCTTCTAAGTGGGCGAAACACTTCATTCCAGATTTATCAATCCCTTTATCTACATTTTGTCTCACATGTACTAACATTATGACACTCAGAGACCTGAACATTCAAACTGATTCACCTTCCTGCTGCTATGCAGCAGAATTACTCCATCTTTCCACGCCATACCCTAAATCTTCATTTACAAATGTTGTGTACACAAAACAAGGCCTGAAAGTGGTGTAAGTCACTTTCTGTGCAAAGGTTGTGTTTTATTAAAAGAAACTTGACGGGACAATGTGTGCACCAGTACGCAAACGCTGAACCTTGCGCACAAACATTTTGGAGACGGGGGAAACTGGCAGCACAGCTGGTGAGATCGTGAATTTTAAGCCACATTCATCTTGTGCATTTAACCATTCATATCAGACTTGTAGACCCTTGTAATCATAAACACCGAAGCCGGCAATATTATAAATGTGCCCCTGGATGAAGCCAAACAGTACAAAAGCACTCATTTAACAGTTACAGCACAATGCCTTCATACATACTATATAAATCTTCAAATTATATAGCGATGGCACTTATTGGTACATTAATTGTAACAAGGTGTGTAGTAATTAGTGTAATTACTCAGTAAATATATAAATGCTGCACTGACACTCATGCGTACTGGATGCTTCATACTGGATGCGCTGGCACTTTTCTGAAGATTATGCCAATGTCAGGATCAGGATGGAGAAAGTTTTTAGAGAGCACGAAGATCTCCTGGCCCATGATGACTGGCTGAAATACCGATTTAGATTCCCTGGAGCAGTGCTCTTCGGTTTATGTGCTGAACTGAGCCCAGGATTAGACCGACCAACCCGGCAGATCTGAGCAATCCAGATGCATCTGCACCTGTTAAACACTATCGGGTTTCTGGCAACCGGCTTTTTCCTGCCAGAATTAGCCGACAGGTAGGCTGATATGTGTTTGAAATGAGAAAAATTCTATCCTTATGTAATAGGTGTGTTAAAATACTGTACACTTCACTAAAAATCCCCCTTATATGTCTGTATATGCTTTGTTCAATATTATGTTCTTTATTTTTCTGTAACACACTTATTTTATTGGTGGGCTTTTATTTGTACGTATGTTTGATCCCGGTTTCCTTTGGTGATGTCACTTCCTGTTCGCGCTCTGCTCCTCAGTTTGCTAGCAGCCCCACTGAGGAGAGGTGAGTCAGAGAAGTGCTCCACCCTATATAATGTGGGAAATGTTGAAA
Organism: Melanotaenia boesemani; assembly: GCF_017639745.1. Classification (NCBI taxonomy): domain Eukaryota; kingdom Metazoa; phylum Chordata; class Actinopteri; order Atheriniformes; family Melanotaeniidae; genus Melanotaenia; species Melanotaenia boesemani. The sequence continues at coordinate 10,891,102 of NC_055703.1, forward strand.
TATGATTTAAAACTCTTCCAGTCAGTCTCATACCTGGTTTCATGGTGTTACGTTCTGTTTCAGGGGTATGAGTGGGGTGCAACATAAAAGACAGTCGTGGACCGGTGTAAAGTGAGAACACAGCATTTTATTGTGAAGAGAATAAATAATGGGTAAAACAGGAAATCAAACCTAGCCAAGTGTTGGGGTTAGAGGAACTGCTGAAAGAAATAAACACATTAAACCTGAAACCATACACAAAGCCCACCCAGTAAACCATACCAAACTTATACAAACAAAAGTGTGCTCCTAACTCGGCGAGAACTAAAGAACAAAAGGTGCAGCAGTCACAATAAACTAAATGAACACAATAACCAACAAAAAGCCTAAACTAGCCGAACACGACAAACAAAAGTTTAACACCAAAAGAATAACTGAATGGTTAACGAAACAGCAGAATACACACACACTAATAAGGAGCGCTGCTCAACCCTAAACTGTGTGCGACTCAAAGGTATGCCCAACATAACAGGACTATAACAGCCCCAAGGGAAAACACGAACAGCTAGAATTAACCCGGCTTTAAACACAAAATAGTCCATCACACAAAAGACTACCATTTCTACACAGCAAGCACACAGAACAGCAACACCACCAAAACTCTGCCGAAGTGAGGGGAAGCTGCCTGTGCAGTCCAGCTTCTCCCTCTCGAATGATCCCTGCAGCAGCCCTTTATTTCAAGCTGCAACATGATTGGCTGGGCATTTAGCCAATCAGCGGGGAGGAGACCGGGGCGTGTCTGATCCAGCCACTCCGAACAGACGTCAAGGCCAGGCAATTACCTGCAGGATGAGCCACAGCTGCCTGCAATGAGCAGTGGCCGTAACACATGGTTATAATGTATGTTCTACTTATTGTGTTTGTTAGTTTGGAATATCTGGAATATATATCTGCTATCCCTGAGCTCAATAATATCAGCAGTTTTGGATGGCATTATTAAAAAGACTACTCGATACAGTAAGTTTCCTTACATTGTGGGAGAACAGAACATCAAATGGTAATTTGCAGCAATGTTCGGTTTGTAATGGGCGCGATTGACTGCACTCACATTGCTATGAGCTCTGAGTGAGAAAGAATTTGCCTATGTGAACCGTAAAAATGTACAATATCAATCAATGTACAAGTTATTTGTAGTTAAAACATGGTTCGGGCAAATTTAGTGGCACGGTGGCCTGGGTCATCACTTGACTCATTCATCCTGATGCACTGTAGTGTAGGGGATATACAGCAGGCAGGTGCTGCATGTGATGGCTGGCTCCTTTTCAAATACACATTGTACTAACAATTAAAACCTGATTCATTATAATTATTTTGGTATAACCTGCAGGTAACATTGACTACCCCTTGCGGCGCTTGCTCCTCACACCATGTTAGGAAAAAACTCTCAATGAACGACAGACACTCAAATCGGTGAGAAGACACAGCTGTTTACTGCAATTGCAGAAGTTCGTACAGTCAGCAGACACAGGTCAACAAACATGTTGAGCTGCCGAATTTGCTTAGGACAATCTTTATATACCCCGCCACAATCTGGTAACTGTTATCTCTCAGTCCTTGGTGTGGGAACCCTAGAGTGAGGTTTCACGTTGACGAACCATAGCAGGAGGGGAGTAAGGTTCCTTAATGTTTTTACAACTTTACTCACTCCCAGGCATTCTTAAGATACCAGAGGCTTGTGAAAACACTTCTGGTCACATCATGGCTAGCTGTGTCCCTCACAAAGAGTCACAATATCATCAATACAATCTACGGAAGAGGTGCGCTAATGTGATCCACCCTCGTGTGTGTGCTGTTGTGGAGCAAGCAATTGGCCTCCTCATAAACCAGTACCGGTGTGTGGATGCATTGGGGGGCAGACTGCTGTACCATCCCAAAAGGGTGTGCAAAATAATCATGCTGTGTAGTGTCCTGCACAGCGTCTCACTGAGGAATACCATTTCCCTTCCACCTGGCCTTCCTCCTCCTCATAGAATAGAAAAGAAATACTTTATTAATCCCTTTGGAGAGTCCTCAGGGAAATCCTGAGGACCCTGACGCACGGCCCCCTCCCCAACATAAAGAATTTCAACTGGAAGCAAGGCTGCATGAAGATGTCAAGCCGGTCCTTTATGAGTCAAAGATTTCAGGTAAAATGGCACACACATGGATTTATTGCAGGATTTATTGCAGTTTAACCCGGACCTCCTTCACTGTGGATGGTTTTGGGGGCAAGATCCTTCACTTCGAGGTAAACCATGCACCCGGGGTACACTTGTGCTCGGGCAGGCCATCCCTGCAGCCTTTTGTTTATTTGTAATTATTAATTGATTCCACTGGGTCACATAACATTTTCTTTAGGTGAAATTTAAAACCATCAAAATTTTTAATGGTGCATTTAACACAACAATTACAAATTTTTCGGGTTAACATTTAATGTCTTTTTTTACTCATTGGTAGTCATATGACTGTTAGGATCATTTAGTTGGTCAGACTGTTGTAGAAACAGAATGTTTGCATGTGCAAAAGGACTTTTACTGGTCATGCTTTGGCTGTACTTCACATTTTATCACACCTAAGCTACAGAAACGAATGTGCATGACTCTAGAAAACAATGAATTATTGTGTTAGTGGGACCTTAATGCATTCAATTTGATTTATTATTATGATGTTAGCCTGACTGAAATAACATGAAATTGAAGCCATTTAAACACCAGACTAACAGACCCTGATAATGTTGGGAACTTAATCACTCCTCCTTCAACTAGAAAGGGCAGAAAGAATTTTTTTAGTCTTTCCTTTTTCTTTCTTTCTTTCTTTCTTTTTGCATATTTTGTACAGTAAGGTTTAACTATCTCAATAAAGCCACTTTCATCCACATATTTTCATCCTTTTTTAACAGAAGAATAGATTTTCTCCTCAACACCTGAAAATGCTGTTGAGGAGTATTCTATTAAGTTATCAAGTTGCAGTTTTTTGAAGCTTTTCCTGACTGTCATTTTGCTTTCATAAAACTCTATTCAAAGTTTTTGAGGAAATCGAGTTTGAAAGACACCCTACTGAACTGATGAGGAAGCACACAAAGTCAGTGATGCAAAGAGCGAGCAAGCATTCAATGTGTCTAAATGCTTTTTCACTGTTTATGAAGTACTTTCTCAGCTATTTTCCGACTGATTCAATATGCAAATTAGATGAGTAAATTAACTGCCATATTAAACTGGTTTTTATTTAACATTTTCTCTTTTACAGTATGCCTTTATCTCTAGCCACTTCCAATCAACAGGCTTTTGAAGCCATGAAATCAAAATTTAACATTTTCTTAGGAACATTCTGGCTCCTAAAGGGTTAATATAAACTGGGACAAAAGCAAAGGTCCAATAACATGGCCAAGCTGAACTCTAACTGCAGCTTGACTTAACCGTGCATGTAACCGAATCTTTCTGCAATGGTTATATCTTGGCTTTAATTCTTATGCTGAGTCTAGTTTTAGCCAGGGTAACTGTTTTGCCATCTTTGGCATGGGTTAATGATTACCTGCGCTGTACTGTATCATCTTGTTTTTTGGAAAGTATTATGCTTTGGAGAAGATAATATTTTTTTGTAAATAAAAAAAGAAATGAGATATTGGTGGATTACATGTTCTTGTTTCACCTGTTGCTAGCACTAGTTTGCCTTCTGGTATCAAGCTAGAAGAAACTTTGTTAGACTAAATCAGAAGTGAAAGCCTGTCATTTAAATCAGTGGTCCCCAACCCTGGTCCTCAAGGTCCACTATCCTGAAGATCTTAGATATCTCCCTGTTGCAACACACCTGATTCAAATGAATGGCTCATTAGCAGACTTGTGCAGAGCTTAATTTGAATCAGGTGTGTTGCAGCAGGGAGACATCTAAGACCTTCAGGATAGTGGGCCTTGAGGACCAGGGTTAGGGACCTCTGGTTTAAATGAATCTAACTGACGTACTTTTTGAATGCAATTTTTTTCTTTCTTTTTTGAATGAATCTATTGTTCAATAGTTAGCTTTGGCTTCTCAAATTTTTCACTCCTTTTTTGTTTCATCCTTTTTATCAGTTTTGTTTACTTACACTCCTCTTCCTCCAGTCTGACCAATCTGTCTGTCACCTCACCAGTCTCCTCCTGTCCATCCACATGCCCGTCTTTCAGTCCATTTCTGCACTCATTAACAGGGTTGTGTGTACTGAGGCTCAGCGGACATTACATGCACCATCTATTTGCCAGATGTTATTGTTTACACGGTGGCAATTTCATAAGGTGCTGTGACAATTTCATTAACTTGTGGAGGGGGGTAATCTAACTTTTTTTTCTTTCTTTCTCAGAGAAGAGGAAAATGGAGAAGCAAAGGAGGTTATGTAGCTGAAATGCAGTTACATTTGCAAGGTGGGGGGAGGAATGCATCACCAAGGAATTACTGAGCACAATAGACATGGCAGAACCGTTCTCCTCTATTTTAATGAGATATGCTCAGCTTGTGCTACATTCAGTCCTTGGCTGCAGGTAAATGAAAATGCACCAGGATGACGAGCTGAATTGTTACTGACAAGAACCTTGATCTGTTAGCAGTGCGGCTGATTCTCCTTTTTCCTTAGCATGGTTTTAAATGTTCAAATTAAGAGTCACAGGATGATATCAGACATTTCCCATTTAAGGAACATACTGTGCTCCAAGAGTACACTTACTGTACGCGTTAGAGAGCAGGCAAATTTCAGGTGTGTGCTGCTGCTCCAAAGTCATACATGGTTAATGGAGCTCTATTGAAAGCAGAAGATGAGGGACTTTCCTGATCATATTAGTCACATATCAGTCTTACCCCTCAGTGTGACTGGTATAGGTAAATACAAAAGCCATTATCCTATAGCAGCCCTATCCACATGTACTCTCCCAGATGGAGGTATTTACATCTCAGGTTTCACTCCATGAGCTGTTTACAAGCTGTCTTTGCTCCTGAATCCTGGATTGAAACTGACACAATACTGTGTTTTATTTTTAATTGTTTGTTAGCCAAAGATCAAAAGGCATGAAAAAAAGAAGCTTTCTGTGTCTTTATCACTTTTGGGTGTTACATATCTTATCTATGCAAACCTATTGTGTGCTGATACTTCACAGTGGATATGCACACGTGCATTTATAAATATACATAAAGTCGGAGTTCCTGACAGCAGCATGCGATTGCTGAAACAGATAAAGAGATAAAGAGGATTCAAAAAGCATGCTTAAACTCAGTGGCCGGTGATGCATAATTCATTGCTGATCAAATTTGACAAGTTCTTATCTTCAAGTTTGGGGTTTGTTGTGAAGCAGCGCTGAGTCTCTTCTGGCTGCATTGTCTCTGAATGTTGCAAAAGTGCAAAGAGACTAATTTCCATCTTTGCCGACAGGCCACATTTGCATATATTTCTCTATGCATTGGGGGAGGGGACTAGGGTCCCAGTCAGAAAGGATTAAAGAGGAGAGAAATAGTAAGAACAGACAGAGGAGGTGTACAAAAAGACAGAAAGGAGAACAAGTTAGACTCTAAAACTACATAGTTTCTGTGCAGTACTCCTAAAACCAGTTACTGTATGGTATTTGAATTCTGCTGCAAATTGTTGCTCCATCATGCTGCTTAACTTTAAAGATTCTGCTCACGTAAGTTAACTTCATAGCTGTTCATATTGCACTGTTGTTTTGCCCTTGTAAGGTACATTAGTGAAATTGATGGCATTTTTCTTGCAAATGAAAAAAATGAATAGGTCATTTAAGTTGCACAAATACAATGAAAATATATCGTGAGACACATGCTGCAGAGCGATTAAGGCAATGGGCTGTACAGTGGCAGATAAATGAGTTTTCACATTCTGGATGACTGACTCAGACACTAGCAAATTACATTAGCTTGAATCTGAGACCTCAAGATAAATAGCCTCAAAATTAAAGGTCAATAAATTTGTTTGTTTTATTATTTTCTCAGTCCTGAGATTTATTCAGTTCAAGTCATATGAAAGAGTAATAGAGAAGTTGTACAAAAGATAATATCTTACCATCAAATGTGGCCAAGCATTTTATCTAGGCTGTAATCTCCTGTTCAAGTAGATCATGAGTTTTACTTCTATTCTCTTTATCCAGCTAAGTGAACACACTTTAAGCTGGTATTAAAACTTTGTGGCCTGATGAATTGTCCCTACAGCTGGTTGAGTGAAGACTATTTTATCCCCGCACAGAACACAGGAGTCACTATTCAGCTGTTGTTTCGACTTTACAAACCCTTTAAATAACCCTTTGCAACATTAAACATGGTCAAACAAGCAAACTACAGAGGGGCTAGCAGCTTTAATGATCTTTGATATCCGAAGTGTCGTCTAGGGGCACACTGAGAAACAAAAATCTGCCCTGGCATTTTGGCCCACGCTCATATATGATCATGCACACCATCCATCTTTGAGCTCCCTTCAACAAGTATATGAACCGTGTAAATCCTTAAAACTTAAGGCCAGTGAGTTAGCTGGAAACAGTGAGCATAAAGTACTTATCATTTATTAATAACATTAAAATCTATGCTCCAGTGATGAGTCCTACTCATGCTCAACTGCTTTTGTTTAAATTTTTTAACATAATGATTCAGTCAGATCCAAAATGGTTGGAATTTCTGATAAAGAGGCACATAGTGGCATAAAATATGGACAAAAATGTAAATAAAATATTTTAAAAACGTGTTTCATTTCTATATATTATCCATAAACACACAAAAACTGCTTCCATCACATTTTGCCCTAAAAGGAGCCACAGTCCACAACCAATAATGTGTTTACATGTGCACAATAAATCTGATCATTACCTGTTTTCTGGAATTACCAGATAATTAAAGTGATCATGTAGACAACATAATTTGATATTCTTTTTTCAGATAAAGGTAGGCAGCTGATGAAGAGAAATTAAATTAACACACCTAGATTTCTTTCCAATATATTGTGCATGTAGAGCTGGTTATCTGATTTAGGCTTTTACATCTGCACGTGTGCAAAAGACTGCATGACTTCCACTTTTTCAACATCCTCCATCAGAAAAAAATGGAAACAATGAAGTCAAAACATGAGCAGAACTCAAAAGAAAAAAATAGCATGCAGCAGCTGAGAATAGACAAAATAAAACATTCACATGAAGTCTATTACGTACGCTTATTAGCTCCCACGTTAGCAACTAGTAAGACTGTTTTGATGGCCATGTAAACAGGCTGTAAATATTAAAGAAAGTCAGAAAGCAGCCTGCTCACTCGCTGTTAATGTGTAGAAATGGGTTTAATGGGTCTCTTTACTTAAAACAGAATCTCAGGGTTGTGAAAGCTGTGCAGCTTACCACAGTTTTTATAATTATCATCATCATCTAAAGCTGATGAAGGTCCTGCTGTGGTAAACTTGTCAATTACTTTTGGACATTTGTGTGTCTGCCTGTCTCTTTTGTTTATTTACTTTAATCTCACAGTTAGGCAGCTGTATCCACTGGCACAGAGACAAACATAGATTAAAGATCTGATTGGGTCAGCACAGTTAAAGTTAGGAAATGAACCAATGGGCTGCAGACTAACATGTTTCCTGGGCTGGTGGTCGGGAAAGAAAATCCCGTGATGACTTTTTGGACAAATAAGTTTACTCAGGGACAGGGACCACAACGTGGGGTAGTGTGTAAAAATTTGATCAGGCCAGCCTAGTATCAGTTGTGCCGCCAATATACTGACTTTTATGGACTTGTCAGACCAATAAATAAAAATAAATAAACTGCGTCAAAATCGAAAAGCCCATTAGCCCACTGGGGGAATGCCCAGTGTGCCTGATGGCCAGTCGGTCCCTGGAGGCCTCCATCTCTGGCATGCACAAGCAAACTTTCATCTATGACTCTGGCAGCCAGAGAGGAAGACAACAGTATAATTGCTTGTATCTGACACTAAAAGGGAACCATTTAAACTGCTAAGTAATGTATTCAGCTGTGTTATATTTTATGCATTTGCAATAATTTCCACTTGGTGCAAGGAGCTGTTGGCTGTTAGCCAGATAACAACACTGTTCTGCCAGGGGAAAAACAACAAGAAAAGAGGTTTGATAGGCAGTGTGTTTGTGTTATTTTTAGTTATTAGCTTAAGTTATTCATGGTCAAGGTCAAGTTTATTTATAGAATACATTTAATGATAACAAAGGTGAACAAAGTGTTTCTACAGTCAAATAGAATTTACACTTCAAAACAACAGGTAAAAAATTAAATAAAAAATATATAATTAGAAATAAATAAACTAGCAAAGTAAATAAACTGGCAGAACAACCCCATATAAAATAATCCTTATGGTCTCACATACCACCATGTCAAAGCTTTGGGTCTTAAGAAGTGATTTGAATGTGTTTAACTGAGGTTACAAGACATTTAAAGGAAACTGGTTGATTGACTGCATTTCTTTTTCAGGGGTGTGAATGTGAAAAAAAGATCTGTTAAATAAGATGCCACCAATCTATTTAAAACTTTGAAATAAATCAAATCTTCAAAACCAATCCAACGAGGCAGAGGGAGCCAGTAAAAAGGATGCAGAGACTGATTTGTTTACGTGTTATCATGCCAGATAAAAGATGAGCTGCTGCAATCTGAACTATTTGCAAATAATGTGGTGGTGCCTAATTCTGCCTGACATACAGTAGTCTAATGAAGGTGCCAATAAAAAAAAGTAATAAATAAAAAAATATGAATAAGTTTTCCCAGATCTTTGTAGATCAGACAAGTCTTTACCTTTGCAATCACTTGTTGGAAAAGCTGGAATTGACAACTGCAAATTACCTCTCATCCAACTTGAAAGAGCTGTCAAAAATCACCCCTAGACTTTTGACAGCATAGCGGTCATGAAGCCAGGAATTCAGCAGAGAGCAAAGCTATTTTTATTTAGAGGAAAAAAAAAAATCATATCGGTATTTTTATTATTTAGACAGTTTAGTAAAGGTTGCAGCAGGTTTCTTCTTACTAACTTAATGTGATAATTAGCACCATATTATGGTAGAGGTGTTTATTCTTCAAGAGGCCTGTGTCTCTTTCTTTTTATTGCTAATTGATGAAAGGAACTAGATGCTAGATGTTAATGACTGAGTAGGTCAGTCAGACCAAGCACACAGGACGTGCTGGCAAGAGAAGATGGGAAAAAAAAGTTTTATCTGGAGTCAGAGTGTCTAGCCAGCTCACTCATCAGACATGAGGGACACAGCTTGATACTGCCAAGTATGGAGAAAACAGTTGGACTCAGAACTGATGCAAGAATGGGTACAAAAAGACTAGAGATGTCTAAATATGAATGCTTGCAACTGTATTTTTCTTTTTAATGAAATAAATGCATTGGTGGACATAAAAAGAGACTCTCTGGACCTCAGCCTGTCTGCTTCCTTTAGAGACTGTTTTAGTCATTAAGGACGTGCATTAGGTTGCAATGACAATAAGCAAAACAAATGTTAGGATTCTACAATTACACCTCAAATCCACACGTACAGTGAGAGTAACAACAAATCAAAGGTGCAAATAATTTACCAGCATTCACATTAGTGCCTTTAATAATCACTGTACTGTTATTTTGGGGCTTAAGTGGACTTTAGGTGCTGGACAAGAAAGAGAGTCAATATTCAACATAGAGGCCCAGATCCGGATTTGAACCTAGGCCAGCTGCATCGGGCATCTAACCTCTGTATGAGAATATAGATCGACCAGCTGAGTTAAACACCACCACCAAATGTAATTAATTAAGAAAAGCTGTATTCTTTTTCAGAATCATTATAGTCACATTTAGTCACCTGTGTAGTGGTTAGTGGTGCGAATACCACTAATAGTTTAAAAAAAAAATCATATGCACACCCACTACCCTACTGAATTCCTCAACTTGGAATAAAAACTGCAGCTGCAGGTCCCTCTTCGCAAAATGCAACTTCCAAAGCTTTTGAATTAGTAGTTCATTAACGAAACAACAGTATTTGATGCCACACTTTGACTGACAATAAGGAAAAGCAGCCACACACCATCGACATGTTTGGAAAAACAGTAATCCCCAACTTGTGCAGCTAAACGCAGGATGACATTCTCAAGGATTTGGAAGAAATTGACTTTCATACAGCCTTCACAGAGATTTACCTAGAAAGCCTTAAAAGGAAACAGGTGTAATCCTTATTTATGTTTGAGTTGTCTTTTTATTTTATATCATTCTTCATTTTATTCCCATGGTAATGTATACAGATATAATTAACATTAAATCATTAATCACAATTATTTGCATGAAAATCATGTATTAAAATGTCATTATAGTGACAGCTCTATCACTGCTATGTGCAGAGAAAATGAATGTAAGTAATCAGTACAATAGTTATATAGTCTACTAAAATTAATACAAACCTGACTAGCCAGAAGTTCAATGATGCTCCTGAATAAAATGTGTTTAATAGATAAGCTTTGCTTCTCAACTGTTAGAGAATCCAAGTTCTCCATGAAAAATATAGCCCCTTTGGCTGGTAGCAGGAGTTTCTCTTTCTGTGCTTCCTTGGGGCTTGTCTTGCATTTCCTCAGACTCCTTGAATCCTTTTACAATACCTTGTATTTTAGATGCTGAGAGACTAAAGTAGTTTGCAAACAACTATTAATGAATACTGTTTGGAGCATATTTATGATTCACTGACAAGAGTTTTTCACAATTTAGTGATCTATGAATAGTCCTTTCTTGGAAAAACTAAGCATTCAGTGGATGTTTCTTTTATACCCAATCCTGACAACCTCACCAGTCACTATCCTCTGACTGTAGAATCTTATAAAGTGTTACTTTGGCAAACATTTCTGTCTTTCTTTACCAAGCTTTCTTTAGAGGGTACTGGTGTCATATATATAATTCTTTATATTTTTAACTCTAGGACCATGAGAAGGATAAGGATAGAATGAAAAATGAATGAATGATATATTTTATTAATACAAAAAATGGTCAGTGAAGACAATGAAAAAGATATTTTGGGACTTCTGTCTGATAAAAATCATTAGAAATTAAGACATTACAGATTTCTGAAGCATTTCTGGAAAATTTCCCACCTTTCCAGAAATGAGATTTGTACTTGTTTGTAGTGGGATTACATGTGACTGATGACATTTACATAACCCTAACTGTCAAGCAGGCACAGGCTACAATGGTGACTGCAGCTTTGCTCAGGAATTACACAAGTGATGCCATGGTCGTTTGCGTGATGGTTTATTCAGAAAGCAGTGTAGCACAAACATGTGCAATGGTTCTCATTAAATTTGAAATCACACTCTGAATTCAACCTGCCTGCAAGGGCAGAAGATCATTTTGCAGTCAGCTCCTGAACTGAATCTGACCTCCAGACACAAGCTGCAAGTAAAGGAGAGCTCATTCACACAGCTCAGAGGTGTTTCTCTCTGACCAAATTTATAAAAAAAATTGTAATGTTGTGCTGCATATTACCAAACTATTGCTCACACAACAATAATATGTATGTCTAATTATATTACCATGATAATAAGAGTCAATGGAATCATATCGAAATGATAAAGAATTAGATATGTATAGCAGCCAACAGTGCAGGAGGAAAAGATGAAAGCATCAATAACATATCCAGCTGAAGATTTGCTGTAAATGTTACATTAAACTTTGAGATAAAGCCTGTAGTGATTTCACAGCTCAATTGCAGAAGGTTGCTGAATACACAACTGAACACAACAAATTGCAGCTCCAGCCTGGTGCACCTGCAGAAGCACCTGCAACCATTCAGAGCGTCTCAGATATTTTCATCTCCAAAGAATAGGTGGGAAAAAAAAGCCTTTGCATTCACACTAAAAGCAGCGCAGAGTAAGAACATATTATTCCTGCTGCACCTTGGGTGACATTTCTTGCAGAGGTTGCCTAACAAAGACTGAGGAGAAATACAAAACGAAGCAATCACTGAAGGCTTTGAGTTTGTAGTAATTGCACTCAAAATCTGGCAACACTCCGGCTCTCAGTTCTGAAAGTCCTTGAAAAAGGCACTTTTATTATGCTAGGAATTTCTTTTCATTTGAAACAAATACAAAACATGCAGAAATGTTTCACTGTTGAGCTGATCCCGGAGTCCCATAAGGTAAAGGTGGTCGTCTATTTCACCCACAACTACAAAGATTTAAAAGAAGTTGTTTGAGTATTTCTAGTTCTCAAATTAGACTTATTGCATATAATAGAAAAGCAAAAAAACACACAATAATGTGGCATTAAATGAATGTGGCTAACTTTAATGTTCAATATTGTATGCATGCTTTGGTTTTTCAAAGATTCATTGCTGTATTTTTGGGGTCAGCTTTTACAGCACACAGGCTGAGCTGTCATGTGGTTATACATGACGTTTTTGCTTAGCCTGTCCGATTCAGCACATTGGTTTCTTTTTCAGTCCTTCCTGCCTTCACCTTCATCATCACTCATCAGTAGGGATCCCAGTATTCTCCCTGTCCCTCTCAGTGAGAGATTTCGTCATGATTAATTCACCATTGCATTCCTTTTCTCCTGCTGGTAAAGCTGAGCACATCAATTATGGATCTAGTGTATAGAAGAGTGTGTGTGTGTGTGTGTGTGTGTGTGTGTGTGTGTGTGTGTGTGTGTGTGTGTGTGTGTGTGTGTGTGTGTGTGTGTGTGTGTGTGAGATGTTTTTGTTTGACATACCTGGATCAGACAAGGCATCAGTTCAAACAGGCATTTTTATGTGAAGATGAGTGTGGGAAGAGAGAATAAATGTTAACTGCAAAAATTATTATGGCAAAACAAAAAAAGAAAGAAAAGTGAAAAACATTTCTCAAAACACAGCAATTCATGGAGTAAGACTTTAAAAAATACATCAATTCAATGGAAATTTTTTCTCATTTTTCCACTGCACATAGCTCAAACATGCCTCTGTGTCAGCACAATGCTAAACTATATGCTTGTCATCTTGGTGGACAGAAGTATGCACACAACAGGATGACAAGCATGGAAATACGGCAAGCAAAGCAACATACATGTCAGCAGAAAAGAGCATGAAGCAGCAACTCATGTCAGCATGCACACACGCTCGCTGTAAATCTTTCGGAGTATACTGGCGTTCTTACTAAGGTATCTTAGCAGATTGTTGAGCTTAAAACTCTAAATTTGTTTAGACTGGAGTGATTACAGTTTTAAAGCTACAATACCTTCACTGAAGTTTACAGAATCTATAATGAAAGGTGCTGCTTGGAAATTTCTGGCATTTGGAACTGGGAACCATTGGAAGGCACTACTGTTGCTTCAGCTGTGTAAACTACAAGTAACAACTTAACTTGCAGCCATGTACTCCATCAGTGCGAGTCAAAATAATCTCATGGAGGATATTCACAGTGCTTTATATCACGGTAATTATTTTTCTTTTTCTGTTTTTTTATTTTTTTTATTGTGATTGAAAGTGTAAAAATACTGGACATGGGACCTTATACAAAGAGGAGAAAGGGTGAGAAAACAAAGGCAACAAATAAATGAAAACAAATGGGAGCAGGTAGATGTTTGGTTAGGAAATATCACATTATCATTAAAAACCCACCCACCAGACCCTCCCTAGTCTTTGTAACTTTTATCTTTTGTTGTCTCTCTTTCTCCCATTTTGATTCTTTAAATGATTGAATGTTAGAATGTATATGGTATGTTCATGCTAGTGAGATTAATTGAAACAAGTGTGGCATTGTAGGGCAGGTTGAGATCTGGGCACTGCCATCAGGGTATCTCTAACTAGGAACTTCAGCTCAGATTTGACCAGGGTTTAATGTGCAAAACAGACAGTAAAGTTATCAGCAAAGAAGGCCATTTTTCATTTGAGCCCTCAGGTGAAAACTTATTCCTTGCAGCATTTGGGCCTTAAAGCACTGTAGAAATTGTAGATGCTAATATGAAACTCTACTATAAACAAGGTTTCATCTTGGCAGAGTTTAGATTTAGTGACCAGTACTTTAAATGCAGTGACAGCAGCAATATAATGAGTCCTAAAGATTGCTGATTCCTCTTTATGTGCTTCTCAAAGGAAATCACCAAAACTCTAGCTGCTCATTATCCACATGGCTGGATATGAAATCCTTGACACTGATGAGAGTTTTAGGTGAACTTGAATATACACTGAAATGCATATGCATGCACAAATACAAATACACCTCGCTCCTCTACCCACTCTTTTCCATCTTATGCATTTCCAGCATGACTGAGCTTACCGCATTCCCCTAAAGAGCCCTTCTCCAAACTTGCAGAGTGCTTGAACAAACACTGTGTACTGGGCCAATTAAAACTCCTCTGGCGTGGGCGAGAGGGAATGGCAGCATGGGATGGATAGATGGGGCATAACGACCCATTTAGGTAATGACCATCTTTTGCCTCTCCTCCCCTTTCCCCATCTTTCTTACACGCAACCCAGCGCAAGCTTCTCCTCTCTATTGTACATCTCCCCTCTTCCTCCCCTCTCTATGTTGATCATCTGTCACTCCCTTGGGGCTCCTGGGAGCAGCTAATTGCACCTCTTGCACTCCCCCGCTTACCCCTTGTGTGATAGGATGCCGATTGTGGCAGATACTCTCTTTAAGCAATCAATGGCACGAGTTGCAAAACAGCTCTGTGTGGAGCTGACTGGCTGTGGTATAGGCAAGGCGCTTTTTGTGGGCCTGTTTGTGCATTTCAAATGGCTTATGCATCCCATGGCAAACATTATCTTTATGTGAGGTATATTTTTAGGAAAAATACACATTTGGCAACAGCCTTAAAATGAAAGCATTTAAACTTACATCATGATTAGAAACCATGTCAACCTGAGGCAAAGAACATTTTTGTTCTGTCTGTGCACATGGCATTTAAGTTGAAAGTTCATCACCTTTTTACTTGCATATAAGGATGTGGTGTTCTGCTGGGTGTCGCTGTCAGGTGTCATTACTGTTCCAGCTGACAGTATTGCTGAGCTCTTCAGAATAAACTGAGTTGGCATAAAAGAATAATGGCAGAATGTGACAAATTATCAGCCACAACTTGTCAGTCATGTGCACCCAGAGGTTATTTGTTGTAACACAAATAGCAGCAGTAAACTAAGTCTCATGGAACATGACATTTGCAAAGGCTTGGATTATATTTTCAGCATACAAAAGTGTTTTTTTTTTTTTCTTTTTTTAAGCGCTGGCTACACAAGCAGTCATCTGTGTATAAAAAATGGTGGACACACTCTTTCACAGGATTGTGGCCAGATCTCGCAGATTGGTGCTAATGATGTGTTGTTTTTATTCATTCACCCTCGCATGTGCAAACACATTTCCCTGTATGCAAACAAACACTGTCGATGATTACACTCACAATAATACAAGTGCATTCTGCTTGTTTCTTCCAAAGTCTTTTTTGTGCCTGAGTAATTGCTTGAAGACTCCTTCTGGCATGATGCTGAAACAGAAAATACCTTTTCAGAGCTAAACACATTGCATGTTGCAAAAGAGCTGTCAGAAGTGATCTTCTAATATGATTACAGAGTAATACCCTTCAGTGCTGACTGTGAATGCCAAAGGAGGAAGTGAGGAGGAAGAGCATTTTTAAATTGGTATTATGTGTGGCAAAAAGCTTTGACACTGCAAAAAAAAGATTAAACACACACTCACACAAATGAGATCAGGGTGAGCACAAACTGCTTTCAGTAAGGGATTTGCTACCATAATGATCATAAGAAAGTCATGTTCCTCCACTTCTCTCTCTGTTCTCTTTCACATTGTGATCTTGACTGGCATTATCAATGCCTAATTATGCTTTAAGATTCTCATCAGTTTTAAATCTAATCAAGCAGAAAATTAATATTTCAAAATCATATTTTCTGAGCAATATTCAGGTCTATTCATGTCTGCTAATGAGAGAGGCGTGGATACACCAGGCAGGTTGATATACTCTTTAATTATCCCCTTTTTGGCCTTTGTCTACATTACACGGGATCACTTAACAAGCTCTCCTTTTGACCACAGGATCAGCATATATATATATATATATATATATATATATATAAACTTGTTTTTATTTTATAATCTATTTTTTTTAAATGCTATCAGAACCAAGACTGCTCCAAATAACATGTAACTCAGTGAATGGACATATATAGCTCATCCTTTGATGATCATTTTTCACACCATTTCTAATTTGGAAAAAGTGAAAAAAAGTGATGAGGAAAGAAACTCAAAACTTTAAAACAGATTATGTTTAAGGAATAATTTCCCCTTTTTGAGAGGTCAGTTGTGGAGATGTCTCCTTTTCCTGAATATATCTGAACTAAATGCCACTCAGTTTTTGGTGATCAAAGCATCAAACACAAAAGAAAAACATGGATTAACATAATGTAACAATGTCTGTTTCAAGAGTGCATGACATGATTACTTGTATTTTTGAATCGTTTCATGTAGGAACTATTTTTTGTTGACTGAGACACATTCACTGAACACACCACACTATAAATGGATGAGGGACTCATGTTGAGAGGTTCGGGCTTGTGACAGAAAGGCTGAGTACAAGCTTTAAAGTTTTATTGGCTTGCTGAACTCTCGAGCTGCTGACATTTTGTCAGAAATAAAATGTTACACAAATTAATACTGATTCTAGGAGATGAAAAGGAAATCACCTCAGACACATAACAAGTACAGTCCAGCATCATTTGATATTAGTATACTACAGTATAATAGTCAGTATGTTTACATTCACATACAGTTGAGCTATGGCTGTACCTAGACTAGGCCATGTTACTGGACTTCTGTCCTTGTCCCTGTGCACAAAGACAGGGAACTGAAGGATGGAAATAGGTGGGATGCCCCTGTATATTGGGCTTTATTGGGTTGGCCTTTTATGTTACAGACTAAAACAATGATAAACAATTTAGCTTGTGGGAAATTGACACCATGTCAAGCAGTAAAGGTGAGAGCTTTGAAATTTAAAGTTTTGTCATTTTATTTATTTGTAAAAGAAATAATTGGGGCTGGGTTTTTCCATTAATGCCAAAGCTCAGCACATGAGCTGATGTAGCACATTCGCTAGTTTCAGTCCTATTTTAACATTTATATGCAAGGACAAACAAAATGGAATTAATACATGGAAATATTCAGAAAACCCTTGCATTTGTGTGTTGTTAATAACCATTACTCTAAATTGTGTTATACAAGTTTAAAAAAGCATATTGAGCAATCTTTTGAAAAGGCGTGTTGCCTTGCTGGCAAAGATTAATGTATAACATAACAACATAAATGCTTTCTTTAGTACTAGTTTATGTAAGTAACCATATTCTAAATTACATATTTAGGGATTATTTCCTCTTTCCTTGCCTACATGAACTTATAATATTGTTAATATTGTTGTTAATATTATTTTAATATAAGTTCTCAAAAGCGACCAATCCAACAAAATGCACTAAACAGGTCTACCATACTGTGCCCTTTTCACAGTATAAATTAGCTACATGGGCAAAAACTGCAGTCACCTTGTCAGGGTGACAGATGTGAACATTTGCATTCTTTTAATGGGCACAAGTGTTGAATATACTTTGGATCTTAAACTATTATTCTCAAAAACTTCTGTTTCTGCTTTGCCAGCATGATACTACTGACAACGACGTTTGTAAAATATTCTACTGGGTGTTTGAAGGTATTTTAGTTCAAATGTTCCATATATTTATTAAACTTTCTGCAAAAATCAGTAGAGAATCCATTGATTTTGAA
This sequence comes from Melanotaenia boesemani, assembly GCF_017639745.1. Taxonomy (NCBI): domain Eukaryota; kingdom Metazoa; phylum Chordata; class Actinopteri; order Atheriniformes; family Melanotaeniidae; genus Melanotaenia; species Melanotaenia boesemani. The sequence continues at coordinate 10,908,858 of NC_055703.1, forward strand.
TTCCACACCTGGTGATGAGCACCTTTCTTTAAGGTGTGATTAGAAAGTATATTATGCTTAAGTGTCATAAAGAGCACGTGTCAGCTCAGTTTGATTGTGATGGCAAGTGATTTAGACCTGCTGTAATTCCTAGCCACTCTCTCCTCTCCTGTTAATTAGATAATGCTTCACTTCTGCTGGCATCACACACTTGATGAACGCAGTCCTGGGAGATTACTTCTCAGAGCAGCTGACAGGCAGGATTACCCAGACAAATTAATGGCTCCATAATTTGATTTTCTTGGGATTGCACTGTCTAAGCGACTCCAGCAGGGAGGAACGGTCTGATTCAGCCCTGCTGTGCGGTGACATTGGCTAATCACATTTGCATGCTAAAGAGACCAACAGGCCACGGGGAAACAAAAGGCTCCACAGAGGAAGAAAATGGGAATGATTTTCTCCAAGATCTAGGAAGCAACAGCAGGAATCTCAGCTCAGACAAAACAACACTGGGTTCAAACAAACAAGGGTGGCAATGAAGGATGTGAGGGCACAAGTTAATAGGTAAATCTGCTACAAATGGGGAAACGGTTGCGTAATCTGGGTAGGCACTTGTCCCCTATCAAAGTGCCTGCTGTGTCTGAGCTCAGCTTCCAAACACTTGTCAGGAGTTTCTGTCAGTGTCATCGACTCCATTAGAAAGCCAAGTATGTGCATGCAAAGCAGAACACCCCTTTGAAAACTGAATCCTCTGCGGTTTTGCAGACAATGAAGAATATGTATTGATTTAAAAAAATAATAAAGCCTCAACTCTACAAAATAAAATCCAAACAAATGTAATTTGTAGGACACACACTACTGTGAACACAATTGTAAATGCAATAACATAATAAAGAACCCATGTTCCATTTTGCTGGTTCATTGTCCTAATAAAAGTTGTAAAGGCAGTTCTACCACTTGCACAACTCTCTATGGCATTTAATTAAAGTGTCTCATCAGGGAACCCTTGGCCTAATGAGCCTCTCACATTTCAACAAGTAACCTGCTGCAGAACAGTTGTGAGCTCAGCCAACTGCTACCAATCCATTCTCAGGGGTAATTCTCTCTGAGTGAAAGTTTAGCAATTTACTTGCAAATAATTTGCTTTCTCCAAAGCACAATTCATTTCTTAGTATGCGTGTGTTCCGCATGACTGATAGTCAGGCTGCGAGTGACTGACTGACGCTGAGTGACAGCCAATCAGGAAGGCAACTCAGCATGTCCAGGAAATTCCATCTGCACTCACAGTGCAGATTCGATCAGCTCCTGGTGTACAGGTAGGTTAGCACACCACCCACGTACTGATGCATTCAAAGAAGATGGCATTTTAACACTAAAAATGTGTTAGCTTTGCAGACTGTTTGTATCTAATGTAATAACAATAGAATCTCATGTAAGCACAAGTGATGGTTCTTGATAAGATGTAGATGAAGCCTTAATTCCCATGGCAACGCAGATCATTTGGAAATAAGTGGTTGTATTCATATGTTGCAGAAAGTGTTGTTATGCATGTATTGAATATTTGCAGCTTCATACAGGCTTTAAACCACGAGAGGCTGGATTCCAAAATTCATGTCGCTGTTCTTTGTTCTTTTCTGGCTCATGTGTATTTATGACTAATTAAATGCAAATAGCTTCCTTTAGTTTCATCCTTCATGCGTGCACATTGCACTTTAAAGGATGACTCATTTTGCATGATTTTTTTTTTTTTTTTTTTAATTAACTTTATGTGTGACTTTATGAACACTGTTTACTTATGCATATTGGGTTTCATTTAAAAGTAAATTCACTTCCAGTGCAGTTCCACCAAATGTGTGTGCGTATATATATATATATATATATATATATATATGTATATATATATATACAGTATATATACATATATACATATATACATTTGGTATATACAGACAAAACAAAAAGCAAAGTTGTGCAACACTGAGAATGGTCACAATGTCAGGACAGAGGACAAGGAATGCCACTGCAAACCTAAAAGTTACAGATACAACAGAGAGAAATGAAAAAAAGACAGCAAGATGTCCACTGAATTCAAAAAGAAATGAAAAGAGTATCACTCAGTGAATTTAGTTGGAAACAGCCATATAAAGCAGCTTGTATATGTGTAGTAATGGGTACGTTGTCTCTTGCAAAAAAGTTGGTTTGAATGTATTAATTCTTTACTTGAATCAGATCAAAACTAAATCATTTAAGAATCAAGTGTATCATAGCGGTTTTGGCAGGAAATTTTTAATAATGTTTCTGTTTCATTTTTATTGTTTAGGGACGTGGAACATCACCTCTCTGGCGCGGAAGGAGCCTGAGCTGGTGTGCGAGGCTGAGCAGTTCCGGCTAGATATAGATGGACTCAACTCGACGCATGGCTTGGGCTCTGGAACCACAGTCCTTGAGAAAGGCAAGACCCTCTTCCATTCTGGAGTTGGTCCTTGTGAGAAGGCGTTTGACCGTGTCACCCAGGGGGAACCTGTGGGGGTGCTCTGGGAGTATGGAGTGCCTGACCCCCTTGTACGAGCTGTCCCGTCCCTGTACGATTGGCGCCAGAGCTTGGTCAGCATTGCCGACAGTAAATCAGATTCATTTCCAGTGAGGGCTGGACTCTACCAAGGCTGCCCTTTGTCACTGATTATGTTCATAACTTTTATGGCTAAGGAGAGGAAAGTCTGGGTTTTCCCTGATTGGGCAGCTTCCTCCGTGACTCGACCCCGGATAAGTGGCAGAAAATGGATGGATGAATAGATGCTGCTCGAGTCCTCAAAAAGACCAAGATAGTTGACCACATCAGTCCAGCTCTTGAGGCAGTAATGACCTACCAGACCTCTCAGGTCATCAGGATCCGGTCTCTTACCAGTTCCCAGACATGGAGAAGCTGCATTCAGCTTAAATGCACCACATGTCTGGAACAAACTCCCAGACAGCCTCAGATCAGCTAAAACAATTTATTTAAATCCAGGTTAAAGACCCACCTGTTCTCTGCTGCATTATAGTTTTAATTAATGACCAAATCTGCATCTGTTTCTTTTAAGCTTGAATTGTTAAACTTGATCAAGTTTATTAAATTGTTTTTATCTAATGTTCCTTTTTTTTCTGTAACTTTTGTTGTTAATTTAAAATTATGTTTCTTTTTTCTGATGTTTCAATGTCTCTGTAAAGCCCTTTGAATCACACTATCGTTGAATTGTGTTACACAAATAAACTTGCCTTGACTTACTCAAAACAGTTCCTCCACTTGAGACAGTATCTCCTTAATGTGAGTGAGATTAGACGTTTCTAATTGCACTTTTAGACACAGAGACAGTACACATAACTTCACTGTCTTCATTTGTGTGCATGCAAGAGTTGTCATTGCATGATTTACTTTCCGACATCATTTTAGTACAGAAAGATTTGAACATCTTTTTAAAGTGATCATAGCGCCATTAACAAACATGCTAACAGGCTTATAATCTGCATGCATCTGCTGAAGTATTACTAAAAATATTTTACCTTCAAAAGAGAAGAAGAGATGCAGCAAACTATCTTACACAGCAAATGGAAAAGCTCCTCTCTTTAGCATGGTCATATATTTCCTTCTGAGCCACCACATGATGAGAGTGAGAAGACAACTTCCATTTTAAAGCCCAACTACTGAACTTTGGTAGATTATGTCACTGAGGCACCCTCTAATGACTGCTAATTCAGGATCTGTCTTGCATCCTGTCTCTTCTGTGAGCTCTATCCAGCCAGTAAAAGTCAGTCCAGTGTTGCCCCTTTTCTCATGCTTTTTCTTTTCCTTGCTTCCTCTAAAAACTATCCTCTTCTGTTTCAACTTGATGCTATGGAACAAAAACAAACAAAAAGAAAAATGCTGTGAAGTCCAGTTCTCATTCACAGGATGCTGCAGTGCAACAATGGCTATAGGGATGTACATAAGAAATGTCATTGTGCCATCAAAATGAGTTAGAAACACAGAGTTTTGAGGTCAGAAAGTTCTGTAGTGTTTTTTTCTTAGACGACCTAATGTACAAGGCAGCAAAAGCACTCAGTTTGGAGAATCAGAAAGTGTTACTTACTGATGAGTGAACCTGAAACTTACTAGAAAATGGTGCCATGATGTCACATATATTCAAACCTCAAAGCAAGTCAGACCTAAAAAGTCTCATAGTTGTTCAAGCCAATTATATATTGTAAATTTCCACACCACATCGCCTCTGCATCACAGATTTACACAGAATAGGTCCATGTATTTTTCACAAGGTATGTACTGATTGATCTCTTATGATCTCTTATGTGTAAGTTCCCTAGGGAAAATCCTTTCCTTCACATCCACCCTCATTGTCTGGTGTTTGGGATTTTTCATCCTGCTACATTTAGTCACTTCTATTTTCTTATAATGCCAAACTCACTTTATTCTTCATTTCTGCCATCACCGCTCTGGTCCATTGGCTTTCATGCCTGCTATGTTTCAAACCAATCAGTCTCATTCTTGACCATTAAAACTCTTCTGTTATTCCTCCTCTATTAAAAACAACACTAAAAGCATTAGAATTAGTTTTAAATCAGTTTCATGTTTGGCAGATAAATGTCATTCATTACTCTCCTTTTCCAGCCGTCAAAATTTCCGCCACACAGCCATTTTATAATAATAACCCCACGTACATACATAACAGCTGATAGGATGTTCTTTTCATCAAAAGCTACACCTTTTGTTGTTGTTGTTGTTGTTTTAGCCTCCTGTTGAATTCCTGTGTGTACAATATGATTTTTTTCTCCAAAATGACCCACTTGGAAGTTGCTTTGCATACTTCAGTCGCTGGCTTTCCAAATGAGGTTGCGAGTAAAGTTTATTTCTGACAGCTCTTCCATTTAGACTGCTACTTTGGTTTGTGAAAATTGCAAGCTGCAAGCACTTCACTTTGATATTTTTTTAAAGATTTCCTGCTTCATAGGCATCAATCAGCATAATTTTCAGATCCACAGTAAGTTGCTTAGAGGACCACGCAGTTGTTGAGAGAAATTGGTAATAATTTATGTAGCCCAGTCCCTCTCAGTCAAACATATGGGTTGTGGAAGGCACTTGAAAAAAGTACAGAAGCAGCGTATTTTCTCCCCTCCTGTCTAAAACAGACAATAGACTATGTTAAAGTGTATTTATTAATGTTTTATGTAAAGTGCAGAAGTTACAGTAAATGTCTACTTTACCTTTGTAGTGTCTGATCCTCAGCATTTCATAATTAGAATTAATTAAAATTGCATAGGTTAGGATTATACTTGGTTGCAGCTGTAAGCAGACTGCCACTTAATAAGAGTCAATAAAGTTTGGACTCCGTATATGGACAGTATATGGAGTTTTTGATATAAGGGTCTGTGTCTCCAAGCAGACTGGACTTTCAACTGTAGATAAATTTATTTGGATACTAATCAAGGAATTACTCAAGTGCAATTGTGCTTCAGAAACAATGAGACTCTTCATATAGGGTGAGTGAGAAGAACACGTGAGGAGGTTCACTAATTATGTCTACCAGTAAACAACATGTGAGATGTTACACTTAAATTTCTAGGTCAACCGGAGTCCAGAGGAATTCCCTTGCTGATGGATTGTTGTCACAAGGAAGGCTGTATGTGGTCGACCTGTGACTGCAGCTGACCCTACTCCTGCAACTCCAGAATTAGTCAGCAAACTGTGTATAGACAGAGGAAGACCGTATACATATTTAAGGGTCCAAGGATCAAATAGAGGAGGGCTGACTGTAGCAGGCAGCAGACACCATTTCTGTATTAGTCGAGGGAGGTGGTAACAGGATCCAGAACGGTTTTAGTGTAAAGCAGTTGAACTTGTTTCTTCCTTGACAAGCGTTGACATTAGAATAACTTCATGTTCCAGCATTAGTAACATTACACTCAGTGTAATTGATTGGGCAGGAAGAACTCTGCACTGTATTTCATTAATATTACAAAATAGTGTCATATTTCCTGCCCAAAACTTAAGTGCTGATTTCTTTGAAAAAAAACAAACAAACTGTAATTTACAGAGAATACTATTTATACTCTGATCTCATTCACTGTCCACCAGCTTTAATCATTTGCTCCACTAAACTAAAGCTGCAGCTTCTTTTGGATTCATTTTCATTTCAAGATTGGCAGGGGACTCCTTTCTGGTGAAGAAAATTGTAATGATGTAATTTAAAGATACATGTACATTGTTTTTCTAAGTACTTCCCTTGATCTCTGTCAAAAAGAACATAAAGTTTCAAAAGTGGGAAAAGAAATTCACAAGGATGTAAAGAAAAGACAACTGCTCTCAGTGGGTAACGGACCACTCTTAACTATATAGGCCTATATATAGTTAAGAGTGGTCCGTTACCACTCTAGCTGCTAACATGGCTAACGTTATTAGCTAGCAGCTTCACAGATGGTTAGCTCTTACTGGGAGACTCAAAACGAAACCTTGTTGGTGTTTAGGAGGACATATATGGCTTAAATGTTTGGTATATGTCATTGAAAAGTTACATGGAGTATGACAATCTTCGTAAAACCTAAAAACCTGATGTTTGCTTACCTTGCATTGGCTGTAAAGCTGTTAATGGTGGTCCCGCAGATGGCTCAGAAGATTTGTAATGTTGCTGCCTTTCGCAGCAACTTTCTTTTTATAGTTGTCTTCGAGCAGCTGTTCCTTTGCATTTTTTAAAATATCCAAATTAGGCCCAGACTTCAGATTTATTTTTTTTTACTTGGGTGGAAAATGTCCAGTGTGCTACCACTTTCCGCCATGTTCTCATTCTGTGTTAAAGTGTCGTTACAAGTAAAGCGTCGTTACAAGCTACGCAGTCACGCTGAGCCTGCGTCGCCAAACCCGGACAAGGTTGTTTGTATAGTCTAATAATTCACTGTGATAATGAGATTAATTTAAAGATAAATGGTAAATCTTATCCTGTAAAACTCCACCGAGATTTACAGTAACATCGGTAATCGTTACATCCCTAATATATATGTATATATATATATATATATATATATAAACTATTGATTACAGTTTCTTTCCTCAAATAATGATTTTCAGGTGCTGTTAATGTTGCTGCCTCACTTAAAACTAGCACACCAACAACACAACGAAACCAGAACCCCACAGTGTTCACTGAACAGCATCTGTATTTGAAGCTCTCGGGAAAAAAGCTGCTCACAAAAGCAGAAATGCTGGCTGGTGTCAAGAGCAACAACATGTTTCGTAAGAAGTACACAAACAAATATGCAGACAGTCAGTCGACTAGTATATGTTATAGGGCAGACACATTCTTTTCATGTGGCACCATCCCTGAAAGCAAGATCAAAGCTCAGCTCTGATGTTTGGCAGGTGTTTCCACAATTAGAAACAAGTTATTCACATCTCTGCATCTGTAACATCAGTACAGAATATTACCACTGCTTTCACTTTGAAACCTGACCCCAAAAGACAAGAGGGTATCAGAGTATACCAAAAAATATAAATTAATTAATTAATAAAAGTAGAGAGAGAGAGTAGAGAGAAAAGGAAAAGAAAACATAATATACTTGCTAAGCTTCCAGGAAAATTGGTCTGTCCAAAATGTATTGCTGCCTCATCTGCTGAAAGCAGTGTGATGAATATCTCAATATTTGCGGGAAAAGAGAAATTCTATCAGCAGTCTGTTCAGATTGCATGCTAAAAGGAGGAAAAAGAAAGAAACAACTTATTGGGTTAGCAGAGGAAAACTTTGCTCTCTCCTCTGAGGTGCCCTGTACAGTCAGCTTCCATTAGTAAATTAGATGTTATCTTCCCTGACTGGATCGATAAATTATCACATAACAAGATGTTGGACCTTGATTTGCATTTCTGGTCCTGACAGCATGTAACAAACTAATTATTTCTGAAGGACCCCCTTGCTCTGTCTGACATTTCTATGACTTGTAAATGTCCACAGAGCTGATATACTGAAATCTAATGACATAACACAGTTACATTAAAACCAAATAATAAGTGGATAAAGCACATAAAAAGCCAAAGGCCAAATAATGAATTAAGAATGTTTTCTTTAAAATGCATCAAAGATTTTATCTCCATCTAATCCATCAGCAGTTTTTTACTGACTCAGTTAAACCAGGATATAAAAGAGTATTTTGTGTTTTTACTTCCTTTTATGCTTTCCTTTCACGGACCTGCTTTCATCAATAAGTTTTTAATAAGTTTTAATATCTTGTATGATTTAATGTCTGTTCCACATTTTATTTCCATGCAAACTTCACTCTGTATTCAGGGTGTTTTTTTGTTTGTTTTTTTTTTTTGTCTTTTTTTAGAGGTCATGGACATGGATGTGATGTGTGGCCCTGCAAATGTAAAGCTGAATTCAGAAAATTACAGCTGTTGAAATGTCATTTAGCGAAACGTAATGGCCTGAATCAGTAGCAAATGTGTCAAGCTTCAAAACTGAAAGGAAAATAGAGAGCACGAGAAAGAGATACCATGGCAACTGTTACATGTTGTTCCCAGAGAATAATGACAGGCATGTCTGTAGCAAACAGATACAAATGTGTCGCATGTCAATGTGCTGGGTTATTAAATACAAACTGTATTTTCCCACAACATGTTACAGGACATTTTATGAGCTACCCTGATAAGAGTAATTCATCCAAGTGACTCCAATTTGTTTACAAAGTTGTGTTATTGTGGTGTAGTTATCCAGCTGCAAGTTCGGTTGTCAAGGATGTTCTGACAGTAGATATATAAAAGAAAAATAACATGAAGCAGACAAATAACTTCTCACACACATACAGGGTGGAACAGAAGATAATATGAAATGGGCTCCTTGTACCAAATGTACAGATCAGTATCTAGCTTAGTGATTGATGGATTGCTAAGAAAGTATACTTTAGTAGAAATAATAACAAATGCCTTCGGATTCAGGGATCTTTGAGTAGAGCAATGCAGAAGAATGGAATATCCTCCCTAGCTGCATTGTGGTGGCAAGCAGAGGATGAAAAGTCATCATCCTCTCATGGTGGATAGTGACAGTTACAAGAGACTCATCTACAGGCTGGACAAAAAAGAATCAGTCTGACTATATTTAGTTTAAAGGTTAGATTTATGATTGACTACCAGGGTATTAGAGGGTAGAGATCCCAATACAAAATAGCTAGAAAAGAAAACCTGTTAAAGGCATAAAGTTCCTACCCTACAAAGTTAGAAAAAAGGACAATGCAAAAAAATATTAGAACACCACACACAAGGGGAGATTTTAGAAAGGGACAGGAGGGTTTAAGGACAAGGAACTAAAAGAAGACTGCGGAGGAAAGTAATCAATGTGGGATTGGTTAGCTGTGTAAAAATGGGCTTTGGTCCATATGAAGTCCCATCACTGCAGCCTCATAACGTAGGGAAGCTGCTGCCTCCACAAGTATGAGCAGTGACATTAGCAGATGAATAATTCAATTGGCAAGAAGGACATAGAGTTCAGGGCATATGGATGGGCCTGCAAAGGCCCCGAGAGACATAGCATTCTAAGACCTTGTGCAGCCATGACATAGAAGAAGTAGAATCTCCATGGTTGAAAAAGACCATAACTTGTGCCTCTTTTGCACTATACATCGTATCTTGCCCTCATTAGGCAGTTTGAAATGTGCATCATGTTTTACAAGGGGGTTGTTAGCATGGAAATGCATGCAAAGCCCCACTGTGGGGCACCAGCTTTTATTAATACAGTCAGGAGAGAGTTAATGTGAGAGTTCCTTTGCTTTCATAAGATAGAGGCTCTACTAATGGGAGGCAGGCTGCTAGGAGTCTGGCCAACAGGGATTAAATCACATGATCACGGGAAAGACTTCATCAGAAATGCTGAGGCACCAGGCAGCTCATTACTACTGTAGCAGCACAGCTTCAACCCAATGATCCTACTTTACTTTCTGCAGAACCCCACACTGGATCAAGCTGACACATACACAAGCAGGAAATAATGCAAACAAATACATGCTGGAAAACTCCCAAACAAATAAACCTACTGATGCTACGGAGTCACACACATGTAAACACCATTTCCATTTAAGATAAAAATGCCATACCTTAGTGGAAGCATGTAAATTTGTACTTAATGGAGCCCATTTATCTAGTACAAAAACTAGATAAATGATGGAGGTCTAAATATTATTTGCCCTGTTCAGTCTCACATGAGTATAAAAATAAAAAAAAACAACTTTGACACAAATTTATGATGTTGCCACTCTCGTTTTTTCCCACTGCAGTTGTTCCAAGCAATAAATGGATGCTAGCAATAGGCTACGTGCCAGGACTTCAGTGAAGACACCCTGCTTCTGAAAAGATTACAGTACTTAACACTCTGTACCTGGAGCACTGCTGTTGGTTTGCTGAAGGTTGTTTCTTGCCAAGCGGTGCTGAGCACAGTCTGGTGTGCAGTGCCTGTTTGCATTCGATGTGTGAGTGGCGTGCATGATATTCACAGCTGGGTGTACTCTGCTGAGATTTAAAATCAGTGATTCAAAGAGTGTAGAGTTGTTTTTCCCGATATGAGTGATGATTGACTGACAATGCTGTGGTGCATAACAACCATCAGATCAAATGCTTTTTTGATCAAAAATCTAATTAAACATTTGCTTATGTAAAAGGCACTAATTATTTTTTAAGTGTTTCTAATATTATATTCCAACAACATTGGAAATCTTTTTTTTTCTGTTTGTTTTTCATCTACCAAGAAAAGTATGTTTTCCTTAAAAATTAAGGGCAAGCCTTTCTCTTTTTCCCTTTTTTTTCTTTTTTTCCCCCACATTTTCTTGACTGTAGCTTGTTATTTAAAATATTGACAGGTGCATTTCAACCAGTAGCATGGAGAACATAGGTCTGCTGTATTCCCACTGAGGTCAGAGTTTAAGGGTAGATTATGGAAATTAGATCTGCTGAAGTGTGTTTCTCCACTGACTGTGCTCACCAGAGTCTTGGTACTGCCATGCTGAGCCCACAGTAACACCAGTAAGTTTGCTTTAGCTGTATTCACTCAGAATCTATCCATGTTACACATTTCTGGGGGATTTGGTGCCTTCACACCAACCACTTGTTGTCTACGGACATTGTTTTTACGGCTAATCAGGCCTGTTTGCTGAAGCACTTTTTAGCCCAAGAATGTTTAAATTTGGGCCATGTTTAGCGGTCTGACATGGTTGGAGACTAAGTTTATTCTCAAAAAAGGTGTTAAAAATGGACTGTTTTTGACCACCACTCAGACAGTGATAATGTTATGCACAGACATGGTCCACATCTGCAATTTTCTTTGGCCCACTTGGCCTTAAATGACAGTACTGACTAAGAGTTCTGAGAGCTGATCTGACCACCGTCTACTGCAGGTACAACACTTTTACTTTTTGCCTCAAACAATCCCACTTAAACAAGGTTGAAATATCCCTTTAAAACAGAGAATTTCAACATTTTGTGATATGAATAGGTTTTAATGTTATCTGAAGTAAAAAAAAAAAAAATAAAGTATATTTTCCTTTGTATAAAAAAACTACATTTTACCAATCAGCATTATGTTCTCTGAATCTTAAAGGGGTAGTGCCCCCAAAATATGTTTTTGAGCTGTAAAACATACAGTATTACTCAATTGTGATGAAAACATGAAACTATACTGGTAATAATTTTTTTTATTTTGTGAGTAAAAATGGCTCATAACGCCCTCTACAGGGTAAAACCAGGTTATGTTTTTCGTGACGTAGAGATGTTATCCACGTCACAAGAAAATTTTAAAAACCCCACAGGCCCTCCCTCCAGATGCAAACAGATGGGTTCTCATCTAGCAGGCATAGAAAATCATGGTATAGATTTTCTGGACGGATTTGTGCTTTTGAGGGTTGTAAATGTAACACCGGACTTTATTCTTTACCTGCTGATCATCATCTGGTGACAGACAGCAGCTCAAATCATAACAGCAGCAACTTACAGCAGCACTTCTTGCAGCTGCCACAACCTGCCCCGAGTCTCCACAGCTTTCCAGAGCTGCTGGAGCTGCTGACAGGCCAGCATAACAGCGCTAACGGCTCAGACTGATACGGTTCAGGACCACCTTGTTCATGTGCAGCTGAGGAGATTCAGGAGGGGAAAAGTCTTCCACCTCAAAGACCGCTCTGTGGCGTAGATGCTCTGTGAATCTCGCTTTGCATCTTGCCAGTGAGCTGAGCTGCTGTCTGTCAATCATTTCTGCCTGTGTATCCCAACCCGCCCACTCTCTGCCCCCTGATCACACCAAACCTCCGACCCCAACCCTTGCAGCTTCAGGCGTTTTTCAAATTCGACAGTGGGTGGAATTACTCAAAAAGCAGTAGTGTGTAGTTACACTTTAATCATAATTTGACCCTATGATCCAAATGCCAAAGGCAGAATCTGAACTCATCCCTGAACATGATGTTTCTCCACATGTCCAAATTTCATTGCACATGTTACTGACTCAAAGGTGAATGGTAGTCATGGTGGTCAATAGCAAAATTAAGCATTTGGCATTGACAGAGATTTGGCAGTTTTTTCATGGGTGCAACCCACATACTCAACTCATTTATTTTTCTTACAAATGTGGCACCATTTAAAAGCGAAATAGAACCGGCTTTCCAACATTGTGAGATATATTGCCAGGAAACATTATTCCAGCAAAGAAATTATCCACCAAACACTGATTTACATATTTGGTTAGTTTGTCAAATAACATAAAAGCGACAAGTGTTGCTTATTCAGAACTGTAGAACCAACAACATTCATTTAAAACAATTATAATAAAAAAAAAAAAATAAAAAAAACTATTTTTAAAAATGATGTAAGTGTTATAGTGATAAGTAATGAATGGAATTAAACTAAGGGATGGATAGCATGAGGAGGCTAGATGGTGGCAGACACAAAAGCACTGAACTCACTTACTCTCGCCTTTTGATGAGGATAAAGATGCTTACTGAATTTCAGAATTCACCCAAGTGTCTCATATCTTCAGAGTCCAAGGTTGCTCAGTTTGGCCTTAGAGTTGTGGAGCTACTGACTAAATCTGTCAAGGGCGCAAGGCCCTATTTCATTCATATTAATGTTCTCTTGCCCTTTAGTGGCATCCAAACACCACCATTACTCTAATGCTAATACACTGTGGTGTGCACTTGCAGGTAAACTTCTTTTGCCCCCCGCACTGCCAGTCAGTGCAGAGGGTTGGCAGCACAATGCAAACCTTATCCTACTGTATTACTATTTTCCCAGTAACGTTATATGTGAAGATAAAAACAACAACAAACAAAAAATATGTGAGGTAATACTTTTCTTGTATACTTTGTGTTTGTTTTAAGGCAACAAAAAGCACAGGCAAATATTGTAAAATGTTTAAAATAACAGACTACTTAACTAATTAAATAAACATGTTGCATGCTAACCAAAGTGTGAATGCATGTTTCCAGAATGTTTACTGTGAGAGATTGATATTATGTTTGATTGTTGTTTCAAACATGTGAATTGACGGCTTTTTGTTCTAGCAGCTGGATTGTTTAGATGACTTCAAATGTACAAATTGCTCAGTGAACCAGCCATCAGTCAAAGTACTGCAACAATTCCTGAGCCTCCCCTCATTTATTCATATACTGCCAGGGAAATGGGAAGTAGGTCTAGTGATTTATTCAAACATGCAAAGAGAAAAACAGTATAGGAAAAAGCCAAACACAATCTACATATCTAATGAGTCTGAAAGTCAATATTTAGTATGACTGTCTTTACACTTCCACACAGCCAATATAGCCTTAACCCTCTTAAACAAGCTTTCGCGGAATTTTTGAGTAATCCTTAGGAATAGTTCTCCCGGCTTCATAAAGGACATTTTGAAGTTTTGGCTGCCTTTTGCTCTGTTCTTTGTAAAGATGATCCCACACTGTTTCAGCAATGTTGAGGTCCAGTCTCTGGGGAGGATTTGTCCATAACACCTATGGTCACTGATTTTTTTTTATTTTTGTTCTTGTATCATTTGGCATACCTCAGCCTCTTCTCTCTGTTTTCTTCAGCTGAAGATCCAGATGCCTCTATCTGTGTTAGATCTTTGCTGGATTTCCTTTTTGTTTTCAACTTTTTAAAGATTTCACCTTGAAATTCTGTTTAATGTGCCACTTTTAGTCCTTCACTTGTACAATTTCCTCGTTTTTGTTTTTGTTTTTGTTTTTGTTTTTGTTTTTTTTAAAGACTGCACATATATTTCAGCTAATATCTTTTTAGGAATCACATTGTGTAAAAGTACAATTACTCAGCTGTCAGAGTAGTTGTTTTGGCATATAAAAAATGGAATATCAATTATACTCTATGTATCCTAAGTTGTTCAATATGCAATATATAAAATGGCTATATTGTGAACAGTGAGCACACATTGTCATAGCAGTGTTTTCAAGAAGATTCAGCTCTGTGTGTTCCCACAATAAACATGCAGTTCTTGGCATAAAATTGGAGCCGGAGAACTCCTCTGTGGGTTCCTCCCCGGAGTGACTGTTTCCACTAAAAATGTTCACAAGTCCAAATCAAGTTTCAAGTCTTTCACCTCCAAGTCCAAGTCAATTCGCAGTCACTTTTACTTGTAATAAGTAACTGCCATGGGACACCTGCCAGCTGGTCTGCTTAGAAAGGTGCTTTATATTATCCAAAGAATTTAAAATCATTACTCACCTTTTATCTACCAGCATGTAGTGACAGCACTGATCTTTAGTTTAAACTGGCAAATTTTCTGACCCTCTCCTCTGGACAATTTCTTTGTTTTATTGAATTTGGAAAACCTGTAGAGTATATGTGTCAAACTCAAGGCCCACGGGTCAAATCTGGCACGTAAATAAATTATTTTGGCCCGTATAATCATATCTAATCACTAGCTGCGTTTGTAAGAGTTTTTTGCTAAATAAAAGCATTATTTCTAAGATTTAGACAAAGTGTAATTGTGATTTGCAGCTGTTTCCACTGAATGGTGTTTAGCACATTAGCCATTATTCTCGTAAAATCTAGTCTCGCGAGACTCCACTTTAAGGAGGATGATTTCTGATTCTTTGTAAAACTCTGCATTTCACTGTTGTTCGCTATCAAGGATGGAAATTCTATTTTTTTCTTCAATTATTTGCAGAAAGATTTCCGTCTCCTGATGCATCTACTCATAACGCGGCATCCTTACTTAAAATGAACTGGTCACGTGACCCCATGTCACGTCCGGGGACGTGTAAATGCAAGAAAATACTTCTTTATTGTGTTGTTAAAAGACAATAAATATTGCAATAGTCCCAGTGTGGACACAACACTGGTTGATCCCTTGATTTAGGAGCCTTTTAATGCTTAAATGACTCATAAGTCAGGGTTAAGTGGCTTAACAACAGATACATTCCACTGAAAATGATTGAGTTAAAAGACTTGAAAGGCAGAAGAATATTCTCAGGCCTTGGAAGCACAGTTTAAAGAAACAAAACGAGACATCTGCATATGTATTTCCAGAATATCAACTGAAATAATCACTGTGAATTAATCTGAAAATGAACCCGAGCATCTCATGAGTCAAAGAAAGTGAACAGTTTTGTTCCTCCAAAGCTGGCCAAACAAAGCAGAACCAAGGGCATCAGATTGTTATTGCAGTATTTCACATATTGAAAACATAATTTGTTTGCTTACTGCGACCCAAGATGCTGTAAGACAAGAGGATGTTTAAAACCCCAGAGCTAGCTAACATGACAGAGCTAGCCTACTATATATGGCAGCAGCCCATCATAAAAAAATGTTCATGTCTTGATCAAAAACAGAAATGATTGCTAAAATTTAATAGTCTAAGTAACAGTTTATGCTGCAAGAGTGAGCTCACAGGAAAGAGCTTGGCAGCGATGTGTTAGACGATTGGTAAAGACTGTGTGTGTAGCAAAAGAAAGATATGTTTCTGCTTTTGTGTTGAAAGACTTTTATATCCAGCCAAAACTTCTTTTGTGGATGCCAGTAAGAACAATTTGTTTTAATTGATTACACATACACACAGAAAACCACAGTAAACGGAGAGCAGTTAGAAGTTGTCAGGCTTGTCAGTTCAGATTGTCGACATAAAGTGATCACAGTCTGTCACGTGTCAGATCCAAACTGAAAAGTCAAGTCCAATTTGAGTGAAAAATAAGATACAGATGGTTCAAACAAGTCAGAAAAATGTTGACTCTGAGGAAACAGCAGGAAGAAATGTCAGCTGTTTTTTATTGGAACAGAAGTTATGATGTTTAAATGGCCATTTAATCATATCACTGCCTTGTCCCATCTCAGAAGGGCAATCAATTTATTGATCAATGTTTAACTAAACTACAACAGGAGGTATGATGCCCCCCTGAGCTTACTGTATTGACCTTTTTTCCAGTTATGTCACAAACCGAAACAGCTTTACAGGTGGTGAAATGATGCCTTGTTGAGTAGTCAGTGGAATTTACAGCTTTACAGAACTGTACTGTTCTGTGTACTAACATTTATTACTAAACAGATGCATTCGTTCCCTTATAGTTATTCACTGTTGTTACCAGCTTGTCTTTAATCTGTGTGCCAGTTTCTTGGCACTAATTTGGGACAAAGTCTTAGACAGAAACTGTAAGATGTAAACTGAGCATGTAGGCTGGTTTAACTCCCACTGAATGTACACACTGCACATGCAGGGGAGGTTTCATTCTTAGCTGCTGTTACGCGCAGCCTAGGAGGCTAAACCATTTCATTTTATTCTCCTATTCTTGAAAGACCAGAGAGTTATATTTGTCTTTTACGTTGTTTGATGTAAGTTACCTCCTGTTTTGCTCAAATAGTCTTTTGGTTACTTTGGTCATGGCCCACCCTAAAATAATCTTTTTTTAACTTTTTTTGTGCCTTTTTTTCATTGTACTGTTATGTCTTCCCTAGTCAGAGCATTTTAGAGCATTATTTTAATAGTGATGGTTTTCAGTTATCCAGCTTAGGTATTGCATGTTGTAATGAGACTGGATTGTTGACAGCTGTAGTTTTAAAGCCAACTGGACAAACATTAGTTCTACAAAATGGTTGAAAATACTCTTTGAAATATTTTTAAAAGGATCTTGAATAAGATGGCTTATACTGGTACTTTTAAACAGAACAAAGCTTCTAGGATGACACCATTATGTTTGCAACATAATGTTACCCATAGCATTGCTTCTAGCTGCTGGAGCATAAACTTCCAAACTCCAGTAAAGAGCAGGGTAGATAAACTGTTGTCCTAACCTCTAATGACATCCAGAACAGACTTCTGAAGCTGCACATGCCATGGCTACAAAGACTGCACCTCCCTCCAAGCTGGCGCTCTTCTTACTTGTATATGCATTGTTTTAGCCTGTGGAGAAATCATAAGCTTGACAGACCTGCCATGCCTTGTTATGGTTTCTAAACTATGATTGCAAAAATGCTGGAGGAAGGATTTAACAAGCCATCGATTGTTTTGATTTCATGGAGCAGAATGCCCATTGTGTTGATTTCCCTCACAAATAGACAGGCCTGTGGAGTTACAAAGGCCCAGTTTGATGAACACAAGAAGACAAAACTGCCATCTTTGTTCTGCGACAGGCTGTTGCTGTTGTGCATGATTTAATTTACTCACAGAGGATCTGACATGCATAACTAAATTTTGACAATTCACGCCATTGAAATTAGAGGCTGTAGTTCGAAAACATACCTGTCAACCTCACATAGCCGATAAGAGATGAGCCCGTCTGAGTTTTAACTCTTCCGTTTTGAAATTATTGCAGTAATTGCTGTAAAAATTGTAGTTGTGCAGTTTGTTTATGATATCTGACAAATGATTAATGTATGTCCAAAGAGAAACTGACAAGCTACAAAGAAACTCATCTCTTTTTTCAGATTTTATGTTAATATTCTTCCTGCAGCCTAAGCTGTAAAAGTCTAACACACTCCAAATGCAGAAAATGTGTTGATCTCAACAAGGCAGTTGGCATGTGGTGCTAAAACTGCAGAAGATGCAACTGCTTTGGTTTTACTTTACTAGTTTGGTAAATGAATCACTAAAAGAAGAGGAGAAGCTTCAGTGCTCCATTAAACTTTTATTTTAACAATGCAAAAGCAAATTTTGTGTGATACATTAGACTAAAATAGAGATCTTAGGCACAAGGTGTTGGTGAAAGATTGAATTAAATTGATTATATTTTTAAAAAAGCACATACTATGATGACACCAGCATGGTGGATAGTACATTTTTTTACATCTTACTTTCACCTCTAAAACCGAGTCACATATTTTTGCTTACTTGTTTATTGCCACTGTTGGTTGGGTTCCACATCTGAGCATTAATTCTTAAGGGATTTTGCTTGTAGCGTGACCGTGTTAAATTAAAACCTGAGTGATATGCCCAGAGAGGTGGGCCGCTGTCGGTGTCTTCTGCTTGGCATGCATTAGGCAGCGATGGAAGAAACTGGGGAAATTTAGCCAAAGCAATCCTCCACCACAAATGCAGTGAATTATTACTACATTATACGACAGTCAAGATTGCTTTCCATTTCATTTCATTTTTACTAGACACCTTGTTTCACCTGAAAGTAATCACAAAAACAGCAAAAAACAGAACTAGTCAGATTTATAATTACAGCAGTGGAATAAGCAAACTTTCATTTTGGTTGTATTGACACCTTGTTGCACTTCATTTGCTTAGCCCTGTGTATAATCTGACTGTGTTTTAAGGATATTCTTCAAAGTGGCTTTAATTAAGTCCTCATGGTTCTAAAATGTGGTTTTAGATGCAGTACATCTATCAAATTTAGGTCAGGTTTCAGTCATTGGTATTGTATGGTGCCAGTATTAGTTAGCTGTTTATTTATTTATGAGGCAACTGAACAGAAGCTTAACATTTGTGAGGGAAGTCGCCCACTTAAAGACTGACACTACTGTCACCTCATCTATCCAACCCAAAATTCTATACAGGTATCATGCAGAGCCAAACAATAATTCACCTGCTTGTTAAACGTTGGCCAAAACACAAAGAAACGTAGACAGTAAATGATACACGGTAAAGTGACAGAGGTACCGTGTCACTGTTTGCAGCTGTTTAAACATGTCACCTACTCTCTTGTTGGGGACTTCCTGCATAATTACACAGCTGCCACAGTGTAATCACACTAATCTCTAGTGAATCACAAAGAAATGGCATGTGCCAGTTGTTCATTAGAAGTCACGCCTCCTCTTTATCTGCCATGTGTTTGCTTTATAAACCTGCAGAGATAATCTCCTTCTCTGTGATGGGATATTAGCTAAACTTACTGAAAGGCAGAAATGTAAATGCATCCAGTGGAGTGACAGCTTGTGTGAGATCACATGCATAAAAAGCTGATGTTTGTGTAGGGATCAACAGTTGTATGCGTGATGACTGTTGGGAATAGTTAATCCTTTGAATTAACCTGCAGTCAGGATGAGTTAGTGCTCAGTCTAGTTTTTGATGGTTAAGAGAGTTTGTGTAGTTTGAGCACAAGAGAAGAAGCTGTCAGGTTGTATTGATTAAGTGTCAGCCAGTTTAACAAGTTCAAAGCGAGGACACTTAAATGACAGTTTGCTGTCATGTGCTTCATTGTAAAATGACACCTCAAAAATAGTCTGATAGCTGCATGTCCACTAGTCCAGAATAGACTCAATTTCATGTATTATGTCTTTCTACACTCACGATCACTTTATTAGGTACAGCCGTTCTACTCATTCAGTCACATGGTAGACACTGAACACATTTAGGCATGTAGACGTGGTCATTATGACTTGCTACAGTTCAAACTAAGCATCCGAATTGGGAAGAAAGAACATTTAAGTCATATTGAATGTGGCATGGTTTTTGGTGCTCATCTGAGTAATTCAGAAACTGCTGATGTCCTGGGATTTTCACACACAGCCATCTCAAAGGTTTACAGAACCAGGGGCAACAGTAAGTCAAGTAACCATTGGTTACAAACAAGGTATGCAGAATAGCATCTTTAAAGGTGCAGCACCTTAAACCTCGAAGAAGATGGGCTACAGCCGTGTACCAAACTGGGTCCCACTGCTGTCAGCTAATCACAGGAAACTGAGCCTACAATCAACACAGGCTCACCAAAATTTGATAATAAAAATTTTAGAAGCATGTTGCCTGGTCCGATGAGTCTCACTTTCAGCTTCCACATTTAGATGGTAGTGTCAGAATCAGGAGAAAACAACATGAAAGCATAAATCCACCACAAATCTATCTTGTATTAACAATTCAGGTTGCTGCTGGTGGTGTAAGGGTGCAGGTGACATTTCTCTGGAACATTTGGGTCCCTCAATTTGCATTGTTTAAACACCACAGCCTACCTGAGTATTGTTGCTGACCATGTCCATCCCTTAATGAACACAGTGTACCATCTTCCAGCAGGATAATGCACCATGTCACAAAGCTAAAATCATCTCTAACTTTTTCTTGATCATAACAATGAGTTTACTAGATTCCAATGGCCTCCACAATCATTAGCTTTCAGTCCAATAGAGCAGCTTTGGGATGTGGTGAAGCGGGAGATTCTCATCATAGAAGTGCAGCCGACAAATCTTTAGCAACTGTGTGATGCTATCATGTCAATATGGAGCAAACCCTCTGAGGAAAACCTGGTTGGATCTATGCCACAAAGAATTGAGGCAGTTCTGAAGGTAAAAGGGGGTCTAATCCAGTACCAGCAAGGTGAACCGTATAAAGTGGTTAGTGTATGTCACATAAATCCATCGTGTGGCATCCACTTACCAGCACTGACATGGCTTGATCTACTTTATAAAACTTGAGCAGCTTAAATAAATTTCTAACTATCAAGCAAGCGGTGTCATGCTCTTAAGCGCATTAAATGCTGCCTGAACCCTCTCAGGTTCTGTCTTGGTTTATGGGTTTTGCTTCAGATTTTTCTTTTTTTTTTTTTTTTTTTTCCCTGAACACTTTATTAATGATCATGGTCATGATCGAGCTGTAAATGTGCTCTGTTGGAGTCCAAGATTAATTTCCCTGTGGGTACATTAACAAAGACTGCGTTGTTTATCATAAGCTAGTCTGCTTCAGCATTCTACCCTATATATGCCACTCGTCAAAGATTATTTACATTTAGAGAGAGCATTTTGCCTTTTTTTTTTTTAGTGGAATCAGAGATACACATAGGAAAAGTGGGATTTGAGATGATTATGATTAAAGTCCCCAAGCAAAACACACTACACCATCAAGCTGCTGTAGAGCCTTGAACACATTTGTTGATCGTTTTTGTGCTTTGATGGAACTCCAGGGGGGAGAGTTATTTGTGATATAACCCAAATAAAAAGTTATTTAGGAAGAAAGGAACATTTTGGGCAAACTTTCGTTTATTTCTACAAGTTTTTTAACCTTTTCACTTTACATATTGTGACCTTAAATGACACACGGAGAAAGGGTGCAGTGTTGATTTCATTCCTTCAGAGCAGGGATCACCAACTCCGGACCTCTTGAGCCAGTCCTGCAGGTTTTCACTGCAGCCCTGCTGCAACACACCTGGTTCAAATAAAATAGTGCTTCAACAGCTTGTTGTCAAGGTCTGCACCAGCCTATTAACAGCCCATTATTTGAGTCAGGTGTGCTGCAGCATGGACATATTGAAAACCTGCAGGACACCGGCTAAGAGCTCTGGAGTCGTTGCTTTAGAGTCTGTCTCTGTTGGTACTGCTGCTGTTGACTTTAGTGAAAATCTGGTGAGGGTTCGTGAACTTTCATTTCAAGTTCAAGCATTTGGTTTATGTGGTTTTTATTTAAATTAAATTATTTATTACACTTGAGAGAGGTTGGAGCACTTCAAAAATGTTCTGGCTTTTTATGTTTTGCATTTAAACCCAACACTGTGCAACTCTTGCTCTAAGTCTTCAGCTCTTTCGTTAGTGTACCTCACATCTGTATTAATCCTACTCTGGATATTTAAGCAATGCAATATTGAAACTTGAATCTAAAATCTTAACTATGAAGAGAAGAGGATTGTATTTACTGCCTTAAAGTGGACAAAACTTCAAAATACAGCTGTCATTTCTTAGCTGTGGTTGCTGGACACTGACATGCCTTCAGCTGCTGGTTTAAATGCTGCTGTTTCTTATATTTAGGTGGAGATGCATGTGGAATTGTTTTGACAATCACAAACAGCACCCCCTCCAAGCCCCCCCCCCCCCCCCCCCCCCTAAAAACATTCGAATGCTGCCCAACATGAGCCACCTGTAAAACAAACACTTGAGGGCAACTTTATTTACTCTGGAAATGTTTTCCATCGTCTTTCGGATCAAACAAAAATCAATCCTGAGATCGGTGTGGGGGGAAAATACAAAAATAATTTCAATGCTGTTCACTATGCATTCAGTTTGAAGATGGACTCGAAGCCAGTGGCAATGCAGAGAATGGAGATATTTCGATTTTCTTACTCCAGGATTTTTCTGTGGAAAGGAGGATTAAATGATGGGGAGGTTTTAAGGCCACATACCTTCAGGGCTCCTAAGAAGTTAATCAAATGTGCCGGGGAAGTTTATTTATATGCCCTGGTGTAATGTATGCATTTGGAATGGCAATGATGTCACTTTGAACAACCCATGGCTGTTCGAGTGAAACTTATTTTTTACAACCAGTATTCCCCATACATTTGTATAATTTCACTCCTCGCCATAGAAAAAAGCATACTCTTCAAAGGAGGCTGTATAAATTGATTGGGTAGGAGCTCTTTCTATTCCCCCACCACAGCAATGTGAACACTGGCGCTATCCATCAGAAATAGACCTTCTTTTTAGAATTATGAAGGGAGGAGGTAGGGAGGAGAGTGGGAAAAAACGCATGTATTCAAACCAGAGGCCTCTTTGAATTGATGGGCACACGCCGTGGAGCTTTTCTGCCGGGAAATAATTTGCATAATGGGAAAGTGGTTGGAGTTGGAGCTGAGAGCTCTCCACTTGTGGGGACAGTCAGTGAAATGGAAGGAAAGTTCCTATCAGATGGAAAACCAAAACTACGTTCTTTCGAGACGTAGATGTATGCTGGCAACAGCTTTCTTTGCTTCCTGTCACCTGCCCATTTAATCTGCAAAACAATTTACCAACAGCACAGAGACGTCCGCAGCCAATATGACATCATGAATTTTTCTATTGAAAAAGCTGCAGCGGAGCAGCTCCATCGTCATTCAGCTAATGAATCTTACACAATACAATAGTTTCCGGCCAACTGATTTTGATGAAAGGAGGTTTGATTGATCTGAAAATGAAAAATCTGCCATCTTGAACTTTTAAAACTCTGCAGCTGTGGACCTTAAAGGAAGCAAAGGGCTCAGTCAAACACAACTTTCTATATCATACCTGTAAAACCTTAAGTTTGAATACTGATCCATGGCCATTCCTGCTTCACACTAAATCTAGAAACAACAATATGTCACTGGAATATACGGGTAAAATCAGAGTACATGCATATTGTCACACTCATGAAAAATGGCTTGAAAGATCAGGTAGATTCTGAAGACAAAAGCGTGTAGACTGGCGAAGTGAGAAAACGTCGTACTGCATGATTTATAGGTCTTTGGCTGCTTTATGCAGTCCTATGATGTATGTGTGCACTTACCAGGAAGGAGGTGTGTAATGTGGGCAGGGAATTGAGGATCAAAGTGAATGATGTTTCAGTCATTCATTTTTAAAATGTTTTGGAGGTGCTTTGCTCTTGCCTGGAAAGAATACCAACAGCTGGTTTGTACATGAGGGAAAGAAAGCAGAAGAGGAGAAAGGTATAAAAACTTCACTGTGAGGGGAATATTTTGAGAATTCGGCTACAATATATAATGTCCAGTGTTTGTGTATGTATTCCCTTATCTCCCAAAAGGACAGCAGGGACTCTTATTGAGTATTGAATGCAAAGCGGGTATGTAAGGGAATAAAATCACTTTTCTATGTTTATGTGTGTATATATGGAGTTTTGAAGTCACTGGCAACTAAAGTAAACTAAAACAAATCAACACTGGCTCTTATTTCTAGCACCCTATGGTTTGAAATATCTTATTTAGTGAAATTTTTTGAGTTCTACATCACACTGAAAGTTTGGTATAAACTTGGTTACATGATGCTGCTGTTTGTTCAACCTTGAAAGTGAAAACTTATGTCTCCAAAGAATGATGTCAACTGACTGTCTGAATATACTAAATGAGCAGGTTATGGTGCATTTAATTTGACACGGAGCTCTGAAGTCGGATCTCAGAATGACATCACATCCCAGCTAAGAGCATTCTTGTCGACTCAGAAAATTAGAAAAACCATTATGTAAGCCGCCAGCAAACTCTTTGTTTTGCTTGTGCTGTCTCTTTACAACAGTGGCCAGGAAGTGCAAAACAATATTACACCCAGTGAAATACTTTTACATTTACGGAAGGGGTGGGGGGTGTATTGAAAACACATTTCTGATAGCTGTCAGAACGTGTTACTCTACAGTACCTGCACTATAAAGAACTCAGACTTCAATAAAAGTGTTTTCAAGAATTTGCTCGTCTTCTAAGGTGTACGTGCAGAGGAATCCCTGCAGTCACAGATTCTGATGGGTCACAGATTTTGGTGAAACACCCATCTTTGTAATTGTGTTATGGTAAACTTGTAAAGGTGTTTCACTGGATGTAAATTTGTAGTGCTAAAATGTAAAAGTGTTTCACTCGATGTAATATTGTTTTGCACTTCCGAGCCACCGTACTTTACAGAAGTTCATTGAACCAGTATGTGGAAATTATCACGTAACAATATGCAAGACATCAAACATCAAAGATGAACCATGACTTTTCCATGACCATTGTATTCTGTAAGAAAACTGTAAATGTGTTGTCCTTTATTTTGATGTAATTTCTCACATGTGCAACTTGCTTTTGTTTTGTGTAGATAAAGTTCACGCAGGTATGAACCGTTGATTTGTTGGGCAGCTATCTTTACTGGGTGAAGTTGAGATCGATGAGTTTGAATCGACTTTCCAACTTCAAGGAGTGTTCACATTGTATTTCCAACTGGGAACTTGGAAAATCTGACTTCCATATTCAAATCAAACACACTATTTTTCCAACAGTGTATTTTTTTTCTTTCCTGATTGCACGGGCATGTTCCAAGATGACAATTCCAGGATTCATCGGGCTCAAATTGTAAAAGAGTGGTTCAGGGAGATTAAGATATCATTTTCACACATGAATTGGCCAACACAGAGTCCAGACCTGAACCCTATTGAGTCCCATCATCAATACAAGATCTTGTGACTTTGTAGAAGCTTATCAAAACAATGCCACAGCGAATGCTGCTGTAATCAAAACTAAAGGCGGTCCAACAAAATATTAGTGTGACCTTTTTTTGGCTGTTGACTTTTTCTCTTTTTTTTTGGCCAGGCAGTGCTTGTTAACTAATGACATTTCAGCTGTAACAAGCAGGCAATGTCAGATATTGGATGTAGGCTATATTTTGTATTTAAAACATTTGCATGCCGCTGGCTTTCACTTTGATGACGTGCATTTTTTCAGCATGTAATATGCTGTTGATTCATTCCTGTAGTTTTTTGGCTGTTTTCCAGAGTTATCCATTAATACAAAAGTTCAATTTCATTTCACTTGAGCTCTGCAGTATATTTCCTCATTTTATTTAATCAATGTGTAGCTACTTCCACATTGTTAATCAAAATAATTATTTTCCACCCAAAGTGCCAAGAGAAGCAGCTGGAATATACTCTATATACTGAATGTTTTGCAGCTTCTTCGCCTCTGCATATTAGCTGAATTCCTTTATTCTCGTAGGGACAGAATCAGATTACCTAACACCTCTGAAATTACCTTGATCTAATATGTACAGTGGGATTTCTTTCTGGAAAGTTAAAAGTTTACCCAAACTACACTCAGATCTCTTTAACATAAAAGTGTAACAGAAAATGTTTAAACAGATGTATATGGTCTTCTGCCCCTCATGTCAAACAAGACTGCTGTGATATTTAAGAGCAGTATGGACAACACCATGCCTACATTCCACTGATGTACACTTATTTGGCATCAATTCAATAAAGTGCTGTGTCGTTTAGGAAAAAATTCATTCAGAAAATCTCAGAAAAAGTAATAAAATGAGGATCACCAGCCTTTCCCGATCGAAAATGTGAATCCAACTGCTCCTGTATGAAATGTGCAAAACTAAACAAAGCACAATAAGCTCCAAATCATTTGGTTCCACTGTTGTATGTGTGCTGGGATTCGGGCTGCATTCTTATTCAAAACACATGTTGAGCGAGTCACAACAGAGGATCAGAAACTGATAAATCTGCACCTTTGTCTTGGTGCCAAAGGAGGTAACTGCCTTCAACAAGATTTTCTATGCATGTTTGGCCTTGGCCTTGGTTTTTATCTGCATGGCTATATCTGACTAACAAATACTACATGCTGAATATTCATGCTCAAATCAGAAGAAAATGTCACTGTTAGATATCATGAAGGTTTAGACTCTGTCAGTATTTGTTTGTGGAAAACAGCGACAAACAAATAAATACTTTACCAAATACGTATCTTACTCTATATGTAACAGAGTAGAAAATGTGAAAATTACTTAAAGGGGCCCTATTATGCTATTTTGACTTTTCAGAGCTTTCCACAGTGTTAAATCAGGGACAGTTGTCTGTTTCGTTTTGATAGTGTGTGATTGGCCACATGAAACAATAGACATACATGAAGTGGCTAGAAATACAGCTAACTATAGAGTAACAATGCATGAAAGTGTTAGCAAACAGCATCATTACCTTATCTATTTCTTGGCAGCAGATATTTTTCCACATCTGTTGGCATTGTGGTACATTTGCCACATGTACACCTATTAACAATAGCATGTACAAATATATAAGGTGAGTGAACGTTATATATCAGACTAGCTGGTAAGCAGAGTATTTTCCAAACAGAAATGTCCTGCTGCATGCCTTGCTGCAGGTTGCTGCGTTTTTCACTCTCATTTAAACATGTACAGCTTTATGTTTTGTGTTGACATTGTTTACTTAGCATTTGTATTACTTTGGTTTGTTTAGGAGTTCTGCCAATGCTTTTATGGTGAAAACTGTGTTTCCGACAACTACTCCTGGCAGTTGACCAATCAGAGGCAGCCGGCATTGGGGGAGGCGGGGCTTAGGGTGGAGGAGTCTCATTCAATATAAATAAAATAAATAAAGGGGTTTATGAAAAATGTGGGAATGAATCCTGCCCTTTTTTAATTCTCATATTAAAATAAATTAGCCTGAAATGAGCATAATAGTGCCACTTTAAACATGCCTTAAAGATATTTTTATTTATTTAGCTAATACTTTAATCTAATGTGACTTATATGTGAGGATTTAAGTCTCAGCACGACACACATCAAGTATTTATTTATTTATCATCTACTATTTATTATTTACTTTTATAACTGATTACAGGCAGATTTAATGAAGAGGTGCCAAAAAACTGGAAAATAAATGTACAGAATAAATAAATAAATGAATGCAAGAGGAACAAAAACATGCATACAAAAACAATTTTCACAACTTATGCATCTGTGAAGCTTAACAGTTTCTGTGGCAAGTAGGTTTATGCATCCCACGAGAGTCACACTGCATGCATTAGAGGAGATATGGTCAGATATCAACTATAATAAAGAAGAGTGTTAATTAATTACATTAAACATGAGACGATTAAGATACAAATGTGCTATGTTGTTACTTTTGTGAAGCAATAAGCACAATAAGTTCTAAACTAACCACAATGTCTTTTTTCCTTCTCATTCCATATTGTTTTTCACCATTTAGTTTAATACTTAACTAAAATTTAATATTTATTTATTGCTTCATGTATTTCATATCAATTTCAAGTATTCCATAATGTCAAAGTAAAAAACAGGCTCCTCTAGTATCCTGTTGAAATAACAGATTGAAATACCAGACAGAATTAATCTCACAAGAAAAGGCTGGAGAAAGAATAAATAAAATCTGTTCTGATGTATTGGATATTAAAGAATTTGGCCAAATTTCCCAATTTTTTATGAAAAAGGAAACCAGGCTCTTTATTATCATCCTTACTTTTAAATGTGGTGATGGCAGAATTCTGTGTATATGTTAAAATGATTAATTTAAACCCCAACAATGAATGAAAATATTGTCAGAAGTGCACTCATGAAACTTCTTTTTATATAAATATTTTCACCTTTCTAGGATATTATTGCAAACATTGCTCTGCCCAAATTCTGCAAGATAATAAAAAGTAGATATGGCACAAACTAATGAAACCAGCACTGCCTCCTTCTATTCATGTCTGTATTTCTATTCTTTCTTTCTTGTTTTTTCATGTTTCTTAGCTGACATGACCATGAACCAGTCTGGATAATAAAAAGGTTGAGCTGCTTTCTTGATGTGTTTGTGTTCTTTCTCTCCACCAGGATTCAGTGATGGAAACTTATAATGTCATTTGATATGAACTTAGATGGACCTTCTCTAGAAGCATCTTCTTCAAGTACATCCAGGTGCATTTTACACCCATTTCAACTATTCACACCTTAAATTCTATGATCAAAATATCTCGCTGGATCAGACTTATCAACAACCTTAAGACTGGTTGCATTTCTGCAGCTTCTGAGTATGTCTAACATTATCTGCAAACGTTTATCTATACTTGATGATAAGTTCTCCTACAGGGATCTGCATGAAATAGACTTTTTGTATTATTTTGTTCTGGTTTTACACATAAAGTAACAGATAATCTCTCCAGTATGAAAACAATTGCAAGTTGGCTGTTACATTTTTTATGATGACATAGTTATTCTATATTCATATTTCTTGTGGTCTGGTAATAGAGACTGAATCGAAATGTAACACTGGCAAAACCTCCTTTCCCTGCCTCCTACATTTCGGTGCTCTAGCATTAATTTAATGCTTCGCTTATCTAATATTGTAATCCTATGAAATTATCTGCCATTGTAATTTTGCCGCTGACCACCTCAGAGTTATGAAGCAAAGACCTATGAGTCTATATTCCCAAAGACTCAAACTCAATCAGACTTCATTCCTCTTTTTCATTTATAATACTGCAAACTTTGTGTGTCTGTGCGTGTGTGTGGGCATAGCAAGGAAGTTGAGGTTCAGTGTGTTTCAGTCCTGGGTGCACAACAGCACAGCTATTACATTCACTAATAAACACAACGTTTGCCTGTCCCACGGGAAGCTGCTACATTAGTGTGTTTGTGTGTCAGATTAGAGCAGAAATGGCAATATGGGGGGAAAAAAACAATAATCACACCACAAAAGATATCACCACAGCCAAAGCACAAACTCAAAACCCAGAACTTGTTTAGATACAGCACACAGAGGCAGATGACTATATTAGAGGCCGACTATCCGGGTTTTATAGCCGAATGAATTAACTGGAATCTGTCTCTTTTGTATGGAAAATCGGCTCCAAATTACCACCTGAGATGAGCTTTGAGCCAGTGAGACAGGATGCAGCCTCCTGACTTTTAATATGCATTAGATAACCTGATTTTGACATTTTATTAATAGGGGATCTGTCAGCAAGGGGATACAGAATTCTTTATTTAATCATTGTTACATTACTATGGAGATTGTGTATCAAATGAGAAAAAAATGGCTCGATAATCTCATTTTCATGACAATTGCATATTAATGTATGTCAGAGAGAAAGAAGGTATTATTGTGGACCGTGTACTTTCAGCCACTGTGTTTGTGTGTGGGTGTGTGTTATATCCCTAAGGGGCTCCACTGCATTGTAGAGATTTGCCTCAAGGAAAAAATAGTCCAAAAACATAAGACAAGTTTAGCCTCAACTAACATTTATATCAATTTGATAACTTAAATCAGTAAGAGTAAATTAATAAATGTGTTTCAAAAACCTCAAATACAGATAGGTTAGTTTTATGATCTTCCATGAGAATGAAATGGTTATCCATTTGAGCCTCTCAAATGTAAAAATGGGCAGAGGTTCACAAAGCTGCAACACACTGTGGCTAAAGAAATTGGAAAATTTGAGAAAACGGTCTTTATATAAAATTGCAAAGACGTTAAAGATTTCAACATGTACAGTGTATAATATCATCAAAAGATTCAGAAAATCAGGAGTAATTACAAAGGAAAAGACCAAAGGTCGAAGGTCAGAATTGGATGCTTGTGATGTTCAGGCCCTCACTGCATTAAAAACAGAAGTGATTCTCCACTGGAAATCACTGCATGGGTGTAGGAACACTTTCAGAAATCATTGTCTGTAAACACAGCTTGCCATGCAACCCCCAAATGCAGATTAAAGCTCTATCATGCACAAAAAGAAGCAATATGTGATCACGATCCAGAAACGCCACCGTCCTCTTGGGGCCAAAACTCATTTAAAATGGTCTGAGGCAAGGTGGGACATTGTTCTGTTGTCTGATTAATAAAATTTTAAAATTCTGTTTGGGACTCTGTGTTCTGCAGACTAAAGAGAAGAGGATCATCTTGTTTAAAAGCTTACAAACAATTCAAAAGCTTGCATCTCCAGTGGTGTGGGGGTTGTATTAGTACTTATGGCGTGGGCTGACTGCACATCTGTGAAAGCTTCATCAGTGCTGAATACAATACATCATTTCATCCAGACGTTTCTTTCAGGAAAGGCCTGAAAATCACATACTACATCATAACAACAACATGTCTTTGCAGAAGAAATGTCTGGGTGCTGAAGAGAACTGGCTGCAGTCCCAAACTTTCATCAGTAGAAAACATTTGGCACATCATGAAACAAGAAATCTAGAAACAAAGGCCAAACACTGTTGAATAGCTAGAATCCTGCATCAGACCAGAATGGGACAACAGTCCTCTCCCAAAACTCCAGCAACTGGTCTCCTCACTTCCCACACGTTTAGACAGTTGTTGATAGAAGAGGGGACGCTGCACAATGGTAAACATCACCATGCTCCATCTTTATTAAGATGTTTTAGTGCCATCAAATTCAAAATTAGACAATATTGTCCATGAAATGTTAAAATGTCTTAAGTTTCAACATCTGATGTGCTGTATATGAAATATGGATTTATGAGATTTGCACATCACTGCATTCTTTTTTTTTATTCACATTTGACAGCACTGCAGCATTTGAAACAATGAATATCAAAGCACAAAACAACCATCTACTTATAAAATATTGTGAAGTTCATGATAGGTAAGGTTTTGTTAGTTGAAATCTCAGTTCTTGATTTAACATTGTTTGCCCACTGGCACTTTTACAAGTTTTATTTAGCTCCCCCCCTCCGTCATAACTCTGGGCCCACCCCCCAGTTTAGGAACCACTGCCTTAGAAACACCACGAGGATCCAGAAATAAGCAAAGTCCAAGATTGTGTATCACAGAAAGAGTGAAAACTTCACTGTGAACTCCTTTCATCTTCGTGGCACCAGGACTTTCATGATTCCTTTCAAAGGCAGAGTCATTGGAGAGAACATTAGCAGTTTTGTTAAGCTGAAATAAGACTTTTGATCTCAAAACATAAAAAACATGAATTATGGCTGCTAGCTTACAGAGTTTTTGCCCGACAGTGATGCGACACACATCTTTGTAATCAGCAGAGTCTCTGCTTTCATGTGACACGCTGTTTGTGTGGAGAAATGAGCAGAAGCTCTAAAGTTGACATTGCTATTCTCATGTTTTTGTTCCCATATAATTACTTGGGGTTTGAACTGTGTTTCTTTGGATGCCAGTGCTTTAAGCTAAGTTTCTCTCCATCATTTATGTATGCAATATGTTAGGATTTTCTTCTGTACTGCACAGATCTCATGCTGTGTCCTGGACAGGGAGCTTCTGTCAAGAAGAGATTAAGTCTCTTCATGTCATTAGTATCTCATTCAGACCTGTGTTATACAGTTTATAAAAAACAAATGTGTGTTGTATACATTAAATAGAGCACTTTGGATGCAAAAAGTTTAAATAATATTAAAGGATTGATTAAGTAACATAATTTGTGTCTTTCTTCTCATCCAGTAAAAATAAATCGACCCTTTTTTAATCTGCTGCTTTTGATGTTGTACTATCTTCCTGTAAGATAACAATAATAATAAGAAGAGGAATAAAAATAAGATTAAAAAAAAAGAATGAATTTTATTCATAAAGCACTTAACATTTGTAAAAAAAATATATATCTTTAAGTGCTACACAATAAAAATGAATAATTATAATATCCCACAAAATATTTAATGGTACGAAAAAAAAACTACTGATAAACAAAACATACCATTAAAAACATTCAAATCCAGACACATATATGCTACTGATATGCTTTTGAAAATATAAAAAAAAGTTAAACATGTTCCATGTGTCACAGCCTGTCATGCCACTCCTCCATCCCACTCCCCTGATCCTCCACACCTGTGTCTAATCCTCCCACTCCAATCAAGCCCAACCAGTCACACCTGTCTCCCGTTAACTTCCCAGTCCTCATATACACCAGCACCGCAGTCACTCCCTGTCGGACTTTAATCTACGCACCCTATGGACGCGTTCTCTAGCCCTTCCAGGTTCCCTGAGGTTCCACGTCTGCTCCACCTAGGTCAGCTTCTGTGAGATCCTTTATCTGTCTTTGTCTTAAAGATCTGTTTACCTGCATTTGTCTCTGAGGGGTCCATGCGTAACACCATGACACATATAATTGTTCTGTTTTTGTTATAGGACACCTGGCCTGGATTCCTACACCACTGCACAGGACAACATGAGTTTATTTATTTATTGACATGTTTATTGAAACAGGGACAAATGCATAAAACATTGCTTCATAAAATTCTATAAACTAGATGTTATGCATACAGGTTTAGAAAGCTGTCTACCACAGAACAGAACCAGAACAAGGCCAGATGATCCACAAGAACATTTTTTAATCACACACTGTATAAACATTTCAGCCAACCATGATTGTTACACAATAAATCTGTCATTATTGTAGATCTGTAAATAAATAATTAAATCTTTTCAATGATACTTTGCATTTTCATGAACAAGACGTACATGGCATATTCTTACTATTCTGTTCTAGAAAAACTGTTTCATGTAACTGTTAAGAAAATCATGTAATTCTATCAGGACAGCAGGTTCATTTATATTCATTGCCAACTATTCTTGCAACAGCTTAGCAAATAAACAAAAGTATGTGTAATTAAGACCTTTTTAGAACAAACACACAACAGTCACTGTAAAGTACCAAGCTGGCAACTCTTTTTCTTTTCGGAGAACAGCACTTTCTCTCTGTTCCTGCAGCTCACCCAGGCAGTGTGCATGCACAGGTTTTAGAGGCGGGGCTTCAGAAAGAGCTCTAAGGGAAGGGGGTGGAATTTTTCAGCTGTGTGTTTTCAGATTTTAGCTTTACATTAAGTACTACAACTTTAAGAACACACATAGAGGAAGACAGTTCACAATTGTGAAGTAGTTACCTGTGGTGCAGTCATGGCTGCACCTGACGCCACTGGATCCACTCGCAGATAAAAACGTGGATGTATAGAAGAATTTTGGCCACTAATGGCTGCCATCCATTCAAAACTGTGCTTATCATTTTAAGTGATTTCTAGATGTCTGTAATTCTTACACACTTCACTTTTAAATCAAGGTGCTACTGAGAGAGGCTTCCATGACTGTAAGATGGCTGAATCTGGTTAATTATAGTGCCCACCTCAGTAGTAAAGGAGAACTTTGTGTTGTTGTATGACTGACCTTGCATACCTTCAGATGCTCTGATTAGTGCAGAAGATACATATGTGTATTTACACTGTGATCTCAGCCAAATAAACAAGCAAAGTGTGTGTTATTATGCTCTCCTTAACTTGGATATTGAGAATGCGCAGTTCGTCTTTCTTCTAATAAAGTCTCTATAGATTTTTTGGCATGTATGGATTTACTTTGCAGACTGTTATGTGGCGGGATAACTAAAGGCCTTCAGCAAAACTAGAAAGGACACAGTATTGCAGAAGCAATTTTTATCCACAGGCTATTAACGGAAGATATTCCTTCACTGCTGAACTAAGTGGCAATTCAGATTTAATTTGTTCAACTTTTAGTTCATCACCTAAACTTTTCCACAGGCTACCCTCTGACATTTTCACCAAGCAGCTACTCGCTTCTCCATTATGACATTCAGCTGTAACCAAAGGTACTTCATTAAATTGAATTTGTGAATTCATGGAGGAGGTTTTGACGCTTTTCTGTAATTATAATTAGAAAAGGTTCATATATAAGGCCAAAGGATGCTTTTGCACACTGAGCTGTGATAGTGTTCTCTAACACCAATGCTCCAGGTCAACATGACAGTTTCTGGAGGTCCAAAAGGCTTTTTCTCCCCAGTATGATTCTTTCACATCTACATTAAGGTGAGGAGATTATTAAAGACCCTCTCTAAAAACTCAATAAAAAACAAAAGTGATGTATCTGTTTTGTTTCTGTGACTGCTCCATGTGTTTGTTGGAAACTTAGAAACGACTAAATGATGTGAAAATTAGTGGAGATATTAAGCAGGGCAAACCAAAATAAAATAAAATGTTTTATTTATTTATATATAGTGAGATCTGTGTAAAAGCAGAATAAGTCAATGGCTTTTTTCTTCTTTTTCCTCAAAAGTGAAAGATGCTGAAAGGCTCAAATTAGTATTTTAAGTTTCAAAAGAGATCTTATAAAGCTTTCCAATAATACTCAGATTTCTTTGTAAAGTTTTTTTGGTCCCATGCATAAAAATCTAAGAGTTCTCCATATCAGTTTAATCAATTCTCCTTTCCACCTTCTGTTTAAACTTTATTAAACTCACGCTGAGCTCAGGCAGAACAAATGAAAAGTTCTCCACAGACACACTTTTTTCTCTAGAAGATTGTTTTGTTTGTTGCTTTATTTTTTTATTAATTTTATTTTTAATTCAGCAAATATTTCTTTCCCATAATCCTGCACTGTAAAATATAAATTAAGTGATTTAATGAAAAATGCAGCACAATAAATTTACTATTTCAGTTCAATATAAAAATAAATTTCAGTATTCTAAATTGTGCAACCAGCTAACATTCTCCATACAAGAAGATGTAGTCTTTGTAGCTTTTAAAGTATTCTCTGTCTGAGAACCTTTTGGACCTGAGCTGAGTTGTGGCTGTGAGACCCACAGCCTCCAATACTGGGTATTACTAAAAAAAATCATTATTTATTCTTCTGTAAAAGTAATGCTAACTTCCCTCACCACTTAGAGTAACTATAGAAATGTTGAACAAAAATGTTACGGAAACTCTTCCCAATGCAAACTCCAATAAATCTTCAAACAAAGGAAGACAGAGAGTTGTTTACCATTTTACTTTGCAAAGGAGTATGCGCACCGTACGACTATGAAACACACTCTAATTTGTGTTTCACATCACAAGATGTTGTTCAGGGAGGTTCACGAAGTCCTTCCCTCAAACATCAAACCATTCAGAGTTACACAATATTCAGGTTTTAACATTTTCCACCAAAAGCTAAAACATGAAGAATTAGAGATGTGGTTAGGTTAGTGGCTGGTCTTCTTCTTGCAGGGTCGCATCGTGGTTCTTCTTTCATCTTTTCCACGACCTTGACCTCCTTTCAAATGCAAGCATAAAACCAGCATACATGCACAAAGAATGATGCCAAGTACTTTTTCTACATCTTGATACTTAAAACATAATGATTGGTACATAATATAATGAATGATATATAAAAACATAATGATACATGATTTTTCTTGCAAAATAAATGTAAAAACCAAGCTCTCTGGATGAGGTGTGGGCATGTCGACATTTGAAGTGAATGATGCACAAGGGCTTCACGGTGGCATGGTGGTAAGCACCACAGCCTCACAAAAAGAAGCCCACCATCCAAAGACATGAATTTTAGGTTAACTGGTTACTCTAAATTCTCTCTAGGAGTGAACGTGAGGGTTAGTGGTTGTTTGTTTGTTTGTCCAGGGTGTACCCTCCCTCTAACCTGTAAACTGCTGGGTTAGGCTCCAGCTCCCCTGTGACCCTGAATTGGAATAAGCAGTATAGAAAACGGAGAGATGTAACATATATTTCTCCTTTGTGGTTCTATTATTGCTAATTTTGTTCTCAAAGATATATATAAAGAGATCAGTTTGCAAGGTGTCTCCTTTACGTCTGAAGTATGACTCCTGTTGCTAACGTTATGTCTCACCCTATGTCTCCTAAGGAATTTTAGAAGAAATATATGAGAAGTAAATGAGAAAGTATTGAAACTAAAATGAGGTTGAAGTGAGAATCACTTTTCTGTCACTTGAGCTTTGAAAGAAAAAAAAACAGTGAGCAGGAAAATTTTCTCTGGGAAGGTAAAATCCATTTCAGTTTACAGGTTTAGATCACTTTCTTTTTAACAGTACCTAAATAAACTCCTTTCTCTTCTTCAGATCTATATTTTTCATTCTACTTTTTCACAAGTTAATAATGAATGAATGAATGAATGAAAAATACTTTATTAATCCCAAAGGGAAATTCAATAATGAGTAATACTGCAACCTGAAATGTTCCTAAGGACTAATTTCCCTCTTATTAAAACAGAAAAGGAAGCTGGTTGACTAGTTATCAATCTCTGCATGTAAATTATGTCATTTTGGTGTGCAAAATGTAGACAATCATTATGTCAATTATGCAAATCCACAATTACAAGATTAAAAAAAAAGTCCTAAAATGACTAGAACAACAGATGTCCCAGGTGATGGAGTGAAAAGAGGGGTCAAGCACTGTCTTGCTTAAGCATGCAAGGACTTACCTTAAGAATGTGTTCTGGATGGAGTAACATGTACTTGATGGTGCCTTTCCAGATGTGCAACCCATCAGTCCTACATGCAACAATAGACCGCATCCCATCAGAGATGCAAACTTGAACAGATTTGCTGATGACAAGTCAGATGTTTCCTCTTCTTTAGTTGGAGGATGTGGCATGACAGAACTATGCATACTTTCTGTACAGAGTTACCTGAAGATCATGGGTATCCAATATTGATTTTCAACTGTGTCCCTTGCATACAGATTTCTCTCTCCCTCTCTCTCTCTCTCTCTCTCTCTCTCTCTCTCTCTCTCTCTCTCTCTCTCTCTCTCTCTCTCTCACTCGTTTTCTTTTTCAGGATTTAGTCAAGTCTTGCAATCCAAGAACCACTATCCAGGCCTGAATTTAGCTCACCTGATAGAGCAGACGCTTACATGTAGAGATGAGGCTTTGGTGCTTCAGTGCAGCCTTACGTGGGTTGAATCCTGGCTTTAAGCTGCATTATACCCCATTGTTCAATGTAGGTCACCAGACTCACAAAGTCATTTTAAAAAGTACTGCAATTAGTTGGATTTGATGGTGTAGTATAGTTTAAAAAAAAAAAAAAAACTGGCAGAGAAACATCAAACACAGAGCTCAGACTAACTAGTTAGTGTCTAGCAGCATAAATGTATTTTATTGGATGCTTTGTGATGTTGATTGTAAATAAGACCTATTTAAAGTTTGACTTTCATATTTCTAAGCATGCAATACGCTATTTTTATTCACATATAAAAACTATAATAATACTAAAACTATAGTTTTAGTTTCACTGCATGATTCCTTTTTTATGATATATATATAAAAAAAAAAAAATCAACATTAAGCCTGATATTCAGGGAAGACATTTCATCCCACTTTTATGTGAATGAAGTGAGACAGATGTCACAATCTGCACCAAAGGAGCGGGACATGATCAAATCGAATGGAAACAACGGACACAGCAATATTATATCACAATTTTGTTGGCTGTGATTCCACACCAACTTCAAAATTGACACACACAGGCTGACGTGTAGCATCTATGATTACTTCTGTAAACACAGAATGCTGAGTGTGATAGCTTGTCTTCTGTGCGTGCGGATCGCTTTAGGGTCATACTGTTCACATGGGACTATGATGGAGGTCACATTTAAATTATAACAACCATGCCAAAAAAAAAAATAAAACTGGAATTGAGAATTAAGACCTACCATGTGAACAAAACCTTAGCCTAGATTTTAATGTCGGGGGTTCTGGATAATGGACAGGGAGGCACTTTCTCAAGAAGAGTTGAGAATCACTGGCCTACTTTTAACTTTTGTAATTTATGCATTTTTGTTACAATGTCAGAGTAAAGGCCTCTTTGAATGCACTGGCTCTACCTCACAAAGCTCATTCCAAGGTGTATAATCTAAAGCTTTACTGGTTAATAGATAGGCTATGTGAAATTTCCCCTTTATTGCACTTCAATGATGAGTAAATAAATAAAGAAATAAAAATCTAAGTGTGGGGCTTATTGTTTGTAATCTAACAAGATACAGGGGATGTATTTATTATTTTATGAAAAGATGGAAATTCTACAATTGATATTTTCTTTACTCAGCAATGTGTCAGTTAACTTCTGAGGATTTACTGTGTTTCTCTCTTGTGTTTGCAGCAACAGAATGTGTGGATTGTTAAGGGAAAAGGTCAACAAAACTATGACGACTTTGGACGGTAGACAGAAATGGATGGATACAAAGCTACTGTAAAAAAAAGGAGTAAACTCTGTCTAAACTTGAGAAATAAAAAACAAAAGACACAAGACTTTGCAACATGACTGGAGGCTTAGCAAAAAAAAAAACAAAAAAAAAAACACAATCCAAAGTAAGAAAGGAAAGGACAGCAAAAGGCAGCGTGCTAGCACCTGCAGCTATCATGGCTACATGTCAAAGTAGCCGGGATAGGATGAGCAAACTAATCCAGTCCCTGCAGAATGAAATGAAGGCAGACGTGAAAACATAGATGACAAAATGCTGCAGAATTTAAAGAAAGAGCAGAAATTGATAATGGACAGTATGTATGACTAGGAATTAAGCTCAGTTTGGAGCAATTCATGGCACTGAGTAAGAAAAAGCTAAACTTGCTAAAGCATTAAATAACTCTTTATATAAAAAGTCCTCCAAACACTGCCTGTTAGACATATTTCCCAACTCTGTACTCCAGTTTGAGTTCACCTTTTCAATCTATAGCACATCAGTCACCTGTTTATAGAGCTGTGGAAGAGCCCGACAATTCTTGTCCATGAGACTACTAATGTACCTCAAAGTGTAACGTCACTGCTTGATGCTCTTTATACTCAAACAGACTTTTGATAAATCTGCTGTAAGTTTCTACATGTCCGAATCTTGTTTTGAAATACTATGTGTGGTGAAACCCTTACAAACCCACTTTGATCTTTGGTGCTCTTCTTAGGGGGACTGTTGTAAGAGATAGCAACTCTCTGCTTGTCACGGGGAAAAAAAGCACAGAGACACACCATGTCTGGAACAGAACTGTACACTTAAACTAGATTTTTTTAAGTAAATACATTTAATCCACTTCATCTAGCCACTCTCCAGATATTTAAGACAAGTCTTTCTGATTCAACAAATCTGCATTTGCTCTGACTTTGTCGTGTACTGGACAGAATAGCATGATCCTGTGGTGTCATGTTGAGAATTTCACAGGCTAACGTTCCTCGATAATCACACAAATTAAGAAAATTATGTTGAGGATGGAGAAATCAGAGAGTGAGGTGACTAAGTAATCTCTTTGGATGAGCAGGCACATGCTGATGAGACTCTTCTGCACAGTGCACACACACAAACTCACTCAGTCTTTCATCATATGACTGGTCTCTAGCTCGCAAAAGGAAATTGGCTGCCCAAATTCATGCAGGATTATAATGTTGATGCTGAGACAATTTTACCCTTCAGATGTTATTCATTCACTTGTCCTTAGATCACAGAGAAGAAAAGATAAGAGAATGTGTTGCAGAGTTGTTTTTGCTCCATCTGCAGAAAAGTTATTCTTTGCAGCTGCTGGTTTGCTGTTAAATATTCTATGAAATCAGCTCATGTGCATTTGATTGCAACAGCAAATGTGATTAGGATTCAGGTGCTTCTGTCTGCTCCTGCTATACACATGCACAAACACACACAAGCCACATAAACCATGCAGTCTGCCCTTGCTCTCCCCTTGTTTTCGATTCAAATAGAATATGTGTGTAAAGTCACTGCCGGCAGAAGAGGTTTCATTATAGCTTTAGGATGATGACACTCACTGATATCAATAATCAATCATGAAAGTATATGCTGTGAACTAGTCAGTTAAGCCCTTGTACAAATCAATACAGTCATGAGGCAGCTCGTCCCTCGGACACAATGTGTTGCAAAGTCTGCTCAGAACAGACTTTCCTCAGTTGGATATGATTCCTACTGTACTAGTCCTTCAGTTGAACATTCTGTTTTATTGTAGCTGGTGCATCAACATGTAGCCAACATCGGCTCAGGACACACAACAGAGCTCCTACAAGGTGTGTGGAATAATAAACAATACCCTGTTCAATGTGAAATCTCTCATATGGGATGAATGAGGAGGTGAGAGACAACTTTCTGCATGATGCCACTATTCAGTTCACACCGAGTTTAGTTGAAGCTTTAGGCTTAAGTCACATTATAAAGCACACTTTTATTTTCGAAGTCATATGCTCCTGTTAACATTGTGTTAGGGAGCCAATGAAAAGTGTGTTTATCCTAGAAATGTAAACCCCTTCTGGAGGCATTAGGTTCCAAAAATGAATAATGATGGCAGGACTCTTGTTTACATGGTGACTCCTTCTGACTGTTAAATTAGGGCTTAGAGGTAAAAAAAAAAAAAAGCATTTAGTTAAAACGATGAGATGTTTTCTTGTATATAGCTTTCTGAATAATGCATAGGGTGTGTCCTTGCATGATTGCTCTGACATGTACAGTATATGTGTGTAGCATTTGTATTGCAGTGTATCATAGGGAAAGGGGGAGTTACACAAGGTCATTAGCTTCCCAGTGGTTCGGCTGTGTGATCTGACTCAGGTACACGTCGATCCGTTTTGACCTTGATGTTTAGCAGGTGGCAGGTGTCCATGTCTGTGCTTGCTGGCATGGTTTGAAGTGTGTAAGTGGGTCTTTACAGTAGTAAGCAAGAAAATGTTTGTCCCACAGTCAGACTGTGTGTGCCTGCTCATAAGGAAAGAGCAAATGTGTTTAGAGAATGCACTTGCATGCTATATGGGGCAAAGCGGCTTCTCTATCTTGTGTATGAATCTTCATTTAGTTCAGTTTCTCCCCGAAGTCCAGGAGCTCATCACTGACTGTGCTGCCTATCAGAGCTCTGTACTGTTGCCATAGCAGCGACTCTGAGCTCTTCAGCTCAGGGATAAAAGTGGCGAGCTAATGTTAATGTTAGCAAATGAAAGTCATCCACAAAAGTTAATGAATTTTTGTTTTCTTATTCTGCACATACTATTTATTTCTAGGACAGAACTTATCATGTTTTTGACAAGTCATAGCAGCACAACATTGAGCGTATAACGCCTGAATGCACCAACTATGTACACACTCCCTCCCGCCCTCCTCCCAAGAAAACATAAATAAATAAATATATAATACATTAATATTTCTGGCTTCAAACACTGTCACACCATCATCACAGTCCTTTGTTAAAATGTTCTTCAAGCTTTAAGCTTATATTTATTTGCATTTTGTACTTTCTCTTAAACTGGTATATGTTTTTACTTTCCTTTAATTGATCTGTTAAGCTGCTCCATAATTTTACCCCTCACACTGAAACACACACACTACCTAAACTGGTTCTGACACGCTGCATTTTTAAAGTCAGCTTCCCTCTTAAATCACAACCTCCTTCTCTTGCTGAAAACAAATTCTCAACAATATTTGGAATAAAATATGTCTGACTGAACATTATTTGTGCTGTTTTAAACTGAATCAAATCTGGGAATTTTAGAGCTTGTATTTTTAAAAAGAGTTCATTCATATGATTCACAGGATTCCGTTAAAAAACTGCTTAAAAGACTTTCTTTTAAAAAAATGGATCAACTCATGATTCATGAGTTTTCATCACTTAGATGGTCTAAGAATTGTGTGTGTGTGTGTGTGTGTGTGTGTGTGTGTGTGTGTGTGTGTGTGTGTGTGTGTGTGTGTGTGTGTGTGTGTGTGTGTGTGTGTGTGTGTGTGTGTGTGCCTGGTAAAATAAAATGAAAATATTTATTTTTAGTTTCAGGGTAAAATCAATGTGACAAAACAGAACACACCAAGAAAGATTCACCATTGCCACCAGTTGAAGTTATCCTATATATATATATATATATATATATATATATATATATATATATTCATGTATAGTGGGTTACAAAGGATAAAACATCAAGCATCATTGGGAAATACATCATCAACATTTTCATGATTATCATCACCATCAAGAAATATTCGGAACGTAAAAAGAGAAGGAAAAACCATCTAGCAGCAGTATTCTAGATTAGTTACAGTTGTTATAATGTTTTGTTTTTGTTTTTTGTTTTTTTTTTTTTTGTTTGTTTGTTTGTTTTTCTTTCTTTTTTTGAAAAACCTAAAAAAAAAAACTCCATTATATTAAACATGCCTACTAAAAAATGATTTTTTTTTAATTATGCTGAGTCATCAGTCCCCTTATTCTAGATATATTCTTCAGGTGGTCAGAGCTTGCTTTGGTGACAGCTTTAATATGACTGTTATGAGATAAAACATGAAAGCATAATGCTATCATATTTTAATCCTTACATGAACCTTACATGTGTTAGCTGCTACACTTCAACAGATAACATTTTTTTTTCTACTTAAAGAATCACCACTCATCATGCCTGCATTACAAAGACAGTTACTGTGCAACAAGCCCAACTCAAGGTTTTACTACGCTTCATATATTTTCAAAGAACCAAGGTTCTCAGTCTAAGCTTTATGCCTTTACATTTAAAAAAAAGTAAAGGAAAAAAAAACTGCTTTTGCAAAGTTTTCTCCCTCATTACCTCATCTGCCAGTAGAGAATTGTCCTTGGTGTGCTTTATGGCTTGATTGAGAATAGGCTGAATGCCATTCTTTATCATCCTTAATGAACAACATCTTCTAGTGTACACTTATCTGCATACTTTGACTGCCTTAGTATGTTTGATCCACCATCTATGTCAGTTTAATCTGTATTCCAAAGCAAGAATGGTAGGGTGCAGCATTAGCTGTCCTCCTGAGTCCTGAGACTAAAACAGGAGAGGATAGGTTAGCTCCGCTGGTAATCATCAGCTTAAGTGTAAATCAGAACTCCACTGATTTACAGTGTGGCTAAGAGAGCTCTTCTAGCCACTCAATCACATGAACTCAACACAATGCAGTACAGCAGTTGTTGAGCTAACCAACCTATTCCTCAATTAGTTCAACACAAGCTTTTCATTCATTTATTTATCTGGGTTCTCAGTGGAGGGAGCTTTTTAATCAAGACCCAGCTCCCAACTGGCTGACTGTGTTTGTTTTTCCAGGGTGCAGCTTCATTTTACTCTCTTCCTTAACATTAACAACTATTCTGTGGAAAAAAAGAAAAAAGAAAGTCAAGAAGGATCCTGAACTTTTTCTAACAAGATCTTAAGCACTGGGTGTAATTAGAAGCTGTCTGGAATGAGGACAATTAAGAGTGGTTTTGGTGTCCCCCAGGATTTTCTCAATGGGTGGAATTAGAAAACAGGCACAAAAAAGATTGATGAGTTCAATGTTTTCCAAATGAGCAGCCTTATACACATAATTACACCACGGAAATGAATGGATCATCATGATACAAACTCTGGCAAGGGGTATGCTAATTGCTCATCAAATAAGAAGGCTGTGTTGTCAACCTTCCTGCAGTCCTTACTATAGAAATAAGAGCTGGGGAGGGGGTTCTTCTGTGCAGATTAATGTGATCCATCTTCCTTTTGTCCATGTTCATTATTTTGTATTCACACTCTAACCCCACTTATCTAGTCTTACAGTACACACATATCACATGGACAATGACGCTGCAGCTTTTGTCTGCCATTGAACATAACTGTTGTACATGTTGTAGATGAAGGACAAATACTTTAATTGTGTAGCCATTCTTCT
This sequence comes from Melanotaenia boesemani, assembly GCF_017639745.1. NCBI lineage: Eukaryota > Metazoa > Chordata > Actinopteri > Atheriniformes > Melanotaeniidae > Melanotaenia > Melanotaenia boesemani. Next base: position 10,952,854 of record NC_055703.1, read on the forward strand.
CAAAGAGGCTTCAAATAAACATTTTAATAATATGTCTCTCTCTTGTTTGCATTCACATTCACCTCAATGTTTCCTTGCAGTGGCATGAAAAGAACACTGTAGGGTATTTTGTCACTGACTTCAAGTAAGTAGAATTTAGTAGAGTGATCTTTTGGATCGTGATATGAATAATTTGAATTCTTGCATAAAAGATCTAATTATCATTCATGCCACTTCAGAATTAAAACACTAAAAATTTGGTTTTATAACATAAATCCTTTGATCAAACTACTACAATTCTCATTTTTATTAGATAAAAGGGCATCTTTTTTTTCTTTATTTTTTTTACTTTAAACTTCAGCAAGTTGTTGGGGTGTTTTATAAAGTTCTGTAAAATAGTAGAAAGAAAATCCTATTTACACACAATACTGTGCAAATGTTTTCAGCTACCCTTCATTTTCTTTGTGTTGCCAGGAAAACAGGAAATACATGAATTGATTGAAACATGCAAACATAAATGGAAATACAACACGAGGCAAAAATTGAGTTCATAAAATTCTAATGAGCTTAAAAGCTAGTATTTGGTATTCATTTATTCATTTTCTATAGCTGTTTTATCAGATTCAGGGTCACTGGGGCTATTCTAGCAGCCATGAGGTGAGAGGCAGGGTACACCATGGCCAGGTCAACAATCCATCACAGGGGCAACACAGAGGCAAATGAGACAACCAACCTTGCATGCTTACACTAACCCATAAGGTCAATGTAGAATCATCATTTAACCATTAAGAAGCTGGAGCACCAGAAGTGAAACCGCACATGCACAGAAAGAACATGCAAACTCCACTCAGAAAGGTCCCAGCCAAGGTTTGGTCATTGATTAGTGGCATAACCCCTAAATCGTTCATCTGAAATAGTTATTGAATTCATCTCTTGTTAAAGCACCTTTGGTGACTTAAAGTCTCAGTGCTGAGGAAACTTTCTCACAAATAGATCTGTGCAGCTACACAATTCTGTCTTGCAGATCTACCAGGAATAAATTGAATAGATGGAAGTTTTCAATGAAAAGTCACAGAATGTGGAAATGACAGCAGGAAAGTCTGGAAAACACTCAGTGAAGTTTTGGGAAAGGATAAAGTGGCAAAAGTGTCTTCATTCATGGAGGTAGAGAGAGTATTAACAATTAAACCAGTTGAAATTGCAAATTACTTTTAATAAAGTCTTCATTAATAAAGTTATTACAATTAGAAATCAGATGAAACCAGTGAGCAGTGGGCTTTCTGAGTCTATTATAAAGAGCAAGATTATTAAGGACAAAGAGTGGATTTGAATTTAAAACAGCAGAAGTACAGGAAATAGAGAAATTATTGGTCTCAATTCAAATAGACAAACTTAGATGGTAGGCTGCTGCATCTAGCTGCCAAGATGATTGCAAAGCCGATATGCCATATTTTTAATTTATGTTTTGATAATGGTGCTATTCCACAATGTAGAAGATTGTTAAGGTTATCCACTGTCTAAAAACAGTCAGGAAACGTTTACTGTTGCAAACAGTAGGCCTGTGAGTATACTTCCTGTGCTAAGTAAATTAATGGTGAAAGTTATGTGTAAGCAAATTCCATATTATCTGGAAGTAAACAATATCAATACTGAATGTCAACATGCATAGGTCAGGGTATTCCACAAGAACGGCCCTGGCTTCACTAACTGATAACTGGATGAAACATAATGACAGGAAGTCCATGGTTGGAGCTGTACTCCTGGACTTAAGTGAAGCACTTGATGTAATAGATTACAAGTCATTACTAAAGAAGTTACTCGCATGTCAGTTTGGGGAGGGTGCTCTTAATTTGATGAGAAGTTAGTTGTGTAAAAGACAAAAATGTGTACAAATTAATGGTTGTTTTTCAGACATGGTGACTCTTCGGTCTGGTGTTCCACAGGGGCGTTAGCGAGGCATCTTACTGTATTTTATTCGTGTAAATGACTTACCACATGTACTAAACAGTGCATGTATGGACATTTATGCAGATGACACTACAGTATATGTGTATGAAGAAAATGTTCAGTATGTGAATAAGTTTAACAAGAAGAGATAACTTTGGTCTCGAACTGGATTCAGGAGAATATGCTGAAGTTAAAAATGCTAAAGACAAAGAGTATTATATTTGACTCAGGTAATATGATAAGACCTAAACCTGAACTTCATCTGGCTGTACCGGGTACTATTGAGCAGGTTAGAAAAGCCAAATTATTGGGTATGATTATGGATGAAACACTGTCTTGGTCATTACACATAAACAAAAGTGTGACTAAAAGGAGTAGAAATATCTGAATGATACAAAGAGCAACATATCTGTTATCTGCCTTGTGTGAAATTTAATTTCTTGTGCAATTTTTGGTACTATCTTGCTTAGATTACTGCCCAACAATATGGTCTTGCACTTCAAAGAAAGACTTACATAAACCACTGATCATGCAGAATAGGGTGCCACGACTAGTCCAGCACAGTTCTGGTAGGTCTAGTATGGAATAAATGCATGGAACGTTGTGTTGGTTGACAGTTGATCAGACCAGCCTACAGTCTGGTGAAATTTCTCTTTAATGTTTATCATTTATGCACTGCCTCTAGCATGACATGACAGCACCTGAGTTCAATTGGACTCAAAGCAGTCTGACTATCGCTTAATTTATGATGTCCCATCTTGTTTGAATTCTTGCTTGTGTTGTTCTTACTCTCAAATGTAAGTCGCTTTGGATAAAAGCGTCTGCTAAATGACTGTAGAGAAGAATAGAATGTTCTTAAGCCAAAAACATTTATGTTACTGTTAGAACCAACTAATGCTAGACATGACTATGCAACAAACCTTTCCTGGAGTACTCATTTTACTCTGTAATTGCCAAGAACTGATGCACTTAAGAGAAATGTAATGTATTGAGACCTGACATTTTGGAATATGCTCACACAGCATATAACCAAGGCAGAAAATAAACTGAGATTAAAATAAGAATTAAAAAGGCTATTATTTATCTACAAGTTAGTTTTTGTTAACTTAATTTGGAAACTGGGAATCTAATTTATGTGAGATACATAAGGATAGAAACATGGTACATTATAAATACATTATTTTATTGTGTTTAACTGTATTTGTTAGGTTTGAATATTTTGTATTTTGTTATTACTATGTTTTAAAAAGATCTGGACTCCATTAAAAGTAGTCTTCACTTTGGTGAAAAATAAAGGGGATCCATAATAAACTAAACAATTTTCATGACTTTCCAGAGCTTGTTTTTTGCTCTTGTGCCCCTCATCAGTTTAGCCCATCCACTGACACCATCCAGCCTTGTGCAGCTTCAAAGTAGAATTTCATGTTCTTGAACTCCAACTTTTCAGTATTTAAATCGCATAACTCATCAGTGAGGTCATCGTCCTGCTTTACATTCAGCCTTCAAATCATCAGACATTATCACTCACCACAGAGTCCACTTATCTCATTTCTGCCCATCGGACCTTTAATAGCCTCACTCTAAACCTGAGATGTTCATCTTACAGGAGGCATTTTGGCTGTGGTCTACTTATCAAAGCCAGGTCTTTTTTTCTCTGACTTTATCTCATATCTGTCCTGCAAACCTTTCACCACACTCATCCTGCATTGCATTGGAGCATGCAGCCTTCAATTTACTGTGCTGCTGTGTATCCATTCCCTCTTCCTTCCACATCCCCACATGAATAAGTGAGTGCCCAGGAGGGATTGTCTAGATCTCTTTAGATTTCCTCTGGGATGCCTAGTTTTGCCTTTAAGAACACAGTCTGTCCAAGGAGGCTAGATAAGGCAGGATCCACATGAGGTGTGTTTAAATTCCTGGGTTAAAGTGAAAGAAGATGATTTTAAATGTTACAACGAAATGGCTTTTAAAGTGTTTACTGTGACACCCAGGTAGGAATGGCTGCAATGTGGATTGAAGCTAGATGTGTCAATGAAGAGAAAATAAAAAAAATAAAAAAAGCAATTTTCAAAAGGCTCAATAGGCCTCAGAGGGAATGCTTCAGCATGTCTGGATGCAGCTAACAACACAAAGGAATGCATTTCAAAGAGATCCATGAAAGCCAGGCATGGAAAGACGCATGTGATTAGAGACGTAAGATGCCTGAAAACATCACCATCCTCTAAATCAGGGTCAAAAACTGAATCAGTAGTGTTATGGACCACTTAATATGACTATTTAGCTGTAATATTCCCATTGGGAAGCAGAGTTGCTACATATAAATACACTGACAAACACACAATATTGCTGAAATCATGTAAAATTTATAGATGTATTCAATCAATTTGTTGTTGTTAGTACAATGCCGAAGGACACAAAAATGAATGCAAGAGGGATGAACTGCAACAGACAAGCCCTTTTGTTCAGACAGAACATGCAGTGAAGGAAAAAATACATTAAAAAGGATTGCAACAATAATAAAATGATTATAGTCTGTATTCTGCCTTATAAGCTAAGTTGCTCACTGGAATGGGTCAGCAGTCAGCTCCAAAGCAGATCCATGGCTTAACAGTCAAGTATCCAACTCTACAAGCAGACTAAAGTTGAAACACGATGCCTTTGACACAATCTTAATAAGTTCAACAACACCTCACAAATAAGGGAAAGTGGCTATTTGGTCTGTTCCTTTTGGGAATTTTGACCTGTAACGGGTGAAACATTTACAGCACACTGTCTGATCTGAGCTTTAGCTGCTGGTCCCGTGCTGGCTTTCCAACACAGAGCTGAAAGTGGCACACCAATTAGAGTATGCAAACGTGGTGACAGAACTTGACAATTTAAGATTATGTGTCAGAAGTTTGAACTTTTTTTTTTTTTTTCCACCTTTTTTTTAATGGAAAACTTTATAAATTATACAAAGAGAGGAATACACAGGGAGCAAAAGGCATCCAAACTAAGACAGGGTCTTATACACCATGAAGCATATACTCTGCCCCACGATTCCTCCCTGCTGTCACATTCATAGGGTATATCTCGAATTGTATGTAACAAGAATGTCATTAATTAGCTGAAAGTGTGTTCTTTTTGTGTGAATGTGATGTTATGTGTGAGAGATAGAAAAACAATGAACCCAAAAATGGGATAGAAATACCAGGAACTAGGAACGAGCATATCAGAGTTAATGGCTTTTCCATACGTGGCATTCAGAAATCAGCACCATGCAGTGTCTCTCTAAAATTCCTACCAAACTACTGCATTAAGTAGAGGCTTAATACTAAACTAAAACTAAATTTAATACTGGTGAAAGCACTTTGGGTTCTGGTATATTTTAATTTGCATGTATATTTATGCATGTTGGACACACAGCTAATCTAAGACCTTTAGAGAACTACACCAAAATCCATTCTGTGCTTGATTCCACCGAAGAGGGTTGTGAGTAATAGTTTGAACACATGTATTTCCGTCTGTGACTACCAAGCTCCAGTAATCATGTCCAGGTTTCAGGATTAAATGCGTAAACAGCAACTTATTTAATGATGACCTTTGGGAGAGAAAATTCCTCAGATTGGGAGGACATAAGCTTTAAGGAAGAGGATAATCCCTCACACCTGCAGGATGACACATAGGCCAAATCTTTTTAATGAGAATGTTTGAGACAATCTTGTTACTTCTCTTAAATTTGCTGAAGTTTTAGAAAAGTAAAAAGATGATCGTGAATATGTGGACTGAGGTGCACATAAAACATGTAGACAGAAACAAATGGATGGAAAAAAAAGCAATGTCCTAACCTCCATGCTTGGAAAGGCTGCATGCTGGTCGGGCTAACCTACCGGCTGTCTCAAGGCAGCTCTTCAACTCAACGCTCAAATGCTGGTGTCTGCCTCTGAGCTTATCAGGCTTTCCCAGATGGTGATATGAGCGCATGGAAGGAGCAAGAGGCACACAAACAGCAAGAGCAGAGCAAAAGAATGGAGGTGAGTTTATGAAGATGAAACACACTCTACTTTTGGGGTCAAAAATTTTTCTTTTTTTTATTCCCCCCCATTTCTGTTCTTAGGGACATAAACAGTTTGCGTGACAAACTATACCCATTAGAAGAGAAAATTAGTCCGTACAAGCTTTTAAGTGAGCACCTTAATAGAAGTGACGGGCAGGATATTGTGCATTCACCGAGGTGTAATAATGAAATCTTTCACCCTACATTGTGCTGCTATTTTCAGCCTGCTTCTTCTTATGTTTTCATTTTCAAAGTGGTCTTTGCTTAAAAAGCTGTATCTAGAATCATTTGCTTACAGACTGTAAAACTCCATTTCTGTTCCAAAGTGTCACCAGGATCTTTTGGGGTCAAAAGTGCTTTTTTTTTTAAATGTGGTCCTACAGCATGCATCCACCCAGACCCAAGACCTAATTGACTATAATGTAATTTCATTTGGTTCAGCAAGTTATTGACAGCAACCTCCCAGAGGCCTGTTCATCCCTCTGTCAACTCGTCAGCATAGGAGATGCCATTATCGTCTCATGCTTTCATACAATCCTAACATTTAATCTTTGTTTAAGCTTTAGGGGACCGCAACACTTGGTCGTATTGTAGTGGCAATGGTTGGGTGTCGTGGGTGGGTGTATATGTGTGTTTAATTGGAGGGTGGGTGGTAGTGGATCTGAGTGAAATGTAATAAAGACATTAGTAATTGCTAGTAGCCATTCAAACAGTCCTCATCCATTTGCTTCTCCCTCTAACAACCTTGCAGCCTTTAAAATCTGGACGTTCTCGTACAACTGCAAAAAAATCAAACGCTTAAATACAACAAAAAACTGAATAGGAGGCTGGAGGAGGTTGCCGTGGATGATCTTTAGTTATTATTAAAATAATAGCAGTGGAGTCTGTGAGGAAAAGGTCAAAGACAGAAAAGAGAAATGGGAGATATGTTGGGGGCAATAGAAAGAACTCAAGAGTGGTGCGTCTGGTATTAATCTTGTCTTCACCAGGTTTCGCAGGAAAATGAAAGAACATGCTTCATACTGAAAGTGGAAAAGCTAACAGAAAGCAAAAACAATCAACCTTGTGTTTGTGTGTTTTTGAAGGGGAAGAAAAATGTATTAATATATCTACTGACACTGAGTCTGCAGTTTTCCCTAGAGATGCAGTGATCACATGCTCTTTTAAAGGTGTGCAGGGTGCTGCAATGACCTTCTATATGAACTGTTTTTTTCTTTTTTTTCATAGTTTCTTTCTAGCTACCCACCACTGTGCCCCTTATTAATCTTTGTGGAAAAATACACTCAGTTTCAACTGAGCGCTGGGTGCAGAGGGATATCACAACGATCGATGCAAGGAGCTTCTGTAAAGGAAGCAGCAGCAGGCGGTGATGTGGGTGAAGGTGAGAATCTCAGTGTGAATCCTGCAATTTATCCAGTACAGGCTTCAGAGAACAGAATAAAAAACTTCCTTATTTCCACTTCAGCAGTCATCAATAGCTCCCAGACTGGAGCACTACTTCATGACTGCATCTGTCATAAGATGGGTAGATGTTTGTCAGGTGAAACTAAAGCAGGCTGGATCATGACAGTGTGAAAGGTATGTTGAATTTTCTTTTTTTTTTTTTTTTTCTTTTTTTTCCAAATCATGTTATTTAGATATTATGAAAGTATTTAAATAGATTTCTACCTTCATAAAGATTGAAAATGTAATTCCATGAATGTTTACGTTACTGTGTAGCTAACTGTGATCTCCATTTAACCAGAAATACTGTCATCTCACATTTGATGGCAGCACCACATCTCAAAACAATTTAAATAGTGTCATATTTCCGACTGTGTGGCATCCCCTTTTTCTTGGCGCTAAGGAGACAAGGTGTTAGACATTTCAGAGGGGAATGTTGCACCAGTTTAGTATTGCTGAAAAATGCAAGCTCTCCTCATCATCTGTATGGAATTACATGTTGCTCTGAGAAATGAAGGTTTAGAGTGCTGATAACCAGCCAGATGGATCCTCTTCTCTTTACACATTGTGATTTCAAAAAAGAAATTCAGATTTGAATTTGTTAGACTCCATAGCAGTTTACACTTTGCCTCAGTCCATTTTAAATAAGCTTTGACCCAGAGAGGACAGCAGTGTTTTTGCATCATGTTCAGATTTTTTTTTTTTTTTCCTTTCTTTCTTTTCTTTGCATGACAGAGCTTTAACCTGGATTTGTGAATGCCACAATGAACTGTGTTCACAGACAAGAAGTAAATTATTATCATGATGGAGTCATGCCGGTTTTTTAATGCAGTGCTGCCAGGGGCTGAAGATCATCCAATACTTATAAAGATGTCTCCAAAGTTGTCTGAACCTCTTCACTATATCATGTACTGTAAATGATGTTTCAAAGAATGTTTATATAGATTGCTGAACCTCTTCCCCATTTTTATTTTTGAGCCTCTATGAGTTGCTTTTTTTATATTCAGTCATATCACCGACATCTTTCCAATTAAACCAATTAAATGAAACATGTACCTCCAGCTGTTCCCTTTTAGCATCATTTACTTTTCCAGGTTTATGTTGCTCACCCGTCTCAACGTTTTCAAGACCTGGTGTTGCTATCAAATTCAAGTTTAACCAATATTTTCTATTAAATAATAAAATGTTTCACTTTTACCATTTATTATGATTTCTATGTTCTTATGAGAATAAATTAAGATTTGTAAACGTTTGCATTGTGTTTTGGGGGTTGTAGGGAAAAAAAAGAAAAAACAACTGACATGCATGTGGCTGTTCAGACAACTGTTGCTCTGCTTCATACAAAACACAGATCTAAAAATCTGGCTGTCAAGGGCTAATGTGCTGCAGGCTTTAGATGTTTACCCACCCCAACATACCTGATTCAAATGGATTAAACAGCTTGTTGTCAAGTTCTGCATAATGTTCACTTAATGTGAGTTGGCTGCGTTGAAGCAAGAAATCGTTTACAACCTGCAAGACGAGTGGGCCTTAAGGACTAAAGTTTAAGATTCCAGATGCAAAACCTGCAAAAAATTGTAAAAATCCTACTGGGCAGATTTCAAATAACTTAAAGCAAATCAAACACTTGAGATGTTTCTCTTTGAGCCCCCTTGTCTTTTTTCTGCTCTCTTCCTGCTGGTGAACAAAATATTAATCTTTGATTATGAGGCCGTGCAGTGAATCCAATCATATTTGACAGGGCTTTTTTTTTTTTTTCCAGCACTGGTAAACACCTGGAGACTCGGGCTCTTAAAATCACTGACCAGGTTCGTAACCAACTGAGAAATATCAACAGAATTAAAAGTTCAGTCTTGCAGAAAGAGAAACTCCATGCATTCATGTCCAGTAGGCTGGATCACTGTAATGGTCTTTTTTAAGGACTTAATAAAAAGAAGATCTGCAGCTCATCCAAAATGCTGCTGCCACAGTTTTAACCAGGACTAAGAGATCTGAACACATCACACCAGTTTTAACTTTACACTGCTTCCAGTCAGAACAGATTTTAATATCCTTCTGATCGTTTACAAATCACAAAACGGTTCAGGCCCAGAATACATCTGTGATATGTTCAGAGAATATAAACCTAGCAGAGCTCTTAGATCCAAAAACTCTGGTCAACTAGTCCAGACCAGAGTCCAGACTCAACATGGAGAAGCAGCATTTAGATGTTATGCTGCAAACAAGTGGAACAAACTGCCAGTGGAGATTAAACTTTCACCAAATGTAGACACTTTAAAATCCAGGTTAAAAACATTTTTTTTTATCATGCATCTGTGCATGAAATGCATGGTAACTTATCTTGATTTTAATCATTTCAATTTAATTTTATTAGGTTTATTGTAATAAAGCAGGTTTTTTTACAAATAAACCTGTTTTGTCTTCATGTTTTTTGTTTTTTTTGTAAATCTGTGACTTTCAAAATGTTGACTTGATAAATTTTAAAAGTGTTTTTAACATTTTATCATGTGGTCATGTAGTTGGTTATTAATCTTTAAAACTACACCCAATATGTCTGCAACCAAAATGGACAGGTGTTGACTACAAAGATCAAACTCAGGGCAACAAACAAATGGAGAAGGTACACAATGTTATGTTTTATATCCATGTTCTTACAACACCTTTTTTCTTTACAAAATTCAGGTTTGGAAATAAACCCCTGTGGATTTTTCCTGTTTCTGCTATGAACACCAAATACCAGCTATTGCATCAAATGCTGTGTACATAAAAGTCACACATTCATGAAACTGTCAAACATCTCTACTGTCAAAACACTGTGTAAGGATTTTTCACAAATCAACTTTTCCTGAACTGGCTGACTCCACAGAAACACTATTTCATTATTATTATTATTATTATTATTATTATTATTATTGTATGTGCACACATGCAGAGCAACATAGATTCTCTACATCAGTTTTTCAAGCTGCCCATCAATGAACTAATAGATGCATTGACTCTAATCAGCATACCAAGTGTGCAGGAGTGATACATTATTTTTCAAACAGTTACAAGCAGCAGGATTTACTTTACTCACACTTTCCAGGAAGTAAATTCCACTGATCTCTCATGCTAATACTCTGAAGACCTTGCTGGGCAAAAAGGACTAAGAAGCAATCTATATACAAGAGACAAGATCACACAGTAAAATATAGCCGGGCTTGGCTTGGGGATACAATCTAATGACGTGAGTGCATGCTCCATGTCGCTGATGACATTTGCAGATTTCCATCGCAGTCACCAAAATCACAGTTCTGTTTGGCCTATTTTACTGAACTTAATGAAAAATCTTGTGATTACTGCAATTTGTCTGCAAACAGTTTCAACCCCCCTCGCCAATCGGACAATGTTTGAGGCATACACATTTGTGAGCTCCCATTTGCTTCAACCCAGACACATCAATGACAAATCCAAACAGAAAAAACAAAAACATTACCGGCCTGTACCAAATGTGTGACAGCTTGCAATAAATCCACACAGCATATATTGGACCAGTTACTCTCCTCCTGTCGCAAACATACAACCCATTCAGTTGACTTAGAGTATGCATAGCTGATGTTTCTGCTTTTTTTCTTCTTCTTCTTGTTTTTTTTTTTTTTTTTTATCCTTCTGCTATTCAACCGTGTCGCTACAGAGCTGGGTTCCACAGATCTGCCAGACTGCTAGGAAAGCTCAGTTATCCGGCTCGGTCCTATCAGGAATACCAAGTACATGTTGAGACTACTCAGGGGATGTGGATACAGATGCCTCTGTGTTCAGCCTTAACTCGCAGGCTGGAGGCAGAACGACACCGTATTACAAAAACAAAACCGAATCATCTGACTGTGCTGCTCATCAGAGAAAACTTGACTCCTCTTGTTCTGCAGAGGCAAGGGGTTGCTCCAACAGCACCATGTTTCTTACAGATATACAATGTAGTAAAGCCTGCACACATACAGCATGCACCCACACATATGGGAGTAGATACACAGGCTAACATAGATACACACTCATGGAAAGCAGTCACTATTATATTCCTGAGACAGCAGAAAGGGCACTGTGCCCTGGCTGTCGTACATGAGGGAACATGAGTGATATGGCTCCGTGCCTGAGGGCCTGGCTCTGCTAAATTGTTGTAATTTTCCTCCCCCTGGTCTGCCATGAGCTTTTGTTACCTCTAATATTTCACCTTGACCCTGTCAGAAGGACAAAGTGGCATGAAAAGCTGCACTTTGCAACATATGATTCAAGTAAGAATGGAAGAGTCATTCAAAACCTACATAAAGTCTCTGCCCTCCTGTAAGGTTGCAGCTTTAGTAAAGCATCGCAATGACAAGCATAATGACTATACAGGGAATCATAAAGATTCATCTGAAAGTATTCTATATATCAGTTTTCTCCTAATCTGAGTAAAGGTGATGGAGCTGTCAGTTTGTCTAACCCATAGATCTGATAACATTTCTCTAATGTTTTCTTATCTGTGCTCACTGCAGAAGACTTACCAGACAGGGTTGAGGCAGCCTAGCAAGCGCCTGATCTGCCTCAGCCTATGGCAGCGCAGTGCTGGTCTTCACCCGCCTACAACAATTTGTAGAAAATTATCTGGATGTAGAGTCTAGGAGCATATCGTGACACTTTGCTTGCTGTCTTTCATTGTCATATGTTTGAACGTGACAGACTGAGATCTGCCAAATTACAGTCAGATGAAATTTCACAGCAGGTTTTTCTCTGTATTTCTACATGCATGCTGCTTTAATCAGTAAACTTTGCAGGATCTATGTACCGTTGCCTTGTGTGAATTTATTCTCGTCTTAGTTATTATTTTTCATGGGGAAAAAGAAAAAATAGAGCAACAAAGAAAAAGAAGAGGAAACAGGAGGATAAGGTTAGCGAGAATAGCCGAGTTCATGTGCATGCAGTCCTGTACTCAGCTGCTGAGTGAGACTCTTAGGTTGCCATTGGCCTGTTTCTTGCTCCTGAGAGAGGGGTGAGGTGCTAAGAGAGACTCCCTACAGCAGATGGCGGAGATATGCTCAGCAGAGGTAAGAAATAGCCCATTAGCCTGACCGAAAATGACAGCCTGCCTCCTCTTTAGTGCTCAGCTTTAGGTACACCTGACCAGATTGGGACTGTGTCTGGCACAATCAGTGCTCTTTAATCAGACTGTCATGCTGTTGACAGAAAGAGTGCTGTTGTTTACCTGTTTCAGCCAATGCTATTATAGTTCTGAGGAGCAAAACATGATGAAACTAAAAGCACAACATTTCATTAAATGCAATTATCAAACAAAAAATGATAGTGTGCTGCAAACCAAAACATCTGCACCATTAAAATGATGGAGCAATCAGAAGCTGAGTAGGTGGAGTCTGTGCATTATTTAAATGCTGTTGTACAACAAATGCCCTTCTCAGAGCGGCACAAGTTCCATGTATGCTCACTTTCATGATAAGGTTGATACAGAATCATCAGGCTTGTTTGGATGAAAAACAACAAAATTAAATAGAGAAAAAAAGTAATTCACTCTGCTGAATATGTTTATTTCAAGCTGTACATTAAGAAGAAAAGTAATTAGTATTCTTTATTTATTTATTCTTTTATTCTATTTTATCTTCTTAATGATCAGCGACACAATAAACCTCAATCACTCTGACAGATTATGGTAGTTTAAAGTTATGCTTCCTTAGTCGGCAAAGTCTTTTCCTTCTATCTTAGAAATAAACTCCCCTTTGCTGGTTGTCATCACTCTATCCTGCTTAAAAGTGATGAGGAGGACATCCAATAACACCCCAACATAAAAGACAACAACTTTAAAACATTGTTTGGAGGTCTGGATCTTTTCAAAAAGTTGGTTCTTTTGACTCAGCTCTCTTTTAACGGCTTTTACGGCTCCCAAATGGCACTTTGTGATTGTTGTGACCTCTTAAAATGCCTGATTTTGCAGCAGCTTTTGTGAAAAGTTGTGGCAGAAAGTAGCAGTGGTTTTTTCGTTTTTTGTTTTTTTTTTTTCCTTGCAGTGCAACTCAAATTTATATCTTTATTGAAATAATCACACTGAGACATTATTTCACCATTCAGCAGAGTGCTCTTGTAGTTTTTGTTCAAACAGCAAGCACAAAAAGAAGCAGATCTGGATCATGAATCATTCATTTTCTATATCCCTTATATTCCAGTTCAGAGTTCCGAGAGCCTATCTCAGCAATTATCAGGTGAATGGCAGGGTACACCCTGGACAGGTTACCAGTCCATCGCAGGGTCAACATGGAAAAACAAACAATCACTTTCACTCCTAGAGAGAATATAGAGTGATCAACCTAGTATGCATGTCTTTGGATGAGACGAAGCCAGAGTACCCACAGAGAACCCACGATTACACAGGGAGAACATGCAAATGCAACACAGCAATGCACTTGTTTCAACCCCTCCCGAGCGGAGACCTGAACGAGTGACCTTCTTGCCAAGAGGCAGCAGTGCTAACCACCACACCCGACAAAACTGCTAGGACATGCAGAATTCGGGAAGATTGGCCGATTTTCCGTAAATACATGAGCTCACTACGTAGCAAAGTCTATATTGTCACCTGAAATTTTGAGTTTTAAAAAAAATTGTGCTGTTTTTCTCTTTTGTGTGTGTGTGTGTGTGTGTGTGTGTGTAAATGGTCCTGTTTGTATAGCGCTTTTACTGTTACGATCCCAGGCCTGCTGGCCGAGGTCGTATGGTTAACAGCAGCGTCCTCAACAAGAGATGACAGCTCCGCCCGCTCACGCCCTTCTGGCTGCATCCTGATTTAGGCTCCCTCTACACCTGGTCAGCTGCGATGATCCCGCCTCCCCTCTCCGCCAGCCAATCCGTCGCTCCAGCCGGGACTTCAAAAGGGAGGGGACTACAGCAATCGGGGCAGCTGTGTTCTTTCAGGATCACAGTGTGCCAGGCTGGGATTTGTGGTGGTTTAGAGATTGGTCTTCGTGCATGCTTAGTGTTGTTTTTGGATGTTCTTGGAGCTAGAACTTTGGAACTGTGAACAGAGAGTTCACGGGTGATAACGAGCGGAGAAGCTCTCACCTTCTGTTTGTGTTAAGTTTCCTTTGTGTTTGGATTTAGATAGACGCTCACCTTTTGTGAGTCGCTTTACGTTATTCCTTATTGTAGAGATTTTGGTTAAGTTTCCTTTTTGTTATTATTAGTAGCTTTATACCTGGAGACGGACACCTTTAGTTTATTTTGGTATTACTGTTTAAACCGTACTAGACGGACACCTTTAGTTCATTCTGTTGTTTTGTTGTTTGTTTTTTTGTTTCTTTACCCTTGAACCTGGGAATTGTAATAAACATTAATATTATTATTTTAGCAAAGTGTCTGACTTCGTTTTGTTAGTGACCCAGATCCCCTAGATCGCCACAGGTCATAACATTTACTGTACCTGGAATGATACCCAAAGCGCTTTACATCATACATCACATTCACACACTAATGGCGGAAGCTGCCATGCAAGGCGTTCAACCACGACCCATCAGGAGCAATTAGGGGATTCGGTATCTTGCCCAAGGACAACTCGACACAAACTCGACTTGGCCGTGGATCGAGCCGGCAACCCTCGGGTTACAAGACGACCTCTCTACCTTGCTGAGTCATGCCGCCCCCCAGTTGTGTTTTATTTAGTGCTCCCTTCTGTCCACAGTTATATTTGCCTTTCATCCTCATTATAAGAACACAGATTCACCAGTACGATCTGCATTGGAAATTAATTCTATCTATTTAATGCCTTTTGCTACATTTAGGCTCAACATTCATTTTACTGTCCATAAACAGTAAGAAATGTCCACTTTCTCTGACCCATTTAAAATCTGTTCTAAGAGGTTTATATCCATTTGGAATCCTCTAAACTTCACTTATTTTGATTAAAACCTGGCAAAAATAGTAAAAAAGTAAGCCATGCCAAGCATTTACAACCTTTAGATGCAGTAATAAAATATATATTACTCTGTTTTACCTCATAAAATAAGTCAGCTGTTACTTAAACTCTCTAATAAGTTTTTAAAGGCTGCTAGTGCCCTGACAAGAATTTTTAATCATCCTCTGGATTTTTTGAAGTGCAGTGTTTCATGGGGTCACTTTCTAACATGATTTTTGCAAAATACTGAAACATTTCTATTCATGTTTAAGGCACTGGCATTGGAGAAAGCCACAAAAGGATGAGGGACTTTTTTAATGCATTTCCATTCACTGAAGTGGGTGAGACTGATTTAATGTGGCAGCTTTCCAAATAAAAGATCCAGCATTACCACATGGAGACTCTACAAGCACGTAAGGATTAGCTTGCATTACATAGGAAGTAGATAACTCAGGGAAGAAGCTGCTTTGGAGGGAATTATGTTCTCTGACAGGGCTTCAGGTGTTATGGCAGGCAGCTATAACCATCAGGAGCATACCATCTCTCCTTAAATGCATGTAAAAGTCCAGCATTTGATTTTAAAATACTAATTTTTACAAAAAAAAAATAAAAAGATGTAGTGTTAACACTGACAGGTTGGTGGGGGGGATCTTAATTCAGTCCAAGACTCTTCTGCAAAAGAGATTTCTTGGTTTCAATGGGGCACTTTCCTGGAAAAATACAAGCTATTATTTAAAATTATTTTATTTGATTTTTTTTAAGTTAGCAGAGTGAAAACCCCACATGAGTGAAGAGATGTAAGTTATTTAGTACATGTAGATCATTTTTAACAATGAAGGAAGGACATTTTCATTTTAAACTCGTTATTATTTAGAGAGTGGCTATTTGCAGCCAAAGTCCTCCGCAACCCATTTAAAACACAACGGCCAGCCTGAGGCAAGAGGTGTTTTGGTGAGTTAAATTAACCCTGAAAGCACTTGTTTCATTTCAGAAAATATTCTTTTAACAAAAATGTGAAAAAGAGAAAATAAAAATGATATCAAAATAAAATAAGGTTAATAACAGACTTGAATTGCTTTCACACAAAACACTTTGCATAAATGGAATTATTTCACATCCTGAGTGACTATAGTTGGTGCTGGATTGTCACAGATTGGACGCTGGCAAACAGACCCGCTCAGTAAATCCCAGAGATTTGAACGGGGTTTATGTCGGGACTTCTAGCTGTCCAAGGAAGAAACTTGATCTTGTTTGTTCCCAGATATTTCTGTCAGATTTGAACAATGTGTGGCTTGGAATTTTCTTTTTTTTTTTCTTCTTCTTCTTCTTCTGCTTCTTTCTTTCTTTGGCCCACCACCAACCCCTGTCTTTGGAAGACAGCTTTATTTTTATTTAATATTAATATTTTATTTGGTATTTTATTGGATATTAGCAGTTTCAAAATGTATAATAAATGTAGTGCTTTGACCAATTATTTTCGGTGTTTGCTCTTGGAATTTTGTTGGAACCTCATCACATGTACTAAATGAAGGATAGCCCAACTGGCACCAGGCTTTCATTGTTGTATTATTTAAGATTTGCTTCAGTGAACTAATCCCAACTGTGTTCCTTCCTGCTGGAAACTGCAACCAGAGCATATTTTAATTTGTCTGCTATAAATCTGTCTTATTATCTTCCCCTGAAACATGAGAATTTTTAATGTTTAACCAAAAAAAAAGGGTTCAGCATCAGTTAGCACATGGCAATTTTTTTAGTGCGTTCAGATTCTCGTGCAGTCATGCAGTGATTGTGTTAAGCATAAAAATGGTGGATGGGAGCAGCCTTACATTAGAGGTGTAACAGTTCCATGTTTTGATGGCAAACTGATATTTATTATACATTCTGGGAGTCTCCATTGCTCTGCAGCATCCTGAGACTGAAAACCTACTTTTTTTTTCATTTGAAGCTGCTCTGCCTCACATGCCAGAAACTGGATATCAACACACCAGCAATTTTGAATTTTGTGCAACATGGCTACTTCAGAAAAGAAACACCAGAGCACATTATTGGAGGTAGCAATGAAAAGAGAGAGAGCAAAAGAGACAGAGATTTTTTTTAAAAGTTAGCATTAGACTGACTTTTATTGGCTAGAGAGCGCTCAGATAAGATCCAAACCAATCCAGAATTAGCTTTCAAAGTGCCAAATTTCAGTACTGCTGCTTTAAATAAAAATGTTTTTCTTTTGTTTATTGTGTTCAGTGCTCCAACTAAGTACTTAAATCACCTGAGAGGAAAGTTTGGGTTTTTTTATTTTAATAGGCACCATACAATTTTTAGGAATAGTCCATATTTTGTCAATAGTTCTGTTTTGTTTTGTTTTGTTGGTGTTAGAATTTAATATTCCTCAACTCTGACTTTTTCCTCATAATACACTCATATTAAAAATCTTAAAAATCATTTTGGAAAATAAGAGTAATTCATTCTTCAATTGTGGGAGCAACAAATAAAAAGCTATGGCGGGTGAACGTTAAACATTATATACTGATGTGTGTGCTACATCCAGTGTTTGATCTCCAAACATATGACTGAGGGGCATGTATCATCTTCTTTAAAGCTTAAATCTTAACTCTGAGCTTGCCGCTGTTATTTCTTATATGAGCTTTATTTTTCAGACAAAGTTTGATAGAATAAACAGAAGCATTAACAGTACTAAATAAGGAGCACAACAAGATGAAAATCAAGATTACAAAACAAACCAGCAATTCTGACATGAAAGGCTCAGTCCTGGGGTGGGAGCTAGTTGTCACATATATTCTGCATCATGGACAGGTTTTCCCCCCTTTGCACAGTTCAGCCAAAGGCTTAAAATGACTAAATGCGCCACTGAACATCACAGGAAGTCCTTCCTTCCTTCGTCTATGACTTCCTATCAGTGGCCAAAGTCCCATTATTCTTCCCATCTTCTGAAGCTGTAGAACTTTCTAACTTCCACAAAGTAGTTGTCACAGTTTTTTCTGATTCTGATTAATAAAAAAAAAAAAAATCAAATAAAATCAGTAAAAACATTTAGATTGCAGATATTCTCAAGACTTGGAAGTCAGAACAGTCCTCCTTAAAGCAGAAGAGCATACGGACACATAAAGGTTTGGATTCCTGTGCTAAGCTAAAACTGTATCCTGCACTGCTGGAAGGGTTTTACTGTTAAAGCAGCAACAGGAAGTGTTGAGAGAAAATTGCAAGGAGGTCATTACAGCTACAAATTGCTCAGCTACTTTCCCCGAGATGAAACAGAAATGCAGGAGTACAACTCAGATATAAAAAAAAAACAACAGCTTCACTACAACACTGCTGAATGCTCCACAAAGTCAATCTTCCAAATGTCACTGTCTCCCTCCTCCTGCCGTCCGTACACCCACACTTCAGCCAGTCATATCACAGAGGTGTCATTACATCTCAGTCAAGAGGACTGCACCATTGCAGTATGGATGTGCTCCTAAAGAGAACATAAACAACACTATATGTGACGTGGGTGGGCTCACAAAGGCCCTGCTGATAATTGGTAAGGAAAATACAGTTTGGTACAGAAACGGCTCAAATTTTTGTGTTCAATATCTGCTGAATTTGATTAAGTGCAGAATGTTCAAGATATGTCAGTACTTCAGGAGGCAAGCCTATGTTTAACCCACTTATACTTGCAAATAGTATAAGGTTTTTATAATATGAGGTTTCATCTTCAAGGCATGTATAAAAACACCCATAATCAAACCATGATGCAGGTTTGAATATGCATAAAAAGGGACTCCTGAGCAAAACTAACCTGCTGGTTAACACAAATGTGGAAATTCTCAAAGGAAACATTAAAGGCCCACAAGAGAGTTTGCCAAGTTTTTTTTTTTTTTTTTTAATCTCTCTCTCTGGCAGCCCTTACACTTGTAGAATGGAGCACCAATGCTGTAAAATCAAAAAAGACGAATGGAGAGCCACGCATGTGAATTTGTTGACATAGTGAAGATACAAACAAAAACACTGACAGCAACTACCTGAAACGAGGAACAACAAGGAAATATTACAGACCGGAACAATGATAACTAAGTATACTGTAATAAGATATGTGTGATGTTCTAGATTTTCTTTGTACTTTTTGCTTTTGCTTTGCATTTCTTAAACAACTGAATGTGGTAAACGGGTAAAATCAAAGCAAGTGTAATGTAATTCATATTTCAGTGTCATGTACTGTAAGTGAACAGAGCAGCTTTGGAAATGCTGCAAACTTTCAAGACTTTAGCATGAAATTAGCAAACTGACCAAATTTTTGAAATGAGAGAAATTTTTTTCAATGTCTGTCTGAAATGGAACTAAATGGCATAATCTGTGAGGCCGAAACGGTAATAAAAAGATTATTCCTTATGCTTTAATGGGATAAGCAACCTGGTATTGTAATGTTGTGTCTAGTTAGCTGTTAGATTAAGTACTAAAGTAAATGTCTGGAGTATTTAAACGTGTTTCAGTTGTTGTAATATGGAATCCAAACTCAAATTCCATCCGCTGACTTGCAAGCGACCCGTGATGGATCTAGAAAATTTTACTTGGGGCTGCAAAAGAGAGGCAAGAGATCTAGACAGGATGGCATTAGTTGCATTTACCTGGAGCACTTTTGATCACATATTGATCATTGTTTCACAGGTATCCAAACTTTTTTCATATCTAAATTCTTCATAAACTGCTCTCCTGTTTACTGTAATCAAAACTAGCTGACTAGGTAAATATGCTCCATCACATAACACACAAGTAAGTCACTTTTGACACGTGATAAATGTATGTGTTAAACCACGCCAGAGCGGTTTCCATACAAGAAATGTACATAATAAAGGTTGACTTATGCTTCAAAATTAGTCAGTGGCATGAAGTAGCACATATTTTGTCATTTTACTGCAACACAGTTGGCAGATTACCTCGCCATGCTGTTTGTTTACACATGCACATCATCAGCTTTGTCTGGACTTTGGACAAACTATTATAAGGAGTTAGAAATGGTAAAAGAGAAAAATCAGCCATCAGTGCTGTGGTAGGGAAAAAAATTTGTTTGGAATCTGCTGAAAAAAATTGACAATATCAGAAAGATGAGGTATTTTTTATAGAGTAGATTGGAGGAACTAACCCTGACCACTTGCAGGATGGCAGTTCTATCGCAATTTTTTATGCTTTTAAGTTGGCTGGGCTCGTACAGGTTGAATGAATGTTAGCTGCTGGCTGGTGGGGGGATCTATGTGGGCTGAACCAGATTAACATAAGGTGTGTTTCCATTGCCCTCTAGATTTGTGCAAAACCTAAATATTGCAATAAAAACTGGTAATGGAAACACCTACATTTTGAAAAAAAAAAGGTTTTTATGCTATAATGAGGTTGCTTTTTAAATGTGTTGATATAGAAGTATATCATTAAAGTGTAATAGAAACACTTTTTTCCTATTTACACGTTCCTAGATTTCATGTAGGGGGTAATTTTATTTCCAGTAAAGATGGCATGGTATGAGTAGATGCAGGAGGAGTTAAAGAAAAAGATAGAACTGCCATCCTTGATACAAAACAACAGCAAAATGCAGAGTTTTACAAAGAATTAGAAATCTCCATCTTCCTCAAAATGGAGTCTCGCAAGACGAGATTTTTTGGGAATAATGTACTGACATAACTAATAGCTACGATTCAGTTGGAACACCATCAAACTGCATTCGCACTTTGTCCAAATTTTAGAAATGTTGCTTTTATTTTGTGAAAAACTGTAATGGAAACACAGCTAGTGTCACTGAATGAGAAAAAAAATACATGAAGCCATTTAAATGAAGCCATTTTAAGGGCATGAGAAGTTTTTTCAGGACGGAAACTTCGAAATGTTCAATTTTGACAAGCAGAGTTGAATTTTTGCAGGATTAGGCACTGCTGGAGCAGGACTTTAAATAAAAGTTAGTTAGCTGCAGCATTTTTTTTATATATATATATTTTAACGAAAATGCAACCAAATGCAACATCAATGCTGCACAGGTAAATGTTTTATTTTTTCAAATTCAGTGTTTCATATCATGCTTTAGCATACTCACCATACAGCATTAATAGATGTCAATCAAAATGTCACGCCCATCAACAGTATGTCAATGACAGATTGTATAAAGCAAAGACAAATTCAAACTCCCAATAGAAAAGAATTTTGTCATTTTTCATCCTGTTAGAAAAACATGAAACTTTTGTTTTTGTGTCAGAAACATCCAAGCAGCTGTCTGAACAAAAGCAATTAATTAAAGGCACAAAACAAAGCTGGCAGATGCTTCAGTAATGTTCTCCACAGCCACGTCCTTGGAGCTGACCCACTCGTTTGCATTGTCATACCCACTCATGTATGTGTACCTAAACAGTCACATAGCTGTAATATGAACACATTTATAATGTACTAATAAATCCAGGTTGAGTAGCCTGAAGGAGCTGTTGTAATTGTGAGTGTTTACATGCTTTTGTTGTCCTCATTTAGAGGCAGAGTGGACAAACATCAGAATCCATTGCAGCTTTAAGCCCAAATCTTCAAGCAATTTTGTCAGCTTTAACCAAGACATTAAAATACCAGCAACATTTATGTGTGTAAGACAATCTATCAAGGCCTTTACGAAGCTGAACACACCTGTGTGAGCATTATCTTCTCTCATATCTCCTTCTTGTGTGTTTTTGCTGCCATATTGTGATAAGCCGCAGTGCTGAAAGAGTAATCTAGTTATGAAGGATTCATATCGAGATAAAAAATAGCTTTGAGGATTCTGAAGATCAAATGCTCAAAGACAAAAAACATTTACTCTGTTGTATCTTCCAAGCAAGACACACATACTGTCATTGTCTCTTGTAAAGATTTTTTTTTTTGGGGGGGGGGGGGGGGGGGGGGTCCAGCTCAGAAATATTCATCCATCTGTTCTATCTAAAGTAGGCTCGTCCTTAATATTTGGCAATAGCACTTTCTTTATCGCATACTTTCCTGCAGCACTTTCACAGAAAGCAGCCTAATTAGTTACCTAAAACACACCACAAATCCAGTTTCTTTAAAAAGATGCTTTCATGTCCTCAGTTTTAAATAAAGAATAATATTCTGACCTATTTTATAGCCATTCTAGTTTATCTTTCAACATATTTAATGTTTTTAAAAGGAATTCTACTAATAAGGTTTCTGCTGTGTTTCAAATGAGATTCACCACCTGGTTTTTAAAGAACTGTTCTTCTATTTTTTTACTTAGTGATGGAAAGGAGAGATCTTTTACTACACTTAATGGAACAGGAAGCAGGACTAAATGTCCATTAAATGATTTTTTCAAGTGGCAACTTTAACATTATGTCATAATTTAATGCTCTGACATTTAAACTGTTATTACACTACAAGTTTTTTCCCCGTCTGCCACATCAGAGCTGTTACTCTGGTAAACAGCCTCTAGCTTGTGATGCTTTGAAAGATTATAGGAAATCTTTTGTATTTCATCACAATTATTGGAACCTAATTAACAGTTTAAGTAGACTGCCCCTGTGATCTCTTTGGTCACAGTTATACACAATAAATAAAATAACAAATGAGCTATATTACTACATGAACAATGACTCATACTATGGTTCTGAATATTTCATGCCTGACACTCAGTGTAAACATGGCAAACATCATTATCAAGTGTTTATTCATAAAAAAAAAAAAATAAATAGCTACAAAGTTCTGTTTTACTTTTTCTTTTTTAGGTAATGTCTCGATCAGGGTAAGACAGCAGAGCTTCCTGGTTATGTGAGCTCATTTAAAGGCCATGAGTGTCAAGAATGGCAGCAGAGGTGAGGACCCAAATGCAGGCAGTCAAGGCAGGATCGGTGCAGGTAAAGGGTTTATTCTTTCAAAACTCAGGACAGGGAACCACAGACGACAGGGATAAACCAAATAAGGATCTGACAAGGGCAAACTGAAAACCATGGGGTATATATACACAGAGGAACAAATTGAGAACAGGTAAAGTGAATCAAAATCAAACCAGGTGAGTTAATGAGCCAGGAACAGAAAACACAGCACATGACAAAAACCAGAACTATAAACCAAAAATCCTAACTAAAAAACAACATACATGATCATGACACAAACACAGCCCATGATCATGACAATGAGAAGTTTTGTTTTTTGTTTATTTGTTTTTTTTATTCAGCGTTTGTGTTACGATACATCAGGTTGGTGTGCAGGTAGTGCTGCATTAATTAAAGTTGTAATACCTGCTTGAGCTAATAATCCATCCATTTTTTCAACAATAATACAAACGTTATGGCTTATAACTTTATCTTATGATCATAATATAATTAAAACTGTTCAGAATTCATACATTCATCTTCAGACTCCCTCCCGTGGGCTCACCACCTACGGGAGGGGCCATAGGGGTCGGGTGCATTGTGAGCTGGGCGGCTGCCAGAGGCGGGGACCCTGGCTGTCTGATCCTCGGCTGCAAAAGCTAGCTCTAGGGACGTGGAATGTCACCTCTCTGGCGGGTAAGGAGCCTGAGCTGGTGCGCGAGGTTGAGCAGTTCCGGCTAGATATAGTTGGACTCACCTCGACGCATAGCTTGGGCTCTGGAACAACTGCCCTCGAGAGGGGCTGGACCCTCTTCCATTCTGGAGTTGCTCCCGGTGAGAGGCGCCGAGCAGGTGTAGGCCTGCTCATTGCCCCCCAACTTGGCGCCTGTACGTTGGGGTTTACCCCGGTGGACGAAAGGGTAGCCTCCCTCCGCCTTCGGGTGGGGGGACGGGTCCTGACTGTTGTTTGTGCCTATGCACCAAATAGCAGTTCAGAGTACCCACCCTTTTTGGAGTCCTTGGGGGGGGTGTTGGAGAGCACTCCTTCTGGGGACTCCCTCGTTCTGCTGGGGGACTTCAATGCTCACGTGGGCAATGACAGCGAGACCTGGAGGGGCGTGATTGGGAGGAACGGCCCCCCTGATCTGAATCCGAGTGGTGTTTTGTTGTTGGACTTCTGTGCTCGTCATGGATTGTCCATAACGAACACCTTGTTCAGACATAAGAGTGTCCACATGTGCACTTGGCACCAGGACACTCTAGGCCGCAGTTCGATGATCGACTTTGTAGTCGTGTCGTCGGACTTGCGGCCGCATGTCCTGGACACTCGGGTGAAGAGAGGGGCGGAGCTGTCAACTGATCACCACCTGGTGGTGAGTTGGCTCAGATGGTGGGGGAGGATGCCGGTCAGGCCTGGCAGGCCCAAGCGTGTTGTGAGGGTCTGCTGGGAACGTCTGGCAGAGTCCCCTGTCAGAAGGAGTTTCAACTCCCATCTCCGGCAGAGCTTCAACCAAGTCCCGGGTGAGGCGGGGGACATTGAGTCTGAATGGGCTGTGTTCCGTGCCTCTATTGTCGAGGTGGCCAGCCGCAGCTGTGGCCGTAAGGTCGTCGGTGCCTGTCGTGGCGGTAACCCCCGAACTCGTTGGTGGACACCGACAGTAAGGGATGCCGTCAAGCTGAAGAAGGAGTCCTATCGGGCCTTTTTGGCCTGTGGGACTCCAGAGGCAGCTGATGGGTATCGGCGGGCTAAGCGGAGCGCGGCTTCGGCGGTCGCTAAGGCAAAAGCTCGGGCGTGGGAGGAGTTTGGAGAGGCCATGGAGAATGACTTCCGGACGGCTTCGAGGAGATTCTGGTCCACCATCCGGCGGCTCAGGAGGGGAAAGCAGTGCTCCGTCAACACTGTGTACAGTGGGGATGGGGGGCTGCTGACCTCGACTCGAGACGTTGTGAGGCGGTGGAGGGAATACTTCGAAGACCTCCTCAATCCCACCAACACGTCTTCTGATGAGGAAGCAGAGTCTGGGGTAGCTGGTGCTGGCTCGCCTATCTCTGGGGCTGAGGTCGCTGAGGTGGTTAAAAATCTCCTTGGTGGCAAGGCCCCGGGGGTGGATGAGGTCCGCCCAGAGTTCCTTAAGGCTCTGGATTCCGTAGGGCTGTCTTGGTTGACACGCCTCTGCGGCATCGCGTGGACATCGGGGGCAGTCCCCCTGGACTGGCAGACTGGGGTGGTGGTACCCCTCTTCAAAAAGGGGGACCGGAGGGTGTGCTCCAACTACAGGGGGATCACACTCCTCAGCCTCCCCGGTAAGGTCTATTCAGGGGTGCTGCAGAGGAGGGTCCGTCGGATAGTCGAACCTCGAATTGAGGAGGAGCAGTGTGGTTTTCGTCCCGGTCGTGGAACAGTGGACCAGCTCTACACCCTCTTTGGGGTCCTCCAGGGGGCATGGGAGTTTGCCCAACCAATCTACATGTGTTTTGTGGATTTGGAGAAGGCATTTGACCTTGTTCCCCGGGGACTCCTGTGGGGGGTACTCCGGGAGTATGGAGTGCCGGACTCGCTTGTAAGAGCTGTCCGGTCCCTGTACGACCGGTGTCAGAGCTTGGTCCGCATTGCCGGCAGTAAATCAGAATCGTTTCCAGTGCGGGTTGGACTCCGCCAAGGCTGTCCTTTGTCACCGATTCTGTTCATAACTTTTATGGATAGAATTTCTAGGCGCAGTCGAGGTGTCGAGGGGATCCGGTTCGGTGGCCTCAGGATTGGGTCTCTGCTCTTTGCAGATGACGTGGTTCTGTTGGCTTCATCGGAACGTGATCTTCAGCTCACACTGGAGCGATTCGGAGCCGAGTGTGAAGCGGCTGGGATGAGAATCAGCACCTCCAAATCCGAGACCATGGTCCTCAGCCGGAAAAGGGTGGAGTGCTCTCTCCGGGTCTGCGATGGGGTCCTGCCCCAAGTGGAGGAGTTTACATATCTCGGGGTCTTGTTCACGAGTGAGGGAAGGATGGAGCGAGAGATCGACAGGCGGATCGGTGCGGCGTCCGCAGTGATGCGGGCTCTGCATCGGTCTGTCGTGGTGAAGAGAGAGCTGAGCCGAAAGGCAAAGCTCTCGATTTACCGGTCGATCTACGTTCCTACCCTCACCTATGGTCATGAGCTGTGGGTAATGACCGAAAGAACGAGATCTCGAATACAAGCGGCCGAAATGAGTTTCCTCCGCAGGGTGGCCGGGCTCTCCCTTAGAGATAGGGTGAGAAGCTCGGTGATCCGGGAGGGGCTCAGAGTAGAGCCGCTTCTCCTCCACATCGAGAGGAGCCAGATGAGGTGGCTTGGGCATCTGGTTAGGATGCCTCCTGGACGCCTCCCTGGTGAGGTGTTCCGGGCACGTCCCACCGGAAGGAGGCCCCGGGGCAGACCCAGGACACGCTGGACAGACTACATCTCTCGGCTGGCCTGGGAACGCCTCGGGATCCCTTCGGATGAGCTGGTGAATGTGGCCGGGGAGAGGGAAGTCTGGGTTTCCCTGCTTAGGCAGCTGCCCCCGCGACCCGATTCCGGATAAGCGGAAGAGAATGGATGGATGGATGGATCTTCAGACTCATCAGAGCTGGGAGGACAAAATTTCCCTGTAATGCTGTACCACAAAAAAAAAAGAAAAAAAAGAATTAAGTTGTCTGTTGTGATATTCCCAGAATTTTATTTACTTAACATCTGTTCCAAAATGAGTTCATAGTCTTGGATGCATAATAAATAATTGCACAGTGTGCTCCAAGCATAATTCATCTTTTTAAAAGTTATTGACTTTTTTTGTTGGTGTAACATCCAAACAATCTGACATAATGCTGTCCTCTATCAAAAAATTTTACTTTAACGTGCTCATTAGATATTTTCTTTCAGAAAGGTAAGAAAGACAGTTCTAACTTGCTCAGGGATTTTTCTTTCATGAGCTGTGTAGAACCAGTAAAATGAAAAACTAGCTCAAGCTAGAGAATTTAGCACGTTAGGTTGAAAAGACATTAAACAAAGAAAAGGAGCACTGCAAGCAGGGGTAGGCCACAGTCGAGTTATGCTAACTGGAGAATAGCTAGCATAGCCAGTAGTGCATTTCTGGTAGCAACTAGCTTATTTCTAATGTTGCCTAAAACACTGTAAAAACAAATACATTCCCACTACCACACATCCATTTGCTTGCACCATTAATTGAACTTACCCTTCTTGAAAATTGTTCTATGGTTTAAATATTTTCTCTAAATATTCCTCTGTAATGAAGGTGCTAAACAATGCATAGCATAAACAGAACATTTATTAGTTGGTGAAGATGTCGGTGGAACCAGAATGGTGTATTTATACATCCCTTTTCAAGGAATTAAAAATAAATAAATAAATAAACATTTATAGAGCACCTGGAGACATTTTAGAGCCATTTGGTGTTTTTATCATGTAAAAAACTTGGAAATGAAACCTTTCAAGAAACAGACATGAATATTCATTCAGTGACCAGACACAATCCAGCCAGCTACAACGTTTTCATTCCGTCCCTTTGAAATTAATGACTCAGCAATTTACTGAAGAAAACAACTGAATTAAACAGTCAAATATAGTCAGATGTTATTTTTAGTACTTTTTATTTGTATCTGTTACACCAAAAGTATTCTTGTGCGCTGTAATAGTTAGTTGATCCCCTGTTATATTCAGCATGGCAGCTTCAACCACCTTGACAATCCAAAACATGATTGAACGTAACAAGACCTTTTATCCTCCATGAGTCAAAGAAAGGCAATTTCAGAAGGGTGTCTGTTACCAAAGGTTTAAACAACTGTGAGCTTCATCTCCCGAATATAAATGAGTTCATATAACAGAAAATATCTTTTCCACTACCATGAGAAACATTGCCTCTGAAGCAAGGACGATATACTCTCAATGTTGCTCTCATTCAGTGCCGTGAATCTCCTTTGAGTATGCTTAATAATTAATCAATGACACACTCAATTGGTCACAATAAGCATGGAGCTATTCACCTCAGAAATGAGTATCTGCTCTGTTCATCTGCTTTGCTCTCCAGTTATTGATTAGACATCCATCCACTCAGCATCTGTGTCTCTTTCACACACAAACATACACACATTGTGCCACTCAAATTGTATTCTCTCTATGAACACGCTGCTTCCCCCCTTTTAATGAAAATGCCAGCAGTCAACATCCTAAATGTCATCAGAACCCCCCACCCCACCCCACCCCACCCGATCCCAAAAAACTGAAAGCCTGTAGTAATAACATTACAGAGCTGATCTTTCCAGTGGGAATTTTTTATAAATGTATTAATTATAAGTCATTCACAGGCTTGCTTATTTATTTATTTATTTATTTATTTATTTATTTATTTATTTATTTATTTATTTATTTATTTATTTATTTAAAAGCATCACAATAATAGTTGTAAGTCAAAATGAATAAAGTCCTTTTGTTTTGTTTGATGAACTGACCAACAATAAAAACACTCACATACAAACTCTTCTAGCTTTAATCTATTTTTACTAGTTTTTGACATTTGGTCCCTTGATCTAATTCTAAAGTTCATAACTAATGTTTTAATCCCAATTTAAAATCTAATCTTAGCCCTAAAATATGTCTAATAAAGATATATAAGTGTGCACCCATGTATGCATACTGTATAATCAGACAGTGCCACCAATCACCAATTAAGATTTTATTATTAAAAGAAAAAGAAAAAAATATGAGTTTCAGCAACTCAACCTCTAATACATCTCTTTCCACGATAATTTAAAAAAATAATTAGTTGAGGAGCAAATGTGCACAGTACAAATTCTAGTGTGGGCGATCTGTATAACTTTCACAAACACTGCCTCCGTAAAAAATAATATCCATCCTTTGTGGGTATGTATTGTCTACATACAATGCTCATTTTACTCCCCCTTGAGCTAAAGGAAGTTATCAATATGCATAATGAGTCAATCCCTTGGCCCCCATTAGAACAGAGCGTCTGCCTGATCAACTGTACTGCTGAACTCTACACTTCTTCAAATCAAGCTGCCTCCGTTTCCCTCCACGTCTCCACAGTGCCATCCTCAGGGCTCTGCTACACCCTTTTTATAGCACGTCTTGACAAACCATCTCTGGAGTTGTGGTGTCCATGTGAAGATGCTTTTCAATGCACAAAATACTAGCTGACATAATCCCCTCAAACTGACCCAAATAAATAAAAGAAGTTTATACAGAATGACACTTCTATGTTCCCTTCAGTCTGGTGCTGCCTCCGAATTTCACCCTCCCCATGTTTCATTACTGCTCACTGTGTAACCATGGGGAGTTAAGCGTTGCTAAGTATGTTTGTGTATGCCTACTGTGCTCCATCTTTACAGACAGAAAACACAGATTAAGTAGCGAACTTCCAAATCTGTACAGCCACATCATGCAGATTGTGTTTCATCCTCCATGTAAACATGGCAAACACTGAAACCTGTAATACACTGAAAGGATTGAATTCAGAGCTTAGCTTATGCTTTTGTGAATAAAGACCAAACTCTACTATTGACAGTCTTTCATCAATACAGCATGAAGCAATAACTTTAATAATCCTGGGTGTTGGCTTGTTTTGAACAACCTAGAAAAAAGGAAACCTTGGCATTTGAAGTTATTTCAATGCCCATCTTTATTAGTAATTCTTAAACACTGTACTTTTAAAGCAATACAAGCTAAAATGTTTACAGTACATATGATGGAAATAAAATGTGGTGTGTGAATGTTCAAGTGAGATCCCCAAAGTAACATAATCTGTAATCTAATTAGCTTGATGATAATTGTAATAAACTGGAACTATGATAATATTTAATAAAAATATGGATATTCCAACACAAGAAAACATATTTATCAATGTTACAATCATTTTATAAAAACATTTTGATTTAACTAAAATATATTTGAGTTGCTCTACTGGATTGAGAGCTGGTAACTGTGGAGGCCGTTAGGCTACAGAGAACTCATTGTCATGTTCAAGAAAGTAGTTTGAGATAATTTGAGCTTTTTGACATGGTGCATTATCTTTCTGGAATAATGTTGTGTTTAGATGTTACTCAGCTGGCATTAAAGTGCTCAGATGTTCTAAGGAAATATCCTTCAACACCATTACACTAACTCTGCTAGCCTGAACTGTGGCTAAAAGGCAGGATCCATGCTTTTGTTGTTTAAATCAAATTCTGACCCTACCATCTGAATGTTGAGATTAAGATTCATCAGACCAGGTACCATATTTCCTATTTTGTTGAGCCTGTGTAAAATGTAGCCTCAGTTATGTTCTTAGCTGACAGAAGTGCCACCCAGTGCTGTTTTCTGCTGCTGTAGCCCATTTGCTTCAATTTTTTATATGTCGTGTGTTCAAAGATGGTATTCTGCATACCTTGGTTGGAACCAGTGGTTATTTGAGTTACTGTTGCCTCTATCATCTCCAACCAGTCAACCAGTCAGACATCAGCAAGGCGTTATGGTCCAACTGCTGCTCACTGGATATTTTTTTTTTCGGACCCTAGTGATGGCTGTGTAGGAAAATCCTAGCCCATCTGACATGATGTCACGTTCAAAGTCACTCAAATCCCCTTTCTTCCCCATTCCGATGCTTGGTGTCATCTTCAGCAAGTCATCTTGCACATGTCTGCATGCCTAAATGCATTTGGTTCCTGCCATGTGAATGATTAGTTATTTATGTAAAGAAACAACTGAATAAAGTGGCCGGTCAGTGTGAATTGAGATTATTAAACCAAGTTATCGGTGAAGATTAACGTACAGGACTTACAGGCCTTAACAGTGACTTATAAGCCTTTATTAACTAAATGCCAATATAAAATTTGATGAGCAAATTGAGTCTCTAAGCATCATTAATTCACATGAATTGCATTGCAGAAGCATATAAAACACAGTGGCGACAGTTGTGCTTTGCATCCAGTTTATTTGACAGCCTTTTGGGGTTGAAATGTGATCATAAGGTTTAAATAATATGTGGTAAATGGTGCAAAACAACAACAACAACAAAAAAGGCACAGAAATATCTTTATTGAAAACTTTTGTCTGGCTGTTTGCCATCAAGTCAACCTCAACATCTAACTGCAAAATCAATACAAAGTCAATAGTGGAACTGGACCTGTTTTATCAATACAGACAGCTTGTCTCCCGATAGCTTCTCTGACTGTCATTGCAGAATCATTTAATGTATTTAAATGCCACTTGAAGACTGATATTGTATAACTGGAATGGTAGGACTTGGAAACTGAACATGTTCCTACTGACATTAATAAAATATATCTACTCACAAACAATTACTGAAAATCAGTCAGTGCTCCAGACGGTCAACAGATGCTTTGTGCATATCATTTTGCCAGCTAAAGAAATAAGCCATGGTTTCACTGTTTTAGTCAAGTGCTTAAAATTGAGGAAAAAGGTTTATTCTATTCAATACGTGGGGTTATGCCAATAAAATTACTAACGTGTAAAATGATGCACATCTGGCCAGCCGGCTGTTCAGATGTGTCCTGCTGAAAATGTATGGCACGTTCTGAAGAAGAGAATCAGAAAACAGCCACAGTAGAGATTTACATTTAGTATCTGAAGCTCTTATGATTAAAGCATGTCATTAAAAGGAAGTATGTGTGGAGCGATTGAAGGTGCCCTGTTTCTTGGGGTGTGCAGCCAGAACATTGGGGTGGCTGCTAGCCTGTACCGGGTGGTTGTCTGGAGGGATCCTCCGGGGCATGGCACGCGCCCTCTGCCTTTGAGGGGGATTTCCTCTGCTGTCCTCTGGTTGGGTCTGGGGTGGTCTTCATGGTGGGGTGGCTTGGGCTCATGATGTGATATATATTGTCACATCCCAGTTATTGTATATTGTATATTGTGTGATATCCCACAATATACTATATACCAACCTTTTTTGTGTGTGTCTTGCTGATATCAGATTCTTTTTTTTTCTAAATAAATAAGTCTGTTAATGAACTTACTGACCAGCTTAAAAAAAGGCATGATTCAAATTATTCAACAAATTACAGGTTTAAATATTTGTTCTTAACCTTTCTGAAAATTTGTTGTTTAATAATGTTTGAAGAAATAAACCTGAATGAAAGTCTAGTTGTCAAGGAGGCACTGTTAGAGCTCACTCCTGCCTCCATCTGCTAGCTGACTCTCAAATCAATCGGCCATCTGAGAGCCACATAAAAAGGATACTTATTACTCAAGTAATATTGACATTTCTGCACCTGGAAAAAAATCTTCCCCCAAAAACTGCTTGATTGCCTGCCTCAGCAGGACTTCTTTACAGGAAAGTTGTTATATGTTTGGATTTATATATTTTTCAGCCAATTCTGTGACGGTTCTCAACATGACTGCTATAATATCTGCAAAGCTCCAACCCTGCTTTATCATACAATATACATCGCCTGAATCTGCTGTTTTACCTTCTCCATATTTTCTGCCTTTGTTTCAGACTTTCTATCACTTATCTTTTTCTCTGACTTGCAGCCCCCCTCTCAACTATCCATTGGCAGCTGGATTACCATGTATCAATGCCATGCCAGAAACTGGCTGCCAGATAAAATCATGTTTTGTCTCATACTTGGCAACAGCAGCACAATGAGGGACAACGCCGTGTGACATTGTGAACAAGCGAGAGAGAGAGCCAGGTGTGTCCAGAGATGAGGGTGACAGGAGGTTCACATTGTCCATATGTAACCATCTGTACTGTATGTGTGCAAGTGAACAAAATTCTTGCTGCATAAATGTTTCTCCTTGATAATGTCATAGAACCAAAAACATTTAGCTGGAAAATTCTTTAGGGGATATTTAAAATCAATCCATGACTGAGTGTTAAGCCAGAGTGAGTCATGTGTGTTTGGATGCATATATACAATACATCATTGTCTGCACAAATACATCCACAGAGATGTCTGTATGTGAATGCGTGTGATATCAGTTTGAGGGTTATAAATGCTTATTGTCCCAGAGACCATCGTGAAATTGCAGCACGATGAGAAAGATTCTCTCTGCCTTGCAGGCTGAATATTGGATTTTCCAAAAAGTCAATAAAAGACCTGATAATTAAAGTGAATAAATATTCTCTTCCCTCAAAGCTATTTCAAGACTTGCCGTCTTCAATCACAACTGTGGCTCTTTTATTATTTACAGTATTGTGCTGACACACACACACACACACACATACACACACCGCCTGCATGTTATATGAAAACTGAAAAGAAGTGCACAAAAGGGAAAGTTGCCAATAATACAGACAGCTCTATTAAAATGGATTACTTCTCCCCTCAAAAAAAAAAAGAAAAAGAAAAAAAAAGTAGAAGATTTCTGTCAGGGTTCTTTTTGGAATAGATGGGCTTTTTGTTTTCAAGAAGAGGAGGAGAAGTTGTTTTGGAGCCTTCGGGAGATTTGGAAGAAGAAAGTTGCTGAGGAGGGAAAAGTAGCATTATGAGGGAATATATAGTGCTGGAGTCATTATCTGCAACCCATATATAAGCAAGAGACATTATCCTACTGCATTCTGACATGAGATAACCTGTTAACAACATAATTATCTGGTAAAAAATTAAGACTTAAAAACTTTAGAAATATTGCATTCTTAAATTTAAATTGCTTTCTTAAATAAATGCATTTGCATTAGAACTTGGAACAAAAAGCCAAGTACCTAGTTTATAATTAAAGTTTTATAAACCTGAACGTCTTAACGTACACCTAAAAACGAGGATATAAAGATTACTTCTGGCAGCCATTCATCTTCCTCCAGACTTTTTGATTTCTCATTCTTCTCTCCCAGCTCCCTAATTGATCCTTGATCCTATAATAATTTAATTAAATGATTTATTGATAGATAATTAGATTATTTGTGTACAGATTTCCTGTAGTCCTTGCCTGTCCAGTGAGAGGGTCAGTGAAGGTATCTTCCTGAATGAATAAAATAGCTAAACAAGATCTGAGTGTCTAAAAGGTAATAACTAATATCCATTACAAAAGTAAACAAGAAGTACATCTTTTTGATTGACTTATTCAGTTTACTGTATTTCAAAAAATGACAGCCTCTTCTAGAAATGAGTCAAAATAGAATTTGATAGTGTTACAGTTCAATGCTGTTTAGCCTGAATCATTAAGCTTTTCTATTCCTAGCAAAGTAGTTCTATGGCTTAAACACAATCAAAGCAAATAGTCCAGGCAACAGAGTTTAAAACTTATACTTGATGTTACCAGTTGAAGAAACTTTGGATGTTGGATGTAGGAATTCATGTGAGAGCTTCAGACAATAAATGTTTGATAAGAATCATCATCCCTGAAAAATATTGCTCTTGTCCCTGTAGTTGAGGTAGGATTTCTAGTCCATCATCTTCCCACTGATGAGTAATAGTGTCATGGGAGCTGCTCAGCTGTCCATCCCCTATCTGTTAGTCTTTTTTTATATCTCTTATTTTTCTCACGTTGTTTCTGATTATTTACCAAGCTGCAATCCTTTACACCTAGACAGGAGAAGGTAGATTTGTATTCATCTGGACCTCCACAGAATATGACAGTATAGAAGGACAGGTAGAATTAGTGGGCAGGAATATTTTTAGTGTACATATATGTGTTTGATGAATAATAGTGCATGTGATTGTCTGTCTGTGTACATCCATGTGAATATTTGGATGTTCGTGGGAAGTTTTACCTCCCTTCCACACACCCAACACTGCCCAGACAAAGTTAATTAGCTTATTCATAAGGGTGGGAAGCTGCAAGAGAAGGTAATTGAGGACGAAGCATTCTTACTGATTCTATTAGAACATGATAGTGGAGAGATTAAACTGTGTGGGTCTGGGATTTGTCTCATGTGGACATAGACTCCTGCAGCAACTGGAAGACAGACTCAATGCCTGACACTTACAGTCAATTTCCACCAGGTCCATAAAATCAAATCAAACTTTATTTATAAAGCAGTTTTCATGATGAAGGAAACACAAAGTGCTTTACATGAAAAAAGCAATTCATGCATATTAAAAATAAAAATAAATGTTTGTGTACCACCTTCCAGCTGCTCTACAGTTTCATTCCGACTCACACCGGGAGTGTGTCAGATACAGAGTGCCCACGAGTGCAGTAGGTGTAACTGGATTCGCAAGATCACAAAATCACAAGAGAATTGCAAGATCACGCGTGATGTCGTCTGTTTACGTGATAACAACCATAAAGAGGGCTGCACGTAAACAAAAGGTCACTCTGCCTGTCTGACCCCTGACTGGTTGTCTTCTAACCTGGTGTCCCCAGTAATGATGTAATATTTACATAGTTTAGCGACTGCAAGTCTGTACAGGGGCTCTTATTTTGAAATTTACCAGGTGCTTTACATCGATTCCATGTCTGTTTTCCTGTCTGGCCCTATACGAACTGCTGAGCTTGACCTGTTCCAGAAGCGTGCTCCATCAAAAACAGACCCTTCAGCAAAGAGCCGTGCACACCCAGTGTAAGCCAAACCATTGACTAAAACAGCATTAACTCCAGAAGCTGCAGCGCACACGGACCCAATGGAAATTGTCTGCCACAAAGTCAGGTCTTAACTTTAATTACTTTAAGTTTACATGAGTATAGAAAGATCTATGTTTGTTTTCACACCTAGTGTAAGTGCTAGACACAGGATGATTTGAGGACCCAGTTCTTTTGGGGGTTGCAACATTCAGCTGGTCCGAGTTTACATTCACATTGCACTTATCCAAATGAACCGAACCTTTTAATAACACATTTCCCTCTTCACCTGAGGGGGGTGCTGCATCAATAATTATTGAGAGGGAAGACAAGACAAACAACGGACAAGCAAACTCGCTCATCTATTGCTTGACCTAGAGCAACTTCTGTTGACATAGGTCATAGTCTGCTTCCTGCATTTGGTTCACTGCAAGCAAACCAAGACCTACCTTTTTAGGTGGGCTAGAGTTTGCTTCTTTGATCAAAGTTTGGTTGCAAATTCACACCTCCCCAAACGAACCAGACTTTCTGAGCTAGTAAACTTGGGTTTGATTAAGAAGTGCTGGTGTAAATACATGCGTTGTTAACTGTAAAATTAGTATTGAAAGTTAAAGCTTTTTTGTTAAATCGGGCTCTATTTAGGATTTACATGTAAAAGCTAGTTAATAAAAATCTTTCACGTATGAGATAAAGATAGCTGGGCTGTTTTAATTCATGCATTATTTCAAAATGTATTATTTCATAATTATTATAATACTTTTTGTAGATTTTTGCTTTAAAGGAACATTGTGTAACATTTTTATGTTATTTACTCACCAAAATCGATGCATATATGTGTTATCATTGGTGTATTATGACCTTTTGTGTTTATTCTAATTTTAAATGTCTTCACTTGGTGTTGATTTTCCCTGACTTTATTCATCCAAATATTTTTGTAGTTAAATGGTAATAATGTATTAACTATCATTGCAGCTAACCTCATAACAGCAAAGTGATGCTTGAGTTCTTATAATGCATTTGCAAGAAAATATGCTAAAAAAAATTACAACAAGACTTTACCATGCCACCTGTTTACCATATGAATTTATCATGTTGACCTAAAAACAGATGTTGGTTGAAATCATGTCCAGTCAATTAGACTATATTGTGTAATAAATGCAAATCCATTTGAATCATTTCCAGCAAATGTATTCGTTTCTTACACATTGAACAGATGCCCACCTCATTTTTTTGAGTGTAGAACTTTGTTCTGATTTAGATCAAATGTATATTATTATAAAGGCCTAAAAGCAAAAACTGGATGGACTCTTAACATAAGCTGAGCATGAATGAATGAATGAATGAATATCCATGCGTGTGTAAGTTGGCATCTCTTTTAAACTAAACATTTATTTCAACCACATTAAGCCTCTTTTGACATCATATTTGTCCCCAGTTCAAGCTGGATTTGACGTTTGGCTTCGGTTTACATGTGTTGCATTGTAAATCATGAAATGGGCTTTTTTTTCCCCCTCTGCCGTTATTCACTTTCTTCATCCTTCACCCACCATGTCATGTCCTATAGTTGCAAGAGGCTGTTAGCCAGCTGAATGAAGAAAAACAATCTGCAGGCAACAGAGCATTTTTCTTCCCCGATTCCCCATCTCTTCTATCAAATCCCTCTGCAATCAAACACATCAGTTCTGTCTTTGCTAATATAACCAACCCTAGCACGATGTAGTTTGGGATTTTATAGAGACACGATTGATATGAAAACCTGCAGCTGTAAATCCAGTGAATCAACTGCTGTGGTGGCTTTCATCTTTTTGGCAATTGGTTTTGTGTACTGTGCTTTTACTTTATGCTGCTGAATAATAATGTCCTTTTGATATGTGCTGATATCTTGAGACTGGTTATGTTTTTTCTTTGTGAAACCCATTCAGACAGACATAATGTAAAAAGACATATAAGGTACCAGTTACAGGTTTTAATTCACTCAGCTACATATTTTTAAATGAATGGCTGTATTCATACTATTACTACTGCAATAAGTACTGCAGTAAAAATAGTTGAATGTCATAAAAGAAAAGTGTGTGAGAACATTGCAGATTGTATGAAATAGAGTACCCCTTGTCTTTCTTAACTCTGATTCAAATGCACTTTTCTTACAACATGGCACTATTTAAAAGGGAAATAAACAAGCTTTCCTACAGTCTAAGATTTATTGCCCAGAAGCATTGTTACAACAAAGACATAATGGAGCAAACACAATTTTAATTTTCTTAAATATAATTTTATTCATTTATCTATTTAGAGGAAATTGGAATGTCTATATTTTATGTTTAAGTACTTGAGTGAAAAGTTAAAAGATAATTGGAACTTATGGATATTATTTACTGGTAAATTAACCAAAGATTTTATTGCAATAATTGGAAGAAAAACTGTTGTATTAATCAGCTATAATATTCTATTAAAGTAATTGGAAAAAAGCCATCAATAGCTTAATTGATAAAAAATAAAATGTAAGCAACAACCCAAGAATTACCCAATGTGAGTGCTTGGATAAGAGTCACACACGTGCCATAGCAAATTAAACTCCCCCTATCCACCCTGCATTGTTATAGAAAACTTTGATGATTTCTGTTGATTTTTTTTTTCTTACAAACCTGAGACAGATATCATGTTGGCGACAATGTTGAACTAAATTTAGTTACTGTGGGATCTAATAAAGGTAAAAAAAAGCCACAGCTTTGTATGAGGTCAGCTCAAATTAACAACACTTATTTAGTATTTGAGCCTCTGTAGGTTCCTCCAAATAAGTGGATTTGGGTTTGCTTAATGATGTATTAATAGGCTCATTAAACTAGGTGAAGAAGGCACTGAGTCATTTCATCCAAACACCCTGAGACATAAATAACAAGACCACTTCTGCAGGGTGGACAGATTTTATTACACAAACATGTTTAAAAAATGATTTTCTCATATATTTAATTTTTTTTATCTTTGGAAAATTCACTGAATTACCACTCAGTAACTAAAGAATTCAGATTTTATTCTTCCAAGTTAGCCCACAGCACTCACATCAGGCAGTGATTCACATGGGGTTGTGACAGGGTTACAGGGTTAGGGAATGAATAATTTCCGTGTTTGAATCATTAAGTTTCGTGCATTTCTTTTTAAAATATAGCATGATTTTTCACTCAGTCTTTAGGCTGGTGAGGGTTAAAAATGTGGCTCAGGCAAGCTTGAAAGAGACAAGGAATATGCTGTTGTCAGTGACTGCAGATTAAAGATGTAAAAAAGATGCAGCCACAAGTCTAAGTCATTCTACATTAAAAAAATATTGGTATCATCTCCATTTGTTCAAGTCTGACTAAGCTATGGCTCCAGTATGGAGCACAATTTTTGCCTAAAATAAAGTTTTTAAGAACCTCTTCAGTACGAATAAAAACAGGCATTGCTGCTTAAAAATTCTTATTTAAAAACCAAAAGCTTGGCCAAGTTTAGTTTTTTGGGGGAATATCTATGTAAATTCCAACCGGTACACGGTCCCATATGTGTACTAGAAAAAAGATCAGGAGACATTCAGAGTCCTTACTGTTTGAATTATTGATTGTATTTGTGTCACATAAGTTATAAAATGTATCAAAGATTTTTAAAAGAGGTTTTTCTTGTAAGTCCCAAGAATTTTTAATCAGACATGGACTAATACAACCACTGAGTTCAGCGTATTAGGCAGTTTGTTTATTTCTTTCAGGCTTACTGTGGCCAACAAATCCGACTCAACATTAATAAGGGCATTTGGGACATGATAGAAGTGTTCCCTTTTTGAGTAGGACAACAGCAGTGTATTTGAGTTAATGCTGTTAAATAATTATGCACCCTGGTGAACACACTCAATAGCAACTGCCACAGTTTGCAGTCAGATCGTTTGCCAACCAATTAGTCATCATGCAATGACTTTAAGCAGGGCAGCTCTGGGTGAAATGATCAATCAGTTTTGTCCTTGCTAAGCACTGAGACCCAGCTTACTAAACTATATACTGGATACTTTCAAAACTGCTTGGAAAAGGCTTTTTGTTCACTATGAGACATCTAAGTTTAGTCAGTGGAGGAGTTAAGTGTTCTGTTAGCTGTTGAACTGCAGGAATAGCAAGTGCAGTGCTTTTCATATCCATTATCTGCATTCAGACTGCACAAGTTCTCACATATGCACAAACACACTCACGGTGCTGAGTGACACAAACTCTTCAGTATTCTAGGCCACTGTCACAGTCTTGACTGAAACACCTTCACCACATTTTTACTTTATAGAAAAGATAGATTTTGAGAGCATAGTTATCCTACCATTCCCGTAACAGTGCCTGATGTCTGATACACTGGAGCCAGGTAATGACATGCAGAATGCGGAGGCAAGGTAATGGATAAAATCTATTTTCTTGTTTCGTACATGCCAATTTGGAGTTGCTGGAGAGAGCCTGCTCGGCTCGACCATCTTCGGTTGGTATATCTGACAGTAATGAGCACATCAATAAGGATCCTAAGATCTGCCTCCTCAGCCATCCTGTCCCTCCCTCCTGATGAATTGAGGTTTCCAAAGACACTCACATCTGGACCAGTTTATAACCATTACCATACAGGGCTTTTTCTGGTAGTAACCCATACTTCTAAGTGGGTGCTTTGAATGTCTGTTTATGAATGAAAGAAATAAAAATTAATGTACTGTTTCCTTTCTAAGGTTGGAAAACAGAGGAATTTTACTGCATCTGGACAATTTCTGATTGCAGCACCAACTACAACTACACCAACTGCGAAGGATGTTGGAAACAGTTAGACAGGGTTTCTTGGAATGAAATGTCTGACAAAAAATTACATTGATATCCATTTGCAAACATAAACCCACAGCCAGCAGCTTGTTTGTGTCAGCTAACAGACATGACAATTCCAGTCCATTTCTGCCCCAACAACACATTTTTCAGCCATTGCATCTTTTAAAAAACCATACACAGTTGAAAAAACATTGCAAGGTCTGGTAGCACCTGCGGGAGCATGTTTCAGTAGGATTCATGCAGATGTCAGCACATAGAGTGTTGAGTCAGTGTAGTTAGATTGCTAGCAACTAGCAGCTGGCTTACCTGAGTACCACAGTAACTAATGGAGTAAACTGGCTAAGAGATTGAAGGTTTTCACACTGGCACTTTACGTCTCATGATTCAACAAAATATCCAAACTCATTTAAGGTTAGAATTTGACCTCTAAATTAATGAGATGCACAGCTTGTATTTGGACAAAGTTTGATGGTCCAACTCTGCCGTCCCGCAGTTCCCATTGAGAGACTAGTTACCCAGCTCCGTAATATTAAATACTGACACTATAATGCCAGGTAACTGCAGAACAGTTTTGTAATGCATGAGCATGATAAGAGCCATGCAGCCAACACAGAGACATTACTTGAAGAGTCTGTCTGTGTAGCACAACTCTCAGCTGTAACTCAACAAAATAACAGTGACTTGTAGTTCTCTTGAATTGTGCAGGTGAACAACATGACTTAAACTAGTTATAGAAAATGTATTATGGCATGTTGCCTGCTGGGACAGAAGCACCATCTTATAGGGAATGCGGTTCCATCATCTCTGTTTACAACCATTGTTGTCTGATTATATTTAGTTTTGAACATGCTGAATGCAAGATCTGCTCATTAACAAGCAGATACTGTATCAAAGTCTGAACGCACTCAGAATCCGACCTGTTTTGAAGCAAATTCATTAATTCATACACAATACTGCAAACATTTGTGTTTGTTGCTGTATTGAGGTAAAAAAAAAACTGCATGTTAGAACTTTGAGCTCACAATGCACTATTTGTGCATTTGTGTCAGTGAGTGTTGGAATATTTGTTCAGCTTTGAGCATTATTACACCATGTTAATAACAAACTGGCTCACGATTCATATTTACATCTATAGTCTGAAAAGTGTCAGCCACACACTGGCTGGTCTCACACTAACCACAAAATGATGTGCTCACACAGGCAGAATTAACTGTTCTAGTCTTGACTCTCAGCAAGTCCCTTGACAAGAGAACTCAGGTCAGTGCATGCAACCTGTGTTAGTGTGTGTTCTGTGAACGAGGGTGTAGATATAATGTACAGACTAAACCACACACAAAGGTAATTGCCACACAAATAACAAGTGAAAATGACATTTCATTTTCAAATTGGATGGCAACAGAGCAGTAATGCAAAAT
The DNA here is from genome assembly GCF_017639745.1 of Melanotaenia boesemani. Taxonomy (NCBI): domain Eukaryota; kingdom Metazoa; phylum Chordata; class Actinopteri; order Atheriniformes; family Melanotaeniidae; genus Melanotaenia; species Melanotaenia boesemani. The sequence goes on from NC_055703.1 coordinate 10,994,698, forward strand.
AAAGTCATAGCTATAATGAAATCTCCAGCAAGGGCTTGAGTTGAGGTTTTGCGGCTATATGTGTGATTGTGAGCATTCATCCACTCATGCACTCAGGCCCACTGTGGGCACATCTGAGTGAAATTAATATCCAGACACAGAGAAGCCTCCAAGGAGTTCCAGCAGGGTCGGTGTCATTCAGAGAGGCATGTGCAATCAGGCACACTGTAAAAAGTGACATTTCACTTAAGCTCGGCACCATGCAGCCGGCTAATGCAGGCACGTATATCAGATGGCACCTGTCACAGTGTTCAGCAGAAAGCAATATCACAGATTCAGGTGAATTCTCATAAGTGGACCAGTTCAGATTAGCTGGTGTCCACTACAGGGCTTCGATGAAGCTTTATAGGAAAGGTTTCATGATAGTTCTGTGCAGCAACAGCTATAGGCTGATTACCATAAGGGAAAATGTATTAAGATCTGGATAATGTGGTTCTCTTCTACCAGAAAACCAATCTGATTAAATCCTTTCTGTTCACTGTTACAATTTAGGCGAATGATAAATCTAGCCTATACTGTGACTGAACTTCTTGTCTCCAGGTGACGTGCAGCGCCGGTTATTATCGCCGGTCTGCTATGCAAATTGGAAACTTATCTCCATTTCGTTGTCTTCCGTTTAATAATGATCCTAATTAAGGATTCGGGTCAGGTAGGTGATCGAGCTGTTGTTATCTCCATTGAGTAAACAAGGTTTCTTTCTTCTCATCTCTCTGCTTCATTAGCAAGCATAACACACGGCTGCTTTCTGGTGGCTATAAAGACACAAATCTGTAGCTTAGAGTGGAGACCAGTGAACACAGACATTAAGAAACATACATGGCTTTTGTTTAAAGAAGGGCTATAAAAGCAGTGATTATCCTAGGGCAACGCTTGATTTCTACACCAGCAGCAGTGTGTTTACCCCACCTCAATCTAACCTAGCTCTAGATGTTTAAATCCCATCCTTTTTAACCATGAAAGGGTTGGAAAGGCCCCTTCAGTCATGCTTGTAAATGTTTGCACTTATTTCATCACAACAAAGTGGGAATTTGCTTTATGGGTGAAAAAGAATTACATATTTTTATAGCTGCAATATCGGATTCCCTTCCCACTCCATCTCCATCAAAGAAATACTCTTGCAGATAACAAAAGAAGTCTGTGTGTGTGAAATGAAGCTATACTCATGAATATGTCAACACACACATGGGATTTTAAAAGAGTGGGGGAAAACTGACAAGATTTCTGTGATGATTTATTGGTTGGTTTATAACCCTGTTGTTAACTATTAAAAAGTAAATCTTGTAAAGACTAAACAACACTTACTATCTCTCTTCTTGGTTTTTCTTATCAAATAGCAACCCTCATTGAAGTATATTCAGATAAGAAGAGAAAACACATTTTCTTTCATTTCCAAAACTGATGAAAAGAGGCGTTCCTTCCTCTTGTATCACTTCACCCTTCATTCCCAGTCTCTGTCTTCCTGTGTAAACTGGGAATGCTTTTCATGCTTCATTAAGACTAGCATTGACTTTCCATTCAAATCCATTACCTCATATAGCTCAGTGACACACAGCAGTGATGATGTTCTCATAAGCCCATTTAGGATTTCATTCCTGCCAAAATGAGCTTCAGTGTAATTTGTAAGTAATAATGACATCTGAACCACTGTGTTGCTGCAGTTTTGTTCCTCCTCCCAGTTAATGTTTTTCCAGCTAAACCCAACAGGGATGCTCCATGAGGACTTTTTATAGGCATCACTGTTAATTCTGGATATGACCAACCCTGTAAAGGGATGCCTGTGTTGAAAAATACACATAAAATTAGCACTTACTCCCAAAACTGAGCAGATGTAATACATCAGATCACACATAGGCACAGATGAAGTCCATTTAGGTGACTAAAGGATCCCCGGATCCTCTTTGATAGAGTCTGCACAGGAGGAGATGGCCATAGCATTTATTACCACTGATGAACATCTTACCTGTACATTCTCAGACCTTTTACTTCTTAATAAGCTCAGTTCATCTGAATTCCATTTGGCTGCAATCAGCCATGGTGATTCCAGCGTGTGTCTCCTTTCCTAAGGCTAAATTACGCCTCGTACATCATCATTTCCTCGAGCCTGAGCAGATGCTCTGAGCAGAATGAGGTTGGGAAGGGTGCATCAAATTAATCTAAATAATTGTTCTTAGCTTGTTTTCTGTGGCACTGATCTCAGACACCATAATGAAGTTGTGACCTCCCATGAGCCGAGGCTGGCCGGTGGGCCCCTGCTCATGTTTAACATGTGTCACAAGCATGGTTATGTCGTTACATCTGAGATTAGGAGAGATGCAATGACAGCGCACCCCTGACCCCCAACACTCATAAATCATAAACTGCATGTTGTTTCCTCCAACCTGGTTATAAATCATGCCATAAGGTTTAGAGGTGCTGAATTATTCACATTTTACAGATGAAGCCATTTATAGAAATGTTACAGTTACGTGTATAACGGAAGCACTTGGCAAAAATGAATTAAGGAAATGACTCTTGGGATGTTTAACAAATAGGCATTAGCAGAAGCTAACAAGGTAATCCTGTTATGAAACAATACAGGATAAAATCATACTGAGCATTCAATTTTTATTATTCAGAATACAATATTGATCATTCCTGATAATCCAGTACTAAGGGATGGAGGCCACTGGATCATTTCTAGTATTAACTGAAACTATTTTGTTTGCAATTTGGTTACCTAAATCTAATAAAATAAAATAAAAGTGAAAGAACAAATGTTGCTTGAACAAAAGTCCACCAACTTTTTCCACAGTCACATCCAGCTTTGGTGACTTTTCTGAATTATCAATGCTTCATCAAGCCAGTCTCAAAAGAATATACAAAATGAGCTTTACATTATTTTAAAATATGATTTGCCAATAAAACTTGGTGCAACAAGCTTCTCCTCCACTGATTCAGTTACCCAAGCAGTCTTGATAACATCACTTCCTCAAAAACAGCCTGGGTTTAGTCATTTAGAGAGCAGAATTCAGGCTGTCCAAACTATATATTTTTAAATGAAGCCTGGTACACACATAACGATATTTGGGCTGTTTTTATCCCGATTTTGCCTCTTCCCGACCTCGATCATCGTGAGATTTTCCTGTCCAATCATCATTTGGTTTGCGGTGTGTTACGAGCCGATTTGTCCCGATAATCTGCTCCGAAAGGGGTTGTAGCCGACAATTAGGAGTATTGAACATGTTTAATATTTCATTGCTGATTTCTGAGGAAAGCCGACTACTCGTGCATTGTGGCTACGTGGGTGGTGACGTGGTACGGAATGTAGCCAATCAGAGAGCGAGCTGGCTGGGGAACAAGGAAGTAAATAAAGTTTTTTTTTTTTTTTCTTCCAACTTTTATTCAAGTAACCACATCATAATGCAGCATGACATAAGTATAGTAAACTACAAGTACTAAGAACAAGTCTGAGCAGTAACGATATGAAAGATGAAAGAATAAGAGTTGAAGGTATGAAAAACATTAATTATAATAAAATTAAATAAATAAATAAATAAGTAAATAAAAAATCGGCACAGATTATTGTTACCCCCCCCCCCCCCCCCCCCCCCTTTTCTCCCTTCCCTCACCATTCCCTTCTTTTCCTTTTTCCCTTCCCTTTCCCCCCTTCTTCATAAAAATATTAGGGGATATATGTAATCAATCATATATACATACTCACATGCACCTGTTAAATTGTGAAGTATAATTCTTTATGTTATTCAGGAAGTTGTTTCAAATAATCATCAAATGTATGGGCTTTGCCGGATTTGCAATATTTCAAAGCTTTTTTCAAAAGGAACATTTCCTTTTTCAAAGATTGGGTCAATTTTCAAGAATCTGCGTTTGTGAATTTAAAATTTTGCTATCATAATCAGATTATTAATTCCAAATTCATTTTTTTTATTTTCCGTTCTCAAACCAAATCTAATTATTTGAAAAGTTAAGGGGAAGGAAGTAAATAAAGTCCGTGTTCACACCGTCTCCAATCTGTTATTTTTTTTTTTCAGTTCTGGCTTTTCTGTTAACAATACTCCCAGGACCACCATCATTCCCTCATCCTATATATCCTCTTTCATGCTGTGTGTTGTGTTTTCCAATTGTTACTATGTTTCTTCTTCTTTGTTTCTTGCCGGTTGTTGCTATGGTTCTTCTTCTACGTTTTTTGCCGCTTGTTGCTATGGTTCTTTTTCTACGTTTTTTGCCGCTTGTTGCTATGGTTCTTCTTCTACGTTTCAACGTTTGTATGGCTCGGAGGACTAGATTGTAGATGAGTTGCTGGACAGAATCGTCATGTGTGTGTTGTTCCGTGATTACATTTTCGGAGCACACCACACAGAGTACGATCAAAACAGATTTTTTTATCTTCACGTGTGAGGTCCCGACCAGATAAAAAATCTCACAAGATTAAAAAAATCGTGTGTACGAAGAGCTCTAACAGTTTCATGTCAGTAATGTAAAGAAGTGAACTTCTTGTTATAATGACAAAATCTGTTTTAGTTTTCATTTGTCTGATAGGGTCTCTAAAAACCAGTGTGAGAGAGTTTTGCTTCAAATTTTAAGCAACTCCTTCCTGGTTCTTCTTCTGGAGACACCTGGATAAATTCCTTTTGCTTCCTGACTTTGCACCTTTTGTATAATTCTCCTGTAGGAGAGGAACTGGAGTGAGCCACATTTTACGTGGTGATTTTTTTCTTTTTCATTGTTAGAACATAGACATTCTCTCCAAGAGATCACGCTGTCACACGCATCTTCATGACCAGCACAACACAGAAAGAAGAAGGCAACGTTTCATGTATTGTTCTGTATCATGCTAACCCAAACCATGTAGGCCTATGTTACTGAAAACCTCAATCACGTATGTTTTGTTTTGTTTTGTTTTTTTTTCTTATGTCTAACCGCTATGTATTTTTAATATGTAACCTAACTGTGTACTTTTATCCTCTAAAACTAACCAGTTGTAGGTGACAGCCCTGTGAATGTGAAGGGACTTTGGAAACTGTTGGGTTGAAACACGTTTCCCCTGGCTTCCCCCTCCTTCCTCCTGTTGTGGTCCATGTTCCTGATCTGTTGTGTGTGGCTGTGATGGGCATGCTTCTCCGTTTCCCTGGCGACCAGGATCTACACCTGTACCTCATCTGCAATCAGTGGCAGTATTTATTCCTGCTTGGCCTTCCAATCATCACCAGATTGTTGGTTTACCCAGTGGAAACAGCACTTGGCCAGTTCTAAAATCAGTTAGTCACAAGTATTTACCTGAGCTTTTTCTAATTGCTATTTGTCTTCTCTTCTCAGGAGGCCAGACCTGTCTGCTGCTACCTGCCTGCCTTTCCCAGCAATTCCATTTCTCTGCTCATCTCCAGTCTGTTCTCCCCCAATGGATGCTAATAAACAATTTTCACTTGTAATCTGCTCTGTGTCTGTGCTTGGATCCTGATCTCACCCATAACTCAAAACATCTCCAAGTGTCTTTGTACATTTTTAAAAGCAGCAATCACTCCTTTTGTGATGTGACATGAAGTTGGAGCGTTAAATAGTCATAATTTTAAGACTTTTTACCCCTTTATTTAGAGAATCTGCAAAATTTTTCACTCTGAACCAAGAACTACAAGTATATTTTGATTAAATCAGTGACCTTCTGTATTTATTAGTAGTTATTTGAGATCATTCTTCTGACTTCTGTTTTTTGGACATTCGGTATTTCAACAAACTTCCTCTTAATTCATCATATTAAAACCATCCAAACTATTCAGCCCATTTATAAAGGTGCTCAGAAAAAAACTTAAAATCTTTCATCATTTCAGAAATATTAAACTTTATCAAAATTTTCTGAACCTTCAAAGCTCCATCATGCAAACTCAACTTCAAAATGTATCTCCTCCCACAAAAAAAAATCACCTGGAGACACCTTTCAAATTCAAAATGTTCACAAGACTTTTCAACTATGAACCTGACAATGAGATTTTTGATCGAGTCAAAGGTTTTTGAGAAGAAAAACCCATTCAAATATTATTTTCAGGCATTTAAAAAGTATTAAAGAAAATTCTTTAGTAAAAATTTATCTAATGAGAATCTTCTCTTCAAATAATTCTTTAAAGTTTTCAGTTAATTCAGCCTAAATCACTGAGCATCGTGAGCATTCACATGTTTTATCCTAGAAAAAGCATTTTCTGGTTTCTCTAGATATTAAGTCTTTTAACATTTCCCCCTATTTAGGAGACTAACTTTAAACAAAGTCATCTTTCAAAACCATGCACTGCATATAACTAATGTAAAGCCTATTATGCATATGCCTATTATGTTGGGCTATTTGGCTGAATTTATTAAAGAAAATATTCACTTGTCCTGTAATTAATTTGTGGCTATGTGAAAGACTGTGGCTGGCTAATTTACATTTCATACAAAGAAATTTGGTGAGAAAGTGGAACAAAACTCTTCACCTCAGCTCCATCTCTCTGTGGGCGTAGGAATAATGCTGGTGGTTTAAAACAGGAAAACAAGAGTTTCCCATTTGCTTTAGATCTTTGTCGGAAATCAAACCCCGACCTCTGCAGAGGTTGTGTGTTGCTATTTTGCCTCAGAGCAGCATTTGATAAAGTATATATGAAACAGCAATTGATATTGAAAGACTGAAAGTGGAGGTAGAGGTGAGGACAAACTCAGATGATCAAAGAGATGTAAAGCGGAAGGAGAAATGGTCCCTTCACAGGATGCATCCATACAAAGAGCTTTTATAAATAAGACCTTTAATTCCCTGAACCTTTTTGTTATTATCCCTCAGAGATCCTTTGTGGTATTTATGAATTGATAACAAAAGACAGCAGAATGTCATCTATTTATGGGCTTGTCCAGAGAGCATTTATGTACAATGCACTTACCTCTCGTGCCACGCATTTAGAAAAAACCCAGGTGCACTCATGCACACACATGCAGATTGGGCCAGACAAACATAATCTCCACTGGTTTCAACACATGCACACACACACACACATACACTCTCACTAGCGCACAGCAACACAACATCAGCTGCTCCAAATGAGGCCACTAAATGGTGTGTACCAGATACATAATGAAAAACATACAACTGTGAATTCAGTGGAAAAAAAAATATGTCCTATTTTTTTTCTTGGACTATGGAGTTTGAGAGAGGGAGAGAAAGAGAATGTGTGTGTGGATAAACAATGAGAGATCTTGCTGTTCTCTTTGCAGAAGCATAGAAACATGGTGAGAGTTGCTGTGATTTGCTATGACAGCCATGCCCCAATGCAACATTCATTTAAAAGCACAAAGCTCATTTGTTTATGTGCTTGTGTGTGTGTGTGTGTGTGTGTGTGTGTGTGTGTGTGTGTGTGTGTGTGTGTGTGTGTGTGTGTGTGTGTGTGTGTTAGGGTGCGTGTGTAAAAAGAGTACATGAATACAGAAGAATGTGTGCATTTCCTAGCCAGGTGGAATCAGACGGTGACTTTGTTAAATGACAGATGAGCTTCGAGACCATCTACATACATCATGTTGTGCTACGCTGATCAGGAAGAAGACTGATGGCAAGCCAGAGAAACCCTGAAGGATTTTGGACTTAATTTAACAAGAGGTTGAATACTGTAAGAAACAAACCAGACAGAAAAGCCTGCTTTTTTTCAGCATCATTTGGTTGGTGTTTTGCCTCCCTCCCTTTTGTTGTTGTTTTTGAAATGCATCCCTAGGTCAGACATACAAGCACTGTGCTATTCCCTCCATTTGGTCCCATCTGTTTAACATGGCACATTACTGACACAATCAACAGATCCCAGCGCAGTGAGTGCCAAACACGAGTGTACCAACTGTCACTCTGTATTTAAAACACATTTTCTTTCAACACACTTTGGTGTCAGAGAGTTTCAAGATCTTATTACCACTATAGGACACAAACTTGTGTCTAATGTGTTTTGGTGTGTTCACCAGACTGCCAGGATTTGATCTCTTTAATGTTCTGGTCTAAGTTTATACAATTTTAATAAGTAAATCCCTAGTTAATTGAAAGGTGTTAATGTACAAAATTTGAAAAACTTTACAAGCTGTAAGTAATTACATATGTATTATAATGATATTTTAAGAAAGAGACACATGAAGAGAGGCTAAGCTATGGCCTGACCAAGCACAGTTGGGTTAGCAAGGAGGAGTCTGATTGTAAGACTCTCCACACTACAAGCGCACTGGTTTATTGATTGATTGTAGAAAAAAATGATCTGTAATAACGTCAAATATTAAGAAATGCAGGATCCAGTGGTAATGATGAGAGCAGCTGCATAAATGTGTCAAATTTAGAAACTGGCATGGGTCTCTGGACTCAGTTGTCTGCCCTTCTGTTTCTCCTCTCTTTTTCCCCTATGTGTACTCCAGTGTGAGTGTGGGTGTGTTATGTTGCTCTAGCAGGTTCCTCATCAGTTCATCAGCCCTGCAGTGCATATACCCTGGTCTTTCCTTCATTCCGCACAAGATCGTTATGCATTCAGCAGTGGGACAACTGGTCTTGTAGTTTCATGTTTAACTTAGCTCAGTCTACCCTGCCTTATAACCTGTGTTTATCCTGTTGAGGACTTTAACCAGCTGCAATGCAGAACCCGTTGTTGGTGAAGAGAAACCTTCTCTGGATCTGAAAACATCGAGCCACACCCAGAGTCTTCCCAAGGCCATTCATGGAATTTCCATCTTTGGACATTCAGACCCTTTACCCTAAAACACCATCCCGTCTCAGAGCATGAGACGACTTGCTTGCTTGTGTTCTTGTTTGCCAATCTCTTTAAACTCTAACCAAGTAAAGTTATTTTCTAAACCTAACCCAGAAATATTTTATACAAATAGTGGTGTTATAAACCACATGTAGCTCAGAAGTAAAACAAAACATTGTCAGCATATCTACATGTTGAACTTGTTGTCAGTGGTGATCGTGTGGTGCATAATTGGAACATCCAAGCCCTTTTCCCCACCCCACCACACCCCGTTTCACCATATGAGAAGTCCATAACTGTGTTTTAGAAAAGGCATCTAAGTGGATTCTTAGTGACTGACCAGGAACTGATCAGTCACCTCATTAATAAAATCCCAAACAATTATAGAGTGAAAACATTTAGCTTTAAAAAGGTTTTGTAGAGATCAAGCCAGTGTAGATCCAGTAAAGTATCTTTGGGGGGAACAGAAAATGGTTCTGCATTGATGCTTCCCATCAAACCGAGTAAAGAGCTTAATTATTTCCACAAAACACAACGTGGGAAACTTCCAAAGGACATTATTCCAAAAAAGACTTGAGGCTGTAAGATGCTTTAACAAAGAACACCTGAGCACAGATGAATAGGATATTTACCTTGTTTATTTTTGTACAAGTTAACAAAACACACCAATAGCTTGTTTTTGCTACTGTGTAGACTTAAAATTTGATATTCTAAGAAGTTTTTGTGTGCACCACCAATAATCACACATATAGAAATATAGATGTTTTACAGTTTTTGTTTCTATTAAAACAATTTAAAGTGATTTATTTGCAATGCCATTTTGTAACTCAATGTCCTGTGTTTTGTTTAATATAATGATCTTTCTAGTTTCCATCATAATATAAGCCTGATGTGTTGACAATATTACTGCCATGTGCTGTCTGACGTCTCTTGAAAAATGTTCAAATTATTTTTAATATGAATCACTTTCCTTTTTTTTTTTTTTTTTGGATCTTTTTTTTTTGGATCTTTTTTTTCCTAATTTTGTTTCCTATGTTTTGTTGGTATGAACTCCTCAGCTGCCCTACCTCTGACTGCACTGGCCATGTCTGTGACTCTGAGAACCATTTGTTATGCAGGGTTATGAGATCAAGTGGGTGTTTGTCACTCCCAAACATATTCCTTCCCAGTGGTTGGCTGCCTGTGTTCATGTGATACCTCAGTGAGAAGAAAACAGCATGACAAGCATGACACCGGACATGGTCGTCTGCCTCACAGAAAAGGAATGCACAGAGGCCGCTTCTCTGATTTGCCAACAAGATGGTCAGGCAGACGGTATTTGCTACAGCAGTTTGATTCCACTGTCAGTCTTGCAGCAGCTGCTTGTGCTTTACTGCAGATAAGCAAAATGCACATTGGGAAATGGGGCTGTCTCCCTTTAACACACTCACACGCACATTAGCAGTCACAGCAGGCATGAGTGTGACCCCACACACAGTGTTCAGGCCATCACAAGTGACACAGCTAGGGCTGGAGCCTGGAGGCTGTGCAGTGGTGAAACAGAAGAGAGTACAGCATGTTCCTCACAAAGGCCAGAGGCCACAATGTGCTACTCCCTATGCTTGTCCTTAGCAGTGGATACAGAGGACGGGGAACTGGTGACATCACACGGGGCCACTCACAGTGACTTACAGATACTAATTAAGGTTTCAACCTTCTGCTCTCACTGAGTTTGACTCCTCTCCACCTCACTGCTGACTCTTCCACCCGCGACATTTTGACAATCTCTCTCAAATCTCTTGTTCTCTCCTGCTTGAACTTTCTCTCACCGCTCTGTCAGAGTGAATCTCTCTTACCCTGTTGCATACATAAATATCCTGCATGCAGTGAAGACAGGTTCAAGGGTGAGCCTTAGAGTGCAGATTCACAGCCAATATCATTTTCCTACTTATAGAAAGTTACGCGCAATATATATATATATATATAATATATTTACATAATGATGTTAAAGTTGAGAAAATGATCAAAAACATTTCCACTTTTCTTATTTCTGCCTCTCCTGTCCTTTCAATCTACATTGTAAGAAAAAGCTGTATAAATACAGCATAGAATCCATCAGTGCACCCTGTGTGTATGTTATTTGATCCTCAAAAAAAAACAAAGTCTTTCATTTTACTACAGACACAGGTTGTGCTTTGTTTTTGTTTTTTTTTGTTGTTTTTTTTTTTTTTTTGTCATTTTTAGGTTTTCAAATTGCATTTTTAAACATCTTTGACTGGTAATTTGGCTTCTTGCAGACACTGCAATGATGATAAGAGATGTCGAGTCGTGCACTGTCCGTGTGTCTGACACGGACATCTTTTAACTCTTGAAGATTTGTTTTGCTGCATCACTCAACTTCTCTGGTGTTTAATCCTGAGCTTTTCAGTCTGTCCTTTTATATTTATAGCATCCATTTTTATCCTTTCCAAACAACTGTAAATGGTCAAATCAAGAGAAGAGTTAAAATAACTTGTAAGGTCAAAGCCAGAGATACCAAGGCTCAACTTCACGAGTGTAGAAAAGGAAATATGTGTAAGAGTCATCCCTATGAGCTACTCAGACTGGTTTTACATTATGGTTGTATTATTAATAATGTTGAAATCCTAAAGCAAACTATGATGTGTTTATAGCAGTATTAGCTATACTAATGCTGTGAGAGCATAAATAAAATTGAATAATCAGGGACTAATGTGCAAAGCAATACTACACAAGTTTCCCGCCCTAAAACTGCTTCTGATTCATTTTGTCGGTACACTGTGATACATTCCTGGAGCCATCATTGCCCTGCAGCACCCTGGGGCTAACAAACAACACTTCACAACTTTACTTTCCAGCCAGCGGCAGCTGCATTATGTTTTATGGCACTGTTGCATGCCAGCAACTGAATATCATAACACAGTTTTTAATACGCACTATTGGCTGATTCAGCAAAGAAATCCAAAAGGACATTATCAGAGGTGGAAAGGAAAAGAAAGAGAAAAAGCATCTAAGCAAAAGATAACACAAGAGTTAACATCAGACTGACTTTTACTGGCCGGAGAGAGCTCAGAGAAGAGACAGGATGCAAAACGGATGCTGAATTAGCCTTCACTAAGGACACCAAAATGTGTAAATATGCTAAAGTTCATTAGTGTTGCTTTAAGCCTGCCACATATGAAAGATGGTGAGTTTGATAGTGAAATATAGATTCCTCCAATACACCCGTTTATGTTTTAGAATTGATTTTTGTGTTAAAATATTGACATTTTAGTCATTTGTGGCAAATATGTAGTTTATCACTGACAGAATTACAGCGGGAGGTAACTATAATCTAAAAATCTCATCTTGATTATAGCCATTTGGCAGAAGCTATTACTACTACTTCTTCCACCCACCATAGACATTTTTAAATAAGGCGAGGCGTTGCAGTACAGCAGCGTATCACAGCAGCATGCCACTCGTTCACTATTCAAAATTCACTCATTCTAGCACAGTCCCATGCGAAGCTCAACAGAAATAGCACTGTATGATGTGAGGGAAGACTAAATATAATCGCCACACCACAAACCTCCTTAAACATCTGAGAATAAGTCATATCACAGAATATAATGAGGTTCTGATGAGGCTGAAGAGGAGAAGAGGAGAAGGACAGGTACTGCAAGGGCATGACAGACCTCTTGGAGTCCTTTGATGCTGCAGGCAGGTACTATCAGGTGATATCCAGGTATAGATGGAGACAATGCGGGGTTGTGTAACACTGATGCTGATTTTGAGAAAGAGATTTTCATCTAGCTTTTTTGTTGATGTTTCAAATAACAGGACTCCCCCCTCTTCTTAACACTGAAGCAATAAATATTGTTGTGAAATCAGTAAATGCTACAATAAATAGCCATATTTCTTTTGGTTAAGTCTGTTGATATCCTGTTAAGGGAGGATTCACTCCACATCCACTCCAAGGCATCCCAATCAAGAGTGTTGAAGGGATTAGAGAGTGATAGGTAAGCTGTGAAAGGGCAACATGTGAAATATACCAGGTAAACTTTGTGAAAAAGAAGTTTATTTGGTGAGAGAATAAAGCAAAGGAGAGGCTTTGGTTTTCAGCTGTAGCAGCGGGCGGGTTTCTGTTTGTGCTCCTGGTTAGCTCTCAGCTGGCTGATATGAAGGAGTCTTGGCAGAGCAGTCAGCCAGCAGCCAGCACACCTGAGGAGTAAACATGACGGATGCTGATAGACCCTGACGCAGACAGATAAGCACGCTCCCACAGTCCCCCAGTGCTGTCCACAGCAGTGCAGAAACCTTATCGGGTGGTGCACCATGCCAGGCCCTTCCCTACACCGCCACCATCACAGCTACCGTGATAGGCAGACTTTACCTTGTAATCCCACCCAGAGCGTGACGTATGCTGCGTGGCTAAGCCTGGTGGGGCTGGAAGTCAAACTTGATTCCTGTGATCATTCATCTCATCTCAGTTACTGGCTTATTACATTAATATCCTGAAGGTTGACTACTACACTGACATCAAGTGTAATGATAAACTGCGGATTATCATGGAAAAATGAATGATGAGATGCCAACATTACACCAGTTATATGCTAATCTTCTGTAGGCTGTTTGGCTTTAAGTAATTAAATCAGACACACAGACTTGTTATTGTAAAATATTATTTGCAAGTGAAGGCAATATAAGTTGTAAAAACATGTATATTATCTGCAACAACACAGTTTGGAAGTTAGGTTTCCAAGCTACAACAATGATCGGAAGGTGCTGGCTCCAAGACAACTCTGGCACAAATAGGCTGTCATTCAAACAATACTAATTTGTTTTAAGAAAAGGACAAGTTAAAATATTTGCCTACAAATTACTATGGTCATTGTGTTAAAAAAAAACAACTTTAGTTTGGCCTTAGTGGATCAATCCTAAGCAACTTGGAGTATGAAGTATTTTGATTTCATGCACATTAGCATGAAGACAGGTAAGCGCTACTGACCCAGTGAGCTGCTGATTCAACAGCTTTGACCTATTGTTTTAGATATTATTAATACACTGCCTGCCCAAAGCAAAAAAAGACGCCACCAAAACAAAAAAAAAAAAAAGGTCAAACACTCTCGTTGGACCGCGTCTCGTCTGGACTCATCAGACCACATGACCTTCTTCCATTGCTCCAGAGTCCAATCCAGAGGCGGTCCTGGCTAGTTTTGCACCCTGGGCAAACCACCCATCAGCGCCCCCCACAACTAACCAACCCCATCAACACAACCAAATACAGTTGTCTTCTGTGGCTAAGTAGCAACATATTAGCAAGAGGATAAATAGTGTATAGGCTAGTTTCGTTACATGCATAATTAACGTCACTCATAGAGACCTGCATACCTTTATCTTTTGAGTGTTTCTCCTCTTCTTTTCTTCTCTTTCTGGGCACCTGATGGTTTCTTGGTCTTTTGTCCGTGATACACCCTTGACTCAACGTAACATCATCACCTTTTCCATTGTCAAACCCAGCAGATCATCAGGCCCCTCCTTGCTTTTCCTCTTAGAGTGAGACTCAACCTGCTCACAACCTCTGCAGTTGCGAGTTGATCCCCCGCCCGTCTCCCCCCTGGCTTTTCTTCTAACACACACACAACCTGTATACATGACTCTCAGCAGCAAGTTGACACGATAGTAGAGGCCCATTAACTTAACGTGGAAATTAGCCGTATTAGAAAACTGGCGATTTTTTTAGGGCGCTCGTGTCCCCCAAATAGATTGCACCCTGGGCGGTCGCCCACCTTGCCCATAGCAAAAACCGTCCCTGGTCCAATCTTTATGCTCCCTAGCAAACTGAAGTCTTTTTTTCCAGTTAGCCTCACTGATTTTCTTATGGCTACACAGCTGTTCAGTCCCAGTTCCTTGAGTTTCCTTTGCATTGTGTGCATGTGGAAATGCTCTTATTTGCACTATTAAACATAACCCTGAGTTCTACTGTTGTTTTTCTTCTAACCAGTCACGATCATTTTACATTAGGAATATTTTACAACTACATTTCTTCCTTGAAAATTATGGTTCCCCACCATACACAGTTTTTAATAATGCATTGGACAGTTATTAACCCAATTATAATCGTTTCAACATCTCTTTAGATGTTGCATGGCAATGATTTGGCCCTTCTTAAACAGATTTAAACATCTTTTCCATGACCACGGGATGTATCTTTTGACATGGTTGTTTAAGTTACTCATCAAATGACTTGTTGCCAGCTGAAAGATAATCGCCCTCACAGTAATTATCCAATAGGAGACTCATATTTGCTTAGTTAAATCCAGGTGGTGCCTTTGTTTTGGCCAGGCGGTGTATATTCAAGTGCACTGCAGCATATTGCATTTATACGTCAAATGTATAAATAAAACTGATTTGGCTACACTAGAGGCTTACACAGTGTGATGCAGGCCTCCCCAGGGGTTCTCCAAGCAGCTACAGGAGAGGATTAGGGAATGGAGGCAAAGAATCTACTCAGATTAACATGACAGACCTCTATTATTCTATGAATCTGTGATTCAATTGTCAAAAGCCTCTGAACATATCATGTAAAATTCATTTCTATACCCTGTGTGTATGTGTTTCTACTATACCGCCATAATGTATATTCACATCTATTGCTTGAGCTGTAAAGCCTTGTCCTCTGAGTTAGATTTTAAATGACAGATTTTGTGGTCATTATTTTTAAAAGGTGTTTGGGTAATTTGCTGCCTGAAGGCTACAAAAGCAAAGGGGCTAAGATCTTTTGTTTGATACGAAATTATGTCTAAGGTGCATGCTATTCTGGGTGTTGGGGAGGTGAATGAAAAACACATTGTGAAGTGCTTTGGCATTTAAAAGGCACTCTCTCTTTGGACTATTTACCCAGACTCATTACAACCATTGTGTCTGTCTTTACTTTGAGTAGTCAGTTCTGTGCCTGTTTCTCCTTTTGGAACATATCTGTTAATTTCCCCCATTTGGCTACAACACCCATTAACACATGTTATTTTTACACCTGAGCTTTTCAGCTCCTGATTGCAACTTAAGATTGTCCATTTCCTGTTCTTTGAAAGCCTTAACACTTGAATTGAACTGAAAAGAGCTTGTTAAGTTTAGACTATATAGTCTCATCCACCTGAGGGTTCACAGTTACAAGTGTATAAAGTTAAATATTTCCATGTTGAGCAGATTAAGAAGAAATAGGAAGTCAGATTCTTTACCTAATACTAACAGCAGATGAACTGTTACCCATCCCACCAGTAAGACTTCCTAAACTCCCATTTGGCTTTGTTTTTAGCTCAGAAAAAGCCAACATGATAATGGCTGAATGCCAAAAGCAGTTCACAAACAAGTAGGTGGTATCACAAAAGATTCATTCATTTTCATATATACAGTCTGTAATGGAACTCTGGCATCTTGTCTGAAGTTTAATAATTGTTAATGGTAATCTAATTACTATCATAGTTTGGTTGAATTTCCTTTTTCAGCAACATTTTCATTATGGTAAGGGCTACAAAATGTGCTTAGTTAAATTAATAACTCAATGACTAGCAAATGACTCAGCTTCAGGAGAGGCTTCGGGGATAGAGGCGAAGAATATACTCAGATTAACATGACATACCTCTATTATTCTTTGAATGCTCCATTTTACTTCTTTTAAAGAAGAAAAAAATGACTATTAGGTGAATAAAGACAAAGTAATGCAGATCTGTGATAGCCCATGGTGATTGGCTGCAGTAAAAGATATCACCACTAGCCCTAACCAACCAAAGACTAAAACTGCACCGTAAGACTCAGTAATGCTCAATTTCAATTGAAATAGGTACGCTGTCAGACGTCACTGCCCCTATATTCACCTATGGTTATAGGCAATACATCAACTAGAGGGCAGTGCAGGATTCAGAGGTCACTTCCTAATTTCAACATCACTTTCGTTAGCAATATACAAAATCAAGCATGGTGACAGTGGAGGAGGTCATGATAATGCAAATTCTCAGAATGAGACACGAAATACGGCAGCGCAGAAGACAGTGGTGGTCTTTGAGGCTCTTATATACGTTGCAGCTTCCTTTTCTTCTTTCTTTCTTACTTTCTGCACAACACTGCCTCCATGATTTCCAGTGGTACTGCTCAGTTTTCTGTGTTTAAATACATATATGCAAGCTTGCTGATGATGTACTAAAATATCAAGGAAATGAATGCAGGGGATGGACAGAAGGTTACGTCTGTGTGCACACACTGAACATAAATCAGTTCTTAGGTTGAGAATATACTTGCTTTTTAACCTCACATTTGTATAGGCAATCAGCTCCATTATGAGTGTTTATTGTTACCTCTAGTCAAATTGATCCTGACATTGAACTAGCAGTTATTCACATTCTGCAGCTTACAAACACATAGTGTTTATTTCTCGGGACATACACAAATGACACTTCAAACAAACAGAAAATATGCAGGGCAGCCATGATGAACATGTGTACACTTAATCAAAAGCAATTTTTTTACCTTAGAGTTAATCTAAAACCACTCATGAGTAAAGAGGTCAGCAACACTGATTCAAAGATATTTAGCCTACTAGCAAATCTTTTCCTAACATTACGTGATATCATATTCTGTTCGTTGGCAACCTATTGATGTTTATTATATGGTCCTTTATTCAGAATTATTGTGAGAAATGATTTTGTGAAATCATGAAGGTTGCTGTAAAGTAAGGCCTTAACATTAATCTATAACTCCTTTTCCCTCCTGGTGTCACTAGTGCTTATTCAGACATGTTGAATTTCTATTGACCTGTCTCCATTGATCTCTTTATCTGTTTATACACTCACACCAAATCAATGGTAACCTGGCTCTTACTGATCCCTATCACTCTCAATCGCTCAAATCAGAGTTTGGTCTGCTGATATCCTTTGGCCTCTAAATATGTGGACTCTGCATCATGTTAACTGGTATTGGATCGTCTGGTAGGTGGACAGGCAGCGATCAATAAATCTAGAGACGATCGCAGGATGGCAGCAGCCCCCAGCTAAGAGAGGGAAGGCCAGGCATACTGACAGTGAGACTAATGGGAAAGGTGCACAGCACAAAACAATTCACTACTGTATAGTTTGTTGTAGGTAAGAAATGACTCCAAAATCTCAGCTCTTTTGAGGTTTTTAAAGACGCCACTGTAAAATAGAAAGAGGTGGAGTAGTACATGAATCTCCCACAAGAACACATCGTTACTACTGAAATGACAGCTTTTGAAAAGCTTAGAAATCACCTCTGTCAGTTTGACTGTGGAAAAGACATGCTCTTAGCTCAGGTATCCATAAAGGGAAGCTTTTTACTTCATAAAAATATCCAGCAGCAAGTGCTGAAAGGTCAAAATGGCTGTTCATGCAGTGCCAGTACGAAGCATGCCACATCCCATCCTGAATGTCTGATGATCTGCATTTCAAATGCAGCTTTGAGTGGTGACCAGTTCAAGGGGGAAAAAAAAACAAATAAAAGGAAACTCCTCAACCCCAAGACAAAGGTCATTAACCTGATAGACTTCAAGAGTGAATCTGCATCTGAGGAGGCGGTGGTTTTCTGAAAGCAGAGCAAGTGGAACTGGAAAGCTGAGGAATTTAAATGACTCAAACACTGCATGTTTGTCAAAAAAATGTGTTTATATCCGTTGTGCACCATCTCCAATTTCAATCAAGAGGAAAATGGCCCTATCTGCAATGATGGCATGAGGACTGTGTGTCATATTTAATGCCAGTCATTTTCTGACATGTTGGTTAGTCTACACAGATTTTCTGCGTAATAGCCAGAAGCATAATGGTGATGGCAGGAGTGGGCTTAATAAAAAAAACAAAAATAAGTAAGAACTGCTGGAATTGGGTAAAGCTGCCTCCCTGGTTTTTTCACTGTGCTCTCTGATCCCCCCCGGCCTGTGTCACTCCTACATTATTCTGAAAACACAGCTGCATCTGTCACTTTGTCTCACAGTCCTCCCCCAGAGTTACCCTCCTTAAATATTCAAAAGATAGAGAAAAAAAAAGGTCCAAATTAGAAAGCCTGACAATTACTACAAACTCGACCCAGAGAGGTGTTGTCATGTTAAGCAGCTGCCACTTTTTTCAATCAAATGCGTGACAGTTCATTTTCCCTCCCGTATTAGAGGTGCGACAGAGACGGCGAGGTCGAGCAGAGGCAGGGTGTGACAGTTGGATGGCAAAGGCAGACATTTCACAACTTAGAGGCACAGTGGGAAGAATTAGCAGCCGCTAACGAGATCAGCAGGCGGGCAGCTGTTCACTCATCATCTCGAACATCTGTTTATCCCATCAAACAATTCAGGAATTCACAATAATTCTGCAGGGAGGCACATAACAAATGTTTACATGTTGCTATAGCAAAATGGAAATCATATATCAGTTCCTGCTTCTTCTTCTCTCACCCGAATGGACACTATCTCCTAAATATCAAATTTGCTGAAATGTCCTTGCAAATCTTGTTATATATTCAATCCCATGCAGAATGTCTCAGAGATCCATAGATGTGGGTAATGGAAAATGTTAGCATGGATCATATTCGGGCCAAGAATTGAGAATTTAAAGGTTAACATCTGAAGCAGTGTACATTGACAGACATCATTACTTGCAGGTATTTCCAAAAAGGGCTATTTCTAGTCTCTGAGGGACATTAACACCAAATGTGCCTATGCAGATAGGTGAATACACATCACATGCGTGCATGTCTATAACAGAGGATGATAGCAAGAAACCACCTTGTAAAATAAAGTATATGGAGTGATTGCAAAGCCATGACCTGTGTGAGAAATAAATTACATTCCAGACAGAGCATCACATCCTCTTAGCCTGAGGAGAGCTAAAAGATGAGGTCTTCTCTGACACCATTCCTCTGCAGACTGTTAAATGCCACTATTTGGTCTTTTCCATTTATGAGTAATAGTTTCTTCTGTTGCCCCTGAGCACTGCGCCTTGCTCGGCTACATATGTCAGGCCACTGGCCTCTCTAATTTACAGCAACTCTCCGTAGAACAGTTCGAAGTTTCTGCTTCATCTCTATGTTAGTGCTGCATTCCTTTTGCTTTGGAAACTGGTACTAGAACCGGGAAATAGTTGATTGAAGGTGTCCCATTTGCTGAATGTTTACCAAAAGAGGTTAAAAAGTCTTATGTTTGTTATGGATTTAGTGAGACAATAATTGGCATTAGTGCTAATACAAAGTTACCACTTTTTATTCACAATGCAGCCGTATTGTATTTTGAAGCTATGGTTTGTGAGGTTGACATAAATAATATTATATAATCAACTCTGTAGATTTTAGGAGCCAATCAGAATTCAGCAGGGGCAAATGCCCTGGGATTTAAATAACAGGTTAAAAATTATTTAAGTGATAAAATTTGAGTTTTTTCCTCTTATATATATATATATATATATATATATATATATATATATATATATATATATATATATATATATATATAAATACTCAATAGTTGCAGCCCCTCTTCCTCTGACACATTCCTGTACTGCCACTTAGAGCACATGTATGATGACAGACATAGATCTCAAACACAGCAAAGATCAGGGCTATTTATGTGAATAATGTGTTCACTTTGATTTTTTGTTTTTCCTTTTTCATGTTGGTTGGTGAAAGCTGCTCTCCCGCTGCGCCTGCCCTACTCTTGCTTCACTTTTCTGCTCTGTTAGTACTCTCCACTTCAGTGGCATGGCACGTTCAATTAGACACAGCCCAAGCTGACAGCCTGATCAAGATTGCTTGAAAGCATTCTGCTTTTCTCTTTTTGAGCTCCTCTCAAGGGAACAGCTCAACACCTCCTGTCACCTCATCATCCGTCGGCTGCTCCATGCCTCAACTGTGGGGCAACACTGCCCCCACAGGTGAGTTTAAGCCTTGCGGCATCTTGTGACTGCATGGTTGAGAACAGACTTTGATTTACTGACTTCACAAATTGGCAAATCATGCATGATGTGTGTGCCAACCACCTATTTTTCTTTTAATTTGTCATATCTAGAAAGTAACATATTTCTATCTTCTGGCTCTTTTCTGGTTTATTTGCTGAACTTGCAGGAATGTTAAAATGCTTTCTGTCAGTTTTATGTTGCACAATACAGCCAGTCACACTTCATGAGTCGATACACTGCTCTCTAGTCTGTTAATGGTATAGGTGTGCACTCACCACAGGGAGAGCTAATTGGGATGCACATCCTCTCTTGTTTGACCTTTTCTCTAACTTGTATTACAGCTGCATAATTTAAGTGCTCTTAGTTATTTTCCCATGACTGATTTTCTGTCTCATTGCATTGCATTTAAGAAGCCAGCACTGTTTCAGTCTCATCCTGGGAGATGTTACTGTTAAGTATCTTTTCACATTTGTACCAACCTGAAATTACATGGTCCTGGCTACATCTCCTTGACAATATTCAAGTTTCTTCGTTTTTTATGTGCCTGTTTTCTTTTCTCTGTATTTGTGAAGCATGTGTCTGGCCTTGGCACTCCAATCTTCTCTTGATCTACAATCAGCCTGAACACTTTTCCACCACAAAAGCCCTGTATATCTACCCTGGTTTCTCATCCACTCCTCGCCAGGTGGTTGTGTAAACCCATTTGGTCGTACATGATCCACACAGTGTTATGTTGTTCAAGTCTCTTTTTTTCCCCTCTCTGAACTTTCTTGGGTTTGCTCGTCTGTTCAGCTCCACGCCCAGATGGTCTCAGCCTCTCCCCCTCCCAGCTGAAGCTAACTACAAGCCGTGCTCCTTCTGCCTCACCTCAAACTCATCTTAACCACAATTTAGCTGCAGAACTATAACAGCATTTGTCCTTTTACACCAAATTCCACTCCATTTTTTTTTTTTTTCCCTGACGATACCATATGTCTCAAAACTGAAAACACAAACAGGTGAAAATTCTCACATATTTTGTGACATTCATGCTACGTTTGTCGCCCATTCAGTGGTTACCGCATGGCATCTTGTTAAACTGTTGCCAGCAGGAGCCAGCAGGGCTTTTTATAGCCTTTGGAGTTTAACAGCATTTCATTCAATGGGCTGTACTCATCAGCTTCTATCTAAGGGATTCCTTTGTCCATATCTGAAACCTGAAAACAAAAGTGAAAAATATCATTTCAGAAGGTTCAGCCTTTTACAGATGGCACCATGTGGATTTTGCACCCCTGTAGATTCACACTATAACACTACTGTTATTGATCTTTTTTTCTAGCAGATAGAAACTAAAACAGCAGCTCTGTTTACATAAAAGCCAGCCAGCTAAAATGCAGAAAGACCCCTGGGTTTTCTCACCTAAATTGGTAAATGAGCCACCATTAGTTATATTAACGATCCTGTTGTGATGTGCCAGCCACATGGGGAAACGTTTCTCCTTTTGCAATGAGTCTGTCATACAGTGCTTTATTATTTCATATAAGAGAGCAAGTGAGTCAACCATTTCCCTGTCACTGTGATGGGAAAATATCCTTCTTTTGTCTGTTTGGGTTTATAGATATTGTTCTCTGCTAAGGTGAAAAAAGAACTGAGTCAACAAAACATTGTGTAATAATTAGAAATGATGCTTGTACTATAGCTTGCAGGTTCCAAATGAGCATGAACTAAACATGCCTTTACTTCTGCTTTCTTTATTTTTTAACCCTTAAACTTTGTTTTTTTTTTCTTCTTCTTCTTCTTCTTCTGGAAGCTACACTTTAAACTATATGTATACATATTTGATTTTGAGCATTCTTTTTCTTAATAGAAGAATTGCCTCTTGCTCTAACAATCGAAAGCAGGTAAACCCAGAGGAATGTTTCCATGCCAACAGTGTGCTGTAACATTTTCAATTCTTTTCTTTTCTCCATAATCCATTACAAGGAGGGGAGACCTCTGCGTTGTACCTGGCAGTCAGTCAGAGCAGCGCTGAGACTTTGGGTCCTAAGCCGTCACACAGCAGCTCCCTTCTGATTTGTTCGGACTCATGTTTTAGTCAGTTTGCACACAATAATACTTTTATATACATGTACTAGCTTGACTTGCACACATGGGTGCTCTTAGAGTCTTACAAAGCCACAAAAAATCAATTTATCCACCGTGTACCACCGCTGCACCATACGTGTCACTTGGGGATAACAAAATGGAAGTGCACATCTTCCTGCTGCTGTCACCAAACTGTCTGCAGCATAAAATCCTCAAAGTGCAGCTGTAACACACAAGCTTTCACTGGCAGCAGAAATGCAGCACCCTCATTGTGTCACTAAAGCAAGAAGGAGTAAGAAAATATGTTTTAACTGTCATCTTTTTCCCAAAAATGACAATGATACTTAACAAGAAGTATAAAACTGATGATTTGGATTTAAAGCAAAAAAGGGGGGAGACGGGGAAGGTTTGAAAAATGATGCAATCCTGCGTTTTGGAGAGCAAAACCCACTTTTGATGTTTTGATTTTGAGCATTCTTTTTCCTAATATTTTATTTGAATATATATATTTTATCTGCTGTCGGTGGTTCTCCAAACTTTATGGAAATGCAAAACAAATTTGCTTGAGTGCCCTTTTAACAACACTCCCAGCAGGAGGTTGCTGTTTACAACAAATAGGCTCTAACAAACCAACTGTAAAAGTGGAATTAATTGGAAAAGCGGCACTGCATTAAAAACAGACACAATTCTGCAGGAGAACTTGGGGAAATCATTTTTCGTAAACAAAGTTGTAAAAACTCTACTGTTATCAGTTAAACAAGGATTAGATCATTTGCAGGTTATTTTCATCTCCCTGTATTTACATTTTGCACAATGACAACCTCTTTGGAATCAGGATTAGACAAAAGGTAGCAACGAAAGTTTAAAGCTTACACATATTTATATATGAACATGCTCAGGCTGAGGATTTCTGAGCTGATTTATGGACTGTTTGGCTCCTGTCATGCAGCCAAACTCACTGAAGAACATAAAATCATTCAAAAACTTCAAATTACTTTCATGACTTCTCCAATGACCCTCGCTCAACATAACTGACACACATACACACATATGGACACGCACAGAAAATAATATAGCTTATTGGAAAACATCACAATAAAGTCAAGTCAGTGAATTTTCTGTAGCACATTTAAAAACAACAGCTTTGACCAAACTGCTGTACAAAAGATGCACACAAATCCAGATAGTTGCAGAAAATAGTTTAAGATGCAATAAAAACAAATCTAGAAAATAATTTTAGTCATTAAAATAAGAAGCTAAAGGTTTTATCCTTACAGAAATTATAATAAGCTTTAATACTACATTCTGCAGTCCCGACCTGCCTGCAATACATGAGGTCACCAAATTTGTGACAAAGACTATTCCCCCTTCTGTACACCGTAATAAATGTTAGCAACAAAAACTAACACGTGAACCTCTTAACCACTTTATATCCTCAATGCTAGAAGATCTTTTTAAGTGTTGTCCGAGGGAATGGCAACATCACAAAGTGGTTAAAGCTTTAACCAACTCTCTGCTCATGTGTTGCTGGCCTGGGTTCATATTGTCTGCAATGAAAAAAGGTCAAAGTAGATTACTGTAGTTTTTCTTTTTTACATACTCTATCATACTTCCCCAACTTTTGCTTACTTATGCTAGTATCTCAGCTTAATTTTAATGTCTCTACTGTTCTGAGGTAGTGACAGCAGAAACTCATAACAAGCAGAGACTTGCTGTGTTACATAAAAGGCAGACAAAGAAAGTCTTTTTTTAGGAGGCTCAGTTAAGATTAATTACTTTCCACCATGTCCTGTCAATCGGTCGTCTTGACAGCGCAGCAGAACAAGCTCTTTAATGCAGCGGTGAAACAATTGCAGCTTAGATGAACATCAAAGACAAGACCTTCCACCTCCACAGTGATGCAACATGAAGCACTGGTGTGTTCAGCTCCGTGTGCACAAACAGCCCAGCTTCTTATAGATGCACATAAAAAGTAAGTTCCTAACAACGCACTCTCCTGGATGCACATGCTGGCACTAATAAAATACACTGCTCAAAAAAATAAAGGGAACACTTAAACAACACAATGTAACTCCAAGTCAGTCACACTTCTGTGAAATCAAACTGTCCACTTAGGAAGCAACACTGGAAGCAAATGGAAAAGACAACAGGTGGAAATTATAGGCAATTAGCAAGACACCCTCAATAAAGGAGTGGTTCTGCTGATGTTTTGGTCACTTTTGAATGCTGGCGGTGCTTTCACTCTAGTGGTAGCATGAGACTGAGTCTACAACCTACACAAGTGGCTCAGGTAGGCAGCTCATCCAGGGGGGCACATCAGTGTGAGCTGTGGCAAAAAGGTTTGCTGTGTCTGTCAGCGTAGTGCCCAGAGCATGGAGGCGCTACCAGGAGACAGGTCAGTACATCAAGAGATGTGGAGGAGGTTGTAGGAGGGCAACAACCCAGCAGCAGGACCGCTACCTCTACCTTTGTGCAAGGAGGAACAGGAGGACTGCCGGAGCCCTGCAAAATTATCTCCAGCAGGCCATAAATGTGCATATGTCTGCTCAAACGGTCAGAAACAGACTCCATGAGGGTGGTATGAGAGCCTGACGTCCACAGGTGGGGGTTGTGCTTACAGCCCAATACCGTGGATTACGTTTGGCATTTGCCAGAGAACACCAAGATTGGCAAATTCACCACTGGCACCCTGTGCTCTTCACAGATGAAAGCAGGTTCACACTGAGCACGTGACAGACGTGACAAGTCTGGAGACGCTGTGGAGAACGTTCTGCTGCCTGCGACATCCTCCAGCATAACTAGTTTGGCAGTGGGTCAGTAATGGTGTGGAGTGGCATTTCTTTGGGGGGGCCGCACAGCCCTCCATGTTCTCGCCAGAGGTAGCCTGACTGCCATTAAGTTACCGAGATGAGATCCTCAGACCCCTTGTGAGACCATATGCTGGTGCGGTTGGCCCTTGGTTCTTCCTAATGCAAGACAATGCAAGACCTCATGTGGCTCGAGTGTGTCAGCAGTTCCTGCAAGACGAAGGCATTGATGCTATGGACTGGCTCCAAATCCCAACCTCCATGGGTTAATAAATTTGATTTCCATTAATAATTCTTGTGTGATTTTGTCGTCAGCACATTCAACTATGTAAAGAACAAAGTGTTTAATAAGAATATTTCATTCAATCAGATCTAGGATGTGTTATTTTAGTGTTCCCTTTATTTTATTGAGCAGTGTACATTAGTACAGATTCAGGTCCCCATTAACAGGTTAAACTCACTGCTTTACACATTAGGTCTAGTTTTATGTCTTTTGATGGGATGACGCCCATATATTTATTTTGAATGAGTAAGTTGTATATATTTTTTTTTATTTACTGGCATTTATTTGTTAGTTGTGGCACCCTTGTTAGAGTGGCTACAAAGTGATTTGACCAAAGCAAAGGTTACATGAAATCCTAAATAGTCTGAGTTCTTTTGAGGGGACTTTTAATTTTCCCTTAAAGTCTCCAGTTCTGAAATTTTTGAGGATATTGGTCAAAAGATTGGAATGACCAAGAGAAACACCTTCGGCCTGCACCCTTTAAGCATTAAGAGATGTAAATCAAAGTATTGATGCAGAAGCTGTGCAATTTTCATCTTCATTTTTTCATAGCATTTTATTGAACATATTCTTTTGTATCAGCACGATACTGCCTGGTGTTTGATTTGCCTTGTGTCTGCTGGATCTATCAGACATCAACACAGATATTTTATTTAACATTAAAGTCAGACTATACAGATTAGCGATTAAAATAAAAATGAACTATTGTCCAAATTACTTTCTATGTGCCTTTACAATGCTTGACTTCTGAGCGTGCAGCAATGCTGCCATCTAGTGCCTAACACATTTTTTTAAAGGGACAAAAGGAAACTAATTACATCAATAAATTCAAGCCAAGATCTATATATGGAGCTGCATGGAAACCTGCCTGACTGAGGCTTGTTCAATATTCAAATTAATAATAAGTCTTTATTTGTATAGCACTTTTTAAAAACAAGGTTTACAAAGTGCTGAACAGCACACAGTAAAGTAAGGTAATAAAATCAACAATGAAAAGATATATGCACGAGTACATTTTGAAAATAAAGCAAATAAAAATGTTATAAAAAAGCCAGTCGATAAAAGTGTGTTTTAAGAAGTGACTTAAAAGATGAAACTGATGGTGCCAGTCTTATCTCCTCAGGCAGGTCGTTTCAGAGTCGAGGGGCTCGAAATAAAAAAGCCCGGTCACCTCTGGTCTTGAGTTTGGACCCAGGCACAAATAAAAGGGACCTGCCTGAGGATCTAAGGCTGCGGGAAGGCTCGTGTCAGTAAATCTGTAATGTAGCCGGGTGCCAGACCTAAACGAGCTTTAAAAGTAATCAGTAAAACTTTAAAATCAATTCTAAAACGTACAGGAAGCCAGTGCAGTGAGGCTAAAACAGGTGTAATATGTTGTCTTCTGCTAAAACCAGTGAGAAGCCGAGCTGCTGCATTTTGAACAAGTTGGAGGCAAGATAGGGATTTAATGTCAAGACCAGATAGGAGGGAGTTGCAGTAGTCGAGTCTGGAGGAAAATTAGTGCATTGATAACTTTTTCTAAATCAGGCCGGGAGAGGACAGGTTTGATTTTACTGATGGTGCGGAGGTGAAGGAAACAGGACTGGATGACTTTTTTGATGTGAAGATGAAAATTAAGATTGGAATCAAATATGGCACCCAGGTTTCTGGCAGACGGGGTGAATTTAGAAGAGAGAGGACCGAGACTCTTCAATATGGGCGATGGAGTGAGGAGGGTTGATTAAGATCATGTCAGATTTAGAACTGTTGAGTTGTAGAAAGTTTTGTGCCTTCCAACTGTTCACATCATTGAAACACTAACACAGCAGCTAGGCTTCCAGTGTCCTCTGGTCTCAGCGGGAGGTATATCTGTGTGTCATCCGCATAACAGTGGAAGGACACATTATGGCGGCTATAACGTGCCTAGGGGGAGCATATAAATAGAAAACAAAATGGGACCTAGAATAGAACCTTACGGTACACCACAAGCAATGGGGGCAGAGGACGTAAAGTTATCTATGGTGGCCGCAAAGGTTCTATCTAAAAGATAAGAGTAAAACCAATCAAGTGCAGTGTCTGTGATGCCAACCCAGGTTATAAGACGATCAATTAAAAAAGCGTGATCAATGTTATCAAATGCAGCACTCAAATCTAACAGAATTAAAATGATGCTCTCTCCTCTATCTGAGCCTAAAAGAAGGTCATTAGAGACTTTGAGGAGAGCTGTTTCAGTGCTGTGTAGTGCTTTTTAAACCAGACTGAAATTTCTCAAAGATATCATTTCCATTTATAAAACCTAAAATCTGATCAGAAACAACTTTCTCTAAAACTTTGGATAAAAAGGGAAGCTTTGAGATCGGTCTAAAGTTGTTAAAATCATCAATGCTTAAATTAGGCTTTTTTTTAAAAGAGGTTGGACCACAGCATGTTTAAAACAAGGAGGGACAACACCTTCTGACAAGGACAGGTTAATGATGGATAAAATGCTGGGCCCAACTGTGCTAAAAACGTCTTTGAGGAATTTGGTGGGTATGACATCAAGACTGCATGTGGTTGTTTTCATGTGAGATAAAACATCAGCTAAAGAGGAGAGAGATAAAGGAGTAGAATTAGTAAAACAATTAAAACACTTGGGAAATTCTCTTCTCTTTAAACACCTAAGTCACAGGGGACTGCACAATTTGTCACACTATAGGGGACCCATCTGAATCCATTAACTTTGAGTAGGACCAATATCTCAGCACATCACTGTCCTTGAATGTGACAGGCATGTTATTTCATGTGAAGGCATGCTGACTTGAAAATTAGTCCACTGCTCTTAACTGCAGTGTTCCATTATGACGTACAGCTCAGATTTATCCCCAACAGAGGGTTTAAACTACTTAAATAATCCTAATAAAGTTAATGTTTTTAAATGTTTTGTGCAACTACATAACTTGCAACAGCTCGCTCAGTTTTATCCTGGTATTAGAAAACTAAATAGTTAACTTTGCACTACAGATCATAATCCAAATACACTACTGTCGGTATTCCTATTTAAGTGCACATATTTAATAATCTTTAGGCAAATAATGTTTTTTAATACATCTGGACTGTAGAGCTGAGTAGTCTTTATAAGCAGGTTCTGGAGCTCATACAAATTTTAGAAAATCCAACTAACTTGAAACATCAGTGTAGAAAAAAAGTTATAACTTCTGTTTTTTATATATAAAAACATTTTGAGAAATTCAACTTTAAAACTTTGAATAACCACACAGCTCATTTTAACTGGACAAAGAAAAACATTTATTTATTTGCAATGCCGAATTATCCCATCTTGACCAGCCTTCCAATGATCCTTTAACTCATCCAATGAGACGTCTAATCCAGCTGCACAAAACAGAGACAGAAGCATTAACTGGGGTGAGAAGATAAACAGCATCCACTGCCTATGTAGTGGATGTAAGCAAATAAATTAAATGTATTTTAAGTTCTACTCACCTTAACAAAGCCAATGTCTTTCGCGTACTGCCTGAAGCACTGTCGGCACATGTTGAGACCGTATTTACGGATCAATCCATGACGGTTTGAGCACACTCGGCTGAAATAAAACAAAACATGCCGATTAACAAGCCAATTCTCTTGTTAAAACGAGCCCGTGGAAACAGGCAATGCGATACAGGAAATTACAGTTAGCCTATTAGCATTTGGTTCTATTTGACCAGGACTTCTGTTAAACCCCAAATCATGGAGGATGACACAGACCTACTGCATGAGTTTATACTATTTTGTCTTTTGCAATAGGTGTCATATTCATTAAAAACAAGTAATTATTCCATAATCACTGACTGGCTAACCATACAAAGCCATTAAGAACCGACTCGCATCATATGCCGCCATATTAGTGCAGGATAAGCGCCCATGTGGTGTTGATTTTATCACTTTTTTTCTATCTCAGATATGACACAAACTTCCTAAAAATTGCTCCTTTGTGAGCATTAATCGATAAGCGATAAATCAAGGACAGGACTAACCAGGAGCGGGATCCCTGTCCGAATTTTCTAGGGTGACTCCAATAGAGCTGTTGATGGCCCATCTTGTCTCTTTTCGCTCGAGTGTCGGAAAGGAAGAACGACGGCTGCGCATGTGCGAATGAGGCCTGCAGGTACTCTATTTCCGGTTAGGGATTTGTTAAGTAGCGCCCACTGCTGGCCAAAGTACGGCAGAACATCATGCAGTTGCGACGAGTCAATCAAGAGTGAATCAAGACTTTAAACCAAGGATTGTAATGGAAAATATTTATATGTTTGGTTACCTTATTTAACCTTTAACCTTACCTTAGACTATCTATGTTGGGTCATCTAGGATAAGGATTTTTTTCAGGTGAAAATAAATATAAACATGTAAGTAATGACAGACTTGTTGATAAAGTACCTACAACATAGTTCTGATACTATTTTTTGCATTCTTGTTATTAGACAATTAAGAAAACTGAATGTGGGTAAAAAATAATCCCTGAAAAGCCATAATTTTACGGAGAAATCTCTGCATGGATGTATCTGTAATTATTCTCAGTTGTTTTTTGTTTTTTTTGTTGTTTGTTTGTTTGTTTTTTTGTTTTTGTTTTTGTTTTAGTTTTTTTTTGTTGTTGTTGTTTTGTTTTGTTTTGTTTTTTGTTTTTTGTTTTTTGTCATTCTAAAAAAATGTGTGTGGGCTCTATTGTCACTTTTTAAAATGATGAAAAAAATTAATTATTTTCCATTTTTTTGTTGTCTTATTCCCGCTTCTTCTTTCTTATTATTACCATTATTTGTATGTTTGCATTTGTTCGTTCATCCAATTAAAGGTAACCTGTGCTCAATGCGACAGAGATTATTTTTAATCCCTGTGACGTTGCTATTGAGTTTCATTAAACAAGACATAATAATAATAATAATAATAATAATAATAATAATAATAATAATATATTTGCAATGTTTGAAATATGCTCTGAAAACAGTTTCAACTAAATACGATTTTATTTTCACGTTTTAGTGAACTTGATAAATTAGAGTTTAATTTTTTAAACCTAAGACCAACTTAAAAAACTGTGCAGTAGCTCTGAGATCCCAGATATTTAAGGTATGTACAGACTGCGTATAAGGGTGCCCCCCGCTGGACCAGTGCATTGTGGGACAGTGGCAGGCGGTGGTTCTGGCTCCTTATTTGTGATTTTGTACAGCTAGCCGTCATTTGCGTTTCCATGCAGCTGGCTGGAAGGTATGGAGGAGAATGGGACACCACCGTTGTAATGTCTCTCCGTGAAAGAACCTCCGGACTGCTTTGGTTTTAGGTGAGCGGTGTAAATATTGTTATTGTGTTTCGTCTTGAACGCTGTTGCTGTGGAAGAGGTTGGGTCTAGACTGGCTGCTTGGAAGTTGCTAGCTGAAGCAGTTGCTAACGCGCTGCTAGCATCTTGCTGTCAAAAAGGACCGAACCCGAAAACCCGTCAGTGTATTATTATTGAATTTTTATGTTGCTTTGAAAGCACTTTATGTAAGTGTGCGAAAATATGATAACGGTATGTCGTAATAACGTCGACCGAAGCTGTGGCTGGCATGGTACGTGTTGACAGGCAGCCAATGTCCAGCTGAGGAGAGAAAAACTAACGGGTTGCAGGCTGCGTTACCCGCAGAGAAAGATGATTAGCTCAAACGTAGATGGAGTTATGCGATTTAGCTAATTGCAAAATACATACTGGGATAAAAACTGCTAATTTGGCACGATGCAAGTGTGTGGAAACTATTCGGTTCAGGCTACCAACAGAATGACAGGTACTCTGTAAAGGTGTTGGGCATCTTTGTGTCAAACTGCTGTGGTGTTAATGAGGCATCCCTTCATATTCTTTTAGTTATTGGCAGTTATAGATTGTTTTCACAAACAGTGTTAGCACAGGTATCATAGACCAGTCTCGTATCATTTTGAAGACAGTCAGCTGAGTTTTGGTCTTAAAGGGAAGCTTCACGACCGGCTGAAGACAGATTGTAGGAATCCTGAGAGAACACTAATTTAATAACAAATGAAATATGGTGGTTTGCTAAACAGATCTGGGCAGAAAGAGCCGATCAATATTGATAACGTAGTTAAAGACCAAATGTAATACAGGAGAAAACAGTCAGACTTTTAGCTTAATTCAATAATGATATAATCAAATATGGAGTTTTCAAACCAGTGGCCAGCATTATTTTCCTAAAGTCAACCTTACTACCTGTGCAACACTACAGCATAGACGTTTTGGCCATTCAAAGTAAACCAGAGCTATGATCAAAAAATAAACCTCCAAGAAAGGATAATAAACCGAGAGAACCAGATTTTCTTTTCAAGAATCTAGGAGAAATTTCCACTGTTCTCCTGTGGCTTTCAGCTCATGTCTATTTATATAATCTCAGATAGTCTTAGTGGTGTTGACACTATATTAAACTATCTCAAGGATAAAGCTGGGTCATGACAATGGAGACAATGGAGAACTGGCAAAAATAAAGATTTTTGATCCAGACTTTTTGTTCTGATGGACTGGATTGTAAAGGGGCAGTGGTGAGATCCCCTAGTTTACATGTTAGAGTGTGGCAGGACGCTGAACCCGATGTTGCCCCCATGGGTTTCAGAATTTTGACCGGCTTTTGGATTAAAGTGTTTAGTGAGTAGCCCCCTTAATGCAACATTTCCATTGTAATCAGTATTAGTTTAGTTTAGCAATCTCTTCCTGTCTACAGTAGTCTGTAGATGTCAGCCTATTCCTGAAGTTTTGCTTCTTTAGTGTGATTTTAAAAATGTAAAACAAAGAAAAAGAAACATCAATCCTGAAAGAAAAGCCAGAGAGCAGCTGTGTGAAGTTAATGGGGCTGCAGTTAGTAATTTGTGCTTTTTTCCCACTGCTTTCCGTTAATGTGGTGCCAACTGAACATGTCAGTATCATGTGTGAGTCACCCACATGCTGTTTTTCCATTACATTTTACAAAAGGAATATGGCTAGGTCAGGTCTAGTAAATATAAATAAATCACTTTCAACTCAACACACGTCTGAACTGCTGCAGTTACATGAACAGAGAGGCACACGCAGAAAGGGAGAACTCATCTGAAACATGAGCTGTTGTTCGGAGGATCATAAAATGCATAAATATCAGAAAGGTCAAAACTCAGCTCCTCTTGGGTTTTACCTGCGATAAGTGAGTTGTACTTTCACATCATCTGAAAGAAACAAGCATAAACAGCTTAAAATCTTTGGGATTTGACGTAGCCTATCTCATGTCTGAAAGGGTCTTTGAGCGTGCTTCCAGAAAAAAATAGGAACTTTAAAATTAATAACTGCATATATTTATTTTATTTAATTTGGCTTTCTGACGTTTTTTAATCCACTCCATCAACCCAAAAATTCACTCTGCAGCACTTTATCTGGTGGATTATTTATTGTTCATTAAATCTGGTCAACTTGAAACAGTTTTGAGGAGATAAAAAAAAACACCTAATTTTGTTCATGGATCGTAAAATCCATCCATCCATTTACATAAATATGGATTTTCTTTTGTTTGTTTCATTAAGATAAGAAGAGTTATGTACAGAAGGCTAAATTGGAAATTTATCCTGGGTTTAAATTACATGAGTTTTGTATCCTGGACAGTAATGAGAAGCTTTAGAGAAGAAGATTCCTAATTCCCACACATTCACAGTTGAGATTTCATAATAACCGTGCATTAATCTACAAAGTAAGCTTATCTCAGGTCTATCTGCACTGATCTCATGAAGAAAAAACCATCTGGACGAGATGCTTTCTGGTAGGGGTTGTTTGTTTATGCTGCAACAAGAACTAGAGGTGTAATTTTGACTGGAGGTTTTAATGCTGGTCAGCTGTTCTTCACTTACCTGACCTACAGAGGCGAGAATATTTCATCTTATCCAGATTTTAACTCCTCAATATCAAACATGTTTGATAACTTAACAAGTTGTGAGTAGGGTATTGATAGTGTCTCTTTTCGTGACTCCTGCTAGTTGTTTTATACTACTAGTTGAATTTTAGACCAATCGGATACCTTCCTGATGGCACCGAGGGAAGGAGATCAATCCAAACATTTTAGCATTTTTACTCAGTTTTTTACTGTGTTTGTGAATAAAAAGATAATTTCTGATCTTTAGAAACAGTATAGTTGTGTGTGATGTGACACAGTTCACTGTTAAACATTAGTTTCATACATTATTTTGTGCACATTTGCAATATTCTGATGGTCTAGATATTTTTTAAAATGTTACTATTAAAAATTCTGACACTGTTTTTAACTATATTGCACAGACTTTACTACCATGGTGGACTCAGCTAATTTAGTTTTCTGGTCTATTTTTCATCCAGGTGGCTAATCCACTGCCTCCCAGCAACCATCATGCCTTATGGAATATTCATGGGCCACCAATGACATTCCAGCGGGATCAATGTTTACAACAGCACTTATTTTTTGCCAACAATTAGCCTCCTAATAACTTCTTTTTTTAAATCAGATTTTCCCCCTGTGCACAACACTACAGGTTTATTTAATTTTTTTTATTTTGAGTTTTTCTACGGAAGTCTTCTCTCCTTTTTGCAAGAGGCTGATCATCTATCATGAGATTCAGAATTTACAAGAGGAAGGTGGTGATACTGACTCTGGTGGTTGTCGTCTGTGGCCTTGCTTTCTGGAGCAGCGGAAGGCAGAGAAAGAACGAAAGTGCATCGTTCCCCAAGGAGGTGGAGGTATTGAGGAGGAGCAGCAGCATAAGCAGCAGCAGCAGTAGCATCAACAATCATATCCAGGTGCAAGCTACACCTGCAGTTACCCGAGCACCTGTTCCACCACCTATTATTATACAAGCAAATGACACACACCAAGAACAAGCGAAGGAGAAAGCCAAAATGACTAAGCCAGAGGTAGATAACTCCACTTTAGTTTATCGTGGCATTGTCTTCCAACTCAACTTTGACCAGACAATAAGAAATGAAGAAAAGTTTAAGACAGTACGACAGAAGAATGATCTGGTCGTGTTGGTCCAGGTCCATAACCGACCTGACTACCTGAAGCTGTTGGTGGATAGTTTGCGAAAGGCTAGAGGAGTAGAGAACATATTGCTGATATTCAGCCATGACTACTGGTCCCCAGAGATAAATAAAGTGGTGGCCTCTATTGACTTCTGTCAAGTCCTTCAGATTTTCTTCCCCTTCAGCATCCAGCTGTATCCCCAAGAATTCCCTGGAAATGACCCCAGGGACTGTCCCAGAGACATTCCAAAAAAAGACGCCTTAAAATTGGGATGCATCAATGCAGAGTACCCCGACTCTTTCGGCCACTACCGGGAGGCCAAGTTCTCCCAGACGAAGCACCACTGGTGGTGGAAGCTGCACTTTGTGTGGGACAGAGTCCGAGCACTCAAAGACCACAAGGGTCTTGTTCTGCTGATAGAGGAGGACCACTACTTGTCTCCAGACTTTATCCATCTCTTAAAGCTGATGACAGTTCTCAGGAGGGAGCAGTGCACCGACTGCGACATCCTTTCACTGGGGAGCTACAGCCACATCAGCTACTCCAGCAAAGCAAATAAGGTGGAGGTAAAAGCCTGGAAGTCCACAGAGCACAACATGGGGATGGCTCTGAGCAGAGAGACATACCAGAAACTCATCCAATGCACTGACACGTTCTGCACTTACGATGACTACAACTGGGACTGGTCCTTGCAACACCTGACAGTGTCCTGCCTGCCGTCCTATTGGAAGGTCATGGTGAGCGAAGCGCCGCGGATTTTCCACGCAGGAGACTGCGGCATGCACCACAAGAAAGCTTCTTGCATGCCTGTCAGTCAGAAAACAAAGATCGAAAACATCCTGCAGAGCAGTGGAAACCAGCTGTTCCCAAAAAGCCTCCTGATCACGAAGAGACTGCCAGCCAACGGGGCCGGAGGGGTGGCCCCACATGTGAAAAACGGGGGCTGGGGAGATATCAGGGACCACGAACTTTGCAAGAGTTATATTCGATTACAGTGACCTTAATTGCTAATATTATATAATATTGTCTCTTTTGCATCCTATATTAAAAAAAACTAAATCTTTATGGACTATTCTTCATATGCCTGTTTTATTGGACTGTTTTCTTGGATTGTTTCAAATAAAGACGAATGTTGGATTTTTGGCCTCTTTAAGACATATGTGACATTATTTAACATGTTTCCTGTAATTCAGAGTGGCTTGGAAGTAGGTTGGTAAATAGATGGTAAATGAGGAAATCCAGCTATGTGTTCATCAGGGTGGTCACAAGATCCAGTGGACAGTCCCACTGCACACATGATTAACCTGAGGATATTAATGGCACATAAATTTGCTGAGATTAGACAAAGCTTATTAAAATACCTTGTTCCATTTTAAATAATCTCCCACTTGGCTTTAATAGGTTTCCAGAAATGACCAAAATACTACAGAAAGAATGTAACTGCATGATTGGATGCACAGATGAACTAATATTTTTCATCTAGTTGCCTTGTAACAGAGAAAGCACTGCAGCCTGCAGGGCATAGTTTCCTTTCTATGGCAGTGCGTCACTGTCCTCAGTTTAGTATAACATGGAAAATAAAGCCATAGCATCTCTGCAGCATCTATTTTTTTTTACTGAAAAATAAGCAATACAGCTAGTCAAGATCCCTCGAGAGTGAAACTACTTTCTTATTTCTGCTGTTGCTATTAAAGATGTATTTACATTTTAAGTTCTTCAACCACGACTGCGTATCGATGGTTTCCACTCAGGTCAAAGCTCAATTGATTTTCATCCCTCCTCTCAGTTCTGTGCAATGTTATGTTCTGCCCTCTATTGAAAATCTAGAAAAAGTTCTCATTGAAATAGGCCTTCCACACAATTCACATGCTGCGCATCCTTTTGAGTACTTTGCTGGTGGGCTTCCAGAGACACCGCATTTAATGTGAGGCGTACATCCTCTGCATTGTTCTTTAAGAAAAACGTGTTAAAGTGTAACCATAATGGAGCCTAAGAAAGGTTCCCCACAGACCAAGAAGTCTCTGCAGGGTAAGAAGCCCCAGTTAATTTCTTAAGTGTGAACTTTTAATTCCTAATGCGGTGCTGCTGTGCTGAGGTCATGTGACTGGCACATTGTGCAGCTGCTCTCCTGGTGGAGGCTCAGTAATTGGGCCTGCTCCTCAAGGGAAAAGCTGGCTTAGAATAGAAAAGGGAATAGAGGAGATGCTATGTTGCTCCTACTTGGTCAGTAATAGTTAACTGATGTTAGAGCCTTAAAAACTCTAATGACCTATAGTCTAAGCTTTGAGAAAATCACAGAGATATTTATTCTTATGAAAAGAGTATTGTAGAAGCTAAATGTGTGTACAGTATCACTATAACCCTCTCAGGCATAACCTGGACTTCGAAGAAAAACTATAGGCTAAAAATCCACTGCAGGTCTGCAACAAAGTAATTTAAAGAAACCTTCTATGACAGATAATAAAGCCTCTGTGTCATTTTGCAACCTCATATGCACTCATTACTTTTTTTTCCATCCATTATCTTTAACTATAAAGCTTTTGCAATTCCTGCAGTGCAGCTCATTCTTTATC
Source organism: Melanotaenia boesemani (assembly GCF_017639745.1). Lineage (NCBI taxonomy): Eukaryota > Metazoa > Chordata > Actinopteri > Atheriniformes > Melanotaeniidae > Melanotaenia > Melanotaenia boesemani. Next base: position 11,032,107 of record NC_055703.1, read on the forward strand.
GAGCTCAGAGGCTTTATTAATCATTCATAGCTGCTGCACTCGTTGCTACGTAAACAAAACTTTGGGTCAATATGTGGTAGTACAAGGATGAGAGTTTCAACATTGTGGGATGATGAAAGCAGCAGTGGGATTCTTTCTCACTTTATTGAATTCCCATTAAGCAGGGCCTATTTCCCTGAAGATACAAGAGGGATGCATCTTTCTTTGCCTGACTTAATTGCTATTCAAGCCCCCTGTTCAATCAAATAGTGGCACATATTTTTTTTTTTTTTTTTTTTTTATTACAAGACATCTCACTGAGCGCCTCTCTTGATTAATGCCTACTCTTCATGGATGGGAGAAGCCTAATCAGTCAGTCAGAGTAGTTGAGTGACACCCTGACAGGCTGATCTGGCCAATCCAGCCTGTAAATCACACTTCCAAACACCTTTCCTCAGCCTGATGCCACAGGCAGAAGGTTTAACAAGGATGAGTGATTCATAAATTATAGAGTGATTTTATTCATTTAAGAATATGAAATATAAAGAGTATAATCTATATGGACAGTGGTTTGATCAGGTGATTAATTGTTGGAGAAGCATTGCAATGCTGCACTTACTGAGCAGCGGTAGATAAAAAGAAAGAAGTTGAACGGCTGTATAAGTGGGTTGTTCTACTGCTTGTCAAATGGTTGAGGCAGTGGTCCTTAAGGGCTTCTGTCCTGCAAGTTTGATTTTTACTAAAATTAAAGAGTTATTGTGTAAAACTTGACAAAAAAAAAAGATGCTGGATCCATTTAATTTGAATCAGGTTTTAAAACAGTGAAGCACCTAAAACCTGCTAATAAGGACCAGAGTTTGAAATCTCTGTGAGTGACAGGCAGCAAAAGAACTGAGCCAAATATTAAATTTGTTAATGTCTGCTTTCAGAAAAAGTTGCCTTTATTTCATATCTGTGAAGCTTCAACAATTGAGTTAGATTGTTTAATTTTCCATTTCAGCTGGGCTAGAATTAGCACGTACTAATGGGGTCAATATGATTATGTTTTCATTGGAGATTTATCAGTTATTCATTTTTTATGGATTTGTAAAAGATAGGTCAAGCAATTTAAATAAACAAGAAAACATACGTGTAAACTGAGATGAGATAAATTGAGGTTATTAACTCTTTAAGGTCCATAATGATTATCAGAAACCCAGAGGTACAAGATTTCTGCAGCTACTTAGAATCAAGGGAAAGAACAGCAAGTAATAATAATAAAAAAAAGCATTATTTGTTATTACTTATGCATTACACTAAAAGAAAGTTACTTAGGCAGCTGAATGAGATGGAGCTTATTATGAGCCATCCTACCACAATTAATGATTATTTTCTCCATGAACGGATTGATTCAAAATGAAGCCTAAAGAGACGCATGCATGTATTGTTCATCCAGAGGTCCAAATCTCATTACTTTGGGTTGTGGTGAATTTCCTTTTCTGTGAAGCTAAAGATAAAAGGATAATTCATTAAATGTTAACATTTAATAATGTACTTGTATTTCTTTGCACGAAAACAAGGGAAAATAAATGGGAATTTACATTATTTATAGGTTATTTTGCTATTATTTTACTGGTCTGGCCCATTCAATATAAAATGTGGCCCCTAAACTGAGTTGCACACCCCCTGCTCTAGAGGTAAAGCTTGAAAATAAATTACAAAGTGCCCCATTGTCAGGGCTACATGGAGGCACGGTCTCATGTGGTGAATAAACAGTAAACACAAATGTAACACGTTTCTGTCAAAGGTGTTTTAATAGGTGTCACATGAAGGAAAAAAAACCCTCCTCAGTCCTGTGTGGGTGCTTGATAAACACCCTCATCTCAAGCACCCACAGCGCCATCTAGTGCCGACATTCAGTCAGTTAGAAATCAACACAGTGTCAAGTTTGTTCACAGGTTCAGGAATCTTAACTCGCAATAACAGGAATTGAGAGATTTCAGCCCTGCCTGAAGAACACATTTGTAAGACGTGTTTGTGTGAATTTATAAGCATGTTGCAGGATTGGGTAAAAGCCTACGTGGGCTGAGTGGGGGGATATTCTGCCTGCGTTAGTCTTCCTGTGGTTTACCTGAGCTTGGAGTGATGGCTGCATCTGTGCCTGGAACCTGCATAGACAGGCTGGCTTGCATTCAGCACTATCTGTTAGATAAGAGGATCCCGACATTTCTATACCAAATGTTTCATTAATAAAAATACACCTGAATTCTCTTTATATACAGGAGAAAGAAACATGATCATCTGCATATTCAAGATTCATTTTAATATTTGACTTTCTGTATTAGAAATATCACTATTTTCTGAAATGAAAATCTTTGAACTAATGTCATAATGTAATAATTTCACCCTTAAATCATCAAAGTACAATATTTACATATATTACAGAGCCCATTTAATCAGAAACAATATTAAAATAAATGTTCAATAGATACAAAGGTTTTTTTTCTCTATTTTATACACACACACACACACACCTTGTCAAGGACTCCTGACACACTCCAAAAATGTAAAGCCATTCTCCCCAAACTTTTTTTTAAGTGCAAACAATTTTCATATAAAAAACTATGACTGCAGCATCCAGCGTAGAGACCGAGAGCAAGAACGAGCCGTTCCCCCCAGCAAGTGCTTCCAAAGCTGACGTCAAAATCTTTTACTTCTTTTGCGCCGCCATGAATTTAAAAGGGGGAGAAAAAAAAAAAAAAAAATAGGAAAAAAAATATGTGCAAAATTCAAGTGTGATACCTCAGATCCTAACATTTCTAAGTGAAGCTTCTCTTGAGCCAACGATTGAGGACTTTTAATCTTGTCTGCATGTGGTTGCACATGAGATGGGAACGAGAAGAAAGACTTGGTGTTGGGGAGATGCTGCTGCTCCAGAACAATCCCTCATCTTTATCCCTTTTATCAGTGAATACATGAGAACACAAGGTGTTGAACTGAGTCCATACGCAAGGTTAGGTTGAGGTATCATCACTACACTGTGTCTAGTCTCTGAAGATCTACAGGCACAAGAGATTGGGTAATAGTTTATTTAGTTTTTTTTTTCTTTAGACTAGACACAATTTGATATGACCAAACACATAACTGAGCCAGTCAAACCCTCTCACCTACCTCCTGAATTATTTAAAGCTTGCCCTCTTTCTTCCAATAGCACCCGCATGAAGAAGAGTTTTGTTTCTAACCCTGGCTTGGCCAAAATCTGTTGTCTTAAAATGAGCAGTAACACAAAGACGACGACTGGGTGGCTGCAGCCATGAGGATGACGGTGACACCGAATGTCACGTGGTGTGTGAGAGCATGTGAAGACGCGCTGCAGGGACTCGGTCTCAGACCATTAGTCATCCTCGTCTCTGATACACGGAGCAGCCGCTAGCAGCATCAGCACTGGGGCTATACCACTGTTCCACTGGGAGAGTTGGCTGGGTTGTTTTGAGATGATAGCAATCCCTGTGGAGAAACAGACGTGGTGAACACAGGAATACAGTACCAGAAGCAAAACAGTGAGGGCATTAGGATTAACCCTTAAAACTCTGCTAGATTACCGGCGCCCCCTGAGCACTATAGCAACCATTTCTCAGGAACGGTAGTGTGCAACCTTGTGGGGTAAATTGTGATCAATAATTTACCCTTTAGGTGATCTATGGGAGTTATCCAGGCATTTATATCCTAACCAGGAGGTTTACAATCCAGCTGCAAAATGAGTGTTTATTTGGAGACTCAATATGGTAAATCCACAATGAGTAATCCATAGTAACACCATTAATATCACATTTTCATCATTAAAAAAAATAAATAAATAGACTGCCATCATCTCTATTTTGACCTGGAAATTATAATAGAGCCAATTTCTGCCAAACTTGTGAACAATTAAGATAGCTTAAATTGAAATACTGTACAATTAGAAGCAGCTAAAGATCAACAAAGGATAATATGTCTGTATGAAAGGAAAAAAAATAATGATCTGGATTAAAGAGAAGAAGTTTTTGACACATGGTGGTGGGAAAAAAAAATAGGCTGAGGTGGAGTTAGTTCTGTGAGTATAGTAGGTAAATAGTAACATAAATAACTGTAAATAGCAAAAAAAATAAAAAAATAAAAAAATACTTGGAGGAAAAAGTGTAAATATGTAAAACGTCTGTTGTGTGTTTGTTTTAATGCAAAGATTGTTTTCTCCTGAAAGCTTAGACTTGAGAGAATGATACACTGATAAGAAAAGGCTGGGTACTGTTATTCTGTGTGTTTTTTCTACAAAGTACTATTAGTAATAAATAAATTCAGTTTTTTCTCTTTTGTTTATGGTGCCACATCTATTAATACACTCAATAGCATAATTTTAGCCTCTTAATCATACAACAGAGGCAGTCCTGAAAAAAATAATGTCTGTATCTGCACTCTGCTAAAATGGGTTGAGCTTTTACATGCATTTTTATATAAAAAAAAAAAAAAAAAAAAAGACAGGCAGACCAAAAATAGCTACAAAAAAGGGCCCTGGAGTTTTAAGGGTTAATGTCAGAGATGATGTGTTAACCAGCTAAATGTTCCCGATATAGATTTATAACCTCTGCCTGGTAAATATTTTAAAATGTCTACATGACAGTATCACGACTCACCACTTTCCCAGGCCTTGCCCATGTGCAAATGAAACCCTCCTGACAAGCTGTTACCAGACAGTCCTCCAGAAAGATTAACACAGTGAGTCTTTCGTGAGCGATCTTCTTGCACACCAACGGTTCTAGCAGTGGTACTTCCTCCATGCGTGGGCACAACGTCGTGCCCAGAGTCTTAGCTGCCTCAGCTTTTGCCGTCCGTGACGAGCTGAGCTGGTTCAGCTTATCGCTGCTCTTGCTGCTGATGTGGCCCATGCTGTGGTTGCGCTTGTGGTCCTTCTCATGGCGCTCCTTGCGCGAGTCGTGCAAAGACAGTGTGGCAAACTTGCTGACGCTGGTGGTGATGAAAGCGCTGTCGATGATGCTGTTGCCCTTGGTGCTGCTGCTGTTGCTGTTACTGCTGCTGCCTGTGTGGCTGTTGGGGGTGCTACCCCCTGCTGGGTTGGAAGTGTGAGGCAGGCTGTTGGACCGAGGCAGGCTGCCAGGGAGGGAGTTTGCAGGGTCGCCACTAGTGCTACTATTGCTTGCGCTGTCTTTACCATTGGTTCCACTGGAATTGGTGGTGATGGATACTGTAGTTGTAGTTTGTCCAGTGCCTTGAGGGTTTGTGGCAACATTAGTGTGAGTCCTAGTTCGTGATAATGGAAGGTGAGGAAAGAGAATGTCTTCTGTAAGATCCCACAGACACAGCTGAGTATCCTGTCCCACTGAGCCAAATCTGTAGGTCACACTGACAGGTCGACTGTCTGTAGAGTTTCTCTTAGAAAGGCGGGAGTGAGAGCTGTTTGCTCTGTCTCTGCCCGCTCCAAAATGAATCTGCTCATGGAAGTCCTCATCACTGCCACTGAACTCAGCAGGGGGGTCACCACCCTCAACACTGGTAGTGCAGTGGTCGAATGCCACCACACTCACCCATGATTTGTGACCATGCCCCCGAGCAATGACTCTGCAGTCCAGAAACGACCACACAGACACCAGGTCGTCCTCCCCTCCTGCCACAATATACCGTCCATCTGGGCTCCAGCACACGCACAGTAAGCCACCAAAGTAGCTCTTCATCGTTCCGTGGAGCTCTGCAGCATCAAAGCCGAAAACTCGCAGGAAGCCATCTTGGCTTGCACAAGCCAGGAACTTGCCATCCGGGGAGAAAGCAAACTCATTGAGCGCCCCTTCACCGACCGTCCAGCGCAGCAGCGGGTTACGGGCCGTCTTGCTCTTGCATGTATGCACGGCATAGTTTTCTCCCTGCTTGAGGAGCTGATATTGGGGTGCCGTGGTGCCACAGGTGTTTTCGACGTTGTACAAGTACATGCTGCCACTGGAGTGAGCCACAAGAAAGAGGCTTTCTGAACCAGGAACCCATCGTACACATGTAACTCTGGACTTGTCAATAAGTCTCTGGAAGGAGAGGCAGGAAAGAAATTGAGAAAAACTAATGCAATGCAAAAACGATTAAATATCTAGTCTGTTTCAAAAGATGCAAGTTGGCTTTCTTTAAAGTGATGTTGACTGGAACCCACCTCCTCATTGAAGAGTTTGCTGGTTTCCTTCTTGATTGGGTCTATGAGTTGCACCTGGCCTGCTGAGAAGCCCACTAGCAGGGAGACACTTTCTGCCGTCGCTGTGAGGGGGTTAAAATCGTGACATGTAGGCTGCGTTCCTTTGTATATCCTCTTGTCTATGGGCTTGCTAAGATCAGCAGCCTACAATGATAAATATAAACATAATATAAAGATTTAAAAGTTTTAGTATGTTTTTTTTCATAGCATTTTACTGATGAAAAACAAATTATTTGTTGCAGCTTGTAGACATTATTAGCTAGAAATAGAGGAAGTGTAATTTGGAAAAATTAGACATTTCTGGCAGCTTAATGCTTTGCAAAGGGTCAAGAGAGAAAGTTTGTTGTTTCTGCAACTACAAATGATTGCTATTTTTTAAAAGCTAGTTCAACTAATTAATAAATATTCAGACAACAGTAATGACCTAAAACATTAAACAAGCTGGGTCTGGATTCTTCCATGCACTGCAGTTTGACTCTGTAGATAAGTTAAGATGTCCCCTCCCTCTATTATAAGTGGGTTATCCATGGAGTGTGCAACAATCATCCAGCATGAATAACACCTATACTGTCCTGCTGTGACTTTCATGAAGCAGCATGAGTTTTTCTTTTTCCTTGTTTTTTGGTCAGTAGAACAGCTTTAAACACTGCAGGTGGAAAACAGTTCTGAAAAAAGATCTGTCTTAAATTATATTAAAAAACTGAAATTTATTTTCTTTTCCATCACACACCGTCAGCCATAAGTACTTAACTGGCTAAAATCACTGTCCCTAATTTGTCTGCAAGGCTGCTCAAAAGGTCTTCCATCCACCTCTTAAAAACCTGAAACACCACCTCTAAACATTAAAACTAGTATACCTATATTTTGCATCAGGCGTTAGAGGATTGATTGGAAAACGTATGGTTTTATCTGTAGCATTTAAAATGTCTTTGACAGGAACTGCCTGTGTTGTAAGTAAATGAAAGAATAAATCAGTTTAGCATCTCAAATGAGATCTTTAGGATAATTTGTCTGTACTACTATAAGTAATAAAGTTGCATCTGTTTAAAACTGAAGCAAAACCAATGCTGTTGTTGTGCTTCGTGGAAAAATACTCTGAAAACCAATATAAGAGGCCAAACTATGACACCTACGTAAAACTCCAACACATTATCATTTGAATCTAAAATCAAAAGAACACTCAGCTAACATGAGTATATTCATTCTGAGTAGTCTAAAATCAGATGCTCTGTTTACACCATAGATCATTTGAATTTCTATATTTTAAATAGCCGCTGGTGTATTATTACACTCATTAGCAAATTACAACAGAAAAGCATTAAGAGTTCTTACTGGGAAGCTTGCCTGCCACTGGATGCTCTTCCAGGGACAAACGCATCATCAGCATCATCGCCTGTGTCACAGCTACAGTCCCTAATTTTCAAGACCAAACTGACGGTATGCAACCAAACAGTAGCTCACATTGCATCGCATCCAAACTCTGACAGTAAAGTATACACATCATTACACTGTGAGTAACAAATCCCTTCACTTCCAGTCCAGTGGCTTAGATTAATAACACTTAGCTAGATCTCACATGGGAATAGTGATTTCGCCTCTGCTGGTTAGGACAACTTGCTACTCGCTCTAAGAACAAGAGTTGCATTGCCATGTAACTAAGAGATAAACAAACACCATATGATATGTCAAGCACTTTCTTGTCTCTGCCAGTTTATGTGAAATCTCGTGTCATAACTCTTTACGGAAAAGTCAAACATCTAGCGGACTATGAAGAGTCTTCATCGAGCAAAAACAACTGTGACGATGTTAGCCAAGAATGCTAATTAGTCCCTAACTTAGCTGGGTCTGCTACATGGCCTTAGGTTGACAACCTGCGCACTTTAGTGACAGCAGCTAAGAAACTTGACAGCCGGGGTGCAACACATTATAAGATGCCCAAGCAATGGGCTGCTCCCGGGTAGGAACCACTCTGTCTCCGCTGTCAGTTTTGTTTACCTTTCTCACGCCTTTGTAGATATAAAAGTACAGTTCCCGGCCCACATTGAAACAGATCCTATCGCCGTTGCCGGACTGGTCGTTTACATTGACGAAGGAGACCTTGACGGGGTTGGAACCCTGGGAATTAAAAGGCACCCTGTTTGGGCGGCTATATTCGGAGTGAGTGAGGAGTTTGTAGACGCCTTCTCGTGTTGTGAACTGAGTTTTAATTTCGTTCATCTCCTTCCCTCCTCCCTCCGCCGCCATCTTGGAAATTGGCGTTCATCCTTGTCCCATCCCCGGATGTTACGAACTGCGCATGCGCTGAATTGTTGAAGCCAACTATCCATGCGTGCTAGGATTTATAGAGACAAGACTAAAAACAGAGTAACGTGAAAGGACATACGAGGGGGACGCGATAATGCCTTATGTATACGCATAGTTAAACATTTTGAAATCATGCAAAAATAATTTTGCTGATACATTTAATACATTTTGATACATTTACTTGTACTAGACCGGAAATAAGAATTAAAAGTGCTACTGAGTCACAATTAGATAATAATACACAGAGCCTATGCTTTATATTTAGAGTAAAAAAAATTACAGTTACTGAATGTATCATTTCCTCTTTACACTAAAAATAAGTACATAAACCAGAAAAAGAAATATGATCTCTCACCCTTATGCACAAAGTACATCATTTCTTGTTATAAAATCCTCTTAGCCTACTGGGACCAAGTATAATAATCCATGTAGCTCATAGAAGCTAGAAAGTTCTCCTACAGAGACTGAGGACCCAGACTGCAAACCACGAGGAGTTCTGTAATTAATTTAAGAACCACCCAAGGATAAATACACTCACACTTTCCAGCACTACATTCCAGAAACATCTATCTCTGTGACACTTTTTGAGTCTCAAAAGCACACAGTTTATTCAGCAAAAATATTTAAAAGATTGGGAACCTGGCTTCCCCATTTTATAAAATATCATCTTACAGTGATTGCGACAGTGCTTGGTGTTTCTTGGGGACATGGCCAGCTTCTAGTAGCGTCTCCTATCAGCTGGAAACGTTGAGATTACATAACAAAATAGTTGAAAGTGGAATATACTGCCATCCGCTGGTCCGATCATGCCATTAAAGCCTACAATGGACTAGAGAATTCTAATCCTCTATAATACAAAGTTTAAATTAGGATTTTTATACTTTTATAAAACTGTTGCTGTATTTTACAAGCTTAATAAAGTGAGTTTATACCTCTCTCGTGACCCTCATGACATCTTATCAATGAAAGATGTGTACAGTTCACATGTTATATGTCAATTTAGCAGAGGACTTCTAGGAGTCCTCTTCTATCAGTGTGTTAGAACCTCACTTTCACTGGTTCAAACACTGACAGTCACAATTTGAAAACCATTCATGTTTCAAATACACAATTAATGTCAGTAGTTTGTGCTCTGCATCTAGTGCTAGTCTGATTTATATTCATATCCTCCCAGTTACATTATTGCAATGTATTTTTAGGTTGTAAAATATGTTTTAATCTAAATTGCTGCAGATATAAACAAGTTATAACTTTATAATTATGGGACTGTAGACACTAATTAGAAACATATACTGTAAAGTTATATCATTCCTCATGTTTCCTTTGATCACTGAGGCAGGGAAAAGGTACATGCCTTTTAAAAAAAAAGCTAAAATTGAAAAACAATACATTATTTTATCTGTTTGGATTTTAAACTGATTTTATGTGCAGCTCCATGCTCCATCCACCAATGAAAGCCATGAGATGCACCAGAAAGATCTAGAACATTTCTAACCTAATCTCTTACAAAAAAAAAGCTATAATTAAAGTCAAAATATAATTCTTAACAGACTCAATGATTTTGAGGGCATATAAGGCCTCTCTGAGGGCCACAATAAACGACTTGCAGTGGTCAGTCCAGCTGCTCAAAATAAGCTAAATCTTGCATTCCAGAAAAAGGGCTTAGGCCTGCTGAAGTGTGTGTGAGTTCATGGCAGAGACATAGCAGCAGGTGATTGCAAAAGCCATGCACAGCTGTAGCGCTTGCAGGCAAAGTGTGGGGGGCCTAATGGCCAGACAAGCTATCAGGAAAGCTCTTGTTGTGAGTGACAGGCACTCCTTGTGACTCTGCAGCCCTATATGGGCACATTAACTTTGGAGCTTTGGTGCCACGCTCACCTCCCCCTTTCCGGCCTTTCCTTAACGCCTCCCCTTACTACTGTATAGTGGACGTATGTTCTGGAAGTTTCTGAAGGAAAGCTTCGAGAAACCCACCCTTAAGTATAAAAAGACAGCGGCATGTCCTGAGGTCTGCATAGAGTAAAAAGGTACTCACTCGAACGCACCCAAGAGACTTAACTGCCACAGGAGCAGCAGCAAAGCACACATTTGAAGCTCTTCAAGAAGAGAAGATTACCTCTGCGATTCATTTGATTAACTTCAAGAAGTGATAAAGACAAATATTTTATAAGGTAAGCCTGAAATAAATCCATCTTTTTGTATATCAACATTAATTATTGGACAATAGGTTGTACTATTACAAGCTTAAGTAATTTTACGTCAAAGGAAGTGTTTCTATTTCCCTTTTTTCAGTCCAAGTTTCTTATGGACTGGCTGAAAAGTCTTTATATCTTTAGTATCGCAGTCAGACTGACATGTATAAAGCACATGGCGAACAGGGTGACCCTGACCCTCAGCTGTGGCTGGTGAGCAAGGCAACAAATTGGTACAAAACGACAAATTAAGCAAGTTCACATTTTCAAACGGGAGCATCAGTTAAAAAAGAAAAAGATGAGGAAAGACACAACTTTAACTTGGATTAAACCTTTTATAAATTTTAGTTAGAGATATCATTTGAGGGAAACAGATTTGTTAACTGCTCATTCAATCATTTTACATTTTTCTTTCACACTGCATTGTTTTCAAGGAAAAAGGATTTTAAACTGGGCATGTTAAAATGATCAGAACTCCACCCATTTTTCAAAGAGAATTTGATTGACAGATGAACAGAAGGAGCATGTGTTCATCTACCACCAGCACTAGCCCCCTCGTGTGAGCCATGTGGCTGCATTAACAAGGAGGAAGAAGATATTTAGAATTTAACAACAAGGGGGAAAGACACATAAAATACAAAGAACATATTGATTTTGATTTTATAGAATGTAAATGTGAAAATAAAAATTTTTAATACATGATATCTGCTTTCCTTCAGATGCCTGAGAGTGCAGGACATGTTATGGAGGAGGAAACGGAGACCTTTGCTTTCCAGGCTGAGATTGCTCAGCTTATGTCCCTTATTATTAACACTTTCTACTCAAATAAAGAGATCTTCCTTAGAGAGCTCATCTCAAACTCCTCAGATGTAAGTAAAATAATAAAAAAAAAATGTGACCTTCACTTTTAAGGAACATCCCCTACATGCATGCAAACATCACTACTCTAACACATTTCTCTCATTTGGATAGGCCTTGGACAAAATCAGATATGAAAGCCTAACAGATCCCAGCAGGCTGGAGTCCTGCAAAGAGCTGAAGATTGAGCTCACACCCGACCTGCATGCTCGCACCCTCACAATCATTGACACGGGTATCGGCATGACCAAAGCTGACCTGATCAACAACCTGGGCACTATCGCCAAGTCCGGTACCAAGGCTTTCATGGAGGCTCTGCAGGCTGGAGCCGACATCTCCATGATTGGTCAGTTTGGTGTGGGTTTCTACTCTGCCTATCTGGTGGCTGAGAAGGTGACAGTCATCACAAAGCACAACGATGATGAACAGTACGTGTGGGAGTCTGCAGCTGGAGGCTCATTCACAGTCAGACCTGACAGTGGTACGTTTTATTGTTTTCACATGATGCATTGCTTGATGCAATAATTTGCATGATAATTACAGTTTGATTCATGATCCAGCACTGCTCTCATTGCTGATTTGATTATTAATTTCAGGAGAGTCCATTGGCAGAGGCACGAAAGTGATCCTTCACCTGAAAGAAGATCAGACAGAATACTGTGAGGAGAAGCGCATTAAGGAAGTTGTGAAGAAGCACTCACAGTTCATTGGTTATCCCATCACACTTTTTGTAAGTTCCTTGCATAGGAAAAATGATCATCATCCATATTAAAACCTAAAAAATGACAACTTGAACATTGGTAACGACAAAATAAAGCAAATATTCCCTTTTGTATATTTAAGGTGGAAAAGACGAGAGAGAAAGAAGTGGACCTCGATGAGGGAGAGAAGGAAGAAGTAGTTGAGAAAGACGCCGCTGAGAACAAGGACAAGCCAAAGATTGAGGATGTTGGCTCGGATGAGGATGAAGACACGAAGGAAGGCAAAAACAAGAGGAAGAAGAAGGTCAAGGAAAAGTACATTGATGCTCAGGAGCTTAACAAGACCAAGCCCATCTGGACCCGTAACCCAGACGACATCACCAATGAAGAGTATGGAGAATTCTACAAGAGCCTCACCAATGACTGGGAGGACCACCTGGCCGTCAAGGTGAGCTACTGATGAAAAGCATACAAAAAAACTGACGCCTCTTTATCCTCATGCTTCGTTACTCTATATCCCTATGTGGCTAACAAAATCATGCATATATCTTGAACCTGCAGCATTTTTCCGTGGAAGGTCAGCTGGAGTTCCGTGCCTTGCTTTTTGTACCCAGAAGAGCTGCATTTGACCTCTTTGAAAACAAGAAAAAGAGAAACAACATCAAACTTTACGTGCGCAGAGTTTTCATCATGGACAACTGTGAGGAGCTGATTCCAGAATATCTCAGTAAGTAACACATTATTAACATATTACCTATTTATAGATATTACCCAGTTTAAGCCTTTTAAAGTGTTAATAGCTTTTAAACTCTGCAATCTAACTCTCATAAATCCTTATCATTAGGCGGTGTACTTTTAGGAACATGTTTGTCTTATTTCAGAAGACTTGAACAATGTTAATCTTCTCTTTTCAGATTTCATCAAGGGCGTGGTTGACTCTGAGGATCTGCCTCTGAACATCTCCAGAGAGATGTTGCAGCAGAGCAAAATTCTGAAGGTGATCCGCAAGAACCTGGTTAAGAAGTGCCTGGAACTGTTCACAGAGCTGTCTGAGGACAAGGACAACTACAAGAAGTTCTACGAGCAGTTCTCCAAGAACATCAAGGTCATTCATCTGAGTAAATGTTCTAGACCTTAGTCATTAATGCTTTATTTCAGTCAAATTTAAGTAACCCTTTATTTTATGCTTCAGCTTGGAATCCATGAAGACTCACAGAACAGAAAGAAGCTGTCTGAGCTGCTGCGTTACTACACCTCAGCCTCTGGAGATGAAATGGTCTCCCTGAAAGACTACGTTTCTCGCATGAAGGACAACCAGAAACACATCTACTACATCACAGGTAAAGTTCTTCAATTTGATTTCTATTCCTTTATTTTTCAAGCTTTGTCTTCAGAATTATTTATTCAACAAGGTATTAAATGAAATCAAAATAACTTTCAGGCGAGACCAAAGATCAGGTGGCCAACTCTGCATTTGTGGAGCGCCTTCGCAAAGCCGGCCTGGAAGTCATTTACATGATTGAGCCCATTGATGAGTACTGTGTGCAGCAGCTGAAGGAGTATGATGGCAAGAACTTGGTATCAGTGACCAAGGAAGGTCTGGAGCTGCCTGAGGATGAGGAAGAGATGAAGAAGCAGGAGGAGCTGAAAAATAAATTTGAGAACCTCTGCAAGATCATGAAGGACATCCTTGACAAAAAGATTGAAAAGGTAATCTTTATATTCTAGAAGTCAGTCAGTTTTATAACACTGATTAAGTTGCACTGAGCAGTGTCATAATACTGAATTTAATCATCCACAGGTTGTGGTGTCCAACCGCTTGGTTGCTTCCCCCTGCTGCATTGTCACCAGCACCTATGGCTGGACAGCCAACATGGAAAGGATCATGAAGTCTCAGGCCTTAAGAGACAACTCCACCTTGGGTTATATGACAGCCAAGAAACACCTTGAAATCAACCCCCTGCATCCTATCGTTGAGACTCTAAGGGAGAAAGCAGAAGCTGACAAGAATGACAAAGCAGTGAAAGACCTGGTGATCCTCCTGTTCGAGACGGCCCTGCTGTCCTCAGGATTCACACTGGAAGACCCACAGACACATGCCAACCGCATCTATAGAATGATCAAACTGGGTCTTGGTATGTTATATTCTTTATATCAATATAAAAATGATCAGATTTAATCAACACATGGTTCAGTCACAAGTGAAAGTGGTTGTTTACATATGCATCCTTGTTCACAGGAATTGATGATGATGATTCTACAGTGGAAGACCTCCCTCAGCCTGCTGATGAAGATATGCCAGTCTTGGAAGGAGATGATGACACATCAAGAATGGAGGAAGTTGACTAAAATATTTGCTAGACTTTTCCAAGCTTTCTTAATTTTTATTTTTGTAAGTTATATTTCCTTTTCAGAATGCATTTTATTTAACACGTCCTATTCTTAAATGTCATTTACCTGTCACTACAAGTTAACTTTAATAAAGGCCATAATAGGGATTAAGTCTCAGTTATTTATATAAAATAACTCAAAACCATTAAGACTAACAAAGAGGCCACTGAGGGATTTGATATGTCTCTTTTTGTAACAGTTACATTTTTATATGTAAAGGATTCAAATTTTTAATAAAATATGTTTACAAATACACTGTCTCTTGATTAATTTGATCACTTTGTATGGTTCTTACAAATTATAAGAAGGGGAAACTGAAAGTAAGAGCTCGCAATAATAAAAAAAGTAACTTATATTTTTCGCCAACTTCCTTAATTTTATTCAATGTTCTGGAATTTTCACTGAATACCTCATGGTTCATTCTAGCTTTCGCTCCCACGTCCTCTTCAGTGAGAAAGCCCACCACTGTTAGTCCCGCCCTCTTTTTCCCAAAGAAGGACAGAGAGGCGGTACACTCGCTATAATTGACAGGTCACTGGGCCTGTCATGGGCCATTTTCGAGCTGTGGCGAGGAGCATTCCAGACGGTTCTGGAAGCTCCGGTTAGGACCTTCTCGAACGCTCCGGGAGAGTACAAAAGCTGCACGAGCGCTATTGGCCGGTGTGATACAGTACAAGCGAGAAGTCGGAGAAATAGGAGAGACTGCTATTCGTCTCATTCCTGTTCTTAGAATTCATTGAGGACCAAGGTAAATAAATGGAGCTTGTTATTATGACAGACATCTATATAAACTACACGTTATTAGATTAGTTGTAAATAATAGCTTAACTGTTATTACGCTGCTGTTGAAACTGACAGTATGTTAATGACAATTTTCTAGGTTTTACTGGATATACATTAACTTCGTTTAAATCTAAAAACATTTAATATGCATGTGTTGCTTTATATTCTCATCTCGTGTCCTTAATTTTTTTTAACTATACGTATGCATATTACTAAGTGGCTAGGAGGCATTTGCTGTTTCTTTCTTCTTTTTTTTATCGGTTTTAAATGGTTCAAACCTTCAGCCACATGGATATTTGAAGCTTGCATGGTGCACCCAGCAGCGAGAAATAACGTCTATTTAACCTCTCCCAGGATTAGTTTATATTGTGGATTCTTGTCTGTATGGCTCAATATAAGATTTGAGATACTAGGAAGGCATTGACTTAATATCCACAGATGGCAGAGAAGGAGGGGCTTTCGTTTCCCGTGGAAGCTGCTAGAGAGTTCTCGCATCCTGGTAACCTTCTAGAAACGTGCGAAAACCGGCAGGTGGAGGCATTTCTACTGACGCTAATTGGCAATTCATGCCACGTGCTGATCTCTGAACAACCAATAAGCAAACAAGACAGAATGGCAGCGATTGTAACTAATTTTATATTAGGCTTGAAACATTAAAAATATAATTTCTGGGAGTTAAAAGTGTATACCCAGAGACACACACAATGAAGATCAATGTGGAGGTAAAAGCATGTGAGTTTAGTCTCACTTTCAGAAGATGGCTTAAAGACAGGGAGTGTAGTGAAGATCTGCACAATCTGTCACCCCAGCTGGCTGCAAGCTTTACTACTTGCATAATCGGCCATAATAAGCATGCGTCACTATTTTATTAGATGAATTGCTGTTAAATGTTTTCATTGGATAACAGCACATATTATGAACAATTTTAAGGCGTGTGCATGTGTTCACTAAAAATGACACATGAATGAACACTCTTAATGTAAGTCATTGGTTTGGCTTGAGTGCCTATCAAGACTGAACCTGGTAGTAAGCCTGTTTAATGATATTAAAGACTCAGGATAAAAGGAAACTAGAACACACTGTTTGATGCTGGGGCATTGCGCTGCATTGTATTTAAAGACCAATGTGTAAGTTGTACAACGCTGTAACTGAACATTAAATATTGAACATTTTGATTGTAAAATATAATTTCTTTTTTTTAATATATAAGTATACCAGCTCATTCTTAAGGTCTGTATTTGTGTCTATTACTAGATGCCTGAACTACATGACCAACCAATGGAGGAGGAGGCAGAGACCTTTGCATTCCAGGCTGAGATTGCTCAGCTTATGTCCCTGATCATCAACACTTTCTATTCCAACAAAGAGATCTTCCTTAGGGAGCTTATCTCCAACTCCTCAGATGTAAGTTTGCCATAGTATTAGTATAAGTTTGTCACCTAAGTCTTGTATTAAAGATGTTGGTAGTCTTTTAAGAGAAGTACTGTTGGATAAAATAAATATATTGTTTTTATTTCTAAACATTTGAATGAATTTTCTGTTTTAACAGGCCCTGGACAAAATCCGCTATGAAAGCCTCACTGACCCCTCCAAACTTGACTCTGGCAAGGAACTCAAAATTGAAATCCAGCCTAATAAAGAGGAGCGTACCTTGACTCTGACTGATACTGGTATTGGAATGACCAAAGCTGACCTGATCAACAACCTGGGCACGATCGCCAAGTCGGGCACCAAGGCATTTATGGAGGCTCTGCAGGCTGGAGCCGACATCTCCATGATTGGTCAGTTCGGTGTGGGTTTCTACTCTGCCTATCTGGTGGCTGAGAAGGTGACAGTCATCACAAAGCACAACGATGATGAACAGTATGCCTGGGAATCCTCTGCTGGAGGCTCATTCACTGTCAAAATTGATAATTGTAAGTGCTGTTATCATTACTCTCACTAGTATTTGGTAATCTAGCATATTTAACATGCATTGACTTTTCTTTTTCTTGTGCAGCTGAACCACTGGGGCGTGGAACTAAGGTAATCCTGCACTTGAAAGAAGACCAGACAGAATACCTTGAGGAGAGGAGGGTCAAAGAGATTGTAAAGAAGCACTCACAGTTCATCGGCTACCCCATCACACTCTATGTAAGTGACTTTATTCAAAATCATTACATATAAGTTAGACTATGATTTTGAATTAAAGAGAAGGAAGGCAAGAAGTTTAAGCAGTAAATTTGGGAATCATGCTCAGTTTGACTTGTGACGTTTTTCCACTTGTCAGGTGGAGAAAGAACGGGACAAAGAGGTGAGTGACGACGAGGCAGAGGAGGAGGAGAAAGAGAAGGAGAAGGATAAAGAGAAAGACGATGAGGAGAAGGATGAGGACAAACCTGAGATTGAGGATGTTGGCTCAGACGAGGAGGACGACCACGACGACCACGACAAGTGTTCAGACAAAAAGAAGAAGAAGAAGAAGATCAAGGAAAAGTACATTGATCAGGAGGAGCTGAACAAGACCAAACCTCTGTGGACCCGCAACCCAGATGACATCAATAATGAAGAGTATGGAGAGTTCTACAAGAGTCTCACAAATGACTGGGAGGACCACCTGGCTGTCAAGGTTGGTTGTAGTTTTGATTCATTAAGCTTAGAAAAGTGTCTATTAGCAATTTTAGGCACTTTAAAATTCTTTAATGTTGCCTATAAATGAATAAAGTTGTTTTTCCCTCCAGCATTTCTCAGTTGAAGGTCAGCTAGAATTCCGTGCCCTGCTCTTCGTGCCCCGTCGTGCTCCATTTGACCTCTTTGAGAACAAAAAGAAGAAGAACAACATTAAGTTATATGTTCGCAGGGTCTTCATCATGGACAACTGTGACGAGCTCATCCCAGAGTATCTCAGTAAGTATTAAAGTATGGAATTAGTCTTTTAATAAAAAAATTGAGTCAGCCCCTCATGAACAAATGCACTTTGTTTTTCCCCCCTCTCGCAGATTTCATCAGAGGTGTAGTGGACTCTGAAGATCTGCCTCTGAACATCTCCAGAGAGATGTTGCAGCAGAGCAAGATCCTGAAAGTGATCCGCAAGAACCTGGTCAAGAAGTGCCTGGAACTGTTCACAGAGCTGTCTGAGGACAAGGACAACTACAAGAAGTTCTACGAGCAGTTCTCCAAGAACACCAAGGTAGGCGTCCACATCTCTTAAATATGTTGGCTATTAGTGTTTCTAGTTTTGCATCTGAATGCTTGTTTTGTCATTTTGCAAGCAACTGAAATATTAGATTTTCCAAAGCAGCTTAAAGCTAACGTCTGTTCTTTTGTTAAATTACATTTGCAGTGCACGCCTAATGGGGCCACTAATGGTGATTTTTAAACATACTTAAGCCTTTCTGCTACACTGGTCTATATGGGGGAAATTTTAAGCTGTTAAAAGATTTAAATGCCCCCTGAACTAATGGCTGGTTTTAACTGCACTTCACTGACAGTTTGTCTTGTATTTTTCAGCTTGGCATCCATGAGGACTCCCAGAACAGAAAGAAGCTGTCAGAACTGCTAAGATATTATACCTCAGCCTCCGGCGATGAGATGGTTTCCCTGAAGGACTATGTCACACGCATGAAAGACAACCAGAAGCACATCTACTACATCACTGGTGAGGAAGGGTTTGCAGCTTGAAACTGTCAACATTTACAGTAAAGCAAAGCAATGAGTGGAGTAACTTGATGCATGAATGTTTGACAACACTGCTTTGTCTTTTTCAGGTGAAACTAAGGACCAAGTTGCAAACTCTGCCTTTGTGGAGCGCCTTCGCAAAGCTGGCCTAGAGGTCATTTACATGATTGAGCCCATTGATGAATACTGTGTGCAGCAGCTAAAGGAGTTTGAAGGAAAGAACTTGGTCTCAGTAACCAAAGAAGGCCTGGAGCTGCCTGAGGATGAGGAAGAGAAGAAGAAGCAGGAGGAGAAAAAGGCTCAGTTTGAGAACCTCTGCAAGATCATGAAGGATATCTTAGAGAAGAAGGTGGAGAAGGTGAGCAGATGGAGAAATGAAACCAACTACTAGGTGTTTTTAAACTTCATGTTGCTAGAAAACAATATTAATTTTCACACCTGTCTGTAGGTCACTGTCTCCAACCGCCTGGTCTCCTCACCCTGCTGCATCGTCACCAGCACGTATGGTTGGACAGCCAACATGGAGAGGATCATGAAGGCCCAGGCACTGAGGGATAACTCCACCATGGGATACATGGCTGCTAAGAAACACCTAGAGATTAATCCTGACCATCCCATCATGGAGACACTGAGGCAGAAAGCAGAGGCAGACAAGAATGACAAGTCGGTGAAGGACCTGGTCATCCTCCTGTTTGAGACTGCTCTGCTGTCTTCAGGGTTCACACTGGAAGATCCACAAACACACGCCAACCGCATCTACAGGATGATCAAACTGGGTCTCGGTAAGTGAGGCTACGTTTAAAAACTCATCTTCTCCTTATATTTCTGAGCTAGATATTTCTTTAATTGGTCAGTGCATAAGCCAGTGGATGAATTGGAGCAACATCTAATGTCTTCTTCCAGGTATTGATGAAGATGACATGACAACAGATGATAGCCCCTCTGCTCCTGCTGAGGACATGCCTCCACTGGAAGAGGATGATGACACATCCAGAATGGAAGAGGTGGATTAAGCCTCCAGCTAGAGTTCAGATGTAGTGCATTGTACAGTTCAAAGTTAAATGTTGAAAAAGAGCTTGGAATGTCTCCCCTCAAGCTTCCTTCTATAACAAATTCTTTCTATTTGCATTAACCATCTGCAATTCAAATGATTCCTTCTTAGGACTTAATTTTCTCATTTTGTTTTTGTATGAGTTGTACCACTGCATTTGTTTTTGTATTTATTGACATTCTAAAGTTGGTGTTCTTTAACTGTAAATATATCAGAGTTGATACTGTCATTTTGAATGGTTGGGCACAGAAATAAAGGTTGAACAAGTTATGTTGTGTGTTTACTGTCGATTATTTGTCCAAGGAAAAATACACTTCTACTGCTAGGTTGTAGTGATTATATACTGTAAAGTGAATAATGAATGAATAAGCCAGGATTCAAACTGTATTTTATTTTTTTAGATATGGACATAAAGGGTCTGCTATAAGGCTGTAAGTATTCAGCTTTTTACTTATTAAAATGTCTTCTCTACAGAAGCTGAGTTTAATCAAAGTTTCTGGGGAGATTGGACAATGGGGAAACTACAAAACTCCAGCAGGTGGCAGCAATAACACAGCTACAGGGTTGCTTGATGTTTTCAAACTTCAAAAGTTCAAAAAGTTCTCCAAAGCTAAATAGCAATCTAGTATTGATATTGATAGTATATATATGAAGAAACTAGCACTCCGATAGATTTCTAGGTGAGATAAACACAATTTTGCATGAATATGAAAAATATTTTAGTCTACATCACTTTGGATAAAGATGAATCACAATCAGATGAGTCTAGCACTTTTCCAAATATTGTATAAAAAAACAGCTGAACCAGTGTAATGTGATCTATTATGAGTGTTTGCTTTACTGGCATTTTTAAATTATGTGTATTATTTCTACAACAATTGGGCAACAATATGCCCCTGATAATTTACCAACTCCACGGCTGAAATTTTTAGTCTTTATTATAAAATGTGCCAGAGTTGTTGAATGAAAATATGTGGGATATAATTGAAAGTGCAAAAACGCTGCCAGTTCAACGCGTTTCATGCCAGTTGTCTCGTGTGTTGTAATAGCCTCGCTGTCACCGACAGGGAGCTCCCACATCCATTAATGTGAGCCGCTAGAGTCAGCTGACAGACAACAGCCAATCACAGCGCGAGGACAGGCTGAACCGCCTTGCAGTGGGGTGCCCTGAGAGTTGTCAAGGTTTTGGTTGTGGAGTATCCGAGAGGGGAGCAAGGGCGGCCACGGTTGTACAATGCCGAATAAACCGAAAAAGGATAAGGTGAGTTTGAAAACTTTCAAGAGGTTGTGCCTGTAGCAAATATAATTTCAAACAGGTGAATAAAAGAGCATTTATCCCTTATCCGGGCGTATACATCTTACTATCACTGCAGTGTCCCATCACGTTAACGTTAGCCAAACAGGAATCATTACAAGCTAGCCGCTATCCTGCCAACATATTAGTACTTGGTACGCCGTGCTGTCATATTTATGTATTTATTATAATTATGTGACGGGACCCTTTACATAAAATGAGGTACTCCACTTTGAAAATATGCGCTTTTCCAAATATGTGTGTATTACTTGGGTGTAAATTGCAGGACCTTTACAGCTCACATTTAGGGTCGTAAGAGTGATAATGATTGTCAAGTAACGTTGGCTAGCTAATAGCGGACTTACCATTATGTTCATCAGTGGAAGCCTTGGTGGGCAGGCTTACGCAATATAGATTGGATTTAACATGGCAACTTGTTTGCTTACTAATGCCAACTTATTAATTTATTTAAATTAAACTGGAGTAAATCAACCCCCTATCTCTCTCATTTTTTAGGATTCTCCTAAGTCTGGTAAAGTGGGAAAGGGAGGAGGACAGGAAAATTCAGAGCATGAGGTAAGAAAACCAGAACACTTCTCACTCTCTGGAAGTTTAAATGCCTCTAAAAATAAATAGTATTTGTATCAAAATAGTCTATTGCATCAGTGAAGGAATATAAACACAAAGATTCTCAGATGTGGTCAAGCTAGAAATACCAAGGAATTGGTAAAATACTAATATTTATCATAGCTTAATGAAACAGGCACTGGTGCACGACACAGGAAGCCCTGTGTAAAGTGGAGCCCCACAGGCCTACTTGAATTTAAATCTATTTTCTTCTTCTGTCATGTCAAGGTTAGCTATCATACTTTTTTTGAGTGAACTATGTAAGTGTGCTGTACTCACAAGGTGTTACGGCAGATTTAATCTAATGTGACAGAGGAAAGGCAGGTTTAGATGTTTCATATAATCTGTTGTTTGGCTGTGGAGCAAGCAAAGAAGAGCTGCTTCTAGGAAAATTTTGACTGAACTATAAAAACTACATATATAACTGAATTCATCAATGTGTCTTCCTAGTGTGAAGTGTTGATTTGTCATACAATGCATGTCAAACAACATTTTCATATTAGTTCACCTTCAGAAGCCTCACTAATATTTTGTATTTTTGCACTGCCTTTACACAAAAAATGTTTATGTATGTAGGAGCTACTTGTTGCAACTATTGCACCTACACAAATAATATGGTGTAAAACAAATCACTTAAACACAGTAATAGGTTAAGACCTTTATGTATGTGCTCACTTTAGGCACATCTGGAAATAAAATTTAACTCACATTTAAAATGGTTTTGAAATGCTATAGCACAGACATCTGGTGTGGATCACTGTGTCACACTGCTAAATAGTTGTATATCACATCTGTTTTAATTCAGTGGGACAGTGGTCTTCCATTTATATATTCTGTTCCAAGATAGTCACCTGTTGTAAACAAACGATAGAAAAAAAAGATAAAAAAAAAACTATTCCATTACCTTCACAAATGCCTCATTTAAACATAACCAGATTATTTTTAATCTTCAAAGAACTTGAAACTTTTCTAATTAAAAATGTCTTGACTAATTTTGGGTCAGCTGTGACACCTGTTAGCCGTTTGTGCTGTTTGAAAAGCAAAAGGTATTTCTCTTCCTGACAATATTGTCGTACTCACAATGTCAGGGTTGCTCAACAATGGTTTGTATTTTGCTGGGTCCTAGTTAGAAGTTTTGCAAGAGAAATCTGTGTTAATCTTTGCTGAAACAAAGATTTCAACAGCTCATCAGTCCATCGTAGTTTTCAGATTATTCTCCTCCTCATGATGTGTGCCATATATTTTCAGTAGGTAACAGATTTGGACTGCAGTTAGGCCAGTCAGTGAAGAAACACTGCTAAAAGTTGTGCAGAATGAGGTTAGTGTATCCTGGTGAAATAGCCACTGACCTCCAAGGAAAAGACATATATATTATGGTATCACTTCTCTCCAGATTTTAAGCATATATCTCTGCATCACCGTGATGTCATTGGACTTGATGCACAGATATTTCTCCAGACTTCCTGAATCCTTTCACAGTATTATACTCTGTAGATTTTAAAAGACCAGAGTTCTTTGTAATTTTGCATTGTCACTAAGTTTGACATGTAGTAATGATAGATGACCCATCTTCGCTTAGAAATATTAAGTCTTTGTGTATTCTTATTTTATACCCAACCCTGACACCCTCACCTGTCACCAGTTAATCAGCTGATTGTATCATCTTCAGAAATCATCTTGCTTGTATATTCAATATATTTTTTGTTTTTCTTTGCCTCTCCAAAACATTTTTTGTATTTTGCTTAATAAATTTGTTTGTAAAACAATAAATTTTTCAGTAAAGACATTGAATCATTACTTTAGACTTTGTCTGTGAAATAAATGCTAAAAAAATAATAAAAGATTAAAGTTTTTATTGCATGTTGGAAAACTTATCCAACTTTTCTGGATTCATTTAAAAAAATCTGTGTTATTTTAATTTCTGTTAAATGTATTCCCTGCAATATACATGCACTATAATGCCAAAAGTATTGGCTCACCTGCCTTGACGTTCATATGAACTTAATAGACATCCCATTCTTAATCAGATAGGTTCAATATGACGTTGGCCCACCCTTTCCAGCTATTACAGCTTTAACTCTTCTGGGAAGGCTTTCCGCAAGGTTTAGAAGTGTGTTTTCAGGAGCTTTTGACCATTCCTCCAGAAAAGCATTTATGAGGTCAGACAATGATGTTGGCCTGGCTCTCAGCTCAGTCAAATTCATCCCAAAGGTTTTCTATCGGGTTGAGGTCAAAACTCTGTGCAGGCCAATCAAGTTCATCCACATCTTTGTGGACCTTGCTTTGTGCACTGATGCACAGTCATGTTGGAACAGGAAATGGCCATTCCCAAACTGTTCCCACAAAGTTGGGAGCACGGAATTGTCCAAAATCTCTTGGTATGCTAAAGCATTCAGAGTTCCTTTCATTGGAACTAAGGGGCCAAGCCCAGCTCCTGAAAAACCAACCAAACCATAATTCTCCCTCCACCAAACTTTACACTTGGCACAATGCAGTCAGACAAGTACCCAAACTCTTTCATCAGATCGCCAGATGGTGAAGCGCGATTTGTCACTGTTATGTCCCTAATGCAGGTCTAGGGGAAGACAGAGGCCACCACCTAGCAGGACTAGCACCTAGAGAGGCAGCACAAAATGAATCACAGGAATCAACCACATTCCTGTAACAATCACTCCAGAGAACATGTCTCCACTGATCCAGAGTCTAGTGGTGGTGTTCTCTACACCACTGCATCCAACGCTTTGCATCGCTTTTGGTGATGTATGGCTTGGATGCAGCTGCTCTGTTGTGGAAACCCAATCCACGAAGCTCTCTTTGCACTGTTCTTGAGCTGATCTCAAGACCACATTAAGTTTGGAGGTCTGTAGCAATTGACTCGGCAGAAAATTACAGACCTTTCCACACAATGCGCCTCAGCATCCGCCGACCCTTCTCAGTCATTTTATGCGGCCTTCTACTTCATGGTGGAGGAAGGGGAAAAAAATATCTCATTCTGGTATCTGCACCAGCCCACAAACCTCTTACTGGTTAATAATCTTTCATGTTGTAGTATGTCAGCACTCAGCAGCCATGAAGCAGATATCCTATTGCACAAACCCTTGAAATTAAACCATCAGCTGCAAGCTGCTGTTACTACCCCTCATATACTTTTTCCAGAGGTAAGTTATAGTGAAAGGCTTTTATATAATCAATACAAAGGCTGTTTCCTGTGCTGGTAACAGACATAACCACAGAAGTCAAGTGTTAGATTAGAAAACAAAACATTGAAAAAATGTTTCCTCTTGGGCTTACCTAAACATGTTTATTCCAAATTTTGTTGTGCTCTATGTGGTCCATAACAGAAGCCAGCTCACTTTTACTCTCCACTGTGTTATACAGCTTTCCAGTGGCAAAGCCTATGCCTGTGTTATGTTATGCCATACAGACTGTGGTAAATTTTATGCTGGGTCTTGAATTAATTTGAAAAATCTCCTGTGACTCAGCCTGACACAAGTTCACAGCTTTGTATGCTGAAGTCACTTCTCTGCCGTCAGGTGTTCATTGATGAAAGGACATCAGCAGGCAGGCATGACTAGCTGTGAGAAATGTTTGCATTCAGGTGTTACCACACCAGGATTAGGTCCTATTTTACTAATCTCTGTTTTTAGCATTATTGGACACACAGCTGGTTGGATTGAGGAGTGGAACAGAAGAGCTCTTTTGTCCCCATGTGAACTTGATATGTTCCCTGATACATGTACTGTTGTAAATAGTGTTTGTACCATGATTACATTTTGGTTTATCACCTCAGAGAATTCCTCTTGAGTGAGAAGTAACATGCCATATATAATTAAATGTACCCTTCCAGTGTATGGCTTGGTTAGTGGCTACATGCAAGAAATGTATGAGATTCCTGAAAGGGTGCATGCACTCTCTTTCACACTTTGTCCACTTTTGTTTAGCATGTGCTTGCACTTAGTGCAGTGTAACTAATGTGTTTCTCTTTTTTTTTATTGTTTCTGCAGAGCTCCAACAGGAAGACCAGCAACAGTGTTCCTCCCACCACTCAGCTGCTAAAGGGGAAGCAGCCAGGTTCCCAGACACCTGTCAAAAAGGACAAGAGGCAGAGCTCCTCTCGCTTCAGCTTGAGCAACAATAGAGAACTGCAGAAACTGCCTCCTTTTAAAGGTACTTACCTATACAACAACCCCAAATCCTTTATGGTAATCCCATTAAGAAGTAGCTACCTAGTGCTCTACATTTAGTAAGTGTTGCATATAGAGACAATACTGTAAACACTACATATAGAATCCAATTCTCTTTCTATATTGGGAGGTTTTGTTTATTGCTTAGGAACTATGATCCAAAAGATATAAATCAAGATTCTGTAAAAACTGGTACAAAATGAGATGTTTCCTGTTGTAGGCAGGTGGGGAAAATCACTCTGTTTGTGTTTAATGTGTCATAAACTCCTGTAATCTTGGCATAGATGAGTGCAGCCTTCACAAACACATTTATGTGCAAGCGCATAATCAGTTATTTACTCATTCTTTCCCCTCTGACATGTCCATGAACATCCCCTTCTGCATCACCCTCATTTTAATACTAAGCTGAGCATGACGTTACGCAATACGTGGAAACAAACAGAGGACATACATGCCATGGATTTTGTGCTGGATTTAACCCAAGTGTCTATATTTAGTGGTAATCCAGAGATAAAGCTTTAATTCCACGGTCACTGTGTTCACAACGATGGCAGTGACCAGATGAAAAATGCCTGGCAACTATACCACTCGTCCTTTTCTTTTATGTACTTCTCAACTTTAGGTGTATATTGATATGTGCCATAGTGTATAAGGTCAATGCCAACATAGCACCAGATGGAAAAGCAAGGAGTGGACACTGCCACTAAGCCTGTGGGCATGTTGTGTGTGCATGTTTCTGTTTATGCATGCATGAATACATACAACAGTTCTGCCCCCTGAGTTTCCCAGTGCTTTAGAAATGATCTAACATATCGGTGAGCTTAAAACAACCATATATTAGGCTATTACTATGCTGAGAAGTATTAAAAGAGTAACAGCTGATATTAATAAGCAAAAGACTGAGGGCACGTTTGTTTCTCCTTTGGAGGCAATTAATTGCGGTTTAGTTTTCCATCTAAAGTTTTTAACAGCCTGGAGATTTGTAAAATCTAATGTAAAATGCTTAATTTATCCACTGGAGGAAATTATAGAAAAGTTTTCAACTGTCAAAGGTTTTATTGGAGTAAAACTTGACAGCACAAGAGAGTGTAGGGAGAATAACAGTTCTTTTTTTTTTTTTTTTTTTTGGATGGTTTAGATCGGGTGAAATATCAATGAGTTTATTAGAATGTCGTCACGAGATCTGTAATGATTCTTGCTGATTTCTGTGGTTGGCAAGGGCAGTGGTGCAAATGCATCTGACCTTGTAAAAAGCATTATTCTGTTCATTTTCTGAGGAACAGCTTGAACATATAATGTTTTGCAAAGTGTGATAGTGTTGCTTTTAGTTTAAATATCCATGTGAGAAATTTGCTCTGCTGCACTTGAAGAAATGTAGCATTTGTCTTTAGTGGGAATTTTTGGATTGTATTGCTCTCCTGGGAAGACTTGGCAGATACAAGGTTGAGTGTTTACCTGCCAAACAGCTGCTACGTTAATGGTAGTTATTATGTATAATTTAGTCTCCATTCAACTTTTTCGTAAGATAAGATTTTGTGGAAACACAGAAGAGCTAAATTTATTATTGTGAAAGTTTTTGTCTGTGTAAGCTCTCACCAATGTGCTGCATCAAGAAACCAATAACCATAACCTAATTTCTGTTAAGCCTGTTCACTTCCCACACCCCAATGTGAGCTTTGATATCATTCTGCAACTTTATTCCACAGTGGCCTAGTAGATGTTATCACTTGGTCCTGTCCAAACAGGCTCCTCGCTTGGCCTGTTTTCATTCCAGGCATGTTAACCACCTCCTGATGGAAACACATGTCCATGAGGCTGTTCTGCAGAATCACAATGTTCAGGCGAGACTAATGCTAGGTTCACACTGCAGGGCATAATGCTCTATTTGGATTTTTTTGTGAAATCTGATTTTTTTTGAGAGTCTGTTCAGATTTCCAATTAAATGCGACTTGTATGTGATCTCCTGTATGAACCTTATGCGCACCAAAAGTGTCCTGCATGCGAAGACACGATGACGTGACATGTGACGTCCTCGTGTTTGCGAAAGTAAACATGGACGGTAACAGCAGAGCTTATGTAGCAATTTTTAATTTATTATTCAACCGTAGCCAGCACATTGCAAAAGAGGAGAGCCAGATTTTTGGCCATGACATTTTGTGGAGCAGTGGCAGCAGCGTCTATACAGGGAAACGTGTGGGTAAGGAGTCGCAGTCAGGAGTGATGGGAGAGTGATGTGAGCGCCTTTACAGATAAGAGTTTATAAACAATGATGTGTAGGTCGGATTAATGCGACCTGGCCTTCAGACTGAAGTTGCATGGCAAAAGATCAGATACGTATCGGATTTAGGACCACATATCCAAGTGGTCTGGGTGGCATTTGAAAAAAACGGATCTGTGTCGTTCAGACTGTCATGAAAAAATCAGATACAGGTCGCATAGGGGCCAAAAAAATCGAATTTGAGTCACTTCAGCCTGCAGTGTGAACCTAGCCTAAGAAGCCTGACCAAAAGCAGCCCTTTCCCATTAACTCACCCACATCCATGGCTTTTTTTTTTTTGTGTGACTGCAGGTTTAATCTACTTTAACAAAAGTTAAACTGATTTTTGCTGAAGAGTTTGTGACTTGATCTGGCTATGGGTTTTATATGGCAAAAAAACAAAAACAAACAAAAATAAAAACACATTTGTATTTTGCCTAAATGTTTTTGGTGTAAATAATCAGGTATAAAGGCCATAAGTGTCATTTCTATCTGCTTTCATCTTAAAATGATCGTGCCAAAAATGTGCAAGACAGCAACAGTTGTTGCCTCTGTATGTGTTCTGTGTTTAAGTTGTGCATCAAGTGTCATTCTCACAGGGTTTGGTGCCACCTGCTGGTAAAAGATTAAACCTGAGTTGATTCAGACAAACTGCAATAATTTTTATTAATAAGTTAGAAATATTTGTATATTATCTTGCAGCAGTGGTTTATTATTACTTCTCTAGCTGAAGTTGTGTTTTAAGCTCATGTCTGCAGGTGTTCTGCAGGTTTGTTTCTGCACAACAAGATTTAATGTGGTTTAAGTTAACTGTATGAGAACTGCAGCCATTTTTTTTTTTTACATAACCACTCGTTTAAAATGTTCAGTTCTTGGCAGTAAAATGTACGAAGTACAGAATATGCATTTTGTGGCTCTTTATGAGAGCTCACTATTTCCAAAGAGGTGACAGTCCAGTTAACTAAGTTTGTTATTGGGCTTAAGAGAACAAAAACAAAATGCAAGCAAACTTGTCACTTTAGGAGTGGCAGAAGCAATAATTTGGTTGTTTTTAAAAATTAGAAAGTGAATGGTGAGCTTAGCAGCACAACAGATACAACTAGGAGACGATTGAGCAGATCTTTCCTTCTAGAGGAGAACGTCTCTGACAACTTTTAGTTAGTCATCATCACTTTAGAGGAGGCAGACTTCTCAGTCAGTCTCCAAACAGGAAGATGACTCTTTGGTTTTCTGTATCCTTCACAGAAATGCATCATATTACTTAATTTTGCTATAATATTTTAATGTTTAAGTCAAAGTCTTGACACATATTCGAAGTTTTGACTGGCTCTCCATTGGCATTTGGAATATTGTAGTTTTTAATAACTTGGATTTATTGACAGGAAAATAGTTTTTAGGTGTTTGAAAGTGCAGCTAATTTGCAGGTGCAGTGTTTGCATGGAAACAGATCTAGGTTCGTCGTTTTCAGTGGTTATATTTTAGGTCAGATGAATCCGGTTTGTGTGAAAAATAGAAACGAAACCAATCTGAAGGAATACTAATCTTTTCAGGAAACAATCTCGGTGTTACAGAAGTTACAGAAACTGTGTCGCTCACTATAGAACAGTGTGTCTGTAACCTTTGTTTAAAGTAGAGTGTGTCCCATAGTGATTGCTTAACATGTGCAAGGCTCGTACTGGGTGCACACAAACAACCAGTCCTACTGGACAAGAACACTTGATAAAACCCATCTACCTACAGCTCTTTGACTTTCTGATTAGTGCCAACCTCAGCTGATTCTCTCCTCATTTCTTCATTATCTTTTTAATGAATTCCAAATTGATCTTATTTCTGGCAAAGTACCAGGACTTGAGGGAGGCACAAAGTCGTGCAGATGCATTTAGTTCTTTTTTTAATTGTATAGTTTTTTCTTTCTTTTTTATTATGTTTGCCGTACCCTTTCTGTGGTATAATAAAGGCCAAGGCTGGTGTCTGGGGAGGATTTCCTCTTCCATATCTGTAGATGGGAGAGGAAAAACTCACGCACTTCCTGATGCAAAAAAATATGTAAGCAAATGTAACTTGATGGCTTTGATTGGGCTCATCAACCTCCAAAAATAAAGCCTTGATTGATTAAAAGTATTCCTGGATTGATATAAAAACCTATTTTAAAATATTGGCATTATGTCATGCTTATAGTGACTTTGTAGTTCACACTTGAGTCAATGCTGAATAGTTGCTCTTCTAGTCAGATCAGGCAGCTGTATTATTTTCTAAATGAGTCCCAGCTGAGATTGTGTGATCCTTGCTGTCCACCATTCCGGCTGTGATGTAGGTAATTCAGATAAGATGAGCTTTTTAATCTACAGTATTGTGTTTTTCTGATAAAAAGGCATCAGTCTTTTTTTTTTTTAAACTCAGAGCTCAGAATAAAGTAGTAAATCTCATGAGTTGTCTTTCAAAAGTGATGCTAAATATGAGTGTATACACTGACAACTAGTTTTGACCTAGAATCTGAGCTTGATATTAATTTCTAACCTGAACTTGGTTTTATTAGTAATGCATGGCCTGTGATTTGCATTTGAGTAAGCAGATAAATGTGAATCAATCTAGAATTTGGACAGAGCTGTATTTCTACGATTAGAAACTGCTTCTGGCAAAAATGTAGTGGCGTTAAAAGAGGCTGTGTTCTCAGCTGTGATGATTGGTGTATTTCTCTAAATAGATCTGAGCCCAAAGCACTTGCACAGGATCGTGACATTGAAGATCAGCAGACCTGTAAATGACCCACTCATCTGTGTATTTCAGGCTTCTGAAATACTGTTGGTGGTTCACACTCTGCTATAACACAAGCAAACTAGTGCACTGACTTATCCATCCTGAACAGACTCTCGACTTCCCACAAGTTCACTCTCTTTCCACAAACAGAGAAAGCACAGGCGCAGCACAGTACTCAGCTCTAAAGAATATGTGCACCGAGGGAGGAATGGGAGAATATTAACATGTGGTCTTGTTTAGTGTTCAAAATAACATCTTTTGATGCGAGGTTGCCCCAAGACCAGGGAACAGAAAGACACAAAAGAGCCCTCTATATTCTTAGACTAATTCCTAATGCTGAAATACCATTCTGTTTTATATATTGGCACCAAATAGACTGATGCTTTTGTTTTTTGTGACTATTATATCAGTCACATTTTGGGAAATGTAGTTCAGTTCAAAGCCTGTTTGCATGTTTAAGGTTTTGTAAGAAATAAGCATTGAAGGCCTGCATAGGACATCTCTACTTGCACCATCACAAGCACCACCAGCATCTCCGTAGCAGAAGTACAAACCCCTAGGGACGAGCTGTAATACGCTGTTATTTGCTAGAAACAGTTGTACTTTTTGAAGTCCTTGCACATACACTTTAGATAAAGCAATTTAACAGAGGCACTTTGACTTGAAATCACACTGCTTTTGTTGTTCAGTTCTCTAATTTGATTAACCAATATATATATTTCTTAATCAAAACCCTGTTTAGTTGCATCTGCCTATATGAGCAAGAAAAATATTTTGTGAGGATAGAAACACGATCCATGCATGCTATACATTTAAAATGTATAAAATCATATTCTTTCGAAGATGTGTGTCATTCCCTAAAGGAAAATTGTGCAGCAGGTCCACGTTTGCTATTATTCATATCATTAAAAACATATGAAGGACAACTTATTTGCGTGTGGAAGATTTGCTTTTGTTAGTTTCTGTAAATTGCTAAGCAGTTAAAGATATTTGACGTAACTGATTTATTCAGTTTATATGTTTTTGTTTTGTTGTTCTGCCACAGCTCTTTTGACCTTTGGGGGATGCACATGGTACACATCTTGAGCTTTGCTTTGTCTCTTACACTATAAACATTTCTAAGTGTGTTTATGTGGCTGTGACTTTGCTTTCTGTGTAGCTTTTTAGGTATAACTTAACTCTTTTAGGCTTATGTTTAAGTTAGAATCTATAATGAAACTATCAGGTTGCTTCCTATTAAGCTCACTAATGACTGATTCACTTTTCAGGTTGGTCTCAAGTCAAAAATAATATTAAAAAATGTAATTATGAGATTATAAAAACAGGCATGCACCACATTTACAAAGAAAATGTCTGTGGATTGTCTTCATTTGTAAAGTTCTGGTTTTTAAATGCTTTTGGATGGGTTGAAATAATTTTGCAAAGCACTTTAGTTTTATCACTTACCAGTATGCATATTCGTCATGGTTGAATTTGTGAGATTTTGCTAAGTGCATAGCTGAGTTGTTAAATGACTTTAGCTGTATAATTGGGGCAAAGAATGTGTGTGCATGTGTTGGAGTGACAACACCTGTGGTTAAATGGGGCTGTTGTGAGTAGTATCATGATTGAGGTTTTTGTGAATTGTGCTTAGTAATGGTGCAGTGATGACCAGATTCTCTGGGCTAATTCAAGAGAAGAATTTTGTGACGTTGATCAAATTTCAGTTTTAGTGTGCTGTTGTTGAGTCGTCTGCCTTATTGTAGACGTTTTCCTGTAAAGCTTTACAGAGCTGCAAAGACAAAGTGTGGCTAACTGCACATGCACATCCTGTGCTGCTCGCATTGAAGGCTTCCTGCCTTCCTGTTTCTCAGTCGCATACACCTGGGCCCAGGCTATGCTCCTGGAGAGCCATCTGTCATGTACTAAAACACACACACACACACACACACAAAGAAGGCACATAGATTTGAAAATGATTATATCTGACAAGCAGTACTAAGTATCTAGATAGATTTATAAATAAAGCAAAAATCATTAAGTCTAAACTTCTTGGATTTTTCCCCCTCAGTGTTTAAGGAATGGGTATTTTTTGTTTTATGTTGTATGTATTTTCACCCACCCATCTATTTTCTATACTGTGTAGTCCAATTCAGGGTTTATTTCCATTGGATTTTAATATCATTTCCTTGTGTTTTTTTTTTTAATTTAATTTAGAGTTGGATTGAAAGAGAAATTAGTTTTATCATTTAACTCCTCCTGTCTTGTTTTGTTTTTTAAAGCAGCCTACATGTTGGATAATACTATGCGTTTCCTGGTATTATTCTATTTGTTATACATTACAAAACAGGCTGATCTGTAATCTGCACTTTGGGCTTTAAAATTCTTGACAGATGTAGCTGCTCTTGCCCCAATCACAATAACTGCCCAACCTCTTTCACGTCAGTCCACCAGCCAATCCCTTCCCTTCTGTTTGTTTATGCTGACATCCCGCCCATGTGATTGTAGCCAGCCAACCAGGTGGCTGCTGTGGGGGATGACGTCACTAACTAGCTGGTTCCCTCCAGCAGCAGGGGAGCTTCATTTTCTGCTCAGTGTTCGTGCTAAAATGGAGGCTGGCTCCTCGCCTTAGCCTGGGCTGCCCTCTCCTCACCTGCCTCCTGCTTCACCTCACTGATGTTGGCATGCACTAGACCTGCCAGTGGGATGGTTCTGGAAACACAGAGCTCTAATGGGCCTTTCCAGCCTGTGATCATCTTGCATTTTAGAGGTGAGGATGGGAAATCTCTGCTGTTCTGTGTTTGTGTGTTTCAAGAGGTGTTTGACAAAAATGTTGTCATTCATCAGCAGCTAACTTGGATAAAATCTATTTCTGTCTTAGAAACTGAGGACATTTATAGTCTGTGCATCTTTATCATCTGTTTGCATGAGAGTGTTTGGGAGAGGGAGCAGGTGATTGTGTTTGTATGTCTAAGAAGAAGCTTTTTGCCAAGACGCTGCAAAGCTCGCTTCAATCCAGGAGGGAGGGAGAGGGTGAAAAAGTGCTAGTTTTAGTCTCTCCCCTCCCCCATCTTTACTATTGGTGTCATATGTAGGAAGTGAAGTCAAAGTTTGTTGTATTGTAAGGTGTTTGGGAATCGGGTGTAATTTGACACACAGAGGTGGAAACAGTTGTTTCTGTATCTGTTGTTGACTTCTGAGATACCGCTACCACAGACATGCTTTGGATCTGACTGGCAACTCTTGAGTTTGTAATATCTACCAAGGAAAACAGAAACTGACTGCATTATTTGCCACCAATGCTTCTTTAATAACTTATACAGATGGTAGCTATCATTGGACTTCAACCAGGGCATGTAATTTGTTAGTACAAAGCCACTTGTTCTGTTTAGCAGTGGTTATCCTGTAGTAGAAAACTGCACTCAGAATCAGTGTTGTGTTCATGACCTGCTTCCTGTGTGCAAGCTGGAGCCTTTAGAAGAGGAAAGGTTATGTTCTCATCCATGCAGAGTTGCCTGCGTGTGAAGTCTGCAGTTGCACAGCGCGTCTCTTTAATATTTTAGGCCTGCTCAGAAACCCTAGTGCTGTTGTGTAACAGTAGCTGTTAGACCTCTTGACACTGGGTGCTAGATGAGACGAGGTACTCATGGACCTGTATTTTAGCGTCTCCTTTAGGTACAGGTGTCCTGAAAAAAGTTTACTTACTTTTTTTTTAGTTCTTGGAAACTTTTTTTTCTTAGATTATACCTGTTGCTTAATTTTAATCACATCAATTTTCTTTTCTTCTAAGAATAGTAATTAAATAAATAGGCAAATATTTCTGTACCTTGTCTTTAAAAATGTTATGAAAATATCTGCTTAGAGCTTTTTTTGGTCATATTAGAAAAAACAGAAATGGACAGTACTGTATTATTTTTTTACTTACTATAATTATAGCTTGTGGTTTACCAAATCAGTCGGAAAGAAGCATCATTGTGTTTTATATTTTGCTTCAGAGATGTTTATCTGGATTTTCTTGTGTGTGAACATTTTGAAGGATGTAGTGCGCTTCGTGCTTCAGGGAGAAATGCTGCTCTGTGTACACATTTGTATCGGCCACTGAATTAAATAAAGAATAAATTGAAAGTTGTGTGTCTTTTATAAATCACAGTGAGGTGTTTCCTTTTATGCAACATAGTTGGTACTGATTGTGCATCTCTTGTGTAAATTTAACTTGCTCAGAAAGATTTCTGAAAATTGGCCCATCACAGGTCAAAGCTGGTCCAGCTGATTGATCGGCGCTTCTTTGATGTTTTTGGAGAGCTTTGACTTTCACATTGAAGAGTTGGCTGTAGCTTTGTTTTGAAAAGAAGACAAACTGCAAGTCTATACTTCACTGTGTCTCACATAAACATAGTACAGAAACATAAAATGGATCAGTGTTTCTCCATGGATGTGGTTGCCAAAGCTCAAAGGTGAAGCAGATTTCCAGCCTTTTGTTCTGTAATTTGTCAGCTGAATCCTGTTAGTCACTTTTAAAGAAAAAAAAAAGGCTTCTATAGAATTGTTGTTCCATATTATACTATACAGAGAAGCCTAAACAAATATACAGTCAGAAAAAAAAGTCATAGACTGGTGCTAAGATCTGCACCCAGGCAAGTCCGGTTAAGCACTTCAGAAAACTGAGTTGTATTAACTCTATAGAGTAATCTTTGAAATTTCAAATAAATCTTTTTAAGTAATGAATAAGACCAAAAAAAAAAAAAAAAACCTTCTGAAGTAGTAGTGGTTTTTCATGAGTGCTTAATACCAGCTTTGACTGAAGTAAGATGGCCCGTGTCATGGTGTCAGGTTCAGGTTCAGGTCTGTAAATGTGTTGACAGCTTTTAGATCTGTTCTAAGTATTAAGAATCAAATCTGGTGTCTAGAATCGGATCTGACTCCAGGTATGTTGTAGAGGCTAATTTCAGACGGAGCTATGGATAACAGTATTGTAGGTCAAAGGATTGTTTTTCTTCCTTTTTTCCTAAAGTAGCTTTTTTAAATTTAGATAAGATTATCTCAAGTTTATGAGGAAACAATGGATTATTTAAAAAAAAAAAGGTTAAATACCAGCTAAAAGGTGTGATTGACACAAAAAGTATCTTAAAGTAAAGATGCATTCAATTGTCCTGTTTATGTACTTAAATAAAGCATGTCCTTTTGCTAGTTGAACTTAGACACTATTTTGGGCTGTTTAATTGGCACTTTCTAGGTTTGAGATTTCAGTAAATGTCACAGATTACTTTCCCAATAAGCCTTACATGTATTGTGTGCAGAGAATTTTAAGAAAAGCTGATTTTGTTTTTAAGCGGTACCAAAGCTGGTCACTAAATTGGCTTTTTAGATGCTATTTTAAACAAGTTTGTGAGCTTTGAGTGCTTTTGTTCTTCGATTTAAGGATGTGCTTCAAAGAAGTCTTGAATTTCTTTGTTTGGGATTAGTTCTCATGAAGATGACACTAACTCTGCATGTTGTAAATCTAACCACAAACCAAGTCTGCTGAATTATAAACATGTCACAAAGGGGATTTATTTACACTAGCATTGACTTTTATATCCTGTGAAAATTCTGTAGAGGGTGTTGACTGATTGCTGTTTGTTTTTCTCTTCATCCAAAATTAGTATAATTCATTCAGTTGACTTTGGTTGACATCTCCTGGCCTCAGCTGATTGGATCTGCAGCGGTAGCCCACATGCATCTCTGATTAGAAGTGGTCACCCCTTGTCCAAAGTCCTGACTATGCCTGCGGTCACCATGGTGACATATGGTACACATGCAGCTTGTTAATGGGAGACTGAGTCATGAATCACAGGCTGTGACAAGCAGACTAATGCTTCACCACAGGAAGGTTTTGAAAGGTGATATTTTGATCCTTAATCCCCATTTTGGATGAAAGTAAATGAGCATTTTCTTCGGTTTCATGGTTCTTTTTGTAGCTTGTGAATCAGACCAACTGAGGCTTATTTGCATCATCATTTGTAGAAGGAACTGCTTGTCTGTGACTCATGCCATTTCTTACAGGCTGCTACTGACGGTTTAATAATGTTAAAGCAGAATTTGATTTAAAGTTGTTTGTTCGCGTGCACCAATGTAATACTGCTGGTTCCTCAGTGCAATATTTACTGATATATAGTAACACTGTTGTATCTTGTCCTGCAAGCCAATTACACTTTGCTTCCTATATACTGAGGAGCTGGAGGGAGAAGACACATTTTAGCCACTTTAGAACTGCTATAAGGCTAATATATATAAGGCTATACAGTGCCTGTAGCTTTAGGATTGAGTTATTTGACTTGCTTTTAAAGCCTCACAAAGCTTTATATCTAGAATACGTGCAAAGGCTTTGTTGTACGTCTCTAGAAAGCCCTTCAGGGCCCATGCGAACAGACTTGAAACTGTTCCAAAGTGCAGAACAAAAAGCTTCATCCTTCCCATCTGACTTCAGGCTCTGCTCCTCAGATGCTCTGACAGCTGATCCAATTTATTATCTCTTAAGATATTTTCAGTTAAGGTAGATATATATTATGGCTTAATCATTAGATTTTTTTGTAAATAAATTTAATAAATTGGACCTGTAACAGATGAACTGTATTTTGGGCTGTTCTGATAATTTTTAACCCATTTGAGGGAACTGCTATTTGGTGATAAAGCTTGTTCGTGCACTGGGACAGAACAGAGGGCAGTTTAAAAAGTTTACACTGAATTTTAATTATGTTACACACAGGTGTGGCTCCATATTCCCCCGGGGTCGATTTGAAGCCTCTGCATCATTGATGTGGTGGTGGCACAGTCTTTGAAATGCTAAATGATTGATTTAGCTTTCACATTTGAATTTTGGTAATGATTACCATAGCAGCATGCAAGTCATTACCTCCTCAACTGCAACAGAGATCAAATAACAAAATGATTTATTTTGCTTAATTATTGTGGTATAATACTGATTCATTCAATTTAAAAATCAATTAGATTGAATTTATATCTACTCATCTGGGAAGATTTGCTGATTTACTTATCATCATTAATAGTAAATTGTATATTTTTG
This sequence comes from Melanotaenia boesemani, assembly GCF_017639745.1. Classification (NCBI taxonomy): domain Eukaryota; kingdom Metazoa; phylum Chordata; class Actinopteri; order Atheriniformes; family Melanotaeniidae; genus Melanotaenia; species Melanotaenia boesemani. The sequence continues at coordinate 11,070,389 of NC_055703.1, forward strand.
TATAATGTAAATATGTTGTATTATGTGTACAGTAGCATTCTGTTTTCTTTCCTTTTCTTTACAGACAAGGTTAAAATCTTCATACTAAGCAGCAGATTGTGTTAATTCAAGCCTTTCATCCGTTTGTTTCCCAGACGTCCCCCCTGCAGAACAGGAGAAGCTGTTCATCCAGAAGCTGCGTCAGTGCTGCGTCCTCTTTGATTTTGTCTCAGACCCCCTGAGTGACCTAAAATGGAAGGAGGTGAAACGAGCAGCACTGAGCGAGATGGTGGAGTACATCACCCACAACAGGAACGTCATCACCGAACCCATCTACCCAGAGGTGGTTCATATGGTCAGTGTCAAAGCGTGGTGAATTTATTTTATTTTTCCAGTAGTTAGAGAAGGGGAAACGCTCCCCTTGCCTACATCTTGTACTTCTTTCAACTCTCGGGAAGACCTAAAGTCTCTGTATGTAACCCAGTGTTGTCCATTATTGCAGTCTACAAGACTTTACCATGACATATTTTCTATAAAACTTTGTTTTGAATATTTTATGTTCAGGTGTCAGTCTTTTTGTACATGGCACAATCACTTAGCATGGACTCTCATTGGTTGTTGCAGCCTGTGGACAAAGTATAGAAGCATCTGTTGTCTCGAGTGTTGCCTCAGTGAAAAGATGAGAAGCTGTGACTGTTTTCAAAATCATCATCATGAATGTTTGCATGAATATTAGCCACAGCTGCTCGCTCCAAAAACAAAAAATTTTGGGGGTTAAAGTTTTATTGAACTTCTTTATTTATCATTGTCCTGGCAAAATACTGAAATGAGCAATAAAAAGAAAAGACTATATTTGTCAGGAAAATATCAGTCAGGAGGTTGTCAGGAGGCTTCATAGTTGAGTTGACTTAATTTTGCTCATTTTAGTGATTGATTCTTGACTTAGATTCACCAGCTTTAAAATACTTTGCGTCATTCGTATCACAAGAATTTGGCTCTGTAGTAGCAAGTTGCATCTGCACCCACATCAAATACTTTGATTTCCTTTTAGAAAAATGGTATCAAACCCATTTTAGTTTTTGTTTTGATTAAGTAAATTGAGCATCACCAATCTCAGGAACTCAAATGTTGAAAACCTTTGAGTGATTGACTCAGTCAGTGCAGCTGTTCCTACTGTGCTTACCAGAAATGTGCTTCTCCAAGCTTGTAGTCTGAATGTGTTTATGTTGCCAGATTTGTTTTCGCAAGCCAAATTATAAAGCCTTTGATGTAAATCAAAAACCTGGTTCTGTGCAACGCGGTAAACTGCAAATGATCAATGTGCAAATCCCCCCGACCTCCTTGTTGAAGCTGTATTTGATCAGTGCAGCACTAAATGCAACTGAGCTGCCAAATCAGCATAAAAATATACTCTTATTCCTGGCAGCCCTTTCTCTGACCCCCTTAAAGACAAGGGCTCTTTGAAGTCCGCTAATGGCTTTTAACATCAAAGTGTGGAGACTGACACGACAAACTCCTCTATGGGAATAAAGAGTGTATTCTTATGTTAACACTGTGCATGTGGGATTTTTTCATGGGTCCTTGTTCATTCTGGGCATGTTTGCCACCTTTGTGTTCAAGGTCTACCTCGATATTTTAGTGAACCTTTTGGATGACAGAATAGTAGTTGTTCCATTAGTCCCACTCTCTGGGGGAAGTAAGAAATGGTGTCTGCTAAGAATGTAAACATGCTGGTGAATGGCTGTATTTTGATTTGTGGGCAGGGGGACTTCTAAATGTACTGTCTTGAAAGTGAAAATGGACTCAGGGAAAATCCACTGATGCCTTCCAGTATGGGGAATTGCATTTCCATTGAAATGTTATTTTTAAACTAGCTCAAGAGAGAATTTTTTTTTTTTTTTTTTTTTTTTTTTTTTGTTCATGAGATAAATACTAAACATTTAAAAGAGAGATTTGTATTTTGTTTCTTAACAGTTGTCCAAATTAAGCAGATCTGAACAATCATTTCTTTGCAGACTGCTGGAAATCTTTAATATAATATAGTATAATATAAAGCTGTTTCATCCTGCTCTGGGTTATATTAGGCTGGAGGTTATCAGCCTACCTGTTGACATTGAGATGTAAACCACTAAAGCTGGATTTTTACTTTGGTACAGTAGGCCGGTGCCACTGACGCTAATGAAATGTGCTCTCATCGCTTGAGCGTAGGGCTATGCCGTTGTGTTGCAGTTTCTCTTCCGAAGTTACCGCAAAAATTAAACGAGAAGCTCCAGAGTTCTGGAAACACGCCATCATAAGCCGACCAATCACAAGGGAGTACTTCCAGGTAAACAGGCTGCCAAGTATAGGTGCACGTCAGGTCTGGAAGAGATCTGCATCAAGCCTCCTTGGAGCATACGGTGATGCTGTAACCGACCTTACGCGGAAGCCGTGCCAGTTTAAATCCAGCTTAAGCCCTACTCACTTCGCTTGCACATAGAGGGACAGCAAGAAGAGGCAAACCAGACGCAGGTTTTAATTTGAACCAGGGACTTTCTGCCTCTGAGGTCACGGTTATATGTTGCAAATACCCTAAAATGTTTTCACTTATAAGTATAATTACATAATTGTTGTGTGAGCTTCCTTTTACCAGTCAGACTGCGGTTAGCTGCCACATTTAAGTCTGTATTGTGGTGAGCTGTGTGTAGCACAGAGGGGTGCAGGTGGGTTCAGCTGAACCCCTGTACATGCATGTAGCTCTTCATTTGTAGATTTCACTACTGAGATTGTAAAAAAACTAAAAGTACATTAATGGGTTGTCTGATATTTTAGGATGTTACCATTCTCTTTGGTTGTAGGTTAGTTTGCATGTTGCTCAAAAGTAGGTGTGTTTTGGAAAGACATCCTTTTTTTAAATGAAAATGGGAAAAAAAAGAATGAGCTAAGTCACTGTTTTTAAAACGCTTGTTCACTATCTGTTACAGTTAGGTTTCTTATTTTACTGTTCTGTCTGTTCCCCAGTTTGCTGTGAATATGTTTAGGACGTTGCCACCGTCATCCAATCCGACTGGTGCAGAGTTCGACCCAGAGGAGGATGAGCCCACGTTAGAGGCCGCATGGCCACATCTACAGGTATGCGAAACAAACACAAACCAAGAGTTAGCATTTGTAAGTTGATGAGACACAAATGTTAAGTCTAAAGTTGCTTAATTACTTCTCTCCTTTCACAGCTCGTGTATGAATTCTTCCTGCGGTTCTTGGAGTCTCCTGACTTTCAGCCGAACATAGCCAAAAAGTATATTGACCAGAAGTTTGTAATGCAGGTGAGTGAAGGTGCATTTCCATTTAGGTGTGAACATTTGTTGTATGCTTTTATTGTTGAGCTCGCTTTGTCTCAGTGCCATGTTTCATTCTCAGCTCTTAGAACTGTTTGACAGTGAAGACCCCAGGGAAAGAGATTTTTTAAAGACCACTCTGCACCGCATCTATGGCAAGTTCCTGGGCCTGCGAGCATACATTAGGAAGCAGATTAATCACATATTTTATATGTGAGTATATTTTGGTTGGATTGTTTTTTTTTTGTGCTTGTTTATGGAAGTAATTTGCATGATCATGTTTTCTTCCTCTTCCCCCAGGTTCATTTATGAGACTGAGCATCATAATGGAATAGCAGAATTACTGGAAATACTTGGCAGGTTAGATTGTTTTATGGTGCTGTTGTTTGTTTCTGAATGTGGATTTGTTTTTGCTTCTTTTCAGTTTGCAGCTTTAAGATTTTATGTTTCATGTTGATGGGTGGTATTGTTGTATGACCGCATTTCTTCTTCCAGCATAATCAACGGATTTGCGTTGCCACTGAAAGAAGAGCACAAAATTTTCCTACTGAAAGTCCTGCTGCCTTTGCACAAAGTAAAATCTCTCAGTGTGTATCACCCACAGGTAAAAACACTTTCTTCCTTACTGCCCTAAACAAACCATTATATCTTTTTTTTTTGTGTGTGTGTGTGTATATCAGAAATAGAAAAAGTGATGCTTCTTGTTTCTTTCTAAGCTGGCCTACTGTGTGGTACAGTTCCTAGAGAAAGACAGCACCCTCACAGAACCGGTAAGATTAAACTCTTTTCAGTCATAATGTTGATGTAATCATACCTCAGTATCCTGTCTGCTCATAATAAGTTAGTTATACAAAAACCCAAAGATGTCTTTTTGATATTTAATGAGGAAGTTGCAGTTTTGCACAAACAGCATGTCTTTTTCAATTTAAGTATATTTAATAGTCTTTTGTTGACTTGTACAATCAACAGAGCAGTAAATGCATGTGAATGAGTTAAAAGGGACAAAAAGGGACCAAAAGAAGTTGCAGGAAATTTGTTAGTTGAGTCTGGTGTGACTTTTAATCACAGCAGAGAGGAAAATAAGCTTTATCTGATTTTTAATGGGTTCAAATGAGAGGAAGGAATGGTGGGATGTCAGTTTTTATAGACAAAGATCGACCAAGCAGATTTTTTCTTTTGTCTTCTGAACATGTTGCTGCCGTGTCTGAACTTGGTTATTATTTTATTTTTTTATTTTTTATGCTAACTCCTGCAATCCACTGTTAGCAGATAAGCAGTTGAACAAATCAGCTGTCCAAGCAATCTTCATCCTTCTTAAATCATGTTGGTCCTGTATGTGTGTGTGTGTGTGTGTGTGTGTGTGTGTGTGTGTGTGTGTGTGTGTGTGTGTGTGTGTGTGTGTGTGCGTGCGCAGACGGTTATGGCTTTGTTAAAGTATTGGCCAAAGACCCACAGTCCGAAAGAGGTGATGTTCCTCAATGAGCTGGAGGAGATACTGGACGTTATCGAACCTTCAGAGTTTGTCAAAGTCATGGAGCCGCTCTTCAGACAGCTGGCCAAGTGTGTGTCGAGCCCACATTTTCAGGTTTGGTTCCCTTGCAATGTGTGTTTGTGCACGTGTTCAGTGTGTTTGCTGTCTGTTTACATATGCCGCATTGCTACAAACTGTGCCGTCAGGTTGCTGAGCGAGCTTTATACTACTGGAACAATGAGTACATCATGAGCCTCATCAGTGACAACGCTGCCAGGATCCTGCCCATCATGTTCCCGTCCCTTTACCGCAACTCCAAGACCCACTGGAACAAGTGAGGCTGTGAACAGGCTTTTGCTGTGTCTGTCTGATTTTTAAGGAGGTTAAACAAAAGTAATTCAACCGCATCTGTGTGTTTGCAGGACAATCCACGGTCTGATCTATAACGCCCTGAAACTCTTCATGGAGATGAACCAGAAGTTGTTCGATGACTGCACCCAGCAGTTCAGGGCAGAGAAGAGCAAGTAAGTCATCAGGAGAGATGTCACATCCTCATTTACAGTCACAGAAAAACATAATCAGAAAATGAAATGACTTAACAGATGAGTTAAAGCACTGACTCACCAGAAATCCTTTGTGTCTGTTAGAGAGAAAGCCAAATGGAAAGAGAGAGAAGAAGCATGGTTAAAGATTGAGAATCTGGCCAAGTCGAACCCACAGGTGAGTAAAACAACCGGCAAGTAGTTTCACTTTTATGAACCTCTTACTGTGTATGGAAGCACTAAATAAAATGGCAAATATTAAAAGTCAAAATGTATACCAGAAGGAAAAAATTACAAAACTTAAAGTAAATGGAGTCTCTAACATGGCTTTCCATAATCTTTCTTTTTTTTCCCTGGACAGTTTCTGAAGCACATTGAGTCTGTAGGATCAGACAGTCCAATGGACATCGAGACGGACGGGCCGCTGCTTGACGATGTCGGCTTGCTAAAGAAAGCGATGGCGGAAGAAGCCACCCAGGTCAGTGAGCAGTAAAGATAAACACATGGTAGCAAGAAGAGGAAGCTCTACAGGCATGAAGTTTTTTAAGATTTTTAATACAAACATTTGCATCAAGGTGTTCAACAAAAATGGAATAAACCAAGACAATTAAGTAAAATCCCAGTAAAAACCAATAAAACAAATTGATTGAAGTCCCGGCTCTCCACTGGGGTCCCAGGATAATTTCAGATCATTGTTAAAAATAAATAAATAAATAAATAAATATATGACTTTTATTTAATGGTGTCAAAATTAACAAATTTTGACAGCATTAATGCATAATTAATTGTTAAAGAATCTTGGGCTCAATCTAATAAATAACGTTTATTTGGTTGACTGTTTTATTTCCACTTCAATTGGTCACTGAGTGTGAGTGGTTGTTTGTCTCTGTGTTGGCCTTGAGATGGACTGGTGACCTGTCCAGGGTGTCCCTGCTTCTCACCTGCTAAAATGCTGGGACAGGCTCCAGCTTACCCGCGACCCGTAATGGACAAAGCGGTACAGATAACGAATGCATGAATAATGCAGCTTTACAGCGGTGAACTGAATCAACCAAAAACCACTTTATCCTCCTTATTTATTAGGTTTCTAATATTTTTCAAGCCTTACATTTAGAATTTTTATCATCGGGTGTCCAGAAACGGGTGCTATTTGAAAAGTTTTAAACAAAAATTAAAAGAAATAAAAAAGAGCTCAAAATGTATTTTATTTTAACAAGAGGCCAAGACTAGTGTGAAATGATCCTGATTTGTTGCTCCAGTTGGATGCTGAGTAGCTGAATATTACAAAGATTTATGATTGTTACCCACATGCAAGCAATTACAAAAATCTAGCTAGGTCAAAATCAAGGCATTAGTAACATTATCAAAATTCAATAGGTTTTTTATAAGACTTGATTAGATGTTTTGTTCATGTTTTCCCATCATAATCCTAAAACATTTAGGGAAAGACAAATAAAATGTTTTCAGAAATAGTTTTTAAATGTCACTTATAAACCGTGGTAACTGAAGCTAATTAACATCTGAACACAGCCAACGTAAACGCACACGTTTCCACATCAGTCCTCTGATCAAGCTTGGCACGCTGAACCGCTCCGAGTGACTGGCATTGACAGCTGCTGTACCGCCGCTGTACGGCCACCTGATGATGCTCACGTGCTGCGTGAAAGCTGCTCGCTCGCAGCAGCTGATGGATTCGTTATGTTGGAATTCATCTGTGCAACCAGAGTGCATGTCGAGGCTAAGTTGTGTCTGCAGACCTGCTTTTCATTTTAGTTTTCTCTCCACAATACATGTATGCCACACTTTTCAGGTTTTTACATTTATTTATTTTTTAGTGGTTTTTTGTGTATTTTATGGATTGTTAACACATCATACTGTGCATGTGTGTATACACTGATCAGCATACAGAAAGCAATCAAACTGGATGGAACACATTACAAGCAGCTCAGATGTTACAGGCTGTTTCCAGGTCATGTCAGGCACTGAGAAAACCAGTCTCCTTCACTTTGTTCCCGCTTTGTGCAGCTGAGGGCGCAGAAAATGTATTAACTAGGGTTTTTTTTTTTATTTTTTATTTTACTTCTCTTAAATTAATGTACATGTAAGCTTGCATACATTTAAACCTTCATGCTGCAGAATGAGGCTTGTCCATGTCCACTTATACTCTTTTGACTTGGGTGTGAGCGAGTAATGTGTGTGACTCTGTGCTGCAGCGTGTCATCCACCCTTCGTTTCTGTATGCAGATCCAGAAAGATCAGCGGCGAGAGCGGCCACTGATGAGGAGGAAATCAGAGCTCCCGAAAGACATCTCCACCGTCACAGCAATAGAGCTCCATCGAAGAGCCGAGGAAATGTTGACAACGCACGACGGCCACTAAAAGACCATTAAGGATTCTATGGAAACCAGCAGCATCCACAAAGGAACCAGGTGCCCGCAGAAGAGGGGCTAGCACAACAACAGAACTCTGGTATCTCAGTCCAGCCCAGCACAATACAGAACAGAGCAGTCGCAGAAATGTCTAAAGTCACACATCTGGACACTCCTGCATGACCGAGACATGCACCGCTCCCAAAAATGATCCAAGAACAGCTTTCATCTTATCTCCTCCCTAGTTTTTCTCCTTATCCTCTCAGCTAATGTACTTGCTTAGGTACTCTGCTGCCCCCTTCTGGTCATTCTTCTCAGGTGCTCTGTTCTGCGTGAGAGCTGCCGAATCTTTTTGCCTCTTGGATATAGATGTCAGGTGCTTGCACAAACAATATGAGCCCCTAGCTGTACCCTTAACGGAGGACATCTTTGATTTAATGATTTAAAGAAAAAGTCTGAGACAATGTCAGCTGTTTCTATATATTAAATATTAGCTATTTTTCTCTTAACAAACAAGACAGCTCTTTATATTTGAACCTATTTAGTTCATGAGGATCTCATCTGAGTTAAAATAAAAAAAGAAAAGAAAAAAAAGCCACACATACCGTCTGTGTAACTGTTTTGTTGCCTGCTATTTATTTATTCTTCATTAGCTGTATAAAGACAGGTCCACCCAAGACTCAAGTGTCTGGATAAAAATGATCACAGCACAGTTCTGTTCGTCAAACAGGGCTGACCTCGGAGAGGTCTAGGTTTCAGGTTTTTCCTCTAACACCGCATTACCCCTGTATAGAAACCTAACTCGGTGCCAATTTGTCCCATTATCCTCGCTCCTTTCCTAGAAGAAATAGAGTGAAAAAGTTCTTTGTAACTGTAGGCAATAAGTCATCAGCAGTTACACGAGAGGTGATTGTGGGATTTATTTTTAGTTTCCTGTTCCCATCCAGTCATTGTAGGAGCACGTTCAACACGGTCATCAGCATTCAGAACAAGTCGCCGTCATTCATGGGAGGCTTATATGAGGGGTTAAAGAGATGAAGTTGCTCATGTGGAATTTCCACAGCGTGTAGAGAGAAGTAAAACAAATTCCACTGATTGGGATTGATTATTGTGCTCCTGTCAAGCAAGACCCCCCCCCCCTTTTTTTTTCTTTCTCTCTTTTTCTATTTAAGAAACTCTCGGTAGAGATTAGATTGCTTCATAGAGGAGGTGTGTTTAGCTTGACGAGGTCAAACATAAGCCTTTCTTTTAACGGTGCCTTCTGTAGCGCAAGGGGATGTTTGCTCAACTGAGAATCAGCAAGTATTAGCAAGAGGTAGGATGCCAGATTATCAGATTTTTTCCCATTTTATTTCTAAAATTTAAAACAAAAACCCAACAAACAAAAATAAAATAAAACAGATGTGTTTTAGTTCATATTTAAGACCTCAGATCGCTTTGATTCCAGCACTTGCCTTGTTGAAGCTGTGTTTTTTGTAGCTAGGAGCGTAGAGGCAGCGCTTTTCCCCAAGCCACTTCAGCAGTTAAGCACTTCCTGATAAAACTTGAAAAACACAGAAACACACCTGAGGAAAAAAAAAAACTGAAAAAAAAGTAGTGCAGAGTTGAAATCCGTGATGCTGTTTGTCTTGGCGTGTGGGGGTCTCCTCCCCACAGTGCCTGTAAAGAGCTTGCCTCCCATCCTTACTTTTTTTCCGCCCTGCAGCCCCATTCCACTTTTAATTTGTACCATTGTTTGATCTTTGTTGCCCAGAACTTTTCTTACTAACCCCCGTTACACTTCAGTACAAACCTGTCTGGGCTCAGTATTTGGTCTGATCTGCTTCTGGATGCGTGCGAGTTGTTTTTTCTTGTTTTTATTCCTTCTTTGCCTGCAGAACCTCTTCATTAGTGTTGCAACTGAATGTGCGAATTGTAAATGATCCTGCAACCACACCGTTCTCTTCTGTCCATGTTTGTTCTGAAGAACAACAGTCATCACAGGGCTTGCATAAAAACCCCACCCATCTCTGCTCTGGTTGAATAATGAAAGGAAAGTGACTCCATTCCTTCAGCAGTTGTCTTGTAGTGTTGCTGCAGCACAAAATGTCCCATTGATGACTATTGTTCTTCCTCGAATGGCTTTAATACTGGCTTCTTTGGAGCTCTCTTCATTTTACATAAGCTTTGTTTTCTTTTAAGAGTTATTATTGCAAGTGTCCTTTAGTATATAACTCATACTAAATGGCTTCATCTAATATTGTACATATGATGTACTTTATGTTATATCTAATATTAAATGTTAGATTTCATATTTTGTACAAAATACCCTGTGTACAGAATACAGAGGTTATTAGCAACTGCAGACAGTTGGCATGTGGCACAAAGTGCAACACATGCAACTATTTGCATCTAGAAACATAGTTTTTTATCTTTGTAGTTCCACATCTTCTCCATTTTTGTTTTTCACCTCCAGATGTGTTGATCCTACGTACATCAGCTTTTTGTGTATACTTTTATCCAAATCTCTGGTGGTGTACATCTATCTATATACAACAAATAAAGAGAACATGTGAGTTTTATATTTTCATCCTAAAAAAAAAAGTCTTGTCATTATTTGTCTGATTTTGGGTTTTTTTTCTTTCTTTTTTTTTTAAAGTAGGTTTTAGTTGTCATTTTCTAATATGGATTTAGAAGCTGTGCAGATTAATGGAGATGTTTTTGCCTGTTTCAGAGGAGACGTGATGCTGGTTGGAGGGAATAGAAATGCTTTAGCAAATCACATCTGACCTGTTAAAAGTGGCAAACAAACTCATGACTGACTGGCATCTTTCATGAAATAAATTCTCCTAGAGATTAAAGTCACTCCTAGAAAAGGACTTTTTCTGACGTGTTAAAAATGTGATCATGAAACTGTCGTGTGGAGTCATACTTGCATTTGGTGCTTGGAACCATCAACATTAGGCTGAAAGTGGTCAAGATGCTCAAAATTCATCAGTAACTTCTTTTACAAGCAGAACACACTCACTGGCCTCTTTATTAGGTGCATCCATACAAATTCTTGTAATACAAATAATCTAGTCGGCCAATAACACGACAGCAACTCTGGAAGAAAATGTCTTGTTGAATGTCGGAGGAGACTGGGCAGACTGGCTGGAGATGATACAAAGGTAATAGTAACTCAAACAACCACCGGTTCCAGCTAAGGTATGGAGAATATCATTTCTGAACACGCAACAGAAGATGGGAAAATCTTGTTTGGTTTGATGATTTCAGCTGCAATATTCAGATGGTAGGGTTGTCACATACGTTTACGCATTTTATTGATCACTATATATAAATAAAAGTAGTTTAAAAATTGAGAAAATTATACAGTTAATTATTTTAATACCTCACACTCTTTACCAATTAGTCTTGGTAGCAAAAATTAAGAATAAATTAGAAAAAGAAAGAAAGAAAAAAACAAAACAGGGTTACTGAACACTGATCTGTTAGGGGCTGAGTGGGGAACTTTGCTGCCGCCTGCTGGACGAAAATGGTAAATGTTCAATATTATAAACACTTTTTTTTTTAACTGATAGCTTTTTATTTTCTCCTCAATTTCATTCCAAATATTTTATCATTGCTTTATCAAGCAAATGAAGTATTTTTCTCCCCCATTCATGAGGGATATTAACCAAAATTTCACAAAGAACCCTTCTCTACCCCCCACACATATCAAGAGCATGTATGTAACAAGATAGACGGTTAAAATAAATATACACAAACATCTACATGTGCATACACCCACATATATAAATACACACACACATATACAATTGCATACCTATGAATTTACACATACAGAGATTAAAACAAACAAAAAAAAAACATAAATAGATCAAATTACTTTTCATAGTTTTTCGAAGTTCTCATCCTCAAAGGCTTTTGGGTTCTTCAATTTGTACTTTATTTTTTCTGGTGGGATATAAGACAAGAGTTCATTCAGCCACATATGGATGCATGGAGGTGCAACACTTTTCCAGTTCAATGCAATAAACTTAATAGCAGATATTTAGAATATAAAGGTAATATTGATTCATCTCCAAGTAATACAAATCTTGGTTTTAAAGCAAATTCAGAACTAATAACTTTTTTAATGGTATATTTTACAGTTTTCCAAAACTTCTCTAAATGGGAGCATGAACAAAACATATGGATTAGAAGCTTAACATTTCCCCATTTCTTTTATTATAATAGTCACTGCATTATGACGAGCCGTATCAGCCCAGTACTTAATATATTATTGAATGAATTTCTAAATTTTAAATCAAGTGTTCCTACATCTAAGTTTAGTCAACATAGACTATCCTCTGCACATAAATCTTTTAATAAAATGCCCTCAAAGCTTATTTGCCTCTGTGAAAACATTCAAAGCGTATCCAATTGTGATAGAAAATACGGATCACATGTTGTATTAAAATCTCATTCTGAAGACTGATTTTAACTTGCTGTTGGGCCATTTCAGGGTTGCTGTTATTTTGTCTCGTACAAATCCAGTCTATTTTTGACCATGTTATAAAAATAAGCCTTGCTGCATCTCTTCTGAATGGCTTCTGTTGTTACTCTCTTCTGTGTCTGCTTTTGTTTGCAGTTGGGCTTTTTAATGCATTACTGACTATAAACAAGCATCATATTCTGGTTTAAAACCTCAGATCCATATTTTCATACAGTATCATCTAAAGGACGCTGCTTTGGTTCTTCAGAAGATGTTGCTAGGTGGCATCAGCCATTCACAACTGACCAAAGCCTCTAAACTGGCTTCTCTGAGGTCACTTTAGTTCTTTTCATCCGAAGAGGTTTCGCACCCGCCCACCCTCTTCGTCTAGCACCCCTGCTGGGATCTGTACTGAACCCAAATGAACCTGCAGGGATTTAGAAAACAAATAGATTTGTTCTTTTTTTTCTGCTTCTGAAACACAAATGTAGGACGGTTGTTGAGATAGGGATATGATAAAGCACGTCGGCTATTGATTTGGTCTTTGATCTTGTTAAAATCTTCCTCCCTGCATGATTTCTTTGATGGATTCACTCTTACTGCTGGATCAAGCATCAGTTTCTACATTTGCTGTGGAAGAATAAAACACTGTCACATAACAACCCTTGTCCCTAAATACCTTTCCTAATGAGGATGCTACACTGTCCGCTACCAAAAAAAAAGAGAGAGAGAGAGAAAGGCCAAGTTGCCTCATTATCAACACAATATCCTCCAATTATCTAAGAGGAAATATTCCTCTGGGCTGGATGCGTCACTGAGTATCAAGATACGTCAGTGGTTTTTGTGGGTGGTTAAAAGGATCCATGTAGCCCTCCCTTTCCTCTCAGACAAGGTCACACGGGTTCACTGATTTTGCCTGCAGTCGGAGTGTGTACCGTGGCTCTCTGCTTTAAAAATATGATGTGTTGCTTTTTTGCTTTTTTTTTTTTTTGCTGTCTTTCTTTTTTGATCAGGACGTTCTGACAGCCTGCCTTGACTGTCAGTGTTCAAATCTTGTTGTGCAAAGCCCCCCCTCCCGGTAATCTGCAACTAAAAAACATCTCGTCACGACAGGAGATGTCAGAAACTATTGCCATGGAAACAGCGCTCAAAAGTTTGGAGCGTCAACCCCCTATTGTGACTGCATCCAATCAGATTTTAGGGAAAGCGTTCAGTGCTGCATTTCTTCAGTTTGAAGTCTGGTGTGGGTACATCTGTGTGGACCCGAAACTGCATCTGTATGAGGATTGTGTGTGTGGATGTGTATGTGTTGTGTGTGTGTGTGTGTGTGTGTGCCAGAAAGTGACTCATCACACTACACGTATCCGCTGCTTCATCTTTTCGCTCACGCAGGCGCTCTGTGACACTGAAGTCATGTTGAGTGAAGTGACGAGCCACACATTGCACCCTCAACCCCCCCAAACTTGAGGATGGAGGGACTGGGGTGAGGTCCAGTCCTGTTCTCTTTGATGCCTGACACTCGGCTTCAAAGTCCTCGGCATCAAAGCAGAGGACTTGGGATCAGGCCCAGCAGCACCCTGGCATCCTGTCTTCTGCATACACACACACCCACCCACAGACACACACTCATATGCGCACACACATAAAGCCAACTCTCCTTCAGGTTCTTCCGGTTTTTCACAAATCAAATGTCCTCACAGGGGACAGAGCTCTGCAGTTTCAACACAGTCTAAACAACCTCAAAACAAAACAAACAAAAAAACTCAGTTTTACTCATAGTACTTTATTTAAAAAAAAAGAATATGTCATTTGATAGAATTATCTAAAATAAATAAATAAAAATCACCTCCTGAAGCATAAAATTTAATTTAGTTACTGTATGATCATCTTAAATAAACTAAACCATCGGGGGTGAAATAAGGCAAATCCATATTTGAATCAATATTCATGATAAACAGCACTGCCCTGTGGCTTGATAATTGAAGTAAACTTAATTTGAAAAAAGCAGTTACATTAAAACATTCCCTGTTGTCAACATTTTTCATTTACATATTTATGTATTTACAAGTGTAAGTCTGTAATTTTGTATTAAGATCTTTTAAGCTCTGAGCCATGTATCTCCACTGTGTTTGCACTTAAACACACCAAAGTTTCCACATTTATTCCTCTTTATATTAGGAAAGTTTTATTTAGGGTTTGTTCATATCTCATTCTGGCCATTTTATTCCAACAAAACATGTTAAAATTTGATTTTTCCTCCTCATTAAAAAAATAATAAAAGAGATAAAAATTTTAAAGTTTTTTAACTCGCCTTTAATGTCTGTATTTGTGTTTGAAGAGTAATCAAATGACAATATGTTTGGATAGATAATACATTATTTACATATTTAATTCAACATTTTAAAATTTTAATTTTAAGAAATCATTATTAGACCTTGTTCTTATTCATGTATGAATATGGTTAAAAAAAAAAAAAAAAAGAATATGCAGCTGTAAAAATGCAGTACTGTCTAACTTTTAGCCACATTTTTCCAGTTTTAAAACATTAAATTTCACTTTAAATGTTTTTAAAACCACCTCAAAAGTTTTGCTTCTTCATCAGAAAGGGCTGTTTGTCTAAATAAGCTTTTTTTTTTTTAGTATTGCAATGCGACATTCAGTTTCAATGATGTCTGTGTTTTGACTCCAGTGGAATGCTGCTCTCTCACAACTAAATCACTAAGCCGAGAGGGAGCACAGCCATGTGGGCATTAACTGATTAACTTTAGTTGGAACAGATTACCAAGCTTTTGAAACTGAGCATATTGTTTATCTTACACTCGGTGGAACGAACTGGTAAACACAGAGGCAGAATCCTTTAATGGTGCATTGTTGTCCTGAAAATCATCAAATAAGCTGTGAATGATAAGAAAAAGCAATTAATTACAATTAGTTCTGAAAACTTTACTTAAATGTGGAAATGAAACATTTCTTATACAAACCCCATTTCCAGAAAAGTGGTGAAGTTTTTGAGCATCTTCATTGTATGAAAACAAATCTAAAATTTGATGCCAGCAAAAAAAAAAATAAAAAAAAATTTATGAAACATGTACAAATAACAGCATTCTGGAAGATTTTACAATCACCTGATTAATCGGTAAGAGGTGAGGGTGTCAGGACTGGATATAAAAGTAGAATACACCAAAGCATGGGTGTTTTTTTCCTCTTTTGAAAACAACAACAACAAAAAAACAAAAAACAAAACAAAAAAACAACTATACAATCACCTGATTAATCGGTAAGAGGTGAGGGTGTCAGGACTGGATATAAAAGTATAATACACCAAAGCATGGGTGTTTTTTTCCTCTTTTGAAAACAACAACAACAAAAAAACAAAAAAAACAAAACAAAAAAACAACTATACAATCACCTGATTAATCGGTAAGAGGTGAGGGTGTCAGGACTGGATATAAAAGTATAATACACCAAAGCATGGGTGTTATTTTCCTCTTTTGAAAACAACAACAACAAAAAAACAAAAAAAAACAAAAAAACAACTATACAATCACCTGATTAATCGGTAAGAGGTGAGGGTGTCAGGACTCGAAATAAAAGTAGAATACACCAAAGCATGGGTGTTTTTTTCTCTCTTTTGAAAAAAAAAACAAAAAACAAAAACCAACTATAATCTTACAGCCTGAAACATTACAGATTCAGGAAGATTGGCCTTTATAGACTAAGATTTTCCCAAAGATCAACCTACTGTTATATATGCATGTTTTTTTGTGCCCTAAGGCAGAACCACACAATGAACCATCATGCCATTAAAATGTATTAGCTGCCATTTGGGCTCAAAAGCACTTTGGAAACCATTTTCCCTCAACACAGTCCACAACTGCATCCAGAATTATAACCTGAAATTGTATTACAGAAAATAAGTACAATAAACATAAAAAATAAACATCACTCTGTTCTGCAAAGTAATTTGGACAGGGGTTCGTCTCAGAGGGACAGAAAGACAGTGGTTGTGTGTTCTGAGGTATAAAAAGTGTTCGGTTCTTCCAGGCTGCTGCAACTAAAAGGTGATGTGATGGGGATGCATAATTTTTCATGGCATGGATGACTTCCTGGATATGTGTGTATATTGGAATTTTGGAGAGTTATGTTACTGTCAAGACAAATTGTGTGGCTATTAAGTAAGTGGTTGTTTCATTCTACATTCGTTTACACACAAAAGCCACCGCAGACTGTTGAGCTGTTGAAATCTCAACATCAGAAAGAATGGAAGCTGATTCTTCTTGCAGAACTGCAGTGATTACTGTTGGAAATTCCTAAATTGAGCAGCAAGGTGTTGTGGTGGTTAGCACCGCGACCTCACAGCATGAAGGTCACTGGTTCCAACCACAAGGGCTTTTCCCTCTGGAGATTATATGTTCTTCCCGTGTATGTGTGGGTTCTCTCTGGGTACTCTGGCTTCCTCCCACCAGCCAAAGAGATGCATGTTAGGTTAATTGGTCACTCTAAATTCTCCCTAGGAGTGTGAATGTTTGTCTCTCTGTGTTGGCCCTGTGATGGACTGGTGACTGGTGTCCTGGGTGTACTCTGCCCTTCGCCTGCTAATTGCTGGGACTGGTTCCAGCTTCTTTGTGATCCTGAATTGGAATAAACTGCATAGAAAATTATTTATGTATTTATTTATTTTAAAAAAATGCAGTTAAAAGAAAAGGCTAAAACATGTTATCATAAATGTGTCTCTATCCAAACTTTTTTTTGTGTGTCTCTTGCGTCAAATTCTGGATTTACTCAGACTTAAAAAAAAAAAAAAAAAAAAAAGGTTGAATTTTTATACAACTTTTAAACTTTTCTGGAAATTAGTTTAATATTTTTATATTTTTTAAAATAATAAAAGTGATAGGTCATTAAAATACCTGAGTTTGAACTTGTCACAACTTAACATTATTAAAAACCACATAATCGTATGTAGGAAATTATACTAGTACAGCAATGACTGAACACTTGGTATATTTTAGTGGTGCTTGAGAAACTTCATTTTTTGATATACACATTTACAAGTCTTTATTCAGAAATAGGACCTTCAAAGGTTATGCAAACTAGTGATTACAAAGCAGCCTGGAGATTACTCTGATTATTTATAATTAGCTATGAATTTATATATATCTTCATTACTATGCGCCTGCCTTTAAAAACACTGTGGCTAAACAATGTAAGTTAATTCATATCTAGAAGGCCGTTTGTCTGCATATGAATATAACCATGATAATGTAGTTGCCTCAAGTATGAGGTTAACAACCAAAAGCAAATATATCTGATAGGAAATATCTAAAGCTGAAGGTTGAAATCAGGATTTTGTGTTTGCGTTCCCTCTTCATGCATATTATGTAAATATATAAAACTACAGTTACCTCTGTTGAAGTAATCCAGTTGTCTTGGCACAACAAAGTCATACCAGACAGTCTTCCTCTGTCACTGTCTGGAACATGTGCTCTTCAAACCTTTATTATCTTGCAGTATCTGGTGCACCTGGGGACAACCTCATTGTCTGCTGAAGCCACGCAGACACTCGGAGGCTTGTTCTGTACAACAGACCCAGGTAATTGTCTGAATGTATATAGGGCAGATGAACTGGAACAGAGCAGAGATGATGGCCTCACCTGACTGTCTGGAAGCTGGATGCTCTGAACACACTAGGTCAGAGTATATGTAAGAGATGTGAAGGACAGAAAACAGTGTGAGCATAGTGCTGACTTTTATCAGGTTATAAAGCAAGAGGAGGAAGGGCTATGAAGGAAAAGATACCGACAAGGAGAGAAGCATGCACAGTGCTTTCTCTGTTTTGCCTTTTTCCCCACTTAGAGCTGCAGAGCTCAATCAGATAAGTTTTTTTTCCTTTTCTCTTATTTTAACACATGGATAGAAATGATAAACTTTACAGTTGCACATAAATTTTGAGAGCACAAGACTCATTGGATGTTTGGTGACAACTTGAACTTTAATAAGGACAGTTAAAAGGAAACGTTCATGCAAGTTTATTAAATAAAACTTCATGAACAAAGAATTAGAAAAAGGTTTGGCTGTTAGACTCCAATCCCACATCAATGTGGAACGTGACAGAAGACTACAGGCAAAGCCCAGAGTCTAGATGCTGGTGGTGGGTTTCAGGGAGGCAGACTTCTGTTAAGGCCCCATCTTTAAATCCTGCAGACATTCTTGCATGTCAACTTAACCCAGCGTAAAATTTGTGGTTAATTTTTTATTATTTTTTTTTTAAAAAAACAAGCAAAACTGTAAAATGTCTCAAATAAAATTATAATTTGTGCTTAGTTTTAGAATTTGGTAAGATCCTTTGACCTTAGATGGAGTTTTGGGTTAATTTTTTAAGAGAATCTATAACATAAGAGAGCAATGAATGAATGCTACGCTTAAATAAAAAATAAAAAAAAATAAAAAAAATCCATATTGCTAACCACATTCATTCATTCTCTGAACCGCTTAGTCCCTTACAGGTCGCGGGTAAGCTGGAGCCTATCCCAGCATTAACAGGTGAGAGGCAGGGTACACCCTGGACAGTTCACCAGTCCATAGCAGGGCCAACACATAGGGGACAAACAACCACTCACACTCCTAGGGAGAATTTAGAGTAATCAATTAACCTAACATGCACGTCTTTGGACAGTGGGAGGAAGCCGGAGTACCTGGAGAGAACCCACGCATACACAGGGAGAACATGCAAACTCCACATAGAAAGGCCACCACCCTCAAGGTTCGAACCTCCCCCCCCAGCTGAGATTCAAACCTTCTTGCTGTGAGGCTGCGGTGCTAACCACCAAACCACTGTGCAGCCTTACTAACCACATAATCCTGCAAAGATCAGATACAAATATTTAAAAACGATTAAAAACCAGCTGTAAAAAGTTAGGAGATTCTGTAAGTCTCTTAACGTCATGCAAATTCAAATAAACCAAATAAAGAGCAGATTCTTGGGTCTAACTTAATTGTGAATGTTACGCTATGCTGCAATAGAGTTGAACTGACGTAGCGAAACTGTCTGTAAAATGACTTACACAAATGTAATGATGGGGGCTATGGATAAACAAGGACTTTTGCTATGGACTGTGGAATGACCAGGTGAGAGCACACTTTGTTTTTGTCCTCATTGGCAATACAGACAGTTTTTAAATGAAAAATTCATCACAAATTATTAAAATAAAATGTCCACAAAAAAATTAAACTACTCAACCTAAAAATCTAACAAAATTAAATGCCTCCAAGAATGAATAAAAAAAGACATTCATCCTAAAAGTCCCATAAAAAACTAATATAAAATAACCATTAAAAAAAAAAAAAAAAAAAAAAAAAAGGTAGCACCATCCAGGGTCAAGGGTAACTAAAGTATGGGGTAAGGCAGATCCTCCTCCCAATCCAGGTCTGTAGGTCCACCTGGGTCACAGCCCAGGGTCAATCTGGAACAATAAACATATGCCAGCATGGGGCTATGACACATCAGGGCCTTAGGCTAAGCAGATGGAGTGTGGCAATAATACCCACGGCAGGCAGAGTTCCCCTCTGCCCCTGCATGTATTCAGTGTCACACTCCTTTACTCCTCTCGATCCCTCCCAGCCGGCTCTAGTCTTCGGCTTCTGGCCCCTGGGATACCTACGCAGAATAACACCACGAGGAGGCAATACATGCTCCCAATTACACTTATCCTCCGTTTAGCCTGCTCCAAACAGCGTTACTTCTTTTGTGCTCAGGTACTCACACGGCAGGCAGGGTCCTTTCCCTGCCTCTGCGTGTCAGTCGCCTCGTAACGCTGTAGTCCCAGCTGCCGTGGTCCCCGGTGCGGGTGGTTTGTGTCTTCAACTTGGTCCTCCACTGCTCTGCTTCCTTGCCTTTATATACCTGTGTGTCTATTATCCGGAGCAGGTGTACTGATTGCATTAGGGTGTCTAATCAAGAAGTTGATGCCAGCACAAGGGGTGGCCAATTTACATGCATCAAAACAGGATTCAAAGCAACTAAAAGCAATTAGAACAGCACACAACTAAAAATAAATACCACACCACTTGTGCTAGATCACACAAACAGACAAATCTGTTCTTATTGATTGGGTTGTATGCAGTGGAGCAAGGATAATCAGCTGAATGTTGACCCTAAGCAAGAGTGGGGGGCATGCCTGATGGACCCTGCACAACCACTGTGATAGTCAAGATTTCATGGAGCATCAAAGGTCTGAAGAGTGTCCAGTTTGGTGAAGAGAAGTTTGTTCATTTATGATGTAGGAGTAACAAATAAGCCTTTAAGCTTTGAAAAAACACATTGCGTGTAAAAGTAAGCAGCTGCAATACAACAGATATTGTTTACATGCTGTGTGCAGACCTGTAGGACATGTAATATTGTGTAATATTAGCCAGCAGATTATTGTTCCACCATCACAGACTGACACCTGAACTGGAACCTTGACATCTTGGATTTTGCACAAAATAAACAAGACATGCCATGTGTTTATAACTGTTCATTAGTAGTAATTAAATCACTGCATGAAACAGTGGCAGCTGTCAGGGATTGTTTTGGTTTTCCAGATTTGTTATTGCTTGCTTAGAATCTGCTGCCAACCTTACTCATCTTGATTTACGAGCCACGCTATCCACATGCTCACTTACAGAGGCACCGTGACAAGCTGCATTTACTGTGGATAGTGGATAAGAGGGAGACCTGGGATGGAGTCCATATGCATGTGTGTTGATGCTTGAATTCCTTTAAAGAATAATCTATGCATGCTGATAACACAGTTAGTTCAATAACAGTGCTGTTAAACTGACAAGATAACCAGATTTTTAAGGAGCTTTCAGAGAAAAGTTCCTGAAAATGAAATCCAGCAAAACAAGAACTGTTTCATGGCGTTGGTAATTAAATCTGTTCGCATGTGACTACATATAGACGCTGGAGGATTCTGTTGACATTATTTGAACTTTATTTGAAAGTGAACTGAAGTACTGGGATACCACTTGAGAAAAAATAATTGCTATTTAGCACAGTAAGGATACAGTGAGCATGTTTACACGCACAGAGACAGAACATCCTCTTTTCCCTCTGACACTATCAGTTCCACTCATGCCTTTCCACATACTCTACTGAATCAATTTATTACTTGATTAGACCACTAAATACAATGACAACTGAGAAAAAGGACCAATCTCAGCTTCCATTAATACATTACTTGTGATGACCACTCCACCCCCTAAACCACATGGTGAATGTGGCTCCTCCAGATTGGTGGTTGGATCCCCTGCCTTTACAAAAGTAAAAATGTCCTTGGTTTAGAGATTGTAGAAAAAAGTGTTGCATATATTTCTTTTTTTTAAAAAAAAAAAAAAAAAGAAGCACATTTTCAGTTCTAAGATTTAATGTTTTAGGACATAATAATACAAAAAAATTAATTATCTGGCAGATGAGGATCAGCAGGTAAAGAATAAAGTCCGGTGTTACTTTTACACCCCTCAAAAGCACAAATCTGTCCAGTTGCGGGAATATTTATTCAGAAACTGTGAAAGAATAGAAGTCTGAAACTAGCAAATCTACACCATATAAGTTGACATCCCTTCGTATGCGATTGTGGGCATAGTTTTCTATACCTGCAAGGCAAGAACCCATCTATCTGCATCTGGAGGGAGGGGCTGTGGGGTTTTTAAAATTTTGACGTAGATAACCTCTCTACGTCACGAAAAACACAACCTGGTTACAGCTTAAAAAACACATTTTTGGGTGCACTACCCCTTTAAATACATTACCACCAAATGTGAAATGTATATTAAAAACATTCAGAAAATACAGGATAGTAATTTTCCTTTGCTGATTTTGTGAAATTTAATTTACAGTTTTTGCATAAAGTTCCTTTGACATTGTTATTTCACTGTTTATTTTGTTTGAGTGCCTTCTTCAAACCCTCCATGAACCAGCTCTAGTGACCTGGCCAGACTATATCCACAATAAATAAATTGGATGCAAAACTGAGAAGGATGAGTATCAATATTCATTGGGGAATTACAAGCTCTGAAAAAAAAAAAAGAAAAAGAAAAATCAAAATGATGTGCAAAACTGACCACATAAAAAAAAAAAAAACATCTAAACATCAAATTTGATATACTTGGGACTTCAACTTTACAGCTGATCACACCGTTTTCTCAGAGTTTGTAACTCTCTTGCAAAACATTGCACTTTCCATTTATAGTGTAGTATAAAGTACATTCTATTAGCGGAAGACACACCATAACAATATTATTACATGGACATGAGTTATTATGGTACGTTAATGTGGTAATGTACCATAGCCAAGAGTTAGTACTGTGTGGGAACGTGCGGGTAAGTCTAAATAATGTATAGTCATGAGACAGGGAATCTCTTGATCACAGATAAAACCCTGTCAGCTCTGTTGAACTGTTATAAAACATGAAGTTGGCTAAATTTGATTACATTTTAAATTAAACTACTTGTGAGTGTGAGTCTTTTTTCTGAAATGTAGATATTTCTTTAGGAAATCTTTGTTAGAGTTTAATCTTAATGCTTAGTGGAGTATATGTTTAGACACACATTGATTAGGTGTTTTTAGGTACAGTTTTGAAGTGCAAAAATCTTGTACCCCAATTAAACCTGATAAAATAGAAAAACAGGGGGTTGGAATCTATTCTCTATTAAGGTTTTGTGCTAAAAATGCTAAAATCTATATAAACTGGACATTTGGGTCCCATGTAAAGATGGTGCATTAAGTACACACAGATTAGGCAACATGGTGGTAATGGACATGTGGCCATGAATTAATGCAATTTGTGAAGAAGACATTATGACTAAGGTTTGGCTGGGTTGCAGAGGGAAATGGCAAAAGCTCCTCACTAGTGATGTTTGTCTTCGTTTGCTCGCCAGGAAAGTGACAAATGCATTTTAGCAAAGTGTATAATTAAGTAAAAAGTAAAAATCAAATAAGCTGGGGATACACCGTGTCAAGGATATCACAGCTTTGTGCACAATGACAACTTTTATTTTGAGATAAGTCATGATGATGAAATGAGAACATGTTAATACGACCATCTTTTTTAATAAGACAACATATGTAGAAATGGCTTTAATAAGAAAATGCTTGTGGTCGCACTTGTGCTAAAAAACATGTTTGGCTAACCGTGTAACGTTATGTGTACACAAATAAAAGTAGCTATGTTATCAGTGTCTGTACAGCAGTTCAACCTATTTTTAATGGTGGTAGTCACTGGTGGGTACTAAAGTACTGGAGTAGCTCAGCAGTTTCTATTTGGCAACAATACAAATAAATATTTGTCTGTGACAGTTCTGATATATTAATTTTTGAATAAGTCACTACTCTGTATTGGCATTGATGAAAAATGTGGCCTTCAGCTGGAGATCGCTGGTTCATGAAAAAAAGGTTGAACTATAACACCAATCTGCAGAGTATCAGCCCTAAAGACACATTTGCTTGTTTTATTTTTAATGACTTTTCAGTAAAAATGAAGAAACCACAAGATGTTGTAGGGATAAAGCTGATAAGTTTTTTTCTTCCCTTCTTAACCAGAAGGCTAGAGAAAAGAAAAGGGCTTGCAAAAATGAATAATTTTATTTTGAATATGGATAGCAACTTACCCCTTGTCTGGCAAATCTCTGCCCTCTTATGGTGATCATTTTAAAATATCAATGTTAAAAAAATCCACCTTTAACAGGTATGTTTACACATGCTTATTTACAGTCCTGATCAGAACTTAAGGAAGGTTTTAGAATGTCTCCATTTCATCCCGGTTGTGAGACATAACAGTAATCTTTTCAACACTTTTTCTAAAATTCCTCTTGAAATATTCCTCTAATTGTCATCTTCCATCTGCAGAAGTGCAGCCTCTGTCACCTCCCTGTAGAATAACTCAGCAACTGTTACCCAGCACAACTATGTGCCTCGTGATGTTCAGCTGTTGAACTGAAAAATGATCTTACAAGATCAGCTGTAAAAATCACAGGATAACTTCTAACCAAAGCTGTAATCCTTTTAAGGAGAACAACTAAACAAGACCACATGAAAACTATGAGAGAATAATAAAGAAGTTGTTACTTTTTTCCCATTTAATCAATTTTATTCTCATATCAGTCACTTCTGAAACAGATGTTTAGGAAGCACACAATCAATTTTTCTTGATATATGTTCACAAAAACACACAACTATTAATTTTTGTCCTCTTTAAGCACCATCTATGAAAACTGTTCAGACAGAAAATATCTGCTCATACAAATAAAACTAAATGTTGTGTAAATCTTTAAAACTTTTAATACTTTAAAAAAAAAATGTATTTTTATGCTTTTAAAATCCTAGCTCAACAAAGGCTGTGATCTGTCTGGCAAACCAGAGAAAAAGTACAAAATTACAAGTGTAATTGAATGATCTGTTCTACGACCCCAGAACAAGGCTTCTTGTTGAGCTCGTAGCCAGAGAACAAGACCACTTTTGGAATCAGTAACCAAGAAACAGGCCTGGCTATAAATTTAATTAACTGATCCTGAATACAGTTTGGCAGGCCTCACTTCCAAAACCACCAATATGAAGAGTATTTAGAGCAACCCATGCAACCTGCAATCGATTTTCTATATGATCTTAACACATCTTTAACCCTTTGATCAAATCAAAAGGTTTCCAACTCCTTCAAGTTGGTTTTCTTATAGTCCAGTAATATCTAAATCATACCATAAATTTTTAACTGGATTGAAGTCTGGGATTTTATAAGTTTGTTCCAATATATTTAAATATCTCCCTTTAAACCACTGAGGTGTGGTTTTAGCAGGATCCTTGGGATTGTCATTCCCAGTTTCAAATGGCTGGAAACTGGAACTGGTTTTCTTCAAAAGTTTGCATTCCCTCCATTGTAACTAGTTTCAAAGTCCCTACTGTTGGGAAAAAAACAAAACAAAACACACACACGCACACACAACATGGTAATCATTGTAAAGTAAATGTGGTGAAGCTTCATTTAGTGTCTACGCTTCCCAACTGTGGAACTCCTTACCTGAAAATCTTCGTCGTGAAACAGTGCTCAACACTTTTAAGTCTAAATTAAAGACCTACCTTTTTAACATAGCTTATGATTAATTTTTCTTTCTCTCTTTTTTACTTGATGTCTGTATGTTCAGTATTCTATTGTATTTGGGTATTTTTAGCCTTATTTTATGCTTATTTTTATTGTAATTTTTTCTTAAATTGTTTTTTTTTTGTTTTGTTTTGTTGTTGTTGATTATGTCCATGTAAAGCACCTTGAGTTGTCTTTCACATGAAAGGTACTATACAGGTAACCCAGAAAAATGTGGTTCTGGGTAAAAATGATATAGATTAAAAATCATGGGTACGGATGTGAGTGGGTTGCAGATGATTTCTTTTTCTTCCTTTTTTTCTTGCATATTCTTGCAGACATGACAAGTGCTTTACCTCTCAGGCCCCAGGGGTCACCTTTATTGTGAAGCCCTACAAAAGTATTTCCAAACCTTGTGCTTATTGTGAGGAATCTTCTCATGGAAGCAGACCAAAAAGTGGCCGTGTGAATGCACCCTAAACAGAGTAAACATTACTTCTGAGGCACAATAAATAGGAGTATCTAGGTCCGGCAGTCAGAGCAGACATTAAACCGAAATCCAATTCTAGGTGAAGATGTACTCACAGAAGAAGTCCTGGGTCAAAACTGAGCAGGCAGTCAAGAGTCCACAAATCCAGTCAGAAACAGGCAGAGGTCAGAGATCAAACGTACCCAGAAGGGCCAGAGGTGGAGAACAGGTCAGGTTTAAAACAGGTCAGATTAGGCCAAAAGGCAGATGCGGAGAACAGATGGCTGGAAAGTCACTGTCGTGCAGGTTTGCAGACAATCTGTCAAAGCACTAGGCTGACAAACCTGCTTATCAGGACAGGAACAGGTGAAACAGATCAGGGTAATCAGGGGCTGAGTGGAGAAGGTGACAAAGAACATGGCCAAATAAGGTATGAGCATGGCAACTGTGACATGTCCCATCACATAGGAGCACACACACACACACACACACACACACAAAGCAACAGTAGCCACATTTACATGAAGTGCTTTTGATTGAGAGAAAATTGAGCATCTTGATGGTCAAAATGTAAAAACAAAACAAAAAAAAACAAACAAAAAAAAAACTACATAACAACATATTCACCTAATTCTTCTCAGTTGGTGAACACTGAGCATGTCAAGAGTGTTACAATCATAATAAATCTTTCCATCATGTAAAGACAAAAGACAACTGATCGCATCACTTTATCTAGCTTTTATGTAGACATGTCAGCTGGAATCTCTGATCAGATCAGATTGGCAAATTAAACCCTTCAAAAGGCTTTTACTTTGAAAGAGACAGTAGTAGCAGTATAATGAACCTTGGCCCAGACTTGTTAAAATGACTCCAGTTCATGAAACAAGAACACGACTAACAACTAGAACAAAAAAATGGAAAAATAAAGTCATCATTGATTTTTTTCTGAAATTAATATCTAAAGAATAGCAGGAGTTGGGATGCCCAGGTTCAGGACTTGTCCTACTTCCCAGCCTGCCAAAGTCTAATGTGGGTGGTGGGTCAGTAGGACGATTATTGAAACAAATTACCTGAAATAAGTTTTATCATGGATGAAAGCTTGGACATATGGAGACAAATGAAAATACAGAGGAGGCATCAGCTCCCATGCCATGCATGCAAAAAAACAGCCTAACGTGAGTTAATGTTCTTTAGTCTTTTGCTACATTGCTACTTAGGACATTCGTGTTCAGGTTTCAACCTCCCTAAACTAATAACTATTTTAATTTGAGACACCATGCCATCTATTTAATTACACCCTGTTCATTTAAGATTGTTGTTGGGGCAGTAGGTGGTGGGTGGGGGAACTTTCATCCTGGGTGCAAGCCAGGACTGCCACTGTCAAAGGACCCTGTAAACCTTTGTTTTCTCAAGATCATGTAATGACCAAAATGAGCTTCAAAGTGAGTAGTTTGTGTGTTACCACCTTCTTTTATTATTCATTGTCACATTTGGCAAGAAACTATAACAGTAAGTTAAGGCCTGCATGGCTTATTCAGTTATCATCCAATGTTTCCTGAACTCTAACAAAGTCCTATTTGTTTTTTTTTTTTTATCGAAATAATCAACCTGTCACCTTGAGAAAACAAACATGTTATCTTAACATATTTCATTATCTCACAAAAACAATCCTTATTATATGAAAAAATAACAATTGTTCCATTATGACACTAAGCACTGAATAGTTCATGGACAGGCGCATGTTTCAAACATTAGTTTTGACCTTAAAAATGAGAGCTCCTTGTAGTTTCAGTTATTTTAGTGAGTTACAATGTTTTCATTCATTTAAAAAAATATGTTATCAGACATCAATCTTTCAAACTAAATCTAAGCTTTCATTAGAAGAAAAAAAAAACCCCCATCCAAGCACACAGCATGGCATGACATATTCTCTAATGAATATATTGAAACAACTGTCAGTGAACAGCTGTTTCACGGTGCCCACATTGTTGTATCTTGCACGCAAATTTCTCAAGTGACATGCATTACAACCTACCCCTCGACATTTTATGTTTTTTTTTCATATATGGTTCTGTACATTCATCATACATAATTTCTTAAGTTCTGCCCCTTTAATAAGTGCCCTCATTAATAAGTGTTTAGTCACTTCATGGCTGAGAAGTGCCAAAGACCCGCAAAAAGCACCTTTTCATTGTAGCCTGCAAATCACATGATGGTCTATTCTGATTAATATGCAGCGTGCAGCATCTGCAAAGTACTTTGAATGCCCTGTGATGGGATTTTTGAGCACCATATAGTGCATTAAAAAATTCCAGCAAACTTTTAAAATGCACTATGGCTGATTTAAACATGGCCATATTGTTTTTTGAAGAGAACAGCAAACACTGGGACATGGATTGTGTCTTGGGAAGACAAGCCACTGCAGCACTGCAGGTTACCGAAGTGCAATTTCTTTCTCTGCCTAAATGTCAAATGACTCTCAGTTTCATGCTGAAGTGTGGAAAGGGAGAGGAACTGTGGAAAGCTCAGTGACAAAATCACGCATGAAAACAGAAACAAGCTGAAAAAACAGAGAAGGGTCTGTCTCTATTTTCTGAATAAGGTTTAGTTTTCAGAATCAAAGATACCCAAATAAATTTTTGCATTTTTCCTGCTTGTGTGGTTTATATTACTGATGTCCTCAAAGCAGCTAACAATTACACTAGGTTGACTTTTGTAGTACTTGCACCACGTTTGTGAAACACAAGTTAAATGAAAAGAAGTCATTTGAGTGCACCCAAACCACTCTCAGCTCGTGCTATGAAAACAGTATGACTGATATATTTGTAGATAACTAAGTGGTCACGACATTTCTAGTAAAAAAAGAAAAAAAGATGTCCCCTCTACAATAGCATCTTAGACCAGTTCTCAGTCTTTCTTTCCAGGAAGCCCTGCCTCACTTGTATACTTGCATTTACAAAGAAACTCTGTCCCCTTCCCCTTCGAGAAGTTGTGCAGGTGCTTGCACTCATCATAATCTCCAAAGCTGTTTTGACTCCTCTTTTCCCTTAACAACACGTCTACAGCAATGGTGCTGAATCCTGTCTCCATAGAATATGAATTTTAGAATGGAAGAATAACCTGAAAGGTGTTTTGGCAATTTAATACAAACGTATATCTTTTGACTGCTCCAAACATTTTACTTGCATTCTCATGACTTTAATTCTTTGACACTGAATCGGGTTAAAGTTGAGCCAGAGCACAATTCTACGTATTCTATGTCCTTTAAGCTGAAAATGAGGTCACCAACTCATGATTCCTTTGCTAGGTATGCAGCAGCATGAAAAAATGTGACTTTATTTCTTCCCAGAGAATTTTCATATTCTCAGTAAATCAATGCACTAATCAGTATGAAAAGATAAACACGTAGTGTCATCAGACTCTTTCATCTCCGGAGGTCATTACTGAAGCTTCTCCCTTTTCTAACTCTGCTCTCGAGTTAATACATTTAAGGCACCTTTGCACTGCAGGATGTTTGTCAGTCTCACTGTATAGAGTGAACATGTTTGCAGGGTATTTGACTGAAAAAGCATCGGGCTGCTTTTGGGAGTTTTTAAATGATTTTATTTCATACAACAGTCTTTAAAAAGGACTTTAAAACCTGAGCCACTGCTATAACTTAACTTAACTTATAATCATTGTTGTATTTATCTGCATTTACTCCTTTTTGAGACTTAAATAGATACAAAACCAATAGGTCATTTTGTCTTGCTTTTTAGGACTTTTAACTGTGGCAAACAAGTGGATTAAATTCCCACTTCTGGCTAGATCCACATTTGAGGTGCAGGCACATGCGTCATGCAGGGGCAGCACTGTACTGTGTATCAGAGAGGCTGTGAAGTGAAACAGGAAGGGAGACAAGCGTGAACCTGGAGGTTGGCATCTTAACAGTTTTCATCTGGCATACTCAATACTTCAATGTGAGAATTTAGGTTCCAAAGTGACTGAAACAGAGAGGAGAACATAGCAGAGGTGAAGGATCCGAATGGTTCCAACAACCCGATTTATGCCTTTTGATTTATTAAAACCTCTTCTAGTTGGGGGTCAGACAATGAAGAGACTTTGAGTCTTAACTGTCTGAAATTTGACCATGTCTTTGTTATTGAGAGCAGCCCCCAGTGACATCTGCAACTGATAGATCTCCAGATAAATTGATCTCATAGCAACCATATCCCCATGGCAACGAGGATACAGATGCCACACTGAGGTGATATGCTGAGCGACTGGCTGCCAGGCATTTTCTTTCTCCCATAAGAAACTTAACTGAATGATTCATCTAGTTTCCATCCCTAAAATATTGTCTGCATCACTGGCCTCCCACAACTTCCTGTGTTTTTTTGTTTCTCTAATTACTGCCTCTGAAGCAGCCGCTTCTCAGTGGGATGGATGTACCTTGTACCTACAGTCATGTTTCTGAAAGTTAGTGAGCATTGCTTCTGGCTACGTTTTTAAATATGTCCTTCCTGTATTTTAATTCTGCTTTTAAAATTTAATTCAAGCTTTTGTCCTCAAACTACAGTAAAAACATTTTCAGCAAGACACCAACGTTCAAATCTCTTTTATCTTTCTGGCTTTCAAGTTACTTTGCTGGTTTCTAACTGAATTTAGGATCCAGTTCAAAATCCTCTTGAGCAATATGGCCTCCATCAGTAAACTTTTAATGCCCAATGTCTTTGTTGGACCCTTCAGATCTTCTTAGCAGGGCTGGCCAGTAGCACCTCACTGTAGACAGAGAACAAAAAGGGAACCGTATATTCGATGCCTGGTTACCAGGCTGTCAAACACTGCTGAGAGTCAAGTCAGCAAACTCTCTTGGGTGTTTTGCATCACAGGTGACTATGACTAATAACTATTTGGTTATGTGTCCTGTTTAAAATGCAATGATTAATAGGAGTTCCACAAATAATTATACATCTGTGAAATAAAACAATTAATAATGATAAATTAAATAATAAGTGTGGAAAAATAAAGAGCAGGGTTGGGTTTAGAGGGGTGCACAGATCAGGAAAGGAGTGACACGTGAAAATGAAATACTAAGAAAAGGGGCCTAGATTTTATGAAATAATGAACTCATTTTTATAAATGATGTGGTCATGTAGTATAAAAATTAAAGCAAAATTTGTAAAAGTAAATGATTTTTTAATCAAGAATTGTTTTCATAATCCTGCATGAAAAACTTGCTTTGAGCCAAATGACACATTTTTTTTTTATCAGTATTTCATTTTATTTATTTATTTATTATTTGCTTTGTTGGCCCTGTTGATGTGATGTTTACATCCTCTTCTTAAAATATAAACAGATTGGATGAACAAATGGTCCCCCATAAAATCTCACTCCTCACTTGTAAAACAAAAACAAATCAATAACTATTTGTGGACTTTTTTGTCATTTATCTTTAATAATCCATTTATATTTATTTATTTTCTCCCCCTTTTATATTGTACCACTTCGATTTTTCTACTGCTTTTGTGATTTTCCAATTGCCTTTAAATTTAAAGTGTTCTCTATCATTTTTTCTGTTTCTCACTTGCTTTTGTGTTTTTTTTTCCATTTGCTTTTGTTATTTCCCTTTGCTACGAAATATTTCCATTTGCTTGTTTTCCATCTCTAAATTTCTTTTGATATTTCATGCTTGGTCATACCCTCTTGGAACTTGTAAATCGAAGAATTACCAGGAACACCAGATGCAGAAAAAATACAGCAGTTGAAGCAAGTAGCAAGAGCAAAACTAGTGTGAAGTAACAAAAGTTTTTGAGAAATAGCTAAATTAAAAAAAGAAATATTAGAAATAAAACTAAACTAAACTAAGATATATATATATATATATATATATATATATATAAATTTTGTATTTATACATTAATTAGTAACAGTGGCCTGAATCATAGTTTGTTTTCGCTGCAGTCTAAACATAGACTGTAAGGGTTAGAAATAAAGTTGAGTCTTTGCATGTGACATCATTGTCATACTGATCCATGAGTGGAGTAGTGAGAGAAATGTTCATATGTGTGGCCAACAGAAGCACCTCTGAATGATGATGACATCACAAACCAATCCTCACAATGCTGCCTGCAGCATTTACTGGAATGCAGACACATGACATGAGCCTGCAAGGAAACGCGCACACAAAATTACACACATAATGTTATTGAGACAGTTGTTAGACTTTTTTTCACATGTTGTTACTGTTTGGAACAGGCTTTCGTTTTCAGGCCATTTTGTTTTGACTTAGGCTACGACAAATCTATGTTGGGTATACATGTAGAAAAAATAGACATGCTCACACACACGCACACACAGACACACATGTGCACAGACACTTTAAGAACTAGCGAACCAACAAAGGAGCATACACAATCATATAATACATGCAGTTTGTTTTTATGGGAAACACTTTAGCTAAATTTTTGCTTTTTTTTATTATTATTAATATTAATACAGTCATGTGTAAAATGTTTTTGTGTGTAAAATGTATAATAATAATAATAATAATAATAATGACCTATTTTACTTCTGTTTAATGAACAGTTTTAGTTTTTGCATGGCCTCTTAATTACATCATGTCCTGCTCTTCTTATTATCTTGTCTCATAGTCTCAGTAGAGCGAAACCTACTGTGAACTGCACTTTGTTAAATGTAGCATAATCTCTTAAGATGGTATTAACAGGGGATTTCTTTACTGAGAGCTCGGAGAGAAGGAGTGATATTGTCTAAATGCGCTGCCATGTGAAAAACAAAATACATTGTCATTTAATTAAAAGGTTTTATGCACCGGGACATTAGAAAAATGATCCTTATCAGATTTTAAAGAGGAGGTGAATACAACCTCAGGTGAACAGTACATGACTTATTACACCACGTCATTATTTATCCAACACAAAGTACCACATCAAAATGCAGACAGTGTTTGATGATTCAGCAGTTGTAGAGCCACCTTTGGTTAATAATTGGACGTTTTCATTTTTTGTATGGAATGTAAGTTTCCATATTAATGTGGAGGAACTTTCGTAATATTCTTGATTCTTATAGAAGCAATGAAGGTGTACTCAAGTTTTTCACATGTTGCTTATGCATTTAAGTTCATTTTTTTTAGATAAATATTTGATTTTCCTTGTTGTTTGGCTGAGGTTGTATTTACGTAACTTTAAACCCTTTCGGCTCTGTGCCTGTTTATTAGGGCTCCACTTAAAAATTGCACACCCATAAAGAAATGATTATATCTCTGCAAACACAAGGTCTATTTGACTCCATTTGGATTCATAGTAAAACAATAAGTAGAATAAATAAAATGACACGAAGCACAAATGAAAAAGTTTTAGGCTTGCCTAAAAATAACTTTCAGAATGAATTTCCCTTTGGAATGATGCAGCTGTAGCTCTAAACATCTGTCAGATCATAGTTCAATATAAACATTTTCTCCTCAAAGGCTAACTCTGATAAAGTGAAGGAAAACAACAATTAGAGAGGTTTTACTACAGACAGTTCAGACAAGGTCTCCAAAATGGCCATTTCGGCACAGTTTGGCACCATCTGTTTGACACCATCTTAGCCCCCCACCTACTGGGGGATCTTGGGTTTTAAAAGGCTGAGATGTGGTAGGGGCCATGTGATTTTATTATATATCCTGGTAAGTAAACACTGGAATTAAAAAGGGTATAGTTTCTTTTTTCATATGACTGCAAATAGACACAGTGGTGTCATCTTTTGAAAATAGAAAGCAATCTGTATGTCATATATTTATGTGAACGTTATGATGATGTGAAGCCGTATCAAACTCTGTTATCCACCATGCATCATTTCTGGTAGCTTCTAACATGGAAATGACTGCTCAGTGCCTCAGTGATCCTCTCAGTCTCATCATTCTTGTGTATACTCTGTGCATAGTTTACAAAGCTGACTTAAATCCCCCTAGTGTTATCGTCCATAAAGTTTATTACTAGTATATATTGTTTCCACAAGACATATTGCTTGTACAACGCCATACCCAATATGAAACTTTGTCATTAATATCCCTGCTTCACAAGGCTCAGACTTGGTTTTATTGTTCTATTGTTTAGAACAGTGTTTCTCAATCCAGGTTCTCAGGACCCAATACCCTGCATGTTTTAGATATGTTCCTACTCCAACACACCTGAGTCAGATTACTAAACTTAATCAAGTTCTTTGCAAGCCTGTTAACAAGCCCTTCATTTAATTCAGGTGTGTTAAAGCAGGGTTACTTCTAAGTATGCAGGGCAGTAGGTCCTGAGGACCAGGACTGTGAAACAATGCTTTAAAAGAAGGGTGAACCCCTAAGGAATACTTACATTTCTGCTTTCAACACATGAAAGCTTATGTTGTGATGAAAATTACCAAGAAAGGGCTGCTGAGGTCAGGACTAAATTGTAAAGACTTTCATGGAACATCCTTCCCAATGGCTACACAGTCCCATGGTTACAAACCTTGTTTTCTCCATCATATGACTTCAGCTGCTTGCAGCCAAAAGAAAAGTCATGGGGTTGAAGAGATGAAGAGATGCAATTTTAACAAGGCATTTAATGTCCCGCCGAGCAGTACCTTGCCTCAAACAGCATGATGATAATAGCATGGGAATATTTTCTTAACAAGTGGCAAGTCATTGTTTAAGGCAGAGTTGTAGGGGGTGCTATTTTTTGTCACAGCAAATATGTGACAAAGGTGGGCTTGTTCTTGTATCTGTTATGGAATAATTTGGAAGGCAGGGAATGGAAACTTGGGTGGAGTGGAATGCTTAAATCATCACCTTAAAATAATCGGCTGTTATACAAACAAAAAGGAAAAAAAAAAAAAAATTGCCACCAAACAAAAAGGGCAAACACGAATATTTTGTTGGACCACCTTTAGCTTTGATTAAGGTAGCGTTCACTGTGGCATTGTTACAGGAATATGCCTGCGCCATCAGGGATAAAAAAAATCCATTGGGCTCATTAGACCACATGACCCTCTTCCATTGCTCCAGAGTCCAATCTTTGATGCTCCCCAGCAAATGGAAGCCTTTTTCTCTGGTTAGCCTCACTGATTAGTGGTTTTCTTATCGCTACACAGCTGTTTAGTCCCAGTTCCATGAGTTTCCTTCACATTGTTTATTTACAAATGTTTTTACTTTCACTGTTAAAAATAACCCTGAGTTCTACTGTTGTTTTTCTTCTATTTGAATTCACCAAACATTTAAGTGAACTCCGATCACACCGTGCAGGATATTTTTCTGACCACATTTCTTCCTGGAAGATGATGGTTCCCCACTATCCTTTCAGTTTTTAATAATGATTTGGACAGTCCCAATTTTTCAGTAGCTTTTGAATCTCCTTACATTTTCTCTGCTTGATGCCTGCCAATAATTTGACCCTTCTTAACCATGGGATGTGTCCTTTCCCATGGCTGTTTAGGAAATGAGAAGCTACTCATTGTATCCAAACGAGGCTCATACCTATTTGCTTAGTTAAATCCAGGTGGTAACTTTTTTTTTTTGCTTTTTTTTTGGACAGGCAGTGTAATTGATCATATCAGGTTGACCCTCTATGGAATTTCCCATTGAGTTACAGGAGGGATTTGTAAGATGAGACTGTTTTGCTTGTTATTTAATAATTAATAACTTAATTTAACAAGTGAATGCTTCAGTGAGATTAAACATGTTCTGCATGCCGCCTGAGGCAGCAAAGAAATTGATTGTTCTAAATCAAATTAAATTTTGTAATACTGTAAATGTCTTAACAAGGATATTCTTGCACCATCTCTTTGGTGCCTGCTTGTCTAGGAGATAAATGTAGAAATTAAGCCACATAAATGGCAGCATCTGAAAAAAGCAGAGCCGCCGTCATAGTTAAAAGTATTTATAGGAAGTTGGGAAAGGTTTACATACACTTCTCCACAATCCACCAACAGCAAGTCTTTTTTAAAGCATATTTCTAACCTTTGGTGCATCCTACTTCTGCAACATTCTTAAGTCCATTTGAATTTATTTAACATAATTATCAAACTCTGCTCCTATTATGATTATCGTTGCAGACCTCAAGGGCTGATGTTTTGCAGGTTTTGATCAGCTGACTCAAATGAATGGGTCTTTAAGCTTGTGTGGATCTTGACAAGAAGTTGCTGGAGAGCCATTTCATTTGATTTGTGTTGCAGCAGAGAAATGTGCGGATCTGGTCCAGAGTTGGTGATCCTGCTGTACCTACCTCAGCTTCATACTCACTCCTCGCTGGCCTGTAGTTCAGTCAGAGTGATGCTGCATGTTCTTTGCTCTTCAGTTAATTTGTGCATTTAGACTTAAGCTGTCTTTGCAGTTTAAACCACACCTTGTTCTCTTCCTTCACTCAGGATGACTACAGCCTCAACATTTTGTTTTTTTTTTTGTGCATATATAGCAAAATGGAAAATGATGCATTACATTTTAGACATCTTTTACTTTTACAAGTTCAGTCTATAATCTGGAGAGATTTGCTTTTCTTTTTTATATACTTTTATTTCATTATTTTTTTTAATGACAAAAACCTAGTGGCAAATTTGCATTGGACCTCTAGGCCGATATTTGAAACACTTGAGTAATGTTTGTGCACTGATGTAAATTTTAAATTATTGATAGGAATGGATGCAGTTGTTCCAAAATGCAGCAAGACACAATAGCTCTGCTCAAGTGGAAATAAGATGTAGCAATCACATTCAGCAGAAATATACCTAGAACATTAAAAAGGACATTACCTACATTACTTAATGTGGCTGATTTTATTAAGTGTTATAGGTAAAAGTTCATTTTCTGATGTTAACCTAATTTCTTCTAGGTTTTAAGGCTTTTTTTTTTTATAATTTTAGATTCACTGAGGAAGCACATGAAGGCCATAAATGAAAGGAAATCAGGTGGAAATCTTAGAAAAGAACGATGCAAATGGAGGTAGCAGGAAGGATGAGAGGTTGGCAGTTAATTCTGCCAAAGGCAGGATGGCATTTCTGAAATGCAGGGTGGCGTAGAAAGCAAGCGACACACGTCAGTCACACTTGGTGACTCATGAGATGCAGTCAGGGCAGTGCTACTTAGATAACCTCATAAAAGACGATAACTGTTCTCCAGCTCGTCTCGCACGCATGAATCATCTCAAAATCTTTCTAAAGCTCTGAGCTCCTATTCATTATGCATTTAACAAAACAACTGAGCATTAAATTGTTTTGTCCCATGGTGATGGAGAATGAAGTCAAAGTCTAAAGTGTGTGAGGACAGTCAGCTTTTGTCACACAGACATGTCTGTATTTATTATGAGCACTTGGGAAAAATGTGTTAAGTTTACTTTATGGTTGTCTGTTACAGTGTCTTGGTCTCGTGTTGTTTCAGGTCTGTGATCAATATTTAAACCCTTACTCTGGTGGGATCCATTACTCACCCAAGAGCAATGTGGAAAAAGTTTGACTCAAGTACTCTTCATGAATACACGGGTTGACTTGAGTGCTTTCATGTTGTGATACCCCACACTTCCTCTGCACTGTATAGAGAAGAATGCTGAAGCTCTGCTACATTTATTTGACAGCTTTAGTTTGCTTTAAGATAAAGACTTTACAAAATGGATAATTTAGCAAGCTTTTAAAATACAACAACTTGTTAAATATTGAACTGGTGGTTTTAGGGTGTTTTCATGCACTGTTATAAAAGCAGTTGGAGCCATGTCCCAGGCTTTTTTAACAGGTCCATCAAACGTGCCACATACAAAGCAGCTCTACCTCCAGAAGCTACAAACTGCTCCACTACTTCTGTTTAATATTTCTTCCAATACTGGCCTGCAATACTGTCTCTTAGCAGTGCCTTCAAACAGAAGGCTTTTCTTATTGGTCAGTTGTCCAGATAAGACAAATCTTATCTCCACGGGACACAGTGTTCTCAATAGTCATGTGCTACTTTTTCTAATAGTTATGTGCTATGTTTTTTCAAGTGTTTCAAATGTTTTTCCTAATGCAAAACATTTTTGGACGCTGAAATTCTGATGATAAACTCAAACAACAAAGTGGTGATGGAAGTGTTTTTTTTTTGGGGGGGGGGGGGGGGGGGGGGGGGGGGGGGTCTTTAATCCTACCCAGATTGACCACTTTAGTCAGAGTTAACCGCAACTCAATAGCCAGTTTAACAAGTCAAAGAGAAACAATCATTCTCAGGTTAGGAAAAGAGCTCTTTGGCCAGACTTTGCTGATTGATTGACCTTCTTTTTCTTCATCATGGTTTTCACCTGAGAGTCTGCTACCTTTTTGTGTGAGGGAAAAAAGGGGGAAGCTTAAAGAGATACAGACTGTTTTTCCTTTTAAGCAGAGAAACAAGGTATGCTAGGGTGCATGCCAATTCACACTGTTCTCAGTTCACCCCTCACAGCACGTTATGTTAATGCCTTGGGGCACATGCAGCCTTATGGTACACACATGTTATGATATTGAAAGAACCAAGTGAGCCAAGAGGGAAAGTGAACACATTATAACCACACAGCAGAAATCTTGGCCACATGGGATCTATGGCATTCACACTGCTCTCTAATCCTAATTGGGCAGTGTGTATATGAGCATGAGAGTGAAAATGAGTGCAGGGAATAATAGGAAAGTGAGAAAGATGGACAGATTAAAGATTCTGCCAGACAACATCTAACCAGCTCTTCTTTTAAAAGATTAGATTTAAGAGAATAAGCTGCAATGGCTGGACTGAAGTTCTGAAATTCAGTAAAGAGAATAAAATGATAAATTATAATTATTTCCAGTAGCTCCCGCTGTTATTACATATCACTTCTGACTAAAATGAAACAGCTCTCTTCTTATGAGTTGGATTATTTAAATTTGTTTCCTTTTTCTCCCACACATGCAGAAAATAAAATTTATGAAATTAATCGTTTCTATTTTTTAAAATTTAGAAACCGAATAAATCAATTAAAGAGAAATAAAAACACAAAATGACCAGAGGCATTATTTTCAGGTGCTTTCTTCTTCTTTTTTTTTTTAAAGTCTACTGGTGATCAATATGTGATCTGACATTTATTAAAACATTTGATCATTTACATCGTTTCGACATGACATTGTTTTGGCAATCGACCACTGAGGAGGGCATCCTGCTAATAAGGACCCGCTACTGGTGTCAGAAACATCAGTGTCGGTTTTCTGGATGCGCCTTTTAAAAACCGAACTTCACACAGACGCCAGAGTGAGATATTAGGCTGAACGCACGCTCTCATATACACACACACGCTCACACAAACTGTCATTGTAGAAAAATAGATTGATCACCAACTGAACACAATTGATTCAAAACTTTTCCAAAAAAAAAAAAAAAAAAAAAAAAAAAAAAAAGCTATGAGCAAATATTTAATGTCATGACGAGAACAATAAAACAGCCTACGGTCTATAGGCTAGACTGCAACATCAATTCAGCCTATATGTCCAAAGAGTCCTGACTATCTTTATGCAAGAGAAACAATATAATGTGCCATGTGTGAACGTTTGATAGCAGCATCTGGATCATTTTGCACTGAGACACTTAAGCAGAAAGGACAGAGCAGCAGCCAGTTCAGCATCAACTACACATGGAGCACCGCTGTTTGGGAATTCATCAGCTCCTTCCGG
The DNA here is from genome assembly GCF_017639745.1 of Melanotaenia boesemani. NCBI lineage: Eukaryota > Metazoa > Chordata > Actinopteri > Atheriniformes > Melanotaeniidae > Melanotaenia > Melanotaenia boesemani. Next base: position 11,109,734 of record NC_055703.1, read on the forward strand.
TACTGTTCCAGCCACTTTTTAAGCTCAGAGATTCGGTAACCCTCCGGACCCCTGCCCCCCTGATAAACGACTCTCTCATCCCTCACGATGTAAAGTCTCTCAAAGTAGGCTCCATACGCAGCGTTGGATGAGTTGTCCATATTATCCACCACCACCTTGCTCTCGGGCACCTCGGTGAGCATCAGCTGGGCGGCTCTCAGTCTGTCCTCCAAGCAGCGGTGCTTGGGGATCTGGTACGGCGCATCCGAGCTCACCCAGCCGTCAGACGGATGCGCCTCCTCTATATATACAACTAAAAAGTCCGCAATGTCTGCGTACTCGCTAACGACGCGCTGAAACGCCGCTAGACGCGTCATGAAAGGCGGTCAGGAGCAGCTGCCAAAGTTGAGAATGAGCGGTCTCTTCCCTTTCATGCAGTCCAGGATTCGGACCTGCCTCCGCTCCTGGACCAGCACCACCTCAGTGTTGGGTGCAGCGTGCCCAAGGTGCGCAGATTTAAGAAAGTCCAATTTCTGGCCATGCCACACGGCCCTCAGGGACTCCAAGGTGAACATTTTATTAGAGTCTGAGATGCACAACGGCGGGTCGTCCAGGCTGTCCTGTCTCTCCCCCATTTTCAGCAGCACTTTTTTCCTGATGCACAAGAAATCCAGGAGCCACAGCATGACGGCGGCCAGGAGGAAGCGGGGTAGCAGCATCAGGCACAGGGTTGCATGCTTCATCGCCCTCGCCATTTGGACACCACTGGTGTCGTCCATCATCTCATCCCCTGCCTATAAGACGAGACTGAGACAACCAGTATTTAATCACCTTTAGCCATTGGAGAAAACTATCTGACGCAGGCAGGCACTCTTTTATAGGTGCAGCAGCATTTGAATAATAGAAAAAAAAAAAAAAAAAAAAAAAAAAAAAAAAAAAAGCACGCCTCCGGTACCCGCACCGCCCACTCACATGGTGGGGATTACCTCCCGTCAACTCTGGGCTTCAAAGATCCAGAGACAAGAGAGGTAGGGAGGAGGTACCCAAAAACAGCCGGAATAACTGTCTCTTCAGTCCAGATGTGGAAATAAAACATCACGATTCATAAACGTCTGTATGGATGTGTTTTCTTTTCCAAGCGTGGTGAGACCTCCGTGCATTGAATTGGTCGCAGGACTGCTGTTAGACCTTAAAGTCAGAAAGACATCTGACTTCACTTCATTCTGCCCATGAACTTATATCTCCGAGTGAGGGTTGCAGGAATTTCAGCAACCGCTAGACGGCGCTGGATTCACGCAGTCCAGGCTGGATGAGTCACTCACTGGAGCAGAAAGGGCTCCCCGAACACCTTATGGGGATCAGAAGGCACTAAAACCGGACCTGATTCAGTACAGTATTAATGATGTTTTCCTAAACAATTTTAAAAGCAGATTTTTACACATTTATATGAGAAAATCTGAAGAAAAGTGAATGGAATAAGTTAGTTTTGTTGAAATGACACAATAAGGCTTTATTAAATCGAATCCACTAGATCTAATCCACAAGGTTGAATTTCAGTTTGATCCAAAATTTTATCACCTCACACTGAAACTTTCCATCTCCTTGCAGGTGTTAATGCGCAGCTGATTGTTGGGTTCTGTTTCCCTGACATAACACAGCCAAGTGTCTCTCCCACCCTGAAATATGTACCCCTTCCTCTGCATGTATTTACTCGCCTTCCCCCACTTTTATCTGTGGATTTCTCCCACTGCTCTCTGCACCAGCATCTTCCGCTGAAACGATCTTGTTATGGAAGAAATTTAACATACTGAGAGTAATTTCAAATGCTTTCATTGAAGAAAAGGAGAAAAGCCCTGAGGTGCTGTTGCCCAGTCCTGACCCTAAACACTGGAATATTTGTTAGGGTAAAATGTACAGATGGAGAGAGATTATTTACATATGTGAGATAAGTTTATTTTGGAAAAAGGAGGAAAGGAGGCAAAAAAATAGTGTAGGCAAAATGCTTGAGGGGTTTGTCTTCTATGTAGGTTGATGTCCTCCTACATTGTTTCTAAACCACATGTTCTTAATAAATAATAATGAATGAGATTTTTGTTGTTTGTCAGGTCAGTTTATTAAATGTCCAGTCCACAGTTACATTTAGAGTTACAATTACAGTTACACAGTTACAATTACAGTTACACAGTTACAATTACAGTTTCCCATTTTATTGTGAGGATGCATTCTGTAAGTTTCCCATAATCAGACTGAAAAGTAACCAAAAGATCACAGTTTGTATAAACATTCGCAGTTCCTTCTGGTTCATGTGAACAATTACAAGTCTAAGGAAATGCTGCAGAAACTAAAAACAAATACATTAAAAAAAGAGAGGAAAAGTTTGTGAAGTTTGGAATCCTAATACTGTCCACATTGATAATTCATACATGGCTCTATGTGACCTTACCAGTAATAAAAACAACGAAGAAATATTTTATTATATTATTTATTTCTCTGATTAATGTTTGTATTTTATGTGTTGCTTTGTCCATTTATGTACAGCACTTTATTTCAACGGTGGTTGTTTTAAAGGGCTTTATAAATAAACAGTTAATATACAGTATCTGTCCAAAGTTTGGACTCACATACTCATTTAAATTTAATGAGTAAGGGCTAATTTATGCTAAACATTAAATACGCATATGGATGGAACTTTCTGTCCTGTGTTTTCACTTTATACACAGATGTGGCAAAAGTACTCCTATTTGGTACTGAACTACAAATACAGTTACTTGTATGAAAAAAATACATATTTTTCATTGTTGTAAAAGTAGAAGTACTGATTAAGTAAAAAAAGTACAACTTCTCAATTGTACTTAAGTACAAAAGTAAAAAGTAAAAACGCATTTTTTGCCATTAATGAAACGCTTCTTCCCTTAACTTAAAATGGTAAATGACATAAATAAATGAACCCTAAATGTGTCCAAACCTTTCAGTGGTACTGTATGTCATAGTTATATAGGATTATTTCCTAAATTCAAATTATTGCTCTGCCATCAAAAGGCCTAAATGCCCTGACATAGCCAAGGAGCTATAAACCATCATACTCCCTCCACTATGCTTCAGAATTGGGAAGAGATGTAACCTATGGGGTGCAGTGCAAGTTTTCTTTGAAGAAACAAAACCTTTTTTTTTTTTTTTCCAAATATCAAACAGGGTCGTCTTTATCTATTTATTTGTTTTCTTTTGCTAACTTGACATTTGCAAAGATATTCTTATTTTTCTATTAGATAGTGTTGGTTTCTTTTGTAATGCTGTTTGATTAATATCCTTCTTAATCACATTTTTTCTTTCAAAGTGGACAGATTAACAGTTTTTTTTTTTGTCAAGTTTTTCAGACCTTTGCTGTTTCTTTCCCCCCTCTTACTCTTGGGGTCTTTTACATTGGTTGTGATATTTGCTGAAAACTTATTCAGGAATATCAACAACATTTGGTGATACTTTGAAATAATTCTGACAGAATGATATCCAGATCTTTCACATCAATGTGTTAAAAAAGAGCAGTCTATCATTAATCTGAGTTTGCATGCTTTTATATACTGTACATGGAAGAGCTTCTACAACTCATACTGTCATGGTTGCTGCTCTGCAATCAAGCCCATCTGCTCTACCTGCCCTGATTGCTCACTCTCCTCACCTGCTCCCCGCCCTACTTAAAAACTCCAGTCTCTGCTTCCCTGCCAGATAATCAACAATACTAACCTTGTTGAGATCCAGCATTTTTCCTGTTTCAGGCCTCCTGTTATTGACCCTGTCACGTCCTTGGATTTCTCTTGCCTGACCCAAGGTGGATTTATTCTTGTCAAGTGCCTATCTGGATATTGACCCCTGCTTGGAATGATTAAGGAGATTTGCCTGCCCCCCTTTGATAAGTAGCCTGATATCTGCCTTTTTTGTGTATGAACATTGTCTGCCCTTGACTACGCCTTTTGGATTAGTGGATCCATAATTAATGTCTGGAGTTGTTTCCGGATTCTTCTACACGCAGCCTCTCAGGATTTCCCCGCCACTCCTTAGCGGACTACATCTGGTTTCTCCCCACCATTCTCCTGATTTTAATAAACCATACTCTGTTCAAACCTTTACCCTCTGTATGTGGCTGAATTTCCGGTTCCTCAGGAGCTAATCATTATACATACTATTATTTAATTTCTTCAACTTGAGTGAAGCTCCAATTAGCTCTTTGAAAGTGGTTGAACAAAGGTTCATACAAAATAACCAACTTAGACTGAATGACTAACAGTTAGTTCAGTCAGACTGCATCCTATCTGAACTGCAATTCTGACCTAATATCAAATTCAATTTTAGTAATCAAGGGGCCACAGAATTCGCCAAGCACCAAAATTTGATGCATTTAGTTCTCGTCCTTGCTCATAAGCTTTAAGGCTAACCTGGGACAGTATAAAGCTGAATTTTATGAGCACAGATGCAACCATTTGTCTGGCTGAGATGGGTGAAGCTGTGGCCAGATATGGTTACAGCAATGGCTGTGGGTCATTGTATATATGCTGCGGTTAAGTCCAGCTACTGTTTTACCACAGAGTGCTTCTTCAAACACATCACAGTAACAGCTGTGTCATTCCAGGGCTGCAGCCATCATCAGAGCTACAGTCTGCCTCAGCAATACAAGGTGATTCTGTTTTTCTATTTTTTCTGCTCACTGCATGTGTACAGACTAACACCTGAGCAGACATAGATGAGGGAGCACTAAGTCTTGTTTCAGTCACAACTGCTGGCTGTCTTCAACATAAGACATGATACCCTATCATAATCCAGCTCAGCGCTTCTTCATGGATCAAAGGAAAACTGCAGCGTTATAGCTAAGCAACTCAGGAACGGTCCAGACAGTAATTCACATTATGATCTTTTGGGGGATCTGTGTATGATAAAGGCTGTTATATATCTTTATTATAATTATTATTATTGAGGGAATATATGCACTTCAGACCATCCCTGTACTATTCCTATTTAAGACACTTGTGTCTTCAGTTAGTGTCAAGGCTTGCCATGACTAGATTGATACCATTTACTAGATTGATACCATTTACCTTTTTGATCAGTTCTCCCTTTTGGAGAGGAATGCATCTCTGCTTATCTGGCTGACACAACACTTTATTTAATGCTAGCTGTCAACCACACAGCTTACTACTTTTTTGAATCCTGCTGGCCACTTTATAATAGAAAATGTGAAGATACATCACGCTGTGTTGCATACAGGGATGAGAGTGCCCTCTGGTAAGGAATTATCTCAGTTTACAACCATTGTTGCCCGGTTAGTTTTTCTTTCATTGGAGTAAAAACACTCAAATCTAGCAGAAAAGCAAATAAATGGAGAAAGAAAATTGACCATGCCAGTATTGTACAACAATGTTATGGTTAACTTTATATTCTTTATGGGCCTGAATGTTTGATGATCACAAACCTCTAACTCAAAATGGTTCTAAACAATGCAATGGTTTAGATTTTCTGTGTCTGCCGCACTAATGCAGGCCCTGCAGAAACGTGTATGTGGGCTGAACAAACCCAAGTACTCTGGTTTTCATGGTATCAGTTGTAGTGGCTTTCTGGTTGACACCTTTTTGAGGAAAGTGTAATGTGCCTTTAACTGCTCTTGCGCTAACACGGTTTGTGCTGCCATGTACAGAACCATCTAAGCGCTCATCCAGCTACTTGTCACCTCCGATCCTGAATTATAACAGCCCTTTCCTTTTAAGTCAACCCTATCTGCTATTAAATGTATTTTGCAAATCTGTACTACTGTTTCCTTTCATGATTTTCAGCCAGTTGTTCCACAAAACTCTGCTAGACGTGTTTCAGTCAGCATTTTTTACATGTATTTTGAATTTGCCAGAAGAAAAGGTTGATAGAAATAAAAAATAAAAAGAAACAGAAGGAAAAAAAGTTTACAAAAAGTTTTCTATGCCTACTTCAGGTGGCTTTTGCCCACATTGTTAAAAAAAAGGTGTTTATGTGAACAAGGACATGTGGAAATGAATCTGTTTTGATGTAGTGGGGCTGCTAATCACATGTCTGACTACATGAATGAGCCTCTGCCTCTAGCAAAATATTTTTACATGAAAAAATTATCACAACAAACCCAGCTCATCCAAATTCTTGAAGATTTTGAAACATTTCTATGTCAAATATATCTCAATCAATTCTGTTTTTGTCTGGTTTTTGGTATTTCAGCTGCCACTAATTTTTTTTATTAGATTCCAGCACAGTGTAGCCTGTATTTCTACACTAAGACCAAACTACATTGCTGAATTAATAGCTTTAAACTGGATAATTTACATATAATAGATGCACAAATTTTGCTTCTACCATGGTCTGGGTGAATACTTGATTCTGATTGGCTGGAGGGTGTCCATTAAAAAGTGATAATGGACACCCATGAAAGATGTTCCTGTCAAATAGACTTATCACTATAAATTATTGCGCTGACTAAACGGTAGTTGTAACCGTGGCAACAGAAACTCAGACCCCAGGCTGCAGACACACCAGATCATGTCTGTGACGTGAATTGCTGTGAAAGCAGGTGCAGGCTTATTGGGCTCCGTCAGTCCAGGAGAGACGAGAATGGAGCAACATTTTGTCGTCCCGCAATGTCCCAACCAGCAGTGGTCAGGGTCCACAAACGTTAAATCTCCATCCTTCAAACGCCACTATGGACATGCCAGTACTATAGACGATTAATGGCAATGTTGCATTTAATTTTAAATATGTCGTCGCCTGTCTTTCTGTCTTGACTACCTTACTTACATACTTGATACAGAGTGAATGGTGGATAACATTATGAAAACGATTTAGGATAGACTTACTTGCTTGGTACACATTTTAATGATCAGAGTGAATGGTGGATAATATTTCTTGCAATAAAAACAATGTAGGAAACTATCTGTGGACTTTGACTGTTTGAAACAAAATGTTGCATCATCCTCTGGACCCACAAGCTGTAAGAGCTGTACCCGCCTTCTGAAATGATTCTTCGTGTCACATAACATAACATTAAGAAAACATCTCCCTTAAATCCACTGATCAGGTTTTACAACAACTGTGGCCGACCGAGCTGCAGGTTCTGTTACTTTGGCAACGAATCACAACAAAATAGTCCACTCAGCCGCTTCTTGTGAAAAACTTATGATTTTAACGGTAAAAACAACATTAACGCATTAATAATTTATTTAAATTTTTTTTCTTTCATGAGTAAACATGGTATAAGCGGGATAATGCCCTTCATCGGATGGTTGCCTCCGCAAAGTCCATTAATTTATGATAATGGACACCTCGTCGGGCATTATCCCTTACTTGTTAGTTAAATGAGAGCCTATTGCTCATTGGACTCAGATCATTCCCATGGTGCAAGCTTGCAGGGTTGCAATGGGAACTTCTTTTCTATTCCTGCTTATCTCACCCCCAAGGCTAAGAAGTCTGTTTCAGATAGCATCTTAACATAGTAGGCTATGTAGTTTAAGCAGGGTACTGTAGCACTGAACAATATTTAGTTACCTAAGTTTACTTAAATTAGTTAAGTTTAAAATAACTGAAATATGATCCAATATCATCTTTACAAACTGTTAGGAAATTTCTTCTCAACACAAGCACTGCAAAGCTAAACCTTCAACACAATAAAGATCACAGAGCATTACTTCATGTATACAATTTTACTTGCAAGGAGTGTATCCACCATACAGGTATGATACACACACTGAGTTGTTTCATACATTACAAGGCGTTATAAAGGGAGGTTCACAAAGTCCTCCCCTCGTACATAAAACATTTTAGAATTACACAATTTCAGGTTTCACCATTTTCCACTAAAGATATAACGAGTCAAGGACACGGTGGTCTTGGTTTCTTCTTATCCGTGGTTCGACCTTGGTTCCCAAGCATAAACCAGCACACACACATGCAAAAATGCTATTGAGTACATTTCTGTCTCTTAATGATCACAATACAAAGATTGGTACAAAGTAGATACAGAGTATATAATAAAAACACAATGAATAAACGATTGGTTGAAAGTATAATAAGGAATCATTTATAAATCATAACATAATATAATCAACATAACGATATATGATTTTTCTTACACAAACCAACACAGTTTGAACACACATTTCGCTGCTGTCGGGCGCAAACCTCCTATGTCCAAAATTTGTGATTTTTATTTTCCTTCATAAATCTGTACTATTGGTCACTCTTTATGTCTGTCTGTAGTATATTTAACCAAAGATATATGATATAAAACACAATACCAAGTTTGATGACATTATGTCCAATTATTACAAAAACCATACAGTTTTATTCATTTCTTGAAAAATAACAGTTTTGGACATAGAAGGTTTGCGCCCGGCAGCAGTGATATGTCACTTTGGATTAAACGGTCATGCATTTATGTCACTGTTATCTTAGTGAGTAATCCCTTTAGCTCATAAAGGCCTCTGCCGACCAGCATGGTTAAAATAGCTACCGTTCTAAAATTGCTCATGGTCTTTAAGGATCAATCATATATGATGAAACTAATTAACAAACCAGAAGAAAAATACTGGAGTTGCATTGTATTTAAATGTTCATCTAACATTCTTTGCTGTGAAGTACACCTGCCAGCACATTACAAATGCCAGGACTAACAGGAGACACCTGGAAGAGTTTAGCAGCTGTTGCAGTGGAGGAAGGGAATTAGCAGAACTTTAAAGCAGACAACCTGGTGAGAAACCAGATGTGCATCTCTGACGACTCAGTTTCTTTCATATACACATCTGTGAGTGAGAGGTGGGTTTGTTTTGTAAACAAAGTTGTAGAAATGGATGCCAGGTGCATTCCACCACCAAAGGTGGTCAAACTGCACAATTAAGTCAGATTGTATGCATGCATTTTTGCAGAGTGCAACTTATAAAAAAAGACCATGTAAATGCGAATTATAGTCAGAAATGCTATACACAAATGTTCTTTGTTAGTACATTATTACGTAAAAATATTATGCAATATTGTGTAAATGTACAGAATGACAGAATATATATATATATATATATATATATATATATATATATATATACAATAATTAATAACATTAAGGAAAGGGCACTCGATTGAACAAAATACATTAGATTTGCTTTATTATGTCATGAATTACTTGCTGCTGACGTGGTTTTATCATTGTCCTGTGACAGTCTGGAACAAAAACAACTGATGTCTCAAAATGATTTTATGCCTGAGCTTGTAAGAAAATGTTTTCTGCCACATGTGGCATTCATTTCACAATGTAAAAATTCTGACTACATGATGACAGAAAAAAATAAAACAAAACACAATTTCCATTGAAATGGAAGTGACTCAGATGGTGCTGTGCTTTTACTGTGAAAAAAAAAAAAAGAAAAATCAAAACAAAAATAGCCTCTAGCTGACATGCATCCACATGACTTTCAGTTTTGCTTACCTTTTCAAAAAAATAAGCTCATTGTTACCAGAAACTTGTTCTTTTTTAATGTTATGTCATACTACTGGGGCGGCAGTGGCTCAGGCGGTAGAGCAGGTCGTCCAATGATCGGAAGGTCGGCGGTTCGATTCCCGCTCCCGCAGTCAACTGTCGTTGTGTCCTTGGGCAAGACACTTAACCCTCCTTGCCTCCAGTGTTGGCATCGCTGGTGTATGAATGTGTGGATGAATGTTCGGTAATGGTCGGAGAGGCCGTAGGCGCAGACTGGCAGCCACGTTTCCGTCAGCTTGCCCCAGGGCAGCTGTGGCTACGCACGTAGCTTACCATCACCAGGTATGAGTGGATGAATAATGGATTCACACAATGTAAAGCGCTTTGGGTGCCTTGAAAAGCGCTATATAAATCTAATCCATAATTATTATTACTGATCTAGTAGTAGTCCTCAAATGTCTTTGAAATGAAGTCAAGGTGTTTACCAGAAAAGGAAACGTCATCCCTCCAGTACAGAGAATGTCTGATCTTAAACTGAAACATAAAAAGCATTTAGAGAGATGGAGCTCTGTAATCAGAGGTTCCTGTGAGTTTGCTTTCTCTACACTCCTCTGTTTAGCTGCTGCTTTGATCTGGATTAGACCATTGGCATCTTTTGGTTGTTTACATGCAGGCTAAAGTAAGGAAACAGCATGTGTGCTGGCTTGCAGAGAATTCCCAGCCATGGGTGTTACTTGGGATGAATCTGATTTTCCTAGTATAATAAGGGCTTCAGGAGTTTCAGAGGTTTAGCCTCATGTGACCTAACAGCTTAAAAGGTCATCACAGAAATACTAAGTGGCCTAAGCTCATTAACTCTAGTAAAGGTTGTCAGCATACAAACACTCAATCCTGGTTCCTCCTCCTTCACATGCCTTGTCGTCTAGAAACACACACATACACACACACACACACACACACACACACACACACACACACACACACACACACACACACACACACACACACACACTGCTGAGTAGCCTAAACTTGTTAGGATGAACAATGCACTGATTTACCTTCACTTTAACTTCCTGGATTACTCTGACTGCCTGCGATTCTCTCACCACTTGACACTTTAGAAATCTTTCTTGTCAGTCTATTTAGCTGGGAAGTCTTAGCAAAAATTCAATTCCCAAGTCATTGATCCATTGATAAAAAAAAACCCTCTTATTGTGTGTGTGTGTCACCACAAATACAACTAACCAAACACATTTTTATGTTGAGAAAAAGGGATTAAGAAATGGGGTTCTTTTTAAATCACAGCAATTCTTATGCTTTTCTCTTTTACTTTTATAAAGCATAAAGATTTTTTTTTTCTTTCCATACCTCCCTGCAAAAGACACCATCTCACAGCAAATGCTACCTCTCACATTCTCAGTTACTGACTAGTCAAGTATGGCTAAATCAAAGTCTGGCGGCCTAAGCCCTGAATTTTTTTTTTTTTTTTTTTAAGTAAACGGCTGGATCCCAGCATTCATTAGACACAGCCTGGTTTTTGGCATGAGAGCTTGAGTCAGACAAGGACATCCCAGAATAGGAAAAACAGCCCGGACGGAGCCTGCAGCAAATCACTAAGAGTGGCAGGCGTCCAGCCGAGAGCACCTTTCGTACATGGTTTCTGGAGAAGTAAGCAAATACACACACCTCAGACAGGATGCACATGCATGCTTTACACTCTTTATTACAACATAAGGCTTATATGACATAATTATGTTACCTATCATGTTGTATATGGTGTAATGTTATGTAAGGTTGTAATAAAAAAGCACTTTTGACTATTTATGATCAAAATGCAGCCCTGCCCCTTATGTTCGTCAAACATTTGAGTAGGTTTGTTGTTACCAAGCAACCATCTTGTAGTTCCTCTCAGGCTAATCCGTCAGAGACACTGTGGCTGCATGGAGCCCCAGATGCACACTAATACATCACCTTGGATCACCAGTATCTTTTGTACATAACATGCTTTGATACGCCTGTTACACGCCTTATAGAGTTTTTATTTTTCATCCCATCTTGGTCGTTTGGCCCTGGAAAAAAAGAAGACTAATCTGTTGTTATGATAAAGAGCCAGCACCGGGAAGATAGGTCTGTTTAACACGATATGACTCGCTGCAGTTAATCAGTGTGCTCAGAAAAAGAGTCGCGCTGCCTCTTTTGATTTTTCAGCTACAGCTGGCACCAAAATATAACAGATAAAGCAAAGTACGTCAGTCAAGGCTTGATATGATACAGACAGTTTTTAAAATGTCAAAGAGCAGATTTATTATCCAGAAGAGATTTCCAGCAAGGACTCCAATGTGATTTTGATTTGGACAGGAATTTCATACATGTTTTGCTCATTTCCACCCCATTCCCCAAGACACTCTTTAAAACACATCAAAGGTTGCTTGTCAGTGGGGAATAATAACTGGGCCTTTCGTAGAATACATCTTCCTGGGAAAAAAAAAACAAACAAACAAAAATTAACAATAGCTAAATTCATAAAACAGACTTAAGATAAAATTCCTTTTGAGCTGCACAACAGGTTTCAGCTGAATTAAACTGAAGACATCTTTGTTGTAGTGTATTAGGAGTATAAGCAAGGTTACTGCAAGTGTACTTAAGCAGTGCAGAAATACAGCCTACTAAACTTCACACTTTTTTTTTTTTTAACTTTTTAAAACAGAATGATGGTCTGGCTGTTGTGTTGTGCTGAACAAATTTGCTTTGCTAAGAGAAGGCTCCTCTTGATAATCTTATGCTTTATTTCTTTCTTTAATTAAATATTTTGTTTTATCTTATTTATTTTGAATTATGGAATTTATGTAATCTTGCTGGACCTGACCAGAGGGGACAGAAAAAAAGGAGAGTAATAAAGAGAAGTAAAAAGGAAAGTAGAAAATAGGAAGAGGAGACAGTAGATTGAGGCAATGACCCTTCAATCCAACCTAACACCAGACAACCAACTGCTACACCTGTACAAAAACACAACAGATGATTTCTTACTAAATTTAACATCTGTACTTTTAAGAGGTTTGGGCAATTTTTACATTCTTCTGTTTCTGCTTCCTGCCTACTAAAGGCAATATGAAGTCATTTGTGTTGTGTGTTTGGGTTTGGTACAGCACAGATTTGCTGTGTCCAGTTGCTTATAGGGTAGATTTGTTACGCCAGCTTAGACAGATGGAAGCCCCTCACAGATTAAGCTACAGTCGTAATAGTGTAGGAAATAGGGATGGGCATATCGATACTCTGGCATCAATATGATATCACCATTACAAAATATCAGATTCAATACTTTTTTAATATCAAGATATTTGCTGATACAAAACATGCCATTTGTTTTCATTTGTGTCACTGTGTCACATGATTATGATGGCCTATCAGATGTCCCGATGATGCTGCTACGGTTGTAATGATGAGGTTTTGTTTTGATATTGTATTGGTTTTAATGCTGGTTATCACACATTATGTTTTATTTAAATTATCATATAACAATTACATATATATTTTCCATTTAATAAATGTAAATGACATATTAATATGTAGTTCAATTATTTAATAATAATAAAAATTTATTTTATTTCCCTAGTGGGAAATATATTTATTAACCTTGTCAAAAGTTTTACATCAAAGCTGTACTGTTGTCATAAGTTGCAAAACACAGCATTAGACTAAATACAACTTAAACAAGAACTGTATATAGAATTGCCTCTGCACATGGGGTGCACACTTAACCAGCTAAGCTACCCAGAGGTCCTGGATTGTTGATTTTGAAATATGTTTTTGGTTTCTGTTTTGTTTTAGCCCAAGGGCTGGTTCACAAAAGTAGAAATCAGTAATTTAGGATAACAGAAGAAAACAATACTTAACCAGCTTTGTTAGAGCATCCTGTCTTAATTGTTTTCACTTGAGTCAAGGCTGAGGAAAAGCAACTAAGTCACACCAGGTGTAAACAATCCTAAGGGCACACTCACAGCTGTCTTCAAAAGACTTTGAGGTCAAACACAGATTAACTGGTGCTGGCAAAGAAAAGTTGTGTGTGACAAAAAAAGAGCAACAAACTTCAATATCTGTGGTATAAAAATCCAGGACATTGGATCCACCACATTCACCTTAAAACATACCCGGAGAGGTTAGTCCCTGTGAATAAAAACTTAATGTTAGCATCAATGTTAGCAACTAGCTAAGCACCACAGCAATGTAAGCATTAGCTTCTTACTACCTCTGTACTAAAACAACGTTAACTAAATCAGATTGGCTTCACTGAATGTGTTCAGAAGGAAATATTTACTAAACACACTTTTTTATAAACTGTGAGTGTGCCATGATGACGTTAAGCTGGGATCACCAGCTGTAAATAATGCTGTTTTACATGGTCTGTTCATCTGTTGCTGATATAGGAATGTAAGGAGTATTTATTGGACGTGCAAGTAGTGGATCTAAATTAATTAAAATGTTTTTTTTTTTTTTTTTAAATTCAGTTTAAAAAAAGTTTAAAATTAATATTTTGTCTACTAATCTCACACACTTATTTTAAGCCCTTAAAATTTTTCTGATGCAGTAGTGCAGAGATCACCAGTTGTGGACCTGTTGAGCCACAGTCCTGTTTACCTGCTGCAATACACCTGAGTCAAACTATTAATGGATCATTAAGAGCCTTATGCACTTAACAACAAGATGTCATTTGAATCAGGAGTGTTGTAGCAGGGAAACATCTAAAACCTGCAGGACAGGAGGGGATCCAGAACTAAACTTTAACATATTGGTCCTCTTACATTCAGGAAAAATACTGACCTGCAGTATTATTTCTGAAAATTTCTCTGTGGGACCAGATGCACTTTTATACACATTAAAAACTCTTGGATAAGTTTTGTTAAGAGCAAATTTAGTTTGAATAAATTTCAATGTTCATCTATAGGTTTTCCAAATTCAGTGAAGGACAGAACTTGTCCAGAGGAGAGGGACAGAATGCTTGTTGGTTTAAGATAAAGATCAGTGTTGTTACAAAATGCTGGTAGATAAAGGGTGTGTGTGGATTTTATATTTATTGGATATTATAAAGCAGTTGTCTAAGTAGTAGCATCATGTTATATGATAGAAACTTTGACCAATTCTATTAACCAAGTCTAACAAATAACATCTAAGCCCAATCAAGCACAAAAATTCTAACTACAACCTTGTGTTTTTTCTTTCTTTTTTTTAAAACTCCTAACCAATATTAAGTCGAAAAACAAGCAACTGGAAAAGTAGAAACACAAAAAGAAACACATGACTTAAATCAGAAATCTTTTGCTTTAAGGGCTGAAGGCTCAATACCGCCCACCATCTGAATTTACATCCCAATAATGCATTTTTTGTTGACAAATTTTGAGGCATATATTGTGGAATTACTATGTATGTATTGTGGAACTACTATGTATGTATCTGCGACCTGGTTGGAACTTCACACATAAGAGTGTTGTCCAACTTACAACATTAACATGAAAAAGCTAGTCTATTAATAAACTACTTCCTCTAAAAATGTACAAATGTAATGTAAAAATATACAAAAAGGATCTAATAAATGCTACCATGTTAATATGAAAATACAAAATGGACAAAAAAAGAGCTGAAAAAAACCTGATTCTTTTCATATTTCCTCTCTTGTGGGCTTTGCCTATAAAAGTGACCTGATTTATGGGTCAGTCTATATTACTCTAGCAGGTCCAGGCACTCCTGGAAAGCAGGTTAAGAGCATAATATAACTTATATATGAAGCTTGAACACATCCATATATTTGGGGGGGTTACCAGCTTATGTAAACACAGGATATTTACAGTAGGAAACTATATTTCTGTGCCTTTCGTGAGATGAATGGTGAGCCTGTGTGTGTTTTCCTCTGGATTATAAGTCATTTCACTTTTATAGCCTCTTTGATAAAGTAAAACAAGACCTGCCACTGTACAGTTTTAGATTAGAATTGGGAATTTGTGAAAATATAAATAATACTGTGATTATAAAAATACTGCGCCTTAAAATTTTATACTGAAAAATATATTAACGTTTGTTGACTGTAAAAGAGTAAAATTCATAGGAAGCTTTAAGGTGTTCAAAATTTGGATTTGATAGCAACCAATACATAACAAGAAATAATTATATTTGTTTTGTTTTTATTAATTGTAATAATGTGTTTCATCCCTTTAATGTCAGAAGGGTTAACATGTTTTCACTTTGTGTTGTGTGACATTAATTTTTTTCTATGACACAATCTTGAACTTTTATGTTGAAATATTTGAGCCAATATTTGCTCATATATGTGTCCATGCTGTAGCTGAATTTATATACAGTTATCTGTGTAGATAAAGACAGAGATGGATCATGTGAAGACCCTAATCTGTCAATTACCAACAAGAAACCCATAGTGCTCCCAGAAACCTTTCCACTTTAAAAGCTGGTATGAATTTAAATGAGTTGAGTGAAGTTTTGCATAATTTAAAGGCCATTTTTGTGTTCCCTTGTGAACTGTTTTCACTTCACATGACCTGAAAAGTGGTTCACTGAGCTGATAATTCTCAGACTTGCAAGTTCTCAAACTTATAGAGGATCCCTTCCTCGGTACTATAATTCTCACAGCAGGAACCAAAAGCTAAACACAGCCCTTTCACACTAGCAGATTTTTTGTACTATTCAGTGCCCAAAAAAGGTAGTTTGGAAACCTAAAAGTTGGTTCTCACCTGAAGTCAACAATAGTAGTTCTTTTTGGTGACGGGGTTTACCCAAACGTCTGAACAAATATTTAATAAGCTTAAGAAAATGAAGAAAGAATACTACAATGGTAAAAAGACTTGGACAAATGTGGAGCTGGATGTGATTTTTCTATATCCATCATTCAAGCTACCGGACAGCATGATGGGTCATTGAGCAGCTAACCAGGTAGCAGGTACAGAACTTAGCAACTGCAGCAGCCACAACTGAAGAAGAAACCGACTTATAGTGACCCAACCCTGGGTCTTCCACAAATAAAGGTGCTAAGCTGTCTACATACAGGATGAAGGTTTGCAGATAATCAACACAATCCTTCATTTTGCTTCTGCAATTACTTCCACAGAGTCCTCCCAGTTTGGTTCTGGTTATACTGGTGTAAACATTGGCCAGTTCACCAGCCAATGTTGGCTCCATTCTTAAGTCTCAGAACCAGAAGCAGAATGGTGTCTGTCTGTAATCGCTAAACACCAAACAGCTACAATATATGGTTGTACTAATGAGATTGTAGCACTAAACATTTCTGAATGGTTGAGTAATTACAGTGTTTTATTGCAGCTTTCTGACTCAGTTATGTCAGATTTATCAACCAGCTGAGCACATAAAATATCTTAACCTTAAGTTGTACCACAGGAATAGTTAACTAGGAATAGTTTCCTGGTGAGCTTTTTAAATAGTGTAGATAAAGAAACAATAATAATACAGAGAAGCTGACTCAGGCCATATCCTTTAACACAGTCATACAATAATATGTTGAATTTTCACAGTCCTTATCTGTTAATTTGTGCTTGATGATGTGATTATTTTTTCTTGTTTCCAGACATAATCAATCACTTAACACTTAATATATTTAATAGGCAAAAAGGTCAACATTAAGAGGCTGAACAAGTTTGGTGGTGGAGCTACTCACACATATATTAAAGTTTGCACAATTAAACCAAATACTTTGAATGAACTTCTTTTCTTTGTTTAGCCATTCATGAATTCTGCTTCCAATTTTTGTTGAATTAGGTTTAGAAATAAAGTTGTATCTAGTAAGGTTTGTGTAAAAGGGACCCATCTTCATGCATATACTAAAATGCCATGGACCCCCTGCTCCACCCATGCTGGTTTTAGGCTTTTAAAAGTGAGATTCTCACCATAAATAATGTAATCTGGTTGAGTCCTGTCCTTTGATAAAGCCAAAGTTAAATGAACAACATATAGCATTAGTTTTATTCAATAAAATAGGGACAATTTGTGGACGTTAATCACAATGGCTCTAATGTTCAAAGCCTCAGGGACCCCTTGTGCTCTTTGGGGGACCCCTCGCAGGTTGGGACCCACTGTGCTGGAGGATGATCAGCATGCAGTGGGAAATGAGTTGGTAGCTGTGCATGTGTATAACCCAACCACTCTATCATAAAAAAACAAAACAAACAAACAAACAAAAAAAAAAAACTAAACATATATTATATTAAACTTCAGCGTGTCCCTTGTCTCCCATCAGTTTTACTCCACAGACATAGTTCTATGAAATGACAAAGTCGTATTTAAGGCTCAGAGGGACTTGAGTAACTTGGGACTTTCCCCCATAAAAAAACAGTCTTAAAAACTCATAAATAAACCACCAGACTGAGGGGGTTTCCACCAACTCAGACAAGGAGTTAAAATAAACAAAATTTGGCAGAGATATATAATTAAGATATTAAAGCGATTAGTTTTGACAGTTTGTACAGAATTCACCAAAGAAGCTGTGAGCTGACTACGAAGATGGGTTTGACCATGCTATTGTTGGGATGCTACCGTGTGTGTGGGAGGTTGCATCACTTAGTGTGAAAACCCAGGAACGTATAAGCACAGTTATGTCTCATGAATCAAATGAAAACTGAAATACAAGCCAAAAGTGAATTCCGCCATCTAGCAGCTGTTGTTTGTGAAGCCAAAAGCTTGAGTCCTTTGAGCAGCAGACTTTCATTACTATCCAAGATAACACATGGTGGTTAAATCACACTGCCATGCATAGACCACTCTCCTGCTACAAATTTTCAACACCAAAGCCTACTGCTGTCAAAACTCCATCTTTATTTCTTAGAAAGGTGATGCAAATGGCAATGCTGAAACAAGTACAGGCACATACAATCATTTGCACCAGTCCATAAAGGTATGCAACATGAGAAATTAAAAAAGAATAAATGACAGAGCCTCCATGAAAGGTCAACATTTCTTTGGATTTTTGCACCACCCACCTTCAATAAACAACTTGCATGGTGTACTTAAGGAAATTACATCAGTGCTACAGTACCTGACCTACTGGTTTGGGGTTTGTGTTAAAAAGGTCATAAATTACAAAAGTCATTATGTGGGAGTAGGTTTTGTCTAAACAATGGCAGGATGGATTAATGGCGCTCCTCCCCTTGGAAATTTATTTTTTTTCCATTTGTTTTCCACATTCAAACTCCATTTTGTTCCTTTTATGTAACAATTTATAGGAAAAATGTCTTTAAAACTCAGAATTTAGGCACTGGTATTGCTTTAGTACAACTCTCAGGTGTCCTGCATACACTTGCAAACATTTATTTTCCTTCAATGCTGCTAAATCACCACTAAACTGATCCATTTTTATGTGATAAAGTCAAAATATCATTCTTCTTTCTCATTTTCCTTTATTCAGTGCAAGACTGGATCTTGCAGAGGATCCATGGTTATTTGCTCAAGTGAAACAGAAGACGATAAGATGCTAAATCACTGTTAACTCCCACTGGTGGTTGTCTAAGCTCACATTTTCAATAATTTAAAAGTGAAGACAGAGTACTGAGGGAATAAAAGTCCTGTGCTTATTTGGGACAGTGACATCTAGATAATTATGTTAGATTTTTATTAGCTTAATGAGCGAAGAACCCAGCCAATAAATCAACTTATATGCCTCTAAATGTTGCGTAGGAGGTTTATAAGTAGTTTACACTGGATGCATTGGGTTTTATAACAACAAAATATGACAGTTCACAGTAACCTAACCATTGTACTGGTATGTGAAACGTGTTGAAATGACTGCAGTCTTAATCTAAAACAATAGGTGAGAAAATAACACCACTACACTGCAGGAATAGCACTAGAAGGAGTCGTGGAGGGAGTACATCCCTCATACACAAATTTAACTGAAGATTTTCACTTCTGTTTGTTGTACTTATATGTGGTAGTTTTGCTTTGTAATATTTGTAATAATGGTACTTTCTTTAGTTATGATGGGTCATATTAGTGCTTATCTGTTCTCATACTTATGGGACAGGTTGCAAACATCAGGACTGGCTGAAACAACACCAAGTCACACCAAGTACTACATTATCAATTTTGGTGCGCCAGGTATTGTGTTGTTTAGTGTAGCATGGGCTGCCTTTCGCAATGTAGAGAATGGCCATAAATTTTAATAACTTTTTCCAGTTGGTTATGTTGAATTTTTCCTCGCTTTGAGTATTGGAGAGTATTTTTTTTTTTTGTAGCAGAGATAACAGAGGGGTCATGTGATCAGTCATGTGGGAAACATATTTGGTGCATTAGAACTGACTCAGCACTTCCATCTCCCTTTCACACAATACAACTCTTTCGATTAAAGCAAAATTTTATCAAAACTGAGTCCTAGTTTGTCATTTTTATTTTTCTACTTAAAAATGTAAATGAGAGAAATCTGATTAGTTGCTACGGGTATAGCCTACCTACAGACCTACCTACAGCTGCTTGTTAAGGATCATGATTGGTTTGTAACTTGGCCAACACACCCAAAAAAACTGACTTTCATCCAAATCCCATTCTAGTAAATAGCATCATTATGAGCGTGTATATTCATTTAACAGCTTTATCTGTTCTTACTGTGAGTTCTAAAGAGGAAAATGTTACATTGATCAATTTTATTACTGTATGCTGATTATATGTTTTCATATATGGTCAGCTGCACTGGAACACCACAAGGGACTGTACTTTCACCATTTCTATTCACACTGTACACCTCAGACTTCCAGTACAACTCTGAGTTCTGTCATCTGCAGAAATACTCTGATGACTCAGCAGTTGTTGGGTGTATCAGTGATGGACAAGAAGCAGAGTACAGAGAACTGGTCGGTCAGTTTGTGAAATGGTGCGGTGACAATCATCTCATCTTGAATACCAAGAAAACAAAGGAGATGATTGTTGACTTCAGGAGGAACAAGAACACACATAGAAGTGTTTCCATCATGGGAGAGGAGGTGGAGGTGGTGGAGAAATACAAGTACCTTGGAGTTCAGCTGGACAACAGACTTGAGTGGAAAAGCAACACTGAGTACATTTACAAGAAAGGTCAGAGCAGACTCTACTTCTTAAGGAAGCTAAGATCTTTTAACATCTGCACCAAAATGTTGCAAATGTTCTACAGGTCTGTTGTTGAAAGTGCAATCAGCTTTGCAGCAATCTGCTGGGGCAGCGGCATCAGAACCAGAGACTTGAAAAGAATTAACAAACTGATCAAGAAAGCCGGTTCTGTGCTTGGAGTAACTCTGGAGCCGCTGGAGTTGATCATCAAAAAAAGAATTCTGTACAAGCTGACGAAGATAATGGAAGATCCTTCACACCCTCTACACAACGCCGTGACGAAACAACAGAGTGTGTTCAGTGGGAGGCTTGTTCAAGTCCGATGCAAGACAGAGAGATACAGAAGATCCTTCCTTCCAGCAGCTATCAGGCTGAAGAACAAAGCCCTTAATTAATTAATGTGATTGTTTTACTAAAAAATTACTACTACTACAATATTGAATTTCCCTTTGGGATTAATAAAGTATTTTTCATTCATTTCATTCATATTACTTCAGGAACTAAAAATCCAAACACTATATCGGAATAATATTTATTAAATAACTATTATTACTATTGCTGCAGTTAACAGTCTGCAGTTTTGTTAAAATAAATCCAAACTTCTCATTATGTAATAATGTAGTGCGGTCTTTTCCCTCCACTACTCAAATCTCCCTCATTTAATTTTATTTATGTTTTGGTCTGTGGGGAATTGGATTTCACTTTGGTTTTCCATTGATAAGGATGTTTTTTTTTTTTTTTTTTAACTTACTTTTTTCTTCTTGTTCTTTTTAAAGTTGGAATTGATTTCTGCAAAATCATATATTGCATTTCTGCAAACAGTCATCTTTGCCTTATTTTTTTTTTTTTTTTTTCTGGCCCTTTACTCAGTTTCGCTTTAAGGAACATATAGTACCAACATTAACTAACTTTATGCTTGAGACCAGTGAGTGGCTCTAGGTGATTAATTATGAATGACAGCTTCATCCTCTGTTTGATTTCAGTTTCTTTCATCAGATGATCTATGACTTAACTTTAGCCTCCATTTCTTATGATCATCATGCATTTTCTAACCCTCATAGGGCATCCTTAACAGGCTGCTGTGTCGTTAGCTGTTCAACGCCTTTATGAAATAAGATGAGCATGCTGAGTGCTTAGCAGCAACACCAAGCCAGAGGGTGTTTATACTGCTGTTCCCATGGAGATATGCCTCTCCACTTGCTGTTATGTAATAAAGTTTAAAATTCATCTTTTTGAGGATGAAAGAGCAATGTTCTTGAACCCCTTAGAGAGAAATGAAGAGCAAGAGAGAGAGACTGTGTTAACAGAAGCTTATTTATGGCCTCCAGAGAGGTTTTGGATCAAAACTATGTGGACTATATTGTCTGGGGCTTTATTATAAACTTCATCGTCTGCTGTGCATTTGATGCCCTTCTAAGGGAAATGAAAATCAATAAGCAGGAGTGAATATGTGGTGGCGAAACTGTACTTTTTTTCTGTAGTTTACGTCTAAATGATCAAGGTATGGTTTTTAAATTGGTTGCATACTTTGACATTATGTAGGACTTTATACTTCTCTGGCACTGGCACCTGCAAATACTGTAACTTGCAGTTTGTTGCTTAGAAAAAAGAAGTGTGTAGCCTGACAGAGTTGCACAAGAGTTATCGTAAGTGAGTAAAAGATAAGCTGATTTCCAAAATGTGTCATTATTAGCTGACTGGCTGAATTTTTGTCTTTCTTGAGAAAGCTCTTTCTTCTGTAGAATGACAGAAGTTAAACCATGCCTCAGTCATTAAGTGTCCTAATGACTGAGGATGAGGATGTGATAGTTCCTTGTAAGCACTTCTGTTTTCTTATAACATGTGCCCTCTCCTGTTTTAACCCTTCAAAGCCTGTTCCAAGTACAAATGGGGAGAAAATTCAATTTTTTATTAAGTCTTTCAACAAATGTTGAAGACAAGTATCAGATTTGTACAACAGGGTTTTGAGCCGAGTTTTTACCATAAAGCAATGCAAAAGGTCTCAGAAACTGTGTGTATTAAATAGGATACATACAGCATTATAGCGTCAAGAGACTTTCAAATTAGTATCATCTGGCCTTCTCAAACTTTATCCACAACTCATAGCCCTAACAAGCTAATTATAGTCTCAGAAGTTGGTTACTTAGTACCCCTTTCTTTATTTATCTTATCCAATCATCTTGTGTTAAGTGTTAAAATGCCATTTACTTATTTTTAGGCTTCTGCTTGAAAATGGCATGCCGATAATGAAAAGAGTAATCTCTGCAACTGCAAGGTCTGTTTGAATACTTTTGGATTCATAGAAAAAGGAACACTTGTGACATTTGTTAAGGTGTGTAAGTATCAGTATATGTGTGACTGGTGAGGAATAAAAGAAGATAAAACACAGCACAAATTAGTTTCATCAGATGCACACACTCTCTATCAGCACATCCTAAATCTGTACATAAATCTTTTATATGATTTGTGTCATCATATATCACTATATATTACTTTAAAAATGAGGATTAACAGGTTTCATTCAACATTTCTATTACTGTTGTTTATTTTCAATCATTCTTTTATCCTTCTGTTATTTTTCCCTCGTCTGTCTTATTGCTGTCAGGGTCTATTTGCACATAGCCCATCAGTCTTAATCTTTTATGACCATTTTTGTGCATTTACCTATGAAAAGTAGAGCCAGCTGGCTAGCCCTTTCAGCTTACAGAGAGACTGGTTTTGCCAATCTAAGAGGAAAGAAACAGATAATTTTGTGGTCTAAACAAAATTGTGAATCTGATAGAGGGTTTTTGTAAAAAACTTCTTAAGTGTAACTAAAGAATAAAATTTTAAAAAGATTAATAAGGTATATGTGAATGAGGACTAATATTAATATATCTTTGGACTGATGCAGCTGAAACTTTAAACCTCTTCTGGGTCAAAGTAGAAAATGTGAACATTATCTCTGCAAAGGCCAAATGATAAAGTGAAGCAGAACAAAATTACAGAGGTTTAAGTACAGACAGTTCAGGTGAGGTCTACAAAAATAGACAGTTTGGTACCTTTTGTTCTCAAACTCCCTCAACTGGGCGACCTCAAGTTTTATAAGGTTAATAAATTTTTGAAAACTGATTTATTTATCTATTAGCCATTCATATACATTCATATGCACAAAAGTTTGGAGCAGCTAGGGCAAAACTTGTCAAAGGTGTGGTAGAAATCTGAAATAAAGAGCATAAGCTTGAAATGGTCTTTTAACAGATATTTATTAAAATCTTTGCAAAGGGATTAGGCAGATAATGAGTGCAATGCAGTCTGCATGTTTCTGAAACAGTAGAATAGAGTCAGTCAGTATTTAAGTTTGGGACAAGTAAGGTCGGTTTTATGACATACATCAGTTAAGGGGAGGATATATCCATTAGCTTGAAGGTGTACAACACAAGTTGTAAACAACCTTGTGAGTGCATTTCTGGTAGTTAAACAAGCATAATGAAACTAGTATGTAAATATAGAACAACATAAGACAAGGCCTATGACAAATTTTTTTCTACTGTCACTTTGTTTTACTTAGTGACCTTTATTTAGGTGTTTGGTTTGGTTAAGGTACTAAAACCATAGATCTTAGATTAGTTTAGTTTGAGTGCACAGTCTTGCATCACATTTCAAAGTCTCATCAGCTTTTCTATGTTGACTCTAAGCATGACATTTTATATTGATTGTAAACATACTATGTTTTGAATCATCAATAAGTGTAGGTATCACAACAGATTTTCATTATAAAATCTACTCCAAGGGCCCTGAGATAAGTTGTGGGATTTTTGTCCTATATAAAGACCTTTGTTTTCATATACACATTGCATAAAATACCCAAGACTACTACATGTAGTTACTACTGAACATAAGAAGATAAATCTTGCAACTTTGTCTTAATATCTAAAATTATACAAAAGCAGAAAGTGTATAATTATGCTGTGGAGGTGTTGGTAAATTTGATAAAAGATCATGTAAATAAAAACCTCTGAGGAGCAGAGAAAAATCCACTTTTCAGGTGGATGGACACAGGGAAGCAATCCAAGCAAAAAAAGAGAGCAGTTGCACAGTTTAAAGAACTAATCCACAACCACTGGAATCAACCTGAAAACAAGAACAAATGAAAGGACAAACTGGACCACATGACATCACCGCTGTTATCTTGGGCTGTTATCTTGGGACATATTTGCAAAACATACTTGGTTTACGTAGTCCTTTTTATGTCACTGCAACTAGTTCACTGCACTGTTTTCTTCATAACAGCTTGTCTACAGAGACAGACTAATGCATTGTCCCTGTATCAGTCTGGTGGTCTAAATAACAGTATGTCAGCATGTGTTTTCACATAACACACATTATCACATTTCATTAGAACTGCTGCTGAATGGCGTCATTTAAAAGGTACTGAGCAACATTTAAGTAGAATACTAAAAAATTATTGTTGGTTTCATGGAATACATGACTGATTTGTGCTTTTCCCAGTCACATGAAACCCTCTAAGAAAAACAAAATCAGTTCAGTCTAAAAAAAACAAAACAAAACATTCTCACTCTCATATTTGCTGTTTGTCTCCTTTAAACCATAAATTATAGTTAAATCATTGTTGCTGGAGATAATTGTGAGAGGTGGTGGCACAGGAGTGAGCCTTTTTAGATTACAGCAGGCACTGGCTGTGATACTCAGATAAAACAGCGGGAGGGATGAAGCACTGAGGCAGAAAGTTCTGCAGAAGGACCAGGGTCAGATGAGGCCCCTGTGTCTCAGAGGAGTGGTGGCACTGTTCAGGACAGCAAAGCACGGACACGAAAGTGGCCGGAAAGAGGTTAAAGAGGGGCAGCAGGCAAGGCGACATAAGTCACAGAGTGGTTATTAGCCCTCAATGAGGTGGAAAGGGGGAGTGCTGTGATTTACATGGACTTGAGCAAATCTAAACCACCTGGTGTCAATGGCCTTGACAACAAGCTTCTGAAACTGGTGGCAGTGCAAGTCAGCCCCCTCCATCTGTCACATAATTAAGCTAAATATTACCCACTCCCAATACAACTCTCCAAAGACAAAAAAGCTACCCCTTTCAGGTACAGTCATCCTATTAGCCTGTTTTAGAGCATTGCCTATGGAAAACTGAAGCATTACCTGTTTATCAATAATTTAATGACATACTTCCAAAATGCCTACAGAAAAAATAACTCCACAGCCACAGCTCTGACAATGATGGGCTGATAATTGGTTAGCTGAAATTGATGATAAAAAGCTAATTGGAGCAGTAATGCTGAATTTCACAGCTGCTATTAATATCATTAACCAAAAATTATTGTTGAAGAAACTTTAATGGTATTGAGGAGAAGAATCAGCGTTATATTGGTTTAAAAGCTATTTGACCAACACATCACAAATAGAAACAATAGATGTTTTACTGATGTCAGAAATGTTGCATGTCGAGTGCCTCAGGGGAGCTCTTTGGTCCATTATTGTACACTAGTTTTAACTTTTAATTTCATGCTGGCTTTATAAAAGGCCAAAACAATGATGTACACTGATGATTCCACCATATATTTCTCTGGACACACAACTACTGAACTAAGCAAAGTATTAAATGATAAGCTGAAAATTATTACTCAGGGGGTGGAATGTAATCAACTTGTTCTAAACATAACAAAAACCAACTGTATGGCAACTGGCTCAAATTCTTCGATGTGCTTAAATCCAAAACTAAACCTGTAAAAAAAAGGATGTAACTATTAAATAAGTACATGACATCAAACTTTGTGGTATTATTATAGATAACAAATTAACTTGGAGCAAACACATTGATTAAAATTATAGCAACAATGGGAGGAGGGTTAACTGCACTTAGTAGAAAAGCAACTTATTCTATAAACAAATTCAGTTAAGTAAATAATCCAATCTCTAATCTTTTCTAATCTGAATTATTGTTCACTTATGTGGTCCAGTGCATCAAACAAAACACTCAAGAAACTTCAAATACTGCAGAATCTAACAGCACATGTAATACTTGTAATGTAATTACAAGACAAAAGCTTTCACAATGCATAAACCTTTTAATTGGTTATTGGTGGAAGACAGATTATTATACTCACTACTCATTTTAATAGAGAATATCTCAGTAACAAAAAGACACAAATACTTATCTCAATACCTAAATTACAGTATAAATTTACATGGATAAAACCTGTAGGCATGCAGCTGAGAATAATTTTACATTTCCTAAACCCAAAACACATACAATCAAAAAGGTAGCTTTTATAAAGGGACATGTGGGTGGAAACATTTAGCAACTTACCTATCGAAAGTTAAAATGACACATTGATTTTAAAATTACACTACGGCAGCATTTGTTAAAGCAGGGACTTTTCTAGTATATGTAAAGGAATTTGTCTGGATGTATGTATATGTGCATATACATTTATATATTGGATCCCACAAAGAATAGCAGCAGATGTTGGCTACAGCTAATGGGAATCCAAATAAAAACAGAAACAGAGGGAAAGTTCCAGCCATGCTCCAGTTAATGTAGTAATTCATATGCCCCTTGTGTGTGGCTGTTTAAAAGGACCACTATGCACACAAAAACACTTCACACACACAGCAGGATGGAGAGGCACAGGGTTGATCTGATCTGTGGTTATTTGTTAGCATTGATAAACTGGACCCAAAGGACACAAACTAATTTATTTGGCCAAGTGCATGACATTATACAACACTTGGCTCTGCAAAAGCATAAACAATGAAACAGAAGACTGTACAGGACTTTAAGTGATGCAAGGAAAATTAAATAAATAATTAATAAACTGAGCACATGTCTGGTGTGGTTCTTGAGAAGGACACTGCAAACAACATCAGAACAAAATTCCTTCATCTGTGACAAACATCCTAAGGAACAAGCCTTCATCTGTGTACATTTGCTTATTTTTACAAAGAAGATATATTTTGTTGTATTGGTTCCTGTAGGGAATTCCCAAAGAATTGTGTGAAATGCAAAAAACAAAATTCAAATAATTGAAACCATGTAGCATTTTGGTAGGAGCAAATTTAGTTATTAGCCATTATTATTAATTGTATATGGACAATTATTATTTTTTAATAAAATTATTAATGTAAAACATTAACTACTTTGTCTGGAGAAATTCTAGAGCTAATATTCCTTAATATCAGTCTCATGGGTCTGTCACTGTATGTGTCATTTTGGACAGATATGACATGCACAGGGCAGATAGTGACGGCTATGAATCTGAGCACTGACCTTCGCAGCTATCACAATACACATACACAATAATCACACAACTTCTACTTTAAAAATATAAGAATACATTCATTAAAGTACAAAAAAGACTGATTATCAATTATATTTTAGTTAATAAATACAATTGTTGAAGATCTACCACACTATAATGCTAATAACTGTACAATAATAACCAATCATCTGTGTTGGTGTGAGGGTGACTGTGTCTAGGTATCAATCCAAACAGAGTGATAAACATTGGTCAGAATGGGGATTGCACCATATCACCATGTGGGAACAAGGAGGTCCCAAGATTGCTGCAGTTGCCATGTGACCAGTGATCATGTAGTCCTTTATGTAGCCACATGTGTTAGCATTTGTTAGCAACAGCACATGTGGTACAGCAGAAGGAATTATGATCAAGGCCCCTGTTTCTAACTAAATTAGATAAGGACAAAAATCAAAAATCAAAATGGTTTGAAGTGTTGAAATTCCAAAAGGTGGCAGGTTAGACGAAAGGTGTATTAGTTTAGCATGGGAGAGCAAATTATAAACATAGCATGTCCTAAATAACCTTTTTAATTGGACATCACAAACTCAAAAATCAATGAAAACCATAAATAAACTGCAAATTACAGTAAAGCTGATATTGCTTAGCCATGCTATGCTAAAGCTAATGCTGATACTAACTGTTAAAGCACAGTTTGTGTCTTTGTTAGTACTGTCCTTGTCCAACTAAATCCTGTTTTGTCCAGTTGGGTTTTAGTCATGCTGAGTTTGCTGCTCTTTAGAAGAAAGAGACTGGACGCTTCTTCTGAGTTGGAGAAGTGAGGCCTGGAGGGGAAAGCAGTGCTGCTGTTCCTTGGAACCTGGGGAGGGGAGCCGAGGTGCCTTGATCCTCCAGGATCAAAGAAGGTGTGATCCAATCAGAGGTGACCGGAAGAGATACAGATTGAGGGGAGTCCTGGGGATTATGGCACGTTCGATTTGAGTCAGAGCTCGGAAGTCGGATCTGGGAATGACGACATATCCCAGCTAAGAAAGTTCTTGTTGACAAAGTAAGAAAATGTGCAAAATCAATATTTTGTTTTGCTTGTGCCGTGTCTTTTAGAATTTATTGAACCAGTATGTGAAAATAATCACAGAAGAATCTGAAAGACAATGTCTTGGTAAACCATGACTCCCCATAAGAAAAATTGCGAATGTGTTTTACTATATGAAAAAGAGAGCAGTGGTTTTTATGTAGTTTCTCATGTGTGCAACTTGTTTTTGTTTAGAGTAGATAAAGTTTATGCAGGTATAAACTGCTGATTTGTTGGGCAGCCATCTTTACAAGGTGAAGTTGGGATTTGTGAGTTTGTCTCAACTTTATGCTTGAGATATCCGACTTTAAGGGGAGTTTACATGTTATTTCCGACTGGAAACTCGAAAAATTGACTCTCGAGTACAAACTGAACACACCATTATCCTGAAGTTGGAGGAATTTTGAGTGGCTACCTGGACAGGACGTTCATTCTTTTTCACGGTATCAGTTTTAATCCACAAATGAATGCTTGGTTCTGTGGTGTCCCAACAATCCTATATTTAACTGAGAATAGTACAAAGACAACATATCAAGTCTTGAGATGGAGAAACACCCTTGACAAGATAATGACTGAGGCTGAGAGGACAGCATTAGTAAACAAGGTGATTCAGAATGTCAGGCTTTCTTGGAGCCTATCCCAGCAGCTACCAGGCGAGAGGCAAGGTACACTCTGGACAGCTCGCCAGTCCGTTACTGGGGAAACAAAACCACACCCTACATATCAACACAACATTGGGGTTAAATAGTGTTCTAAACTAACAATATATTAATGTGCTGGTTCTCCTCTTATTGGGTATAATTTACATTTTCAGTCTATTTAGCATCAGGATTCCTGCTGTTGTGTTAATGTTGGTTTGTTGTTCTACCTAGATCTCCTTCATGCTGCATAACTGTTGACATGCTTTATTTATACATTCAAAGCTCTAATACTGAAACATTTCTGAATGTCACTGTAACAATAGACTAATAAGAATTTAATAGCCTAACTTTCAGGGGCACAAACTATTAGCTTATCACTAGATTTATTTTCTATGTTTAAACTCCCAATTAACAAATTTGAAATCATCCAAAATTCTTGGAAAGTTTGAGAACAAGCTACAATTATTTATTTCTTGTTTTTTTTAATTATATATCTGCAAGTGTTTTTGTGGTTTTCTTGTTTTTCCTTTTCTTTTTTCTTTTAATTTTTAACACAATCAATCACAATTTACTTATATGTAAATTGGAGTGGTGATCTAGGCATTTGTTGTGCTGCTTTGTTGGTAATATGGTGTTCCCACACCAACAAAACAAACAAAAACAAAACAAAACAAACAAACAAACAAAAAAAATCCATGGAATATCTATACATGTATATAAATATAAATATAAATATAAATATAAATAAATACTGGGAACAGAGAAGCCACTAATTTGAAGTATCAAAGCAAAGCAAAAACTACCCCCTGTTGATAATAAATAAATCTTTATTTATAATAAATCTTTATTTGTATAGCAATTTTAAAAAACAAGGTTTACAAAGTGCTGATGTGTACACTTTACATGACACAGCAGGATATCCCGGAGCAACTGCACTTCAGGCTCATCTGAGCTCTTATCGTGTTAAATCCTACCACTGGTAACTTCAACAGATTGGATTGAACTTCTAGGCAAAGTAAACATGCTCCTGAAAGTGTAGTATACAAATCTAAGCCTGATCAACTTGGTTGAAATAGCCCAGACAACCCAGTCACCTTGACTGCTCTCACTATAAACACATAATACCGCTAGGATTAGCAGGTGACCACCTTAAGTACAAGAAAACAGGTGAAAAGGGGAGATTTGTAACCATGGGTCAGTGCATGAAGATGTTACTTCAGGTTGTAGTATATATACCACATGTCAGGAAACTGACCCACTGACAAGGTAATACACAACATGTGACTGAGAAGATCCACACTGATTCAACTGAGGTCTGAAGGCCCATCCTAAAATACCATTTGTCTCAACGTATGTTAGCCATCCACTAGGAGGGGGAAGGGCTTCCAAACGGAAAGCAGAGTGGTAAAATACACCTAAGATGAATGTGGGTGAATCCATAATAGGGAAGTTGGTCCAATTATTTTGCAAAAAAAAATCCAAAATTGTAAAATTTTATTTTAGGCTCGAAACTTACGGTTTAACCGTTTAAAATCAAAATAAACAAACACATTATTTTTGCATCACATACCCAAACTAGGGGTGGGCGATACTGCAAGATTTGATATCAGTCTGATACCAAGTAAATAAAGGGCTACTATCGTAGATACCGATACCTCAACTTATTAATGGGGCTGTCAAACTTAACCTGCTACTGCAAAGAAATTAATCTGTTGAATTAATGCATTATTGTTTTAACACATAAACAACAGTCATTACTCACAAATCCCAATTTCGCATTATCTCAGCAAGAGAAAATCCACCAAAAACCACAAATCCTCCCATTTTATGAAGTTTGTTATAATTTTCAAGACTTAAACTTTGAATTTTTTATAATCGGGTGTCAGAAACAAAGTTATTACTGGTTTTCAAAAAAATCTGGTTTTCAAAGGATCTGAATTTGACATTATCTCGGTGAGGGAAGCTGATTTTGGGTATGCAGGTGTCTTGTCACACCAGTGAACTGAATCCACCAAAAAGACTTTATCATCCTTATTTATTTAGATTCTCACAGTTTTCAAGCCTTTTTTATTAAAGTATCAATGTTATCAATACTTATATACAACAATCTTGTCTTTCATTCCTCCGTTCTTACACTCCTAACCTTGCAAGAACTCCTCTAAACTTTTCTATTTGCAGTTGTCCTTTATCAAAACAACTGGTAATTCCTCACACTAAATTTAACTTCTTTTATTTTATCTAATTCTATTTTAGCTTTTTTCTGTCTTTTATTTATTTTTTTAAATTTCTGTAAAGCACTTTGAATTGTCTTCTACTTGAAATGTGCTATACAAATAAACTTGCCCTGCCTGGGCTAGCTAGCTGCCGCTAGTTAGCTTTGTTCTCCGAGAAGGCTACTGCCAACTCGGAACTAGCTCAACCACTCTTGTTGGTGTAAGTCACTGTTGCCTACCAGTTAGTTTTCCTGCCCATTGATTTCCGGACTCTATTCTGGTAATGAGCTGAGTCTCACTAAGAACATCAAACCTAAACAAGCGAAGCAAATGTCTTCTGTTCACCCCTGTCCTCAGGGATGCAGATTTTTACTTCATGATACTCATGAAGCGAGTCCCCATGTGTCTGGTGATTGCCCACACCGGGAGAGTGTTGGTGGAGCCTGATGCTTGTGTGTTCTGTCACCAGCTTTAATGCTCAACCCTGGAAAGACAGTTTCTGTAAAGAGTGCTGGTGAAGACCACCCTCTCGGGTGCTGCCCCCTATTCTCTCAGTCGAGGGATCCAGCTTCATCCAAGTCCGAAGACAACACGCTCCTGGTCAAAGTTTTCAGGGGCAGACCACATGGAGTATGTTGCTAAGTTAGCCAAAACTCAACATCAGCATTATATATATATATATATATATATATATATATATATATATATATATATATATATATATATACATAAAACGAGATTGTGTAGAAATAAAAGGACAGTTTGTGCTGTCATTTGCTTGGCAGCCTGCCTCTTTCTCTGGGTAGAAAAGATTACTATGAGTTACCAGCTACAGAGGATATAAACCTGCTGTTGGAAAAAGGAGCCATATGTACAAAAGCGTAGAGGTGTCACCCAAATAAAAAAAGTGGCCATGTTATCTGGTTCTAACATAATAGCTTAATTGTAAAAATGTGAATCATGTTATAACATGATAGTATGTTGTAAAAATGTGAAACATATCAATTTATAATGTGGTAACTTATATTGTGAGATGGCATATGCGTGTGTCTGTGTATGTAAGTTTAAAAGTGGTGGAAGTTGAATTCCAATTTTGAGTTGTTTTGTTGATTATTTTGTGAGAATATCGGGACACTCAATCAACCAACATTTTCTTCCTACAAAAAGCAGTCTGCAGGAACGTGAGGACGCGCTGGCAGTGGAACCAATGCAGGAGATTTCCAGACTGGTGGAAGTTTGATGATGGGAAGGCAGCCAGCTCCTGCACTGAGTCATCTGACGCTCACTAAGTATATTTTGAAGTAACGTGCGTTTGCCTAGCCAAGGGGTGGCCAACTTCGGTCCTCGAGAGCCACAATCCTGCAGGTTTTCCAAATTACCCTGGTCCAGCACACCTGACTCAAATTAAATGGATCCAACAGCCTATAAGGATTTGCACAATGACTAATTAGTTTAAGTCAGGTGTGTTGGAGCAGGGAAATTTGGAAAACCTGCAGGATTGCGGCTCTCAAGGACCCACATTGGCCACCCCTGGCCTAGTGGTTTGTGTGTGTGGATGTTTGGAAGTTATCCCGCTATGCTGTGTCCAGCGTGCTCTCAGTACTCCTGTGTTGTTTGACAGCTGTTGCCAGCCGTTTGAAATCTGCTAGAAATGATTTGCGAAAGAAACCGATTGACGTTGGAGATTTGTTGTTCTTCCTTCACACTTCAGTGACAAACTGGGGCAGAACCTGGATACTGCATGTCATGTGGAGCCCCCTGTAGACTCTGATGTCACACCAGGATCCCTCTCTGGAGCCAATACGGGACTGAGGAAGGATTCTGACTCACCAAGACCCATCCTAAACTGTGAGTCTGGTATCATGTTTATTTTTGTACAGGTCAGTGAGGAACGACCAGTACATGATTTTTCTTTTATTTTCTTTTCCATTTTTTTCTTCTTTTTGTCGCTGTCTAGAGGCTCAGCCTGCCACAAGGGGGAGGGAACGGGCCAATGCCAAGAACTCAGATTGCAATATTAATTCCTCGCCTGTGGTTTGTTCCCCTTTTACTATGGTTGAATTGTTCTTTGTGAATATGTGTGCCTTTTGGGGTATTTTAACAAATGCTTTGATGTGATTTGAATTATTCATTATTGCATGGGTTGGACTAGATTGAATTGTCCTTTAGTGGGTGATTCCTATTAAGTGGGGAAATATTAGGAAGTCCTTAGGGTACATCAACAATACTACAGTGTCATCTAAGGTGTAGCAGCAGAAATTCACCATCTCTCAGTCTAGTATGATCTACTGTATGCAGTTTCCTAATTTTAAATACGAAAACATTAATATGATTTATGTTCCATGTTTTTACCAAACGTTCACATTTTAATGATCAAACATTATCACATCACTTCGAGGTTGGACGCTCTGATTGTGATGATACTGCCAGAGGGTGCACAAACATAGTCTGTCCCTTATATTTGGTGGTACCTGCAGTGGCCGGTGAAGTCTTGGTTTACCAAACATTCATTCTGCTGGCGGTGATGGCCTGGTGGCTCACTGTCCCATAGGATCTGTCTCAAGATGAGGGCCAGATGCTTCACCCTCGCTAGAGCTGTGGCATCTGCATGCCTACCTACCTACCTGTTAGTCCAACTGAATTACTAAGGACCTTTCGCTGCTGTGGTGGCAATGATTTAAAGTGCTACAAGCATCTTCCACTACAGACTTGTATGCCTATAAATGGCGAGTCTTTGAGCACTGATGTGAGAACAGGAACATTGCTCCTTTTCATTGCTTTATCGTAAATGTTTTGACAGTTTTTCAGGTTCTTCTGAATAAAGGTCTTTTTTTTTTTCCAAAATAACAGTTTAATTATGAACTATTTCTGTCTGTCATGTTGGTTTGGATAAAGTGACGTCCCGCGCTTATTCTCTGACAATTTGCTTTTTGAAAGGACTCTGTAGAATAAGACGTGTGATTGAACTGAATGTCCCATTAAGGGATATGACAATAGTGCTTGAGGCCCTTTGTGGTCTTCCATTTGAGTCTGTTCAGACTTTTGATATTAAATATTTGTCATACAAGACAGCTGTGCTTCTTGCCCTGACCTTTGCAAAACAGGATGTGGACCTTCATGCGCTCTCTGTGCATTCCTCTTGCACTCAGATT
Source organism: Melanotaenia boesemani (assembly GCF_017639745.1). NCBI lineage: Eukaryota > Metazoa > Chordata > Actinopteri > Atheriniformes > Melanotaeniidae > Melanotaenia > Melanotaenia boesemani. The sequence goes on from NC_055703.1 coordinate 11,144,604, forward strand.
GCATCAGATGGGTCCATAGCGACTTTTTGTGAAAATGCAGCATACTTATCAAAAGTTACTTCTGACTAAAGCTCCATGGTAATCGGACTCTTACAGTCCTTTTGAATCTGAGGATTGCTTTACAGAAACTTTAGTTGGCTGTAGTTTGGTACACTGTTAATTAGGTGCATTTTGAAACTGGAGTGAATGAAGAGGTGGGGTGAATGGCACATTTTCTGGCTTGCATCGAGGTGGAAGAACTGTGAATGATACAAAGAGCAGAGGGGAAATGATGTGGTGTTGTGTAAATAAGACAAATAAGACTGTTTAATAAAACAAAAATGTGTAAACATGTTTGAAGAAACGGTCTAAAAGCAAGCGCTGCCCTAACAAAATGGTAGGGGAAACACTGTATTATGACCATGCATTCACAAGCATTTTATTGGAATTTTACATCACAGATTCATTCATGTAATTGTTCCTGGTTAAGATGGAAGTATTGCATTAAGTATTGCAATACACTAGTCTTTGTTTTATTGCCTTTGATTGACTTAAACATCTATAAATAGTCTGTTTTTATAAAGTTATGTATCTTGGTTTATTTAGACCTCAGCTGTAGTGTTTGGCATCCTTATCAGTTTGAAGATATTATTTACCTCAATTATTTTGTTAATATTGTTTGTGTGTAGTAGACACAAACAAACTTAGTTTACTCTAAGTTTTAGGATATTAATTTCTGAGAGTTTTTTTGACACCCAAATCCTGTGTTCTAGGGTCAAGAATCGATAAGGTAATTGATTAGGAATAATCAAAATTGATAATTGCATCATTTTGAATAACTGGCATCAGTTTCCATGTAATCTGTAGCAGTAAGAAAACACTTGATGCTGATGTAGATATCTTTGCAGCAAATGTCTCAGTGTGTAATATTGGCCAGCAGCTTCTAAACGGATATTTTGGTTGATTCTGTCATCTTCATCCTATCGTCCTCAGCTTGTGTTTTCAGTGATTTCTTCATCATAACTTTCCTTGTCAGTGAGCTCGGTTTCATATTGAAAAGACCAAACAGAAAACACTGAGTCACTATACCGCTATATAGCGTATACATCGCTACAACCCCTATATGTCATACTCAGAACATATGGAACGTAAATACTGGCACCATGGTGAAATCAGATTTAGGTTGGATATTGGGGACGATCAACAAATGACCAGTTTTCTCTAAAACGGAAGTCCTCATAAAGGACGAAAAACAAACAAATTTTTCAGTAAACTGTCGATAGAAAAGTGGAATTCTGACATAAACAGAGACAAATTGTTGTTATACAGGGTGCCAAATCTTTTGGGTTGCTTCATATTTGAATGGAAATTTTATAATTTCTCTTGAGAAAAAAATGAATTCTTCAAAAGCTTATAAACCATGTGACCCAGTTATGTCAATCTACAACTGAATTAATCTAAAGCACATCTTTAAATGTGCATAAGCAGAATATAGACTTTGTAACACAGCTCTCATACAATAAATTATGATTTAAAAAAATGGGGAAAAGGGTGTATCTAACAAATAAACTGGTAGTGCAGTTAATGATTCAGAGATCAAAGAAGAGATCTAAAAAAAAAAAAAAAAAAAGTTTGACAGCGAACTCCATGACGAACAATGGATTTAGTGTTGTCCAAAGAGAACTAAATTTATTATGGGATGAGAGACATGGCGACATCCATTAGTAGTATAATCCAGCTTAGAGATGGTTGTGCATTTCCCGTTGTGGCTCCCATTCCACAGCGATGAACAAAAACCTCACTAAAAGAAGAGTCCTTAAAAACAGAGCCAAATGTTCTATTAAATGTGGAGGAATTTTGTACTGTATTTCTTTAATTTGTGTATTGCATCTTGGAAACAAGAACCTCAGTTGAGTGCAAAAATTATGGAGGACAGATGCTGCTTTGTTTGGACTTTTGAGACGTTGGCGCTTCCCTTACTGTAAACCCAGATTTGATTGAAAAAAAGCTTTCCAGTAATGATTAATTATTTAATGTTTTATATAAACAGTGTCTCATAACTAAACCAAATTAGCTATTTCCATTACTTTTTAACATTTTGCAGTGTGCTAATGATTAGCAAAGACAACTAAACATGTCATGTTTCTGTCACAGGGGTCCGGTCTTCTTTTAAAACTTGACATACCTGGACTCCTTTGTTTTGGAGTTTGCCATTTGAGATTAGTTTTTTACTCTCAAAGTACAACAATTAAGTTTGCTATATAGTAATATATCCTAATGATATACACTTTTTTTCCAGATTCACCACAGTTGCTTTACAGAAATGATGCAGAGGTAGCAATAATATAAGAAATTTAATCTTATATTATTGCTACCCTATAAATTCAAGTTATGTTCTTTACTGCCTGATTTGTGTTTACATTTAGATAATGTACTTGGAAAGTTCTGGTATGTTTGAAGGTTAAAGTTGGAAACCAGAGTGTGAAAGACAGACTGGGAGAAACATCCACCACTAACAATCCTCTATGTGTTGCACTGGAAATAGAAATAAGTCTGGATATGAACTTAATATATGACCTTTGATAAATTTGATTAAATCACTTCTTACAAATAGAAGCAATTTAATTTTGTTCAACTTGTCTCTTTTGTCCATTTTTCTGTTTCTGGATTAACCGACGTGCGTGTATGAATGGATAATGCCAGTGAATTATTTGTTTTTCCACAAACATCTTTTCTTATAATAAACTTGCTGCTAGTATCTCTGCAACATTGGTCCCAAATCATGGAATAAATTTGACAGGATCTATTTTTGGGAAGAGGCATTTACTAACTTTTTACTACTACAAGTTTTTCCACCAATTAGGCTTCACATCTGTTTTTAACTCTGAGTAATTGTCACTGAAAATAGCCAAAGAACTTAGGTAAATGGTGAGAATGCTGTTTCTCTTTTACACACATTCCTAAAAAGTATAAGTTGGTAAATTCCACACTGTACTTGGAAATTAAAGGCTGGATAATTAGGAATTTTACCTTAAAAATAAGGATAAAAGGAAGCTTCCCTATAAACAATCTGTCTCTTACATCAACAATGTCTTTGTCAAATTTTTCTCCTTCAAAATAAGACTTCCATGCCAGAATAACTTGGGTGCACCGTGTTGCTCTTTCCAACTTCCTGGTTCCTTAACCAATCATATGCGACTCTCCACGGTTGCCTAACAACAACAAGGCAGCGTTTCGTATTTTATATCAGCAAAAGAGCAGCAGCGTGCAGGTATGGAAGCTATTAAAAGAAGCAGACCAGAAATAGTTTCAGAAAAACCTAAAAAGCCTCAGCATCCTGCTAAAAAAGCAAACAATCAAAAATGGAATAAAACGAGGATCAATATTGGAGAATCTTTTGAAAGGTGGAGAAGTCTGAGCTGGCACACGCGCCATGTTTTTCTCTTTTGACTGCAGTTCTGATTTGAAACACTAGGTGTCAATTCTATTTATTTTGCCTTTAAAAGCTTTGTGTAACTATTGATAAATGATGGCCACAGCTTAAAACCACAGGAAGGAAGTGTTGTTGCTCCAGGTGAGGTCGTCCGTGATGTGTATGCCCAAGTACTTGTAGCTAGAGACCATTTTTATCGTTGTCCCGCCGACATGCAGGTGAGGAGGTAGACATGTTCTTGTTCTGAGGTTTACTCTCTCTCTCTATATATATATCTATATATATGTATAGATATATATATAGTTATATATTGCTTTATGCCCTTTATGACATTTTCCATTTTACGGAAAACCGGTTATTTGTTGATTGTCCCTAAAAGGTCGGTAGCTCGGGTGTGAATATCTGTCATTTCACTGCTGTAATAATGGCGCTGTTTGAATTAAAACAATTGTTCAAAATTATTAGGAACTAAAGTAGATTATTTATAATATGTTTTTACAGCTGAAGCAAATGTTTACCAAACAAGGTTTATTGTCACTACTAGCTGGAGTTCCTTTTAAAAACTGATAGACACATGCTAACATGTGTAGCACCCACATTTGCTTCTGTAAACACAGCATGCTGCTTGTAACATCACTTTCTTCTGCACATATGGATCACTTCAGGGTCATAAACATCGGATTATGGTCACATTTAAATTATAATGTGAACAACCATGTGAACAAATAAATCTCAGCTAACAATCTGAATTAAGGATTGCCATTACCTTGTATAGCTTTACACTTGGGGGGAGAGGAAGGAGGAAGAGGGACAGATGGCAGTGGGGAGGAACAGTAAACATTATTATAACTGAAACTTTATTATTACCATTACCTGCAATTATTACATTCATAAGCACAATGTGTGTTTCTTTCAAGTTGTGTATACGGGGGATAACAGTCTTCAAAATTGATAAACAAAAAATAAAGAGAGGAGTAAACCACAAATCAATGACATCTTCCTGAGCAGATATATAGCCACATCTGGAAAACTTTTCCATATTTTTGTTTATCAGTTTTCTTCGATCTTACATTAACGTGGACGTCAGACAGAATGACATAATCACAATATAGCAACAGATTAATGTGTTTTTTGGATAATGAGATAATGTAAAGGTCACTGAAAATACTCTGAACTCTTTCAATATAGGGCACGATAAAATCAGTGTGACCCAAAGTACTTTGGATTTCCCTTTTGAAATGCTGACAACCTGTCAGACTTGTAAAGTATGTCATGATATGCTGCTCAAACCGGATGGAACTGTGTGTGGGTAGGGAGGCAGTGCGTGGGTGGGTGTAACAGCTTTTAAACAGCTGTTCCAAGCAATTTGATACATGCCGTGTGTGAATGAATGCTCATATTTCACTTTCAAGATCAGTGTGTGTTTATGATTTGTTTGCCAATTCCAACCCCTCCTACTCTCCCACCTCATGGGGTTTTAATGACCTCAGTCTGTACATTTGCTGTTTGTTGAGATGCATTGCACAACTAGCTTTCTACCAGTAACTCAAATTCATCTGAAGTACCACCCCTTACCATTTTCATACCTGCAAACCTTTTCTTGCTTTGTCATGCTAGTTTGTAATTCACAAACGTTGACTGGAAATGTTCTCAGACAGCATGAGTCATATTGAAGTGTTACGGTAAAACAGGAAAAATCTGGTGTCTTTTGTAGGATAGTTTCAGAATGACACAACTTGGTTTCATTCAAAAAATCAGTGTTTTAAATATATGCCTTTGTAGCCAGATCACTCTTGGAAAATCTAAAAAAATATTCAACCTAATCTCAATGATGCTTTTATCTGGTAAAATTTAGAATTCAGTATTTGAAAATGTGTAAGAAATGTAGGGGACATACAAATTACATCCCCAAAAAATAGACCTGTCATCCATTTGGTTAATCGATTTTGTTTGTTTCAGTTTGAATCCTCATAACCTAATGCTATCTTAGCTTTACCTCTTTTAACCTTTTCTCCCTCCCAGTGTCTCTAATCATCTACCTTTATCAGCGAGCGGTGCATTGAACATTTAACAAGCAGAACAAGGCAGGCTATGGATTTTTTCAAATCATAAAAAAACAAAACATATTCCACAGGTCATTTGCAGAACAACAGGTTAACACAAAGTTGGGTGTGTATCACACGAAACCTGCTTTGTTGTACAAAAAAACACATAGAACTCACCTTTGTCCTTACTGGTATCAGTTACACACTTCAACTTGTTCTTGTGCAAGCCATTGTATCTGTTCTTGAACACACTAAAATACCAGTAAAGCTTGTCACATCAGAAGTTACTTCTTTGTGACCCAAGACTCGAGACTTCCTTGTCGTCTGTAGGATCTTAAATGAATCCAGAGATTAAAGGAATAATGTCACATATTTGTAAATGCACTCTTCTCATGTTACTTTCTAAGGACTGTGTCCCAAATCCCAATTATTGCTTTGAAAATTTGTATTGCTATACAAATGTATTAATGAGATTTTAAATACCTTATATAATATATACAATCAATCCTACACACACTGATGACGGAAGCTGCCATGCAGGGCACTCAACCACGACCCATCAGGAGCAATTTGCAGTTTGGTGTCTTGTTCAGGGACACCTCGACATGAGCTCGACAGGCTGAGGATCGAACTGCAACCCTCAGGCTACAAGACGACCACTTCACCCATCGAGCCACACCGCCCCATAACACCTTATACATGTGTCTTTACATTCCTACCAACCACAGTTCATATAGTAACTGATCTGGTCTGCTGTATAGTCCACTGTATATGTCTAAGTACAGCTGGATGCAGATTTCTGCAGTAGTATACACACTTTGTCCACATCGTGGAAAGACATAGCAAACTTTATACATGATTTATACATGATTCAAACCGTAACTAGTAACCATGGCATTGGGCCAATCACGTATGGACATGAAATGACCAATTAAATTTTATCTCCTGCTTTAGCATTTTTTAAGAGGTTTATAATGACTTTAGTTGTATTTTTTATTGTGTTAAACATGTTTATTGACAGGTTAACACTCAATTTTAGTTTTCTATATTTAATCGTGAGTCTAAAGTTTAGTATACATACTTGAGTCAAAATATTGATAAAATTTTAAAATAAAAACAGTGATATATCAATTCAATTTTGTAGCACGGTAGTGAGACACCTTGGCAATTTTCAGGTCACTATTATTTACAAAATTATTTACATGACTGCTTAATATTTAATTTTGTAAGGGTTATTGACATTTTATAATGATCATAATAACAATAATGCTCTCAACTGCATGAAGAATACTTGACATGATTTTAGAGATGGCTAGAAAACTTATCAAAACAATCTCAAAAAATTATATTTTAAGATGAGTGGACATAGCATTATAGCCATTGTCATAATTATTTCTACCACTAATATCTAGAGACTTAAAGGTTTGCTGCTCATTTATTTACTGGGAGAAATTGGACAATGGGTTGCATGGGCTGTTTATTTGGTACCCTTGAGAGGTCGAGTCAGATTGCTGTGTTATATGTAATTCATCTAACTTTTTCCATCAATCAAAATTTTAAGTTAAGTAGATGAAATGCTAAAAACCTCCCAAGGTACAGCATAGCGGAGATAAATTAAGTCTACACTAATTGGGTTTCTCTATTGCAACACTAACAGGTTTTGTAAGATTACGTCATGCGTCTTAAAGTCATTTATTTTATGGGAAAAGCTAAAGAACAGACTGTCTTTCCTGTAATTTGTGAAAATGTGGCAGCTTTGCACTTCTTTCACAGAAACCACAGAAAGACCAGAGAAACTGAGTTCAGTGTGGATTTTTCTGGTAAAGCTGAGCAAAGCAGTATACAGAAGTCTTTTAGGACTAGTTTCCTGTTTGAAGGTCTTGTGGTGATGTTGGTTCACCACTTTTCTCTTGTGTCTCTGAACTGTTCCGGCACCTACAAAACCCAAAACATCTAAACCAAATGACTACAGACCAGTTTTCCTACAATCTAACATCATGAAAGTCCTCGAGAGACTGTTATTGACTCACCTCAATAAGCAGTGAACACCTTTCAGGACCCATTTGCTTACTGAAATTGGCTTGGATTTGAAGACACCGTCCTCTACCTGCTTCAGAAAGCCTACTCTCATTAAGGAGGCAGCACTCTGAGGATCATGTTCTTTGACTTCTCAAACGATTTTAATACAATTCAGTTGCTGTCTTATGTGAGATGTGCCATAAATCCAGGTAGATACCTCCACAAGCACCTGGATTTATGGCTACCTAACAAACAGACCACAGTTTGTGAGAAAGGTTGTGTGTCTGAGATGGTAGTCAGCAGCACTGGAGAACCACAAGAGAATGTACTCTCACCATTTCTCTTCACACTGTACCTCTGAGTCCTGTCATCTGCAGACATACTCTGATTACTCTGCAGTTGTTGGATGTATCAGTGATGGACAAGAAGCCGAGGATGGAGAACGAGTGGGTCAGTTAGTGAGATGGTATGGAAACTTGAACACAAACTTGAAAACTCATCTTGAACACAAACATAACAAAAGAAATGATTGTTGATTTCAGGAGGAACAAGAGTAAAAATGACACTGTTTTACATCCTTGGAGAAGATGTGGAGGTGGTGGAGGAATGCCAGGACCTTGGAGCTCAGCTGGACAATAGACTAGACTGGAAATGCAACAGAAGCATCTATAAGAAGGGACAGAGCAGACTCTAATTCTTAAGGAAGCTAAAGTCATTCAGTGTCTGCACCAAGATGTTGCAAACCTTTTATAAGGCTGTTGAAAGTGCAATCAGCTTTGCAGCCATTTGTTGTGGCAGCTGCATCAGAGCCAGAGACTTACAGAGACTGAACAAACTGATCAAGAATAGGTCTGTGCTGGAGATAACTCTATAACTCTGAAGCCACTGGAGCTGATTGTCGGAAAAGAATGCTGCACAAGCTGCTGAAAATAATGGTTGATTCTTTGCACCCTCTACACAACACGGTGAAGAAACAACAGTCAAGTTCCCTGCAAGACAAAGATACAGGAGATCATTCCAGCAGCATTCCAGCATTCCAGCATTGCCAGCAGACATCACCCTCTGGAGCAAGCTTTATTATTTTATTCAGTTTTATTGTTGTGAAATAAATAAATAATTAAATAAATAACAACACACACACCCACCCACACACACACAAACAAACAAAAAAACCTACTACAAAGTTACAATTTCCCCCTGGGATTAAAATATATTTCATTTAATTTCATTTCACTTCTTTCATCCTGTTTGGAAAAGTGATTCCAGTGGATTGAAGGGCTGATATACATGGCTCAGACATCACAGTCTGCACAACAGCCCATCTGTTGAGAAATAAATCTGCCCTTTATGCAGAACTTAAAGCATTTATACACTTCAGGTTTTTAGCAAATGATTAATTGGCAAAGATTTTGAGTGGGCAAAGACAGAAACTACTAAAAACACTTGCATTATGTTCTCCAAGTGCCTGTTATCTTATCAGTTAATTATATTGGTGGAATGGCCGATATCCTATATTTAATTTCGAAGCTGATATCAGCCGATACCAATATTGTGCAGTTTATTTTATGCATCTCTCTTCTACATACATTGTAAATACTACATTGTTTGCTTTCTTTAGAATATGTTAGTTTCATGTCATACCATTGGATTATGAAAATTGTGACCCAACTGCTAGGGTCAGATCTAAATAAACTGCAATCTTTGTACATTCTTGGAACCATGCCAGGGGGAATTAAAGTCCCTCTGCTGGTAAAAAAGAGACCTTTTCATCCCCTCTTAATGGCTCATGCTGTGTTATAACAACCACTTTGAATTAGCCTGAAATGATGCATGCTGCAAATTTCCTAACAGGCAGATATCAGTTTCCCAGCAGTTGTTTGAAAAGGTGTTTGTAAAATAAGACTGCAGATGAGTCACGACACACATCATACAGATATTACAACACCCTCTGCCCCTGTTTTGTTGTGATGTGTGTGAGAGCAGACTGTCCTGAGTTTGAGGACATGAGACGTGTGCACATTTATCATCACCATTTGACCTAGCTCAATCTGGTGTGTGTAAATCTGTCACCTTGTTTGAACTTTATGGATCTCCTGAGCTGGGGCCCCAGGCTGAATGACCTATGCTACTCCAGCTAGCTACAACCATAAAAGCTTTGGAGTAAATTTCCATACTAGTGGATTAGGCAGAACTGAAATGGTGGTAGTAGTGTGATTTTGAAGACTAACAAAACCTACAAAGGAAAAAAAAGGATGATAAATGACTTAGAGCTGAAATCCCTTGTTGTTCTGCTACTGTAAAATGTATTTAATAGCACAGTAGAGACACATGTGGAATCATCTCCCATTATGTAATGGTTCTTTTTGGGGGGATGATGCCAGGTGGTCTGTGAATGCACCAATTACTTAGCTGCAGTGGCTTTGAAATCCACAGAGCAAACGTGCCTTTGCGTTTTCTGTCTTCTTGCCTTATCCTGTGTCCTCTTCTTACCTCTCCCCCTCCTTTCATCTTGTGTCCAGTCACATCCTCTCTTACTTTCTTTTCCTGTCTTGTCCTCTTATGCCCTTTCCCTTCTTATCTTGTCCTAACCATGCCTTGCTTCTCTTGGCATCAGCCCCCAAAATGGCTAAGTACTTGCTCTGCTTCATGGAGAATCCTTCATAGAAAAAAAAAGTGCCTAAGCTCTAGGACATGAATAATGGATTCCACATATACTTTATTTCCTGAAATATGATGTTATATGTTCGACGCGTCTGAAATTAAATTTTCTTGGATGTTTTTCTGTGGCACCAATAAGAGTCGTTAAAACGTGTGATCATCTGTTACAAATGAAATGAGGAGTTGCCCAACTTGCCTAACCTTCCTATAGGCTCTCCGTGCTTGTCTTTTCCACTCTAATTAATCTGACAAACAAGCTGGAGTTTTTGGACCCACAATGGTTTCTTTGGGCCAACAGAGGGGACATGACCTCAGTGTTAATTCAGTTGTTGCTGATGTCCTGCGTTAATGTGACTTTCAAATGGTGCCACCACAGGGGGGAACAAACAGTTCACCTGAACTGACCCTAAGAAGCACACAAACAACTGAAACAGGAACACACTAACAAAATACGTCACTAGAAGTTATTTGGAGGTACATATTGCAACACACATTTAAAAGCTGTGGTGAATTGAACGTTGGGGCTGGGCCAAGTTCTGACTGAACTGAAACCAACAATGTGTGAATGATAAGGGCTCCGAGGGTGAGGGCACGGTGATGTGACAGTGAGTGTATTGTGCAGGATAGTGAGTGGTGGCTGCCCTCTGCTGGGCTTAGATCAGAGTGTGACTGATGTGACTGATCCGAAATAAATCCCAATTTAAATGGATTAGCAGATGCTCCAGAGTTTTCTGGATATAATAATAAAGCGTATGATTTATTTCCTGATTGTGCGGATGTGAAGAGGAACCCTGATGAGAAATCTTATTTGAGACATTGTTTTATTTCTGTTTTGTGGTTACTTCGAACACATTCCCAAGTTACAGATTTTATTATGATGGCAGTATACAATTCAAACTTAGTAGTTTACTTTTAGTGTGCTATAAATTGAACTTTTCTTCACTGGATCATTTGAATAATCTTTAATGGGCAAAAAGAAGTCCACAAGCCACTTAAGTAAATGTATGAAGTGACTTTGGAAAGTGTATATAAAATATGAACACTGGAAAATACAACGCACCGTACTGTCTAGTAAAATGGGTTTGACTAGCACACTGAGAAATCTTTAAACTTTCTATAAACTACCACAAATAAAGACATGCATGACAATTGTTTGTGTGATTTTAGTTTTGAATACCAAGTAATTTACAGAAGGACCAAGACTTTTCAGACTTATTGTGACTAACATATTTTGATCATAAACACAGTGTCACAAATTTGCATCAAACCACTTCAGGCCTTCATTTATTTTATTTCATTATATCATGTTATTCTAGTTTATTTATTTATTTTGTGCTTTATTCATTCTTGTTTATTTGATATTATTTATTTATTATAAATCTTTATCTATTTATTATTCATTTATTTAATATTAAATTGTGCTGTATTTTGTTCCAGTCTTTTTCTTTTTATGTTTTTTTTTCCAGATTTTTTTCCCCGTATTCATTTTTTTTTCTAAACTGTCAATAAATTCAGGCATTAAGGAGTTAAAGCTGCACTGCTGAACTTTGCCAGATTTACTCAGTGAGGTGGACCCTAATGATGGGATCTGTCTGGCATCCTTACATCTACTCTCAGTAAAAGTCAGTCTGATGTTACTCTGTCCCTGCCTCTTTCTTTTCCTTGCTTCTTCTTGCATGTCTTTGATCAGTCAGCCATGGTGCATGTTCAAAACGGCCAGTATGTTTATATCCAGTTGATGTGGTGCCATAAAACATGAAAAAAGACGTGAGGTGCAGGACAAAGATGGTTCCAGGAATGTACATAATGAATGTCATTTTATCATCAAAATAAGTTACAACAAATATTTTCAAGGTCATAAAGTTACATAATGGTGGGAGACCCATGACCTGCAACTGAGACCAAGCTTTCAAACATTAGGCAGCTCATTTTGCTCCAGCATGCTTTGATAGTCTTGAGATTTTATTGTACCCTGCACAGATTCAAGTCATCCTATGTCAGATGCAGCAAAACAGCCCCAGAACATAACCTAAACTCCTTCATTTTTCATATAAGGGAACGTGTTCTTTTCTTGTGGGATTCATTTTTGCAGCTGTGAAAAAAGAGCTGATGTGGCTTGCCAAAAAGCCCCAGTTGGGTCTCATCTGTCCAAAGAACATTCTCCAAGAAGCTTTGTGACTTGTTAATATGCATTGGCTTTTTTAACAACACTGTTTTTTCAACAGTGGTTTTCTCATTATTTGTCTTCCATGAAGTCCACTGGCTCAAGCAGTGATGCATCTGACACTGATGCACCTTGACCTTGGAGTTCACTTTTAATGTCTTTGAAGGTTGTTTTGGGCTCTTTGGTTACCATACCTATTATCTGCTTCCTCAGTTTGTCATCAGTTTTCCTCCTGGAGGTTGGCTACAGTCCACTTCTAAACAATATGTGCAACTGTAGTCACAGGAACATCAGTCTGCGAGATGGACGTATAGAATTTATCTTTTATATACTTGTCAATGATTTTCTTTCTAATCTCCTGTGACTAAACCATTATGGCAGGACATTTCCTTACATTTTGAAGTTTAAGTGTAAATTATAAAACAAATTAGTGTGATGTGAAGGCATCAGTTTTTAACATGCACACGTATTGGTACAGTTGTTAGTGCAAGTACTTTGATCACAGGATATGGCATGAACAGTCAAACAATGCAATATGTTGGCTTGTAATCAAAGGCAACCAATTGTAACACTCACAAGTTGATTGGGTGATACCAACCCACCATGTGCATCAGTATCTAATTACTAGAACTGCCTTTATACATTATTTAATAGCCATCTGCATATCATACTTAATGGAATTAACACGTACACAATAAAGTATGCTCAACCCAAATGTTTTCATGTTCATGCCACATAGATTTGACTTTCAGGAAATTACACTAAACCCTGAGTGCCTCTATCCACATGAGGAAATCTTTCTTACATAGAATATTATGCTACTAATGCCATAAAAAATTATATACGACCAAAAGAAAAGTTCTTGCACATAAAACTAGATTTGTATTTGGAAAATAGCACATAAAATCTATGATTTTATGGTTAGCTGAGATCTTTATCTATTCTGTTTAAAGGACAATATATCCTTTTGTTTTTCAACCTTGCAGATTCCAGATCCAGATACCTCTAATTTGTTTTTTTTTTAGAAATTGTGATGTTGAAAAAATATTTGACTGGGATAATTCTTAGTGATTCATGGTCTTATATAAACCACAGAGTATCTTAAAGGTCATAAATAGGAAAACCTTATTGAAAAAGTTATCTGAAATTTTTGTTTGCATGTTTCTTGTCCAGAGAATATGTTTATTTTTATGATCATGCCATATCATATATTTTGCACATTAGGGTGTAAGAAAAATAATAAATTGTGATTCCTTTAAAGAAGAAATATGATGGAAAATGATCTTTTTTGGCTTTAAAGCATGTGGATGACTTAAGTTACTGCCAACCTCAAAAAACTATGAAAAATCTTGATAAGCATGACAAATTTTCAAACGATCCATTGATAAAGCAAATAACTTATCACTCATGACAAAAACAATCCAATAAAAGTCATCATCTCTAACTGTTACATGAAAAGAAAAACATGTAATTTATTGACACAAAAGTAGGAGTGAGACTAAGACTGACCATACATCATTCTTCCAAACCTTCAACTTTTGAAGTAATTATAGAAACTAGACTTGCTTGCATCACATTTATTCAGCTCCTATTTCTCTGTATTTGCTAAAATGTCTGCATGCATTTACATAACATCAACCCCTCTTCTCTATATTTACATACTTGAATCAATATGCATGGAAGCAAGGATTATTGAGTCTCTATGATGCCACCTGATCACGTTTGATGAGAAATTTAAGCTTTTTTAAGACACTTTATGAATTTTTTTCTCAAACATCAACTGAATAATACTGAAGAAAGAGTTCAAGCTGCTGCAGGTTCACTCCAAATATGTATCCAACCAGTTTAATTAAGAAGTTGCAATGGATTTAACTGCAGTCTCTATAATGCATGCAGCAGGATTGAGACAACTTAAAAAAAAATAATAGTATTGTGATCATATTTTTTATCATATCACCCAGTCATACCCCATAAGCCATAAAATACCTCTTTCAATGAATGATTTAGATTTATGGTGCACTTAATCTTCACATACCTAGCTCAGATTATCCAGCCTTATCTTTCATCTCCACTATCTTTCAAATTTAACTTCAGATCATATTGCATATTGGAAATGTAAAGTCATTGCTTTTACTTTTTGGCAATTTCTTATCAATAATTATATAGTCAGATAAGAAATAAATGAGTTATAATGAACTGTCATATCTTTGCCTATTGTTTCATAGATCCTTAATGTTAGCTTCTAAAAGCTTAACGAAAGCAAAAAGGAATGGACCAACAGCGGAGCGCATGTGCTTATGGAGCCACAAAATAGTGGAGGAATTAAAATGTGAGTTTTGACTGGAGTATAAACCTGGCAGATGGCCCTTAGTTTCTGAGATGGGATGTTTAAACATCCTAGGTTAGTTTAATGTGTAAATTACAATAAGACTGCACCTGAAAGAGAAGTCATAATGAACTCTGCATAACCAAACCGAAGATGAATGAAATGACTTAGACAGACTTTAGTGTCATTCAGAACACACTAGTGTACACAAAACAAAATTACATTGCATGTTGGTCAGGACAGAAGAAACATGAAAACTTATAAACAATGGAAAAAAAAACAATAAAAACAAAATGGCTCTACTAAAAGGAAAAAAAAGGAAAAAAGAAACAATAGTGTAAAGTGCAGTATATATATATATAGTGGAAAATGCAATAAAAAAAATAATAAATCCAACAAAATCCAAAAAAAGTCAAATATCCAAACTAGTCAGTGTCCTCAGTTCCTCCATATGTATTAGTCCTTCATTGTATGAATGTGAAATTGTTCATGTAGCTGTTCATCTACCCGGCTAGTGTGATTTTGATTGTTATCTGTATGATGCAATAGATTTGCTTTCTCCAGATGCACGATAAAACTGTCACCAATGTCACATCCTCCACGCATGTAAGCTAGTGTCTTGCTTCTCGCCCTGATATGTTGTCAGGGCCCGGGGCCTTCTGTTTTTTGGCCTTTTGTGTCATGACGTCATTTTGCTCTCACGGACATCGTTGGGGACATCTTGCGGCTTGTTTTAGACACATTGGCTGAACAGAATTTTCTTCTCGTGAGGCTCTGGGGAGTATTGTGTGATTGGTCGGACATTTAAATTGGGCGTTGGTAACGTGGTAAATAATGAAGCGGAAAGTTGTGGCTTTCCATTTCATTCTTCATCACAACACACATGGCTTTTAAAGACACAGACACCACTGCGTGCACAACCCCGCCTTGCCACAGATGAAGTTTCTTATCAAAAATTAAACGATCTGATCAACTGTTCATTGCACAAAAAAACACTGATATTCCCCCTGCAATAATCCCCATCCTGTTGAAGACAAAGCCTCTCGTGGAGAAAGAACTGACCGGACCAATACAAACATTCTTCTTGTTCTTGCGGCCTTGAGAACACAAAACAAACTTCTCGCAGAGTATTTAACAAGCTCTAGAGTTCTCTGTGCATCAGCTTCTTCAACATAGAGTACCATTTCATCCAATCGGGGACCAACTTTCACTCCAGGAATGGTATTAAGTGCCTCAAACCTCTCAAAGAAGTCATTCAGTTTATTGAGGAAGTCCACATCATCATCACACATTGTAGAGGTCATCCTGTAGTTTGTGATAGCCCGCATGCCTTGCATCATGTTCCTGGTGTTTACAGTGTTGTGGGAAAAGTCCTGAATTTTCTTCAAACCCGCTAAGCAAGTCTAAAGGCATGTTGGCTTTTGATGTTCTTAGTGCCACCTTGTTTCCAGACTTAAAGGCTGAATTCTATGCCCTTAGCATGCTGCGTACCTTCGCAGTCATCCATGGTGTCTGATTTGCCCTGGTGATATTTGTCTTTTCTGATGCTCACAACATCTATGAATTTACTAATGTAGCCTAACACAGACTCATTAAGGTTAACAGCTCTCATGCATGGCACCCTCTTTAAACATATCCCAGTCAGTGCAATCAATGCAGTCCTGAAGTGCCTCCATTGCACTCTCCAAACACACTCTCAACTGCCTCACTGTAGGCTTTTCCTCAACCAGCAGGGACTTGTATGCAGGAATTAGCATAACTGAAAGATGGTCTGAAGAGCTGTACTGGGTGCAGGGGATTACTGTGAATGCATCTTTCACGTTGGTGTAGGCCATGTCTAAAGTGTTTGCTCGACCTGTTAGATCAATCCACATGTTTGTGAAAATGTGGGAGAACTCTCTTCAAGTTGGCCTGGTTGAAATCCCCAGCAACACCTAAAAAGCCCTTTGTGTGGGTGGATTGCAGCTTATCCACAGTCTGGTAGAGAACACTTAGCTGTTAATGGATATTACAGTAAACTATCTCAGCAGGTAGAAGGAATGTCACTAGCCCCTCAATGCTAACAGCATAGTCTGGAATTGATGAGTTAAGCCATGTCTCTGTCAGGATAGTTGCTCAACAGTCCCTCATCTCATGTTTTGAAGTAAATTCCAGCTGCAGATGATCCATTTTATTTTCCAGGGAGCGGACACTGAAGAGAAAGATAGATGGAAAGCAGCTTTCTGAATGCATTAGCTTTTAGCTTAGCAGTTAACCCATCCCAGCATCTGCACTTCTGCCTCCTTGCTTAGTTGGTAATATCAAAGTTTTAGAATTGTTGAGCTCTACTGTTTCAACTTGTATATGCTCCCTTTGGGTCAAATATTACAGAACTTTAGCATTAATTATCACAGTTATGCAGATGATACACAACTTTATGTGTCTCTGTCACCAGAAGCAAATGAACACTTCGATGAGGGAGAATTTTCTACAATTAAATGAAGACAAAACTGAGATTATTCTGTTTGATAGCAAAGAGAAAAGAGTCAGCATTGGTAAACACCTGGAGACTCAGGCTCTTAAAATCACTGACCAAGTTTGTAACCTTTGGAGTGTTGATAGACGCAGATCTGACTTTCAGCAGCTAAAAGGTCTTAGTGACAGCTTTTTACCAGCTCAGAAACATCAACAGAATTAAAACTTTAGTCTCCCAGAAAGACCAGGAGAAACTCATCCATGTAATCATCTACATTAGGCTGGGTAACTGTAATAGTCTTAAACAGGAGTTTGTAAAAAGAGCACAGAGTAGATTTTAATATCCTACTGATCATTTACAAATCCCAGAGTGGTTTATATCGTCTCTCCATCTCCGTCTGTCATAAAACCACCAGATGTGATGACTGAAGTTACACAGCCAACATTAATGAAGAAACTCTAAAACAGATGATCTTGCTAAGCACAATTTTTTGCTTTTAGTGTTTGTGTAGCAGTGATAAAAGTCCTACAGCGGCATCACCGAAAGTAAACAATTGTTGATAAAATAGATCATTGGCTGTTTGTTTTGCAAGTTTTTTTTTCATTTTTTTTACATTAGATGATCACTTTAGTTATAATAATCAGTTCAATATTTCATAAAATCTAGACCTAAAAAAGGTCTCATTTGTGCCCCCCTTTTCCTGGTCAGCACATCTGCCTGGCCACATCAGAACTTTTGTAGACCCACCCCTACACAGCTTAAATATAAATCCTTTCTACCACCAGCCATCTTCTGTGTTAGAGAAGGGTCCTCACAAAAACAATACTTTTGAGCAAATATGTGATGGTGTGAACCATGAACCGCTAGTTTCCTCCTTCTCAGCTGAATGCAACAAGAGAGCAAAGCGAATCAGCTGATCACCAACAGCTGCCATGATTTACGGAACAACATGAGAGGAGAGGAAGGAAAGAGCCGCGCAGCTAAAACACGGAGAAGACCAGAGAACCACTAGAACATACACTTTGGTGAAGGACAAGTTTAAAAAGAATGTGG
Organism: Melanotaenia boesemani; assembly: GCF_017639745.1. Lineage (NCBI taxonomy): Eukaryota > Metazoa > Chordata > Actinopteri > Atheriniformes > Melanotaeniidae > Melanotaenia > Melanotaenia boesemani. Next base: position 11,162,736 of record NC_055703.1, read on the forward strand.
TAAAAGTGGGGGTGTCACACCCACAACATTCTCTGCCACATTCTGCTCAGCCAAACTCCCAGCAATCACGCTCCTGATCATCCACACCTGTTCCTAATCATCTCACCCTGCCACAGACACTCCAGTCTTGCATTACAGCCAATCACTCTCCAGATCCCTAATCATTCACACCTGTCCCCAATCTCTTCACCAGTCCTTATATACCCTAGCACCACGTTCATTCCCTGTTGGACCTTATTATTGCTTCATTCATTGTTTATGCCACTTCCCCTTTATGGCTCTGTGGACCCTGGATAATCTGTCTACTCCTCCATAACTGCCAGTTGTAAGACCATTACTCTTGTTCATCAGTGTTCAAATAAAGTCTGTTTAATCCTTCTCCTGTCTCTGAGGGGTCCAAGCGTAACAGGGGGGTAAGGCTCATCTTTTCCATCTCTTCTCTCCACATCCTGCTGTCATAACAGAGAAATGATGGACTGAGCTTGTTATGTTATGTCATGCATGGTTAGTTGCATTGAAAATTTTAACGCAATTAATTACATAAATTAGTTACCACCGATAACGCGTTATTTTTGACAGCCCTAATTGTAAATGAATACAGTTGGATTAACAACTTAATATCCCTGTTTGACAAAGTCATGTCTGACCTAGAGGCCTTAAGTCTGGTGCACATGCTTTATTTGTTGAGCAGTGATCAATTAATGAGCAAACAAGAGTGTGTTGGTAAACTTTTTTGCCACAACAGCAACTTTGGGTAGCCTCTGTACAAATTATACTGTCCAAACTGTCCTCATTTACTGTGTGACTGATATCTGGAGACTGCTAGGGCTAAAATATACAATTTACATCACTAATTATGCTGTTCAGTGACACTGCGTTCCCTGTGGGTGAGGCCTTTGTGACAGTGGAAGATAACAGTACGCTTAGATCAGGATAAGGGAAAAAAAAGAAAAAAGTTAAGGTTAAAATTATATGAATTTGCTGAAATTGCAGTGACCCTTACTTCGGTGGGCACAAATGCACTCAAACATACCAGCAAAATGATCACCAAATAACACAGGGCCATTAGATCTCTTGTAAGGGTTAAAAGGTTCATAAAGTAAAAAGTAAATGCTGTAAAAGTAAGTGCTTTTGAACTCCATGCACCGAAATTTGTGCAGTCTTAAAGCAACACTGCATAAGTTTCCAACCTTGAAACTCTGTGCTTTGGACTCATTTTGATAGAACACTGACATTCATTATGTACTGGACCCATTACTGCCCTGCAGTGTTCCAAGGCTGAGAAATTGCACTTTACACCTGGAGTGGGATGCGGTGCCATAAAGCAGCTTTATTTTGCTTTATGGTACCATATCACATTCCAGGAACTTCATATCATGACACTGGTTGTTTTGGACATGCACCATGGCGGATTCCAGTGGTGGGGGTAAATGATACTTCTTACTCAGGACCCACTGCAGGGTGGGGGCCCTTGGAAATCCTGGAATGAAAAGTTTTTTTTTGTTACATTTTTAAATTCCTAATTAATTATTGTCATAGCAAAATCAGTTTGCTGGAATGAAGGTGCAGAGGAAACATTTTGCACTAACAACAATGATGTATATTCTTTGAGGGCCTACAACCCCTAAAATTGTGCCAAATGGTTTAATCCACACCTGCAGAGGTCTGTTTCACAGGGTTACTTACAGAGTGCAGCAAAACAACCAGAAGAGAAAGTCATGCATTTCCCAAAGAAAGTGAAGTCTGGATACAAAGGAGGATCAGGACGTTATTTGAAATAGCAATAGAGCATTTTGATGATGAGTAATAATTGTGAAATAAAAAATTTAGATAGCTAAATATAATTTCAAATTTAACAATTAATTCATACAAAAAGAAATCAAATTGCAAAGTGTTTATTACACATTTTAAATTGAAATATTAAAGAGGAATTGCATGTTTAAATAATTCATTAGTATTATTAAATACTGTGATTAATAAATGTTTTTTTTTCAAATGCTTTTTATTAAAAAGTAGAAAAAAAACACAATTCATAAATTAGGCCATAAATACCTTTCAATTTCATGCATTTAAAAAGGTAATCCCCTTTTCAAAAAGTTAATTATTTTAAAAAGGTAATTTTCCCTTTTCTTTTCAGACCATGGCTGATTCCCTCTGTGTATCTGTCTTTTGCGTTGAGCATAAATGGGCCTTTAACGCTGAACAGGCTAGTTGTTCAAAGTTATAATGAAGTGATGAAAAAGGCCAATAAAACAGCTGTTTTATTACCATCCATTCCGTCAGTGTTTTCATCATGAGAGCAGCTGGTTAACTGGTTGTGTTTACTAGTTAAAACAGCAGACCTTCAATTTATGTTGTTTTTGTCTTTCTGAACTAAATCTTCTTATTGAAAATGAAAGCATATTTTAACCATCATTCACGAACATCAATAGTGACTCAGCAACTTTCTGATTTGTTATTGGTTGTGGGCTGATAATCGGCTACTTTTGGGCCAGTGTGTCATTGTGTTACAGGCATCTTCTGTGTAGGTGTTTATGGACAATATACAGAATTATAAAACACTTTTCAAGATTGTTTTTTTTATTACATTTTTTTGTACATGTCAGTACTGATGCAGATGTTTGCCTCTTCATCAGAGAATCCAATCATTCTGGACCTGACTGCTTCTTCCACTCAATCTTTTGTTAAACCTGGTTGAGATAACATCTCCAGAAGCAGAGAGCAGGCATCAGACACAGACACACTGTTTCTACACTTTGTCCAGGAACAGTTTTCATTGGATCCATCATTTCTCATGTTTGTTTTTAATGTTTTCTTTATCCCTCAAAGACAAAGTAGGATAAATGCTGCTCTAATATTCATCATTGTAATGGAGTTTAGATGTTTATTTTATTAACAAACTACACTTTTTTGGAAGTATTTAGAGTATCCACTTTCTTTTCCTGCTAACTCACTGCATGGTTTTAGTGGTTTTAAGAGGTTGCATGGTTGATTTTTACATTTAAGGGATCTGGGCCAAAATGTGAGGGCCTATTTTTTGTCCCAGTCCACCCCTGGGAGGCAGCAAAGTGTGAGAACCTTCCAAAGTTCAGTAATGGGGCTTTAAGAGATGTATATATGAAAGCCAATGCTGGTGAAATGTAATTGTTCTAATGTTAAAGTGAAAAGTTTAAATCAAATCTTGTTGTTTTGACAATCTTTTCACATTATCCACAGAAGTCTCTGGCCTCTCTGTATTTAATCTCTAATCTTTGGGCTTGAGTTAACAAGGATCCCAACCACTACAGCAAATTCACAACATAATGGCTGTAAAGGGGAAAAAAAGCATAAAAGTGTTTCAACAAAGCCCAGACCTCAGCTTGACTGAAATATGTGGAAAGAGAACTAAGCATAAACAAATGCTTGTAAACTTTAATGTACTAAAACCACTTTTTCTCAACAGCAATTGAAAGTGGACCAAACATCTTCCATGATGATGTGAGACGAATAGCATCACATAGAAAATGGTTGCTTCAAGCTATTGCTTCTAAAAGTGTATCTACAAACTAAGTGTGCTTAGTTTTTTCACACACTTCTTCCTAATTGTTGTTGATTAATAAAATAAATGTCACAACAGTTGAATATGTTATTGTGTTAATTGTTATTATTTAAAGCATTTTAAGCTTCAAGCCAAGTTTTTAAACGTGTACCAACATTTTTTTCTTCTTTTATACATTACATAAAGATTTAAGTTAACAGGAAAAAGGGTATTAGAGATTAACAGATAACCATTTCAAAACATCAAAGAAATAAATCTGAAAAATCAAACTTGTAAAAATATCTCCATCACCATCATTCTGTTTATCCTGCTCCGTTTCCTCTATATAGGTTTCATAAGTTTGTTCATTTATAAGTTTCATAAGATAAGTCACAAGATTTATACTTTCTATTTCTTCCCTAATGAGGCTAGGATTTGTGGTCTCCTGAGGGGAAAAAAGTAAAGTCACGTTGTTGGCAGAGTGCTGGTTGAAGCCCTGTATGTTCAAATACAGCAGCTAGACAAACAGGCAAATGGACGAACACAAGAGGTTGAATCAGGTCAGAGAGACGAAGGTTCATTGAGCGCATCTAATACAAGTGGGGCTGACCCCCAAAACAAATTAATTCAGTCAAAGTCAATCAGCCTTGCTATTTGTGTTTGGCAGTGCCAAAGTAGAATGATGGAAACAATTAGGAATAATAAGGCCCCCTACTTTTGTTCTCACATTCTTGTAAATTTAAGGCAAAAGGACAATACAGGCTGAATTTGACTACAACAGCAAGGGGGCCAAGTCTCACAGAAGTGGGAGTTAAAAGTGTTAAGTGGAGCAGAGAAGGGTTTTGAGCATTTACTGCTTGTTTGCTGACATGCATTAGTTTTTTAATGTAAGCCTGCTGCTTCAAGTCTTTTGTGTGAGTGGAATGTGGGCTTGTGTGACCTCTAAACTCTTTGACATGCTAACTCATTGAAGACTAGATGGCCTGAACCTCTGCAAAAGGCCACAGAGAGAACATGCTGTACATTATTAGCGACGGTCATTAACCTTCATAACCTGTGCTCATCACAGTTATTAAAATGGGAAGCTCCCACAAGTCACACTTAAAGATGAACTGGAAAATAAATTGTTTGTATATGTGTGTTTATATGATATAAAGAGGCTCCTTTCTCTATCCTCTTTTAACTTCTATGCAATCTGAATCCTCTGAAATCAAGTCACAAGGTGAACCTTCGTTTTTAGTTGGTTTAAGCAGTGTTGGGTGTAGTACTTTACTAAGTAATTCATTAGAGTACACCAATAACTTTTTTTGTGGTAACTAATGTTGCATATTAATTTATCAAATCAAGCACTCTGTTTGTGGGGGATAAGACAAAAATCTTTTTACATTGTTCCTTGGTACAGGAGGCCACAGCATTAAGAACCCCATTTAGTAACAAGTTTATTTCTTTGATGTAAAAACCAACTATGATGTACAGCAAACATAATGTTAACTGTCAAGCAAATCAGTAGATATAATTTTATTTAAGAATAAACTTCTTTATTCCGCATTTACACTGAAAGACCCATTGTAGCATCACACATCCAGTAGCACTAATAATTAGGTCAATAGTAATTTAGTAAGAAAAATACAGATTTTGCAGTTTAACACAGCCAGGATTATTCGGTAATTTATTTATTTATTTATTTTATTTAAACATAAAATTCTGAAAATGTTTGTTTTTAAAATAAATCTCAGAAAAATTAGTTGAATAAAGGTCACTTATTATTAAAAAAAAAAAAAAAAAAAAGTAGGCTATCTGAGCTCACATAAAACAACAGCTGCTGCCCTGGTTTTCTTTAGTTTTTGTCAGTAATAGCAAAATAATACATGATCTTCTGTTTTTTTCTCCCCAAGCTGGCAGTCTACTGGTGGTGCCACATAATTCTGCACAATGGCACAGGGTCAGGTGGAGGCTAGCATCTTCTCTCATTACCTAATCAAATATCCTCTCTTTGTTTTGCTTTTCTTCGTGGTGCCAGATTCGGCCATTCTTGCCTTTATTCATTTCCATATCACACACTTCTTCTGCTCACAGATGCAGTGAAAGATTTATTAGATTACTTTTAGAAAAAAGTTCTAAAACAATTTAATTTAAAAGGCTGAATTTACTTAAACCAATATTTTGTTTATAGTCATGACTTTGAGCTACTTCTTTTCTGTGGATACCTTCATCCTCCCCTTGTGTTTTTGTGTTTCTGTAGTGGTTTCTTCTTTTATCTCCTCTTGGCTTTTAAGTTGTTTTCTTTTTTTTTAAATTTGAACTTCTCTTTGGAAGCAGCACATTTTCTCTACCTCTTGATCTGCTTGAGTTCAGCCTGTTGGTGGAAGAGCTCAGACAAGATCTCCACATGCTTTTCTGTTTAAGGCATTATTTCCTTCCTCACTGTGCTGGACATGATGTCCTTTTCCTACTGTTGCTCTTTTAGCTGGCTCACAGTTGTCAGACATCTCTCATCCATCTCCAGCAGTCATCTTTTTCAAATCTTTCTCAGAATATATTGCTGAAATATATAAATATATATATATATATATATATATATATATATATATATATATATATTTCCTGCCAGACACTGTTTGCATAATTTGACTCTTGAATTGTAGAACTGGCCCAGTTTCTTGAATAAGCACACATATAATGTTGCCACTTTTGTAGATTTTGAATTAAATGGGTCAAGTGTGCTTTGCTCTCTTAAATAACAACTCTACCCTGTTTATGCATGATATGGATGCAATGATATAAATGCTAAATGATTCAATGAAACAGCTTCATACCTAATTTTGCTTGCTATTAGATAACCTGCAGGTCTTTCCACATATCCACTTTATGGTCTATACCTGCTTTATCCTATCTGTGGTCATTCACATTCACTTTTAGAGTCAGTATAGTCACCAGTTAGGAATACAGCCAGCCAAGACACTGAGTCAATGGATCAACTCCCACTCTGTCCTCCTCTCACCTCAGGCAGTGTACAGAAAACAGGGATGTTTAATGACCCCCCCATTTGTCCCTGTCCTAACCATACTGGTCTCTCTATTTTCAGAGCTAACCAACAAAAACAGAACTCAACATCATGCTAAGATTTTAACTAAACAGGTCTAGCAGGTGTTTTATTTGTAAAACAGGGGGCACCTACTTTATCAATAATAACCCAGTTTTTGCTGTTAATTTGCTACAGTTAGTGACTACTACTTACTTTTATCTTTAAAAAAAAACTCCCCATGAAACCATTTTAATTACAAGCTCACAGTGTGACCTTCAGCTGCAGATGCAGTCAGAGTGAAAGGTGGGGATGAAATGTGCAGCAGTGATAAACGGAGCGGATTCGGCTGCCTGAACTTCAAATGGGAAACTTCACTGGGCCGTGCTCCAGACATTGCTGAACACAGCTCAAACTATCACTAACACCACAATCATTAAAGCCAACATAGATATCAATAAACTGTTGCTTTTTTGGAGGGACGTTTGAACATTTATGGTTGGCTCCAAACCCCCCTAAAATAGGCCTAATGACCCAAATAAACCTGAATTAATTCTGACTACAAAAGTGTGCACAGTCTGCATCCAGTTGTCTAAACTCAGTCATACAACTTTATCCTCCTTCTTGACTACTCAGGACTATCTGCTACTGTCTACTTCAAAAATCCCTTGAAAGATGTTATAAGTGTTAGGACACCCTAACTTACCCAACTCTCATTCACTTTGCACATACCAATTCCACTCCATGTTTTTAAATAGATTCTGCTCTTAATCCATTTGCCAGGGTTTCTTACTGTACTGTGGCTTGAGTGTTGTTCCTCACTGGCAAGTTGCTGTGGATAAAAGCATCTGCTAAATGACTAAATGCAAGTGTGTAAGCAGTAGCATTGCTGTGTGGTTTAATAATGATCAGAGGCAAAACAGTGAAACCAAGAAAATGCAAACCCCTGCTGTTTATAAAGCCTATGATACAGAGTTGAACCGCCAGCTATTCACAATATTCCAAGATCTCTGCACCAACCAAAAGGGCTTCAATTTTGAGATTAAGACACAAATATTTCCCCCGTTGTTTGACTCCAATGATGGCTGAAGGAAACACACATACTGAGATAATGGACCAGTGGAGTGATGACGCTGCTCCTGTAGCTCCCACTCTTCCTGCAAATCAGCCAGAGTAGTTGAAACATACAAGAGGCACACAGCTGTTCTTCAAATCAGTGCTCAGACTGTATTTTGCATACTCAAGTATTTTACCACAAAGCAATTACAGCATCTAATTCCACAGAATTAAAGATAAAAGAAACTCCGAAGAAATGCCCTCTGTTTACCATAATCCCACAAATTATACAGCTGGAAATCTTTTTTGCATAAGCAACAATAACAAAGTTATGAATTACGTCCATAGATTTACAGTCAAATTCCCTCATAGCATAGTTCTAAATGTCATAGTTTCATTTGCAGGTTCTTTTACTTTACGAGCTGGTTGGCAGGACAACAACATGAACACAAAAGAAGGAAAGGTCGGTGATCAGGGCACCATAATCAGATAATGAAAATGATCTCTAAAGGAATGTCACCCCTTAACTTTGCCAGCCTCTGACATTCCTACTGTAAGTCCAACAATGTTCCTCATGAGCCATTTTCTTTTTATGATAAAATTAATTTTAAATACCTTGTAAGGAATTATCACTGTGGACATGTTATTGATTTCTCACTGCTTTCTAATAGCAGAGCTTGTTTTTAGTTTGAGGATCCTGTTCAAAGAGATCTGCTAATGAGGATGTATTTACGATGTGGTTTCAGGTCTTAATTGCAGTAACACACGTAATTTAACTAGCCAACGGAAAGCGGTACTTCTGTTTACAAAACAGATACACAATCAAGGTTTTTGGTCCAGTGAGGTGGTAAATAATAACTCTTATACAATTTAGTCCAAAAAGACGACTGCTGACTGTTGGGAGTTGGTTCAGAGCCAAATAATGCATGGGAATATACAACCACATGTCCTCACATGAAGCTTAAGTTTTACTGCTAGTGCCAACAGTGTAATTAAGCATCATAGAATAAAATGGAAGCATCTGCAGCAAATCTGGTGAAGTCTATAATTAATTGGGTTCAGACTTTTTATTGTGACGTTGGGTAGAGGTCTGCTTCAAACAGAAGTTTAAAGCTGCAGTGAGAAAAACAAAAGGCTGAGGCCTCATGAGGTCTTCCAAAAAGATACAAGGCTTCTTTGTCGAGAAGCCCAATTTCCTCCTGAGTTGAGTTGGAATTACAGGGTTCATGTGAGTGCTACAAATCACCCTTGTCCTGAAATACCTCTAGAGCTCTCAGCACTTCTCACCTCTTCCACTGGGATTATAAAATTCTGCATCGCAGTGCACTGCAATATTTTGACAACAAACAGTTATTGTTTTATTTTTCATTTACATTCATTTTAGATTTAACAATCAGCAGCTCAGACCACCAGAAAGCATGGAACACATACATTAGTCCAAAATGTATTAGCCCATGGCTGGGAATTACCAGATGGTAACACATCTCTTTTTCTTGATGTTTCTGTTGGGTAGCTTCCATGCAACATGATAGCAATTGTTACCCCCAAAATAGATCAAACAGTGTACTTCAATTCAGAACCTAACCTTGAAGTTTTAATTCCTTACCCTAACCATTCACAGGTGAGAATGCAGAAGAGAAGTAAACAATTGGGAGTAGGAGGGAAAGTAGAAAAGCCTGATCTGGATTAGTGCTGTCTATCATTCCCACCTGCTAACATACTTTAATCACTTTGTTAGGTATGCCCCTTCAGTCACTCACACAAGTAACTAATCCATGTAGACATGGTCAAGATGACTTGCTGAAGCTTGAATTAAGCATCATAATAGAAAAGAAATAGAATTTAAGTGACTTTTGTAGGTGGCATGGTTGTTATTAGCAAGCCAATGCAAATGCAAGACAAATTTATTTGTATAGGACATTTTATATGAGACAATTCAAAGTGCTTTACATAAAACATTAAAAGCATTACAGCGGGGTGCAGGAAGCAATAAGTGCATTAAAACCAACTTTAAAAGAAATAAAAGAAATTAAATAAAAACAGGAAGAAAAAGCTAAAAAATAAATAAATAAATAATAATAATAAATAGATAAAATGCAAGAAATAAAGTCCCAGTGTGGGGAATTTAACAGTTGTTTTGATAATAGGCAGCAAATAGAAAAGTTTTCAACCCTGAATTAACCTGATACTCAGACCAGACAGGCTGGTATTTGAAAAACTTCTGATCTACTAGGATATTCATGCACAACCATCTCTGTGGTTTACAAAGAATAATATAAAAAACATATCCAGTGAGCAGCAGTTGTCTGAATGGGAGTAGATTGTTGATGTTAGAGGTCAGGGAAGAATGGACAGATTGGTTGGAGATGATGGAAAGGCAACAGAAATTCAAATAACCACTGATTATAACCATAATGTATCTCCTGGATACATTTAGTACTAACTGAGCATTGTTCAAACACCACAGCCTACCTGCATATTGTTGCTGACCATGTCCAACCCTTTATGATAACAGGATACCCTTCTTCTGATTGTAACTTCCAGCAGGATAATGCACCAGGTTACAAAGTTTAAATCAGTGTACTCCAATGGTATCCACGGTCACCAGACCTCAATCCAGTAGAGCATCTTTGGGATGGGAGGAACGGAATATGACTAACCTGCAACATCTGTGTGATGCTATCATGTCAACATGGAGCAAAATCAACGAGGAATGTTTCCAACATCAGTACAAGGTACACCCAATAAAAATGATCAGTGAGTGTGTGTTAGGGGCCAAATGAACATAATCAACGTAAGAAGTTGATATCATCTAATTAGATAATGTTTAGTAACTTTTTGACATATTAAAACTCCAGCTTAATGTGTGCAGGGACCAGAGTCAGAAAAAAAACTTGATTCTGAAAAGTAAAAGAAATTATTTGGCCCGATTTTGTGAAACTGTTTTGTGCTGCGAACGAGCCGATTTTAATTTCTATCATGAGGTCAGGCTGGCAACAGAATATTTTTCATTCAACCATCAGAAGATGGATATATGAGGACAGTATTTTAACACAGTGTACATTAAGGGTAGACAGCATTAAGCTGATGATAGTTTGTGAGATAAGTGATAAGTGACTGGCAAACATAAATCACCTTTTAATGCAATCAAAAAACAGATTTTGTGTAAATTTCTAAAACACAGAGGAAAAGCTATTCTTACATAAACTTTATGTCTGATTAAAGTCTTAAAAATTATTTAGCTGCTTGCATCAGTGCATCGGAGCTATCCGGCTATCAAATATCAATCGAGTTAACGTAAGTTTAGTCTATGTTGCTGGTAAATTACACATTAGTTCATTTAGGTTTTTATCAACTTATCTTCAGACTTCAGATTGTGACTGGAGGAGCTGTTTGTGTCAAGTTTTCCAAAAACTTGAGACAAGTAATCCACTTTGTAACATGTTGCTATCAGTCACCAGCCAGATCAGACAGAACCTGATGCTACTTATCTCATGTTTGTGGAGCTGTGTGAATTTATCTAAGCATTGTGAAGTTTCAGTGGTATTTGCATTTCTGTGAGTTCTCATGCAGTTTGAAGAAATGACTCAGATGTGTTTCAAGGAAATCTTGAATGAGGAACCCTTATTTATTTAATCTGAGTGGGTGTGGGTCAGGGAGTTTCAAACACACAGTTTACTGGAATTTTTATAACATGTGACATGTTATAAATATCAGCTATATCATCTAGCTTGGCTGCAACTTTGAGCCTAAGACATGAAAAGTCAAAGTCTAGCCAAAAGTGGCAGAATGGTCACAGTTTCAACCCTTGCAGTATTACCCACATAAGCATTATATGGCACAAATACTGTGTATTTTCCTTAACTTAGTTAAGGTTAATTAGATTTTCTCTCAAGAAAACCTGTTTAAGGACTTCTTCTAGACGTTTTTCCTTATTATTACCATGAACAATAAAGGCCCTGCCACAAACAATAATAGGTTGTCCTAATTTTCAGTAACAAATGTCATCTATTGACAGAAGTTGGTTGAAATCGAGTATAATGCAAACCATTGAAAACCAAGCATGAAGAGAAGTGGTTCAATATTTCGTTACAAATTAGAGCTGCTTTGGTGGGCTGGAAAATTAATTAGAAATGTCTAATAAACAGGTCCTTTTTAATGTAGAAATCTAGATTTTTAAAAATCCAGAACAGGTAAACCATATTAGTATTAACACTGTCAAATTCAGAAGTCCACAGTAAGACTTGTTTTAATTAGTCTCATATGAATTACCTAGCACCGCTTAAGTGCCGAGGGACCTACATCGTCAGACTGAGCGAGCACCGTCGTCTGCTTTAACTGATTGAGGTCAATTGTTATTTGAACCCTCGCCTTGTTAATTGCATACTTGTAACAATTTTTGCCAGTTTGATGATTTAACCTCACCTAAAGAAGCAATAATCTGCCTAAGAGGAGGATGTATGTATAATCTGTAAGCTTGTGTTAAGCTTTCCCTGTGACGCATTAAGCTTTCAGATTTTTAATTAATGCCTGAGGCATTTGTCTGAGCTCCTGTTAACAAAAAGTTTGGCACAAATTCATACTTTGTCTAGCCTGAACTCATAATTCAGACATTCCATCATTTACAATGTAGATTATATTTATGCAAAGATCTGTAGCCATGCAGGTTTACCCAGGCTTAGAAATCCCCATAATATCCAATTTCTTTCTTCATCTTCTTCTTCTTTTTTTTTTTTTTTTTTTAGGTAAAATTGGTATAAATATAAAAATAAGGAAACCAATAGGTGCTTGCAGCTCAACAATGAAACACATTGTTTCTCACTGCCCTTGTTGCTGTTTTCTGATCCACTGTCAGAATTAAAAGTGGATTTGGCACAGTCATTTTCCCCCATTTTATCCATACCTCTAAGAATTAAGGGTGCTACTAAAGCTTTTAATCCATCATAACTCCAAATTGGTTGTATTTGTTTTAGATCGTGGGACAGCTGTCTTCTGATTTGTCGGATTGTTAAGTGGGCGGGCAAAGTGAGGTGACTTGTGAATGGAAACTGCTTGTGTGCAAATTTTCTAAAGACTGTAAACAAAATTAAAACTTGTGACAAACACGCTGTTTTCAAACACGACATCCCCTTAAATTCTCATTGCCTCAAGCATGAATCGCATACCCAGGTAAAAGGACTAGTGCTTTAGGAATGGCTGCAGTCTACACTGTAAAACAAAACAAAACAAACTAAACAAAACCCTAAAAATCTGTTATTCCTACAGCTGCCAGTACATGGACTTGAACCGAGGTTCTCCAGTCCTAAGAGCGAAAATATACTTGCTTTTAATTATGCATACACATGATAATCATGGCTGCCAGATGAATATTATGTTAGTTTGATGCATCATTTGTGACTGCCTTCAGAAATGATTGCCATGTGTCCAAAAATGACGGAAAGTTTAAAGGCCTCTAAAATACCGCTGCTTTAATTTTTTTTCAGTTGTGATCTCAAAATCGACCTAATGCTAACCTCCTCTATTGTCACCGTGGTGTTCCATTTGTTTAAATCCTACAAATTTGGTGGGTCTATCCGGTATGAGTTCTCTTGCGCCCCCTTGTGGAATCCTCTGGCAACACTCATAGTATACAAGTAAATATGTGAACAACGCCCACGATGCAGCCATTTGTGAATGTAAACACGAGGTTAAACAACAAGTATGTAGCCTCTGCAACCTCTAAGTCAACACTACACATTAGTGATGTCCCGCTCTTTTAAAAAAATTGGACCGCACCAAACCACCCCGCACCTCCGCTTCTATTTTTTTAACCCGACCCGCCCCGCCCCATTAAAACACATGATATTGACGAATGCTTTTATTTGGTCTGAGAAAGGTGCATATGGTCTCCTAAATTGGCACTGGAAACTGGCAACACAAAATGTATTTTCATTTGAACGTTAAGCCTATAAACATAAATAGGCAAATAAAGTGTTTTAAAGCGTTTAAGTGTTATAAAGGACATAGCTAATGCTGCTGCTGTTGTCTGCACTGATTACCTCGTTGAACCTGTCCCAAACCTGTGATTTAGCCATTTGACCCTCCTTCTTCTTTTTAAGGACGTAAACTCCCGAACGAATGTTATTCAACACTTCTTCCATCTTTTGTTGCTTGTCTGCTTGGCGCTTTCTGCACCTGCGAAGCCTACTACGCGCCTACGTGGACATTACGTTATAAAACGTGACCTGTGTTTAAATAACTGATAAATATTTTGTCTTACATATTATAGTAACAAAATGTAGACACTGATTAAGGTCTTTATTTTCAGTTTGACAAAAAATAAAATTAATAGATAGAACTAGATATTTCAGAATAGTAAACCACACCAACCCGCCCCGCAGTGAAGCGCCCTAACCCGCGGGTTAGGGGGCGGCCCTCGCATCACTACTACACATGCATGAGTTTAAACAGTATATTTACATCCAATGTGTTTTCTTCTTTATTTTCTTTTAATTACATTTTAGTGAAAGTATAAGAAGTTTAAAAATGTGTTTTAGTGTCCATGTTGATGGCAGCTAACCCTCACTCAGCTGACAACTTCTGCTTTTACAACAGTCTCAGTGAAAAATGTGCACACTCTATCTATAAGGCACTGTCTGGAGAATATGACCAGCTATATTAGGCATGCTACTAACAAGTCTTGCAAGCAAGAGTTAAAAAATATGGAAGCTAAGAAAGGCCGAGCTTGCAAGTTATTTTAACACCGTTTCCTTGTGATAATGAGATAAGTTATCTTGTTTATTTCGTTATCTGGAGAAAACAAACTAATTATTTAAATGCAAGGTCACAAGGGGGCTGAAGCTGTTTCTAGGCCATTACAGAATCAACACAGATTCAATCGGACTCACACTCACTACAAGCAAGACTTTAGAAACTCAAATCAGCCTAATATGCATGTGTTTGGACTATGGAAAGAAGCTGGGGGAGAACCCATGCATAGTTGGAGAACATGCAAAGTTCACAGATATCACTGATATAACAAGATAAATTATCCTTTCATGAGAAAATGTCCCTCATTATCGCTAGATAGTGAGAGAGAGAGAAAAAAATGGTCTACCCCTACTCTCAGCTTCCTTAAAAAATCCTACATAAATCAAGTTCTTAATGAACAAAGCACTAAAACGGGTCTTTTTTTTTTTTAGCTTTGGGGGTGTGTTTAAGATGGTTTCACATGGAACATGGAAAAAAAATCTGTTGTGCATGGCTGACCTGGTCTAAACCATGCACCATTACACCAGGCTGCCAGAGTGATGCCGTAAAACTCTCCATCACTTATTTTCCTTTTACATAGCTTCTGTTGTTCTTCCTGTGCTTTTGCTTCATACTGTATTTCTTTCAGTTGTAAATCTCTATGCTTGCTTGAAGTCTTTTTGTGTAAAAAGGTTAGTCATTTTTATATGTTTTCTCACCACTTTTCGCTTACTTTCTCTGTAAGCCATTACAGATTCAATTCACTTTCATATGACGCCCTGTGCCCATTACTGTAACTCTAGAGGGTAATAACGCTGTAGGTCCTGCCTCTGTGGCAAATGTTGAGAAAGCAAAATTATTTTTGACCATAAATATGAGTGTTGTTACCTTCACTGTCTGCATAGTCCTGTGGGTTGTCTGGTTTTAGGTTCAGAAGCTCAACAAGGCCAACTTAATCAGATTTAGTGCAAAGTCTGCATCACCCTGATTTACTCTGATTAACATAATCGCTGTTATGGCTTGAATGAAAGGAATATTAGAGCATGTGAATCTTGAATCATTTGAAACCTGTCCTTTTTGTCACATAGCCTTGATCTCTCCAGTTTGTCATACATAGTATCCCAAACTCCTTTTGTTTCAAATAATCACGTGATCTCTTCTGCTGTATTTAGCCTCATGAATGTGCTCCTTGATACGCAGAGCATAATGATTTTGCATTAGTATTGATGATTTACAGATGATGACGGTGATAATGGCAATAAGTGTTTTGTAATTACATTATTTTTATATAGTGGCATATTAGTAGCATTGGTAGTAATTTTTATTATTACTATTATATCGTCTGCATAAAACAATTAATATCATCACCCTTCGGTCTTCAGGCCAGAGCCTCCTGAAGGTCCCAAAGACCTGTTTTAAAAGGTTTTTCAGGCTGTAGCCTCATACTCTAGAATGACTTGCCCCTGTCCCTGTGTGTGGTCGACTACGTGGACTCTTTAAAAAAGCAGTTGAAAACTATTTTATTCAGGAATGTTTTTTGCTGATATATATATATATATATATATATATATATATACTACTTTTCAAAAGTTTGGGGTCACTTTGCCATGGGATTCAATAGGGAAGTGACCCCAAACTTTTGAACAGTAGTATATATATATATATATATATATCTTATTTATTTATTTTTAAATGTTTACGTTTAAGCATTCATTACATTATGTTACATTATACACTGTTATCTGCAATGAATTTGTAGTTTGACATTTATAATCTAAATAAACTCTGTTTGTTTTTTTTAAACTGTGTAGACCTTTTACACACACAGAACAAGAACAGCCCAAGACTGTATACCTAGACAGCAAAGAATATGTGGCTAAATGTGGACTGTAACTGGGCCATGTGCCAAAACTGACCTGGATTAGGCCCAATGTGACCCAGATGTGTCTGCTTTCTGGATACCTCCAACAAAACTAAATAAAAGAAAATTCTGGATTCAGATCTGGATTAACTTTGAATACAGATAAGTTGGACCATGCCCCAATTCTGCTAAAATCTTGATGGCAATCTTTTGATCAATCCTGTTAAGTAGTAGACACGGACATCATACCAACCACATAACCTTATGGGGAAAAGCTACATATCCTACAGAAGTAAAGAGAAACCCTCTAAAATATAGTTTGGTCTTTGTAGGTCAAGTTTTGATCTGTTTTCATAAACATTTTCATCTTATTTCCCCTGAGTATTTTTATATTTTCTGGCCCAACAACTTTTTAAGCAGTGCATTTTAAAAGGTTTGTCTTTAGGAAGGGGGTACTACTTTGAAACACATTTATGTGAAAAACTTTAATAAACAAGTTATCTTAGTAAAGTAAGAGATTTAACTGTGGAGTAGGCAGAATCATTAACTGCTGTAAAATTAACAGTGGATTTTTAAAAGTATTTTTATTTTTTTTCATTACAGTTTGTAATGTGCAGTTAAATTAAATTTACAGCCCAAAATTTAAAGAAAATGGTAATATCATCAGAATAATAAACAGCTGTAATTTAGTAGATGGAAGTCGCAGGTATAGACGATGGAAGGATGGATGGATGGGTGGATGGATGGGTGGGTGGATGTGATGCAATCCCACACAGAAATGTTCCAGCTGAGGTTCAAACCCTCTTGCTGTGAGGTAACAGTACAAACCACCAACCCCACAGAAAAGTACTGAAGAGGAATTAGTCAAGAAAAATAAATAGTACAAAATATCTCAAAACTTCTTCAGCACCTGACCTGAGTACATGTACTTTCCACCATATTTGTCAGCAGCTGCTTCTTTTACATCTGCACTTTCATGCTCTGACTTGTCCTCTCATTGAATAGCACTGGGATCGCTGGGGACAAATCTGCCAGGTGTTTCACAAATTCCCTTCTTCTACCAGCACAGCTTCTGTAAAGTTTTAGTAAATATGTATTTTTTTTTTTTTTCTTTTACCAACAAAAAAAGCATGATGCTTGAATTCATTAACCCCAAATGAAGGTTTGGTTTATGGACTAAGACAATAGTCTCAATTTGCTGTTTGGCTAATACAATGAGTTTTCCAGCGGACACCTTTGATTTAGAAAAAATCTTGAAGTTTAATTTTATTTGCAGTGGTAAAAAAAAATGTTTCTTTGGTCCTCAAGATTTGCTGCAAGAATCTTGAAAAATTCAACACAATCACATTGATTAAAGTATTTTAAGACAGAATTTAAACTGAGCATCAGAAGGATTTATTCAGTTTGCCCGCTCCCACTCCGGTTGTGTATGAAGAGCAATAGCGCCCCCACTCCTCCACCTACTTGATCACTCATCATTCCTCACTGAAAGCATCCTTCATGTTTCTCATACAGAGCGAATAGATTTCCTTTAAAACTCTATATAAAAGGACACAACTGCTTTAGTTAGATTATTTAATTATTTTGGTTCTTCCCTATCATTTGTCATATCAAACAGCATCTCTTCCTTCTCAAACCCCTCTTATTTCCCAGTTTTACCCTGTAATAGTGCTTTTCTGTTCACATCCTCCCCCTCCATTCCTTTCCACCCAGTATCTTCGCTCTTGCCCTTCCCTCTCCTCCCTCCCACCCTACCTTTTCTTCCCCAGATTGATGTCATCTGAGGTTGCAGGCCCAGGCCGCCGGAGCTGCAAATTTACCCAGCAGCACACGTCACTAGCAGGAGAGCGCAGAGCTCCTAAAATAGCCCAAACGGCAACTGGTGAAAGGGGGTCCAAGTGGTAGTTACCGAGAACTGATTCTGACAAGAAAATGCGACTTCCCAGAGATTTTTGACAGCATCCACCATTTAATGGCTCACCTACACAAATGGTGCTTGTTGATTTATTATGTGCATCAACATTACATTTATCAGCCACTGAAAATTCTTCAAAATTATATTTTAAAACAATAATTCAGCTTTAATTTTACTCTTTTGCACAATGTTCCACAGCATGTGCCTCTCAATAAATTTGACGATGGCAACCCAGGTCAGCAGAAAGACATAAAAGGCTGTTCTTGCATGAGTCATGTGGAATAACTCATCCCACCAATTAACTTATTAAAAATGCTGCCAACACAGTATTCAAAACTTAGATAATAATTTGTTTCATGATTTAATTTGTGCATCAAAGTGATCAAACTTGTAGTCAAACATTTGCCACGGCTGAAAAGCCAAAAACGGTAATAATTCTGAAAGGAAAAATCTTATTTCGGACATGTTTTCGGACAAATGAAATAAAAAGGTTATGCGTTGTACGTTATGTGAGCAAAAAACTGCAACAAATTAACTGAGAATCACTCTGAGAAGGTGTCACTCGGCTCTAATCATTTCATGACCAATCAGCCTGCAAAGTTTTTGGAATGAGATCTTTGGATGCTTGACAATTATGGGTTTTTGGTGCATAAAGAGAAAAGACATTGGAGGGTTTAATTAAAGCAGTGAACAAAGACCACATTGTATGGTTTTCTTGTTTCACAGTGTACAGCGCAATTCCTAGAATTTTAGCAAGTATTCCATTATGGAAGAGCGTGGTTTATAGATCCCAGCACTGGCTTGGAACTGCAATAAACAACTCAGCAAACCCTGCTCTTTTTAATGCATGACCAACCTTTTAACCCTTGCAGTTCAAAGGCTTTGAGCTATACACTTAACTTCTTATAATGGCTCCTTTAGGTCGCATTTAATTAACTGATGCCAACTGTAATCTTTATGAGTTATGAACACATCGCTGTCTTTCTAATGATTTGTGCATGTGTAAAAGTGGATTTGCATAATAACAAGCCAGAAAAATGTTAAAAGACCCGCTCTTGTTTTTCTGTTCTTGTTTACAAGGCCTGCCACGGACCTTGCAACCATGGGGTCTCACCTAACATGACCCCACCTCATTCACAGAGTAAATCTGTCATTCAATTAAATCATTACAGTTGAGTTCTTTATAATGGATATTTAGTGCTCTCATGTTGAAGTAATCTTCAGCCAATTACACATTCAAAACAGATGGAATCATTACTTTAACTCATATTTTATGTGAAGTTAGGTCAAACAACAAGTTCTGAAAGGCAGAGTGTGACAAAGATAGATGGAGTTATTGTAGTAATGATGCCTGTGGGCTGTTTGGAGTGGTGGCAGTTCATTAAATCAGCTTTTGAAAATGTTTCCAGGATTCCAGTTGATTTTAGTGTGTGTGACAATCTGATTGAGCTTATTATTTTATAAAACAATGGTGTTGTGTGTCCGTCTAACTCAGTTTAGGAGGTCATGGAAAAAGGGGGCAGCTGCATTCAAGAAGCTTTTTGAAGGGATTTCACTCATGTGAGATTTTTTTAGGAAATTAGGGAAGATGTAAGTCCAGCCTTCCTTTTCATTTGCCTTTCTCTACAACTAAAAACAGGCACCTTCATTTGTTTCATTTGTTTACTGCAGGAGAGTTGCGGTCTTTAATTTGCACTATTGGATCACATGCCAAAGCTTCTCCATAGATTCTTGGAAGTCTTTCTAAGAGAGGTTAAGGGGGGTTTAGGCTGCATATTTTCAGTATTGTAAACTTCAAGTCTTCAAATCGCAACAGAACACTGGCGACTGGAAATATGAGTTCACATATATATGTATATAATTTTATTCTACATAACTGCCATATAGTTACCTAAAACAACTTTGGTTTGAACTAAGCTTTTAAAAGTTATACAGTCGTGTAGCTAAGTATGTCTGCAGGCACTGATTTGGAGGATGCTATCAAGCTGTAAACACTAGATGGCACTTTAACTCCACAGAAAACGTTTTTATCTGCTCAGTAAAAAATGTTTTGCATGCATTTAGGTGTTTATTTAGTTTAGATTTATTTATTCAGATTTTTTTCTTGCTTATTCGTGCAGTTTCCTCCAAGTTATAAATTTGTCATTTAAATGGGATGCGAGTGGTTTTCTAAACAGAGGCCTTTGGGACAGCACAAATCATATGATCATGGTGTCAAACACATTAATTCAAATTCTAATTTTGCTGTACAGCAGAAGAAAAGCCACTTTGTTAGCTTCAATGGCAGTTACAATGGTACTAAAACAGAAAGGCATAAATACTTTAATGCCTCATGATAGCTGCTACTAGTGGACTAAAATGTCATTTAAGTATTAAAAATAAATAAATAACTTGACCCTTTAATTATTTATAACATACTAATTAATACAATTTAAAATCATATACATTACATATTCAAATTATTAATGGTAAAACTTAGAAATATGTTAATCATGCTGCTACTTAGTACACGTTTTATTACAAAGCACCAGATAAAAATGAGATGTTTAAATAAAGAGGAATTGAGAAAAAGTTCTCTTTTCTTAGACATTTTATCTTTTCTTTGATTTTGTTCTTTTAGTATTGTATGAAGTTTTTGTTCATTTGAAAGTTAACTGAAATTCAATCACCTATCAATTTTCTATGCACGCTTTATTCTGAGGCGGGGGCTGGAGCCTATCCTAGCTGGAAGAAGCAGGGTACATCATAAAAAGACCACCGGCCCATTGCAGGGACATGCATGCTTATATTTATGCCAATTTATTATCAGTTATCAGTCTTGCAATAAGTTTCTTGTAAGTTCTTTTTATGGAGCTAATTATCATGCATGAGTTAAAATACAATTAAAATATATTTTCAACTTTTATTAACAGAAGGCACAATGAGCATTATTTTCATAATTCGAAAAATAAATTACAATAAATTGCATTCACATAAATTCCCTTGTTTGACCATGACTCTGCAAATTTCCCAGGCCTGTAAAACAAAGTCATACAGCAGTTGATATGTCTTGTATATAATGAGTAAATAAACATTTTAAACAGTCAAACTGGTTCATAAATAAGCTCCATGTTACAATTACCCAGCAAGTGCTTCAAAGCTTTCAGCCTCATTTATAACAGCAGCACTTATAGTAGTCCTGTGCACAAACATGGAAGACAGTGTAACATCAACTCCTTTTTTCTTTTACACAATTCTAATAAAAACCAAATTCATATGAGACCTTAAAAAGACCTTAAAATGGTCTCATATGAAGTCAAATGTGGCTTAAGTTCAAGTAGCCTCAAATAACGGAGGTTTTCTTTTGTAAATAATCAACAGTCATTAAGACTGTTTTCTTGTACGAACACAGCAAGAATAAAATGTGACAAGCTGGTCAGTGGCGCCATCTAGTGGTGAAAGACATTCCATTACAATCTTGTACTGGCAAAGCTTGTTCCTTTGTGCAGATAAGGTTATATTATCTGATGTTTTTATATAAATGGATTATATTGAACAGCTACAAAAACAACAGCAGAAACAATCACTCTTTAAGAGCTGTATATGAGATACTGCAACCAAAAGCACTGATGCTATTCAAACCCTAAACGAGGTTGGCTCCACATTTTCAGGTGTGGGTTGGAGAAACCTGGTGAGAACCTCGTATGTGAAAAAAACCACCATGTTTACTGGGAATGCACGCAAACAGTTGACACCTAAACTCCTGAAGAAAACCCCGGCTCCCTCCACCTTCACAGTCTCAGCGATGCAGTGGAAAAAGCCCTTATATCGCTTTGTCTCCCGCGCCCCGTCCATCTGCAGGCGGGCTTTTATCACGTCCATCGGTGTTCCCACAGTCCAGCCTGCCATTCCAGCTATTCCCCCCGCCAGCATCACACCACTCCAATCTGATGGAAATGAGAAGAAGTCGACCATGATGTATTACTTTTTTTTATTATTATTAAGAGTTCTGAAAGATTCTTTGTAAAATGTGAAACGTACTCCTTCTTTAAAGCAAAACTAAGCTAATAGGTCAGGAAACACTTAAAATCACTGTCAGGAATTCTGTCATGTTTCTCTGATATTTTACAAGAATAAAAAACACATAATTAGGAGCCGAAAAAGATCAGGCTGCAAGAAGACATTGACCCTTTCCCCCTCCTTCACCCACCTGCTTTTGTCTTGCTGCCATCTGATAGCCATTCGCAGATGGTGGTGTAAGTCAAAAAATACGTAGCGTATGAGGGTCCATCTCTTAGCATGAGCGGCAGGGCTCCTCTGTAGAGCCCCATGAAGCCTTCCTGTTTGATTATGCTCAGCAGACAGTGAACTGGACCATGGTACTTTGGTTTAGGCATGCTGGCTCCTCCTCGCTTGGACTCTGTCTGACACTGCAAACGGACTTTCACGATGTCACCTGGCGACATCACTGATATCTGTTGGATGGCAGGTAGGTAAGACTCAGAGGCAGTTATCTCAGAATAGTCAAAAATATAGCTAAAGCTATCAAGTCAAACATTTGGTGATAAAAGGGAAATTCTACACATGGATGTAAATAGTATACACAACTTCCTGGAAAAAAATTAAGTACATCAAACTATGAGTCTGCTACCTGAGCAACACCACCAACCATTCCAGACAGGAAGATTTCCAGTTTGGTGTTTGGTCCCCAGTCAGCTCCTCGAGCCTGCTTCAGACACTGCA
The DNA here is from genome assembly GCF_017639745.1 of Melanotaenia boesemani. Classification (NCBI taxonomy): domain Eukaryota; kingdom Metazoa; phylum Chordata; class Actinopteri; order Atheriniformes; family Melanotaeniidae; genus Melanotaenia; species Melanotaenia boesemani. Next base: position 11,185,558 of record NC_055703.1, read on the forward strand.
GGCAGTTCCTATATGTGCCAAAGACCACTGAGGAAGTCATAGAGACTGTGGCCATGGGTAAGGACATGCCTTTGAAGAATCCATGCACCTGATGGAACAAAAGACAACACTTTTTTCTTGTTTACTATATGTTTTAATAATTAAATTGGGTTGAGTTTAAATCAATGACAAACTGGGATTCAAGTCCAAATACAAAGCAAAGATGAGCAGTATGAATGGACAGTCATGTAAAATAAAGAAAGTAATTTTGTGTCTCTTTTCTTTACACCATTGCTGGCAGCAAATATGACTCAAGTATACTTGGTATGCAGAGGAGATCATGGTCGATTTAATAAACGCAAGGTGTCTGGGTCCCATGAATGCAAAACAAATCCAAAACATCACCCTCCACCACTGTGCTGCACACTGGATATGAAGTATTTCTGCTGATATGATGGCAATAACACAAACAAGAGGTTGCTTACACAGGCGAATACATTATATTATACCCAACAATATTAAAACGTGCTTGAGACACTAAAACAACATCAAAACAAAGACCATTCACCAGGTCAAAGCACATCATGCAGCATGATTCAAAATTTCCCATCAACATGTCTAAACTTAGGAAGGCTAACAAGGGTCTGAAGCTTGACTGTTTTTGAAGCCCGCTCCAAGTAAAGGGAAACTCTGTGCATGTTCTGAGCACTGAGGGAGATAGACAGACCCGGGAGCGTATATTGTGAGATGGGTTTTGTTTGAATGTATAGTAAAAGCAAAGGTATGAAGGGACCTCTCCAATAACAGCTTTATAGACAAATGTGTACCAGTGAAAAAGCCTGCGAGCAGACAGGGACAGCCAACCAACATTAGTATACAGTGTATTACGATGTTTGTGATTTATACCCGGTAATAAATCTTAAAGCAGCATGGTACAGGTTTACTCAGATCTAATGAGGCTACATGGGTTCCCTGTGTTTTACAGAGGGAATATTAGGGATCCAAGTTACTGTCAGGTTACTGATGGAATTATCCCTGTTTGATAACGAACTAAGAGTCTATTCTATTTAGAATCTTTATATTTAGGAATATTTAGGTACTTCAAACCTACTGTATGTTTACTTCTCTGGTGTCACATGTCTTCCCTGCTGAGAACTGAAAACATTCCTGCCCAAGTGAGGTCAATGTTTCACACTGGGATGGTTTGGATGTTTGAAGTTTCTACACACCAAACAGACAGCATGAACCAGTATACACGCCTACATAGACCAATCCCATGCTGTTTTAACAGTAAGTGATGGCAAAGACCACGTGGGTTGTCTAAACTCAGGGAAGCACACTGTCAGATTTTAAGGTGATGATGGTTCTCAGCTCAGAGCATAAGTTTGTTTCACGTTTTAGTGACTGTAGGTACACATGAACAGAAAAGGTTTCTTATTCAAACTAATACTATAATGCAACATCTTCCTCTACTTTCATTTTGTTCACAGATCACAATTAAATTGAGGTCAATGACCGCTTGTCGCTGAGTTAAACACACCCGCTTGTGTTCTTTTACCGGCTTAGAGAGGCGGCTCCACCCTGACAGGTTTTTTTTATTTACAAATGAGTCATGTGCAGACAGGTACTTATAAAAGATTAGTACACCGTGTTTGTTTACTACAGTATAAGAGATGCAAGTGAACCAATAACATACAAGTCTAAATAATCCTAATTATTATAATAATAACTATTATATCTATTTATGTTTTTATTAGTGACTGAAAAGTTCCATTATGTGAAAATTTACTTTAAAATTGACTAAACTGTGCAACAGTTAAAGGGACTTTAAGTTAAAGCTGTCCGGGTTGTTTGGAACAACATATTTGTCAAGTATCTTGAAAACATACTTTCAAGGATAAATTTTCAAACAAAAATTGAGATCACACCAGATGTTTTTAAAATGCTTTTTTTTTTTTCCTTTTTTTCATAAATGTACATTTTGCAAATTACTCACTAAGTTATTTTTTTGAAAGAGCAAACAACTTGCACAGAACTGTATAAATTACGCTGTCGTTCTGTGACTAGCGTGTAACAACTGTGAGGTTTATTTATATGTTCAAAATTTTTTCTATAATTCTTGTCACTGACCAATTTATTAACACAACTGCTATAAGTTGTATACTCTAAAAATAACAATAGTGCTAACAAATGTAACCCTGCAGCAAAATGTAAAGTCTTATCTGTATTCAAGCACCTGCAGTCACTCAGACCTGCCAAGCAGGTCAGTTAAACCTATTTTAAAACTGTTTCAGAGCGAGGAGTGAGCACCACACCTAACAGCATCCTGCATGGCAACTGTGCCAAAGACTCTACACCCCAAGAACTTGCTGAGGCTAATTGTAGACAATACCGTGTACCCTTGTAGACGTGACAGGTTTTCTGTTAATCTGGCAATGGAATAATTTTTGCTGTCATTACAGGCTGGTTAGGAGGTCCAGCTCTATTCTGGTTTGTACCAACAACCTACAAGTGGTAAATATGACACTTTTCCACCATTATGTTACCCTGACTGGACTCTGTCAAGCATCTCTTCTCCAAGCCGTTTAGGATTCTTTCTGACAGCAGTTTTTTTTTTTTTTACTTAACTCATGAGAAACATTTGCAAAAATTTAAGCGGTTATACACACACACACACACACACACACACAAAAAGGGACAGATTTCATCAGGTTCCACTTACCCCCTCTTTTGAAAACGTCTCCACTGCACAGTGATACACTCCAGTGAACTGTTTCTGAGTTTGGATCCGGACCTGAAGAGATTGAACATCATGTAAAAATATAACTCAAGAGATGCAGTTATAGACTCAGGTCTTTACCTTCACAGTGTCCAGAGGATATCCCACTGCAACTCCACATGCTCCTGTGTGTTTTCAAAGAAAAGAAAAAAACATCAAGGACAACACAAAGATAGCGATAGTCAGGGTTATGGTGTTTGACTGCTAAACTTTTAATTATGTTGATGTAATATACAGGTTCAACATAAAAATTTACTGCTTTTGTAAAATATAATTGGAAAAGTATTTGTTTTAGGTAAAAGACACATTTTTAAGACACATCACTGGGCTTTTTGGCTTGAGTTGAACATCTGAAATTGCTTTGGGTGAAAACAACCATCTTTTCAGGGATAAAAGGTGTGCCCCTGAAAAGAAATTAAAATAATTCACCAGTTTAGACTAAACACATATGAAACGCTGACTGAGTAGTTGGCAGATATGTTACTATATGTTAAATACCTAATCCTCATACTTATTCAGAAAGAAACTAATAATAATAATAATAATAATAATAATAACTGAAAACATGGCATATAATGAACTAGAATTTGAACTTGAACATGGCATATAATGAATGGATTTACGTTTTTATGTCAGACATGCGTTGTAACACCAGCTCAAGCTATATCATTTGCAATGAAACACGCATTGTACTTTAGTCTAATATTGTCATCTGTTATACAATTATAGCACCGTACACCTATAACAGCTAACTTTAGCAACTACAGCCAAGTGCTGAAGTTAAAAGATTGTAGTTGTCTATTACCTCCAAGTGATCCAGACACGAAATCAACAAGATGCATCCTGTCATATGGTGACTGACCCACGGATGTTTTTTAGATGTGGATCCATTCTTTCCCTCGATCAGTAACCTTGAGTGTGTTGTTACATGACGTGCCGCAGCAGAGCGTTACCGAAGAACGGCTTCGACTGGGGCTACGACTTTATCCGAACATTGCCGAAAGGTACATGTTGTGTACTGAACTTGTTCCGTATGCCTAAATTGGTGATGAAAGAAAATTAACTTAAATTATAAAGACAATGCTTTAGTTCTGAATAATAATTATAATTATTTTCATAAATGCTGCCTATAAACTTACATACAATCCGCTGAAAAACATCTATGCACGGGTATAACTTTGTAGACACTCCCTTGTAACCAAATTCAAAACATCACGGCGTCCCAACACGCATTTCGATACTCGGTGGCCAATAAATTAAGACTATTGAGCCTCGAGTGGGGTGTCGGCGTTTTCTCTTCACTTTGATTGGATCAACACTCTTACATGCGGGGCCGGTGTAATTAGAGCCGCCCCTTTGTAGTTGCTTCCTGTGACGCACGCGACTTCGCTATCCTCACAAACCTCCATAATGGACATGATGTCCGCGTTCACTGTAAGCGTCACAGCGGTTCATACGGGGAGCGTGTAGGTCAACAGGATCGTTTTAGCAGAATAAACAGAGAACAAGCCGAATGAATGGTCAGAGAAAACATATTTGCTAGTATCTGTGTTTGAGTATTCAGAACTATTTAGCCAGTGATGCTAGCTAACGGACAGCGTCAGCTAGCATAGAGCCATTAACTAGATTAAATAGCTTGGGGCAGGTTGTCAGGTTACTGACGAAGTTACTACTAAAAACTGTTTCAAAGAGTCGTTGGGAGTCAATTCTGTTAGCTTTAGCATCATCACATTGAAGAGCGGTGATGGACTTCATTGCTGGATGCATCGGAGGTAAGTCCGTGGCTGCATATCAGCTGTTACTGTCACTAGATAAATACACCTGCCACTTTCTCTGATAGGAGAATACAGTTCTTTAACAATACTGCAAGTGATGGTTTCTAAATGACAGTTACCTTAACTGGCTCATCGGACAGTATATGGCCAGAGTAAAATCCATTCCTGGAATATTTCTCTATGCTGATTATTTTCTACCCATACAACATGACAATTTAGATTTTTTCTTTTGAAGCATATCAAATATATTAATAGACTTGATTTAATGAAATTGGCTCAGACTGTCACAGCATAACTTTTTAAGTAGACATGAGTTGTCTGTTCTGCAAAGGAATAGTAACTTCTAGGCACTTCAACTCTTGTTTACTTCTCTGGTGTCACATGTCGTCCCTGTTGAGAATTTAAAACATTCTTGCACAAGTGAGGCCAGTGTTTCACACTGAGGTGGTTTGGATGTTTGAAGTTTCCACACACCAAACAGACACTCCTACACAGACCAATCACATGCTGATAGACCATGTGGGTTGTGTAAATTTAGGGAAGCACACTTTCAGATTTTAAGATGATGATTGTGCTGATTGTAAGTTCATATGAACAATGAAAAATGTTGCTAGTTCAAACTAATACTATGATGCAACATCTCCCTCTACTTGCCTTTGGTTCGCAGATCATAGGCGAATTGAGGTCATTGACCGCTTGTCGCTGAGTTAAACGCACCCGCTTGTGTTCTTTTCCCGGCTTAGAGAGGCGGCTCTGCCCTGATAGGCTTCTTTTTTTTATTTACAAATGAGTCGTGTGCAGACAGGTGCTTATGTAGGATTAGTGCGCCATGTTTGTTTACTGTGTGAGACACAAGCGAGCCAGTGGGTCCGCTCCTTTACCGTCACTCGGGCGATTTTCCGGGAAGAGGTGATGACGAGCGGGGAGGAGGAGTTTGCCGATGGAAAAAGGCTTTACCAAAACAAAGGAAGCATGGATCTTTCAGAGCAAGGTTGATAATAAAAACTGAGTAATTTTAAAATATAACGAAGTCATAATTTTGCACACATTTGTTTCAGGCTGTAGTCTGCACAGTGCAACAGTGTCAGTTGTAGGTTTCTTAACAAATAAGGACAAAATAGTACGAGGAGTTGGATTGGAATGTAACTTTTCTGCTTGGACCAGCTCAACACACTATAACCAGAAGTTGTTTGAGGATTCATTTTAATGTGTGATTATCCAGTGAACCTAAATAAAGGCCATGCATCAAGATGAATTTTTTTCGGTTTGTAACATTTCCTAAGTTGATCTGCAACCCCACGTTCATTGTAGTGTAATGCACATCTACAACCATGGCAAAGTGTCTGACAGATTAGCATAGCTGACTTATGAGGTGACATATTTGTAGTACTAAATGGAAGGGAAGAAGGCAGAGTTATTTCTTAAACTTTTTAAACATTTCCTCTAGGGCAGGTCTTCTGCATTACATCTTTTATAAGTACAACTCACTCAACTGCCACTCAGTAAAGCTGTTTTTGGCGAACGGATGCATCATAGCTAATGTGTGTAGTTGCTGAAAGGGAATTTTTAAAAGGGATAGTAATTAAAATTTAAGTTTTGCTCGTGTAGTCAAATTATTTCATAGCTAATTTAAGTATAGCCCAAGGAAAGAAGTATAAAATGGCAACAAAACACAAGCATGTGCTACACATGCCCATGTTGCATAACTTTCAGAGGCATGCCAAAGAAAGTTTTGTAGGGCATTGATGCCCAGTGAGTTGGCTCTGGATAAGAAAAGGCAAACTTTTGGAGGTCACAGCAGCCTGTTCTAAATTTACACTGGTTGGCATACTGGTCTGGTATGGTCTGCTTTGATAACTGAGGTCAACTTTTAGTGTTAACTCATTAAGAGAAGTTTTACTGCCACAGAATTCTTAGCTTCCTCATTTACTTTTATTATTGCACAGTGACTGGAATAGTTGTTTGTATATATATATATGTACAAATGCACATTTGATTTCATGGCATCCCTCTGTAAAATGATAAAAAATCTTCTATCCTATTCTGTATTAAAGTTTGATTAAAACAAAATGCTAAATGATCATTGCTGTTCTTTTGTCCCAAGGTGCTGCAGGAGTGTTGGTTGGACATCCGTTTGACACCGTGAAGGTAAGCAGTGCCGAGACCTTTCTGTATGAATCTGTATTCTCTGCACACACAGTTTACAGAAGAAAAATAATTACATTACATTTTTGCCTTCCCTTCCAGGTCAGACTCCAGGTCCAGAGTATTGATAAGCCACTTTATCGTGGGACCTTCCACTGCTTCCAATCCATCATACGGCAAGAATCAGTATGTAGATCTCTTAATAACAGTTATAGTAGTTGTCTAGTTTTCTTTTGTAGTTGTAGACTTTTGACAGAAGTTGGCTTTCATTCACTAGGGAAGCTAATCTGAAGCAGTTTAAAAATGTGCTACAAAGTTATGTAAATCAGACACGTTTCCACGGACTGGTTAGAAGCAAATAAACTAGATATTTAAGTGTCACCAGAGGGTGGCACTACATGCCCTTTTGCTAGTTTTAGTTCAGCACAAGATGTAATGGTTTTAAATAAAACTCAAAGAGGAAGAAGTTCACAAGAGGAAAATAAAGAGAGTTCTCCTTCAGAATTGAATCTAATTTCTGAGCATATTTGTTAAATTATATCACATTTGGGAAAATGGCATTAAGTCACAAGAGTTTATTGTTTACCGGCTCAGACAAGAAACAGCTAATGAATTGTGCCAGTTTAAATCTTCGGCAGGTCAGATTGTGGCAGCTCAGTGGGTGGTTGCCCGAAAACAAAGCAGACTGGTTTAACTAGCATTTTCAAATTATGAAAACAAAATAATTTGTTTAAGTTAGTTTTATTTAGAGGGACAAATATGGTGAACATTATCCATGTGACATAGTAAGGAGCATTTTAAATGTTGCTTTAATACACCAAAAGAGAGGCAAGCAGTTGTAACATGGTTAAAATAAGATTTTTATTTTATTTTTGTTTATATGAAGTTATTATGACTCCCTGGTGACGTTTTACCTTGTCATGTCTGTCACCCTTACCACAGTTATCAGGTTTATATAAAGGCATTGGATCCCCCATGATGGGACTTACATTCATCAATGCAATAGTGTTTGGTGTCCAGGGAAACACTATGCGGCTGCTGGGACAAGACACTCCAACAAACCAGTTCCTTGCTGGTGCAGCAGCAGGTGCCATCCAGTGTGTCATCTGCTGCCCCATGGAGCTGGCCAAAACCCGCATGCAAATGCAGGGAACCGGAGAGAAGAGATCTTCTAAGAAGATGTACAAGAACTCCCTGGACTGCTTGTTGCGCATCTACAACCGGGAGGGTCTGTGGGGTGTAAACAGAGGGATGGTCACCACACTTATCCGTGAAACGCCAGGCTTCGGAGTGTACTTTTTGTCATATGATGTGCTGACACGCGGCCTGGGCTGTGAGCCCGACGACCGCTTCATGATCCCCAAGCTGCTGTTTGCTGGGGGCATGGCTGGCATCGCCTCCTGGATCTCCACCTACCCCGTGGATGTGATCAAATCACGGCTCCAAGCAGACGGGATTGGCGGAGTCCATCAGTACAGCAGCATCGCAGACTGCGTGCGACAGAGCATCAGGAGGGAAGGCTACATGGTGTTTACACGAGGCCTCACCTCCACACTGCTGCGAGCCTTCCCTGTAAATGCAACTACATTTGCTACCGTCACTCTCGTCCTCATGTACGCACGGGGGGTGGAGGAGGGACCTAAAGACTGCGAGCTGGCTCAGCCAAGCCACCACACACAGATACAGCAGCAGGCACAGCCTTCCAGCCTGTAACAGCATGGAGGGCTCATTCTCAACTTGGTCACTTTAAAAAAAAATGTACGAATAGACTAATTCAGCCCTGTTGATACCTTCTGACTCAGGTTCACTTTAGACTAACCATTCCCAGTTTTGAGTCAGAAAATTCCTGATTGTTAATATAAGCACTTGTTTTTACTTTCATGACAGAGAGAGGGGGGAGGAAGTAAAACCTATTTATTTTTGCTGTTATTTAACTTATGTGTTGTAAAGAGGATGATGTTACCTCTGATGAGATGCTTGAGGACAATTAGAGCAGCATTATTTGGGAAATTTGTGTAATGGTAGCTTTTATCCTCAGAAATATTTAATGTGAGACATTCAGACTGAGCCAAAAAACTGATGGCTGTGCTGGGGTGTATGCCGTGTAGACACTGGAGAGTCATATCTCTATTACCTACATTCTTGAAATGTGCAATGTATCACTATATTCCACTGACTTGAGTTTGTTTTTTTCTGCCTTATATCCAGAACTTTTATTCTTTTTAAGGAAGCTGAGGCACATGTTTGTACTTGAACCGTATCCTCTGAAGAGACAAGAGAGAACCAACGTAGCATGTGATAAGTGTGCACAACTTACCAGTTTGTTTGCTATCAAACCAAAAAACATTGCAGCTGTAATCTCAACATCAACGGTCTCTATAGTACGTCAGAATCCACTGCAGACAAAAACGATCCGTTCTGAAGAGCTCTTCAGAAATCAAATGGGAAATGTCTGAATTAATCGACACTGGATGTTTTGTTTGTTTGTTTTTGTGTCTTGTTTGTGTTTTTGATGTGTTCTACCAAACAATGTGAAAATTTTATTATTGTAACTGCTGTATTGAAGGCCTAGTCTAGGTGTGGACAATGTTTGATGTGACATTGTATTTGTATTATAATTATTTATTTAATACATTTCTATCCATTTTAAAGTTGTACCTGAGGTCAGGAGGAATTAATGTAAGGATCTCCTCTAAAAAAAATCTACAAACAGTCAAACGCAAGCGGACTGAATATAACAATGACTCAGCATTTATTTATTGGCCTTTTCCTTTACTGTAGAGGATGTTTTTAATACATTTGGACAGCTATGTTTGTTCAAGCTCTGGAAAATAAATGTGGCATGCTTTTGCAAAATGATGAAATGTTAAATGAAGACATATTTCTTCATGATTGAATGTTTGAAGAAAAAAATCTGCAAAACTGTCAATTAGTTAGTTAATTGCATGCCAGTCATTCTGTTTGGTGAAAATAAGGGGAAAACAAGAAAATCTAGTGTTTAATTGTTAAGTTACCCACATACTGTACCTCATCTGGACTGGAGCTGTAATCTAACTGCAGTCACTGTACTAGCTCAAAAATGTGGAAGTGTTGCTAATGAATGGGAGCTGTTTACTTTCTCTATGTGTGTCTAGTATCATATGAATATTTTTTGTATTTAACCTCAGTGTTTTGGTATAAACAAAACTTTTTTTCTTCAAGAAGCAAGCTAACATGTCTGTTCCTTTTAAAGCACTTAACTGTCAGAGCGACAATCTGCTTCCCTGAAAGTCTTTTCTGACATCTGTTTTTGAAGTTGTAAACTTAATGAATTAAACCACTCCCAGAAAGGCTGAGAAGTCATCCCAGCTGCACTAAAACCCCAAGTATATTGAATGTAACTGACCTGTATTTGATATACAGGCAAGGAGTTGGTGAATAGATTTTTTTGGGCTCATTGTTAAAATCTTTAGTGCTGCTTAAAAGAACTTTTGATTATAAATTCAACCTCTTTAACAGTGACTGTTATCTCTGACTATGAAATAGATTACATGAGAAATGCAGTGATTGACATTAGAAGTAAGTGTATGACAGATTTTGCTGATGTGGTAGATGCAATATGTACAGGATGTAAGTTTGAAAAAAATGTGAGGTTGTCTTGAAGTGTACTATATATGCATAAATAACATATTTTTTATTCTACAGTACTTATATAGTGTGATTCCGTGAGCGTCTGAGTTTGATGATATACCCAAGAGAATATATCTGAAAAAGGAGACATATTTTTCTCATGCAGGACCTATTTGTCTCTAAGGATCTGTATAAATGGAACTATAATAATAAAAAAAAAACGATTACCAGCTATTTGTGTCTTTGTCTGTAAGCATTTTTTGCTGGTCTGGAACATACTAGCATGTGTTATAGTGCCACAACGGAAAGACAATATTATTCCACAGTGTGAAAAATTAGTCATGTACAGAAAACATTGTTTTGTAAACAGGATTCAGTTCATCTTAAGGTACTTTACAATCAATTTAAGCCCAGGATGTGTCCACTCTGCAGTCATTGAGATGATCATCAACTTCTCAGTATAGCAAAGTATTCTGGAGTCAGATATGAGGCATGCACCAGGTAAAATATATCTAGAATTAAGCTGCTATTGTGAGCTGATGAAGATCAAACAAAGAAATGCATTTGCTGACATCTCCTTGCTTAATGTCTTATGAACTTTTATTTGATGTTTAAAATTTCCATGATGGATGCCATCACAAAAGAAGCACTTTTAAGAGATTGTAAATAGGTGCTGTAGATAACTAAGACCACATCTATCTATATAAATGGTGGGAGTTACCTGTTTTTATTTCTATTTTTGCCATTTTGGTTGATTTCAGAATAAAAACAGCACCCATAAATCAAGTGTACATAACTAAAGTAATGTAAATGCGAAACACTTTACTTTAGGGATTAGTTTGAACAACCTGAGAATTATTTTGGACTCTTCATGACACTGGAATAACTGGGAAAAATCCCAAACCAGACCATCAGACTGATCTCTCCTACCGAAACAGTGTTGGTGCCAGACCAAAGTCATCAACCCCGGTCAGAACCTGGCCTGATGTTGTTCGTCACAGAGGTGAATCCAGCAGGAAATTTAAAGCTCCAGCACTCACTCCACCACCTGAAGCCTCACTGCATAAAAAATATGATGTGTTGACTCATATTAAAATGAATGATGATGAATGTAATGCAAGGATCTATAAAAACTCAAGAAATAGCCCTAAATCTCAGCCCAGGGCTAACCAGACTAGAGAAGCTATCGGCGCCTCCACACAAAAACAAATAGACACAATTCTGATTGGGGACTCCATAACACAGCAAAGACGGAAAATCTAACACTTTTTGATACATCAGTCAGGGAACTGACAGAGATCTTGCCGACAATTCTGTCTTCACATCCAGATGGTATGAAGATTATTGTCCACACAGGGTCTTTTGATATTCTGAGGAGGAAAACTGGCTCTGAGATCCTGAAGAAAGACTTTTCTCTGCTGTTGGAGAGACTGTGTCAGTTTGGAGCACACCATGTTTACATTTCAGGACCCATCCCTACAGCGGGTAAAGGAATTGAACTTTTCAGTAGACTTCTTGGCCTGAACACATGGTTATCAAACGCATGTATCACCCATGGGATAAAGTTCATTGATAACTTCAATATCTTTTGGAACTGTAAGGAGCGATTCAGACCTGATGGTGTGCATCCAAATCTAACTGGATGCAGATTATTTGGTGCACACTTGCGTCATGCTGTTGGGACGGCAAACCCAAACATGAGTGTACAGATAAGAGCGAAGGACACAGCAGAGAAGCGATCAACTCCCAGCTCTCCCCCCTCACCAGACCCTCTTTTCCACATCACCCAAGGTCTTCAAAGGATGTCTCTATTCCGGTCTGAACTACAGCAACCATCTACCAAGAAATACAGGGCTCCCCCTCCTCCCCCTCCTCATCCTCCTCTTAGATAATCTGTCCTGGCAGAGCAGGGCACGGGAGCATGTGCAGGAGGTTCAGAGAGCAGCAGCAGAATTCACAACAAAGATAACATGCCATGATGCGTTCAGGGTCCTTGCTGTAGTTTTGCTACTACTGACAGCTGTTCTGAGATCAAGCCTGGACCCAGTAGGATTCCTGTGTTAGTTAGTAAAATAAGGAATCGAACAAGGTCAGTTTGTGGGGTGAATCAATCTAATCTGTTAACTGTACCTTGTATAACTCAGAATACAACAGAGACCAGAGTAAACTTCATAAAGCTGCTGTACTTAATGTTAGATCTCTGTCCAACAAGTCACTGTTAGTTAATGACTTCATCATTTCTCACAGTTTAGATTTTCTTTTTCTGACAGAAACATGGTTAACAGAAGACACAAGTGCTACAGTTCTTAATGAAACAGCACCCCCTCATTTTAGTTTTATGAATAAATGTCGAAAAGGGAGGAAAGGGGGAGGAGAAGCTGCCTTATTTAAAGATTCATTCCAGTTTAAAGAGATTTCATTTGCTGATTTTACTTCTTTTGAATATCTTAGTTTTATTTTAAGGGGCATTCCAAAAACCCTATCTCTAATCATCTACAGACGTCCAGGACACTGTGTAAATTTTATTGATGAATTTTCTGAATTATTGTCGGTTATCTCTACTGATTTTAACCATTTCATCTTAACTGGGGATTTTAACATTCACATAGATAACATGACGGATGGTAATGTCAAGGAATTTTGTTCCATATTGGACATGTTTGGTTTGTGGCAGCATATAAAAGAACCGACCCACATTCGAGGGCACATTCTGGACCTGGTTATTTCAAAGGGTGTTGATATTTCTTCTGTTGTGGTCACTGACTTGGCCTTGTCTGACCATTTTTGTATTTTGTTTGATTTACTGATCACTCAGAACGTCCAACCAACCTGCTCCTCAGTTAGGAAGAGGTACATTAATGAAAGAACAAGTGCTAAGTTTGTGGAGGCCATAGCTATGTTACCAACAACCAGTGCAGAGTCAGTTGATGAACTCCTGGATCATTTCAGTCTGAAAGTCTTGAATGTAATGGATGCTGTTGCACCGATAAGAATCAAGAGCACTTTGAGCAAACAGAAAACACCATGGAGAAACACCACTGTGGTTACCAGCCTACAAAGAGAATGCAGAAAAACTGAGCGGAAATGGCGGAAAAATAAACTTCAAATTCACTATGAGCTGTACAAACAAAGCCTGCGTAACTATAACAATGAGCTGTGCAAGGCCAGAGAGCTGCATTTATCTGCAATGATTAACAGGAATGTCAACAATTCTCACACTCTGTTTTCTATAATTGAAAAACTTACAAATCCTCCTATACAGATAAGATCAGAGCTCCTTTCCACTGAGAAATGCAACCAATTTGCCAACTTTTTTAGCCAAAAAATTAAAACAATTAGGCAAAATAATAATTCCACACAGTCAAACAAGAAAACTAGTCTGTGTCTAAAACCCGGAAATAATTCTGATACGTCCCAATTTAATATGGTCGATTTAAAAATCCTACAAGAAATAGTTTGGCATTTGAAATCAACAACATGCACTCTGGACATTTTACCATCTGACTTTTTAAAAACAGTTTTTACCTCAGTAGAAAGTGATCTCCTACTGATAGTTAACAGCTCACTGGCATCAGGCATTTTTCCCAAGTCACTAAAGATAGCTGCTATTAAGCCACTCCTAAAGAAAAGGACTCTAGACGCCTCTATAATGAACAACTATAGACCTGTCTCTAACCTCTCTTTTATTTCCAAGATTATTGAGAAAGTTGTATTTCACCAGCTTCATGGCTTTTTAAATGGAAGTGGAAATCTAGATAAATTTCAGTCCGGCTTCCGACCTCATCACAGCACTGAAACAGCTCTGGTCAAAGTGTTAAATGACATTAGGTTGAATACTGATTCTGGTCAAGTATCAGTCCTGGTTCTGTTGGATCTCAGTGCTGCGTTTGATACTGTAGATCACAGAATCCTGTTGCACAGGCTGGAAAACTGGGCTGGACTTTCTGGAGCGGTCCTTAACTGGTTCAGGTCCTATTTAGATGGCAGGAGTTATTTTGTTACGATTGGCAGCTATGAATCCGAGCAAGTGGCCATGACTTGTGGAGTCCCCCAGGGGTCAGTCCTTGGACCTCTTCTGTTCAACTTGTATATGCTCCCTTTGGGTCAAATATTACAGAACTATAGCATTAATTATCAAAGTTATGCAGATGATACACAACTTTATGTGTTTCTGTCACCAGATGACTGTAGTCCAATAGACTTATTGTGTCAGTGTCTGGAGCAAATAAACACCTGGAGGACTAAGAGATCTGAACACATCACACCAGTTTTGAAATCTTTACACTGACTTCCTGTCAGTCACAGAATAGATTTTAAAACCCTTCTGATTGTTTACAAATCACAGAATGGTTTAGGCCCAGAATACATCTGTGATATGTTCAGAGAATATAAACCTAGCAGAGCTCTTAGACCTAAAGACTCTGGTCAACTAGTCCAAACCAGAGTCCAGACTAAACATGGAGAAGCAGCATTTAGCTGTTATGCTGCAAACAAGTGGAACAAACTGCCAGTGGAGATTAAACTTTCACCAAATGTAGACATTTTTAAATCCAGGTTAAAAACATTTCTTTTCTCATGCGCCTATGCATGAAATCTGCATGCTAACTTTTTTTTTTTTATCTTATTTTGCTTTTAATCATTTTAATGTAATTTACTATTTTATTGTGATTATGCGTTGATGCCTTTTACTATTTCTAAATATCTGTAATGCCTTTGTTTTATGCAAAGCACTTTGAATTGTCCTGTACATGAAATGTGCTATACAAATAAACTGCCTTGCCTTGCCTAAATGATCTCTTCATTTTGAAGACAATCATAAAATATGCAAATTTGTGTCTAATAACTCATATCAACGAATTAGAGGTGCAGTAAGAGGAGACTACATTGTTCCTCTCTGAAAACGTGCTTTATGTGCTTATTTCCAGTAACAGCTGCAGGGAGTGGAGCTCTGTGTCTGTGAACTGGCCTCATGTAACATCTGGTTCATTAACAGTCATCAACATTTTGTGAATGTGTGCCCTGTGCTGACCTCATCACCATCTTCATATGTCATTAAAATACTGGATATTTCAATACTTTTTCCTCACTTATGGAATTTTTAACATCGTGGTTAATCGTATTTTAGACTGATTGAATCTGGCATTAGTATTTTGTATAAAATTTAGCTTCACTCTTGTTTGTATATGTGTGAGATTTTATCTTGTAATTTTGTTGCTGGTTTCGTCTTTTTTTTTTTAACCTTATCCAGGGACTGCAGATGGAAAAATAAACATTTTGCTAAATTTGGGACGGATATGTTTAAAAATTGTCACTGCCCTTGGAAAATATCTCATAAAAATATTAAATAGAATAAAAATTATTTAAGCTTGAAGAAAAAAAATATCTAGATCCGTGTTTGGAGCTGTTTTTGTTTTTTTTTTCTTTTCTTTTTTTGCTTGAAAACTATGAATTAAAAGGTCTAAACTCTTTTTTTTTTTTTTTTCTTTACATACACAACATACAACAAAACAAAACATTTCCTTTAATGTTCTTTGTACCAATCTGCAGCCCAAGCACCAGCATGGGCATCACAGACAGTATACAGTGAGTTTATACTCCCTCACATTTCCACAAGGTTTTTGCAAAATGCACCCATTCATGGATTTAGATTTAGATCTACTCCAAGGCTCCATGCAGGTGCAGTATATCTGGTTCTTCATGCACATGTTTCAGTGAGTTGAGGCCAGAGTCCCAGGTCTAGCTGTTTGTAGCTGCAACCCTGTCTTCCATAATCCCTTTCTTTTATCCTGTTTCATTCTGTGTCTGAAGGTCATCTCTCCTGACAGAACACAAAACATTTCTCACAGATTTCACCGTCTTTTTTTGAAAGCATAGCCAGCTGTCTTCCTAAAGAAGGACTGAATACAAACCAGCACTGTTGAAGGTTGCTCAGAGTCAGGCTCAGATTGTTTTTTATTTATTATTTCTTTAGAATGAAAAAAGAAGTATTGCAGCGATTTCCTCTCACTTGAGACTGTTTTTGATTTTCTCCTCTCAACCCCAAAATCCAGCATTTCTTTTTTCTTGTGGAAGGATCCCAGAGAAAAACAATCTCAGGTGTTTTAGTTTGTTTTCTCTAGACTAATATTAAACAGGGTCTACGGATAAAAGTAGTGCACATATACAAATCAATATAAAAATATTTGGGGATTGAGCGAGTTAAACTTCATTTCTTCTTTTTAAGCCATTCTTTGGAGATTTTCTGTATGTAGCATTAATATATAATGTTGACCTTCTTTGTTTGATTTAATGAAGAATGCATCATCTATGTCCATGAATGAAACTGTCCAGAGGCTGATGCAATATCATGGTATTTTATTTCAGTATCCCATAATTTTGGGCATATTTCACCTCTTATTTCTAAACATTGCATGTTTATACTGTGTTATTCTACAATGTCAAATGGCATTGACATTGTATATATATATATATATATATATATATATATATATATATATATATATATATATATATATATATTTATCTTGTCAACGTACATTTATTCCTTTTCTATGACTACTTTTTCTTTTTTCTGATCCTTCTTGGAGGCTCATTCTTGTGTACTGTTCAGCACTTTATATGCTTGGCAGTTTGTAATCTATGGAGCCCCCAAGGGGACACGAGGAGATTTTTTGTCTTTTACATGCCCTTGCAAAATTTTTGTATTCCCTCGCAATAAGTTTTACGCTACCTTGCAATACTTTGGCATACCTGCGCAGAAAGAGATGATCTGACAGACCCTGATTACACTGCTACATGAGCACACACAGCCTGTTAAAGCTGTTTCGTTCAGTTTCTTTAGATCCTTCTGGTCTCAGTGTCAAGTCGACATAACAGCACATAGACCTGACATTATGTCCACGTTGACAGAATAAGTATGTTGTTAAAAGATAGTGCTTTAAAGGATTAAGTACAAGTGCATATTGCTGCTGTACTGTTTTGGTTGATTGTGTTTAGACTATAAGTGAGATTCATATGGTTTATTAGTGTTTAAAAAAAACAAACAAAAAACTCCAATTTCAATTCATTTTCATGACTGTGAATTACAGATTACAGATGCAGACCAGAAACATATAAAGAAACTGAGGAAAATGGCTTTAACAGACTGTGCATGCTCTCTGACTCAGTTGTACTATGACCTCCAACATAGAGAGTTAGAAGAGGCAGAACATCTCCAATGTTTTTTTCACATAGACAGCATCTCAGTGTCAGGCATACTTCTGAGAATAACTGTTACCCTCTTGTGCATGTAAACTAAAAAATCCACTGACTTCGTTTTTATAAAGTAAATCAGATTGTAAGAGGTTATAAAAATATATTTTTAAAGATCCTTGGAAGCTATCTGGAATATGCTTACCTTTTGTGTAGCTAATCTGTTACTTTATACAAGCATGCATGAAATTTAAATTCTCACAACAAAATATCAACAATGTGTGCCGTTTCTAAGAGTATATTAGGTTTTAAAAACACATCTACACATCCAGATATGTTAATAAGGCCATTTTCCATCAGATATATTTTTCACATGAGCATAGAGTACATTGAAGTAAAAATAGGCTTCAAACTGTAGTTCTGTATCTGAATCTTTACTGGTTTAAAAGAGGACGAACCGTGCACTTAGACATCAACCAGTAAAGACTTTCCATGACAGCTGTTTAAGGATGTTGGCAAATGCAGGAAGTGACACTTTCTCTAAAAACTAAGCACGGCAGTAACAAAGCTCAGTTGCACCTTTATGCACATATGAGGATGGCCAGAACATTCCACACTGTGGTGGAGCTGCTGCTGTTTTCTTTTATCAGAACAGGTACAGTGACAGACAAATTAACACATTCCTTTTATTATTATAATTTTATCATTTTTGACACTGTTGGAAACCCTTTTTTTCTGCAGGAATAAATGGAGAAGATAGTCTGATACCCACATATAATATTAGATTTCAGCATGAAACAGCTGCCTGCTATTATCCATGGCATTTCGGCACACCTGAAAACAATGATTTCATAGCTATAGTTGCCAATGGGGAGATCCAGACTTCTCCACTGCTTAATGATGAGTCAAACTGGACTTTGTCTATGAAAAACCTCACAGAAGACAATGTAGGAAGCCATCGCTGCCATCAGAGTACAGGTGTCCTCTCTTCTTACAGTTAAAAATAACTGTGTTGGGTGATAATAAGAAAGCTGTAAAATAGGAAAAACTCAATGTCATGAACTCATTTTTTCTTCCTTTTAGCATCCAGGGCTGCAAGAAAGTTAATCTTTGTGCCAAGTAAAACGTCAACGCTTCAGTGTGTTTTCCTCACAAACACCCAGCAGCAACGATGCCACACTCGTCCACAACAAGAGATCAGTCTGATGTGGGTGGATGAAGATGGTGCACAGATAATGGAAGACTCCCAGCACCAGATACAGCAGCGGTCTTCTTGTGATGTCACCCTGATGTTAGCCCTTCAAAGACCGGTTAATAAGAAGTTTAGGTGCCAGGTGACTGTCAATGACCAAGTCCAGTCTTCAGCAGACATGTGGATCAGAGTTCCAGGTCCGGTGGTTTATGTTAACAACTAGTCTGCTATTGGGAAAATGAAAAAAAAAAGAAAAAAGAATGAATTATAACAATACCTATTTATTTTTTCAAAGGAAGAGAACGAGGCTTTTTTTTGGAACCGGAAACTGGAAATCAAGGTACAGTGGTGTTCCTTTTCACTTGTAAAAAATAAGGCTTGAGCTGCATTTGAAAAATATCAATCCTGCTAATATTATTCAACCTGTTTTAGTGCATCTGCTGGTTTATTGAAGGAACACACATTTTCTTTTATTAGTTATAGATTTAGAGAACAGGTTTCTGCCATTCACAATACAACTTCTCCATATTTATTGCCTAGAATTTTCTGTTTCCAGGTCACAGCCGGGACATGGTTGGGGCTGCTGTGGGTGTTGTGGGATGTGTAGTGTTGACAGCTCTGATTGCAGCATTTGCCATAAACAGAAAAAGAGTGAGTAAGTTCTCCTAAACTTCCCTTAAGTTACAGGCAGGTTCTTTTGAAATGACCACTATGGAGAAATGTCACATGTTCCTATGTACACAGCATGTACGCATGCACATATCACCTTGCATAACTGTAGTTTGTGGTCTTTAAAGTTCACTTGCTGTGCTGTTTTAACTGTTCACCGCATAGTGGAAATTATTTTGTTCCTTATGCAACCTGGCTACAATCTTACAGGAAAAACTTGAGAAATCTGTACTAGTCTGAAAGGCACTGAACATTTAGCTACATTTATTGCTATAGTTGCCTTCACTGACTTTTTGTTTCAGACCGCCAGCTGCCAGATGAGTCATGTAACACAATCAGTTTCAATCATGTAAGTCTTAGAAGAACAAATAAAGCAAAAAAAAAATCTTATCTGAGTAACTTTTGATCAAACTGACAACTCATGTGTGTATATATCTGTGCAGGTTGTGAATACAGATGATGTGGTCTATGCTGACATCGTTCTCCCTGTTGGCTCTGATGCAGTTCGGGTCCAGGAGTGTGAGGACACAGAATATGCCTGTGTCAGATTCGAATAATGTAAATTACATGCTTTGCCAACTGTGCTACCCCCATCCACTGAATACTGTGAAATTTGTAGTGAAGTTGACAGTTAAAGTCCCAAAATTGCTTGAAAAGTGTTTTGATCTTGGCATTAAAGAGCTGCAAGAATGTATTGCATGATAGGAATAAGATTTTTTCTTAAACTAAAGCTTACCTGTGTGCTTTTATGCATGTGTATCTTTAATCATCTGTTGCCTGTGTTTATTATAATTTTCGTTGATTAATTGTAAAATAAATTAAACTTTTAAGTGGCTGTTGAAGAAGAAAGAATACGTCAGTGAAAAGATTGCTGTTTCGGGCCAAATAAAGGTTCACTCTATCACAGGTGGCTGGTTCAGATTTTTATTGTACAGGCTCATGAGCATTAATTCTCTTCAAAATTTGGGTGCAATAATAACGTTTGCTTACACATTGACTTAAACCTCGAATATTATCCTTTCTAATTGTAATGATGACAGAAACATGACAAATTTCTTGCAAGATTATTTCAAAACTAAAAAAAAAAAAAACATTAAATGTAGATTATAAGTTTTTATTTGAAAACATATGTCTTTCAAAGTAAAAGCTTCTGCTATTTTTCCTGCATCCCCTGAAAGCACAACATCAAAGCCAACAGTACAATGATACTTCCCTTGTAAAATCAACCCACCAGTAATTAAACAGATATGGAGAACTTAATAAATCTAATCTGACAGCTGTGTTAGTAAATCATGGAGCCTACTACTGAAATCTGTTCTGTAAATTAGTTGCAAACCAGGTGGAGGAACTTGACTATAGTGATTAAAAGCAGCATTTCTGCAAAACCAGACACACATTGCTAAAAGAACACTAGATACAAACACACACGCCCACACAACATAACATTAAAACTACAACTAAAAAAGAAAAAACAGTAGTCAGTCTAGTGGTGGATTTTAAGGTATTTCTAGGCTGCAAAGTATTTTCTGCAGATGATGAAGTGCACAAATGTAATTTGGTGAAAATATGCAGCTACATGCAGCATTTGTATTGTGCACAAAAAAAAATCAGCTTTTGCAAACATGCTAAATCAAATTTTAAATGTGAAGTACCCTACAAACTTCCATTCTCATCTCTCTTTATTTCCCTTTGCTTACACACACCTGCATACACAAACACACACACACACGCACACACACACAGCAGGTAAGAGACTGCCGGAGCCGGTCCCAGTGTTGCCCTATTTGCATTTTAAATGCTTACAGCAAGCCCACTACTGTGTTCACAGTGCAGTGCAGCACAGCTAATCTACACACCTAAGATGTGAGATTGGGTTTAAACAAGAGTCTGCGGGGGTTGAGGAGATGGTGAAGACACAAACATTTGACAAGAAAGGGTGAGGGGAATACAGTCGAGTCTGAGAAGTTAAGAGGCCTCACTGTGTACAAACAGGTAAAGGTTAGAAAATGAATACTTGAATTTACATTCAGAACATGTGAATGTGCAGTTAAAAGTCATCCAAGTGAAGATGGGGATAAACTGAAATGTGAAACAGAAGCCAGAAAATGGGAAACATGTTGCAGGAATTTGTTGAAATAAGGCAACATTGAATGGAAATACAAAATTTTGTTGTTTTCACTCTGAGCTTTTTGAAGAAGATTCCATAGCTTTTTTGAATGATGTTGCTTTTTGTTCTGTTCTCTATCAAGATTATCCCATGCTACTTCAATAATGTTAATATCTGAGGTCTGGGGAAGATTCATCTGTTCATAAGACTTGTTGCTACGGATTTTCAGTCCAACTCTTGTGCTATTTAGCATTCTTCCATCATTTTTTCCTCCATTTTTCTGTTCATTAAGTATTTCTTCTTGACAGCCACCCTTCCACAGAGGCCACTTCTGAGGAGCCTGCAGCGAGCAGTAAATGGATCAGCTGAAGACAAGGCATCAGCCTGAAAACAAATTAAAATGCAGTCACTGGACCACTTCTAAAGATTGGAATATCTGACTTTTGTACAGTTTGATATATCTAAATTTGATCACATCCTAAGAAATAATGCTGTGCTGTCTATCAGGTGTGTGTCTAATTGGCATTGTCTTTATTTGTCAGATATGCAAACCTATTCTTTTTAACCCTCCTCCCACACTCACACATTGTCCAAATAGCTGATAAGATTTCAGCCAAAGCCTTGAACCCCAGTGAACTCAGGCACCAGCTTGTCTGCTGAGGACATGGAGAGGACCAGTGGGGGCCAAATGCTCCCATCCCCAAGTGTGTAAATGTGGGTCTCAGAGGTGTAGAGTTGGGGTCTACAGTAAGACTTGTGGGGGGTTGGCGGTCAGTTGCTGGGATTGTTGTGCGTGTGTGGAACAAAAGGCCTTGATTACTGAAATCCTGCAAAAGGCAGAAGAGGAGGTGTTAAAAGTGATTCAGTGGAGAAACAATCTGAGCAGGAGCTCAGGGGTCTTCCTCTACTCTCATAAAACTAATGTCCACACCCTGTCTACACATTTACTCTAATCAACAAACTTTTAAGCCAGGAATAAAGACTGAGGACAATGCTAAATTGTGATACCTATGATATTTTTTTTTTTTTTTTTTTTTTTTTTTTGAAGATGATAAATGACTTTTTTCACTCTTTGTATGTAAATATACAGTTTGCAATGAAAAAATTCCAATAAAGTACAAGAAACAAATAAAACAAATGTCAAACACGTCTTTCGGTATTTACTGGACATGGAAAAGCTTCATGTGGACCAGGCCTGCATCTGAAACTAATAACCTTGGAAATGAACAGTTGGCTTTGACAAAGAAGAGCAAAAAAACAAAAACAAAAAAAAAAAAAAAAACGTGTTGATCAAACCTACAAAGCACCGATACCTGTCGCCTCCTCCTCCTCCTGCGGGGAGGGCTACCTCTGTGGCCTCTGACACTTTGGCTTTTGTTAACACTTCACATTGAAATTGACCCTGGCTCGATGTGAAGGGAGTGATGATGAGGAGGAGGAGGGCAGAGGGAGGTGTTTCACAGTGCGGAGAAAAAAAAAAAAAAAAAAAAAAGAGCGGATCGGCGATTGACAATTTCCTGATGGGAGGTGCCGCTTATCATTCCCCCAAATCTCCCCTGCTCACCGCAGGACACTCTGGAGCTGCACGCTCGCAATGGACTGAAACTCTCTGTGTGGATTTAATACTTAACCGGTGAAACCTTCCGCTGCGACTGCGTGACTTTCTTTGAGACTCATGTTAGTCTCTGGACGTCCAGGTAAGTAATTAGTAACTCTAATTTCTTGGTTTAGCGCCGTGAATGACGCGGAGTTAATTTGATCTAGAACGGCGTTGTATGCTCTCTTAAAATAAATAAATAAAAATAGGAATTATTATTCCAGACATGACCATCCTGTGATCTGAATTAGTTTCACTGTATTTAAAGCTCTAAGTTGCCTTTTCCTGCTCAAAAGTGTGAGGTAACTGTTTATTTAGTGCTGTGGCAACAAGCCATGCACAAATTTCTTCTTTGAAACATTAAGTATGCAAAAATGAACTACTTTCTCTTCTTCTTTAGCCTTAATGAGGCCTGCAGGTATGATTCCAAGGAGTGAGACTGTTCTGTCTTTCCTGCGAGAGCTCCAGGAGGCCACAGAGACTTCTGGCCTGGATGCTGTGACCAGGGTGGCCCAGGAGGTTGAGCAGGTCCTCTCTCCATTCCAGCTTCCCAAAACCCCCTGTCAGGATATCCCAAGGTGGGCAGGTGTGGACGACACAGCTCGTGGGTTATACCCAGCTGATGCACCCGGGGGTCTCCTGCCGCTGAAGTGTAATGGAGAAGGCAACTTGCTGTTTGATGCTGTTAGCATGCTGCTTGTGGGTAACACTGGACTTAGCTTGGAGCTACAGGTTAGAAGAATGTGTTCTAGAGAACTTAAAGTAAACACTGTTGTGCTGTTGATCAGTTTTAGTGACTATTTGATGATTAACACTGGTTCTGTTCTGCCCCTCGCAGGTACGAACTGTAGTGGAAATGGTGCTGTGGAAGAGGTATTACTTGTCTGGGATGATAGATTCAAAAATGATGCTCCAGGCTGTTCGCTTCAGTTTGTGTGCAGAAGAGTCTGAAGACATGCTCAACCTGCCTATAACAGTCTTGGAGGCCATCTTTGATGCAGACGTGAAAGCTTCCTGCTTCCCCGGCTCCTATGCTAACATGTGGCATCTGTATGCTCTGTCATCAGTTCTTCAGTTCAACATCTACTCCATCTACCCCATGTTCAACCTCAAGATCAGACCTTATTTCAACCGACTCATACGCCCCAGGAAGTGGCCTGAAGATTCGCAGCCGCAAACCATACACATAATGTGGTCTGGCGAGCTTCTGTCTGAGTCGTTCAGGCCAAATTATTTTGTTGGGTTTGTTCCGAGAAGTGCGCCCATGATTGGAAGCCCTGAAAGCGGGCAGAGCATGTTGCAACTCAAAAGCCAAGAACACCAGGATGCACATCTTTCTTACCCAAGTCTGAAGGACAAGTACAACATCACCAAGAGGACCTTCTACCGATGGAAGAGGCAGACACAGGAGCACTGCAAAAAGTCTGCTGCTAGATATGAGGCTAAGTATTTCCTACAGGCTTGCTACTTGGAAGGCAAGCTAATTCCTTTGCACCAGTTTAAAGAGTTTTTTCCAGAGATCTCCAGGTCATCGTACTATAACTGGAAGCATGAGCTCTTGAAATCTGGAGGAAACCTCTCTACCTCATCTTCAACTGGAGAGATTAGTCCCGGAGAGAGCACAGAGCAGGAAGCTTGGTCATCACCGGAAGCAAAGCAGTATGAGTCAGACCAGCATGACAGCGTGGCCAGCATGTTCGGCCTCAGCCTCGGCAGGCTGGATGTGGAGCGGGCTCAGAATGTAGCACATATGCAGGAAGCTAAGCGCTGTCTGCAGCAATGCGTTGCCATGAACACCTCCTTCCCTTTCAGGATCTTCAAGAGGAATTTTCCAGGAATCTCTAGATCAACCTACTACAACTGGAGGAGAGAAGCCATGTTCATTAATAGGGGCTACAAAGGCAATCTTGTCAGCAGCGAGGACAGCTCAGATGCTGATAAGAGTGAAAGCCCAAAGAGCCAGTCAGTGTTGTCCAGCATTAAACCTCCCTTTGGATCCAGGCCCAGGATCTACAGACAAACACACAAAAGCTTCAGGGTGGCTTACATGAGTAAAAAGCAACTTAGAGAAGCTGCAAAGTTGCATGTCCAGAAATCCAGATGGTCCTTGACAAAGTTCAAGCTCAAGTTCCCATCCATGTCTTCTTGTCTTTATTGGCTGTGGCGGAGCAGCCAGAACCACAAGATGAAGAAGAAGAAGATGATGATCAACCAGAGTGCAGAGCTCAAAGTCCCAGAGAGTCTGGAGAGCACAGCTGCAGAAAATCAGACAACGGAGACTCCGAAAGAGCTCCCACTGATCAACATCCCTAATTATCTGGAAAGTTCCACTATGCCCTCTTTTGATGCGCCACAGCCAAAGCACACATTTCACAGAAAGGTGGCCCCCATAGATAAGCAGGTGTTTGCCATGGATGTTGTAGCTTTGGCCAACTTCAAGGCCAAGGCCAAGCTCTTCCTGCAGCAACGCTTTGAAGAGAAATCCTTCCCTACATTCAAAGAATTCCGGTCTTACTTCCCGTTCACTGCACGCTCAACGTACTACATGTGGAAGCGAGCTTTGCATCACGGAGTGTCACTGGTTCATGGATAAATGTGCAAAGCTGCAATCCCACTAAAAATGGGAGCAAAATGAGAGCAAGCTGTAGAACCTGCTGACCCCAAAAACGTCACCTTCATGCTACTGCGTTATATAAACTACCTCCTTGTTGTTAACTTTATGCTCTAAGAGATTAAGAACATTGGTTTAGCATCTAAATGCATTGTGTCCTTCCTCTTCCCCACCACCTCAGATCATTCCTCCCTCCTGGACATTTGCACATGTGTGAAAAGAAACTACACTGTGGGTGTGTTTAAACCCTGCATGTTGCCCTCCAGGCAAAAGGCAGTTCAAAGCTGTTGTTTTGTGCCATTTTGTTTGAAGCTTTTTCTTCTGCATTCGTTTTAATCCATTTTTTCACATAGGGCCTTCATTTTTTTTGTGTGTGTGTGTAGGTGTAAAAGCATGCACATCTGCCTTCTGTTGCATGTAATAACTGACTTGTGAGGTCTTTTGTAGTTTAAAGATGTTTTTTTGTTTTCTATTATTATTTCTTTGAATGTAAAGAACAGCTTACATTAGTTTTCTGAGATCAGTCTTTTTTCCTTTGCTCAAACATCTCTTGCAAACAAAGGTCCAGTCCTGTTGTGTATTTCTTTGATTATCCAACTCTGGGATTCACTTGGTGCACTGAAGTTAGGTGGTTATAGAAACGTTTTGGTATTTTAAAATGCCCCTTTCTTTTTAAAAACATGATGAAACTGAGTTTTGTCACACTAAAATTGCACTGAAATGCTTCCCATTATACTGTTGAATGTATTTTCTTAGCTGTTATGCACAGTTTGATTTACTTCCTGACAATTTTCTTTTAAGAAATAACTTGAGGTGAATATAGATGATTTTTTTTATTCTTCTGCATTTCAAAACTACCTATTTCCCTAAAATATTGGGGAAAATAAGCCTTTATGAGCCACTTTGGTGTACTGTACTTTACATGCACAGATGTATTTTGCAGACATGCCAATTTAAAAGTTATAGATTCATTTTTTTTTTACATTTGTACTCCATATATTTATTTTTTGTTTTTCTTGTTTCACAGCATATAAAAAAATGACTGGCAGTGGTTTAATAAATCTGTTCATGACTGCATATCAATAAAATAGCTGCCTGCATCAATACTGGATTTTATGTTTTTATTCATGCAATTTCGTTTATGCAATTTTGTTGCTTCGTAATGTACATAGCTCAAGAAAACCTAGTCCACTAAAACAAATTCAACACCTTTAATGCTCCTAAATTTTTTACTTTTGTTCAGTCTTGTCTAAGCAGATTTAATCTTGCGCTGTGTATTCATTTAAGTACCTGATGGAATAAAAACATGAAATTGCTCATTTTAGTGACCAAGGTCTAAACTATTATACCCAAGATGCACAAGGCCCAATCAGATGAGTGAATGTGAAAAAATTGCAAGCTGTGCAAAAGATAATCAAAAATGAAGGAAGAAAAATCTCTTTGTGTGACCACAGAGAAGCAGGTTCAAACAAGCCAGTGGTGAAAGAATAGCAGTGAGCTTTGAGGGTGGTTTTGTGGTTTTTGCTCACTGCCTCTTCTCTGTTCAGCTATTGTGCTTATGCTAATGGTCAACAGTGTAGGAGAAAGGGGGAAGGGGTTAATTGTATGTATGCATGGGGACAGAGGTGTTTGAGATAAGGCCAAGAACATCTATGAGTTTTCGGGGGGAGGCTGAGGCAAAGAAAGGAAGAAGGGGGAGGAAGAATCTGAACTTTTTTTTCTCTTAATAAACAGTTAAAACCACTGTGTTGTTTAAATGGGATGTCTTTTTTTAATATTTTATTTACTATAATGTGAAATCCGCACAGAAAATTATGCAGAGAAACAGAAGTTTACAGATCAGCAAGTCAATCTTGATTTTCTACTTGTTCTTGTTTTATAGAAAATATTTAAATTCAATAGACAGTTTTGAGACTTAATCATGAGATACATCTCCTTTGTTTTGATCTTGCTGTGGGTGTTTGTTTAGACAGCATCTCTTCCCGTCACCTTTGCTGTCTGTAGAAAAGGCGTAAACAGATCTTCACATGAAAAGGGAACGCAATATAAAAGAGTAGATGTTTTCTCTCCAGTTTGATCAAATGAACACAAACGTCTCATTTTTTAACAGAATCTGAATTTTAGTCAAACTTTCTTCTTGGTTCTAAAAAACAGGAGTCAACACCATTCAGTGGCTGGAGCTAATAGTGATGCTTGTTACCTCAATTTAATAAACACAGATATTCGAAAAGTTTATCATTGTTCATCAGTGTTGTAGAATCTCAGAGGTAACCCGCCTTGGCAAAGGAAAATATTTAATGGAGTCTTTAGTCGGCCTCTTTGCCCGTGGGCCTGTTTGCCATCTCCATCTTCATTACTGAATGATGGAAGAAAATCTCACTGGCATTGAGCTACCCTACAATGTTTATCTCAAAAATAGCATGGAAATAATGAGGGTTGGCAGGTGGGAGCTGAAGTCTTCAAGGATTAGCATACTGTGGTTGCTTCAAAAAGTCAAAGCGATAAAGACGAGAGGCATCTCAAGGATGCCAATTTTCCTTCGTAAACAAAACAGACCTTCGAGACTCTTACCGCTCTCAGTTTGCTGCCAATTACAGTCTTACAGGAGCAGTGATATGAAGTGAAAAGATGTGGCTGTGGAGTAGTTAAAGTGAGGAAGAGAAGAGGTGGACAAACGAAAGCAGCTCTGACTGGAACTTAAGAAATCAAACAACATTATCACATTTAAAATGAGCCACATTAAACAGGGCAAATATGGCTTTCATTTATAAATGCATTCAGTTTAAGGAGCAGTGACTACAAAGAAAAAAAATGCAGTAAATCAGTTTGTCCACTAGGTGGCAGTGATTTCCTTTTTTATAGGGTAGTTTCTGTAGTTGTAGCTGTTCAGGCACACACATATACAAGCAGACACACACTTTTGTTTGGACATAAAATCAATGTTACTGCTCAGCTCAGAGTACTCAGTGCAGATTTCTCATGTGATAAGTCCATTAATAAACATAATCCCACATTGCAGCCAGGTAATGCCAAAGACAGACAAGGTCTGGGAAGCAAACTGCTGCCAGATGAAGCAGTGCAGGAAAAAAGAAGGTTAGCAGAGTTAGGGATTGTTTTAAGTACATAGTTGATTTTTTTTTGTTTTTCCATATAACTTGCACACATTCCTCCAGAAGTAAATCAATGGGAGTAGCACCTTTATGTTAGTTACATAGATGATCATGGGTTAAAAGAGCATCCAGGAGAAAGATTCTTATGCTCCATAAAATCAGCTAGATGTTGTTGTTATCCAGGAAACAAAGAGGCCTCTGTTTTCACGTCTGTGCTATTTCTCTGTCTGGTTATTTGAGCTGATGCAGCATCTTAGCCTAAATCATGTGTATGTAAATCAGTGGCAAGCCTCATTGATGTGCAGCACTTTGGGTAACAAAATATTGTTTTAAATGCATTTAGACACCATTTTTCAAGTCTTGTTTACGATTCAAAAGACATCCCATTTCACATGCACCAGGGAGGGGAAAAGCCAATCATCAAGGGCTGCAGTCCTGCAGGTTTTGGATGTTTCTCACTGCAGCACACCTGAATCGGATTAATGGATCATCATGCTTGGGCAGAACTAAAACCTAAAACCTGCAGGACTGCAGCTCTCCAGGACCGGGTTACCCATCCCTGACATACACCCTCTCAAACTACATTTTTGCCTGTTCTTCAGTATTGTGCAAAAAATCTTGAGACATTTATTTCTATATATTGTAGGGAAACAGGAAATAAGTGCAGCAATTCATGGAAACTTGAAAACATAAATGAGCAGCATATGAGGCAAAAACCAAGTTAGCTTTAAAGTTAATATTTGGTGTAAACACTTTAATTCACGACAGCCTGAACTGGCTTTCTTATCATTTCTGTAGATTTTTTTGCATGACTTCCAAAAGCTTTTCTTTGGATGTTGGATGCCTTTTGCTCTGTTTTTTTTTATCAGGATGATCCCACACTGATTCAATAATGTTTAGGTCTGGACTCATCACTCCATCAGACCTGCTACCTCTGATTTTCAGACCAGGTCTTGCATCATATGGCACACCTCAGTCTTTCCCTCTTTCCCTAAAACAGCTTCTTGACCACCATCCTTCCTCAGATAACATTTCTAATGAACAATAGATGGATCAACTGACGGGTTAGATGCATCTAACTTTATCTTTTTATCAGGCCTGCTGAGAGTTTTTTTTAACTATTAATAGCAAAAATGCTATTTTATGTCTATGAAAATGTGTTGTCTTTATTGTAGATAAATCTGAAGTCATGAGAACGAAGGATGTGTCTGGTGACAGGTGAGAAACAAAGCGCCTTGAAGATACAATTTAATGTGGAATTATTGCTCAACACTACTTTAAAAGAGTACAAGAAGATATTTTTGCTTGGGAAAAAAATAAAAAAAAAAAGAGTACTGTATTTCTTCCTTATATTGCGCCATCTATATATGTTCTGCCTCTAGCTGTTTTCATTTAATCGCTCACATGAACCAAGACTCCCAGTTGTTGTTGTTTTTCCCAGAAAGGATCCATCGTTAGAAATAATGTCTGTATTTTGCAGTTTGTACAGCTTAATGTGATTCATCATGATGTGAAACCCAGAACACAACATCTGCTCTTTAAGAAAATGAATATAATAATAATAAAAAACATGCATCTTTGAATTAAGAAAGAAACCAAAAAAGGTTCTCCTGAGTTCAAACACGGGACTGCACAGAGGGTCCGTGTGGCTCTGCATCGGACTTACAAAGAGGCTTATGCGAATACATTTCTGTGAAGGTGTATGTGAAATTGTGATTTCAGTCTAGGAGACATGAAGCATTTGTGAAATTTCCATGAGTAATGTGCCATTTTCATCCTTAATTATGCAGGATGTTGTTCCTGAGCATGCTCACATCCTGAGGGCACGGAGAGCAGGAATTTGTTGATGCAAACCTGAGGAGGAAAGCATTAGTTAATTCAGTATGAATATTATTTGCATTGTGCTGCCTCATGTGGTGGTTATAATTAATTCTCTCTAACATTTATCATTGTGATGTATTCAGGCATGTGGTTGCATTCAGTCCCTCCTTTTTCATGTCTAAACAAACACATTAGAGCTACTGACAGACTTCAGTCAGGTTAATCAATGAGTGACTCACTCTCTCTTTCACAGCCTTTGTTTGAACAAAATCGATTATTCTGGGATGCTTTTTTTTTTGCTAATGAAGACAGAAAGAAACATAAAAAAATTGTGTCATGGATGGACATGAGAGATTCCAGTTTCTGCTACACAGAGTTAGGTCTGAAACAAGGCCAAAGTTCTGTGGTTGTGTAATCCCTTGTGTTTGCTTGTGGCTTTCTACCACCTGTTCAGTTTTGACTCAACATAAGCTGATGAAAGTAAGACTCTTGATCCTTCAATGCAACTTCCAATACCAAGTTTATCCACCTCTGTGTTCAGCCATCCATGTCAGGTATTACCTAAGGCGTTTCTTTCAGGGGGGAAAAAGTTGAACTCTGGGATTTTAATTTACTTTACTGCTTTGAGTTTCAAATTTTCAATGTTTCTGTATGGACATAACCTAAAACATCACATTTTCACACAATTTCAGGGTAAGAAGTCAAACAAATAAGTAAAAAAATCTAATACTTTACAATTTATTTAACATAGGAAGAGATTCAATAAGACCAATCTGAGTGGAAAAAGAAGATAGATTAGAGTTAGGTGGTTTGGATGAGTGGGAGATGTTAGAGCTGCACAAACATGGGTAAAACTATGAGAAAAGTTAATGATTCAACATAAACTACATCCATAATTTACTAGTACAACATTTTTGCAAAAAATAGTCAAATCTGGAAACACTTCAGACCTTAACTTCGCAAAAACTGACCTCAGTAAAGAAAAGCAGCACCAGTATTTACTATTTATCACTTTCCTGTAGGTTTTTGTTCTTTTTTTTTGCTGGAGGGACTGCAGACAAAGTCCTTTTTCATGTCCTTTTCATCTCTTGTTGTTTTCAGTGAAGACTGGACACAACAGTAAATCACATCCCATAGTTGAACAAAGTGGTATTACATTAAATGTGGGCTTTTTCTCAGCTGTATACCTGACCTGCAAAGTACAAGAGTGATTGTATTTAACATTATATGTATTGTTGTTGTTTAAAGTGTTTTTTTTTATGTAGAACATCTTTATCTGAACATGATAATAGCAAAACCCTTTAGGGCAATAACAGACAGTTAAATGGTGCTCAAAATGTTTTTGATTTGATCAACAACAGAAATAAAAACACATCTACAAAAAGGTCATGGGTCTATTAGTAGCCATGAACAGTGAAACAATGAGTGTGATGCATAAACAAAGGATTGTGATTAGTGACTAATGTGCTGACTAATTTTGATTAAGTGTCACTAAAGCAGATTGACAGGATAGGCAGAAAAACATTAGCTACGGTGACCTGATGTATATAATAGTGCTAAGATGATGCATAAACTTAAAGGGTTAATTATGTCATTGTTCCTGTGACAAGAACATATGGCCTGTGCATGATTTCCCACAATAGTCAGTGTTTATGTGTCTGCATGGGTGTGGGCTGAAGGCTTGATAACCTTCCTTATCAAAATGATGGTGCAACCATCCTGCATGTCCTCTGCCAATGCTCTTATTTAATTCCCTTGCTATTAACCTCAGCCTTGCAAGAGGAACCTACTGTAATGACCATGTGAGTGCTATTGAGAGCTAGGTGGGTGTAAGCACAGCTGTTGGTTCCCTAATGGCTAATGGCCGGGGTTGTGATTAGAAGCAGTGCGACACTGAACCATGAACTCGTTTAAACACAAGCTATTGTCTGCAAAATGAGACGATAAGAGCTAATTGCCAGATTTTGTTTCAGCATAAGAAAAGGCCAGTGATATACAGGGGAATAACTGAGAAGGGAGGTCAGGAAATTAGACTTTGGTTAATAATTGCCTGTGTGCTGTAGTAACTTTGAGCTAGCACATTCTGTATTCTTCTGACAGCACTGTTTTATCTTCAGGTGTCTACATAACTTTGCTTGCTAAGATAACTTGTTAGGCAGTGTGACAATTCAAGACATATTTAGATACACGGGATGTGATACAATGTCCTTGTGTCCTTTATGAAGTGATGTTCAACTTTAGCACACATTAGAAATAGTCGAGAGTATCTTTTATCACAACTCTAATATACAGTATGTAATGGTGAGATGGTAAATCTTTATAAAAAATATTATAGCAGTATTTGCTGAAATTAAACTGACTTGTCTAAGTTGTGGCCAAATTGTTGTTAAAAGTCTTGTCTATCTTTGTTTTTTTTTTGTTTTTGGCTACCTGTATAAGAAAGGACTTGTCTGAACATCTGTACTTAATCTATGCTCTATAACAGGGATCTCAACCTCCAGTCCAGGGTGGGGAAACTGTCCTGCAGGTTTTAGGTGCTCCTATGCCCCAGCACCTGATTAAAAAGAAATGGATCCAACAGCTTATTGTCAGGTTCTTCACACGACTCCTTCATTTCAGGTGTGTTAAAGCAGGAAAAACAGCTACAACCTGCACAACAGTAGACATCAAGGAGTTTGAGTTTCCTCCTTCCTGCAGGTGCTCCCAATGATTCTCTGCTTTGTTTTCATACAGAGGCCAAATGTTTTTTTTGCCAAGTTTCTTTACAAATGAAACAGCTGGTTGTCCAACATTTGCCCAACAAATCTTCCTCCTTATAAAAGTTAAATCAATAAAGCATGTTCTACATTACGGCTTATTCTGAACCATGTAAACACAAACTAGATGGTTAAAGCAACACCCTTGCTTACTGGGAGGTTGTGTTCTGTATACTTCCAGGTTCAGCTCACAACAGTCTGTGCAGCATTGATTTTAAATCAGAACAATTGTACTGTTACAGTATGGACACTTTTACATTTCATTAATGTGGATATTTTAATTTGGCTGAAAAACCTTCAGTTACAAGATTTGCATTACATTATATGGGAGCCTGTATGTTGAAGAAATTACAGCTTAAACTTTAAAATCATGTTTTAGTTTGTATCTGTTTGTATTTATACCCCTTTAACTTATGTCGTTTGATCCAGATTTGATATGAAATGTGAAATAATCAGACATATTAGACTTTTTTAAACACATGAAAGAAATGATTAGCTCTGAGGAACACATCTTATTAATGAAATTAACAACTGGTTTGGGTCTAATTTAAGCTTGACACAATATTATTATAAGATTTTGCTGCTTGAAAACGAAGTTTATCGTGAAATAGCCCATTTTTGTCTCTTATCTTAAGGAAAGATTCAGTTGTCAAATCCGGAAACAAGAAGGATAAATTGGATCTCAGCTATTAGCTGAGTACACATAAACACACACACACACACACACACACACACACACACACACACACACACACACACACACACACACACACACACACACACACACACACACACACACACACACAAACATACACACACACACACACACACAACACTGACATTGCTGAAATTCTGCAGCAACATTTAAGCAAATTAAAATATTCTGAAAACTCTGCTCAAGTGGATTTAATCACACCATCCCTTGTGTCAGTTTAACTCCTTTGCTTGAATCGCATCTGTTCCTTTTACTCGTCTTTAGTTTTATTGCACAAGCCTCACTCAGAGTGCTTTGGGGGTGTAATAATTAAAGAAATTTGCAGACCTAAGATCTTAGATGTGCTCAAGGAAAACACATTTCACCTAAAAACAAAGTGTTTTTACAGAACTAGTCTGGGAAGATTTTCAGTTCCCCAGAGACTCATCTGAAGCTGTGAGTGTGAAGATTTCTTTAGTAGATTTTACATACATACACACACATACAGGGTCATGGATTATTTATGGTCACAAAAAGGGTTATTTTATATTGCTTGAATAATAATCCATAATCAGTTGACAACCTATTTCACAAACTAACTGATCCATGAATATTACAAGACCATCAAAGTCTTATAAAAGTCTTATAAATAAGACAAGATGCAGGACATGTGTATTGTGTAATTACACTTATTCTAAAAATAATAATAATAAAACACACATGGTTTGTTTTTTTATATTGTGCTTAAGTCTTTATTTTTTTTCTAGAATATTTTCAATTAATCTGCAATCTCATATTAAATTAATGAAGCTTCATGGCTCCCTTAATTCCCCCATAAGGGTCCCCTATATTCTTTGTTTTCTAATTTGGTTATTGCTGAATTAAATATTAATGCTGGATCTGACAGGAGTGACAAAGGAGAAGAAATGAGAGGGCGAAGATATGACAAAGTAGACAAAGACAAAGAAAATACTATCAACAAATGTGCAGTTCAAACCGGCTGATAAAGCTGTTAAGAAACAAAAAAATATACCATGGCTCATGTAAAACAACAAAGCAGAGAATCATCAGGAGCACCTATAAAAAGACAAACTGAGAAACTTTACTTTAAACAGGCAAACTAAAGTAAATTAAAATGAAGTTTTAAGTCTTACAAGCAGATTTTTGCGCTACATAAATGAACATTTTTCATGTTCATTACTGCTGTATCTCTAATTTTACTCTAATTTAATGTGTTCATTAACACAAGTTGAAGTGCAGCCAAAAGGCCAAAACCTAAACCTTTCAACGTTTGATTTCATCTTGTGCTTTTGTTGGTCTAGATAATATGTTTGTTTTTGCTCTCATTTATTGTCAATTTACCAGCAGGCAGCATAATTATACATGATTTGATTTAGCAGGTCTTATGAGCAGAAAGATTTACTGTATAAAATGAGAGAAAATCAGCAGCGCATATGTTCTGTGCGCACATTTGGTTATGTGCATATGAGTATGCTGAATCTAAGACATGGTTCCTCTTACTATCCTGAATTATAGCTGCACCACTTCCAATCAGGCTGTGATATTTCACACAAAGGCAGAGGAGACCTGAATCCCTCCATTTGAGAGTATTTGCTCATTTGCCTGCTCCAAAAACAGAAAGCCTGGATTTTGCCCTGAGAATTGAACCACATTGTTTCTAAAAAATCACCAAAGAGGCAACACTATTTTCTAAATATAGTACTGATTAAAATATCTCCCTTATGAAAGCCTCTGATGTTTTGATGCAATGAAAATGTGCTTATGGAGGGAGACCTTTGAGCAGGTTTGATGTAGGTATTGTGATATCAAAAGGGAAAAGTCAGTTCTCATCAATACAAAGTTCAAGCTGTTGTGAACTTCCCAAGTTTTTTTTTTTAATGGGGTGTAAATACATTGAAAGAGAAAAAAAGAGTGTGCATGCAGCTGTGTGATGAAATTGTTGGAGCTACTCTGAGTTTGCTGTATCAGCATTCGTGGAGAGCTCTATTGAATTCCTGTATTGCATGCCAGTACCCATTAAAATTGTTTTCCATTTTCAAACTGGGACAACATGATGCTGAAATCATTGCATGTTATGTCCTTTTCTCACAAGCTGACAAGGCTTTTTGAGGACTTAATGAAACGTCTCTGACAAACCTGGATCAAAATACTTAAAAATACAATGCAACTGCCCCTTTTCCACCTTTAATTGACACCTCTGTTCACATCAGCGTGTTTTGAGGTGTGGAATGACCCACTCCACCTTCCTCATCTTCAGAGTCTGTGTGTTTTGAAATAGCAAAAACTCAATAATCATTCAAGCATGTCATTACTTTATTAGAAGTTGGTTTGCGTGCAGCAAACTGGGCTCACACTTCCACACACCAGTCTGGCTGAAAATGCTTAGCTGGAATTTTTGTTTTCAAATACTTCATTGTTTGTAGTTCAGCTACAGCTGATACTGATCACTAATTCAGACACAAGATATACCAGTTAGAAGTTATGTTGTAATAGTGCCTCATCTAATAATCAGTAATCATGGGCTTGACTGCCAATCTGTGTTTTTAGAGGTTTTTAGAGTTATTGTTATGACAGTTACTTTCATGAACAAAGTTTTGCTGATATTCATAAAGTAAACTTTTGTAATGACAAAGGTATATTTCAAGATAAATGGAGTTTAGACCTTTCAATAAGAAGAAAAACAAAGTATGGTCTGAAATGGGATTTCTTTGCTGGGAAATAAAGGATTTAACAAAGTGCTTATAAGGAAGTATTTTATTAATTTATGCCTTCAAGGTTACTCCTGCTTAAATTTGCTATTAATGTCCATACAAGAGCAAGCATTTTGGAGGTTGATGTTGCTGCATGTCGGCTTTATTTTTCTCCTCTGAGCTGAGAGTTTAAGATGAAAAACTGAATAAGATTTGTTCAAAACAAATGAGCTTTTTTTCTTACTGTTTTAAGTGAATAATGGCTTAATCTACTCTAAAACACAGATTTTATTTTTAATAAAATGCTCCCTTTTAAGTAAAGTAACTAATATTTATTCTGGACTTAACAGAAAGCTAATAAAATACGATCTCCGCTTCTAATCCTCATCAGAACCTTCCCTGCAGCATTTCTTGCCATTTTACACTTTTGATACTAATAATCTGAACACTTATGACTTATAACGCCACAGACCATGAGCATCTGACCCATCCTATGTTTCCCACAGTCTGGTTCGTTTCCTCACTCGAGAGTGGTTAGTGTTAGCTGGGGTTTGAAAAACATACATGAAGTCTTTGAAGCAAATTACATGATTTTGGTTAAAGCTATAATAAATGGCACAAGATGTCATGTTTATCCAGTAGAGCAAGGCAGGTCTTGTAAGATTCTTCAACAGCGAGAAACAGACCACCTTTCTCGCTAGAGAATAGGCTTTCTCACATTTTCATTTGAGTAACGAGAATTGACAATTCATACATGCAGAAAAACAAGAAAAATGTTCTTATTCTATATTTTCTAAGTCGTAGGCATACTTTTTTGCTAGTGTTAAAAACTTCTGTCTACTATATAAACAATATAACTTAAGAGCTATTAAGTGTAGAAAAACACAGGAGAGGTCATTTAGCACCTTGGTATCTAACTCAGAATACTTTTTGTTCTATTAACCTTTATTTTTATTCATTGTTTTGCCTTTGAAATGTCTTTTCTAAAATCCATTTGTTCAGGTTGCGAACACAAGACAAATATAATACATCTGTTGCCTACATTTACAACCTGATCTCCCAGCAGAAATTATTGAGCATTCATCTCATCCTGTCTCACCTTTTACCTGTTGAACTGAATAAACATTTAGTCTGGGAAACGTGCCATGAAGCACTCGGAGGAATTTCAAAAAATAAAAACAGGGTAAAGTTTCCTTTCATCCAGTTTGTTTTTTGTCTCATGACTATACCTGTCAAGTGCTTTTGTTTAGCAGGGAAAGCGTGATTACTTATATACTTGTGCCTCATATATGCAGAGACATCCTCAGCTTCCAAACAACAGTGAGGAGAAAACAAATAAATCGCTTGAGAAATATGCAAACAATAGAAAGGGAAAACATGATTACTATGGCTGTCAAATGATACTTCAAGTATCTCCATTTGTTATCTTTCCTAAGTCTAAACTAAAATGAGCTATCCAATATGCGTGTTTGAACTTAGCATTGCAAAGTCACCATGAAAAGCATCCCCTCAAAGCTTTTGAAGAAAGTGAGATTAGATATGAAGCTTCAAGAGGCTGGTGCAGTGTTTCAGTGGAAGGCGTCTATTGTTAGAATATGAACTATAATACAAGCTGTCACAATGGCTCTTTATAAACCCAACAACCATAAGGAAAAAGGAGAATGTGTGAAAGATAATTTAAACTTCCTCATCTGCTTCATAAAACCACTTAAAGGATGTGGAGGAAAGGGAAATAGCTTGAAGATGTTCCAGTTGTCCTTCTATTCCAGAGTTACTACATTGTATGACACAGGAAAGAGCCAGTTAACACTAACTAATCAGTCAATCACATGGCAACAACTCAACGCGTTTAGACATTTACACATGGTCAGGACACCTTGCTGAAGTTCAAACTGAGCATCAGAATGAGGAACAAATAGGATTTAGTGGGCTGACCTATTTATTTCAAAAACTGCTTACTTACTGGAATTTTCACTCACATCCATCTCTAAGGTTTACAGAGAATGGTCATGACAGACAGAAAATATCACAGTTGTCTGGACCAAAATACTTGCTGATGTAAGAGGCCAGAAGAGAAAGTGGTTGGAGATGATAGGAAGGCTACAATAACTCAAATAACCCCCGGTCTTAAACCAAAGTATTTCCAAAGACACAACACGTTAAACTTGTTAAGCAGAAGGGCTACAGCAGCAGCAGACCACCCCTGGTACCATTCCTGCCAGCTACGAACAGGAAACTGAGGCTACACTTCACACAGGCTCACCAAAATTAGAGGCCTGGAAAAACATTAGCTGGTCTGATGATTCTTGGTTTCAACTTTGAAATTTAGATGGTGGGATTGGAATTTTGTGTAAACATAAAAACATAGATTCCATCAAAGTTTCAGGCTGCTGCTTGTGGTGTAAATGAGTAATATTTACTTGGCGCACGTTTGGCCACCGTATCAACTGACCATCATTTAAATTCCACATCCTACCTGAGTATTGTTGTTCGTTTTGAAATAATTTAGGAATGCATACTATTAGATAACTGTATCATGACAAAAAATGTAAAATATAACAAAACAACAACAACAAAATGGACCAAGGTTCTGCAACTTGAAATGAGGTCTGCTTTTTAACCTCCAGGTAGTGGTTGCTGGGTGAAGTGAAGAGGTAAATTGATCCCAGATTTGATGGAAAAGTCCTCTGTTGCTCAGAGGTATCAATCCACTCTGAATGTAACAATGCTGCTTTGCATTCAAAAAGCAGCTCACCCTGATATAACAGAGAAGCTCAAACAACAGCGGTTCATTTCTATGCACCTATAGTATCTCAAGTACATCCTTAAAAAAAAGAACAAAACAAAACAAAGTCTACACAAGCGAGAAGGCCTGAGGCGTCAATACATGTCCCTAAATCGGAACCAAGAGACAGAAGTTTGTCTAATTGGCAATCAATCAAGAAACAGAGAAATCTTCAGAATGGAAGACTTGCTTTTTTTTATTTTTTTTTATTTTTTTATATACGACTGCATTTAAATGGCAGCAGAAAACAGCAAAACTGTGAGAAATGAAAGAGCTATTAAAATGCACTGTGTTGTTTTAACATAAGCAAGTAAGTATACTTCTGATATGCCAATCCATTTGTTTCAGCTCCATCTAAGCAGCAGCAAATGTTATTGCGTTCAAAGTGATTAAAGGAAGGCTTCAGAAAGTTTGGTCGCCCCAAATTTAAACCCCATACTTGTTAAGCCTTTAATAAGCAGTTAACATGTATTTCCCATCAGGGGCACATGATGAAATGTGAGATAATCTCACACATAGAAACACAATCCCCCTTTCCAGTATTAAGGGAGGGAAGCTAGAGGAGCTTATGGATTCATATATCTGGAGAGGAGTAAGGAGCCCCAGAAGCAGGGCTTAGGAGCAGCATGCCACCTCCACTCTAAAGCCAGGAAGGTATTGATGCTAATGAGGCTGGGGAAACCTTGCGGCCTGCCACCTGTATAATCTCCTCTAATACTCTCACCACCCGCGGCTGTTTACGTTTCCGTTTGCCATTTGAGTTATTCTTCCACACATGCATCATTTTTGAGAAACGACTCTCTGTACCACTTCAGAGAAAGGCTCAATTTATTGTATTTTCTATGAATGGGAAAAGGAGGGTGGGTTTTGGATCATTATGCTTTTTTACGAGTTACCTGTCACTGCCTAAAATGCTTAAAACAAATACTTATTAATACTGTATAATTTATAAGAAGCTGGTATGAGAAAATTTTTGCCTTTTAGTCTAAATGATAGATCATCATGTCAGGAGCAGTAGTGTTTGGTTTCTGTGTGAAAGGATGATGAACCACAATGGTGGTGGGGTCAGGCTTTGCTGTAACTTAATTCATTCATGACATCATGAAAACATGGCTGCAGGCCTGTAAATATTTGCAGAGAAAAGCTCTTTTAAGGTAAGATGTGTTGCTCAATCATGGTTCAAATGAAGTGAAATGAGCTCTGGAGTGTGTACTATATTTCTGCAATAAACCAGCACAATGTCAGGAAGCAGCATGAGCATTTGCAACAAAAGAGACACCAAAAAGAGAAAAACAAACTGATCTTAGGCTTATGACTTTCCCCGTGAGCGTTGACTGCAAATGTCGATCATGCAGGGATGTTATTTTGTGGAACAGCTGGAAAAAAAAGTGATTTTTTTGTGAGCTCCTTCAAGTTTTTGATACAAGTGCTCCATTCAAGGTAGCAGCAGGTGCCAGATGGTTTGATGATAGAAATGGTACTGGGCAGGAAGCTACTGTTGTTGCTTTCAGTGAAATTAAGGAGTCCGTGTACAAAAGA
Organism: Melanotaenia boesemani; assembly: GCF_017639745.1. Classification (NCBI taxonomy): domain Eukaryota; kingdom Metazoa; phylum Chordata; class Actinopteri; order Atheriniformes; family Melanotaeniidae; genus Melanotaenia; species Melanotaenia boesemani. The sequence goes on from NC_055703.1 coordinate 11,226,628, forward strand.
GCAATCCTTTACTTTGCTTATTTTTTTATATTCTTGATTTAGGCTGGTTGTATTATAAATCTTATTAAAATATTGCTTTAATAAATGCACAGTTTCAGTGTTTTCAATATTATTAGTCCTTTTTGCAGGTTTCTCATACTCTTTAAGTAGCTGAATGTCTGATGAGCTAGCTGGGACGTAGGCTGGTCCTTTATGATTGGTGTGGAGAATTTAGTGTTGTTCTATGATTTCATGGACTAGCATGCAGAAGCATTTTGTATGTGCAATGAAGCGTACAAAGATGGTCCTTCTACCAATAAAGGGTTGATTTGCATGATAACCTAGTCTCCTGATATTTATCTTGAGATTTACCAACTTGGAAAAAAATCACCTAAAATAGCAGACATGTAGATGTTGATCATGACTGCAGTTTCCTGAAAACATAACATTTTTTCCTTGTCTATGGGGAGAATATTTTAACCTTCTCTACTCTTAAAAATCCAGTAAAATTAGAACCATCATGTCAATGCAGCTATGTCAACAGAAAAAGTCAAACTTATCATCAATGTTGCACCATCTCCCCACACCTTCTCCTCCATATGCAGACTTTGTTACCTGTAAATTGTGACAAGTCATTTGTGTTTGATCAAACAGGACACGTGTTGAGTGAAGAGGACCTGTGTTGAACCAATTCTCTATTTCTGTCCTCTTTCTTTACAGTTTTGTGCTCTTTCAGAGATCTATTTGTAATGATACTGGGTTTATTTTTCTGGAATGATCACCTTTGTTCTCTTAAAGAGTTTTGATTTTAGTTTTCCTCAGCATCTTACTCTGGATTATCTAATTTTATTTATCTCTCAGACTGGCTGAGCTCTTGTTTCTCCTTGCTTCAGGAGCCCACTGTTCATTTAGGTATTCGTATTCAGAATTTTCCCTGGGTGACAAGAATTAGTCAAAGTCTCCCTGCACAATTTTCTGTTTTGATTATTTCTTATTTTCTCAAATGGTTCCCGCTGTCTTCCCTCTCTGCTTCAGGCCATGAATGTCTTGTTAGATAAGACTATTAAATCCACAACATCTGTGCAATCACAGCAGCTCTCTCAGATCCATACCCTGAGTTCTAGTAGTGTTTGACCTGCCTGGTATCCACCTAAGTGATACAAAGAGTTTCCTGAAGATAACCTTTTCTTTTTTTCCCGATTATTATTGCTATTTTTGCTTGCTTAAGTCTTGCCCCTGCCATTTGATTCTCCTCCTATACTGCTCTCACATAAGCGCCTTTGCTAACTGCCTGCTTTTTCAGGTCAGGAGCTTAAAGCCAGCTCCTTGTTTTTAGATGAGCAAATCCAGTGTACAGGGAATGCCATTTAGAGCACAGACCTTTGAAGTGTGGCAGAAAAAGCTTCTGTCACACTTAGGGAGGAAAAAGGGCCCCAAGCTTACTGGGATGCTAACTAAGCTGAAGGCCAGGGGAGCTAAGTCAGCCATTCATTTGCTTCTTTTGGCCTGGTGCTGGTGATTAGACAATACATTCAACATATTCTAGCTAAAAAAAAGACCACATAATTGATGTTAACCTGGGTTAGTAAAAACCTCCCAAATTCAGCATATTTAGATTAATGCTGCTTTGAATGAATTAAGACCTCCATATGGGTAGAAACACTGGAGGACCATGCACAAGATCTCTCTGATTAGCAAGAACTGTTCAGTGAGAATGGACTATCTTACTGTTAGCTGTAGGCTGCAGTGATTTCTTAAAACAAACGTGTTTTTTTTATGCACACTATTTAAAACAATTTACACAACAAATCTGAAAAACAAAAAACTGGCATGCTTTAACATGCTGATACAGCAGAGGACACGTCTTTATCATATGCAAATTCACACTCTAATGAACACATCATTAGCAGTTGTGGGATCGTTGTGTTGGACAGTGCACAAGATGTTTCTCTTACATTTTCAAGACTTTGTGTGTTAACATGCACAGCTGATATTCGACCAAGGGTCAGAATTAACCCCAATATGTCAGAGTAGTATCAATAAAACTGTTTTAGCTGTTATGCAGACAAGTCTTTCTTTGATTGTCATTGCACCAAGATCCAATTAACTTCCTGGTGATTCGATTTGTTTTGGCTGCCTGGTGAAAACCACTGGAAATATCAAAGAGACAAAAATGTTCTTGACAATGTTTGACCTAATCCTGATGCCTGAGTATACTGTACTTTTTTCACTATGTTCAGTCTAAAATGCAGACTTACCTCAACTATAGGCCATTCATTTACAATCTAAATCATTTGTCTGCTACATGAATAACTCCACTTTATTTATGTAGCACTTTGAAAACAAAACGGTTGACTAAAGTGCTTCACACCAAATAAAAACAAGAAATAATAAAAAGAGAATATAAACACATAAAAAGAGAATATAAAGTGATTTAAAAACAGTTAGTGAAGAGGCCTCCTTAATGTGAGGAGGCAACTGATTCCACAGCTTCAGCCCAACTTCAGAAAAGGCTCGGTCACCCCTAAGTTTCCTCTTGGTTGGGGGGACATTTAAGAGTGACCTGTCTGCCGATCTGAGAGAGCGCGACGGTTTGTAGACTGTGAAGGCGCTTACAAACAAAATAAAAGAAACATTTTATTAAGACTCAAAAAATTGTGTCAGCTTTTGAAAAAGGGGCACAATATGTCTGTTTTAACTCTCAAAGAAGCAATGTTGTGGGATTTAGTGGAGAAGTTGCTTGTTTTCTTGCATCCTTTAAGTTCTGCTTCCTTTTCATCATTTGAACCACTTCCTGTCACCTGAGTAAAGCAGGACAATCCGAAGCGTGTGAAATGAGGCAGATACTATTTATTACCAAATGGTCACACAAGGGGCTGATGTCCATTCAAAGTTATTGCAGTCACTTGTTTTACACTCAATAAAGCAGGTAAGTGGTGGTGATTTGATGTTGTGGCACAAGCTACTCATAATCCCAGCTGAGCTACATAACTGCATCTTCAACATAGCTCCCACTTTTATCTTTTTCCACTCTCATAAAGCACTTAGCCAAATAAAACTTTGTGCTGGAATCTGAGTTGAAAGCATTACTTTGTACAATAATTCAAGGCCTGGTTGTCAACACAGCATCCCAACAGAGTCTACAAAAAGTCCATAATTGAGTCGAGGCAGATGAAATGGTCTTTTCGTTTGGTTTCTGTTGTAAAATTTGAGGTAGCAATGAAACATGTAGCTTGTGGCTTTTGGCCAACCAGCTCACATGGGACTTTTCTGGTAAACACGCCCTTTCACTGATGAGATTAGGAAGGTGGGTGGCTCATAATATTTATACCTACTGTGAAAAAAATCTTCCACTGTTTACACCTTGCAATCTGTTTATCAGCCAGTATCAGAGCTGATCTTTCTGACATGAGACATCTGGCATCTCAGAGTGTTTGGTTCTTTAAACCCAACCAATTAAAAAAAAAGAAAAAGAAAGAAACCTGCCAACCCTGATGTAAGGCATAGTTTCAAACAAAATCAGAGAACAGTATTGAAAGGACTGTGTCCTTGGATGTCTTGGTTTACCAGTGTTTTGTCTACAGAGTTTTATGAGGAGAAAAGTGCAGTATAAATACTTCAGCAAAAATCCTAAAAACAAACAAACAAACAAGAAAATCAAATTGCATTTGGGGACAGCAAATGTGCTTGTTGAATCATAAGTAGGAAACCATAACGTTCTAAGTACTATCACCTTCGCATTGATGTATTGACTCATATTTTTTTACTATTTTAGGGCTGTGAAAGTGGATCAGCAAACAATGTTAAATTAAGCAACTCAGCTTTTACAATTAAAACAGGTAAATGATGTAAATCTTCCTTTACTGTAAGCAGCGTACATGTTAAAACAATGGCAGCATGTTCTGACAAATATCCCGCTCTCATTATCTAGTTTCAAAATATGATAATTAATCTGATTACTCATAGAATTAAACAAAATTTCTTTTTTTTTATGCCATTACAGATAATTTCCATTGAACTATATGCTGATACAGTAGTGTTTTTAATTACAGTATTTTGTAATCTTTATTTTTTTTTTACTTATTATTTATTTATTTAGAATGGCAAGATTTCCTGAGCTATTTCCTAGAAAATGTTAATAGGTTAATAGGTTAGGTCACATTTGCTTTATTGTGTTTTCCTGTGAAGTTTTTGAGCATGTTTAGATAAAGCCTTTTGTAAAAATAATAACTCTATATAAGATAATAACTATATATATATATATATATATATATATATATATATATATATATATATATATATATATATATATATAATCAACCTATTGCTAATCTGTTCTTACCAGCTAACATGCTTTAGGCTAACATGTAACATGAGGTGCTTGCCTTGGTGGATGTAGCTTGAAACAATATGAACACCTCTTATGATTGTGCAACATATGATATGATTATTGAATCATGGGACTGAAGTGTTAAAAGTGAGTTCGAGGCCTTGAATTGACAGAAAGGAAAACACCATGTCAATCTCAAGACATTGGTTAGCACCAGAGGTTGCACAGCTAGCTGGCCCGAAATGCAGCAGCAACAATGGATAAAAGTTATTTTCTATTTTATATGAAGTTTTGTACCTTTTTTATGTAATTTCATAACGTTTAGTGTTTATTAAGAAAAAAAGAAAGAAAATGATTCTTTGTCAATTCAACTTTGAACTGATGGCAATGCTGCCAAGTGCTCTTACTGTCTGCATGTGCCTCACAAGCTCAGTAGACCACTAACCTGGCAACACTGATGGCAAATGTGGAGACGGTAGCCCTGCTGGGATTATGATTTTAATTATCATTTAATGATATTATAATTACATTTTCATGCCAGTGAGTCTCAGAGATTCCCCCTCTAACTTCCAAAGTACATGGTCAAAGGAGTGCACATAAAAAAGGGAGATAGAAAAAAGTGGATGTGTGAAGACACAGGTTTAGATGTTTAAAAGAAAATAAAAACCTTGAACACATGCAAAGTTCTCTAAGAAAGTGATATCTCGTTAGCAACTTTGCAATTTAAAAAATGTACATGTCTGAGAAAAAGACTGTTACAGCCAATTTTAAGGTACTTATTAGATGGCTCTTACTGCTGACAGCAACAATTTATTGGTGTTTTGTAGGTAATGTGAAGATTTCTGGGTGGGTTACTTATCACATGTGGAGAATTATGTGTGGATAGAGAGGTTACTGACCTTTCCACTCTGGCACTAAATCCATGACTGAGATTATTGCTTTCCATTTTCAGGCCCTGCTGAGCCACAGTGGAAGATTGGACATAAATCTTTTCAAGAAAATAATAAAGGGGCTTGTACTTCTCTTCTTGTAGCTTTTAATCTTAGCCCTAGATAACCACCCACACAGTCACACAGCTGCACTCACACTAACATGCATAACCACACATATGTGACTTGTGTAGACTGCTCAAAAGAAAGATATCGAGTAAACAAGTAAAACCAAATTATAGACATAAAAATACAGAAAAAACATGGCAGATTCTTTAAGTTGCGTCAGAAAACTGGTATACTTTTGCCTCTACGCCTCCCCATGCAGGTGTCATTCTTGTCTATTGCTGACACAGCATATAACAGACAAGTTTCTCTGAAGATGAGCTAGTTACCAGAGCACATTCCCACAAATGACATTATCATCCTAATGTGGGAGTAATGTATGAATGGCCCGAGTTAAACACCATACCACATCGCAGCTGTGCTCACGACTGCAGACTTTACAGGAAAATCTGGCCAATATGTACCACTTTCACCCACATGAATAGCACAACATCACAGATGCATTCCTCAGACGCAGTTGCCCACATGTGCAAGAGTTACACATGTACAAAGTGAACACTTACGTAAGTTGCAGTAGGCTGTTAGGTGGTAGTCAGTGCTCTCCTTTTGCCTCAATAGAGGCTAGTTATTATGCATGACAAGGATATATGGAGCTTTTAAAGGCTTAGAATCATATCTTGGTGAGGCATAGCTTGTGCATATTTTTACATAATACATGTTTCTGTGCATAAATTATCTTTGTGTTTGTTTTTCAATGTGCTGATTACCTGAATTTGATGTACATTTACCAAATGATACATAAAAACAGCTGCATATGTGTAGTCTGATTGCAATCAAATAAGGCAACCACTGACTGCAGGAATGGATATATCAGATATCACATAAGCATGTGTAATTACAAACATATGCTTAAACATATCAACTGTGTTCTTAGTATTTTGTTTGCTATATACATGTATGTAATTCTGCATCTTGGGGTTAGTACACACAGTCTGGGGAGGAGTTTCTACTGAGCTTGTAAGTGGGAGTCAATCTGCTTCCCTGAAGCTTCAACTCCAATCCTGTTAATATCAGGCTAGGCATGAAAAATATGACATTGTGCTCCTTCTAAAATTAAGGGAGTATATTCTGTCAGCAGCTACAATGTACATGCTGGCCTTAACACAGCATACACAAGGATGTGTTAATGTTTATCTGTGTGCAAAAGCATGTAGGCTTATGTGTATGTTTTAAAATATCAATCACCACCTCGGCTCTACCCTCTGGCCCCCATACAAGTGTGCACAGAGTCTACTGGGATCCCATAGAGTCAACAGAGTCAGACAGACCTCTTTGCTCTGTGTGTGTGTGTGCGTGTGTGTGTGTGTGTCTGCCTGGTAATCCTCACACTACCCATCCGCCTATCTGAGTTAGATATAAAGCAAATGAAATGAACACATATCCCCAGTCGATGGGCTTCCATTTGAAAGCGGGAAGCATTAATGCAAGGTTCTTCTGCACTCCTCCCACACTCTGAAGCTGAGGAGAAAGAAGGGGGGAGAAATGACAAGATGGATTTCCCTTGGGCTCCAAGTGAAATGATAGATTTGTGGGAGAGTACTGCAAGTGCTTTATTCTAGACAGAAACATAAGGACACATTTTAAGCTAAAGAAATGGGTTAAAGTGTTTTATATCTCAAATATGTTCCCTGATGCGTCTTTAATAACAGAAGACCCCCATAAGACTTGAATCCTGTCTTGATAATGATGCTAGAATGAATACAATTGTGTGAAAAAGAACATTAGACACAGTCGTTAATCATGTCAAAAATAGCCAATTTTTATTAACCCTTTTACCTCAAAGGTATGCCAAGAAGGAGTTAAATTGATTGAAGAGTGTATAGTGATTTTCAATCTTTTCATTGTTGACAGCAATTTTTTTCTAGCCATTTTGAGGCAAAATGCAAAATCCTAATTATTAGAAGCTAAATAGATTTTAGTTCCATTCAGAAGATGATGAGGAATACCACACCTCAACCTGTCCCACAGAAGAAGGTCCAGGGTAACTCTCCGTGCAGAGGATGTTTCTTTATATATCCTGTGTGCTTGGTCTTGAATCTTAATTGTTCCCGAACTGACAGCTGAGATACAGTGTCTGTATTAACTGTCCACAAAGGGCTCCAGTCACTCTGATTTCTCCAGAATAATAAAAAGAGAGCAAAGTAGACCAAGCACCACCTACATAGCAATAAGGATGGGTGGAACAGTCAATTCAAGGTTTAAGAATTTTGGTTCAAACCATCATGTTTACGTTCATCATCTGTTATAATGATGTCTTGGGCTTGTGAGGATGTTTTGCTGCAGTTAAAGTTGGTGATCTTGAACAAACATGAATCTTACCTTAACTTTTAGTGTCATGTTAAACCTTTTAAAAAGTTTTGATAAGTTCCATCTTTGTCATGCAGCAAGATTATTACTTCAAACATCCCTTGATGCTACGCCAAAACTGGCCACTGGTCATGTCAGTTACCTGTCCTCAACTTTATTAAACATGTTTGGGAAGAGCTTGACCGAAGGACTTGAACCTAACAAATACACAGCTACTCTAAGAATATCTGAAAACTGCATAGATGAAGATTTATTCACCTAAAAACATGATTTCTGTTGGGTTTTGTTCCAGACCATATCCATCCTTTCATGACCACTATAATCTTTTGATCCACCAGGTTAATACAAAACTTAGGTCACAAGGCTCAACACATCTTAAATGGGTTCAATCTAATAGAGCAGTGGTTCCCAACCTTGGGTTCCTGGACCCCCAAGGAGGTCCCCCAAAAAGCACCGGGGGTTTCCAAGGCTTTGACTGTTCATAGCCTAATGATTTAAATTAAGACCATGTCCACACAGAAATGAAAAGCTATATTTTGGTAATTACTTGAACTTTTTTAAAAAATCTCGATAATTAAAATTTCTGTGTTTTTATTGATTTTACTAACGTTATTTTAAATTGTGTTATGTGGCTACTATTGTTGTACAGCACTTTGGCCAATGGCAGCCGCTTTAAAATGTTCTCTATGAATAAATTTTATCTTGAACTTGGTTTTATCAAAGGAAAAGAGTCATTTATGGTGAGAAGCTAGCTAATGAAAGCTTAAAACCATGCATGGTTTCAACATGGGGCGGGTGGGGGGTCCACTGCTTTTTGATAGATGCATGAAGGGGGTCCTCAGGGAAAATATATTAGAAACCACTGCAATAGAGCACCGTCGGGTTGGGTGGAAAAGGATATTCACATCATTGATCTGAAGGATGTTTCTATTTCAGTATGGACCAAAATCTGGGAAAATATTTCTAACACCTTCCAACACCTTGAATCTATGCCTCGAAAAATGAAGACAGTTCTAAAAGCAAAAAGAGGTCTAACCCGGTATTGATAGGGTGTACCTAATAAAGTGGCTAGTGAGAGTATATGCAAAATGCATGACAGATCCATCTTGCCTAACTACATGTTACTTAGAGAGTCAGTGACACAAACTGAGGATTCACACTTAGGGTCTACATGAGCTCTTTATGGTGGCTGGTCAGTTATTTCATCCACTGTGAGCAGGCACCTGGCTTGCAGGCTTTTGCCTTGTAGGAAGACAGATTAAAATGCCCAGTTTGAGTTTACATTGAACAAATTTAGTCAAAATAAAAATTTCCGCTCCATGTTAGAGGCAAATCCTAAAAACACACCATTGTCGGGAGATAATAACTAGTGCACATTAAAGTAGGCTGGGATCTCACTGTGGAAATGTCATACCAAGTCAAACGTTCAGGATGAATACACATATAGTTACGCCCTGTGCTCAGAGTTGGTGCAGCTCATTGCATTTTTCTTTCAACTCATGCTAGAAAATACATCTCCTGTCTAGTGTATACAGCTATGATATGTGAAGCATACAGCCTCCCTAAGAGGCTCACACCAGCTGTTCATCTTTTAAGGTGAGGGAGCTTGTGAGCAAGACACTACACAAACAACAGCTCACATGCTGGTTATTTGAAGCCTTTATAGACCCACAAGGGAAGACATCCTGCCAAGAGTATTGCAACTTTAGAAAATAGTAAACATCTGTGTAGCTGCTGACTTTTCCTGTAAACTGTCTGTTGGAATTTAGTAGAACTTTCTGTACGGCAGACGTTAAGCTGCACTCACTCAGCCTTACTACTTACTGCAAAAATATGGACCAATATGACTTGTGGCTTTGAGTATATATGAAGAAGACTGAGTACAAAGCACTCAAATTCATTACTTTCCCATTAAGAAATATTCAATTAATTATTATAAGTAGTGAGAATTACATCTTCTCTGTGAGATTTACAATGAGCCAGTCACCCATCTTTCGAGGATCGGCCTTGTAAATCGATGCTTTATTGCAGTTCTTTATTACAGATTTGCAACAATGAGATTGTGAGAGCACATATCCAGCACCATTGCTCACCAGCACTCCATTAAATTACATCCGTGGGCATTAATAGATGAAATACTTGGATTATATCAAAGCAATTATTTGAAAATCGTGTCATTTCTTTAAAATGAAATCTCTCTGCACTGAAATGGTTGCGAGATGCTCCGGGGCAGCTGGTGCTAATATATTGTAAACATTAAAATAAAAGAAAAGTGGCAGCGCCAGACAGAAACACAGGATTAGGCGTGTATAAACAAAGCCTCTTAAATAATAGAAACACTCAGGGCGTTTATCTCCACAGCTTTTTCCAAGTCCGTATCTACAGTGTATTCCACATGTTGCAAAAGGGCTTACTGAATGTTGTTAGAAGAGTTGTTGTTTGAAAGAAAAAGAAAAGAAAATGAACGCAAGCAAGAGAGAAAGCGAAATCCCATCCCTCTCTCCACTTCCTGATTAATTAGTTCCGAGTTATCCATGAAAGCAATACACTGATAAAGCCAGGACAAACAGAAGCCAATTACTATAGTGTTTCCCTGTGAGCTCAGAGCTCCTGAACACCCGCAGCAATGATGGAAAACATTTAAGGCTTTGGTCTTGGGGGCTGATTGGACAGGTGTTGTTGGGTTCTTGCAGCCACTCTTTTTGCCTGGGAGAATGTCTTTTCATTACTGAGCCAAGCACACACCCTTATCTCACTGCTCCCATCGATCATGGGAAATAAGACCTTCCATAACAAAAACCATCTACAACAACATCTGTGAAAGAAACCTTGGGAGCTGAACTGTGCCTGGAGGACCACATAAGACCCCACATCACATAAGAAACACACATATACACACTTTGACTGTGGCTCAACATTTCAGAGTCTCTCTGATATCTACTTGTACTTTATACCGCTGTGATCCTGCTGCTGCAGAAACATCAATATATTGATTTAGCTGCCACCACACACAGCTACCCTTTGACCTGAAATAATAGTTTTTCTACAGTAACCCTCACAGCTGGATTCCTTTGCTCAAAGCATAATTAAGAAATTGATTAGCAGTCGATTGGTCTGATAATGCATCATGCTAAAATACTGCTGGACTGGGAGTTTCAACCAGATCTCTGAGTGTGTGTCTCATCCATCTTGGACTATTGGAGTTTTAATAAGAGTGAACGCACATTTCATTTAGAAACCCCACAGCTTCCTGTGCTTGTATAATATTCTCAATATCCAACCAAGGGTCTCACTTGTCAAAGCTATAGGGTCCACCTAACATTTTTTTAAAGAATGCATCGTTAACTGTCCTTCAAAGAAATGATAATCAAGCGAATCACTTACTAACTATGTAATCGGCTTCTTTCACTCATTTAAAAAAAGCTGTTTCTTTTCCCCCTGCAGGGTGGGCTTGTCACACAATGGGACTCTATCCTTGATTTTCAGAGGAGAAAGGAAGGATGTTGACAAGTGTGATTGTTTCGTCACTGCAATCGAGCCTTGTAAACTTGGCCATCCCCTTGGGATGTCAACAAAGCCTTCACGCAGCTTGGCTCGTCATTGGATGGGGCTGTCATCGAGAGATAATTGACTGTCAATTAGCAACAGAGACAACAAGATGAGAGTCAGCGGGAAGGCAGTAAATCACTACCTGTCTGTCGGGCGGCTTTGGCTGTCCTGGCCTTCATTCCCATCACATTCTGCCTCTCTTTCTCTCCTCTACATGGTACACTCAGGACTCTCCTGCTGTTTCACTTATTTCATTGTCTAATGTCATTTCTTTTGATTGCATTCAAAATACTGCTCTGCTTTGCCTCATCTTGCAGCCTCTATGTAGAATGAGCCCTTCAGCCAGGCTAAACAAACAGAATGATAGGGTTTCTCTGGCTGTTTCCACTCTTGCTGTGATTAGCGGCTGAATTATCTCAGCAACAATCTCTGTAGCAGAGCCGTTCTGCTGAGCTTCTGGCCTTTACATGTTCTTACATGCATAAACAAAGTGCTTTGAAGCACTCGATAAGTTTAAGTGCCTTTTGAATTGATGAAAAGTGTGTTTCAGCTGTGACAAGATACTCACAGGTCTACATCAGAGTTTGTCTGCCAGAAAGTTTAAGCCTTTTTTAAACAATTCAGCTAAATGTTTAATTCTTTGTTTATTCTAAATCTTAATGTGTTTTGAGAAGGACTGAAGATGCAAATCAAGGCTACAGCTGAATCTTAACTAGACTGCTGATTACCACTTGAAAAATATTAGGTGCAAAGTTGAGGATCCTGTAAACAAACTCTTGCTTCTTGAGTGCAATAATCCGGGAGACTGACAAGTGCACTTCTATTTTAATAAAAGAGGGAAACTGAGGGCCCAAACCAGTTGCAAGGTGAGAGAGTGATACTGGAGTTCTGACGATTGCCAGCACTGCAGGAGGACTTGAGTTTGAAAGAAGAAACTATGACTTTAATACTTAGGAATGGGAGAAGTTGCGAATGACAGCTGTGGGGAATGAGCCAGGTGTATTGTTAAAGATAATGACAGTAGCAAGTGTGTGTGGGTGACAGGGGCATTATTCACGGTGTTAGCATTCTCATTTCATGTTGCTGGCATCCCACTGTAGTTTTCATCTTATGTCTGCAGAAAAACTGCAATAAAAGTCTGACTGGGATGCCGTTAAGTCAGCCAAGCATGGTTCAGATGTCATTTGTCTGTAATGGTGTAGTCTTTTAAGAATCAATAATGTGTCCATTACCCAGCAGGGGTCATAAGCAGTGCATAGATGATAGATATTAAAGTTTTATAAATGATCATCTTTAAGATTCAGGAATATTTTATGACTTTAATATTTCAGAATGGAGGGGCAGGAGGAGGGGTTCTGTCTCGCCCATGAAATTTAGCAAATGACCTGGAAAAATAAATAAACAAACAAATAAATAAATAAATACAGTTTTGCATGCACTAATACACCTAGGTACTATCCTCCAGAATCTTTTGATATTTTATCCTGCGGTTGATGGAATATTCAAAGTCTTGCAATTTGATATTGAGTAACATTAATTAAAAAAATTGCTCCACAATTTGAAGCCAGTTTTCTACTGATAGCATAACCTCTGTCCAACTTTACTTCAGAAAGACTCTGCTCCTCTAAGGTGTTCTTTTTTATTTTATACCCAATCATGTAAGCTGTTTCTAATAGATTGAATTATTACCTCTGCCAAGATGGAGGTTATGTTTTTGTCTGTCAGTTACTAACATAATTCAAAGAGTTATGGACAGATTTTTAAAAAAACAAAATTCAGGAAATGTTAGAAATGGAATAAGGAACAAGTGATTACATTTTGGGGGTGCTGTATATATGTGCATATACACATATATGCAGCATACACACACACACACACACACACAGACGCATCTACACACAAACATACACTTACCTGTAATGATCCGTCTGATAAGGGTCGGACTTCCCAGCCTCCCTGAACGCAACCTAATTTTCCCACTCTGATTGGTAATACGCTTCACCTGTTTGATGCCCTTTAAATACCTGCCTGTGACAGCGTTTCTTCGCCAGATCGTCTTGGTTCTACCCTGCACGTTTCCAGCCGTTGTTCTACCTGTCTGCCTGCCTACCTGCCTGTTGTTGACCTTGTTTTGGACCTGGACCATCGTCTCTGCCTGCCCCCTGACTGGTATCTCTGTTTGTTATTGGATTTCTGGATTATTGACCCCTGGACTGGTTTTTGGATGTGGATTTTGGATCACGGAATAATCTACTCTGCCCAGACGGAGATATTCATTATCACCCACTTCCGTGGGTTGGAGACCCTGACCCCCGCCAGTTATTCCCCCACTAACCTGTTCTTTACCCAGCAGTTATCCACCCACTCCAGTGGACTCCCCGTCCGGCTTCCCGGGTTCTGCCTGTACGATCTCACCAAACTGCACTACAGCACCCGGTACGTGGATTTGTAACATCCTGCATCATTATCACAGACTCCCTGCCTCCTAACACCTGTTCTCATACCCCCCCCACAGAAGAGCTGACCGAACGAGACCGGATAGATCACCAGTGCACATTTACATTGTTCAAATAAATTCCTTTTTACCTTTCACTGGAATCCTGATTCTTTTGAGTCCAATCTCCGGGTTTGTGACACTTACCTATACATTTGTATTGGTGTATTCTCATACACAACATACTTTTGTACACATACTCGCACATACACCCATATTCATTCACACATGTAGCTTTACATAGTTTACTGTATGGGTTTTAATTTTACACCATATACTCTAATGCACACGCTCTCCATAGTTCTCACTCTTAAAATCTTCAGATTTAAAAATTGGGATTTTCTTTTTTCTTTTTTTCTGTCTTCTTTTTATCAAAATCAATAATCACTTGCTGCTAACAAAATGGCGGCTGCTGCTGCTGCATTTTCTCTGCGCAGAGTCCCTCGGCACTCCGTCGCAATCCTCTAGAGGACAAAGTATTTTTGTTAAAACTAAGGCAGTGTTGATGTTATATGTCCTTTTAACTTTTTAAGCTTTCTGAAAATGTAGGTTTCTCCCAAGGCTAGCATACAACAGATAAAATATCTTATAAAAGAACTGGAAAGCATCTCAGGTATCAGCCTGTACTACTCAAATTATGTGATGCTTTTATAGATTAGAGATCACGACAGCTCGAAAGGGGTCAGTTTAAGATTAGTCAGCTCCAACACCCCTACTAGGACCACAATCTGCACCTACGAAATCTTATAAGAGAAACCGAAGAACAACATCAATGTCTTCCCTCAGTCTGCACCATATTGCCAAAACTTTGACATTTAAAAGTGGTTTTGCTGTATAAATGGTAGTATTTAGTCATTAAAGCACTGGATAGCATATTTCCCCTTCAGCACACCAGCATAATGCTGGTTTTGATTAGTCTCTACTGTAACTTACTTCTGCCACTGTAATAAGTCAAAGCCCATTTAACTTCACCACAGATCCCTTTTTAATGTTTCAGCAGATTGAATTGTTATTTTAATCCTGTTACAAGTCAGGTTTGTTCCTCTCTTACCATGACATGAAAAGCTTTGGTTTTGTCAACACAATTAGAAGATTTTTTTTCTTTTTTTCAGTTATCACCATGCAGAAGTAAACATGGAGTTTGACGGGAGTTCCTAAGGACCAGCATGTTGCCAGACACCCACAGCAAGTTTTCTCAAGTCATCCATTTTATTACATTTTATCTGCAACCCTTAGCCCTTTGTCCTGAGGATGATTGTGTTTGAATTTCATAGACAGCCATGTCTCTGCCTGGAGCCTAAGTGTTTATTAGGCAGGCAACCTTGAACACACACAACAGCTGGTACAGAGGGGGAAAGAGATTAGTTTTCACTTCTAAAACACGAAGATGTGCTTTTGCCATTGGCATCAGATTTAAATGACTGTGTTTTTTCTTGGTTGTATGAATGTTCACTTTTATTTGAGACATAAATTATAAACAATGTTTAAGTCTCTATGTCTCCCTCATGGCATCTTAAGATGGAAAACAATGTATTGACTAACTTGAAACAGATTCCAGAAATCAATTTTTTCACCCTCAGCTGACCCACTTCACTGTTAATAAGTATTTCTGTGGTAATTCATAATGATTATCTACTTTAGAAATAGCAGAGAGATATTACATTTACAAATCATTGTGGTAGTTACCCTCACTTGCATGAGATAAACTGAACGTTACCTGTCAAACTGCAGTTTAATAAGTCACTGGTGCACTTTTTAACATTCATCACTGTATTTTTCACTAACTTGTTAACTGGCCATTACTCCATTTCTATAGGTTGTTGCATGTTTGATCGTTCTTCATTCATGTTTGCGGCCTCTAATAAATACAGTTCGTTACAAAAAATACAAAACCTCTATGAACATCCCACTATTTATTTTCAATAATTTATTACAAAGAAAATTTTAACACCAGTGTACATGCTCATCACATGTCTTTGGATTTTCTTGTTGAATGCATGTGTTGTGTGAATATGGCTATGTTTTTATGTTTTTTTTTAGAATGTATCCTCTTTATCATTTGCACTTTGCTGTTACTGCTTTTCCAGGTCATTGTTGTAAATGAGAATTAAGTTTTCTTAAATTTCATAACCCTTATAAAGTAGAGATGATGCACTAGATATATTTTAGTAGGCGTTTTTGGACAATATTTATGTTGCAGGTCACTTTCTGCAACATAAGAGTTATAAGTAAATCTTTTTGCCACTTTTTACCACTGTGTCACAAACCTGTAAAATTACCATTTTGAGTAAAAAGGCTCCAGAAGGAGTCGGGTAGCCACAGCGAGAAGAGAGTTGAGTGCACTGTCACACATGCCATACAATCTAAAAATGATACTGTTTTATATGCACATATTTGGTGGCTACGCTGCCACCAGAAAACATCAGTAGCATGACTGCTGTTAACAAAACAAGCTAAGCTAACAGTCAGATTCAGGTGGATCCCGCTTACAAAATATGTTTCACTTTTCCTCAAGATCAAATTATCTAAATTTCTTCATCTGTGACCCCAGACATTTACTAATATTATAGATTCCATTTTATGAGAGTAAAAGGCTAAAAATACATATCCAATTAGCTGAAGTGAAGAGCATCTGGTAAAAATAAGTCTTACCTGGAGTCCAGTAAACCTTGAGTTTAACAACCACCTCGTTTTTACTTAACGTATTCCCTATGCAGTCAGGACAAACCTTTATTAGTCCACCATTCAGTTTAATAAAACTTAACCAGAAATGGAGAGTATAGATATGAGAAACAGTTTCTTTGGTTGTATACCGAAAAGTCAGCAAGGGAATAATTTAATTAAGTAGAAACTGTTGATACTGTGAAATCACCAACTATTATAGAAATCTTTCAAGTACTTTGACATTTGTTGTGTCACGTAATTAACGGTTGTAAATTATGACTAAAGAAAAATTAATTACGGCTCTGAAGTCGTTTCTAAACATGAATGTGGAATTTATTATGTGAATATTAAGTGAATAAAAAATACATTAAAGATATCAGCATTCTCAATGTCAGGTCAATGGATTAATGCGTTTGCAATATGAATGTGGTTAATGTTAATATTTTTAATAACTCACTGCCCTTCAGGATCAGTATCAATAGTGTTTAGTAATTAGATTTTTTTCTCTCTGAATTAGAACTGGTATGTTTCTTTAATATGGAATTGTAGGTTAATGAAATGTGCTTTGAGTGAATTGTATGAGTTGGGATTTTAGATTTTACGCTTTCCCTTTAAAATATTCCCAGAGCAAACAAACAAAAATGAAAAAATAACAAGTAACTTTACTTTATGTGAAACACTTTTACAAGTTTACAGAAACACAAAGATAGGTGTTTCACCGAAATCTGTGACCACAGGGGGACGATAGTGTGTACTTCTCGAACGCGAGCAAACTCTTGAATATTTTTAAGTTTCTGACAGATATCAGATTGTGTTACTTTACTGTGCCTGCACTATAATGAACTCAGACTTCAATAAAAGTGTTTTTAAGACTTTGCTCGTATGCTAAGATGTATGTGCAGAGGGATCCTTGTAGTCATTTGACTTTGTCGTTGGTGAAAGTGTTTTGGCATTTTACTTTTGTTTTGTAAATGTAAATATGGTTTCTATGATGTAAATATGCATCGTGACAATTTAAAAGTGTAGCAGTAAATGTAAATTTGCATTGTGAAAAAGTACTACAGCCATTGTACTGTACACTACTTCACGCATCCAACGTCCAGGCAGAAGCTGATTTCATCCTGCAGTCAAATTCTGGAAATAGAAAGAAAGAAAACAAACAAAAAAATAGAAAAGCTAAGTTACTTACACTATTTAAGATTACTAGGTTATTATGAAGGTAAATGTACTTAACTCGTAAATACTTACATGTAAGGCATCGGCAGCAGACTGAGTTTAAAGTTGTAACAGCGCTAGCTTGTGTGTAATGTTGGTGACTGACTTTTAGCTAATGGCTAATTCACCTACCGTCTAGTTTGGGTTCTTCTTGGCTGAGCTAAGCTGCTGTTGTGCACAGGTGTTAAATTATATGTCAAAGTAAATAAATAAATAAATGAATCAGATTATTAAGAGGAGCCTTACCCATAGGCCTCCCCTTGGCAGAGCAAATTTGTTCAGCACGATACAGCAACCAGATTATCATTTTGCTTGCTATGATGCTGGACAGGACAAGTTAAAAAATAAATAAATAAATAAATAAATTATATGTTGATGAATTTTCCCAACTTATTCACATTTGAGAACAAAATAATCTGCTCACCAACACCTCTACAGCACCTTTGAAGGCTCACTAATAATTATATTAGTTTATGTAAATGTAAAATGAGGTCAGGGTTTGAGTTGTAGTTTCAACAATTTTCTTGTTTCCTATATCCTTATTAAGATAAAACATGTTTCTAAAACCCCAAAGTAAAGCAAACACAAGTCATTAATTCCATAAAATTCCATAAAATAAGTCATGTGAATCTGTTTTGTGAACTAACTACTTAGCCATATACTTTATCTTACAATATCTTACAAGAGAGAGAACCTCTCTCAGCAGCTACTGCCTCAGACCTTATAGGTTCACCATTTCTTCTGTACAATCTCATGTTTTTTAATCTCAAACTTTGCTTCCCTTTGCTTGTGTTTGAGTTCATAAATAAATCTCTGCTGGGATATCTGACTGTCTCCTTAGGGCTTTAAAATCCATAACATTAGTTTCATCTAGCTCCCTTTCTTTCTCTTGCTCGCAGACATACCGACAAGTCCAGTGGCAAGATAAAAGGAAGAGTTATGTGGAAACATGAAATCCTTTGCTTTCATTCCATTTTAAAGGACTTTTGTGGAAAAGCACTTCCTATATTTATCGAGAGATAAGCACAGTCATGGATTGAGTCCAGCGGTGCAGCAGCATGGGTTTATATTTGTAGCCGTTTATAAAGAAGTTTTGTCTATATGACAGATTCAAAGTCAGTATGATATTATTCGCTTGCTCCTCCGTCATGCCAAGATATCAGCAGGCATAATGAAGCTGCTGCTGTAAGGTAAGATCCATCCTTAGGTTTTATTGAGTAGTGCTGTGTAAATGTGTGCAAATAATTGCACAACTTAATTCCATGACTATTTCATGCATTTCCTCTTGGCTCAGTGTACCACATGTTTGTCATCGAATTTTTTAGATGTAATAGAACCAATCTAAAAATGTCATGGAAAAGTCTAAAAAAAAAAGACCACTTCCTTGATTATTTCCCAGTTTCATTAAAATCTAAGCACAGAGCTGCAGACATTATTTTACCATTGCAGACAAAAGTTGGTGTTGTCTAAACAAGGTAAGAAGTAGAGTCATTTCCCAAGACTCCTGTACACCGTCCAGAGGAGTCACCTCCCCTGCTGGTTATTAAATGTAATACAGGTTTTGCATTGGCCTTATTTTTCAGGCAACTTACCACAACCATTAGTTTTAAAGTTTGTGGTTAAAAAAAAAAAGAAAGAAAAAAGGGCAAGATTCTACTAGACTCATTCATTCATTTATGTATTTAATTAAATCAGTGCTTACATTCTGTAGAGAGGTGCAAAGAAAGTTGAGATGCCATCTGTAGATAATTAACAGCAGCCAATTAAAATGCAGGATTTAATTCAAATCCCAGGAATAACTCACAAATACAGAACAGTCTTCTCATCAGTTATTTAAGAGGAACATATTTTCTTTTCTGCTGTGAGAGAGATAAGGAAAAGCACATGTACTCACAACAACACATAGAGACTATAGAGACTAAATATAGAGACTGGCACTGGAGACATAGGTGTAGCTCTACACCTGAATTTGGTAATGTGTTTGTGCAGAGGGTTTTTTTTTTTTTTTTTTTTTACCACCAGGTTTACATGCTCTTGAGCTGTATCCTTGAGGACTTTGATAGAAATTAAGCCAAAACATAGCCTTGGACTTGGCATAATGTCCTCTTAGGAATGTCCACAGCACATAAAATCTGTATGCCCTTTCTTTTTTAGCCATTTCAAAGTTTTCTTAGAAGAGAAAGCATTTTCCATCTTCTATTATGAATTAGTAACATTTATAAAAATCTGCACCTGCTATTTTTATAAAGCAAATGATGAACTTCTTGAGTTTTAAGTCTAGAAAAAAAAAGATAAAAACTCCTTTATAGTCCAAGTGGTAGCAATAAAAAATATAAAATGAGCTTTTCTTTCTTCCTTCCTTTCTTCCTTCCTTCCTTCCTTCCTTCCTTCCTTCCTTCCTTCTTTTAATATCCCTTTTTAAGTAGATCACAAACCACTCCAAATAAAATATGCTAATTCGAAATCTGTTCTAATTTTACAGCTGTGGGGATGAAATGACCTCAGTGCCAGGTGGCCACTCGCTTTCTTTTCATTTTCATTTTTCCTCAGCTTCCTCACTGCTGCTCCTTGGAGCCACTTCATACCCCAAAGCAAACCTCAGAATCATTTGAGAGAAGTTGGAAATCCTTTGGTTAGTATGTACCACAACCCCAATCCAATCTTCCATTTGGCAGATTGGAAAAACAATTAATTTTTCAAAAAAATAAATAAAAGCACTTAAATTAAATTCAGTCTCACTCTGCCTTCTGGTTTGAAAAACCTGCCAGTGTTGCTTCTGGAAGAAGTACTATTTTGAGTGCAGCTCACATCAGCTAAACATGTGTTTGCTGAACACATGTTTATGTCCAGTACAAATCAACTATAAAAAAACCAAAAACTCAGAGTCAATACACAGTTGGTGTTGTAACCAAAACACAAATGTCAGAGCAGTTTAAGAAGTTTCCAAGTGTTGCACCATCCTTCAGTAAAATACAATTATCAGTTTTAAAAAATACATTTCCAGAAAGACTGCTGTGTTGTGTTTTATCTGCCAGTTGGAATCACAAGGAAAACAAAAATATAACTGAATTCATTTCTCGCCTACACTGATCTCTGGCACGATCCACAAAGCACACATGAACTGGTGATGGACTGATGGAAACTGATTCATCCAAAACGAACTGGTGGAGTCAAATGGCCTGCAGTGCTCTTTTGAATTAAAAGAAAAAAAAAAAAAAAAGACATAACCCAATGACTGGGAGCTGGTGATGATTCTATTTGAAATCTATTTTCATGAGGTGCTTAAACTTTAACATTTTATTTTTAGAGGAGCATTAAATACAACATCACTGAGGAATGAGCAAAATATTTCCCTTCGCACCATCTTGTTTTCTCAGACATAAACACTGGAAAAAAACAACCACTTTCCTTTGATCCATGCAAAGTTATTAATTCAACCTGCTTGTGTGCTTGCTGTTGAGCAGTGGATGTTTATGTTTAGCATATCCTGGTAAAAAAAAAAAAAAAAAAGCAAACAAAAATAGAGCATGCTCTTTGTTTTATTATATTCATGTTCAATGACAAAGACATCATGTTGTGACTCACTCCTACTCTCCTGTAACGAAAGCTCTTCCCTGGCTTGTGCTGCATTTGCAGTCACTGCTGCTGCATACTCTGGCACAGCTGACCTTTATATATGGATTCAGCCACACAGGAGTTGAGCTCCTGCATGGAAGGACTGGCTATTCACAGCTGTACAACAGGGATTACAAAGAGAAGATACAAATTTATATTCAAGTATCATAACTAGCCCATGATATATCCTTGCAACTGCTATAAACTCTAATCCAGAGTCTGCAGGATGATTAGCAAAATAACATCTCTGTCATTGAAATATTTGCTAAATGATGTTAAGTGGAGTAATTTCCTCCAAATAAATGTGGCTAAAACCAAAGAATTGTCTATTGATTTTCTGAGGAAACCTTTCCCCCTGTCCCGCTACCATGGGATTAAGTATGAGCCTGTTATATGAACTATGTCCTTGACAAGAAGCTTCATTCTCATGCAAACAGATACTATCTATGTATCTGTTTGCATAGCTAGTATGTATAATATTGGTCTTTTATTATTTAGATACTTTTATTCATTTCTGTTTTTATTTTCTTTGAGATGTTGTAGCTGCTACAAGAGATGCTGCCAAACAGAATTTCATAGTATTCTTGTACAATAACAATAAAGTTTTTATTCTAAAAAAACACAACTCAGTGGTTGTTCATTTTAAGAAAGTTACAAGTGGATATGAGACTGATATAAATCCCATACTGATTTGTGTTTAAACTGGCTGTTTCTTGCCACAATAAACTAGAAACAAGTACCATCTTCTGTTACAAGTTTTTTGGTACAACCCTTAAAACACCTGTCTCCAGTTAGACCCTCATATTCGTTACATCAAGTCCATCAAGGCAGAAATATAGTTTAGAAAAAGAGCTAACACACCAAAATTGTCCCACATATCTTCCGTGTGTATTAATGTTGGACAACTAGTTCTTAAATTAACTACACCATGTGGACAATAAAGTTTTATTCTAAACAGTAATAACTGTGTTGTAGTAATGCTAATGAATGTTGTGAAGAGCGCTTTCTCAGCCCTGGGTTGCTGCAGGGCATCGATGGCCCCAGTAATGTGTATAATGAATGTCAGCGTGTCATTGAAACAAGTCAGAAGCACAGAGGAGTGGAAAGTTATGTAGAAGTGCTTTAAGATCACTTTTTTAAATATTTGTTTAAAATACCAATTCAGCTGTTAAAGTTTAAAGCCTTCTTGTCATAAATTTAATATACGTTTGTAGACTACAACACCCAGACTGATCCGTAGCCACTCTGTTGTAATGTTTAGCTTTGACTTCATGAGATAAGCGAGATGTTTCTTAAAAAGTTAAAATAAGTTGGTCATATTGTTTTAACATGTATGCCTTTATAAATGTGTCATGGACTGATCCACCCTCATGACATCAGAGCTGACCTGTAAACAGTAGAGATTAACAAGATGGATGGTTTCTGTATTTCTGTAGCATAGCATGCAACCTTCATGCTTAACAAAAGAATAGACCACCGGACAGTTTTCCAGTTGGTTCCATCCATCCATCCATCCATCCATCCATCCATCCATCCATCCATCCATCCATCCGAATTAGCATGCATTTATAAAAAAGGAAAAAAAAATGACGAGCTTAAATAAGATATGTTGCCTTCTGCAACTCCAAGTTAAAAATGAACGAGGTGTAAAAACAGTCAATGCACAGTAATCATGCTCAGTGTTCAGCCATTTGAGTCTCTGCAGTTTTGTTCTATAGCAACTGTGGTTAGAGCACAAAGGGAGGTCTTGCTTCCTACACTTTATGACTCAGTCAAGCCTTTCTTTTGCCTTAAGTACAGATAACTTTTGAGATACGTCTATACCTTTATAGTATAAAACTCCCACAGAAAAACATTTTGCTTTTCAGAAGGGTCATCCTCCTTTCAATTTTATTTGTCATTACATTTGAACATGTCTGTATTTGCACTATGTACATGTTGCCTTCACACAAAATGGGAAAAAAAGATCCCCAAACATATACAAAAAAATAAAACAATAAAAAGAAAAAAAGAACACAAGGAGATCACTGTCACCCTGGCACTGAGATTTGACTTTAACAAACGCCTTTGTGAATGGAGGTGTAGCTCGTCACAATGAAAAGAGGAAAACAGCAGCATCATAATTCACATACTGTTGGAATACATTGCACAATACCAGGTTGCTGAAAAGGCCGAATAAAAACATCATTTTTACAACACAAAGCATGTTCATTATTCTCTGCAACAACACTTTCTCCAAGGTATGAAAGTGCCTTTCACCATACTTACAGTGATAGTCATGATGTGTGCATTCATTGTAACCAATGGATCATGAGTTGCTAAAGTGGATGAAACTGTAATCAGAGGCTACAAGAGCTTAAATACCCAATATAGATCCAGCTAATCAGATGAGAGAAACCCAAACACATGCCTAGAATTAGTTTGCATTTAGCTCAAAATGTTCTGGTTCTCACTGGCTTCAATCCAAAGACGACTAGATGTTTATGCAGGCAGCCAAAAATAACATTCAAAGTAAAGCTGCAGTTTAGTTTAAGCAAAGCAAACTAGAAACTTCTTCTTGGAGGAATTTTCTGTCTTCATTAGCACAACAGAGCCGCGTTAAAACTTTCACAGCAGGGATGTGTAAATGGTCTGTTTACTTGCAGGGTTTGACAGCAACCAGCAACACCAAAAGTGGCTTATTAGTGAAATTAATGTGGCTGTGCT
The DNA here is from genome assembly GCF_017639745.1 of Melanotaenia boesemani. Taxonomy (NCBI): domain Eukaryota; kingdom Metazoa; phylum Chordata; class Actinopteri; order Atheriniformes; family Melanotaeniidae; genus Melanotaenia; species Melanotaenia boesemani. The sequence continues at coordinate 11,250,542 of NC_055703.1, forward strand.
ATTTTAGGGTTATGCTCCAGAGAATACACAATCCCTCAGAAAAACGTCATTGCGTGGGAGCTAATTTTGCACCATAACTGTCAGGAATGAAGAATGCAGCACTTGTGCAGGGAAGTGTGCAGTGTCACCTCTTGAGGCTTCATCATTTTCATTATCTCCCTGACTTCTAATCTACAATATAGCCACACAACCTAAAATACCAATGATTTGCATCCACTTTTTTATAAAATTCTATAAAGTCAAAAGTGTTTGCATGACTTCTTGAAAACATGAAGGAACAAACGGAGATCGCTAAGTCCTTTTCAAGCTGGAATGAGGGATGTGGGATTAAGCATTGTGCAAAATATGAGCCCCTTCAAAGTCTGATCAATTTTAATTTGAGCTGTTTTATGATCTGATGAAAACAAGGTCTAAATCCAATCCATCATGCATCACGGTTTACTGTTGGTATAGCTAGACTCATGAACAGAATAAATGATTAGAGCAAACTTCAAAGCTGTCAGACGGCGACACTTTTGTTTATTTGTGCAGCCCTGGAGGATATGGAAGGTCTGCTTTTTAATGACACCATCAACCTGATTTATTATCTCCTCATTCATTGTGAATGTTTGATGCTTCATTTCATGGTATAAGGTGCAGAATTTTGCATCTTTCTTTCGGAGAAACTGGACACTATTTGCACTGAATTTTTGACCATCTCAGCAACTCACACTTGTGCTTTTACATTCCTTAAAGTGAGGTTAGTGAAAATTCCTTCAGACATCAAAAGGAACACATAAAGACGTCTAAAAATAAATAAAAAAAAACAAACAAAAAAAACACATTTTCATGTTTGTAGGCAAACCATGTCTGCATGAGATGTTTTTTTTTTTTAGTTCTCAGGCATTCATCAGGCATGTTTCTGTTGATGGACACCTGTGAAAAAAATTCTTGCAATTCATGCCAGTGCAGAAATTATTTAAAGAGATCAAAACATCTTGTATTCTTAATAACATTTGAGCTTTTTTCACCTTACAGGTTTATTAATTTAATATCAAAAGTTCTGTATTTTTTTTAAATCCTACATTTCTCTGGATTTAAATCATGACAAAGCCTCAATTTTTCACAATTCAACACTGAATGTTAATGAAAAGCTTTTTTTTAACCTCCACTGTGAGGGAGCCAGTCTGAGACATATGTAGTCCGGGTGTTGTGTGTTGATGAAGGCAGCAAGACTCCATAGAGAGGCTCCATTTTAAACAACAGCACAAAATATAACAGAGAAGTGGATTTAAGTTGATTTTCAGCCTTCCTTAATCTCATTACTAACAATCAGATGAGTTTAGTACATTATCAAGTCCTTTTTTTCTCTTCAAAGTTACTGTAGGGGCCTTGGAAGCTACAAACCAGCCAAAAGAAGACAAAGCCAACATGGTTTAAGTAAATGGAATTAAAATCCAACATGGAATCCCTCCATTACCAACATCCTCTGTGTCAAACAATAAATAAATAAATACATAAATAAAGGAAAAAACTTGTCCCCAGTCCCTCTTTTCTTGCACTGTAGCTTGACCCCTCTTCAGTCATTGTGGCTAATCTTGGCTGACATATGGTCTGTAGAGAGAGAGAGAGGGAACGCAGGAAACAAAGAAGGGTGGAGGGAAGAAAACTGTACATCCCCATAAAACTTTCCTCAGAGTCTGCAGGTGCAGTGATGTTCCCCAGAGGGGCTTGTTCTCCTCCTAGACTCCCTGGAGATGTTTGAAAGGAGGGTGCTTCTGCTATATGTGTCCTGGTTTTGAGAGGTAGGCAATGAGAGCTACCACCACCCCTACATACACACCGGTGCCTATAGTGATGGAGAGGGCAGCAAGGAACAAAGCCCTCCGGGAGGCGATGTTGGCCAGTGGGAAGTCACCTTTGTTCACTGCCTTGGTGGTCTGTAAAGGGAAAACGAAAGGAAAGGGAGAGTCAGGAGCCAAATACGGTTTTCAGCAATCTCAAGAGAAAGAGGGAGCAATTTAGAAAAAAGAAAAATCAAAACAAAAACTAATTGCTTCTTATTATTTCTGTGGCAGTGTAGAAAAAAGAAAAAGGGAATGGATTTGAAAGATGGGCTATTTACTGAACCGAAGAGAGTTCATCATGCATGGCAGGACAAAAATGTCAATTAGTGTGAAAATGTCAAGGACAGGGGGGTTATGGACATCTCAGCTTCTAGCGTGAATGATGAATGGCCTATGAGAAAAGCATTAATATCAACTGTCATCAAATAAAAGACATATAGATGAATATCCTAATGGAATTACGTTTATAATAAACAACTTAAAAACTTTTTGTGTCCATATTGATTTATGGCCTGAAGGGTTTTGTTTCTCCTTTTTCAAAATAGCAGTCTCCACTGCCATGACCCACTGAAGGATGTAGTCCATTATGTCATTCCAGTTAAAACACATATACATCTTCTTTTCATACATATATATATATATATATATATATATATATATATATATATATATATATATATATATATATATATATATATATATATAAGAGGAATTACATTAGCAGACAGGTAAACAATCACATAACTGAGGCTCAAAGCATGTTCATGCTTTTGAAAAGTTTCATACCATTTTGAGAATTTATATAAATTTTAAAACTACAACAATGACTGGAAATTAAATACTGGTTAAAGTCTGTCTACCTTGGGCAGTGCTGATGAGTTCAGAGCAGCTGCAGAGTGTATTGCAATACTTGATTGAACTTCAGTGCCAGGATTAAAATGGGAGAAAGACCGACTGCTTTTATTTCTTATTTTCATTCACATTATTAAATTGGAATTCAGTATTAAAGCAGAAATTAAACAGTAAAAAGCCTTACAGTGACACACTTTGGGTTTAATTATCTTCAGCTACATGAATTCCGATATCTTTAATATAATGTTGTTAAATACTTACGTATTTATTGGTGTTAGCTGGTGTGATTTAGGAGCAGTGCAGCATGTTGCTAGAGCAAGCATATTTAATTTTTATAAAACACCATACATTGTTCAGATTATCAGGTTACATAAAAAAAAGTTCTGAATTGTATAATGTCAAATAACTTTTAACAATGTGCGATGTGCAGATGTATAATCAGGTTGGACTCAGGTTCAGTCCATGTCTGTCATATTCAAGTCTTAGCTCATTTAAAAGTGCTATGTTTCTTATTTAAGACTTATTATTTAAGCATGCCAGCTGTATGCAGCTTCCACAGCTGTGAAGTTTGCATTTGACACTGGCAGTGGGCAGAAAACTTAAACACCAAAGCAAGTCTCCATACAGCCTCCACATGAGGTCTGACCTTCAACTTTACTCTAAAGCTCTGAGACTGAGGATTAAAGTTTCTCACATATAAGGTTCCTTTGCTGAATTCATAGCCTTGTACATAATGATAAAAATCTGGGAGGACTTTAAAGTCAAGCCACATCTTCTTGTTGAGAGGAGCCAGTTTCAGATTCCTGGCCCTGTGGCTGCTTAGGTGTGCTAATTATAAGGAGAGCCTGCACAGCAACAACAGCAACAACAACAAAAACTGACAGATTGTTTTTTAAACTATACTCCTAATGAAGTAAACAGCATTTTTTTACATTCAACATTAATGATGACAGTTACAAAACAATTAGTCTAACAATTCTTACCCTCTTCCTGTTCAGCCATTGGCTGAGGTCCGTTATCATTTTAATTAAATCAGGTTCAATTTGTTGCATCTGAAAGCCTAATCTTATGGCGCTAATGACATAAAGCATCAACAAAGCATGTTTTTTTTTTTTGCCCAGTTTCTCTGTAGATTAAAGAACATCTCCCCATCTTTAATTTTAAGAGACTTTGCTTTTCTAAGGTTCATATTTTTACATCCAGCCACCTTTTATTTCATGAACTCAGTACTGCAGTATGTTACAGGCTAAATCATCTCTTTTCCTTTTAAGTCTTTACGATTTTTACATCTTTTAAGAATTTCCATTGGAGTGCTGTTACAAAAGTATTTCCACTTGGGGATTAATCATTTGTTTCTACTTATGACACATTTTTTTTCCACTATGTGTCAAGTATTTGATTTATTTCTTAGATTCTTTGAAAATAATATTCTATAGATAAAAGCAAAGGCAGTCAGACTAGAGTCAGAGGCATTTAAACAAATACCTTTAAAGGTCATGAAGCAGACAGACAAAGGAGGAGTATTTGAGGGAAGGATCATTGGCCTCCAAGTCAATACAGTAATTATTGAAACAAAAGCAATGATACTAAGGTTTTACCTTTAAAAGGGACAAAACAGATGCAGTTTTCTCCACCATGGCAACGTTAAAGGGTTCATTGCTATTCATTTTATCCACAATTTATTTGAACAAATACTCTTTAAACTATTTATTTCTTAAATAAAACCATGAAGGGTCTCTTGCCAAGTGATCTGACTGCGTAGTGTAATGTGGACAAAGCTGACGGAAACTTTGTGTCCAGTACATGACAGCGTGAATGTGAAAATACCCTTGAGAGCAAAATGGTTAGAAGCATTTATGGCTTTATCTCCACAACCTTGGCAAAATGATTGAAATGGGGTGTCATGGAAAACTGCAGATAACATCTCAGACTTGGCTGCATGGAGACTCAAATTGCTTTACGTTTGTAAAAGTCATTTCAGTATATTTAACAGTTTTAACAGTTAATTTAACATTTTTCTACCAGATAACACGGAAAGCATGATGTCACTGTCTCTCTTCCTGTCTGGGTCTGTCTCCCAACCTCTCACAGTCACACAAATACATTAACGGTTTAACAATAATTACCTCATTCATTTTCATTTACTATAATGACTTGTATGCCACAATATTACTTCGGGGGGTCATATTTGCATAATCATGAAAGGAATCAGTGCTGCTCCTCAGCTCTGCCTTTTTTACTATCATAGATATGTCAAAGCTGAGAGAAAAATGATCTGCTTTATCAAAACAAAACAAAACACGGGCCGTATTAGTGGCAACAATTCAAACTTAGTACCACTTCCTAACCAGAACTGATTTGCTTCAGACATTTATGGTATTTTAGTCATCAGTTGTGAAAGCTGCTGAACATAAATCCTGAAACCATGGGTCACTACCATAAACACATATCTTTTAAAAATGCAGTCCTATAGCAAAGTAGTGTTGAATCATGTCTGTTTTTGTGCTGATATGTTCCCTAATGCATAGACTCAGCTTCACTCCTGCAGCTCTACAGGACTAGGCCTGACCTTCCAGTGGAACAACAACACTATTGATCTGCCATCCACAGGCTCTTACAGTCACTAACCGGTTTGTTTGTAAATGTTGAGGTTGATGTAATATCATTTCTAAACTTTCTTGTGCCCTCGCCAAAAATTATAATGCACCTCTTTATAACGGCCAAATTTACATTTCAAAAGTGAAATTGAAAAAAAAAAAAAAAACACATTTAAAGGTGAGAGCTTAGTAATACTGCATAATGAACATACTTTAAGATAATTTTATCTTGTTCATTTAGCCCCAGATTTGGTTGTGAGAGGCTAAAAGAGCTCTTTTGCTGTGGAGAATATGAATGTTGTATAAAACAAAATGCCATTTAAATAAAGAGACCAATTTAAAAAGTACCTTAACCTGCATTCTATCTATTGGCCTGGGGTTGAAAAAAGATGCTAGTTGGTATGCAAGTCATTTGGAAAATTATGCTACTTGTCACTTAATTTATTACCTTGGTAATTTTTTAATGAGTTAGTTTAATGTCTCATTTAATAGAGTATGATGTCCATTGTAAATTATGATCTCATTTACATTTATCAGAGAGTGCATAAGGGAGGACATTAGGGCAGCACTATGCTGTGATTGACAGCTTGCTGTTGTGACCTAAGGCAATGTGTAGTTTTAATAGTTTTCCACTCTTCCACTTTCAGAAGACCAATATGCTGACAGCCACACTAAACTCAAGGCTTAATTACCGAGTCTGCAAACCAGTGGGTGGCATCATGGTTGCTGTCTCCAGATTTTCTAAACATACAATTCTGAGGTAAAACCTAATCTCTTCCTTTGTGTCTGACTGTTTGAGCAGTTATGAAAAACAGTTTCCAGCAATGTTATTCAACACCCTTCACATGGGGCTTGGCGACTGTGGGCACTGATTTGTCATGTTAGCACCCCCTTGATTTAAAGCTAACATGTACCAAGCTGAAATACAGAGAAGCATAGAGCTGTCACCCAAATTGGACCTTATCACATTTTACCGTGATAGATTTATTGTGAAAATGTGCAACATAAACTGTTTTGTTATTGTATTTGAAGGAGGAAACTGTGCATGCGGTAGATCAGAGAAATATCTCATTTACAAAATGTGATTAAGTTGTGGTTCATACTAGGCTGAGACAGGGAGTTGGATGACACTGTCATGCTGACGTTGCACCCTTACTCCATACATGACATCTGGCACTACGTCTTCATGTTGGCAACTTTATTTTCCATGCGGTGCATATAAATCATTTTAATTTCAGTTTTCAGAAAACAACTCGATAATAGGTGTAACCACTGGTTTAAGTTTACTAAGAGCAATGCACACAGACAGGCTCACTGCAGGCAGGCAGGTGAAGTACCAAATGCAAGTTATTTTTGTTTTGTTGCTCAAGTTTTTTTTGTGCTATTACTTATCCAATAAAAGTACAAGGCTAGTAGGTAGATTTAGCTTTAGCTAACTAGTTAGCTGTGCCATGTAGTTGTACATAAATATGTAAAGAAATGATAGACATTTGGATTTAAGTTAAATATTGCCCAAATCAATACTGCAAAAAGGTTTTGTGAGCTGCTGTTGATTTCTTCATTATTCGCCTAAATACTAATTATTTTTCTAATTGTTTTAACTGCTTAATAATGCTGGTTTACTTGTGGGCTTTGGGCCATTGTCTTATTTATTCATTCATTTTCCTTTTCATTCATTAACCTGAATTTATAAATTAATCCAGGGTTATGGTGGGACGCTGCCAATGGGCGAGATACAATAGACAGGCTGGCCTCGCACAAGACCAATGCAGAGACAAACAAGACAAAAAAAAATTTTTTAAAAATAAAAAAAAATTGCGTCCGCCAACCATTTATTTAGCAATCACAAGCTGCTCTGATGTTTACCTGTATATATTTTGCTTTTATAGAATTAGTAAAAACTAAGAACTAAGACTACATTCATCCAGATCCTTTCATAGTAACAAAGCTTTAACACACAATTCTGCCAACATCTTGCTTTAAAGTTACAACTATGCTTAGCTGCTTGTGTGAAGCATCTTTTTCTCCTATATTTCTATAAACAACACCCTGTATAAGTTTCTTTTTAGTTCTGCACTTTTCTGATCATATTTTGCTGTTACTTTTGCAAGATTGCCTATGTTCTTGGTGTGATATTTGCAGATTAACTTCTCACCTCTAATATACCATGGTCACCTCAGCCACTCACAGACATCATTACCCTTTTTCAAGCCTCTGTTCAATACAGGCATAAAAAGCACCATTGTTTTTCTGTTATTAGTTTAGTCAATTTGTGTCTGTCTATAATTGTGATTTAAATTGAGAGCAGATTGCATTTTATGAGAAATCGATGCCAAAATTGTCACTATTTTTTCTTGCAACTATAAGTAATTCTAGTCTGCATACAGCTAAAAGCATTCAATACTGTAGTGTTCACTGCTGCAGAATAAAATTTTTAGTTTGATGGACTTTCTGAAATGAAGCCCATTGAAGTGGGTTATTGAGCTATAAAATGAAGCAATTCATACTCCCTCAATATCTCCTCCTGACAGCTCTTCTTGGTGCACCTTCTACTAGAGGAAGATTGACATAAAAAAACATCCTTCCCTAAACACAGCCATCACTTTCACATAATTACCCAGGAAGAATCAAATTAGCTCCTGACAAGATAATTCACTGACTGGCTTGGACTCCTTACACCCACAGATAAGACAGCTAAATACTCAAGCTTTTGATAAGAATTTATGGTCAAATGCAGAGCAATTTACTCAAAAGCCTGTCTGTCAATAGCATGTATGTGAGTACAGTGTGTGTGTTTAAATGTAAAAGTATATGTGCTGTTGATGGACAGGACATAAAGCCTTAGCAGCAGAATCTTTGTGATACACCTTCAGAGTTGTTTCCTCCAGAAATGAAAGACAAAGGAAGTTGAACTGGAATACTATATAAAATTTAAAATGAGGGAACAATACTGCAAAAACAGCCAGCATTGACAGCCACATCACATCTTTGTAGACTTGCCTGCAAATTTTAAGCTGAAAAATCAATTACTTAAGAGTATAGCAGTGACAAATTAAGAGAGTGAAAAGCAGTAAATGTGTGTTTGATATGATCTACGTTTTCACTTCACCCAGCAACTTAATTACCTATGTCAACTTAATTATCTATTTTAATCTCTCCATGATAGGCAAATACAATTTCACTGTTAGGATAACACATTGAAGAATTTAGCCTTTGTAAATATATGACTGCCAGTCTAACGCCAATTAATGATCCAACACCCGAGCTTTCGATTTAAGATATTTTAATTATAAAGCCTTCCTCTAAGTTAAGTTCTCAATGGCTTTTATTCAAAAATAGGTATGAAAAAAAGACATTTTCATTCAAAACATTGCAAATAATATGTACAATATTGTAGTGTTTTCATGTTTTTCTCCAAAAAGAGAGACTTGTGTCTGTTTAATGATTCTGAGAGATCATCATCTTCACACACATTCAGTTGGACTCATCTTTAATCTTTTTGAAAAAGCCCAGTTCAAAGGACAGTCTCATCTAAGCATTCTCAATACCTCTTTTCTTAGCACTTACATATAAAGCCTTGAAAGTGATTTATACACTCTTCCTAATGGAGGTTCTAGTCCTGATTACAGAGCATCCCATTTACAGACTAGCCTTGAGTTATTGATGGGCTGCTAGGTAAAAATTGGCCTTGCATTAAGACAGTCAGCTGTAAGTCTTTTATTATGTGTGATGATCCTTAATCTTCAAATAATGAGACACAGAAAAAGCTGGGGATGTGGATGTGTGAGTGTTCATGAAAATGTGAGTGTCATTGGGGGGCTGGATAGTGTTAGACCTTGACAAACAGATGCTGCGTCATTCATGTGCAACGGCTCGCTGCTTAGAAGGCATGTGAGTTTTATATCTGTGTTTGTGTGTGTGTATACTCACCCCTTGTGAGAAGTAAAAGGCTGCAATGCCCAATGGCCAGAAACAGCAGAGCATGGAGAATATGGCCAGGCCAAGGTGGTCTCGTGGAGGGACAACTATGAAGTTATCTTCACTCTCGCTGTCGCTGGAGCAGTCCGTCTGCACAGAGTAAAAAGTCAAAATGTGTACAAGTTATGTTTTATCCATTGATAAATTCTAAATTTTGTAATGTAGCATAAAACAATGACTGTGTAGAGCTGACAATGCCTAAAACTACAATGCTAGCAATGCTAAAAATAATGATGTCACTATTTTTTTTCACAAAATAATTAAAAGTCATGCAAAGTTTAATATCATTATAAAATTTGAATTGAAAATCCATCCATCCACCCATCCATCCATCCATCCATCCATCCGAATTAGCATGCATTTATAAAACAAAAAAACAATAAAAAAAACAAACAGTAGATTTACTTAAATAACTGATATGTTGCTTTCTGGAACTTCAAGTTAAAAATGAATGAGGAGTAAAAACATTATCAGCGGTCATGACACAGTAAACATGCTGTTTACACGGGGGGGGTAGTGTAACGAAGTTCCCCAGACCTCGCTTTTCCCCAGCTTATGACGGAAGGGTCACCTTTCATGAACAGCTTCAGGAGGTGATTAGGGAGGTGGCCACTGAGAGTCAGCTGACAGATATGATCTCTCCAGCATGTCATGGGCCCTCTCCATAAATTGCCAACTCATCATGATGGAGGGGATAGAGTGGTCCAAGGATACTAGAAGCTGTGTTGTTGACTGCAGTTTGACCCTAGTACACTCTCTGAAGGCTAATTGGTTTTGGGTGAAGTGCCATACGAAGTGAGATTTGTGAACCTCATGACAAGCTGACCTAAGAAATTAATTATTTTGCCCAGGTTGAAGTCACTCCTAGAGTAAAGGCTCATTAGCAAGAGCCTGGTGGTAGGATTTTTGCCCGTAAAGTCTGGCTACTCATAGACATGAGTTACTTTGGATCACCCTATTACTGACCCAATAATTGCAAGAGATCCCTTAAGGGCCCAGTGCTATATAGATTGGGTGGTCCAGTCTAAAGCAGAAGCCTTGAGGCCTTGGCAGTCCAATCCCCAGCTGATTGAAAAGTACCTGTAGGGGTTAGCTTAGGATGAAAAATGGAAACAAAGGTATACAGCTAGGCTACAGGTAGCAACAGAAGCTCCTTTAATGCTCTGAAACATTGTATTTCTTGTTTCAGTATATATTTAGTTTTAAACCTTAAAGGTTTAAATATGACCACAACAAGAAACTACTGAAGGTCATCCTTGAACAGCATCAAACAAACAGAACTAGAACCCAAGGCTGAACCTAACTCAGAGACCTTACAACTTATATGGCTTTCCATCAATTCAGTGTTGTCTGAAGTTACTATGTGGGAGTTTTTTTGTTTGGCCTGAGAGCATGGTTTACATAAACTGCATTGGAGCTGCTTAAATAAACTTATATTTATGCATGGTAGGGCAGGCAGCCACAACAGTCAGCAGGGATGATTGGATTACAGCAAACATGGAAGTAGACCGACCTCATTCTCTGTTTAGGGCATCATATACCATTATAGCCAGCACTTGTGGCATATTTACAGTGGTTTGGACCAATCAGAATAATCACGGGGTACAGGTAGTTTTAGGTTTGACAGTAGCAGCTCAGGATCAATAAAACATGCTTATCGGGTTACCTAGTTTAATGCATATATACATATATATATATATTCTTGCAAATTTTCGATATTTTCTTTGTGTTATTTATTATTGCTGAACTACATTTTGACATAATTCATTAAAGATAAATTTGCTGAACTTTGGTTGAATAGATCAACAAACAAACACAAATTAACTCAGATTTCACCGTACAGGATGAAAGATCGTTTTAGTCTGTGCAGTACAACAATATGAGCAGGAAGAGGTGATTTTCAGGCTGAATTCCTTTGAAAAGGAAAAATGCATTTGTATAATAGGAAACAAAACATGTCATCGCCCACAGGATCATTTGCTTCCTCAAATATCACAGCTCGTATTCATGAATCTTTTGCGATGGCCCATTAGTTTTTCATTAGTTTTGATATATGCAGATTTCAACATTTTGGCAACTGAACAACAGATCAAAAAAGCTACGGTTGGAAGTAACCTCCATTTCAGATGTGAAATAGTTATGAATCAAACACACCTCCACCCTAAAGCTTTATGAAACTATTTCACGCTCCAAGCAATGTTCCTCACATTGAGACTTCAGCAAACGAGAACAGTCACACATACATTTGCATTCTGTTTTGTGTTTTGGAGGTTTTTGAGGTGCATTAAATGATATGTCATAATCATATAATGTACACATATAAAAGTACAATGATAAATGCAAGATCAAAAGCAGAGATTTACTTTCAATGGTTCCAGTAATGAAAAGAAAATTGTGGATTGAGGTCACTGTTTCTATATGAGACATTAAGCTGCATCCTTCCAACATTATCCTGTTTGAAGGATGATCCTGCAGGAGTATGGAACATGGAAAATAAATTTAAAAAATCAAGGCTATTGAGTCAAAGAAATGGAGTTCACTATTATGTTGGATGTTTCAATCAGAAACGAGGCAAAGCCAGCATGAGATGAGAGAAGCAAGGGAGATTCTGTGAACAGGTAAGTCTAAAGATGGTAAGCTGATAAAGAAAATAATGAAGTAGTTTTTCCTTTGAAACTTGATTCTACAAAATTCTTACTTATAACTATTGTCAGTGGGTCCATAATTCTTAATTACCCCCGTCAAGGTGGTCATGTATTCAGAGGCACTGGTTTGTCTGTCTGTCTGTATGTATGTATATATACGTATGTATGTTAGCAACATAACTCAAAAAGTTGATTCAATTTTCATATTGGAAATGGAATGAAGAACAAGTGATTAGAATTTGGGGGTGATCAGGATCATCGCCTGGATCCAGGAAATTTTTAAAGGATTCTTTACTATGGGGAGATATAGATAGTTTTGCCATTAGAGCTCCTAACTCAAAATAATGTCCACAATCACTGACAAAAAAAAATAAATAAAATAAATAAAAAATAGGAGGCTTGGCGGAGGTCTGCGCTCTCTGAGTGCTTCTAGTTCTCAGATTATTCTAAATATTCATTATATTTCTAAGATATTACAGAATTTGACCACTTTAGGTGAACTACGTCCTACAAAATGCCAACAACAGAATATAGACTTACACCTTTTATTAAGCATTAATTTTATGGTTCACTATGGAGTAATCTGACAGAAATGCAATATTGACATAGTGACATCTATTATGTACATTTCTGGAGCTGTCACTGCCTGCCAGCGTCCTGATGCTAAAAAGAAAAAAAAAAACAAACACAAAAAAACAACAAAAAAAAACACACTTCATAGCTTTTGCTTCCGGAACGCTGTGTGACTGAGTTTTGCTTTACCCACATTGTCACATGCTAGCAAGCTGATATAAACACATGGCCGATTTGAGTCAACATTGGACTGACTTTTACTGGTTTGAGAGAGCTCACAGTACAGGTAGGATGCAAGATAGATGCCGATGTAGCCGCTGTTAGGGGACGTGTTGCTGAGAAGATCTGCAAAAGTTCCGTAGTACCTCTTTAATAGTTCTTCGGTGTCTAGTGATGTGAAATCAAGAGCCACTTTTGGTTTTTAGGGACCACTAAAGTTTCCCCTACATGCCCAGTAATGAAGGAGTAATTAATAATAATTTGATTACATCAGTGAATCTCACTTAATTCTTCAAGTGCCAAAGTCGCAAATTTGCGACAAGCAACAGGTCATGTCTCCAGAAAATAGAGCTTAAACCTGTTACCACTTTTCACCACTAGATGGCAGACATGTAAATTGGCAATCAACAATCGATCGTCAATGATTCCGCAAGGTTCATCAACAATCGGCTGTGGTCAGTAAATAATCGGCTAATGTCGCTATGGTTCATCAACGATTGGTCACTGCCACACCACCCACCAGCCCAAAGCCAAAAAACCTAGGGGAAATACACCTCTGACAACAGAGGTGATCATATAATAAGCTTTGTATAGAAGGACAAGTTGACTTGCTAGAACACACTGCTCTTACCAACACCCTGGTCATTCAGCTGAACATGACGTGTTAGCACAAGTTGTTGCAGCACTGAGCAGCCTCTACGTGCTCTTTGTAAATTACCAAAGACAAACAGTGCCTGCGATAATTAGGACATATTTTCTGAGCTGATACGATGTGAACATTGAACAAAAAAAACATTTTACATTGTACATACAATATGCGAAAACCTAACCTGACCTGAAACAGTTACTATGCTGACAGTTAATACACCCCCTTTTAGGCAGCCACATTGTCCTGAAATGACTGAATTTGAGTAATATATTTATTTTTCTTAACCAAATGGGTGAAAGCAAGGGAAGCACATCTTTCAGAGTGAAACTGTTTTCAAATAATTTCAATAGCACACATACCATTACTAGCCATTTTGTGTGATTGATTATAGGGATTAGACACTGGATGGTTGAGCTGTGTGGAGGGTCTGCCCAACAGATGGTAGGAGAAATACTGGATTCAATCTATGACAAATAAAAATAAATAAATAAATAAATAAATAAAACCGAAACATGATAAACATCAACCATGGTTGTGCAAGCAAAACCTTTCAAAGTTTTGAGTGCCTTCAGACAATGCCACAATGTTTTATCAAGCTGTGCTCCCAAACCAGTAAAAAGCTGTAAAAACAGGCCCCTGCTGTGGTGATCAATATACTTTATTCTCTCTACAATGAAATACTGTGGCAAAAAATAGCCATCATGCTTGAGCATAATGCAGGTTAGATTGTGCATAATGTCCCTTTGCCTTTATAGCCCTAAGCTTGCACTACCGTACAATCTCTGTAGAACCTTGCCGGCTCTGTGCTGTGCCTCAGACCTTAATACCAGTATCTGTACAGCCTTTTGGCTGTTTGGAGAATGAAAACACACTTTTTCCAGAGTTCCCATTGGCTCAGATTACCAAAGACAGAGAAGTTCAATAAGCACAGGAAGTTAGTGAGGTGCAGAACATGAGATGGTCATTTATCATAAACTTTTCAGAAGAAAATAGGCTAATGGCAATCTCACGAACCAATTATTAGCCTGCAATGACATGATTATCTTTTCTTTTCCCAAATCGATTGCAGCCATGAAATTAAATCGATCTCTCAGGAACTTGTTTGGAAATATAGTTATGGGTCACAAACCTCTACTGCATTCACAGCCGAGCAGGATTTGATTTAATATAAATAGTATTTTCGATATTCCCTCTAACTTTTAATGAGTATGTGTGAGTGCTGGTGCTCTGTCAATCATTCACCTTCACTTTTTTGGATGGCCCTAGTGACTATATTTAGATGCTTCTATCTGCTCATAGATATGCCTTGTGGGGTAAAATCCAAGAACATTTGACAGCTGGCTGAAAAAATGGCAAGTGCTACCTGCAGGATTTGTCTAATTTGTACAACAAGGAATGAGCTATTGTCCACGTGCATCCAGAGGATAGGCAATCATATGCAAAGGAGATGTTCTAATGTACATTTTAATCAATCATTTATATTTGCACATTGTTATAATTTTATTCAGATTCTGCATATATTGCTAACATCCAACAAAGCATGATTACAAATTCCTAAATTTTAATAATCTAAAATGGGAATTTAACATTAACTTATATCCACATTTTAGACACATTTTATTCTAAAATTGTTTGCCTTTACCACCCTATGACTCTTTCCATGTCACCTCTCAATTTTGGATTTCTGCAATCATTATTTTTGCTTTTCTATTTGTCAGAGATACATAAAAATCAAAAAGTCACATTCTCCTTAGATGTTTCTTAGAGGTTTCAGAGGGCAGCTTCATATTACGAAAGCTGACTTCTTACTAAAAATAATATGCTGCACACCTTTTTATCCAGTGAGTCTATATTAATAATAATAATAAAAGGTTCAATGCTTGGGTGGAAAAAAGAAGAGCATTTCTGATCTGCTGCTGTTTGCTTGAATATCTAAGAGAAAGAGGACACACCACAAACACACACTCTCTAAATAAAAACCCCACACAGTCTAATTAAAACAATAAAATCAATGTTGCCTTCTCAACCTTTTTATAATGCAGAAACCCTGCGGTTGAAATTACACCCAAATTAATTGTTTTACTGTGCGGCCACACTAAGGCACAGCATGCAGGGAGGCCTGGATGCAGAGAGAAACTTTACAACCAAAGGGGATGCAATTACTTGGCTGGATGCATAAGCAAAGTTAATGAACAAATTCCATTAGAGATGCAATGCAACACAAAATTACATTTTCAGCACATTTATAAGCTTGAGAAAGAGCGAGGATTCATGTGATTTGACAGCAATTATGCATATTAACTTGCATTATGTTATGGTTTCTGCCACTTGCTCTGCCCTACATTCATGAACAAAAAAAAAAGTGTGTGATCACAATAATAAGAGTGTTGTCATGACGCTGTGATGCAGTCCACCCAAATGCGTACCATCGTCTTTTGGGGGGGGGCACACTACCCACTTTGCATTAATGACCAAAATACTTATTTTTCTTTCCTTTGCCTTGTTGTCTGTTGTTGACAGGTGTGCAATTGAGATTCGGGTGATGTGGCAACAGCAGGAAACCACTGCTAATCATGCTTAGTATTCACACTGTGCTATGTAAACAGGTTGAAATGCACGAGCAAAATTAGGTCGTGGAGCAAAGAAATCAGTAATTAAATCTGACAAGAGCTTCTTGTCCGATGAAACATGAATCCCTCTTATGCATTTCATGTTTTTAGAAAAGCACTATTTTTAGGATGCTCTTGTAACCTTGGGAGTTTAATAAATCACAACGTTCAGGCTCCATTAGAGACCTTAGCTGCATGTCATACCCTGTCTTTCCCTTTTCCCATCACTTCTCCAGCATCAAACACAGGTATAAAATGTACCACAAATGCCTTCCGGTGTAGTACACAAAACAAAAAGAGACAATTCCAACATCTTTCCATATAAGAGATCAAGAAGAAGCTATAAAACAAAGAGGTAAATTAAGGTAGACATAATTGTATGATTAGTATATAACCACATCACACCTCCTGCATGCCCATATAAATAAACTGACCCTCTGACCATAATTACTGCTGCATTAACGTGAGCCCTTTTAGAAGGTTGATTAGGTGGTTACATTAGTTGTTTTATGAGTGATGTGGCAAGACTGTCCTCACATCCACTAGGTGTCAAATCAGACCTGCTCTCTAATTGAAAGAGTAAATATGAAGAGGAACATTTCCACTGTATTAACCACCGACATCACAAAGAGTTTTGTTCTTTGTTTATTTTTGAGAGAGAGAAAAAAAGAGAGAAAACAACAAAAGTATCTAAATCCATCTCAATCCAACACCCTGATTCATGTGAGTCTGCTTCTAAGAGAAAAACTGCTCTGAATTGCGACGCGTAATCATCCCTCCAAGGGCTGATATTACTCAAAACTCATTGCATTACAGACACATCTGTCTCATTATTCACTTTTTTTTAATACTCCAAGCTGCCATTCAGGGAAGGATTAAAGAAGCACCAGTGAGATTTGACACAGAATCATTTCTAAGCTACTTTATTACTCATGGAAGAAATCCATCACCAAACCAAGAATATGCAGAATCCTTTATTTCTTATTTGCTAATTAAGAGGTAAAAGCATGTCTTGTGTCATCATTACACAATTTGGGATAACCTGTGCAAATCTTTGTTGCTTTTAAAAAACATGTATAGTGGAAAATGTATATTTTATACATCATAACAGAAACATTTTCTCTGTTGCTGTTATACTATTATTTCTTAAATTTTGCCCCCAGTGTCAAGACGAGGGCTGCATTGGGAATGAGATCCCATTGGTCCTGGTCCTGATGCTTAGATCTTGCAGGAGCAGGGAATTTTAGTGTTGTTGTAGGAAGGAGTGGCCTGTCATAAAATAATCTGTAAGTACCTCAGCAACAGCAGCTCAGAGTTTAGTTATTTTTAAGCACAATGTCAGAATTAACAAGTGAAGTAGAGAAGATCAAAGCTATTTAAGCATGTCAGGAAAACTAGAGGTGGGATAAGAGTTATATTACTCAGTTATATGTTACATGCTGTCTTCTTCTATTTCTTTTTCAGTAGTGGTGGGCAAAAAAAGCCTATTCATGCATTAATCCTACTTCATATATTTAACTGTGTTAGACACTTTGAGCCTTACTATTTTTTCTAAAATTAGTCTGTTTAAAGTAAAAGAAAAATGTTTGTTTTACTTTCAATTTACCTGGTACTTAATTTTACACCCTCTTCTTGACTTCTTGTACTTGCAGGCATTTCTAAAAGTTTATGAATGATCATATTATTTTCTGATTTGGCTACATGCTAGTGCTATGCCAGAAGTAACCTTGTAAACAACAATTGTTTTGTGTCTTTCTTTACTGCTAGTGCGATTTGTTTTTCTAAATAGGTGTGCATTTATATGATAAATTTATAGTAGGGGGCTGCATTAGTTATGGAATTATTAGGAATAAATTCAAGTGTTAAGAGATTAAGATTTCACATAAATGCAGTTTACTTTTGAGCTGATCTGAGATTTGGCAATCAGTATTTAGAGGACACACCTCCAGTACTTTTAGAGAGATTTAAGCTGCACCGTCATATGGAGATTAAAGCTAAACCTTTTTTTTCCCAATGAGGACCAGCATTGCTCCAGTATGTTCTGCAATTATTATAAACATACAGACATTCTGGTATAACCCAGGAGACCATTGTGTCTGAATCTGTGACAGACAGACAGAGCGTGTGTTTGAAACTCAAACTGGATGGACCATTGAGGAGCTGAGGAACAATTGGTGTGCAGTGAACTGTAGAGTAATTGCATTTTAGATCTAATGAAAGCACAAGTACTGACATTTTCTCATATTTAGCGTGAATGAATAACCCTCCCAATCAAACCTGATCCAATCTAAAAAAAACTGCAAAATGAGGAGGGAGGAGGTCATTGATTTATATTTTTAAAACTAACCCTTCTATTGATCCCTCACCCATGCAGACAATTTTAACATTTCAATGCTTGTTGTGCAAAAATGATACAACAGAAAGGCTGAGAGGAAGCTGTTTTATTGAAAGGTTGCACAGGGGCGCCGCATGTTCAAATTACCGTGTGAATATAAAATGTACTGATAAATGCAAATTTCATGCACTGAGATGGTGCAACAGATGGCAGACAAATAGATACGGTTTGGCTCAAGTGTTATTTTTGTTTGCAGGTGAAAAAACATGAAAATTTTAATGGACCGAATCCATGACTGCAAGATCAAAGACATCCAGGGTCACTGGCGAGGAGAGTATTATGCTTGAGGCTATAACATTTTCATCCTATCAAACCTGGTTTTTGCAGCTTTTTCTGCACAGCTACTAAATGTATTTCCACCCATTATCTGCCACTCAATACAGCAGTTCCCCATGTTCCACTTATTTTTGGAAATGGAGAATATATGGGCCACTATAGCACTTTTCAGCATAATTAGATGCACAAGTCATTTTTCTTCCAGTCATATTTTTGACAGAGCAGCCACTCAAAGTATACTTCCTGAAGCAAGCGATCAATTATTGTGTCGTTGGGAAACACATCTTGCATTATTAACACAGTCTTAGTATTTTCAGGGGACAGACGTGTTCCCAAATCTAGTTTAAGTGAAATCAACAAAAACTAACCAACAAAATGAACAAATATTTTTTAAATAAATAAAAATAAGTTATGTTTTGGTTTCTTACTGTAAGAAAGAACTTACAAGATCCAACATTTTTGTTCATAGCCTGACCTCAGTCTTGTTAGATGAACTAATTTAAAATTAAAGTTATCAGCTCGATTTGAGTTTTTTCACAAACTGTTTCCTCTGTAGATGGCACCTTTTTCTTTTCATTACCACCTTGGACAAAGCTCTAACTGCATTGAACAACAACATGAATAACAACATGTGGTGTGGAAACACTGCAGGTCCCTGATTGTTCCCAGAGAAAGCACACACCTGCATCACTGCTTATTTTCTGAAGGAAGATGTTATTTGCAAATTTATGCAAATGGGTCCCACACATGTCAGCATGGGTTAAAAATCCGACAGCATGATGCATAAACTAAGAGTTCAATTTCACATTTTTTTTTTCTGCCTACCCAGAGTGACATCTGTAGCATCCACTTCAGGAAAAGATGAAATGACATTCAACACTCAGAGATCTAAAATGTCCACAGTACCAACAAACATGCAGACATTTTAGGTCCAGTCTGTGTCATGATACTTTTACCCACAGAGTAAACTAAGCAGAAAAGATGCACCTGGTGTGAAAAGTAATCGGGCTGCGTCATTCAATGAACAAACAACAGCTAAAACAATCCACGTTCAGCCTCACAGCTTTAACTTAGTATTCAGGACTGTGTAACTTCATGATACCCTCCCAATTTAAACACAGAACTACTATTTAAGAGTGTCTTTGGTTTAGCTGTTGTCTTTAACATCGTCCTGATTTCACTGTGAGAAAGCTTAATCAGAATCTGTCCATGTTTCATAATCAGCTACCTGCTAACTATCAGTCGTCTGAGTACTGCAGCACCAATAATCCTATAACCCCACTGCATGCTTGTGAAATCCTCTGACTGAATAAAAATATACTTCTCACTTGTAATGAGCTGCACTAGTATTTAAAATTAGTCACTGCTCCAGGAATATGAGTGTACAAGCCCTGTGTCCCAGCTCCAGGAAAGCAGCTTTTTTTTAGGTGTAGCTGGCTGAATGTACATGGTCTAACCTGCCAGTGAGCGCTTAGACTAAAGCAGGATGGAGACAGACTGAGGTTCATTTAGCAGACCTCTTGTACCTACTGTACACCTGTTAAAGTTGAAGTTGATAAGAAAAGACAGGTGTGATTACCTTGGTCGTAAAGAACAGAAACTACAACGTGTTTTGCTTGTTGACTTTTGAGAGTAAAATTCCCACTTTTGATTTTCTAAAGTGCAGAGCTCCAGCACTGCAGCTAGGATGGATTCTGCACTTGGCTTAAAGGATCACCTAAATAGCTGTGGAACATGCCATCAGGGACCTGCTAACAGCTGTTCTGCTTACTAACTACATTGCTGTTTTACTGTATTTAAGTAAAAATGTAAAATATTAACATCTGAAAAGACAATCTGCACAAATCTGGTAAATGGAACAGGCCTGAAACCTGAATAGCATTAAGTGGGTATAAAAATGTATACATGGATGGATGGATGGATGGATGGATGGATGGATGGATGGATGGATGGATGGATGGATCAACATAACTGTGTTGACCATTTATCATTACAAAATAAATAATAAATCATTATGAGATGATCAAAATCAAGTACACTGAATCTGTTATAAAAGAAAATATTTACAAAGCACAGAAAGATACATTTAATCTTTTTCCCTTTTTTTTACATTATAAATTTTCACATTATAATCAACTTACTTGTTTCTTTTATCTATTCGTATTTCAGTTTGCACATTTTTTCCAATATTTTTGCAGACTAATTCTGTGTAACAGCCCCTCTGTGTCCAAGTGATAATATAAAAAAAAAGAACAAAAGCAACTTCATAATGAAAGATGATATGTGTGAGAATTTTGCAACATGAATGTTCAAGATGATACTTAAAAAGACATAAAATAAAGATGTGAAGATGTAAAGATGTAAAGATGTAAAGATGTAAAGATGTGAAGCATCGAAAGGCTCCGGACAGATTAAGTAGAAACCATGTGGTTGAATGCCAACAAGAGTTCTTCTCCCCAGTTTTAAAAGCATTTAGAAGAAAAATAAAACCCACATATGTTACATTAAATCCTAATGAATTTCCACTTTGAAAATAATTAACAGATACTTCTCATCTTGCATTTCTCTCCCACTTTACTGATTCTCCTTGGAGGCAAAGTGTAATTTACTTATGCTTTTTGATAAATGGAGAATTTATGCTTTACTTAATCACCTAACGTTTTTTAACGCCTTTCTTTTTGAAAATAAATTGCAGACCACTTCAATCCACTGCAGGATTTCCTTTGTTTTTTGTTGTTTCCACAGTTTTTGGCTGTAGAAACAACAAGCAATACGAGAGACTTAAAAAATCCTTGTGTATATAAAAACCATGAATATCCAACATTAGAGCTCCAAAGCAACTATGACGATTAATGAATGTCCCATTTATTAGCTTAGTTTCATGGTTTAAATATCTAAATATGTCCCCACTATTATTTACTATTTCGTGACCACAGGATGTTGAAGGAAAGAGAAGCTGTTCTTTGCTTGTGTCAAATTAGTGTCAAATAAGTTGCTGCCAGCTGAAATATATTAATAATTGAAGTTTTAAGTTTTTATTTATTGACATACACATGATTTGTGATTTTTGGATCATATAGTGAATAATAATTAAAAGATGTATTACATTTTTTCCTTTTTTAAATGATTTTATTAAAGACACATCATTGCATATGTAGTCCCTGTTTGTTATTTTACAGTGGAACTATTTAACGTTTATGTTTTAGCAGAATGTTGACTTCATGCTTTTCTGTTTCTAGTCTTTGTTTCCCCCTCACTCTACTCTTTGCACAATAAGCATAAAGACAGAAGGCGCCCAAAGCCTTGTGCAACCAAATAAAATAGTACTTTGAGAACTACAGACTTTTCTGTCATTTCGGTGCATGGGATTGGTAGCAGACAAACTAGTGTTTTGACAACTTGGGCTCTTGTAAACGTTCTGGTCCCCACTCCAGACCACTGGGTGGCAGTAATTCTTTTTGGCAACCACCAAAAAAAATGAAGAAGAAGAATCAGCAGCAGCAGCAGTTGAAGAAGAAGAAAAAGAAGAAGAAGAAGAAGAAGAAGACCTGCAGCCCAGAGATCAGGGTTTATTGAACGCAGCAAAGGAAGAAAAGAAAGAGAGATATGGAGAAACAGGTAATTGGGATGAAAAGACAGCAGATATCTTGCTCCTGCTTCAACATTAAATGTGTTTCTTACATCTCCCTCAAGTCTGAGGTGTATATATACATATATATATATGTATATATATATATATATATATATAGTATGAGAACCACTGGTCTAGGGGGGACGTGCCCAGAACAGGTTGCCCATCAACAAGGGAAGATGCCACAGGGCCCAAGTGACCCCAAGGGACTCATACCATCCACTTAGACAAACCACCACCAGAATGCCCAGAATCTCATTCGTTGCAGGCCTTGTCACTGGCAGGTGGAAGTCCAACCCAGGCCAGCAGTCACATATTATGCTTGCCCTACTCTACATGTGATTCTGTGTGAGATTCTAGTAAGGTGACCATCTAGCCCTAGAGCACAGAAGAGCCCAGGGCCCTACCACACACACCCCAGCCTGCCTCGGGGCTGGCTGCAGGATTTTAAATGAAATGGTAGCGATCTGGATGACACCCCATGTTCAAATGAGAACATCATTTTCCTCAACAAGACAGTGGCCGTTTGTCGTTCTCTGATTCACATGAACATGTCTCAGTGCTGCTCTGTCACACATTCAGTGAAAATGTTGAGGACTTTTTACTCTTTTCAGAGCTTTCAGAGTAGAGCTGCCATCAGATCCAGTAAAGTTTTTTTTTTGTATATTTTATTGTTCTTGTAATAAATAAATATACAATATATCTTCTATATTTTTGCTTGCTTTTATATTTTTACTGCTAGTTTTGCTTTAACAAAGATGTATTATATTAATTAGTTAAACCTATATTTAGAAATCTGTCTTTTCTTTTCAGAAATCCCAGAATATATTAATTTATCTGAAATGAATCCACACAGAAGATATATTTGATTTCAGGATCCAAATATCTAAACAATTAATATTTCAGTAACATATACATTTTCAGTATGATGGTTTGGTATGATGGTTGGCTCCTCATCCATCCATTTGTAAAATGGCTGCTTGAACATTTAATGATCAGTACTTGTTAAATTCATGGCCAGTGTACCGACTTACAAACACAAGGTAAGCACTGATATCTGAAAATGAAACAGGAGGTAACACACCTAACCTGAACTCTGTTTGCTGATCAGCAGCTTGTAATGACGCAAGTCATTAATTAGTGCTTCTCCTGTGAGCTTATCGCAGTAAGGACATTTCTATCTAGCCTGTTTTTAGACATGTTTTTAACATGTTTTTCTAGACAGAAACCTGAAAGTGTATTTGTAAACAACAGATGGGTTTCCCCAAAATGGCAGCCACAGACCCGGTGACGTCATGTGCTCATTCTCTACTGTTATGTTTATGTGTGGACTGGAAAAGCAAGTTTCTTGGATTAAATCACCAGACTGTGCACCATTATCTTCTTGGTTTAAAGTCACAAATATGCTCTTATCTCCACTGTGTTCACATGGCAACAGTGGTTCCAGTAATGACAGCTCAGGTGCCAACCTTGCTATGACATATTTTACTAACAGTCTATGCTGACGAGAGGTGGCCTGCATTATTGTCAGTGTGTTGACTACATTATGGAAGTGGTGCATATGGTAAATAAGGATATACTCTGCTTTTAAAAGTACATATGTTTGAATATTCTTAGCCAGAGCCAATGTGCTTCTGAGCCAGTGGCGGAGATGACACCATTGTCTGTGTTTCTGCATCTTTGACTTGCTTGAAAACACTCTCTGCTTCGGATCTACGCCTACTCTGCTTGATATGAACAAACAAAGGCCAGCAACGTCAAAATCTTGACAGTGTCTTTTTTCTCAAGTAACAGCACATAACAAGTGACTCATCCAAATCCTAATGTAATCTAATACAACCACTCTGCCATAATTCTTCCTCCTTTTCAGCTTTTGCAGATGTTAAAATGCTGCAATCCACTTAATATTTATGATTGAGATCATAGTGTGTGAAAGAGTCGCATTAGGCTGCATTACATTGTAATCTGTTCTGTAATATATTACTTCCCTTGTGTATCTTATTGGATAAAACCTTATGGATTGACCTATAATTGATACTAAGATTTTTTTTTTTATGAAAACTTCTCAAACACCACCAATAATATTCACTGTTTTTCCAGGATGATGATGATGACCATTAAAGTATGCCTTGAAAAAAGCTAGCATACTGTATTTAGAGACTAACTTTCTTCTTTGCTGCACACTGCAGTGCTGAATCAGCCAAAAGACATTACACCTTACCGATTCCTTCATTACATCAATGCAGCTCGCTGAAGAGGAGCTGCATTTAAATGGAAAATGACAAGATGGATTCAAAACTTCAAAAATCATTTAAGATGTGGAGTAAGAAAAACTGAAATCAATGAAAACTGTATTTATTCACTGGAACACGACAAAAGTTGCTGTTAGTTAGCAAACTAATTCTCTCTTTTCAAAAGGTACTTGAATGCAGTCTCATAACTCCCTGTGAATCCCTATTTTGTGATTCAGGTTATACTTCAGTGGAGCACTGTGGCCGCTAATTAGCTATGATAGCTTCTTTCGTTTTGGACCCCTGAGGACTCTGATCCCTGCACTGTCAACACAGTTTGCTATGGTCAATGGTGCAAAAATTGGACTAAAGTTGAACTCAGTTTTGATTTCATTAGTTTAAATGCTGATGGACAGAATCCTTAAAGTGTTTTTATATTCATCAAAAATGTCTGTTACAGTATATTTGGTGACATCCAACCATTTTACACACTCATCTTAGGTGTGACTGCTTACAAGCTGACTGCACCTTGAAAGCTACCAACACAGCACTGTCAGACTGAACTCCGAATCTAAGTAAGAAACAAGAAGCTTTGCTGTTTTGCAGCTGTCATCCTCCCCTCAAAAGCTCTTCTGCCAAGCAGTGTGTGTACACATAACCACAGAATAACTACGAATAACCCAATTTATTAAGTTTCACTTGTGCTCCAGCATTTTAGCTGCTGGTTTGTGAACATCCTGCTCACTTAAAGTCTTGTAGACACTGTGTTGATGTAAATGTTTCATACTGTCTATTCAAATGAGAACAACCTGTACTGGGTAGCATTACTCTGGGCGTATAAATGAACATCTGTCACATTCACACTCAAGCCAAACAAGATAACTCAACAATGATTAAGCCTATCACAATGAATCTCTGGCTGTGGATGCATTTCAGTGCTGATAGTGACGCCTTTCATGTCAAACAGCTATGATGGGTTTGTCAGGGCTGCAGACAGAAGTGTAGGAGGTGAGGTAAACTACAGCAGCCAGAAGTGCTGCAAATCCCCTGATAGACAAACCCAAAGTGCATCCAAGAAAAGTTGCTGACACTCCAAGTGAAACTTCAGAGGAATGACTTTAAGTCTCAAGAAGGAAGCAACTGATTGTGAGAAAGGCAAGACAAAATATACACATTACTGATTCAGTGTAATTAATATTATGGCCTCTGACATCTCAAAACCATCATTTAGGTGCAATGACTTTAGAGAAATTTGCAAAAAAATGCAAGAAGAGTAATAAGATGGTAAAAATGACTGGGAGGTAGCTGCACTCTGTCTGCTTATGTGCAGTTTAAACTAAGACTAGACAGTGAGTGTATCTGTATGGCTGTGTTAACTCAGTGCTGAACTCCAACCAGCCTGTGCATGTCAGCTGCGAGGCTTTTTAGTCTGAGATCTTTGGGTTGTGTTGGACTTTGGGCAGGAGAGGTAGAGACACCACAGACTTTGTGGTGTCAGTTACTTCCAGCTGGGAGGCTACATAATAAGTCCCACTGTGCATTTTTCTCTACTTCTCAAAATGATATTTGCAGCCTGATGATGCTCTTTTTATGCACTTGTCCATTTTTGAAAAGGCAGTGTGTGAAAAATATGAGCAATATGGTAATGTGCTCATTTAACCTTTGAACGGGTTGAGGGAGCCGGCAGTCGTCTGTGCAGAGACTGCGTATGCCTCATCTTTTTTTTCTTTTGGTTTTTAGCGAACACGTTCACAACTAAATGAGTAACATGGAAGAAATTCCTAATTCCATGAGGATAAGCACAATCAAGGAAGTTAAAATTAGTTAAGAATTGTGTTTTTCCCTCAGTGAATATTTTCGTACTTAAAACCTGAAATGAGTGGGTCCTGTAGCTATATGCACACATCACATTGCATTTCCACAACTGCATTTTTATTTTCGATATCCAGGCTAATTGTAGCAGACTCCTGTGTGGCAGCCAGTCTATTAAGTCTTACAGGACACTGATCGACTCTTAACTCCCCATTCTGCCTGTCCAATCCTCTAAATCCTTTGGAGTGCTCTGTGCTGTTGGTTGTGCCATTTGAGAGTGAAAATACTGCAGCTAATGCAATGGTACTGTGGCACCTCATAGCTCTGCACAAGGCAGGAAAAGGTGATTTATTATGATCTAACAATGCATTTTATGAGGGTTGGGAACTGGGGGCAAGGTCAGGGGTTCAAATGGGATTTGCACTTAGTAAAATGTCAGTCAGATAGAGGAGTTGAGCCTGATCCTTTGGTGTGAAGGTATCAATGCGCCTGCTAAATGACTGCTAAATGACTATACACACACTGCAGGACTACAAGCAAGCTAACCCTCATTTAACACAAAAACATGACAAGCATGCAAGCTTCTATTAACCAGATTATGAGCCTGATATAGGCTTTTCAGTGAAAACAACACAGTTACACACCGACCTGATGGTACCTTCCTTTGGAACTCCGAAGTTCCTAACAAGAAAAGTGTGTCTCCAAGTTGGAAATTTAAAGGAATCTTACCAAATTCAACATGGCTGTGCCTCGTATAAAAAGTGTTGATAGTTGCGTATTTAATCTTAATTTAATCTGTCAGTTTGTGTCTCATTAAATCAGCCACACACATAATTAGCTTCCCCAGAGCATTTTGTTTTTGCCAAACAAAGAAAGACATCACGTTATTAGCTTCTGCTGCTAACATTAGCTAGCCTGCAACGAGCAAACGAATGACCAAATTTCATTGGTTTTCCAAACTTCTACCTGGATCTTGGGTGTGGCATTATTCGCAGTTACAATTTCTGATTTCTGAAGTAAAGGAACACAGCATCAATAAATTACTACACTAAACAAAACTGAAGTGCTTATACTTCTATAAATTTTAGTGTTGTTGATGGTCTTCTGCTGAGCTGGTGGCATGAAAACTCAAGGTTAAGTGCTTAGCAATCAAATTTGCCACTGAACATTATAAATCTACCTCCATGTAACTGATCCCACTTGCTCTCCAAAGTCTAATCTGTGCAAGTTTGTGCCGTCTTACCTCATATTCCACATACTCCTCCTCCTCCACCTCGTAAGAAACCGTTTGGATCTTGACGTGCTCACCGTCCTCCAGCAGCTTGTTCTGAGGATCCTCTGTGCTGGGCGTCTCTGCTCCCTCTGTGCCGGAGACATCTTTTGCCTTTTTCTCTGTAAAGGTGGTCTCACAGCACTCACTTTTGTATTCCTTAGCCTTGATGCTGCCACTGTCCTCCTTGTACAGGATGAAGTTAGGCCTGTAGAAGGCCTCTACAGCCAGATGCAGTGAGGTGGCATCCAGAAACTGCTGAGATTTCATCTTCCCATTGGTATTGTAACCTCCTCCGCTCACTACATTGCTGTTATTGACTTTTCCTCCTCCACCACCCTCACCTCCTCCACCTCCTCCTCCAGCAAAGTAATTAATAATGTTTTCTTGGTACTGGTTATTTGGGAATTCTCCCCCATAACCGTTGACCATGTGCTTAGTGTTTTTGTCCAGCAGTGGGTTCTGGAGCTCACTCAGGTTCTCCATTGCAACAGGGGTCAAAAGGCAAGAGGAAGGAGCTTCTCAGTGGCAGCACAAAGATGAAAGAGTGGCGGATGAACAGGCTCCTAAGTGGCGGATGTTTGTGTCAATAAAGGAGTAAATGGTATTAAGCACTTGGAGATCTACAGAGGAAACACACAGCAACAGAAAGAGGGAGAGTTTTAGCTTCAACAGAAAACTTGGAAGGTTTTTGTACAACATTTACCAGCAGGAAACAGTTAACCCGACATCAGATCAAAGTTAAGTGGTCGCTCCCTCGGAAGCAACAACTTTTACAGCTTTCAGCTTGTCTAGAACTGCACCCAGCTGATGAATCCTTGACTTTAATTTGCATCCCTGCTGTTGACACATATGTAAATACACCAAAGTGGGAACAGCGACGCATCATAGCACTTTTTTCTCCTTAAAATATCCTGGTGTCTGTGCAGGTTTTTTTGTGCACCTAGTATATTTGTAATAATCTTATTAGGTGTCATCTGCCTCACTTTCTGATCCGTGTTAGCTCAGACCTCTTACACTCATAAACCACCGATGTTTGAAATCTTCCACATCTGAATTAAACAAGTCTGATATTCAGAATATAATAAGTAGGACTTTTATTTCTTCATTTTTATTCATAATGGAATTTGGATAAGAGTTAAAATAGGTGGGAGACAGCCATAAATCCATCTCCAACCATCTTTTGGCACTTATCAAAGACTGTGTCAGGTAAGGGTCTGAGCTGAGGTTGCCAGCTACTTCCTCCAGCTCTTCTGGAGGGACTCTGAGCTGTTCCCATAGCATCCAAGAACTATGTCTCTAGCAGATACTGGGCTTGCTTGAGGCTTCCACCCAGATGGTCCAACCTGAATCCCCTGGGAGATTTTCAGAAGGCATCATGACCTGATGACTGAACTGCCTTACTGGCTCCTGTCTATGTAAAGCAGCAGGGACTCTGAGCCCCTCCCAGTGACTCATCTCCTCATCTTCTCCCTTAGGATGAAGCAAGACACCTTTTGGAAGAAGCTCATTTTGGCCATTTGTATTCACAAGCTTACTTTTGCAGTCGCTACCACAGCTCTGGTGAGACTGACTAGTAAATTGACAAATTGACCTGAGGGCTTCACTGTCTCCACCACTACAGACTGATACCACACCTGCATCACTGCAGACACTAAAACGCAATATTCTTTCCATTAAAGATGGTTGATGATTTGATGAATTGAATTGATGGTTTTAGTTTTAATTTAAATTGAATTTATTGTACAGGAGCAGCAATTCAGATCATTTGATTTTTACCTGAATTTGCAAGTTTCACACTAAACAACATGTTTAAAAATATATATATTTTTGTGTTTATTTCAGAGATATTTTTATTTTATCCAAATTTGCAAGGACTAAATTACACAATCAAAGGAAATGCATCACAAGAAATGAAAATCCTAACTATAAATTGCTGGTAGCTTTGATGAGTTTTAGCACCATATATAATGCTGGTGCTACTCATACAGATAAAGATCAAAACTATATTTTCTACCTGTTATTATTATCATTATCTACCTCTTGTTACTCTGTTTTGTAATTTGTATAAACATCCAAAACAATATATATACATACATTTATTTCCTCCTTCCTAATTCTACACTGCAAAAGATAACCCTAAATTTTACTGCTTCTCCATATCCACCTTTAACCTTCTTCTGATTATTCTGTGGTTTATATAGAAATGCCAAATGAAGATTATTTCTCTGGGTCCTGATCCCAATCGTGTATGGCTGGCTCACTGCTGCATTTCCAAATGCTTGAAGGTTATATACTTCTACTTGCAGACAACAAGATTAGACATGATGCAAAATGGCATTGTAGTAATGGGCTAAAGATAATAGATGGTTGGCTCAGGAGTTAATAACTTGTACCCCAGTCATTTCAATCAAGATTCCTGCATTTGTTTGCTTGCTTGATTACTTTATGTCCACAAAACCTGTTGATTCAAACAAAAAAAACACATTTTTCCCCTTTATTTAGCATAGCCTCTTATATTGTGAGCCATATGTTGAATTTCCCTCCACCACAAAAGACACACTAACTCAGGAAGAATCGGTGAGATTCAATAAGCATAGACGTCTTCTTCCTCCTTTTTCAACATTGATGTATTTTATTACAAGTTGAATTCTTTTCAAATAAATTCAAATTCAAAATTAAAAAGCCCAGTATGTAACTTTACCAGAGTTTCTTAAGAGTACCATAGCAAATATTTGGACTGTGTCTCTCATTTCTGCCACATTGTTCAGCTTCAAATTGTATTTTAGAGTAATAGAATGAACTACAAGAAAATGCTCTCATTAGAAAAGACATAAAGCTAAATTTCTATCTTATGTTGTGTAAGCAAATAAAGCAAAATGCTACAAAGAAAACTGTCAACATTAGTACCCGGGTATTAGCCTTTACACACTTATTGTTAGTCTATCAATTCATGTTTGGAGAACTTTCTCTCTTTCCTCCTACAAAAGGCTTTCCGTTCTGTAGGAATCATTGGTTGTCTTGCATGCTGATTTTTCAGTTGTGAAGACTATGAGAGCTGTGGTAAAACCTACAGATTGCACCTCTTGAGGGTATATATATATTTTTTATCTTTATTGTGTTGTAGAAACTATCATATTTTTTATTTAGCTTTTTACAGACTTTGTTATATTTACTTCCAGAATTTCCTGGAAAGAGATGAGAAACAGAAGAGGTGACATGCAGCAAAGGACTCCATGCTGGGATTCAAACCTGCATCAACTGCATGGAGGAGCTGTAGTCTCTGTTTAATGAGCTGGCTGTCATAAACATCCTTTAATGTAATACGCAGCAGTCTCTCCAACAACTAGCTTTTTCGACATGGACTAATATTTTTGCCTATGAATCTTCTTCATAACAGCCTCCAGCTGCAGCTGGAACACTCGAGGTAAGTGAGTTTAATAGAGGCTGCTCTCGTTTTCTGCCAACGCTCCTCCTCGTTGCAACACTCCACCAAAAAGGCAAATTTTTCATTTTTTTCTACAGCCACTTAAGAGTTCCTTTCTTGCACAACTTTGGTGTTTTTGTTGGTCTATTAGCTGTCGCCAGTTTTCTGGGGGACACTTGAGTCCTGAAAGCCCAGATGACGCCACACAGACAGGAAGCTGCAGCGGTTTGACTCCCATCCATATCTTCTTGTTCGTTTGGTTCCAACACCATGAAAAACTCTTAGATTAGTAGGGAAAGTATAAGGTTCAGCCTGATTTGAGTAAATTCCACGTTTTGACAACCAATTCCATTTTTAAATGTCAAATTCTACATATTCTCTGTTTTCCGCATCACATAAATCAAACAGTGTCATATTATATAGTTATCTTAGTCAGAATCACACAAATATGTTTGAGCTTTGACTTCATGCTGTTGGGATTAAGTTCTTTAGCTGTCCATAGGTGCTTTCACTTAAGCAGAGTCCAGATGGGGACACTGATCAACAATTTCATTAATAATTTAGTTGTGTTGGCATTGCCTGTACTTATTCATTTACCCATCCACTTTCAATTTTTACAGTTTAATGTACACATCCTTCCTGAATTCCCTCCCTCCTCTCCCGGAAGAAGCTCTTATGTTGCAGTTTTCTTTTGTTTGCTTGTTCATTTTCCTCCACTGCAGTATTTTTGTTAGCCATACTTTTCAAGTTTTCTGCTCCATGAATAAAATACAAGCCCCAGACTCCCAGGTTTCCTGAAGCTCTGTAAGCGCTGGACAACCATGGTTCCTCCCTGCCGGACCTCCTGTGTCTGAATGTGCTGACACTGTTGTTCCACACCAGTGCTCCTGATAGTCCATGTCTAGCTCCGGGGTTCGCACACTCATGCAGCTCTTATATTTGTTGAATGGAAGAATGAGGACCAAGCGCTAAAGGATGAGTTGGTGCTGAGGTTGCTATCTGATGTTGATGCTGCTTCAGGGGCAGAATATTCTTTGACCCTGGTTTAAACCCTGTGGTCACATGTGCCTCAGTAAAAAGATAAAAACAGATCCCCTGCCATCCACGGCAGGGGATCTACTGTTTTTCATTAAAAATAAGCTGCAACTTACCTGGTGGGGATGATTTTCCTTTCGTTCTTGTCCTGCCTTCTATTAAACGGATCCAACAGTGATACAAGTGTCACATAACATGCGATGTATCCCCGTGTTTTTAAAATGTCACAGGAAATCAAAGCATAGACACTTAACTCGAAGGGGCCACAAGTAGCCTTTTAGCATCAATAAATCAACACTGCGTTAAGTAAATCTTTAATTACCAAAATCACGTGACTGCAAATTTGCAGTCGTCTTCTGCAGGATTCACTGTTTAGATCTGTTATAGGTCAACAGTTCCACCTGTTTGTCCTGGCAGAAAGAGGAGGTGACTTCAGTGAAGAGGTGGCTCTGATCAGTCCAGGCCCAGACTTTTGGATCACTCAAAGCTGTTCCTGTTTTCTAGATTGTATGTTTCAAATGATTTTCTTATTTTTCTCCATCCTTCTTTATTTCTGGCCTCACTGCCCCTCTCAAGAAAAACATCCCCATGGAATGATGCTGCCACTGCCATGTTTGATTTTAAGGATGGCACTGATTTACTGACTGCTCCATGCCTGGTTTCCTTCACACACACTATTGGGGATTATGGGTAAAAATTTAATCACTGTTTCTTCTGGCTAATTTTGGTACCGTTTGAAACACCTAACAGTCCTGCCTCTAAATGTCTTTCCCCTCCACACAGACCCATTGTAGTAAGTCTGGCTGGTCAGCTGGACCTGCAAGGTCTTTACATGCTCATTTTAGTGCAGAACTCTGCCTTGCAGGTCTAAGGGCAATCCTCTTAATCTCATGACTTGGTATAAACCAATAACTGTCAGACCTTACATATGCAGCTGCATCCTCTTGATTATAACCAATAAATTCAGTTAGAATAGAGGGACTCTGGTATGTCTTAGGATCATCTCAAGATCTGTTGATAGGTGTAAAATACACCAGTGCTCATTTGCAAGTGTCCTAAAATCTTTAAACACATTGAGAAGACACTCCAAAATCTGATTTTTGCGTTGTTACTGTGGAGAACTATGTCCAGATGGATTAAATAAAATATAAATGAGTCATTTTTAAAGGTCTAAAAGCTTTCTGCCAGCCTTGTAAATGCTAATAAACTAAGTCACTGACATGGTTGGAGGAGCCAGAAGAAGTATTCCTCTAAGTACTTCACTGCTTCTGCTACTGTATAACTCCTACTATGCTACAAGCTGACAGCAGATTACCTTTCATGACATTAGTTAGAGACGCTCTGATAAATCTTTATGTTGTTTTCATGCTTCCAAATTTGTTGCTGCTGGGTTGTTGCTGCAGAGGGGCAGCATATTTTCCCTCAGCAAATAGTAATTATAGTGTGAATAAGCTATTTTAGTGCAAGCTGAGCAATGTAGGACACCTCAGAATCAGTGAGGATAAATGTCATAAAAATAAATAAACATAGTTTTGTATGGGTGTGCATGGTTATTTGGAGGCGTTTGCATGTTGTGTATGTTTGGCTGTGAATAAATATATGTGAGTAAGAGTGGGTGGATGTGTTTTGGAAAGAAAGAGATAGGAAGAGAGGAGGGTAGCGAAAGAGAGGTCACACTTATGTGTGATTCTTTGGTAAAGTGCATTTGGGCACTTTGGCAGACAGAAGAGGCTGGGAGGTATAAAGAGCTGGGAGGTACGACTGAAAGCGAATGAGGCAGAGCAGTCGTTGATGCAAGGAAAACTATTCAGCATGACAGACATGGCCTGAGCAGAGGCCTGCCTGCTGCAGTGCTGCTGCTTAGGAGATGCCCAGAGGTGTCTGATGAGGAGTTCAAAGATTAGTGAACAACCTGTAAGCATCAAGTTGCAAAAGTCTAAGACTGAGACTGTGGCACAGCTAACATGCCAGCCAGCCATGCTGATACATCTCTGTGCTTCAACCCCATTAGACTCCAGTCAGCAAAGTCTATTTACTTGTGCCAGGCCATTGCCAATCATTCTCGGACCTCTGACCCTGAAGCAGAAAACGGGTATTATCAACAAGGCCTCGAGGCCAGCATTGCAAGATGCAACAGAATACAAATGTGTCTTATCTGTCTGACATGTTTACCAGCGTATTTCACCCATGGTCTCTCACAGCTTTTCCTAGATGCCGCCTGTGGACATTTGCTTACGGCCCTGGACGAAAACAGCTCTGTGTAATTTAATCTTAGAAGCAGCATATGGCATCTGATATGCATAATAAGGCAACACCAGGTAGTTATTGATGAACACAACTCAGGATGATGCACAAGAACTCATCGTTTAAAATGCTACTACAGTACATCACAGACCACATTTGTCAGTGAACCCTTCTCCTGGCCTCAGCACATGAAAGTCTGCGGACAGATTAAGCTTCAGAAAACGATTAAGTGAGTAATGGGCTTAACACCGTGTTGACTGATCCTTTTATGAACTATTATCATCAAAGGAGACTCTATAAAATCCAATGTCATAATGCACTTGAAATGAATATAAAGCCTGTTCCTGTGTCAGCAGCCGGTGCTGATAGTCTGTCCCCTTCTGTCTGCATGACTATCTGTGGAGCTGATAAAACACTAAACCCTAAATACCCCTTTTACTGAGGAGTCAGGACCCCTCTGGAGCCCTGTCTGCTCTTGTGTCCAGCTGCAATCTTACCACTTCACTTACACTTTGTCACACCTTTGAGAGATGATTTCAAGCGTTCCCTAGTGTGCAAATCCACCATCTCTGTCACATGCATTTGAATTATTCAATGGGAGGGTGTTGTCAACAGCAGCCATGTACACTTTTGCTGGAGTGGTTTGTTGTCTGTGAGAAGCAGGCTCAGAGTTCTCTTCATTGTGTATTGATCACACACTCCAGGAGCAGATGACAAGACACCGGAATTTAGATTGTGTCTTATAGACAGCTAGATACCTAACTAGATATATAATAGAGCTGCGATTTAAAAAGGGATCAGACTATCTAAATTATTGCAGTCAGGGAGGATCGGAGACAGGGGTTAACTGATGGCATTGTGTGTGGCTCTACTTGTCTAACTCTCAATGTAGGGACATATTTCTACCCATTTATAGACAATCTGTAAATCTATTTTCCATTTGGAGACAAAACACCAGTATTCATCATATAAATCAGTCATTTAAGTGTTAAGAACTGTGTTTAGGTAGATTTATGTTTGTCCTGAGGAGTGATGTTCACTGCACTCCTCTTTATTTAGTCCAACTCACTAAATATTTAATTAATCAATTAACCTTTATACACACTTAACAAAGACTTAATGCAAAAGAGAAATAAGTAAACAGATAAATATGTCCTACCTGCACACAGAACACACCTTTATTGTTCTTTGTTCTTTCTTTGTCTTATGTTTGTTTTGTAGGTGCAAAACAATCTAGCTCTCTGTCCATGATCCTTGATTATGCCCGAAACATTTCTTCACAGATATTACACAGAAAGACATAAGAACTGGGTTTTAGCTCTGGCGGTCGCAGGTGCGAACTGTGTGCTGAGTTCTTTATCACCAGCAGCCTCCACCTCCTCCATCTCGGAAGACGCATTGCAATGCGACACATGTGCCACTTAAATCTAAACACTCGCGCAATGTTCAATATATTGTGCGTAAAGACAGCTTACTTTCTAATAATCAGACAATTCTGGCAGGGTTTCCCTAGCTCTGAAATAAAACAACGGGGACATGTGCGGTGTTAAAGGTGAACTGTAAAGAAAAAAAAAGCGATTAGAAATTAATTACTTCCTTACCTTTGAGTTCTTGTCAATCCAGTTACTGTCAGAAGGACACAAAGACTCGCTTGTTTTTGTCTGTGCATCATGGCAGAGATGCTGACGGTGTTGTCCAAGGGTAAAGACATTTCTCAGACTTGTTCATGTGAAGAAAGGTTTAATCATTCCGGACGAACAGGTCCTCGTTCCGGAAAAAGAAAAGAAAAGAAAAGAAAAGAAAAAAGAAACACGGTCTGTAATCGCTCTTTTTTACGAATATGAAGGACTCTGTCTCTAACAGGATACTGACTGAATTTCCGTTGCCTTCATAAACTTAAAACACCCCCCGCAAAAAAGTAAAAGACAGGAAGAGATGAGTGGTGGTGCGTGGAGGTTTAGGCACGCGAATGGAGAGATGATGAATCCAAGTGCGCGCAAGGAGAGAGCAGGCAGCGTCCACCCTGCCTGACTGCAATACTTTGACTGCGCGTTTCATGTTAATGCTGTTCATCAGTAGCACAACAAAGGCTTTATATCTGAGAAGCTTAAGACGGTCCCTCATTCAAATTAACTGCCAAAAAATAAATAAAAATAAAACAAAAACAGTGACAGATTTGCTCTCATAAGCCTGAACATACAAGAAGTATCTCAATTTATTATAGGCAAGGTTGAGCTGGGCAATCACTTCTCTGAAAAAGTGTTTCAGTACAGATGACTACACCCTTTAAAAGCAGCCAGAGTAACGAAAGAAAAACTGGATAGTCCCTGTTTTTTCTGAGCCTAGTGATTTTTTATTTTTTCAAATGGTCACAGTAACCTCAGTGAAGACTATTAGTGAAGAACCAAAACTGCTGCCTGGTAGCATTTAAGGCCATTAAAACCAAAATTCTTAATGATTGATCACGTATTTTATCATTAATCTAAATTAGGAGTGCTCACATAGGTGAAGAGTTCCTAAGTTTGCTTTCATTTTAAAACAGTGCTTCAAAGCTAAAGGGATTCCCTTGCAGATGGTGGAAGCACAATCTCAGTAATACTCTGTGTCCAAATGAACATGCTTTGCAACATGACCATAAACAGAAAACACTGCTAGATGTTGGAATTGTTGTAATAACTCCAATAATTTACCTCCTGTGGTTCCAAAACATTTCATTTAAATGTGTAGGAAACATGGTAACATGCATATTATTTTAAAAACAAAACAACGTATTTTCTGCCTGACAGTATTTATCCGGGTGTGTTAGGAGATTCAGAAGCTCATGGTTGAATGATTTATCTCTACCTAATGAACTCCACCCATGTCTTTATCCTGGAAATGGATTAGAATGAGTGAAGAAATTTAATAATACTCTGTCTAATCAAATTTTATAGTCAATCTGGAAAATTGTTGTATTTTGCTCTGCAGGGTCATAACATGGCATTGTGCAGAAAACATCTCAATGATCAACACCATATGGTACGTTTGTTTGGATATGGAAAAGATAACACTAAGGTTGGACGTCCATCTTAAAAATGAGGAGTACTTCTAGATTCTTTGTGTTGCTGGGTTGGAGATACACATGAAGCATTCTTGTATTAGAATTCTTCCATGCTGTACACAAACATCCATATTTGAAGTACTGTCATAAATGCACCTTTGTACTCTATCAGTCAGCTTTATTTTTCTGAATACACACATATGGGTGCAAGGAATTTAGATGTTTTGTTTTTCTTTTTTTTAATTAACTTTCTAACTCTGTAAACATGCAACGGAATAAGAACAGCAAGCCGAAAACCTAAAATTAAATCAGTGTTGTTCATTCCTAAGGTATACTTTCTCTCTGTTATGCAAAGGTTTTAATTTTATGTTCAATGCACGCTTCAAAAGGTTAACGTGACCTTCAAGTAAGTGAATCTACCTCAAAGTAAATCTGTGTTATTATCTGTAATCTGAATCTGCAATTGGAGTCCTGACCATAATCTTGTCAGTTTGATCTTTAAAGTCAAGCTCAAGCATGAGCTGCAAGAGATTTTCTGTGCTGACATTTCCTTCCTTTCATGTACAGTAGCCTGTTTTGTGCATTTGACATTTGGACCTATGCACTATGAAACAAACCAAAAAATAGGTCAAGAAATAGCTGGAAAGTGAGTGGATCAAAAAATTGTTGAGATTATGTCTGAGGATGACCAAAGGATGGACAACATGGGTGAAAAAAGAGGGCAAGTGCAACGGGAGATGGCTCTGACAGGCTGTGTAATAGCCTTAGTGTTCTGAAACATTGATCATACAGTCATGTCAACCTTTTTTCCCAAACCACCTACTGTTCTTACCCTGCACTCTCACTATTTCTCTTCTTTTGTATTTTGTCATCCACCATTTCCTTTTTTCAATCTTTCAAAATGTAACTATAATCATATCTAACAAAAAGATTCAGATCCACTGCCCAGGTGCATGCAGGACCTCTTCAGAAGCCTATCAGTCATTGATAAAATTCCAGCTTTTCTTTTCCCCACCATTCTTCTTATTTTAAACCACTTAAATGCCATCAGACTGCAAAACCTAGTAAAACTTGGCTATGTCCTCCTTTGCTTTTCAGAGATGGTCATCCTTTTCATACCTGCAGGCATGCTTTGTGAAAAAAGAGGAGCTGTAAAATACAATTTATTTGTTTTGAAATGACTTAGATTTCTTTTGCCACAGAACATTAGGGCTGCAAAATTAGTATCCCGGAGCTCAGTGGCTCACAGGTCTGTTTGGAAGCAGAAGGCTGGCATTCTGGGATGATGGCAGCTGCATGGAGAGAATACTTGAAGACCCAAGGACCATTGTCTTTGGAAAGTCTTGTTCTCCCCTCCCACTTTATTCTTACTTTCCCTTCATGGTGTCATTTGTCACCTTTTACAGACCTTTTTTCACAAATGAGTGTAGAAGGCAGAGGGCTCATTGAAAGTGTCGTGCTCAGATCCAACCTCTACCTCTCTGTCACTCTCAGCAGACATTCTCAGGAAGGAAAAGAAAGGAATACAAATGAGCAGCAATTTTTTGAGACACAAACCTTCACAGCTGGTCAAGATCCTTACCGATTCTGGTGCTCATTGGTGTGTACCACTTTCCATATTGTATGCTTTACATGTTTTATGGATGTTGTGTTATGTTTATAGTATTTTGTTCTTACTCCTATTAATTTTAAATTAAAGATGTCTGTTGTGCTAACATATGAATTATACAGCTGATAGATCTTCTATATCTGGTGAAAATTAAGCTGGCAGTATTGTTTAGACTTAATATATGTTTTTAATTATTGTAAATGTCCTTGAAGTTTTGCCCTTTGTAACATTATGCAGACAATTTAAAGCAAAACTAGATAAGTTTCTAACCTTAAAACTCTGCTTCTGTGTCGTGTTGATGGGACACTGACATTTACTATGCACATTACATGCTATCATTGCCCTACTTTGTCTCAGAGCTGAGAAACCAAACTTTATATCTGAGCCCGGCGCATCATGTGACAACTGCATTGTGTTTTATGGTACCACATCCCACACCAGCAACAGGACATCAACACACTAGCCATTTTGGACACGCTCCATTCTTCATGGCTGATTCAGCAATCCGAGAAGACATTATCTGAGGCTGCGAGGAAAAGAAGGAGAGGAAGTGACAGAAGAGACTTTAAGTGAGATGTCAAACCCTATAAGTGCTCCTAAATGTTGTGTCGTCACTTGCAATATAGGACCATAAAATAAAACATGCTCATATTCATGCCATGATTGAACAAAAAAAAACAACAACTAGTAACAAAGTCACTGTTTGAGGGTGGTGTAAGCCAGGGGTAAGAGCCCCAGACCTGCAGGTTTTTGAAAATTCCCTGTTTTAACACACCTGATTCAAATAAATGAGTAAATGGTAAAGCATCTTTTTAATCAACCATGTTGCAGCTGCAGCAGTTGTACAATGCTGGTGGAATTTGATACAAATTACTATGCAGTTCAAGTTTAGTTATTTATGCAAATATCACATTTCAGACCTGAAACCAAACTAAATAAATTAAACATTATGAAGAAAATTACACAGTATACATACCCATTATGAAACTCACCACTGGATGGAAAACCCAAGCTTTTCAGACAATATTCAATAGGTACATTTGTCTATATCTTTAAAATGAAGTAGGGTCACAATGAATCCTTAAAAATTGTGACATAACAGCAGACGCTTATTTGCTGTGGGGCCACGTGTACCAGGAGTCACAATCCACATGTTTTCTGTACCTTCTTAATCCAGCGGAGGGTCGTAGGGTGGCTGGAGCCTATCCCAGTGGCTACTAGGTGAGAGGCAGTGTACATCCTCGACAGGTCGCCAGTCCATCACAGGGCCAACACATTGAGAAAAAACAACCACTCACTTCTAGGGAGACTTACATGTATATTTTTGGACCCTGGGAGGAAGTTGAAGTACCCCGAAAGAACCCATGCATGCACAGGGATAACAAGCAAACTGCCTACAAAAAATCTTGATTTGAGCCCCTCCCCCCAGCCAAGGCTTGAGCTGGGAACCTTCTTAATGTGAGGCAACAGTGCTAACCACCACATCACCATGCAGCCCGCCATGAATCACAAACCATCAACAGTAAAATGTGAAATCCCTAACATGTAGTTTTTCTAAAGCTAATCATTAAAGTTGTAACATCCAAGCTTAATGTAACCTAACATAACATAAGGGAAGGAATCAAATATAGATTCTAGAGGAAATGGAGTCTCTTTCCCTGTGCATATTAAATTCTCCTAACCCTAATCTAATCAAAGCGTATCCCTCACCACTACCATGTGTCTCTTATCACACCTATCATGTCGACTATGTCATCCTTCCCAATTAATGCTGCCTACTCTCATCTTAACACCAATTCATTCTTCATGCTGAGCTAAGCGGTGGTATTTTCAATTATTCTTTAGCACATTAAAGAGGACCAAGAGGAGGAGGTTCATGCTCAAAATATATGACTCATATTCAAAACATCTGCAGTTACTGGTAAGCAGAAGCTGAGTTTGAGATGTTGAAAACTGAACATATATGTAATAAGCCAAATTTAAATTTAAGCCAAATCCATATAAAGTTTAATTAAAATTCACCAGAAAAACATTCATGAGTTAATCTGTAGTGTGTTTAATGTGGCTGAGGGTTTGTATGCAGCATACTAAACACCAGCTCAAAGAAAGAAAAATAAGATGTTTTCTTGGCTCCTTATCTCTTTAAGCCTTCCTCTGAAGTGAAGATCAGTCAGTGAGAACATCAGTACTCCACTATAGCATAGAGTGTACATACTGGTGCTGCATTTTTTTAAAACGGTCTTAAAATAGCGGCAATAATAATAATAATAATAATAAAAAAAAGTAAGGTGGGAGTTAACTGTTTATCAAATTGTGATAAATTCTAAAACGTCTTTATTAATTTGAAATTGTCCATCATTAGTTTGAGGCAGGAGAACGGGCATGAATAGATGCATGTTAACCGTAGCATTTCCAAGACATCTGTGAGTGCATGAGCACATCCTTAGTAGCTCTGTAACTACAGAGCTTCAATGGAGGTGAAGGTGGTGTGCTGCTGATATACCTCAAAACCAGAAATGAAGGGTTGTCACAGAGTCAAACCTGCAGGTGTGTGTAGAGCATTACAATGTTGTCACATAACTGTGTGAAACCAGGTTGCTGTGAATAAGCACATACTGATTTGACCCTAAGTTTCCTCTGCTTGGTTCCTGTGAATCATCAAAGAAAACAGTGGTGACTTTAAGGCCAAAACCTGCATGCTCTGCTGAGATGTGTTGTATGCCATGTAAAGTGTCACCAGTAAAAAAAAAAAAAAAAAACTGAAAAATGGATGTTTTTGTCAATAATGCTAAATCTGAAAAGTAGTGGAACAACCCACACACTGTCTTCTTAGACTCAATGACTGACCTGAAGTGTGATATTTTCCAATTCAAGCCATATGTTTTGGAGTGATGTTTACATATAATATTTTGCCTTATGTCCCTCATTGCTGTGGCCACACAGCTCGAACAACCCCAAAATCACACAAGATAAACAAGCCATAATGGTTTGTGTCCACAGTTAGCCGTGTTCATGAAATCTTAGACAGTTTAGTTCAGATATTTTCTTACAGTTGCTGCTCACACATTTACTTGACAGTGGAAATTTTTCTGCTACCGTGGCACTGTCATAGCATGAAATAGAAGTGAGTACAATGTTGCGATTGCTGTTTCTTTCACAGCACGTTGACAATGGCGGATGGGTTTTCCCAATGTTTGTGTAGATATCAATACTAGATGGAAAAAGGAGCCATAACATCAGTATCTGGATAGAAAGCAACATGTCAGCAGAAAAGAGGACGAATCTTACTAGACAAGAACATTCCGGACTCTTGTGTTCACATGTGCTGTAGACTGCATGGCTTGTGTTTAAATGACTTATCCCCAGTTAAGTCAAGCTTAAACAACAGACGTTATCCCTATTTCACCAAAATAAATCAATGTAAAGGGAATATATATGATATTGTGACTAAAACTTTAATGTACTTTTTCATCTGCGAGTCACATAAGATAGATTTTCAATGTCAGCAACTGAGACAGCTCTTTTCATCCCCCACTACTTCACACTGTCTTCATATTACGTCCGTTGTTATTCTCTTCATCGAGCAGGTGAAATTCCATACTGCGCTTTTAAGAGAATTCATGTAGAGAAGGGACAGAGTAGCTGCTTGCTTGTTATGTACACACCACTGCCATCCTTCTGAACTAAGAACACAAAGAAAAACACTGAAAGTGCAAAGCTTTTTTTAATTTTTTATTGCTGGATTCATCCGTTAACATGGCTGTCTCGATCCAGGATCCTACTCTTAGTAATTTAAATGAATACTCATTCATTTTAGAGACTACTTTATCTTTGTTTACACGTTCATGGGATTTTACAGTCCGAAAAACAGCAGATCACAGCAACTTTTCAAAGGGTCTCTACACCAAACACAACGGAGAACAAAAAAGAAGGGAAAAAAAAGTCTGAATCTAATCAAGCTACAAGAGAAGCCCTCCTCGCTGCTGAACATGCGTCACTCTGAAAGGACTTTAAAGGTCTTTCATGAATTTTGTTCTTCTTTGAATGAGACGAGAGCAGTCATAGTGTATTATCGAAGAAAGCCATGCAGCTGTCAAACAAGATGGGGATCTAAAGACACATTCCTCCACTCCAGCTTAAATGTACATTCATAACCCCAATTTGACCCAAAAGCAAATCTTCAAAAATCTTCAAATACGCTTTTTTGCTCATCCCCTGTTGTGCTTTTGTTTTTTTAGCTTGTATGCTTTCTTCTGATAAGCCTCATTTGAAATCCATCAAGCCTTTTAAATTTGGAGTATTTGCACATTCCTTGTTGAAGTTTCCCATTTACCCATTTTCACTGCCTTTAGAAACCATAGGACAGTATTTGATCATCTGCTGCCCTTCTCTTAAGACAGATCATTTCATGACTAGCAAAGCAGAGTGAACATTGTTTGCTGGGTTCAACTGCACAGGGTAACTCCTCACAATCAGAAAATAAAGACATTGCAGATTTGTTCAGTTAGCAAAGGTACAAACCTTTCTTATGTAATTTACTGCGGCACTGAGAGTTTTACTAGTATAGCTAGGAGGGAAATTGTCTTGAAATTGTCCCTGTGAGTTGAACATACAATCAAAGACTAAAATGACAGTGAAAGCCTTAATGAAAGAAAAGAAAAACAGTTCAAGGTCGGTCTTCTGGAGAAGCTACAAGGTTCCCAGCATGGCCAAAGGCTTCCTCTTATTTGTGTCTGACAGCATATGTGTGCATGCTCCTACACATCTAAGACACATGATGAAAGCCTATTAATCCACACTCCTACACAGCTTCCAGTGTGTGAAAATAGTGCTGTATGATTTTATGCTGCATGATATACATATATATATGTGTGTGTGTGTGTGTGTGTGTGTGTGTGTGTGTGTGTGTGTGTGTGTGTGTGTGTGTATACAGAACTTCTTTGGAGTTTCATCCCACTTTCAGCTCTTTGATCTGGATGCTCTCCATCTCTGTTGTATCACTGACAGCCTCTGAGTGTCCACTCAAGTTTCTCTATGTGGATCTTTGATTGTGCCACCTGCATGCACTGGTTGTGCTCTGCCTGACCATCACTGCTCCAACCACCGACCAGTCAGCATCAGTGCTAAAGACACCTGACCATGTGAGCCAACAATGATTTAAATGAACTCTCATCAGCAAATGCTCTGACGTGCATCACATTGTCTGTGGCTTTCCTTGGTGATTAATTAAAATGTGTTAGCTTAATTATCTTGATGGAAATAAAATGTGTAAAAACCACAATAATTAGTTGGACCCTTTATTACTATTAAATAATTTGGCAAAGTCTCTTTAATCCACA
The DNA here is from genome assembly GCF_017639745.1 of Melanotaenia boesemani. Classification (NCBI taxonomy): domain Eukaryota; kingdom Metazoa; phylum Chordata; class Actinopteri; order Atheriniformes; family Melanotaeniidae; genus Melanotaenia; species Melanotaenia boesemani. Next base: position 11,294,799 of record NC_055703.1, read on the forward strand.
AAAGTTAAGTGGTCATCAGACCTTAAGGGAAGGAGAAGAAAGAATGCTATTCTTGGCATCAGCATCGGTGCTGCAGAAAAATCCAACTTAAAACATGTCTGTTTATGTTTTGCAGTGTGCATCATAAAAAACATGCACCTGTCAGAATGTTTGGTTTGATTTCACTGTTCTTTGCTCAAACAAGCCTGCTGTGTTTTTAACTTGTGCAGATCCTGGATAGGTGATTGGCAACTGTTTAATGAGAGCCTCCATACCTTTGATTATGAGACCCCACTAATGAACAGCATGTCAGTTTTACCCTATTAGCAGAGAATACAGACCTGGCTACCTTGGTTAATCAGTAGGAGCAGCATGTCCAAATGCCAGTCAAAGGGCACACTTGATATTTCATGCAGCTCCCTGTGGAAAATATGAATAATCATTCAAACTTTGAGATATTATTTCCTGGGGGTGATGTCATCTTCTCTATGTGAGCTGCTAGAACACATTTGAACACATGCTGTCAAGGTATGGCTGTGTGGACTGATGCCCAGCCAATATTCATCACACACTTCAACAACCTTTCTGACTTAATTTTTTTCTTTCCCTTTACTTTTCTTGATTAGAAGTGACACAAAAATATGTTCAGGTTCAACTGGAAAATAGAGATAGCAGGTAATAGAAGAGAGTAGGTTAAGTGAATGGATATGCTCATATTGAATCAAGAGAGCTGTTGGAATGTTAACCCTGTAGGAGTGATAACCTCTGTTGAAAATTAAAATCTTATGATTGTAATCCCTGCCTGATCTTTTTTTTCTTTTTTGCCAACAACATATTTATTTATTGGCGATAGATACATGCATTAAGCATATAGCTGTACACATGTAAGTAAACACATAGCCCTTTACTGGTTCTCAAATGTAAAATTTAACTGGCAGGTATGGTAAACTGAAAAGACGGTCCTCAACTGAAACCAAAAAATAGTGGTTGGTCTTCGCGAACTGTGATGTCATCAGTAGGCAAAGGCTTTGTTCACCCAAACACCAGAGCAAATAATCAATAAGCTTAAGAAAGTGAAAAAGAATATTGCAATGGTAAAGAAAGTCTTGGGCAAAAAAAGGAGCTGAACATGGTTTTACTTCTCTGTCTTCCAAACTGCTGGGCAGTGTGCTGGGTCATTGACAAGCAAACAATGTAACAGAGGTGCAGAATTCAGCCTCTGCAGCAGCCACAGCCAGACAAGATGCCAGCTGAGTACTCCCTCCCCTGGGTCTTCCACAAATGAAGGAGGTAGGTTGACTGCATATGGACAAAAGTTTACAGATAATCAATGTGATCTGCCATTTTGCTTCTGCAAGTACTTCCACAGTTAATTCTTCCCACTTTGGTTCAGGTTAAACTGGTGTGATTGCTGTTAATTGTTTTCCATGCCAAAGCAATCACCAGTAATTTTACTACTACTACTACTACTACTACTACTACTACTAATAATAATAATAATAATAATAATAATAATAATAATAATAATAATAATAATAATAATAATAATATACTGCCAGTGCCGGTAATATAAGGTCAGCAGGTATTAAATTGCATTGTATTTAATGCATAATTTAAGTTTAATAACAATACTTTCCCTCCCACCGTCCCTCATTATTTGGTGTTTGGCATTTTTTATCCTGCTATGCTGTCTCAATTTCACTTTGGCATTTTCATTTTTTCCCACAATGTCAAACTCCATTCTTCTTAAATTCTGATTTCACAACTCTGTTTCAGTGGCCTGTGATGGACTGGTACCCTGGCTCTCTCCTTGTAGCTGCTGGAACAGGCTCCAGCCCTCCAGAGATTGTACATTGGAATAAGGGGGTATAGACAATGGATAAATAGATGGTCTAATGGCCTTCTTGTTTGCCATTTTTTTGACCAATCAGACTGATCACTGTTCTTTAAAACTTTAAAAATAACTCATCAGGCTGACTTTCTCGTCACCAAGCTCCTCCCCATTACCACCTCTTCTTGATACCAGAGATGCCTCATCAGAGACATTTGTTACCTCCTGTCTCTGCTCATCCACCATCAGTGACTAGAATTGGAGGAGGATCCATCCAATTCCCTGAGTGTCACCATTTCACCAAAATGAAGCATTGCATACCAAATGCCAAACAAATTTGTTTCAGATTAAACTTTCGCACATTGGTAAATTGTGTTGAATCTGTTTTTACTGATCCTGAGTTAAAATAATTCATGGTGTATATTGACTGAACTTCAGCGCACACCCTCTCACACTCTTCTGTGGTGATATTTTGATGTAAATCCTTCTTTATGTAGTCCCAAAACATGCAGAACACCACTGTAAGATCAGTTAACATATATGGAGAAGCAAAAGCACCATCACAGTAGTTAGTATGAAACACAGAAACCAAAAAAATAACATAATCTCTTTCAATAAAGGGATCCGGCCACAGAACTCAATGTCAAAGCTATATTTACCAGAGGAGTTTGATGGAAAGATATTTTTCCAGACTACAGCTTATCACATCTTATTTATCCATTTTTCTTTGCTACTGTGACATTATTGTGTAATCTTCATAAATATGTAAGACTGAGGGCAAATAAGTAAGAACAGAAGTTGGCAAGGCAATGGAGGACAACATCCTGTATGATGGAAGCACAAATGGTAAGTGTTAGTACACTGACATGTCTGCATGAATACGTTTTGACATTAGTGTTTAAACAACAGTAAAGGCAGTTAAAGATCGTAATATTTGTTTTGTCCTCAGAAAAAAAGCCATCATATGCCATTTAAACCCAACTTGCAGACAGTTGGTAACCGGAGTCACCTTCAGTGTGGGCAGACATCGGAGGACTTCACCTGGTGAGTCAGAATACACAATAAGCAACTATGGAAGGAATATTCAAATCTGAATGCTGGCTTAATTTTAAGACGATTATGAAATATATGTAAACTTTGCCTTTGTACATAATTTCCTATAAAGCTTTTGCATATTTAATCAAAAGCACAGAGCTTTTTATAGCTGTATAGCTTCTTTTTTGGTTCATTGTTTGTGTTAGCAGAAGGAGGGCACATCTGTTTCTTATCCAATTCTGTAAGTATTGCAAGCTATTTAAATATTGATATCTATCCATTTATATCGTGGCACAACTTACAGCAATGTCAACATAGAGTCAGAAGTTGTAGGAGCACACACAGACCAGTGAATGGCATCTCACACAAGGTTGAACAGAGTAAACAGATTTATGAATATACAATAGACTTCCTGTCAATGCTTAAATTCGATTAAAGTCTCATTTAGGATGTCTCGTATAATTTAATGTGTCAGTAGAAGTTATGCACATCTGTGCATGAAGCAATAAATTTTCTCTCATTTTTGCAGAAAAGCCTTGACACCCAGCAGCTACTGAGATTATGACTGTATGACTCAGCCAGAGGTGAATGCTGGAAATAAAACTTCACTTGGAGTTACTCTACCATGTTCAGAAAATGTGGCTGTCAAGGTCTTTCCTTTGTGAATTTAATTAAATTGTCACTTTGCATTGGTCCATGCATAACACTGGAGTGTATTATATATTTTCTGTGACAGAGGAGTAAAGCAGTGGGGTGGGAATGTTGGAGAGTCAATTGCAGCTTGATAAGTAAACGACTTTTACTATGAAACAGCTTGTGACAAGCTTCTGAAATATTTGCCATAACAGTCAGGAGACTGGATAAGAGCTTGGTTGACTTGGTCCAGAGTGCTGTTAAGTTAAAACAGAACACATTTCATATATATATATATATATATATATATATATATATATATATATATATATATATATATATATATATATATTAAAAAAGAACTGATTAAATGCCGTTTTATCTAACTTCCATGTAGTTTTTAGATTTGCCGCCATTTAGTAGGATAAATGTGTCCATTAAATGGCTGTTATTAGTTCCTGACACTGCCCTTGTCATGGCAATGGACCCTCCTCCACTTCCTAGTTGAGTAGGCGGATTTTATTTATTAGTACCGACAGGAATTCCATTCACAGCATGTATAAGGAGTAAAAATCTATGTGAAAACTACTCATTCAGAGGTGTAGTGGTTAGTTGTAGCATCAGTTGATAGTCTGGGAGACCAGAGTATAGGAACTGCCATGGGACCATTATGTTTGTGAAAGTCTTTTTTGTTTGTTGGTTGTTTTTTTATTTATTATTATTTTTTTTTTATTTATTTCATCATAATGGCCGACCTAGCCAAAATAACACTGATGCTGCTAATCTTGCTAAGAAGGACATTTTGCATATTTGCACATACACTGCACATACACTTACAGGTACCTGCTGACTGTACTGAGGAACAGAGGTATCAGAATGAGTTGCTGCTACTAAAACAATATATAACGCAGAATCAATGCCAACATCATCGGTTTTGATTGATTGGTCAGCGAATATTCGTATTCACAACACTGCAGTCTATGTTTGTAAGAGCTCCCCTTTCTTCAATGGTATGAATCCACGATAACCCCCTTCTGGTTCACATTTTGTTTGAATCTACAGTCAAATCTTGTTGCCAAAGTAATAATGAAAAATGAGATGATGTTGTCATGGAGCCATGAAGTTTGCATGAAGCTTAAAGAGGAGTTGAGCTGAATGGGTGGCCCAACAAGATTGTTCTTTAAAATGCATGGAAACAGCTGTTTGCTTCTCAGCTCCTTCATTCTGTAACTGTGTTTTGTCCTCATTATTTTTTAAGAAAGGAAAAAAGCTTCTCCTGCTTACTACATAAAACAGATCAACAGACAAGCTTCTGCTCTATTTTGCCAGTGAAGGCAAAAATGTACCACTCAGGGAAGGGGAGGTACGTAAACAGAAACTTCCAAAATCTGCAATGATAATTAACTTCAATGCAACAAAAAGAGCTCCGGTTTAGATAACACATATCAACAGCTGAAAAAGAGAAACTGTATATGCTGACCATTTCTGAAATTCTTCAACATCTTGCACATATCAGACATATAGTTGCCTGGACAGCACTGGAATCTGTGAAGTAGCATATGAGATGAGTCTTTCTTGAAGAAATGGATCAGCTTTTGATGACCTCTCAAAGACAGAACCCAAAATAATTTCCAAAGACCTAAAGGCACTCAGGTCATACAGGGAGGTCTGTATGGAAGGATGAATGTGTTTTATGTTGTTACTTTGGCCTTCTAAAGCTACTCTGGTGCTTCAGCTGTTATTAAAATTCCTTCTGCACATTGTTTTACTGAAATTTCTAGGATTTCATTATCCAAAAAAACTCAGTATATGCTTGTGGGTCCAAAAAAATAAGGAACATATATATATTTAATAGCTGGTTTCTTATTTCTCTATAGAAATATTTAAGATGCCTTTTTTCCATCACCTTTCATAGGTCAATATTATTAAATAAATAAATCAAAAAGAACATGAAACTCCATTCACACAAGGTAAGCAATCAATTCCATTTTCTCTATATATCATCTTCGGTTCAGTAGGCAGACAAAGGCAAAACATTGCACTCAGTGAATATTATGAATATGCCATTTTTACAGATGGAAATTGATTAATGCAACAGCCAAAACCATTAGTCCTGACACAAGGGACAGTTATTCATCTGTATTGTTCCGTTCTTATTCGATAAAGGCCTGAGGTTATCAGTATTCCAGCATCACTCTGCTTTTGGTATGTTGTTGATAGTAAATGAAATGAGTTTGAGCGCACTAGTTTTATTTCTGACAATACATAGAGGGAGTGACTCACACTCTGAAAGATTCTCCGCATGAGAGAACAGGATAAACAGACAAGCAAGATACAATGGCCACATCTGTGTATTTGCATGTGACTATAAAAGGTTTTGTTCCCATGTTTTGGAAATGTTGAAATAGTGTTTACAATTTGTTACAATCATAATATGTTAATATGAGGGAGAGAAAGACCCCTAATGACAAACAAAACTATCATAAACCAAAATCTTTGTCATGTCAAAGGCAGCTTAATGAGAATTGGGGTACATGAGCATGAAATACATGAACAAACACTGAAAAAATGTATTTAATGGAATGCTATTACAATAGACAAAATACAATATCAAATATCTGTTTTCAACTGCTCTTGGTAAAGAGATATTGAAGGGGTCAAAGATCACCATGACAACTTAGTCTAATTTTGTTAACACAGGTGTAAGCACTGACTGGAAAACCAAGCCATTAATGCTTCCTATTTTCTGTTGTGTGATGATGTTTTAATATACCTGAAGCACTTTGAATCAGCCTGTCGTTGAATTGTGCTGTGCAAATAAACTTGTCTTGCCCAAGGAATAATAAGGAAAAAAGACAAGTTCATATGAGTTTAGGGTACATGAAAAAATATTAGTTACGCATGATGCCATCTTATTTAGTGGGCTCACCACCTCGTTCAAAAGTGATCAAAATCTTTAATTCTATGTGATAACAACTGTAAAGCTTTGTCATAAGATTATCTGCTCCCACATGAATGAAAATTTGGGAAAAGTATTGCAGCAAAGCTTTAAATTTAAATTCAATATGGCGGACGTGCTAACTGGACACAAAAATAATTTGTTTTAGCAAAACATAAGTTAATAAGTAATAATGAGTTTTCCATTCAATTTGCTTGATGGTTTTTATAGATCAAAGCATAGTCGAGATATAACCTCTCTTTCTGTTTGTCAGCTTTTCCACATTACAGGATTCTTTAAACCTTCACAGATTTAGAGCCCAGACACCAGACAATCGGGCCTTTGCTGGCTTTGATCACAGGGGGGAGATCGGGACAAAAATTGGGACAAAAATCGTCCCGATTATCTTGTAGTTTTTAACCTGTCTTAATTGGCTGTGACAGCTAAATGCTTTGAAGAATAAATATCCAAGGTGGCCAAATCTGCTTTATTCCCCCTGTTAATCATGCATATGGTTTAAAATGTGTATTCATTAATAAATCTACAAGTTCAACCCAGAACATGTGGGATCTACAGTAAGTTAAGGTAAATGAGCTCAAAGCTATCCTGACACAACATTTGGAAAATTCTAATTCTTATCTATTTCAAGGTGAATTTGTGAGAGAAATCAGTTGGGTAGAGCTAAAATTTACCCTAATTGAAGTGTTTTGGGAAAACTGAGCCTGGTTTAAAAGTGCCTCTGAGTTTGTTACTGCTGAGTGACATGCAGACTTTGCATGCACAGTGTGAGGAATAAGTAACAAGGATAAAACACAGAGGAGAAAGATTTAGTTGCGTAAAGAAACACAACAGGTTGATGGGGTAAGTTAATTTATTCATCTCATACTTGCAGGAGCTGAGTCTCCTGCCACATCAAAGTTATTTTACACTCTTACTGCGGGTGAAAGCTCCTGAGACCAACAAAAATAAAGCCTCACTCCTCAGATAGGCTGCTGGGCTCTCCCAGGCCTCCTTCCCTGCAGCAAGACGTAAGAGGCAGGTGCCACCTTCTTTTTGTGCAAGTCTTCCATATGTTGTTACCAAGACTCTTTGCAGAATTTTCCAAATAACCAACCTAACTCACAGCAAAATGTGAAGTCACAAAAACTGATGATTTATGCCCATAGTAATTAATTCTATTGTACTACTGGAGATAAAAATATCTCTACAGAGGAACACAGTGTCAATAGGTTTTGTGAAACAGTCAAAAATGACTATTTCATCACATTTAAAAGCTGACAAAGTCCACATTTGGAGGTTGGATGGTTTGCAAGTGCTTACGATTTTTGTGTGTAGCTTGTGTGTTCAAGAAGAGTTCAGCTGTTTGACATGAAACAACTGAACTCTTCTTTAACCACTACCTTTACTTCTTAATGTAATCTAGGATTCAGTCGTTTTGTTGTCATTACTCTACAAATTACATGGCAAAGTGTTAGCATTAAAAACTAAAAGCTCAAAGCCAATTTGCAGTTTCAGTTTAGCAATCAGGTCTGAGTGGCTTAAATTTCATTATCTCCAAAAGTCTGCAAGAGTTTATCTGGTCCTTAAATGTGCTGCGTAAGTATGTGTGTCTGAATCAGTTTCCTTCAAGAAAAACAACATACCAGACAGGTACACAGGAGACGAGCAGAAGAACAACATGGATGCTTGTTTTAAGGGGACTTTGCTGATCATTATTTTACACACCTCTGCATCTGATTACATGCCCATGCATGGTAAGAACCTGACACAAAAGGTGGTACTAAATGATCCCGCTCAAAGGCCTTCAGGGTTCATTAAAAAATGCTACATGGTAAGATGGGGAAAATATCATGGCCTCCATTATAAAAGAGACTGTTAATTTATTTCCTCAACACATCATTTTTCTTGATTAGTGGCTAATGAGTTTGGCTTTCTTGGTTAAACACATAAAACATGATCCATTCATCTGACTGAGATATCTCTTTGAAAGCTCAGCTGCGTGAATTGAAAAAATTATAGAGAGATTGTTTTTTTTATCAGCATGAACACAAAGTATTCTGCTTTGTGACTATTTCCAGTTCTTCCTGTGAGACTGAGGCTGGTTCAAGCATGCACTGCCCTTCTCAAAACCACAGAGAGGGCAGCACTGGAAAAGAGAACTGCCTTACTATTTTTTTTTTATAACAATGTCAGTCAGAGGCAAAGGGTGGCTTTTTCTCTGGAGTTAGGTGCATGAACACAAGTGATTATGAAGGATAGATTAAAATTCCTAAAATTTTTCAAGGTAACAAGAAAATATTTTAGTGCATCCCTTCACCTTCCACTTCAATCGTCCTTAAATGAATCATTCTTTTCCAAAAGAGCCATTTAATTTAATCTGGGAAATATTCCTTTTATTTTTTCATATCTCAAAGCATCTCAAAGAAAGATATTTTGAAACAAGGAAGCTAGAGGGATTTTTATGCTCCTTTAAGAAATAGCCTTTCAAACATTTAAAACCATAAACATGCATCCGCTTTTAATGAATTTATGGCAAACTTTTAATAAATATACGGCACTCTATATTAGCTGCTGCATGCCATTTGGCAGTACTTTAGAAAATGGCACAAGCTTGGGGTTTTTGTGCATGTTTGTAAAATTTATAGTCATTAGAGTTATGCGTCATATTTTCTCGAAAATCAGCACTAATGCTGAGAAATAATGTCACCATGTACCACTCTGCTCCTGCCTTCCCAAATTCTCATCCCTGAGCCTGAAGAGGTAATTTTCGTCCTATTATGCTGCAGCAAGCTGAACAGGCTAAACATACAAACCCAGAACAAGCCAAGCCATTTAAATGGCTTTACAAGCAGGGCTATTTTTAAAACAGCAGAACATTGTGAAGCAAATTGACTGTTTAAATCATCTCGTTGTCTTCTCACTCTGCATTTCAACACTGTTTATGGGAGCTGCAAATGCCATGGGGATGCGAGAGGATGTTGCCTTTACCTTAAATGATGTGTTGTCTTTTTGTCTGTCTCACACACACAAAAAAAAGACAGCATCCAGAAGAAGACATATAAAAAGCTGGCTTTTCTGAGAGACAGATGGAGATTGACAGCATCTGTTAGGGTCCAGTGTGACAAAAGATAACTTAAAAAACAATGCTTTTGGCATTGGAGTTTGATTTGCTTTGTTTTCTTGCCTCTTTCTCCCGTCTGGGTCTTTGTGTCTTTGCAGAGCCAAGTGTTTTTTCTCTCAGGGGTGTTTTCCACTGCAAACATTTCTCTTAGGGATTAGTGCTGATGCAAGAAATTCGATACTCTTTCACAGAAATGTCACATCTTCTACAACTATGCCTGTTTTCATAGTTAATAATCTCTGTTATGTGTCTGTCTATGTACAGTTTACCATTTTTATGTTGTGGTAAATGCTTAATGAAATCAGTGACTTGAAATAGCAAAGATTTTGCTAGGGCTCTACAGGGACACAGGCCCCCTATAATTCAGATTTTCACAAAGACCCGATGTTGATGAAATGGACAACATGATGTTCCATCTACTTTGCTTTGTTAAGCCCAGTATTCCTGCTGCTTCCAAACAACTGATGCTGAAACTGAAACAGCAAATAATGGTTTAAGAAATGAGCTTCATTAATAAATAAATAAATACATAATTAAATAAATAAAACATTATCATTATCTCTGTGTGCTGTCAACCAAAAGTGAAATATACAAATAGAAATATTTTAATCTAATCAGATACATAAATTAATATGAATTTTATAAGATTTTACAAATCATTAAATATGGCTCAAATTCACTAACAGAGGTTTATAATAATTATTTTCTGCCTCATTGATTATGCCCCTGAAGTTGGTGTATTCTCCTCTTCTGTTTCATTTGAACCCTTTGTAAACTTATGGTAGATTATTTGTATTAGTTTTAGTATAATCACAGTAAAAGTCTAATTAATTCAGTTCTTCAATAACCATCCAGAGGTTACAGGATCCGTTGACAGTAAAAAAGTCATTATAGATCACTGAGAAAGGGCTAAAATATACAAAGTGTACCTATATTTTATTGTGGGTTCCACAAAATCGATTGGTGGTGATAACATTGAATATCTGATAGTAATCAATGTGTTAGCTAAATTAATCCTAATGTGCTACTGAAATCAACTTAAACTGAGTGTTAGTGCAAATGATGCTCACCGCTGTTCTCAATGAAATCAGGAAGAAGCAGCTTCTCTTCACCTTACTTTCTCTCCGAAAGAAGACAGGACAGGGGTCATCTGCTCTCTTTTTCAGATTCTTGTTAGAAGTCATGCAGCAGTGTTCTGAACAAGCTGCAGTAAGGAATGACATACTCCAAAATAGAGTCAATTACAGTAATCCAGCCATGATGATGTAAAGGCATGGATTACTGTCTCAAACTGCTGCCTAGAAAGAAAAGGTTTAACTTTGCCAGTTTCCTTAAAAGATAAAAACTCCATTTGACTTTGACCTTAATTTGACTGACCAGTTTGAAAATCACTGTCCATTCTAAGACCAAGATTCACAACTGAAAGCCAGAAGGCTTAATATGAGCAATCACATCATCTCAAAGGGATGGAGTCACAGGCTCAAACTGACTGAGCAGCAGAGCAGGGAACATAGGCAGAAGGATCAGAGTCAGGATGAGTGATGAGAGCCCTTGTGGTGGTAACCTTAATAAAAAAAAAAAAAAAAAAAAAAAAAAAAGCATAAAATTACACAACTCAGTAGAGGCTTCTAAACCAGTAGTCTGCATTAAGAAGAGTCAATGGTACTAAAACTTGTGGGTTCTGACTGAGATAAAATATTTGAGAAATACTCTCTTATTTGGTCTCTTTTACTGCATCCTGGTAGTTTCTCCAGCAGTCTTTAAAAAAATTTGAAAGGATACCTGCAGTTTGTCCTTCTTCCACTTGCGCTCCACTCTGTTTTATTTGCAAGGGATCTGTGTTAACCAGGCCAGTCCTGGCTGGAACAGGATCCAGGGCTTTGACAGAGAGGGGACCTGACACAGCGGCCTTACGTGTCCTGGATTTGCCACGCGCCAGCTGAGTTAGGAAGGGCAGAGTCGGCTGGGCTGGAGCTCCTCAAGTAGCCATCGACCGGCTCCAGCAAGGCATAGATGCAAGACACTGGGAAATAATTCACACCCTGCCTGGGAAGTAGTAAAATTCTTCAGTCAGATTTTTCATCAGCTATCCACTGCGGGTACCTCGACAATGTCTCTACCTGGAGGCTAGCGCTGGAGCCTGGTGTAGATGAGCTAGGAATCCTGTGAGAAAGAGGGGTAAAAAATGTATGGCCTACAGTATTTAAGGTAAAAACATATTTTACTAGAAGCCCTAGATCCAGAGGTTTTTGGAGATTATACACCAACGTCTACTTGATCCCATTAATACCAAAGGTACAACACAGCAAAACTACAAACACTGACAGCAACAGGCGGCTGTTATGAAGGACCTCTACGGAGAATAAGAATGTTTTTATTGCTGACAGATAAAATCAACAATCTTACTGAAAGACCAACTGGTGTTAGAAACCACTAGCGCACAGGAGAAAACCAGGAAGTCAGAGCCAGGGAATGGAGAGAAGTACAGTCCAACAGTTCTGGAACAAGTTCTGACGAGAAATGAGTGTAGAGCTGGATATTATAAAGCCTAGCTGATTAACTTGTCACAGGTGTGGATGGTTAGTAATCAGGAGATTGAGAGCGGGAATCCGGAGAAAGAGTGGGTGTGTCCATGTCAGACACTGGTGCAGGTGTAATAGCGGCGTTCCACACACTGGTGCCATCTTATCCCTCCTGCTTTTAAATTAATAGTAACTCTGTTGAAAAAATGGGTGCAGGCGTGGACCATTTGCACCCTTTTGCATCATCTTCTGTTACTGTAACTTTTAGGTCTATATCATCTTATCCCTCAATGCTGGATGGTTAATATCTCAGTGGGGCACTGGCCACACCTATGTGAATAGTATCTATTTTGGAGCATTAATAAAGTATTTAACATGGTGGACATGCTGGTATGAAACCAGTGTTCACAGCTAAATGCAAATTAAGTGCAATGATTCAAGAACTATGATTTCTGAAATAATCAAAAATAATTGCAGGAATAAAGGCTGCAGATTTTACTGTAGTTGTCCAGAGACTGAAACTTGTTGTTGGGTGTGTAAAATCTCTCATCCTACAGGAAACCGCATTTTAATTACTGAGCCTTATTTCCGACCAAGCAGATGTTCTGTTTAGATGAGTGAAATCCATTAATTCAGATTTTCACAGGAAATCAGCTGCATGCTGAATATACTGACATATTTTCACTGTCTTCTCTAAAGACCCACTGAGCCCAGCTGGAAAGGTACGTTTGAGTTCCATTTTTGCTTTCTCCTTCCAAAAAGATCTAGAATTAAAACAAAGAAAATGTTTCTGAAATCCGTTGACCACTGTGTGGCATTTCAGCCAGCCATGTGGGGCCGTGTTGGGTGGAACTGACAGACTTCCAGTATCTCCGTGCAGCGATAAATTTAGAGAAATAGAAAATGTCAACTTCTGTTGTGTGCTTGATTTGAAATGCACCTGAGATGTGAAGGTAAGGCTGGAGCAGGAGCACAATGTTAAGTACAAATAACCATTTACACCGTTTTTTCAGTGTTTTGCTCTTCCTGCAGGGTTGCAAACAAAAGAGGACTGTAGAGAGAGAAAAAAAAAAAGTTCTGAGAACATTGTAAATCTGAATAGAAATTCCCAAGGTAACAGATCAATAGGTGCAATGAAGTATTGGCCTTTAAATACTGTACAACAAATTAAATTCATCATGGTCAAATAAAAAAATCTTGTGTGGCCTCACCATTTTACTTGAACTGCTAGAACAGGGTCTTACATTTATCATGGAAAATTAGGTATGACAAGCTCATCACTATATCAACTTGTTGAGTTATTTATATAGCAGGGTGCTTGCACTTAATACAGCTAAACGCTAATTAGTTTAATGGATATTAGCAAAAAGACGGCAGCAATGTCTCTAGACGAAATTCATGGTGTGAAGAGGTGGCCAGATATGTTTTCTCCTACAATTAAACGATGAGATCTCACTAGATTCATTAGGCTATTAAAGACAAACAAAAAGGACTATTGGTGATTGTTTATGAGAAGCTGGGAAATCAAGAAATAACACCATTTGCAGCTGTTTATGTTTGCACAGCTCCCCAGGGTAGGCTTTTTTATATCTCTGCATGTTTTTTTATATCATGGACAGGTAGTGGTATATTTAATGTGATTACAATGGTTGGTGCTTCCCTGTCTATCTGTATGTGCATTTATGGATCTATTGGAAGAGACATCTACAAAATCCTCCTACTGTGTCTGTAATATAACCAGAGGTAATTCGTGTCTGCAGGGGCAGATAGCAGGGAGGTGGACTGAGCTTACAAATCATTTTTAATGAATTACTGTGCTCTCACAGCCCTTCTTTCTGCCTCTTTCAATTTTTGCAACTATCCTCCCCTTATGGAAATCCTTAGAAAATAAACGCAAGATAAATAAGTTGTTAACATGCTTCTGCTGTTTTCTCCAAGTCATACAACCAACAATCCATTCCATCAAAAAGGTATGGGAGAAAAACTAAGGGCAGCAGAAACAAGAGATGTTCTTTTAATGATCCTCAGGAAATTATTTTAGAGCCCTACACACTCTCAAAGTTTTTGTGACCTGTGCTTTGATGAATGCCTGTTGTATGGCTGTCATACAACAAACAGTGAAAGAAGTTCGTGGTTTGATTTGCCACTAAGACTGTTTGCATTATCACAGTAAAACCTGCTTCACAGATAAAGCTGTCAAATGATCCTTTCATGCATTCTTGCATGCGCTCATTACAGTTAGAGTCACTTACTGTCGTAGACCCCGCCTGCCTGTGGATGAGATTTATTTCAAGTTTCTGGAACAAAGAAAGCTGAGCAATTCATCATGCACCACAAATGCATTGACACATACTCCTCCACTGGCCCAGAAACCCCAAACAGTAACAAAAAGTATTAAGAGGATGTAACTCCTGCCTTAAGGGACAGGCTCTACAAAGTATTCTCCCATGGGGACATATAATGCAACACCTTTTATGTTTTTTCCTCTACAGACTTGTTATTTTAAGAACTTTAGATAAACAAGTCAGCATGCACAGAGTTGCACCTACTGATAAAAAAGATAACTGTGTTGTATCAGGTTGTTTATCTTAATGCTGGGTTGGTTTTAACCAGGCATGTGAAGGGAAAACGAGGAAGGAAAAAGCATTCTATTCTCTACCCCAAATGATTGTGCAGTCTACTGAATGTGATAGTGATACACCATCAAAGAGAATGATCATCATTGATGCACACTTCATTTGCTTCCTCATCTCTCTTTCTTGTATTCTCGTTCCTCCCCCTTTACACTCTCACCCTGTGGGTCTTTACTCCCTCTCCTCGTCCTCCCTCATGAGTAACGCACCTTATTGCAGTTGCATTAGGGCCACTCTAATCTGTGTGGTGGGGTGGAATGGGATGTTCAATGGCTTTTCCTCGTTTCCAGGCTGAGAGGACTGTGTAATGTGCTAATGGACTCTATGGCTGCTGCCTGACCCCATGGTAGTGCATGCAGAGTTAGGGCTCATGGCCGTGACTCCCACCTCTCAAGAATCTCAGCCAAACAAGTGGAGCTTCACAGAAATCTTTTTATAGATGCAGAAAGTAAGGCTGTCCATGTCTGTGGTCAATAGGGCTGCTTAGGTGATGTATGTGTTTGTAGCATTTCTATGTGCTGTGTCAGTACCAGGTTTGGATAAACACTCAAAATACTCAAGTCCTTCAACATTATTATTACGAACAAGTGTTTGTGGATATTTTCATCCTAAAGTCATATTTTAGAAAAGTGCTAGAATTGAAAGACTGTAGTCAGAAGGTTATCTTTCTTTCTTTCTTTCTTTCTTTCTTTCTTTTCACTTTTTTATTATTACTATGCTAAAGTGTTGAGCCACTCTTCATATATGTATATATATATATATATATATATATATATATATATAGCTTCCAAGTGTAACTGGGTAAATTTGATTTTTTATTCCATTTGTCACCTTAAATATAAAATCATATTATTTCCAGGGAGATGTTGGGTTAGAACTGGTGAATACATTTTGCCAGTGATGAGACTGACCTGAGCCGGTCATTTGGAGCAGTACTCCCTTTCCTTTGGTCTGGCAGTGATGAAGACAGTAAGTGGACTATGGACCAGGAGTGGAAAATAAAGTTCAGCTAACTGAGGTTAATCAAATGCTATAATAAGAAATTTTGACTAAGACCTGAATGCTATGTTCCTTGGCAAAGAATTAAAATTTCGATAGTCTACATTTATGTAAGCTTGTGGTGACATCCTAATATCTTGTCAAATTTGCTCACTTGTCTTAATATATTGATTATTTTAGGAAACCAGAAGTTATAATTGAGCCTGACTACTTCATGACGAAATATCCAAGCTCTTTATGTTTCTTTTAGCAAAGGAAAGCCTGCCGATTTTGGATCTGGTAAAACTGGGATGAACATAAGCTGGTTCACAAGAAAGATTCTGAGACTCGAGAATCATGCCAGAGCCAGAACCCAGTGGTCTGAAAAGGCTTATGGAGAAATTAATTCTCCTAAGAGCCCATACCCCAACATCACTGAAACAGTGTGGGTTAATCTTGACAGAGTACAGAACAGAAGACAGGAACATCCAAAGAAGAGATTTAAATGCCCGTCAAGAAGCCTAGGGAACTCTTTCTGGAGGCTACTTAAAGAAATTATGCTTGTCTAAGAGGGTCCAGACTGTGTTGCAGAAGACAAGTGGTCTTACAAAATATTGACTTTCAAGTTTGTTGAAACTAAATCGTCTTTTTCTCGTATATGCTGTACTTCTCTTTATGTTTGCATGTGTCATTAAATCATCACACCTATTTCCTGCTTTCTTGCACTGGGTAAAAACATTAGTATGCAGGCAGGTAAAATTACCATTAATCCCTGGTGGCTAAGGGAGGGGATTTTTTATTTCCTTCTATTAAAAGTCTTTTCATTATCCAACACTGAACAGCCAAGGACTTCATTTACACTGATTGCAAATAAAAATGCTTCCTGAGAGAAAATGCAAATGTTCAATTACCTTAACAACTCCTCTAATATTCATCATCACCTGTAAAGAGGTAGTGGAAACTGTCACTTCAGTTCAGAGATGTATTTCCACCTCTCTCTGCCTAACCTTCCAACATCCCATCAAAGGGCTTAAAAGCACCAGGACCAGCACTGATACCACGTATAACACAATTTTTATACTTCTTTGACTTCTCTAAAAAGTCTCTACTCTATTTGAGCTGGTCGTCCTAAAGCCTCTCTTGCGACTGCATGCAGCGCAGAGACAGAAATGGGATGTTGGCAGCCAGGGGCAGTGTGACATTTTGAATCAAGATACGCACAGTAACCCTCAGCAAATCAGGAGCTATTCTTCCCTTTTCACTTGGACTTTTTCATTTTCACAGACGACTGAAAATTGAGCCACTGGGGCTCTTTGCTTGTATGTGCTGGACTTATGAGTGGCGCCTAGCAGAAAAATGCTTTTTGCTTGTCAACTTGTGTCATTGACCTTGGAAGGTAAACACACAGAGGATTTCAAAATTTGACAAAAAAGGCCCACATTTTAAACATATAAGCTAGTGATATATAATAATACAGTAAAAATGAGTTAGCAGTGTGGAGTGCAAGAAATAATATCCGGGAAGGAAGAAAAAGCTGCTGGTGTCTCAAATAAAAGTGTATCATAGAGAGGAAAGAATGATTCATCTCATACAAGAAACGCTTTGCGGAAAATATCCATACCGCATATTAGAAAACTTTAGACTGATTAGACAATAATCAGTCATGGCTTTTTTGTGATTCAAGGTAAAATCAAGGCTAGAATAGTGTGAAAAAACAGGCCTAAATCAATATTCAGTAACAAATTAAAGGCTAACTGTATCTATAATTGAGCTATAAAAGGATGGAATTAG
Organism: Melanotaenia boesemani; assembly: GCF_017639745.1. Classification (NCBI taxonomy): domain Eukaryota; kingdom Metazoa; phylum Chordata; class Actinopteri; order Atheriniformes; family Melanotaeniidae; genus Melanotaenia; species Melanotaenia boesemani. The sequence goes on from NC_055703.1 coordinate 11,312,260, forward strand.
AAGAAACTGACTCATCTTAAAGAGATAACAAACCTGACTATTTCACAGGCTCTGGGAGAACAATGTTATTCTATTGGGTCTGAATTAAACAGTGACCTTTTGCTTTTTCCCCATTTGTAATGTGCTTCCTCTTGAGTATTAGCAGTGAAATACAAACTGACACTGTAGTTTTTATCTTTCTGTATACAAAGTCTTTTTATATTCCTTGAAGCCAACAAACAGGAGCACCTGGTCACTCCCTAAGACCTGTCCACAAAATCCCCTGCTCCACTGAGCAGCTAAAGAGTGCAGATGTTGTTGAACAATGACTAGAAGTTGATTTTATTCTGTCTCTGTTTTTTTTTTCTTCTTCTTCTTTTATCTTCTTCAAACCCTGAACTGTCTTTGTGAGCCTGCTGGGCATTAGTGGCATGGAGCTCTGTTTGTATTTCAAAGATGCTCATGGCCAGTAGTTCTGCAAAAGGACATGTAGGCTATTCATTTTCTGCTTCTGATCCCTCAGCTTTCCATGGACTGTTGGGGGTCATTTTAAATGAGTTCACAATGATCACAGATGTGCGCTGTACATTTGTCATCACCTTGAACCTTGGGATTACACCGTAGCACAACAACGCAAAGAAAGCGTGCTTCTGAAAAGCTGGAAAAATAGAACAGTCAAAGAGAAGAAAGAGATAGAAATGCTAGCAGTGAAGTTGTATTTTGCACGGAAACGCATATTTAGAATCAGCATAATTTACTAATTTATTTTCTTTATTTTTCTTCATCAAACACAACCCTGGTTGATCAGATGTGTTTTTATGCTTGAAAATGCTCAAATGCATGGACTGAATTAAAAATGGACACTGAAACATCAGCCAAAGAAAAATGTAAAGTAGACCTTCAAAAAGCCTGTAGAACTATTGCTGATGAACATTTTAAAAGGTCACAAGTATATCTGACTCTTTGGAGGCTAAATATGAAGATATAGAGGTGAGCAAAAGACTTTTGCACTTCACTGTGTGTGTAATGTATTTGAGCAATGCTACAAAAGGTATGGAAAGCCTTGGTGAATGAAATGTTTTTTTTTTTTTTTTTTTTTTTTTTTTTCCTGAATGAATAAAATGTTTATTCATTCAGCTGTGAAAAATCACTGGAACAAAAAGAAATACTTCTGCCTTTATTCAAAGACAACCAATTTAAGGGTTGCAGTATACATCTTCAAAGTAACTTTACGGAAGCCTTCTACTCCCTGTCTCCATCTTGCTGTCACACTGTTTCCGCTCAGCTTAAAGACATCATCAGCCGTCTCATTCATCTGCGCTTCATGCCGTCTCGCTGTGCACATTTCAGCTGACACTTCAGTAACAGCGGAAGGTGTGAACTCGTCCTTTCAGAGGAGAGAATGGGGTTCACACAAACCGGCTGACATTTAAATCCTCCAAGGATCAGAGGAGAAATGCTTTAAGAGGGGAACTTTCAACTAAAACTTTCATTAGCACACAACAATTTTATCCAGCAAGGATTTTACATCACGGCTGACACATGACGGCTTCACTCCGTTGCTAGTTTTTCAGTGCAGAGCTGACAGTTAAATACTGTACAAAAGTTTAAAATACTAGAAGTAAAGCGGAACTTTAGAGGTACACAAAGCATAATGACAATATATACACTCACTGGCCTTATTAGGTACACCTGTTCAATTACTTGTTAACCCAAATAATTAATCAGCCAATCATAAGGCAGCACCACCTGAGTATTTCCGAAATTCCTGATATACTGGGATTTTTCACACAGAAGCATCTGTAGGGAAAATACGATACCTCGCTGATGTCAGAGGTAAGAGGAGAATGGGTTGACTGGTTGGAGATAATAGAAGGACAACAGTTACTCAAATAACCACTTGTTACAACAAAGGTATGCAGAATACCATCACTGAAAGCACAACACCTCAAATCTTGGAGCAGATGGGCTACAGAAGCAGAAGTTAACACCGGATGCCACCGCTATCAGCAAAGGAAACTGGGGTTAGAATTCATACCTGCTCACCAAATAGGACAATTAAAGATTTGAAAAGTCTGCCTGTTCTGATGAATCTCTATTTCAGCTGCCACATTCAGATGGTAGGGTCAGAATTTGGTTTAAACAACACAAAAGAATCAATCCATCCTGCCTTGCATCAAAAGTTCAGTTTGCTGCTGGTGTATTTGTGTGAGGGGTATTTTCTTGGCACACTTTGGTCCTCTTAGAACCAGTTGATCATAATTTCAGGACGACAGCCTGAGTATTATTGCTGAAATGTCTATCGCTTTATGACCACAGTGTAGCATCTTCTGATGGCTCCTTCCAGCAGGATAATGCAAGATGTCACAAAGCTCAGATCATCTCTAACTGGTTTCTTGAACATAATGAGTTCACTGGACTCCAATGACCTCCATAGTCACCAGATCTCACTCCAAGAGAGCATCTTTGGGATGTGTTGCAGCTGACAAATCTGCTGCTACTGTGTGATTCTATCATGTCAATATGGAGCAAAATCTCTGAGGAATGTTTCCAATCCCTTGATGAATCCATACCATGATAAATTAAGGCAGTTTTGAAGGTAAAATGGGGCCTAAACTGGTTTTAAAAGGTGTATGCAACAATGCCTGTATATCAAACTTCTCATTGGATCCAATTTTCATGCTGCACTATAATCCAAAATGATGTAATATAAAAGGGAAATTTGGTACCAAAAAAACATTTTTTTGTATCGTTAATCCAAGACCTCTTTTTTATATTCATTTGAATGCCGTCATGAGTTTGTGTGAGTTGATATTTAAAAACTCTTTCCCGGTTTTGTGAAATGACATTTGAGACTGAAATACCACCTCTGGTAAATTCTACTCAAGTTTTCATTAACTGCAGTGCATTTTAAATTCCTTTGCTTTTGTCACAAAGGCTTTTATTAAGTTAGCGCTGTCTGGGCTGTCAGTGATAAAGTTTGACTTGGAGAAAAAGCAGCTCAAGTTCATTTTATATGTGAAAATGTTGTGGTAGAGATAGAAGACATTTCAGCTAGCTGCCCTGCACAGCTTAGACCTATTTGGAAACATGTGAGAAGAAATGTCTACTGGCGGCTCCCGAGACTAATCCTTTGAACCACCTTTTCTTGATTTTTCTCTCTCTTAGTCTCAAAATACAAAGCCGATTGTCCAAATGGAATTTTTCCAAATTAATGCCTCTGACTCAACATTTTGTTCAGCTCTACTACTAATTCATTTTGGGAGCATTTGAAAGAAATTTGATTCCGTTAAACATGCTTTTTCAGTCAGTTTTGACATAATAATTCTGAACATGTGGCTTTCTTTTGAGAAAGATACAGTTAATACCTTTTTTTTCCTAATTTTTTTTCTTCCTTTTAAGCCCTTTTGCTTCCAGTTGCCTGCCACCCTGAAAACCGTTTTTTTCCCCTCACATTTCATCTTTGTGTCATATCTTGTGCCTTTCCGTTACCATTCCATTTTGTAATGGCTTATGTTTTTCCTTTAACTTACTTTCTCCTGACAACCTGGCAATCGCTTACTGTCATCGCTTTACTCCCTCATTGTTTTTGCCTTCGAAATTTCCAAGCAGGCCACATCATCCATAAAGACTTTATTTCCAGTTAACATATAAAAATCTAACATTTGCCAAAGTACATCAACCAAATTACAGCAAAAGATGGCTACTACCACTTCACCATCACAAACATTGTAAGACTGACACATCTCCTCAATTTACCCCAATGGAACTATAACTACATGGTTTAAAATGCCAGATCATATGCATACTTGTTAACATTAACCAACTTAATTTCTGCATCTTGCTTGCGTAAGCTGAATCGAAACCCTCGTCTTTAAACATACAACTGTAAGAAATTGATTAACTGATCTCCAAAAGTAATACAGTTGTGGAAGCCCTGTCTCACAAAAAATTGCATAATGTATATCTCAACAAGTCCAAACATAGTAGAGCCACCATGAAGGCCTAGAAGTTGTAAAATACTCAGGTTTTTCAGTGTTTTATACTGTAAAGCATTATGGTGACAAGAGGCAAATAGGCCTTGTTTTTAATGCCTGTGCCTAAACAACTGACCGCAAAGTCCATAAGTGAAAATGTCTGGCATTTTTAAGTCAAATGCCTTTTGAACTATGTTATTATGTGTGGTACTCTATTATTGCCTCCTCTTACTCTTTTAAAGTCTTTTGGAGGATGGTATGATTGCACAATATAACATTACAGATTGTTTTCCTATAATGCAAAAGTAAGATTGCTACAATTTCCAAATAAAAACATATGCATGTAATGCTTAAGAGTGTCAAAATGCAGCAAATTGAAATGCAAAACAAAGATTTGTTGTAGATTTTAAAGCAGACATAATTGTATAATGATTTGGTTTGACACTATAACAATTTGAAGTATATTTAAAGCAAGTTCACAACCTTAAAATTTTGTACCACTGACTTATTATGATGGCACACTGACATTTATTATGCACATTTCTAGGGCCGGTATCTTAGCTTCCTGAAGCTAAGAAACCACACTTTTTTTTTTTTTTGTCACACTCCAGCAACTGGATATCAACACATTGGCTGTTTCAGACATGCATCATTTCTGATTTAGCAAAGGACAAGAGGACATAATTGGAAGAAAAAAAGAAAAGAAAGAGAGATAGAGGCAGAGTAAGAAATAAGACAAAAGTCAAGATCGGAATAGCTTTTACTGGCTGGGAAGAGCTCAGAGAAGAGACAGGATGCAAGACCATCTCAGAGTTAACATTCAATTGGGGGCACCAAAATGCAAAAATTTAACGAATAAAAGTTCAGTTGTGTTGCCTTAAAAATGCTGAACTTTCATAGTAAAATAATTACATATTGCATTATGTCAGGATTCCAGTACAATCAGTTTTTCGTAAATGCAACCAAAACTCAGCAGAGTACAGCTAGATCTTTTCCTCAGCCACACTTTAATTACAGTTCAGTCACAGTGAAGGAAAAGAGACTGATGCAAAACTCTGGGGAATTCTAATATCATATTGAGAATTTTCATGCATTCTTTCTGCAGGAGGCTGCAGATTTTTTAATAATGTTTATATCAGAGAACTGTGATAGTGATTGAAAAACCTTAAAAAGCAATGTGCAATAGTCCAGTGTGGAATTAGAAATGTGTTGAGGATCATTATCCTATCTATAGCCCATTTTCAGTTGATATGTATGCATTCCGAATTTGCTGACATTGATCTACCTTTGCCAACAAATCGTTTCTTGTGTCATAAGCCCGCAACATGATTGATCCACTTCCATGCTCACAGTTTAAGTGCTGATTTTTCTTATTAAATTCTACTATTATTGTTCTCCAAACACTTTTGCACATAGCTACCGAAACCCATTTTAGCTTCATCACTCAGCATGAATTGTTTCAACATACGCATCAGTTTGTTCGATGTTCATTTGCAAACTTGAAAAAAAAGCTCAAATTTGTGATGCAGATTCAGGTGCTTTCTTGTAATGAATCTTTCACAAATATCATATCTTGAGTATGATATGTCTAAAATTCAGAGTGAATTATCAGTAATGTAATTAGAAGATATCATCATATATTAACTCTGTCAGTTTTGCTAATTTATGAAGGGGAATATTAAAGAACAGCTTTATTCTATATCTTATATATATCTTTATCTGTTATATATCTTTATCTATATATGCATCAATACAGGCCATCCCTCCTGGTGATCCAATCTAGCATTAACCACACCTAACAGATCTATTCATATTCCAAGCAGCATCAAGCTACTTTGTGCAGTTTTAATACTGCGAGTGGCCTCAGGGACTTAATATGTCAAGTTACAGTTACTAATCTTTACTTGGGTGGTAAATGTTCAGGGTTTCAGTAAACAGTAATTTAGGGTCATCTGTCCAATCAGATGAGCAGTGCTTTGCTTGACTGAGTCTACAAGAGCATTAGGAAGTAGTAGTTCCTGCTGCATCACTAATGTTGAGTTAAAAGAAGTGACAAGCCATGACAACCCAGTGAGAAAGAACAACGGCAGCTCTATCGACACAGTGAGGGATGGAAATGAGCCACTAGTCAGTGTAAAGCAGCAGATTCAGCCCTGCTGTCAGCTCCCCATGCAACATCCACCACTAAATGTGATTAGATAGTTTAATTAACCCCAAGATGCCTACACCCATTACTGTAACAACAGTCTTAGAGGCAACTGAACTGATGAACTTCCTCTGTTTTTCACGTTCTCTGTTCTCTTTTCCATTTATCATTGCTCCTCTGTTTCTCTGCATGCTATCCTTCCCAATTTCTTCCCTTTGGTCTTTCCTTCTATTTCTTACCATTTGAGCCTCATTTTATTCTCTGTATGGTGTTGTCTCCTCTGGGAGAGGAAAATAAATTTGCCATTTCTTTGATCTTATTGAACTACTAAACAACTTTAAAGCACCTCACATGGAGAATTTAGTGAAGAGTAAACTGACAGATAATAAATCCTCCACTAGATGTGTAACTGAAAATAGTGTGTATCATCTCTGCATTCAGTTAAACAGCAATCAGTGTGTCGATGAGAGGTTTTTATCTAATGTATTGTGTGCACATGGTTCCATCATTTTCTAATACTTTTAGATGTTTACTTTTAAACTGTGCTGATGTGATTAAGAGTAGCTTTCTTGTTTTTGAACCACCTGGAAGCTGAGGATGATTGCTCTCTGACTATGTGCTTTGACTGCTGTAAAGCCTTGAACACCTGTCTTACCCAGAACAAGTCTGCCCACATGCTGCTAAGCAACTGCTAATTAGCTCCAGCACCTTCAGTGTAGCACAGAGTGGAATTACAAAAAGCATTTTCATCACTTAAATGATGTCAAATCTGGAGACTGGATGGCAAACAATGAAGTATGTGACAGAAAGGGGGATGGATGGATGGATGGCTCACACGTTTCCTGTTTTGATTGTGTAAAATTAGAGGAACAGGTCTGCATCCAAATTAATAACATGCAAAGCAAATAATAAAATTTTACTTTAATTTTCATGCTGTACAGTTAATACCTGCACACCAAACACTGAAGAAGAATCAGTGTGTGAGGTTTTTCTAATGTTTCTCTGCATGGAGGACAGCAGTGCACATAACACCAGTAAAAAAATGAGCAGAATTGCAAAAATGTGGCACTCACTAACCAGAGATGCACAAACTCTGGTTAGCGATCATTAGCCGAGTGCAGTCAGACAGGAGCATATGGAGAGGTTGGGCCCAAAAGCACGGTCCATCGTATCGTGGGGAGGGTGGAACAGGTGGACCTGGCAGATGAGCTGTTCATCTTGCTCCTGAATCATTTCACTGTGCATGCAAAGGTTTTTCATCACTCACCAGTGCCAAACATTTCTGTTTCTTTCATGTAGCTAAAAGTTTGAATTAGTTTACTTGACATCTCACATGCAAGCTTGGCAATATTAATAGTTGAATGATTGTTTGAAAGGTTGAAAAGGACAACTGGTTTGATGATATTGCTAAATGATGGGTTAGAGCAACTGTTTTTGTTTTCGTTCTTTTTTTTCATAAATATCTCCTATTGCCCGTGTTTTTTTTTTTGTCATAATATTAAGTAATACAAATGCCCCAAAATAGCCCATATTTCTTTAGTTTCTTGCTTTGAAGCCATCAGAGTCTCTTGTGCAATGATTTTTCAGGAATAAACCCTGCAAAGACCAGACACAAGACCTGACTCATTCATCTGACTGTTGATCCATCTATTGTTCACCAAAGTCGTATTAAAAATGCTTTCTGGACGGGTGGCTGTCAAGAAGTCCTCGTTAAAGTAACACTATGTAACTTTCAGACCTTAAAACATGCATTTCTGGTTTGTTTTACATCACGTGCTAGCAACTGGATATCAACAAACTAGCTGTATCGAACACACACTGTTGCTTATTCAGTGTCAGTGCAATCAACTTTATTGTCTTCATACAAGTATAACTAAATGTGAACCAGCAGTTCTCAACATTGTAAAGTGCATTTGTAAAATCCAAATAAACTAAGCTATATTAAAACTCAGATAATTTTTAAACCCATCAATTAAAAAGCATTAGCGGCATGTAAACAATTTGATTGCATAATACAGTAAAATAATAAATCTAAACATTTTAGCCATTGTGAGTTATAAAAGAGGCTCAGTAGCTTATACAGGATTGGATTGTTCTATAAAAGTTCAAACAGTGTGCAACCAGGGTATGAAGATTCTGAAATGATGCTGCTAGCCTTCTTCCTCAGACGGTTGGTGTACCCATCCTTTAGGTGTGGGCACTCTGAACTTACCACACGCTGTGCCATCTTCCCCGCATGGTGTAGGCCAATCCGCCCAGCTGCTGTGCAGCTTCTGAATTCCACCATGATGCTGTTTGTGAGGATAGTGGTTCTATAAAAACTACCAGCAGTTTCCAGGAGAGCCATTCTTGTTTTAGCTTCCTACAACAAGCTGTACCAAGTGACTCTAAGAAATTTGATTATTTCCACACCTGTGAATGGGAGCTGGACTGTTCTTGTTCTCCTGAAGTCAATTGTCATAGGGTCATTAATCCTCCATGAGTCTGAATCTCAACATTACTGACACAGCGTTGAATGATCTTGACGGAGAGCAGAACATACAGCAGAAAACATCCAAAGAAAGAAAGAAGGAAATGCCCTTTAAAGAAGTATTAAATAGCTTTCCCACCTTAAAACTACGTTTGGGACTCGTTCGATGGCACAGTGGCATCTAATTGTGCATTATAGATCCCAGCAGCGTCTCGAGGCTGAGAAACTGCACAATACAACTTTTTCACCCGGGACACCACATGACGTTGCAGCCAAGTTTTGTTTTACGCACTGCGCCACACGTTTACACATTTCAAGAAATCAACTATAACCAATCAATATATCTGACAACAAGGGGTGATTCAAGACTTTTACACAGTATTGTGCCTACTGCTCTCCCTCTGTCCTAGTGCATCAGAGCTGTGCTCTTCCTCCTGCAATGCCTAGCATCAAGCATTGGCCTTGGACTTACATAGTGGAATGCAATATTTTCCATTATGGACATACACTGCACAGCCAAACATGAGACTGTCAACTGTGAAAGATTGATAATCCCATGAAACTGTATGTGTGTTGAATGATATGTGTGAGTGCCTCCTGTGAGTTTCTGAAGCACATATCTGTGAGTCCTTAAATAGAATTTAACATGAAGCCATGTGTCAGTATTCTGTCAGCTGTTCATTTAAGCCTACTTTATCTCCTCTGCTGTAGCAGCCTGGAACAAGAGATATTTGGAACCAGCAGTGATCTGGACATGTGGGTTGTACCATCATGTCACCATTTAACAAGCAAGTGGCTGTAATGGCTGCCTGTTGTGATTTGTCTCAGCTGGCATTCAGATATACACCTGCAGAGTTCCTCCACACCCACAGCTCTCACATCAGTGGATGCCAGATGGACACCAGAGATAGGGAGAATGACCCTGTGTTCCAACCATTATTGCAGAGGGGTTCTTTTTTGACTAGCCTGTTGGCAGAGCACAGCCCCAGGAAACCCACTGGCTGGAACCAAATGTGCAGTCTGATCACAAACTTTGCATATCTAATCAGATAAACATATACTATCAGGACATCATCCCCAAGCTACAGAGATGCTTTATTACATCCCCAGCAGAGATACTGAGGTTTTCTCAGCTCCAGGCAATGCTTAGGTAACTGATTGTCCTGGAAAAACATGACCCATTGTGCTAGATTTCATGCCTATGCTATGAAATTTTACTACAACCTGGTAACGAGAACAACAAATGTCTGTGATTCTGCACAAAAAAAAAGAAAAAAAAGAAAGTAATCTAGTAAACTGGAGGCACAGTCTGGGTTCTGCCCATCGTGAGCAAATTGAATCATTAGAGGAAAATGACTGAGACAGGCATGGAGACATTCTACTTTCTGAACATCTAAGGAGAAGCAAGAAGATAAAAGACTACAACTTTGAGGCATTCAGAAGACACATACATTTTCTGTGACTTTGGGAAAAAAATTACAGTATCCTCTTCTACAAGAGACAATAAATCTTGCTTTTCATTTCCTTAGAATAGGTTTGGAAACTGCTTAATGCTAGAATATAATGACCTGTAAATAGGACTGTAAAACCATGAGCACATTACATCAGTGGCATGAAAAAGAAGCATCGATCTCCAAAAGGACATTTTTGCCAAAGATAAGTAAAGCAACAAAGGAAACACAGACAAATTAAAAATTCCAATATTTTATACAGTGTCATTCAAAATGTTTGGACGAATCTATTCACACAAAAATACACATGCATGAAGAGCTGTACAGGAGCCAGTAAGTTTGTGGGAGACAACCTTTGACCCTGAGCCTGTTTCTGTTGAATATGCTTCGTCTGTGTGGGTGGTGGAAACTAAAGTTCATGCTTACTGAATAAAGATACAGCAAATATCAAGAGTGTGCAGACAAGAATAATAAAGCACAAACTGAAAGAGGAAAGCTAACTTAATGCTGACTGGAGTATTCAAATCCTAAACTCTGCAAACAACTCATACCAGAGCTACAACATTAATATTTGTCGTGATTAACTGTGATTTAATAATGATTATATTTGCAAGGTAAATTACTTTTATAGTTCTCAATTTGTTTGACGTATTCCTTTTGCAATTAAGAGCAAATTGCTCCTGAGCAATTGATTTAATCACCATACAATCAAAATGAGAACATATCCAATCTCAGACATTACACAATTACCATTTTTAATTGGTTCAAATGTAATTGAAACAGGTGGGGTGTGAACATAAATCATAATTTTATATAAACTGTACATAAAGCGTTGAGCCAGTGATGGCATAGTAAAATGTCAGTTTCCTAGCAACAGAACATATTGGAGACTTCTCCCATGTTTGTTTTTTTTTTTTTTTAGTCCGTAATGGGGGCTGATGACTACAGAATCTGCAGGAAAGCAAACTGATTAAAATCAGATGTAACACTACGCTTCAGCTCTAAAAATATACCTGATGTGAAATTTGTCTTCACTGTAACTCCCCTGACAGTATGTCATCACATCTGATGATTAACTTTGTGCAATACCTTGGTGCAATATTAATGAGACTTGTCTTTTTAAAATAAACTTTTTAAAGTGTTGCTTATTAATTAGAACATAAAATATCCTCAGTTTTCACATTAGGCCTACTGTACATACCGGAGCAGGTAGCGTAGAGATGGTGTTTTTTTTAAATGAAATATAATTAAAATCTGATGTACAGAGTGGCTGAAGAGGACATTAAAGGGTTTGGTGGCGTGATTGATGACAGCAACACACAGATGTAAAAAACAGTAACTGCACAAACAGAGACATTTTGTTCAAAAGTTAAAAAATCTGAGTTAGAGGTAATTGAAACGTCCACACAAAAAGGGTTAAAAGAATATACACCCCCTAGAGGAGATGAGATGCAACTGCATCTGTTGGTGTTGTAGAAAGAATGTATTTTAGCCATACTAACGATCTTTTTCTACAGCGACAAACAACTATCGATTTTTAACCGAACATGTTTGCAAGCATTTTGCGTGTGTTTGTGCATGTGCATGAGAGACAGACCTGTTTAGTAGTTGAGTTGTTGGTTGCTACACCTTTTCTCTATCTGGCATTTGGTAGCATGTGATGTCTACTTGTTGAGATTAGTTGAAAAAAAAGACACTAGCATCGAGGTCTGCCTGCCTTTGGACTGTAATTCTATTATACTAATGCTTTTCTAGTAGTAACTGGTATAAGTTTAATTCGTATTACTGTGAAAAGATAATAACCATAATAACTTTTTTTTTCCTTTTTTACTAAGAGTTTTATTCAGTACAGAAACATTTGCAGATGTGAATGACATTGTGTGAGTTTGCTGGACCACCATATCTTTCAGGAAAATCCAATTTACTGTTTCCCTTCCTGATCACCATGGCAACCATCAAATCAGTGTGATTTTGGACAGGACACTCATCCCGTATGCCATCTGTCTCTCTAGTATTGGGATTGGTTTTGATTTCTTTTTTTTTTTTTGTTCTTTCTTCTGTACAAAAAAATTCTTTGAGGTAGAAGAAGAGGAAAAGGTTGGCAGAGCACCAAACAGATTTTCTCCACTTGTTTATGTAAATTATTCATGGTCCTGATGCATTATGCATTCGGCATGAGACACACACAAATGAAGCAGTTCTGTTTCATGTTTTGTCTTCATGTGAACAGGTTGTAATTTGGCAGAGCCACAGTCATGCACCAGGTACTCTGGGAACTGATCCTGATGGCAGCCTCCATCTGACCACAGACATGAAGCTGAGTTCTTTCCCTGTGTATGGTTTGGCAAAACTATGGATAACAATATTAAAAGTAATTTGAATTATTTAACTGCTTGTTGTAATTTACATTTGTGATAGTATGGACCATTCACAGTGAGATCACATTGTTTCTTTAGGCCCCATGATGAGTGGCAGTGAGTGACTGTTAATTTGCCTTTTTTTTAAATTATAAATTTATTGACTGAAGAAACGCTGTTATACAATGACATTTTTCAGTCCGTTACAATAGCATAACTGCATTTTTTGCAATTATGTTAGTGAACTTCATATTTTACAAGCCAGTTCAACACTTATGTGTGAGGTCAGGGAGCAATTTTTTTTAAAAAATGTGTGCTTGTTAGCTCTCAAGACCCAAATGATTTTCAAAAATCCAGGTTTACAAACTTCCAAATCTGCCAACTGACAGAGATATTGCTACCCAATTTAGGTTACCACAACTTTACAAGTGTTACACTGCTATTTTATTACTGTTTCATTTACTGACACAATTCGAGTGCTGGCTAGACAGCCGAGAGCCCTGAGACGGCTTCCTGTTATCTTGTTTGATAGCAGCAACCATTTAGTCCATCATTCAGGATCACCAGGTAGTCTGTAAGATTAAATCCCATCCTTAAGATTTCAGTTGAAACATGCAAAGGCGCGGCATGAATGTGCTGTTTTTTGTTTTTGTTTTTTTTTACGCGAAAAGCACTCTGCAGTATCTTTTTGCAACCCACAAATGTCACAGATGTGCAAGTCACACATCTGAGTGAATGACAGAAAAAAATCTACCAAATAAAAGTTGGAACACATGGTTAAAAGTTACCAAAAAAAATAAAATCCCAGTCTTCACTTTTGATGTCTGGCTGCCATGAACATACAATACATTAATGACCTTATTTATTCCTTGGTGGACACCTGGGTCAGTGGAACTTGTCCTTCACATGCATCTTTTCCCTGTTGGAGAGAAATGAAACAGATATGTGTTTTGTTGTTTTAGGCGATAAAGCTACAGAGAGCAGTCTGGTCCTCTCAACCTCCTGCCTTGAAGCAATAATTTCAAACAGTTTCACACACTCAAAGTCATCACACACAGTCCTGCAGTATGGCGGAGCAGGATTAAGCCAATTACCCTAACTCAGTGGCTGCACTTCCTGTCTTACATGCACCGATGCACAATCCAAATAAAGTAGAACTACCCTGTGTGTCCCACTGTGCAAAGTGCAAAAAGGCTGTCTGATATTTTGAACCCATTGTTCATATGGTATTAGAATCCCATGGACACTGCTAAAAATAGTCCAGATTATATTGTTTTATGACATTTTGTGATATCAAAAGGAGACGGTCTTTACTGGGGCATTTGCTTATGGATACCAAAATTACCTTGAATAATAATTTAAGGAAATACTACCTCAAGTTTTTGTATGTGTAACTTTATGTGAAGTGTGGAAATCTTTTATGTGAAGGTGATGGCCATGTTGTAAAAATGACCCAAATAACTTAAAAATTATGATAAGCAATAATATACAGAACCAGCCCAAATCTGAAAAAGTTAAGACAGAAAAATGAAGAAATTATAATAGAATATACAGTATGAGTATTTTTTAATTCACTTCGATATTTAACTTCAGATAGCATGAACTCGTCATTTAATTTAGTCCTTTTTCCACTGTACACCATCTAATGTAATGTTATCATTTTTTCTCACAAAACTTGTAATATGTTGGAATATTGAGGATACCAAATAATAAACAATTTCAGATGATCTTTAGTCAGTTAACAGTGATAACTTACTGGTTAGTTATGCATATGCATCTGTATAACAAACCAGTTGACATGTCTGCTTGTTTTCCACAATATACATATATTTGTATATTTTATACACACAGTAGGTTGATGTTTTTACTTGTAATTATATGTCAAACTGAGGTAACTCAGTCCTACATCACTGTGTGCTAACACACTTCAGTCTGGCATCGTGGAATCGAGTGATGCTGGCTCAGTGGTTGTACAAATAGGCCATGTTTTAGAACGTCTTTTAAATGTTGTAAAAAGGAATTGTACACCGAGTTTGTTTCACCTTTGTTACTTCCTCCTTTGTTGCGATGTAAAGCCCTTTAGCTGCTCTTATACATTCGAAAAATGTGCTGTTAAATAAAGTTAAGTACAGTTGAATATTGGCATAAAATATAAATTTGTCTTTTCTAAATTAATGACAGAAGGTTGCAACAAATGTTCCAGGTGTAATGTTTAATAGAGCCAAAATTATAAACAAGGCTAGCCAGAAGGACAGTTAGAATTGTGTTGATCGTTTGATCATTGATCTTTCTGTGTGTTTACTCTGTAAAATGAGTCTTGTTTAAAGCCTTTTATTTTCCTCTGTGAGATAAAGAACTTTCTGAGTTTATAACACCAATTTTCAAAGTTTAAATCTTGTAAGATATTCTTTAAAATCTGTAAAAAAAAAATTTAACACTGAAGAGAGCTCAAAACTGTTATTTAAGGGTTTCCAGACACCTGAGAATCCCTGTATTTCACACACTGAATCTAGCCAAAGTTAACAGTGATCCTGTTGGATGTTGTAGTTAGTAATATATATTGACCACCCCACACTAACGTCTGTCTTATCTTGGCCACCCCATTAAAAATTTCCTGGATACGCCACTGCAGTATACAGGAAAAACTTATCAGTCCCGGCATGGAAAGGCATATGTAAGAAGCTAAACCGATGTTTACGGAGCTAAACTGTTTTGTAATGTTGATCAGTTCAGTAATGGGGCTGCTCCTCTTGGAATTCCAGACTTGGTACAAAATACAACAGCATGAAGAAAATTAACTTATGAAGAGGAGATATTATGGAAATGGGGAAGCTTGAGTTTCAGTAGTTTCTTGGTTTTACATTGTCAAAAAAAGCACCAAGAAGTATCATATAAATAATAAGTATAATTCTCTTATTCTTCACACAGAAAATAAAATTAAACCTTAAAGACACAAAGCTCTCTGACATAAAATATAACCTCTGTTCAGGAAAAAAGTGAGGACAGCTCATGGTCCCTAATTCATCAGACTGTCCAAAGACAATTGCACAGGCAGCCTCAGATCAAGCACACCATTTATTAACTTGAATCTCTTGGTGTCAGACACAACACCTCATTCATCCTACCACTGTGGTGATCCTAGCGGCCTCTTACTCCAAGACAATATCCTCTTGTTCAGGACCCACGGGAGTCTGACACATATAAATTGCAAGTGTTTTGGTTTGGATGTTTTTTGCTTTGCACCTGCATGTGACTTCTCATCATTTGTGCTTCATGAGGAATGAATGTCTCAAGCAGGATACACTCAGGGATAGCCTGAGTGTATCCTTCTTATTTTCTTTGAAAATCACTGATCATGTGACTTGCACGTTCGCAACATTCATGGGTGGCAAAAAAGATAAACAAAGCAGACATACTGCTACTGGCTCGGTACTGATACTGCTAATACCTTCTCAACTTGAACTGTACAATTATCTTGCAATATGAAAAGTCATTTACATTAACTTACAGAAATCAAGTGTCTGTAGGAGAACCTGAGAAATTAATAAGCAGATAATTTACATTCATATACTGTGAGACACCAAACATGCACGTATAAGAAGTGTTGACAAAGCATATCAAGAAATTACCATTCATCTTTTCCATTAGGAGCTAAAGCAGTGTTTTCCTTGCCAACTTATTGAAGCATCACTGTCGTTGAGTCAGAGCGCAAAGGCATTTTGAATATTTCATGATTTAAATCTAAGCTTTGAATCCCTATAAAGCCTTTTTCTGTTTCTAAACATATAACATAGCAATGTGAAACACCAAAACCAATTCTACTCAATTCAGAAAGTTTATTCTAATTTAAATGCATTATGTGGAAGCACTGATCTACTTGGCCTAGTACAATCCGGTGACTTCAAAATATGTTAGAATGATAAAATCTTTCACCACAGACTATTTTTTCTATAGAATTTATTCTATGACATGTTCCCAAAGCTAGGAATCAACATTAACCTACCATCCTACCATCCAAAGCTTGCAGATAAATCCATTCAAGCCCTAAGCACATCTTCCTGTTTATCCCAATAATTTATCTTAGCTTACTCAACTCCAGGCTAAATATGCAGAAAACTCTGTCATACTAACCTGTGATGCTCTTTGCAGTCACTTTAGACAGTCCTTGTAATTCTGTCAGATGTGCAGCAAGTTTCAGAAGTGTCCCAGAAACAGCTTGAAGCTCATCTAAAAATAAAAGCATGGTCTAATTACACACAGAAGTTGGCTGACACTGCACAGGGCTGATGAGTCTGACAAAGGTTAGACACAGGAGAGGATCACAGAGAATTCAATCTGTGTTCAAGATAAAGATTATTAATCATATATCACATCGGTACATCTATATAACTGCTTACACTATGCCAGCTGAAGAAGTTGAAAAGTAGACTGGGTCCTTATTTTCTTTTTCAAATACAAGGCAAGACATGGAACCTAAAGGTAAGTGACTGGTTAATATGCAATAAAATATGTGTTTTTTCGGGAACTCTTGTGAGGTGACATGAAGTCGTGTAAGGGACAGAAAAAAATTGTGTGGCATTTGAAGAGCGACATTGCTTTGGGTTAAATCCAGGTTAACAGCCTTGTCTCCTCTTTCCTCTCTCTCCCTATCTTTCTTCCTTTCTGTTTCCAAATGTGACAGATATAAATGGAAATGTCAGCAGTGAAGCAGCCACTGAGTCCTCAGGGCTGGATAATGGCCAATCTGCTGGGGAATCCTACAGGGGATTTGTTTCTAACCCCCAGATCCAAAAACCAATCGACCTTATGGCACTTTGATTGTCTCCACTGAGCAAAAAAGAGCTAAACAAAGGTTAAGATTTATTGTTACAATCAAAAACTATATGTCTTGAAATGACCTTTTCCGTGACACAGAATGGACAAAAACATGGACATGAGTATTTGTGTATTTTAAAATCAAATTTTCATGTATTATTCTTCTTCCACCTTTGGAATCAAGAGAATCCCCTGGATTTGTTTCAAATTCAGTTCATTGACCAGGGATAGTCCCCTAATTCGTTTCGTATATGCTTTCTGCATTCAAATTTTCTAGATATTAAGAATGCAAATATTTAATGCATCAATTCAACATTGCTTGCAGAGTTTAACCACAGCCGCTCCTTTGTACTTTTAGCCAAGAAAAAAGGGAGGCCAAGTATGAATACAACAACTTTTATGGCAAGTAGCTGATTACTGTCTAGTACTCTCCTTCTGGACTGTCAGTTGCTTCCAAACTGAGAATATTTTTTGCATCTTGTCCTAACAACATTGTTCTTTATTCAGACACCATTCTGGAGTCTTTCCAGTTGTGAACATATCTCATGTAAATTAGTAAATTGCTTCTGCCTTCAAAGCATGTGTTCAAACAGGCAACTGCAAGGAAAGCAGACAGTCTCCTGTTTTTACACCTAAAAACATTCAAATCAAATCAAATTTTATTTATAAAGCCCTTTTCATACCAAAAAGCAACACAAAGTGCTTTACATAATGAAAACAATGTGAGCATAATAACATAAAACAAGCCTTTACATTACAAAGTATAACAGAGCAATTTCAAAATATTCTAGTTTCTCTGTCATACACATGCGTACACACACATACACACACACAAGAACGCAAGTACACCCCCCTCACAATTTCACCCACTTCTCCCTCCCTCTCTGTTCTACCCAAATACGAATCCTAACCACCCTGTTTTTTGTCTCTTAATCAAACGTAGGTATCGTACTAGAATACTAATACTAAAATAAGCATCTGGCTTGACGCTGCTGTGAGGAGACAATATTTTGAGCATTCATCCACACCCAGAGCCCATCCATCCATGACCAGAGCGAGCGCCATCACAGGAACTGCCCTGATCATATTTGACCAGGGTCTCTACCACAGCCATAGGGCTGCAGTGTAGGACCCCAGTCTTCCAGACAGGACGAAAGCTGCAGAACGAGCAGGTAGAACCCCCAGTATGGTGTCCCATGAAGAAAACACTGGATTGAAAAATTAAAACAAAGATCAAATAAACTAAAAACAATAACAGACAAAAGCAGAAGTTAAAAAGATACTGAAAAATACATTATTAAAATATGAGTAAATTTAAAGAGACTAAAACACAAATGAATTGATTAAATAACTTCATAAAAACAAATAACAAATGAAGGCACAAATAAATAATTACAATAAAGATTTAGTCAAAAGCTAAGCTAAGAAGGTAGGTCTTAATCAGAATCACTAAGTAGAAATATTTGCAACAAGTTCATGGCTGTTCTAAGGTACTCCATCATGAGGTGGGTCATAGTAAATATTTAGTTGTGCATAAAATATTTAAGCTTTAAGCCCAATTTCCAAACTGCTTTGCAGTTGGATAAAGCACCCTGTGGCCTGTTATTAAAATGTTTAGGCACAAACCTTTTCCAATAGTCTCCAAACATGGTACAGACAATCTTCTGCATAAATTCATCATATGGATCTTTGAATTTCAAGAATTCCCCCCTGTTAAATAAATATATCAACACCTACGAGCTACAGTAGTTCAGCAAGGCAACTCAAGTTGATCTGCTAATCCGATGTGACTTGTCTCACTCTACATGCCACATACCAAACATACACATCCAATTTGGGCAGAAAAAATATAAGCTGGGTTCCTATCTAGTTCTCTGTGTCATACTTGCTATCACTGCACTGCAACATAAAATGCTGCATGTTTTTACAGGAGCCTATAGCATCTACCTGCAGGTTAGACTTTCTCTCCAAACTGAGGTAATATATGCACAAGGAGTGATGGGATCAATGGCTAAACTTCAGTCATAATCCTTTCATTGACATACATGCAAGTTGTCTGACTGAACTGAAGATGAAATTGAAGTTAACAATTAATAGGTAGGTTAATAGCTCAACCACTGTTTCCAGTCCCCTCCTGTGGATTTCAAAAGATGTGTAGTTATTTGATCATTGCTGGATATGCTATAGCAAGGCTTTTAGCAGTTTTTTCAACATCAACATGCCAGGGTTAGTTTTTCCTACTGAATGCTTAGCACTCTGGTTATATATTAATTTAAGTAAAAGTTGGTAGGTTCATTTTTTTCTCTACACTATCAGAAAAATACATACCTAATTGTAACTTTAGGGGTACAAAGGCTTGTCACTGGTGTGGTACAGAGGAAGATATCTGACTTGGCTGATCTGTAAATATGTTTACATAAATAATCAGGATCAGCAAGTGGAAATATTTGCAACAAGTTCAAATGGTCTATAGAAAGGTAAGGTGGTTGTTTTGGGGCACAGTATGTTTGATGTGGTAGTAGGGGCTCAATGGCTTCCTAGAGGAGGAGAGGGGTAGGTGCTACAAGGTTGAGATAGTCGTCACTCGTAAAATTCTCTGACGCTAAAAGCAGGTAGCTGCTAACCACCAATTAGGTACAAAGGGGGAAACTGTGGGGCTGTGTAGCAATAACGCTGAAAAGCTGGGAAAGTTATTGTCACCACTGTCCTGGGTTCAGGTTTTTATGTTGTTTTTCAACAGGAGTCCCCCCACCATCATTTCTTAAGACTAAAAATTCCAGTTTTGTTATTTACAGTATTAAATATGGTTATGAAATAGATAAATGCTACAATAAATAAGGGTCTCAGGGGCCTGCATCTAAATTTAATTTGGGGACAAATGTTTTCTGACAAACTGAAGGGTAGACCAGAATGACATCTTCATTTGGCAAAACCTGTTTTTTCCTATTGAACATAACATTTTGTTCATATTTATGCTATCATATCTCATACAAAAACGTAATTTAATAAAGTTATTTATTCAAAATAACTGAATTTGTTACAGACTATTATTACTGTGGCTTCACAATGAGTCTGTTATGAAATAGTCAGTAACATGGTGATAATAAAGCTGTTGTCTTTACAATCACCCACTCACACTCCATCTTTTAGGACATAATAGTTAAATAATTATCCTTTTAAAGAGCAGATGAGAGGTAGATGAGAAAGTAGGTCAGGGAGACACTGAGATTGAACCTGGTCTGGCTGCATTTTAGGAGCAGCTGCTGTGCCAGGTGAACTAAACAGAGCACCCAAATGATTGTTCAGCAACAACAAAACCAGTTATTTTCTTCATCTTTCTGTTTGGTCTTTTTACTCCACTAACTAACTCAGTTTGATCAACTTGATGGCTGTAAAGCCCCCATCTATGAGTAAAGTTTATTTAACCATTTCTTTGTTTCTTTTGTTTCTTTTTTTCCACCACAGACTATCTCCATCTCCTGATATTTTTCCCTACCATTTACAAATATGTAGCATTTACTACTCAAGAACATAAATGTACCTTTTAGGCCCTCAAATGGGAACAAATAGTTACCTTGAGGTCCATTTGTGAGCCCTAGTGGGTACATAAGTCTAAATGTACCCTGTGGGACAGAAGTGTACTCTGACTTAACCTCTTTACTTTCAGTGTTAGTCAAATTATTATTTTAAACATGTTAACTGTTCAGGATATTTTCCATACATTACCATAAAACTGAAAAATGAAATGTTGATTGTTAAAAAAATTCAGCTTTAATTTCTTGTTTATCATGTTATGCCACTATACACAAACACAAATACGCACAAGACATCCAAGAGGCTGTTTTTGTTCAGCAGAGATACTGTTACTATCACTTATCTTCAGAAAGCAGTGTCCACTGTTGCGGCTTCACAGATGTATCTAGTGTGGCAGTACAGTTTGTTGTTGCAGCTGCCAGCATGTAATGCTGATGAAATGTTTGCTTCAGTGTGATTGGATTAAAGAAGCTTCCTGCCAAAAAAATGTCCCTTTGATGAAAGTCTAGAGCACAGTTTTTTGGAAGAATACAGCAGGCAGGTTAGAGGAGTGTTTCTACTCTGACATGTTCTTCCTAACACTAATGAAGACAGCAGACAAAGAAAAAGTATGTAAGACAAAAGTGTTGTTTCAGGTAGCTTCTCTATTCATGTGAATGTGGACATATTACATGACTGAAAATGCTGAAATGGTCTAATGAAGAGGAATTGTTGCTGTCAACTTGCATTAGCCCACACACTGTTAAATGCAAGCTGTGAAATCCATCATATTGCAGGGGGTAATTACGCATGGATAATTGCATCATGTACAGAGCATTGCTACAAAAGCAAATAAAGGCTTATTTCAGTGCCAGAGAAATACACAGCTCTGCAAGCTAAACATAACAGAGTGCAAGTCTCTCAAGCCCCATGTTTCATGCAGGAATTCAGAAAAATTTCTAAGGAGAGAAGTTAATTGTAAGCTTTGTGTACAACATGTCCCTGTTGTATATGACTGTAACATGAAACAGTTTCAAAAGGCAACAGAATATATCACCACATGTTTTGTTGTGCTGCAATTCAAACCAAACAACAAGCCTGCAGCCCTGCAAGGCTCTGCTCAGCTTTCAGCATTCGGTAAGATTTTAGCTGGTGCCTCCTTGTATCACAGTCAATTTCACAAGCAATCTCTATACACTTACATTAAAGCTGCATGCACTTATTAACGATTTTGTTTCTTCCAAGTAGAAAATAACACATTGAGTAAAACTGAAGGAACTATTGACACAACATAAAATATAATTCAAATAAAGTTTTGCATAGAATATTTTTGCTACATGCAAAATCAAAATGCTGAAAATGAACACAAGTAAGATCATATGAATTAAACCAGCGCAGACACAAGACACACTAGCTATTGCAGAGTATTACTAAGAGAAATCAGAGACCTTTTGATTTAATGCAGTTTACAGTGATTCCTAAGCTCTCTGCATGTTGATTGTAATAAAAGCCTCAACAACACCTCAACTAACTATTGTAAAGTTTTTCTTTTCTAGATTTTCTTGATGCAAAGTTGTTTTTAATGCCACCATATGACAGCTGTTTTGTGATATTATGTTTGCTGCTTATGATGAAAAGCCCACTGACATCTTCTTGTGCCATCATAGATCTCTGGTAGGTTTAAATAAACTGGGGCAATAGATAAGCTTCTTTTAGCGTCTGTTGGTCAAACCTTTAGTCTTGATGGTTTGATTTGGCTGTGCTGAGGTAGAGGAGCAAATGATACTGGTGGTGCTGGAAATATTTCTTAAGTGTATCTGAAGAGAAAGAAGCAAATGTGAGTACTGAATCATACACTGTAATAGAGAGGGAGAAAAAAAAAACTTGGTGTGGGCTATAGAAGACTAATATAATATAAGAATTAAAATATATCACTAGTGTGAAGGTATGACTATATAACTTATGACGTGAGAAAGTTAAGGTGTAAATGATTAACAATGATACATTTTAACTGCGCTTTAACGCAGATTTAAACTTTTAACATAAACTGTGACAAAATAAACCAAAGGCTTACATCTACTTATGAAGGGAATGGAAAACTGATAGTGTTTTAACTGACATTCCAGCAGGGGAAACACAGCCAACCGGTTTATCTGTTTTCTAATGGAAAGAGGGAAAAATGATGTACAACTCAATATAAGCTGGCAAGTCATAAAATTATGTATGTAAAATATCTATGTATTTTTAGGTTAATAATCTTAATTAAAAGTTTAAATTTTGGTTTTCTAACATAAAATTCATTTTTGGTATTAGAAATTATATTGATAATGAGTTCAAGTTTGATGTCTACGTGTGTTACGTCCTTGTTTGCTAGGGGTGATGAGGACAGAACACAAAGTGAGTCAGAAACCGGATCTCAAATGAGAATACAATTTATTCTAAAACAAAGGGTTCAGGTACAGGTCTGGTGTCGACTAAAACAAACAATAAACAGGTAACTCAAAACCAATAAACAACCAAAAGTGTCCCACAAAGGGTAACAAGTACTAAAATATGCCAAACAGAAAGTCTCACCAAAAGGGTTTACAGTAGCCATTATGAATAAACTGAAAATGTCCCAAACAAAACAGGTTACACACACATGGGTGGATTTTAGCTCAATAACAAACAAAAGACTTCACCTCACGCTGGGTATAGGTAACACAAACTCCAAAGATTAACCAACTTTACAATGCCAAGCGCACACAGGGTAACTTCCATAACCACAGGTTCACAATACTCCCAGTCTGGCAAGCTGCGTCCCTCTGTCCACAGCTGCCTCGAGTGAAGCAGATGACGGGGCTTAATAGGCGCACCAACAATGTTATTGGTCGGCAGCTGGCATCCCGGAAGCAGGTGGACCAATCCAGGTGGGGGTAGGGCGGCGCCAGATGAGGTTTCCCTGTCAGTCATCGACAAGACAAGCTGCAGTCTCGTCTGGTCATTAGGCCGGCAGGCAGGCGGCCGTAACACTCCCCTCCTTAAAGTGTAGCTCCATAGCTACACTCAGGGTTCACCTGTTGGGATCTGCATACAGTGGGTGTGCTGGGTATGGATGGTTAACATAAACATAGTATACACTTAATACATTTCACACAGTTTGGTATATCACACATAATTCTTCACACAACAATCCTAGACAAGGCATCAGCGAGCACATTCTCACTGCCTCTCTTGTGTCGGATCTCAGTAGGGTTGATTAAATTCAGGCTGTTTCTGAAAGAGTAGCTAAGCAAAAACTTGCAGATGCTACAGCATGAAATTTTAGTCTTATTTAGTGACGCTACAGAAACTAAACAGTGTTTGTGCATCAAACTGAAAATGGTCCAAGCAGGAAAGAAGTTGAACATTCCGAGAAGTCCCTGAAAGCATAATTTCCTTGGAAACAGTGCAATGTGTTATTGTTTGTTTTTGTTTTGGGTTGTTTTGCTTAATGTTTACTGTTAATTTTGTTTGAAAAGTTACACTGCAAAATTGACTAAAACTGCGGAGGTAAAACGTGAAAAGCCGAGAAACATGGACAGCAAAAAGAAAACGCTACCGACTCTGGTGACTAAAGATGCCGCTGAAGGGAAAGAGAAGTCCTTGTATTCGACTCAGATGGAATACCTGGAGAAGGAGTTTGAGATGTAAACTTTTTTTTTTGTTTTGTTTTGTTAAAAATTACCAAGAGTGAGGTCAAATTAGCAGGGCTAGCATTAGCTTATATAGCCTGTTGTAGCTAAAGGTAACTGGCAGATTTAAGTAACTGACTGATAATAGATTTGTGGTTTTTTTTTCATGTCTTAGTATTATACTATTTCTATATGAAAAAAAAACCAATTAAATAACAAAAAGATTAAAAGAAAAAGTGTTGACTCAACGGAAGCAGCTATCGGCTATTTTTATTCATATTAAAATCAAATTGAGTTTTTTTAATAAGAATATATTTGAAAATGAACTGTGTTGACTGAAATGTGTTACAAAAAAAAGACAAAAATACTCAAAAATCTAACAGTAGCCTACACAATAAAAGTGTATGAAAGCAGAGGAAGAAAAAAAGTGAACAGCATTAAAATTATGAAAAAGTAATTAAAAGAGAGCAAAATACTTAATCTACTAAGAACATTAACTCTAAGTGATCTGAATTTGGAGCAAAGACACAGAAATGCACCAAAATATAATTTAGGCAAAGGTTTAAAAACAAAATAGAGGATTTTTAAGGATATTCTGTATTTGATGGGATGCCATTCAGTCAATCACATTTCACCTCCTGAAGGCTTTGTATGATAAATAGATATGACAGATACTCATTCAGGCTCAAAACTGTTGAAGAGACCCCCCCATGAATCTAACATGTTTTGTTTTATTCCTATGTGTCTTTTAATTCTGCAGATTTCAGCTAAGATCTAAGGAGCTAGAGAGAGAAATCGAGGCCATGAACTCTGAGGTCAGGGTCAAGGAGGTGGACTATAAAGATAAGTGCCTGGAGTACTTCGCAGGGTTAAATAAGAGAGGCGAGAAGTTGACTGAGGAGCTGGACATTGAGCTAGCTCTATACCAGAACATGGAATTACAAAGATTGCTAATGCGTCAAAAGTTGCAGGAGCTGGAACTCAAGGCCATGAACATGATGCTGGCTTCGAGAAAGGACAAGCTAAAGCAAAGGTTGAAGGAAAAGAATCAGCAGCTGGACAGTCTAATGAAGCAATATGAAGATGCTATACATAAGATGGAGTTGGAGGAGAGCAGACCGATTGAGAAAAAACAGGAGGAGTTTGATCAGAGCTGAAGACTGCAGCTATCGTTCAGAAGGAGAGAGCTCAGCACAAATAATAAATAAATGAATTAATTAATTAAACTTTATTTGCAGACACAGGTCCATAAAACACACTCAAGGGATAAAATAGTAAGAAAAGAGTAAAACCAAACATGATTAGTGCACATTAAAACACATACCGGTTGTTAAACCAGTGCTGTCTCAATTTAGAAGTGAATCGACAGCAGCTTTTCAGAGGGCTAGCCAGGGCTTCTATAATACGGTTTTCTGACACATAAAACCAAACATAAGCTGCCTTAAGAGTGCCTCAATAGATGGCACCCTTGTATACCACAAACAACTGACTAGCACTATGCCACCAAGGGACACCAAGTAGCAACCTCATTGCATCGTTGTAGGCTACCTTGAGCCTCTGCATGCTCTTTTTCCTGTAGTTTGACCATAGCTGACCAGTAAGAAACGGTGTGACATAGGTTCTAAACATGGAGCACTTCACAGAATCAGAGCACATAGAGAAGTTCCTTATCAGCGTGTTAGCTTAAGCATAAATTTTACAGCGCTGTCAATGGATGTGTCATCCCACCAGTCATCAGATATGACATGACCTAAGTACTTCATTTCCTCATATACAGACAGAGGACTGTCAGACAGATAAAAGTTAGGAAAGGTTGAATTCTTCTCATCAGCCTTTCTGTCATTATTTGGCTTTTCTTAGCATTATATTCTCTATCACAATCTATGCCATACTGAGAACACACCTTCAACATTTGCTGTAAACAAGCACTATATGGACTGAGCAGGACAAGGTTGTCAGCATACATAAGATTGTTGCAGAAAATGTGCTATATAAATAAACTTGAAGTTTAACTTGAACTTGCCTTATTTAACTGATAAGATAAGTCATCCATATAAATATAGGGGATAAAGGGAGAGGAGCAGGAGGAAATAGGTGGAGGGAGATTTAAAGACAGCAGTGTCAATGCTCACAACCATTGTATCAAATCCAGAGGTGGCAAACAAGAATAAGTTGATGATGAAAGGGCCGGAGGTCCTGGAGAGTCCAGGACCACAGGAAGCAGGGTCGGCAGCTCGTACTTTGACCCATGTGACTTTTTGTCTGAAAAGTAACACACACATGACACGAGGGGCTTTTTGAAAAGTTCAGAGATTCTTAACTTAAAGATCATGCTGCTAGTTTAGTAACAGCATAGTGGACATAGCAAGATTAGTTGCACTAATGTAATTCTTTATCTCAGGTACCTCTGGATTAGATGTGCACACATCATAACTCCAAATAGTGGATAACTGTTTGAGAACAGGGTGCAACATTCTACAGGGAACACGTTCTCCTAAGAATGAGAGGATTGGGATAAATAACCTTGTACCAACTAACTAAACTACAGTATGCTTATACTTTCCCCCCCTTTTTTTATTTTTATTGTAGCTTTGGATCATCACATTTTAAGTGATGATACATCATTTTAACATTTAGATGAGCTAGAAATCATCAAAAACCATATCTGTGAAAAATACTTTCATTATACATTAATAATTATATTTAAGTGCTCTGAACAAGTTCTGAACATAACTAATATGTAGAGGGAAGGTCAGAGGTATACTGAAGCATACAGACCATTCATATACACTGAGAAATTACACTCTCAGGGCTGGTTAGTGTCAAATCTGAAGGACCTTTTGCAGCATATTGTCAGAGACCTGCAACCTTTGAGGAAAGAGGAGCCCTCAGCTTTCATAAACTTGACAAATGCAAGACATGTGGTCTTGCATGTCTTTTTTGGTTTTGTTTTTTACTTATTCATTTGGGCTGAATGTTGCACTTTTATGACCAAGTTCTAGAACTTTTCTTTGGACAAACAAGTCAGAAAAAAATACATTCACAAAAAATTTAAAAGTGACTTAACGAACAGATAAATAAATTTGAGGTACATCCTTTGTTTCCTACCTCAGCCTGGTTCCTACCTCAGATAGTTTATTAATTCCTCATTAAAAAAAAAGGCCATTCAAGCAAGTTTTCCTCATGTTTTTACTATAGGAGTTAAAGCAGCAGCTGGTTACGAGTGTGGACTGAATATGAGGCAGTAATGGGAAAATACCAGTATTCTGAGGGTAATAGCTCGCAGCAACATATATGGTGAAAAAAGAACCATGAACAAGTTCATTTTTAGAACTGCGAACTTAGAAGCGGCATGGCTCAGTGGGTAGAGTTGTTGTCCAGCAGCCCAAGGGTTGCTGGTTCGATCCTGGCCTGCTGAGCTCATGTTGAGGTGTCCCTGAGCAAGATACTGTGTGTGTGAATGGGTGAATGTGACGTACATGTAAAGCGCTTTGGATAAAAGTGTAAGTACAGGCCATTTAGTTAAAAAATGTGAATTATGAACTAGTTCATTTTAAAATGAGTGAACTGAACTTTAAACTAGTTAATGTACAATTTAATGTACAGCAGTTTTTTCCTTAAGAAAAGGTTAAAAAGTTAATTGTTTTAGACAGTCATACAGAAATTTATTATGTTTAGCTCCCACCCATGTTATTTAAAAAGGTAGTTTTATTTTGTTTTAGTTATTAGCAGTAATTTTAATCCACTGATGATCACAGACTGTCACAGTTTGTCATATTTTGGTAATTTGCTATACAGTAAATTTAATGGGTTATCCCCACTGAGACAATGTGCTGTGTTCACAATAAATGACGATCCTTTCTTGTCCTTTTGTCATGTGCAGATCTTGACATTCTGCTGGAATAAATGGACTGTTACCATTATTCTGAGCAGCCTCAAGTGGTTTGCGAGCAGAAGGTTTACACCACATTTACACCAGCAAACTTTACTGCTGCTGTCAGTTGTTCCATCTTTCACAAAATGAAATGAAATGAAAAGTTTTTTCAGGTTTTTTGTAGAAACTATGTCTTACATTACTTTTATCTATCTTGTTTGGGATCAGTTTTCAGCCAACTTCTTCTTCAGGTATAAAGCAGGGTGGCTTCCGAAACATAACACACACTTTTTCAGGAGCTGCTTCTGGTTTGCAGACTATACCTTTTTATCTGATATTACCTTTTCAGTCCAGCACCCAGCATTACTTTTCTGGGATGTGGGTCTTATCTTCCCTTGTCTTTCAATAAAATCATATTGCCAATTACTTAAGGAGAAAGAGTAATGGCTTATTTGGAAACAGACCGTTGAAATGTCAAGTAAAAATAATATTAGTATTGAACGGTTTCCATTGGCCGTAAGAGCAAGTTCTGAAACTTAAATTGGATGGCAACTTTAATATCTTCTGTGCTAAAATCTGCCATTGGGTTTCTTGCTAGTTGTCCAGCATAACATTACAATATCAAATAGGATCAAATGCTCAGTGGAGATTAAAGTTGTTTGCCTGTGAATGTGTTTATGGGCTCACAATAACCTTATCTTTTGTTACTTAAAACACATACAATAAAGTCAAGCACGCAATCTCTTTTGAGCTATCTGTTGTCCTTATCTGTGGTTAGACTTTTTTTGACACTGTGTAGCTCTGTCAACTATTGTACTGAAAGTTTTTTCACTGTTATTTCTCAAATGATGCAAAACCATGAATCTTATTAGTTAAGATTAATTCATTTACATTTTCATGGGATGAAGTAATAAGGAGATTGGAAGGAAATTGCATCCTCCTTTTTATTCCCAATTTTGTCTGCTCTTTAGTTATTCAGCTAACTGCCTTCAGTTATTTTAGGGTGTGTTTCAGTCTTGTGTTGCTCATGGTTGAAGGACACTGCCAGAGGGCAAGAGAAATAATGTAATCTTCATGCAACACATGATGAAAGATGAATAGAAACATAAATGCCACAACTAAGTTTGGATCTGTATCAGTAAAAGTGTAGCTACTATCATCTAAAGTTGTTTGATCATTTTGAGTTAAAAATGTATAAATAAATGAACTACTTAAATTAAAGACAAAAACATTTACAAAAGATTCGGATTGGATCCCTGCTGAGCGTGTCAACATCATCACTGTTGACCTCTGACCTCTGTAGGTTTTACTAGTGTAAAGCTGTAGATAAAGATAATCATGTCTCAGTGCTTTTATTATGATGAAATTAGCTTTCTTACCTTTTCATCTCTGCTCTGTAAAAGTTTAACTCTTAGCAGGTTTTTTTTTTAAAGATTTTGCAGTTCTTTAAAAAAAAATATTGTGTATTAACACAACGGAGACAAAAACAAACAGTGCAGTTTCCAGAAGGGAAGAAAGTCCTCCTCTCTTCAGTTTTCCTTCTGTATTTGCCATTGTCCTCATACTGCTGACATCAAAACTTTGAAGTTCAAAAGGTCTCAATCACAACCCTGGCACAGATATTGCCATTAGATGTAAGAGAAAAATACAAGAAAAATGAAAAGAACTGGGAGAGGTTTGAATGCAGATGAAATGAAGCCAAACACTTGAGGTGCATTTTTTTTAGTTTCAGTGTTTACAACTTTGGTGTCTATATCATTTTCTAGCTGTCTAAGCCTCTTCCCCTTCAGAGTAAATGCCACTGAGCTGTGAAGTGCTCCATATTTCCATTTTAGAGGTGATTGGAAGCTCTATTCTTGAAGTGCCATGTTTGCAAGGCTTCTACCAGCAGACACCAAAGTGACAGGAAATTTCCTCCTCAATGGTTCGTGGCACAGTCCAACCCTCGTTTTTTTTTTTCCTCTCCAAGTGAGCATCAAGTGTAAGGGAAATGCTCCTGATGGGATGCTTTTGGATGTGCTCTCAAAAGTTTCTCCCCGAGGGAAACAAAGGATGTGATTTATGCTGTCATGTGTTGAATCAAGGAGTAAATGACAGAAATTGCAAACTTGACAGTGTTGCTCAGCAAGTGTCAAGTTAAAAACGTTTTCTCCTATTGAGCAGCATCTGAAAAGAATGTAAAAAGACCAGAGAATGATACCAACACAACCCATCACCAGAGTAAAATATAAGCCTTTAACATTTCCAGGAATAACATATGTGTATAATCTCAAAATTTTTTGCACTAAATGCAAAACATCTCAAATGAGATGTTCAGATCAGATGTTAGATGGAGGCAGATGATTTCCTGTGGGAATGAGAACACTCAAAAAGTAAAAAAAAAGTCAAAGAAGTCTTTATTAAACTCACAAAATAACAGAAATAAAAAGCTGATTATGCAGTGCTTGCAAGAAGACCACAAACAGAAAGACAAAGTGTTTGCATGACCGGTCTGCTGAGTGAAACCAGCAAATAAAAGGATCTGACTCTGGACAAAGGAAAACAAGTAGCAAACATACTGAAGGAGGAGACTTACAAGGAGCAAGTGTTATGATGAAAATCTAAACAGGTAAGAAACAAGAACAGGATGTTCCCTCCAGAAAACATAAGGGGCCAACCTACAAGATAAAACTAGATTGTTAACTAAACCATAACATTAGACCTTAAAAACTAATGAAAAAATAATCAGTCACATGACATAAAGTACAATCCTCTTGTGTTAATTGTACAATAAGGTGAAAGTTGGACTGCACTCAGTCTAATTTGGACACTAACCATTTTATTCGGAGGTCTAACCCTGGTTTAAACACACTGATGACATCCCCCTTCATTAAAAGGTAGTGCACGATTTCAAATGTCTTATCATATCTTCCCCTGCAGCAGCCTCAAGCTCTGAACTGTGAATAGATGACTGTTACGACCCACATCAGGGGCATGACTGGGCGCAACACAAAAGTACGTCCGGACAGATGTGTAAGTTAAACAACACATTTTTTATTGACATAAACACAAACACTGAATAAAAACCTGGAACGAAGGTAAACAAGTGTTGGAGTTAATGAAACTGCTAAAAGAAATACAAAAGGTTTAACCGAAAACCTTATACAAAAACCACTGAGGGAAACGTAGGAGTGTCCATAACTCGGGGTGAAAACTAAACAAACAAAAAGAACAGCAGTTCCCATTAACTAAGTGACCTCCGTCACAAACAAAAGCCTAACCTAGCCCAACACAACAAAACCTATAATACAAAGGATAACAAAATGGCTGAACACAAACTAAAGGTGCAGCAAAGCTTGAACCGAAACTGAGTGTATAACGAAGGTGAGTCCAAACTAAACAAGACTATAACTAAGTCCCCTGAAGGGACATGAACAGCCAGGTGCAGCCCCGCTGTAAATAGAAAATAGCCTTGCACCAAAAGGACCGCCATATGGCACAGCAAACTAACACCCAGAAAAGCCATGCCACCTTACTTCGGCCAAACCAAGAGAAGAGACCACCTGCGCTAATCAGCCGCTCTCATCTAAGGTGAGGGGAAGAAGTCCGCTTCTCCCTCTCGACTAAACACTGCAGCAGCCCTTTATTTCAGCTTTCCACCAAGCTGCAGTTTGATTGGCCGAGCATGGAGCCAATCACCGGGGAGGAGACCTGGGGTGCATTTGCTCCAGTCACTCCGAATGGATGTCGGGGCCAGGGATTTGCATGAAGAACAAGCCCCAACTGTCCGCAATGAGTGGCACTCATAACAATGACAAGTCCAGGACCTCCTCTTTCATGGACAACACATCCAGTTTTCTATATCCATCCATTTTCTATACCGCTTATTCCAATTCAGGGTCACTGGGAAGCTGGAGCCTATCCAAGCGATTACCAGGTGAGAGGCAGAGTACACCCTGGGCAGGTTGCAAGTTTATTTCAGGGTCACTGGGAAGCTGGAGCCTATCCAAGCGATTACCAGGTGAGAGGCAGAGTACTCCCTGGGCAGGTTGCAAGTTTATTTCAGGGTCAACACAGAGACAACTAACCACTCACATAGTTAACCTAACATGCATGTGTTTGGAATGTAGGAGGAAACTGGAGTACCCGGAGAGACATCAAGCACCTAGACCTTCATGATCTCATCCACCTGGCCTGTCATCAAAGGGCATGGTGGACTTGTTTTTGCTTGTTGGCAAATAAAGCTTAAAAATAGAGATGTTTCATGCTGTAAACTGAACTGATTAACATTATCTTTTCTAAAGTGTTGATGGCTTCTGCTTTTGCCTTTTCAAGTGGCAGGATTGTCACTTCATTTTTTAGCTGCACAGTCTAACATCCGTCCAAAAAGAAAGTCTTTGTCTGTTCACTCTGTGCTTGCACAGGCTTTTCCTTTTGAATGGAAGGAGCATCCAGTGCCATAAATTGTAATGCAGTAAAGGTGTGAGAGCAAGGAGACAGGGAGATGTAGACAGAAGAAGGCAGCTAGGGAACAAAGAGAGATGAACAGAGTAGTGAAAAAGAAAGAAATGGACGGAACATTGAATCCTCACCAGTGCATGTTATGAGTGAAACAGAGGGGTGGCTGTAAATTACAGGTAATTTGTGTCACGAGGTGGAAGATTTAAATCTCTGGAATCAATGTCAAGGAGGAGAGGAAAGCTATTGTGCACTGTCAACATTACAAAGCAGAAAGGGGTGGGCTGGTGTTAACGGATGGGTGGAGATGAGGAGTTAAAAGAGCTTGAGAGGAGGTCAGGAAAAAAAGGGCTAATTTTTCACCGTCCTTTCCGTCTGCTGGCAGGTGTATGCACGCGCCATTAAGAAGTAGAAAAATGTGTAAGCAGGTTGTAATGACTCACTAATCACCTAGACCAGCAACTTCAGTAAAATGGTGTCCGCTGCTACCTGAGCAGAAAGAGAAGTGTCGACATAATTAAGTCAATCACTGCCAAGAACAGAAGTGAGGAGATAAAAGAATGATCCAGGTGATTGAAGTGGTCAATGTTCAGTCACAACTTCTTTTATTTTTGTCTGCTGGGACTCAAAATTCCACATCCTTTTCCAGTCTCCATATTCTTAGCGCAAATCGGTGGCTTTCTCATTCATCTTGTGATGGAAAGTTTCCAAAACAGGTGGATTTTAAATACAAACATGGCAGTGTTGTCAAAAAAGCAGATTCTGAGAAAGAAAAATGAACTTTTCTGCATCCCACTGCTGGTGCCTGTGAAGAATATGTCCTGACTTCACCTGTCATGAACCACTGCTGCAATGCATTACGCATTTCCAGACAGTTCCATAGTATAAGTGAAGATAATAAGATAGTGCTTAGTTGGCATAGAGCCCAGACTCTTCAGAAATAGTCTCCCACACTGAAGCAAATAACTGTGTTGCACTTTTTTTCACAGAATGCAATAATAAATACACCAGATTAGCATACAAGCATAAATCAGCCGAATTGATACCAGAGCAGTCCCTTTTTGCAATTCAAAACAAAATAATTTTCTCCCTCATTTGCATGTTGAATAATTCAATATTAGTTTTTTTAATTTTAAAATCAAATCTGGGTGATATCTGCAATCCTTATTTTGGTGTTGGTTTTACAACTCTTTATGATGCTTGTTGAATTCACATCCCCACAAAACAACCTGCAAAGCCCTTGCCTAAACCATCTTATCCATCTCACCTGTCAGAGAGGAACAATGCAAGACAAAGAGAAAGCCTGGAAATGAATTACAGAGCAAAATGGAATGTCATATAGTGCTGGGACAGAATATTCTCACAGCACAGATAAGGAAATCCCATTTGTAGGAAGCAGCCACTCAGCATTTTTTCAGCATAACTCGCCAACAGAGCAGGTCAGCCTGCAGGTCAGCACAGAGATAATTCCACTTCGATGGTGGTAGGCAAAACATATGTGTCACAGGATGTTCTTAATACTTGAACATGCTTATTTTCTGTATGTAACATAGAAAATTTAACTTTTGCTTGTGACTCATTGCTGATCATTAGCAATGACAGGTTTCTATGAAGCCACAGCAGTAACAGATAAAAAATAATTAAAATTCAATTTTACAGTATATGAGATTTTCTGGTTAATTTAGCAACAGTTCATTAACAGCTCTTGGGTTTTTTCAGGACTTGACAGTCAAAGGTAACATTAACTTTGCTCTTCCAGTGGAAAAGTTTGAATGATTAATTCCTCCAAGCTGCAAAGAGAAAGAAAAAATACTTCCTTTGCTATTAATCTTGTTGAAGTTGAATGCTCTTTTTCCACAATAGCATGTTCTGTTATTGTATGTATGTATGCATACATTTCAAATACACTATAGACAAACAAGTCATTACTCTGTACTTCTCCACAAACAACATTAGCATCAGCCAAGAAGCTATTCAGTCACATCCAGCCCTTTACTTACTCTGCCTATGTGGGCACTTCAAAGATAGCTTTGGTCATTTAACTCTCCTTTTATCCCTTCTGTCTGTGCCTCTTTTAATTAAAACCTCTTCTCTGGTAGGAATCAAACAGAAACAATTAAACGAAGAGTGTCTTCAAACTACTCAATGCAGCTAATGAATGGACTTTGAATACAAACTAGGAAAGAACTTCCGAGAAAGTATAAAAGAAAAATTAACTGAGTGGGAAAGCTTTAATTCTAATAGAGGATGCTTATGATAATGATGTAGTTTTCATCTTAGACTGTGGGGGGCTATGGTTCCTATTCAATACAACACTTATGTAAGCTGACATTCAAAGCCAGAGGCTGAGACTTTGATGACATGTTAATAAGCGTCAGCTGCAACTGGCTACTTTGCCTGAGATTGCACAAAGTTTATCGAGGAAGACAGATGATGAGTTAAAGGAGCTGTCATTCAAGGAAATATATCTCAGATGCATGTCAAATCAGAAGAGTCCCATGACTGAGAAGTAGTTAAAAAAGTAAGTAGATGTTAAAGCTTGGACAGTTTACAGGGACATCTTAGCTCGATAAATGAATATACCAACACTGCAAAATGAGGTCTGTGTTGGTTGTTGTTTGCAGGTGCAGAGCAGAAAATTGAAAAGTATAATCTCACTTGCGCTTTTTGCCATCAGGGATATGTCAACTGGATATTAAAACTGCAGGTACTGCTTGCTTCCTTGTTGTTTTATTCAGTTTGATTGTATTTTCATTCACCAGACTGGAAACAGTTCTGTACATTGGACTGAGGATTAACTCTGTAGATTCAGTTAGGTAAATGTTTCAGTTCAGTTTGATCCTATTATATATATATAAATATATATATATATATATATATATATATATATATATATATATATATATATAAGTTAAAAAAAAGTTTTAAGATTTAAGTCTATGGAAACCATAAGATGGCACATCACATTGTCAATTTGATTCAATTGCTCTTCCTGAGCATATCTAGAAAATTTCCATTTTAACCAGGAAGACCTCCAGCAAAAACAGACTTAAGGAGGGCGACCATTTGCCTTGAGGACAAGACAAAGACACATACATGTCAAGCCAAACATTTAACACAGAATCAAACAAACATTTTAGGTTAATGATACTTACCATGGATAAGAGAAACAGACACAAGTTGATGTAAGCTATAACAGCATCTACACACATCGAGAGCAAGACAATGCAATGTGGATGATGCCTCCATGCAGTTTAGGCCTATAGCCGCATAATTAAAGGAAAGACTCTCAGTCATCCAAAACATCCCTAATTATTTTTTTTTTAAACTGTAAAATTTTTAAAGCTAGAGAGGCTCACATGCTATGGCTAACTTGCACATTTGTGAAAACACTATTAATACTGAATGATACATGTAGATTTTGGACCAATAGTATGTGGTGTTATATGTTTGCTGTGTTGGATGCTCATTTTACACCCAATCACGTGGTGATTTGTTAACTTGGGTTCTGAGATGTTTTACAGTATGTGTTCTAGTCCAAGATTTTTTTTTCTCTTGTTCTGTGTGCCTTTTACAGCTGTCTATGTTTAGATTGCCATATAACATTGACTTAGTTTGCTCAGAACCTGGCAACAGTGCAGCCAGTACATTATCATAAAAAACAATGTATGATTACAATATTAAATAGTTTTAGTAGCTATTTATCAGTATATTAGCATTTTCCATTAAGATTTAAGTTCTGGGCACTTATCTCTCTTGGCCTGCTAGTCTCAAACATAAAGGCCTTTCAGAAATATCAGCTTGAGATCAACAACAGTCCAGCAATGAACATTCTTTCAAACTATCACTTAGACAGTACTCACTCAGAACTGATGCTGATGAAACACCAGACAGCATACTAAATATAGCTCATCCACAAACTCTAACGGTTAGATCTTTAATCAATTCAGGAAGCATAAACTATTCCGTCTGATTATGATTCAAATAAGCCGAATGAAAGCATGAACAATGTACTTTGAGTTACTGGAAGAGCCGTATGACTCCATTTAAAAGAGAATCTATAGACTAATGCAAAATTATATAAAACTTGTTTTTAAATACAGTTGAATACCACAATGAGAATATAATGTGATTAACTACAGATCATTTTTATATAAGACATGAGTTGTTTTTTTCTGATACAACTTGGTCAAACAAACCCAAATAGTAAGATGGAAGATTATACAGGGAATAAAATTTCGTCAAACTTCTAAATGATATATTTGAATACTCTCTCATTCTAAGATATATCTGCATTTGTGACTTTTGCAAGTCATTTACCCAGAGCTGGCACATTTACAAAAGGACGATTCTACCATAATTTTAACTGAATGATGCGATGAAGCTCCATTTGCCAGTCACCATGGTTACATGTGTATATGAATGGCAATGGAAGCACAAAAAGGAAGAGATAACTGAGTTAGAGTGACATAGCAAACAAAATGGAAATGAAAGCAAAGGTAATACTGAAAAGGATATTATGTGATAAAGAGGAGCCAACAAGCAGCAGATTTTATTGATGAGACCTGTGTTTACCCAGCCACCATCTACACATCACATCTGCAGCATTTAAGTGTTCAATTATGCAGGAAAAGTTTATATTTTTGGTAAAAAAAATCCTTGCAAACATGAATAGAATTACAGTATAAAATGGAAATTATAGCTTGTACAATTATAACAATGTTGAAAGTCAGTATTTGATTTAATTAACTTTATACTTCAACACAGCCTGAACACTCTGAGGCTGTCTTTCTTGTCATTTCTTTAAGAAGTCTCCAGGAATCGTTCCCCAGGCTTCATTAAGGACATTTCAAAGCTCTTCTATTGATATTTGCTGCCGTTTGTTTTGTTATCAGTCAAGAAGATCCCACACTGCTTCAACAATGGGAGGATCTATCAGTCCATAGGTCCATTTGCTGTTGATTTCCAGTCTAGTTCTAATTGGCATACTTAAACATTTTTCCCATATTTCGTTTCCTTAAGAACGGCTTATTGACATGCTGATCTTTCTCCATTTCTCATAAAGCTTTAGTGAACAGCAGAAGAACCAACATTCGCATGCATCTCTTAGCTCTTGTGTCAGGTCTTTGCAGAAGTTTTCCTACTTCTGATGATCATCAATAATAAAAAAATCTGCTATTATTTCTTCTTTTGACCTTGACTTTTCCAGTGAAAGGCATATTACACATGATGCTAACTCTGTCAAACTGTGTTAGCTTTGGCAATTTTATAGCTGCAACTCAACAAAGTGTTTATATGTATTCATTTAAATTGGTCATTTGCCAAGTTGTCATTAAGTTAGGGACCTTTTTTTTTAATTGTGATTGGCTCATAGGTCAGTAGCAAGTGGCTTGACAGACAC
Source organism: Melanotaenia boesemani (assembly GCF_017639745.1). Lineage (NCBI taxonomy): Eukaryota > Metazoa > Chordata > Actinopteri > Atheriniformes > Melanotaeniidae > Melanotaenia > Melanotaenia boesemani. The sequence continues at coordinate 11,350,333 of NC_055703.1, forward strand.
ACATGGACAAAACAATACAAATAAACAAATAAATAAATAAATAAAATCATTCCCTGGACATAATCTGATAAAAGAATTGAACATCCAATCTTTACAGGAAATCTTTGAAAGACTGTAAGAGAGCCTGTAGAACTATTGATCAAGACCACTTTAACTCCGTGGTAGCAAAATATAAAAAAGACTTATGCATAATACTATATTACCCCAATGCATAACCTGTTAGGAGCTTAACATTCATAGCCTGATTACAAAGTTGCCATAGTTCATTTATTAAGGATTCATCAAACTCTTTTTTTCTTGTTCCAGTGGAAGTACCAGAATCAAAATATATTGACAATATTAAAACTATTTTTCTATGTCTGTATATTTGGTTTGCTCCACTTAGCTTGTTCTACTTGTTCATTCAGACAGAAATGGGTTACTCTCTGCACTGAGCACAAAGGATCCTCCAATGCCGCTGGCCTACAGCCCATTGTTTTCAGTATAACTCATCACAGGATCCCACTTGTTCTAGAAGCATTGGCTTCATTTTAAAGCACTAAGAATATCTTAAAATTCATTTTCCACTGTGCAGGGTAGCCTGGAAACTTTGGGAACAGATGTCTTGAGGAAATTGCAAAATGTTATTTGCCAGTGTTACAGGATTTGTTTCCATAGAAATCTACAAGCATAGGTCAGAAGCCTGTTGGGGGGGAGTATTGTACGTATATAGCCCAGTACTGTTGGGTTGTCTATCTGATTTACATGTTTACTGCAGGTTTAAGTTTGCTGATTGACAGATCATTTGAAGTGATATTCTTCACTTCTCCAGCAATCTGTGTTTTACTGCTTTCATCATCCTGCAAAATTCTTGCAACATTTGCAGTCTGTCAGGGCCATTCTTACATGTTTTGCCAAACAAGTTCTCATTCAGCAATATTTTTTGGAAATACTGTCACTGCCTCTTAGATTTATTGCAGAAGGCAACGGATTGATTTATATAGACGCAAAAATGGCACAGCACTATTTATTCTGTAATGGGCACAACCAGAGCATTCTCATCTGCAAATAGAGTAGTGTGGGGTCAGGCTTGGCTATGCATAAGTAACCTTATCCTAAAAAATTACTTTCTATGTTTAAATCTAACCAAACTGCCCTAAAAAAAAAACAAAAAAAAAAAGGAAAGTAGATAAACAAAATGACCCCACACAAGATTTAAATAAAACTCAAGGTTGTAAGTTATGTCTTTTGTTTCTAAGTTATTTCTTCTATTTACCCAAGAAATATTTGGTCCAATAGTTACCAAGATTCTAGTAAATATTTACTACTTTGCTTCTGCCAAAATATTCTTTTACAGACTACTGCTTGCAAAACCTGTCGTAAAATGAAAAAAAAAAAAAAAAAAAAAAAAAATGAAATAAATGAATGGATCATTGTTGTGTATCCTTGGACATACAGGTAGGTGCATGTGTGCTTCTTTATGCTATTGTCTCTTGCAGTGGCACTTTTGCAGTCCTTTATGACTCATTGATATGATTTTGATTAAAAAGCAGGCTGAAAGCCCTGACTTCACTGCAGTGCATAAGAAGTTATTTTAGTTTTTAAAGAAACTGTTACAATAAGCATCCCAACTATTTTCTGCCTTAGATAACTCTTAAGCTATGGGGAAAAAAGAAAAAAAAAGAAAAAAAGAAGAAAATAGTTCATGACCTCATCTGAAAAGACTCATGTCACTTCTGGTTTCATGTGATTTTGATGTAGGGACTTGTCATTACAGAAGATGTGAATTAAGTAAGATACATATAAGGACAACAAGGCTTTCTTACCATCAAACTGTCAATACAACCAGTATTCTTGATGAAAAACGTCCTCTGCCACTGCCGCAATGCCACTGACGTTCATACACGATTGGTTTGGGGTCGTTGCCGGTTTCTTTGTCTCTCATCCAACTCCCCTTGCGTGCACGCTCCAGTCAGTCATGTGAGAGAGGAATCTGACTTTCCCTGAGAAAAATTATCTCCACGGCTGTCCTCAGTAGTGGAAGGCTCTGCTCCAGCATGATCATATTACACACAGTAAGTACTAAGGCAGGAGCCTCAAAAGCTTCTGGGTGAGAGGATGGTTTGGTCCCTACAGCAAATTGAGGTTGAGGATTAGAGTGGAGATGTAGGGCCATGGGTGTGCTCCAGGGTGGGTGAGAGCTAGTGAATGCATGCTTATCAGTAAGCAGGGGCTCCTGTGTCAAGGTCCCATCATCCACAGCAGCAAAGCATGAATGAAAATGAGGCAATGTTCATGAATATTCTATAAAGTTGTTATCTTTCTCTTTTAACTTTCTTCTTTAGTCATTTTATCCTCCCTCTTAGATTTTCTCTCTGCTACTTCAATCACCAACTTGCTCTCCCTCACTTTATCTTCCTACATCTTTGTCTTGCTCTCTTGCTGTTGTGTGTCATAGGACATTAAGTCATTGTCTACAACAGGGTAGCAAGCACTCCCAGATCACTTTTAAATCTAGAAAGTCCCAAAGACTTTCTGAATCTCTGATAAAGCATCAGAAGCATGAGGATGTTACCACAGTGCTCCCACTGGGAAGCACCCGTTAAATATTCAGAGTACTTTTAAATGCATATATTTTTATTATTTTAACTCTGTCTTCCTTTCTTTTTCCATCATCATGGGTGTCCTCTCAGTAAATTCTACAATCTGTCTACATTCAGTTAACAAAAATCAGAAATCATTTATCCTAATTTTAGCCAAATGAAGTGTTTTCTTTACACCCATTACTCCCTTCTGCATTTATTCCACAATCCAAGCATGAATACAAAGTCCATAACAAATGCTAAAAGAGGCTTGAAGTGTCCTTCTAAGTATTATTGCCCAGACAATCTTTGTTCATCTAGCTCTATGGCATTATTTTTAAATGTTTGTTTCTTTCTCCAGCTATTACTAAAAAAAAAAAAAAAATTTAAATAAAAATATGTTGTACAGTTTAGCAGCTCACATTGCATCTGTTTTGATCTTCAGTGTCTGGTTGAATGTGAAAAGGAGATGGGTGTTTGATTCACAATGCTGCTGCAGTGTCCAGTTCCAGTTGGCGCAGAGGTCCAACCAACAGTGCCATGGTCTGTGGGCCGTAAAATGAGCGAAGAGATGCAGCTTTGAGTGCCTCATCCACAGGACCCTTGGGCATGGCAACAACAATCAACTGCTTCAAATGGAAGTGCAATTGTAAACGAAAAAGGGCAACAGCACTCTGGCAGACAGAAAAAGATAGTGGCCCCGCTAGACCACTTTCTGCCTGATCGGCTCTGAATTTGGCAGGGTCCACACACAGAGGTGTTTGGAAAGAAAAGAGAAGGGATAGTTTTGTGTTGTGTCCCTTGTTCAATCAGTTTGGTTTGTTTTGCTTTGTTTTTTTGTCTTAGGGAAAGATCTGATTATTTATGGACTTGAAATAAAGTTAACACCAAAGTGCAACAGGAGCAAACTGTTTCTAAAAGTATTATTACATTAAAAGCAAAAGTAAATATAAAAAATGAAATTTTTTGACACACTTAAATAAGCAAAATAAATGCTAACTTTAAAAACGTAGACAAATGCTAAGTGACAGCCCAGTCTATACTGATTTTAATTAACTTAGCATATTTGTCCACTTGCAGCATAACTCCAGAGATAGTAATGCTGTATTGCTGCACTGCAGCAGCTATTGGGTGGGCTGCAATTAAATACGTACAAGCAATTATGCTTAATGACAAGGAATCCTAATCACGTTGGCCCAGCTTCCCCTTTGCCTCTCTGGGGATTGTTAAGTAATGGCCATACATGCTTTGTTTGGGTGGATAATGTCCAGTGGTTTAATTTATAAAGGACACCTCATACAGTAGCCTGCATAATTGGTTCAAGTAATTGAATCAAGGGGGAAAAAACAACAACTTTGTGGGTTCCATTAGTAAGTAAAAGAGAATGCAGAAAAACATCCTTATCTGTTAGCTACAGTATAAAGAAGGACTTGCACAGTAACATCTGGTAGCCTACATTCACTTGTTTACACATGTTATGAACCGGCTTGTTTTCACACTCTTTCCAAAGTGACACACGTCTAGGAGTTTTCCATTTCACTCCAACAGGCGTACGGGCTAGATAGGGAATAACAAGGGAAAGGTTTACAAATGGTTGAGAGCTTCACCTTTGTCATTCTTCAGTAGCACAGTGGTATCATGAACCCTACTGCAAGCTAGACATAGAAAAGCTGAGCCAGATATCCCCAAAGGAGCTTCAGTCTTTAAAATAAATCCTCACAATCTCCACATCTCTATCACGTCTTTTCTTTCCTTTCTACTTTCTCTTGCAACACAAAGTTCATCTTGCAAACAGTAATCAACTTACCTGCCCATACTCAGGTTCAGGCTGCAAAGTATAACGGGAAGAGTAAACACACCCCAGCTAAACTCAAATCAAAATTGGAGATAGGCACAGGACAGGATTTATTTGTGTTCGCATGTGTGTGTGTGTGTGTGTGTGTGTGTGTGTGTGTGTGTGTGTGTGTGTGTGTGTGTGTGTGTGTGTGTGTGTGTGTTTGAGGTGCAGGGATACAAGAGGGTTATGAGGGAAAGTACAATCACGAGGGAATTGCTGTAGAAATGGATGAATTACAGAAGTAGATAGAAGACAGGGAATAGTGGTACATGAGAGAGAAAAGCAAACACTAATAAGAGAATACATCTGGAAGTTATACTGTATTTTCCTAGCCGAAGGGAATTAAAGTGCAAAAGTGATTCAGACAAGTCTTTCCTTTGCAAACAGACTCGGCTGAGTGATACTGACTGAGTAAGAAAGAAAAACAACCATAACCATTCACCTGGAAATATGAAAAACACAGACTTACAGCAGCCATATATATTTCAAGCAAAAGGACCTGCGATATACCTTCATGAAGGTTGCAAATTATTTTAGAAAACTCTTGGTTCAAGTGAAATCATCTTGGAGGATGGTGGAACAGTAGAACTATATTGCCATGAAAATTGAAGTCTGAAGATTTTTAGGGATCATTAATGTGAATAACATGAATAAAATACCATAATTACTTTGATTGGCTCCAAAAGTGAGTCAGTCCTCTCAACAAACCCCCATTATGAATTCTTTTCAGTACAAATAAACATTTAAGAACTGATACCCCTCCCTTCCCCTGTATCCAAAACCCAAACTCCTGATAGCCAAATTACAGAATCAAGATTTCAAAGCGGTTTAACACAAGAGTAATTGCTTTCAGTCTTTATTTATAGTAGCTCTCAAAATGTAAAACTTTATAACTATTACAGGTAGATTAAAGTAAAACACTTAACCTGCTGGGATCATTAAGAGTAAAAGGTTAACAGTTTTATTGTAGGGTATCATTAAAGTTTGTACATTTATGGAGCTGTATGTTGGGAGACATAGCGTGCAAAGAGATGCATAAACTGCCATCAGCTATGTTTAAACCAAAGCTTCTCATCTAATTTTTTAAGCATTTCTTAATAACAAATTAAAATAGAAATTTAAAATCAAACCAACCAAATATATTTCTATTGAACCCAGATGCTATGTGTAAAAACTTTGTTTAAAAGTTGCAGTTGACACAGTTTCATTTTTTTGGCTCGCTCGCCTTGTATTTATCACATATAACCTACATTTAACATAACTGTTAACCACATCTATATATAGACCTAGATCAAATATAATGTTAAAACTAATAATTAATTCTAAATATTATATGTTCTATATAAACAGGGTGGACTGGGACAAAATAATAAATAAATAAAATTAGGCCCTGCCATTTTGCCCCAGACCATCATGCACACCACAAAATTTTAAGCTCCCTTAAATGTGTGGCCTCACATCAGGAAGGTCACTGGTTCGAGCCTCAGTTGGGAGGAGGTTTGAACAGAGCTTGCATGTTCTCACTGCTTATGCATAGGTTCTCTCTGGGTACTTGGCTTCCTCCCAGCATACAAAGATGTGCAGGTTAGGTTAATGTTAATTGGTCACTCTAAATTCTCTCTATTGTTAATGAGCGGTTGTTTTTTCTCTCTGTGTTGGCCCTGCGATTGACTGGAGACCTGTCCAGGGTGTACGCTGCCTCTCGCCTGCTGATTGTACGGATAGACTCCAGCCCCCTGAAACCCTGAATTGGACTAAGCAGAATAAAAAATGAATGGACTCCATCACAGTGATGAATATTAGAGCAGCATCTCCTACCTTGTGTTTGATGGACAAAGAAAATTGAAAGAACAGACATGAGAAGTGATTAATCAGATAAAAACTGTTACTGGATAAAATGTAGAAACAGTTTCTGGAAATGCTATCTCAACCAGGTTCAACTAAAGATTAAATGGATTTTTTTGTTTGTTTTTAACATAATGATGCAGTCAGGTCCAGAATTGTGAGATTCTTTGGTAAAGGCAGACAGTATCAGTGTTACTATAAAGACTAAAGAAAAATATATTAACATGTTTTATTACTGTATATTGTCCATCAGCACCTACACAGAAGCTGCCTCAAAAACATTTTGATCCAAAAGTGTCAGAAATCTGCTGACTCACTGTTAATGTTGATGAAAGATTATTTAAAATAATTTATTCTTTTTCAAAACAATGATTCAGTTAAGTAAGACATAAAATAGCTAAATTTAAATCCTGCTCTTTTAATCAGTGAACAAAACCATTTAACATGTGAACAACTAGTCAACCATTAAACACAACCAGTTAACCAGCTGTTCTCCTGCTGGAAACTCTGACGTCATCAACTAAATTTATAAATGTAAGGAGACAAACTAACGTGATATTAAAACATCAGTTTTATTGATGAGTTTTTATCATTTTATAACTTTATAATCTAGCATGTTCAGAGCTAACTGGCTCATATGGGTCAGACTTATTAGGTTCAACGGGTCTTATTACTCAGAACAGAACCTCAATAATATGAAAGCAGTGCAGCTTACCACAACTTCTACCATCATAATCCATAGCAGCTGATGAAGGTCTTGCTGTGGCTGAGCTGTCGATAGTTTTTGGACATTTGGACGCATCTTTTTTTCATTTTTTATTTTTGTCTTTAATGGCAGTTTCTCTGCACCTTATGTCCATTTCCTCTACTCGGTTCTGTCAGGTAGCTGCATCCACTGGCACAGAGCCAAACCGGGTTTTAAAATATCTGATCTGGTGTTAGTTAAGAACAGAACCAATCAGCAGCAGCTCAACCTGTGTCATGGTCAGGAAAGAAAGTTCTGTGCTGACTATTTGGATGAATGAATTAACCATACATGGCAACCACAGGGAAAGAAGGTGGTACTTAAAAGCTTGAGTGAGTTAGCCCAGTGTTATTTGGGCTGCTGATCTACTGAGTTGAACCAGTCAGACCAACAAAAAAAATGTATTGGCCCAAAAAACATGTCACCCACCAGGAAAATGCCCAGTAGATCAGATGGCCAGTCCATCCCTGTATTTAAATGATATATCATAAATCTAAATCTTGATTTTATTTCAAAATCTTAAATAATAAATGTAAAGGTTTAAAATATTTACCAACTGACCCTGAAGAAAAACAGGCACACAAACATTGTCGCCCCATACGTAGCTGGAATGCCTGAAAAACTGAACAATCTTTTCCAAACACAACATTCCTGTGTATTTCAAACCCAGCAACACACTGAGGCAGAAACTGTTCCACCCGTAAGATAAAGCACAAGATGAGCGGAGTTGTATATGAAGTCTAGAGCAGCCAGGAGTATGCAGACCTCTGCATAGACCTCTACTTCACCAGAAAATGGTGCAACACAGAAGAGCCAGCTCTTCAGGTTAAGAGTCAGCAGTCCACCTCCACCTTAAGGATAACAAACAGTAATGTGCACATTTTGTACAGGCAAGACAGATGATTTATAGTCTTAGTATAATAACAATTTTGTAAATTTATAAATTATTTGAAAATTATAAGGCAAGATAATCTGTTCACTGGAATAGTTAAAAAGTTATAGCATACTGCAAAATAAAAACTAGAAGCTGTAAATGCTCGCTTAAGTCACATTTCCAGTGACTTGAGACTCAATTTAGACTCGACCTCAAAAGACTTTTGGCTCATTTTTAACTCTGACCCACTGACTTGTGAACAACCTTTTTTGTAATCTTTGTTTTTCTTTCATGATCTTCTTTCTGTCTGGTCTCATGTGTGCTGTCTGCGTTGTGTGCTGCCATTTTCCCGAGACATAACACTGATATAACATCACTCAAACACAGACGCAATCAATCAAAACAGTGGCAGCACTGGTGAACACATCTGTCACTGCAGCAGAGTTGTAACTTTTGGGGTTTAAAAGTGACAAATAAATATGCAGCAAACTGCAACGTCTGTGGTATAAAAATCCAGGACACTGTATCCACAACATTAACCTTTATCCATCTTAAAACACACTTGGAGAGGTAAGCTGTCCAGTGATATTAAAGCTAATGTTAGCATCTATGTCAGCAAGAAGGTTAGCACTTGATGCACCAGTGCAGAGATCACCAGTTGTGGACCTGTTGAGCCACTGTCCTGCAGATTTTACATGTCTACCTGTTGCAATACAGCTGAGTCGAATTATTAATCGGTCACTAAGAGGCCGGTGCAGAACTTGACAAGTTTATTTTAATCTGGTGTGTTGCAGCAGAGAAATGTCTAAAACCTGGAGGACAGTTGGTGATCCTGCACTAAAGTGAATCATACTGGCCCTCCTCGCTACATTTAGGAAAAAAATACTATAAGTTGCGGTATTTTTTAAAGTTTCTCCATAGGTCCAGATAGGTTTAGGTTTGCATTTAAAAAGTTATGATAAGAACATATTTACTAATCTGAATAAATTTCCATGATCATCTACAGATTTTCTAAATTCTGTAAAGCAAAGAAATCATCCAGAGGAGAGGGACAGGGCATTGTCAGTTTAAGCTACAACTCGGTGCTGTTATTAAAGGATTGTAGATAAAAGGTGAGTACGGATTTTAAATTCCTTGGATATTATAAGGCAGTCCTCTAAGCAGACTGGACAGCAGGCGTTGCATGGCAGATTACTCGTTACAACTAAAAGTGACATGCAACCTGACTTGGACTTGAGGTTAAAGACTTAAGACTTGACCAGGACTCGTGGACATATCTGCCTTGAGAGAACCCACATGCATGGCAAGAACATGCAAACTCCACACAGAAAGGCCTCAGCTGATGTTCGAACCATCTCGCTGCAGGTTCACAATGTCTACCAACACACTGCCATGCAGCCCCTGGATGCATTGGACACCTGGTACCTTGTTCCAGCTGGACCAAATGCAAGTGGGCAAGTTAAATTATCATTGGATGGCCTGAAACATAAGTGACCGCATTATTAGAACAGTGTAAATGCAAATAGATTCCCAGGCATGACAAAGTACTGGAATAAATGTGTCTTGGGCAAATCTAAAAAAAAATAATTGTACTCATTTTACAAAATTTGGAGTTTTGCAAAAAAAAAAAAAAAACTGTTGACATGTTAGTAAATTCTTTGTTGGCTGACACAATTTTCTGTGTGGGACTTAGGATAGAGCGGGGAAGTGACATCACATCGAAAGAACTAACTTAAGATGCATGCTAATAACAAACGTAAGAGAGCACATTTATAGCTGTCTACTTGACTCGTGAACAAATCATTGACGAATCTTGTAAACAGCCATCTTGTCTGATCTCTCTTGTCTGAGCTCTGTGACAGCTGTGACTTAAAGACACACATCTGCACCCCAACTGTGTATCTGTATACAAGGGAGAAAGAAAAATGAATCACCTACAAAGCCCATTAATACGCACCATGAAACTCAATTTAGCAGGAGCCCCTGGGAGCATTTCTTTCATTCTGCTGTAATTAACACTTTACCTGGTGATGAGCCTTAATGATAATCTTTAAATATGCACTCAGCCATATACATTACTCTGTTTTGGTCATAACAGCTTAAAGCCATGTTGTAAGAGAGTATTATTCTTTTTTAGGTTGGAACAGATTGATGCAGAAAGTTCTGGTAGTTTCACTCCGAACGTTCAGATGCAGACTGAAAGTAAATTGTTTAACAGACACAGTGCTGTTACCGCAGGGTTAGGTTCTAAATTACATTTGCTGTGTCAGTTTTCTATAAGAATCCACTTTGCAATTTTCCTTTCAATGACTTTCCTTGAGTATTTCGAATGTGAGTATGTTAGTGAATAAAGATAGAATTGTATATAAATGTACCCAAGTGTTAACTTTCGTGGTTGCTAGTGAACAAGGTGGCATAAAATTAGTTTATTAATTGATGTCATTATTATTTATGTCATTTCATGTAGGAGCAGTCAAGTTAAAAGCTGATCAGCGTCGAATAATTTTGAGATTAGAAAAGCTCATTCCTTGATGTACTAAAAGCTCCACTCTTTCAAAAGTGAGCTCAGAAAAGCCACAAAAAGCAAATTATCTTGAAATAAAAACCTTATCCGCTGTCTCGTCAACTAAAACCAAAATCTCATTCCTTTCTAAGTCTTCTCAGCTTGGACTATTTCATTCTGGAAGTGAGATCTATCCTATTATCTTCAAAGTTGTGCTTAGTCATGTGGAAAGCACAAAACAAATGCAGGGTTACAAGCTTTTCTCCTTTCATCTGTATCATTCCTTCACAGCTTTCTTTCTCTCTTCCTGCATGCCCATAATTTCTGTTTCTTTGTCTTCTACATTGCAGTAATGGATTTTGCATTAATCTTCATATTAATGAAGCATACAATCTGATTTTAGTAAAGTCAGAACTGTATTGTTTACTGAGATGTGCTTATGTGTCAGGTTTGCTCCTGAAGACCCGGAAATTCAGCCACACGTAGGACAAATGGATTTGAAAAGAATAAGGTTTATTGAGGACCAGGGGATGGAGGGAGTGAAACCAGTTCTGGTTAGCTGGCGGAGTCAGGCAATCCCAGGTCTGTGAGAGAGAATTCCTGAAATGAACTTCAGACAGGAAGTTTAGTCCACAAATCCAAAAGACGTAGTCAGGGCAGGCAACGTTCATTCACAGTGAGGCTCAGTGCAGTACTTATCCAGAGGGACAGGCTATTCCGTGGTCATGCGGGCAAGGGTCAATCCAGGCAGGCACTTGAAGGGATCCGGCAGGGGTCAGGCAAAAGAATATCCACGGACGTGACAGGGTCGATGACAAGGAAGTCTGGAACTAGAAATAACTGGATATCACAAGGTAAGTACTGGTGACCATCTGGCAGGGAAGCAGGGAGTGAAGAGAGGTTAAGTAGGGGAGGGAGCAGGTGAGGGAAATGACAATCAGGACAGGTGTAGGAGATCATCCTGATTGCAGCTCTGCAGAGCAGCTCTGCAACATGACACTTATGTTGTTTAATGCAGATTTGCATAAATAAAGTAATGATTCAGTGTCCTTTTTAAAAGGGCAGAATAGGATAGAATGCCCTTTACCCATTACAATACAAAATGATTAACATAGGTGCTGTATATGGTGCTATTTAATGTAGAAAATAAAAACTTTGCTCTACCAGACAGAAATCATTATTAGTTGTAGCATCAGTTCTCTCGAATTGCGGTCTTGGAGTAATCCCAGCCTAAAAAAACTGCTTTACATGCAGTACATACATCCATGTTTAGACGTTTTATCTGGCATTTCTGGCAAACTTGATGCAGGCTGGAAAGACTGGGAGGGAAAATCTTTTACCAGATGTTGCAGCCCATTTGAAGTTAAGAATGTACCTCAGGGGAAGGGTTGAATAACCATGTCTGGTCTAGGCCTTACCTGGTCTGTAATGTATGTGCAGGAAGGAAGTCTATAATAATATGACAAGTCAACAGGAAATGGCTCAATAACTCTGAACATGTTACAGTATGTAGGTACCCCTCAGCTCTCTCCATAACTTTAGGAGACAAAGGCCAGTTTACCCTGGGACTCTGGAGAAGTCTCACTGACATCCACACACAACTAAAGTCATCAAATGCATTTAATGTTTGTGTATACCCACAATGCCCTGCGCTGAACCCACAATGACTTTTCCTTTGTAGTCTGCATGCTGATTCACTTGAAGCAAACATTTTTAGCCAGACTACAGTTCCACATGCTGGCTTTTTTATGCAGTGCATATATGTATACCATCTTCACTTTCACGGAATATTTTACAAACAGATAAATTATAGGATTCCCGTAACTTCATCAGGAGCAGACTGCTATGCATATAAGCAGATGGTTTCATCACTTCAGTCACTTTTGCTGGTAGGATGTTTCTTAGTTTAAAAATGCTGTCAGAAAATAACAGAAGCAATAGCATCATTATTTAGGTTTAATCAGATAATAATTACCAAAAACGGCAGTCAAGCTGGACTTTTTCTGTAAAATTATTTGAAATTATTTTTGTGTAAATTAGCATTTTGTAAATAAAGCTAGATGAAACTTAATAAAACAGGATTGTGTGATTTTCTGAATCTAGTCAAGCAGTAAGAAAACATCTGGAGGGAACATTGGGAAGTTAAACAAGTTTATCCTTAAGAAGGTCGTGAAGTTAAAGGGACAATGTGTAACATTTTCTGTTGTTTACTGGCCATAATCAGTGTCTGTATGTATATATGTGTGATCATAGGTGTATTATGACCATTTGAAAAATGGAAATAAAAAGATAAACTATCTTTAATCACAGTTGGTGCTAAAATATATATATATATATATATATATTTTTTTTACCAATGTCATATTCTGCGTCAGTGATGTACTTATCACTGCAAACATTGTCAGAAAAGGCCATAGAAAAAGGCTGAAGCCCTTTTCACTTGTGATCACACCATTTCTCCACTGTGACACTTTTCAGTTGCAGCTGCAAACATGAGGTCGTTACACAAAAGTTGCAATGCCTCACACCATTCTGTATGAACCTTGCAGCACTTTTTATGGCAAAATTTCAACTAGCAACTGAAAAGGTCAACACTTACGCTCCAACCATGCCCTTTCCTTTCCACAGTCGCCAACCAGGGAAAGTGTATATGTGTGTATATGACCTTCGGGCCCTCACTCAAGCAAGCACAAACACACACGCCAACAGTTCTCAGATGGACCAAGTAAGGTTGGGCGATGGAGTATGTGATAACACTACTGTCTGCTGCTATGCCAAGACAGGTCAGAGCAGCAGAGGCTGGATGCATGTTTGACTGGTTCAGTTAATGACCTGCCACTCTGACCTACCTGCTGCAGTCTCCTCACATCCCTCTACAACCTCAAAGGTGTATGTGTGGCTTAACAATGAGCTGCTTCACCACATGTGTTTCTGAGAGAGAGTGTATCTGCATCAATTTGTAGTAGATGTGACATTTGTGTGAGAGAAGGAGCCCGTGAAATAGATCTGAGAATGTCAGGCAAGTGGGCTGATATGTACTGATTGCCCTGACAGCCGTCATTGTTACACAGGACATTTCACCTGTGAGCGCAATTAGAAGACAGAGAATGATGCAGAAACAAAAGTCAAGAGGTTATAAATCAGATTCTTTATTTATGTATTTTTTCTTTAGACAGGTTCAGAGAAAAAAGTGCAGACAAAATGCAGTTTTTCTGTTTAATAAATGTTGGCTCCATAGTATTCCTAATAATGTTTATTTCATTGTTTCAGTTTGCAAACAGCTTTAAAAAAAAAGAAGAAGATCTTCATTCTGGGGATCAAGCTGTATATTATTACCCTCCTCTTTGTTCATGGTTCTTCTAAATGCTATCATGAAATTTCAATTATGATATTAGTTAATTATGCAAAGTGCAATAGCAATGCACGAGACAAGCTCTTGATTTAGTCTGTATCAGAATTTGATCTCAGGTCTCTACTTAGTGAAAGTAAGTACCTGAGTATAGCCACGTCCTCAATGACAAAGTCCTTTAAGGTTAAGTACATTTTATTTGTATGTGTGAAAATATATCAAATTTAGTACATTTATCAAAAAGGGCTACACAAGTGTATCATTTTTTTGTCCTTTTAAACGCTAAGATTTTGTTAAATCTATTTAGTTAGATATCCTGATTATTTTACTAAATGTTGTCGTCCCATCCATATGGGCCTTAAGGCACTAAACTGTCCACTATTTTCACCACAGTTGTTTTTTTTTTTTTTGTTTGTTTTTTTTTCCTTTCTTTTAGAGCTAGACAGAAAATGGAAATGTAAGCCGCAAATAGAAACAGGTATAGGGACAAGGCAAGGTAATTACTCTGTTTGACAGTTGTTGATGTATGTTGCAACAAACAGCAATCAGAGAGTCAAAATATAAAAATGTTGACTTATCAACCAAATGGATCTAATCAGACAATCACCTGAAAGAAAATGTCAAGCATTAACTAAAATGTATTAGTGTAGTAATTATGCAGATGATGAATGTCACTACATTGAAGAAAGGTCGAAACATGAAAGAAACATGAATCACATGAAGAGAAGTATGTTTTCCCATCGTCTGATTATCAGCTTCAACAACAATGCTCTCCTTCGCCTCCATAATAAATAACTTGTGAAAACAGGAACTGTAAAGCTTATTTTTAATACCTTGATTGACTAAGTGGTAAATTAGTGTTGCACACAAACACACAGAGCATCAATGCAGTTGCAATCAGTCACTCCTCAATGGCTTAACAAGGAATCCAAATAGCCTTATTCCCCCTGATAAACATTTGCCTAGACTATTGGAGTCCACACAAGTGGCAAATTGGCTGTCCGCCTCTCATCATCAATGCCACTGGTTTTGCTGCCTCAAACCTCATTGTGTTTCCTGGAGTTGATTGATTTGAAAATTGTTTTGCATCAGCACAGAGCTAAGTAAATAAGCACAAACGATGGAAGGGAAGTGGGGATCTGGTTAGATAAGATTACACGGTGGTTTAAATGATAAACCAACATAATTTTGTGATTCTGACGTTCTGCATGTGCATTCATCTTTTACCGGGCCTAGAAGGAGGCTTGCTAGCAAATTTCTTTGTTAAGACAAGGCTGCAAAGACTTTTTGTGTTTTTCTATGTTTATTTTTTTTGGTATAAACCAGGACTAACAGAATTAAAGAAAAAATATTCTCTGCATTTCATTATCTGTTATTGCTGTAGCCTTTTTTATATGACTGTCAGTCAACAGCTCACTCTACAATTATTTTTACAAATGAAATATGCTCTTTGTGCCAAAATGTAATGATTGTTTGAAGAGCCTATTTCTTTTGAGAGAATTGATTTAAGAGGGAAGTTTTGGCCTTTTTTTAACATTGGATGTTTTTGCTTTGGAAAGTTTTGAAAAAGAAGAAGAAGAAAAAAAAACGATTATTTCTCTGCAATTTCATTAGCAAGACAGTTTAATGAAATGAACTGTGCATGGCAAGAACGCTAAAAGGTAATCTAGTTTCCATTAAATTGATATTCTTAAATTCCCCTCAAGACCTTATGGGGAATGCTATGATTGTAACTGTGAATTCACGTCAATTTATTTGAGCATTTCATAAGATGAGAACTATTAATAAGAATGTGGCCTTGGAGATAAATTGCACACACACACACACACACATATTCCTGACCCTGCAGCTCCATCTCAATCATCATATTTGGATTACATTTTTAAAAAATGAACTTGATTATAATCTTCATCTCAAAGAAGAGTGAGTTCTCCATTTAGAGTTCAAAAGAATGCTTACCAACATCTCTCTCTCTCAGTACTGTTCCAGAAAATATCTCACATTATATTCATAGCACAAAACCTTTCTGCTTGAGATGCAGGCCCCTGCTCATCCAGCGTATGTCATGCAGCTTATCATCATCCTCGTCATCATGCACATCAAGAAGGGATCTTTTGGGATTATGCATCAATAATACTGTTTATATTTGTAAAGAATGAAGCAGGACAAACAAACTATCAGTTTTATTTGTAGAGAGAATAATGTAGTCATATGAGGGTGCTGATCTTTCTTCACACACAAACCTGAGTTTGTTTATGAAGGATTTCACCCAAACTTCATTGTAGATCTAAGTAAGAAGAAAAACAAAGAAATAAAAGGCTCTTGTCTACAGAACTGAGTCTTTAGAAACTTCAATGAAAATAAGCTAAAAGATGGAAGAAAGCTCAAAGACATCAAGCAAAAGCAACTTGGATCCAATGATTTTATCTCTAAACAACTTTGGTTTTGCATTTTTTTTAGAGCTATATTCTCATATTTTATGTATTTTCTGTTGTGGACATAGTAGTAGCAAATTGGTTATACACCATGTCAGTTCTGGGAATTTTTTATACCCTCAAGTGCTGCTCTGTAGGGATGGTATTGTTTCATGCTTTAACGGTTTGTTTCAGTCTGGTGAATACTGGATGGATTGCTCTGAAATGGTGTGCAGGTATTCACAGTTCCCAGAGGATGAATTCAAATCACCATGGTGATCGGTCTGAGTACATTCAGGCAGTTTGTTTTTTCATTTGAAATGAAAAATGCTCAATTGAAAAACCACTTGTTTTTCCTATTTTCGTTTCCTAAGCGAAAAATTGGAAAACCATTTATCATGGCTATCCAAAACGTAATAATCAGTTATACTGCCACCTATCGGTGACAACTGTTAGCACTTATCATTACGCTGTAATTTTATGTCTTTATCTGTTGTGTGGATGGATGCATGGAAAATCCCATATTTGCAGCATGCTCTGAAAGCCTGGTTGTTTGCAGATCCTGCACCACTTTGTGGCTTCAAAGTTCTTCTTTTCTGCTAGAGATGGGATTTATGGCTCTTTGAAGGGAGCCGGATCTTGAGGAGCCATTCCTTTCAAAGAGCCATTCAAAAGACTGGCTCGTTCTCACAATATCTTACAAAATTTCACAATATATAAGAATGACAAACAATCAAAATATGTACCTATATAAAATCTACTATGCAAGATTAAAAAATTATAGGAAAAATATAGATTAAAAAGGATAAACCTGAGCAGTCAGTGCAAATTCTAGTAAATGTTTTGGATAGAACTCACAGTATTTGTTTCCAAACAATACTCTCTGCCCATAGATGCTTCACATGAATGGAGCGTGTTGGACATCAGACTTCTATGATGTCACAAATGTTATTTATTTTATTTTCATTTTACTCAACTGTACGACTTCTTATTTACTTATTTATTCATTCATTCATTTTTAGCTCGAAGGGGGGTGGGGTGGGGTTGGGCTTGGTGTGTGTGTGTATACGTGTGTGAGTGTGACTGTGTGAAAGATTTCATTGAGTGTTTTTATTCTTATGTTTTTAATCATGTAAAGAACTTTGTGTTGCATATAGCATGAAAGCGCTTTATAAATAATGTTTTATTTGATTGCATTTGATGAAGGCAGTGTAAAAAAATTGTATATAAAAAGAATGGCTCACAAATGAACGGCTCATAGTTGTGAATCGGTTCCCATCGTTCATTTAAAAGAGCCGTTCAAAAGAATCGATTCGTTCATGAACGTCACATCTCTATTTTCTGCCAGTATTCACACGGTTACTGGCCATTCTGAAGTTCTAAATGCCATTAAACAACTTCCGTTTGAAGAATAAATGCTTTGTTCTTGCCACCAAACCCTACTTTTAAGAGATAATGTAAATTATGTACTTACATGTTTTGGATAATGAAAATTGAAATGTTTGTTTTATGTTATAGTTTTGTTCTCACCTCACAAGGGGAGGAACAAAGAAGAAAAATGTGGCAAGATGTTGTTCTGACTTTTCTATGGATCACCATACTGTTATGTATGTGTGTGTGTTTGCCAATTTGCCAGATTTTTTACATGTAGAAGAGTTCAAAGCTGGACTCACTGTGTGTCTTTCATTGTTCCCTCTGTATACAAGCAGTCTTTGTTTTCTAGTAAAATAAATATTTTGCCCATTTTTGTCACATGGGTGTGACTACTGTAATGGAAATGGAGTGGCCTTTTTTATTTTGGATATTAAAAATTATAGACAGTTAACATTATTTATTAACATTTAGCTGAAAGGTCAGGGTAAACCTGGGCAAAGAGCTTCTCTGCTCTCACTTTGTAAAGCCATTATAATGCATGAACTAGACTATACAATGGAACTTCCGGTAGCCTTCATTTTTGGCACTCGGACCAGTCTGTTGCATCTGTCACCATGGTAACATATTCATGAAGTTGGTCAGCATGTTGTTGGCTACTTTATTGTGCATGCACTAGCAGTAGAAAGGCACCATGGGGGGAAATCAATAACCCGAAAACGTAAATTGAATTTATTATTTGGTTTTGGTTTCCCAGTTTAATATTTTTGTTTTGGGTTGAACAAATACCAATCTTCCAATTTTTCATTAAACAGAAAAACAGAAAATATTGACGATATACTGACTCGATTTTTTCATTTTGCCAGATTGAATGGAATAATTGAATGAACAGATGATACATGGATCCCCTCATTTTTGTCTCCTACCCACTGCAAAAAAAGCCTGTTTGTAGGTCATGTGTATTTTTCTTTTACCAAAATATACATATACAACTGTTTGTAAAAACATTGCAAGACATAATAAAAAATTCACCCAGGAGGTTAAAGTTCAAGTCCCATGTAAGACTGGCTAACCACTCTGAACTTTTACATTTATCATGTGGTTTATATTTTCCATTTAACACTACATTTTATGCAACTTCGTAATGTTTCTGTCTTTTGTTTCCCCCTCAGACTTAGCAGCAGTTTTAGTTTTATGTTTTCCTTGAAAAGGTTTGATTTCTTTTTACTTTACCTGGCCTAAGTATTAAGTTGATGGCTGTATTAAGATCTTATGGTTATGACTTTTTTCCTGTCCAAACAACCTTTACAGAAATAAAGCAGCAAACTGACCTGACCAAACCTTAGAGAGATGTGTATGAATGCTAAATTACACTAAGACGTTTGTTTGTTTGTTTGTTTATTATTTAATAAAGGGACAATGCATATTGATTACAGAGGCCTGGGGGACAAATCCCATACCTGTAAATATGCAGGATTATAGCCAGTGCTAAACGTGGGTAAATAGTTTTCACAAATGAGAGATAAATGAATCAGTTTCAATCCATTCTTTGTCTGGAGTGCTGTTTTTGAGCAATATCAACTTCCCATTTTAAATTGGGAACCAGTTTTTCCCAGATTGTTGCCATTTTCTTGCCCTCGCACTCAGACACCAAACTCTCTATAGCCTTTGCACCAAGACAAATAGCTTCTGCAAATTACCTGCAAACACTCTGCCAGTGATTGCCTCTTTATGCTTTGTGTGCCCAAACTCCTCAGGCAGCTGAAATAGATGGATGGTGTGTTGAACTCCACTGCAATCTCAACCCAGAAAACATATAGTTTGGTGTTACCCGTGAAAAGTAATATTGCTTTTATTTGTTTTTTCAATTATAGATAATGAAAAGCAAAAAATGAAACTGCTCTTTTATTCTATTGAATGTACTTTCAAATAGCAGTGTGCAAGGAAAATGAAATATTTTTCTTAGGTTTAGTTCTTGACTTTTTTCAGTGTGTGCATGTGAGTGAAAGGGAGACATAATCATAACAGGTTCAACATTATTACTATGATGAAAGATTACAACAATAAGTAAATGTAGACACATTGCTAGGTTGCAAAATGTATCTCCAATGTACATTAATTTTTAACCATTTAACACCTGAGCCATGAAATTATGGACACAAAAGTCTCTTTTTTAATCTGAAGTTGTTAATTAGCTCCTAAATAAAATGCAATAATAAATAAACATACCATTTATTACTGTATGACATGTACTTTAGTGCAAAGGGTGTCCACCAGGGGGCAGAAGACAATAATCAGGTTGTTTGTAACAGTGTTTTTTTTAAGCAAGGTTTTTACCATAAAAGATGAAATAGGTCTCAGATACAGTTATTTTATTTAGTGGATAAAAGAAACCCATTCATTCAAATGGGACAGAATATGATACTTGGTAATTTATTTATTGAATAAAAAAAAAACATATTACATATCTGCAAGTGAAAACAGTTTGATATCCTTTGCTTTATTAATTAGTGTGGCCTTCTTGTGCTTTAATAACTTTATCTATCTAGTAGTGTTATGCATGACAAAATATTGTCCACTGTGAGTGTGACATTACCAGGGGTCACATTAGTAAAAATATGACCCACATATAAGATGTTTAATGGTTTTTTAGAACGCTTTCACTTTTGGAGGTTTTGCTCATGTTTATATGAAACTTAGGTTATTTGAATGAAATGTCTGCTTGTTTTCTTATTGGGAATATTATATACATGTTTAAAGGAGATATATTTTACTTTTTATAAACAGCTCATTTCCTTTAGCTGTAATGTAGTGTCTATACATGCTTTGTTGAAGACGGCATTGAAAACAGTACAGCAGGTCCCTTTTCAACCATGTCTTTACAGTTCTGTTCAAAGCAGCCTGTTTTTAGGGCAGGGGAGTCCAAGTAGAGCATTATTACACTTTTTTCATCGGCAAATATGACTGGTTAGGATTGTTTCTGCAAAAGCGGGAGTTTTCACTTCCATGGTGAAGAGAATGCTGAAGGATTTAAAATAAAATTTTGGTAGTGATAAAGATGATGGAGGCTGGATTACTGTTCTCTGAGCTCCATGTGTGTTTTTTAGACTTTTTGAGCCAGTAGTCAATTTAGATACCCAAACATCTGCTCAGAAAATTTATTATTTTATCCATGATATATCATCTTAGTTAAATAAGATAAAAATCAAAGTCTTGTGCTAGTTATATGTGTATACTTCATTTTGGAGGTGGGCAGGCCTGTTGTGAATTTGTGCACATTAGCAGCAATTTTTACAGGACTATATTTCCCATGTGAGTGGTACTTAAGAACGTTTTTTCCCCCTAAAAAAAAAAAAAAAAAAGCTTTTCACTATATTTATATAACTCCTAACTTAAATCTTAAGAAGTTAAATGATCACTTAAAGCTTATTCTCCCCCCGCATTCAAAGATCAAGGTAGACCTAAAGATCAAGCTGGACACAATGTAATCCTAATTATTATCTGAGGCATACAGTGTGTGCATGTCTGTGTGCGAATGTAGACCTGTGAGCATTTTATGTCATTCAGCTTTCTGTCTAATTCTAGTTTGGAAATACTATTGAGAGCTCAAATGTCTGAGGTAATTGAGGATGCATAACCTGAGAGTTGTCTGCAACAGTGATTAGAAGCATACATTTTCTGCATGTGTTCCAAAAGAAGCAGATGAGGTAACATAAATAAATAAATGAAGCATTACAAGAGGGGATGTTGTGGTACATGGACATGAATAATCAGCTAAGAAACTACAAAGTCATACTTGTGAGGCTCCCTCAGAAACATTGACAATGATACAGAATGATGGGATCTAAGCACCAAGATGATCTTAAAACATGTAAAAAAAAAACAACAAAAAAAGTCTGGTTAGAGGGCATCTAACAAAAGTGCACACATATTTTAAAAGCTTCATAAAAAGCTTTGGATAGAAAGAAATACAAGACCAAAGTGCATTATTGTATTGTCCAGCACATACATCATCACAATGACATCTTCTGAGATCTGAGACTGTTTTCTAAAAATAACATCTGTCAGGTCTTCTGCCCTCGGCATGAATATGCCCCTGTTACTGCAGCTCATAGGGCTCAATATTTCACCATGGCAACAGTAGACATATAGGTAGGCTATTGGTGATTTGAGCCTCCTACACTGCAAACATCATTGATAATGCAACAGGGAATAACATTTTTAGATCAGGCAAACCAACACTCAGTGAGTGAGCGTATGATGATTTAGTTACTTTTTTATTTATCTGGGCGAAAGGGATTAGCTCTGCTTTTGTAATTACACGTTTAGCATTTCATTGGAATGAGCAGCATGTTTTTATACAGTCACAAGGAAAAGTAATTGCACCCTCTTCCAGTTCAGGAGTTTTATGTATCAGGACATCATAGAAACATGATAGATACTAATGAAATATAACTGATCATCAGGAGCTACGAGCACCTCCATAAAAGCAAACATTTTTTTTTCAGTTTGCTGAGCTGGAGCATTCAGGTAACACCTTGTGTTGTCTTGCTAACAGACAAACAAACAAACACAAGTGAAAGAAAACTTGTCTGTGGATTTCTACTTAAAAATGTTTGCATTCCATATACAATATACTGCATGCACTCAGAAAAAAATCTAGTCTGTGCATACAGGCAATCAAAAAGCTTGCTTTCTCAAGTGTAAGTAGAAAGGTTTCCTGGGAAGTAATGTTTGGTATCATTCAGCACAGCTGCAGCTTCCCACGTGCAGCCGTCAGAGACTTAAAACGATTCCTTTTTACAGAAATGTTTTTATATGAAGTCATTTCTGATCAATAGTTGGAGCCGTGTTCAGCTGTAGCCATCTCTCTCCCTCTTTCAGTCTAATCAATATCATAAATGATCAAAATACAGTTAGAGCCATAAAACCAGTGTTAAGAACACTGAGGCAGATATATGAATGCAGGTCACGCTATCATTTCATGGTCATTAAGGGCTGTAGGAAGACTCAGTGCAGCCCAGAGGAGATATATTAGATGACATTTTAATCACAGTGTAGCCCACATTAAGCCAGTCCTCCTCTCCTAAGCGTTTCATCTCTTTCCTCCGTATTCCTACTCTGAGATAGTGAGTGCATTTCTCTTCATCTTAATTTATTGTGTCTGTGGACTGTGTGTTTGCTTGATACCTGGGACAACAGCAGCGGGAGCTGCATCCTAAGCTGACTGATCTGCCTGTGTGCTCAGACAGAGCAGCAGAGAAAAACCAGCAGCATTCACTTTAAGGTTGACCTGTTACCCCCAGCATAGTCTTAGTGTGTGTCAGTGTGTGTGGAGGGGAGGTGGGCAAAGGGAAGTAGAGAACATGCATTGTTTTTTAATGGATAGACCAGATCAAATTGCCCACAGAGAAATTGAAATATGGTTGGGTATCTAGCATAATTTTCTGAAGTTGTAAAATACTAAATATAGCATCCTGGGGTTTTGGCAAGATCACATGATGTTCGTCCCCACTGGATGAACATGGATGAAGGAGATATTTCACTTTGCCCAATCATTTCAATTTACATTAAAACTGTGGGCAACCAAGCTTACAACTGAGCTGGGTGCTACGAGAGGAGATCATTTTTATCTTAATAAATGCTTTATAAGTTCACGGGTTGTAATACAGCAGTAAAAAAAAGCAACCTGTGTGCTGATAAGGTGCATCATTTGACTGTCATTACATCTGATCTAATCCTTGACATGATGTTGAAAGACTAGTTATTTGATGCAGAAATTAATTTAAACAGTTTCTTTGTGACCACAGTATGAAGGAACATTTTAGTGCCTTGCAAAGCTTATCACTCCGTCAGGGCAACAATGCTGTAAACTTTGGTCAAAACCATCATTGGACTATATAACTAGAATATAAAAAGTTATTACACATGTATGATAGTAGGATGATATTAACATGAATAGTTAAGTATTGCGTTTCTAAATCTCAGTCTGCCCATCAAAGCAGCTTCGGCCTCTGAAGTGTTAACGTGAACTAAGATTGTAAGTCATATTACAAAAATGTACAAACAAAAACATAAAACAGACTTTGCCATATGCGATTCAATCACACAATGATGCAGTTGTAAAATATTTGACTGCTGGTTAAGTTGTGATCTCAACTGTTGATATTCCAGTCTCTAACAACATCGCTAATAACACTGAAAAAAATACAGTGAAATGACAAGTCTTATTGGGATTTTAGTTGCATTACAATACAAATAAAAGGAAAAAGAAAAGGAGAGAAGCAAAAGAGTTTGTTTTTTTTCTCTCTATATCACCAGTTTTTAACTGTATCTGTAAAAGCTAGTTAGCAAAAACATAAAAACAGACAGAAAAGGGGGGGTTGATTTTTGGCTTAGTTTTCATTTGTGTTGCTACCTTGAAATCGTTAAAATGTTGTGTAATCTTAGCATATTTTTTACTTTGAAGAGAAAATGTATTAAAAGCTGTTTTTAATATGGATTAAATGCACTAATTGGCTTAACTTTTTGACAGTTAGTTTTAAAAATGGTTGCATATTCTACAAAAACAAAAAATAAATTGTGTGGTTCATGTTTAACGACCAACCATATTTCTATTTAAAGCTCTTTCAAAAGGTGAAAGTATTAATTCTCTGACTGTTTGATTGATTACCAATGAGATAAATGATAGAATACTCCATTAGGTGAATAATCTTTTACTTCAGGTACTTTGTTATCAAATCTGAGGCATTAAGTGTTTTAGCTTTTATGTTTAATGTCTCAAGCAGCACATAAAATATCACCCACATCTCACCCCAATATTTAAACAAAACCTATATAAAATTTCCAAGCATCAAAGTTGCCCAAAGGATTAATCCATGAAATCGATGATTATGCTGAATCGACTCAAATTACAACTGTGAGTAACCCCAGAGCAGCCAGAGTCTCCTGTCATATTTTCTGATTGGCCATGGAAAATCTCTTCAGCCACACGCTGACATAAGATTGATGGAAAATGCATTAAAAACAGCAGCTTAGCTTTGAGATTACTGACAAATGATGCTCCTACTGAAAATCCTGAAGTTTCTCAGTTTGCTTTTACACCCCACACAAACAGCTTTTATAGCAGCTTTATATTAACAATATGCACTTTTTATATATATCTATATATATATATATATATATATATATATATATATATATATATATATATACACTCAGTCTTAATTTATCAGTGTCATATTTCTTGTAGTCCTTGTTGTTTTTGTTGTCGTTGTTATTGTTAGTTTTAGTTGTTCAAGTCTTCAGCTCTTGGTGGAGCTGCCCCACGAAACACTGCAGCACCTTCAACATGGTTCCTTCGGGGACTGATAGTATAGACTAAGAGCCCTCAGCCTGCCAATAGCATTACTATTACCATGTCGCTATGTACTCAATCTGACTTCTCCCTGAACAACTACTCTGCTCCTCAGGCCAGTCATTTTCAGAGCTGAAGCTGTGTCGATATTGACCTCCCACAGGTACATGACTTTCCTTTCATTATTCCCCTTTCTGCACCTCAGGAGTAAAAAATAGGCAGGCTTCCTTCAGTGTCTCAGTTCATCACCTCTCAGCTGTCAGTCAGAACTTATGGTTAGTGTATTTGTTTGTGAGTTTGTCTGTTTGTGTGTCTGTTTGCATTTGGCTTTCCCCTGGTGTAAGAGTAAGAGGAAAGGATTTCCATAGAACTAACTTTTGACTTTGAAAATGGCAAACGTACATTTTAAAACTTTACAAATTCTGCAGCATTGTTTGTCTTCAAATTTTTACATCATACGTTAATTGTAAATAAACTTTTAATGTGGCTTTGACAGGTTTATTCTGAATAAATGCGCCTTGTTATTCCTTACAACATGTTAAATTAATCAATGAGAGCTTTCCTTAAATGACTAGACATTAATTTATATGTTGCAGGTGCAGGAGTGTTATAATTCTAACTAGCCCTTATAAAATCAGAAATAATCAATGCCGTGTTGATAAATAAAAATATAACTGATTGGCTCTTTATGGTGACCTGTACTTAAAAACTGAGACACACAAAAAAAAAACACTCAAAACGTTAAGATGCCTAAACAAACCAATTGCTGCACAACCCATCATGCCTCTTAAGTTGAAGAATTTGCATGTTGTTCTTTCTTCTGACTGAAATTTGCAGAATCACCTGGAAAAAATTGAAAACATTTAGTCTAATAACATCGAAAACATACCATGTTTATTTTTATGAAGCAACTTTAAGCAAAAGTAGTTTATCCAACTTTGAAAAGCTTGAATGATCCTCTCACATTTATAACCGTAGAATTATTCATAACCTCGACAAATTTTACCTGACTATCATGTCAGTGTTAATTTTAAGCTGATGATAGTGATTTTATTAGAAGCCTTTGGGAGATACTAAGAAATGCCAAAATGATCAAGTATCACTTGTAGACATGGTTTTGGAGCCTTGAAAATGAATTATTTACCACTATATTTTCTCGGTTTGCTTTTTGTTGTTCTTAATCTTTATTTTAAAAGTGCTAGCTTTAGCACTGCTGACTAATGTAGCAGTTACACATTCAGGTGTGAGACAATGATGCCTTGCATCATCTCGCATCCTCAGTCTGAACTTCTCTGTATTTTGTGTGTATAGTTCTACTGGTGCAACAGGCAGATAAAATATTAATTATAATTTGATATATGACTTTGGTTGGCCTCAAGCTTTTGCAATTGAATGCTGCTCATTAAATACTTATGACTCACGAATATAAGCATGGTCAGCACTGCTGGTTTATAGAAATGTAATCTCTTTGAAAAAGTGGATCCATATTGATTGTTTAAAAAGAAACAAAATATTTCTGAGAAGCTTTAAAGTCTATAAGTTATCTTGAATCTAAAGGCCTCTGCTTAAAAGTTTATAACAGGACACTTAGTTCTGTAAAATAGAACCACTCTAGTTATTTTATGATGAAGGTTTTAATATTTGCAATGTGGCTGTTTCATAGTTTCATATGGGGCTGTGCTTTTGCTCTGAGTGGCTTTTTCATTATTATTTTCTCTTATGAAAACTTCAAGAAAATCAATCCTGAATATACACATTTTCGATCTTCTGTAACAAAGTCTAGAAAAATCTATATCTGAATCCTTGCCATGATGAAAGGCTATTTATGTAAACTTGAACATATTCCCACTAAATCCAATAAAATGGGAAGCACACACAGCACGTTTTCACACTGTGCATGTTTCTTTAAAAAACAGTGTTTCAAGATACTTTCTCTGAATTTGCTTCTTTTTTTTTTTTGCCACTTTTATAAATTAATTAAACTAAAACACTGACCTTGCCACATTATCTGATCCTGTGACAAGTGAATGTGCCTTCCTTTCATCTACAGCACAGTCGCCCACAGACTGCATAATAACATGATTCCACCACCGCTCTTCAAGTGAAAAATAAATACAAGGATAATTAATGCCCAAATTCTTGCCCTTGAAATTAAGCTCATAACTTTTTTGATAAGAGCTGAGCAGAATGAACTTGAAAACACTCCTCAGTGTTTTAGTGGAACTGTGGAGCCAATAACTTTAATGACAATATTGTGTTTAAAAAAAGAAACACCAGAGGAAGAGGGGCAGCTAACAAAGTTACCAAAAAACTTCATCAATAAGAAGCATTTACATGCATTTTAGTCAGTAAGCACAGACGTCAGATGGCAAGAAATTGAATATGTATGAAGGTGACTGATTTTTATTTTTGTAATGTCTAAAAAAAGACATCTACATAAAGAAAAAAAAACTTTGAACACATCTTTTCAGCTCTGCTCTGTTCTATCAACAAACTTCACATGAGTCATACAATCTTTATCACTACAAAACTAGACAAAAAACAAAATTAGATTAGACAATGATCTTTTGGTAAAATAGTGAAGCAATCTGAGACAATACATTTAATTGTAGACACCTGGTCATATAATCAGTATTTACATTTTATGCAAAGCAACCCTAAAATGTTTTATTAAAATATTAAATTCACACAGTTGACTAAAAACTGTGGATTGAATGGGGTCCATATGAACTGATATTTACACATTAAAAAAAAAAAAAAAAAACAATAAAATAAATTTGTCTTGCTTTGAGCAGTGACTGCTTTGAGTAAAATCCTCCCCTGAGTTATGGTTTGGTTAATTTTCTTTATAGAAAACAAGTGTAATTAGCATGTTTACTCACTAATCTTGCAGAGAGACAAATATTATATAAATAAGTTTTATTTGCAACCGAAAGGTGAGAGCCACAGAATGAAAACATCAGCATCCTGGACTCTAAAATCTTCATTCACAGGTGGAAATCAACTGTCTTCTAAACGAAGACAGAAACATGTACAGCTGTGATTTGAAGAGCAGACCTTTCCCACCACAGAGGATCACTCCTGACAGTATAACAAGAACTGGAAATGTTCAGTTCCAGTTAAAACTGAACACACCTCCACATTCATATAGAGCATGGGCTATTTCTGGACATAAATGGGAAGATATTCCTAAGATAATAAATCCAACATAACTCATTTTTTTCTAACACACCATAGTCGGGTGCCTAATTGTATTTTTCAACCTAAACCAAATACCAAGGGAATTCAGAAAAACAAAATAAAATCTACAGGAGCTACATAATTGTATATTTTTTATTTGTGTATGTTAAATGTGAATCCATTCCCAATTTGCAAAGCCTGGCATTAATACTGGAAAGAAGTATTTTTTGTCAGGCTTAACTACTTCGGAACTGATCAGACTATGCAAATGTAGAAAAAGCTTCAGACCGCAGCATTTAAAGAACACTAATAGGCATGCAACATTTTAATTGTGCAATTAGGCTGCTCAGTATTTTTATTCCTTAGACAGACTTAGATATAAGAACCATATACAAAGGAAAGCTCATTGGTAAATTATCTGCACTAATGAATATTTATAAATCAGAGTGCTAATAGAAATTTTCCATATAAATAAAAACATATAAGCCAGATGACAGTTGAGGCCTTGGCTGCATGTTTTGCTAGCATAATGCTTTTGCTGTGCGTCGTCTCGTCTTCTTTATTCTAAAGCAGCAGCCAGTCATAAAGTGAGTGTGAGATTTCATCTGTCCTTCAAAGCTGCCAAAGGGAGGTTACACTGCCTAAATTTACAAATGAAAGCTAACTCCAATTCAAATCTGGACTGTATTTCCAGGACAAAACTTATTTCACTTTATATTCAGCTTCTTCTATATTGCATTTTGCTGAACAAATCCACATTTTTAACACTTGTGAACCCATAGACAGAGTAATCTTTTCCCCTTTGCCATCATTCTCTGGTGTGACTCTATTATTATACTCCTTTTTCACTCTTCTGTGTGTCTATGTCAGCCCCTTTAAATGAGATTTAATCCTCTTCTCTTGGTATCCTGCTTCTTTCCTCTACTACTTTAACCCATTATTTCCATATGGGGCATGCCACCTCACCTTTTCTGACTGAAAATGTAAAAAAAAAAGCAATGGAGTAAAATCTACTTTTTCGCTCTATACTCTGCTCAATCCCTAATTTTACACTTTTTCATCTTTTGCTCTAAGTCATCTCTAGCATTGACCGCCTTTCTCACCCAATGGTTTCACCAGCTCTGTTCTTCCTCGTTTTATACATCTGCAACAGCATATTAACGATGGGAGCTGCTCTGATTCCATCTCCCAAATAAATGACTGTCGAGAAGATAAAGAAAAGGGAAAGGCAAAACGATTGTGTGGGTGGAGAGAGGCCTCTCGTTCTTTAGAGATAAGCGGGAACATTGAGTGCAGTTCTCTGTTGTTGTGAGTGTCTGTGCGAGTGTGTGTATAGGGTAGAGGAAGCAGAGTGGAAGCTCCTGCGGGCACCACAACATGTCACCTTATCAGCCACCAACACTCAAGCATCAGTGAAGACCACCCCTCACTGCTTCTTCTTGATCTGCAGTGATAGGCCACTCTCCCGTCTGGGCTCTTGCTCAAACTGCCAAAGGTGCAGAATCATATCACCATCAACCTGCAAACTCCCTGATATGAGATTGACGCACATTCAGGCGGCAAGAAATGTATTTTACGGAACAGTGTTCTTCCTTAAAGGATGAAACTACAACTGGAACAAAATTGAAATCATTTTGACTTTCTCAGAGGAAGCCCCAAAAAGCGTCGCTATGCTCCGCGGGTCAGCAGCTTTTGTTGAATTTTGAATGAATTTGCGATGAATGAGTAAATACATTTTTCATCAACAGAATTGCATTTGCTTTTAAAAAGGGAGCTTAATGTGAATAATGGATCTCTACACTCCATGTGGTCATCAAATACTCCCACACACGCAATCTCTTACTGACTTCCTGATGTTCCTCAGTCGCTTTACCAAAACAGTGTAGTAATAAGGATCTGCAGATGCTGCATCTAACACACCAATTCAGTATCTCACAGGTTTCACAAATTCACTTTTACAGTCTATTGCATTTCTTGTTTTTGTCTGCATTAGTGTGATAAATTGAGATCAGAATTTGAATGTATAATGCTGTTTTTTTACTGTTTGCAAGCTCCTCCTAAAATGTTTCAGGAGTAATTTCACTTCAAAACACACCCTGAAACAGAGTCTTGTGGAAAACTGCACACCAAAGGAAAACAGGTAAGAGTACAGGACATTTTCAGACTTTATTGCCTCTTATTTGTTATGATTAATCAGAAGGTGGAATATAAAATAAATATCTTAAAACCTCGTTTACTTGTGGAAGTCTGTTTATGTTGCCATCTGATGCATTGTAGAATATTATGCCGTGTAACTACAACTAAATCGTGCTGCCAGTACCACAAAAATATTAAATCAATCATCCTCTTTTAATAATGCAAATAGATTACAGGAATTCATCCTAAATTTCAATTTACTGTTCCTCATGAATCTAGTCTTTCAGAAATAATAAAGAAACCACATATTAAATTACAAAGATTAGGGGAAATAAAACTTTGATTGCTTTAAAAAGCACATTTTTTCTCCTCTGGACGACTAGTCTGGACAGCAAACCAGGTGAATTCAGTTAACTCTTTTGCTAGCAGAGCCAGGCTGTTGAATTAAATGCAGAATTTGGTTTGACATTTTACAGAAACAAATAAGATCCAAATAAGAAAAAAGGTAAGTTGTCTGGATGATTGTATATGTTGCTCCAAACCTTTATATCTAATTTAGCATTAATGATGTGCATGTTGATCATTTCATCATACAATTATACTGATGCTGGTTTCTTTTTGAGAAGTTTCCTTTTCCTGTTACTTCCAGATAATGATGCATCATACTTTATAATTTTTAACATCAGGCCACAGAGCTTTTATTCCAAGTCACCTCAGTCCATCCTAAAGGAATTCAGACCCAAAGAAGTCTGCAGGAATTGTGGATCTCCTTTGTAAAGATTTTTCTTTGCACGGTAGAGTTGTGTGTGTTTGCTCTCTGCAGTTTTTAGGTGTGCTCTTAGCTCATGCATTAGCTTTCGCCACAGAAAAAACATTATGTATTTTCACTGTAGTTACTGAGTGTTGCAGAGCCAGCCGAAGCCATACATGAGGCTTAGTTTTAAGTTATTTTGTTGTAGAAGATTGCATTTCATCTCTGTACACTTTATTACCGCTGCAGTCCACTCTACTGTCCACCCCATACACTGAAAAGTTGTAATAAGTAATTAAACTGGCTAATTTTATTACTCTAAATGTGTCTTGTTATTGTCTTTTCTTTTACTTTCAAACATAAATTTAATATGCTACACATATAGATCACACTGCACATTAAAAAGTGCAAATTAATATTAGTACACTTTTACAATATTTGCTTACCCCATCAAGGTTTAAAACCACAGCAGATCAAATTCTCCCTGGGCCCCCATAAAGGCTCTGCGATATAGATCATGCCTATCAATATAAGTTATCAACCTAGTCTTTTTTGTACAGAGATGTCTATGCACAGCTGACAGTTAAATCCCCCATTAGTTTACATTAAACCTTTTTCTTCAGAAGTTTATTGGTTCAACTTCTAATTTCCCCAGACTACATGTCAAAGATGAAAACGTCTGCTAAAAGGAAATTTGTCTCTTAACTATTAAATTAAACATGGAATTTAAAAGATTTGAAAATCACTGCATTCTGTTTTTATTTACATTTTGCACGTCTTGCATTCCAACCTGTTTGGTAGTGAATGACACTGCAAGCAGGTGATTGTGGGTGAAAACATAAAGTCCTGTTGCATTTGGGTTGTAAATGAGCAGAAGTTACCATCTTTTTAATCCCACACATTATAGTATAGTGAGAAACCCACTCAGTAAGTGTGATATTTCACAGGTCATAGCCTCCTGAAAACTTCACAGAGCTTCTATAACAACTTCTGCAACATATTGTATGAGGAGCACAGAGCTGTCTTCTGCCCTCAGGTGCAAACATGACGAGGCAAAGAGGAATTTATCCTGCTGAGTAGCAGTGTTGGAGTCTAGATAACTTAACAAGTCAGGCCTTGAGAAGCAAACATGTTGCATAAGCTGTTAGTAACTATGAAAAATTAGAAAAAAATGACAACAAACTTATAAATATCTTATTATTAAAAGCAGTTTCCTGATGATTCATTAACCATTGTTAACATCCATGACCTACAAACGTGCTGGTTGTGTATCACAAACTAAACTCTAAATGACTTCAACTATTCATAACTAAAGTTATGAATAGTAGAAGTAAACTAAAGCCATTCATAATTTATCAAGGCATTCCTGAGCGTTTACATTTTTAACAAGATGGAAAACTGGTTTTATATCCTGATCCTTTATCTGGCCTTTAAAACATTAATTGTTTTCCACAATTAATTATATAATAAATCCCTATTTATAAACCACTTTTAAATGATGCCTTGTTAGAAACTTAAAACCGAGAAGACACGGCAGCATCAGCTATGCAACATCTTTTCCATAATTAAATTGTTTGTCGGTGCCCTGACCTTTACAGCTACTCAGTTTTTAACAGGAAATAAGACAAATGAAGAGACTAATGTCAGCTGTGTCTTCAATAATATAGTTTCCAAAAATGAGTTTAATACAGCAACGTGCAAGAGTTTCTTTTAAAAAAGGAAAAAGAAAAGTTCACGCAGTTCATCCAAACACTGATATCTTTCTTTGGTTTGTCAGCAGTGCATCCTTAATGTATTCTCTCCAGAAGGTGCAGTCTGGCATTGACCTTTATGTGACTTTTCTGTTTGCAAACCAGCACACCATCTTGTCTTCTCCCCATGGGCACTGTGGTAGTGCTCTCATTCTTAGAATAACCAGGATGTGTTTGTGTTTCATCACTGTCCTCAAACACTGAAGGAATAGTAGGTACTTTGTTATCAAACTGGAGAAAGAAGTAGACAAATATGTGAAGTTACTTTGTTATATTTGCTGAAACTGTCTCTAGGAGTGAAATGTTATACTGTACAAGAAACAAAAAAGTATGCAAGGATCCATTGAAAACAATCAGCAAGAACAGTGAGGAATCTTTAACTGGTGTAAGCCACTTCTGCCTCCTCTACACCTGCTCACTAGCTTAGCATCCTATAAATGCATGGCAGTCTTCGTTGAAGGTGGAGCTTTAGAGGTAGAAGTGAAACACAACAGAGAAGGAGGGACCTGATAAGACTGCAACCTTTTAGTTGCAATTTTTTGAGACAGTGTAACAGTTCAGTATGGTAAAAGTCAATAAAAAAATAAAAGGAATAAAGAGAAAAAAAAGTGGAAAACAGAAGAGATGTGGACAGAAGCTAAAGCTTTTATACTGCCCACCCGTTACCAATATGACAATGTAAAAACGGGAATAAATGTAATTAAAGAAAAGGTCAATGTCACCACCATTGATAATATACACTATTTACAATAAGAGCAACTTATAAATTAAATACTGTTATCCACAAGATCTTTACAATTTCATTTGGCATGATACTTATGATTATTTTGTCATCTCTATACGTTCTTTTAAATTATTTCATAATTAATAACTAATTTTTTTCTTTGTCACCAGAAGCTCTTTTGTTTTGTCCCCACCACAAAAGAAAGTTATACAACCTGAATTCCAGAAAAGGTGGGACATTCTTTATATATAAAATTTGAAACTCTGTGCACAAATTGAGCTCATGTCAAATGTGATTCTTGTACAAGGTCTTGTAATAGTTGGCATGGGGACATGTTTATCATTGTGTGGCGCCTTCTATTCTTTTCAGAACAGTTTGGAGATCTCTGGGCATTGAGGTTATGAGTTTCTGGAGCTGTGGTGTTGAATTTCAGCCCCATTCTCGCCTGACTTTCCAGTTGCTGAAGAGTTTGTAGTCGCCTTTGAAGTATTTTTCATTTAATGATGAGCCGAATATTCTCTATCAGTAAAGGATCTAGACTGCAGGCAGGCCAGTTCAGCACCCAGACTAATCTCCAGCAAAGCAATGCTGTTGTAATACGGTGGATGAAGTATGTGGTTTCTCATTGTCCTGCTGAAATTCACAAGGCCTTCCCTAAAATAGATGTCATCTGGATGGGAGCATATGCTGCTCTAAAACCTTTATATACTTTTCCACATTAATAGTTCCTCCCAAAACATGCAAGCTGCCCATACTACATGCACTTATGCGCCCTTATACCGCCACAGATGAAGACTTTTTAAAATGAACGTTGAAAACATGCAAGAAGGTTTCCCTCCTCTTCATCCTGGATGACATGGTATCCATGATTACCAACAAGAATATCAAATTTGGACTCTTCTGACCATAGAACAATTCTCCACTTTGCAACAATCCACTTCAAATGGTCCTGGTCCACAGGACATAACAATACTTCTGGATCATGTTAAAAATATGGTTTCCATTTTGCATGATAGAGCTTTGAGTTGTGTTTTTGAAGTGGTTTTGGAGTGTATTCCTGGACCCATTTGGTAATGTCAGTGACACAATTATGCTGATAAGTGATATAGTGTCATCTGAGGGTTGAAGACCAGGGGCATCCAATAAAGGTCTTCAGCCTTGTCCCTTATGCATAAAGACATCTACAGTTTCCTTTGATGTTGTTATGCACTGTAGATGATGAAGGCTGCAAAGCCTTTGCAATTTGACATTGAGAAACATTGTTTTTGAAGTATTCCACAATCTTTTTATGCACTCTTTCACAAATTGGATAGCCTCTGCCCATCTTTACTTCTAAGAGGCTCTGCCTCTCTAGGACATCCCTTTTATCACTAATCATGTTACAGACCTGGTATCATTTAAGTTAATTACTTGCTGGATGTTCTTCAAGCTTAATCTTTTTTAACTTTCTTGTTTTTTCAGGAATTTGTTGCCCTGGAGACTATTTTGAGACTTGTAGCAAGCATCACATTTGACATGAGTTCATTTTGTGCCTAATATTGTCAAATTTCTCAGTTTAAATATTCATTATGTTATGTATATTCTGTTGTGAATAAAATACTGGCTCATGTGATTTGAAGGTTTTTTAGTTTTCATTTTGTTCAAATTTAAAGAACATCCCAACTTTTGAAGGAATTTGGGTTGTATCATCAGCAAATAAAAGAAACTTTAACAACTTTATCTTTCAAATACAGGGGCAAGGGTTGGTGTGTGCTTGCACGTAGGACATTTCAGCAACGCTTGTCATCTATCTGTGTCTAGTCAGTAAGTGCTATGGCTCTGACTTCAACATTCAAGTCAGAGCCTTCTGTGTGACAAGTTGAAATTTCTTATGAAGACTGGACAAGGAATCAACTTTGAAAGAGTAGGGCTTTCTCTTCTGACAGGAACTATTCATATGATGCATGTGGTTGAGAGATTACAAAGAAAGGAACATCATGTTTTGTATCATATGTACCACCTACAATTGCTCAACTCAAATTGACAATTTAATCAAGAAAAAACTTCTAACTTATTAAACTGGATGCACAATCAGATGCATTCATGGGACCAGATATACCTTTAAGGGAGGAATCAAAAGATTTCTGCAGAAGAGGATAAAGCATAAGGGGATTCAATAAAGACTACCACAAGAAGGACAATTTTATCTTTTGTAATAATATAAATGGGTCACATTTGATGAAAGTAAAAAGCGTGACAGAAACAACTTAGTGTATGCTGCTCAGAGGCAGTGTCAGCAAATTATTTTAAATGGACATACAATTTTTTTTCATGTTAATTTCTAATATATTGCCTTTGCATTTATCAGTAAATCAATTAAAAGGTCATAAATTTTAGGAAGCTGCATTGAATTGAGTACATGTTTCTAGTCAAAAAAGTTTTTTAAGCATTCTAAGCTGAATCTACCTCATTTTCAAGGATACCAAGCTCTTTTTTACATATATTATTAAAGACAAGACAGAAAAACTTTTTATCAACCAATCTAACAACAAAATACAGAAGTAGTTCAGCACTGATTAGGAATGTAGTTTAATTTATGTAAACCAAAAAATGCAAAAAGCAACCAAATTAAACACAATCAAACTGCTCCAGGATAAATTCCTGTTTACTCATACTGCATGTGCTTTTACAACTCTTGTTTGTTAGACAAAGAGAGTTCTTTTTTTTTTCAAAGGCTTTGCTGAAGATGGACCATCAGGTTATTAGGGTGATGTTAGCAATTATCAAAACTCTAAGATAAGATTTTGATTTAGCTGTGAAGTATTTGGGAGCAAGGACATACAATGAGCACTCTGAAACACTCTCTCTCATTTTTGGTCTAAAAATGTAATCCTGTTAACTGATGAAAGGGAGGTGAGTCAGACAGTAGAATAGATGGGCTTTTAAGATTTAAGCATGCGGGGAGGGGGGATGCTTGGATGACTTTTTAACCTTGGGCACATCATGTTCACTCACTTGTCATTGCTTACTGGGTGTGAAGCAGCAACTGTCCTATCAACCAGAGTTTGAGTAGCATGGCATGCAGGAGGAGATACTCAGAACCAATTATGTGAACCAAGGACAAGGCTGCTCTTTTTTTTCTCTCCATGTGATATAATTGCATGGAGAGGACATGTTGTCTGCATTGACAGTCATGCTCATCAAATAAGCATCTATGAGAAAAATTCAATTAAATTACCTGGGCATTAATTTAGTGGAAACATCACAGTCCTGTGTCCTGACTAATTTTAGCACAAAACAAACATTCAGAATTACATCACTGTAGTGATGCATTGGCATTTTTTGTGTATGTGTGAGTATACATGAAGGAAGATTTCCAGCAAGACCAGTGATGGGATTAATGTGGCAAATATTTGAGGTGATACAGAGTCAAAACTGTATTCTTAATTTGGGAGCCAGGACATACAAATGTTTTACGTTCAGTCTCAAGGTGAAAAGTGATTAAGGAGTATCTGTATAACAATGTAGTGAAGAACTTCTGTCTGAATGGGAAGAGCTTGATATGATATGATATGATATGATATGATATGATATGCATCCCAAACCATCTTTGTAAAGGAAAAGGAAAATAATGCATTGTGGTCAGAGTATTTAATGTAATGGTTTTGGGTAAGGGACATGTGCAGTCATTATTTTACTTTTACACCCTTTACATGAGAGCAAGTTAACACAACACATAGCTTAAAATTTTCTTCCCTATTCAAAGTCAAGGCATTTTTAAGCCATGTAAATCATCCATGCATGAAGGAGTCGTGCATATCAGTCTTTAGCAATATACTATCTGTGCCGGTACAAAGATAATGACATCTTTATCAACAACTCTTGCAAACTGACTTCATGAGAGCAAGAAATTAGGCAGCAAAACCGTAAGAATGCATCAATCTTTAGTGGCAGCTTTCATTCAGAAGTTGTTAAACATCATCAAACCTGTGAAAGTTCACTTTTTATGTTATCAGTGCTGGATCTTGTCTGTCCAATAACATTTGGAAAGAACTATTTGCAAATAATTAAATAGTTGTTTCCAAGCCATAGGGGGACTCAACAACTTTGGCTGGAGGATGATTGTGTGTGCTTTCAGTTTGGCTTGGCAGGGCTGCCAGTGTGCATGCTCTGTGTGCCCAAAGACACAAACTCATGAGGAAGCCAGATGAAACACAAGCACATGCTGTGTGTTTTATTTATTTATTTATTTATTTATTTTTTACTTGGCCTCCAACTTTCCGCACAGCATCCAGCTTTCCTTAATACATCAAACCACAGATGAAAAAGAAATTAATAAATAAATTTAAAACAAAATATTAAATAAAATATACAAACAACAATAAAAGTGCCGTTTGTCATAAAAGTCAGGGGACTTCAAAATTTTCTTTGGCTGTAAAGAAAAGACTTTTTCCTTCACTTGAACATTAAAATCAATAGTTACAAATTCAGTGTCCTTGGAGTCATCATGCTGCTCTTTAAGGTTTTTCCATCCTGTGATGTGTCACAGTAGGTTTTGGAAGCATGCTAAGTACTCTGTTCTCTGTCTTTGTAAAGCCATGCAGAAAATCTAAAGTACAGACTGTAATATGCAATTGCAGCTTCAACTCCAAGCAGATATTACAGCCTGTGCATGCTGCCTGTTTTCTTCCTTCTTTCTATTTCTTCCTTATTCACCTATTCTTTCCTAAGTCTCGCCAATCTCTGCACTTTTCTCAGTGTATCCTTTCATTCCCGCCTGTCTTGCTATATCAAAATGGAAATGATGGACAGGCAATCTATATGGAAATTTAATACGGGTATACACACCCAGTTCAGGGAAATGGGCATCCCTTGTCTTAATCTCTGCACAACAATACATTATCTATTGAAATAGCTGTGCTAACATTTGATTGTGGTTAATCAGTTTTATGAGATTCTTTTTTTCTGCATGTCACTGGAAGGAACAGTACACTAAATAGCAAATGTTGCTTCCGAATGCCTCTAACAACATACTGTGAAGGTAGTCAGGAAAATATAATCAATATTACTTATTGAAGAGCATTGTTGCTGATAAAAACTAAAACCTTGTAGTGTGCTGTTGCAATTGGGCTGCATCACACCCGAACACCAACACTAGGATACAATCCCCCAGCGTAGTTATTAGAGCAGCACACTGCTTTAAAAACCCCAAAAAGAATGAATCTGGTTAAGGTGATATCTGTAAAGGACGTCAAATAGCTAAATTCAAGCATTTTAATGGCAGTATTAAGAAGATTACTTGGTGATCTCTGAACTGTGTGTTCTGATTGCTGCTTTAAATTGTCTCTCAGCAGTCAAAGTTAAAGCTGTGCAGAAAGCAAAATAAGGCATTAGAATTTAGAGGGTGCAGTTCTCTGGTCTGCATTCATTATTAACAATAATGACAAGCATCACAACACTAACACTGATTGATTCTGGCTGGCAAATACATAAATGCCCTTTTTGGGCTCTTTGGGACACACACTGGTGAGGCTATGTACTTTCAGTAATCAACAACTTTTTATTG
Source organism: Melanotaenia boesemani (assembly GCF_017639745.1). Taxonomy (NCBI): domain Eukaryota; kingdom Metazoa; phylum Chordata; class Actinopteri; order Atheriniformes; family Melanotaeniidae; genus Melanotaenia; species Melanotaenia boesemani. The sequence goes on from NC_055703.1 coordinate 11,389,276, forward strand.
CCCACTCACTGGAGCTGAACCAGAAGCTACTTAAGCTTCTTCCTCCTACTTCCAGAGTGATTTAAATTACATATATCAAATATGACTGTGCTTTATATAATACCTCAGGGAGGGTGTCTATAGTGAGACGACTTACTGACAGATTAATAAAAGACATTACAGGTAACTTGTCAAACCTTACATGCTAGACATAGAGTTACAATAACACTGAAGTTTAAATCTACACCCCTGCTGTAATTATAAAATGAAGTAATATGTTCTTGTACCTGATATGTAATTTACATCCCTAATCAACAGTATTTTAGTCACAGGAAGTAATGCATTTCCTAATAAACACATTACACCTAATTTAACCTTGGAATTGGGTTCAGTTTTCCCTCTGATACGCCCATCTGCCTCCAACAGATCAGATGAAGTGAAAAAAAAGATTAAATAATAATAATAATAATTACTATTATTATTATTGTTATTATTATTTGATTTCAATTATTTACCATTCTTATGGGGAGTTTCTCACACTACATTTCTCAAGTACTTCTATTAACAGATTCAAGGTGTTAAAATTTGAACTCTTGTTGTTGTCAGCAGGCACCTCATTATTTAAAGTCTCTGTTTCACATCACATTACCTTTAATGTGATGTGAAATTTAATGCCATTTAATGTCATCTACCATTGAGGAGATTTCAGCCATTTTGTTAAAAACTGTGTGCTATTGTTTTCCTGATTGATTGATTGATTTCCTGATTTTCCTTTAGCTGAAAAAGAGGAGAAATCCATCAGAGAGACAGTACAAATGTTAAGAGTGGCCAAATCCACAGTTTGATACATTCTGAGAGAAAGAAAGCGCACCGCTGAGGTTGGGAAATGTCTGAACATCCATGGAAGAGAAAAGAGATGGATGTTTGCAAGGTCCTTTCTATTGTGATAAAATATAAACCCTTCACAATATCCACCCCAGAGAAGAACACTTTACAGAAAGTAGGTGTATCAGTATCTAAGTCTACCATAAAGAGTACAGAGGATTTGCCACAAGGTTCAACCGTTAATCAGCCTCAAAAATATAAAGTCCAGATTAGACAGTACCAAAACCCATCTAAAGAAGCCGGCTCAGTTCTGGAACAGCTCAGAAGACTGAAACAGCTCATGATCCAAAGCACACCTGATCTTCTGTAAAGCATGGTGAAGGCAGGCAGGTGGCATGAGCATTCATGGCTTCCAACAGCTTTGGCATGACAGAAGACAGAAGCGGCCGGATGAATTCTGAAGTTATAGGGATTTACTTTCTGCTCAGATTCAGTTGATTAAATGTCACATCAAGTACAGCTGAATAATGACCCAAAACATGCTGTGAAAGCAACCCAAGAGTTTTTAAGACAAAGAAGTGGAATATTCTGCAATGGCCATCAGATCTAAACATGACTGACCATGAATTTCACTTGCTTAAGATAAACTTAAGACAGAAAGACCCACAAACAGGCAGCAACTGAAGACAGCTGCAGTAAAGGTTGAGCTACGGGTCACAAAGCAGGAAACCCAGCACTATGTGATGTACATGGATTCCAGACTCCAGGCAGTCATTACCCGCAAAGGATTCTCAATTATTAAAAATAAAAACATTTTATTTATGGTAATGTCAATTGTTCATTTACTTTCCTGAAATGAGGAGATTTAACATTAAGTGGTTGAAACAAACAAGTTCTACATCCATTTTAGTCATATTGTAGAGTTAATGCCAGGGGAAGCATCCTAGCTGTTAGCTCATGTCTCTCCTGCTGTTTTAATTATCCAGTCCCACTTGGTCATGTTTTGATAAAAATAATGGTTTTATTCCTCAAGTGTCACAAAATATGCTTGTCACAAGAACTTTCCTGCTGGATAACAAATTAAGTAGACAAGATACAGAATGGAAACTGTGGCTTCATGGCTAGTATCATACATAGTCATCCTGTATCCTTAAAGCCGCAGGACACATTTACCAAGGAAGGAAATGATCTCCTCCTTTGCTTCACATGTTAAACTCAACTAACTCAAAGTAAACTTAAATGCCCAACATAACTACTTTTCATTTACTGCCCAAAATATAATGATTAAAAATTAAGACATCTTCTGAAAAAAACATGAAAAAATAATAAGATGAATTTGCTTTACACATGCAGTAACCCAGATGTCTCCTTCAATCTGAATTTCCATGCAAGGGCAATTTTTAACCAATAGCTCTGAACAGATACACACAGAGTGCAGTGTTTCGATCTCATCAAGGGAGAAATATGTTAATGACTGTGATTTTTAATGGTGTAATTGCCATTGTTCTCATATGCAAATGTTGCATTCTCTTTTGATTATTGTCAGTTTATGCATTCCAGCCTCCTGTTTGGACTGCATGGTCCAGCACAGTGCTGTCCTGGTTGCACATATCCTGGCTTTTTTATTACTGCCTTTTTTTGTTTTGTATATGATCTTATTGATAGAGTCCAATCAGAACCTTTCAAAAAATTTTTGTAATTTCCCCAGCTATTTTTGACAGCCAATAAAATTTTTTAAAATTTGTGGAAGCTGTTATTGAACTCAATGTGGTTTTATATGGATCAAAGAGAATCCACCAAAAAAATTTCATACATCGATTTGTTTAATTGCCTTTATGAGAAGAATTGTAACCCCCCACCCCCACTTGGTATTTTACACCAAAAACTTTACACTTACAAATAAAGCACTGCAGCAAAGGAAAATATAATGTGGGTACACATTGCTGGAGACCAGGTTATTTTTCCCATTAGAAACATGATGAGAAGCTGCTATTCAGCCCACCGTTTTAACATGCTGCTTTAGAAAGGTCAGTGCAGACGCTGAAGTAAAAGCCTCCTACAGCTGGACCAAGACTGCTGATGAGAATACAGACGGAGCAACAGGTCCCAGGTGAGGCTGGAATTATTGAGCAGTGAGGCTCAAATGGAGAGCTAAGCTAAATCAGACACAAAGTCTAGTGAAGGCCATGTGGGGAGGTATCGGATTCAGACTAAAGGTGAGGACTGTGACAGGAAAGGTGCCATTTGAAATCCCCAACCAATAAAGAAGGCTGATGTTGGTTCATGAAGTCTCAGGTTGTTATCTACACCTTATCAGTTCCTCAAACGTTCTCTGAAACAAGAAGATTCAGTCTTTCACCCTTAAAAGTTCGGCCTCCACCTCTAAATGTTTTCATACTCTGCTGCATCTTATGAAGGATTTTGCATAGGCTGATTTCTCTCCAAATGTCTTTATAACTTCCAAAATAATATCACTTTGAAAGAATGTTGTCACTAAACGGTGTAAAGGAGAAAACCTCAAGAGTCCTTTTTTTTTTTTTTTTTTGTTAGTTTGTTTTGGTTTTTTCGTTGTTGTGGTTTTTCTTGCTCTGCTTCTTTAAATGAAAACGAGGAGGCCACTGCATATATATATATATATATATATATATATATATATATATATTTGTTCGCATTTAACTAGACTCTTGCCACATCTTGTAACCTTGGAAACCTTAAGATTTCTAAAAGAATTTAACATAAAGCTTGTATGGCTTTGAACAAAGTGTGCACGGCAAAAGCCTAAAAGCCCCATGACAGCCACTGCTTGTTAGGTGTTACCCAGCGTGAAAAGACTCTGGATAGTCTCAGTGTGCTGAATGTGTACAAGAGTTCAGTCTCACACAGTGAAAATTTAAAGAAACCATTTGTTGCAAAACGAGCCTCAAATTAGGTTTCAAACAAACTTTTACACTGTGTAAGTACCTCCAATCAGGAAGGACATCAAAGAATTGTACAATGGTTTAGGTTGCAACAATAATTACACACTGGACATTATTTATATTCTGTGTTGTTTCCATAACAACAAGTCATGTGGCCAGAAGAAAGGAGCTGTTAAAAGAGGCAACACATCTAAAAAACGTTTACTATCTTCTGCTTATCCGTCATCTCAGTCTCTGTCCACAAGTTTCTCATTCTTTAGTGTAATCTGCTCTGTTATTCTCACTCACTCCAGAATAACATGCACATCTGTGCCGAGTGTCTTCAGCTTCGTCTCAGCACAAACAGCCTGTGTTAAGTCCCATTTGCCTTCAGATCAGACTTTGCTCGCTCTTTGTTCTCTTTGCTTCGCTCTCCTCATGCTGCCTGGATAATCAAAACTTGACGGTTCTTTCCTCAGTTTTAGGGACAACCCAAGAGAGAAAAAGTTACTCAGTAACAACAGTGTCAGTAATGAGGACCTTGTTTTTGTTCTTACTGGTTGTCCTACTTTAAAGTAACGCAGTCAAGGGTCACCTCTTTCCAGTATGTCAGTCCCTCTAATGAGCAGAATAGACACCTCCCATCCACTGCTGCTTGCTTTCAAATGATGCACCAACCAATTATTTATCTATTTTAGATTTTTCATTGCCAAGAAATGAAAAAAATCAAACTGGTTTTTGGCCAAGAATATTTCCTAGCAAAAAACTAAGTGCAGAGATTCATAAAGGCAGTCTTTGATAACCTCTGTAAGTTGGTATCAAGTCATACATAAAATTATATTCCTGATCTGGGATCCATTTAAGAACCACTTGATTTTCTTAATTTGTTCCCAACCATATTCTCATTTAATAAAGATAATTAAAAGGCAAATGAGACAGTCCCACTGGGATGTGCAAAGAAATGTGTGTTGACTGTGTAGGTAGCTAAACAACAAACATGCAGCAGCTAACACACTCTCGACACATTTATTCAAATAGGCAGCCCTGCTAATCTGTATTCAGTGTCAACAGCATCTTTCACACCAACGACAAAACTGTTTATGCTTCTATAAACCTATCCCACTCATACAAAGCACACTAGAGGCTAATGACACATTTTTCTGTGAATACAAAAATTCAGAATTAAATTTCTTTCTGCTAAATGACACTTGCTAGTCCCGCCCACCACCAGACAACCAAATAACTAATGGGGAAAACGTAGATTTTACTTGGAGTAAAATATTGTCAAGTTAAAAGTAGAACTACATACCTAAAACTCCATACCTCCATACTCCATGACTCTTTTTGATTTCACAGTAATATATCATTAATTAATTACTACTCCTGGAGCCGTCAGCCAGCAGTGTCCAGGACCGAGAAACCGCACTTCATAATTTCTTTTCTTTCCTGTCACATCACTTTAAAACAGCATTTTCCTTAACAGCACCGCATCACATGCCAGCAACTGGATATCGACACACTGGTCATTTTGAAAGCGCACCATGGCTGATTCAGTAAAGAAACACAGGAGGACATTATCAGAAGAAGCAAGAAAAATAAAGAGAGAAAGTGACGGAGCAAGAGATTAGACAAGAGTCAACATCTAAATGATGTTTATTAGCTAGAGAGAGCTCAAAGACACAGAATGCAAGACAGATGCCAAAGTGGCATTTGCTAGGGGGTGCCCCTGTGAGAAAATCCAGCAACAGAGCTTTAAGCCATTAAATATAAATTTTTGAAGACCTGTGAAGACAAATATATGTGCCATGATGACATAGCATCTGGGCCGGGACTGACTCCCAAAGCGCCACAGCCTAATTTAATTTGTTAAAATTCAAAACTTTTACTTTTAAGGAGATCATTTATGCTCAGAAAGCCATAAAGACATCTGGATTTGTTAGGTTAGTCATCAAATGTCTCTCCAAACATAACATGTGACACTGCTGCATCAGTTAATTAATTTATCAGCAGACTACAGCTGTTTCTGAGGATGACTTGAACTGGACCAATTTTTTAGCTGTCCACCTCAATCTCACCACCAACATCTGTAATGCAGCACAAAAATATAATGAAACCTTCAGCACAGTATCTCTCATATACTCTCATACCAAAAACAGCAATGCTGATGATTCCAGCAAGGTCAAACAAAGGTCAATGTACACACAGGAATACCACTGCATGGATACAGATTGTAAATTATTTAAATACAAAGGAATATATTTATCAGGAGTATTAATTTAAAAACATATCAGATAGGCGAAAGAAAATATGACGTCAACTGAGCTCCATGACCTCTGGCAGCGGATGTTTTATTCCCTGATTGCTACCAAAGAGGACCCTGTGGCTCTCATTCTCCTTGTTTACAAAGGTTGGGGGCAAAAGGTCACAGGCTATCTGATGTATTTTTCATGAGTAAGTTTTAAAAAACTGTGTAACTCTTATTGAGTTTAAGTACGATGTTGGAAAGGAAAGGAAAATAAGCCAGTTGGCCAAAAGTTCAGTTGTGTTCTTTGTGGTGGGTCTTGCCCTCGACAGCTGGTAATTAAATGTTCACTGTCAATGATCCAGCTTTTGATAAGGGGGTAGCTTCACCAGGTTGGTGAAAATGCTTCATGGCCAACAAGTACATACTGCATGAAAACGTTGGTGTCTGGCAGTGGCTTCTGTCCAAAGCAGCCTGGAGGTCTGACTGGCCAAACGTAGCTCCATCTGATACATTCTTCCCCAACTGCCAACAGAATGTACTTGCACTATTCACCACAGTAGAACATAAAATTGGGATTTGTAATCATAGAAAGTATTTCAAACGGGTGTACAGCTGTTGACACCTCAACAAGTCAGTGATGTAGGCCTGTTAACAAATCAGACGATAGCTGAGTTTCGATTCAATAGTGAATCAAATCTGGTAGGATTAGTTTAAAAAGCAACAAAGAACGAAATGTGAGTTAGATAATTTTCCACTGAATAGTTTAAATCACCTAAACTAGATTGTGTAGTGTTACCAACTCACACCAAGTGTCAAGAATTGGTTGTCCTAAGCAGGACAATTTTGAAAGGTAAAACAAACAACTCTGGTTTATGTTCTAAAGAGGAAAATGGGGAGAGCTTTTCTTCAGGAATATCTTTGAGAATAACTTGGATATTTTTTTTAAAATTGGGGAAGACTCAGTGAAGAACATGTTCTGGCTAAAGGCCTGAAACAGATGCTGAGTTGCACCATTTTAAGAGTAAAAAAGACTGTTCACACTGCAGCTCAATTCAGATTGTTTGCCCATTTGTGACTCATCAGATTGTTTAATGACAGTTTGAATGGCACAAATCCGATTTTTTTAAATCCAACCGAGGCCACTTTCATATGTGGTCGGACATGCATCCGATCTGTGTTGAAGTGACTTCAGCCTGAACAGTCGTGTCACATTTCATCCGACTTTTATCATTAAAGTGAGACAAACATCACAAATGGCACCAGAGGGAATGCAAGAAATGGTATGATCGAATGTAAACAATGGATGGAACAATAGTGGGCTTAACTGATACACACACACGCTACAAAGTGTAGCATCCATATTTACCTCCATAAACACAGCGTTTATGGAGCCACTTAAGGGCGACGTACTGTTCATATTTACGTGTGATGAAGGTTGCATTGAAACAACCATGCAAAAAAATAAAAATCAGATTTTGGTAAAAATTTGGATTTGAGCCCAGCACTTGTGGTTACATCACTTTCTTCCTACTGTACTATTTTCCTGGTTTACTGTTAACATATATAATCAGTGTGTGTGGTTCGTTAAGGCTATATGTTATGTATTGTTACACTGTAATGCCACGCAATGTTCAGTTAGAAAGCAAAACTTAATGGGACTGCCCCATGGGAGTGGTCAGGGCTGACCATGTCCTGGGCACAGCCCCATGGGGTGGCAACCTTCTTAAAAATGCTGAGTAAGTGTTATTTATTTATTAAAAGCATTACATTGTTTAATGGAACTGTTTTCTGTTCTGAACTGATGCACATGAAATGATGATGTGTGCAGTAGTCTGTGGTCAGCAATGTTAATGAAAAAGTCACATCTACAGAATGTTCAGTTCTCTGGAAAAGTTAATGTTACACCTGGAAAATATAACAGTTAAGGTTTCAATACACAATTAGAACGGTAGTAATGCTGTAATGTAATCTGGGATTAATACATTAAAATTAGTGGACAAGGATCTAAGAACAGCACCCTGGGAGAGTGAAATCAGTCTGGACCCCCAGGTCCTGACTCATTTGTTGTCTGTATTTGCTGTGCTGGTTCAGTAAAAGCACCACGCTTGTACCTCGTTGTCTTTGGAGTTTTTGACTCTAGATTTTCATTTTCTACTGTCAGGTGTTAAGAAACAATTTTTTTGTAGTATCACAGATTCAGATATAAGTTTTATATTGTTAATTTACAACAGTATTCCTCTAAAAGTTATGGTTTTAAAGAACCATCTTTCAAAAAGGATGGCCCAGCATAACTCATGTTAAAGGAGCCCTCAAAAGACACTGGAGCTTATTTCCTTAGCATTTAGAGGACTCAAACAGCTTTTATCACGGCTGCTACTTCAATGCTTACCGCAAATTTCACTCAGGTGGGGTGGTTCCTTAGTAAATTATTAACCTTTGTATATGTTTATTGACCTCCTCCAAATTTTCCTCATTATGTTATGATGATATGTAGTGCTATGAAATGTTGCAACATGGGTTTTAAAGCAAGACTGCCTAACTTTCTGACCTTAAAACTTAGTTCTTCTAAGTCATTTTGATGGCAAGCTAATATTCAATATGCACATTCCATGGGCCATAATTTCACTGCAATGTCGTGAGGCTGCAGAACCACTTTTTTTTAGCTTTTTTTTTCTCCCGAGGTCAGGGTATCATCTGACAGTTGCATTTAGCGCTAAGGCACAGCATCAAACACCAGAAGCTAAATATCAACACACTGGCTGTTTTGAATGTGTACCATAGAGGTTTAGACAAAGAAACACAAGAGGACATCATCGGAGAAAGTAAGGAAAAGAAATAGAGAAAGGGACAGAGCAAGAGATAAGACAAAAGTCAACATTGGACTGGCATTTACTGGCTGGAGAGAGCTCAGAAAAGATGCGGGATGCAAGACAGATGCTGAATTGGCCTTTGTTAGTGGGTGGCAAAGTGTGAAAATCTGTTCCACAGTGTGACTTTTAGGGCCATGCAATCACATCTCTGAATTTTTACAATTTTAATGATGACCATCAAGATACTCAAAACTAACTGTGATGAAAAAAAATATACTTAGTGTATAGTCTACTTTTGGGATAATTTTCATACCAATTAATGCTTATTAACCAACAGAGGCCCAGTAACAAACATTTCAGTCTCACATTTAACATCACGCTAACATAATGTTACTTCACCAGCAGATAAATAAAATGCAGTAACTCAGTAGTAACCTGCCAAATGCATAAAAGAAACTATTAAATTAATGCACTTCAAGTGTGGGATCGCGGAAGATAAAATCATAATTAAATGCGGTGCACAGCACAGGTTAAGACAGAGTCAGTGGACATGGAGTTATCTGCCCCAAGGCCAAAACGAAAGTTAAACCAGCATAAAAGGTGTTCTCCTCTGGCCTTCTGCTGTGCAGCATCATCCTTCAGATTCAGCTGGCTGGTCTCGCTCTTTTTTCACTTCTTTATAGCTCTCTTCTAAAATGTTCTTTTGTGTTGGTACTCCTGCAGGGCATGTGCAGAATCAGTTCAACATGTGGCCTCACATGTGCTCACTTCAAGTTGATTAATTAAAAATAGCCTAGTCCATTTAAAAAAATTACAGATAATATAAACACTGCTAATGAATGTGCTATTTTGACACATTTAGCCACAACAGTGGAATAATTTTTTGCTTACTGATTTTCACAGTGTCTCCCTTTGTAGTGGTGGTTGGCTAAATTTTGCTTTAGATTTTTGTTATGAACGTACATTTTTTTCAGAATTCAGTACTTTTGTCTTTAGTTTTTATGATTTCTTTGTTTCTTATGCAGCATCATGCTCACTAATTTGTTTGCACTGTATCTTCTGGAGGTTTGTCCCTGGCTCCTCCTTTCTGAAGATCGCCACTTGTGCCAGATGGTTGAATCAGTCAGCCACTTGGCCAAAGTGATAATTTCTTCAGACAAAAAACGCAGAGCAGCATGAGGTGTTGGGCAGGGCACTGAATAACTGGCTAAAATCATCTGCTTTCTTAATGTTTTCTTAATGTTTTACAGGCAACGCTCTTCCTTTCATTATTTTACCAGCTATTATGTGTTAGTTCAAGTTCAAGTCATTTTATTGTCCTTATTTAAAACTAGTATACAGACAGGTCCTCACAATATCACATCAAACAATAAAATCCACACATCACCTTACTTTTCCTCAGCCTATTCATTTAAGTAAAATTCATGATCAAATATGTGTTTTTTATGAGAAATTAGCTCCAACAGCTGAAAACTGTTCTAATTTTAACAACAATATATATTAAAGTTGTATTTTTATTAGGAAACTTTTTCACATATTAATTTCCGTTTATATGCTTTGTAAAACACTTTTACAGGACATAATAATGATGCAAAAAGCTTTAATATGGGACAGTGCTTCCCATTGTTTCACACTGGGTTCTGTCATTTTTGTAGTAGATATTAAGAGGGACAGTTATAGAGTTTTTATATTCAAGCTGTATTCCAGGCTACTTCTTCCATGAATTTTAAGTGTAAGCCTAAAGAGCCTGTCTCTAAAAGCCAACTATCGTAATGAAATCTGACAACAACTGACCTTTCTTTTCCTCTATCCTTTTAAAAAGTGGTTAACTGGACATAAGTGCTGCATTTGTGTTTTGTGACTTCACAGTAAATACAACTGTTGTGAGATTTCCACTAAATGAATATTTTCTTTTTTTGCATTCATTTAACTATTAAAAAAAAAGAATCCTCATAACAATACAATCTTTTTTCTCCACCCTCACTTATGGTTATGGGCTGATAGGCCTGAATGATATAGAAAAAAATCTAATAGCAATTTTTCTGATAAATATTGCAATTGGATTCTGTTCAAGAATCTGTTCAATGGTCACACAGCAATGTTATTTATATATAATATATATAACATGAGATGGAGGATTACCACACGCCATGTAGAAACACACATAGCAAACAACAGTATGTTTACTGTGCTTCTGTATTATCAAAGAGAGAAAGACAGTTTGCTTTTGTCTGAGGCTAAGCTTTCAAAAGAGCAGCATTCATCTGATGTGTGATATATTCACTTAAAAGAGGACATAATATATTGTTAGGACAACAATTAGCCCATGCAAACACTCAGATTATATGCTTCTTATCATCAGACATTACCATGCTTTTTGGTCAATAAATATTTTAGAGTTTCTCATTTAAAATATGTCTACTGCATCTGCCTGCCTGTGTGCACTCTTTCAGGTACAAGAGTAGAGAAAAAGCCATCTTTATTTATGCAAGGTTGTATTACAGAGACAGCAGATCCGGGAGGAAAATCCAGACATTACTCTGCTCAGTGACACTCCACAGCTACTCCTACAGGATCCCGATGCATTCCAAAGCCAGAGGGAATAGATAATCCCTCCAGCATGTTCTGGGTCTGCCCCAGGTCTCATCCCAGCTGGACTTACAAGAAAACTTCCAGAAAGGAGGCAGCCAGAAGAAGATGCTTGACTCAACTCAGCTGACTCTTCTGTAAGCCACAGAATAGCACCTCTACTCCAAGTTATCACCACGATACTTGAGCTCAGGCTGAGCCTAACCAATCTTTCACATGAAGCTAATATCAACTGCTTATATCAACAATTTTATTCTGTCAGTCATTCCTCAACTCTCATGACTACAGGTGACAAGATTTGAGCTTTTAAGTAAAGGTTTAAAGCAAACCAGAGATTTAGAGATTTAAAGCTCCACTCATCATTTGACACTTCTTCTGCACAAAATACCTTCATCACCTGACACTTCATTCAGAAGAGCAGGTTCTGTGAATAAACAGATGTGAAATACACTGGCTGGCCAAAAAAAAAAAGTTTAGTTTTGGATTTACCTAAGCAAAAAGGTATGAGCCTCCTGTTGGATAATGAATGCATTAGTGATTATCTTTTGACTGGCAACAAGTTATTTAACCCTAAGTAATGCAATAAATAGCTTCTCATTTCTTAAACAACCATGTGGAAAAAACACATCTCGTGGTCGTGGAAAAGATGTTAGTCGTTTAAAAAGGGTCAAATCATTGGCATCCATGAAGCCGAGAAAACATCTAAGGAGATGCAGTAGATACTAAATTTGGGTTAATATCTGTCCAAACCATTATTAAAAACTGGAAGGATAATGGGGAACCATCATCTTTCAGGAATGTGGTCATAAAAAAAGTCCTGAATGATAGTGATCATCAATCAATTAGACTTTTGGTGAAATCAGATGGAAGAAAAACAACAGTAGAACTCAGGGCTATGTTAAACAGTGAAAGTAAAACATTTCCACACGCACAATATGATAGGAACACAAGGGACTGGGACTAAACAGCTAAGAAAACCACTGATCAGTGAGGCTAACCCCGTCATCAATACAAGAACTTGGCAAAAAATTGATGCAACGCTAAATGGAAATACATGTTGTGACATTTCAGAATGTTATTGAAACAAGGTCCCAGCTAATGCTGCCGCAATCAAAGCTAAAGACAGCCCAAAAAAAATATAAGGGTGTCTGACAATTATTTTGAGGGGCAACATTTTTGTTCGGCTTGTGAGTGTATCTAAAATCATTAATAGTAAAAAGCAAACTATTGCTGCAACTATAAAAAGAAGAATGCAATCATTGTATGCAAATGTTTCTTAAGTTGCTTTAGACTTATGTTAAGCTGCACACTAAGCTCTTAAATATTTAATATACAATTCAACGAGTACATTCAGCTCAGACACTCATAATAATATGGATTTTTTCTCAGACCAAAAATATAACTGAATTTTGTATTTATTTATTTATTTATTTATTTAAATTAACTAACTCTTTGTTTATAAAGACTTGTTTTCTAAACTGGGAGTGGAAATGGAAAGAAAGGTTTGAGGTATGCCAAAAGATACAAGAAATTACCTAAAAAGTCAGTGGCAACACGTTTTATGGAGTAATAAATATTCCCCAGAGCCCAGACCTCAACATTACTGAAGCAGTGTGGGATCATCTGAACAGAGAACAGAGCAAAAGAACACAAAAGAAGAGCTGTTTTGAGAGTTATTCCTGTAGACTACTAAAATAATTTACAAGAAAGCTTGTTTAACAGGGTTTGTACTTTGTTAAAGGATAAAAGTACTCCTGTCAGACTCTTGAACTGGTTTGGAAATGCATTAGAAACGAATAAACTCTGCTTTGGCATTACTTATGAAATTTTCATGAAGTTTTTTTTACATTTTTCAGTATATAACTACACAAGAGAGATGGCACACGCATGTAGTACTGTATATGTACATGTGTGTTAGTATTAAATTAAAAAGAGAGGAGCAACACAGTCACAAACTGTTCATGATATTATAAATAATGTTTCCTTTTCATACATATTTAAAATGATGGGGGTTGTACTGTGGTATATCCTTTAGTACTAGAGTATAAACTGTAGTACACAGTGACATCAGTTTACAGAAAAGTCTACTTTATTAACAAAGGCCCCGGTGATATAATAATATGGGTGCATGAAATCCAGTCACACACTTTAATGTTCATCCCAGTTAAGTTTGAGCCTTTGGAGCTGCTAGAGCACCCTTTACAAATCATCTCAGAAAGCCTTTCAGGAAGCTGTACATGACAAAATGAAGTTTAACTTTGATATATTTAGCACCAGAAGTTGATGCATTTGACATTGACTCTTTGACTCTACCTTTTAACTTGTCTATCCGTCAGCTTTCTTTATTTTGTTTTTTTTTTCCTGCCTCAGACACATTTTAGGAGTAAGAAATGATTGCAGGGCAAACATTTCAGAAATGTAATGTTGTTCCATTAGTATCACAGAAAAAAAAATCTGGTTCTGCAGTGCATCTGATGAGAAAGAGAGAGGAATCTATATTAGGAAACATGAGCTTGTGTGTGTGCTAAAAATTAATGAGCACAGATCCAAACTGGCTAACGGACAAGCCACCAGAAGGGTTAAATAGCACTTTGATTCTTTTTAATCTGTAGCTTCCCTCAGCAGCATGCTTGACTAAATTGATTATTAGGGATACTTGAACTGTTACATTTCTATGTTGCAGATATTCCTTCTGGTTTTGAGAAGCTGCGGCCTGTTGGAACTCTTGCTGACATCTGGCATTTCCTGGCAAAAACCTGCCAGGAAATTTTTTTTCTGACTTCTAATTGTCAGAGAAAAATATATATAAGCTAGAAACTTCTCACCATCTGTGCTAGTTTACAGTGGAGCAGAGAAGAGATGCACGTCATGCAAACGTTTATCCTTTTTGCAGATGGAAGTCATCTTAGTGGTGTGGAAGGATTTGTACAAGTAAATTTCCACATTGTGAACTTTGAAGTTTCCTCTTCAATACAGCATGGCATTCATTTTGTAAACTATATGTATGCTGCATGACTTAGATCATAAATACTTGAATTACAAGTTCTGAGCAGAATCTGAGACTCATTTCATATTTAAAAAGTGACAAATCAAAACTGACCCTTTGGCTAAATCTGGCAAAGTTTTTCTTTGTTTTTTTAATATGCCCTGTCCCTGTCAAATAAACAAGTAAAGTTAATCCCTAATATTTAGATATACCAAATGTTTGTGTAACCAATGTGGTGTATCAACTTCTCCCAAATACTCTGCACCTCACCACCCAAAATTATTATTTTCCCCCTTCAGTGTGGCTGGCTGTGCCATGGGCTGAATGGCTGATGGATCCAGGCTTCACTTTTGATGACAGTAAGGCAGCTAGAGGCAGTTGAAGCTGGCAGAGAATTAAGACAAGAGAGCTCCTGCACAAAGATCCACTTTTCTCAAGGGGCTCCAGAAATGTTTGCCTCACAAATTAAGAATTCATTTAAAAGTCCTGATGAAAAAAAAAAAAAAGACTCTGAACCAATTACCTCTGCTGTCTGGGATACAGTCTCCAGAGGCTGGTGGGAGAAGCAGGAGGCCATAGGCTCTATTATTTCTATTTTTAGATACTTCGAGGTTCCCAGACAGATATTTTTGAAGAGCATTAGATATAGATAGCAGTGTTTTTTTTTTTGGTTTTTTTTGTGCTCTGTTTCGCCTCTATATCTTCCATTTCCACCAAACTGCATCACTTTTAAATGACATTTAAAACATTTAAATAGTGTTCAGAAGGATTTACCTTGGACTAAGCGGCAAACCAGTGACATTTAAGGGTTTAATGTTATTATTACCCATAACCCCTTTCTTTTCATTGGCTTATCCTGACAAAAACATGCAAAGCTTTTTTAATTTGCTATTCTTTTTATCACTGCATTTAAAAGTTAATGCTTTCTGCTGCAAGTCCCATAAGAGTGCCTCCATCTTTAAATTCTATCCCCATTTACAGAGTCAGTATTTTCCTCCCAAGTGATGTAAACAATAGTTTAAATTGCATAAAATATTTTCTCAGTACTGTCTTCCCAGTATGCATCCAGTGCTGTCAGCAGCAGCCACCACATTGGGAATAAAAGATGAAAATGATTCATGTGGTGTTATGTTGTGCTCCTTAGTAAATCAGCCAGAGCAAGTAAACAAATTTATGTAGCTTACACAACATAGATTGTGACAAGTGAGGGAAAAATATGAGTGAAAGGTTTTATTTTATCCTTGTTGTCCTTCAGGAGCATGAAAGGGGCTGATTTATGGGTCTGCTGTGGGTCTCAGTGAGGCCATGTGTGAGTGTTGATATACTGTGTGTGTGTTGTCAGTCTCTGTGGTTGACAGCAGGGCTGGCACTGCTCTGTTCTGGTCATCCAAGCCAAACACGCAGGCTCAACTGTGATTGATAGAGGTCAAAGTTCTGAACAAATCAAATATGAAGGGACAAAACACAAACAAAAAACACACACCAAAACTCCTGTATTATGTGAGCTGTACATCATCATCCACATTACCCTGCACTTCTCAATACCTGCAGAGCGCTGGAGTATTAAAATTTGTGGTTAATGGCCTGCCATCACTACTCAAACCCACATGTGGAGGAAGCGAAATACCAAAGCTCACACGGTCTCTCGCTTTTCCTCACATTTGTATTGACATGTTGAAATTCACTGCCCCCCATTCACTCTGCCTCGAATCACACTGAGCAATCTGTTCCAGCAGACAAAAGGTCCGCAATATGATTTATTTTGGAAAAGCAGTGCGCACGTGTTATAACACCCTCTCTGGCCCAAGAATCTGTGCAAGGCATGAAGCAGAATACATCCATGCCAAATTATGCACTGTATCATCTCAACTGAAAAAGGCTTGACTATAACCATAATAGGTTTTCAATTAAAGTCTTGCTGAAATCTTTCTGTAGTTGCAAATAAGAACTTGTCCTAAAGAAGAAGACAGAATACCAGTCAGAGTTTAAATGTTAAATATGTGCATAAAATATTTTAAAGAAATATATTGTAAATAAATTATGTTTCCTGTACTTGTAAACATATTTTAGTTTTCTCCAAATCAATACTAATTCAAAATCTCCACTAAAACCCAACTATGGCACTTTGTTTGGCATCTACTACTGTAAGTCTGAAAATGTGTTTTTGAGTGAATATATTATTTTTCTATTTTGTTCTCAGTTGGAAGTCGGGTGTTTCTATATCCTCTTTGTCAATGATTGAATAGCCTTTTGCTGTTACAAAAAAAAAAAAAAAAGCTATGGTTAAAAGAAGCTCGCATAAGCAACAAGTCCTAACAATAAGGCAAAATAATTACATATTTTCTTTGTGTGCCCATCTTACCCACAAACTCAACGGCTGGCAACAGCACTTGGATTTTTAGCTGTGTCACTATGAGCAGGAAAGCTGCAGGGAGCAGAGAGGAGACAGGCGCACCCACTGTGGCTGCAGAGCATTGCACACACTCACACTGCCTTTCTGTGGTGCATGAAACTAAGTACAGCTAGAGAAAATTCTACTCCTGTTGAAAATCTGTCATTCTAAAAGTACAAGTAAAACATGGAAAAGCTATTTTAAAAGATAAGGTATCAGAACCTCTCTCAAGGAATCTGTACACCATGCAGCAGTAATTAGGACAGCTCACCGGTCAGCCACATGGTTTACACAGACAGTAGGTACTGATCATGTTCCCTTCTACTCATATTTATTCATAAGAATCACTGTTACTACAACTGCATGGAAATAATCAAGCGTCACTTTGAAAGGGATTGGGGGAAGGAATTATCCCCTTTTCTTTCATTAAAAATGGTCCAGTGTTACCAGTAAAAACAGAAATACAGGGAAACATTAAAACCACAGTTAAAACCACACAGAAAAAAAATCATGTCTTGGTTTTAATAATATGTTAAAAATAACAATGTATAAAAAATTTGTTAGGATTTACCTCATTTATCTAAAGACTGTTTTCAAATAAAAAAAAATGCAGGTTTTCCTCTCATGCTAAACATTAGTTGTGTGAATATCATCTCTGAACAATATAAACATTACCTTTTCTTAGTGTGAGATACACAGCTTTATAGCATGCATACTAAGATGCAAAGGAAAAGATTAATGTATTTTTTTTTTTTTTTTTAAACTATAAAATGAATAGTTTATCTTAAATTCAAATAGTCAAACTTATGCTCCTAAAGTGCCTGTGCACACAGCAAAATTAGCAGGCATTCCTTCTTCAAAAACATACTGCTGCATAGTGAAATAGAGAAAAGACTGCACATTGGCTCACAGTACCTGGGTTTAGTAATGAAACATCGTATGACAAAATCACTTCTTGAAAACACTGTCTTGTTATGGGTAGTGATGCGATGCATGAAGTTGAGTAAGAAGGCCAGTAAAGCAGGGCAAATTTATTTATATAGCATATTTCATACATAAGGCAACCAAACGGATTGTACATGATCAAAAGAAACACACACAGTGAGTTACATATGTTACAGATGTCAACAGGAAATACATCATAAATGTCATCATCATCATCATCATAATCATTATCATCATCATCACCATCAGTGACTGTGCATAGACCATGATAATACCCACATTCAAGGCTTTTATCAGAAGTCGCATGATCAATAACAGATGAAGCTTCACTGCCAATATCATCACTGTTAGTTCATCTGGATATTCACAAACGTGTTTACCTCACTGATTTTTCCCCAGAGTTTCTTCTTCTTTTTTATTTATGTTTTTTAACCTATCTCTCATTTATAAACTGCTTAACATTTTAATATTGTCATTGGTTCAACTGAAACTGGTGAAAATTATTTGTATAAAGTTAAAAAAATACCTTCATATAAATGCATTACTTTATAAGTCCCTTTGGTACACTTATATTTTACATATGGTGTTGAAATATGGGTAAATAGTTACCATAGAACAATTAATCCATTAGTTATTTTACAGAAACGAGCAGTCCAGATTATTCTTTAGGTTAGAGTGGGTTTCTAGAACCCACTCGTAATCTGTTTATTCAATGAAAACTGGTAAAAATCAATGATCTTTTAAAGTATTGTATGTCAATTATTCTATTCAAAGCATTACTACCCAGTAATATACAAACATTTTCACAATTCGGAAGAATTTACATAATTTTTAAGGATATGGCGATTTCACATTACCTAAATTTTAAACAACTCGGAAGCATTTTTGTGTGTCTGTATGTGGAGTGAAATTTTGGAACAGTCTGGATATCTAACACAATCAATGCCCAAATATCTCCAGATTTAACTGTTGTATAAATGTATGGGCTTGTCACTGTAAAGGATGGAGATGATCTTTACCATTAGCTGTTGTTGTTCTTACATTTGTTGGTGTGTAGATACCATTTAACCTGTGGTTATACTGGTCCAAATATACCTTGTCTCTATTTTTCACATACTGGCAAATACGTTTATTGTGATCTAGTGCAGTCCTTCTAGTTTATTTTCCAGGTTTAAGGCTTGGGAAACAGTACTTGAAACTTCAAATGTTAAGTTATTGATGAGGTAATAAGTATTCCTTAACCCCTTCCTTTCTGAGCATTAAGGATATATATATATATATATACATATATATATATATATATATATATATATTAATATTATGCTTGCATTTTTTCTGTTTGGGTGAAACTTTATTGTCAAATGCTGTCGTGTGTTGGTTATTTGTGTTAGAAGTGTTCAAATTAAAATTAAATTAAATTAAATGAAGAAGAAAAAGTAATTCTTTAGATTTGTCCAATACATCATTACAGGATTGTTTTTTGAAAAACAAAGGTGCTTAGTCTGCAACAGTTAGGAGAAATTATCTAGTGCAGCTTTGCTTGTTTTGTTTTTTTACAAGGGAAAGGTGCTGGCCTGGCTGAAGTGCACACAGGTGCAGATTTACAGGCGGCACAGATGGTTTCAGATTATTTTGGTGTAAATTGTACAGGTTGATTTCACACCTTGTTTAGAAAAACAGCAACTATAAGCTAAAAAGTTGGTAAATTGTGTTACCAGTTGGTGAATGGTAACACAACTATGGGAATATTAGAAACACCAGTTTTTCTGATATGCAAAGGAGCATGTTAGAATATGGGTTTGAGGAAACCAATTCCTCCGTAAAAATCACACAGGATGAACATGATTAAACACACAAAGGTGCACAAATTCTGTAGCAGTGATAATTAATGTTTTGTTCAATGTTGCAAAAATATTAAGTCTAATTTGAGATCTATTACTGCACCGTTCAAATATAAAGCTCTTTATTAAGTAAGGAAGTGAAAGATCAGAGATTTGTGTGTGTGTGTGTGTGTGTGTGTGTGTGTGTGTGTGTGTGTGTGGGTGTGTGTGTGTGGGTGTGTGTGTGTGTGTGTATTAAGAGAAGGATGAGAAAGACTGGAGGTCATAATTAGCAGTTCTTGTAATTAGACTAAAGGTCAGTGATAAAGAGACAGAGCAATTTCTCACTGGAAATAAATCCGAACACAGACCACAGGGTGAGAGTGCACACACACACACACATAAACGCACACATGCATACACACTGAAACACAACTGTCTTACATGTACACAAAAAAAGAGTGACGTTTTCATTCTTGAGCTAAGGTGAACTTGCTCGTGACATTTTGCACTCGACTCTTAAACCACCATCTTCCTCTCCTCAGCCACTGCATCTCATTAATGATGATAGCCAATTAACACTAGCAAGAATTTCTAACCTTTTCCAGCTCCCCCCCTCCCCATACCGCTAATGACCCCAGTGTGCTTGGCTACTTATCTTTATCCTTGCTATCTGGAGACACAAGTAAGTCCATTTCTATGCCTGGAGTCAAAGTTAATGCTGCTGCACTCTTGAGGAAGAAGATGAATATAATCGCACTTGTGTTTATTGTCATACAGGGCACCACCAGCTACAATGGTGCTTTCATTAAGATTATACTCAGAGATAAATAATTCCCCCACAAAGACTCAATGACAGGTTTTATGGTTATTTCTTAAAGATTTGAATTTTTTATGCAGATGATGCTCACCTCTAAGTACTTTCTCTGGCATAATTTCTCCAAGATAGTTTAAAAACAGGACAGGACGGTATCAAGACATAAATGAGATTAAATGAGATTTAAAACATTGCAAAGACTTGTCATTCTGAGATTCTTCTCCGAGGTTTTTAGAAACCGCTGTTTTAGATACATGTTTTCAAGGACCAATGTTGCTGATTAACACTATACTTGATGCATCACAGTAAGAATACAGTATGGAAATAATAAAAGCTCAACAGGGCCTCTATATACTTTGGAACTACTTTTTTACTCTCCTATATAAGCACAGAGAAAAGCAAGAGACACACATACTGTATACTAGGAAAAGTAAGAGATATAAGACTGGACCTTGCAGCACCTATCCATTGCTTCCTCAATTAACATTTGATTATCCTAGATGGTGGTCTGTATCGGCATTTCATTAGTAGCAGAGTCACTACAGCACCATGGCAGATATGTTAATGGCCTGACTAGACTGGAGCCTCACAGTCACACACCATAAATTGGAAAGCAGAGGTTGGAGCTACTGTAGCTGGGGACTCTAATGAAGATGTCTTCCTCTTCTTTTATAGCAGTGCCCTGTAGTGAATGGCTTGCTTCCATGTTGGGCAATACATTTACGTTACTGCCTGGCCTATGTGTGTCTGAGAGGAAAACTAATGGCTGCTTTTTGGCCACCAGTTCTGCCATATTGTCATGTTTTAAGGTGATTTGGTGCAGATATTAGCAAGCAACTGCCTCTGCACACATCTTTTCTGCAGATGCAGTGTGGTACGGAGCAGCAACAGCTACACTTGCATCACAGCATTAAGCTGTTTTTAAACAAAATTTTAAGAAAATGTTCAAAAGAGAAAGCAAATAAATGCTGTTTTTGATTCATCGCCCATATCCGAACACTGAAAGAGTTGCTTGATTGAGATAAACAGATGGCAGTTTGAAGCCTTTAATTTCCAGCAGCGATAAAATGTGCAAAAAAAGATTACACAATGATGATAATCACAAAACATGATAAGGATTATAGTACGGAAGCTGAGAACAGCCGTTATCGGATATTATTCTTTTTAATTGTTATCTCGAGATAACGAGAACCGTTTTTCTCATAAGTGATCCATTTATCTCATTATCTCAAAAAACGAAGTTTGTTTTTTCACGATAACGAGATGATTAAGGTGGGCTCAAAAGTAAGTGTGTGACACCTGCTTTCAGTGATTAAACAGACCCCATGACAGCTACAGGGAGGGGCTACAGTCATGGTGTATATGTGTAATTTTGTGAATGAGTGATTGGTAAAACTTAACAATCGGCCACATTGCAATTTTAGCCTTTGTTAGACTAGATAGAAGTAAAATCGGATGTATTGATCAGTGATGGATGTTCCTCGATCTGACTTAAGCTTACATCTGTTGCTGTACTGAGGCATCTCTGTACTGGGATGTACCGCTCTTGGCTTTCATATCACATCAGTCACATAAGGGACTACATTATTTTCCTTGCAGCTATTATTTTTTTGGTGTGTGTGTGTGTGTGTGTGCAGTACATTGCAATATAGAATATAATGATTTACTGTCATGATTATTCAGTTGAAATGGCACTTTGAACCTTATAGTTTAAACAATGACAATAATAATAAAATAATAATAATAATAATAATAATAATAATAATAATAATAATAATAATAATAATAATTTACAGTGCCATTAGATGCACTTTTTTGTTGTTTTTTTTTTTTTTTTTTACATTTTGCTTTGACTTGAAAGACTTGAAAATAAATAAATAGTTTATTTTTACTATTCACCAAAACAATACTGTGGCAGCTCACCTCCACTGTGCTTTCCTCGTGGTTCACAACAATATGTCAAAAGATCACTTCATTCACTGCTCATGCAGTCCAATTTGGACACTTTTAAATAATTTTTTTGTCATTTCATGAATATAATGTAGGGAACTGCATTTAGGACTACAGAGACATAAACGTTAGGTTTTATTTTTCTTTTATCAAACCACGACAGTTACATTAATGGGGACAAGCTGCTAATGGTTGCAGGTATGGTCTCTGAACATTTCATTTCTCCCATGACTGCCTGTTAGGTCAGTTAACTTATATCATGAACAGCAGCATTTAATATAACATTGTTGTTTTAATTTTATGATGAAGTCCACGTGTTTCCTCCTTTCAGCGGCTTTATTACTGACAGTTGTGAAAAACCCTGTAAGTGATGCGAAATTGTGCTGGTTTGAACGACTGAGTACAATCATTTTTTACAATTGCTGCTGTAATTCTGTTGTACTGTAAGATTGCTTCAGAAACCCAAAACTGCATAAATTTAATGTTGCTCCATTGTTTGCTTGTGGTGAACGAGCCATTTTTGGTCGTGGCCAATCAATGTGCAAGGTTTTTGCTTCTTCCTCATGCTGTTTTTATTCTGCTGATTTCAGTGGTCATTTCAGGGATTATTGCCCCTAGCGAGGGATTGTTGTAAATGTGGGATGTTGTGGAGTGTGAAACTAAAGTCCATCACTATTATTCTGGTGTGAATGTGTCCTAAGTCTTTTTCTATTCTCCTTTTCTCAGTTACATCGTCTAAACGCAAATCAAAATGACAACAGAGATAAACCTTTTGAGAGTGAATCAAACCAGTAGCTGTGGTCTGCAGAGCTGCAGCATTGCAGTAATAATTCCTAATGGGACCACAAGAAACTTCTCCGCATTACACAATGGTAATGTGATTTGAACCAGTTCTATTATAAAAAAACATTGATTAGAAATGTTAAAAAAAATAACCTAGATTGAGGTTATATGGAGAAAAGAAAGATTCTATGTGTAGACATTATGTTTGTATTGCTGTCAGATTGGAAAGTACTCTGTCTTCTACTTCATCTGAAACTCACCAAGTGTGAAAAGGCTCCTAATTGCCAAGTACAAAAAACAATATCAGACTGTAGATTATCTGGCTTGTACAATCAATGATAACGATGTTTCCCCAATGCCATCAGGAGCCCTGTCTGTAGAAAATAAGTAGCAGCTTTGAATAATAAGGTGCAAACAGATTGATGCCAAAATGAAGATATCTGTAATAAATGCAGTGCAGGTTAAAAAAAAATGGCTACCAGGAGAGAAACAAAAGGGGGTGGGGATGTGGACAGTTACTCTCAGCCTCTGCAGGGAGGGATATTACCCAGCAATGAATCAATCTGGATACACAGCACAGTTGTAATCAATACAAACTTTGATACTGCCCATACTAAATATTACAATTACATATTTTGCCACCTCATTTCTTCAGGTAAAAGTGCCTCGTTGTATTTCTTTTCACCCCTTTTCCATTCTACACCACATGTGCACTTCAGGGGGCACTTGCAAATTTTAAAGTTGCATTTTTCAGTCCATTTACTGGCTGCCATGAAAACTGTTTGAGGTCTATAAAGTCTAAGGTTTCATCAGTCCTTTCTGCAACAATGGTGTATACTTAAATTCCCTCTGAGACTAATATGAAAATGTCTGAGCAGTCCTGTGCTCTATTTGAGTCAGCATTTGTTTGGCTTTCTGTTTTGACCTGCTGCAGCTAAGATTTAAAGATTATGGGGTCATTTGAAATAGTTTGATTTCATCACTTATGGAGGTTGACTAAGTGGCAATTATCTAACAACAGCTCCCTCATGTGGTGAAAAGCTGCTAAACCGCTAGTCTTTCTGTGACGTATGCACAGTATATGATTTTGATATGATAGTTGAATAATGCATTATGTATGTATGCATTTCCCAGTGCATATTAAACAGAATGTTTTTTCCCCCCATGACCACAGAACACTCTCTGTCTTTGAAGTTGGATCACTTTTACAAAACGTCAACATTTGTCCAGACCACTAAAAATTATTCAAACCAAAATGTCACATTTGCATTCTAGTGGCGAGCCTATTCCCCTGCAGCTCTCTGCTTAGATACATCCTTTCTACCTTCAGGCTAGAGGTTTCAGGGAACAGGACTTTTCACCACAGCAAAGACGAGGCCGTGAACTACACTAAAACCGCTAAGCATTCATCTACATCAGAGGTAAACCAAACCTGATAGAACTATAAATAAGGGACACCTGTACAAATTTTATTTTCCAACTCTATAGATTCAATCCTGTCCTACACCTATGAACTCTATCAGGCATTCCACTCTCAGCTGCATGCCAAGATATCTCAGCAAAATGCAGGCATAATGAGTGCGTATTATAATGCCAACATGCTAGGACAGGTCTGCTCTTTCAGCTCCTGGTAAAAAACTGTCAAAGAAAGTCCTTTAGGGAGGTCCAGGATCCAAGACCTTCCTCTTTTTTTCCTGTTACCTCCTGCTCTCCTGGCATGACCTGGATAAGGTCTGATCGCACTGCCCCTGCCCCTGGGAAAGGGGAAGCCATTAAGAGTCCCGTGAGAAGGACACACTCAAATAGGAAACCATGCAGAATAAACACAGCGTGAGCTCACCGTCGCGTTCCCATGACCCAAAATGACTGGATGTGAGCTTGCGTGTGTATGTGTGTGCGTATATGGGCATGTGTTTAGTGTCAGCCAGATAACAAAGGGTGTTGTATGTTGACCCAGCCGACTCCCTTCTTGAGTTTAGACTACAGGTGGTACCACCCTTAGATGTCGTTGCAGAACATTTGGAAAAATTATTTCTAAAGCTTATTGGCAATTTTTGCTGGAACATGAAAACTTGTGTCAATGCAACATTTGGAGTGTGAAAAACCACAGCCTTTTACAATCAATCTGGTTTAAATAAATGCTTGATTTAGATTCATTTTTGAACACGAATAACTCAGGAACTGAGCCATGACAGCTTAATATTATTTGACATGAATTCATACAACACCAAATAATTTTTAAAAGGCTTCTCCCAAGTAATGTGTTATCTATCTAGTGTTTGATTTGGTTAAGAAGTTTGGTCATTTTTACTGTTCTCCTCTGTTTGCCAGACATACTTTTAATTTAAAATTTCTTTACTGTTGTCCCCTTTTCCTTTGTTAGATGTTGCTGCATTTCTTTGGTTTAGATGTAGCCTATAAGACATGTTTAATGGCAAAAAAAATTCAAATGAAAGGCAGGACATAGTAAGGGGGGGCTTCAAATATATTCAGAGGAGGTGCAGTTAATGGTAGGGATGATACATTTTATTAGTTATAACATTAGCTCTCCAGGACAGATCATGTCTGTTTTGTCTATAATTCCATTTAGAATCAACACAGTGAGTTTTGTAGATTCCAGATGCCACATTTAGAAAGCTTGTTTTTGTCAAATCTGTCCTCCTCTCAGATGTGAAATAAATCTACCTTTGAACCAGCCGCTGCCCACTGAGAGGCAGTATTGTTCCATTATTGAGCCCTCCAAAAATGAAGCCCTTACCATACTGTCTGCTTGGAGCCAAGTCAGTCCCAAACACTTTTAGTATTTTTTTAATGTGCTGCAGTCAAAGCTATATTTAATCCAGCCCAAATACATCTAAATGAAATGCATCATACATGCTTACGCTGACACTATGTTGTTCATATAACATAAAATGAACATTTCTTTTAAAAAAAAAAATGCACTTTGACCAAATCTTACATACATGCTTTGACTCATGGCCTTGGAAAAATACCAGGTTGCTTTTCATTATTTCACAAAGATTTACTATGTGAACAGTTTCAGCTTTCAGAGCACCGTTTCTCACTTGGGGATGAGCCAGAGAGCTTTTAAGATTGCCAACATCCTTTTACCCCACTCCCTTTGCACTTTAATGGGTAGTGTGAGTCAGTTTTGGACTAAAACTTAGCTGGGTGACCTGTATATGTGTAACGATGGGCTCTGACAAAAGTAGAGGAGGTAACTGAGAGCTCAGGGCTTTCCAAAGGAGTCTTTGATTATAACACAATGAAGCAGGAGGGTAAGAGTAAGACAGAGGAAGGTGGGTTTTTTTAAATATGATTATTGCATGTAACAAAAATACTAATTTTTTTGTGATTTTGTCCTGTCAGAATTAGCTTTAATGTATGAGTGTATCAACAAGGTTATCTTCACAGGCCTGATGTGCATTTGTGTGTGTGTTCATGTACCCTTCTGCTTCCCTACTTGTGTCTAATACCTTCTTTTCATGTGAGAGTGCACATGCATGTAGTGTGCATTTATATCAAGGGGGATGGGGTCCCTCCCTGAAAGCATGGTGCAGATTAAAAAGGGACGGTAGGGGGGTATGCACAGGAGTAATGACAAGAAAGAGGGAGCCGAGGGTTCCCAAGGCAACCTGCTGCTCCCTGGCCCTTGCGAGCTGGCGTGGGGGGCCCTGTCTCATCGTGTGTTGTGCCTAAGCACCTGCATACTGTTTGCACAGGCAACAGTGATTATTTTGATGATCTTTTGGCTTGCTATAAGCCCACATTGCAGGCTATTTTCACTCATCTAACATCCCCTTCTGGATGTCATCCATTTATTCAGCTGGAAATGTGCTGAAGAAATGCCACATATGTAGAGACACAAAGACTCAGCCCAGGAGTGGAGAAATAATCAGAGTAGACCTTGAATCCACATGGAGAATGACAGTTGCAACTTGCTCAGCATAGCCCTGAGCAATGGCCAAGTTTCTGCCTAATTTCTACGCCTTCATCAAAGTAGGGGTCCTCAGAGGGAAGCCGCTCAGTCGATTAGTTTATGTAGGAGCATTTCAAAGGACTGACACCAGTAATGGAGCAAAGTATGGAACAAATTACTGAACATCAGTGCAATATCCTGCACTGTACAGCACAATTACATATACACTTAAAGAGGACACAGTACTAGGGATTACAAAAAGTCATAAATGTTCCTCAGCTGACTATATGGGATGATACTTCATTGCAAGTTTTCTAAATCAATTTGCAGTAATTGAAATTTCATGGTCTCTTTTGGGATTATAGGGGTTAATTTATGGTTATGGCAGGATCTAAATGCATGCTACATTTTGCTGACATTAGATTCAATAGTTGATAGAGAGGATTTTGTATTTCAAAGCTTCCTTTAATTTACTAAAAATATGGACATCCCCATGAAGCTTCCTTAGCTGACCTATAACTTAATACAATTCTTTGTACTCCAAGTGCCCTCAAATCTTATGTTTGCAAATTCAAAATGATCAAATTAAATTTATCTAAAAGACCAAGTGTGACCAAATGTGGGATTTGGATCCTGGTAAGTAGGCATGTAAAGTATGCAAAGAAGCAAAGCAAACGCATGGTTTCAGCTAAAAATATTACTTAATTTTGGAGCTCTTGAGCTGCCAAACACTTGTGTTTTTCAATCATCTGAAGACTTTGTCTATCAACTGATGCAGGGCAGGTACTGTAGTTCGTTTACCCGGTCAATGATACAGGTGAGACCCATAAGACAATCGAAACTGTGTCGGGCATTAAAAGCATCACAGTAAGTTGAAACGATACAACACTCCAGACAGCTGGATGGTAATTGTTCTTGCTTTTATGAAAAATTAATTAATTGTTGCTTCAACTTATATCCTTAAGTCGCAGTGGCATTTTTGAAAGAATAACAAGCTACCATGTAAACACACACATACACACACTTTACCCCTTCTGAAGACCTCTGCATTTCCTGTTAGTCCCAATAATGCAGGAACAAGCAGTTCTACTTCCTGGCTCTCAGGCTGGTGAGGAAGTAACCGCAGTCTGGTCACACGGTGCTCACTGCCTCCCCCATACCTCAACCCCACCCTCCCACCCGCCCTCCCTCCATTCTTCACACTTCTCTTTCATTAAGCTTCTCTCATTCTCCAGCAGTCTTATGTCATTTTACCTTTTTCCTTACTGCCCTCACTTTTGTCTGCTGTTGCCTCTCGCAAGGGAGAGGCGGAAAGGAAAGAGAGCCACCTTTTGAAAAAGACGTATCACAAACACACACAAACAAGCCATGTTTTCCCACTGGTGGCAGGATGTTCCCTACATTGAAGGATATTTTCACATGTCACTGACATGGTCTGAGGAGCGAAAAACACTAGTTCTATATTTACTGCCTGTGTTTATCTCCTCTTGTGGAAGTAGGATATGGAAGTTGTTTTTAAAAAGGCAGCTCTTGTGTGATTCTAAGAGGGTCATTGATGGAGAAGAGGGAAGAGAGAGGACAGAGAAATTTAGTCAATTCAGAGTGTGCTGTTGTAGTTGGGTGCAGGGAAAGTGATCTTCTCTGCATTCTCGTCTGAAAAATGGCCACTCAACACCCCAAAACTCTTATAAATCATTCACTCAGGCCTCCAGAGCACCATATGGGAAGTTGCTGATGCAGTTCCAGGACAAGTGCCGACAAAGTAGTGCACTACTCAGTTATGTGTCCCCGTAGACGTGTCATAGCATCATTGTCTGGCTGCGAGCTCTGTGCTCTTTGCTCCTGCTCCCCGTGGCAGGTCCCATTAGTGGTCTCTCGTAGGCCACAACTCATTCCCGGCATAAGACCAAATACTGCATTATTAACCAGCCTTGCTTGTTTACTTTGTGTGAGATCAGCCTTCAAAGCAACCAGTATGATATGGCCCCACACATGTACCCTGTCATTAATTTGTTCTTTCTGCATAAACACACACACACATTATTTACACTAAGCTATAATGCCCACCAGGTCTGAAGCCCTATGGGAAAAAAAATTGTGCTCTGGTTACGGGCAACAATGGTGGCATTTAATATGGGTCACGGTTACTAGGCAACCACAAGCAGAGTGGACTGGTGTTGGATTACTGATTGTTTCATAATTAATTATGGATTATGAATAATTGATTGAGAAGTGTGGGGTAATTTACAGTCATGTGTAAATGTGAGCTACTCCGCCGTTTTACTCATGAAGTGTGTGAGTGCATCCTCAGGCAAACCATATGAATTTATGCATCTATTATCTCTGTTGCAGTGAGTAGGGGGTGATCGAGGACATTTCAAAAATCTCTTTGACTAATAATAACATTTATCTCTATGCAGAAATTAGCCAAAAATGTTTAGTTTTCCCTAACTACATAAAAAATTGAACTTATACCATCAGCTGATCTTTGTTATTTATTGTGCAGTGAAACAAAAAGGTCAAGGAAGATATTCACCTTATTTGCTACAGTTTCTGTCTTTATTTTAAGTCTGTGTATATTACAGGCCCCCAAATATGAAATTAGGGGAAAAAAGCAGTTTTTTTTGGATGATGGCATACAGGCATCAATGACTGGCTGGTGAGAGAGGTTTAGAGAAGTGTGTTAACAGAGAGTTAGAAAGAGAGGCAAAAGGAGAGAAGAGGATGTAGGTGAGAGGTAGATAAGCGGCGCGTAGGAGTTTGAGTGGGCTGAAGAGAGGAGAGGAGTGAAGAGGAGTGGAGAGGGAAGGATGGAGATGGAAGCAGATCTGGACAAAGGACGGCCAGGAGAGAAAACTGTCCTCTGTTCATCAATATAAGTTGAATTTAAAGGCAGTGCACACTTAAAAATACACACAAACATATGAGTTATCATCTGTTAGCATAACTAACTAAGTTATTTAAAGCAGACTCTATATTTTAGTCATTTCTGTAATAATATAAGTAATTAATATTGCATGACTTAAAGATTGTGAGATGTTGTTCTGCAGGTGTCCAGCAGGGGTCAATGACCATCACAAAGTCTTTAAATGCACTGATCAGTTATTGTGTTTGTAGAAGATGAAGGATATTAGCCTTCCCTTTCATTTGGATGGATGGATGGATGGATGGATGGATGGATGGATGGATGGATGGATGGATGGATGGATGGATAGATAGATAGATAGATAGATAGATAGATAGATAGATAGATAGATAGATAGATAGATAGATAGATAGATAGATAGATAGATAGATAGATAGATAGATAGATAGATAGATAGATGTAAAGTAAAAATGCAAATGCACATCACTGACAGGAGAGATTACACAGAAGAAGCTGCACTAATGTGCAGTTTTTCAAGTCAACTACCCTCAAGCACTACAACCTGTTACTATGGAAACACAGAGATATGTCAAAAATATGTTTAGACATCAGCATTATGGGTAAGAGGAATTGCATGAGGATTACAAAGATGATGTAAAGCAAAGATATAAAAAAAATTGTCAATCAACAAACTTAGAAATGTGAAAACTGCAAGAATTTACATAATCAGTCCAGATTAAATTAAGCCTTTCAGACATCATTTCATGTGTAAAAACAAAAGTTTCAATCCCATCTTAAGCAGTTTTTGTTATCTTTCTAAAAAAGGTGGTGTATTGTTTGCAAGGCTTTGACATGACAACTGTGATATTTAAGCAAAAGAAGCCGGCACAGCAGGGAACACTGTTCGTGTTGTGACATGTTTTTACTGCTTCTGAAGTAACATCAATCCCCAAGTAGTGCTCGGAGGGGGTCTGAAAAGCTCTAAACATTAATACAGGAAAGAGAGAAAGAAAAAAAAGGGGTGGAGGAAGTAACGGAAAGAAATGGACACCAGTATGTGTGGCATGAGTGGGAGATGCATAAAAGAAGCCGAGGAAGAATAGAGTAGAGAGAAAATAAAGGAGAGAGGTGAAAGCAGAGGCAAATTACTCCTGTATCATTTTCCTCCTTCAACCCCCACCATCACACTGTTCTACCTTTAAGCCACGACATTACATGAGGTACCATTTCTGCTGTGGGTACATAACAATTTCTTAGATCTTCGACTTTTATATCTACAAGGCAATCCAGAGGACAACAAAGGTTGAACTGTTCGGACACATGAAAGTCCCTATCACGTCACATTAAGGTGTATGTAAGTGTTTCTGTGTGTGTGAGGAGAGGACAAACATGAGACTGAAATGACATGCTAATGAAAAGTATAAGGAGTTGACCTTTTACCATGCAAACATTTTGAGATTTGGAAATTTTTTCTGAAAACATTTCCATTCTATCTAAGGAAGTAGTGTGAACAGAAAAATGGCAACCAAAGCAAAAACATGGGTACAGGTTAGTAGGTCAAATGTTTTAACAATTTCTCAAAATTGGCAATAAAAGGCTTTACCGATGTATAAGGGGAAAAAAAAGTAAGCAAATATTTTAATGAATAAGACATAAATTAAGGAAATAAAACAGTGAAAGCTGTACCTATGGGTGTAAAATGATTACATAAAATATGCTGTTGAAACCGTGGTGTTGCACATGTACAAGACCCATTTTTTGGTTTAAAAAGGAAAACTTCACAATATGAGGAGCATTAAGAGTGTAAGATCTGTTTGAGTTACCTGAAAGATCCGATTATGCTAGATTTGGAAATGCTTCTGACCTATGGATGATTACGGTAGTTGAAGAAAAATGGATCTAGCTACCAAGATTACACCAACTGGTTTGTGGACTTCCACTCTGAAGCTCCTTGTTCTTTTTGCTTTTGGCTGTTACTATTTTACTTAAAGACAAGAACTAAGCAGTGGATCTGACTGAAAATGACAGAAATAATGCACTCCCATGAAGGTGGTGACTCGTCAGTCATATAGTGAATCTACCCAAAGCATACTTAACTTTACTGCTTATTTTTAATGTAAATGAGACCACAATTTACTGAACAGTTTAATCATTTTTGCTGACTGTGCTGCACTCAAGGTCGCAAGAGTGAGCACAGGTCTAAAATTAGCCTAAAAAAACACGCCAACTAAAGCAGTTCAGATGAAGGCTCTATCTAGAATGACACATTGACCCATTTTACCAGCCTGCACAGTGACTGGTACAATCACCCTCTGTCTAAGTGTGTAATGCTGACACTGATAGCGAAGTAAAAAAAAGGTAACCTATTTTTCTCAGAAATACATGCTAATCAGAAGCTGCATTCCCCCTTTTGCTATAGGATCATAAAGTAGGCTACCATCGCTTCCTGATGAGTTAACAGGGTTGTTTCTGGGAGAAAATGATAATATGTGCAGTACCTCTTCACAGTCCTGTTGGTAATTACACTATACTGGCAATGGTAAAGGCTAAATCTCCATCTATAAATAGGTGTATATATAGGCATGTAAAATCCATAAGTAAAAGAAATCTTCTGTGGTTCCAGAGCTAATCCTGGGTATCCAGAACAAAAGTCTTACATTTAAATCCACCACCACCCCTCCTACCTCATTAAGAGGACTATATCCAACACATCATCAGTATTTATGTCTCAAAATTTGCCACTTGTTTTGACTAAATAGCTGTATTTAACACTGGTAGTGAGAAAATATTGAAAAATTACCATAATTCTTCTGTGCAGGTACTTTTTATTTTACCCTAACTGTGAACAACAAAGTAGAAGTGCATATGAAAGTGAAGAAGGAACTACAGAAAAGTAGGTTACTCATAAATGATCATTAAAAAGTCAGAAATAAAAATATAAACAAAGAGAAAGGACAAAAGCAATTTGAAACAGACCTCTACTTGGGGTTTTGCTAGCAGCTCTGAAGTTTTATATGATAAAAACAAAGGTGGAGGAGAAAAATATCTTGGTTGTGTGGTGCAGGTCATGTGTATATTTAGTAAACAGTAGTAAAGCTGCCACAGGTCAAAGTACAGAGGTTCAATAGTCTGAAAGCACCACAGATACACTGCAGATCTGTTTGTCAGTTTATTACTGTTTATTCATAAGCAAGGACTGAATTCTGTGTGAGCTGTAGATTGATTTTTATGTGGACTGACTCATCTTTGCTACAGTCCAGAGAGATGCTATGCATTGTTGTAGGATTGTTGACCATGAACTGAATGTGAGGGAAGTGGCTGTGTTCATATATAATGATGGCCTTAGAAGAAAATGCATGTATGTATGGTACCAACAGGCCATCCTCCGTGCTCCTCTGCTCTTGTAACCTATTAATTAGAGAACTGCTATCTCAAGGCTGTGATAATCTCTTTATCAGCCCCTCATACTCTGTCTCTTTATGCAATCTCTCTTTCAATTTGACTCCTTCTTACTCCTGTCTTTCTATTTTACTTCATTTCCCTGACTCTGTCTTTCATTTTTCTTCTCATTACAAATTCATTTTGTTTTTCTTTTTTTCTTTTTCTTTCTCTCTTTCATTCTTTCTAACAAAGCTCCACATGACTACGGGTTTACTGGCAAAGTCAGGAAGGATATACCTGAATAAACATGCACTAAGTGTGAAACTTGAAAGTGTGTGTCTGTGCATGTTCGCAGCCCACATACTAGTTCAAAACCTTCACTCGTGTGTGTGTGTGTGTGTGTGTGTGTATTTGTGTGTGTGGGAATACATAAAGTGTAAGGTTCTGCTGCTGCTTATGTGCATATTGTTCAGGACAGCATACACAACTTGGGGTGTAAGTTAGTGTGTGTTTTGACAGGTAGTGTGTGTATGCCCGTGAGTGGTGTGTGCACACTGGACAGGTTGTAATTTACAGACGGAACATGGAGGCAGGACCCAGGGGAGCCATCAGGCTGAACTCGCTGTTCCCGGGACGTGCCCTGGGAAGAGACCTGATGTCACTCGGATAAAAACAACATACACGCCCTGTCAAACAGCAGGGGGGATGGATGGATGGATGGATGGATAGATGGAGAGAGAATGGGAGGTGATAAAGAGGATGGAAAAAAAGAACAATGGCTGCTGGAGTTAAATGGACAGAGATATAAAGTGATAGGAAGAGGTGGATAAAGAGAAAAAGGAAAAGTGAGGAGAGTGTAATCTGTGCTTCTCTGGAAACATCATGCCATGGCTAGGCAGAAATAAGATTAGTCAACTCTTCGTAGCCATAAAAGATAATAGTTAAAACCTTATTCTACAATATATGAAGTACTGGTGGAGTAGCAGCCACCCAAGAAGTATAAAAAAAAACTATGGTGACAGCTGAAATGAGTCCGTTTAGGTGCCGTCACTTTCTCATGTCTCTCTTTATCACAGATGAACCCCAGTTGTGCGGAGACATAAAAAGGCAACATCTGGGGAACCTCCAGTTTTTATGGTGGAATTCACAGATTTATGAGAGGCATCCAGAGAGATGAATGTTTGGGTTTGACACAGGAGCTGGAGGTATGGGAAACATTTTAAAAGGCTACCTCAAATGCAAGGCGAGGAAGTTCGTTTAGTTTTAAAACGTGTGTTTTCAGCATTGTTGCTCTGCATGAGTCTTTGCCCCCCCACTGTTCAGCAATTACAGAGACTTCCTAATGGATATCCTTTTGTCTCTGCTCTCTGATCCTCTACTGCCCCTCTGGGATCGGGTCTTGTTTGTCTGCAGGTTCGTGAGCATACATGTGTTTGTGTTGCATTACAATACTGTATGTATGCAGTGTAATTGGACAGGACTTTTACAAAACATCCTTGGGGCTGTGCATCACAGGCTGCACTGTTTGACCTGGTGACCTGGTTATTCCAACTGTTTTTTTTACCCCTTGCAGTGGTCTATCAAGTAAACCATCATGCCAATTGCAGGTCATAAACACATAAATAAATATTTGTCATTTTAGTTTAACTAAGATTTTAATTATGTGAAACATCATACAGACACAATATGTGGAATATAGTGTTTTGTTTTGTTTTGTTTTTTTTGTTTTTTTTATGTAAGTACCTACATACACATTACCTCTATAAACCCAAATCCCTGTAAGTAGGAAAAAACACTGACTGTGTGTGACTAGGTATGCAGTGAGTTCCAGGAAGAGCGATCAAAGCCTCTTCCTCTTCTCAGAGATCAAAGAAGGAAGGGACATTTACTGCTTTGTTTGGTTCTGTGGTGAAGAATTGCATCACTAAATGATGAAAGGAAACAGGAGAAACAGATAGGTAAACAGAAAGGTGTGCCAGCAATAGAAAAAGGCTGCCAAAAATAAAAGTCTGAGTTCAGTATTTGAACCATAATTAAGGGAACCACATGTGTATGTGTTTTTTTTCCGCACTGCTGTTAGATTGTAAATGGTCTGTACTTATATAGCTCTTTTATCCAAAGTGCTTTACATGTACGTCACATTCACCCATTCGCACACACATTCACACACTGATGGCGGTAGCTGCCATGCAAGGCGCTAACCACAACACATCAGGAGCAATTAGGGGTTCGGTGTCTTGCTCAGGGACACCTCGACATGATCTCTATGGGCCGGGATCGAACCAGCAACCCTTGGGCTACAGGACGACCACTCTACACTGTGCCATATTAGTATTAAGTGTCTTTATTGGACAAGATGTAGAATCCAGCTTGGACTGATCACCACTTTATTAGAAGGGGATGACACTAATTTAAACTTGTATTTGGATTCTACTTCCCATTAACCTGCATGTCATCAATAGACTGTAGGAGGAAACCACAGCACTCAGAGAAAACTCATGCAAGCCCATGGCTCTAATCCAACGACAAGACCACTTCTAATGGTTCAGCACAAGGTATTATAAATAAGATTTTATATGAAGCTGTTGAAAAGTTTAAATAAAATATTGCAAACAAAGCATACTGTTTCAGCTGTAATACTTATCAGACTAAAGCCCTTTTAACACTGGTCAGAAAAGCTCATTAACACTAGCTCTGCATCAAATGACTGCAGTAAATGAGGGTTTTTAAATCTGTGCTGATTTGGCATGAAACTTGGAAACACAAACCCAAGTGAAATAAATATGTATTCTTTTTTTTTTCTTTTTCTTTCTTTTTTCATAATAGCTAGACGCACTCAGAGAGTGTAGACCAGCAATAGGGTCACTCCCCTGAGAAAAACACCTAAAGGCCCAACAGCACACCCAGTACCTAAATTTGAATCTTCTAGATTACCAAGTCCATGTCAACATGACCCAGGTCAAAAAATGTCAGAATATAGCAATTATATCATCTTCATTTTTTTTTTTTTTTTTTTTTTTTTCTGTTTTGTTTGCCAGTGATTATAGAGATAATCTGATGAGTTGGAAGCTGTAATGGCAAAATTATCCCTATCACCAAATAGTAAGGATCCTTAAAAACATTCCTGTATCCAAATGATGATTCAGATCACTCCCAAAATGTAATTTCTTGTTCCTTTATTCCATTTCCGACCTTTCCTAAGAATTTAATCAAAATCCGAACATAACGTTTTGAGTTATTTTGCTAATAGTCTGTGTGTGTAACACCGCCGAAAACATAATAAAAACAAAAAATGAACAGAAGCAGAAGAATGAATGCAGAATAAGCTTTGGCTATGCTCCAACAAATGAATGAGGAAGACTCAGGTGGGGAGAAAGGATCAGCTCCTTATACTACAACAGGACCGAGTTGTAAACATCCCTAACAAGATGCCGGCTGGGGCTGCAACTAGACGTTGGCCTGTTGTGGTGTTTTATAATGTTTTGGACATCGCTGCACTCAGAGGCAGACTGGGACAAAAAATTGCCCCGGCATTTTGGTCCAGACTGGCTCACATATGATCATGTACACCACAAATCCTTGAGCTTCCTTAAATGTGAATATCAACTGTGAAACTCCTTAAAGCCACTAAACCTGTGCAGTTAGTTAGCAGGAATCAATGAGAGTAGACACGTTAAAAACTCCCAAAAAGTGTCTTTTATAATAAAATAAAATTCTACACTTCAGCACATTGATGGAAGTTAGAGCAGCAATCATCCCACTTTGTGTTGATGGAGAAAGAAACTAGAAAAAACAGACATAAAAAAAGATTGATCAGATGTCTCTGTGTCTTCTTCCTGCATTTCTCTTCTATGTTATTTCAGCCAATTTTAACTAAAGATTGAATGTTTTTATTTATTTATTTTTGTTTATCATAATGATGCAGTCAGGCCCAGAATTGCTGGACTCTCTGATTAAAAGGCAAACAGCTGCATCAGTAATAACATATGGACAGAAGTGTAGGCTGAATAAAGAAATCGTCTTAAAAAGTGTTTATTCATATATATTGTCCATAAACAAAACACATTTTGACCTAAAAGTATATGACTATCAGCCCACAACCAATAAGAGAAAAAGAAAATCAGAAATTTGGCGACTCCTTATTAATTTCGATGATGAGAAAATTATGTTTTCACTTCAATAAGATGATTTAGTTTAAAAAGACATTAAAGAGCTAAATTTAGGACCAGCTGTTTTAACTTGTGAACACAACCAGTTAACCAGTGAGCACAACTTGTTAGTTAACCAGTCAAAACAACCAGTTAGCCAGGTAATAAAACAGCTAGCATGTTTTCTTCACCTCATCATAACTTTGTAAACAGCTAGCTTGTTCACTGCTGTCTCACATGGATCAGACTCACTGGTTTTAATGGGTCTCTTTATTTAGAACAGAACCTCAGTGATGTGAAACAAGTGCAGCTTTCCACAGCCTCTACCATCATCATCATCATCATCCAAGGTAGATGATGAAGGTCCTTCTACAGTCAAACTGTCAATCCTTTTTGGAGATTTCCCACAGTTCTTTTTTTTAATCGCATAATTTTGTAATAGTGCAATTTTTTTAATCTCTGTGCCTTCTCTCTGCTCAGACCTCTGTTTCCCCTCCTTGCAATAGGTAGCTGGATACACTGGCACACAGCCAAATGGGATTTAAAGCATCTGATTGCATCAGCCTGGTGTGAGTACGTAAAGAACCAATGAGCTTCATGTTAAGGTGTCTCATGGGCCAGTGGTCAGGAAAGAAAGTTCAGTACTGACTGGATGAATGAATTACTCAAGCACAGGGACCCCTGGGAGAGGACGTGGTGTTTAAAAATTTGAGTGGGCTGGGCAAGTGTTAGTTGGGCTGCCGATCTACTGACTTTTATGGACCTTTCAGACCAATAAATAAATTGTGTCAGCCCAAAAAACCCGTTGGTTTGATGCCAGAATGACCCAGCATGCGTTCATTATTGAGCTGACATGAGGTACAATAAATCAATATCAGCTGACATCCAGTGGTCTGTTCCATTACTTTAGCATTATATGATTTTTTTTTTTTTTTTTTTTTTTTTTAATCGTTCGCCCTCAAATAATTAATCAAATATACACACATTTAAAAAATGACTTCATGTTGTTATATGTTAGTGGATAACTGAATGTTGTAAGCTAGTATTTGACATTTTCTATTGAAATGCAAGCCCAAAGTAATCCCACGCACTAATCAATTAACTACTTATTTACTGAAGCTTAATCTACTTCCATATGACAAAAAAGATTCAAAGGAAAAAAAATTACCTCTGTAAAAGCAATCTTCATCATTTTTATGCTGTGTTAGTGTCAAAATGACCTCCTTTGGTGGTTTGAGGGGGCATTGGAATGTTGGCAGTTTTAGTGTTAAATAGTGTTTTAAAAAATTCCTGGATTTCAGGGATTTTCTGAGAGTTTAATCAAAATCCATTCATTACTTTTTGAGTTATGCTGCTAACAGAGAGACAGACAGACAAACATATGCCGCCGAAAACATACCCTTCACCTTTGAAGAATTTAGTGCGTTGTTCTGGACAGCGATGGCTGCTGGCAGGAATGATTTCTGATACCTTTCTGTCTTGCATTGGACTTGACGATGCCTCACACTGAACACATCAGATCTTTGCTATGATGTGACGTTGACATTGTGAAGAATGGTCTATTATTTTCAGCAGCTTGTGCAGCACTCTTTTCTGGACAATCATCTCCAGTGGCTTCAGAGTTATCTCCAGCACAGAGCCTATTCTTGATCATTTTATTCAGTCTCTTTAAGTCTCTGATGCTGCCTCCCCAAGAGATGGCTGCAAAGCTGATTGCACTTTCAACAACAAACTTGTAGACAATGTGCAACATCTTGGTGCAGACATTGAATGACCTTAGCTTTCTTAAGTAGAATCTACTTTGTCCCTTCTTGTAGATGCTTCTCTGTTGCATTTCCAGTCTAATCTATCGTCTAGCTGAACTCCTGCAATGGCAGGACTTAGAGATGCATTGGAAGTCTGAAGTGTACAGAGGGAAGAGAAATGGTGAGCATACAGTCCCTTGTGGTGCTCCAGTGCTGCTGAGGAGGTCTCAGTATTTTCAGATGTGAACGGAGATGAGGATGTGTAAAGGTCCATGGCTGAGCTGCAGGATGACAGAGTGAAGGTGTGACAGAAAAGCTGTTGGATCATGGAGGATGTGAGGTATGTTAGGCTGATTGATGAACTTTGCTGTGAACTGAACGTATTGAAGAACATGTTCAGCTCATTAGCTCTGTCCAGACCTCCATCAGTCTGATCCCCCTTTAACTTGAAGCTGGTAATCTTTTCATTCCTGACCACACACCCCTCACATTGTTCTGCTGGAGCTGACTTTTAACTTTTCCCTGCAGTCCTTGCACTTCTTCATCTTTAAGTTGTTTTTGTTGCTGGCTGTTCTTGTTTGGATGATGCTTTCTACATAAAAGTATATATAATCTGTCACACAATTCCTTTCTTTTTTGTTAAACACACATATGGCCCATAACATCTTTCACATGGAGGCTCTGAAGCTGATATTGACAGAACCTAAACATAAGAGATTCATCAAATTTTCCATCAGTAAGACAGTTGGCAGCTTCCTGTCTGTGCTGCTGTGTTGGACTTGTGTCTGTGTACTGGTTAAAAAAATAATAAACAAGTCTGTCTCAGAGAAACAGGATTATCAACTGTGGCTTGAAGGATACAGTGTAATTCTTTCCCTTCATGTTTGCAGTTCAGGCTGAAACTAGTTGTAGCCCTTAACCAATTTGATCAAGTTATTTTAGTAATTATATCCATATTTGTTTTTGTTGTATTTTCTCTTTTGTGATTCACTAATTGAATAAATATATTCCACGTGAGTTCTAGAAAACAAGGAATCAATGAAAAGCTCACTGGAGCTGCCCTGACTGGTTAGTTCTCTAACATGTTGTCATAGGAGCCTGGAAATTTTCCTTTAGTTGACTTCACAACTTATATTACAGTGGCCAGCTAAACACTCACTATAAAAAACATAATTACAAAGAACAGGGACAAAGAAAAGGTGACATTATGTCATCAAAAGAAACATATGCACAGAGTAATCTGACAAAACATATCCATATGTCCATTATGAGCTGCAGGGATTATCACAAATAGAGGTTTTATTACTTGTTTGTGCAGAAAAAAACACACCTGTGTGTTTTTCCAGGGAGCAATCCAAGCACAGGGTGATCATGCC
This sequence comes from Melanotaenia boesemani, assembly GCF_017639745.1. Lineage (NCBI taxonomy): Eukaryota > Metazoa > Chordata > Actinopteri > Atheriniformes > Melanotaeniidae > Melanotaenia > Melanotaenia boesemani. The sequence goes on from NC_055703.1 coordinate 11,429,749, forward strand.
AGTTGTTTTGATTGTACCATTTTATATTATCCTCGCAAGAAGCATGGCAGGTGTTTAATTATGTTTGCATCACTGCTTGGTACTTAACTGGACAAGTGATAGCAGCAAGGTTTTTATTACCACTCTTTATCAGCAGAACTGTTTCTCTGTGTTCTGCTTCAGTTATTTTTAGATATAAGCCTGAGCTTTAATGCAGGACAAAAATGGTGTGATTTTGTGGAACATAAAATTATATCAGTATCAAAATATGGGGAATGATTCTGTAATTTTTTCGTATGGAAAAGTCTGGACACCAGAAGAGTATCCACAATATTAAAAAATTAAAGTACAAAATGTCATTAGAAGATTTATGAAACACAAGATAATACTGTAACAATAACAAGAAATTGGCAAAGACAAAGGCTGAAAGAATTTCCATTAAAGAGACTAATTTTGATTAATTTCTATTGTGTGCGTCTGTTTTATTTTCATGTAAGTGTTGCATATTACGAAAACACAATGAAATTACCCTTTTTTCCCACATTGTATTGCTCTTACATTTAACAGGCCAGAAATCATTCCCTGATCGGTTTAAGTAAAAGTCAATAATAGGACTTAGTGCTTTGTTAGAGCCGGCCTTTTTGGTAGACATTCACAGGGAAATGATTTTGATTTTGCTTTATTTTTTCACCCATAAATGTCTAACCTATTGCTGTCTGGTCCTGGCATAAGGAGCAGGATTTAATGGCCGTCTCATCGTTCCAACAAGCAGTCATAAGGTGGGCCTTGGGTCCCAGCTGCTATCTTAGCTCCACAGTGAGTCTGCAGATTGTGAATATTTATTAAGTTGGACAGATAATTGTGGGATCTCCAATGTTTGTGTTGCTGCCTCAGGGGCTGAGGGGCCATTCAAGCATGCACGATTCAAATATGTTTAAAGCTATGTCTCTTATAAATTCTACATTACTGCTTCATAAACCGCATTTTTATTGTATTATTATAACTACAAAACTACAGGATACTGGTTCATAAATATGGTAAATTTTTTCATGCTCTTGGGATGCTGTCTGAGGAAAATGAAGAAAGAAATCCATCAAACTGCCAGGGATAGCCCATGTTGCGATGAAAGAGTGGAGTAAATGCACACACTTAGTCTATTCAACACCCACTTTTAATCAAAACCATGGTGGGAGCTGGCTCAGCAGGCAGAAACCAGCATAAGCAGCTCTGGGTCTTTTGGCCCCAATGAGGCTTCATGATCCTCCAGGGCCTGCAGGGCACGGGTATGCTGAACAGCCCCAGCATCCCGCTCTGCTGAACCAAGTAATTCCCTGCCAGTTGGAGGCTTATAGAACAACACCACTCCCTGGGAAGATGTCTTTCAGTGCTACAACACCCACAAATCACCATTTTCATGGCTTGACTTCCCCTACAGAGCCAGGGATTTTGCCCCAATGGTATACTTAGGGAAGAGGGTTAATTTCCAGGTCTCCTTTGCCCAATGCTGTTAATAAAATTGGGACCTCTGACTGGACAGGAAAAGACTCTATTTTGGTGGATAGGAGCAGGACCAGATGGTCCAATGCCCACAATTTGCTTCCCCCTGCAAATTAGGTTGGATGACATCAAGGCAGCAGCTGGAGAACTGTGGAGGATTAGGTGGTAACTGGAAGTTGACTTGTTTTGATTCAAACCACCAAGGGCATAGCAATTCATGGAAATAAAATTATTAAAGAGAAACATTTAAAACAAATAGATCTCATAACCCCCTGAAATTTCTCTGTACCAGTTTTGTAGATTTACAAACAGCTCCTTGGGTAGTATTATATTGCATCTTTGGATAATTAATTCAGACTGTTTAGGTGAACATACCGCAGAAAGCAAGTGTGGTATTATCTTTCCTTTCCAGTTGTCTCCTTTTCTGTTCCATCTCCCTCTTTCACGGCAAGCAGCAGCACGCGTGGCTGCAGAACGTATCTTCCAGGTGAGTTTTCAGCCAAAGCCACCCTGAATTATTAACCACGTGGTGGGCGAGCCTGCTCAGGTTTCGCAGTTGATTCAGATTACAGTGTGTATATAAACAGATGGAGGCGCGTACATAAGCACACGTACCCTCACACAGGCTCTCCTCTGCATAAAGTACACACAAATACAAACACACTCCAGCCAGGCCCTTGGCTATGCAGCTTTGTGGGAGGCTATCTCACACCATTATCTGCCTCTATGGGCCACCTCCCTCCCTCTCACTATCTGCTGTATAATCAAATGTGGCTTCAAAACAACTTAATCCCTCTGACTGGCACAGTGTGCCATGTTGTTGCTATGCCTGCTAGATGTCCTGCACCAGGGTATAATTTCACATCATTGTATTGCACTAAATCCGGTAGTTATGTTTATCCTTCACTGTATTATGGAAATAAAATGTTCCATATGAAGGAGCAACAGCACTTAACGGATGATTTAAACATACTTCCTTCATGCTCTGGACTTTCTAGATTTATGCTGCCAAGAACAGGAAGTGGGCTGTTTGTCAGTTTGGGTTCATGGCTCTGAAGACTAAAGAGTCTTTGTATGCATATGTGGCCAGAGTCTACGCATGTGTTATGTGGTGTAAAGGAGGCATGATGATCCATTGCTTCCAGTGACCTTTTCTGAATAGTGTAATAGGTTAGACACACTTTAAAATGATGTTTCGCTTTTTCCACAACAGCTTTGTCTTGGTGCCCGTTATGGCCCCACAATGACTTAACAGGTTGCATTTACATTGTAAGTGCCTCTTTCATTTTTAAATCTTATCTATCCTAAAATTATGTGAACATAATTAACAGATTTAGACTGATTTTGGTTTTTGTTTGTTTGTTTGTAAGCTTTGTGAAGAATTTGATCCTCAGTAACCCTGATGTAGTTGAGCTGATGCGCCTTTTTGCTCTTAAATTTGTAATGTAACCATTTTCTTTATTTTAATGTGGGGTCCCATGCTCTGACCTTACAATTTTCCCCCTACTTTTTCACTTTCACAGCAAATTTAGAATGTACATGATTCCAGAGCAGAAACCACCAAGTAAAACAGATTTCAATGTCTCTAAAGATGGATAAATATTAAAGTCAAAATATTGTTTAGCTTGTGTAAAGTTTCTGATTCATAAAAGACAACAATGCATATGCACAGCTCTATAAAACCCATGAAAGCAATATGTTTGTGCATATATTACTGGCTTGAAGTACTTGACAATTACCTACAAGATAAAGCAGAGTTGAAAGTGCTATTAAATATGATGAATGAAAAAACTTTCATTACTAATATTAAAGCTAATAGAGAAAACAATGCGGTGCTAGTCCCACCTCCCTCCTTGCCAGCTTCCTGGTATGCCAAGCTGGCATCTCTCCTCTGGGCGATCATAGCGGTAGATGTCAGGCATCTGGCCGGCCTCCGCTGCTGCTGTGACACCCGATCACGTTTGGCATGGCCTTGGTGCTGTTCATGAATGTTAGTACAAGTGTAATGTGACAGCTCGTTCCTTTCACATGGCATGCATCTGATGTCTCTACACTAGTGATAGGCTCACGCTACTAAGTTGCAGCAATCTTCACTTGCCAGGACACAGGAAGCTCACATCTATTCTGATCTATTCTGCTGAGTTGGATCAGGAGAGGGGTATAGCTATACCAGAGGCTGCTAACTTGCAGATACACACAGATTACATAGATGTAAATGCATGCATGCATCTGAGATGATCTAAGATCTTATTCATGACTTTTACAACAAATGCAATAAAAATGGCCTTTGTAGCGTGTTATAGACCCAGTTCAGTTTTCTAAGTTCTGAATCTATGATCTGAAAAAGTTTTCAGGTTGCAAGCCAACACAGACAAATTGCAAGCAGAGGTGCATTGTAGGATCAATGCACCACCTAAACCATAGAAAGCTGCCAATCAGTCTTGAACATTTTAGATTCTATGTCCTTCAGATTTTCAAACGTGAATGAAATGTGTTTTACAGTATGTGCACAGTAACAGTCTTCTGACACATCTGTATTAGTGTGTTTTTATTGTGACATTAAATAGTAGCAAATGTAATTTTTAATGTCTTAAAAATGAAGAACAATTACGACAATGAAAACACTCTTATTGTGATCTGCTCATCAACTCGTATGAGCTGTTGCTATTTTTCATTTTATGACATTGTGCTGCAGTATACTTTCCTATGTCTTTGCACATCTAGCTGAATAACTTTAATTCATTTTCCAGACATGTTTGCAGTCCATGCTGTCACACTGAAAGGATAACAGAGTGGAGTGTTTAGACCTGGGAAGCAAAGAAGCATTGGCTGAATGTTGTGTTGGGTGGGAGAGCCTCTGGGCTTCCACCACCTGCTCCATTTCTCACATTCTGTCACACCTTGGGGGGACATATCTCATGCGTTCCTCAACCCAATTACTTTGCAACACGTTTAACTGCCATCAAACGCTGCACAGCAGGGGTGCGAGGGAGCTGCGGAGAGCCAGGCTGTTGCTATGGCCACTGTCACTCAGCAGATTTCCAAGGATGGAGAAAGATACAGAGAGCTCTCTGATTGGTTGCTGTAATATTTTGACCAACAGAGACATAGCCAATACTCACAACAATCACAGACACTGTTGTTATGTAATTGAACAATTAGAATATGCACATTTGTGGATACTGGCTGGTCCTGCTTGTTCTATTGGAAGCATGTCAGGAAAAGTGGTTAGAGACAAATTGTAATATCTCTCTATGATTTGAATATCAGATAAATCATGAATTTCTGCCATGTGCTCCTTCATATGAACAGTGAAATTACAGTATAAGTAAAACGATGAATGTCTCATTAATCTTCATGCAAGAATCTAGGACAGAATCATGTTGTGCTATGTTTTTATTTTTGTGAATAAAATTAATGTTCAGCATCTTGCAGCATAATTGTTTCAAATGAGGAGATTAAAAAAAGAGTGAGTGCATTGTGTCTGGAAAGGCTTAAAATTCAGTGCTATAATAAAAATCTCAGATATGAAAAGAAAAGAACTGGCGTGCAGAGACAGAGAAGTGGAGAGACTGACGCATCAGCAGATCTTTAAGCCACACACATAGAGGTTTTCTACTTGAACAACAATCAGATATGCATGTCAGAGTCTTGTGAAGATAAGATACCTGTCAAAACTAAGCCCCTGTCCTTAGCCAAGAACTAACCTAAGAAAAATATTAAGACATTCCACAGTGTTAACGTAGCAAAAGCGCAGAAAGCACAGTTCACATTTCAGCATCTTAACATATATCTAACTTAAAGTTTACAGAAATAATTAACTGTTTCCATGAAATTCAGAGATTTTTTTTTGTTTGTTTTGTTTTGTTTTGCTTTGTTTTTTTATTTGGCTTTAAAGTTGCATGCTTTGCCAAAAAGAAAGTAGGGGCTCAGATAAAATATCATATGATAATATGCTAAATCTGTTCTGATAAAAATCATGAGATATCTTGATCTGAGGATTAGAGAGGAAAAACCAAATATGGCATCTGGACCAAAGACCTGTGACAAATGGATATTTAATGGAAAATATCTCTACATTCAAGGCTGTGATTTTGTTCCACTGCCTAGAGAGAGTAGTAGTGAAGTATTGTTATTGATAGTTTGCTTTGATGGATGCTAGAGCCACAACATGAATTCACTGAGTTTCAACAAGTGTGCATGTACAAGGTTCACAAAACAATGTCACTTTAGGCAAATATGCAAAAAAAAGTTGTACAACAAAACAGGAAAACCTAAAAACTAACCAATATACGATTTTTATTATATAGCTTTAGTGAATGACTTATAAAGGTTCTGATATACATGGAGCTTTATTCCACAAAACAAGACTTTAGATGCACACAGACAAAGTCAAAAACCTGGAAGAAAACTAAAGAAATGGAAAAGAAAGGAAACATGCATTAAAATATAGTGGCTATTAGAAGGGTCATTTTATCCAAATACTTGTCAGCAATCACTTGTAATTGCTGACACATAACACAGCAATATGACAAACTGATTATAAAGCTATTTATTACAAAAAGCATCTCTGGAGTCTTGCTGACTTCCCCTTTAATATACATTCAGAAGAACAGTGACAGCACTCTCCTGCTTTTATGATAGAAAGTGTCCACTGAAAACAGCATGTTTTGATGGAGATTTGGATCATGCAAGAGCCTGCTTTATTTTTCCACAATCAAAAAATGGTAAATAAACTGTCCTTACACAATGCTTTCTAGTCTTTCTACTTTACTCTTTCTAAGTACTTTTACATTTCAAGCCACATTCACTCATTCTCGCAAACTTCTTAAGAATTATCTACAGAGTGCTACCTATCACACACATTCACACACCGATGAGCACATTGGAGGCAACGTTGGGTTCTGTGTCTTTCCCAAGGACACCTCAACATGTAGTCTGGGGAGGCCTGGATCAAACCAGTATCCTATACAGGAACTGATAAAGGAATAAAAATCTATCTCTGACACAGCATAGTAGAGATAGGTCTTCTCATGCATGACTATGGTCATAGCGACAACACATACAACAGGAACCGGATCTGACTAGTACACTCATTTCCTCCAAGCTGCGTTTCCTCTGAATCATTGTCTTGGGTCATAAGGGTAAAACACACAGGAATAAACACAAATTTACCCCCTTGTTAATGAAAGTGCATACATTACAAAAACAGTCCAACAACCTGTGTTTGAATCTCCCTCTTTGAATAGAAAACATGATTTAAATGGTCAGTTATAAATGTCACAGGCTGTTGTTTGGCTATTAGGCATCAAAGCAGTGGAAACTTGGTGCTGTTCAGTTGTAATGAAGTGCTGCAGGGTAGTGCCACAAACATACTGCAAAAGCCAGATTCCAGGCCATTGCTAATGCAGAACGGAACCCTCCTGGGCCTTGTAACCATCAGCCTCAGAGATACTGTAAGGGGGGGAAAGCAGGGGGGGACTAATGTGGACCAGAGGTCTGTGGTCTACGTGATGCTGACCAGTGAAACCAGACGACTGATGACTGATCTGGAAGGAGGTAGTAGTGAAGGGGGGGATCATTAAGGAGCTGCTCCACCTCTAATCACAGAATAACACTCCTTCTTTTATCTACCTTCAGTTCCATCTCACAGTGACAAAAACCAAAAAAAAAACATGATCCAAGTCATGGTGGGGCAGCTAAGTTTACTGATGAGTTTCTGCAAGGAAACATCTGTAAACCATCCACTTGGAATGAGACTCAGAATGAGGGGAGCATGCCAAAATGAGGAGGATTAATTGGATTATTGCAAGGAGTAGTTGTTTGCCGAAGCCATTACGAGAATCGTGATTTATATTGTGCAAGAAAGGCATGGCTGCAATGAATTATTTCGTAAAGTAAACCATTACCCTGCATGCCAGAAACATGTATAAAAAGTAATCTCACTTTTGTTAGTAAAGTTTGGCTTTGACTTAAATCTGGCTGTAAATCCAGAAAAAATGTCATACTGTCTGGTTGAGGAAAGGGAAAATAGGGGGTGTTCGCTCTGTTGCAAATAAAATGACAGCATTGCAGATTTGCAGAAAAAAAGAGACTACAATAAATGTGTAGAGGCCCATCACACTGATCCGATCAAAAACACATGAGATGTGTGAATTGGCTCATTCAGATAATTTGTTTTGACATTTTTATTCCTGAATGGTGAGTAGATCCAAAACAGATCTCCAACTGATTAAAAGGCCCAGGGAGAGAGCAAGGAGGGCATTAGTTAAGAAAACAGAGGCAAAGTCTGAGAGCGACAGAGGTTGGGCTTATCGACACTGTGAGCTGGGGCGCTCTGAATTCACCCAGAATTGGCCAAGTCATGTGTGCTGAAATAATCATCCCCTTGTTTATTTATTCAGGCCTTGGCACAAGCCTTTATCTAGTTGGCTGGCAGTAACAACTCCACAACTCCTCCCTCCACTCTCCAAGTCTTAAACTCAGCATGAAAACCAAGTCCTAATTAACAGGAAACACGGGACCGAGGGTCAGTGGAACCTGGCGTACAAAATCACCTCTTGTTTTCTGTAGGTCTTGGTGCCCCATCAGCAGCTGGAGCGTATGATTGGGCTGAGTAACTGACAAGCCCTACAGGGAAAACCCGCCTGTCAGACCAGTGTTTTTCATAGAGTTTAAATAAAGGAGCCCCCCACACACATTCAACGTCACACATCGAAACGCATTACTTAGCTTTTGTGAGACAGGAAAATAAGACTGTGATTGAAATGTAGTTATTACTCTACAAACGAGATGACAGCGTGTAAGCTGGAGTGAAACGTTTGCTGTCACTGCAGCAGCTTGGCTGTTAAACATAATAATACAGAGACACTGTCCAAGTTTGACAACCTGCCTCACATTTTGAAGCAATGCACAGATATGCCTGCTTTGTTTGTTGGAGACAAGGCAGAGCCTTTACTAATCATCCATGGCAAATATTCATTAGGAATCACTCTGGATTGTCTGCATCTATGAGGCAACGCTGAAATTGTGCACGGCATACCTCACTGATTTGCAGACTGATTCATTTATAAGACTGTATAAATATCCCAGAGACCAAACAGAGCAGATTACATGGACAATCCAGACATTGATGCTCTGGCTAATTATAGGCATCACTCAGTAGAGCAAAGTAGACATCTGTTAGTACATATTTAATGAAGCAAAAGAGAGAAAAACTATTGTGTGACCTATATTACACATATGCATCAGACATATTGTGAATCTATTCAACTCAGTCACTCATCTTTTATGACCTTTTGAATTTGTCTGTGAGGCTCATTCATCACCTCTGCTCCCATGAACTTGTAGCTGGCATGCATATCACATTGGCACAGGTTTCCATTTTGATTACCATTGTGGTTGAGTCTGTCATTAAGAGTGGAAGAAACAATGGCTAGAATGAGTAGTGCCACAGTAAACAGCTCCCCTGTGAATCCAAGCACAACAGTTCCACATTGCGGGAACGGGGGACTATGGCATACTCGCACTTGAGCTGCAAATCATCTTATGACATTATTGCAACCAGTAAATGCTCATTCCCACACAATGGCTTTAAATCACACTATAACGGAAAATGGTGGGTGTACTGCAAAGATGATAAGTGAGAAAGCAGCCTGTCTTTTGGCTCTCTGTGCCCTCATCATGACCTCTCAGGGGTGGTACTGGGATTGGACAGATTGTGCTATTGTGGGTGTGGAGTGCCAAATGTCTGCTGGTTGCTGAGGGAAAAACTACCATAAAGTTTTCGGACGATCGTTAGAATATGCTTTGTGGTACCAAAGGCACAGAAGGTCATGTTTGCATTACTGTGGCAAAAAGGCAAAGTTAAAGTGCTGCATTAACAGCAAGTACTGAGTTGCTAAGTCAAGTCACAGTTTGCACTTCGTAAGGAGAACCATAGATTGTATACAAAAGATCGATGCAATATTCATGGTTTTTTTTTTGTTTGTTTTTTTTTTTTCCGCTTAAAGCCAGAGGTCTACAAATGATAGATTTGACTCAGTACACAATCAGTCCATGTCCAAATGGTAAAGAACCTGTCAATGAAAGTTTCCCAGTCTTCAATAATGCTTAACTGGTACCCATTTTAACTGTGTTTCATGCTAAGTTAATGGTTTACAAAAAATAAAAACAGTCTTTGGTGCATCAAGATGCAAACATGAAATTGTCATATAAAAATCATTTACATGTGTTAATTGATAAGGTCATGTTGGCAGCATGGAAACAAAGCTGGAAAAGTGGACGTGAAGCTACAGCAAGCACAAGACAGCTCAGCGGGAGATCCAAACAATGGAACTGTGTGCATTAAGAGCCTGCATATGGAAGCACTTTGGATGATGAAGGATGAAAAACATACAGTCAGTTATAGTTGCTGCTGATCAGGGGAGAACCGAGGAAGCTTCATCTCAACTGTGAAGTAAATTTTAAACTCTACTGCAGCCCTTATGACTAAAGATATGTGTTTGTATCAAGACTGAAGGCTTTTGCACTATGTTGCACTATGTCAGGATACAACATTTCATCTTGGAGATATTTAATTAATACAGTGACCCTTGTGGTCTAAAGGACCAAAACCAAAGTCACTGAGCATTTATAAAAAGCATGTAGGACACTTGATGACAGGTGATAGCAGGATAGCTCCACCTGTGTTTATTTTAGCTTGAGCATGGCACATAAACTTAATAAATATTCCATTTTTAAAAATCTGCTTTCCTCCAATTTATTTATCTATTCATACATATTTAGATAATTTTTTAAACTATGTAGTACTAAATCAAGAAGATTAATAATGTTGTTATATAGTGACTGTTAAACTTGAGGATGGAAACAACCAGCTTCACTTACATTCACAAACAGCACTTTAATTACAGTATCATGATTTTGTTTATCTGTGAAACACAATGTAACATAATTAAAACCTGGATGTATATGAACAAGTATGTTCTGTAGTGAAGAACCTACTTTAAGAACCTTTTTTTAAGTGATAACATTAGGCTGACATTCATTTGGTAATAGTCAATCGTAGAGCAAGAAACAAATTATATGGGTGACCAAACACAGACCAATACTCTCACTGGAGTGGCACAAACCAATATATTTCTTCTTTTTTTTTCTTCATGTCTTTTCTTTTCCTTTTATTTCTTTATATTTTCTTTTCTTTTCTTTTCCTTTTTTTTCCTTTAATGACTATTGTGCCGAAGTACATTGTGTTTACGACTTTTTAATGATCAAATGAGATAAGTAGCAGTTTAAACTATGAAGCTTTCTGTCTAAAAGTCTGAATTTATTATTGAAAATATGTTAAGTAAATACATTTATGCAGGATCAATTGTAGCTCAATTTTAGTTATTTGTCTACTTTTTTGTTTATTTGGCCATATTTTTTTGTCTTTGTTTCTTGTTATGCAAATGTTTTTATAGTATCTTTAAAAACAGAATTTCATTTATTTATTCATTTTTGTTTTACTATTTAGTTTTATCTGTTTATCCCCAAAGTAATCCAAATAAATACATTTTTACTTAATTTTGTAGTTGTAGTTAGTTTAGTTTTGTAACTTTAAATCGGTTTCATGGGTCGCATGACGGTGTGGTGGTTGGCAACGTCAGCTCGCAGCATGGAGGTTCCTAGTTTGAATCTCATTTGAGGCCTTTCTCTCCATGTTCTCACCTGAATTGGATTAAATAGGTGTAGAAAGTGGATGGACGTTTTGTTTAAAGACTTGAGGTGGGCTGGAGCAATGGCCCCTGCTGGCCACTCCTTGGCTCCACCCCTGGTCATGGTGCCTTCTATTAGCAGTTCACAGGTGTGCCCCTATAAATATATATATATATATATATATATATATATATATATATATATATATATATATATATATATATATATACATATTATATATATATATATTCAAATTAGCAATGCAACGCAAATGACAATACATCTACTACCACTGTACCTCAACAGTACTGATAAGTTTAAGTGCACCAGAAACAGCAGTTTATGTCCATATTTTGGAAACACTTTGCTGTAGCTGTTTTCCTCTGCTGAAACAGGTGCTGCAGTGGGGCGGTACATCCCATAAAAAAAAATCAAGCCCCAAGTGAGAGCTAAACTACTGCTGTTCTCACCTTTCAGCATACCCCAAACACCACACTGCACAAAGCAGCTTTCCCCACTCAGTTAACCTCAGTGGCCCTTTAGTGCCTGCTACTGTCAACAACAAATTTAATGGAGCACTTCTCTCCCTACTGGCAAACAATCAAATTTTTGTTCTAACCAGAGGCAGCATAACATTTGTAAGTTGAGAATCTAGGAGATGTGAATGTGTAAACATACATTTAAAAACATCTATACACTGTAAGTGTATTGATATGAAATGCATGGCGATCAGGGCTTCCCTTTCTAGTTATTTAGGGAAGTGACTGTGTGCCAGTTGTCTGCAGACTGTTCTGGTGTTGATAAAGACTTTAACCACGCACTCACATTTACGCACACATAACTGTAATCACAGAATGATCATGGCTGTTGGTTTGTAATCCCAGCCTCTAAAGATGCATATGTGAATGAGTGGATGAGCTCCTAGTCGGAGAAACAGCATGACTTAGAGAGGCTATGTTCATGTGACTCATACAAAGGAGCTGAGTGATAGAATGGGCAGCTTTTAGACATATTTAACAATACAATAACGATAAAACTATAAACATAGTTTTATTTGGTTATGTTTGAAGTCTAATAAATGTATTCAACTACCCAAACCATAACAGGCACCCACTGCTAATGGTTGAAAACCCTAAGAACCAAAACTGTTAATGATATCCAGTTGTGGCCATTTGCAGCAACTTGCATGTGTGTCTGGTTGAAAATGAGTGATGTTTTGACTTCCCTTGTTTCAGTGAAGTCCAAACTGATTCACATACTTTAGCTGATCCAGAAATGACATTAAGTGCAGCCTGTTGAGATATTTTTCTGTGGGCACAATTTTCCAAAACTCTGTGGTTCCCTCACTCTAAACACTTCAAAATCAGACATCCTCTGAAAGTTCAGTGATCTCCAGCTAGGATGCTGATCCATCTGCCAAAAAGAGGCCTTTTTTAAACAATTTGATTCAGCCATGGCAAGAAGGAATGGGATCGCTAGCTTATTATGCTGCAAAATCAGTCCTCACAACTGCATATTTTCACCCAGGATGGCTTATGCAACGCTCCCCTTTGAAACCTCAACTGCTTCTTCTTGCTTTCAGTAAGAACAGCCTTGTTTATTTATGGTGGAAGGGCTCAAGTTTGTAACTGATTAAGTTGGTTCAAATGATGCAATATGTCTACCAGAAGCCCCACATATATAATCTACCGGGGTATGTGCAGCTATGAAGATATTCCTTAAACTTAACTGGGTTGAAATGTTCAGAAAAACAGGAATATGCTACCTCTTGAAAGCCAGTGCCACAGAGATGAAGATGCCTGGGAAATTCTTGAGCCCAAGAAAAATCCAAAAGCAATGCTGAAATACCAGAAAAGAAAAAAGATTTATACATAAAATAACTGTGTTTCAACATAGATGTTAATAGCCAAAATTATTTGTTCAACTTAATGCCATGAACACAGATCTGACACAACACAATCTCTGAGAAAGATCTTCACCTCTTCTTTTTCACCATGTTGCTTAACAAGAGTAAGCTTCCATGCAACCTGATATGATGTAAATATGAGCACTCTCAATAGCATGAGCTCTGTCATGCTGTGGAGGTCATTTTGCCCATTTGGTTTGGTTTGGACCAGCCCGTCTGCTCACAACATGCAGTGAGTGGTGTGAATGTGATGTGATTTTGCCTCTAATTTGTCCCCCATTTTGTCCATTCGTCCATTTTCCCATAGGGGAAATCTGTGGAAATGAATGAATGTTGTCTTGTCTAATCTGAAGTTTCTTACTTATTTTTACTCATCAAGAGTGAGTTGAGCTAATTTTAACATGAACTAGTGTTTTTTTACTCAATGTGATGAAAGTGACAGATGCGTTTATGACATGATGAGTACAAGTTCTCCAATTAAAAGCCTAAATCTTTCCAGGAAAACATAAAGATCTTTGTCATCACGTAGCTCATCTTGCATCTAAACTTTAACAATACTCAGACAATATCTTACATTTTCTTTGCATACCATTAACAATTTTCAATTTGTTTGGCTACCACTTGGTTCACCAGAAGAACAAGAGCCATGAGTAAAGTCGCTTTGTTCTTGGTTCAGTGCACAGCTTATGTTGCAGGCTGAAAACGGTGTTCCACATCAACGCACAGCTCTTCAGATGTCGAATCACATCACAATCCTTCTAGTACCCAAACCTTAACATGACTGAGAAACTATTACATAACATTATAAATAGTTGAGATGGGCATTTTCAAATCTCTGGTGATTGACTTGTAGTCTTTAGAACCATTATGGTTTTGATGAGGTTTTTAGATAGTCCTTTTGTCTTCCCTGTTGTAAGAAACTGGAAACAATTATCCTTTTTTATGTGGTGAAAACATTATTCATTGTTAACAAGTCAGCATGGAAAATTAAGAACAAGTGTCATTTGTTTTTTCTCCATTTTATTTATTCATTTTTGTCTTAACAAATTCATTCAAATTCATCACTGACCACAAGTTGCCATATTGGGACCAAATGTTATTAATCTCCATTTCAGACCATTAGCTAATTCTTTTGAAGTATCTATTTACATAAGTATATACATTAATCATGTATTTTTGTTTGACACTGATAATTGGAAAGTTGTATCCTCAATAAAGTCATCTATCTTTTAACATATTTTATTTAAATAGAAATAAATTTACATTTAGTAACAGTCAACACATGGCTGCTGTCACAGATTAAGAAGTTAAAAAAAAAAAGTCTAGAGCACAAACGTTTTCCTTCAAACACTGACAAATCACTGGGATTAGATAAAGGGTAAGAGACTTAAAGTTGACTTACCTGTAATTATATGCACACCAAGGCAAAACACACTAATGTCACTACATACTGTCATTATAATGTTCGACTCATCACTAACATGCATGGGAAAGTCTTTTGTAAAGTGTTTCCAGTTAAACGCCACTTGTATTATATTAAATGACCTTTCTGTATCAACAGAAGAGGCCTCTGCTGCTTTGTGCCAAGCCTGTTCTCTCCCATGCAAAGCTAAATGAGAACAATGTGTATTTCCATTTGATGATAGCACTGCTCTCAGTGGCAGACGAAGAACACCCAAGAAAAACGGGCATAAAAAAAAGAAAAAAAATGGTCAAATAGACATTTTTCAGAGTTTCATATATAAGCAGAATTAGTCATCACACACACTCACCCAGCACACACACACCCAAAAAGGAAATGACATGCTCAGCAGCCTGTTTCTTTTCATGGATTCTTTGCAGCAGAGTGCTCTCAAGAAAAACTCCGACCTTATATTGGACACAGGTGAAGATCTATGCAGTGTCATCAACAACATCCCATATCATTCCCCTAAAAAAGCACACGGCAAGCCCGTCTGGCCCACTGCATCGACACAGTTTGTCACAAGTTATTACATCCAAACCTTTAAAATGCTTCCAGTGTTTGAGCCAGCATCTGCTTTCTATTTACCCTCTAAAAGTGCTTGACGATGCGTAAGGAAAGTACCTGACAGGGAATCGGATCATACAGCAGTTCTCAGAAAATGGGTGTGTGTGCTAATCACACCGGTTTTTGAAAATACTTTTAATTTTATTAGTTCACCTGGGTCGTGACCAATGGAAAGCACGCAAGAGCATGTTTTCTGTATACAGTCCTCGTAAAAGTTCAAAACAAGAGTTTCTGTTCTGACTCACTTTTCCTTTTTAGCTTTTAGACAAGTAAGACATACGTCCTTTGGAGCCATCATTTAAAACAGATATGCTGTGTTTAACAGCTGCTTCAACAATTCAGTTATTACTAGACTGATTTCTGAGCTTTTTAATAGTTTCTATGACAATGTATAAATATATTTAATTTTACAATGTAAGTTAACTGCTCCTCCTTCCACTCTGCTCTGGATGCAAGCTGGAAAGGTTGCAACACGTGCTTTTTAAATTTACATCACACATTTTGTCAGTTTGTCAAACCACTATAATTTAAAATGTTTTCACAGTTTGATTGTATTTTGTCTACATGCAAAAATTCAAGGAATAAACATTAGATCCACTTGAAGTTGCAGAAGAATTAACAAGAAGTGTGTCATGCTTCTGCATCGGAAAAATTTTAACTTTGAAAACAAACACATCTACTGGTCCTTCTCCCAGTTTTCTTCTGCCTCTTCTATGACTAATTGACCTTAAGAGGCATTTTGTTCATCCAAACCATTTTCCTTGCACAGCTTGTTATTTAAGACAGCTTTAGATGCCTGACTCTCAGCGTCTCTTTTCTTTCCAGCTTGCTCCACCAAGCAGTGAGAGGCAAGCGGTGGGCTGCTTCATCATATTACAGCTGGGTAGTTCAGTCAGGTCAGGCACAGGTAACACCACACATGCTGCTTTAGATGCAAAAGGTCAAGTTACTTGATTTCATGTAAAAGATTCAGAGGCAAGAAGCAGACTTTTCCCACTGTATGACCATTGAACCTATGAAAACATATATTTCCAGTTTTCCCCCCAAAATGAAATCACTTATCTTATTGCGGTTTCCATTACACAACATTAACCTTTACTGTAACACTTTTAAAAGGTTCATGATTTCCAGACATCAGCGGTAAGCTTTTTAGGATCAAACAACTCTGTACGTCCAGTTCTATAAGCCACCTGAACTGCTCAGTGCTGCTTCATGTGTGAGTCCCAGTGTAAAGAGCTTCAAGGCACTGGGAAAGCTCAATATAAATTCACTCCATTATTGTCCGCATATGTCGGTATATCCAGACATTAATGGAGTCCCCATGCCCTCGTTGTGCTCTACTATATTTGTAGCCTAATGATTTAAACAGAGGGAGAGCCACCAGGAGTAAAGAAGGTGTTTCAGATCCACTGTTACATTGTGGTTCCAGAAAATACTCTGAAACTGGGAGTAAATTAGCTCATTTTTATATTACTACTCTGTGACGAGAAGAGAAAGCCTATAAAAGGTGTTTAAGGGAAAACATTCCTAATGTGAGCATGCTGTTAAGATTTTTATCTACCACCTGAGATTAGTGGCCCAAAAGCTGAAACCCAATCATTAGTGCTGTTGCCAAGTGTTTGCCAAAAACAACAAACTATCAACTGAAGCTCTGCCTTGCATGTTTGATGGAGCAGAACCTTTTTAACACTTCACGCTTCCAGGTGCCTCCCTGCGTTTTCACTTTATAAGTGTGAGTGTCATCCATTTTCTGCAGCCTCAAGCATTATTTCTGACATATTGTCATAAGTGTCAACAGGCTGAGCTGTTTTGCTCCTGTTAGGCAGGAGGTGGTGTGTGTACATACGCACGTAAACATACATGATGTATGTTCCAAAACAGGAATATTGTGCCAAGACAAACCTAGAATTTGGGCACACTCAAACACTTCTCAAGGGCACCAAAAGATCACATTCAGCTTTTTTTCTTAATTGTCATTGTGCCATAGTGTGTGTTTTCCAGAGGCATGGTGTCAGGAAGATAAGAACAACAATTCATGAAGGAAGACAAGTGGCAGAGAACAGTTTACGAGAGTCTTTCTGAAATGTGCATGCCATATTTCGATAAGGGACATTGTAAACTATTTGGGCTAGTCTTGATAAACAAGCTTCCCTGCAGCAGTTTCAGCTAAAGGCAGCTGTGCTGAGATTACAAGGCAGCATAATTTGCAACAGAGGGTTTTTTGCATTTTTTTTTTCTTACCCACTGGAAACCAGTGATCAGCTGGAAATCTGACATGATGCAGGTCTGTCTCAGTTTTTTTGTCATGTTTTTTTGTGGTTTGGTTATATAAATATGCATTAGTTCCTAGTTTTCATTCTACCATTGACAAAATAACCTCTAAAAATATGAATATTTAATCAGAGCTTAGAACTCAGGCAGCTGCATTTGCCCACAAAGACATTTCTTCAAGCATGTGAAATATTTTGACAAATGATAATTAGCTTCAAGCTAAAAAAAACTTTTTAAAGTGATTGATCTGTTGTTCTAAAAAAATCTACACTGTAAAATATTGTCTTACTATTAAAAAAGCATTTTACAAAGGATCAAATATAAGAACTCATTAAATATTTCTAACTTAAACAGCTAATATTTAATATTCCCATCCCTTTAATACGTCCAAAGGATTTATATAAATAAAAAAGCAAGTATTTTTATTTCTCTTTCTCTGACCATCTAATGAGAAATGTACATTTTAAAGGGTCTCCCCCATGTTGCTCTTTGGCCTGCTGTGTTTTTCTCTCCATTCCATTAAAAACCCAGATCCAGACAATCACCAGACAAGCTGTCATTTTTCCAGCCTCTGGAATGTCTGAAAATCTCCTCCTTATTTCACATGTAAAAAGCAACAAAGAGAGAGAGGGATGAAATAAAACCTTTTATACAACAAAGCATGTTTTATGACAATCTGGTATCAAGTGAAAGTGAAGTGGAAGGATCCAGGTTGATAAGATGATTTCATTTATGGTGATCTGGAATGTTTAAAAAAAAATGCATGGGAGACAGGAAGGAGACTTATCACTTTGACTTTGGTTGATTCAGGCCAGAAGCAGCTCCATGGGACCTGTGACCAGGGTCTGCTGCCCTACACGATTCATTTACACTTAAAAAAAAAAAGAAAAGAAAAGAAAAAAAATCAGGCTGTTCCTGCTGTGACATTCTACTTCTCAACTACAAGCCTCACACACATCACATATCAATATATCAAGGCTGTTAAATAAAAGTCCTTATGTTTAGAGTAAATCCGTACTTTATATTTAGTTATATTTTTGCATTTGTGTCATTAATAGCACAAAGTTTTGTTGAATTTTCTTCTTTAATATAACAGCATTTAAATATATCATTTAGCTTCCTTTCAGACTAGCATCCCTCAAAGATAGAAATACTGATTAACCCCTTACGATGCAGACGTACCGGTCCTGGTACATGACTACTAATCAACAACATTGCAGCCATGTGTGCAAGCCCCTCCGTCATGAATGCCCACAATATAGACATCAAATGAAAGCTCAAAGTCTCGTCTTTCCGATGATATAAACCATTTGGACACGCAACAACCACAGCACTAACACTAAAGCCTTTTTTACAGAAAAGCAGAAAGTTCAAATGTTGACTTTTCTTACCTTTGAGGGCTCTCTATAGGTCAAACATCAATATTTCCCATCAAGATTGGTCTCATTCTGTCCGTACAGGTTAGGCGAGGACAAAAAAATTTTTTCTGTGTGTTCTAAAGTGTATAATTTTTTATTAGTAATACTTACGGTGATTCTGATTGCTGTGGGTGAAACTAGAGAGTGTTACCTTTACAAAGAGTCCAAGCCTGTACTTACAATCCAGAGGGTTCAATAACAGCAGTAATTCTAATTTAGAGAGGTCATATTACAGCCGTTTTTGCCAAAATGACCCTGCTTGATAAGGGGTTAAGTAAAGTCACTCTATACAATGCTACCGATGCACATGACTGTATTTCTCCACAGAAAAACCCCTGAACTTCCCTCTAACTGTGTGCTTGTCGCCAATCTGTGCAGTACATTTTGAATGCAGATAAGACCACTTTACAGCAAGATCACACATGTAGGCCAAGAGATAACAAAAATGTCCCCACAGTGCAGCATGTGCAGGACTGTAGAAAAAGTACCCTGACACTGATCTGTGATCAGTTTGATAGCCTAGAAGCAATGCTGACGTGAATCTTCCAAGAGATGCAGTGCAAGTCAGTACAGGATGAAAGCTGTGATGTTGAAACTGTTACTGAAAGAAAAAGGAAAACAGACAACTATCTGGAGTGCTTATTGTAGCTGAAGTTTCATCGTGTCTGAGCTTGGAACCAGAGACTCAAAACTGTGTGTTTCCATGAAACATGTTAAAACTAAGTACAGCATATTTCATTTACTTTTTGAATCATATGCATATAATGTAAACTGTGGAAAATGTCAAAAGTTGATGCTATACTGATATCATATCATAAATGTTGGACACTTACATAGAATCATGCAATGTTTTTTTGTTTTTTTTTTATACCACATCATAAAATGTCAATGTCTTAATAACTTGCCATGTGTCAGGTGTCGTCTTGGTCTAATTATGTCAAAATGTGAACAGTATGATGAAGAGGACTGTTTAAATACAAAAATACAAGCTATCATTGACCCAGAACATTAAGTGATAAATTAATAGTTCAAACACTTTTTGTTGTTGTTGTTGTTTTTGCAGTTAATTGTCTTGTTAGAGAACAGCATGTTGTGTAATAAGTACTTAAATATTGAATAATTGTTCATGTGCATTAAAAAGTTTAGACATATTCAAATTTAGTTCACCTGTAAAGGTTATGGTGTGTTGTAGGTTCATTATTACATCACACAAAGAGCCGGCTGTTCCTTACTGTTTGAGTAGTGTGCACGTAAGTTGGAAATTTCAGTGGGTAACATTAAAATCCTCATGAAATGGCTGAAACATACATAACAACGTTAGGGAGATTATCCCCCTCTGTAGAGTCTATTCTGAATATTCAATTGCAAAAAAAATGTGTATGTTTTCTTTTTTTGTTGTTGTTGTTGTTTTTGTTTTTTCTTTTTTTTTTTTTTTTTTTTAACTTCCAAGAAATGGTAAACTGTAGGATACCGGTGTGCAGGTGTAATATAATCCACCAATATTAATAGACAAACATTTAAACCTTAAATTAGGTTTAATGGGGACTTCAAAGACTGCTTCCCAGCTGCTGTACCAAATCCAGGTGTTTATTACCATGTTTATTTCAAATGCATTTCAAGCATTAGTCTCATCTGGATTTTGCTTTATTAACTCCTAAAATTCTGCTAGATCACCAGTGCCCCAGAACGTTATCATTTACACTGTTAACAGTTTCTCAGGAACAGTTGTGGAGTAAATTGTGATCAATAGCTTACCCTATAAAGGATCTACAGAAGTTGTCCAGGCATTTATATCCCATCCAGGAAGTTTACAATCCAGCCATAAAACGTAGAGTTTATTCAGAGGCTCCATGTGCTAAATCCACAGTTATTTGTGGTAATATGATTATTTATCATGTTTGCAGCTAAAAATAAATAAATGAAATGCTATCACTACTAATAATTATGTGTTTTATTTTATTAATCTTTGTTAAACCATTTATCTTTATTCTTTTTTTTAATTCCTGATTAGAAAATAAGGCTCTGCATTTTACCCATCTTTGGATTTCCTAAAGAGCAGTGGGGTGCTGGGGAGCAGTTTAGGCCCATTTATGCTCCCTTACGTACATTAATAGTTACGCCCATTTCAAACGTTGTCATACGTCGCTGTCCTCATACTTTCATGTGACTTTTACATTGCTATGGTTATTAAGTTGATTCCTCCACTAGTAGCGGTGCTGAGTTCAGAGTTCACTCCCACGTCAGTTTCAGACACTGATTGGCAGCGGTAATGCTTTACTATGAAGTTTTTTTTCCAATCACCCAACATGCCCTAAACACTCACATTGCCTTTCTTCAAAAACTCGCAAAATTTCTACATTTTTGTCCTCGTTTTCATTCTTTTTTTCTTTTTCTTTTCCTTCCTGTTTCTCTTCTCTGGTTTGCTTCCTTCGCTGATCGCATGTGAGCTATTCTGCTCAGCACTGCCCCCAGCGACAGATAGCTAAGCTCCGACGCAGGAGACGGAGCTATCGTGTCCATCTGCATATCCATCTTCTGCGTCGAGCATAAATGGTTCACCTCCAGACCCAAGCCCACTTCTATAACCACTCGGCCACTGCTTCCCCCACCCTTATCTGCTATTTTACAAAGAGATGTCTATTTTGACCTGGAAATTATGATGAGGCCACTTCCTGACTAATTTCAACCAATCGGATAGCTTGAGGATTTCCCCTTGAACAATACAACTGTATCTATGTATACTGAGAGGATTTAAAACAGCTATCATGTTGGGTAGGAGACTGAGTAAGCAACAGTGGAAGTCAGTCCATACCATTGATCCCAGACTAGGATATCCTCTTAACAAAAGTGGCAACAAATGAGCATGTTTCTTTTACTCATATAGGTAGATTAGAACAATATTATTGAAAATGAGGTAGATTCATTAACTATATTACCAGCCCATAAAAAATTATTTGGTTCAGTCCCATCAAGGTTAATGACATATGAAATTGGTGACATAATGTGAATTATAACACAACAATCAGCAGTGTTTTTGGGGGCTGTCAGGTAACACATTGTACTTCCAAATGTGCAACAGGTATGCATGAAAATATATATAATAAACAGTGGTGCCAAAAATGAGTTGAGTTGGAGTTGTTGTTTTAGAGAATAGTAAGTAAATAGTAGCATAAATAACTGTAAATTTAAAAAAAAAAAATATATCTCCACAGCAATGTTACTAATAAATTCTGTTATGTTGTTTTTTGTTTGGTTTTTTGTTTGTTTGTTTTTTTGTTTGTTTGTTTTTTGTTGTTTGTTTGTTTGGTTGGTTTTTTTTTTTGGCCTTTATGACATTTCTATTAAAACATTAATTTTACATTATTCTAGCCTTTTTTTAGTTGGGTAGATCTGAAAAAATTATATATCTGTATGTTGACTCTGCTAAAAAGGAAAAAAGGGTTAATGTTTTACATGCATTATATATAAACAAGACAGACCAAAAATAGTGAAAATTGGCTTGGGCATTCAAGAATTAATAAAAAAAAAAAAAAGATCATTATAACACATGTAGTATAAAATGAGTAAGACACAGCAAATATTAAAATGAGCATGCAGTGGAAGGCTGAGTTCAGTCCTGTGTTACTGCCATTCACTCCACAGAGCCTCATTACATGCAAGTATGTTTGATCGCTGCTGACACAATTCAATTAATTTATGTCAGCAATTTGCCCATGAATAGGGGTTGGTGTAGAGTATGTCCAATTCCAAAAGGTCGAGCTCCTCAAGATGTACATTTCCCAGAGCACTGTAGGAGACTTCTGCATATATAATTCTGACATCATGAAACTGGTGAATTATTTGTTTCTGGATTATTTCAAGATAATTGGGCCAATATATCAGCAGATACAGTGTTTCCACTGAGGTAGAAAGCCCAGGCCAAACACTAGTATGTCATTCGTCTGAGTGAGACTATTTCATTTTCATGTTTTTGCTTATTGGTTTTAGAGGAGGCCTCTTTAAACCTTTGTATGTAAGCTGAAAAGAAATTTATTGCCCATTTGTCTAGACTACAACATACAGAATTCTTTTATTGATGCAATGCATTTAATTCTTGAGTGACACAAGGTGAATTGGATGTAATTGACGTCTGCTTTGCCCAGATGGCCTTATGTGTGTTTGATTTTCTGTGTATGAAAGGCCATGTGTTCCACTGTATGATGTAGGAGCTGTGTTTCTCCCACAAAATTACACTCTGGCCAATGTCACTCCTCTGCCTCAGGGGGTAATATCCCTGAGAACCAAATTCCATATGAGAAAACCCTCCACAGCCAAACTCGCACATACAAACAACCCCCAAACCTTTAAACCAAAGGCCTGTGACAACAATAACACCAAAAATGTACCTATTCAAAGGCATATATGCCTGTAATCAAGATTATAAAGCATCAGATGCAGAGGTCACCACCTTGGCTCCTAATCAGCTTGCATTTAAACCTGATTTAAAGCCTGCTCCACAAACACACATGCACAATTTGCAGTCTCTGCAACATTTGTTGTTCACCCCACTTTGGTATACAGCTCTAGACTTTTCTAACTTAGGCTCTCTCAGGATCTGAAGACCACTTGGGACTTGAGAAAGGGGGAGCGTTTTTTCAAAGAGGGCCATTAAGCATATATGCCATTTACCAAACAAATGGCATCAAACCAATGCCCATTAAAAAGGAAATTGCACAAAAATTACCCCTGAGTCAATTAGCCTCATTATTTTTTTTTCTCCAGTATTGTGGGGGGGATGGGGTGCCATCAGGAAACAAGCAAGCTTTGACGGTTGAGGTCAGAAAAGGTGAATTTGGAGGGGGTTGAAACACCTGCTTGATAACAACATGGACAGAAGCAAACAGGATGTACAAAGTGCCAGTAAACCAACCAGTTTACAAGAAAAAAGTGACTCACTTTGTTATGCATCCATGATGTAGATCCGAAAGCAAAAGAATATTTACCAAGCTACAGGCTTCTGTGATGCTGTTGATAGATTTTGTAAGTCTTTGTAGCAAACCACATAGCAACAACAACATGAGCACATCTAGATGTGATAAGAGTCTGCTCAACTTAAAATAGATCATATTTTGGCTCGGTGTCTCCTACACTGAAGCAAACTGTCTGAGATCAATTTTATTACACTCCATCACCCTATTCATATCCCCCAGGTATCAAAAAATAATGTTTTTTAGAGCTGGTATAGTTTAAAATGTGGTGGTTAATTAGTTGTGTGATCCTTGCTATAGAGAGTCCAGCTTTTTTTGAGATAGTTTACCATTTGAAGCTACAGTTTGCATCAGTTGTCTGACATGACTGAGCCTCAATCATATTTTTCTCTGCTTCTTGTGTTTGTTTGTTTGTTTGTTTTTAAAGGACACCAAGAAATCTCATATTTATGGCATATTCTTAAACAGCAGACTTCCTCACCTCTGTTTTTCTATTCTATTCTACAGTCATTTAGCAGACGCTTTTATGAAAAGCGACTTATATTTGAGAGTAAGAACAACACAAGCATGAATTCAAACAAGATGGGACATCATAATTAAGTGATAGTCAGACCGCTCTGAGTCCAGTTGGACCCAGGTGCTGTCATGTAGTGCTAGAGGCAGTGCATATTTTTTTATTTTCTAAAGTTTTGTTTTTTTTTTTTTTTTTAGTTTTTGTAAGTCATTTTGTTTAAATACAAACATCAAGATTTCATCAAACAATATCATCTTGGGCATAAGTGCACATAGCTTCTTCAGTACTTGGTTGAACCAAAGAGCTGGACAAATCTTTCTAACTCATTCTGTTGAGTAAAAGAGTTAAGCTAAGTGTGGAAATGCTCCTTAAACAACTGAGTCTTTAGCTTGCTCTTAAAAGTGGATAAGGACTCTGTGGATCGGACGGAGTTTGGTAGATTGTTCCACCACCGGGGGACAACAGAGGAGAAGAGTCTAGCTACTGATTTTGTACCACGTTGCGGTGGGAGCACTAGGCGTTTTTCGCTGGCAGAGCATAACTGTTGAGAGGGAGTGTAGCTCTGGATTAAGGAGTGAAGATAGACAGGAGCTGCTTGGGTTATTGTTTTGTAAGCCAGAAGAAGAGCTTTGAATTTGATGCATGCTGCAACTGGAAGCCAGTGAAGAGCAATTAGCAGCGGAGTGACATGAGCTCTTTTGGGCTGGTTGAAGACCAGACGTGCTGCTGTGTTCTGGATCATCTACAGAGGTTTAACTGAGCATGCAGGCAGGCCAGCTAGTAAGGAGTTGCAGTAATCAATACTTGAAATGAGCAAAGCCTGGACCACGAACTGTGCCGTGTGTTCAGTCAGGTAGGGTCTGATCCTCCTGATGTTGTAGAGAGCAAATCAGCAAGAGCGGGCAACCGAGGCAACATGGTCCTTAAAGGTTAGCTGGTTGTCTACCATGACACCAAGAAGACGTAGGCACAAGCGTGGTAGAATCAAGCTGCACACTTACCTGTGGCAGTAAGGAAGGATTTGCTGGAAAGACAATAAGCTCAGTCTTGGACAGATTTATCTGAAGGTGGCGATCCTTCATCCATGCGGAGATATCAGCAAGGCATGCTGATATTCGCATTGAGTCGGTTGTGTCGCCAGGTGGGAAAGAAAGGAAAAGCTGAGTGTCATCTGCATAGCAGTGGTAGGATACGGTAAAGATACTGTGTGCCCCAAAAGGCATTATACACAAAGTAAAACATAAAGAGAAAGAGAAGCCAATAATGACCATATCCAAATTTAAGGAACAGAAAGCCTTTCCACTATTCATAAACTCATAAATTAGAAGAAATCTGCTTTTTGTCCTTTAAAACACATTTTCAAGTGGTGCATTTGTTAGTTTAATACTACTACTACTACTAATAATAATAATAATAATAATAATAATAATAATAATCATAATAATACATTTTATTTAAAAGAGTCTTTCAAAAAACTAAAGGAAACTCTGGACTAAAGTGAGTAGGCAAACTTAAGCAGATGAGTCTTGATTCTGGATTTGAAGATGGGAAGAGAGCCAACAATTTGGATGTTGGGTGATACAGAGTTCCAAAGTTAGTTGGGAACAGAGCAGCTGAAAGCTCTGCTCCAGCAGCTTGTGGCCCTGCCAATGAATTGTTTGTTGATGGAAGATACCGCACTTTTTTTTAACATAACTAACAAAGAGAAACAGTATTTTGTTCCAACATTGCTGAAGCAGAAGTAAATATGTAATTTTAGCCATTAAAAACAAAATCTGTGATAATTTAAATAATCCTTGATAATTGGCTCTAATTAAAATAATCATGTAAAAGTCTAATTGTATTTTTAATATAGTGTAATGGTTTGTAAAATGAAAATTAAAGTATTAATTCATAAATATTAGTCTGGTGATTGAAGGGTGTCTATGTGTAAATTAAGTAAAAGAAAAAACAACATTTCATTATAAAAACAAAAATAGGTTTCCACATAAACTACTTGTTTATAATGAGAAATAGATAATGTACTAGCATAATATGCTGATCTATTAGTACCATTAAGCTTGTTATTTGCCTGTTTAATTTATCTGCATTCTGGTCTCCAGAAAAATAAATTTTGGCATAGTTTTGTATTATCAAGAATCTGGCATCTGGAAAAAAATATTGTTGCCCTTTTAGATAAATGTATCTTAAAATGCTGTAGGTCTACATATTTAATCTTAATTTTAACTTTCCATTTGTAAAGCAAAGCACATTTTTACTATATAAATATATATATATATATTACCTAAAAGAAGGATATTATTAAACTCTACAGGGTCCATCCCCAAGTAATATGAATTAATGTTGAATTACAAAACCAGAAAATGTGCCAAGGGGCATTTTTGACCATTGAAAAGCATTCTGTTTCTGAAACATACAGTAGATCCTGTGTTTCTTTTAAGTGTAATTACAAAGCTCTACTTGTATGGCTTTCTTTGCTACCACCATACCATTAGACTAATAAAAAAAAGCAAGCAAGCTGTGTCACCTACAAAAGTAATTGAATCACTTCTTTAAAACCACTATTCAATTACTGCCACTCATAAATGCACCTCGGTTATTTGTCCTAGGGGTCCATTTGTCATGTTGGAAGAGCAGTCAAGATCCTCTTAACAAAATAACATTGGGTGCAATTTAGTAATGTAGGACTGTCAATAAATAGTTACTGAAAAACCTCTTGTAGAGGAAGACTGTTCTTTTTCATTGCTAGTGGACTATGTGAGTTTATTTACCCTGATTTAGGCAATCACAATGAATTTAAAGGAGTTTTTCAACCAAATAACTGTTACTATTGACTATTAACTGCATTTTTCTGGAGGAAATACCATCATGCAAGTACCTGACTGAGTGTCAGGGGTGGAGGTTTATTAGAGTTGAAAAAGAGGGCTAGGAAGATGTCTCCTGAGTCTGTCTGCTGTGCTTCCACAGTTGACTCATTCCAAAAAAAGTGAAGTGTGCAACAACCCATCTGGTCTCATCCTGGGCTTGCATCAGAGAATTCTCTAGACTGCCTTTGAAGGGATCAAGGGAAAAACTCCTGCTGGTTGACAAACACAGTTCAAAAACACTATATGTTTTCTGCAAGTTGGAGTAATGTAAAGGAACTGTGGTGGTTTCATGAACCAAACTGCTTCAGACAGTGTCATTCTTGAAAAAAAAAGTCTGATAATGTAACTCTGTCTACATTTATTAGTTGATGGGAATGAATTGACAAATTAATCATTTCGTACTTTAATGAAGGTTATAGATTGGCTGACTCAAGGCAGTCTATTATTTTCAAAATCTTTTGGCACTTTAGTATTTCAGTGGAAGATTAATTTGTGTTCACACCATGTTCTATTTATTCTAAAGAGGGACAAAACTCGTTTTGCTAAAAAAAAAAAAAAAAAAAAAAAAAAGATTTGCATGATGACATAAGATTGTCTGGAAAGCTGTGGAGTTTCCTAACCCTAAATAATTTTCAATGCCTAAATCTGACTAAAATTTTATGCCAATATGCATGTAAAAATCTCTGCCAAAAAACAGTTTGATAATGTTTCAGCTCAGGTTGACATACGTCCATGAGACTAAAGGTTCAGCTATTGCTTTCCAGGTCCAGAACCACATGCAGCAGTTTATTTGTGTACTTTTTTCATTTGCCCAAATCCAGGAGTCAATGAATTTTCACGTGCACCTATGCATGAAATCTGCACGGTAACTTTTTTAACTTATCTTGCTTTTAATCATTTTAATGTCATTTATTATTTTATTGTGATTTGATTATTCTAAATATCTGTAATGTCTTTGTTTTATGTAAAGCACTTTGAATTGTCCTGTACATGGAATGTGCTATACAAAAAAACTGCCTTGCCTTGCCTTGCAACTCAAAATCTGTCACCACACGTATTGTACGTAATATATGAATGCTGCAAATGAAAATTAGTTCTTGCTCTAAGGAGAGGAATTTCACCACTGTTTATTTATTAGAAAAGAATCTGTAAACGCAACATAAACTCATGGCAATGTGTATAAATCGTGCAACTTTAAAGACAGTTTGCTTATTGCTGTATACACCAAAATAACACACCAAATAATTAAGAGTTGGAGTAAACGTATAGGGCAGGAATTTACCATCATTTAATCATTTTACTTTAAATAATGTTGCATCATGTTCAAACTGTTCAGTTGAATGAATTAATCTAAATATGGTTTACTAATGCTACAGTCCAATTCTGTGCTTCTCTGAGCTAAGTCTGATGTCAGGCCTTAGAAGAAATGTGAGCAAGGTAACAGCAGCACTCTAAAGATCAATGAGCCCCAGAAAAGGAACAGGAGGAGCTTGTGTGGACCAATACCAGCAGGCCACAGGGAGCAGCATCTGACGCAAACCAGGAAGCCACCTAATGTGAGGGGGGTCAGATAAATGCAACAGAACTGACGGTCACACGGGACAGGTGCTTCCTTCATGACACACACTCACACATACACTTGACAAAAGCACACATACACTTGCATACTATATTAGGCCTGTTGCTCATCTCCTCCCTCAGATGTGTCAGAGGCTTTCCCAGACATCCAGCCCACGCACATGCACACATGCATCCTCAGACAGAAGGGTCTGGGTGTGGAGGACAAGCAAGCCAAGGAGGATGGAGGACAGGGCACGCACGCAGACAAGCCTGACAACAGGCAGGAAACTCTAGAGAGCAGTCGTGGCTATTTTCTCTCCTATCTTTTTGCTCTCAGTTTCCATTTTCATCAGCACAGGTAGGACGCAAAACATTTGTGGAAAAGAAACCCAAAAGGTAAACAGGAACACAATGAAAAAGTCAAATAAACCTTGAAGAAACAACCTGAGCACCAAAATAGGAATGTCTCCTGTTTTACGCATGAGAGGGATTTGGATGGCTCATCCTTCCTTTCATGCTTCCTCCTTGCAGTCTGCAGAAAAACATACATCGAATACAGAGTTTGGGACTTCTGCCAGGTTGCCTGTATCAGCTCTGTAAAAAACCTGACACATGATAAGTAGTGGAATGGGGCTTATGTGTCCATACGTGCAGATTGCATAGCAGTGTAAAACAATAGGACCATCACAGCTCTCAAGGGGTCATGAGAGGGGATGGCTAGGGTTAGAAATTAGAATGGGGGCGGGAGGGGGGGACTTGAATCAGTGCCAATAGGTGCATGTATGCAAGGCTGTATTCCCTATTAAATGTACACAAAAAGAGACACATTTGGAACTTATTAAACTTCTGACCTGAGGTGGGCTGCAACCAAAGACAAGCAACTGCTCATTCCGATCTAAACAGGGCCAGACGTCTTTCCGGGTTACACTGAAGCTTTGTGGAAGCCTGAAATAAAAAAAAATAAAAAAAAAAACACCACTGCAGTGTACCATATCATGTGTAATAATAACTTGTATATGACAGCATAAGTGCATCCTTTTGTCAATGTGTCATCCCAACTATTTTAGTAGCTCTGTGGATACAGAAATAGGACTTTGGGGATTTAGTATGGTAATAAGATATGAATACCACCACCACTAGTTTTGTTCTTTAAGAACTATATAGTTTAAATGGGGCAAAATGGGTTTGGCCATGAGTGAAACACCAAAAATATGTAAAGATACTTTGGAAAGTTTCATACAAATATGCTCGTGCTCACTCCCATACATGAAAACATTCTTCAGTACACATTCCTTTTTAATCACAGAATGCTTGAAGGAAACATTTCAATATACACAGATAAATTTTTATGGGGATGAAAAAGGATAAAAAGTCATGGCTGAGAGAGCAGCAATCACTTTTTTATGATAACAATATTGCATTGTTGTTACAACAAAACAGATAATGCTGATACGCAGGCAGGCGGGCCAACAGCTGGCTGTTCAAACCCACTTAGAGCATTATAATGTCAGCCTCCCGTTTGCTTGAGTGAGCGTCAGTTGGGCACAGTGGGATCTTTTCTTCCCCTTTGTTTGTTTTCAATAGCCCATAAACAGTCTGAATAAAACAGCAGAAAAAAAACCTTCCTTCTCCTCTTTTTATTTAATTTCTCTTTCTCACTCACTCTGTTCGCTCAACTCTGCTGCCTTCTTTGCCGAACCTCGTACCCACAAACACTCTGGGATTGTTTTGAGCTGTCTGGCGGAGGAAGGAAAGCAGTGTGAGAAAGTGGCTGTTTTTTTGGAGCGGACAGGAATTGGCCTCACGGCGCATGGTTCCTCTCCTCGCAGCGGGAACAATGCCGTGGCGTCACACCCCTGCACTGACCCTCGCTGTTTCACATGGAAAAATGTTCCCAGAATTCCGCTCCCAGGCTTGGAGGTATAAGGCCGACAGCAGGGAGGGAGAGAGAGAAAGAGAGAGGGGGATGTCAGGGAAGGTAAGTGTGGACAGGAAACCTCTGCTACCAGGAGCATTTGTAGCCATGGAGACACAAGCAATGACTCCTGAAGCTGATGGGTTGGATGGACGGGAAAGGCGTGTCATAAAAATCATGCATCCTATCAGCCAGTCACATCATTGATCTGAGAGGACAGACAGACTTGCTCTGTCAGGTGAAGTGTACTGAAAAACAAATTCAAGTTCTTGCATTGTCACAGTCCCGCCTCCTTCACTCCCATACTCATTATGACATTGTTGCCCCTTTCCGCTCTCTGTATAAAAACCAATCAGACTTATCTACTGTTGTAAGAGAAAATGTGACATTGGCACGCAAAGCTTTACTTCCTTCCAAAAGTGGCCAGAAAGAGTCCCACTGGGGAAGTAGGACATGCAGACATGCAGCAAAGTGGCTAGCTGCTCAGTGGCTGTTGTGCATGTTGGGCTCTGGACAGTGGTCACCTGTTTTATGGTATAAGTAAAAATAAATTGATGAAAAAAATTATTCTTTTATATACTTAAAGTGTTTCTGACATTTCATCTCCTCTTTTCTACAGACTGATTAGTTTTGTAGATGCAAATATCTATAAAATACAATCTTGGGAATGAGTACAGGCAATAATGTTGGCAAAAACAGTATATCATAAACAAATATGATCTTAGCTACCCTTTGGTATAATTTGCTGATAATATGATAGCTTTATACCTTACCACACTTACCTGTAATCATCTTACATCCCCCACTTTTAGAAATACAGGTAAAACTTATCAATTCAGTCTATTCAAAGCTGATAGTATTGATGGTCAAAACAATAGAAATGTCAAATAAGTTGTAATAAACCAGGGATGTAGTGATATATATCTGCAATAATAACTGTAATTACTATTATATTATACTGTTATTAATTTTCCAGACTTACTGATGTTGATGCACTGAGGATTGACGTCATAAAAGTGCTGGCAATACTTTAGCAATGTTAGCCAAAGCTGCTAAAACAGCCAAAACTAGCCACCTAGTGTTTTTCAGTGTATTTTAACTAATGTTTGAGATCATCCAGAGCTAAAATGTCATTACTAATTTCTGGAACAGGTTCCATCACAGAACTGCTGGTGTTTCATAATCAAGCCTCCTGAAGGATCTCACAAAAATTAAGCTTGCTGTTGTTAATCATGCAAATGCCCACAAAAAGGAAAAGGCAGCAACTGCAACTGTGTGGCATTAATGTGGGTGGTCTCATTTACATTAAAGTTGCAAGACATTCACAGTTATAATCATGAACCATCTAATCTGATCAGTATTGAAGTAGAAATGCATTGAAATTGGACAATCTGGGCAAAAATTAGAGGGGAAAACAAACAGGTTGTTACCACTGAGGCTTCAAGATCAGTTGGGCACAGTATTGTTGTTGTGTGGTGCAAGGTACTAGAAATACCATAGTTTAAAGAAACATACGATCAGAACTCAGATATGTCCTGAAATTAAAGGCATTACTCTGCCTCTTTGAATTGTGATAGCATAAAGAGTTTTTAGACGATAACTTAGTGACACAAGTAACTTTTCATTATATAGACATAGAATGAGCAGCTATTGAACCTTGAGGGAATATATAATGCTTCATTTAACAAAAAGGGTTTATGTTAGAAAGGATTCAACAACTTTCATTCTGTGCAGACTCCTCCATCTTGTTCTGCCAGTGCAGCTCATTAGGGAAAATATACCTTGCTTGGAACAGGCCTAGGGGTATCTTAATGGTGTTTTGTTTAATGAGTAATTAGAGATTTGTGTCTTTAATTTGTTTTTTTTTTTTTTGTTTTTTTTTGTTTTGTTTTTTTTGTTTTTTTTATTGATATGATATTACCCGATGAGTCGATCATATTGAAAGAAATCAAAGGAAACTGCAGATTAATCTCAGTGTAGTGGAAAGTTTTAGAAAATAATTAATTTGGAGCAGCCACACAACTATGTGCTTATGCAGCTTTAATAGCCTTGCCAGTAACAATATATCCCTTGTGTGCTTGCCTCACATAATAACTATTTTATATGTTCTTGTGAACCTAGAATGTTTGCATAAAAGGCCAGTAAAATCACTGCTGTTCTTGTACAAAGATCATAAAGCATATAAAGAAAATGTGGCAGTGTGTGTTTATTGGTCGCACTGGGATGATTTGGCATCTCAACATGCATTATAGACAGAGACTGAAAATGTGATAGCAGGATATTGAAAGTGACTAAAGTTGAATGAGGTGTTTTTAACCACATGCTCTGTACTATAGGTGGGAGAAATAAGCTTAACAAATATGTTTTTGACTGCACTTTAAAGTTAATCAAAAACCATGTCTCTGTATATGTTTTTTCCATGGTGAAAGTGACCAAAACAACAGCCTTAAGCAGTGTTTGGTCTCCTTCATTTAAAAGCTATGCTTCAGTGGCAGACAACGAAACATGCTCATTGGGACAATAATACAGGTAATAGGGGTGGAACAGTTAAGCCTGAGGGTAATTTGGTATTTTGGTTTGCTGAACACAGAATCATTTTTTTCACAAATGACTGGTATGCTTCTGAGTCCAGTGAAGTGTCTTGCTGATATAACTCTATCACTGCATGAAAATGACAATTCCTGACACTCAAGAAAAAAGAAAAACAACAAAACAATGAACCTGTGAAATCAGGATTCTTCGTTTCCTGGTGCATTGAATATGTCTGGATGGTGGATGAGATCAGAATTAGGCAAGACATAAAAAAAGGAAACTGGCTGCAATCTTGGAGGAAATCATGTGTGGAATGAAAGCAAAACATTTAAGGAGGGACTGGGGAAAAGTGGAGGTCTGCCTGTGCCCCACTCCTCTTCTGTTTTAGCAAAAATTGGCAGGACAGCACTGTGTCTGCAGCACTGAGGCAGCAAAGAGTCTCTAACAACTGACACAAATTAGCTTCAGTACAAGTCTGTCTCTCATTAATTTTATTTCATTTGAAACATAACATTGCAATTTTTTTCTATTTAATTTAGCATTAATAGAAGTGGTTGTCTGACACTGTTTTATTTGTTTGTTTGGTTCATTCTCAGGTCTAACAGATTAATCTGTTTTGTTAAATTATTCCCTAATGCTTCTTGACAATAAATCTTGTACCATTGGAAAGTGTGTCTATTTTTCATTTCAATGGTCCCACATGTATGTGACATGTGACAATCAGGCACCTGATTGGCAGCACCTGTGAACACTGATTCTGCAACAACAGTCAGTTGGTGTCTGCCCCAAGTATACCGCATATGATTGATCTTGATAGGGCATCTGGCATAGGCAGTTTCGAGCTGGTGTTCCTTAAAATCAAGTGGAGTGAGCCCTAGTACTCTTTAGGGATGTTACGATTACAAATTTTCTTGGTACAAATATTGTCAAAAAAAATAATAATAATGATTTTACGATTATAACAATTACTATGTGTTCATTTCCCAATGCTATAAATGTGTAAAATCACACAAACACTCCTTTCTGGTCTTTAAGTTTTAATTAGAGCTCTGAAAGTTAATGCATCAATGCAAAGAGATTTCTGTGGAATTAATGCGTTTTTCTTTTGATCTTTTATGGAAACAGACGATATTGTGGAAGCTTTACAATAAATTAAGAATAGCATTTAAATTCTGTGATTAACTGCAAAATTAAGAAATCTTGACACCCTTAGTACCATCCCTTAATGCCAAGTTCCCTGTAACAGAGACAGGCTGCAAAGCGGACGTCCCAAAAATACAATACCAGTAGCAAGCCCATATCTCCACAGAGTTGGAATGGGGCTGAGGTTTGTTTCTTCAGACTTCAAGCATTTAATCTAATAAATGACACCAAACAAGAGTCAACAACAGAATAAGCTGTTTTTCTTGGGCAAAACCCAGATACTCTGCCCACTAACTTGCCATTCAAAAGGTAAAAAAAAAAGCTTTCCCACTGTTGTTCTTGACAACAAAGAAATAATCAACCAAACACAAATTTCTTTAATGTTTTTGTTAACTTCATATTCACTCATGTCCTTACAAACTGCAAACTGGATGTTAGCTACAATATTTTCCATACTATAAGTCACTACATGGTATAAGATGCATCAGTCATAAAATGTGTCATGAAGAAGTGAAGAAAAAAAAAACATATATAAGTCGAACTGGACTATAAGTCGCACTTATTTAGAAGTTAATTTCACAAAATCCAAGACCATGACTAAACATTTAATCTGGAAAGACAAGTTATTCAACCACCAAGTAGCACATGCAACAACAGGCTGAATATGTGTTAATGTAACACCAGGGTTTCCTCAAGGTTTTTTTTTAAACTGTAAGGGAGAACTAGTTTCATGATACTAAATGAGCTGCTGATTTAGGCAGTGATAAAGTACGAAAATGTATACATCACATTTGGCATTTAAAGACACAGCCATGTGCACAACCCCACCCTGCTACGATGAAGTTTTACGTTAAATATGAAATAACTGTTATTTTTGTCAGTTCTGGCTTTTTCTGTAAACAGCCATCGTCCCAAGACCATGATCATTTCCTCATCCTATATATCCTCTTCCATGCTGTGTGTTGTGTTTTCCAATTGTTACTATGTTTAATCTTCTTCGTTTTTTGCAGGTTGTTGCTTGAACCAATAAAAAATCTTGTTATCTTGTTGTGTGTACCAGGCTTAACAAGCGTCATTTCACTCTGTCACCTCTTCCCCCTAACTCTCAAACTAGCTGCAGTAAAACCGGACAAAAAGTTGAGATGCCACTTGTCATTTTTCAAAATACAGTATGTGCAGAGTACATGATGTATTTTGTACATTTGTACTCAGGAATGTACATTTCCTGAGTACAATTTCACAATCTTATTATGGTTTGTTAATATAGACTTTATGTTTATAAGGATCCATTCATACAATATAAGTTATATTTGTAGCATCTGAAAAAAAATCATAATTCTGAGGGCACTGCAAACCCTTAACACATTCAGCTTTATAATAATAAAGCATAAGGAACATACGTGGGAGGCGAAATATGCTAAGTTAACATAACAAGCCAGCAACTCCAACAATCAAGTTATTGGTAAGCGAGTTCACCAAGCTCCCAATCTCATTTATCACTAAATCCATTGAACTCTTTAACCTATGTGTTGTTTCTGAACAATGCTGCTCGATCCTATCATTTTTAACTGTGTATTTTACTACTTGCAGTTTGTAATCTGCAGAATAGGATTTTCTTTTGGGGGACATTTTGTTTGAGTTCAGTCTGTGTCAGTTGTCTTTAAGTTTTTTTAAAGACCTAGGCCTAGAGCACCTTTTTGCAGCTGGAGTGTTTACTCCTTGGTTCATGTCAGCTGGTATGAATTAACATTTTAAAATATGCTCAGTTAAATTCATAAGTCGCACCTGACTATAAGTCGCAGGACCACCAAACAATGAAAAAAGCGTGACAATGGGTACAATCTACGCATGTTGATGATACGCAGTTTTACATCACTGTGTCTCCTGATGACCCAGAACCACTTAACATCCTTTTAAACTGTATTTTACATATAGTCATGGAGGGCAGAGAATCAGGGGTGCTTTTAAAACTCTTTTAGTCCTTTAAAAATATCTTAATGGTCTTGGATATTCTAATTTATCTGATCTGCTTTTAAATTATGAGCCCTCGTGAACCTCAAAGATTCAGAAACTATTAATGTTTTAATTTATTGTAGGCACAAGAACTACCTTTTCAGCTTAGCTTTTAACAGAATTATAATTTTTCTTTTTTTATTTTATTTTATTTTATTTTAAGATTATTTCTATGAACTCCTTTGTGTTCATTAATTCTTGTCACTCCTGTCTGATCTAATTGTTTTTAGGTTTATTTAATCATGTTTTCCTCATTAAGATCTTCCACACTGGTAGCTTTGCCTCAGTCTGCAGGGTTGTTGCCATGGTGATCGCCCTTGTCTGGGTGGATGGGGGTTCTGCACTGCAACCTATGGCTGTTGTGTGGACTTCAGCCTGCCTTATTCTGGGTAGTTTCTGTAGTGGTGCCCTCTGTGGACATGGGTGTGCTGGATTCAAGTGTAAATGGATACCCAAGATGTTGTTTTCTCACAACAGCGTCAAGCCAGAAGTTCATTTCCATTTATATTTTTATATCTACATTTAGTTAAGAGACAGTAACTAGGGATTGGAGCTTATGTTTGTGCAGAATGGGGTAGGGGTGGGTAGGGGGATGTGTGTTTGCGCAATTATGTGATTGTGTGTGAATGAGACTGTAATGAGGTGTACGTTTTTAAATTGCTATTTTATACACTTTGGTGTGAAGGATTTTTTTTTTATTTTAATTTGCATAACTAGTTTTATTATGTAAAACACTTTGTCTTGCTTTATGCATGAAAATCACTTTATAAATAAAATGTGATTTGATTTGAGTAGTGTATGGAACAGACTAATTGTTTTAGTAGGTATTTTCTGACCCATGATGAAAGAGGCTGACAAATATTTACATCCATTGTTATACTGTACATGGGGATGTGGGGTGCACTTGTAAAAACATACTGCAAAGCATTTACACAGCTTAAACACGTTTAGCTTGTCCCGCAGCCAAGCTTCAATACAAAAAAAAAAAAAAAACTTCAGTTTGACTTTTATAAAGGTCAAAGGTTGAAAAGATGGCTTCACACTCCTGGTAAATTTAGCTTACCTTGGACCCCAAATCGTAAACAACCTTGTGATGTCAGTGATGATCCCGGGGCCAGGATAAGGCCAATAAACAGGAAGCGTCTCAGCAGCAAGCTGCATCCCATAATAATCATGGCAAAAACACAGACAAACAATCCCAAAACACCACAAGACAACGTGACAGATAACACAGACAAGCAACCCCAAAACCCAACATAAACTTACAACAACCCCAAAAGCAACACGGGAGGGAAACATAAACAGCCTTCATGCAGAGTTTCGCAGCTAGAACAGAGAACATCACATGCACCAATTTATAATATCAAAGGCCTTAAATCCAAACAATCTACAAAACATAAAAAATAGACATGTAGCAACAACTAGAGATGCATGCAGATAGATACAAACAGGCATAATCAAAGGACAGAGTGTGTGGCAGACGTTGAATCAACTACTAGCTATCACATCTTTTATGTTAGACTTAAAAGAGTGATGATTCAATGTATCATTCTTATACTGAGCTGGACCTTCATGTTTCCTTTTTCATTTGTAGCCAACAGCGGCAAGGATTTCCTTTGTGAAGCTCCCCCTTTTTAGCCGCCTGATCTGTGTGAAGACTGCATAAATCCACTTTAAACCTACTGTCTAGCCTTTCAACAGACTGAGCCAGTGTTGAAAGGCACTGCAAATACGGGGAGAAAGGAATATATGGTTGGCATAAACTGACTTTCTCAATGCTATTGATGGCAGCAACATGAGAGAAAACATCTCCACAGAATTTCCAGCAGTACCTATTCATCCTTATACATGAAACCAACTCACAGTTTCTGTACCTCTCTGCTTTCTGCAGCTATGTAATCAAAACCAATCATTTTATTGTGTGACTAATAGGTCGGCTGTCTAATGGCACTAAGCATTAATCTTAAAATCCGGCAGCCTTAATCTTACAGCATGATTACTACTACAACTAGTCCTTGGGTGATCTCTGTGTATGATACTGCTCAGTGGAGCAGACGTTTGTCCAGGGCGATTCGTTGCCCTTCCTTCATCTGTAGCCGACAGACTCACCAGGTCTGTGCAGCTGTTAATCCTGTTCCCTCCCATCTCTGACTACCGACCGCAGTCGCAGAGGGAAGGAGAACTTAAAAGGTAACCTCGGTGGCTGTACTTCACACCTATTTCTCTGCCGCCTGACACACACACACACACACACTCCCCCGTTTTCACACACAAGCACACAGCTGCCTGGACGCTTAAGATAAGGAACAAGAGCTGTGAGAAGGCGAGTTGGGGGCTCCAATGAGGTATGTGCGTAAACGTTTGTGTCAGTTTGCGTCTGAGTGTGTGGGGTTTTGTTTTCTTCATAGGAGAGGGGAGGGAGCTACTCTACAGGACGTCCTGAGAATGGCAAGCCTCTCAAACAGTGGACGGATCCACCACCACGTCAATGCAAAGGCAGAAATACAAGCACAACAGCTGATGAGAGACTGAAAGGAATAATGTTTCATCCATCAAAAGAGACATTAATTATGAATAACTTGATGACTAGGGAATTTTAACAGTAATCTCCTGGCATATATAAAAATGAAAATGTGTAACAGATGATGATCTGACTTTGGCCAGCCGTTAGAAAAATAGTAGCAGCAGCTCAGTGGTGTCAGAGCGCCTGAAGATGTTGATAGCAGCAGGAATCCAATGATGGACCTGCCTCTCCGTTTCCCTAACGACCGCGCCATAGGAAAAGAAGGAAGGTCTTCTCAGCACTAATTTTCCTCCCGGGTCTCTCTGTGTGTGTGTGTGTGTGTGTGTGTGTGTGTGTGTGTGTGTGTGTGTGTGTGTGTGTGTGTGTGTGTGTGTGTGTGTGTGTGTGTCTGTGTCTGTGTGTGAAGGAAGATCTCAGCAGCCTTCCTAATGGGATGTGTTGTATACATGGGGGGCCTGGGAAACAACAGTGTAACCAAAGGGAAGAGCAGAAGGAAAACAAGGACCCCTCCCTGTCCGAGTATGGGACAAACATGGTCAACACACACACACATTAACACACATCCCTTGTCGCTCTCCTTTTAGACTGATGTAGAAGAGAGCCAAGTTTCTTTTGGACACCTTGATTAGCTTCTCATATTTGATGTCAGAGCAGACGCTGCAGTGAATCCTGCATCTTCAGCTTTAAGTTTCAGATGAAGATGTGGACCACATCTATCTCGGTGCTGCCAGCCAATGGTTGGACTGGGATGAGAGCTGGCATACTGCCCTACTGGAGCAGGTGCAGCTAGAAAAGCAGATAAAGAGAATGTGCTGACAGATCTGCCAATCAGCTTAAAAACACTGATTGAGACAGTTGATGTGTGGTTAGATTTTTGCTAAGGGAACACTGCTGATTTACACCAAACTCGAGTGGGTGTGGGTGGACCTGTTTGTATGGGTTTATAGGTAGTGTGTGTGCACTAGTCGGCTGTAGTGCCAGGGTTCCTGAACGACATCGTGGAAAATCCTCCTCAGCAGTTTCCTGTGGGTCTCCATTATCAGGCCTTGTTGATAAACCAGCTTTTCCCCCCTACTTCCTGGCTCTCTTCCTCCCCTTCCACCCCACTTCCCCTCCCACACTCTTCTCAATCACATGAATCACCACTGCCATGGAGAGGGCGAGAGACTGAAGGCAAATATAAACTACACTCCTTAATCATAAAGTCCTTTTTTTGTTTACTTCTCACTCTGTAGTGAGCTCATTTCTTCCCTGTGATACCATGTAAAGCAACACAAGTTATTCACATTCATCATTGCATCATTAGGGACATTGTTTTATTATGTCTGACGTTCTGGTGCTCACCAACTATAACTTAAGACAAATGTTGAGTCACTTTAGCATGAGGTCATTCCTTCTCTTCCCTGTTAGATGCGAAACAAAGATATCAGTCAGGATGGAGCTTGTTCTGTTCATACGTCCTTGGCAAGCCCCAGTAGATATGTCCCAAAGCGAAAATAGCATGCACCAAGATTGTGCTCGAGTGCTGATGCTGTTAATTGTGATCACACAGTTCTGAAGATTTCACCAGTTCAAATTCCCCTCCCTTGAGACTTCTTTAACTAGACGAATTGCAAAGTTTTGGGTTAATTTAAAGGATTTCTTCACTGTAGCAATGACATCTGCTGTAAAAGGAGAGTCATGCTTAAATTTGACTAAATTAGATTCTCCTTGTCAAAAACAATAACTGATTTTAAGTCATGTTGATGCATAATAAATTTTTTATTTCTTAGACTGTGGAGAAATTATGTGGTAATGCAGCAATAAAAAGTATTAAATTAGGATTAAATAGTTTAGTTGGATACTTCTTCAGCTAACACAGGACAGTATAGGAGATCCTTCTTTCCAAGATTAATAACTCTGTGCAGTGATGGTCTATAACCATCAATGATTATCATTTGTTTACTCAAACTGCACCCATTTAATGTCAATTTCAAAGTTTAGGTGCTTCCATGCAGTCCAGTCAAATCTTAAAGCACAAAGCTTTTGGGTTTAAATTCTTTTCACCAGTGGCCTAATGACTTCTGGCAACCCATGCTGTTACTAAGACAACATAAACAAACACAGGCCTACATGATGATGATCAGAGCTGAAAGATGGCTGCTGGTCAATAAACACACAGAATGAGCTTTACAACAAAAATGAGTGAGTTTCAGTTTTTTCTTTTTTTTTTTTTGTATTGCTTTCAGTTCAGATTACTGGGAAATGGAAAATTTAAAAATTAAAAAGGATTTTTAGTGTGTTTTATAAATTGAAATGTGAAATGGGGGGAGGGGGGGGGATTGCAAGTAAGAGAATATGAAGGATGGAGAAATCAAACATGACTAATTGGGCTGTCTTCAAAAATAAGTTCATAGTAAATCTTTCTTCAAGCGTTCAATCACTCTGAGCACATGCAGCAGACGGATCTATGGCAAGGATCATCGTGCCTCCCAGGGAAGGTAGAACTGTTGTTCGCTACAGGACGTGACACAGAGCATGTGTGGGGGGCCTGATAGAGAGTCAGAGGCCGATGAGAAAAGGAAAGAAAATAAAGAGAGAGAGGAAAGGGAAGCACTTAGGTGTGCTTGATATCCTATCAGCACCCAATACCCATCTCAGGCATGGAAAAACACCA
This sequence comes from Melanotaenia boesemani, assembly GCF_017639745.1. NCBI lineage: Eukaryota > Metazoa > Chordata > Actinopteri > Atheriniformes > Melanotaeniidae > Melanotaenia > Melanotaenia boesemani. Next base: position 11,471,236 of record NC_055703.1, read on the forward strand.
TGAGGATCATGAGTGGGGTACATAATTCAGTTAGACAGAGGAGAATGAGCACATTTTGGACTGTGGATGGGAGCAGAGATCAAATGTGGATGGATGAAAGCTTGGAAACAATACCCAGTTCCCCGTGTGTCCGAGAGCCAAATTCACAGCGGCAATATGAGTTCCTTTTTGTTCTTGAAAATGCTCCTCAGATGTTTGACGCAAGACTGGGAGTAGAGGGGGCGGAGGGAGACAAAACAAACAGCAATTAAGGTAGTTTGTGAATCTGTTTGAAAGGCCTTGTGATCCATCCTTTAGGAAACATCTGCCATATTGATGTATGAGTCCAGGAAAAGACACATTCCTTCTATCCCTGTAAAACAAACCACAGCAGTGATGAGTTGCCTGTTCATCCATTTCTAACCCTGCAGAGCAACTCTTGCGTTCTAAGCAGACTTGCACCAAAGTCTTTTTTTTTTTTTTTTTTTTTTTTTTTTTTTTTGCTACACTCCAAAATGTATCTCTCATAAACATTTGTAGTCTAAACATAGATAACACCACCCCTATCACTTTGCTTTCAGCTGGAAATTCCAGACAACTACCCAGAGAAAGAGCATAGGAACATATAGTCTGAAAAAGAGAGCTCTAGCCTGCCTGGAGAAGAAACATTTTTCACAATCCCAAGAAAATGCTACAGCATTTATCTCTCCTCTAGATATAGCTGGAATGATAGAGTTCAAATATCTGAGCGGTCGGCCCAAACATCCCTGAAAGTCCCTGAAAGGAAGCAGACGAAAAGCATGATACAAGATCTACTGTGTTAGATACTTGGGAAACATAAAAACTAAGAAAAATAAAAATTAGATTTACAAATTCACCATGCCCTTTCCTGTACATGAATGCCAAGTGATAGCAAAAGCAGAACTGGGGAAACACGTCATACCATTTACCTCACTAGTTTTCAGGGAAATCCACTTCTATTGAAGTGCTGGAGAGTTTTGTGACACTATAAATCTGATCAATTGGCAATAAAACACTATACAGTAAGAGAAAAAAAAGGAGACTGCCCTCAATAAAGTCAGACTGACATGGTACTTTACACACCTTGTATATTTGTGTGTAATGTGTAGGTTTACACACCGCATTTAATGGTACGCTTTGGTCTTGAAGCTTAAAACTAAACTGCCAGGAAAATCCGATATGGCGGTACTTTAAGTGGATTGTCGTGCAATAAACAGTGGAGCAGGCTGCAGTGTCCCTGTGTTTTTATGTCAACAATAATGCAGAGGACACACACAAATTCTAAGTTCTTTTTCTTTTGACCTTTGCTTGCTGCTTTTAATATGATTAATTTTGATCTAAAAATATATATATTTTACAAAGAAAAAAGGTGAAAATGGCCACTAGGACTGAAATGTAGAACCAATAAGGAAGTGGCTTAAACTCTTGCTATAAGTAACACAGGTTATGGTGTGGACTGAATTAAGAAGCCTTAACTAAACTTTTTGCAACATAATGCAACAATTTCCAGCTGACTCAAACAAATCTGGCTCTGCCCCCCTACATTTAAACAACCACTAAACAAAATGCTTTCTGACTTTATGCCATGCCAAACAAGCTAAACTCATTCATATTTGGCATATACATATGAAGTTCACTGATCTAGCTTTCTACAGGAAAAATTTATCCTAATTTATCCTTTAAAACAATCATTAAAAACTTATATTTTCTATTAATTTTTTAGAAGTTATTTGAATAGAAACTAAACAAATTCCATTTACCAGTTTGGACATACAGGTATGAATAAGCATGGTTGGTTTTAGGCACTTCCCCATTATACAGCTGAACTTCAGCTTCATTCCCTGAAATTCATGCACAAGTTCTACTTTGTACTTTGTCCTCTGTCATGTGCAGTATGAATCATGGATCACTATGTTTGACATGTGCATGCAGAAAAATATGATTCTTGTTTACATGCGGTAAAGAGTTTGACTGGGGGAGCTTCAAAACTCCCAACCAGCTCACAGTTTTGGCATACGAATGTGTTTGCATGCAAGATTTTATTTCTTTCTAATGTTTACAAGAACAGGATTACACACCACTAACTGGATAAAGTATCAAATTTAAATATGTAAACATTTCCAAATGGAGGGAAATCATAAAATTACCAGACAAGATTTCTTGGAGCCTCATGATAGTATTTCCCTCCTCCTTCTAACTTTTCCTACTGAGGTTACAAACCAGTTTTAAAAAAAAAAAGACTTCATGGAGATGTCCACAGATAAGATGCCCGCCTCCAGTTCTAGGAAGTCAAATAACCAAGATTAATGTTAAATAAATACAGTATGTGTGAGTCCATAGCAACCAAAAACAGCCAAGTCGTCATGTCACTGAAAGGTAGATATGCAATAAAATAAAAAAGACAATCTATCAAGATGCTCTAAACATTTAATGTTAATCACATGTTACTTTTAGTGTCGATGGACAGCTTTAATTACATGCATTTATCTTTTCCTCTGGGGCGTTGTTTTGTTGAAAGTGGGTGAATTTAGAGGGAGAGATGCAGAGTAATTTGGCCTGCAGGAGGACAGTTAGATCAGAAGCCAGACTCAGACAACATCGGCCAAAGCACAGATCCATCTGTCTGTTCCTTGCTGAGAGGAGCGTGTAGGGCATAGAGTGCACACGCACACACCCATATACACACACGCTCACACCTCCCATCGCCAGCTGGATCGGAGAAAGCAGCACTTGGGGAACAGTTGACATGCTGATCTCTTTAATGGTTACATCCTCCACACCCAACACCCAAGACACACACGCTTTCATTAGTTTAAACCGAATGACAAAAAACAAAAATGCATATTGCACCATTCCTCTCCCTTGATTCACAACATACACATAACACACACACATATATATACACTATTACCACCCCCACCTCCATGCAATCAGAGGCTCAGAATAGGAAGGAGGGAGAGGAAGTGCCTCTGCATTCACAGGCTGAGAACAAGGAGAAGGAAAAACAGCCGGAACCTGGAATTTACGGAGGAAAAAACAGCAGCCATCCAAAAATACCCCTCAACCATCTCCACAGATAAACAGAAATATCATTACTCTCATCCTCCAGCTCAGGAGTTTTCCTCACATACTTCCTTTATCTCATCCTCTGCTTCTCAGCTTTGCTTGTGGCCATTCTGCCCTGTTGTAGCAGGGGTCTGTTGTTTGTCCAGCACCCTGCCTTCCGCTCTTATTGGAGATGCTGACAACAGTAATAGTAGATCAGGCTCTCATCTTGAAATGATGTGATTTGATTCAGGCTTATACAGCAACATAGTCACACAAGCATGATTTTGAGAAATGGTTGACATGATGCTCATTAAAAAGTAAATAAAAGAATCAAACATATGGACACAAGCTTTGTATTTATGTACAAATGAGTAAAATATCAACAGCCTTCTAAATGTAAGCCAATGGCAGGAGATATAATTAAAACAAGAAGTCAATCCAGTGGACAGCATTGTGACAGAGCCCATCCTGTGGTTGAGAGGTGGGGTTCACTGACCCTGAGGTCATTTCCTCTGACCTCCTCTTCCTAATTGATTCAATTTCCAAGCCATTGGTCTTCTATTAGGATGTTCTAATTGACCCATACCTCATTTTCAACATCCTCTCCTTTTGTCTCCACAAAAGGACACATTTCACCATGTCCACTTTGGTGAACTTACTTTGTGCCACTAAATTTTTTCATCCTATCACCATGTGATGCAAGTTAAATAGATACTTCCCTCCTTATAATTCTGCTCTGAAAATGCCCATAACCTTTAAATGACATAGTTAACCTTTCGGTGACAAATGACGTCAGCTGCTGAACAGTAGCAGCGTGCAGTAGATGTGGGATTGCAAAGGGAAAATAAAGGAAAAGGTGTCTGAGTCATCTCCAGTTTACTCTGCATAAATGACAACAAACAGAAAGTCCAAAACCTTTAAAAGCTGTCTTGCTTTGTATGAAAATCTGACAACTTCCATCTTTCCAGCTGAATTAACAAAGCAAAGGTATCTGGGATATGAAAGATATCAACTCTGTCCTGTGGGGGTCATTTTCATGTGTACACTACCTGACACCTGCTATTCAACATCCATCACATGCAACTAGTTGCAAAATATCAAATCAGTGCATAAACACCAAAATGTAAAATTTTGTTCCCTTGGTTCACATAAACTTAATATCATGGCGTTTAATATCACCAATCTACCACTAACAGATCTCACGCCTGCTTTCTTATGTAATCAAGTGTCTGTTAATTTAGATTGGATCATTTGTCCACCAGCAGACGGGCCACTGACGGACACCATGTGACCACCGTTTTGCTTACAGGTACTGACGGCCCACAGCTCCAGGCTGGCTGGCCCACAGACAACAATACTGTGGTGGGAACTTCTGATTATCTGTAATGTCTAAATTATTTTGTCTGACTACAAAAATAACTTAAGATGGAGCTCATCTTTGTTTCAATAAAAAAAAATGCATATTACGTATTCAGTCACTCAATTCATTTATTTATCTCTCCAAAATCTACTATGTGACATTAACTACAATGTGATTTGATTTTAATGAAAATACTAATGGAAACGCTGATCGATTCCTGTTTGTCCTTCATTAATTATTTTGTACAATAAGGTTTATGTGTCTTATTGACTAAATGTAACAAAACCTTTTATAGAATAGAAAATTGCTTCCATATAATAATACTGACCTAAAAGGTCAATTACAACATATAGTGAACAAACAAACAAACAAACAAATGAATGAGAACCAGCAGAATTGCGAAGTCATTGTGAAAAGTTATTATAATTAGTAGGGATGAGCTTTTGCACTCAGGTGAAGAACCCTCCTCTAAAAATTCATCTGTTTAATTACCACAATGGGGCTCCAGAGCAGTTTCAGTATGAATATTTTACAAAGGTAAAATTTCTTCATGCTGCAGTTCAGAAATGTATAATATTATCTAAAGCAAGAAATTTGATTTCAGGTGCACAAATTTAAAAAAACAATTGCATAAACTTCAAATTGCTGCTGTCGGGAAAAAACCTCCTATCTCCAAAAGTATCATTTTTCAAAAAATGAAAAAAACTGTATGGTTTTGTAATAACTGGACATAATGTCATCCAACTTTGTATTGTGTTTTAATCATATATCTTTAGTTAAATATTTGTAAAACAAGATACAGACATAAAGGGTGACCAATAATACTGATTTATGAAGGAAAACAAAAATCACGAATTTTGGACATAGGAGGTTTTGGCGCGACAGCAGCGAAATGTAACTTTATTTAGGGCACTATTTTATGGTGTCTCAGTCTATAGCCTTAGGTCAGGGGTGTCCAGCTCCAGTCCTCAACGGCCACAATCCTGTAGATTTTTGATGTGTCTGTGCTCCAAAACCACCGGACTCAAATTGATGAGTCATTGTGCAAAACTTAATAGGCTGTTGGATCTATTTCATTTGAGTCAGGTGTGCTGAAGCAGGAAACATTGGAAAATCTGCAGGACATTGGCCCTCGAGGACCAACTTTGGACACCCCTGCCTTAGGTCTGTGATGAACAAAAACATTTTTATAAATTCTTTTAAAAAATAATAATAATAGAGGTAATACACCATGTAAATGAACTTCTTTTAAAAAAAATAAAACTTGTTCACTCTGCAGTTTAACCACCATGTTGCAGGGAGCAAACAAAGAAAAAAAATCTTTTTCTTTTTTCTTTCTTTGCAGACAATCAGCCTGAAGTGTGGTAATAATTTCTCTAGCAATTACAGAACATGTTTTACAAAATATCTAAATCTTATGTTTGCTTTGAACTTACAAACACTTGTTAGTTGTGCAGAAATTGTGTTTGGAGGTTAGAGCAAAAAAAGAAGAAAACAAATCTGTGATGACAAATTGCTGATGCAGCAGTTCCTCTGATTCATGCCGTGGCTATCTGGCTTTCACTAAATTGTGTCTTCATCTGCAGAAGTTTGTGTTTATTAGTTCAAGTGTTTGACATTTTCTCAACGCAACGTCTTATTCAAACAAGCCTGCTCTGAGCATGCTGCTTTAATCACAAACTCCTCTTTTAGGATAAATACAACTGTCAGCCTGTCAGACATGTATTTTCTCAAAAGCGAGATTATATTTACTGAATATTACATTTCAGATGAGTAAATGCGCATGAACATATGTGTGTGTATGTGTGTGTTAGCCCCACTGAGAGCGTTATTACAAAGAGCCAATAGGAGCGAAGGACCACACTCTAGCACATCCTGTTTGACTTGACCTCAGAGGATATTCTCCTTTCCCAAGCAAACAAACCGCCGGCTTTTTGGATCGTACCAACGTTGGAGGGGAAGGGAGGGGATGGGAGCCAGGAGATGTCTCTGGTGGGGAATCAGTGGGTAGAACAGAGTTTTTGCAGCACAGCAAGGCAAAGAGTTACTGCTTTGCCAAAAGAGTAGCACAAGTTTAATGTCTGTGAAAACACAGTGTGATAGTAATCTGCAAAGACTCCAGCTAAAGTTTCTTAAGCAGTCAATTTTCCAGTAACCGAATTATGTCAAAATACTTATATATTTGAGTATAAAGGACAGGTGTATACTTGATATGTTGGAAAACAATGCTGGAAAAAGCTCAAGCTCCAGCTTTGAACACTATCTTCAGAAATAAATGTTTCTTAAATTGCTATTCAAACCAAAGAAGCTCCGTTAAGAGACAAACAAAACTAGATGGCACTCAGGTTTTTCTATGTGAATATCAAAAGTGAGTGAAAAATAGAAAAACACCCCCAGCCATAGACCCAGAATGTGGTTTAAATTGTCTCCTTGAAACAAGAATGGCAGCAAATCCTAAGTCCATACATAGTTTTAACATGAATCATGCCTTTGTAAATGTTGCAGGTTACACATACTGTGCAATAGTGTAGTGCAATAGTACCTCAAGGGATGCTGGTCTTTGCGCTGAGTGCTGAGAACAAGCCAGATGAGGTTGGTCTTCTTATCTTAGAGGACACAGCATCCACAGTTTCAAATGTTTCTTTTTTTCAAGAGCAAAAGTAAGTTTTGAGTCCATTGTAAAACAGGAGGCAGCATATCATGATCTTGATCACTGGATGTATGTTTTGTTTTGTTTTACTTGTACTTGAGTACACAGTGATTATCCAAAAGGGTTACTGACATGTAATGATTAATACAACATGACCATGTCTGTTTTTAAAATAACGGACCATTTAAAACCTCAAAGATTTCATGATGGTTTAAGTTACTGTCAAGGAATTTATATATATATATATTTATATATATATATATATATATAAATATATATACAGTGATATCATTCACTGTGCTTCATCTGACTCCATTGTACCGCAGATATCCTGCCCTTACATATTATGCAGAAAGACCCCCCCCCCCCCTCGATGTATCTGATTAATCCATTATTTGGTTAAGTCGCTACAGCCCACTCCCTTCAGTCTACCCCTGGTGTTTTCCTCAGCTGAAGGTGGGCCAGCTTGATGCCGCTGCTGGGAGACTATTGGGATTAATGCTGCAGACTGACACTAATCTCATTGTGGTTAAGGCTTTGGAGAGACTGTGTGTACACCCACTTCACTCTCACTCCCAAACACTCGCATTTGTGGCATCAATCCGCTGGGACATTCATGCCCGAGGAGGGATTCATGTAGTTGATTCTCTCACTCATTGCTCATCTCATGGGTGGTTTGATTGGATTTTAAAACAGCTGACAAATTAACCACTGAAATACTAGATTTAACTGGTCCTATTAAACATTTTTCCTCTGTTTGCAAACACAGATCTAAAGGAGTGAGATTAGTTACATGTGGTAACTTTGTTATTTTACTACAGGAAGGACTGGACCACATGCTTATCTATTCATTATGAGTGAAGTGAGTCTTTCCGCTAATATGTATGATTAACAAGTCAACTTCAGGAGCTGCTGTCACTATATTTAACCCTATAAAGCCTGTGTTTCCATGGTTACATCAGTAAAAGTATGGCAAACATAAACAATCTACATACTGAAAAATCATGTCAGTATGTGTCAGACAAAATAATTAATTCCACTTGCGTTTCATGATAAATTTACAACCACATGCCACCTGCGTCCTATTTAAAAACATTCATTAATTCACATAAACAGCTTTCATTTTTTTGCTTGTTATTCTCATTTTCAGGATTTTTCTCATGACATGCACTCAATTTTCTAATCACTTTAGTCGTGAATCAGGTAAAGCTAATCTTGACTCCGTCATGTCTCTCAGTTCATGATGTTCTTAGAAAAGGTGAACTCTGAGGACGGTGACGACACTGCATTACTTTGCAGCGCAGAATAGGCCAGTTGGTTCATGTTGCCACTGTACTCATCAAAAGGCCAGGTCAGTGCTGGTACAGCTCTGTTTGTAGTAAACATCAGAAAGTCAAGGGAAAGGAAAAGAAAGTTCCATAACAGAAGATGAGGTAGAATATTGTTGAGGTGGAAAGATGAGCTTTACGAACTGAAATGTTTCTGCTTGACAAGAATATTTTCCATAAAATGTGTTTTGCTCCAATATTTATAGGTTGCAACATCTGCATACAGTAGGCTACTTGTCACATTATAACGAGATATGTTTCACATTTTTACAATAAAACATCACCTTAAAACCTTTTATTTCGATGACAGCTCCACCTTTCCGTAGCTTTACGGGGCATCATGCTCCTGTGAAGTCCAAAAATCAATCAGAAACTAACAAACTTGAGAACAGTTTATCATTGTGGATTCTACTCAGTCATTTAAACGTCTGTTTTGTCTAAAGTGCATATTCAAATTAAATATGTACGTTTGTGTCCGTTAATATCTATGAATAAAGATTTTAAACATTTCATAAAGTTTCACTTGCATTTGGTTTACACTGAAGAGTCCAAAAAATCTTAATCTCTGCAGCAAGGCCAGGGTCAAAGGGATGTCCTGGGGGGTATGGGCCACCACTAGAATGAGTAAATAAGTAAAGACAATCAAGTTCCTACAAATATTCAGTACAAACTGACCTTCACTTGGGTAAGTCTCAGATGCTCAAGAGCAAGTGAATGCAGCATGTAATGTGCCATTCTACATCAACACTTCCATGTTTTATGTCATAATCCTGCATTTATACATAATTTTTTCAAATGTCTATGTTGCTGATAATGTCTGTCCAAACTGTTAACATTTTATAAAAACGATGCAAACACCATCAAACTCACAAATGAAACGACTGTGCAGTTCTAGCCTTTTTTAAGGTCTCACTTACATCTGCCACTGCTTCCCAGTTTGTGCCCCTGCCTGGCCCCCTATCAAACATTTTGTAGACCTACCTCTGTTCTGCAGGTCATTTCCTTCACCTGCAACTGGAGAGAATGAAAAATCCAGAGAGACTCAAATCTAATAACTGACTTTCTCAGATTTATTATTATTTAGGTCACCAGCCACTGCCTTAAAGGAGCTCTTTCAGGTGTGGCTCAGAGAGATGCAGAATCCAGCCAGGGTCTGAACCTGTGCCTCTGAAGAGCAGGTCATAAATCTACCTCCCTCCTCCAGTCTTACTGCAGATGTCACTGTCAATCTGCTGCAACATATTGGCCTCCTTTCATTTAAATCAAGATTTATAACACATTTACGATAAAGTCCAGCTGGACTTCAAACATAAGCTGCACCGAGGGCGGCAAATATGGCCAGGGCCTCCAGATCAATAAAACAGCTGGCCCATCAACCAGCTTAACAGGATCAGATGAATGTGACCAAATGAATACACATGGAAGATATAAGACCAACTCAGCTGCTCTTATAAACCGATAATGTGATGTCTGCTGGTACTGTTACTTTGTGTAACATGCGGAAAATCACAGCTGTCAAAGCTTTAAATAAATGGATGTGGTATCTTATTTCATTAGAGTCTGTTTAGCCTAAAACAGCAAAACCAAACTTTTTTCATTTACTGGCCACATTAAAGTTGAGTCAAATTTGTATTACAAATTCAGTTTTGCTTTACAAATGAGGAGTAGTACAAGAAACAATGGCTTCAGTGAATACAGAAATCTCCTTGACAGCTCCTGGATTTTAACCAGATAACAAGTCAAGGCTATTTTGCACTTGTAATCTGATTTATTTTGCAGGAAAATGAATTATATCGAAACCAAAATATATCAAAATATCTTCCCTTGTTGATTCCTCAGAATTTGCAGTGTCCAATCCATTTTTATAATCTACACAATTCATGTGATCATAAATTTCAAACCAAACCTTAAACATAATCTAAATTGCTGTTAGCTTCAAAACCACCTGCATCTTTAACTCTCAAGGTCCATTTCTGGGGAACAATTGTGAATATTAACTCTTCCAACTGGTTTCCACTAGTTTTATAGCTACTGTGGTTAAACCTCCACTCAGTGTTTCCTCATCATTATCCAGGGCTTGATGATTGACAGAGATGCCTGCTGCACAGTGTGCTCTATTGAGGCAAATTTGTGGCTTTCAAAATGAAGTTGATTTAATCTGACAAAGAGGCAGCACATCAGAAACGTTGTGTTATTAAATTTCTGATGCATTCACATATAGAGATGCTTTCACTCTTTTACAAATGCCTTTTAAAAAGCATGAGAATGACATGGCAGCAGTCTTGCCTCATTTTTAATACAGCATTCTTCACATTCCACTGACAACAATAGATATTCTCGTGTCCGCTCTCCGGCCAATCAACCTGTTTATACTTTCTTGTCAGATCATGGTTCATTCATGAGAACTGGTCAGAATGGTGAGAACAGGAACTGTGGCTTTCTCCAGTCCACAAACAACTGGAAAAAAGGCAGACGGAACAATCTGATGCAAAATGGTGAACCCGAGACTTCTCTCACTGAAGAGCAAAAGGACACGGAAGAGGGGGGGGGGGGGGGGACGGACATAGAGGGGACACAAGCTTATGTGCTTTGTTTAACTTCCATGACACCCACATGCAAGCTTGCAGCCACACATGTAAACATCAAAGCTTTAGCACAAAAAAAAAGTTTAGTCAGTCAGACCCTCGCTGAGTTGCTGGAAAGTAAAGCTTTGATGAAACGTCTTAATAAATGCAGGGTTCTCGCTTGCGGTTAGGAGAATGGGCCCAAATGGTTTGGGTCTATAAGCAGCACCAGAGCAGTCATTTTGCTGCAGGCTCAGGTTGCTGGCAGGCGTTGCATAAGAGTGTAAGAATACAATGCTTTTTCAGCAAGGCATGTTATAAATAAAACCCCAAAGTACATTGGAAAGCAGTGTAACTTTGCCTTAGCGCCTCTGTTGGAGATGTTTGAGAGTGTAGACGTCAAGCGACAAGTGATTAAATATAAACTGTGCTTTATTTACTCAAAATTACTTTCCTCTAAAGCCTTCATTTTTCTCCTGCCAAAATGCATTGTCCACTAACAAAGCCGAGGCCATTTGCAGCTATATCAATGTGTGTTTAGTGCAAGCACTGCAATAAAAGCAAGGGCCCATCGGACACTGACAGCACTATGATTTAGATTTGTTTATGTTATGTGAAAAAGAACATATGGTCCACATGTTGTCCTCCTCTCTGCATAGCAAGTAAAAGTATTGTGTTATCAGCAGTGTTCACCTGTTAAACCGACCATAAACTGCAATTGGCACACTTTTTATGGCTGTTTTATTTTAGCCAGACTGGAGAAATATGGCGATAAAAGAAGATAAGCAAGGTAATATTCATGATTGAAAACCATTACGACAGAACATTTAAGGCAATAATGTGCACAGAGCTGGAATTGCAGGTAGAAAAAAAAAACATTACACAAAGTGCAAACTAATAATGCTCCTGTAAAGCACAAAAACAGCAACAGATTATTTCTTTTGTGAAGCAAATTACAATCACAAAGAATCATCGAGCATTTTATGTCAACAAGTAGCAAAAATGAGCAGCTGTGGGCATGTTGACATGGAGGAGAGCTGTTCGGCGTGCGGCTCGCCAACAATGCCATTGTGTCTCTGTGGACCCATTGCAGACACAACAGGTGTGTCAATATGACAAGCTTTAAACCAATCCACTGTGTCTGCCTCCTGTGAGTGCTGAATAAATATAGATGCTCTCCATTTTCACTCTCAGTAGAGCATGGTTACTGTAGGGAAAATGACAGATGAAATGCAAACAGGTGGAGATCAAAAGGTTCAAGGGAAAAATCACCAGGAGATGGGCATGGTCACCTGAAAGGGAAATTAAGTTTCATGAAAGCTGTCACAGTGTGATATCATTCTTTAATTTATAGAAAAAGTCTGTGAAGACTGTGAAAAGTCGTGACTTTTTTTTTCTTTTGTCTTAATAGATTCAATCAGATGACTCAGAATTCAAAACATGAACTATTCAGTAAGTTTTTTTAAATAACGCAAAATTGCAAAGTTTATATTTTATCCTGGTTACCATTAAAGTCTGCATTTCCTCCTCATGTGGGTAAATGTTGTGGCTGCAAAGCCTCAAGTTTGTTATAGTGGTAACAACATAAGAGATAATGCTATTACATTATTGCTGTAGTGCCTTTCCACAGTGATGCCAAACAGCGTTTAGATGAACAGGTTGTCGAAAACTGGCTCGTTCTCTCCGTGAACAGACGATAGAAAACGGTGCGTCGGACTGCCAGTCTCCCACCAGATGGTAAATGAAAGACACACGGGCGATCGAGTAACAAATACAGCCAATTAGATTATCATAAAATACTAAATGTGTAGGAAACGATAAGGTGGATGAGTTCATTTGTGAAATATTCTAACAATAAATTGTCTAAAGAAGTGTTAGATTTGAATTTTGTTAGGTTGTTGTTTCCCCATTAATCTTTTTTCATAAGTAATATGAACTTAATACACACATGTAAGAAAATGTGAGATTTGATCGCTCTTATGGCCTTTTTCTATAATAAAAAGTTATTAAAAGCAAGATGATGTAACAGTTTCATAGTCAGGCATATAAGTGCCTCCATTAAACAGTTTTTTTTTTCCTTCTTCTTTTTTTTTAAATCCTTAGAAGCCCGGGCCTACTAGTCCATATTCTTTCTTTTTTTAAAGCCACGCGTGTGCGGCTGAGAGGCAATGAGACCTAATTTGCATACAGCTGAATTGTTAAGCCTATATCTCCCGTCCCGCACATTACACCCGCATGAGGGCGAGAGAGGGACACGCGCCGCAACAATAGGAGGCACGCTGCCATTAACCGTAAAATACATGGGTGGGCTTGACGGAGCACGCGCCACCAACCAGATGAAACACGCGCTAGATGACACGTTACAAATAAAACTTTAGATTTGATGCATTATAAGTCTGCTTGTTCGTGCGTAAAAGTGGAGGCGAACCTGTTTCTAGATTAAACATCTCATTTAGAGAGGATATTAAGATAGTATCTGCTGTGGTCAAATTTGCTTCTAAATTAAGCATTAAGATAGTAAAATTTTGTGCAGTTAACAACGTAAACGATTTTTTTTTTTCCTTCTTTAATCGTATTTTACTGTTATTGTTTGATATCCATCCCGAGGGAGACGCACATGTGACCCCACTGACAGGAAGGCTGTGAGAGGATGGGCTCCAACGCTGGAGTGAGGACTAATTAGGTGTGCAATTGAGTGGAACCACGGGCAAAAAAGGGCTGCGTGGAGCAAGGCAGTAATTGAATTTCTTCTCTCAATTCTCGAAGTTTCGGCTCTTGTCCCTCCTCATTGTGCGTAAACGTGGAAATGTGCATCCGGCGTATTGTGCACTAAATATTAGCCAACAGATGTTAGGGCTTGTTGTTAGGGCTCGCCCAGTATCCGTGGTGGTCAGTCATCTCAGTTCCTGTGAGTATTAAATCTGGATAATTGTTGTTGGGGTGGAAGAGAAGGGGGCTGAATATGTAAAGTGGGCGGTGGCAGTTTATGTAATGAGCAGCGCATTGCAAGTCTATATATGTGGGAGGAGACACGCCACGGTTCATTCACTAGTAATAAGAAGAGTGATGAACATCCGTGGCGCACTGACGCATCGAGTTCAGCACCAAAACAAGCTCTGAGCCTCATACACTCAGCGGAGTGACACATTGTGGAGTACAGTGCCATGCGAGGAGAGGACGTCTGTTAACAGAAAGACGCGCAGCTCTGGATATTGCTCTTTCCTCACCTTAGGATAACTTGGAGATTGGAAACGCTTCTTTTGGACGCTTTCGACGCACGGCACTAAGGAGCTATTGAGAACTCCCTTGGAGTGGATGATTTAATATGTGTTTTAGTTTTTTCTTTCCATTTGTTTCCATTGGTGTAAATCCATAAATCCATCGGAATAAGAAGGTTTTGTTGCTTTTTTGGCTGGTGACGCGGCTGCCCTGGAGAAACTAGAAGGATGGCAGCCTGGTTCACCTTTACCGTCGCGTTCAGCACCACGTTGATATCACAGGTATGAAAGGAGGATACACTGTACATCTCCATGGTGGTCCTGAGACCTCGGTGAAACAGACGGAGAGTCGCTTCTTTTCTTCTTCCTTTTTTTCTACAGAATGAGCAATGAGCAATGAGCTATAGGCTATCTTGAATAATATTTCCTTCTCTTTTAGGTATTTGGATCGGGAGTTTTTGAGCTGGATCTCCACGAATTTAAAAACTACAGAGGTTTGCTGGCAAACGGAAACGCGTGCAAGCCCAGCTGCAGGACTTATTTTAGAATTTGTTTGAAGAACTATCAGGCTGTGGTCTCGCCAGGTGACTGCATCTTTGGAAGTACAATGACACCAGTTGTGGGGACAAACTCTTTCAGCGCCAAGGACAGCGGCACTTTACCTAGACCGATTCAAATCCCCTTCAAGTATGGATGGCCGGTAAGGGCGTGGGGTACCACACTTTATTTTGCCTCGTTGCAACCACCGATATTATGTTGTTTTGCGGGGAACTGATATGTATTTTGGGAGTGCACCGGTTATTGGTCGGTTAATCTAATCCACATCATTAGGTAATGCTCTGCCGACACACAGATTGGGCAGCTGCAACGTCGTTCACTTCAAAATCCAGAGGGACATGCACTCACTGTAACTCATATTTATTCATGCATCTTTTGGTAGAAGCAGCAGCCCTTTAAATAAAATGAGAGGAAAACATGCAAGAGTTACTGCCTAAATCTTTTAGCTTTGTGTCAAAATATAGGTTGTAGTCCTGGTGGCATTTATTAACTGCATGTGTTTTCTTCTCAGGGGTCATTTTCATTAATAATTGAAGCCTGGCATTCACCTTATGGAAATCTACCTGTAGGTAAGTGCAACATATATAACCACAGGAGGGAGCTCTGTCTGATAGTCTGCATGTAACACTCCACACTCCCCCTTTTTTCTTCTTCTTCTCCTTTTTTGCACAGTTACACAAAACACAAACTTTCGTATTTGCCACAACTCAGTCACTGCACATTTTCCTCTTCACCTCCTGTTAATTGTTCATCATTTCAGATAATTTTCACGCCTATTCATTCCTTTGTTATGAACTTCAGAACACCTTTTTCATTCTTATACCCAATACAATTGAACTTCCTCTAGTTTATTTTTGGCGTGGGAAAGAGCTGTGGGCTTCGGTGAGAATACACAGTGCCTGCCAAAAACCCCTGACTGCATCTTCCTGTATTTTACACCTTACTCTGTTCTGCCCTTTGGAAGAGGGGACCAAGCCTGGGAATGTTTTTGCTGACGGAAAGAAAGAGGAAATTTCAACCTGAGTTTATCTTTCATCTAAGCTGTATGGGATTTGATAAGGGATGCAGCTTGGTCCTGGGCAGATTATTAAAGCGAGAATGGATAACTTTTGAACCTGTAGGCCGTTTATAATGCAGCTCTTGAGTAAAACTATAAATATCCAAGGACAGTAGCAGGTAAAGGCATCCTGTATTCATCCTGACTTCCTTTTCTTTTCTTTTCTTTTTTTCCTCTTTTAGATACCAACAACCCGGACTTTCTGATAAGCTTTTTTGCCATTCAAAGACAACTGGGTGTAGGAACTGACTGGTCGCAGAATACACAGACCGGAAAGCAGTCTCAGGAGCTGAGATATTCCTATCGGTTCATCTGTAACGAAAGTTACTATGGAGAAAGCTGTTCCAAAAAATGCACACCTAGGGATGACCGGTTTGGCCACTACACCTGCACCCGAAGTGGACAGTTATCCTGTCTCCCTGGCTGGAAGGGGAAATACTGCGAAGAACGTAAGTTATCTGCTAAAAACAAATCATGACAGAAACTTGTTTATTTACTACTTCTTGTTGCTTTCAGAGTTCAAAGTTGTGTCAGTTTCTGTCATTGTTATCCTTGTTTTGAGCTTATTTATGGTGATGTGCAATTAGCAGATACTGACTTTAAAACACTTGTCAGCTTTCTGATGCCTTGAAAATCTGTCTCTGGCAGTCATGATTATTTGTGCCTGAAAAGAAGAGTTACAGATATCGATAGTTTTTAAAGTGTAACCCAAATTATCTATAAAGCTACATGATGTTGAGTCTTTAAACTAGATGTGACCTAATGATTTTTGCCTTTCTGACAGGCAGTTTTTATCCTAGATACTTGTCTCATCCAATTAGAAGCCATTCAATCCAGACATGTAATTGGTTGTGGATTTGTGAAAATGCAGTTTAAAATGACAACATTATATTTGCACAAACCCACTTGGCTAAATCATAACCCAACACTCGTGATTTGGAAGCTCTGAATGAGCCAACAAGGAGGCCCAATGCCATTTGGCCCCACAATACCAAAGGGCCCCCTCTCACCAAAAACAAATTAATCAAAGAGTAGATTGGAAGGAGGCATGGCAAGAGTAATAGTTACCATGTGCTGGATATGCGACCACGGGTGACAGCGGATCTGTCATACATGTCACATGGTGGTGAAAGAGAAATTGGCATGTTCTATTTTGACTGTGGCGCCAAATTCTAACCAGATGGGCGCACGTGTTGCAATTACACACACATCAATCGTCTGTGACTACAGAAAATATACACCAGAAAGACAGATTGAGCATCTTTCAGACACCATAATTTCCCTCTGCTCTCAGGCTCCCATACATAAATCTGAACAAGGCTGGTCATTTGGGCTTAGTATACACTTAAAGAAGGCTGCATGAGGTTTTTCCCTCGTCTTCATCTTTTTAAGTACTTCGGGGGCTGTAAAAGTAAAACAAAATAGGGTTCATTAAAGCTGAAATACACACGCTAATGAGGACATGTTAGCTTACACAGGTGAGCATTTACCTGCTGTCCTGTCTGTGTTCAATTTAGTTTGGATAAAAACATATTTTATGTCTTCAGGGAGCACGCTGCGCGCGTGCCCGGTAACATAATCCGCGGGCTAGGAGGGGGTGGTGGGGGTGGCGGGAGATTGGAGGGGTGGAGGCTGGTTGCGCGGGCATCGATAGGAGGAGTCCGGGCGACTGCACGCGCCAAGGTTAATCGCGGCATTATTATCCGCCACGCGCCACCAATGTTTTAGCCCCTTCCATTGTTGAGCGCGCGGTAGTAGCAGCTGCAAATATGGTTCTGGCAGACCACAAACAACAATAGTGACAGCTGTCTGCTATTGAGAGCAAGCATCTGTTCTAGACTAAAGCGGCCGCTTACTGTCAGCCGCCTGATATGCTGCCCTGTGAATCAGTGTCATGCAAGACTGGTACACTTTAAACAGGACAAATAAACTCTCAGCCAGCCCACCCCATACCTCAGCCCACTCCAAAGTAAAAAGGGCAGCTGGCGAGGGGTGGGGCGGACAGGTTTAGATCAAACGACGGAAGTTGAGACAAACTCATTCATAGATGGCTATTTCAAGGAAATGATAGGCCAGCTCTCTAGCCTTGGCTCTTATTCTGGGGAGTGTGAGGAGATTATATGAAATGTTTACTGGCAAACTTATTTTTAACTGTTTGACATTTTTAACTGTCACGTATCTCAGATTATGATTAAAAACAGTTGTTTTGCAACTGTAGCCAAAAAAAAAAAAAAAAAAGAAAAGAAACACAGCAGACTTAATGTGTTTTTGGATTTCCTTCTTTTTGCTATAGCAATCTGTCTTGAGGGTTGCAGTGAGAGGAATGGAAACTGCTCCAAACCTGGGGAGTGTGTGTAAGTATCAATAATTATGTGTTGAAATACGTGTTGGCTGTTTTGCTGAGAGAAACAAGGGAAGGGTGTTGGTTACTTTATCAGAAATCCTGATTTTAATTTATTAGAGATGAATCATTTTGAAGTTTGAAAAAGTTGCACATATTGTGTCTATAATGTTCATTAACTAAATCAACAAGAATTTGGTCCATGCCCTCTCTGGTTTCCCTGCATCACTCACTGACTTCTTTGCTTCCCATATTCCCTTCCTGTCACTACCTCCTCTCATTCACTCACTTACCAGCAAGACTAACTCACACACACTCATCCAATCCCTGGGAGAAATTACTCCTGAAGTCTAGTTTGCCCTCGTTTTGGACTTAAATCCATCATTTACAGCACAAAAACTGACCCAAATTGGGAGATAAATCCTTGAGATACCAAACACAGTAAAGCTGCTTCAACGGCTCTTCCCAGTGGTGTAACCTTAGCAGAGCTTCATAAATCCTGCAATCTCATGGTTTGAGCAGGCTGCTGCCCACTGTGCTTAGAAACAGATATTCATGGGAAATATTAGAGAAACGGCTTGTAGCAGAAAATCTTTAAAGCAATCATTGTTTATTTCTGTTTGGTTGTCATCAATATTGATCTTAAGTCATTATACACTTTAAGTCATGTTTACATATTGATTGTTGCTAATGAATCATATTTAATTTTATGATGAGGTTGTGGAAAAAATAATTACATCAGCTCCTTATGAGTCTTTCACTTTGTAACTTATCAGATTTCTATAATGGCTTAAATTCTATTTTAATTATTGCATCCAACTACAGCAGCTAATAATGTTATGATGTATGACTGGCTGACTAATTTCTCTCACAAAATCCATACAAAGGTTGTAAAGCATAGTTCTTCCCGCAGAAATTTGTCAGTTTTATCCATCAAATTTAGTTGTGTTAGCACAAAAAAATTTAATATTAGGGAAAAGTAGCTAATGAAGATACATGTTGTCATTTTTTAGATGCAGAGACGGTTGGCAGGGCACCTTCTGTGACGAGTGCAGGAAGTATCCGGCCTGCAAGCACGGTTCCTGCGAGCTGCCGTGGCAGTGTAACTGCCAGGAGGGCTGGGGGGGGCCTATTATGTGACCAAGGTACACCACACAACTTGAACCACTGCTGCTGTTCCTTTTTAAAAGATGTTCTCATATTACTTGGACAGTGTTTTAATTTGATTTAACTTGAAAGCATTAGTAAATTAGGTTTCCTCTTAAGTGTATTCATAGCTTTACACGCACATTTAGGGCAGATAGTTTTTTCTCCTCCCACTGTAAACAAATACTCTTCTCTTCCCCCCCTAGATCTGAACTTCTGCACCCATCACCATCCCTGCTTGAACAGTGCCACCTGTATGAATACGGGCCAAGGGAGCTATACGTGCACATGCTTGCCTGGATTTACAGGGGTTAACTGTGAACTGGAGATGCAGGAGTGTGACAGCAACCCCTGCAGGAATGGAGGGATCTGCACAGTAAGTGGGAAATGAAGGAATACTTCTTGATCATGATTTTTTTTGTTTTGTTTTATTCTGCTGGCTCACTCTTTTGTTTCTTTTGGCATTCCCCAAGAATCTGGAGAGCGGCTACATGTGCACATGTCCGCAAGGTTTCGAGGGCTCACACTGTGAGCACAGCCTACTGACATGCAACGACTCCCCATGCTTCCATGGGGGCAAATGCTGGGAAAAAGACAATGGTCGCAGCTATATGTGCGAGTGTCCCCGCGGATACACTGGACTCAACTGCGAGAAGAGAGTGGACAAGTGCACGTCGCTTCCCTGCGCTAATGGTATGGCTTTCCTCTCCTCTATCCCCCCCTCCACCCCCCTTTCTGAACTTCCCCTCGCTCTGTGTCTGCACCCCTCTTTTAAATTCCTGCAACTGGAAGCAGTGTAGAACAACAGGAATTGGTGGGAACTTGGTGTCTATTGTCCTCCATATAAACATTCAGCAGCTCAGAGCAGCGGCTTGTAAATGTCACCACAGCTTGCTGTGGTTGTTGATGAAAGGGGACAAATATCCAAGCGCATTTCAGTTTGTCTTTTTGTAAACATGCCGAGCTCTAGGATTGTTCTGTGAGTGCAAAACAATACACAGAGCTGTGGTCATTCTGGATTTGATGGAAATGTGTGAACTTAATGAGCCTTGCAGGAGCATGGATCATGTTCTTTCTGACTTTGCAAGGCTTCTTACTTCCACCTACTTACTGTCCACCTTCTCTCTTGTAGGTGGTCTGTGTCTGCTCCAAGGCAGTGTGCGCATGTGTAGCTGCCGCGCAGGGTTCACCGGCCAGCGCTGCGAAATCAACATCAATGAATGTGCTGGTAAC
This sequence comes from Melanotaenia boesemani, assembly GCF_017639745.1. Taxonomy (NCBI): domain Eukaryota; kingdom Metazoa; phylum Chordata; class Actinopteri; order Atheriniformes; family Melanotaeniidae; genus Melanotaenia; species Melanotaenia boesemani. Next base: position 11,491,739 of record NC_055703.1, read on the forward strand.
CCCTGCCTTAATGGAGGCACCTGCCAAGACCGAATCAACGACTACATGTGCACTTGTCCAGCAGGCTATGGTGGGCGCAACTGTGACAGAGTCTTGGACGAGTGTTCCCTTCGGCCATGCCTCAATGGGGGCTTTTGCACTGGAGGTGGCGAGCCAGGGAAGCCTCCGGCGGCCTGCACCTGCCCTTCAGGCTTCACCGGACCCAGATGCGAATCCTTCGCCACTTTCGAGTCTACGGGGCAGATTGAAGATGGCTTTCAGTGGGCAGCTGTTTCTCTGGCTGTGGGGCTGGTCGCTCTGCTCGTGCTGCTGTGCATGGTGGGCCTGGCTTTGAGGCACATCCACAGACAGGCAGGAAGGCTGGACGGGGAAACAGAGACTATGAACAACTTCTCAAATGTTCAAAGGGACAATCTGATCCCAGCATCCCAGCTGAAAAACACCAACCAGAAAGTCAGTCTGGAGGTGGACTGTGATTCAGAGAAATCAAACTTTATCCATAAAAATTATCATTTGGACTCTTACAACTCTAAATCAAAAGAGTTCAAGGATGAAAAGTCACAAGAAGAGAAACATCTTATTTATGACAAGTGTTTAGAAGATAAAATGCCTTTGAGTAGAATGTACAGGTAAGAAGAACTATATTTGCACTATGACACTCATCTTTGTTGTGAATTTTCCACATGGTCCATTTATTTGAGGCATATGAAAATGTTTATTTGGAGCCATGCTGAGTAGAAATAATCAGAGTTCCCTCTCACTGAAGGTTGTGATTTGTTAGTTTGCTAAACCAAACTGGTGGATTCACACTGAAATATGTTACATATGTACTCAACAGTTGCTCTCTTTGCTTCACATAATGCATAGCTCTGCCATGTGCTTCTTGTTTGCATTAACAAAATGTGTGATTTGTGTTTGCAGTGAAAAGCCAGAGTGTAGAATATCTACAATATGTTCCTCACGGGACTCCATGTACCAGTCGGTATTTGTTATAGCAGAAGAAAGAAGGGAATGCGTCATAGCAACTGAGGTGAGCCAAAAGAAAATCTTCATCAGCATTTCCTTAGATGCTTGATTTCACTTGTGTTATATTGTCCCAAGTGCACTATCCCTCACTAGTGCACCAACATTTACAGCAGGGGATGGTGCTCTTGGTAGAGAGATTTGCCTAAAATGGGAAAGACCAATTTTAATGCATTATTGGTTTTTGCACATTATCCCGACTATTCTTTATCTTGGCCACACGATGACCTAAAATCCTAGCATATAATGATTCTTCACACATGTTTGGCTCTGCTCAGTCTCAAAGGTGCTATGTTTTACTGCTGTGGCAAATCTTAGGACACATATTTCCAAGCAAAATGTAATGGTGATACTTGAGCGAATGAGCTTTTACAGTTGAGGCGGCGCTTGGAATATGTGTTGTTCTAACTAATTTACATTGTTCAAACAGCTGATTTTTTTTCTTTTCTCTTTTTTCCCTCCTTTGTTTCCCACAGGTATAAACTGTGAGGGGTCAGAAAGCAAGGGAAGGAGGACGGAGACACAATCGAGGCAGAATATTATATTCTGGATTGTTTACAAATGCTGAGAAGAGACTGGAGATTGTTTTAGATGTTCACTGCTGCTCTGGAACACTAAAGAACGGGAGAGGGCAGAGACTTCTGCTCTGAAAACAAACTCAACAAAAAATAAACAAAAACACACACAAAAAAAAAGACGCAGAACTGAGAAAATTTATGTTGACCGAGTGTTTATATGCAAAGCATGTACAGTGAAGGACCTCTCAGTTTTAAAGAGACTGACTACACGAGGTGAAATGCTTGTTTATAATCTCGGCCAACCTGGACAGTAAAAAGAGGCAAAGGTGGACCTTTGCCCCTCGTACCTGACCCCTGGCCTTGTTTGATAATCAAGATGACTCTGACAGCCAACCAATCTGTGAAAAAGGTGCCTAAGATTTGACCCCTCCAAATCGTCCCCTCCTCCCCAACACTCACTCCTGCCAGCTTCGCCTGCTATGCAAGACTCAGGGTCGAGATGAGTGAACTCACCCCGCTGTCACAATCCAGTCTCACCAACAATAAAAAATATGAATGTCTGAAACTAATCCTCAACTGTCACTCATGTGAAAATGACTGATTGGACTTGTCAGCATGAGGGTGGAGAACGTATGCAGCCCAAAATCACTAGAAGCCTTAAAAGAGGGGGGTTTTAAAAGCTAAATTTGTGCCCTTGTCTGTTCTTGGATCATTTGCACTACAAGACGACGAAGAAAGAGACGAAAAGCGTGGGGAAAGTACTTTTTAATCAACAGGGATTTGAAAAAAGAGAACCATAGGAGCCCAACAGTCAGTGCAGTGCCAGCAAGATCCAAGAGAAAGTGCGCATTTTTTTTTTTTTTATGCAACCCAACTAAAAACAAAGAGACTCAAAACAAGGAGAAAACACACCACTGCCTGCCTATAAGAAATTTCAAAAGTACAGAACCAATAATGTAATTTTTTTTAAATGATTATTTCCAGAGTTTAATTTAAATATGACACACTGCTCTTTATATGTTTTATAACATTATTTTGTATATAATGCATATTTATAAGGACCAAACTTCTGAAGAATAAAACTTCCTTGAAAACTGTTTTGTCAGTAAATGGAAAAAGAAATTAAAAAGTGTTTTTAAATAATGACATTGTCTACAAATAATGATAAAATGTCTTTTGTGATTTTTTCATGTGCATTCATGCATCATCATATGTAATGTTTTGGATAGTACACTGAGACATGAAGCTCCCTTGCTTGTAGCATCAGTACCTCGAGTAATTCCTGGAAATGCTGTTGGCTCCCTACCCAGCTCACCCGCCCCCTTGTTCTCTCTCTGGCCCTAAATTGGCTTGAAATTCAAATCCGTTTCCACGGAAACCACCCCCTCAAGCTGGAAATGGTGAAACAAAGCCAGGCACAGGGGCAAAGGGGAACCTCAGCCCCTCACCCCCCTTATAATGCTCGCACCCGTGCGCACACACACAGCCAGCCAAACAGATGCCGTGGGGGAGCGCGGAGTGAGTCTGCGGTGCCATAAAAACAGCAGCATATGCCAGGCCTCTCACCCCGTGTGCATGACCCACAGAGTGCACAGGCCTCCTCCCATAAAAAAAAAAAAAAAAAAAGAATTAAAAAAAATGCACTCAGGCTCTTGTAGGCTCCCCAACTGCCTGCTTTCCCCTTAGGGTTATGAGCAATATTTCAATGCCCGGCTCTGTACCACCCACTCCAGCAAACAAAAGTGGGGACGAGACCTGGCACTGAGGCTGTTAGCAGAAGGGAGAGGGAAAGCAGATGGGAGTCACTTACCAGTGAGGAATCCACATAAATATAAAAGATCGCTACCACTGAAAAGTTGACGTGTCAGAACAGTCTGATAAATCTTACTAACCTCTTGCCCTTCTCCACTGTTCCATACGGTTCCATACAATACACAGACCCATGGATCAGTACTTAAATAGATTCCACTCTTCTTTTTTTTCTTTTAACTCTATGCAGCGTGTCATCTGTATTATCAAAATCCCTTCTGCCTTTAATTAACAGAAATTCAGTAACAGTCAACACCCCCTAATCAGCAGCAATCAACACTGAGAATCTGGATGGCTTTTTCCCCTCACACACATCCTGTCAGCTGCTTGACCTGGGCATCCTCATCTAAGAGCTTGTGTGTGTATGTGTGTGTGTGTTTGTGTTTGTGCATTAAAAAAAAAAAAAAGTTTGGGAAAGGAAGTTTCCGGCCAGGCTCAGGAAAAACATACATGTTATCGCAATGATTAATCATCCAGTTAAATCCCCTCGTGTTTCGGTGTGTTACCTGACCCAGCCTGATAGCACTAAGAGTTTCTTCCCACCGTCATCATACTCACGCCTATAAGCAGACACACACCCTCATTCACACTTGATCGCACATGCTAGGGCTCTGCTCTTTGGCCTCTGGGTGTCCATAACATAGCCAGGCATTTTCATTGTGTTATAATCACAGCATCCTGTTTGTGACCCAGTGACATCAGTTCCTTTTTCCTCCCTGATTAAAAAATGCAGAACAGGCCGGCGCGGGCCAACAGTTTTTCTCACGCATCACCTTCTTCATTCTGCCCTTGCTTGTACACATGATTTGGAGTTTCAGGAAACAACCTCAAAACAAGTGAGGGTGCAGACAGGCACTGTAATTAGCACTATTCATGCTGAGGACATTCATGAATATCTGTCATAAACCAAGCAGATTTCAAATAGCAGCCTGTTTTGAATGTGGAAGTTCCTCTACTGAACCTGTTTTGTGTTTTCCTTCTCAGAAGCTGTTGCTTACTTGCAATCAGGAGAAAACTGCTTCTGTCTGGTCATTTTATTGAAATCCCTCATTTTGATATAAACAACCTGACAAAGGCTTTTTAAATATGCATGTAAAGGCTACAGAGACCCCGAGGGGGCATTGCTGCTGTATTTTTCCTTCTCTGAACAAAAGGGAAAACAGAGATGTGGAATTGTTTCTGCTATTCTCTCTGTTTGTTTGATTTTCATGAAACTTGGTGGAGAGCTGGGGTAAGGAAATCAACTTTCTGTTTTATTTCCTGAAATCTCATTTAAGCCAAAATTTTTGCTCTACTCCTATTTCAATTGCACACTATGTGTAATGACAATAAAGGCTTTGAGAATTTAAATTTATTTAGTTTGGCTTTGCTGTTTAGTGAACCTCAGAACGTGGAGACTTGCGGTAGCACTTAGAGTTGTCTCATTAATTAACACTAGGTGTCAGTAAGAAACCCACCCACAAGAACTAGGTGATCAGATGCACAAAAAAAATCCCAAGTATCAACAGGTTCAACTTACTGTAATCACCCTGCTGTATTTAATTGAACTGAAGCACAAATCAGACCATGACGGAGCCACTGATTCAGACAGTGGAAAATTAAAACACTTATTTACGGACATTGCCTTGCAAGTGTGATCCTGCTGGAACAGCTTTTAGATCCAACAGACATGTCTCTGTAACCTGAGGCTTCAAGCTATTACAGCTATTTACTGCTGTAGGAGGGCCACTTTGCTCTTTAACCAGTGCAGTGCCTTTACATATTTAGATTGATGTATGATTTTAGATTAGCTTGTACGTAAAGAAAATGACTATACACAGTCAAAACACAAAGACAACAGGAGGTCAGTAAAGATTCTGGCATGTTATGGTGAGATCAGCTTTGAGATCGTCTACTGAGGCAGAAGGACATGGCATACTGGGATGGATGCTTGTGTCTGACAGAGGGTCACTCAAATGCTTTGGTTTGTTTGTTGCTTTTGACGTGTGTAGAGCTAATACAGATCTCTGGCCTCTTATCAAGACAGATAATGCCAGCTATTTATAGATAATCTATTTATTGAGCACAGATGAGCCTCAGCTATCATAGCATATAAGAGCTATCAATAGTGGTGGGCATTTTGTGCATTTGTTCAGTTCATGTATCTTTATAATCATAGTTGTCCTAAAGTGTCTACCTAATCCTTTGTTTTTATTTCTGGTTTTTGCTGCATTAAAATGTGCATATTGTCTAAGTCATTGTTAAACTTGGCATAAACTACTAAATCCAAAACTGACCCAGCATTTGTGTGTCTAGGTGAAAATCATTTCAGGCTTAAACATTCAACAAATACACAAACTATAATACTAAATGTGAATTTGAAATTTTTTTTACATTTCTTACATTTCTCTCCAGGTTCAAGAAGTTTGCCATGAACTGAAGTTTGACTATGTTCTTACTGTTGGATGTTTGAGCTTGTTTGTACTTGTTTACGGTCCTCACATGCTTCCGTCTCATGTACACACCCTTATAGGGTGCTGGTTAACACCCTCACATGTCAATTTTGATTTCCAGTACTCCTAAATTATCATAAATATTTCTGACGGACTTTGATACAATTTTAACATTGAGACTTTTCTTCTGTGGCAAATGCAGTTAGTTAATAATATACCGCTCCGATCATTTTCCTTCGTAAATTAAGGATGATGCAATGTCTTAATGCGTTGCTGGGTTGTTTCAAAGGCCCTGAAATGCTGTGGTAAATTGCATCAGCCAGATTAAATGAAGAGAATGACAAGACAAAGAGCCAATCACAAATAGAGTCTGTTTGATGGACAGTTAAACGACCAATCATGTTAAAAAATGGGTGTTCGTAACAAATAAAAATTGGGCCAATTGTAGAAGGAGGATCATCTTACATCCCGCCTAATTTGGCGCACCGAAATATTATTGGGTAAAATGTGACGAGGGAACGTCTTTCTTCAATATTATTGGTCAGAATCGCTGAAAGGGACTCGCCCACCTGACCCGTACCGTATAAATTCTGGAACAACCCTTCGCCATGTTATCGAGGAAACGCGTCAGAGAAGCATCAACAGACCGGCGGGGACATAAAAACTACTGACGCGTTTACAACGGTTACTTATTTGAAACCTCGATCTTACAATTCATTAACCTTAAATTTACACTACCACCGGTCGGCACAGCAGCTGGCCTGAACGATTTTTGGCTTTTTTCCCCGTCGAGTCAAAGGCCGAAGCGGCTGCCATGGATTTTTAAGGCATAATGCGGCACCTTTAATGCAATGGCAATGCATAGTGCAAGGCAAAATCAACTGCGAAATTCCATCTTCGCAACTGCTAAGCAGTTGGGCTCAAATACCGTTCGCGGTATACCAGCGAGCCAACCGGTACCGCTACTCCTGGACCGGAGGAAGCTAACGCTAGCTAGCTAATCATCTCAGCCACTACCATCAACGGAAAAAAAAAGTGATCCATCTATTCATCTGAACGTCAACACTACCGATCAAAATGAAGCCTCAAGACATAATCGCCGGGAAGACCAGCCTGTGGATCTTCGGGTACGGGTCGCTGGTATGGAAACCTGACTTCAAATATAAGAAGAGTGAGGTCGGTTACATTCAAGGCTACAAGAGACGTTTCTGGCACGGAGACAACTTCCATCGTGGAAGTGACGAGTTGGTAAGTTATTTCTACAGTGTGAGTGAGAAATTTGAGTTCCTGCTTTAGATGTTTTCCATGAGGTGACCTAATTTCCTTCATCTTCTCAGCCCGGAAGAGTGGTGACGCTGATTGAAGACGATGACGTAAGTAGAAATGTCTGCTTCCTATTGGTTTAGTAATCTAAAACCTGCAGTGGAATTTTTCAGGCAAAAAAAATAAATTTCCAAACTAAATTTAGACTTTTTGTGTTGGCTTCTTACAGGCAACTACTTGGGGCGTAGCATTTGAGGTGTCAGGCTCACAAGTGGAAGAGTCCCTCAAGTACCTCAATGTCCGTGAGACGGTCTGCGGGGGCTACATCACCAAGATTGTGGATTTCTATCCTGAAGGGGAGGACAGGTCTCCTGTTCCAGCACTGGTGTACATCGCCACCGCCGACAACCCTCTCTACCTGGGACCAGCCACTCCAGAGGAGATCGGTGCCCAGATTGCCGTGTGCAGAGGCAAGACGGGTCTCAACCTGGAGTACCTGCTCCGGCTGGCAGAGTTCATGAGGAAGAGCTGCCCACATGTGGAAGACCATCACCTGTATTCCATTGAGAAAGCGGCTCTGGCTGTGGTGTGTTACCTATTGGTAGCTCGGTAGCTCGTACCCTTTGTTTCATTAGCTTTCAGCAGATACATAATCATTGAGGTGTTTATCTGTCATGCCAGTCTTCCTGTTTTTGTATTCTATTGGTTCAATCTTCCATCCAGTGTTTTGAATCAAAACCACTAACAATGAAAGGGAAGCGTAATAAACCTGTTGGGTGTGCCATACAACACTAAGAATTGTGCAATCATTGTCAACTGTAAACATTGTGCAGTTGTATTTAAAATGAAAAGTAATGGTTTGGATGTGCTCAGTTCTGATTCCGTCCAGTGAAGTCAAGTTAACTCAACTTGTTACACCCAACTGCAATTTAGATGGTGGCTGTGATGTTTGAAAGAACTACACTTCTGTCCAGTTAAGTCAAAATGCAAATAAAAACTGAAAAGAATACCGGTTTCTGTGTCTCCATTGTTGCTTTGATAAGTTAGCCTGACTAGTTGTGAGATTAAAGGTTAGCTGAGATTTCATTTCCATATTAATTTACGACTGTTTCTGGGGGAAAAACTTCAGTTTTTAATTCAGTCTAAAAATCTCATGAGAAAGGGGTTGAGAAACCCACATCAGTCCTTTCAAACCAAGTTAAAAAAATTAAAGAATCTACCAATTATCATTCACACCATTTGTCCTCACGTCATCTCATAAGTAGATTGATGCCGCAGATTTTACCCCTTTTCAACTGTATCCTTATATCTTTAGTTTGTCTTTTAAAAGTTCCTTTTTTGTTAAACATTTATGTTCTTTAGTCACGCAGGGTTGGATGTTTGGGTTATATTACCATCTTTTTTTCTCTTTTTTTTCCTTTTACAGGAATTATGGCATCCACATAAAATGTGATGTATGATGAGAGTTATTGAAATTTCCCTAATGTCCTCAAATGCATCATAGAAACACTGCCAGTCAGTATAGTAAAAATAAGCTTCTGGGAAGCGCCAAAGACAGGCAGTGGCAAGGATTTAAAAGCTCCACATATCAAAGATCCAGCATGGATTTTTGTTTGCTATAAGATGGGTCAAATTTAGCTGATAGGGTATCAAAGTCTTATTTAATTTAAACTGATTAAACTCAAAATTGTTCTTGGTGCCTTTAGGACACTTAATATCAAATTTGTGTGTGATGACAGCAATCAGCTGGTCAGCTGCTGCATCATCTGCATACAGATGAATGTTTAGGTATAGAAAAGTTGCTAAAATAACGGAAAATAAAATGTACAGAGAGAAATTGTCAACAGCTTCATAACAGAGTATGAATCTTCTCTTTGATCACAACATTTTAACATTTTTATAGTATCTTTGGTTGATGTACACACACCTCCTCCTCCTTTTCCAGTGATTTCTAGTGACACATGTCCCAAGTCCCCCTCGTCATCCTTCTTTTTGGTGGCTTGGTTTAATTTCCAGCTTATGAAGCTTCACCGGCTATAGAAGCCTGAGGGGAAACAAGAAACCCCTGGGTGGTAATTCTAAGGGACATCCAAAGTCCTTCCTAATCTAAAAGGTTTTTGATGCCTTTATGTTTAAGAGAACATGACATTCAATCTTTAAGAACTTTGTTATGCCACATATGTTTTCATATGAGGTGGTATGAGATCCAGATACTGCAGACAATTTTGACATCATAAATATAATATAAAATAAGTAAAATAACAATAAATAAAATAAGTAAGATAAGAATAAGAGTGTAAAAACAACATACATGCAAAAGGCATATATGTCAACCCTGCATGGCTATAGGCTTCTTAGAAACTGGCTTACTGTAAACACAGTCAAAATGAAACCTGCAGCACTTCCATACATTTCAGAGCATCCTAGGATAATTTTCAGGAAAGGCCATACTATAATACACGAGTCAATGGTCATCCCTGTGTAGAGGCTCATGTGACTATGGTTATAAAAGCAGACCCTGAAGTGGTGTGTTTATAACTCTACTTTAGGAAAAGTAGGATGCTGAGGTGCTCCTAGACGTTCAGTCATTTCTTTATCCACCAAGTTTTAAAAGGTTATAGGGATTTGCTAGGATTCATCCACCTAAATTGCAATTAGTTGATTCCTAAAATAGTTTGTACTAAACAGTCTTGTATAGACTAGTTTCAGTTTTAGGTGCAAGTGGTCTTGATTATAAACTTCTGATTTTAAGACCTCTAAGGGGAAGATAGATCTGTAAATTCATCTGAACATCAACGCTACTGATCAAAATGAAACCTCAAGACATTATCGCTTGCCGGACCAGCCTGTGGATCTTTGGGTACGGGTCGCTGGTGTGGAAGCCTGACTTCAAGTACATAAGGAGTAAGGTTGGTTACATTCAAGGCTACAAGAGACGTTTCTGGCAAGGAGACAACTTCCATCGGGGAAGTGACGAGTTGGTAAGTTATGATTTATTTTTATATGTAAATTATGTGTGCAACATGTTTTGTTTCAACTTCATTAGATGTTTTCAATGAGGTGACCAACTTGTCATTCTCTCCTCAGCCCGGAAGAGTGGTGACACTGATTGAAGACGATGACGTAAGTAGAAATGTCTGCGTCCTATTGTGATCTAAAACCTGCAGTGGAATTTTTCAGGCAAGAAATAAATTTCCCAACTAAATTTAGACTTTTTGTGTTGTCTTCTTACAGGCAACTACTTGGGGCATAGCATTTGAGGTGTCAGACTCACAAGTGGAAGAGTCCCTCAAGTACCTCAATGTCCGTGAGACGGTCTGTGGGGGCTACATCACCAGGATTGTGGATTTCTATCCTGAAGGAGAGGACAGGTCTCCTGTTCCAGCACTGGTGTACATTGCCACCGCCGACAACCCTCTCTACCTGGGACCAGCCACTCCAGAGGAGATCGGTGCCCAGATTGCCGTGTGCAGAGGGAGGACAGGCCATAACCTGGAGTACCTGCTCCGGCTGGCAGAGTTCATGAGGAAGAGCTGCCCACATGTGGAAGACCATCACCTGTATTCCATTGAGAAAGCGGCTCTGGCTGTGGTGTGTTACCTATTGGTAGCTTGTACCCTTTGTTTCATTAGCTTTCAGCAGATACATAATCATTGAGGTGTTTATCTGTCATGCCAGTCTTCCTGTTTTTGTATTCTATTGGTTCAATCTTCCATCCAGTGTTTTGAATCAAAACCACTAACAATGAAAGGGAAGCGTAATAAACCTGTTGGGTGTGCCACACAACACTAAGAATTGTGCAATCATTGTCAACTGTAAACATTGTGCAGTTGTATTTAAAATGAAAAGTAATGGTTTGGATGTGCTCAGTTCTGATTCCGTCCAGTGAAGTCAAGTTAACTCAACTTGTTACACCCAACTGCAATTTAGATGGTGGCTGTGATGTTTGAAAGAACTACACTTCTGTCCAGTTAAGTCAAAATGCAAATAAAAACTGAAAAGAATACCGGTTTCTGTGTCTCCATTGTTGCTTTGATAAGTTAGCCTGACTAGTTGTGAGATTAAAGGTTAGCTGAGATTTCATTTCCATATTAATTTACGACTGTTTCTGGGGAAAAAACTTCAGTTTTTAATTCAGTCTAAAAATCTCATGAGAAAGGGGTTGAGAAACCCACATCAGTCCTTTCAAACCAAGTTAAAAAAATTAAAGAATCTACCAATTATCATTCACACCATTTGTCCTCACGTCATCTCATAAGTAGATTGATGCCGCAGATTTTACCCCTTTTCAACTGTATCCTTATATCTTTAGTTTGTCTTTTAAAAGTTCCTTTTTTGTTAAACATAGATTTATGTTCTTTAGTCACGCAGGGTTGGATGTTTGGGTTATATTACCATCTTTTTTTCTCTTTTTTTTTTTTCCTTTTACAGGAATTATGGCATCCACATAAAATGTGATGTATGATGAGAGTTATTGAAATTTCCCTAATGTCCTCAAATGCATCATAGAAACACTGCCAGTCAGTATAGTAAAAATAAGCTTCTGGGAAGCGCCAAAGACAGGCAGTGGCAAGGATTTAAAAGCTCCACATATCAAAGATCCAGCATGGATTTTTGTTTGCTATAAGATGGGTCAAATTTAGCTGATAGGGTATCAAAGTCTTATTTAATTTAAACTGATTAAACTCAAAATTGTTCTTGGTGCCTTTAGGACACTTAGTATCAAATTTGTGTGTGATGACAGCAATCAGCTGGTCAGCTGCTGCATCATCTGCATACAGATGAATGTTTAGGTATAGAAAAGTTGCTAAAATAACGGAAAATAAAATGTACAGAGAGAAATTGTCAACAGCTTCATAACAGAGTATGAATCTTCTCTTTGATCACAACATTTTAACATTTTTATAGTATCTTTGGTTGATGTACACACACCTCCTCCTCCTTTTCCAGTGATTTCCAGTGACACATGTCCCAAGTCCCCCTCGTCATCCTTCTTTTTGGTGGCTTGGTTTAATTTCCAGCTTATGAAGCTTCACCGGCTATAGAAGCCTGAGGGGAAACAAGAAACCCCCGGGTGGTAATTCTAAGGGACATCCGAAGTCCTTCCTAATCTAAAAGGTTTTTGATGCCTTTATGTTTAAGAGAACATGACATTCAATCTTTAAGAACTTTGTTATGCCACATATGTTTTCATATGAGGTGGTATGAGATCCAGATACTGCAGACAATTTTGACATCATAAATATAATATAAAATAAGTAAGATAACAATAAATAAAATAAGTAAGATAAGAATAAGAGTGGAAAAACACTGCATGGCTATAGGCTTCTTAGAAACTGGCTTACTGTAAACACAGTCAAAATGAAACCTGCAGCACTTCCTTTCATTTCAGAGCATCCTAGGATAATTTTCAGGAAAGGCCATACTATAATACACGAGTCAATGGTCATCCCTGGTGTAGAGGCTCATGTGACTATGGTTATAAAAGCAGACCCTGAAGTGTTGTGTTTATAACTCTACTTTAGGAAAAGTAGGATGCTGAGGTGCTCCTAGACGTTCAGTCTTTTCTTTATCCTCCAAGTTTTAAAAGGTTATAGGGATTTGCTAGGATTCATCCACCTAAATTGCAATTAGTTGATTTCTAAAACAGTTTGTACTAAACAGTCTTGTATAGACTAGTTTCAGTTTTAGGTGCAAGTGGTCTTGATTATAAACTTCTGATCTTAAGATCTGTAAGGGGAAGATAGATCTGTAAATTCATCTGAACATCAACGCTACCGATCAAAATGAAACCTCAAGACACAATCGCTTGCCAGACCAGCCTGTGGATCTTTGGGTACAGGTCGCTGGTGTGGAAGCCTGACTTCAAGTACATAAGGAGTAAGGTTGGTTACATTCAAGGCTACAAGAGACGTTTCTGGCAAGGAGACAACTTCCATCGGGGAAGTGACGAGTTGGTAAGTTATGATTTATTTTTATATGTAAATTATGTGTGCAACATGTTTTGTTTCAACTTCATTAGATGTTTTCAATGAGGTGACCAACTTGTCATTCTCTCCTCAGCCCGGAAGAGTGGTGACACTGATTGAAGACGATGACGTAAGTAGAAATGTCTGCGTCCTATTGTGATCTAAAACCTGCAGTGGAATTTTTCAGGCAAGAAATAAATTTCCAAACTAAATTCAGACTTTTTGTGTTGTCTTCTTACAGGCAACTACTTGGGGCGTAGCATTTGAGGTGTCAGACTCACAAGTGGAAGAGTCCCTCAAGTACCTCAATGTCCGTGAGACGGTCTGTGGGGGCTACATCACCAGGATTGTGGATTTCTATCCTGAAGGAGAGGACAGGTCTCCTGTTCCAGCACTGGTGTACATTGCCACCGCCGACAACCCTCTCTACCTGGGACCAGCCACTCCAGAGGAGATCGGTGCCCAGATTGCCGTGTGCAGAGGGAGGACAGGCCATAACCTGGAGTACCTGCTCCGGCTGGCAGAGTTCATGAGGAAGAGCTGCCCACATGTGGAAGACCATCACCTGTATTCCATTGAGAAAGCGGCTCTGGCTGTGGTGTGTTACCCACTGATAGCTCAGTAGCTCGTACCCTTTGTTTCATTAGCTTTCAGCAGATACATAATCATTTAGGTCTTTATTTGTGATAAATGAATGTGATGCATGATGAGACAGTCTTTGAAATTTCATTAATGCTGTTGCATGCATCATAGAGACACTGCCAGTCAGTACAGCAAAAATAAGACTGTGGAAAGCATCAAAGACAGACAATAGCTGTTATGAGTGCCACCTGACGTCCATTCTGAGTGGCTGGATCAAATGTGCCCCAGTCTCCTCCCCGTTGATTGGTTCCACGCTCGGCCAATCAAACTGCAGCTTGGTGGAAAACCAGGAAATAAAGGGCTGCTGCAGTGTTCAGTCGGAAGGGAGAAGCAGACGGTACAGGCTGCTTCCCCTCACTTTAGATGAGAGGCTGATTAGCACAGGTGGCCTCTTCTCTCGGTTTGGCATATGTATGGTGGCATGGCTTTTCTGGGTGTTCGCTGTGCTATATGGTGGTCCTTTTGGTGCACGACTGTTTTGTATCCACAGCAGGGTTACCCCCTGGCTGTTTGTGTTCCTTTTAGGGGACTTAGTTCTAGTCTTGTTTAATTTAGACTCACCTTCATTATCCACCCAGTTTCGGTTCAAGCTTTGCTGCACCTTTAGTTTGTGTTCTGCCATTTTGTTATTCTTTATATTATATTATAAGTTTCGTTGTGTTGGGCTAGATCAGGCTTTTGTTTGTGACGTATGTCACGTAGTTTATGGGAACTGCTCTTTTGTTTTTAGTTTTCACCCCAAGTTATGGACACTCCTTCGTTTTACTCGGTGGTTTTTGTACTTGGTTCTGGGTTAAACCTTTTGTATTTCTTTTCAGCAGTTTCACTAAGCCCAACACTTTTTTACCATTGTTCTAGGTTTTATTCGGTGTTTGTGTTTATGTCAATAAAATGTGTTTTAACTTTTGCATCTGTCCGGACGTACTTTTGTGTTGCGCCAGTCTTGCCCCTGATGTGGGTCGTGATAGTAGCAGAGATTTAAAAGCTCCAATGACAGTAACATAGCAAAGACTATTTTTGTATGCCATAGTACAGGTCAGATTTTGCTGATAGCACATTTAAGTCTTTTTTAATTTAAACTGGTTAAACTCCCCAAAAATTATTCTAGGTGCCTTTAGGACAGTTGATATCAAATTTGTGTGTGATGTCAGCAATCAGCTGGTCAGCTGCTGCGACATCTGCACGCAGATGAATGTTCAGGTATAGAAAAGTTGCTGAAATAAAGGCAAATAAAATGTACAGAGACAAAATGTCAACAGCTTCATATCATAATGTGAATCTTCTCTTTAAACACAACATTTTTATAGTTTTATGAAGAAACACTGTGATGGCCCGCCACACATGGTAATATCCACACCTCACCACAAGTGTAGATCTACTTTAATTTTATTTGCAGCCCTGAGTCTAAATACCACACATTCCATTTCACATTACTAAATTACTTTAATGTTTCATACCTAACAATGTTAAACACATCTAGGCACTGTAAGATTAAATTATGTTTTGTAATAATTATTTCTTTCTTTGACTTACCTGGAGTGCAGCCTCTCCTTCATGCTGCAGCCTGCAGCAAAGGCCTGGCCAAGAGCTGAGGATTCTGACAGGCTGCTGCCAGCTCCATTGGACTTGACCACATGCTGTCATAAGGGTGTTTGGGGATTTATTTTGAGGTTTTTGGTTAGACTAAAATAAGTAAGATAAGAATAAGAGTGTGAAAACAACATACATGCAAAAGACAAACATGTCAGCTCTGCATGGGTGTAGGCTTCATTAAAACTGATTTACTGGAAACTGTCAAAATGAAACCTGAAGCAATTCCTTTCACTTGAGAGCATTGAAAGGTATGTTTCAGGGGCAGTCATAAAATAATATCCAATCCAAGTCAGTGGAGTCATAGGATTGCTGACTGGGTTTAAAAGCAGACCTTGAAGTGCTGTGTTTATAACTCTGCTTTGTGCTCACACAGGTGAGTACATAGAAAAGTAGGATGCTGAGGTGCTCATAGACATTCAGTCTTTTCTTTATCCACCAAGTGTTGAAAGGTTATAGGGATTTGCTAGGATTCATCCACCTAAATTACAATTAGTTGATTTCTAAAACAATTTGTACTAAATAGTCTTGTATAGACTAGTTTCAGTTTTAGGTGCAAGTGGTCTTGATTATAAACTTCTGATTTTAAGACCTCTAAGGGGAAGATAGATTTGCAAATTCTTCTGAACATCAACACTACCGATCAAAATGAAACCTCAAGACATAATTGCTTGGAGGACCAGCCTGTGGATCTTCGGGTACGGGTCGCTGGTGTGGAAGCCTGACTTCAAGTACATAAGGAGTAAGGTTGGTTACATTCAAGGCTACAAGAGACGTTTCTGGCAAGGAGACAACTTCCATCGGGGAAGTGACGAGTTGGTAAGTTATGATTTATTTTTATATGTAAATTATGTGTGCAACATTTTTTGTTTGCTGCTTGGTTCAACTTCATTAGATGTTTTCCATGAGGTGCTCGAGTTATCATTCTCTCCTCAGCCCGGAAGAGTGGTGACACTGATTGAAGACGATGATGTAAGTAGAAATGTCTGCTTCCTATTGTGATCTAAAACCTGCAGTGGAATTTTTCAGGCAAAAAATAAATTTTCAAACTAAATTTAGACTTTTTGTGTTGTCTTCTTACAGGCAACTACTTGGGGCGTAGCATTTGAGGTGTCAGGCTCAAAAGTGGAAGAGTCCCTCAAGTACCTCAATGTCCGTGAGACGGTCTGTGGGGGCTACATCACCAGGATTGTGGATTTCTATCCTGAAGGAGAGGACAGGTCTCCTGTTCCAGCACTGGTGTACATTGCCACCGCCGACAACCCTCTCTACCTGGGACCAGCCACTCCAGAGGAGATCGGTGCCCAGATTGCCGTGTGCAGAGGGAGGACAGGCCATAACCTGGAGTACCTGCTCCGGCTGGCAGAGTTCATGAGGAAGAGCTGCCCACATGTGGAAGACCATCACCTGTATTCCATTGAGAAAGCGGCTCTGGCTTTAGTTTGACCTTTTGACCATTTGTTTCACTATCTTTCAGTGGATATATTAATCATTAAGAGGCTTTTATCTTTATTTTAAATCTCTACTGATGATGCACTTTATGGACTGGCTTACAAGCTGAGCAAAACATTTATTTGTTTTAGAGTTTTTCATTGTTTTTAATTGTATTGTTTGAGTTATTTTATTATATTGCTGTCATTCATTTAAATAATTTTAGTTGTCCTTTAGTTTGTAAAGCACTACGGGCAGCATAAGGTTTTGGAAATCAGTGGAGATTTTAAGGGCTTGGAGGGGCCGGGGCCACCCCTTTAACTTTCATCGGCCACCCCTGTTGGCATCATCGTTTTGATTGGTAGCTCATCAAGTTTAGGAACATGGGAACCAAAAAAAAAACTCAAATAAAATTTAAAAAGATATCTTCTTGCTTTTATCACAGTCTACATTATTATTTGCACTTTCCTTTATTGTTAATTTTTAGTCTATATTGTTTTTAATTATATACAATGCTTTAATTCAAATAAGAGAATGTAAACATAGGGTGAGAGGAATGAGGTAAATCTCTTTTACTTTTTAAAAAGAGCCACATGTCTGACAGTGGATTCCAGCTGCTACAAGAACAGCTGCACTCATCTTAACTGGTTGATAATTGGTCTTTCTGTGTGTTTATTTATGTCATGTTTATAACCTTTCTTTTCTCCAAGAGATAAAGTACTTTCAGTACAGCAAATTCATGTACTGTATATATGCTGTGTAATATTTTTTTTAAATTGTAAAGTGTTTTGGTTTTGACGTTGGAAAGGGTTCAAAGCTGTTATTTAAGGGTTTCATAGACTGATTCTAACCAAAGTTAGCAATGATCCAGCTGGATACTGGTAGTGGCATTTTTATTTATTTTTTTCGTTATTATTTTGAACAAAAATAACAAATAAAAAGCTCAAATTAACAACTTTGATAGTAAATTTGACCTTGACTTTTCATCTTGATCTTTCATGCCAATCTTCCTTTTTTCTGTTTCATATGTTCACTATTTCATCCAGTGTTTGAATGAATGCTTTGGAAGTGACCAAAAAGAAGCATAATTGCCCTGTTAGATGTGCTTTAAACAAGAATTTTACAATTATTAATGTAAACTGTAAACATTGTTATTCCAGATGTTTGCGTAAACATCTGATTCTGCCTTAAAAGTTGCCTCAACTTGTTTTTAAAATGCAATTTAGATGGCAGCTGTGACTAAAAAGTACTACACTTCTGTACAGTTTAAAGTAAACGTGCCAATAAAATCCTAAAAAAAATCTCATCTTTCTGACGTCATTGTTGCAGTGATGGGGGCTGGCCAGACTAGACGAGACCAGGTGAGATTAAAGGCTAGTTTGAAGCATTTTACTAAGATTTTGTTTCGATACTAATGTTTTAATATTCAAGTCACTGTAAAAAAATCTCAGACCTCAGCATTATGACTGAAAAATCCCTTCCTGTTTGAAGCTGACATGCTGAGTACAACACTCATAAAGAATTTAGCTGTCCTCATGTTCAGAAGGACATAAAATACATGTGAACCCTGCTCGGTCTTTATTATCTTCTTAGAAATGGGCTTATTGTAAATAAATAAATAAATTTCAGTTCAGACTTAGTTCCTGAGTTGACCTGATTGCGCATCCCAAACTCTTTTTCAGGACAAAATCCAGAAGGACACACACACAAACATACATTGGACACTCCTAAACCCTGACCGGAGCATTTTGTACCTTGGAACTGATTCAAGTCAAAAGTCTGCCTTTGTGCATGGGCTTGTATAACGGCTGGTTTGGATTAAATCCAGACCTGGAAGTCCTGTGTTTACAAGTCCGCTTTGTGGTCAAACCGGTGTGAGCAAGAGGAAAAGTGTGTTGCTGAGCTGCTCATAGAGATTAAGTCTAAGATTAAATCTTCTCCACATTACCTGGAAAGATATTGACCTAAATTCAGTTTCACTTGACTACCAACAAAATGTCTATTTCCAAATAATTCATTTTTAAAAAATTATTTCTTAATGAGCCCTGCATAGTTTTGGTTTTATTTGCTGGTGGTTGTGAATATAAATCTCTAAAGATCTCAGTTTCCTTCCAGATGTATGGGTCCAGCGGCCCCTATGAAAAGTGACCACTGAGAGGTCTGCAAATTATTCTGACTGACAGGGTCATTGCTTCTGGAAAAGTTACAGATAAATTTTCCAAATGTAATTTTATCTGCAGAAATGAAGATAGTACCGAATGTGAAGTGTTGATATTAAAGGACTGCCAAACACAAAAGATTCTTATCAAGTTGACTGATTTGGAGATCCGTGCACAGTATTTTGCAACACATAGCCCAATGCTGTCATGGACTGAAAAATGAAAAAGACTTTATTTGTGCTTCGACTGTCTTCCTGTCAAATGCTTTAAATATATAAATATATGGGACCAATACAAGTATGTTAATGTTCCAAAACACTCCAAAACAATCTTATGGCTTTGATACTGGATGGGGTATGAATTTGTTTAGTGAGCAGAGATCTATGTATGTGTATATATACTTAGGTCCTCTTTCAAATACTATACATTCACCAGGTTTTGAAGATCTGATGAGATACTTCTACCTTGCAAATCAAACAAAAACAACATTACATGTTTCATGTCATTTTGCACACATGGAGTGAGATGTGTGGAACATATGTGAACCTCATATTTTGCACATGGGAAACATGAATTTGGAATGTTTTCATGGTAAAAACCAAGTGTGTGAAACCCAAACCCATTAGCTAAGGAGCCCATGTGATTTTATGTGGTCAAGTTTTACATGTTTAACAAGCCCCTTGACACTGTAAATGCTGCTCCACAAATTCAAAGCAAAAAAAGTTCCCAGTCATGGGTGATTGGTTTTGATTTCTGGTAACGCATAAATTACAAATAAAATGACAAAAAAACAACAACAACAAAAAAAAAAAAAAACTATTTTGATCACTGTTGTGCTTTAAGTAGATTTTATTTTAAAATAATTTTCAATTATAATAAATTTTATTAACATTTTATTGCATATTTTGCAGATGATTGTAAATAAACACAAAAATACTCCAAAAATTTCTCCAATTAAGCTTTTTTATTTTCAATCAATTCCTCCTGTTAGTAAAATGACAGACGTATTTTCTTCATATGTACACACGAACTATAAAAATAAACAGGCAAGTTAGGGAAAAAGCCAGAGGAAGCAAGGCTTTCGTCATTATGTACATCAGGATAGAATTTCATACTTTAATCACACTATAAACACAAAAACAAACAGATGTAGTGCTCAACTCAGGACACCGATGCAAACCTTTGTTTTTAATCTAAAACACCAACGACATCAAAGAGAACCACTGAAGTCTCATCACAAAAAACTAAAACAGCTTCAAAATTCACAATTTACAGTTTTACAGCCGAACATTGTCATAATAATAACAGACTGCCATTCTTAACACAACTCAAATAACTTATAATTAGAAGACAAGCAAATAATCTGAGTTAATCATTCATTTTAATCGTTCACTGATGTGTCGACCAGTACCTAGTGCTCCATTTGGCATATTATTTTTAGATCATTTTTCTGTTGGAAAAAAAATCCATCCGACTCCTCCTTTTTATTTTTACTGGAATATAATTTTATGGAAGAATATCTTTCAAAACTTGCCATGTTGGTTTGTGTATTTAAATCTTCAATTACAAAAATAGCTATAGTACAAAAGCTGTAAAGGTATTGTTTGGTGAAGTGTGGGTGAGGAAGGTGGGAGTTCACGTTTTGTAAGTTTTTAACTGATTATATCTACAGAACAATTAAATAACCTAGTGTACATCTATAAGACTCAATTACGCCAAAAACGGAAGACAAGGCTCAGTGCATCTGACAGAAATTCGCTAGCTTCACAAAAAAGTTTGAAAAAGCCCTTTAAAGGTGCACGCTGCTTCAAATCTGTGTCCATGCCACTGCTATGTCATAATGCAAACATATATAATCAAGACTGACTTTGACATATTAAAATAAAAGTGGAACAATAAATGGATAGGCTGGTAGAGACTGTAAATACTGTTCTCTGTTAGTTTGAGAAGAGGGCATCTGTGGGGGGTCACAGTGAAGAGCAGGTCAGTTTTATGTATGTGTATTCCACATTGAGACAGCTGTGTGTGAAAGCATAATCATGTAGTTTCCACAAGTACATCATCGAGCTCCGGGGCCGGCAGGGCCCTTGCCCTTCCTGACTGCACCATGGCTGCTGTGGTGATGGCTGTGGGTCAGCTGTTTGTGCGGGCTTGGGGTGGCGGTGCCTCCTTTGGCCTGAGGGGAGGAACTTCTGCTGGGGTTGAAGGCAGGGCTGGTACCTGACAGGGCCAGGGAGGGCTGCAGGGGGCTGGATGCAGAAAGGCCAGCTGAAAGGAGAGCAGGAAAAAGGGCAAGTTTACTTTTCCTGTTACAAATGGAAGCATGTACTAATTTATCTTCATTTTTATACAGTTAGTGTTAAAACATTATTTCTTCCCTAAAAGTCAATGTCCTGATTCCATGCTGTGAACACCTCATTTGGATACTTTATGAAATGCATTGTGGGAAAACTGAATGATTATTTGTTTTACAAAATAATTCATATAGACTTCTTCACAAACTCCTGTTCTGTGAGCTTCCTAGTGATGTTCCTATGCAAGAAGCAGCGCTGTGTTCTGATCTGGTTGTCATCATATTCGGTTTGCAGGAGCTCTCCTTCCCCACAAACAAGAAACCAGTACATTCTGCACCTGACTGAATGAACACTTTCACTTCTGCTGACAAACAAAACACACAGCTTCCAGAGCTGGTTGGTCCAGTAAGATGTGCCAGACTTGTAATTATAATCAATAATCTTGACTCCCACACCTGTGCAAATGAGGAGTGGCATTTTGAAGTACTGTCTTCCAGAATGCAATGACAATGACCACTTTTATTACACTGTTATATAAAAAATGAAGCACCTACACAACCAATGCTTTAGGACAGTCTACTGTCATCACCAACATCATCAGCACTCCCAAGGACATCTGACAATGAAATGTGGCAACATATACCACACATTGATTTAGACCGCACTGGTTTCTTCTTTATTTACTTGCCTTTTGAAACACTGTAGCCGTAAGCGGCATAAGCTGCAGCTGAAGCTGCTGCTGCTCCCGCCATCGCCCCGGCCATAGCTGCTGCGCTCCCCGCCGTTGACTTGCGCCCACGTCCCTTCCCTCCAGACTTAGATCCGCCTCCGGATCCTTTAGGTCGTCCGCGGCTCCGCCCAGACCTGCCTCTACCAGGGCTGATTGTGTCAGAGCCCGAAATACCTGGGGACAGCATAAAATGAAAGCAGAAGCAAAAATCTCAAATTTTTTTTTAACTCATTATTAGTGCTGGGCACGTTAACGGCGTTAATCGCGCGTTAACGCAACGCTTAATTAACGCAACGCTTAATTAACGCAACGCTTAATTAACGCAACGCTTAATTAACGCCGTTAATTTTTTTAATTGCGCGTTAATTTTTCTTTTTCTTTTTTTTTTTTTTTTTGCTGGCCGCTGGCTTTTATGGCAGGCCAGACCTATTTAACGGCGCGGCTTTTTATTACGGCGAAAAAAACGCCGTGTTTACTGACAAAACGACGTTTTTTTCGCTGTTCTTTGGGTGAAACGTGACAGATTAGTGGTGTAATTGTGGCAGGTCTGGCCAGCCATATCCCTGCTGCAGCGGTATGTCTGACGTGATCGGGAGAGAGCAGGTTTATTAAAATAAAGAGATGTTTTCTGTCTGGAACAGGAAGAAGAAAAAAAGAACCAATGTTTCTCTTTGTCAAAATACATGCAGATGGACAGAACATCGTAACTTTTGGACGGGAAACTTTTTCATTATTTTTTTTAATAAATGCGGTTTTAATTTATGCAAGACAGCAAAGGTAAGACATGCTTTCTAACTTTTACAAACATGCAGCATAAATCGGGTCTTCTTCTGTCTCTGGTTCAGTGAATCTTGGTCATATCGAGATGAAACTTCCAGCTGTGGAATCTGTGAGATGTGAGCTTTCAGTAGAGGAGTCGTTTGTTCGTGTTCATGCCGTGGGGTGGACACGAGGAGACATAATTTGTGTTTGCATATTTTTCGGACTTTGTGTAGCTGCTCTTTAAATAATTTGTTGTCTTAACTGTGTTTGTTGGTGATAGAAATGGTTTTACTGAGCTGGTAGCTGAGATTCTGGACTTTCTGTGGATACCACACGGATGTTTGTTACTTTTGAAGAACCACATTTTTATTTCCATTTTTAAGGTTTTAAAATAAAGAAAAACATAAAACCTTCATAAAAAAAAAAAGAGGATAGACAGACTTTCTGCTAAGGAATGTAGATATTTGTGGAAAATGATGTAAAAGAAAGGAAAAAAAAGTCCATGGTTTCCAACCTAATGACAAGAAAGATAGATTTAAAAAAAAAAATTTAGCCACGTATTTAGAGGCATAGTGGAAGGTCCAGAGACACACTTGCAGCTCCAGAGTTGCAGGTTGGAGACCCCTGATGTCGTGTTTGTAAACCAAAACTTACTGCATTTTCTTTTTATAGCTGTAGGCCTTTTTTTAAAGGAAAGAGACATTTTGCGCGTAACAATGCGATTAATCGCGATTAATTGCAGCATGTCATGCGATTAATCGCGATTAAAAATTTTAATCGTTGCCCAGCACTACTCATTATATTAGTTCATAAATAAAACTTGCCAATTCATACATTTGTCCTGTGTATACTCGTTCTCCCTTCAACAGGATGTAGTCAGATCAAACAGAAGTACAGTTATGAGAGATACTCTGACAATCTTGGCCAAGTCTGACTAACACATTGTGGTAACTTAACTGCAGCCAAAAAGTATTAAAATTAATCATTACTCATCATTAGCATGAATACTGGCTAAATCAAAAACAGGAATATTGCTGTAGTTTTCCATGCTGTTTGCAGAATATGAACCAGAACTTGCCACAGTGGTAATCTGCCTAATCCCCCTGAAGCTTTTCCTCTGCCCACATCTCTGCGGAGGTCTTTATTTTCTTTTAATATTTTGCTCTAAATACAGTGGTAGACAGCGTATCCTGCCACTAACACCAAGGCCTTTCCACATCATCCAAGTTCACCAATTGATTCTTCATGCTTGGCCGTGCATTTTGTCTCCCAAACCTTTCATTAAAACATCATCTGATTTCTGAAGGTACCAACGTTTTTTCCCCCCTCAGCTCACTGGTAGTTCTACTATAGATCCCTGTGTGTCTTTAATAAATTGAACTAAACTAACAAAACTAAACTGGGCCTGGTTTTCAGAGGGCATCAATAATCTTACTGGCAGGAGCCTCTTAGCACAGCAGCAAAAATCCAAAATAGGTTTCAATCAGACACTATGTATTTAAGAGGGATTATTTCATTGCAGCAAATCCAAAGTAGAGATAGAAGCAAAAACATCCCATACATTCTCAGTTTATCCAGATTCCAGAGAACAGAACATACTGATATGCTGCAGCCAAAGCAAAATTAAATCCTCATAAATCAAAAACCAAAAATCAGCTGAATAAAGCATATTTGCCTGGCTCTTCTAGAAACACAAGTCATGACAGCAAAAATAATCAATAGCCTGACCTGCATTAATGAACACAGTCAATATGTCTACTTGAACAGTTTAGTCTGATTTGGCCTTGTCCAAGTTGGGGGGAAAAAAGCACACAAGAGGAATTAATTTATTGGCTCAAGTATTTCTGCCTCCATTACAAAAGGTGAAGAATTGCTCCCTTATTCAGTCTGTTTGGCACTAGGCTTTTTCCAGTTGATGAATGGTGTAGGATGAAGACCTAAAACAACAGGCAGTTATTTTTTTTATCATCTTCTTCTTGTTTTGTGAACTGGCTGCTGCTACATCCGGGTAAAAGAACTGTGTGGGAACTGTGAACTGATGTATACATGCAGGAGTAATGTGACTCCTATTTTAATCTCACCTTAACGGACATGTTAACATGTATCTTAAAAGTCCAGTTTTAGTCAGACTAGTAAATACATTAGATTTTTTTATTGAAGTGTCATGTAAATGGACTGAAAAGTTCTGAACAGGATTATATAAACTGACAGAAAAGATAAATCGCCAAATAAGGCATTTTGATGCCAAGTGAAGCCATGAATGTGGGCTGGAAAAGACACATGCAGCATAGTTTACAAAAGAAAATCTATAAAGAAACACCTGCCACATAATTCTGTAAGCAGCACATTTGTCTTCCTCTCAAAAGCTCACTGAAAAGCAGCTAATTCTGTGTTCGCTTATGTAGCAGTGAGCTTGCTTTAGCAGTACATTCTGATCTCTCTATTTTTCAGTATACTCACAACGTAACGACACAGGCATGAGGAAACATGTAAAAAGTCCTACTGACAAGGTTAGCAACTCTTGCTGGCAGTTCCCTGTTGCCATGTTAACAAAGGGGATATTGGTGCATATAGTGTCTGTAAACAAATAATATAGTGTTCCCAAGGGACAAAAATGGCTTTTGCATATAGACAATATGCAGAAACTTTATACAAAAATATGCAAATTCTAAAATAACCAAAGCTTGTACGTACACATCAAAGTTCACATCCTTAACGCTCTAAATAAAATCACATTTTTTATGTGTATGTTCTGACGCATAATATCAACATTTGTCAGTGCAGTTCTGAAGGAATATACAAGCTACAGGCTAAACTTATTTATCTCCTTACCATTCATGTTGTCAGAAACCGATCCTGACACAGAGGCGGGAGAGTTGGTGGCCCGAGACTGAGGAGCAGAAGAAACTGGATCGTCCACAATGACTAGCATGTCACTACTGCTCTCATCTGCATCAGCATCCGGGGGTAACGACCCAGGCTGCAGCTCGCTGCTCAGGGAGATCTGCCCATGCATGGGGGCACACACAGAAATATACATAGGCTGGGGGTCAGCACATCAGGGGAACAGGAAATGGGTCAGTACAGTGAAGGCAACAAGAGGAAGCAAAGGGTGTGAGGGAAAGTTGGGATGCACGAGGTATAGTAATAAAAATATGACAAAGGATTGAAGCGAAGGAAATAGAAGAGAGTGTAAAAAAAAAAAAAAAGATTATAAGAAGTAAAAATCAAAGATGAAACAAAAGTTGATAAAAGAGAGAAATTAAAATAACACATGATGCAAATTAAAAGAGTTAGTAAAAGGTCATCCAGACAAGTAACAGATCTCACCGACTACTTGTTAACATCACAAACATTTTATCTCTTCAACTTTCCATTGGATTTCCTCACCTCACTAAAAGGACTGGGCATGGCCGAGTCCATTTCAATGCTGATGAAGGAGTCATCTCCATCTGCAGACAGGTTGGAGTTGTCAGCTGAAGGTGCATGAGAGATGACCAGGTTCACGTCCCTTTTCCGCTTGTTCTCTGACTCCTCGTTCTTCTTCTGCAAGTTAGATGTGGGAAAGCGGAGCAGGAGGACGTGTGGGGAGAAATGGATGAGAAGACATTTACATTAGTCGTTGTCATCAGTCCTTTTATATTTTCTGCTCCACGCTCTATCAGAACTGCTAACCCACAAGACAGCTGTTTTTCACCAAGCATGTTCGCGTAATACCTTCTCTGCATACTTTTCCCTCTTCCTCTTGCGCTCCTTCACCCTGCTGCTTTCCTCCTGTTGCCTCTTCTCCTCCTGTCTTTGACGCACTGCAGGAAAAAAACACAATGCTTTTAGTTTTCTTCCTTCCAGGTGGTCGTAATGTTTTTGAGCTCATCAAAACCGAATGGTCTGCGCTCACATTTCTTCTCCAGCTCGTCATCATCCAGAAGCAAGCTGACAACCTCTTTAGGTTTGAGTGTGTCTGGTTTAAAGTTGCCTCCAGAGATTACTACCCTTTGGATCTGGTTACACAAAAACATTAAAAGGATTAATTCTCTCTGTAATTAATTGATAGTTACATGAATTTCAAGGAGAAAGTAATTGAAGAGCTGAAAATTAAACAATTTGTCACATTGAATGTCTATTTAATATAAAAAGGGAGGTCAGTTTTATTATTTATATTAAAAAGAGAAAATGAAATGTAAAAAATGTGTTTCAGACCTCGCTCTTCTCCTTGGCGCGCTGCAGGATTCTTTCCTCAATCGTGCCCTGACAGATGAGGCGATAGACGGTGACCTGTTTGGTCTGACCTAGCCTGTGGGCTCTGTCCATGGCTTGTTGGTCCACTGTGGGGTTCCAGTCACTGTCGTAGAAAATAACCTGGAAGAGAAAAGAAAACAACTCTTATTTTTCTGTGATTAAGACTAAGATCTCACCGTTAACTTTTAAACTGTCTAGTTTTGGTGTATTACATTGTGCAAACTCATGTGATGAAAGCTGAAATATGAAGCAGACACTCCTTTCTCTGTAACTTCTGAGTCTAATTACAGTGACGCATTATCCCCAGTGAGCTGACAGATGTGCTGTGTTAACTCACTGCTATTAAAGCTAATCTCAGCTGAGCAGGACTACAGGGACAAAAAGGCAGATTATCCTGAGACATGGTCATAAACAAAGATATCACTTTTACATTGATGCTTACCCCCATTTATTAGACATACATTCACGCTAATGAATCACTATGTCAACATATCATTAATGAGGAAACACCGGTCATAACATATTAAGTAGATGGTTTTCTGACTTAGTTAAAAAATGTGATAGACAATGTGTGTTGAGCTATTTAGGAAATGTTAGTGCTATTTAAACTTTGATATTGTGTCAACGTAGTGTTTTTCCAGCGTGCATGTTACTTACAGTGTCAGCAGCAGTCAGATTAATACCAAGGCCTCCAGCTCTTGTGCTGAGCAGAAACACAAAGATGTCCGTTCTGTGGAAAGCAGAGAGAGAGAGGAGTAAGAGAGATGTATTTATTTCCAAGTGCAGCCACAGTACAAATATTTAGACATTGTATCGTGGCTTGAAATGAAGTAAAAATGTAAGCTGATATCCTCCAAAAACTGTAGGAGGAAAAAAAATACAAAAAAAGTCTAAACTATAAAGCAGCTTTAATAAACTCTCAAACTTTTGCCAGCATGCCACCACCCCATCATTTTTATCAACTATTTACAGTAATAGGAGAAGCAACTGTCTCAAAGGGAAACAAGCTGGATTTTTGTGAAATAAAAAGTCAGCCCATTAGCACGCGCAAGCTTGTGTTTGTTTATTTTCTCCACATAAATTCTCTGCAGTATTTTCCTTTGGTCACCCATCTTTGTACCCCCTCCTCCCCCCAACTGGAGAACCACTGCCCTGCAACAAAAACTGGAGCAGCGCTGGCGCCTGAGAGCTATGCACTAATGCAATCCAGAGCATGTGGACTCGCTAAGAAATGCACACATGCTGACACACACATATGCTTACAATATTTGGATGTTAAACTGTTCACTGATTGCTACAATATACAAAAGAGGCGGCTTTACATTGAGTTATTAGCAAAAATGGATGCTTGGTTTTACACACACATACACACACACACACACACTAACTGTAACTTTACCCACCGGCTCTGGAAGTCGGCCACCATGTCTCTGCGTTCAGAAATCTTGGAGGACCCATCGAGGCGAATGTAGGTGTGTTTACGATAAACCATGTACTCCTGGGGATATGGGACAAAAATATAAAGGGAATCATATATGATGTCGGTAGCTTCCTATTTATACCGGTGTTTGTCAGATTAGTGCAGTCCCAGTAAGGAGGACTGGCTCCAGGAATCTAAAGTGTTTGAGGAAGAATGTTTGCTAAAGCAAAGATGTCATGTCCAGTTTGAGAAAAATGGCTTAACATCTGCGAGTTGTCAAGAGAATTGCATTCGGTTTTACTTTTCAAACTGTTTCATGTATAAACTGGATTAAGTCCTGCATTCAAGTTATTTTAAAAAGTACAGTTCATGCGTCTGCACTACTGAACCTTTCTGGATCACCTCTACTGGTGATTTTGAAACCCACATACTTTTCTGATCCAAACTTGTTGAAATTCAAGTCACAAACTGTTGTTTCTGCACAGGGAATAGTCAACAACACACTGACGTTTTCAGATACATAGTTCTGTGCAAGTGTTTCCCAGGGGAAAAAGATAGACCCTGCAGGCCTGTGTTTGAGATCCAAGAGTAAAGAAACATTCGTCTTTCATTTTAAAATCTCTCTTTGATAGCAACTTTATGCAAAAAAAAATGAAAAAACAATCCCATTTTTTTCTGTGCATTGCTTGATTTGAAACCTCAATCCCTACCCGTAGAGACTAAAAAATTCAGATATTGACACTCTATCCTCCCACAAAGTCTGTTAAGCTGCTCTGTGTGTTTGCGTGGGGGTGTTAGGTTTGATGGGAGGGGCTCTAAAGTCTAAGGAGCAACAGTTCTGATGAGGTGGCAAGATGATCTCTTTTTAAGTATTGCCCTGAACTTGTGACCTTCTCAATGAAACATGTCAGTGCTCTCCGACCAATGAACCAATGACAATCACTGACACCCATCACAACACACCTCATGCAATCATGACTAGTGATATCAATGATTTGACAATGTGTTTTCTGTGACCCCTTTCAAACCCCTGTCATGACACAGAGGGCCTCAGTCCCGCCAGGGCCTGCCCTCCTCTTGTCTGTCTGGCTCAGTTCCCGAAAACCCCATCTGCTCCGAGTGGACACTCCATTAGGGACCATTAGCCCAGTGCTCTCCCAAACACTGCTAACCTTGTTGAATTGGCTACTGATATCTTGCCAGCGCAATTGCTGTTTTAAAGAAAGCTGCACTCAGTCATTCAAATCTGCATCTAAATCACTGAAAGTTTCAGGAAAGGATCACCTGAGAAGTCACAACCTCTGCTACCTTTATGTGCTGTATTTTATGAGCCTTGGCTAGACCATCGCGCCCACAAGCAGTTTAATTGTGGTCTTCCTCCAAGAGTACTGCTACACTGAAATCTAAACCCCAACAGCTGGCAATTTTCTCTAATAGTCTGTTGCAGTTTGCGCTAATCATTAGTGACAATTCTAATATATCTGTGATTTTTCACTTATTTTATGATGTATTCAATTTCAAATGTTATAAATCAAGGAATTCATTTGGGTCAACCTGAGTGGATGTAATGTTTGTTTTTTTTCATCGAACTATCAACAGCCCATTATGAATCATACTTACAGTAAGAAAAAAAAAGGTTTAGTGGTCACACATCCTATTCATTGAGTGATACATGAGAAAAGATAAACAATTAATTAAAAAAAATGCTCAAATTTCCCATTTCCTGTGGGATATGTGCATTTTTTTTATTTTAAGTCAACCTTTACATGCAGCCCTTAGTCACATTTAATATGTGTACGTAATGTTAAATGTATGCATATCTGACAGGTAAATTTAATTCCTTAAATCATTAAAAAAAAAAAACTGGCCTCTGCTTCTGCCAAATAGTCAGTGCAGGCACTACCCCCATCGCTGTGAGACTCGCAGTACAGTAAAGTGTTGTTGAAGCAGCCACAAATGTGCAGCTGAAGCAGGAGGACCATGCTCCGTTATCAGCTGTTCCCAGAGAAAACAAGCAGTGTTATTTATCTTCAGGCTGCCCCAATCTCAACGATTCATCACCCAACGGAGTGGTATCACCAGGAGAACCGGCAGCTGACAGGTGTTGAAAACAATAATGCTAATGACAAAGATTAGCATCAGCCTCTCTTCTGCTGTCTCTTAGTCAAAGTCAGGAAATCAAATCCATCTGCAGTTTTTTTTCTCCTTCAACCAATCAGAAAGTTAATATAGTGGAGGAAAACTGAAACCAGATTGAGTGAATGTATGATTTCATTTGTGGCTGTCTTTAACCCATTAGTAGAGGAGATGCTGTCACCCCCCCATCCCATCCTGCTCTCCTTTCCATTACATTATGAGGTCACTTTTAAACAATGAGTTCTGTGATACACAAGGCGCAGTCAAATTGCCTTATTAGACCAGGAAATCGTAGCTAACAGGGACAACTAAAGGTAGGACAACCAGTGAGAGGGAGATTACAACAGAATGGCCTACTACTGTTATCTCAGCCATCTTGAACATTCTTCCCACTGCTGTTTTCCTACGGCCTTACACACAAGACATTCCCACTGTTTTCCAGACACACAGGAAGACAGTCCTTAACCACCTGGGTTGAGTCCATCTGCCATCAAAAGATTTGGCTGTTGAGCCATTGCTGTGCTGTGTGAAAGGGGAAGCAATTTCCAATGACATCATGCCAGAGGCTTTTGGCTCCATAGTGATGTTTGCAACAAATATGGAGACAACAATGTGCTGCGTTAAGTTTGCTGGCGCACGACTACTGTAAAAACTGCCATTTCATCTTTATTTTAACTTCAGCCCAGAGAGATGCTGACCTCCAATCAGATTATAGCTAAACATGAGGCTTAAAAACAGAAAGAAAAAAATCCAGCTTAAATTTCAACAGCTCTTGTTTCTAAAATACCAACTAAGCAGCTCAAAGCACTTATCCCGAGCAGATAAAAGTACCAAGAGGTCGGCTGCCGTTGACCCGAGCCACTCTGTTTCAGGCTTTAACTGAAGAGTAGGAGAAAAAAAAACAAAAAAAAAAAAAACAAGTTTTGTAAATTTTTATTTGTTCCCAGCCACTTTTGTCAATCTTATACCTTCCTCTTTTAAACCTCAAAGCCTTTGCTTTTTTTCCTCTGCTTCCCTCCACCTCCTCTCATTTCTCACTACTGTCAGTCATCCCTTCCATCTGGCTGCCTCCGCTGCAGATGAGACCCCTCTAATTAGTCCTGACCTGTTAATTAACCATCTAATGGTTGCATTAACGAGGGACAGGCATGCTTATTAGAGGTACTGAAGCTCAATACTCCACCAATGGAAGCAGACCAGCTTGAAAACTTAATTTGGAATAAAACTGATGAATAAAATATAAACAGGCCAGATTCTATTTAACATTAATGCAAGGATAGGATAATGAATAGTCATAAGCTATTAATGTTTGAATGTGTGTGTAAGGGTTTGTATTTTACCTCAAGCAGGTCTATCATGCGTGTCATTTGGGAGTAGATGAGGACTCGGTGTCCCTGGGCCTTTAGCCGACTCAACAAGATGTCCAAGGTGTGGAGCTTGCCACTTTCTGTGATCAGGCTTTCCTTATCTGAAAGAAGAAAAGGCAAATAATTCAAACCCAAATCACCTGGATAAGAAGAGATTCCTTTTTATTCTCATTGTTTGCTTCAAGAGTAAAATAGAGCTGTCCACAACAGTGCAATGAATTCAAAAGTCATCAGCTTTTACTAAAGAAATAAAACCATTTGATCATTTTCTATTACTATACAGGCGAACAGGCGAGAGAGGATGAGACAAGAAGAGAAATTGTGAGAAATTTCACACAATTTCACACAATGGCACAAAAGATGAACAAATAGGCTTGGCAGTTGGTATCGGTCACGTTACAGCTGACACCGCATCAGGAGTTCTCTAGACTTCAAACGATTGACCAATGAGAGCACTTTAGGGGGCAACTGACTCTGGATCTGTTGCTAAAGTGGGTCTTTGATGATGAGGAATTAAGATCATCTGTCACAATGGTAGAATGAGGAATAAGACCACGCCTGCCATCGACTCGGTGACAGGCACACTATGGTGTTTGACCAAAAGGTCATGGCCCTTGGTGGGGAGAACATCAGGGCAGGGTCAGGTGACAGGGTCGGGCCAGGGTTACAAGAGAGTCCCCATGGGAGAGTGAGGCTTGGCCTTCTTGCCCTGGAGTTGGACACTTGTTCACGAGGCCTTTTGTGCTGTGAAAATCTGGGCTTATAAATATTTCTCAGTCTTATTTCCTTGCTTTGTCACAGGAACATAACCAACCACGTTATAATCATGCCTCATTAATTCAAAACACATGGCCTGAAAATGTAAACTGAAGCTGTGACGATGCATTCATATAACGTCCTGCCACATATTTGTAAAATACTCATATAAAATAAACATCTGCACTACAATGCCCTTGATGAGCCAACAAGACAAATGGATCTTTCTTGACTTTTAAGCCGCAAAAAAATCTATGCTAATCTGTACTCAGGCTGAACCCTGACCTGTGACCCCTGTTACTATTGTCCCCGAAACAAGGTCAGGTCCTGTAGAGGTGTTAAAGAGAAACTAATAGCAGAGATGACCAGACAAAATGCTCTGGGGAGAGAGTGAAGAGCTCACTGATGGGTCACTGTGGAGTAGTATTAGCCTGTAAAATGCTTTGAGTCCATAAAGCTCATTAAAAACTGTATTAGTTCCAACTAAACTTTCACTTTTTCTCTTCAGGTGGCTGACAGGACGGCCTTCTGTTTTACCACAAAAGATTAAAAATGGCAACAGAAAAATAATGAAAAAACTAGCAAAGAGAATAACAAAAACAAACTAAATCAAAAGCAAATCCAGCACAGTGCTAAATTGGCTGTAGCAAAAATTTGGTGTGTACCAAGAACCCGGTGCACTGCATGCCCTCAGATAAACAATTTCTTTCCAATAAGTTGGTTCTTGACGTCAAGAAAGTTGTTGACCAGAAAAATAAGAAGGATGAGATGGAAAGCAGAGTGTAATGCAGTAATCCAGCAGCTTAGACATGCAAGAAAAAAAAGAAAAAAAAAAAGAGGGGGTCCGTGGTGGCTCCAGTTGCACGAAGGCGGTATTAGCCCAGTGGTGGCTGCGGTAATGTCGTGGTTTAGATCAGACGGAGCCCCCTTACCGCAGGTGCCAGTCTAACCATGACTGCGGCGCAGTCAAGGGCATCCTGCTAACCCCGTGGACCGCACCAACAGGCACCCAGTTGCAAACCGCCGCTTGGCAAAAACACTAATGCTCATGTAAGGAAATACTGTTCAAGCCGCTGCCGTTCATCTGTTTCTGTTTAACAGATTATATCTAAGCCTCCAGACTCTAATGTCATGCTTGAAGATGGTTTAAAGCTCTTATCTGAACACTAGAGTCAAACAACCAAATGTTGCATGTGTTCAAACCTGTTCCTGAAGGGCATAAACTCTGAATGAGAAAATCCTTTATTATAAGCAGTTGGATGCTATTATTTCTGGTCATAGAGACGTGTCAGTCAGGATAATCCTTTTGTTTATGCCTGGATTAGGAGGGATGTAGTAATAGGGAAGCAGCTCTGCTCTTTAAGAAAACACCAATCTGACACTCGACTACACAAGTGACATGTTCTGATCCATTTTGTACTTGCATCATCTGACCAGTAACAAATTTAATAGCCAGTGACCTTTAAGTTGCAAGGAAATGGTCAGCACAAGGGACAACACCATATAATCAAAGGATAACCAAGTGAATCATGTTGTATTTTTTCTTTTTTTTAAAAAAAAAAGAAAACATCACTGCAACCACTGAGACTCCCCAGAAATGTGACTTAGTGAGAGGTGGCTGAGTTCAAAAGCATTTAGTGCTGCATGCAGTCTAAATATTGCTCCCATACCCATAAAGGAAAGCCAAGAAAGTAAATAACTGCCAATTGGGAGGGTTTTGGTGGTCTGTGTCATTCCAATATAACACTTATGGCTTGCATTATGAGCTACATGTGGTTGCAGAGAAATGCATGACCACAAGTCGTAAATGTGAGCAAACTAAATGTAGTAACCATGCATGTAAAACGAATTAGAGGGGGAATTAGAGGCATTAGAATTGAATGTCTATAGATTTGATGAATCTAATATACTGCCCTTTAAGATTCTGTAAAAACCGCAGTATTAAGCAGAAACAAAAGGTTCAGATCGCCATATCCAAAAAGAAAACAGGGGAACAATTAGAGTGCGACACCTGGCTCCGTTTTTTAATTAAATTGTAGATCTAAATGCTCCGAGGACACAAAACAACTTTTGAAAATCGTGGGCGGACACAGATGAGGACTGTGTTAAGACCACACCCCAAAACACAAACAAATCGCATGCAGTGTCACACCACTCTGCCGTTGCTATGGATACACATATCAAGCTTCACCACCTGCCCTGTCCCCCTTTCATAAACACCCCCACACCCACCCACCCATTCGCTTCAATCCAATCCAGCCTAACAGTGGTATTCACCAAGCCAGCCCTCCCCATCTCCTCCTATCCTCACCGCCTGCTGGCAGATTAAGCTACACTCCGCTGTCCCCCACCTCTTCCACTACACCCTCCAGCACCCTCTCCATCCTTCTCTACTCCACTACTGCCACTCCCACCCCCTGCCCCCTCTCTTCTTCCCCCCCTGCTGTCTGTCCCCTGATATTGTAATTCAATCCCTGTAGGGCCAGAGCCAGGGGCTTGACATGGTCCTGACCCAATTAAAGGCGTGCTGCCAGCTAATTAACCCTAGCCCAGCCCTGGTGCCTGGCGCCTGATACTCCCAAACCAAGTACAGTGCTAATTTCATTAATACACCACTACAGTCTTCTGTCCTGTCCCCTTCCCCTCTGCTGCCAAAGCCAAAAGCAGAGCTATCCTCAACGGCAAGGGAGGTGAGCCAGATGCGACCAAGCAACAAAAAAAAAAAAAAAAAAGAGAGAGAGAGAGAGAGAGAGAGAGAGAGAGAGAGGAGACAAACAACAGCATGACTGCAGAGCTAGAGCTGGTAAAGGAAGATGGATGGATGGTTATGTGAGAAAGAGAGACAGATGGGGGGCCAGAGAACAGGTCGAATCAACGATCGAACCAGGCATCAGCCTCTCACTGTATAATGATACATTACACTGTGAAATCAATAAGTCAATGGGCAACACTTGTTCAGCTTTGCTGATAATGGAAATATTAGCCTTGCGCTTCTTTGCTGCTTCTGCACATACTGACAAAATCAGGTCTAAACTTAATTTTCTAACAGCAACAGCATCAGGCTAGTTAAGAGCCAGATGCCAATGGGAGGCTGGAGAAGCTGATAGTGAGAAGAGAATTTAGTCTTTTTAAACTTGGGGAAGTTTTGTCGGGGAACCTCTCCACACCACACCCACTAAGAACTCTGTCATTAAGACAGATCTCTGATAATTACCCATGGCCTGAATTGACTCAAACACACCACAGATGAAAGCTTGCTGGATAAGAACAGAGTGAGACAGATATTACCGGCCAGGAGGAATAATACGGCTAATGTCTCCCTCTTCAGTCTACTTTGGATTTCAAAGATTATAAAGTTTTTGCAAATTAATTTTTTTTCCCATCTCATGGACACATAAATAGCCATAAATTAAAGTAGGAATTCTCGCCCCCTTTACACACTTGGCTGGCTGCTTTGTTTTGCTTTTCTTTGCTGGTGAAAAAGAAGAAGGAGAAAAAAAAAACAAATTCCACAGACGGTTGGCGGTGCCAGTTTAATGCAGATTGAGAGGGGGCAGAGTCAGACAGTGATGTGGTGAGGCTGGCCGTCTGTGTTGTTTTGTGCCTGTCTATCAGAGGGCTGGGGAAGTTTCCTGCCATTTTGCTGGAGAGCTGGGGTTTCTTTGAAGGGACAGGAAGGCACAACTGCATTTCCCACAGTCTAATGTGAGCTGCAGGGCCAGAACTGACATGCTTCTATTAACTTCTCATAGTCTTGATTGATACACAGATAGACACGCATACATGCATTGAAATACACTAGAAAAAAATAAGCGACCTGTCACAGAAATACCAAAGTCTTTACCATATCTTACACACTCCTCCCAAGTGAAATCATAGTTTACAATAAAGTTCGAAGCTGCTTTTATAGTGAGAAGCCCATCATTTTGTGGGGATGTTGCTTCTAAATACTGTAAATGAGTCAGAGGCCACACAGGCAGCAAGTATAGTTGTTTCTGTGCTACATTCTCCATTTCCACAGCATGAAAGCTGATTAAATCCTTTAAAACTGATATTTTTACTTGAAACTGAACTCCGTTTGAATGTAAAGTCATCCAGGTGTTGATATGTGCAGCATTTCCAGAGAATAACAGGTAGCTGAAGCAATGTCACTTTAACTCCAGTTAGATTTGGAAATGTTTGGACTTTGGTTTTAAATAAAATCTATTTATAATAAATGAGGGATTTAAAGTGCAAGTGTTGATATGAGGATTTTATATCTAAAAAGAAGAAAGGGGGAATAAAGGCAAATCCTATTTTCAGATAAAGTTGGAAGTATTAACATGACAATGACTAAAATAATGGCATTTTTATGAGTTTGTAGAGAATCTTGTGCAACCAAATAATGAGTTTCTTTCTTTGTGATGATTTTGAAAGTCTTAACTGCAGCTGTGTCCTTTTGTTTGTAGATTTTTTTGTGCATTTAGTTTTGATTTTAAGGAGGTGAAATGCAGTTCAATCAGGTTGAGATCAAATGTTTGACTTGGCCACTGCAGAATATTTAACTTCTTCTGGACTCTTTTCAAAGTAAGTTTTTGGTCACTGTCCATCTGTTCTGCGAAGCTTCATCTAATCTTGGCTTGATGTGAACAGAGTACATCTTTATACACTTTGCAGCTCATCTGGCTCCTTCAGTCCCATAATCAAACACTTGTGACCCGGATCCGCTGGAGGCCACGTATTCCCATGCCATCACCTACACGTGACCGACAGCTGCTGATGTATAATTTAATGTGATATGGGATTTTTTTTCCTTATTATTTTGGTGCAAGCTGATTTTAGTCTCATCAGTCAAAGAATGCTGCTCTGTAATGGATTTTTAAAGTTGTTTTTTGGAAATAAGACATCCTGCTTGCTGTCCCCTTTGCTGCTGAACCTTCACTTACAATGTTCAACTGTAATCTGTCTTTTGTATTCTTGGCGATGTCCACCACGCGGCACGGACTTAGTTCATATGCCTACCTCCTGAAGAGGCCTTTTAACTTTGCAGAGCTCATGGGTGTATTATTTTTCCTCTCAGAATAAACTAATCTGTTGATGTGGCCACCCCTAATGTTCCCATTTACTATCTGATTGATTTCTTTTGTTTGTGTAGGCTAAGGATGACTTGTTTCACTTGAATTGAGATGTCCTTTAACTGGATGTTAAAGGTTTACAACAAGCTTCTTCTTCTGCCTCATCCTGTAGCTAAGACAGAGTGGCTGCATGGGTTTATCGCTTGGTTGAAAATATCCCGTCTCATTACTACAGACAGGTCTTATTATCACATTATTATCAATTATATTAACATTCTTGGCATAATTTGGATAATTTTTCTTTTTTTGAATGAAACATCTTTCACTTGGGGAAATCCTGTCCACACAATAACCTCAAAAACAAACTAAATCTGTGGCCTAAAACATTACAGCTTCAATTGTTTTTTCCTCTTCCATTGCCTGATTCCTAATAAGTCCTCTGATTAGATTCCTTCCATCGATATCAGCGGGCAGCACTACTCACGCCATGGCGCTCAAACAAACAGTTATTCAGCTCTGCCATTTGTTCTTAAGGTGTGGAGCTGGGAGTACGGAGGAGCAGGAGGGTGGGAAACTTCAGCTGAGCTACTGTACATATCTGAGCCTTGATGTGGCAACAATGCGTTCAGCGCAGGACGGGTGCCGGAGTGTTGGGTCACTTCCTTCCTACCGAGGCTGAGAAAGAAGTGGGAGACTAGACGGACTGAGTGGCTGCAGCCAGATACTCATTTCACGGTCCTGTCTGTTAGCGAGAGAGACAGAGGTGAAGCCTGCCTGAAGTTTGTGTGTGAAGACGGGGCAACGCCACCGAGCGTGGGAGAGTGTGTGCAGCGAGCTGAGAGACACCTCAGGCCCTGTGTGAGCACTGCACGGTTCCCTGAATGGGCTTGATGGTACACAAACAACACACATATACACACTTACTCACACACAGACAGACCATCTATTAGTGTTACCTAACTAAGCACTTGAACAATGAGCAGTGGCTAAACTTCCTCGCTTTGTCTGCCTGCGTATAACTTCACAAGAGCTTTCAGACTGTTCTCACACAGACACACAAATACTTGTTTTGTTTCTCACTTTTACACACATACGCTCTCACAAGCACATGCATGCACAGATGGGTAAAAGCAAAAAAAAAAGACTTTATAATATGCAGTCTGATGGGATTTGCAGAAATATTATTAAGTAAGCCGAATGGTAATAAATGCACTACAGAGTCATGATTAATTGTGACTTTAAGAACTTAAAGCCATTAAAGCATCAACTCAGGATACATGCATCCATTTCTCACAAAACAAAAAGAAAGCAGTCATCAGAATCCAGTTTATCAGAGCAAGAGGGATCGAGCAGGTCAGTGAGAACGGACGTGTTGTCTGTAAAAAGGCAATGGCCTCTTTAACCTTAGACATCCATCAGCCATCTGCACCCTGGCAGCAAAACCACCGTGTGGTTTACTCCAGTTGACCCTTCGGTCAACAGACGAAGCTCTTCAGATAAAGAGCTGGAGAGCCAGAAATTGGCTGCAAAGTCCACAAAAGGGGGCAATCCTGCATCCACACCTTCATGGAACTAACCTGTGTGTTTATGTAAGTTAACCTCTCCTCAGCAGGCCTTTATTTCAGCAGTTAGTATTAGACTGTAAAGGGTTTGTTACTTGGCAGATGCAAAGATATAAAAGAAACAGACCATTGGTGGATACTCTAATGGGCCTCTATTTTCTCTACTCAACAAAACTGGACATGATACGGTCAGTTAAAATGTGAAAATAAATATGAAACCAACTGTGGGTTATTGCTACTGCACTGACTTTTTTCCAAGGCAATGCAGACCACTACTATGGATTCATCAAAGTTTTAAGGTATTTAGGAATGAATTTAATCTCAAATTGCAGCAAATGCCGCTCTAATGACAAATCAACACACAATAGCAGCCCTTACCAGGAATCCGTATAAAGGACCATCCATGGCGAGGGTAAAGGGCCATCAGACCCCCAGGGCTCTCTGGGTGGAAGGCATTAGCCCTCGCACGCCAATCTGAGGCAAGTTCGGGAGAGCCGTACAGAAAACACTGTTTGAAGATCATGCCCCCTCCGGTGCGCGTCACCCGCCACTCGTATTCAGCACTGCGGTCGTCACAATAACGCTCCATGGGAACTGCCGTCACCTAGGAAACAGAAGATAACTTGCATATTGACACAAGCAGAGGTTTTATTCCTTCTTCTAAAACTAAAATCTGAACCCATCAATTGATATTTCGAACATCTGCTTTGCATTACGACATAAAAA
Source organism: Melanotaenia boesemani (assembly GCF_017639745.1). Taxonomy (NCBI): domain Eukaryota; kingdom Metazoa; phylum Chordata; class Actinopteri; order Atheriniformes; family Melanotaeniidae; genus Melanotaenia; species Melanotaenia boesemani. The sequence goes on from NC_055703.1 coordinate 11,531,621, forward strand.
AATACAGCAGGTGATGATTTTATTAAAAACATTGATACTGTGAGATGGAGAGCAGGCTGCAGGCCGGTTTCCCTGAATCAGCAGGTTCTGCATCTGTGTGTGTTTGTGTGGGTTTGTGGAGGGCGGGGGAGTGAGAGGAAGCTTTACAACTGGTGAACAACCTGTGCAAAGAGGTCTTTTTTTCTTTTTTTAAGAGGCTATGTTTGTTTTTAAGTGCAGCTGGAAGGCACCGTGGTCACCCCCACACCCCAGCCACACACATTTCACAGATAAGAGCTTCTCATTGTTAAAACCAACAAAAGCAATGCTCACAGCGCTTCCCTCTTTTACTTCCACGACCACCCAAAAGCTTGCCTGTCCTTACAAACGGACAACACCGATTGAACACACAAACACACACGGTGGACTTGCTGGAGTGTCTTCTTCAGGGCCCTTGTCTTGATGTTGTGCGCTTACCTTGGGTGTGGCGGCGAGCAGGAACTTGGGTGGTGGCGTGGGCTGGCTGGGCCTGAGCGTGGAGGTGGCAGAATTTCTACTGTGGATCCTCACATCAGTGTGTCCTGAAATGTCGGACCTGAAGGCCGTGAACACCAAACCCTAACAAACACACACACAAATCAACCTTGTTGTCTCATTTTATGAAAGCCAAACTGTATAAATAGTGAATCCATTTGTCACTATGGCTACTGCTGAAATAATATTTCAAGAGAGGTTACTAAGTGCAGTGCTCTTGTTTTTATTTTTTTAATGACTGTTCTGCATGTATATAAACGTTTACTGGCTATATTCCTAAAACATTACTTAACATTTCAGCTAAATGCTTAAATTGTTATATAAAATGTATGATTACTGCAGCTTATATGATTTGAGTTGCAAATGTCACAGGACAAGTCTGGCTACTTCATAATTTAACCTACATGGTGTGAACCAAATACACAATTTGATAATAATGAACACTCTGACAGACTAACCAACACTAAGATTTAAAGGTGTGTGATGATGTATGTGTGGTGTATGTGTTAATATGGTTACATAGTGCCATCTTATGGCAGGTTGTAGGTAAACGTCAGCAAAGTTTCTTGCGATGACCAGCTCAGATAATAGTTTTTCAACACAGTGCATGGCCAAGATGAGCAAACAGAAGCACTTTATCTATGTTTTAAGGTCTAAACAAGAGATTCCTGCATATTTAGCATCTGATCCTAATGGACTTAATAGATAAATATGCAAGGGGAGAAAGCCAAAGGGATGCATTTCCTGGCAAAAAAGGCCGTTGTATCGGGATATTAACAGCTGTCTTTTTCCTCCCAATTTCTCAACAGGAGCACTGGAAAGCTGAGCGCAACACTGACCGCAATGTCAAGCTTGCAGCCAGAGTGAGAAGAGCCCAGCAGAGAGAAATGCCACCATGTGCTAGCTACAAGCAAATTTCAAAAGTAAAACGAGGAGTCGAAAGAAGTCGGTGAAAGCTGCAGGGAAGCTCAAGTTGGAGCCTGGGGTCAGCATGGCCATTCACCACCATATACCATATCAGCTCTCCAGGTGTCCACAAAGTTTCCATTTCTTGCTCATATTTGAGCTATTTTCTTATTTTTTTCTCTGCTTGCCCCTTGAGCCGCTCCGGGGGGGGGAAGCTAAGATGCAAGGCGTCTGCATAACTCGGTGTGATGAGGCCACCAGAGGAAGAAGAGGATGGAATTACCCCTACAGCATTTACCCCCCGGGTGTTTTCCACCCAGCAAGTTAGAATTGAAGTAAGGTGGTCATGTGACATAAATTTGGTTTGCAGGGTAGAATTTGATCAGCTGTTTTTTAATGCTTTATAGCCAAACAGAAAAAGTGAACGCTTCATGCAGCGCTGTGGACACGTAATATAAGTGTGCTATTGCATTTATACAGATGGCCTCTATATTTGAACTGGCACCTGCACATTGTTAACGTAGAGGAAAACAAGCTTTCCAATTTTGTCAAACAAAAAAGGAAGAAATATGTGCTGTCTCAGTTTAACACTGAGTCTCAGCTACAGTCCCACACATATAACTGTGGTGTTCTACAATTATCCCCAAGACAGCTGGTCTGGCAAAACATTTTTACTTACTAAGCTATCAGAATGTTCTGTTGGATCAAAAATAATGTGCAATGTTATTTTTCCAAATCCTCCATAGTCTGCCATAAACCACCAACACACCAGTTCACACTGACACTGACCTCTAAAACAAGATGAATAAATTCTGTCCCGTTTCCAGTAGTTGCATGTTTCAGTGCAACTACTGGAAACTTGTTCTACAAAATGCTACTATGTGGTTTGGCTTTTTAGGGTCCTTTATTTTGATTTAAAGGAGACAATGTGTTTAATGATTTTTTTTCTACATGTCTCACTATAGAGTAGAGATAGATGCTGGTTTTCATAGGCCCTTGAGATTTACACAGGAGGGAAGTCAGTGTTATTGGGTCACAGAGTTGCAAAGGGATTATGTTCCAAACTGTATCCCAGTGGACGCAGAGGAAGCCTGAGCTAGAGAGCATGGTGTGTGGCCAAACACCGACGGATGCTCTGGGGAAAATGTCAGTCTCATCAGCAGCACATGCCTGCCTACTGGTGTTTCACATCTCTGCCTTCATTAATGTATACTGCAGATGGCTACTCAAGACTTCATTGTGAACAGATTACATTCTTAAGTGTGTTTGAGTTTTTCTCACCTGCAGGGTGGGGCTGGTTTGTGTGTTGGGGAAGGTGACAGGCCGATTTACCCACAGAATCAGGTCCTTATGAGATAGACATTTAATCATGGGCTGTAACTTTGCTCTGACTCCAATCCCGGTCTCTTCCTCTTCTTCATGGTTGAACAGGCGTTGATGGTGGAGCCTGTATGCAGCTTTCAGGGACAGAAAAAGGGCTAACCATCTGTGCAAGGGAAAAATGGAAGCCAGGGAAGAAAAACCTTTATTAGTAACATCACCATAACTGCAAAATCTAACTTTTTCTAAAGTGTTATTGATAGCATTCCACCCTGAGCTGATGCACTTCTAGTGTCTTGCTAAGATGCACATTGGAAAGTCAGATTTTTTACTTTTGAAAAAGTATCAAAAAGCTGAAGATAAAAAAAAAAAAAAAAAAAAAAAAAACACTCACCTCGCTAAAGTGCCTTGCAACATCATCTTGGACATCTCAGCCGGTGACACGTCAATAAAGCGCAAGAAAGAGAAGCAGCTTCCTTTGTCATCACCTAAAGCAGTAAAAACATACAACAAAATAAGAGATTACACCAAGAAAATAGAACTAAATAAAAATGTGGGAAGAAAATAAATTATGGAGAGATAATCTAAGACAAAGAAAAACTGGTAAAACTGATGCAGGAATCATGTTTTCTCTGGAATCAGCACTTGATGTGTTCTCACCTTTCCTGTGAAACAGAGACTGCTGGATGTGATGTGGAGAGAAGGGAGACAACAGCACTTGCAATAATCTGAGAAAGACATGAAGTGGCAGATGAAGTTAAACCACAAAAGGTGGCAGGCAGAACTAGAGACTGAATGAGGGATGATAATCTGATCTCTGTCCAACCCACAAAATTCCTATGGATAGACCCATAATTGGAATAATAGCCTTCTGTGAGTCCCAAATCAGCAAATGTCCACAAGGACAAAGATTTGCTGGAGCAACAAAAGACATATTTAACTATGTTTAGACAGAAATTCTATATACAAACTTAATCCTATTCAAACAATGTTATGAGACCTTTTGATAGACCAGCTTTAAATGGATTCGGGGTATATTTGTGCAGATCAAATGTGTCTGTAAATGTTTCAATATGCAAGGACTTACTTGTTCTTGGCCTGGTTGTGTGCTTGGATGAGGCCTTGACGGTAGAGTAACTTTGACATTATGTACGGCTTAAGCGACATGTGGAAAGGAGAGCGCGTCTCCTGGCGCTCAAACAGGTCTGGGTGGTTGCAAACCTACACACAAAGAAACACGCAGGTGTAACTAACAAAATGCATGTACTCACGCTTGTTTGCCTGAGTACTGCAAACCTCTTCTAAGTTAGAGTTTGACAATACTGTTGAAGCTTTTATCTAGTTATTATATTTTTAAAATTGTAGCCAAAAAAAGCCAAAACTCTTTTCTTTGTAACAAAAGGAATACTGAAACATCTGCCATAGCTTATACCTTCCTGAACTGCATGACCAGATTCATGAGTGAGGAGGTGGTGCTGTGGGCCTGCTGAGCTGTGCCCATGGAGGACTGCAGCAGGTCCTCGATGGAGATCTTGTTCCTCAAAGCTTGGTAGAGCAACCTCTGTCGGGACGTCAGCTGGCAATAGGTCAGGATCTCAATCTGCAGAGAGAGAGAAGAGTGACTGTACTGAAGGATTTCCAACACACAAACCTGCCCTAAGAAGTAATTATCAAAAATGTGCCACAGTGGCGATGTCATCGTTTTTATTTTGTTTTAAATAGCTGAGTAAAATCTAGAAAAGACAGGCTTCAGTTTCAGTAATTTATCAATAATTATTTCTTCTTCCAGTGGTACCTGGTGTTTAAAAAAAAAAAAACTTCACAGCTTCCACACCCATTTCCCCTAGCATCCCTTAACCACACATCAACTAAGTATCACACTTTAATGAGAGTAGAAAAAATGAACAGAAACAACCTAAACCAAGCCTGAACTGTGTGAAAACTTCACATATTAGCATTAGCTTCAGCATGCTGGCAGAACAACAGAAAATCAACAAGTGTAGAAAAGCAAAGGAAGTGGGTTGGCAGGACTACTCATGGGTGCAGAGGGAAACAGAAAAAGACAAATGAGAGGAGAGCTGTGAACTCTGTCATTCCTCTGCCTCTGCCTCTGGGTATATAGACTCCCACAGTGTATGTGTGTACCGCCTGTGACAGCAGCAGACTCTGTGTCCAACATCTGTCAGAGGGATCTGCCAGCACAAGCATCACTCACAGACTTATTGCAATACTTTCTGTGTCAGTGAGATATACAAAGAGGCAGAGAGGGGGAAGAGGAAAGCAGGTTTAACTCGAGTGGAGAAAGAAAGTATGGCTACTTATTGGCATGCTTATGAGCCTTTATTATTATTTGAGAATTGTTACATTAAATACACCTCCAAACACTTAAGGTTATGCATAAATGTTAAGGTTAGATTTTGCAAGAAAAACTCAAATTCCTTCCTTAAGACACAATATTGTAAATTGTTATTACTTCATTTGTATTTAAACAACTCAGGCTAAGAGAAAAGAAAGAAAGTCTGCTCCCCCTACCTTGTCTGAGAGCTCGTTTTCCACATCCTTCTTGATTCTGCGCAGCATAAAAGGCTTTAAGATCATGTGCAATCTGGAAAGCTGGTCTGCAAAACAAATCAGTCATGTTTGACTACAAAATATATGCAACACCGTACAGGGATACAACAGCCATGATGGCATGAGTGGAAAAAAAATACAAAATTAGGTGTTGTCAGCTAGAAAATGGGGGGAGAAAAAAAATTGACAAGCGGCTGAGGGAAATATTTTTGTTGCACTCACTCTCATCGATGGCAGACTTGTTTTCGGCGTGGCTCTCGATGTCCTTGGAGAACCACTCGTTAAACTCTTCATGGGAATCAAACAACGTCGGCATGATGAAGTGCAGCAGCGCCCACAGCTGAGAAGCAGCAATAACATGCAACTGTTAACAGTACTGATTTCTACACATATATTTACAGCATATACTCACACACTGCTCACCTCAGCCATAGTGTTCTGGATAGGCGTCCCAGTTAACAATAGTCTGTTTCGACATTGAAACTGCAGAAGGATTTTCCACCGAACACTTGAAAAAAAAACAAAAAAAAAAAACACAAGGGCAAAAAATTGAGATTCTCTGATCCAACAGCAACAAGCATTTAGCATCTATGTCAGATGTCAAATGTAAAGTATTCACATCAGTGACGTGTGAAACTGACCCGTGGATATTTTCAAGATTAAATGTTTTTCAAACCATTTTCTGAGTGGATATGTAGATTTTGGCCCATTTCCAGTAGCAACTAAGAAATGACACTTTGTCCAGTAGTACATTTTTCCAGACTTTTAGTTGATTTTTAACATGAGTTTAAGAACTGTGTCGTTGTTCTTTAAGCTGACTTATTGCGAGCTGTGTTCACTTAACATTTCTGATAACACTTTTAGCCCCAAGCATACATCGTGTTAACCGTTTAGAAATAAAAATGTTGGCCCAAATCTGCAGGAGCTCCAGGAGGTCATCTGTGTAAGCACTGTATAGAAGCTTACAGTATTTTAAAAGTCACATTTTATCTCTATTCTGTGTTTTTTTTTTTGTTTTTTTGTTTTGTTTTTTTGCCAAAATGAAGTACTTGTGTTTAAATGAGAGTTGGAAAATTATGAATGTATGTGAATTAAACTTTATTGATAATAATAATAATAATAATAATAATACATTTTATTTTAAAAAAGCGCCTTATCAAAGCACCCAAGGACACTGTACAAACATAAGACACTAAAAGTAAGCAAAACATTAAAAGCACAAAACAGAATAAGTGATAGAGGAAGGAAACACTGTGGAAAGATGTATATGGACTTAGGGGGGATAAGACTGTCTGAACAGATGAGTTTTGAGTCTGGATTTGAAGAGAAGGAAGGAGTCCACTGTACGGAGATCAGGAGGGAGGGAATTCCAGAGATGAGGAGCCGAGCGACTAAACGCCCTGCTCCCCATTGTTGCCAGACGTGCCGGGGGAACGGAAAGCTGATGGGTATGGGAGGAACGCAGTGTGCGGGAAGGGGTGTGTGGATGAAGGAGATCAGAGATGTAAGATGGAGCCATGTTATGGAGTGCCTTAAAAGTGATGATCAGTATTTTGTAGATGATCCTTTGTTTGATGGGGAGCCAGTGGAGTTGTTGCAAGATGGGAGTGATATGATGAGCAATGGGGGTCCGAGTGATAACACGTGCGGCAGAGTTTTGGAGGAGCTGCAGCTTCTGGAGGGACTTATTGGGGAGGCCAAAAAGAAGTGAATTGCAGTAGTCAATGCGGGATGTGATCAGGCTGTGAACAAGAATGGCAGTAGTTTGGGAAGTGAGGGAAGGACGGAGACGAGAAATATTACGTAGGTGGAAATAGGCGGACCGGGTGATGTTATTAATGTGAGACTGGAAGGACAATGTGCTGTCGAGGACGACACCCAAGCTCTTAACCTGAGGGGAGGGGAGGACAGTTGAGTTATCAAGAGTAATGAAACATTTATTGGCTTTGGATAGGGTGTGAGGTGTGCCTACCAAGAGGACTTCCGTTTTAGAGCTGTTTAGTTTTAGAAAGTTGGATGAGAACCAAGACTGGATTTCTTCAAGACAGAGGGTGAGGGCGGTTGGCGGGAGCGAGGCAGATGGTTGAGTTGAGAGGTAGAGCTGGGTGTCGTCCGCGTAGCAGTGGAAATTGATATTATATTTACGAAGGATGTGGCCGAGTGGGAGTATGTAGATGATAAAAAGGAGGGGGCCCAGTACAGAACCTTGGGGCACTCCAGCAGAAACGGGGTAATAATAATGATAATGATAATTAAAATGTAATAAATAAACAAAAAATAACTTTTGCAAACTCTAAATATTGACATAATTATCAAGAATAATAACAAAAGAAAAGGGGCTGAGATTCAGTGCATTAAAACTCTGTGTTTGAGACACAACAACATAATAGCTCTTTTTTGTTTTACCTGGAGCTGCTTTTCAGAGCCTGGGCCTCATCTAGAACCATGTACTGCCACTTGACCCTCTGGAAGTACTTGACATCTTGGACCACTAACTGGTAGCTTGTGATCACCACATGAAATGGTGCATTTTGTGTGTAAAGGGTTTTCTATGAAAAACAAATCACCATGGAGAGGATTATAGTCAAATCTACATAAAAGAATGGCTTTTATTGATAAAAAAAAAACACAGTGATGCGTCTTCACAAACAAGGCATCTTTACCTGACTCCAGAACTTTCTGATCACTTTGCGATCATGAGGGTTCCCCCAGTATGGTAACACCTGATGGGTCAGTAACAAAACAACAAATTAAGAGCTTATCAACTCTAACATTATCACTGTAAACAGTATGAATATTCAACATTAAACCCACACAGTTACTGATCAGTGTGAGAAAAACGCAACCATGGTGAGTTAGGCCCAGCATCACGTACGAGTCGCTTCTTCACTCACTTGAGTATTAGCAATGTGAAAAGACTTGCACATCATAATATCACTCAACACAAGCTGGTTTTCCATTGTTTTCCCTCAGTCTTGCTTTGAGTGCTCAGGAAGCTTATCTTCAAATTGTGTAATAGGGTCTTTTCACACCTCATTAGCAAAATAAACTAGAACTGATTTATTTCCAAACTAGCTGAGAATGTGGACATAGCTGAATGTTGAGTACAACAAAGAGTAATGTTTATTACACTGGATATGGGAGTGTGTACTCAAGCATAGCTGGTATATTGATATTCTTGAGAAATGATTTGTAGCTTATACACAGTCTGTCAAAGGCAAGTTAAAACATGCAATATGATTTCTTTTTCAAACAGCAACTTAAAAAAGGCAGATAGAGCCTTTTGAAACTCAATGCTACAATAGTGCCCCCTAGTGGTCGATGTTAAAAATGTTGTCATCTTTCATTTGTTCTTAAAAGCTTAAGAAAAGGTCAGGAAGGACAAGAAAAAGTCAACAATAAAAAAATATTATAAATTTGGTTCCTTTAAATGCTTTTGCAGGTGTTTCCGTTGGTGTGCTCACTCAGCAGTGTTAGGGATCCTCACCTTGAATTTGGGCACAAAGCGGGTGAATTCCTGATGCCAGTTGTTGAGTGTGGACGCCGGGGAGATGATCAGGAACGGACCCCAGATGTTGTCTCTCTGTGCAGGAACAGAAAAAAAAGAACATATCATCAGCTGCTGCAGCAGGTGGTATTTGTACATGCATGTGTGAGCAGCACCCAATAACAGGAAGCCCTGAAGGAACGAGCCATGCATCTTTCTGTCAGCGACAGTGGACTGAAAAACTCACATTTCCACTCCCCCGCCCTTTCAGAGTTTGGAGACCAAGAGATCTAAAGAGCTGGGAAACAAGCTATTTGCATTTTATGAAATCTGTCATATTGCTCATGCAATGAAATGTTCCAGCACCTGCAAAAAGCATAAGCTAGAAACCAGGGACTCTATAGAGGATGCAGGTGTGCAAAGTATCAGCCTCGTAGATGTTTCCATGAGTCAAAAACAATAGCAGAGACGAGTGAAAATTCCACCATGCTTTGATGGAGAGTGGTGTAAAAAAGCCTTTTGACCCAGTGCTCTTTCTCACCTCTGCTAGGTGGGCCAACAGGGCGATACTCTGAACTGTCTTCCCCAGTCCCATTTCATCTGCCAAGATTCCATTAATTCCCTGCAGAAATCAGAAAAAACCAAAAGAGAAAAAAGTAAATGATTCCATGTGGATGAGTAATCATATGTTACGGATTGCCAAAAAAACACTTAGCAATGATTGTTGAATTAATAAAAAAAAAAAGTTGTTTTTCTTTTCCACCAAGGCTGAACACACACACCTAATGACCACTGTATTATGTTCAGTCCAACCACCAGAGATGTACATTGTAAACATAAAGACATAAAAATCCTTCCTTTAAGTTCCTAGTTTCAGAAACAGAGATGGTTACCTGCTCATAGAGGTTGGCTAGCCAGTTCATGCCTTTGAGTTGGTAACCTTTAAGCTTTCCGTTGAAAATTGTAGGCTGAGGAATGTCGTCTCCTGCTTGAATGGACGGGTTTGAAAGGCTGTAGCTTTCTCCAAACCCAGAGCCGATGCCTAAAGACAAGCCGCCGGCTGCGTGTAGAGAGGCGCTGCGGCTGTCTTTAGCTTCTTCATCAAACATCCTTGTCTACATCAACAGATTTGGAGATTATGCAAAGTAAAGCAGGGTTTGTGTATTTGGAATAAGTGAATCTTTTATGGGTGTGCATGCATCAGCTTACCCTCTCTTGATGAATCTGATAGGCTTCTTTGGCATTCCTCAAGGCCTGAGATTTATAGTATTCACTATCTGTAATCACATAATATCGTTTTGTAAATGAAATCACTAGAATCAGATTAAATCTGAAGATCCTTTGCCACATGTCAGAGTGTATTGCCAAAACAGAGGAAAAAGAGGAGACACTGATGTTCTTATAAAGGTATTACTGCGTACTTATTAGACAAATTACAGACACTGAGATAGTTTGGAAAACTTAGTTAATAATTTCACAAGGGGAGTCAATATATACCATCAGTCATAAACAACAACATAGCTGTCTTCATACCATAGTCTTCCTGTCCCATGTTGACCATTACTCCTCCTCCAATGTCTATTTGTCTCTGGGCTCCATTGTCTTCGAGCTTTCTCAAAATTTCCTCCTGAGCTGTATCTCCTCCTGGACCCCCCATGCTGGCTTTGCCACTCATAAAATGAGCATACAGCTCCGTCTGGGTGATGAGGAAGTTCAGTTTACGCTGCTGTCGCTTGGCCTGAGAGATAGAAGGGGGAAAAAAAAAACATAGATATAATGCATCACCACTTAGGTTTCTCAAAGTGAATAGTAACTTACCCTAACGTCCTTGTCACCTACCTCTCTCATCTCTTCATCTAGTTTCCGCTGCTCCAGAGCTTCCTTCTCCGCCCTCTTTCTGTGCTCTTTTTCCACTTTGTCATATTTTTTCCAGTAGAGCATCATCTCTTTGGTAAGGCGTCGGGCACGGGGCAGCGTTTCTTTGCAGTTCTTCTGAGCTTGGATAGCTGCACGCCGCACCTCTCGCATGCACTGATGAGCCAACTGGAGAAAATAAAAAGAGGTTACAACAAAACTTCACACAGAAACAGACCTGTTAAAAACCATCAATAGAAGAAAATGAGAGAAACTAAGGACAAAATGATTTTACAATGTCTGTAAGAACTCATTTTGACTTTACAGATGTGTGAACATTTTACTTACCTTTTTAGCGTTGGTCAATACGAGGTTCTTAGCAGATGTCTTCTGCTTGAAAGACTGTAACGAAAAGAGTAAATAAGTCTCCGTAGATGGCACCAAACCTAATCCCATTTTTCTATCCAAAAGCTGTCAATAAAAAAAAGTTATGCTGCAATACATGGATTTTTTTTCCCCATTTCTTTCTGTATCCTAACCTTTGGGATCTCCTTTTTGGCTATGGTAAGCCACACTTTTCGTCGCCGTGCATTCAACTGTTCGATAGTGAGATGCTTTTTCTTCACCATGGGCAGCGGAGCATCGTGGGAAAACTTAGCAAAGATCTTATTAATATAAGGACGATCCTCATCCAGGTATTCTCCTTCACCCCGTTTCTTTTTCTTTTTCACTTTTTTCAATTTGGCTAAAAAAAAAAAAAAGAGAAGCCATTAAAAAAATGATAAAAAAAAAAAAAAAAATCAATGAGATGATCATGAACTTTCCATGTTCTTACCCTTAAGTTTCTTCTCATCTTTAATTTTCTTTTTCTTTGGGCCCAAAAGGTGACGCTGTTGCTCATAGAAAGGGTCATGAGTAGATAAGAGACCAGTGCTATAGTACTGATACTGATAAAGCTGCAAGAAGAGATATACGCAGTGAACACAACAATGGAATCACAAAAACTTATGCCAATAGTTCTATTCTATTCTACAGTCATTTAGCAGACGCTTTTATCCAAAGCTTTTATCCGACAATAGTACTAATTGCAAATGCTTTTTGAACACTAGTGTGTTTTATACCTCTCGGTCAGAGCAGAACTTGCTCTGATGCTGCCTGGTGTAACGATGTAGCCTCAGCATGTCGTGCATCTCCTCCCGAGACAAAGTGAAGCTGCCATCATCGGAGTCTGTGTCCGAATCTGTGGTGTCGTCACTCAGTAGGATGTTCTGCAGAAGAAAGGGGAGGAATGTGAAGATGTGTTTAACAGGACATAAAACACAGCATTAAAAGGGTTAAGTAACCAGGCTGCAAGTGATGATCTTAATTTATTATAATCTTTGAAATACCTTCAGCCATTTCCTGTTCTTCTTCAGCTTGGAAAAATTATAGAGGCTTGTTTTATCTGCTTTTTGGTCTGCTGGGTTAAAAAGGAGAGGAAGACATAACATTACACATATAAGCATTAACTATTTCATTCATAAGTGGAAAAATAACACCAGTGTGTACATAACATTTAAAAAAAGACATTTTTAAAGCCCATCTTACCCTTTCCTTGCAGAAGTACTCCATTAAGGGGCTTACCATCTGGTAACCCATCCTCTTGCTCACATGGCTCACTCTTCACGGTCAGATTCCCATGTTGAGTGGAAGGGTCCAGGAAAAGCCCTGGTCCCAATGCACCATCACTGTCATCACTATCATCACTACAACGAGAAAAATAGATGTTAAGAGTGTGTAAATGTCCATTCTTTTCTTTGTATATGTGAGCAGCAGTAAAAATTAGGAAATCCGTAATGGAAAACTTAATGTTACTGACCTATGAAAAAGACAAATTTTGTGTAAGGATGATAAACAAGCTCAACATACCAGTTTGTGTTTTAAAATTCATTAAGCCCCCCGCCCCAAAATATATATATATATATATATAAATATATAATAATTAATTAACTCCTATGCTTATATACCCCTTGTCCTGTACCTTGTAATGTCTCTGTTAAAGATAGCAGCAGTTTGGTGCAGAAAACTGTCCAACTTCAGGGATCTTTCTAAGCGCTGTAGGTAGAGAGGTTTGGCCAGGCCAGAGACCCCCGATGCTCCAACCTCCAGTCTGCCACCCCGCCCTGACGCCATGCAGCCCACACTCCTCTGCCCAGCACGGCAGAAATGTTCACTGAAGAGAAAATGGTGTGAAAAAAATTGAAAAAGGATGGGCAGATGACTCAAAGTCACAATAACAGTCACATAGGATTAGGATTTGCCTAAACAGTCAATTCTGCAAATTACAGTATACACTTACCCCCTCAGTAAAAGATGGCATTGTTCTTGATTCCAAGATTAATTATCAGACAAAGGTAAAAGAGCCTAAAAGAGCAAACACAGTCACTTCATATGCTATACAGCATATTCAAAGGACCACAGTATGTTGGAGGACATTTTATTCAGAAATTCCATAAATATAAATATGTAAAATGTCATGCAATAAGATGTATTACACATATATTCCTTGTTATTACTGTAGAGACATAATGAAAGGCATTTATCACTCTTTGCTTCCCACATTATAAATACATGATGAACAATGTTACATATCATCATGCAAGTCATTTCAGATGATAAACAGATTAAAATGGAAAGCTCTACATCTGAATATTTAAGGATTTTACAAACTGTACAGATCTAATCTGAAATATTGGCACCCCTGAATTCCTAATAAAAGACAGTTCATCACTTTTGTATTTTTAGAAAGTCTTGGGATTATCTTACCAAGCATGAGTAAAAAGGCTTTAAAATGTTGAAACATGTCATTTGCAGCTGTCTAGTTGGGTTGCAGAACCACTATTAAGTACAGTTACGTGTACAGGTGAAACAAGCGATGGTTAGAAATCCACCTGGCCACTTTGTGACCATCTGGAGTGTTCTTGTGCCTGTTAGCAAATTGTTTCTGTCACTTCTTTCACTAGTATGCAAACAAGCTAGCAGTGATTATTTTGGCTTTTAGAGGCTTCTTAATGTATTAGGACGAACCAATAACTTTCCCTAAAATCCGGTTTACTGACATCAGATAATTTACTATACTCCAAAATGCCTTGTTAATCGGATGGTCTGATATTCTAATGCTATTTTGCCACATTTGATACAGTTAATTCCTCCAATACCGGATACAACAAAGAATCACTACAGCATTAAAGAATTACTACCATGTTTTACTGTAAGTTGTTTTCTTTATTTACAATATGTTTGTCATCCATAAACATATGTGATAAGAGTTTTTAATATGGTTTTCTTTACCAACAGAAGTCTCTGGCTTATCTATGAAAGTCGTTGCAAACATCAGTTTTGCATTTTTTATGCCTTAGTGTGTAGTGTATGATACACGATTAAACCACCACTTTAGAGTGCTCCAAAGCAGCGTGAAAGTCTAGCATAGGATATTATATGTTCTTTTTTTTCCTCAACTCTGCAGGGATCTTTAAGGTAACTTTTTCCAGGTTTCAGATCTGGAGACTGAGCTGGGCATTACAGGCTCTTGATGTAGTGATCATCCAGACCTTGATTCTCCTGGCTTTATGGTATGGAGTATTGTCCTGCTGTAATCCTCTGAGGTGCACAATCTTAGCATAAGGAAGTAAATGTTTTTTTCTAGGATAATCTTGCATGTGGTTTTATTAATGCATCCTTCACAAATATACATCTGTCTGATTCAAGCCTTGCTAAAGCCCCACCTGATAATCATTGAACATCTATATTTAACACTTAATGCAACCCATTGACTTTTAGGCCTATCCTGGCCTCCGTCTAACCATAAAGCGACTAGGTGTTGGGCAATGCTGAAACCTGGACTCAAAGAAGATGATTTTACTGTCCGGTTCCTGTGGTCTTTTTCAAATCTCAGCCTGAGGTCTTTGTTTCTCACATTTTAAGGTGAATTTGCATGACTCCAGTCCTACATGTTCTTGCTGTGCACTTCACCCCAGTCTCAGTTTGCCACTGTGTTTGATGGTCAATTGATGGTTCTTGAGTGATGAGTTTGAAATCATCGCTTTCAGTTAAAAGTTATTTTCGCCCTCTGCCAGACTGTAGCTTTGTTGTCCTCATAAAGCTAATGAATTAAATATGTTAGTTTAAGAATAAATAGCAGTGCTCTCTCTCTCTCTCATATACATATATATATATATATATATATATATATATATATATGTGTGTGTGTGTATGTGTGTGTGCGCGCGCGTGTGTGTATAAGTGTATTTTGTTTTTGACTGTGCTGCTTCCTGGTAAGTTTTTTTTATTTTAAATATATCATAATGCAGATTTCCTGATTGAATTAAAAATATCATATGTGGATGCTAGTAATTCTGATCAGGACTGTGCTACCTGTGGAGCCATTAGCCAGCTGTAACTTAAGATTCATTGTCCTTGACATTTTAAAAAATGTATAGTCACTTTCATTGTCAGTAAACAAATATAAATTCATTTGAGTTCATGATTGTTCCTTTCTGATTGTGGAAGAATGCCAAAAACTTTAATTCAATAAAATCAATAAATGTATTGTTTATTAAACTTAGAAAAACTTGCGTTTTTATTTTTCATAAAATAGGTCTTCTTGAACTATCTTGTAACTGTTATTATTAGCGACCTTGCTAATCGAAGCTAGTATTGGTGGGGAGTTGCTAGCTAGCCTGACTGTAGCATTTAAGCTAACGACCGTTAGCTGCTTCACAGGGTGGGTAAAGGGGTCACGGTGCTGGTACACTCATACACTGACAGCTGTCTGGTGTACGTTAACCACCCAGAATGTGAAGTTTAACTTTGGTGGGGTTTTGGATATGTAATCCGTTTCAGGGAACGAAATACTTAGCTATAACTTCCTTAATAACACTTCTATTTTTAATGTTAGCTAGTTAGCTTATCAAACAGGCGCTTTGACACCGATGTCCCATGCCATAAATATAAGGTATTCAAATCGGCTCTGTCTCTTTAAGGCCACCACCTCCCTGCCTAAACAATGTATTATATATCAGTTTAATAGCAAATCATTAGTTTGCTTGCCGTCGCGATGCAGCGACAGCAAGGCCCTTCGCCTGCGCCTCTCGTACCCGTGTAGCGGGTAAGAGCAGAGACTCGGTAGCCTGGTGAATGTGTGATCCCCATCTTTTAATTCTTTCTCCCTCCTGGCCATCTTCCCCATTGCTCTTTCGCCATAACAACCACTGTGGAGTCTCTCACCTCAGCCCCGTGTCCCCCTTTGAGGCTCTCCCAGCGCTGCTGCCGACTCTCGGTTCTCTGACTCCAAAATGGCGGTTTGAGGCGCCGAGCGAGTCTGTGAGCTTTGAGTCGGCAGCAACAGCAGAGAGGCGGCCACTTTCTGTTACTGAGAGAGCAGAGACACGACGCCATGGCGAGGTTACAGCAAGGAGCAGGCATTTTAATCAACCGTAGAGAGCGGAACGGTAGCCTGTCGGTGTCTCTGATGGTACGACTGTGACAAAAAAATCCAGGGCTATTCATTACTGCTAAACCAAGATTTTACTGCTAGCATATATGGAATTTACGGTCGCATTTTTACATAAAATACAAAGACATCGATTCATTTCCGATGTCGATTGATAGTGTCTGCACTCTGCGAAGATGACCGAGCTACGTCTTACGTCATCATAAGGGAACTCCTTTTTTGGTAAGGTCAGGCAGCTGCAATATTTTATTTATCTAAAATCTTTGCTATTTCTTGTGTATATAGACATTTTAATATAGAATCATTTCAAAAAGATCTCTTTAAAAATATAAACTAAATTAAAGTGGTTAGATACCAAGACAAAAATGGCTGTATTTAAATGTATCATGGTATATTCATAACTGCTGATGACTAATTACTAGATTAAAACATTGTTCTTAATAGAGCAGACTTGGATTTGATGGAAATCCAAACAGCTTCTACACCAGTAGCCTGTTTCCCCATCTAACTTCAGCCATTAGCTAAATACTCTTCTGTCATCTTAAGCCTGTCCATGCCATGCTTGTACCTATTCAAGGATCTACCTCCTGAGACATTATGATATGTTTAGACTTATTTTAATACAGCCCAGACATAAAATGAATTTTTAAATATTTATTACATTTTAAACAGACCAATTTTCCATCAAAACTGTCAAGTTCTGATGGGTCACAGTTCAATTTCATATGAAATAACACTAACACATATCCTTGTCTAAGCTTTGTTAATAATGTGCCAAAAAATACATAACCTAATGCATTTAACAGATAAAATAGGTGCAATGCATTTACATCCTTTATACATGTCTTCAGGCATTCGAACAGTCCAGGCAATATCTGATATTAATTCACTGTTGTACATCACTGCCCACATTGTAAATTTGTGTCCATTTTTTTCTATAAACACACAAGTGCAAAGATCTTTCCAACAGCAGAACAAGCTGTGATGAGCCGAAGTTGTCAGGAGCAGGCACTACCAACAGGCAATCAGGTGAATGTCTTTGAATGATGTACTGCTGCTCACACACAAATTGTAGGCTGCTGTTTGTCTCATTTTCAAATTGAAAATAAAAAGAAGTCCTTATTCACAGCCAGCTGGATTTCTCTTCCTCAAATTTCTGTGGATCGATGAAAGGCTTGTCAATAGATTTGATCATCAGTTCGCCGCAGTACGCGCACTCCGATGCAACGATGTCGTCAATGTCTGATATTATCTGCTCACGGCTTGTACCCGCATTGCCCTTTCCCAGGCTGGAAGTGTCTCCTTCTTCCTTTGGTGCTGGACGGTGGCGTGATTTTGAGGATTGGGTTGTTGCAGCCAGTTTCTTCTGCAGCTCTTCCAGGCGACTCTGCTTGTAGGCTGATAAGTGAGGTGACACCTCCTACAAGATAGGGGGGAAAAAAGACCAAATTAATGTTTCTATCTTTTATATTCTATCTTTAGGAATAAATTTCAAACAAATGATTCTGTATCAAAGAAAAGAAAAAAAATTGTGTGCAGTGACATATAATGACATAATGAAAGGACTGAAAGACCTTTTTACCTGGAACAGGCAGTCGTAGTGGAACATATGCCCACACAGGAACAGATAGAAGGGCCTGTTAAGCAATGGAAAGTCACAAGCAGCACACTTTTCTTGGGAATCCACAACACCATACTTGTTCCTCATTTCCTGGATGTCTTCTCTGATTCGTTTAGCGCTCTCTGTGGCCTCCTCCATTTCCTGCTTCAGCTCTTCAATGTGCTGATTATACTCCTCCAGGGAACTGCAGATGGCCTCCTAAGATACCACAATTAGAAAGTAAATCAGAGCATAAAGTACACTCATTTAAAGCAACATAATACATCTTGTTTGATTGCAGCAATACATTGTGCTTTCTGTCCATTTCAGACATTATAAATGGAGACAACTTCAAAATACGGTATAAATTAAGGAAAAACAAAAAACAAAACACTAGTTCTTGTTACATACCTTGAAGTGGTCAATGGTGACAAAGTCTGGAAAAAAAGGCAAGATGTCTTCTATCTTGAGCAGGTTGCAGCTGGACAGGCAGTTCATGGCTTTTTTCACATCTTTCTCCTCCTGCACCACATGCCTGGCAATCTTGAGCCAAAGCTTTTTCCTCATTTCCTCATCATCCTCAGGAAGGTCAGCACATGACTTGGCTAGGTCTACATCAACCTATGGATCACAAAAAAAATTAAAAAATAAAAAAAAAAACTAAACATTAGCAGAATCTGTCAAATTTTGCCAAGCAAAGTCCATGTTTTGTTAATAAAGCCACTTATTTAAATGAACCAGTCACCCCAAAACAGGCATTGCTTACTTGTAAAGCAAGATCCACGGCCTCCTCATAAAGCTCCATAATCCTGTAAACCAGTACGCAGGCCCGGAGGTAGCCATGCTCTGCACAGAGCCTGAGGGCATACTTTAGGTCATAATGGATCTCAGAGGTGTGTGTACCTGCCTGCTCCAGATACCACAACAGAGAGTCTGGCTTGTACTTTGCATAAAGCGACAGCAGATAATTATGGATGGCCTCCTCTGTCACGTTCAGCTCATACACACAGAACTCCATGTAGCGGATGGTTTCACTGATCTGCTGGGTGCTGCCCATCTGGCTGTAGTTCATCAGAGCTGGAATGAGCTTCTTTGGGTCCAACTTCTTCCCCATCTGAATCCATGCATCAACCACATTTTTGGGAATATGCTGCATGAGTACAGGGGAGAACTTATAAAAGAGTTTTTCATCACAGTGCTTGGCAAGTACATCCAGAGCTGCGCTGTAGTTATCATGCTGGCAGTAGTGGGATATCACTCTCTCATAATCCTGCATGACTACCGAGAAGTAAACCATGTCATCCACGTTGCCGTGGCTGGCCAGCAGGTCGTAGATGGTGCTGCGGTTGTTGAATAGGCACTCCTTGTGCTTGGAGCTGCTAATGAACTGGCGGAACTCATCACGGGTTTCCTGGAAGATGATGCTGTTGCCATCGCTCTCCAGTTGCCCGAGGCGGTTTAGGTAGAGTTCTGCTAGCCAGGTGACAAGCAGGGTGATCTGTGTTCTCTCACTCTGTTTAAGATTATTTAGCTTTTTCAGTAGGAATTCTTTCAAGGCCTCTTCTTGTTTTGCTTCAATGAACTTGAGTGCTATCTCTTCAAAGTAATTCTGTGTTAGTGCGTAGCACTTGGCACTCTCCAGGTATCGCTTATTCTGGAAGCAGTGCTCAGCCTCCTTTGCCAGCACCATGTCCATGCACTCAGGCCGGTCACGGCAGTACTCTTTGGCCAGATCGAATTTATTCATGCTCATGTACATCTGCCAGACGTCCCTGGCCTCTCGCTGAATGTGATATCGGAACACTGCCCGTTCAGTGTAGATCCACACTAACCCTCCCACAGGATCTTTGATCATCCTCTTGAGGGTGCCAAATTTATCAGGGAACACATCTTCATATACCACCTGTCCATTCAGAGTGCAGATGGCCTTAACTCGGTCATGAAGCAGGAGCAGGAAGTGGAACTGTGTCAGGACAATGGAGATGGGTTTGTTGATGCTTAGGTCAATGTCCGGGGTGTACTCCCATACCTGTTTGAGAAAAATAAAATATGGATTAAGTACATACAGCATAAACATAAAAACAACAGGAGTGAATGTGGAACAAGAAATACTTTGATAAGTCTTGCAAAAAGCAGTAGATATTTACCTGCACATCACTCAGCAGAGAATCGGGCCTGACGTAGTCCAGCTGACCATAAAGAACTCCATTACCCATCATCCAGGCAAAAGCCTTGGGGGATGTCCGAAGCTTTGAGGTGTAGAAGGTGATCTCACTGTAACCCATGTTGGCTGGGAACTCCTGGAAACTGGGCAGCAGATCCTGATTTTGATTGAAGATTGAGCTGAAGCCTTGTTGCTCCGATCCCTCGGCCACCTTACCCACAAACTGGAACAGGCGTTTGCGCGTGGTGGCTATGATGAAATATTTGTTCTCCAGGCCTCGCTCTATCTCCAGGCAGCAGACTGGTGCAGGTTTGCAATCTTCTTCTAGGGAGTGGACCTGTCTGAAGTATTGATCTGGATTGGTGTTGAACAGGCTGCCCTCATTTGCAGAGATCTCGGCCTCAAAGATGATGCCTTGGCTTGTGCCAACCAGTATGGGACCTGTGCTGGTCTCATTGCCCAGCAGCTTGTTCCAACCCACGCTCTCGATGAGGTGGCCTCGCCAGCGGGACAGACTGCGGACCTTCTGGGTGTTCCTGTTGAGGTAAAGACACTCACTGGTGCTCAGGCTGATCAACAGATGGGAGCCTGCAGTGGAAAAATATGGAGGAGGATATAGCTGTTGTTTTTAATATGTCATAACCATGACACTCCCACAGTAATCTTATAAAGAATGCAGAATCAGAACCAAATGTGCAATAATAATAATAATAATAATAATAAAGAAGGCTTTGAGAGCCGACATAAAAACACTGGTAATAAGCTATTTAATTATGGTGTGTGTGGACAATAGTTCCAAAAGAGAAAATCTAAGTAACTTTTGTGGTTCTGCTCACCTGTGGGATCCAAGAACAGCCTGTGCACTTTACTGTCATCTTTCCTTCCCAATTCAGTCTGATTGAGCTGATCTGGTTTGGCCAAGTCAATTCTATATTTGAAAAAATATTTATAAATTACAACTGGCACCTTAAGGCAGAAACAAAAGCAGCCATAGTAAACAACTGATATGTAATAATCCCAAAGAAGATCAGCTCTGAATTTAAACTAATCCAATCAAAACCATGCAAACACCAGAAACAATTAATGTTATGTATTATGCATATATTAGTTGCAATTGCCTCAACAAAGTGTCCTTTCCCAGACTCATGCATAGTTGATTGTTGCAGACTGCCAGATGGTTTATCTTCTCGGGTGGAGTAAAATCGATCCTTTGTTTGTTGAATATTGGCTTCTCTTCCTCAAGTCTCACGTTCACAAAGCCTTCAGTGATGAACGACATATTGTCAATAAAACCAGTATTTCAAGAGAACTGCGACTGTATTGATGTATTTTCTTTAAATGCGCTTCCTGCTATGTGGCTAATGTTAAAAGGCGACCTACCTGAATGTGTTATTCCAATGTTGGCAGTAGACAGGCGGTTATGCTGTTGTGAACTTTGCCTAATGTTTTGAGAGTCTTCATACTCATCAAGAATTGAAGCCATGATTACATGTGCATTAATGTATTTTAAGACTAAATGAATTCAGATAACGCACATAAAACGTTTAGCAAGGAACCGATCCTAAGATGACATGTCAAAACAGCTAGCAGCTAGCTAGCTGCCAATTGCAAACACCACCCGTAAAAGTTTCACTACCGTATTTCTTTTCTTCGCGTACGTCTAATCTGAGAGGACAAATAGACAACTGGTGTTTCTGAGCTGCAGTATTGACATAAGAATATGTGAAATTTAAATCATTCGCGATAGACTAGCATCCACCTTAGCTTCCGAGTGCAGAAGCCCGTCATAATCAGGTGATGCACAGGATCATGTGATCTCTGTGAGAACAGTACTGTCTTCATCAGTAGGGGGCGCGCTTTGTCCAGAATTACAGGCCGCACTGTTAAGGTGCACAGAATCCTGGAAAAGCTGTATTAAAATATTTTGACTGTACACACTTCACGAGGAAGGGGTGTTATATTTACAGTTTTGCGCAAATAAAAACTAGGGGGGTGTAAATATGAACGATTTTTAAAAAAAAAACTCGTAAAAATTCGCTTTTTAAACTTTTTTGTCTATTCTGGCATATTAAAAGCCCGAGGAAGGAATGGATTTATCATTTATAATGTTAATCATTATTTTCCATCTATGCTTTGAGGATATTTCTTCAGTTTATCCATTGAATTAATACTCTATATTTATACATTATATATTCAATGCAGTTGATTTCTTATTTGTGCTACTTATTTTTTTTATTAAATTTCTTGGGGTCTAATATATATATATATATAATTTTTTTATCTACCTAATAATGCTCTAAAGTAATAAAATATAAAGGAAGCCTATCCGTTTTTTATGTGTTTTTTTTTTTTTTTGTTTTGTTTTTTTTTTCATTTATTTTAATTTGTGGGCGCGCCTATGCAAATTAGCAACCTGTTGGAGCCATACTCTGAACCGAGAAGAAAGTTGCTTTCAAAACGCTCCTCCCTACGCGTGTGGCTGCTCTTCAGTCAGTCCGAGCTGCGTTTTCTAGGCATAAACAGACATTCAAGCTGGCGGACAGACAACACAGCTGATTCTTAGTATCCACTCTTTGGGCAGCGGGAGAGTTGGTAATCAGAGGTTTTATAGTCTGCTCGACATGCCACCCAACATGGATTACTTTTACCACGAGTCCCGAGTCCCTTCAGCTTGCGGGCTTACCCGGGAGGATGAGCTGGATCCTGGAGTCATCAGCTGTATGCTGGTCGGAGACGGCGCAGTCGGGAAGACAAGCATGATTGTCAGCTACATATCTAATGGATATCCAGCAGAGTACAAACAGACGGGTTTTGATGTGTTCTCCGGTGGGTTATTTGGCATGAAGTTCTTTTATTATTAAGACATTTTAATGAAGCATAACCCCATATGTCATGATAAGTTATTAAAAAGAGGAAAGGGTGCAGGAATGATGTATGATTTGGATGGTTTAAATGGATTTTCTATTAGTAATGTGACATAAAATGAAGGAAGCTGAAACTGGCTGATCCGTGTTTCTGGTTTCCAACAGGTCAGGTCCAAGTGGAAGGATCTGCAGTCAGAGTTCAACTTGTGGACACTGCTGGACAGGTATGACTACTTGTTGTTTTCTAAAACAAATAGATAGAAATCGGGTAATTTATATGTCACATATAATTAATTTTCTCAAATGCTTAGTGCTGTTTCTCATGATTCAAGGTGTAAACTTGGAAGTACAAATTCTAGCACATCCTTGCTTAATCCAAAATGTGACTCAGTAACAGGATTTCACCCTGAATGTTAATAAATGATCTTTTCCTTTCATTTTAGTGAGTCACTGCGAGTCACCCATTCATCCAACATGTCTGTATAAAGTATATTTGACACTAACCCATTATTTGTCTTCTATGCAGGAAGAGTTTGATGAATTCAGGGCTCTTTCCTACGACCACACAGATGTCTTTCTTCTGTGCTTCAGCATGGTCAACCCCACTTCATTTCACAACATCACCAAGAAATGGGTGCCAGAGATCCGGGCTCACAACCCGTCCTCACCCATCATTCTTGTCGGAACCCAGTCTGACCTTCTGCTGGACGTGAACGTCCTTATCAACTTGGACCAGTCTAAAGTTAAACCAATCCCAACCTCTCGGGCCAGGAGCATGGCGGACAAAATCAGGGCCACAGACTACATAGAATGCTCGTCACTCACACAGAAGAACTTGAAGGAGGCGTTCGATGCGGCTATCTTTGCCGCAATTAAGAACAAAGCCCGCAAGAGCAAGAAGAGGAGGTTTTCCGACAGGCGCACTAAAGCTTTCTCCAGATGCAGCTGGAAGAAGTTTTTCTGCTTCATCTGAACTCTGCTTGTTAACCCTGTGGGTTGTGGACCAAACTTCTAATTTATATAAACATGTTACTTTCACTTTCATCACATATCAGATTGGTTACATCCTTCATTGTTTGAAAAGGGGCCTAACTTTTTTCTTGAGTGCCAAAATGTCACTCACATCCAATGTCCAGTCCCAGTGAGACTGATGCATATTCAGATGTTTGTTAAAGGACAACTTCCTGTTTGAATATATATATATATATATATATATAAATTATAGTGTGATGCTTGAGAGAAAGATGCAATCACATAAGACTTTTAAGGGATGTGATCAACCTGCAGAGCATGGCCAGAGAGAAGAGCCATGCCAGTATGTAAAAGCTGTGAATTTGCATGCTCTGTGGCTACAACCTTTCATGTAAGCAAAGGGAGAACAGAAAGTGTGAGGACTTTATGTTTGAGCAGATGGGCGTTGTTTCTTCTTGCGTGGCTGCAGCAACCTATTTATATGCGGCACCTGTGAGTTCAGGTCGCAGTGAGAAATGCAGCATTCTTGTCAGAGCTTCCCTGGCTGGTTTGGTTGGGTATTTTCTTGTCCTCGAGCAAGTCAGCTGATAACCATATCAAGCCTGACATTTATTTTTGACACGACTGACACACAGCACCAGGATTTTGTGTTTATGACAAACCAAAAAAAAAGTGTCTTTGATGTCTGAATCTTTCAGTCAGGACAGGAACTGGGTTGGAAAAAATCCTCTGGTCTGCAGTAAAAAGTTGCAGGAGAGGTAACCTTTTGGCTTTTTGTCCCTGACTCTCATCAATCTGCATCTGTAAAAGCAAGCACTGCAGGAGTCTGCAGATCCTCCCACCGACATCATAAGCCTGACTTTCCTTCTTTTTTTTCCACCTCTCTTTGTTTATATCCTCAATGTACCCCCAATCTCCTCAGAAACCCAGTGAGTCCAGATGGAGGATGCTTACCAGCCTCTGTGTGGGTGTAACTGTAAGAAAAATACTTCTCCAAAGCCTTTAGAGAAATTAGTGTTTTGCACTGTTGCACATTAATATGTGGTGTATGTGAAAGTGTTTGTAAGTATGGGCTGTATTATGCTTCTTGTAGAAGCAAATTGGTTGTTTCTGTTTGTTGAAGCAAACAATAAAGATAAAATTCAAAATCACAATTTTACCCTGCAGATTACGCTTTGATATGCCAGATTATTGTTTCTAATCTCAACCAACATGTCCTTCTCTAACTTGTCTTTTTTACATGGGGGAGTGATGTGATTCAAATAAACTGAGAGCAACTTACACCTCTGTGTTATGTATAGCCTCAGAATGACTTTTCTGACTATGCGGTTCGCAACCACTTATCACGTCTGATAGTAGCAACTAATCTGCACTGAAGGAAAAGTTTTTAAAGAGACGTCTCTGAAGAACCCTTACCACCACACCAGGTAGGCTTCCTGAACTCATTTCTGTATTAACATATGCTAAGTAGTTTCAGGCCTCTTGCAGTGCATTAGGTTGACCATTTCTAATGTAATCCACATGACTGTTGATGGGGTTTGGCAGTGCCACACTGTGACTGTCTCATTGTGTCTTTTCCAAAGGGCTAGAGACAAGGGAAAGGGGACATTCACAGGAGACTGATTGAGTCAGATTCACTGATTAAGAATAAACATCAGCAGGCTGGTTTATCCCAACAATGGAGTCACTGGTCAGTGATCATGAAACCTAAAAGGATCAGTGGCTATTGTCTTCAGAGGTAATACTGAAACCAGCATAAAAAGGCCTATTATGCCATTTATATGCCTGAGCTAGAGAAAAATTAACATGGACAGAGCACTGTTTGTGTAGCAATGTGAAGTGTATCTGACAGGGAAATACAGAGTATAGAATGGCTATGAAACACTTAAAACCTGACAGCTCATGTCCAGAACAAGGTGAATGGGTCATAACTAAGCTAAAAACACACATCACCCCAATACATCAGCAATCTGTTTCCCATTATGCAGTGTGCCGGCCATCATGTGGCACTGTGTCAGAGCTCTGTTTGAACTTCAGTTCTCATTGGGTTAATGTGGCACATCCTTCGTCTGACCTCACATGGAAGGGTCACAGGAGAGAGCTGGTGTTTTGTCATCTGACACCCTGTCACAACTGGACCCGCAATGAACTTTAATTTTTTTGTTTTGAAAGAGGCAAGGCTAAAATTTCAATTGTGTTTTAGCTTAAAACATATAGTAAGTGCATATTACCTGTCCAGATCGTTGCTAGATTTAGCAAGATGCTTAAAAAAACTTTGATTTCTATTACTTGGTTTGAAAAGAAAAAAACTTGGCTGTGTAGAGAGGCAAGAAGGTGGCTGTATACAAAGAATTATATGTACAACTCCAACTCCAAAGAAGCCGGGATGCTGTGTAAACTGTAAATAAAAAGAGATGTTTAATCTCATAAACCCATATTTTATTCCCAAAACATAAACAACATATTAGATGTTAAAACAGAAACATTGTACCATTTTATGGGAAATATGAGCTCATTTATAAGTTGATGGTGGCAACAGATCTTAAAAAAGTTGAAACAGGAGCAACAACAGGCTATAAATAATTGATATAATCTTTTTTAATTTTTAAGGTATAAAGTTTTAAGATTTTCTTTGGGCTGGGGGCAAATTTCCATGTGCTTCTATTAAGCATGTTTTAAAAGAAACACTGATGGCTGCTGATCATGTGAAACAGAAGTTAAATAAAAACAAGCTGCTTCTAACTTTACAACTTTAAGGAAAGCTAGCAGCTAACTGATGAACATATAAGCTTATAGATTAAAGGGCAACACATTTTTAAATCAGGACTTATAGTAGGACTTACAGTAGACTAAAACTGAGCTGAAAATGAAGAAGAGAGCCAATGTTTGATTTATAATCATAAAACCCAAATAAAGCTAACAGCTTATGAGATGAAGCTAACAATGAAGATTAGCAATGCAAACAGGCCTCATCTCCAGGCTCTGATGACTGAAGCATGCCCATGATGTTAACAATCATCTCCAGCTTGAGACACCAAAAGAGGTGTGCAATAATGGTGAAATCAGCTTCTCTGTTTATGAAGAGAAGGTGCATGTTGTCTGTGATATAGTGTTTTCCCCCCCAGAGTGGTTGCACGAGAGTACTGCCATGTTTGTACCAGTCATAGGTGCATGAATGGCATCTGACTGGCACTTAAGTGTAATCTCCACAATCTTGGACCTCGCTCAGTCCTCTAAGATGACAAAGCTCTCCCTACAGAGCCTACCAGGAGGAGAATGAGATGAACGACCTTGTCTCCAAACCTCAACCCACTTAAACACTGAGGATCATCATCTTTTTAACCTACAACAACTCCTGGTTGAGGAACAGGATGTCATCGCGCAGCAAAATGTGACCAAGCTGGTGACCAGCATGTGGCACAGCAGCCAGACTGCTGTGGCTGTATATGGATCTTCTATACACACTTTGGTCCCTTGTAGTGAAAAAATGAATAGTGTAAAATAGCCAATATATGTTGCTTTTTCCTCCAACCCCAGCAACTCAACACAAGAGTGAATGAGGGGTGCTACCCACATGTTTAGCTGTGTGGCTCATTCCACAGAGACGCTATCCTTACAAGTTATACCTAATTGTAAAGGTGACTTAACAGGCTTTCTGGTGATCAGTAATACACATGACATCAATTGGTATTATTAAATTGGAGAAATGATCAACCAAACACAAATTTCTGTACTTTTTTTTGCTAAGTTTAGCTAAAGTTCTTACTTGTTTACAAACGCTCTACATGTAATCATCTGACTGCTTGTGTGATCTGCCCCAAATGACTTGGCCATGTTCCCAGATGTCAGCTATCAATCTACAATATGCATTGATGTCCTGATTATCTGGTTATAAAAATGAAGGAAACCAGACCAACATTGTAATTAACTTAAATTATATTTTAAATGCAGACAAACACACCTTAAGAAGCCCTGTTGTTTAGAAGCCTTTGGAAAGAGTTGACATGGTGCTAATTACTCTTAAATGATGTTGGCATTGCTTTACATTTTGTGTCTACAAGTGTGTGGGAGCAGGTCTTCAATGAAATCCAAGGTTGTCAACATTTTTAGATCAAGGTAGACTGTAAAACTTAATTAAACAAGAAATTTGAATGTCTTGTCTCAGTTGTGGATTGTTACTCACACATGATGCAAAGACAAACATTTCTATGTTGTACAGTCAAAATACAGTCATTGAGCAATTGCAAAGGCTCATGTTGGACAGGTTTCAGGTTCCCAGGAGTTTAGTGAACTCTTCCTCCTCCTCCTTCTACTCCTCCTTCTCCTCTTATGGTTAGTCACCCTTTTTTTCTTATCTTCTTGCAGTGAGCTGGTCCACCTTCCAGGATCCCCTGTTTGTGTCAGGAGTAGTCAACCAGCTCTTCCTCTGGCTCAAAGCCAGTATCACTCTGGGTTTCACTCTAGTCTCAGACTGGCAAGGAGGCCTGGGAATCAGCAGGTGCACCAACAGGTCTGCCTGGCTCAGGACAAAGCCTATTGGCTCATTACTCTTGCTGCTCCTTGGCCATCTAAACTGGCAGTTGAACAGTTATGCTTTGGGGAAGACTTGGCACCATTCACCGTGTCACTTTCTCACAGATATACAGACTGTCTGCTGTGATTTTATTGTTGTTTGTCTCCAATTTATCCTTTTACTAACAGATTGTGAGTTTCTGAAAATCAGTGACATATGATTGGGTGACATTCTTTGAAGAAAACAATGAAAGCAGAAACTACACATCAACTTGATATTATGGACAACATGGCTAAATATTGTATCATATTATGACTGCAGGTGTTATTATCTCCCTGTATAATTAGCATAAAGTAATTTCTATAACAATCTGTCAGTTACAAGTCTGAATATAAGAAAAAACTACCATTATTTCAGTCAAAACACTAACTGTCAGTTTCTATGTCAGGTTTAGCCTATGAGAATTAACCCAGCTAACAAGTAGCAGTGCCTGGAGGCAGCAACAATTATTTCTGTCCCACAGTCAACAGCATAAGTTCACTTCTACGCATCTGATGGGCTCCTTGTGCAGTTGAGTATTATACAGACAGGCCACTATAAACCTCAATGTTAAAAGCACTGAATAAGACTCAGTCTTTGTTAATTTGGTTTTCTTTTTCACTGATAGACTTAAAAGTAATTTCCAGAGGCTGAAACAAAGCACAAACTGTCCAACTCGTTCTTAGAAGCAGAGTTCTATTGCATGTGGTCCATTATAACATGCATTTTCATCTACCACCTTTGAGAGGGACATGATGACTTTTAGAGTGGCTGTTAATGACCTTACATGATCAAAGGACAGCACAAAAAGAGCACAGATGATGTGCACAGGGGTTGTGAGATGAAACAAATGGTGAGATGATTAACACTTCAAATAGACCTCGTCTGCACGCTCATTATGCCACAGACGACTGAAGGACACCCAGAATGTTATCAGTCCTCCACAGCTCAGGACACCTAAAGAGGTGGGCAATTATGGTGAAATCAGCTTCTTTGATTATGAGGAGAGGGTGCAATTTTTCTGTGAGATATATATGTATATATTTTATGTGGTTTATCTAAATTATTAGCTGTTATCGCAAACAAAATGTAACACTAAAATTTTCCAATCAGTTTTCAGAGGTTTTGCTTGTAAGAGTACAATCGTCCCCAACTTTTTCTCTGTTAGAGTTCCTTGGTAGTATTTCCAGAAAATCACAGAATAAAAGTTTGTATGGCTACTGGAGCAAATCCTGTGGGGTGTTTTTCAGCAAATTTAATTTAATTTGGTCAGGACAACACAAATTAATGAACATTTCATAAAATATAAATGTCGCCGGATTTTAGCCCAAGACTAATTCTCATTTGCTGACCCCCAAAAGATGTTAAAGGAAACAGAAAAAAAAGATTGTACGAAAAATAATAAATTAGCTTCATGGGAAAGTTCTGAACAAAACACTACAATTCCCACAACATGCTTTTTGCTTAATTTCCTGCATCCTGTGTGCTTTATTCAGACACCACTTCCAGGATATTTTTTATGACAGCAAATCCTCAGTGTAGTATTTCCATAAGTGGATACTATAGAAAAGGCAGATCGAACAGCCTATCCCAACAACTAATATTTTACTCGCTGAAGACCAGGAGGCTGTCATATTTTAATGCCCATGGAGAAGTTGGGGGAGGGGATTTAGGGGCTTGTTCGGGGGTCCACAGTGCTTAATTTCTGTTGCCAGTTCTACAACTTGATTCCCTGTCTGTCAGACCCAAGGCCACCTCTCTAACCACTAGGGTACCACTCCCCCCTTTATACAACAGAAGTACACAGGACAAAAAATTCAAGCTTGTCCAGAAATAAATAGCTTGGAGTGAAAAAGAACCCCATTAGAGCTGATGTAAGTCTGATAAGGAATAAACTTTGACATTGTCTTGAACCTCAGTGGTGTATAAACCTGTAAGATTCATCTAAAGCCTTTACTGGAGTTTACAAAGATGACCTACACTCTTGTGAACATGTTTATCTTTGCAACAGTGTGTCAGCATCAATCTGCTGTTAGATATCTAAAACTATAATTGACACACAAGGTTTCTATAACACTGCTTTAAAAAATGACAGTTGAGTACTAACCTTCATGGATGTAATTCCACCTCTAACTGTTAACTTTTCTAGAATTATAATAACGCAGAAAAAAGTGGAAAAGACATAAAAGAAAACAGTGAGTGCACCCTTTGGACCGACTAATTTGCAGAGCAGTAGGTCATGTAACATGTACACCAATCAGTTGGTGTAGTCTGTTTTACTACAACATGTAACACTTGTGTGGAGGTCCAGGTCCATCAAGAAGCTGCAGTGTAGCCTGAAACATGAACTGTGCTTTGTTGCTGTACCTCTAAACTTTAAAGGAAACATTTATACCTTCACAGGGTTACATGTCTGGTCCTCTAACTGTCCATGCAGACAGACATAGATATAAAATAGTGGGTGTTTATCTTTTAGAAGAGCTTGGATGTCCTGTCGGCGAGGCTGTGGGGAAACATATAATGAGACAATATTATCATGTGCCAAATATACATTGATTGGGGATTAAAGACATAAAAACAATAGCTTTTTCTTAATTTACATATAATGAGTTAATTTGTGTGGAAATTACTGATAAAATTAATTTGCACAAAAATGATGGATTTATTTTGTAATGTAATGATTAGAAAGTTTGGTGGTTTAAAAAAACCAAAAACAATGAATATAAAAATGAACACAGGCGTTACATTTTACAAAAAATAGCGCTATTTGTATGTATGTTAAAACTGAAAGTAAGACCCAACATTGTAACTCTTTGATGTTAAAGATAAAATTGTAAAACCAACAGACAAAGTCAATCTAAAGTCAATTTTACAGCAAACTTTGGGTTCATGCTTTTAACAAACAAATGATGAGCTGTTTATGAGGTGGTTTTGAGTCACAGTTTTCAAAAGTGACAGTTAACCTTTTTTTAGGAGGGAATACTAAGTGCTGTTTGCATATAGGAAGTGTGTGATCTGATTGGATGTGAGATTGTACATTGGGTGTGTCTACGTCTGGGAATCAAGGGGGAGAGGTGTTCTCACAGTGGCATTGGGGGATGATTAGGAGGGAGGCAGGGGGTGTTGTGACATTCACACATTGCACATGGCGGCAGCAAATTAAATTATGCAACACAACATAACACTCAAGGAATCCTCTCATGTATGTATGAAAGCACATGCATGTCAACATACAAATACACACATATGCAGCTCCAAATATGAATATCGAATGACCATGTAGTATGTGGTGAAAAAGAATGGTTGATTTGCCCAAGCAAGATATGATATGTAAGGCTGTACGTATATACAGCATACAAAGGAGATGTTATATGTTTCAGTCACGTTCGAAGCTGTGTCTGGACTTGTTCAGCAGAAAGTGACTCTGAGCTGTCCGATACTCACAGGAGAGTAAATCGGCTTACTCAGTCTGTATCACCAGATTTAAGGGTGTGGGCCTTCATGGTTAAGATAACTTTATCATAAAAAAGAAAATTTACCACAGAATTACCTTGAAAAACCCACTTTAAGCATTTTTCTTTAAGCATCCTCACAAAGCCTGACAGTTTAATCGGGATCCCATCCATTTCTGAATGAATGAATGAATGAATGAATGAATGAATGAATGAATGAATGAATGAATGAATGAATGAATGAATGCCTGTTACTGGATGCTATTGTTGGCATAAATGTACTGCAGCATAAACAGGCAGTGGGTGGAAATGTCAGTTGTCCTGTTTGCTTGAATGGTGATGAAATCTGCACTTTTTATTTCCTTTAAAACATTATCTCTCTGTATTGCCAAGATGCAATCCAACAACTCGTTTTCTACAGTTTTGGATGAGTTTTTTTTTTTTTTTTTAAATCTTTCTCCAGCAAGTTATCCATTTTTTAAAAAATAGAAAAGATAAAGAAAACAGCCAAGTTAGTTTCAGCTTGCCTGCACAAAGCTAACTCAAAGCTCCACACACACTCCACATTAGAGCATAAGAGTAGGAGTTCGGCCCTCATCCAGTGGTCTTATACATTTGTTATCCATGTGTGCCCTGGTAGTCATGTGTTTAGCATTTTTTTTCCAGCAGATGTTTTATACACTTACTGACCGGGCTGGATCTGTCCCAGTTGATTTAAAAAACATGTCTGTAGAGCAAAATACCCTGTTAGCATGACCACAACCAGCTAACCTTGTTTTCCCTGTTGGATCAGTTACAAGAGAGACCTTGTATGTACCACTTTAACTTCTCACTGTCTGACTGGTTGGGTTGATCAATACCCAAGCTTTTTTAGTTTCGCCTTCAAAGTTCTCTTCTGAAAGGAATCTTAAAAGAGAGATCTTATGGATTTCAGGCTCGAACCTGCCATTTTTCCTGTGCTAGTACAGAGAGTCATCCTGACCTTGGTTCAAGCTTGGGGCAATATAATAATTAGCTTAATCAGTTAGTAAACCTTCTTCACATTATTTCAACAATGTTCTTAGTCTACAATATGTTTGAAAAGTTCACAGTAAGAACTAGGTTTAGCTGAACTACAATGTCTTATATCTTGTGGGCCTTTTTAATTTCCCCAGAGTTGATGTGAATTAAAAAAAAAACATGAATAGCTGTGCTGCAAAGCATAATTTTGTTACTTATTTTATTCAGTTGATGTGTGATTATTATTTCACAAAATAACACTGTTATTCTGATATTTTAGTGTGCTTTGGCAAGGGAAAAAAAGACATAAAAAACCAACTAAAAAATTAACGTCTGTGGACAAGAACCAATAAAATACATGTAAAAGGCTACTTCACATTATCTCACGGGATTTGATTACACTTTGAAGTTCAAAGTCTTAAATCACATCAGTGAAGATAATACTGGCATATATGCATTTTCATCAATATTTCTGTCTTTTAGTGTATAACTTGAGTCACTTACAATTACAGATACTTTATCTTGTCATTCTTCATGTGAAGTGATGAGCAGTTGTTTGGTTGTTTCCTACATGATTCAATTTCCACTGAATGGAGCATTTTTGCTCCTCGTGGTGCAAATTTTAACTAAACCTGGATGAATTCCTTTGAACTGCACAGGAGACTTCTAGGCAATAGGAGTGAACCACCAGAGTAGGGCCATAGAGGAACCTATAAATGTTAAAAATAGATCATATAAAATCAGGAAAAATAAATAAATAAAATAAAATAAAAGGGTGGACAGGGACGTTTATATGAACTGCTGACTTTTTCTTATCCCAAAACCTTACAAATATATTGTACACAAACAAGGATAAAGCTCTACATAGGATATTGAGATCACAATAAGAAAACAGAAGAGTTTTGATGTCTTATCATCTAGTTTACTTCAAGAAAAACAAGAGGGAATTCAGTTGGATGAAAAAACTAAGCAAGTGCAACTTTCATGGAACCAGCCGATACTAATTTATCACACTTACTAATGGTGTAATAAGTATCCTTTACTTTGATTAAGAGTATGATTGTGTTATGAGGTAGAAGAAACAGATGATGAGATGTCCCAAGAATAAGATATGGGGGAATTTCCATAAAATGTGGCCTTCTGCTTCCACAAGGAGCTAAAATTCTTTCAAACATCCCTTTTTGTGTGCTGTAATAAAGTTTCAGCTTCATTTTGTTCTTCTTCAAAGCAGCAATAAAAAAGAACAGATGTATTCAACATTTAGAGTTGCACATACATCACATTTACCAGGGAGCATATTTCCATTGTACAACATACAATGTACATTTCATATAAATGGAAGACAATAGTATTATTCAAATACCTTAATTTAAATATTTAACCTTGTCTTTTTACTAGATTCTTGTAAGAATTTTAATTTGAAATTATTTGAAAACTGTGCATACTATTTTATTTATCACATACACAGCTGGGAATGTTTATGAAAATAGAATATATAAGTATGTTGACTTGCACTCTATCCCACAGTGTACATCAAGAATATTCCTTATTTTCCCTGATGGGGCAATATTGGCTAAGGGAACTTTCCTTTTAACATCCTGCAATGTTATTGATGCCAAAAGAGCTTTCTTTATGTATTTATATGGTGCTTTTCCTTTATATGATATTATATGGTACAACTCACCTTATTTTAGGGGGTTATCTATTTTAGGTAGTACCATGGAATCAATACTATCCTTTACTTTTCTGGTACTACCTCAGCTGTATTTCTAAATGTGCATAGCGTATGGATTGCAGATTGTGAGCATCTATCCATCCATCCATTTTCACCACTTATCTGGGGTAGGGTTATAGAGGCAACAAGTTCAGAAGGGAGATCCAGGCATCCCTCTTTCCAGCTCCTCTTGGAGGATTCCAAGGCATTCCCTGGCCAAAAGGCAACTGTGTTGTTCTGATATTTAATCCCTTCAGTGGCTCCTGGCTCTGCCCTTTGCTCGCCTCCCAGTCGGAAGTACCCAGAAAACTTCCAAGGAGAGGTGATTAGGAGCTTTTCTTATCAAACATCTCAGCTGACTTTTTGATATGAAGGGGCGGCATCTCTGCTCCAACTTCCCTCCTGATGTCTGAGCTCCCTAAACAGTTTCCAAGCAGAACCCAGCCACCTATTTTACACAACCTTGAGAGATTACTCCACCCTTTTCCAGTTGAGAGCTATGGCTAGCTTTCATCCCAACTGAAGACAAATAAAAACATTAGTATGTTTATAAAAAAAACATGAATAAATTCACAGTTTGAGTTTTGCTTCTCCCCTGTCAGAGCTGAAGTGTCGCAGAATCGATGTAATGTGATAAACACGAACATAACAAAGTTGTGTGTCAATCTGTGTCGCTGCAGTTTGACACAGGATGATGAACAGCGGACCTGCTGAAATGGAAAACAAAGCAGGGGAAAGCTGTACCGAGCTGTATTGTACCATACCCTACTTTCTGTACCATATGTCATGGAAAACATGAAATAAAGACTTGTTCTCTGTTACTGCTGCTACAGTTATTTTAGCACCTGAAACTAACACTTCAACAGCTGAACAGGCCAAACCATAGTTAGCTTAGCTTGTTAATGGTCTAATGTCAGCAGTAGCTTGTTTTCTTTAAGGTAGAATTATTCAGTTCTGAGATTCCTTTGAACTGAGTAATCCATGTCCACTTCAACCTGATGAATTCCTTTGCAGTGCACAGGGGACTTCCAGGCCATCAAAACACACTCAGCAAGTGGGGCCATTGAGCAACCTAAAAATTTATATTTAAAAAATGGATAGGATATAACAAACATGGGACAAAAATGGGGGGAGAAGATTTCTGTACATTGCTGACTTTGTTTTAAACTCTAAAACTTTAAAATGCAGGGTACCCAAATAAATAAGGGTCTATGATCATAGTAAGAAATGTCATTTTTCTTTTAGACTCTTTTGAGGTCAAACTTCTACTGTTCACTTCAAGGGCTTCACTTGAGATTTAAAAGTATGGATTTGACACGTGTTAATAATGTAACAGAAACTTGTGGTGGGACTTCCCAAGAATGGGATAATCACACAGGCTACAGAAATAAACATTTTGGTTGAATTTTATATAAATTGTGACCTTCAATGCTGATGCCTTATTAGTAAAGCTGCAAAGTCCTTGCTTGTCAAACTTTTCTTTTCATGTGCTGTGAGAATGTTTTAGATTTCTTCTTTGAGATTTCTGTTCTTAAAAATGGCATAAAAAAGACAAGACAGGTCAAACTCATATATTTTCTATTGAAAGAGAATATAGGAGGAGAATATTTCTGAAGACGTACCCTTCCAACCTTTAAAATTAAAATCTTAACTATTAATCCAGGGAAGCTCAGAAATCGTTGGTCTTCACTGTAACTGCAGTCTGCTTCTCTTCCTTTTATCTTTCTGTACTCTCTTGTACTTATGATGTCATTTTGGGCGCGGAGAGCATAACATGACAATGTGTTCATGATGAGGGTATTTGTAAAGCAGTGATATGACATCTTCGCAATCCTAATCTTTGCAGTGAGTGATTACAGAGCAGGCGTACATAATGCTTGACACATGTATGTGATCTTTGCATACCCTTCTTTTGTCAGAGGTGGAAAAGCCTGTCATTACAGCAGCTGTGTTTAATGTCAGGATGATTCATTCTTGGGATTCACACAAAAGTTAGAGATGAAAAATACAAAGCGGCTTTAGATAAAAGATTAAATTGCATTACTTAGCTTGCACAACTTGCTAGGGTTGTTTGTAGTCTGCATGTTTGAAGAGGAAAAAACTAACTAAAGCTAATAGTCAAGACACTTAATTAACTTGGACTTTTCTTCAGAGTTACAATAGTTTATTAGTGGCCTTTTTTAATTTCTAGACTTTTAATGTATTTAAACCACAGAAAATCTGATTGAATCACTGCTTACAGACAGTGTGGCACCACTGAAGTGAAAAAAATCTGTCATCATACAGCAGTGCTATATGGTTCACATAGTGGATTGACATAATGAAGAGACACACAAAATACAATGAGATTCAAATCACTCTTTTCCATCCTGACTAAAAACCTAAATATGGAAGACATTTTATAACGTGGTCATTTAAATCTGTCTTTAAACGCAGATTTAAAACCACATGCTGACATGGACTCATGACAATGGCTTGGCTCTTTCTTCTTTTATGTGGAGATAAACAGAAAGAAGCGGATGTGTATTTGCAGGCAGTTCTTTGCTCTCAGCTTCCCTGACAGACCTGTAGAGCAGGCTTCTCCCTCTTATCTGCTGCTGGCTGGTCTGACAAGTAGCTTGTCTCACTTACCTCCCATTTACCAGGTGACACTGCAAGGGTGTGGTTGCTGGAGAGCCTTTATGTTAAAAAAGTGTTTTGCATTTCTACTTACTGGCAGATCAGAAAACTCATAGGGAATGAGATTGGATTGTCAGCTTGTGTGGTTAAACAGATTATTGTGTTTACAGTATTACTGAGTTTTTTCTGAACAAAAGCTGGTGACCTGGTTGATGTGAATACAGCTTGGGTAAATATGTTTGGCAGTGTGGTTAAAAGCTGGAGTTTGTCAAAGGCTGGAGGGAGAGAAGCTCTGGGTTTCCCTGTCCAAGAAAGAAACTTGTTTCTGAATAAATAATAGCTACATTTATCTTGAATAAAAGCTAATCAAACATCCAGAACACCTTTAGCTGAGCTGATGGATTATACAAACCCATTTGTCATGAATTCTTGGCACTACCAAAAATGCTCTTGTCAAAATGAAAGTAGATCAGGCTTTGAGAAACTTCAAAGATAAATATTAGTCAGATATTAGGCTGTGTTTAATGTACAATGTATGCATCAGTTCAGCGACAACAGGAGGCTGTTTTTATGTGTGAAAGTGCAAGATAACAACTCAGACATCCAGTTTTGCTAAGTTTTTATGCTTATATGGCGACATATGAATAGACAACGTCAGAAATCACAAATGTGAAGTTGATCTAATACCCATGTGCTTATGGGGCATATTCTAAATTGGGATGGTATTTTGGGTTCTGCAAGAAAAGGAACACTCCATGTATTCACTGAAAACAATGTCTGCAAACAAATTTGTGGGACTACCATTGAATTGATGGGTGTGCTTGGAGGGAGCCCTTTGTTCATGTACATTGGTGTCCACATCACGACATATTCTACACATATACTTTATAAACACATCTTTTCCACGATAGCCACTTGCCTCAAATTAATCATGTAGACCCTGGTGAGCTCTTGTGAAGCTGCAGATTTAGCCAGAATGCTACAGATGCAGCATATCTTTATGTCGGGGCACTCAAGTTCTTGTCCTTGAGCACCACTGTCCTGTAAATGTTTTGCTACTCCAACACAATTGATTCCAATCAAACCCCTTCAACAGCTTGTTGTCAAGTTCTGCACAATAACCCATTATATGAGTCAGTTGTATTGAAGCAGGGATACATCTAAAACCTGCAGGACAGTGGCCCTAGAGGATTTGAGCTCGAGATCCCAGTTCTACATACTGTTTCTAAACAGCTACTGCAAATGCATGACTCCTCCTTTTAGTTTTCCTCTGTTGTCAGCCAAGAAGTTAACTTTCAGTCAATCTGCATTTGATGAACACACTGCATCGGCTCGGCAGGCTCAATGTTGTTAGCTTTTTGGAGGAATGTCCATCTTTCTGTTTGCCTTCGCTTGACATAGCCTCTGGAGCTCTGTGAAAGACGTGTATCATCTCAGAAGTATGACCATTCTACTGTCCTTGGCATGTTCAATGATATGTTTAATTGAATTGATCTGTCATGGGAAAAGGGGTTAAAAGTTTTACATAAGAGTTATTGAATAAATTCCTGTTGAAGCACAACAGAGAACAAAAGACTGTACACATTTGCAGGATGTAAACAATAAGCCATCATAATGGCCCAAAGTAAGAACATGTTTGCATCCATGGGGGGCCAAAGATGCCATATCAAGTGTTGTTCCACAATGAGCTGGATCGTATTATCAAAATTATTTTTATATGTGTACTTCTTCTAATATTTGACAATGATGATGTAAACATTTTCTCTAAGGTTTCTTTCTTTTGTGATTAGACATATTGACCTATACTCAGTTGTTTGCTATATTTAGACAGATTTATTTACACAGGGGAAGTAATCAGATACATTTAAGCCATTTAGGAGAGGGACAAAGGTTTATAGTTGGAGTCTCAAGTATCAGCTTAAGTTTCAAACTTGAGGATTAAACCAAACTTATCTGAGAGATCTCTTTAAAATTACCTTCTCTTAATAATAATCGCTGTAATAGAATTAAATCTTTCATGGAGAAAAGTACTATCAGAGAAACATGTAAATGTGCATCCCTGAGGAAAATACACTTCCTATAGTGTTCATGAGAGCAGCAGAGAGAGAGGGAAGTGACAATAAAACTCCCCTGACGTTATCTGTGAGGTGAGAAGGGATTTTTCTTGTTTTCTTCTTTCACATTCAAATTTCAACTGACATCATGTTACTCCTGCCTGTTTGAACTGGTAGAGTGGAGAAACGGACAATTTTCAAACAATAACATACAACGCTTCTTCCTTCAACACCTGTTAGCACAACACACTGAATAAAGGCAAACTTTTACAGCAGGACCATTTCTTGGAACAGGTACAAAACAACCAGTGAAGACTATGTACTGATGTTCACTAAGAAACAAACTTAAAACAATGTGTAAGAATATTTTAGAGGTGTTGGTAGACACCATAGGTTCGGTGTCTTAGCCAAGAATAGAGATGGGGGCTCAAACTACCAACCATTAAATTTGTAGGCAACCCCTCTTCTTTCTAAGCCACCCAATCTCTCACTCTCTCTTATTGGATCTCATTTACCTCTAATCAATCAATCAATGGGACTAATAACT
The DNA here is from genome assembly GCF_017639745.1 of Melanotaenia boesemani. Classification (NCBI taxonomy): domain Eukaryota; kingdom Metazoa; phylum Chordata; class Actinopteri; order Atheriniformes; family Melanotaeniidae; genus Melanotaenia; species Melanotaenia boesemani. Next base: position 11,571,300 of record NC_055703.1, read on the forward strand.
ATGTGATAATAGAAAAATCAACACATACAATAAATGAAAATGTTTTAATAATTATACACTGAGTTGCATGCTAAATAAAGTCTACATCTTATATTACTTATAGGGTTTGGTCTTAGTTTCAGTTTAACTGGGGTTTGATTATTTTGCTTTCCTTCTGCACCCTGCATTTGGGTCCTCTTCCCACTGTGCACATAACGTTATCAAATTTTGTATCATAAGATGAATTTGACTGGAGCACACTGCAGACACTGCAAGCTCCGCTGGATGCAAAAGACTTCAGAAAGGCCCAGATACAAGATGCTACCTGAGGCATTACTGTTCTGTCAAATTCAAAAGAAAGCCATTACATTTTAAATAAATTAAATCAATAAATATTCATGTCCATACATGACTGCTTCCAGGTGGATGGCTAGTTCTACAGCATTCAGAAGTTGACAAATTCAGTCTAAGTGTCTCTGCTGTCGCCCAATCTCAGCCTCTTGATGAGGTTCATGTAGCTTCCTGCATTTATCTCCAAGGAGCAGCTCACAACTCCTACGTAGCTTTTGGCAGGAGGCTGCTTGCCATTGCTTTTCCTCCCTCTTTCTGGAGGGCTATAGCACAAGAAGCTCTGGAAGAGTCCTCTGCAAAGATCTTTTGAACATCTCAATGACCAAAAGGAGAGGCTGTAAGGAAGAGTTGAAGGGTCCCAGCCTGGCTGAAGTGGTGGCAGATGGCCATCCTCTTCATCAATATTTTCAGAGAACGTACTACAGTACCCTGAGTGGTCACTGATCCTGTCAGAACTATGATTGGTCTTCTCATCCTCCTCAACAGCCTGATACAAAACAAAATAAACAGCCTCCTCACCGACAAATATGCAGGAGGTCTTCAATATGTAGTAGTAATGCAGTTGCACTAATGATCCTTCATCTGTGCTGGACGGGATTCCATCAGTGCTTCAAAAAACCGATATAGCCAACCATATACAGTGTACATAACACCAACAAGAAGCATCTCCTACATTACACAAATGCCAGTGTTGCTGTCAATGCTTCGTTTTGCATATTACTCCAGTATATTCTCGGCTGATTAACCACACAATGATAGATTACCTTCCAACCCCCAAAACAAAAACATCTGACAGCAGACAGACAAAATTACAATATAATTTCACAGAATTCAGACAGAAAAACATCAAAGATAATATTCAGCAATAACACAACTCAATTATATTGATGTTAGAGCGCACCTAACCAATAGGCACCTTCAGCTTTTTCTTCTCTGCATTTAACGAGAAAATGCAAGACCAATCTTGGCATGCTGTCTCCCACTGTACAAGAAGAACCACTTCAAGTGCACAAAGGACTTAATGTTGCACACTCTGATGTCATACACCAAAACCTCCGGTTTTCCCAGTCTACACATCGAAACTGCAGAGGTAGTGAATATTTTTACCCTAGGAGACGTCCTAAAGGCCCATTTTTAATTACCTAAATGTAGATGATCAGAATGCCAGCTGTACTTGCCAAGTCTGAATAGATATACTGTAGCTCTCTCTTTGTAAAATTTCTCATATGTTAAACCATGTTTTTATTTAAACATGACTCACAACTCACTATTTATGTCATTATGTTTAGTTGAGTGAGTAGAGCTGAATTTGTGCATATGGGTGTGTGCATGTGTGTGCCCTACAGGTGGCAGAAGTATATCTACACTTCTCAGTGGGGCTCCACTAAACAATGAAGTTCTCACACCCAAAATCAGCATTAGGTGGAGTTTCAGGCATTACATTAAAAACTTATACCAGTACCAACAGAACATCATCACAAGCTTAGGATGTATTGCATTTTAAAGTAAATCATATCAACAGAAGTACTGAAAATCACAAGTTAATGTACAATTGCAGCCCCCCTATAAACAGGGGTAATTAGTTCACACCTCTGGCTGAAGCCAGCCTCACTACGCTTTGGTCCTGCTAATTCTTTTTTCTACCCATGGGGGTAGTCACTGCTTTATGAGGCTTATTCAGGAGCCATGAGGAGTAAAACCTGGTCACTCCCAGGTTTCTTCTAAGCCTGGTTCCTGACTGTTTCACACCTCCCAGAGAGACTATTATCCTGTCAGAAGGCTACTCTTCACAGCTGGGTAGTGCTTCATCCCGAGAATATCACACTCCTCTGCTTGTTTTGTTGACCTCTTGAGTGTGGAGTTCACACACAGGTTCAAGTAATGGTTGCAGATGGTTGATGAAAATTACAACCTAGTATCCGAAAAACACAGACACCATGGTAAACAAAAGCAGAATGGCCTTATTTACAAATCATTTTTAACATGAAAAAACCTACAGCAGAGCCAGACTCTTTGAGGATCTGAGGTGAAATGGAAAAATTGTCCATTTGATTTAATGAATCAAAATTAGCCTAGAATATAAAATAAAGGCTAGCAAAATAAATAATCTGTGATAGTATGGGTGTGCATTTAAACACTTGGTGTGAGTAAATGTGCATGTTAAACGATATATGCAGCTTTTTGAGCAACATATGCTACCATCTGGGTCTGAGAAGACCTTGCTTAGAGAAGGACAATGCTAAACCACACTACACATATTATGGCAGTTTTTAGGTGCTAAATTTGCATGTCTACAGTCCAGACCCGCCACGTATGAAAAATATTTGACATGTTATGAAAAAATATGGGGAAAAAATGCAGCGCACAAGGACGCAGAATTTAATGGCATTAACAAATAAGTTTCATTGCACAGAAAAATTAATTGGATGACTCTTTTCAAGTCACTATTTATGTTCTTTAACACTGCAATATGAAATAAAGTAAACAATCTGACAATCCAGAGCGCTTTTTAATGCTATTCTTGTGCAGTAAAATTCCCTCAGAACCTGATCCTTTATTTACAACCGTCATTTGGTCTGAGGCAACCTTTGCTAACACTTGGAAAACAGGTCAGGCTTATAAACGGAAACACAAGTAACAGTAACAGCCATCTATGATAAATGTGACAGTGTCTCTACGCGATGAAGGAACGGTATTTGAGGAAGTGAAAATGTATTTTTAGGATGATGGTGTGGGTGCCAATCTAAAATATAATGCGCTACATGTACAAAAACATTGACCCTGTAATATCTGCTGATAAATCTTCAGAGAGAACAAAGAGAAACTCAGAAAGCCAACATAGTCAACAATGTGAACAAATACAGACCAGAATGACTTGTGTGTACATCCCAAGAACTTCTAAGAACTAAGTCATGAACAATGGTTTCCAGAGATTTTATTTAATGCAGTGCTGCCCCCTACTGGGAAACATGGGTCAAGCTACAAAAAACAAGCAGCAGTTTTAAAAATGTTATAGTAAATTATTTTTCAAAATAATACATAGTAGGAATTCTTACAAAAATCAGTCCAATTGGTCAGTTCCTAACTAAATACATAAATAAGAAAGAAACTGGGGCTTTAACATAATATAAAGTTAAAAGTTTGGGCACAAACGTAGTCTAAAGTAGTCTTAAGACAAGGATAAAGTACATATCGGCTCAGCATTCACAATGAATGCCCCAAAATATTGTTTATATAGGACTAGTATGTCACTGGCACTTTGAAAGAATCTCCTGGCAGCTTTTATAAACCTTTTCCAAACAGTTGAGTCGTGGTTTTGAACTCTGAAAAGCAAAGTCAGGTTTTCCATCAGAAACAAGTCCACTTTTAATTACATTATGTATAGTACCAACTTGAAAGGAGACAACAAATCAGGGTGCACCTTAAGTTTATGCTTACCTGAAACAAGGGCACAACACCCGACAGTGAATTACCATGTGAAGGGTCCTTCAACAGTACACATAGATAGTAGATGATCTGATGCTGAAATAAAAGCATTACATATTAATCCAATTTTTCTTGCAGGTGCATGATAGAAAAAACATATTTTCAAACAAGCAACAGAAATATAAATGTGGTTGTGCACCATGTAAATAGCTTCATTGATGACAATATCTTTAATCTTGCTCATCTCGATGAAAGTGGTTATTTCACGGCCTGAAGCGTAGCTGGAGGACACCTGTATGCCCAAAGAGCCAATGACGAGAAGGGACTCATGGTCTACTTTTACAATGTGGATGTGAAGCATCATACCCACGAGGGTGATGAATATGGCGCTGGTGAGAACAGCCGTGTTCTATAAGAGAAGAATAACATAAAAATTTAAGGTACTTTGACAATGCATTTGTAGGACCATTGTGTATAACTGAGGCGCACTCTTACCTGTGTAAAGAAGAACACTGCATAAGCTAGCAGCCACACAGAGCAGGTATAGACCATCACCTTACCGATTGACATTTTGGGTGAGCTAACAGTGAACTCCCTGCAAAAGCTGGAGTGAGTCTGGCAGTCCAGAGATATGGGTTTGCCACTTATGTTGGTGAAGGCCTCTTCTTCCATGGTGCATTAAACAAAGTGAATGAATAATGAAAGTATCAAATGAGTTTACAGACAGTTAGCATCGAGCTAAAGTCGGCTATATGCTAAGTTTAGAGGTCAGAGGAGTATAAAGAAAGAAATTGTAAAACTCGGTAACACTGAAAAGAAAATGCTCTGTTCAGAATCTTACTTGTTGCAAATTATAACAAAATAATAACACAAATTCAAAATTAGTGAATATCCCAAGACAAGTGCACAAGATGCCTACATCAAGCTCCACTTTGGTTCAATTAGTTTCAACACCGGTACGTCTCTGGTGAAGCTGGAGCTTCAACGAAAAAAGCAAACAAAAAAGGAAGCTAAAAACGCAGGAAACATTGCTCGTGAAATTAACAAATGACATTAAAATGTTCAATACGTATGGAAATACAACAGTTATGGGTCAGGTCACAGGTTGTGTGTCATCTAAGTGCTTGTCTCCGTCTGACTGTTTAGCTTTGGCGTGTGCTGAGATACAATACAAGTGCATCCTTTAGAATGTTTTTAGTCGCAATGCATTGTGGTCAGTGGTTTTCTCAACAGATTTGGGACCAGTTTGGATCAGTCGGAAGGACTCGGTTGTGAATGGCTGTTAGGGTCCGTTCCTTTACCGTCACCCAGGCGATGAACCGGGAGAAGTGATGACTAGCCTCGGAGGTGTAGCTAGGATTTAAATTGAGAGAAAAGCGTTTGCCGGTGGAAAGAGGCTTTACCAAAAACAAAAGAGGCATGGATCTTTATGGCCAAAATGTTCTTCAAACTAACAAAAAGTTAATAAAGCCATAATTTTAATGCATTTCTTTCAGGTTGTAGTCTGCAAAGTGCAACGGTGTCCATCGGAGGTCTCTTAACATAAAAGGAGGACAATTACGTGGACTCCAACATAACTTTGCTGCCCAGAGCAGCTGAAAAGAATCATAAAATCAGCAGAAGTTGTTTGAGCAGTCATATTAATGTAGAGTTATCTGAGGGGGTCATCCAGCTGATACCCTTGGTGATCGCCCGATTTAAATGGCCTGAACACTCCGCCCACCCAGCTTGCCGCCGGGTCGCCCGGGCGATAATAGTGCGAACCTATTGTTAGGCGATGAAATTTCCACCAATCATAGTTGAGTAGACCACCCTCCGATTGATCCAATGTTGGATCACTAGGTCGATATGCCAGTTCGGTAATTAAAGTTGGCAATTTTCTTTTGTTAGACTATCTTTATATTTCCAGTACGGGACAATGGTTAGTACATTGATTGTCATGACTGTCTCGTGTACTTTGATAACGACTGTTAATGTAAATGATACTTCCTTCATTTCCCAAAATGCATTGTGTTTCTATAACTTTTGACCTCTGGATGAAAACAAGCCGATCAGCTGATGTAAATTGCAACAACATCTACAGAGGGCTGCTGATACAACATAGCTTAGCTCAGCCAGCTAACTTCATACCCGACGTTAGCTATATGTGGCAGTCGGGAGGATGGTGCAAGACAGTAAACGTGTCCAGTTTTAGACCGTGTTGAGGCAGCGTTTTAGTTAACGAGACGCCTGTCGAACTGGTAGCAACTGCTAGGTCAGTGGACCGAAATGAAGGTTGTTTGTTTGTTTCCACAAAAATATTTCTCTTTGTGTTGTAGCGAATTTTAGCTAATGGTTCTGTATTATTGAGTTTCACGGTGTATTTTGGGGGCATTATGACGAGCATGCAGGGCTATAACTAGGAACTTAGCATCGTCTGGCGAGCTGAAACGTTTCTAGAAACAAGACAAAAGATATAGGGCTGCTAATGTTAGCTTGCCAGCTGTTATGCCAAAACAACAAAAGTAAACAATAGCCTGAGTAAGTGTCTTTGGAATTGCTTGGCTTAAGATTGTACATGTTTAAGTTGTAATAAAGTACTCAGTTATACTTTTGACAGCATTTCTAAAGAGTAAATATTATATATATTTTGTTGAACAAGAAGGTTTCCTGTCACCTGCTCATAGAGATTGACCTAAACATGCCATAACTGTACATTCTTCACTTTTGGAATACCAGGTATTAAGATTCAAAGTTATATATTTTTTTTTTTTTATCAAAACTAGGGTTAACAGTCTGACATTTCAGGTTTAACATGAGTGGTCAAAGTCCAGCAGTGGATAAAGGAATGAACACAGTCCTAGTCTGTCAAGAGAGTTACGCCTGTGGAGGCTCAGATGAGGCTGCATTTGAATGTGATGAATGCGGCAGCTTGCAGTGTACCCGCTGTGAACTGGAGCTCCATCGCCAGGAGCGTATGAGAAATCATGACCGGGTTCGGATCACACCGGGGCATGTTCCCTTCTGTGACTCCTGTAAAGGTGACAACAGCTGCGCTGTCAGACTCAGAGCGGTGGTTCGCTGCCAGGGTTGTAAGATCAACCTGTGTTTGGATTGCCAGAAACGCACTCATGGCGGAGTCAACAAGAGAAAGCACCCTCTGACACTTTATCCACCTGCCAAAGCTCCTCAGGACAGCAGTGTAACTGCTGAGGAGTCAGAGATGGAGATCCTCAAATCCAAGCTGGAGAAGGTGTGCAGCTTCCTCTTAGTTGATGAGAAGGAGGAGATGCAGGTAGGTGTCTGAAAAATCAATTCATCTTTTAAAAGTGCAATATAAATTTCAACTTATGACCTTGTGTGGATCCTCAGGTGAAGGATGAAGAGGACTTTGTCAACAGACTGGGCTGCAAACCAGATGAGCTCCTTAAGGTGGTCTCTATCTTTGGGAACACTGGAGAAGGCAAATCCCATACTCTAAACCATACCTTCTTTCTTGGAAGAGAAGTGTTCAAAACCTCACCCACCCAAGAATCCTGCACTGTAGGAGTTTGGGCAGCTTTGGACCCTCTTCATAGGGTTGTCATCATTGACACAGAGGGATTGCTTGGGGCTGGTATGAAATATGTAGTTTAGCTTAATATTGTGAGTAAAACAGGCACACAACAGGTATTGACCGCCCTCCTTTTTTACTCATCAGGAGCTAATCAGGGGCAACGAACACGTCTTCTCCTCAAGATCCTGGCTATCTCTGATGTGGTTATCTACCGAACACATGCTGATCGTCTCCATGACGATCTCTTCAAGTTCCTTGGTGATGCATCAGACGCCTACTTGAAACATTTCACAAGGGAGCTGAAGGCGACTACAACCCGCTGTGGTCTGGATGTTCCGTTGTCCACCTTGGGCCCTGCGGTTATCATCTTCCATGAAACTGTCCACACTAAGCTCCTAGGATCAGGTATCAACGCTGTTAATACTTTTGATTTTTTTTTACTTAATTATGTTCTGTAACTTGACTCCAGTTCATTGGAATGCAGCCCATTCTTCTATTCTTGGTCTTTCTTTATCTTGGTCTTAGACAAACCATCTGAATCAGCGGATCGTCTGCTCCAGGAGCGTTTCAGGAAACTGGGCCTGTTTCCAGAAGCTTTCAGTTCCATCCAGTACCGTGGGACTCGGACCTACAACCCTCCTACAGACTTCAGCGGTTTGCTGCGCAGCCTGGAGCACCAGCTGGACAACAACACCACCCGCTCGCCACGTTCTGCAAGCGTCATCTATAAAGCTCTGAAGGTAGTTGCTTAGTTGAAACAGTGAATCAGTATCATGCAGCAGTATTTCTTTAATGTGATATGTCTGTATTGGCTCTTGGTTTGCACTGTTGAGCTACAATTAATATCTACAACATCTCCTCCTTGATTTAGGCCCTGAGTGAGCGCTTCAGTGGAGAGATTCCAGATGAACATATGGCCAGTAATTCCTTCTTTCCAGATGAGTATTTTACCTGCTCCAGTATCTGCCTCAGTTGCGGGTATGTATGTCTTTGCTCACCATAACAAAGCAAAAGTTAATATTTACCAGAACTTTATAAAGAAAAAGATATAAGCTCCACAGATGTTGTAGCAGTTGTGTGGTTAATGGCTGCCATGCATTTTAATTTAATCTTAAACCAATAAAAAGCAGCTTGATTTTAAACATTGCACAATATAACACTTATTCACCTTCAGGAACTTCAGGAATTGGTTGCTTTTGCAGTATGTTATGCATTATTTTTCTTCTCTCATTTGAAGCACCCTCCAGTCAGCTTTAATCCATCCATGTGGCTGAGCCTTTGCAGAATCTCTCTACATGTTGAAATTAATCTGGCTGCTTCTGTCAAATAATTGAAGAGATCCAAAGCCACTGAAAGCAATTTAAGCCCTTACCACCACACTATCCTTTTACTCTTTTGTGGAAGATATTGTATGCTAATGGATCTTGAACTTTTTCATATTTTTTCCTCCAATTATTTTGGTAAAGATTGATCTGAATCCAAAGAATGCTGCCCAGAATTGCTTTGGTTTTGAAGATTTTGGTTTTGACAAAGTCTAATGTGGTCTTTCTATTTTTGAGGGTTATTTGCTCTTCATGTTAGATTTGAATGATGATTTGCCAAACTCTTGGAGAGTCTTCTTTAACTGTCTGAATGTTGTGAGGCGAAGTCTTCCTAAAGGAAAGGATCATGTGATAGCCTACAATCCAAATTTTCTTTTGTTATAGAGCTCATCACTGCATTTTATGCTATTTTTTTGGCTTTGTATCAGGCTCTGGTTTTTTGTCTCTGACTTGGTGGGCTCCCACTTTCAGGTCAGGCTGTAAAAGAAGCATGAACCATCTAAAAGAAGGGCTTGACCATGAAGCTAAACAACGTTGCCGCTACTCTGCACAGTATGACAACCGCATCTACACTTGCAAGGCAAGTATAAGAACAACAACACTCGTGCATGTGAAGAAACGTGGATGTTTGTCAAGGTTTTGAGCATCTTTGCTGAAATACTCAGGCTTGCTATGAAGGGGGAAAGGAAGTGATAGTGGTTCCCAAAACAACAGCCTCTTCTGACTCACCGTGGTTTGGCTTGGCCATCTATGCTTGGTCAGGGTGAGTCCACACAACATTTTGGAAAATGTTTAGAAATGGTGCTATTTCTAGTGCACATAATTTGATATAAATGAGGTGAAATACTGAGAAACATTACAATGTGTCAGTCTCCATTCACAGTTAGCTTGCTCATTACTGTATAATGAGAAGTTGTTTAAAAAAAGAAAGAAAAAAGCAACTTTGCAATAATTCTCTAGGCTAAAACTGGGATGTTTTTCTTCTCTTTGTTCAGATATGTAATTGAGTGTCCCAACTGTGCAGTGATCTACAGAAGCAGGCAGTATTGGTATGGAAACCAGGACCCTGTGGAAACAGTGGTCAGGACAGAGATCCAACACATCTGGCCTGGGGTAAGGGCAAAGTAGAACAACGTTAATGAGATTCAGCTTAAACATACAGAAAAATGAAATGAGTTGCAGGTTTCTATGTGAAAACTATTAGAAAACTCTTTCTCACAACACCTTAATAAAAACATACTCAGTCAAAAGATAAGCATCAACATGAAAAATGACAAACGTGTGACCTCTACTATGTCTTAGAAATGTACATAAGGAAGCTGTTGTATTTCTTTCAGCATTCAGCTGTAATTATGTTCTGTAACTTGACTCGACTGTTCTTCCTTTGGCTTTTTTTCAGTCTGATGGTTTTCTGAAAGACAACAACAATGCTGCTCAGAGGTTGTTGGATGGAGTCAAATACATTTCTCAGTCTGTGTCTGAACTCAGCGTCAAACCTGCCAAAGCTGTCACCTCCTGGCTTACCGACCAGATTGCTCCTGCCTATTGGAAACCCAACTCTCTTATTCTGGTACATAGTTGCTAGATGTTTATTTAAAAAATACAATCTCAGAAAACCTTATTTTGTTTGAAGGAAGGAAAATGATTACAGTGATATGTTAATCCAGGGATGGTAAAATATTTAAAAGGAGACAATATTGAAGCTTTTTCTCCACCACTTTAGTTTTCTTTACAATGTGAAAACTTGCTGAAAGCTCAGGTGTATGTCTCTATTTGTCATAGAAATGCCATAAATGTGGGGAAGAGTTCCAGCCCAACGACACCAAGCATCACTGTCGTGCTTGTGGAGAGGGTTTCTGCGACACCTGCTCCTCTAAAACCCGGCCAGTCCCAGAGAGGGGCTGGGGCCTCGCACCTGTCAGAGTCTGTGATGCATGTTTCCACGACAGGGGGATCCCAACTGGTATACACTTTAATCACTACATCTGAATGACACAAACTGACCATCTTGCATCGACTTTAAAGCTTTCTTGGATTTGATTCTTGTGTCCGATTGAACATTTCCCTGTTTTAGAGCTACTGGATGCTGCATTGGAGGAGGAAGGGGGCACCCTGATAGCCAGGAAAGTCGGGGAGGCTGTTCAGAACACTTTAGGTGCTGTAGTTGGTGCCATTGACATACCTCTCGGTGAGCATAATTCTGTCTGCATTATCAGGACAGCAAAGACTTTGATACCCAAGTTGCTCAGAGATATGTTTCCTGTTCTCAGGCTTAATGAAAGACGCAGCTCGCCCAGCCTACTGGGTCCCGGATCAGGACATCCACTCCTGTTGCGAGTGCCAAAGGGAGTTCACGCCACGTCTGTCCATCCATCACTGTCGCGCCTGTGGCCAGGGTGTGTGTGATGAATGTTCTCAGGAACGCCGCCCCGTGCCGTCCCGTGGCTGGGACCACCCGGTGCGGGTCTGTAACGGCTGCGGCCAAAAGCCTGGGGATCTCTAGCAGGACAGGAATTGGAGGTCAGAACAGGATGGTTGAAGATGCGAGCCGTCCTGAAAACAGGAATGAAGGAAACAGGAAGGGAGAAAACAGACTTCTCTTTGGGCTTTTCTAGCAGCTTTTAAATTGTGGCAAGTTGGACTCGTGTTCATTGCTTTTTAATTCTGGCCTCACATCACTTCGGTCCCTTGATTTTTATTTCACTTTGATATGCCTCTAATTTTCACTGTGAAGAATACCAGTCAGAATGAAACTTGAATTTTTAAGAGGACAGGAGAGACTAAACAACTCAGAGAAGATCAAGCGGAGTTCCAGCTGATCTCAGGTGATTTTCCATGCGCCCCCTTTCGATCCTTCCAAATTGCAGTTAGGCACATGAACCTTTTACCTTTTTTGACAATCCTTGCCAGTGTTACACTACTACTATCAGCACCTTTTATCTAATTTGGCGCCGCTCATTTAAACAATTTATAAAGAGAAGAACTGACTGATATTATACTGACTGTAGCCATTTACATGCCGTAAGGTGGTTTCTGCAGGATCTTTGGATCTGACGATCGGGAGTTTTGAAGATCAAAGATTTTCAGCACATTTAATTTTCATCCTTATTCAAACAACTCTGGAGTTTTTCTTTTATTCAACCCTGCTGCCACGCTTTTGATTCAAGATGGTGTAAGAATAATCAGAAGCCACTGGTGTACTGTAGCATCAAAATGCATTCCAAATAATCTTACTTAGTTACAACTACCTACTCAATCCCTTGATCCTTTGTGGTTATTTGTGCACTTGAAAGGGCCGACGAGTAAGCAGCCTTAATGACGCTGTCCACGTTAACTACTTACATTTGACATGAAATACACATTAAGTATTTGGGAAATAGTTTACTGTAACAGGGAGATGTTTAAATTGTGTTTTAAATGTGAAAACTACTATCTTAACAGGACTAGTCTGACTGCAGCACGATTGAATATAACAGGGACTGCTTTACTAAGAGTGGCTGGCTCACAGTAGCAATAAGGTACAGAACAGTTGTTTGAGGCTGGCCCCTCAAAACAGATGATTTGGGGAGTAATCTTTACTCTAACTCAGGCCATGTGGCTAGTTAGCTTGGAGCTTTTAACGAGCTACAAGTGTTTGCATGTATTGCAGCTGGATTATCAGATAAATGTGGATATAATGAAGCAAGGTTATTCACCAAATACCTAGGCTTCGTGAGATTTGACTGCGGTTTGGTTATAAAATCAACAATTAAGCTGAGATGACTCGAGTCAGAATTATCTTATCACTGCTTCTATCTCAGAGGGAGACGATCATATTACATGGATCCCATCAATAAATTGTGTTCATGTATTCTTATCAAGTATTAAACTACAGAACCTCTAATATGTGTGTGTCACTTCAGAGGAAATGGATGCAACTGTTGATTGTGTTTTCTAAAATATTTATTACAGGACCAAGATTTCAGAGTTGAAAATGTGATGATTAAAAATATACACATCAATCATCATTTTAAAAAATCTGGGTCACAAAAATCCCGAATTAAATAAAAAAAATTTTAAAAATCATATCTTAGGTAAATGCACATCTAGATAAATGTAGCACTTCTATTTCATTTAGGCACAAATCTGTCAAAACAAAACAAAAATACAAAAATAACGAGATGAATCATTTCAGCCAAACAACCTCTGTTTTGGATGAGGAAAACTTCTGAGTGAATAACCCACAAGTATCCCAAGTGATCACTGGTTGAATTCTAAACATGAAAATGTGTTTCTGCCCATTATAAGATATATTAAACCATCCACTATGAAAGCAAAAGTGCAGTCTATTAATTCTCTGCTGCAGAAATACACATAATGATGCAACATCTGGCTGTTTCCCTTAGTTTTTGCATAAATATAACATTCCATACAGTAATACACTGAATGCAATTATGCAAACTGGTTGTGATCATTGTACAAATTAATTAATTCAACAGCTGGTTAAAACAAATGAAATATTTCATCACGATTTTTTTCTTCTCCACTGTGTGCAACCATGAATTTATCTGTAAATCAAAAAACAGCCAGATTAACTCCAAATGAAAGAAGAGTCAAGGAACTTGATGGTGGTGAAAAGACCCGAAACTACTAATATGAAACAAGTAGTGGCATAAAATGGCTCTGTTGTAAAGTTTTTTTTTTGTTTTTTTTAAATGCATCTATAACCTTAATAAAATACTACTGATCACATAGGTTTAAGAATCTTAATACCTGAGATTAAAATTAATCTGGGACAGTTCAATCACATGAAGAAAACTTACTTTCAGGTATTGAAACATGTTTCCTTCTGCATCTACTTATGTGCAAATAAATCTGTACCACACCACACACACGAAGATGTGGATAACAAGATCTTTGGACTAATGTTTGAGCAAAATCCAGAATTGCATTCAGGCACCTAAACGTTTTTAGAAATTAATATTTCAGGCCTACTTGTAAATGTCTGTGTGAGCCTTCAAGTGCTACTTTGAGGCACTAATTAAGGCCTTTCAATGCAACAGTTTTCCATTCTGTACCCTGGAAACAGCTTTGTAAAAGGTGACTTTACTGCCTGTTTAACATGTTAATATCAGCTATGTAAAGAACTTTGGGTGTACTTTTTGTTGTCCAGCCTTGGACCACAACAGCAGAAACTCAAAAAAAACCTACAAATTATCCCCCATGTGTCTCTAGCCTCATCATTAATCTGGCTATTTGACCACTCCCCACAAGTAAGTAGAACTTCTCGTAACTGGACTGCATACTGACTGATGGGTTTAACAGCTTTCAACTAAACAGCACCCCGATACATTTGGCAGAAATAAAACAGTCATCTATTAGAGGAAGAATTTTCACTCTGTTCCTCAAGTCTGGCCGTAAGCTCTCCTCCGTCCTGGTAGTCGGTGTTGTATGGGAAGTAGTAGAGGTCATGTTTGACGGCCATGAGCAGGCCAGGGAGCCCCCTGCAGCCGCCCAAATTAGAGGAGAAGACCACGTTTGGGATCATGTCATTTGCAGCCGGATGGGGTGATGGGATTGTCCTAAGTAGATGACCATCGTTTAAGCTCCACAACCTTGTGTAACAATCTTGACCAACTGTGGGATGTAAGCAAATCATTGTTTTACATAGTTGAATCTTAGATTACCTCATGGAAATCCAAAAGGTGCATAATTAGACTCCATTTTCACATGATTCACATTTAAAATGGAGGTTTTTACAACACTAGGGAGGGTAATTAAAGTTAATCCATCAAAAACAAAAAGCAAGCTAATTACAGAGCTATTTTCAAAGAATTTCTTCTGAATAGTCAATAATGCATTACTAAAAAGCAGAGGCAGGCCTAGTAGGCAATAAAAAAAAAAAAAAAAAGTAAAATTCATCTGGATATTTTCAGCCCAGCCCCTGGTTAAATCTCCAGGACATCGGCGGAGGGGAAAATGTACCATCACGTCAGCAAATATTCCAGAGTATTTGCTGCTGCCGTGTGAGTGTTTACAAATGTGAGGTTTACCTTAGTGCTGACCCACATGCTGATTTTGACTTCCTTTCCCTATATGATGAATACATGCCAACACTGTAAACAGAAAATGCAACAATTTCCCCAATCTAATTTCTACATCACATGCTGCCTCCTGCACATTATAGACAGCTGACACTCCACAGCCTCTTTCTCCGTTTCCACCCAGAAAAGCACATTTCTAGCAGAAAGCCTGCCACTGTGTTTTCCATGTAAAACCAACAACCACAGAAACTCTGGACCAGTCTATTCCCATTTTCAATTAAAATTCTGTTAAAAAATACTTAATTGATCCTCAAGGCACACAGGCAGTTATACATTAAATCAAGAAAAGAAAAAAGTAATAAAAGATAAATTAAAAAGTGGGCTGTACATTCTCCAGTAAATCTTCATTTACTGTGTGAAAACAGCTTAAATGTGAATTCTGTGAAAATTTGAGCAAATTATAGTAACTTTCCATAGAACAAGCATCTTATCCTGTCCTACCTCCTAACAAAAGCCTTTCGCGTTCATTGACATGGATGGGAAGGTAGGCATGCTCGTTGTAATGTCCTTTATACTCCTGCACTGGCTTTGTCACTCGAACGTCCCACAACTTGATCTGCAGGTGAAGCATAAAAGTGTTTGGTTATCATTTATTGCTGTCATGTACAATGTTGCTTGTCACTCATTTTGACAGCTTTGTCATTTAAAATAATAATAACGAGCACTCCGATGCCATTGGGACATAATCCTCATCACAGAACTGAAACTGGATAACATATTAGTTTAAAATCAGGAGCTTTTACAGGAACCCAAAATGCCACCAACAGTTTAAGAAATGGACTACTTTGAAGTCAGTTATCTGACCTGGCCCTTCATGTCAGCAGCCACCAGGTAGTTCTCATCCTGCAGGACTCGCACTGAGGTGATGGCTGATTCCTGATGGAAGCGAGTGGCCTTCCAGCTGTGATCCCTGCGGCCGCGCTGCCGGAGGTCGATGCTGAAAATCTCCCCTGATCTGCATCCGTTAAACAGGACAGGAACCTGGGCACATTAGGGTATTTTATTTCTTTCTGCTTGCTGTTATTCTAAGTCACCTGGCAACAGAGCTTACAGTAATTCTACACTAAACATAAATCCAATGATCTCATACGTCCTTTAATAACTCGAAGTAACAAATGACTCACCCTGAGGGCAAACTGCTGAGCCAAGACGTCGCTGCCGACGCTGTACATCTGTGTTCGTCCCGTCTCTGCATCTTTCACAATGACCCGACGAGACAAGCCTGCAATCGCATGTACAAACACAGCGACCAGCTGTCATCGTGCTTATTAAGCGACCTATCATTAAGCCTACTGTAAATGGTGGCCTGTTTTCAACCAAGATGGCTACATTACCACACAGCTAAAGCTAAACACTGTCCACATCTACACAGGCCGTTGATAATGTATCTGATGAGGGTGCAAGAAAAATAATGACTGTGAGACTTACCAGTGCTGAAAGTCTTGTCAAACTGTGGATTGAGGCACCAAGCACAAGACCAAGCTGTGGATATTTTAAAGCTGCACAACATCCCAGGCTGATCTGGGGAAGATATAAGAGATGAGGGGTGATTACCATCCGTCTGCACATATATAAATAAGCAGTTTCGAAACCCTGTAGGGGGCCCATGAGCCTAAAAGAATCTAATGTGTTCCTGAAAATCTGACATCAAATGACATTTCCAACCAAAAAATCATTTGAAATAAATTCCCCAAAAATATAGGATTACATTGACAATGTTTATTGAAAACATACTGTATAAGTTACAATGAAAGGATGTGCCTGTAGCGATGGCTATAATAAACCAAAGTCAGTTTTGCAAGATGCTTAACAACCTGGATTAGAGTTGCTGAAGAGGGAAGCGGGTAGTAAGCTGACGCACCCGGGGGTGTCCGCTGCTCCCACCAGACATAGCCTGATAAGTCGGTTCAGTCAAGGAAAACTCAGGCTGTGTTACCCAAACACGGAGGCGACGCTTATGAAAACAAAACATTATGAATGCTTGTATGTGACTAATTACTTTCACAGCAAGGGATCTGCTGTATTTCAAGGACTAAGCCTGAAAGAGTTGAGGCATTATTCTTTTGTCAGTATGCCTTACTGTCTGAAACATCCAGTCTTTGCAAAATAACCACATGAATACATTGTAATTCAGAGTAAGCATTTGAGTTGTAAAGTGAGCTAACAAAGAGCTGTGCAAGGATACAAAACATGAGAATCTGGGTAGTTGACTGAGGCCCAGCAGATGGAGTTCACCTGAAACACATTAAGTCAGAGCAGTCATAAACAGTGAGCAGTGATGGGAATAACGGCGTTAAAATAAGCAGCATTACTAACACAAGTAATCTAATTACTCTTTCCATCGTTACAGTGCTGTTACCGGTAATGCAGCACACTGAACCTGACTATCTGACCGGAGGCTTAAAGAGAGAAGCAACCACACAGTCTTAAGTGATGATGATGATTGAGGAAGAGTGAAAAATCAGGGCTGACTTGGGCAAGTCAGCGTGCACAGCCGAATACAGGTGAACGCAAACGAACAACCAAGAGACGCATGCAGTGAGTAAAATAAGACTTTTAAACTGGAATCACAGAGATAAAAGACAAGAATGTTATGAGAAAAGTTCATTTTGTATTTTTTCACATCGGGTGTAAGCAATTATGTTTACGTGAGGCACTTTTCCTGAAATTAGGATGGAGGAATTTTAACATTTGAATAAAAAGTAATGGAATAATTACTTTCTCAGGCCATTCGTTATTTTTATCATGCTGTAATTCTGTTACCAACTTGGTTACTTTTTGGGAGAAGCAACTAGTAAGTATAAGGAAGTAACATGCCAAACATTGGTCAATAATATTACAACAAGTAACCAAACAGACTTGCATATGTTTTACTGTGAACTGCTCTCCAGAATAGGCTTTTACAATGATTCGAGATAAATCTGATTCAGATTAAGTGTCTCTGCTCTGGTGAAATACTCCCACCTTGCGGTTGGTGAAGTAGAGGTTATCGCACATTTCCACAGACAAAGAGCCCCGGCTGCTGCTGCTAAAGTTCATGATGCCGTACTTGCAGCCGCCGTGAGAGACGTCGTTGACGGTGAACACTCGCTCACACGCAGAATCCCCCTGAGAAAGACAAGGATATAAGAGGATTAAGACATGAGTCATGCACAACGGCCTATCTATGCAATAAAGTGATATATTAGCTCCAGGGTGTTTGTGTGTGTCTTCTCACCACTATGAGTCTAAAGTTGTCTGTGTTTGGACTGCTGTTGTCTGTGCTCTGGATCTCCAATTTGTGGCGTCTCATTCCACTGACCTTCACTTCATGTATGAGCCTGGATACCACGGAATACCATACAAACAAATTGCCAACACCTGCATAGTTATTTTTTTATTTATAAACCTATAAAATGATTGTAAAATCAAGAACTAAATTAGGAATATTTTGACAACTTGCATCCCTCTTTTCTTACAAATATCCTTGTCAAAATTGATGAGCATCATAATTAGTAGCCAACAAAGCTCCAAGGAATACTCATGCTAAACATACAGAGCTGCCTTTGTTTCACTAGGGTTGCTTCCTGTAATTCAGTGCAGCTGTGGCATACATTTCCTGCTATGTTTTGTGTACCCAGCAGCGATCCAATACCTGCAATAGGAGTTCTCCGGTAACAGCCCTGCATGTCTTTTTTGCAGAAGCATTGATGTGTTTAATCCGGATCGTGGCGCTTTCTATAAAACAACAGGATATGCCATCATTTCACCAGCATGAAACTCAGAACATGTATGTATGTTTAAGGCAAAGGGTCATTACTTGAATGCGATATGTATGTGTGGGCTAAATCTTAAAAGTACCACAAACAAAACTGACTTTTCTTGGTTTTTCATCCTCAGCCAACATCTTGTGTCTTTGTTTCTCCCTTTCTTTCTCTTGCAGCTGCTGTCTGGTCAGTGGATTACAGTTGTTGTGTCCAGGAAGCAGGCGGAAGTAGCGGTTTTTCTCAGGGTCAAAGTAAAAACCTGGAAGCTCTGGCAGGAGAAAATTCATTTAATTAAATTGCTTTTATTTGATCTGCAATGTCTGTGACTGGAATATCTCACTCAAACACTTGCATTAGGCTATAGTATTTCTGTTCTGGAGCCATCAGGTTATAAATTTTATGGTTCTTTTCATGTTCTGACACCTTTGAGTGCCAAGAGTCCCTGAGGGAAGGTTTGAATCAAGCACAAACCTGGTGCTGTATTGCTGGATGTTGAGGCAGATGAAGAAGGTTGGGGCAAAGAAGCAGAAGCAGGTTGGTTCTCATGTCTCCACTGGGGTGCTCTGTGTGATGGTCCAGCATCACTATGTCCATACCTGTCAAGAGAAAATACATTAAATATCAGCAAACTTAGTAATGGGGTATGTATGTGCCAAACACTGTATAATATCCATAGCCCATTTAAAATGACTACCGCTGTTCGTCGCGTGCTGATATCTGCCTGTTGCCTCTGTACCATCCATGGAGACGACCAGCACCTTGTCGCTTGTGCGGTCGTCGACCTTCTCGCCAGTTCCACTTCTTCATCCCTTTTCCCCGAATCTCAAAGTCGGGCTTGTCATACCACGTTGTCTTTCATTTACTCCTGCACGAGAGGCTACGAGATGCAGCGTGTTTACTTGTTAGCAAAGTTAGCAATGTTAGCACAGCAGCCATCAAAACATGTTTCCTGTTGATACTGCAAGTTCAGTATGAGCAATACAACAAAGCACGTTACTCGGGTAATAACTACAGATCAATTAAACAAGGACAGTATTTCTTAATACGCGGATACGAACGAATAATGAAGACTCCTGACCTGTGCCACAAAAATGAAACGTTAGCAGAACACTGGAAAGAGAAAAACGAGCTTTCGACGCACAAAATTGGAAAAACATCGCTGCCTATAGATTTACTTTGTTACTTGGACAAACTACCGCAACTAGTCATGTAGTTAACTTAACTGAGGAGGCACGTAAAAAAGAGCACATTTGGCTTTTCTTTAGTTGTACTTGATAATGAAGCAATAGAAAAAATATATTTGGGTTTACTGAGTAAGTTTCCCTCTAAGAAATCACGTATATGATAGCTTGAGTTAGAAAACTCTTCTCAAGTCATCGGCAAAAAAATAAACAAACCTATTGTGCTTTCTCCCATTAAATTTGGAGGCTAAAATGTCAGCATTCCTAGTTGACATCAAATGCAGCTTTGGCTTCTTCCATTTTGTCCGACCTTTTATTGCATTCATTGGTCAATTTCCAACAGCAAGCCTGTGACGTATAAGATATTTATTGGTTCTCATCTTTTCAGTCATTGCTGTATTATTGTGCTACTTGAAGCTTGGTATTTTCTATTTACAATGCCTTACATGGCTGACAGGTAGTATTTATTGTAAAGGGCAAAAAAACAAAGCGAAACCGGGGACAGCCGTGTTTTCATTGCACTTTGCAAGTGATGCGAGCAGTGGCCTAAAATAATGTAATTTCTTATTCCGATTTTGTATTTCCGAGGGACAACGAATGCAGCTTACGTATCATGTAAAAATGATTTCAAAATAGTTGAAGTTTAACATTATAACACAAAACAATGTATCCCGTTTATTATATGTACGTCACAAACTTGACGTTACAATAAAATCAAATAAATAACAAAATTATACATTTCAGACTGTTGTAAATTCAAAACATCAAATGGTGCAAAAGATAAAGGGGTTACAGCCCTATGATGTGATCACATTGTTTCAGTCTGGCTGTTTTGATAGAAATTAAATGAAATCAACTTTATTTCGTGGCATGATTCCAATGTGGGGTCCGTCTGTTGACATATTTCTCTAAAGCCACGCCTAATGTCTTGATTCTTGTGCTGTATTGGTAGGGAGCACAGCGGAGAGGACAGCATTGGCTGTTGTATTTTTCTTTTTCTTTTTTTTTTTTTTTCTTCATAAGGGTCCCAAACTACACAGAGATTTGGAATATTGCGTTACAGTCCTGCAGAAAGATGGCGACTGTCATTCATAATCCATTAAAATCGTGAGTAAATTTATTATTTTTATTTAATAACTACATCGTTTAAACGGATCAAGGGGTCGCAATTTATGTATGTTTTTTCTATTAATAAGTCTAATAAATGTAGCAAATTTGTCGTGCACGGGGGAAGTCTCCGTGGCTTGAGGTATCGTCGCCCACTTGCGGGGTCGCAAAATAAACTGATCTACAACATGTAGCCTACAGTAAACCACCAGCAGCTCGCGCGCAAAACATCTTCTTGATTTTACCCAAAAAGTTACTCATAGACGTTTTAATGGGAGTTTTAATCGGGGAGTCCTTGTCAGCGCAAATTGCGTAGAAATCTTCATGCAAGTCATGTTTCAAAGCTCATGCTGGTGCACACGGGCGCTTATACTTATTGAGCGACTTTTTTGTTGTTGTGTATCCTGTCAAATGCATGCACATGGTAAAGACCAATTTCTAATGAGGGTGTTCACATCCGATTCATGCATATAGAATAAACCTGCAACACTGAGCTTTTAAAAAAATAAAAAAAGCTGGAAATGGGATGGAGAAATGTTATCATATTCCAGAAACTAACTCTATCCAACTTTTATTTCAATATATATGAACTACAGGCGTTTTTGTTTTCTTGCTTCCTGACAGCTTATCATATGGGATGTGCAGAGAGTTTGACAGTTTGCCCCAAGTGTGTTGTACAAGAGGCTTTATCCAATGTTTTCATCATTACGTGCTTTCTCTGGAATGCAGACACTTTATTTTAATTCTTATCTGATGTTACAATGTAAAATTGTTTACTTATTATGTTTTATTACCCTTAGCATAATTTCATTTAAAGCTATTAATATGGTAACAATTGCTTTATGGAATTTCTTTTTTATAGGAATGGAGGACAATGTGCCTTAATGATGTTCCTATTTTGTGGAGCTTTTTGTTTATAGCAAGTACTTACTGTAAACCCAGCACTTGCATACAAAATGCTTTAAGCTTTTGTATTTCATCAAAACAGATTAAGACCTAGACAGTATATGCATTTGCTTTTGTGTGTCTGTAGTTGTGCATGTAGCGCAGCGGATTAAGAGGGCCACTGTATTTTTCTGGATCCATCTGTTAAGAGAGCTACATGTTAAAAAACAGGGACTGATGCTGGGGCTGAGGGAGGCATAGAGGGAGGGAGTCCCATCTGCCCTTCACATGCAGCACACCCCAATTTAATATCTGCAAAAAAAAAAGGAAAAACAGTTGATGTGTGTCTGCATATCAAAGGAATATGTCTGTTTATGGGAACAGAGCACGAGACAAAATCACAATGCAAACTGTATATGGGATGATTGTGTGGGAATGCATCAGCAACCTTTAGAAGTAATCTTATTTACTTTTGGCTGTTTGAAACAATAGACCCAAAGGCTCATCTGTCTGCAGTATGTAGCTGGTAAATCACACACACTCAAA
This sequence comes from Melanotaenia boesemani, assembly GCF_017639745.1. Classification (NCBI taxonomy): domain Eukaryota; kingdom Metazoa; phylum Chordata; class Actinopteri; order Atheriniformes; family Melanotaeniidae; genus Melanotaenia; species Melanotaenia boesemani. Next base: position 11,593,461 of record NC_055703.1, read on the forward strand.
GAGGACATGGTAACAATCCAGTCTGCTCTCCTCTGAAAGATGAATTATAACTATCAGCACCTGTCAGTAAATACGTCTGGCTTTGAAGACTCATGTTTAGCCGTGCATATTTTCTTATTTATTTAAACCCATTTTTACAAAAGAGCCTTTGTGATTGGAACCTGGGAAGCAGCACATGAATGAGCTGACATGAGAAGTATTTAAATAAGCAATGTAATTCATATGCAGAGATGTGCTTAATACACGTCCTGCTGCTGTCTTATGATTAGATTTGGATTTATAATGAACGGAAAGGCTCAGGTGGGAAACGTTTCCTTCTGTTTGCACAAAGATCGAGAGGATGAGGTCTTTGATATAAAAGAGATCAGGAGGTGGTGGTGGGGGTTGTTCTTGTATTTGGGATTGTGCATGTTTGTTGCATACATGTGCAGCCTTGCACCCCTCCCCCAGTTTGCAGGAGCAGGAGTGAGTGATGGAGATGGTGGGGGGTGTCTGTCTGGCTGCATTTAGGCCTAATGCATACATTTGTACTGCACCCTTCACACAGGGGCAAATCCTGGCCTTTGTCTAACCAAGCTCAGGGAAAGGGAATGTCCGGGAATGGTTTCCAGCCCAGAGGAAGTGAATGGCCGAAAACTTTTTTAATAGAAAGCTCTGTGCAGTAATTAATCTTTTTTTCTTTTTCTTTTTTTCCCTGTTCTGCACATGGATGTGGCACATTTTTTCTCCCCTCATACTTATGTGAGAGATTTATACTTGTGTGCAGGGTACATATGGTAGTCTTCATGTATGGTATTCTTTACACAAAATAGTGGATTTTACTTAGTGGACATATTTTTACACGTTTTATCCAGTGCTCTCTTACTGAAATGCAATGAGTTACCGCTCAGCTTCCAGTCCCTCACCTCACCCACCCCCTTCAGCCTCCCCTCTTCCCTCCGACCCCCCTTACCAGATCCACGGGCAAACTGAGCCAAACAACAAGATCATCTGAATCTGTTTCCCCTCTGCAGCACTCTTTCCTCTTCAGCTGCTTGCTTTACCTCTCTGCCCACCCACTACCCCCTTTCCACTTTCGTTCTGCACCTTTCCCTTATAGTCCCTTTGTGTGTCTGTTTTCACATGAACCAGAGTGTGTGTGAGTGTGTGAGTGTGCTCAGGCATACACACATCCGTCTGTTTGAGAGAAAATAAGTGTGACAGGGTTTGAAAGGGAACACGTGTGCCGCAGGACATGTCGGACCCCTTTCACCACCACACCCCCCTGGCTTCCTACCTTATCGGCCCCTCCTCCTCCCCGTCTTTTCAGCCTCCTCTCTGCTGCACCCGCTGTTCCGTCTACAAAGTGCTACAAAGACGACAATCAGTGTCCACAAGCGGTCGCCCTGCCCTTTGCTTCCTCTGCGGCCTCTTACTTATTCATAGCCACAACTGGATTTCATCTTAGCATTTTTGGACCAGTTTGTGGTTTTCCTTTGTTCTTCAACATTATCACAATTCTGTAAATGCTGTAATGAACATATCAACAGGCTTTAGAAAATTTAGATAGGACTAGATGTCTATTCTGTGGGATCAGTGGTCTAAATATAAACGACTGCGGCTCCAAAATTTTTGAAACTGTCTCTCGTTTGCTTATTTGTAAAATTTATTTTTACTGCCTTGAAAGGTTTCTTTATTAGGTAGCTAAGTATTTGTGCAGCACACCATTTTGCAAAAAGAAGAATGTGCAGCTGGCTGACTGAGCATACTGCTACAAAGCTGTCAGCAAAAATTTAGCGTCTCAAAACTAAACCTAACAGCATGCAACATGAGATTAATGATTATTACAAATTTCTGAATATACTGTTACAGTTTCATATGCATTTAATAGTCTTTAATGAATGAAATTCATCACTCGTGAGTTACTAAAGTGTTCAAAACTGTGAAATTGTAGTAAGTCATTAAGAAAAACCTGTAGCATAATATAAAAGTTAATGGTAAAAGTAAAAAATTCAAGTTTTTATACATCCACTGTTTGTTATAGTTTGTATTAGACTCTGAAATTTATATCAGTGGCTGATCCTGGCTTATATCTGTATGTCTGATAGCCTCAAGGAAATTTATGAGGTTGTCACCAACCTTAATCTGTTGATTCGTGTCTTGGTGCAGAAGTTTCTTATTATTTTCTTGCTTGTAGGCACAGAGGAATATGGTCTCACAGCATTAAATGAAACTGTCACAAATTGAGTGTTTTTCCGCTTATAACAGATTTAAAAAGTCGGCATTAGGGTTTTTTGTATTCCAAAAGACATTAAGGTATTTTGGAAGTAGTTTGTAAAAGACATTGTTGAAAAGTAAACAGTGACCCCATCATTTTTCCCCATTTTCAAAATAACTTTGCAAAAGTGCAATTTTATTTCACCTTAAAAATCACAATCAGCCAAAGAAACATGTTATGAGATAAACTGTATTTATATCTTGTGACATCCATATAAAGTGGAACTTACAGTACCACACAGCTTACTGAAAACAGTGTAAGAAATATTAATAATAAAAAACAACACATCCCTGGAAAGTTGTGTTTTTACCCCCCAGAAACATATAAGTGTTGGGAGGTTAATACAAATGTGGGAAATGACAGTGATTCAGTATACCACTGATTACTTCTTTTTCAGACTGATTCTTCTATTCAGCCCAAAGGAAAAGTAGAGTTCTTTGAGTAATACGTGCAATCAAACTGACAGTGACATGTAAGATTGATGGAGAGGAATGACAGCTAACATCCAAACACTGCAGCTGATTAATGGAGCCTCGGTTCCCTGCGGCTTAGGTACAAGTGTACATTTAAATATTCTTCACTACAGCTTCAATACAAATGAACCTCTTAACTGTAGGGCAGTGTCTTTATTAATTTATTTTTTTGGGGGGGTGTCTTGTGAGTGAGGTAGGTTTTAGTATCCAACACATTACAAAAACAAGGCAGAAATGGTCCAGTTATTCTCTTCTCTCTATGAACTTCTACCCAGAAACACTGACCCGTAAAAACATGGACCTTAGCTGATGAAATGGTGCTCTGTCCATCGTAGAGACTCTGCTTGGCAATGATGAGGTTTACCGTCACACACAGAGCTCCACTGTGCAAGTATCGCAGCAATTGAGCTGATCACGTTGGTACACACAGACACAAAAACACACAACTGCAGATTCCATCAGTATCCAGGAAGCTGTCCTCCACGAGGAATGTCCTCCCTGACATGTAAAACTCCACTTATATAAGGTCCATCACTATCATCAACTATACATTTAACTAATGGGCACAAACAGGAGCATGGTACAACCTCCAAAGCAGGTTTGAGGGGGCTGGGAGGATGCCTCAGGACACACAGCACACACACACACACACACACAGAGAGAGAGAGAGAGAGAGAGAGATATGTGATCTTAGAGACATGCACATACCCTGTCTCTTTATTCACATAATGAAAATACCACTCAGACGAATGCACAGCAGCTCACTTATGTAAGAGTTTGCAAAGCTGCCCAGGGAGGTTGTACAGATGCTTTGTTGTCGAAAATGGGACAGAAACGTACAGCCAGTGTGCCATGAAGAAAAGAGGGCTAGAGAGATGAGGAAAAACGCCTGCAAGGCCACACACACACTTCAGTTCAGGCAACTAATAGTGACAGCAGAGATAACATTCTACCTCTGGGAATGTGAGTTATGTGACAGGAAGTCTCTTCTGGAGTTCTGGCTTTGACTGGATCACTGTGACTGCTGGTCTCGTACTGTATAAACATGTGTTACCAAAAGCACCGGCTGCATTCCACATTTCTGTAGGTCTCTGATAAAAACTTTAGCTAACAACCACATGCATTTAGGTCCCACCACTTCACATACACTGAGCTAATGAAGGGGAGAGTCACTTGAGTTTTTAGTTTTTATTTTCTTGTTGGCTTTTACATGCTATAGCAGTAAATCATGTTTAGATATAAAACTAGTTGAAATGATATTGTTCACTGCTGCAGATTTCCTTATTTGTTCTATTGAAAATTAGACTTTTGTGGTGGAAAAAAAATTATTAATTTATATTTGCAGTTGGACATTTTAAGGCCTCTTATTCACCAAACAAGAAATAGATATTCATGGATGCTCCAGACATTCTGGATGACCGGTGGCCTGCTATATAAGGCTCTTAAGGCCTTTATAGACCAAAATGTCGTCAGTGCTTTTACAGAATCGGGTCTGTTAGTGATTTCATGTTTTTTTCCCCCACCTTTTTTTAATCTGTAGAAGTTTATGTACAGTTCAAGGATATGTCTGGTAAGAACTTTGTAGTGGAAGTAGTGCTGACATACGTTTGCTGTTTCCACCAGGAATTTGCAATGTTGGGATCACAACTATTTACACAAATTCAGCCTATCCTTGCAAGTTCTGCATGTCCTTATAACTTTGTCCAAACACCACACCTGTAATGATTTTTGACAAATCTCAGCGCTCCTCTGCGTTACCTGATATACAGATGCCATCACCTTTATGTCTGTGGGGCTGGTAGGGTAGGGTAGGAGATGTTTGCCAGGAGAAAACAAACATATTTTCCACCCCAAAACATTGTCAGAGAATGCCTGAAATGCCTAAACAGAGGAAAATCACCCTGATGAGTCCAAGTTCCATAGCTTATTTGCTGTAAATGCTGAAAGAATCAGAATATACATTTAGGTATGTGCCCTCCACCTCTCACTCCCCCTATTGTTCTTCTCTTCCTCTTCCTATTGTCACTTAAAGTGTCACTCAAAAAACAATAGTGTGATACTAAGCAAACATTGCTTTGTTTATGTTTTTGTTCACGCCATCATCAAATTTCCCCTGTTAAATACAGTATGTCTTCTTGCACAGGCATAGATAAAACATCCTAGCTGGGAGTTGGGCATTAATGGTACTTTCAAATGCTTCCAAAGTTATTCTATCCACTGGTTAAAATTTTAGAGGTTTGTGGGCTGCATTAGGTTGTGCAACTTGAAGTTGTCTTATTACACAAGACCCTGCACTATGCTAAAATTAGAAGTAGTCTGCAAGATGGTAAATCATGCAGAGATAGCAACAATGCAATGGGCATCAACTGTGATTGCCTTATTTTCAATCAGCTCAAGTAGCTGTTTCCACAGCCAAAGAAGAAAAAATGATCATGGTTGCCAGTCCCAGCCAGTAGTGATGGTGTCGTTTGTGAACGAGCCAGTTCTAGAAACTACAAATGTTTTATCTGCGTTGTTTGCAGTAAATGAATGCAAACCTATACTGTATAGAACCAAGTGTGGAGATGATCCAGAGGGACACACAGATGGAGAGTGGCATGCTCTCCTTTGCTTATGAAATCTTTGAAAACTTAAAGGAGCACAAAAACCTTCCTTAAGCCAGAAAATTGAAAAAGTCCATAAATACTTATTTCCATTTTGAGGCTGTTATTACATTTGATTGTGATGCACATCTGCAGTTATTCATAACACACATTATTGAATAGGAGTGTATTAGAAAAGCTAAAGATGAGGAAAACAATCTGAACAGAAATCAATCATCATGAATTCTATTAAAAAGAGACAAAATCTTAAATTAACCATGTCAAGCTTCAGTTTCTCTAAAAATGTGTCTATGCGTAGTCTGTCACACATTCTCACTGCATAATCTTTATAAATCCATTATAAATACCAGGTTGTGTGAAGGAAAAGGCATGCATATGTATTTTGCGTGTATGCATCAAAGATGCATGTGGCCCCTGGTTCAGTCTGAGAAATATGATATATTATTTATTACCTGGTCTATTTTCTCTTCTCATTCCTACTTTACCTGCTCAATCCAAATGTGGAAAACTTTCTCGCTAATCTCTGATCTTTGTCCAGATGTCTCTGTAGCCAGAGTTAAATGGAAATTCACATTTTACAAATGTAAAGAAGATCCTACGACGAGGATCTTTCTGTTCATATAAATATTTCCTCTCTTTCTTTTCTCTTCCTACTGATTCACTGATGTAATCACCCTTATCTGCAGTATCCATACCTTCAATACCTGGATCACTCCTGTCAATGCAAACCCTTTTTTTCTGATAGCCAAGCTTTTCTCCATATTCTCACACTGAACCTCTTTGTGAGATTCATCATGAAAAGAGTCATGGTCTTAGTCCTGCTTGGCATTCTTTACATATCTGAGCAGAGTGTCCACACACTGCCCATTTCAGCTCAGCCTGTCAGAGGAAGATGGGCGATGGTCAGGTAGATAATATGAGTGCACATAAACAAAACAGATTCTGCTTTTCTCTTTTGAATGTGCTGTAACTCCAGCAGGGCCGACTCTTTGATCCTACGTGAGACAAGTGAAGAAATTCTTCAATATAAGACGTGAACAGCAAAGTTTCATTTATGTATGACTCAGTCCTTTTTCTTTTATTCCTTGACTTTGGCTAAAGTGAGTTAATCTTGGTTTTATGTTTATCTGAATGTTTCTAGTCTGAGATTCGGAGCTTATTAATGAGTTAGATCCTGATTTATACTCTATTGTTGGTCGATAGTGTGTGTGTGTGCAAAGCCCATCTGTTTTGTGGACTTCGATCTGGCACACTTACTCATCTATCACTTTGACAAGGTGAAGCATTTCCTCTGTTGTTATGGTTTATCATCATTTCCTATAAATTCTTTCTCATTAACTCAGCTCTTATTGACTATTTAGCTCTGTTGCCTTCAAACTGCATTTGATGAATGTAGCAAAGCCAGAGCTTAAAAAACATGTGCTCACTTGTGTTTGATATCCCAGTGTTAATAAATCATAAGCCTACCAGCACATGATATTGCCATCCAAAATTGTTGCTTGCATTTAGATGATAGGACTTGTACAGGAGTTGTGACTCATCACATTAAAGGTAGAGATTTAAGCAGAAGTGAGACATTAATGTTGTGGAAACTTTATTACCGCAAAGAAATGCTTTTTGTATTTACTACAGATGTTGAGTGTGTGGGGAAATTGTTGTAGAAGCAAACGAAAGTTAACCTAATACATTATGCTTACATCTCTTTCCTCTTCTTGTCTGTCTCTGTGGATGTTTACAAGTCATGTTTACTGACTGTTTAAGAAGTCGATTCTCTGTTTATGTGCATCCAGGCTTGGTGACCAGTTCTATAAGGAGGCTATTGAGCACTGCCGTAGCTACAATGCCCGCCTCTGTGCTGAGCGCAGCGTCCGTATGCCCTTCTTGGACTCGCAAACTGGTGTGGCACAGAACAACTGTTACATCTGGATGGAAAAGTGCCACCGTCGACCAGGTGAAAAACACAGGGCAGAAATAACTGCCTACACATGCTTTTAATAACGACATACTTCTACATTCTGGGAAATTAGCTTTTTTTGCTCATTTCAGTCACTAACACCATCTCTTTCAGCATATAATATAAATGGCTTCATCAGTCTTTTAGCAGCAATGGCACAGAGTCATTCAGCCATAAGTCTTTTTTTATGTTACTGTTATTTACAGCTTCTTTCAAATGTACCCACAGCAGTGACAGAGACACAACGGTTCATGCACAATTTTAGCCATATACATGTAAGACTGGACAATATACTTTGTAATGCAAAACACAGAGGCAGATTTCTCACTTCAGCTTGTCAAATTGCTAACTTGAATCTTGGAATCAGCTGAAAATATTGCTTTTCTACAAGTTGAAGTTATTGATCTCTGACTGTACCTCTGAGTACGCACTTAAAGTAATATGCATCGATGTTATTAAGTCAATCAAAACATTCACTTTCACTTTACCTGGTAAAACTACCTATGCCGCCATCTCCCTCCATCTCTGCTTTATGAGAAGAGGAACACCCACAGAGTGACCCAAGGCATTGTAGTAAGATGTAAACATCCAGTTGTTGGGGTTCATTTGGCTGATGCACTGTAAAAATAATGTATCCCGCCAGTTAATAACAGGTGAAGTGATGGTGCAAGAAAGCTTGGCTATTGGTTTTTATTCCTCTGAACAGCAGAACACTTTACTGTGTGTTTTGTATCGCTCAATGAGAATGCATTAGTCTTGTGTTGAAAGCAATATGCAATTGTTACAAGGTCTGATCTTCTAAGATTGTTGCTACAATTTGTTAGGGAAAAGTACCTAAATGCGCTTTCAGACATCATGCTGACATTTTCAGTTGTTGCCAGATCAAGGAAAAAATAGCACATTTGGAAGCTGACATGTGTATTCAATAAGCTTACTGATGGATAAAATACTGAAATAAGGACAAAAACTTGACTAAAACAGAAAACAACATTCAAGAACAAAATAAAAAAGTAACATGATATATGTCTTTTTATTTTTCTAGTTTTAAAACTCATAGGTTTTTATTTTCAGAGGAAGTTTTGCAGATTTTTTATAAATAAACAAAGATGTCTTTACCTCAAGCTAATTCCAAAATGCTTTATGTCCTTTTCTGTTTTAACACCTCCTAATGTAGCTTACACCAAGTGTGCATCAGATACATGACATGATGAAATCCCCAATATGTAGCAAACACTAAAAGAAGATACAAGTTAAAAAAAAACAACATAAATATACATTTAGATACAGTCATTAATGTTTGATTTATGATATTAAAGCCTTTTACACAAATTAACCTGTGGAAATCTTCAGAACGGGCACTCTTTGGTTCTGTCTTCTTCTGCAATTGCCATTCACAGCAGGAGACTTTTCTGATGCAAAAAAGTGCACTCTAAAAAAAATGTGTTTTCTTTGCAACATAAAAATTGTGGGTGTGCTTCCTTGCTGATCATGATTGTGTTGATATTAGTACCACATGTATCTGAGTGTAAAAACAGGAACAAGTGGAAATCAACAAACAAGTCAGAAGAAAACAAAAAAAAACAGCAACTCTAACCAGGATGCACATTCACTCAGCTCATCCAGTAGTAACAAATGCTCTGGAATATTTGCAGCTATATTTCCATATCTTACCTGCTGATGTTATGGTTTTAACATCTTGGCAATAACTCTTGAGTGAATGTTGCAGAAACTTGCCTTCTCACATTGCATTGCTACAGAACATCTCTCGTACATTACAAGTCTCCAGTGCTTGAATGAAAACCATTTAAGAGTCCTGAGTTTGCTTTTGAATGTGGAAATGTGATGAAACTGAAGTCAGCAGATAACATGTTCCTAACACCTGGACACAGTAACTGAAAGTGGCCTCACCGGAACTTGTCTAATCAGGCTATAGATTTTATCAGGCCTGGTCTGACCAGATTTATATTCACCTGAGTTGTTTAATCTAGTGAGGACAGGGATTATTTGCACTGGGATGTAGTGACATAGGAAAGAAAAGGATCATTTTTAGGGCCAGTGGGCTTCTTGGCTCCATACTTCCAATTCCCCAGCTTGCTAGCTAAACTACCATTTACTGTAGAGACATGAGAAACTTTCAGCAAGAAAAAATAGATAAGCATATTTCTAAAAATATTGAACTAATGCATGCATATGATAAATATAATTGCAGATGCTTTTCTTCAATAAAAGAAATCAAACCATTTTATTTTCTGAGTCACCACTCACTGATTTATCCTGAAGCGAGCAGTCAGGATGCATTATGCACATGTGGTTCGTCTGTACAGCCGAAGGGAACAATCTGCTTCTTACTGAGAGCTGGACACAAATAGCCTATGCTCCATCTTGTATGCAAAACCCTTCAGGCCACACCCTATACTTTGTGGCAGATCTAACTCACATAATATGCATTTATTCCAGATTTTTTTCCTGTTCAGTGCAGGCATTGAAACCCCTTCCCTTCATCTCTGCCTTCTGCCATGCTAATGGTGGAAAACGGGTAAAGGCAGGGAGACCACAATATTCATTTAAATAATATGAAGCATGTTCTACTCGCTTTCTTCAGCTTTGTTTTTTTTTCTCTCTTCTTTGGAATCAAATTGACATGCAAACATGACATTAGAATAACACCAAATAATTAACGTTTTGAAAATATATGTGAACACTGATAATTAGAGGAGGGATTTTCTGAAGATATGGACCATTAACCTGAGCGCTAGTGAAATCAGGACATATTAAGTGTTGCACAAGCTGGGCCTCTTGTGTGTGTTTGTGTGTCTCTGTGTGTGTGCACATGGAAAGTGGACTCAATATGAGATTTGTTAAAATGGTGAACTTGCCAGCGGTTGTTAAAATTCTTCCCATGTGCTTAAATGTCTCACTGCATGTGTATCTGAATACATGTATATTTATGTGTGTGTGTATGTTTGTCCAGGCCAAGCAGCAGGACAGATGTATACCTACCCTGCTCGTTGCTGGAGAAAGAAGAGGCGACTCCACCCTCCCCTGGATCCCCAGCTCCGCCTGTGTGAGCTTCGACTAGGTAAGACAAACAACACACACATATAAGTATCAACACATTAACAGTGAAACCCAACTTTAACTGATGTGTCCTTTAACTATTGCAGACTACTTTCAGATGAATACAAATGTGTGTTTTAGTTTTGCTCTTGGTGGTGTTGTGTTGCTGCACAGATCCTGTTGCATTAATGCTATCTGACCATCTGGCTCTGGTTAGTCTCTCTCTCACCAGGTCTCCAGGTTCATTCTGTCTCTTGAATCAATGCCCCCTCTCACTGTTTTGAGGCTGTATACACACACACACACACACACACACACACAAACACCCCTACACATGACTTTTGCTCCCCACTACAGCACAGAGGTAAACCCTAACTGGGCCTCTATAATCATTTGTCCATGAGGCATTACAGTGTAAGTGAGTCTTATGAGGTGGCAGTATGTGCCTTATTATGTGAGTGTGCATCCACGCATGCATACAGTTTGTGTGTTATAGGGGATTTTAGCAATGGAATGCCCCAGGAACCTGATAAGGGGGAGAAATAAAGGCAAGTCTTTGTTTCTGCTTTTCTGTTCCATTGTTTCCCCCTTGCTGTCTTCCAGATGCAATATAATACTCCAGAACTTTCCGCAAAGAATGATTTCTCTTTAAGAAGAGGACAGGGAGTCCTTCTCAAAAAAAAAAAAAAAAAAATGAAAAGAGCTGCAACTAACCAAAGCACCCAACTGGAAAGAAAACGGTAACAGAGTGTAGCTATGAATCAACTCTGAATCAGGAAAAGATGGAGCAATATTACTGATAAAACATCATTGCGGACAGTATGTCAGATATTTCCAGATATTTTTCTCATCAACCTAATTTAATTAGTTAATATCCATTAATTTCTGCATTTCAGGCTTGGGGCAGAAAAGTTTTTACAGATTTGTAAAGCAGTGAAAGCTAAAGTAAAGTTCTGGCATTGACAATATAAAGGGATGATATTTCAGGTGTTATTTTGTCCCATTTATGTAGAAGTAGAACAGCTTGGGGTTGTCATTACATTTTTCTTTTCAGGATCTTAAACATTCTCTGATGGCGATAAATCAGGACTGCAGGCAGGCAAATTTAATACCATATCCTCAGCCATCCCTTTGTAATGTGTGCAGAATGTGGTTTTGCATTCTCTTGTTGAAAAATGGCTGGATGTCCATGGAAGACAATATTACAGAGTCAGTATATATGCTGTTCATAAGTCTCAGTGTACTTTTCTGCATTTATGCTGCCGCCATAGACGTGTGAATTAGCTTTGCTTAAGGCACCAATACAACCTCACAGCATCTCAGAGCCTGACTTTGGAACTTCTGGATGGTTCTGTTTTGTCTTTTTTTTATCTAAAATACTGATTGATTTGACCACATTACATGTTTTCCCTGTGTTATGGTCCATCCTCCAAGCCCAGAGAAGTCAACATATGGACATGGTTATTGTAAGTGCACATGGTAGTTCAAAGTGGCATGGGGCTGTATCATAGTGGTTGACACCGGTTTCTAAAGGTAATCTCTTGCCCATGGGGTTATTTGATGAAGAATTACTGTTCCTGATGCAGTGCCATCTAAAGGATCAAAGATCACAGGCATCTAGCTTCCTTTTGTGTTTGTCTTTAATGTACTAAAGGTCCTCTAGATTGAATGACTGATGTTATGCACTGTAGCGGAAGAAATATTAAAAAGCTTTCAAGTCTTTCTTCAATTAACTTTCTTTTTCTTTAACAGTTTAATTATTTTCTCACGTATTTGTTGACAGACTGGAAATCCTTTTCTCACCACAGCACCTCAAAGGCGCAACTTTTTTGGATGCTGATTTTGTACACAATTTTTAAGGCAATTAACTGTTGACATCATCTTGTTTATATATGATAAATTTGTATACTTTATTATTTATTATCTGCTAAACTGCACCCATCCCAACTTTTTCTCATTTGTGGTTGCTCTGTAATAACAAGACTTAATCAGGAGAAAACTGTATGTAACAGACAAGGCTGGGAACCATTATTGAAAGGCTGTTGTTGCATACACAGTCAACACAGTTTAGTTGAGAAATCACTGCATGCACCCAGAACGAGTTCTGGAAAGCACTAAAAATGAACAAAGTTTGTCATTGTATTCATAAATGCAAGTTAAAGCTCTAGCACAAGATACTGAATAAAATCTAGAAGCACCACCTGTTCTGAACAGGAGATTAGCCTGAGTTGTGATGCACTGGAAAATTGGACTGTGTAGAATCAAAATGTTTAACTCTTTTTCAAAAACATGACTGCAACATTCATTAGGCTGAAGAGGAAAGTAATCATCCAACGTTTTGTTATACACAGTTTAAAAGCCAGCATCTGTAATGGCATGAGTAAAAACCAACTTACCAACTTGACATGACAAAAACTGTTCACAAAACCTGTATATGCATGACAAATACAGGCTTAGGGAACATTTTTTAAACATTTTTTGTTCCTTTAATCTGCAGGACTCAATAGAAAAATATAAAAAAAAAGATTATAAATGTTTATTCAGTAGATGATAAAGGATTCGCCTTTTAAAATTCTAAAATCTTGACATCTTCCATCTTAATCGCTGTCTCTTGAATGCCTGTTTCGTTCAACAGTTCCAGTATTTCTGATTAATGTTCTCAGGCTAAGATAACCCCAATAACAGCTTGACCAGAGTTACATTTTCAAAGTTTTCAAAGCTGACTAAAGAGCCAAGAGGGTATATGGACCTTTATGGACCTTGCTTTGTGCACTGGTGCACAGTCATGTTGGAACAGGAAAGGGCCATTCCCAAACTGTTACCACTATGTTGGGAGCATGGAATTGTCCAACATCTTTTGGTATGCTAAAGTATTCAGAGTTTCTTTCACTTGAACTAAAAGCCCAGCTCCTGAAAAACCACCCAAACCATAATTCCCCCTCCACCAAACTTTACACGGCACAATGCAGTCAGACCGTTCTCCTGGCAACCGCCATACCCAGACTCTTCCATTAGATTGTCAGATGGTGAAGTGTGATTCGTCACTACAGAGAATGCATCTCCACTGATCTGGAGTCCAGTGGTGGCGTTCTCTACATTACTGCATCCGATGCTTTGCTATGCACCTCAGCATCCACAGACCCCACTCAGTAATTTTACAGGGCCTACCACTTCTTTTCTGAGTTGCTGTCATTCCCAATCACTTCCACTTTGTTATGATACCACTGACAGTTGACTGTGGAATATTTAGGAGTGAGGAAATTTCATGACTGGACTTGTTGCAAAGGGGGCATCCTATCACAGCACCACGCTGGAATTCACTGAGCTCCTGAGAGTGACCCATTCCTTCACAAATGTTTGTAGAAACAGTCTGCATGCCTTGGTGCTTGATTTTTATACACCTGTGGCCATGGAAGGTCAGAGAGAGAAGGTGAGGAGATAAAGGCTGGCAGGTGAGAGAAGATAAAATGCAGGTGAAAACCTAAAGGTGGGGTTACGTGTATACACAGAAAGTTGCCACAAGAGAACAGACATAAAAGGCAGTTCCTCTACAAAGTCACGGATACAAAACAACAAAGAAATGATAGGGGGAAGGGGGAGCTTGAGGTGCAGTGGCTTTGTGTTCAATAAATGTCTTGCAGCCTCAATAGCCAACCTCACTCCTTGCCTTTCTTACCACATACCTGCTTTCATTTTGTTTTTATCCTGGTTTTAGTTCTAAGGCAAGGGTAGAGAGTCTATGCTGCTGCAAGTACATCTCTACGGAAATGAACACGCGAAAGGGGCAGAGATAGTGCAGACTGGAAAGGAAAAAAAAAAGCATAGCCGTGTTCCACTGACTACTCACCTGTTCCTTCTTAATTTTTCTTATGTGAAATCTTGTAGCCTGTCTTTGAATTGTTACCTAACTCCATTTATTACTGCTATAGAGATTTCTGTAGAGTGTCCACACCGATGCTCTAACACTGGCTTTGTAAAATATTGATTAAATATTGATTAAATACTGATTATTATATAAAGGTTTTAAAGCTTTTTTCACACCCTCACGATACCTTATCTTCTGTTTTCCTCTTATTGTTATGATTTTGCTGCTGTATCCTAAAAGTAGCCCTTGCGGGGCCAATAAAGCATCCATCTAGCTCAGTGGTTCCCAGACTTTTTCTGCAGGGACACCTTTTAATCAACAACAATAATGTCAAGCCCAAACACATTTGGATCACATTTGATTCTAAACACATTTGGTTTGCAATATTCAGACGCGTATAAAGCCAATCTTTTCTTTCTTTCTGCTCTACCTTTATAGAAGCAGAGCTAGCCCCCAAGCGTGAGGGGCCACCAGGGGAGGCCACAGCCTTGGAGGCCCTCTTGAGGGGGGACAGCCTGCTGGAGAAAAAAAACAGTCTCAGTAAGGACGAGGAGACGTTGCTGGAAATCCAGGTTTTTCTTGTCATGTTGTGATTATAGCTTAAAAAATGAGCAATTCACCAGGATAGGTCTTTTAATACCTTTTTATATCTTGTGTAGCTCTAATTTAAACCCATGTGTGTTTGCACTCCTCAGAGAGTGCTGGAAGCAGAGGAAAATGGAGACAGTTTCCATGATGATGAAGACTTTGAACTTGATACACCGAAGAGGAAGAACAGGAACAGAGGCAAAGTAAGTCCCTGACACAAAAGCAAAGGCTACATGTGTTTGTCATGTAATAGAGAAAAAAGACACAAAATAAAGGTCATATTTGCCATCTTTTTTCAACATATTATGCTATGGCAGTTTAATTAGTGTTGGAATGTGTTTTTATTTTAGGGTCACATAAACGATTAAAATGTTTCTTGTGTTTCCTTCCAGACCAGAGGGTCGACTCGCAGAAGGTCAGAAAATGTTAATAATGACGACCAGGACAAACCCTACGTCTGTGACAGTAAGAAAAGAAAATGGCCCGTTTGTGCATCGTGTGGCTATAATCAATATTTTTGTTTTATGTATTAGTTTTACCTAAAGGCAAGATCATGTTTTCTTAAATTTAAGACCTCAGTTCAGCCTATTTGACAAGAAAAAATATATAGAAAAGTGTAGAAGAGATGTATTTTTCTCTCGTCTTTCATTGATAATCTCTGTGTGGACCTAAGAGCAATTTTCTGCAGCATGAAGAAAAGAGTTTGCTGTTAATTCAGACTTGACCAGCATGCTACTCTTATACTTGGACAGAATCCCTCGGGAATGGGTTGTCACGGGGATTGTGAATAGGGATACTGACTGAATCTCAAACAAATGAATCTCATCCTCATTTTATGTCTCGTTCTGTCTTTCCGTTATTGTTTGCTTTTGTGTCTTCTCTGTTCCAGATAGATACAAACAAAAGCATAACTCAAAAAAGGCTGAAGAAGGTATCTGAACATGTTGCCATCCTTTCTTTCTGGGCGCTTCCTGAGCTTTCAGTAATGCTCAGCTTTTTCTTCTAACTGGCATCTGGTGTGGAAATGGCTGATTGAACGCTATAAATGCTTTACGCTTGTCCTTTCTGGAGTTATTACAAGCACTGCATGACACTAACGCTACGCCATTTGCCTCGATAATTGCTCGTTGCAAATTATGCTTAAATACCAGCTCAGCTGCAGTTGCGCTGAGGGATGCATGCTTTTAGGCTGCATTTTTAGCTGTTGGCTTTTACAGATCTAGTTATTGTAGGAGTGCTTACACTGGATGCATTTACGTACTCCTTAATTTCTTCATGAAATAATGGGGGTGAAAAAAGTGTGGGGTTTTATCTTTTTTTAAAATCAAAATACAAATTGTGTAAATAAAAAAAATAAAAAAAAACAAACAATATATATATATATATATATATATATATATATATATATATATATATATATATATGTGTGTGTGTGTGTGTGTGTGTGTGTGTGTGTGTGTGTGTGTGTGTGTGTAAGTTAGTCTAGCTAAAGTTTAAAAATGAATTGTTTCAGGTGTGCACAGATGTCAAATGAAGGACAGCCAAAGCATGATTGTGTTCACTTTAAAGACTTCTACATGATGCCACTAAGAAAGTCTGGAATAAATCGTGCTGTGCATGAAAATCAAGGGCAGAGCCAAGGGGTGGCCTGGAGTGGCCACGACCCTTTTAATCCCAGTCATCCAACTTGTGCAATAATAAAGTCACTGACAGAGCTGCTTATTTATTTATAGAACTAGAACTTTTATTATGTATTTATTTTGTGAGTTCAGTGGGTAAAAAACTGTAAAATTTGAATTACAAACTAAAGCTTTATGTGCCATTCATATCAATTACGAAAAGTGTTAACATTATAAAGATAACTAAGGATCCTCAGTTTTAGACACTGTATCTGACCATTTTACTAAACCAGTGAGCCAGAGGTGTCTTTTAAAATAATCAATTAAAAGCTACATTTTCTGTTTGCTATCTGTTGCTGACCTTAAATCTTAATTATGTTTAACTCATTTAATGTATTATATATTTTAATATATAATACATATTTATATACATATTAAATGTATAGCAGATAAAGATATTTTCCTCACTGTACATTTCTAATGAACCTGTGATGTTTTATCAACAGTCTGTGGAAAGCGCTACAAGAACCGACCTGGCCTGAGTTACCATTATACCCACACTCACCTGGCAGAGGAGGAAGGTGAAGAGGAGAAGGAAACAGACATGGCCCCATCTTCTCCACAGAGCGTAGACAACCACAAAAGTAAGACACCATGGTAGTGTAATTTCACAGATGTCACCATGACATTTCCACTAGCATCTGCTCAGAAACTCCCCTAACACATACATTTACATTTTGTGAAAATGTAGGTGGTCTCAATCACTTAAATGTGTCCTTCTAGTCACATATTCCTGTTTATGCTGACAGCTCAGAAAAGCTCAGACGGCACCGTTATCCCCAACGACTACTGTGACTTCTGCCTGGGAGACCAAGACTCCAACAGGAAAACTGGACAGGCTGAGGAGCTGGTGTCCTGCTCTGACTGCGGACGTTCTGGTGAGTCTGTGACTTGGAAAATTGACATTGAAGTCTTAGATTTTTTTTTTTCATTTGTTCCCATCAGTATTGATTTGATTACAAATAACAGTCTTCTATACAGAAAACTGCTGTAATGTCATGACACTTACTTTAGTACCAAGTGGACAATTATCTGAATTCTGTATAATAGTTAAAAAAAATATCTTTACAACTCACTTTACAAAAAAGTAGGATTGTCAATATTATCATAAATGTTAATAAAAAATAGAATGTACAAGGACTTGCAAAGAGTATAAACCCTGTAAGTGAAAATACAACCTAACTTTGAAAAGCAAGAAATTTTATTTATAATTTTTTTTTATAGATGCTTACTTTTAAGTTTATGTAAATAGCTTTTAAAAGGTGAAAAATGCACCAGAAAAATTGTGCAACTCCAAAAATCAAAATAAAAGAAAACACTTATTAGAACATCTGACCCTAATTACTGTGAATTGCAATATAGTTTGGTTTTTAAAAAGCATCCTTGAAGATCTTTGACAATAACAGATAGGGGGATTTATCATTTTAGTAAATGACATTGTGGGCAGATAATCAGCAGTTTTAAGTTTAACATTAGTCAGTGTTAAATTACAAATAATAAAAGGGCGTCATCATCTGTTGTACAACGCATCAAAACATGAAGAAGATGAAGACAAATTGTTGCATAACTTAAAAAGGTCCATTGAAGATCAATGCTGGATGTGATCTTCAGGCTCAAACTCAGTACTGCCGCCTTAAAATTCTGATATTATCACATAGACAAAGAAAGACATCTTAAAACCACTGAGCAGTTTTCACTCTATCCACAAATCAAACAAAAAGTCTGCAAAGAAGAAAAAAAACAAGAGTTATAATTTATTTAATATGGTTTACGTTGAAGTGAATTACTGTGCTGTGGTCTGATTAATTTAAAGTGCTTTTATTTATTATCTTTGTAAATGATGGATACTGCATCCACCAGACTAAAAAGAACTACAGTATTCATGATGAAATGTAAGGCCATTACTATAAATGACACTGATAATAGTATCTTTGGTGGCTCTATTTTATGAGTAGGTTTTAGGGGAACACATGCCAGTACAAAAGTCTTTTTAAAAGAAAGTTTTGTTTATACAAGCAAGACAATGACAAACAGAAATATATTATAGCTGCATTGCTGCTTAGCAAAAGAAGGGCATAAGACGATTTAGTTATGAAAGAACAAAAAAATTCATCAAATAAACTCCAAATGATTAAGATGTTATCACAAAAAAAAGAACAGAAATATAATTCACTTTAACCAAATACTGCAGTTTGTCTCCGAGTTTCTAGCATTTGAAATTTTGCACTTGTAGTATTTTAAATGAAATATTTTAAATTAAATAAGTATTTTAAAGCCAGCTGTTTTATTAATAGACTTCCATTTCTTGCCAGAACGTAATTGTCTTAGTAAGGTTTGTGTACAGATTTAACAATAAAGTCTGATATTTACAGAATCTGGGAGTAGGCCACTTAAAGAAAGAGCCTTGCCCAGCTTGGCATCCTGCAATACTCCATCTACGTAGAAGCAGTTATTCTACAAATAATTAAGATTTGCACAAATTAGTTGTCTGAGCCATCCTTCTCTTTGTTTCTAAAACACATCTCATTATTGTTTCCCTTTACTTTCTTTTATCCATGGTCTTGTTCAGTTATATTCTTGCTTTCTTGCAGTGTTTATAATTTTTTCATTCATTTAAATGTAGTTTCCCTAATTTAAGAGTTTAAGATTCTGCATAAAATATTTTATAATTTTTGTATAATTCACAAAAAATGTGTCAGTAACTGAGTTAGACTTAATTACATATCAAAGATGTGAAGTAAATTAAGCTTTTAAGTCAGTCTGATGTTTCAGCGGGATACCACTAAGGCTTACTCACCATGAGAATCATAATCAGCCATTGGAAGTCCTCAGTTTTACATTAGAGTCTGCTGCTTGCTTCCATCCTGCATGTTTCTCCATGTCTGCCTCGTCTATCAGTAAGGATTTCTGCCTTTACACGACATGCCTTTACTCTTTTGTTGCTCAATTTTTAAGCATCATTATGCCACACTTTGCTGCATATTTCTTTTTTTTCTCCCTCTTGTTAAGCCACATCTGCTGGATATGACAGCAACAGTACAACTTAAACCATCCACAATGAGAGAGCAAAAATATTCATTCAAGTTTGTTAGAACAGCTGCAAGAAAGTATGGCCTTGTCTGTGTTGCTCTGACACTGATGTTTTCATGGTAGCTGGAAGAGGAGGAGTGAAGCAGGATGGGAGGAAGCTGAGTGCTCTCGAAGAATTGTTTGGCAACACGTCAGACAGCGAGGGGTCCACGTTTCATGGCTTTGAAGATGCAGAGCTGGAAGACGCTTTGTTTTCAGACTCTGAGGCAGTAACTGGCAGCTGAAAACGGGACATCAGGAGTATTCTGATTTCATGGCAATAAAACATATTCGAGAACTTTTTACCTCTGCAACATTGAAGGACTCAAAAGTTAAATCCCTGGACTGCTTTGGCTAAAGCCGAAAACACGTCTGACAAATCTACTGATTGTTTGAACTCTTGGAAGATATTCAGAATTTTTTAAGGATCTTCTGCAACTTCTTGAAAACTTTATCTATCATGGATAAATTTACTTTCCCCCCCCCCCCCCTTTTTTTTTTTTTTTTACTATGCTCTTGGATCCTGCAATGACAACTATTTTTGTTGGCAAAACAACCAGACAAACAAAAAACCCCTTACACTGTGCTTGCGCCAGATAATCAGTGATACATAAGACATCACTGCTAAATCCTTACTCTTTCTGGACTATAATGCTTAATACTTCTGTGGATGACAGAATTAGGAATCTACGCAGAAAGAAGCACTTGATAGGGGATGGGTTACACTTGGAGGTTTAAACCACTCAATTATTCTTTGTTCTACCTTCATCCATCAACACTAAGAAGGAATTGTCATTCTGCTACCTGTTGTCAGTGGTTTATTTTAAACGTTACAGTGTCCATTGAAGACTTCCTCCAATTAAAGAAATAGTTCTAAGTAAATCCAGAGTGAAATAAGCAGTATTGTGGCAGCCTTTTCATCTTGAAACTGCAACATACTAATAACAGACTCAGATACATGGATTTAGCTATCAAGGGAATGATGAGAAACAAGGTTCATATAACAATAACGATACATTATAAGTTGCTTAAAAATGTTAAGCCAAAGAGTACACTGTCCAAAATGAGATTGGAGATATTTGGACTTATAAGGAAGGCTTTCATTTGTGCTCAGGTAACTTTTTTTATTCACCCATTAGTACCAGACTGGGATTGTAATCAATGTTTATGTCTGCTCTTCAAGTCCAGATAAAGACAAGCTCACCACTGATTATGGCTCATTCTTGGCTCATTGATATCCCTTTGATTGAAACATAGAAGCCACAAAACACATCTGTAGTACAAGTAAACTTCTCCATTATGACTCTGGACAAATGATATAAAGAACACAAGATTGTTATTTTATAATATTTCTTCTGGAAAAACATCCTGGCATTCATGTACATGCTAATTTGACAAATGCCAGCTACTTTAACTTCCTTCAAGACTATACATCCTCCATGGCAGCAACACCCAGTAGGACTAAACCAATCAGGACCAAGAGTTAACCTGGCCTCTCCCAGTAAATATGATCAAGCATCGATCAGCAGTGCCCCTACAGATGCCCCAAAAGGTTCCCTGGTCATGCCCCAACAAGAAAGAGCCGTTTTTGGTGGTTTTAATTTCATTGCTGATCACTTTCAAATGTGTTTCTTCTTTTGCTGCAAATTTATGGGAAGATGATGAAACGTGTCTTGGCTGTGTTTTTTGTAGCGCACAACTGCTTGTGTTATAAGCATACATATCATGTGTTATTTAGTTGTCGACACTGGGGTCGGAGTTAAACTTGTCTGTATCACAGACAGCTAGTTCTTAAGAATGCCGGGATTCAGTAGCCTGGTGAAATATGTAAAATGCTTTGTGAAAGGATGGCACACACTACATTTCTTTTAACTTGAAACGTCTGAACTCAGAGATGGAAATTATGCCACACCCAAGGGGACTGCTTTCTATTTGCTAGTTAAAAAAACAGTAGATTTGGCTTTCTGAACAAGTTAGCCATCTTTGATTTTAAGGTTAAGGCTAGTGAACGTCTTTTAACTTTCCATGTCATAAATTTGTCTTTGTAGGTGTGTTCTGGTTCATATTTTCCACTATCAACTGAGAATTTCCGACTTTCAAATTAAAAATGAAATGCATCTTCATTCACTGCAAGTTACAGAAAATATTTTTAATGAGTTCAGCAAAGACATTTCTTAAGACTTAAATTTACTCTAAAACACGCCGCTCTTTCCTCCCTTCTCTCCTTTTATCCTTTATCCTCGCCTTGCTTCTTACCTCACCGCCTCTCTGCAGGTCACCCTACATGCCTACAGTTCACTGAAAACATGATGCAGGCAGTAAGGACATACCAATGGCAATGCATCGAGTGCAAGTCTTGCAGCCTCTGTGGCACCTCAGAGAATGATGTATGTATCACAGACTTGCACACCCTCTTTAGCTCCAGAAATGCAACTGATCACTTTGAAACAGCTTTGAATCACAAATTTGACTTGTTTTTCTTTCACCAACCTGCATTTAACCTGTCAAAGACAAAATATTACAATTAAATGAACTCTGAAAGCAAATATTGGAGCTTTTATATATATATATATATAAAAGCTCCAATATTTATTTCAGAGTTCATTTAATTGTAATATTGTGTCTCATATATATTATATATATGAGAATAAATTCTAGATATAAAGCGATATGCTCAGTCATATTCATGGGTTATGATATTGACTGTGTGCTTTAATGCAGGACCAGCTGCTCTTCTGTGATGACTGTGACCGAGGATATCACATGTACTGCCTGAAGCCACCAATGACCCAGCCTCCTGAAGGTGAGATCCCCTCACACAGGTTGTATTATACACATTGGGACTTTATACTGTATATGTCATATACTGTATATTAAAGATAGGCTGCAAGCGAAGGCTATATAAGGAAAAGAGTGAAAGGACACCAGTTTCAGGCTGTCTGTGTCTCTCTGTGTCTGCAGGAAGCTGGAGCTGTCACTTGTGTCTGGACCTGTTAAAAGACAAGGCCTCAGCCTACGGAGAAGCATAATAACTCCCCCTTGAATCACATGTGCACACAAGATATGTGTTTGTACATGTACAGTAACTGTTAGACATGCAAACACATCTGGGGAAAAACTTTTAAATGGAATAAAAAACACTCACATATGCACACACACTGACATGCACACACATTCCATTGCATTAGCAGGCTCAGGGCAGTTTCCTGTGTGAGGAACAGAGATCCTCTACCTCTCATAAAGCCAAGCAACACTCAACAGATGCAAATACCATCAGCATGCAATCTCCGCCACAAGTCGACTAACAGCAGATCTGCCGTTCAGTCATTTGTCTACCTCACCACTCAGCAGACGAAGAAGCCAAAGCAAGATTGATAACGGTCAATACTGTCTTATACATGAGTATGTAAAAACAGGCTTATTTTAAACCAGACATTTCTGGATATTTTCCATCCTGATTAAAATTTATTGGAGTGATATATATATTTGGAAGGCATTTGCTTAGGCTGTATCAGTTCTTTCTTCTGCTGCTTGAAAGCTCCAGCCGGGGGGGAACTCGAGTGAGTTTGAGTAATGTTTGTTTAAGTTTCACCTTCCAGCTCCATGTGTTTAGACTTCGCAGTGACATTCCTGTTTTATATCTGGACAGACTCAGTGTTCGTTATACCATCTTTCACAGGTTTTTGTCAAACTTTGTGAAATTTATATCCACTGCTGAGAGGAAATAGGCGATAAAGCAGCTTTGACTCTCAGTCCTTTTGGAGCATGGCGGGGTTTTTAATTTGCATCTGTTTTTGGTATGCTTGCAGTTACTAGGATACAGTGGTGCTCAGTGTAACACTTAAACAATTTCTCTTTTTTTTCATAGAATAATACATTTATTTATACATTACTGATAATGGTTCAATCTTACTGTCAAGAAGATCATTGTTACTGTAAATGTGTGGTCCCCAAACTGTTTCTGTTCATATTCCACCTTACAGGTAATTTAGATCAGCTAAATACAAATACATAAACATATTTAAAGACTTATAATGATAGTGTGGTGCTTGTATTGAAGTATGACTTAAATCCAGACAAGTAGCGAAGTCCTTAACAAGTTAATTTGGTTCCAGCAGCAGTTTTAAGGAATTTCAATGGCTGAAAGCTTTGCTTTTGGTTTAAAGCTAATGCTAAACTGTGTTGCTGACAAATAAACCACAGACAGAATAAATGGAGGTTAAAATTTACAGTAAATATTAACATAAATATGATATTAGATAGCTAATATTAGAAGACAAAGAAAATCACCACACTCTTTTCATGCCAAATACTAAAAGTTTTAATGCCGATTTCAAGTGTTTGGAACTGCATAGCTGCAGGGACCAGCTGTGCTTAGTTACGGTTGCCAAGCTGTGATTGGACATTCACTTTTCAGTGTCTGTGATAAGTCATTTATTGGTATTATTTACTCCAGTATCACGTCTGTGTTTAATAGCTTCAATGAATCTGCTGTAGGGAAAAAAAAAGGTTTCATATTTTTGTTGTTTCTCCCCAGGTTTTAACCCCAGATAATGCGCAACACCTCTGTGCACCTAAAGAGTGGCCCTCCCCACAGCTGGAGGGCCACTGCTGTAAATTAACCATTGCAAACACATTTATTATCAAACCACCAGGCTCTCTATAACCTGAAGCAGTATTTACTGCTGTATGCTGTTGGAAACTGCCACAGTTCTTGTGATATAAGTGCTGACAGAACCAACAAATTATATTCTACCCACTCTGCATCTATTTATCAGTGTTTTTAGGGATTCTATGTTTTTTGTTGTTTTTTTTTTTAATGTAAAATTAAGTTAAAAAAAAGTTTTTACCCCACCTATGTAATTTATGTTTTTATACTAAGGAAATTTTGGCACTAACTTAATGCTCTCTAAAACCAAACTTGGTCTTAATAAAAGGGGGGAAAAAACAGAAAAAATCTACAGTTTATCGTCATAAAAAGAAGAATAAGGAAAATAAATGAAGAATTTAAGCAACCTTTAAGCACACATAGCGTGCAAGCCTTGATGGGATGTTACATTGTTGTTGTGAATTTGTATTTAATATTGGTCTTCCACTGACAATCATAAGTTAGCATAGATCCATTATGTTATTAACTTGCAGAAGGGTTTCTTGTGCTTTTTTTAATAGCAGGTATTATGACCCTTTGTGTCTTCCTTTTAAAAAAAAGTCATATATGTCATTTTCATATGATGCCATGACCACATTGAGTAAAAATCATGTAGTATTTTGTTAAATGGTACATTTTGTGTTAAATAAAGCCTTCTCCATAATTCTTGTTTCTGTGTAATCTATAAACTAAATTTTATCAGCTTATTTGTTTCTTGCCTTTAGGATTACCTTCTAATATTTTTCCAATGAAAACCAGCTGCATTAGCTGAATATGTGTCCATGATGACAGGGTGTATTATATATCATCTAACAGCTTAGCCATTATCTTTTACTTCCCCACTGGCTAGATATGGATGTTTTTGTCTATGCAGCACCTTCACTGTGAATGCATGCTAAATGAACAGAAATACTTATTTTAATATAAAAAATAATGTCTCATTGTTGAAGTTACTGGCCAGCATTTACACAATATTACCACTAGGGGGCAATATTGGACTAGAAAATTTCTCTACTGTGTTCCTAAAGAAAAGAATAGTTCTAATTTTACATTTTGGCACGCTTATTGTCTTTACAGCCATGACAAACAGATACCATCCATTTCAGATATTTCTAAAAGTCTGTAGTAGAGAGCTGTGGCAACATCACATCTTATTTGGATGCTTAATTCTAGTCAAACTGCAGTGTGGGCATACTACTCAATTATGTTATATTTATATTTTCAACACTTTTTGTGTCTTAGATATTTCAAGAGTTTTGACAAATAAAAATCATTAATTATGACATGAAAAATCGGAGCTTGTTAACCTTTTACTGGGAAACATGTTCACAAAAGTGTGACAAGAACATACACATGATAGACTACTTTAATCTGAAGCTGCATCCAGGTAATGACGGCTTTCAATTCTTTTGTATAAAAGGGAATGTCATTTTCCAGGTAAGAAAGTGACCACCATCATACTGAAGAAGTTGTGTCTCCTTATTTTCTGTTTGTGTTTATCTCAGCAGCTTGTAGTCATTCCAGTGATGATGGACAGGAAAGTGCCTGTGGCGAAGCTGGGATTCAGCAGCAGCTGTTCTAACAACTCTCTGCCTTTCTCTCGTGTGGTCACTGAGCACATGGCGCTTTTCCACATACGCACCAACGTCCCACCTGGTACATGACATGACCGTGAACATCCTGAACATCTTTCCAAATAACAGTTTTAAAGACATCAATTGTAATGCTTTTCATTTTTGTGTTTTTGTAGATCTTACCAAGGATGGTGTTCATGCTCTTTATCCAGGAAAAGACAGACAGTGAGTGATTCTCCTCTTGACTCAGATCGGCAATGTTAGGTGCCACATCACCCGCCTTAATGTCAGAGCAGATGAAAACTTTATGTAGGTACAAGTGTAATCTAAAAAAAATATAAATTAAATAAATGGTTAAAAACGTACGAACCCGTAAAATTCGGCTTGGCAGAGGGGTTAGGAACAATGTAGATTTCTCCAAGTTGGCCTGGAAATGAGCTGCAGACACATATTCAGCTGAGTTCAACCAGCTTTCGGCAAATGACAGCTCCTCAGAGGAGTAGTGGCTCTGCCTACAAGAGAGAGCAGAGGTAAAATAAAAGGTGAAATGGAATTATTCATTCATTCATTTATTCATCCTGGAGGTATCAAATATAGTCTATATACTCATAGCAAAAAGTAGCTGAAGTTTATTTCATTTAGTATATGTGAGTATAAGAATAGTAAGTATACAACAGACCATGCACTTGTAGTGTACTAGAAATTATACTAACTTTATACTTCTTCAGACTAAACTGAAACATTTTAAGTATACAAGTAGGGGTGGCATGGCTCAGTGGAGAGAGTGGTCGTCCTGCAGCTCAAGGGTTGTCAGTTTGATCCCCAGCCAGAGAGCTCATGTTGAGGTGCCCCTAAGCAAGACACTAAACCCCTAATTGCTGCTGATGGGTCGTGGTTAAACGCCTTGCATGGCAGCTTCCGCCATCAGTGTGTGAATGTGTGTGTGAATGAATAATGGATACACAATGTAAAGCGCTTTGGATGCCTTGATAAAGCGCTATATAAAATCTAATCCATAATCCACTTATCTATATACTATTATACTATATACTATACTTACTATACTATACTAGAAACATAAAAATAATGCAATTAAGCACACATTTAATTCACCATAAATCTATCAGCTCCAGCACTACATGAACATGTGAGTTTATAACAGTTTTTTTTTTTTTTTATTCTGCTAAATTAAATGTAAGCATGAGTCAATTATTTGACCTTATTCTGTATTTGGATCAAGATATATTAAGTATTAGTACTTTGTGGCAGAAAAAAGTATACGGTATACTTAAGTAAAAGTATAAGCATTAGTTTTAAAGTATAAGTTGTAGTATTAAGTCTCAGTTTTAGTATAAAATAA
This sequence comes from Melanotaenia boesemani, assembly GCF_017639745.1. NCBI lineage: Eukaryota > Metazoa > Chordata > Actinopteri > Atheriniformes > Melanotaeniidae > Melanotaenia > Melanotaenia boesemani. Next base: position 11,620,588 of record NC_055703.1, read on the forward strand.
GTATACTTGTAGTACATTTGAATGAATTATATTTTTCTGAGGGTACCCTCTGTTTTTACAGTAAACACAAAACTAAGGAAATAGCGCTCTGCTAACAGTTTCATAGAAGCAATGTTTCTGAAACATTCTTGGAAAACAGGGTCTATATTTGTTTATTATACTATGAGATAGTCATTTAGTCATTTCCCAACCTATAAGCTAGGCTAACTAGCTGTGGGTAGCTGCAGGTAGCAGCTAGTAACTAACTGGAGCTGCTCCAGGCAGACAGAGATACTCAGACGTCTAAAAAACTTCACCCATCAGACTTCATCAGACTCTGCAATACTAAGAAAAAATCCAGAAACAAGACCAATATCGTCATCTAAATTTTTTTAGTTCCCAGTTAGCATGTTAAATGCAAAAGAATACTATTCTAATGCATAGAAGTACTGTAAGAAGGACAGAAAAACTATGATTTGTTTGGTGGAGGGTATCTTGGATCTGGACACCATGCAAACATTGAGTCAAACATGAACTCCTCTGTACACTAAAGTATTCTAGAGTCAAATGCAAGGCAATCTGTCAAATAGCTAAAGCTTGGCTGAAGCTGAGTCAGCAGCAGGACAATGATCCCAAATACAGCAGCAAATCAACAACAGAATGTCTGAAAGAGAAAAGAATCAAGATATTGTGATGATGCAAAGTCCAGACGTCAGCTTGAGCAAAAAGGAAAAATGCTGAGGTGGGACCTTGAAGAAGTACTTCAAACAAATGTGCTGAAACAAATGTCTGCAAACTTCAATGAACTGAAGCACCCTTTTAAAGAAAAATGGGCCAATATTCCTCCACGATGTGAGGCAGATAATGTCACACAGAGCACAATTACTTCAAGTTGTTGCTACCAAAGGTTGTTCTACAAGCAACTGAATTCTGCTTCTGCATTTTGATTTTGTTTTTGTCAAATAAAACATAGCATAGTGTAATATAATGTTTTTGTTCAACTGTGTATGTATTTAAACTTAAGACTTGGCAGCAGATTTTTTTTTATATCCTGACATGTAAAACCTCATAATTCACATAGTATTTTCTCAGTTTATCTGGCCGTAGATCAGAGCTACTCAATTCAGTCCCATGAGGGTTGCATACAGGTGTGTTGGAGCATGGAAACATTGAAAACCTGCAGGGCTGCAGCCCTGGTGGGACCGAAATGAGTAGCCCTGCCATTGATAGTACCTGGCATTGCATGCTGCAGAGGCATAAGTTGAAGCCATTTGAGCTTCCCAATAGGTACCAAGGAGAGCGTCTTTCTTCTCGTTCTCCGGCACAATATCCAGAGTGGAAGCCTTGAGAGCCTTAAAGGACACACACGGGCCAATGGAAATAAATTGCAGAGTTCAAGTATTGCATTATTATCAAGATAAGAGAAGTAGACAAGACAGAGTAAAATAACTATGGGGTTTAATTTTTATTATGTGTAGACCAGTTCCAGTGTATTTCTGATACCAGGAAAAAGGCATCCCACTTTGACATGGCATCAGGGTAGCGAGTTGAACAGTCAGCATAGGTCGTACAATAGTCCTCTACACCTGCAGGCGCCTGCAGCTGGACCTGGTAATGTAATGGTCCCCATTATAGTCTTCATCATTATCATTAAAATTGTGACAATTCATTTTTGTGTGATGACAAGAGAGCAGCACACGTACCTGGACCCCCTCTCCCATGAAGCCGCTTTGTGCAGCAGACAGGAAGGGAAGTGCAGAGGTGAAATAGTTTACACCTTGTAGAAACAAAGAGGTGGTTAGTAATCTCTGCCTGTGTATCTAAATATTTATATGTTACTTTGTCGTACTTACAGCTCCACCAGCTCTGAGGTGAGATGCACATAGTGTCTCCTGTTTGCAGACCACAGGTTGTTGCACCGGTTGGGTCAGCAAGACGCCCTGTAGACCATATACTGATCATGGATGGATGTTGACTTGCTTTGGTTGCTCATGGTGTTAAGATTTTATGTTTAGTTTGTTTGGGGTTATAAAGTATGAGCATGATTGACTCAGTCTGCAACTGTTTTGTTTTTAGGAAGCAGTATTGTGGATTAAAATAATAACAATACCTGAAGTTAGCATCCATCCAAGCTGCAGTGGCAGCCCCCACAGTGGACTGTCTGTAGGGCCCGTCCCCATGGATCCCATGTAAGGATCTGTAGAAGCTATGAGGAGCCGGTAAAGACTCATGCGATTAAGAAAATGCCAGGGATCAGGAGTCAGAATTCCATTTTGCGATGGCAATGCAGACACTTCAGCAGCTGTTTGTGCCCAAAGGATAGGCATGCCATTGTCCAGAATCACAGCAGTGTGGCTTAGAGACACTGCACATGCCAGGATGAGGCCAAAGACCGCCGGACGCAACATGACTGAGGGTGATCGAGTCGAGTCTACAGCCTGGACTGAGAGCTGTTTGAAATGTGGGGTTTATGTACCCTTTTTGTTTGCACTAACATGTTTTGACCACCGCAGACCACCACACACACACATACATTAACGTTAAAACCCATGTGACGCACAGTCTTATTGACCTTCCTTGACAGAAAGATAAGAGAATCTGTGTACATAAAGCTCAATACTGTCCAAAAGCTCAGAGAATAGAGCAAAGTACAATTACTTATCAAAAAAAAAAAAAAAAAAATGTATTGTGTCTTTTGAGTATTATGAACTGCAACTGAAAAGGTGTGAAGATGTTAGTCCTCCATATTAAGTAGACAACAATAAAATAAAATGATATATAGCACATTTTAAACAACCTAGTTAAACAAAGTGCTGTGCAACATAATGTACTAAATAATCAGAGATGGATTGAAAGGACAATGAGTTCAAATGAGAAATAATGATAAAAAAATTTTAGGTTTAGGTTTATTCAGTCATCAGTTATCTGCCATAATACAAAGCAGAAATACAAACAATGAGGCTGATTTTATATCAACCAACTATGAATTCTACTGAGACTGAATCTGCTGAGGCAGAAGCTAAATGCTTATGTGCTTCGCCTACAATTAAATTAAATATCAGTTTTATTTTACCACTCAAACATCAAAAATAAAAGAGAGAAAATCATTCTTGCTTGTATCCCCCAAAAGATGCTTGCAAACTAATGTGTTGAAAGCCATTAGTGAATGGCACAACTTTAAATGCATTCCATAATTTTACCCCAATAACAGAAATAAATCTTTTTATACAATAAACAGCTTTTTGTACAGTAAACATACAAACACCCCTATTATCATACCTGCTTTCCCTTGCTGAAAAGAAGCTTTGAACAAAGTCTGGGAGGGATCTTTGATTGATTCAGAAAATTATTGCACAGTTTTGTAAAAAAACAAAATTTGAATTTTATAACATGAGAATTGAGAAACAGTAGAGTCATATGTGCAAAATGATCAGCTTTATGAATGATTAATTTCTGCAGTACAATGGTTGGATTAGATGTTGTTTTGAAAGTGGATCCCCACAGCGCCACACAGTAAGACTGCTAAGGTTACAAATTGAACAAAAAATTATATAAAGTGCTGTATAATTTAAAACTTCCTGAATTATATAAAGAATGCCTTTATATTTAGTAAGTTTACCTTTAATATAATCAACATGCCTTAAAAACAGGCAAACAGTTTTTAAGATATGGTCTATCTTTAAAAGGGGAGCCATGGGAGAAATGCAAGAATGGGGATGATGCTTTGTCTTTTTGTAATACCAGTTAGTGGTATGGCTGCTGGGTTTTGTACTAGCTGGAGACTGAATAAAAAAACTCAACAAAAACCAAGAAATGCATGTGTTTAAAAAATCTATTATTTTAGACTGGCTGATTTTTTTTTTTATAAGGGCATACAGTGGATTTTTTCCTGATAAGTTATTTGAAGGTTTTTAAAAATCCTGGTAGAAATAAGCCAGAGTTTGTACCACCAGTAAGTGGAATCCAATGCAGTGATTGTTTGGCGAAACTGTGTGAACTTTGATGTGCCAACATTGCATCTGACTGGGCTTGCGCAGGACAGCATATCTTCTGTGGCATGATGTAACAAAATGTTATTTGATTAGTTAGGACAGTAAGTACTGCCATGAAAATAGATATCCAGCGTCTGTGTCAAGGATAACATCTTCAGTGTGTAAAATAGAGTAGTACTTTTATATTGCAGACATGCATTCAAATGAAAGTTGATTTTTTAAAATTATGTATCTAACTGAGATGGTTATTACCTAAAGTCCCAGTGTATGTATGTAGTGCTTTTACTCTATAAGAATCCATCATAGTTTCATCACAGTTTCCATTTGTCATAGTTATGCATGTAAAAACATTTTCTGTAAAATGCAATATTTTTCTTTTTAATATTCAGACGCATTAATTAAGGGATTAGAAAGCAGAGAAAACAAATTAAACACAAAAATCAAAATACTCTTTTTTTTCTAGATTTTAGTCTGATTTGAGGATTTTACGTGTAAAGTCTGTGTCTGAAAAGTTGGGTTTTAACATTAATGAAAACAGCTGCAGTGGTTTGCACCTCATTAAATCCATAATTTATATAGAATAAAAATAAAATATCAATATCAAATCTTGAAACCCAAACATTTTATTTTTCTTAAAAAAGAGGAAATAATAAATAAAAAAAGAAAACAAATCTAACATTAATTTTATGTCCCTAACACACTTAATTTTATTTATTTATTTTTTACTTTTCCTATAACAATATTAAAAGGGAGTGAAACAGAACTCTTGCTCTATTTAGCTGTGTTGTGGTTTGGGATCATCTTGCTCAAATAAGCCAGAATTACCCTAAAACATATGTTGAGTCGTTACATACAAAAATGTTGAACTAGGTGTCAAAATCTGTCAAGCAGAAACATTTCTTTGTAGTATTTTCCTGTTATGTCTCCTAAATTGAACAACTGCTCTCAGCTGACCCTCAGCTTTCAGTAAATCCAATAGCAGTGTTTTCCTCTGCCTGGAGGTGGAAGGTGTACGACCAGCATCCACATACAAATAGCTGTCCAAGTAGCCATGGATGCAGGATGCAATGAGATCACAGCAGAGTCCTGCAGAGATTCTCTGCTTGAGGAAATACTTTTCTTGCTGCATCGCAGGGGATATTATCCGATGTGACGTCTATGAAAATATGTGACCAGACAGACAGGAACGTCTTGATGCACCGGAGCGATTTAGGATCTTCAGTAACATACAGTAGAGTAATATGTACTGTATGTACATATAATGTACTGTAATGTTAGTATACTGTTTACAGTTGTGCACCACTCTACCAAGGGTTACTGTAATACTTTACGTTTGTTGTAGCTATATAAGTGAATGAAGTGTATGCTTTTTTGCATAATGCTGTAAGATGGCAAACACTGTATGAAGTGAAAATGTGAAAACATGTATTCTGTGTCATGTATTCAGTTACACTACTAACAACAGAAACGTGTAACTTTACCACAGTTTTCAAATGGCTGTACATCTAGTGTGTAGTGCTGTTTGGGGCATTTTCAGCTAGTGTCTCAGAGATCTGACTTTTTGTATTCAAAAACACTTACAGATTAGATTCATAATGACAACATGACTAAGCCATTCGAGTACCTAGTTCGTACTCAATGGTAACAGGACTTTTTTATTTTGATGGCTCTGACAGAGGAATGAACTATCTATTTTTTAGCAAGTGCCACGCTTTTGCAGGTTTTCCACAAGGTTCTGCAGAGTGTGCTAATTGCTTTGAGAAATGCACTGTTGTGCAAATGTTAACTCTGATGTGAGAAATGCACCAAAGTAACAGAGAAACTGTAATGATCGTTTTTGTCATGATGTTTGCATTGGGGTTTATGTTGCCTCCTATGGCCGTTTGCTACATTTTGACTCTTACCGGTGATTTTGCTCTGTGAGCAGCAGACATCATGTGACGGGGGAGTGGCTGCAAAATCAGGAAACACACCACCGCCGCAAGTCTCACGAAAGGTAAAGTGAAAACTTTTCCACAACTGTGCCCGACATTTGGCAGCAATGACAGTACCCACAAATTAGGACGAGAAACGTGATTTAACGGTGCTGTTTCGTACTTTCTAACCATCTAAATAAGTTGTTTTTACGGAAAACGAGTGGTAAATATCTTCAGATGTGTACTGCGACTTTAGTTGCATCTCCCGTGACTTTCGTAATCTCTACATGTTCGAGTAAACAAAGAAAATTTCACATGAAAACGGCTTTAAACTAAAAGAAAAACTGTTTTATAAGTTATTTAAATACGACTAGTTTCCTGTTATTAAACGATTTCCGTGATTCCAGCGTTGTGCTTTCTGACAAAGACGCAACTATTAAAAACACAGGGACAAAACATTACGTTAACAAGGGTGAAACTCGTTTATATTATTAAAGAAATTCAAGAAAACTCAACTTCAGAATTTGAACATGTCTTTGCACATAATTATTTGCATACTGGCAGTAGTTTCAGTCTTCTTGAGTCACAGGAAGTCTGCATGACTGGCCTGCAGCAATCACTCCTGACCCAACCCTGCTACAACTCAGGCAAGACAGAGCTGAAGCACATTTGCTTTCAGCAGGTTTTAATACACTTTAACCTCATGCTGCAAATTATCACAAAGTTTTTTGGAGTTTATAATCATATTAAATATGAAAAGTGCTTGTCCAGCCTTTTCACATACATTATGTTGACTACCTAGGACGAACTATACTTTTAATCCCCATTTAAAGCCCATGTATACAGAGCAAATAACAGAACTTGACCTGGAGAACATCATTCACTAGCTTTGGGGTGAGCTTTGTTCCATATCAAGCTATACTGCCTGTTTTGGGGGAAATTAGTTCAGTTTGACCATAAGATTCAATTCAGTACAAGTCAATTCAAAGCCTTTATTGTCATTACACATAGTAGTGCAGTGAGATTGCTAGGCACCCCGATTACATTACACACACAAAGACAATGGCATAACACACATTGAGTATATTGGAAATTATATATCAAAATAAATTAAAACAGATAATAATAAAATAAGTAAATAAATAAAAACTACATGAAAGTGACTAGTGTTGAAATGACTGATGTGTTCTAATAAGGTGCAAAGGATCATGAGTTGGTTATTTTTCGTTCAGTAGGCAACAGTATCAAGAGGATTATACCAGTGATGCACCTCCCAAGGGAGAAGACATTTACACTCCTTGCTTTAACTCTTCTGTGATGCAAGAGGAAAATATGCAAAGCTAGTGAATACTTTTTTTAGTAATGAAGGTTAAAATGTTTTTTTTTTTAACTTGTCCTGTCCAGCATCATAGCAAGCAAAATGATAATCTGGTTGCTGTATCGTGCTGAACAAATTTGCTCTGCCAAGGGGAGGCCTATAGGTAAGGCTCCTCTTGATAGTCTGATTCATTTATTAATTTATTTACTTTGAATCATGGAATCTATGTAATCTTGCTGGACCTGACCGGAGGGGACAGAAAAAGATGGAAAATAGCGAAAAGAGCAAAAGGGAAAGAAGAAAGGAGACAAACAGATCACAGACAGAAGGAAACGACCCTTCAATCCACACCATCACCAGACAAACTGTTACACCTGTACATGAACACACCAGAAAATTTCCTACAACTTTTACAAAAGCAGAAACACACACACACAGAAAAAACAGGGCTGCCAGTCATTAAGAGTTTTTAAATAATAACCAAATCAAAAAGACATAACAGCGACCAGATACTAACTCACAGGAAAAATACAAAAAAAAAAAAAAAATTAATAATTATCTCTTAGTATTAAAACCCACTAGACAACTCAGTGACTGTGTCAGCATGCAGAGCATGAGAAACAAGGAGTGATCAGTGATGAAGAGTGGTGAGTGAGATCATGCAAATGTGACCACGCCTCCACAGAGGCCAGAGGCAGACCAGGGCCTGTGCCGGGCCCTCAGCAGCAGCCCCGGAGCACCAACCCAAGCCACCCCACCACAAAGACAACTCCAGCCCCACCCGAAGGGCGGCAGAGGAGAGCCCCAGCAAGAGCCCCCCACGGTCCCGGGGCACAGGCCCCAGTGGGCCAAGATCAGCAGCCGCTGGCCCCGCCAGGGACCGGCCACCCAGGGCAGCCCAAGCGAAGGGCCCAGGGCCCCAGGAGCCCAGAGACGGCCGCCCCACCCCCCAAAGGCAGAGGGCCCGCAACATGCCTAGGAGGACCAGGCCCCCCCAGACAGCCACCCGGCATAGGCCAGCACACACCCCGATGTTCCAGCCGCACACCCCGGGAACCAGGGTGCTATCGGCCCCCTCCCCCCCACTCCCCACCTACTTCAATCTGCACCGAAGGTTGACATGTTGGTCACACACACCTTTCTTAAAGACACATTTTTTAAGAAAGTGACTCGGTGGTGAAATACAATCCCCAATCACACCCATAAATTGCCTTTTTTCTTCTATTACATTGATCAGTCACAGCATTGAAAGCAGCACGGTTAATATTGTATAGGATCTCTGCATGCTAGAAAAAACAAAAACATCTCAGTCTCACTTTGACATGTTATTGGGACTTTTTAGCTCATCCTAGTGATGTTTTTTTGGATTCATATCAGTGAAATTTAAAGGATGTTGCTGAAGATATTCATTGGAGTATTGGATTATAAACAGTGCACCATCTGTGCAAGGAGCCCATCGCTGAATACGTAATGCAGCCTGTATCCCAAGTATTAGCTTGTAATAAAGCAGCCACAAATTGAGGCATAGCTGCTAAAATTTCAATAACACACTGGATTTTTTTGTAAACTTGCAGCATATGGACAATACACCCTCACAGATGGTTTAAGTCTGGATGCCAAAAGGCATTTTCACATGTCAGTCATGAGAGCAGTGAGCTAACCGCAGTAACTGGTAATTAGATGTCAGCGTGACTCATAAATAACCTGTTATGGTATTGTATGCCCTCCCAGCTCTCATCATGGCCTACCAGGCTGGGAATCCAGAGGAGCCCAGTGTTTTGGTCCAGAACATCAGTTCCAATATCCAGAGGATCACACTGCTCAGTAATGCACACATAAACACACATTAATTGTCATGAGCTTTAATTTTATGATGACACTCTTTTCACTTACTACAGCACCTGAATCATGACAGAAAGATGATTCGACAAAATAATTTGTTTTTCACCTTCTTCTCTCTAAGCCTCCGAGCTGCAAAGGGGAGTGAATTTGTTGGGAACGGAGCAGGACAGCAGCCAGCTAAGACAGACACTGTGAGTTATAAAGACTTGGTTGTAATTTCATGCCTGTTCTGGTTTGATAGTTTGAGTCATGTGATAAAGACAATAAACTCTTTTTCAGTTGTTAGGTTTTATGTATCAGGACATATAAAAGATAGCCTGTTTACCAGATATTAAAATGAGGTAAATACAACCTCTGATGGGCAATGATACATGAAATATTTGGCAGTTAGCTGGTTGTAGAGTGAGTTAACACAATTACAAGGAGGAAAGACATCAGTAACGATGAAGCAATTGCTGCTCATCAATGTGGGAAAGGTTAAGATGCCATTTCCAAGATATATTATTTGCAAATGGAGAACATTCAAGATGCTTGGCAGTCTTACCTGGAGAGGATGTCCCAGCAATTTTGCTCCAAGGTCAGACTGCTCAATGATTAGCAAAAATTCAAAACACCCCAAAAACTGCATCTCAGATTCTGGAGGGAAAAAACTGAACTTAAAAATTGAAACAGGCCTTTCTACAAGAACACGACAAGCACAGCTTAGGTTTGCAAAGTTGCACCTAAACAAACCACAAGACAGATGAGACCAAGGCCTGCTGGTTGTGCCTCGTATGAGGCGACAGAGACTTCTCTGCATTTGTTTCAGGATTCTCTCCCCTTTAGTTTGAGGTCTGCAGACTCCTTGGAGCATTTAAAACAGCAACTAAAAACACATCTTTTTACAACTGCTTTTACCTATTTTGTCATACTGTTTATTATTTGTAGGTTTGTCTTCTGTACAGCACTTTGTGATCTTTATCTTGAAAGGTGCTATATAAATAAAGTTTTAACTATGTACATATGTACTAAAATGGACAGCACCACGTGGAGTAAAAAACAAACACAACATGTCAGCATTCCTTCACCATCTGAGAAACTGAAAGCATAATGCAGAGAATGACTCTTTATGTTAATGCTGTTTTTACACACACTGCTTCTACATTTTGGCTTAATTTTTGTTTGGTTTGGCTTAGTTTTATATAAATAATAAAATCTCTTACGTTCTTGTTCGTATCAAGTTTTATTGACTTCATTTTAAAACCCACTAAGTACATGATTTTTTATTTTTATATGTCCTGGCATGTTTGAATTGAATTGAAATAGGGTATACTCTTTTTTTTTTCATATTGTGGCTGACTCTTCTCGGCTCTCTGCTCAATAATGTCACGCCAATAAGTGTTTATTCTAAGAGAATGAAGCATTTTTATATGGTCAACAGGCAACAGAAACAGCAGGAAGGCAACCATTTGGCGAAGGTCACTGACAAGCTGATGAAGGCGTTCAGTGCTCTTCCGTGTGGCCCTGATCAGGTACCAAGCTCTTTAATTCTTCCTCAGCTGCAGCGTTATCCCCATTAGATACCACACCAAAGTCTCCATCTGAATTCTCTGATCATATTTCTTTCTGCATTTGTTTTAGCGGCAAAGGAAGCTACAGAAAGAGCGTCTGCTGAATGACTTCTCCGCTGCACTGAACACCTTCCAGAGGACACAACGGCAGGCAGCTCAAAAAGAGAGGGAGTTTGTAGCCAGGGTACGAGCCAGCTCCAGAGTGTCGGTGAGTAACTGCACCTACAACCTCACGGTGAAATAGTTACCCGTAAAGCTACGAGATCAGCAGAGCAGCAGTTACGCAACAATGAGATGCCAGTAAGGAAGCTATTATGATGTAGGATTGTATTTCCTCAAGTCATCACATTGATTTAGACAGAAGAACAAGTTAACTTTTATCTAGTTGTTCATAGAATTACATTTGAATTAGATTCACTTAAAGTAGTGTACTGTTACAAATGGGGCTAGTAGCAGCATTTTAGCTGCCTAAAAAGATCTATATCAGTTCACATGCATGTTATATTTAGCGTGTTTTCCTCTCTTGACTTTACCACGAAACAGCCCTTTCAAATGGGGAACTGAAGCTGTTATATTCATCTGAGACTTTATCAAAGCCTGCAGACAAGAGCAGGGTTTTTAACTTGTGGAACCCATGTGTAAAACTACATCGAGTTTTATTTGTATGACTTTATGGCGCAAGTATGCTAGATACTTTTCAAAGCAGCAAAATGAAATGAAGGAATCAAAATGTTTCATGCACTTTGCTAATTCAGTGCAGTGGGAACAAATATGTAACATAAGCAAATGCAGGATTATGAACAGTTCAACAAAGCGAGGATTAAGGTTTGCTGATCTTCTCCTCTCAGTAACAGTTTCTAATGAACTAATCAGTTCAATTAAAAGTAACTTAGCACCTGTATGTTTAGTTACAGACATGCAAAAATAAAGCAGCATTTAATTCACCATTTCTCACAGCAAAATTAAATTTTATATTTTATAATTTACTGTCTAATGTTCTTCTGCTCCAGGACTGTGCAAAAGTCTTAAAGTCTTCATATCTTTATATTTTGCTTCAGATACTTTTTTTTTTTTTTTATCTTTTAACGCCCTGTTGAGCAATAGTTCTCCAAGCTTTCTGAAAGTCTGTCAAAATTGCTAAAGGTGCCAAAATATTGACTTTCAAGCTCATTAGATGTGTACACATTCTGTTTTTGCCTTTATAAACGGTCTTTCCATTGCATTTTACTTTCACAAATTACCTTCATATATTTCCTCACTTTGTTTACAAGTTCTCTCTTTGGACTGCCTGTTTTTTTCTGCCTCTGCATCGTCATCCTCAGCTTCTATCTCCAAACACACCCACCATCTCTTTTCTGCAAAACCAACCCAGTCTCTCCTACCTGACCTGAACCTCTCAGCCTGAGCTGTCCTTTGGATAAACTCATTAGCATTCATGCTATCTCAGTTAGCAGAGGCTATACTTCAAACAAATGATGATCAACATTCGACTTTCAGTGCAGCAGCAAATGTTTTTTTTAAAAAAAAACTGAATCTATTCAAAAGGACAGAGTGCAAGCAGAGCTGATAAAGAAGTGCAAACTCATTCAAAACTATCTTAATCACTCTTAGTGTTACGTCGATCATCACCCTGCCTGCTCTCGTTTTCTCTTCTTTACCCACTTCTGCACTTTCCCTCTTCATTATTTTGCTGTTCATCCTTTCTGCACTTGTACTTCATGTTGCTCCTTCATTCCTCTTCCCTTTCGAACATAACCTTCACCTATTTTTTCCCTCGTCAGCCTCCATCCTACTCTGACTCCAGATTACATAATCGTCTGTGCAAAACCAAAGTCATTGTGGTTGTTACAACGATTTATTATAAATTACTGTTATTAAAAATAATCATGAGTAAAAGGCTGATATTGTGTTAATAATGTACATTATAATATCAGAATTTGATCGTAGCAGATTGGAGTTGATGTACAATTTTTAATTTATTTTAAGTGACCAAAAAATTGATTGAATTAGACTGATAGCAATATTTTCGAAGTTTCTTTGTAACTGATATCACAATCATATCTTTATTGTGACTTTTTTGGCCATAGTATGAAAATCTGATATCATAATATCCCTTATTTAAAATGTTTACTCTATAAAACAAGATACAAGACTTTCTTTAACCTGCAATAACTTCTTTCACTTCCCCAAACTCCAAGTTTTTGAGTCATACATGCAGCTCTTTGAACTTTGTTCTGCCATTGTTTGGATAGAAAATCTACTGAAAAAGTACCTTTTTAAAATTTTTACTGTAAAATGTAGAAAAAAATACACGTGGGCCTTCTCACATATTTAACAGTGTATTCCAGTTCCATTGTTAGATCTGTATGTACGTGGATCTCTCACATTACTGTTTCAGATGCAGATTCCTGCTTTGGCAACTCTGTTTCCTCTCTGCTTATCTCACCACACAGAAAGTATCTGTACCTACTGTGTTCTTTCTAATAAGCAGGAATGTAACTTACTGCTTTAAATGGCTTCAAAAGGAACATTTCATATTGTACTTGTTCTCTATAACTGGGCTTACATTTTGACTTAGCCCCTTCGCTGACACAAAATTATGTTATTATAACATTTGCTGAATAATTACTGCATCTAAATGGGAGAAAATTACACTTTCTGTGGTAAATCTAACAAAATGACACATATATTTTCATGTCTTCTGCAGGGAGGCCAGCCTGAAGACAACTTTGGAAATGTACCTCAAAAGTAAGTCTGCTGTTTGTGATCATTATCTTCCCATCTAGTCTCATAATAGCTGCTGCTTTTAAGTGTATTTTTGCTGCATGTGTTCATGCAGTTATTCCCAGGTGCAGGCTCAAACTGAAGCCATCACAGAAGAAGACCTGAGGCAGATCCATGAGAGGGAGTCATCTATATTACAGCTGGAGGTATAAATCAGACTGAAATGCTCTGATCTTGAACTTTCACGTTACTTATCAGCATTTTGTATCGATATTTCAGTCAGAAACATCAGTGACACTTTCTACACCTTTATCTGAATCTTTTTATGTTCTTGGATTTAGTCTGACATCACAGACATTAATGACATCTTCAAAGACCTGGGCATGATGGTCCATGAGCAGGGGGACATGATAGGTGAGCATCAGTCGTCTACACACAAAGCATGTCATCTTTGTGTGTTTTAGTCTTCTTCTACAGCTTTGGTACCAGTAAGTCTCAACACACAAGTTCATTAGGGAGAAAAATGCACATTCCTGGCAACAAGAAGCGCTACCATGGTTGTTGTCCATGTTAGTGTAACTTAAAAGAAATATTATTAAATAAATAAAATTACACTGACCTTTTCACTTAGTATCTAATTAGATGCTAATGAGTGCTATATCAATACCATTGCCACCTCTATTTGACAAGTTTACACAGCACGGCCGCATACAGCCACCTCCCTTTCAGCATACGTAACACTGTTTTTATTGTTTGAAGAGCTTCTGACCACTTAGTTGCATTTTGTTAATATTTATGAAAGCAGGAGCAACAGTTTTTCACAACGTCTTTTACCAGTGTGAGTTAAATTTTGCCCCATGAATAAAACAAAAAAAACAAACAAAAAAAAAAAAGACCGGCGAGCTTGTGCTAGCCTGTTATATACTTAAAACTGAGCAAGTTTTAGTCTGCTGTTGTCATGGCAGTAAACAGCTTCACCCTACTGTTTAAAGGTTAGTTTTAGACCTTCCTGAAAGCTATCTTGATTTTAATGAGCAGCTATTAAAATTTTACAGAGGCGCCATTAATGTTTCCACCCATCAAGAGGTACATTACAGTATTTCATGTAATGTAATAAACCAGGATGACAGGAATAGTGGTAATAAGACGTAGTTGTAGTTGGTCTGTAAGTGCAGCTTAAGATCTGCCTCATCTACAGTGATCCTGACCAGGTTTTTAGCTCTGATTGGGTCTTTACTTGTTCAGGACTCTGATCGTTGAGCTGTAATCTAATTTTTAAAGTAATTTGTGTATTTCTTGTGTGCTTTGCAGACAGTATAGAAGCCAATGTGGAGAATGCAGACGGTAATGTCCAGAGTGCCACGCAGCAGCTGGCACGAGCTGCAGACTACCAGGTAAGGTGTGTTATAACTGGGAAGATGGACACAACTGAGAGGCCTTTTTTTTCTTTAAGCACTTTGACATTACTGCAATATATAAAGTGCTATACAAATAAAATGTATTATTATTATCAAAAGTGTAAATGTTAGAGAAGGTGGTTTAGCAGAATAGGATAGCAGTTTAATAAAGCCTGGTCCTTGGAGGGCATCTCTTTAAAAGCAGAATGTGTGGATGACTCTCCCTACACACAGACTTGATGTAAATAAGCCATTAGTCAGCTCGCTTTCATAAATTAGGGTGAAAATAAAAGAAAACTCTTCTACGTAGTGTGAACTTATTCATGCTGCAACTGTGACTTCAAAACATCACCTAGTTTAAGTAAAACATTTCCTCAATCCATTTGATGTCAGGGGGGGATCTTATATTTATCTTTTGCTACTCTTTTAAACACTTTGTCCTTTTTGTCTCCATCTTTAGAGGAGCTCCCGGAAGAAGATGTGTATTCTTATGATCATATTGGCTGTAGCTGCTGTTGTAGTAGGACTTATCATCTGGGGTGCAACCAAAAATTAAGTCCTTCCTCCTCTTCTCTTCTGTTCCTGTTTCAACATCAGCTTGCAAAAAGCATTAAAACACGATCCTTGTACTTTCCTTTGACTGCTCTTATGGAGATATCATTGAGGTTGTCTGTCTTTGATTTGATTTTTTTTAAGATGAAGTAGTCCTCACTGATGGAATTGAACATTCCTTTACTGTGAAGCAAAGCAAGCGCTGTTAGCTTAATTGATGCAATTGGATTTAACTGAATTATTATGTCTTTATTTTTAAGAGCCAATATTTATTGCTGCACCTGTTTGCCAAATTAAAGAGTAAACACAAGTGGGGCGATGCTGTGTCAGCTTGCACCATTAAGCAAAGTCCAGAGTCTCTCCATTGGTCCAGAAATATACAGCACAGATAATGTTTTCATCTGTGCTGTGAGGCAGCAAGTAAGTGGAGAAAGGTGCTTCTGCTGCTTCCTATTATCAGATTTGATATGGAAAACAACAAGTTTAGACAAGTGCATTATGTAAATTGAGTACAAACTAACAAAAGCCGACTCTGGTCCATGGTACAATGTCACCAGACCACAGTTGTCTTACTAGAGTGCAGCTCTCCAAAACAACCTTTTTAGCCTTTATCTTTTGTTTTTTAAGTAATCATTAATTACCATAATCACTAACTAGAATTTTAAATTTATATTTAAATCGATGTAAGAAAATGATCTGACACCCTTCTCTTCAGTCCTGTGATTAGCACTCCAAGTTACACTCCATGGTAGGTGGTGAATTTCTTCCAACTTAAAAGTTTTTATTAATATCTTGTCACACAAAAATTGTAAGTCCAAGATGCTCAGCAGTGAGTGGAGGTGAGGGTCAGCTGATTCTTGGAACTGTTGTGTGTTTTAAGGTGTTCTTTCATCACATTTTCATTCTGTTTTCTGGTTCAGAACTTATTACAGGTTCTCACTCGTGTTAAGACGTCTGATCAGTAGAATTAGGTGAGCATTTTGTGTGATGATTTGTGAGAGGGGATTTTTGTCATTTTTGTTGATGATTTAAGAACTGAAACCAAAGCCAACCAGTACAAATTAGTCATTTATGTACAAAGTATCATAAGTTAAGGTAAACACTAAAACTATTTGGCCTTAATGTAAAATTTTGATCTCATGTTTTCAATATTGAAATTATTTGTCTCAGTTTTGTTGAATAAATTACTGCACAGAAAGTGAGAAGAGTGCTTCTTTAATTAATAAAAAAAATAATATATTTTTTTATGGAACTAAAGATTTAGTGCCGTAAGTATATTGTCGCTCTGCCAATGTCTAAAATCGACTGTTTTTCATTTATTTATTTTGTTCAGGTAGCGCGGTGCAAGTCTTTATCCTTGCATACATCCATCTGTAAATCAAACCACGTCTGTTTTACCCCAGCCTGAACCAACAGTGGCTGACAGCCAAGTCAAAAAAGATGAGGCTCGAATCTCATTCTCTTGCCTAAAATTCTGCAGAAGGCCACTGGCCACTCCTCCTTTACCTCCTACTTGTGTTTGAACATAGTATGTTTGAACATTGAATGTTTTTATTGACATATTTGTCACATACGGTTTCTGAGACATTTTGCTTCAATTTATGGTATAAACTTTGCTCGAAATCCTGTTGAACACAATCTGATACTCATGTTCTGGCCCCTAATAGATACCCAGAAGCAGAAAACCACATAATATTTTTAATATATCACATGGCAATAAATGGTAGTGTTAATTTTTTTGTTACATTTTGTTAATGGGCCAAATAAAGAATTCATATTTAAAAAATTGGACATTTCTTACCATTTTTTTCATGGGTTGGGCCTTAACGGGTTAAAATATGAGTGAAAATTTACATGTGTTACATAATGCAACAGAGACATATTTTAATTTCAAAAAGCAAGTGTAGGCTTATAACTTAAAGTAATAATTTTACAATTTTTAGGTCATTTTATTTTATTGTCTGTATATCAATGTCTTCTGGTTCTGTATTGCACAATTACATTAGTTATTGTAAAGATTATATTTAGACAGGTGATGGGTTGCTAGGCAACAATCTGTGGCCATTCATTATTTTTTGACAGTAAAAGCTTCTTCCCACGTTGTCCAAGCAAAGTGTGGTGTCTCTTTTTAATTCTTCCTCTCCTTTCATCTGTTCTCTTAGAGGGTCACCACAACAAATCTTCTGCCTCCATCTAACCTTATCCTCTGCATCCTTTTCTCTTACCCCGAAAAGCTCCATATTCTCTTTCACTACATCCAGAAATCTCCTCATTGGTCTCCCTCTAGGCTGGTATCCCCGGCCTTTGCATCCCTCTACTAATAAATTCACTCAATCCTCTGTTTGATTCTGATTGTGGATTCAGGAACCTACAGTTTCATAGTTGCTTGCACTCTTTTTTTTGTAACTTTGATTAGGTTGAATTCTGCCAGCAGGTACATTGCCTTTCACCTGGAAACTGCAGAGATAGACGCCAGCCTACCCACAACCCTGCATTGGAATAAATGGATATATAAATTATAGTTTTGTTTGGTTAAAAAGCAATGAAAACAAGGCAGAAAGTCAGCCTTTCAAGTCTTTGAACTTATATATGTACAGTGTTCCCTTTTCAAGCTGTGTACATACAATTGATGCATAACTGAACAACCTGTGTACTCTTTGATCAGTTGGACTCTGCTGGATAAGAGGAACTCTGTGATCTAAACCCTGTGATGCCTGTCCACATGAAGTCACAAGCCTCCAGTTCAGTGACATATTGCTGAGACCGTGGCCCAAAGGTTCTGATTTGTTTCAGGCTAGACTCCTTGTAACCTATGACAAAAAAAAAAACTGAAATGCAAGCGTGCCATTTCTGAATATTACTGTTATAAACATGCTGTTTAAAAGAAAGTTAAAGGTTTCTTTGCCCACATCTGGAAAAAAGAAAAAAAAAAACATTTCTTATGACCATTATAACGTTAGTATTAAGACAATATTTTGCTTAGTATTGATAATATGATGTAACGAAAACAATGTGCCAACATCTGATTCCTGAGATGATGAAGGCACAAAGAGTAACATGTTTGGGATTTTTGAAATTTAACTGAAGCAGGTTTTCCTGACTTAGTGACTCCATTTCACTTCAACTCCAAAAGATTAGTCAAATATGCTAATTTCACAAATATTTTAATGCATATCATTCAAAAGCCTCAATCTGAAATGAGAGAAACTTTCAGTAGCAAAGCTACTCAGTTTACTGGACTCAGTTTATTCTTACCCGTTTATTATAGGTGACTGATCTTTCCCTGTATTCAGGTTTGCATTCAGCAAATATTATCATTTGGACAATCCAGACAAGGACTAATATTGATCCGTCTGGACTTTGTTGTACAGTATGGCTGCCAGAACTCTCATGCATGTATGTTTAAAAGACAGAAAACTTCATCTACTTGTGGAGCAAGAGCATGTTCCTCATTTTGTTAACATCATTAACTCAGCACTTTCCACTTACTTGCTTAGTAAATGTATCATTAATCAGTGGGGCCAAGCCAAACATTTTAAAAAAAGTAAAATGCAGTATAAGAAAGATAATTTATGAATGTACACGCAGAAGAGCATAAAGTTGAGATCTTTGTTGTGCAAGTCAGAGATGTTTAGTGGAATGATTTTTTAAGTTAAGAGTTCAAAATCAAGCTGTACATTTTGTCCTCTCTTTGTTTATTGTATAGACTGAAAGAAAAATGATTCATGAGAGGGTAAGGTCAGGGAGCAGACTGGAGTTAGCTCGTATGTGTCAGTACAGGCACTGTTGGAGTTGGACTGTGATGTGGAAGTAACAGACTGCTGTGACGCAGAAGGCGAAAAGTTTCCTTGGCAGAATGAGAGATGATGCGAATTTGGATCCAGTGCTGTAAATACTTCAGTCTGGCACAGGATGGGTTGAACTGGGCATCAGTAAGACAGGGAATATTTTGGGCTGGTTAAACACACAGAGAGGTTGCAGGTTGTTGCAAAGAGCTGAGCAGGATTTTCCTTCCCAACCAAAATGTCACAGCTGTGGAAGATGAGGAAGATTTGAATGGGGTGCAAACTAAGCTACCATAAGGGGAGCAGCAGTGTGTCATTGACTGACATTAGGAGTTACTGTAGTGCTAATCATATTTTCATCAATGTTTTTTTTACTGCTTCATTTAGTGAAAAGGCTAAACATCAAAGCACAGCAATAGAAGCTGAATGTTAAAAAGGTGAAGAAAAATCACGAATAATTACAAATCTAAAGAGATGGTATGTGGGAGTGTTAGTATATTAAATAGCATGTTCACAGATTTAGCTAAAAATGGCGCGCTGCACGGCAGCTGCTGCCTCAGTCTGCCTGATCCTGTCTACTCTTGGACGGGTTTGTACTGGAAAAAAATTTATTGCACCTGTTGCAATGACAATAAAGTTTCTTTCATTCATTCATAAAGTCTGAAGAAATCTGGTGTGATAATCTAAAAAAATATCTGAATAAATGGTGAGCTCACTGATGTCAGGTTTATAGGTGTGTCATTTAAAAAAATGACTGAGAAAATACAACTTCATCAATGATCTAAAGAAGTTCTTCAACTAACATCATTTTTAGAAGTGATACTATTAAAGTTTGCCTCTTTTTTCCAGATTATGTTAGTGAGGGAAAACTTAAATATTTGATTGTTTACAATAACACTATTTAATGTTGTATGTGCAGGCAGTTTTAAAAGTTTTTTCACCATGAAAATGTATTTCTGATTGCCCTCACATGGATTAAATATGACTGAATTTCTACCAAACCATCAACTTGCAGCTAATCACCTTAAACACTTTAAAGACCAGCAAGTTGTAATTTTAAAGTTATTTAGCCACGCTTAATAATGCCCCTTTTCAGTGCAGTATAGGAGGAGGACAAACAGAAAGGGTCACTTACAGATTGATGTATACAAATAGCTACCACCAGAGGGCAGTGTTACACTGCCTACCAGATCATGTTTTTCTGTCAGGCCATATCAGTGTATAAAAAACAGTTTGAAGACATCTACTTACAAATTCTACACAGTAGAGCTTCAGTGCCTGTTTTCACTTTGCAGCACATGCGCACAACATCTCTTTGATTAAATAATGCACATTTTATTCTTGCATATAGGAATAGCAAGTTTCTCCAAGATGCATCTCAGCTTTAGCTCAGTAATTCTGGATTTTTTAGTTTTTATTTATTTATTTATTTTTCCAGGTATGATATCACAATCCTCCTGGCTTCTTTCAAGAGACAGTAGCTATTACTAAATTAGAGGTGCCCTTGAATGAAACAGTGAATCCCTGTTTGCTTGGAGTGTAGATCAACCGATAATGATTATCTGGTGCTGCAGTAACGGGAGTACATTATTTTTTCAGCTGAAACTGTGGAAGGGGCCTCGTCCTCATCATAACTGAACCTTGTTTTCAACCATCCTCTCCTGTGTATATCTCCTAATTGTCTGTTATTCCTCCTTCTCGTTCCTGTCATTCTCTTTATTACAGCATGTATCTGCAGTGCATAATACACGGCTGCAGATGTCCTCACTATTTAATGCTATTTTAAGCATACAAACTAAAATTGTTACTAAACCTTCTGTTTTTAAGGATTACAAGACATTGTTGGTTTATTTAAAGATATTACTGGCATATTTCTTTTATGCCTAATGTGTTGTCAAACTGACTCAGTGATGCTGGCATTGACATCCTGTTTCTTATGGGTAAAGCACAACAACAGAAAAATGATGGTAATTTGTCTAAATTTGTCAAGTGAAGTCAAGTTTTTTTTTTATTGTCAATTCTTGGCTTTCAAGAAGCTAAACTAGCTCAGCTAACCGAGGCTTAGTAAATAAATAGATAAATAAAGCAAAGTGATAGAAGTCACATAGAGATGATTACAGTGACCTGCTTTAGTAGTGCCACTTTAAAGAATTTCACGGAGCCTCAAAGTTACCATGGCTATACCAACACAAGAAACCTATTTTAAGTGATTCAAGCTAAATCAAGTCTGAAAATCAGATCAGTGAAGACACTGTCAAAAGTTATATTAATAAAAATGTGTGCAAAATAAAGTCTGTCTTGTTGACACCAAAAGCTACCTGTTTTTGAGTGTCTCCATCCACATGCAGTCCTCAGGGGGTCCGGAGCTGCGGAGGACAGCATGCCTTCCTGCAGCCCAGGAATGTAAACTTTACTTTGGAGTCCAACAGGAGAAATGCAGTGTTTGCTGTGAAAATGTCATGTCTGTGGTGTAGGAATATTAAGAGAAAAAGTCATAAATAAAGATGAAGTACAGCTGGCGGTGATGGGATGACATCTGGCACTAGAACAGAAAAATGTGCTGGCAGGGAGGGTTTTCTGTATTCTTGTAAATATTGATGTTTTTCTGAGAAGGAAGTGCCTCTCAAATAAGTGACAGGATGTTCCATGCTGAGAAGAAACTCCTGCATTCACCTGCCACTTCAAAGTCCAAATTCTAAGCTCACACACTGAAAAAAATAAAAAAAATAATAAAAAAAAATCCCAAAATTCACTTGTGATGAATTGTTTATGCCTCCCTGGGCTGTAAAACAAATAAGTGACTGATCAAGTAGTTGCACATACACACATGTTGTTGTTTTTTTTTTAACTTTGACATCTTTTCATATTTGTCTGCAGTGGGTTACCAAATATGCAGGGAGCTGTTGCTTGGAGCTTGATTTAAATACTTGAATATTTCTAAAAACCATAAGTTATTTCAGTCGACACCATGTTGACATACCAATTGAAGGACCTATTAGGTTCATACCAAAGCACAACAAAGAGAAATTAAAGTTAGATTCTTGTGGTTTTTATTTGTAGAAAAATGAATTGGCAACTCAGTCAATGTTGAGGCTATTTTATTTGTACACCACAATTCAACAACAGGGGGATATAAGTGCTTTACAGAAACATTGAAACATCAGAAAATAAAAAGCACAATTTAAAATTAAAAACAAAGAGAAAGGAATAAAAAGAACATATGATTTAAAAAAACCATTAAAAACATGATCAAGTTTAAAAGGTCAAGCCTGAAAGAAACAGATTTAGACTTTTAAATAAAAATGCAACTGATAACAGGTGGTTCTTTAACCTGAGTGTTTGTTGTTTACTGTAGCATTCAGCGATAGAAGATGTACTTTACATATACTCTTGTAACAGTAACAGAGGTTATCTTTGTGTGCATACCTTTATACAGTACATTGTATAATGTTTTTTATATGCACCCATTTTTAGTGTAACTGAAGTATAGTTTGGATAGCAAGCATCGTTGCTGTTGGTCAAGTTGGTTATTGGAAGAGTTACATTTGGAAATGCTCCACTAATTGCATAAAACACTAACAATCCTGTAGGTAACAGTGCACATATAAGCTGATTGCATAATGTTATGTCAGATTTGGGTCTCAAATCTGTTGAAAAATGGGTTCAAATGTGAAAAGCACCAACACAGAATTGGCTCTGTGTCAGTACCACTATTAGTCCTGATAAAGTGATCGTGTGTATGAACTTAGTCTACAGAAAATGATCAAATAACACTTCATTTATATTTGCTTTTGCAGCATGTTCATTTGTTGTGGGTATTATTGGATTTATTAGATCATTAGCAAAGAAAGCTAACTGATCAAGGTAAGAAGTCAATTTCCACATGTTATTGTCCTGTGGGTTTAATAACCATTAATTATTTATGTTTATGTTGTTTACTTTGTGTTGCTGATGTTTGTGTTGTTTTGATTCATGTTTTTTTCTAGTTTTTCTGTTGTTTTATAGGTGCTCCCGATGATTGTCAGCTGTGTTATTTCTGCAGATGCTGGAGGTTGTTTTCTGTCTCTTTACAGCAGCTGGTTGTCTAGTTTTTCTGTTTTGATTGAACAGCTGATACTGGTACTTTCTATCTGGTGTGTCCTTGCCTTCTTTGTCTTCTCATTTTCTTTTTCTCTTCTGTCCACTCTGTCCTTTATTAGATCCTTTTAGTATATCTATTGTCATCACACAAGAAGCTAACTGCAGTTATTCTAAAACATATCAGAAAAGAACCTGGTTGGAGATAAAAATACATTATTTTTGCAGTGTGACTGCCAGTCTCATCAATGTCATTTTACTGATGGATGATTTTACCTTAGTAAAACAATGTGTTAAAAAAAAAAAAAAAAACTTAAAAAACTTTAGTCAATAATTTCAAGTTATTATATTACAAATTAAACAAGTTGTTGGAGAGTTAGAAAATGAGCAATATTCTGTTTTCAATTAAATTGTTTCCTTCATGGACATCATTTCCGCAGTTCACATTCAGTTGCTCTGAAGACCTCTTAAGGGATCCTCAAGCCTTGTCCTCGAGGGTCAGTTTCCTGCAGGTTTCCATGCTGTAATATCTTATTCAAACTGACTGAATCAATCAGCTAATTAGCCATTGATTTGAGTCAGGTGAGTAGCAGCAGGAAACCCTCTAACCTGCAGGACACTCAAAGACCAGGACTGAAGAATATTGGTGTATAGTCTTTTCACTCAGAGATGGCATTTTGGTAAAAAAAACAAAAAAAAAAACACTTTTTTTAATTCTATACTTAGTTTTGCATCTTTCTTTGTTCACTTTTGTGAGTAAAAATAAATAAGCTTAACTTTTTTAATAGCAGTTGCTTAATCTTAGTTTGGTTTAAACAACATCACTTATTTATTAGATCTATTTAAAGATTGTGGTTTTGCTCCATTGTACTTTTATATCTTATCAGAGTCTTACCTAATAAAATTCAGTTTGATTAATGTGTGCATATCACCATTTTATAATTTTTATTGTAAAATTAGGAGGGTTTGCACTGTTTATTAAAAAACGCTAATGATCATATTCATTACTTTTAAATGCTTTTCTTGTGCAACTAATTTGTTCCCAATTTTCTACAGTAACTTGTCAATATGTCACTCATAGTTTAGCATTGTGGTTTAAAGAAAGTTTTAAAGCTGAGTTATATCTAATTAAAGTGTTGACTTTGGTCAGGGATTCTTGCATCTAGCAGACATCTTGAAGTTATCCATTAAAAGTCAACCAGACAATGCATTGATTTATTCATTTGCAACAAAGGAACCAAGACAAATGCTTTCACCAACCTCCCCATTAAACTTTATTTTCCATCTTGTGTGAACTTAAATACCATCCTGGTTTGCTCAGCTCAAATCATCTACTATATCCGCAGGAGACTGTTTATACAGAGGAATGTAACCAGAAGAAAAAATGTTGTTAGACAAACTAACAAACGTCATAACCTTCAGCCACTTCGCTGTTGGTGGGAAAGACGGATGGTAGCAGGGACAGAGAAAGGCAGGGAGGTTAGGTGAGAAATGGATGTGTGTCTCCTAGGTGGCCATGTTGTTGAGCTTGGAGGATGTGGGCACTGGTCAGACCACACACACGCACACACATACACACAAACACAGATACACATAAATGCAGTAGTAACAGCAAGGTCATGCCAGACTGCAGTTCTTATTATTGTTCTGCAGTGGAAAGATTTAACTCCATATTGGACAGCCTGAGGAATTGGAGTCGGGATCAGTATGATGGTAGGTATTTGATTCTCGGTTTTTGTAATGGTGGGTAATAAATTGAGGGTGTATGTCTTGGTGGGACTGGAGGAATTTGGCTCTGGGTACTAAGTTCCTGTTGAACCACAGTTAGAGAATCTGGATGAAACAAGAAAAACATACCAGAACAGTATGCTAAACAGTCCTTCCTTCAAACTGTATAATTTTAGGTAATAAGCAAACCAAATCCACATCATTTCCTATTTGTTGTCCTTCCTTCCATACTTCTATGTGCACCCAAACTTTAGCATTTTGGGAAAACTAGATGAACCAGTTATATTCACTGAAACTTTGAATCAACTCATATTGTGTAATTATAGATAGCTTGCAGATGAACTACAAGCTGACTTCATACAAGCATGAATACACACCTACATTATTATTTACAGATCTGTTGCCTGAAGCCTGAGTGAATTATGTCTGTTAATATGCTGCCTTAAAAAGTGTTTGATGTCAGAAGTAGACAAAGCAATCAGCACAAGAGGTGTAAAGAATGTGTACATGAGTATTGTTTGTGTAAGCAGGTGGGGCTGTCGAGGTCAAATGTTAAGAGGGGTTGATGGGTGGGGCGTCAGTGGTGGTCGGGTGAAAGGCGATGGGCAAACATGGCAGCTATGTGAACAGCAACAAAAAAGAATGACTGTGTGAGGTGGAGAGGAAGGTGAGGAAAGTATAGAAGGCTCACGTGACAGAACGAGTGAAGGAGGGAGGCCCTTCGTTTAGTCACAGTGTGATATGTTCGTCATATTTCCACATCGTGAGGATTCTCAGACTGTTGGTTTCCACTTAGTGTCAGAGATTTTCCTCTAATTTTTGAGATGTGGGATAAAATTTATGCAACAAGCAGAGAAATGTTATATTTTATGAAGTGATAAGGAAACTTAATGAAAACTGAGAAATTATGAATTGAATGTATATAAGATGGAGTTTACCAAGCTGATAAGATCAGATATAGTTACAAATGAAGATTGAGTTGATATATGATTTAAAAAAAAGAGAACAGGAGCAGATGCCAATGTATGAGAACCCAAGGAGACTGTTTAATCTTTATTTTTGTTTTTCTTTAAGTTTTTCTCTGTGACTTTCAGAAACAGTCCTATTGAACCAAAAGAGGCACAACTTCTTCATCCAGTAAGACTACAGCTAAATCCACCCTCATGTTTCTGTTCGCACCAGTTCAATCCGACCCTAGGAGGCACAAATCTGTCACCACATCAAACATTTTCCTCTTAGATCTCAGTATAGGCTTTTGCTTTTTGCTTTAATTTATCTTGGGAATATTTGCCAAGAACACATGCTCTCTTTCATCAGTACCCCACTTCCCACACACAAACACACAGGTCAACACACATTTATAACTGGCAGCTGCCCAGTGTAACCACAGTCTTCTACTGTTGGTCCAGTGGGCAGCTCCACCAGAGCAATTTGAATGTTAAGAAAATTGCTCAAGGGCATCTCTATGGTATTGGCTGAGGGCAAGGGAAGCAGGTCACATTCATTCCCTTGAGCTACATTTTTCTTGGCGAATCTTAGTCTCAATCTTCTCATCAGCCTGCTTGTGTAAGCTTAAGGGCAGCTCATACTGGAACTAACCCCTTTGTGTAATGACAGACATTAAGAAGAAAACTGCTTCAGGGAAAGTAATGCTTCAAATCAACAGGCTTTTCTATACAGACTGAACCTTTTACCAAATTAGTAAATCAGTCAACAAAGCCACTCAGACCTATAATTTGTGACTTCAGTACAAAATTAGCCAACCGGGTCTAAAAGAAATATGTAAAATGATCACATCTTAACAACGCATCATGTGGTGGTAACATGTACAGTGAATTGTTGAAATGTTGGCAATCATAATGGAAAGTTCATTAGTGGCTTTACACAAATACTCTAATCAGGTTTGAGGTTTATAAAGACCAACAAAGGTCTGGTATTTTATCTCATTGACATTAGCTGTCTACCCTGGATCAAATTTAAGCCAATAATCACAATTGCTTCTTTTCGACCACGGTGTTCTCCTCAGAAATGGGGTCTGGTGCTGTCATTAGATACAAAGCAATGCCAGTTCAAAATGTTTTCATATGTGGTTTCAAGATGGTGGAAAGTGCTACTAATACCTATCAGAGCAGGGGCGTCCCTCAACACCTCCAATACCCTAAAAGTCTTGATTTGCATTCCTTTATCTACTTATATTCTGAACTTATGTTAATGATCTTTCTAGAGTTTTTACTGAATTGAAACTCTGTTTTTTTCTAATTTTTAGGTAGTTTTAGATAAAGATGTCTTCAAAATGACTAAATGTAAATCTATGTTGACATCTACAGCTGTCAAGGCAGGACTTTTGTCAGCCCAGTCTTATTGGAAATTGTGTAATATATGCATTTTGTCAGCTTGACCAAAAATAGTAGAGTTATAATCCATGATTAGAAACTGCGAGATGTAATCTTCTAAATGATAACTACAAAGGTATTTTTAACTGTTCAATCAGGTATTTTGA
Source organism: Melanotaenia boesemani (assembly GCF_017639745.1). Taxonomy (NCBI): domain Eukaryota; kingdom Metazoa; phylum Chordata; class Actinopteri; order Atheriniformes; family Melanotaeniidae; genus Melanotaenia; species Melanotaenia boesemani. The sequence continues at coordinate 11,647,948 of NC_055703.1, forward strand.
CATGTAGACCAAATCATGTTTATTCATTTAACCCTTACCTTAATTTTAATGTATAATCTTAAATATCTGGTAGCAAGAGTCACAACTAGGATTTAAGCAGAATGTTATAAAAGGACAGCTGGAAGGTGGAGTAAGTTCTTTTACATTAAAGCTCTTCTGATTCACAGATTTCATTTATTTAGCAACTTCCACCATCCCCTCCTACCTCCATCCTCTAATTGTTTGTATGCAAGAAAACACTAACATCATTTGGAAAGTGTATGTTATGTAGGAACATGTATGGAGACGTAAGACATCAATGTACGGTTGAATCAAAAGCTTATTTAATTAGGGAACAGAGGAAGGAAAATGTAAAAATTGTCAAGTTTTTTTTAAAATCACATGTGAAAGCATTGTTTTCAGGTATACTTTTATATATATTTCTATTCTATTCTATTCTATTCCCTTTTTCATTCTGTGTTTGTTTTTGTTTTCAGTCTGGTTAGCTTTAGGCAACTGAGCTACCTGCTTAGGAAAAGGTTGTAGATGGCTAGCCCAACATGACCAAAACGTGACAATAGTTAGCAGCTGTGGGAATGAACTGCTTGCAAAACTTCCACCTTTTAACAGCTACACCTATACAACCACAGAAAACAAGACAAATAAGGAAAAGCTTGTTGCTTTTAGTGATGCTGTAAATAATTATAACACTATATGCTTCTTGAGATGAGAGGTGATGCTCATTTCATGTCATCAGCTACATGCTGGAATTGGCTAAAACAGATTAATTATACTACAATCAAGCCACTGTATGTGATTGTCTGGACCACGAGGGCCACAACCTGCAGGTTTTCAAAGTGTCCCTGCTCCAGTCATTGTGCAGAACTTCATAGGCTGTTGGATCAATTTAACTTGACTGGTGTAGCAGGGACACATTTGTTTTTCTCAGAATTACCTATATATAATCTTAAAATCAGATGCCAGGCGACATGGATGGACATCCTCATTGGTCTGACTGGCCTGGAGTGCTTCTGTCCATAAAAATCCCCCCTTCATGCAGCAACTTGTTGCTCTACTCGGACCAGTCTAAACTGCCCGTCGCTTCGGCATCAAACGATATTTTTAATCAAGTGGTCAAAAGCTATTGCACAAACATTCTAAAGTAGCTTAGGTCAACAGTGTCCCAGAGCCTGTTCTGTTAGCTGGAATGCTCCTGCATGCTGTGAACAGGCCCTTCTTTGTGTTTCAGGCCAGCAGCCTCACGCCACACCGCACTGCTCTGGAATCCTGTTTGTTTTCTTTCAAATTTCTCAACCTAGTTCACGTCGATGTAGAAGTGCAGTGTGCTGCCTATGTATGTGTTTGCTGTGTTTTAAGGTGTGCATCTGTGTTTGCATCGTTGCAGCAACAGTGTGGCTCATTGAGCATGTGCTCATTTTAAGCCAGTGCCAAAGTTCACAAGCTTTAAAGTGGAACATACTGAAGAGTGAAAATATTATAAACTTTGAGCCTGTGTAAATCCAGCCGGCCCCATCGTAGGTAACAGATAGATGCCTATTGAACTAAAATTCTTTCTTTTTTTTTTATTTGCATTAATTTAATTTAATTTGCCCTGGTATTTTTGTGTTTCTTATCAAAATCACAGATTTATTGAAGACAAGATTTAAAAAAAAATCCAAATGAACCTTGCGTTGTTGTTTTGCAGTAACCAGTAATCTGCAATTATCCACAATACAGTGTTCGTTGTTAACGCCCTCTATGCTGACTGGACAAGCCTCCCCTCTCCCTACATACTGTAGGTCCTCCTCCCCCTTTATCCTCATTTTCACTGTTGACTGACCAAACCAGACAAATTCATTATCCCAGAAATCTTGCACAAACATTGCAAGTGGGGCAGGCACTTCCTTACAATGAAACCATAGCAAACAAGTGGCTAGTTATTTTTTCATTGTTGTTTGTGTGATATGAACTGTAAATCTGGTATTTAGTAAGCCTGTAATTATCTTAGACCTGCTTGGAAATTTTTTATTTTTTTTCTGATTTCTGATTCTCACTGTAAGGACACTCTAAGGGAAACATACAAACATTGTTATGTCTTTATTATATAAGCTTTCAAATATATGAGAATACTTAAAGTTAACTTTTATATCTCAGGACAGATGTATTATTTAAGGATATCTTAATAAGATAGCCATACTTTACAGATGAATTTTACCTTGAATGATAAGACAGTCATCAAAACAGTTGATCAACTCAAGCTCAGTTAGATAAATACTATAGTAGTTATTTGTATAGGGTGTGTGGGAGACAGGATATGGGATGCAACCTGGATGGCTCACCATTCTGTCATAGGACTAACATGTTTTGGTCTGTGGATTTTATTTTGTAGTTCCTTCATCTTGTGTGTTATTTTTTTAGTTTTATTTCCTGTGCATTAGCTCGCCTGGTTTGATTTGCTCATTCACTTTACCTGTTCCCTATTAGTTCCTCAGTGTATTTTTCCCCATTGGCTTGAGTTGTTCTTTGTCAGATCATCTGTCGTTGTTACTTCTGTTGATCCTAAATGATTACTTCTCTTGTTCTGTATTACATTTACTTGGCTGATGGTTAGTGATGTGTGGGTTTACAATAATGAAAAGAACAAGGCTGTGATCATCTCCCCCTATTCTCTGCTAAGGTTGTAAATCAGAGGGGATTGTGTTGTTGACTCTTGTATCATAACTATAGAAACCTGTTTTAATACTCCAAGCCTTTACTTTAGTGCTCTGTATGACAGCTAATTGGAAATAAGAGCATTAAAACAACAGTGTGCTCATCCCTGAACTTTTAACTAATAACCTTATCATTTCCGTCTCTGCCCCACAAATGAAACCTGAATTAGCCACCTCCGTCCCATTTCAGATATATCAATAATTTATTCACATGTTAAAACATCTATTTGTGCATAATACATAATAACGCAGAATTTACATTTTTTTAAAATAGTTTGCAGAAACCATAACCATGAAAGGGATGATGATGATGATGATGAAAAACACTTTATTCAGACATCTTAAACATAGGAAATAGTAATAATGAATAAGCAAAAAATAAGTAAACAAAAAACACCACATAAATGTCTGAAAAGGAGTGAAGAGAAGCCTACGCTTATTTAACCCACCCCCACTACGTTAACTTAACAGAAGTATAGTTGCTAATGCTATAGATCAAATCTCATGTAATACTTTTCTATTTGTGCAATATATATCACAATACAAACTCAAAATCACATTCCACAGGATGCAAACAATATACATTATCATTTCATTTTTAACTAGTCAGTCTTCCATTTCAGCATAGGATTTTATCATTTTTTTCTTAAACATTTTTTTTAAACTGATTTAATGTTGGACAGTCTTAAGTTCTGGGTCCATCTTTCTCCAAACATTAAACCCAACAACAGAAATACAATGCTGCTTTACATTTGTTGTCACATGAGGTTTTCTGAACATTTCATCCCCTCTAAAATTAAATACAGAATCTCTTTTTTAAAACAATCCCTGAATTTTTAGCTGGTAATTTATTATTCTAAATGTTATACATAAATTGTGACGTTTTAAAGTCGACTCTATCCTTTAGTTTTAAAGCATTCAAGTTAATAAAAAGCTGGTTTGTATGTTCTCTATGGGCCGCTTTACGAACTATTCTGATCACTCTTTTTTGAACCATACAGATTGGTTTAAGTTTATTTCTATATGTATTTCCCCACACCACTAAGCCATAGGTCATGTAGAGGAGAACCAAGTCGCTTAACTTTTATGTTGCAGTGCTTGCTTGCATCAGTCCTAAGAGGTAAAAGCAAAAATACAGTATGTTGTATCAGGTCAAAATAGGTATAGCATAGATAATGAGAAGCTTGGCAAAAAAAAAAAAAAAAAAAAAAATCTTGGTACATATGGCACTACAGATCTTTTTTCAAAATAAGGACAACAATAGAAAGGACAAAGCGTTTACAGGTAAATTAGCTGCAGGGGATTTTGAAGTACCAAGTCATTTGATACTACAACTGAAAATGAGTGACTTTGCCTGACTGACTGATTGACCTGTACAGTTCGGATGACAATAAGCTTCACCTCTGAAATCCTCTTGATGTGATATGAGTTCATGTGAGGGAACTGAACAGTGGAATCCAAGATACACACAAGGCCAAACTCATGGCAGCAGACAGTGGGAGAGTAACTTCCCCTGTATGTTATTTCTTCTATACAGTTACCCATGGTTATATTTAGGTTTAGAATATTATCTATTTGTTTATTAATGTAGAAGTTTGCAGTTACGCTCTCAGTCTACACTTTTGTATGTTTGATTCATGACAAACAGTGAAATGAGAATAAAAAAAACTTTCAGAACATGGTGAAATGGTGAAAAGCATGTATTCTTTTTGTTGTCATTGAAACATTTCTTACTTTGATTCTTTTTCAAAGCCTTAAATGTTCAGTTTTACAGTAACCTGAGGAAATGCCTTGTCTGGGCTGTCCCACTAAATGCCACATATAGGCGTCCCCTTCTAATTCTGCAGGGTAAGCTGCTCTGAAAAGCACCTCTGAAAGACTCTGCAGGGCGGTGTGCCCTGAATGTCCTGCACCTGCACAAACACATCCAGCCAGTGTAGCAGCCCGCCGCCCTGTCAGGCACACTAAACCACATGTCCAACAGGCAGGAGAATAACATACCTGGGAACAGTTACCGTGAGAAGCAAAGGTAACACAAAATATAGTTTACCGCAAAAGGTCGCACTCAAAGCCGGGGTAAGAAAGGTACAACCTCTTGTTTATATGTGCTTAATGAAAATCAGTTGGTCAAGTTAACACAGAATACTCCATATATGTGCTATTCACCAGAGATGTTTGGCAAAATGAAAGAGAAATAAAAAGCTGGATGGGACAGAGTAAAGCAAAAATGTTAAAACTGACATCAAATTGGGTGAGAACAACAACTTGGAAACTTCATGGATAATTAAGTAAAGTGAGTGTATAAGGGATAAAAGGAAAAATGTGTTGGGACCAGTGAGAGTGAGAAACGAGCTCCTGAGACAGGCTATGGATTGACACGCTGTGGCAGAACACCTACCCGTCAGACGTGCCCCGTAAAGACTCTTCTCACCAGGACAAGGCTTCACATTCACACAGCATCACATGACACCTTTGTGGTTACGTAACTGTCGCACCCTTCAATCATTGTACTGTAAGTGAGACCTCACAAGGGGCCCTGGACATACATGCTTTTATGGCATGAGAGCTCAGGTTTCAGCTAGTGGGCCTCCACATTAAATCTTGGAGCACTCTTTAAATTGTCCCCAAGAAGTGATTTAGTATAACTGTATGTCTTGTTTCCTAGGGTTATAAATATTTACTGTGAATAACAAATGTCTCCAACTCCTGGGTTTGCTGATGTAGCAACTAATATGATGAAACTAAGAATAATAAAGTGATCTTAGAAGCTGCAGTTCAATTCAATGCACCCTGATTAATACTTTTTACACTAAAATACTGTTACTGGAACTCTTTTTTGCTGCCAGTGGTTTGACATATACCCGATTACTATGCACCAAACCAATGATTGAATACAGCTGACAAGGAGCAGGGGGCTCATAATTGATTATGAATGAAAAACATTTGGTTTCTCAGTCAAATAGATCCTGATGGATGTTTTTAAGTGGATTAAGGTCAATAAAGTCAGAGTAACAAAAAGTTCTCATGGTGCCCAGTTTCAATTTTGCTGATGGTTAGAAGAGTTGTCATCGCTTACTGGTCAAACAACTGATTTAATGAAAGGGTATTTTGGTTTTATTTGAACTGGAAATTATTTGCATAACAACCTATTTGGGACAGTAAACTGAAACAAAAAGAGGAAGGACAACAAAATGTTATTTTTTATAGAAAAGTTTGGGACAACAGCCTTTGCTTGCGATTGGACAAAAACCAAGCCCATTGCAACAGGTTGATGTTATTTCTTGTTTCTGGTCAGTAACACTTCAGTCAATCCATTTTCAGTTCAACACTTGAGGGGGGAAGCTGACTGCTATTTTATTTGTACCACCTTAGGCCAGGTCCAGATGAAAACCCATGCAACTTAAACAGGCCAAATCTGGACTAGATTATCCCACAGATAGTAAAAAAATTTTTAATTAAGTTTGTTTTTTGTTAAAAAAAAAAAAAAAAAAGCCTAAAATAGACATTGACCTGGTCTAAAGTGCTTTATCATGCTTTAAAAATAATGCAGTAATTGTTTTTATTTGAATTAGTTTTTTTAACTCCAGTTCATGATGTCCGCTAAGAATCCGAGCATATTTTCCTTAACACTTATTCATCTTTACACTAAATTTTGTATGGATGCCCCAATTGACTCGTGGCCAAAGTGGAAAACATGCTTCTTGCTGTCTGGATTGAGGTAACAGAAACATGTGAAACTCGCCTTGTCTGCTGCCAGTTTGGCAGGTTGATGAGTGATAGCTCCGTCCTGCGTCATCACTTCCTCCTCACTTTGCTGAGGAATTCGCCTTCCACTGTTCCAGGTGTGGAAAAGTCCATATTGTTGTGAAGAGGAAGAGGATGATGGGAGAATAATATTTTCCACTGTCAGTTTGCAATGAGATTGGCATGCTGCAAGGTAATGAGCATTCAGTCAGCATAGGACACAGTTTTATTTTCTTTTCCCCCCTAATGTATCAGGAAGCTGCCGAATTTCAAGCCTGTACCTTGAAAACACAATACTGTGAGAAAAGCTTAACTCCAATGTCTCTACACAGTCATTTGAGATGTACAGATAACAGGATATAAAATGGGAAGAACTACTTTTTTCAAAGCCGAGACAAGCTGTGGGCAACAACAGGCAATATGTGACCCTCCAGTTAGTACACAGACAACCAGAAAGGATCTGAATTCCACCAGACCGACAGACAAACAGACAGAAGCTGTGTTAGGGTGTAGGCTGAAGCCTGACCTTGCAGCTCGCAGACAGATGGAGAGAGGCCTTTCGTTCCAGAGGTATAGACAGACAGGGAGGGGTCTTGTTAGCCACTGTGCAGAAAACTGCATATCTGGAAACAATTAGCTTAGATGGGAACCCCGGCCAAACTGTTTCTTTTAGGCACAGCTCAATTCTTTCAAGAGCTTATTGGGAACAGTCTGCTCTCTTTTGTCCACCAAACCTATTGGTTGCATCAAAGTGATTTTGAATATGACATCATTTCTAACAGCTAGCAATGCTGCTTTAGAATCCTTATTTTATTAAAGGCAACCTTTGTGTTTACACTGAAGGTTTATTCAAAGGGAGAGACCTTGAGAAGCAATATTTTTACAGCCGTTTATGAAATAGAAGCAGTCCTTGAACTAATCTTTCACCTTTTGTCCACTCACATTAGTCATCTGAAAACTGGATTCCCTTCTGCAGTGTTCAGCAGTAACAAGTCTATCTGTTGCTGACTTTGAATGTTCCCTCTCTCCAGACACTGCTCAGAAGCTGTTTTTTTAATTTCCATTAATGCCAGCAGGTCTGATCAGGTTTCACTGGCAAAGCCAAAAGCACAGCAGTGATGAGAGTCCCTCATCACACACTTCCCTAATAAGATGGTTTGCGGATTGAACATTGTTCTTTCAGTCTGAGAAGTTTTTGTCTTTGTGTAGGTGCCAGGATAGGAAGCTATGTGCTGGTTCAATGTCTGCACCACACGCAACATACTTTGAAGTTCAAATTTTATGGGTTTGAGCCATTAATCATGCAGTTGCTACTTTTTTGTGTTACATAATAGCAGTAAAGTAAGTGTCTGTACAACAAGTACATGTTTACCTCAGCAACTCTATGTCATTTTAAAGAGGCCCTGTGCTGATTTCATACAGCCCAGGTTTCATGGAGAACACTCTGAGTCCATTAGTCAGTACTTTTCAGTGTTTATTATGTCTTCCACAGCTATGGAGAGGTTTTGTCAAGTCTTACAGGATAATCCCAATGATGATGTCAGGCTTATCTCAGCTACAACTTTATAACAGAAAGTCGGCAATACAAACCAGAGCTGTGGTGTAAGACAGACATGACTGCTGACCAAGCAGGGAGGGTCTAACAAAAATATCTAAGATAGGAAATGTAGGATCCAGCATTTTTTTAAGGTTAGCTCATACAGTACGTAAGACTCAACTGTGTCACTATGGAACATTTTGGAAATTTTTTTAATGAACTAATACACAAGTACCTCTTTATTGTAAGACCACATGCAGCTGTTACCTTTTGATTGTTTCCTTTAAGGAGTATGCTTTCCCAGTCAACCCAGTCCTATGAAAAAGCTATAGTTACCCATACCAAATAAACATGGCAGAAAAAGAAAGGAATTTGTGTTTAATGAATTATTACATTTTTGTAGCAATGCTTCTTAGCAATAACTCTTAGTCTTCTATTGACTCTTGTTTGGTGTGTCTGAAGAAACAACACATATTGGCAATTTAACAGTTTACTAATTTAACAAACAGGGATCTCAACAGCATGTGGAGGAACCACACACAGCCACAATAGCCTGGCACCTTCTCTTCAAGCTGGTCACCAGCTTGGTCACACACTGTTGTGCGATTGCACCTAATTTTTCTACCAGCATTTGTCATAAGTTAATCAATGTGGTTGTGTTGGTCACTCTGGCACAAACAGCATACCCAAGCTGATCCCACAAGACTTCAATAGGGTTGAGGACTACAGGCAAGCCATTTCATCCTCTCCACTCCCAAATTCTGGATGTAGTCTCTGATAAACCCTGCTTTGAGGGGGTGAGAGTTGTAAACTTGAAGGATTGGTAAAATCTGAACTTATCGCTGTAGCAGGGTCCATACTCACAGGTGCCAATCAGGCTCTTAATTTGAAGTACCGGGGGTACCAGAAACTCAAAATAAGAATTGATAGCACAACAAGCTATTTGGCATTGGTAGATAAGATTAGGCAAGTAGGCTATATCATGCGCGCCATCCACATACTCAACTCTGCTGCTCATCCTAAACAGACAACAGTTAAAAATGAATAGTCAAGAGCCATTGATACAACAAAGAAATAACTGACCAAAAACGTGTCTTACTTTTTGTGCTAAAGTTATTTTTGGTACTTTTACCCATAAACATTGACAAACATGCACAAACAAACAAACCAATGGCTCAGTGGGTGATTTAAGCATGCACAGGTAGTCTGCATGACAAATGATCTTTTGATTAGTTATTTATAATTAATTGAATTATTGAGAAAGCAAAGTTATCAAAGAAAAATGAGAAAAATAATAATTACTACAACAGTTGCTAAATGTGATGGAAGTGTTCAGGAATCAAACAATTTTATCTGAAGGGTTATTCATCTTTAAGGTAAATAAGCTATTAAACAGCTTTAAATGCTATAAATGGAGAGTATTGTGTTACTTACCGGCGTAATCAAGTATTCAACAAACTGTTGTGTTGATACACTCTTGCAGCTCTGACAGCAAAGTAGCAGCTCAAACGAATCTGTATGAGACCACAGTTCCCCCACTGTGAGCCAGTAAATTATGATCTAGTAAAACAGACACTAAAAACATTCTCTCAAAACTAGTTTGACAACTTAGGCACCTTCAGGTGCAGGAAAAGAAATTACTTGAACTTAAATGAAAGCTTTTAAAAGTTTAATGAGACAAAATATAGTTTAATGTTGTTTTTGATGTTGAGGAATGTTAAGGTAACATCTTGACCCGGATCACAACACATCACTGAGTCAAACACCTGTCTGGGAAGCAGAAACCCACATAGAAAAATGTCTGTTTTCTTTTCTCTGCTTTAAGAAACATTTACCTTGGCAGTGAATGAGACAAAGCAGCAGCGTGTGATTAAAGCCGATGTTTTTATTCAAGGCTTTTACAGGAAGCTAATTAGCTGAGGTATGCGGTCGTGTGCCAAGCTAATATGGGGAAAACTGCCATTCCTACATGCAAGCGGTGGCCTCAGAAAGCTGCATTATATGTATTTACATTCATGGCTTCCTCTGTGTGAGTATGAAGTTCAAACTATTCACAACTTGGACTAAAGCTCTGAGAAAAGTTAGGGTGCGGTCAGGTACACTGGAAAGCAGGATGGGTGAATTAGTGCTCAGGTTATTTATTTTAAATAGCTGCATGATAAAAGTGATTTTTTTTATATATAAAAAAGTAACAGCATGCTTGAAGAGCTACTAATCCTAGTCCTTCGGAAACACAGTGCAGTAATAAATTGATTTAGAAACAATCTTCACAAACATCATTTGTTGCATTTCCTTGTTACCTTTTTGTTTCTTAGTGGTAATTTATGTCTCTTCTTTAATGTCTCTTTTGCACCGTCCTCTTACTTACTGAACCCCTGCAAAAAGGCAAGGTAAACCTTATTAAGCATGCTTGCTTGGCTGAGTTGTTGTTCACAACAAAGTGAATTATATAACATCAAGCCCATTTACTGTGTGTACTTGAATTTCGAGGAGTTGGAGAGAGGAGCATTTCTGACTTGGGGATCTCTGGATTTGATTTCTGCTTTATTCAGATGATGTAGTTTTGTTCCCCTCTTCAAGCTGTCATCTCTAGCTCTAGCACTGGATAGGTTTACAGCTAAGTAGCTGGGATGAAAATCCTCTCCTCTGCATATAAGGCCATGGTTCTTAAACTAAAAATGGTGGAGTACTCTCTTTGGGTCAGAAACGAGTCCTTGCTTGGTAAATTAGAGTGGTAGATGGACAGAAGGATTGGTGCTGTGTCAGCAGAAACAGTGCTGCACTGGTCTGTTGTTGTGAAGAGGGAGCTTTGTTGAAAAGCATAGCTTTTAATTTACTGGTCCAGTAGATGGATGGATGGATGGATGGATGGATGGATGGATGGATGGATGGATGGATGGATGGATGGATGGATGGATGGATGGTACAATGAAAGTGTAACAAAAGCCAGGAACAAATCCTTTTTCAAACTGACTCCACCCAGAACAATATTCATATCAACTGATCTGCATTACTATCCTGCAGATTGATTGTTAATCAGTGTGTGTCTTCAAATGAATAAGCTTTAATGGTCTTAGTAAATATATTGTATTTTATGTAAATGTATTTTTTGAATCCCTCACCCATTGCCAATCAGGAAACAAATAACCTTATTTTTCAACTTACTGACTATTTCATTAAATAAAAAGATAGCCCTAAGTGCTCAGGACATTATTTAGCAGCAAACATATTTAGATTTGAGTGGTTGGCTTTTATTAGTGGTGACTGATTCAGGATGATGGGCAACTTCAGTGTGAACGGCTGCCAAATCTCTGATGGGTAACCATCATAATTCAGAGTGAGGTCCAGAGGAAGAAGTACACATTGTGAACCAAGCAGACCTGCACAACGTCCAAGATTAAACATCCCCTTTACTTCCAGCTGAGAGAGAGAGGCAGTTTTGGACCCACATGCAGCAATGTTTAGGTAAAGACCACCTGACTTCCATAACCATGTGTGTGGCAGTAAATCTACAGCTGAGATGAGTTTTTGTTGTTTGTTGAAAGAGTTACAGTCCCAAATTCTCATCAGTGTCTCTAGTCTAAACAATTTCCTGGACTCAGGATTTAAATAGGCAGTTTCCACTCTCTCTTTCTGCTTTTGACAATTCAGCCACCCGCCAGTCCCCCTCATTATATCTGCAGATGTTCCCAGGCCTTCTGTCTATAGCTAACTTCCACCTGTGAACTCCTTTTACAATCAGTCAGAAATGCTTTGCCTAAAGGAGATGAAAGTTATATCAGTTTTACTTCCCCCTTACCAAATGATTTATGAGGAAAATTTAGCCAAAAATTCAATCCACCTTTCAACAATGCCCCTCTGGCAACAAACTATATAATACCTCAGTCCATTAACCCAAGTAATCTTATACCCGACTATTTCATGCAGGCTATTCTTGAAAAAGATTGGGTCTGCATGTTTCCAGGCTGAACATTTTCCACGACTGTGGGCTTTAAATAGATGCACTTTCCATCTTGACAGTTCATCTGCCTACCAACCCCATTGTTAAATCTCAACAGATCACCTCAGGCTCCAAATCCATTATTAGTTTCCACTGCTTGTCTCTTCATAGACAGGCCTCAGAAAGTTTCCATCGGACTCCAACCCTTTCATCTGTCAGTAACTGGCCCGTCTCTCTTTCATTGTTAAATGTCCATAGATCACCATCCAAAACATTTAAAATTTTTCACTCCAAGTGTTTTTGCAGACTGGCTCCAAACTGTAAAAGAAAGCAGCAGTTCACTTTCCCAGCATGTCTTGATTAGCCTGTTTTGCTTTGCTGATCAAACACAAATATTACAGATGACACAGGAATGTTATTAACTTTTTGTACTGTCTTGGCAGAACTGTTCCTGAGTTCTGCATTCCTTATAAGTGGCTGTCTATTGAGCCAAGACACTAATAAAGACAACTAAAATGCCTGAAATATTAATAAAAAAAAAAAATAAAAAAAAAAAAAATAAAAAAAAGTTGTTTTCAAGTTTCCACTCTTACCATCTCTCAGCAGGCAGCCAAAGAGTTCAAAGAGGCAGAAATATGCAGGCAGGAAAATCATTTTGAGATTTTGGTTTCATGTTCAGTTTGGACAGTGGTATATAGAAAGTTTGTTTGAAGCCCAACGCCATGGAACATTCTTCAAAAAGCCTGCCAGCTACCACTAATGGAATTCAGTCTAATTCAGCTGAGTGGAGGTAACACAGCTAAAACTTCAAATGTGGAGTTTGGGAAAAACATTCTCTGGGTTGTCATGACTATGATATGCATATACAATAAAAATGTACAGCCATATAGAATTATGAGTGTACCACAACTAAATCAACAGCTGATTATGAACTTGGTGAAAGTAAGATTAATTGTAGAAATGTTCTGTTATGCTCCACAAGGTTTAATTAGATGTAACTTATAGACAGAGAGCAGTGTGCAAGAATTCAATAACGCTTAACTTAAATAAATGCAACCAATAGAGCTCAGATGATTTTTTCCAATGCCATTAATTTGGTATTATATAAAAAAAAATTAAAGGCAGTTAATTTCAGAGCAGTTATTTGTTCTTAAAATATTCACAAAGAAATGAAAGTCTGGTTCTGACCTAGTGCTGAATGGAGTCACTTTTAATTTTAAGTTTGTCATCCTATTTAGCTTTGTAAGTTCTGGGAAGGTATGACTGCAGATCTAATGAATACAGGCAGTGTGTGAGAACCACGGAAATGGTGACAAGATGCCCTGCAGGACAGAGGCTTGGACTGTGATGTCAACATTGAGTGTGACATCATCATCATCCATGGTGAGATGGAACACATGCACAAGGTGTTTGAGAAAGCTGTGAGTCATTTCTACTCTCAGAGAATAAATGAAAGTGTTTTACCAGGACCTGACGTGGGCATGTGAAAATGCTGCCCGCTTTAGACACTGTATCTGTCTTCTCCACAGATCCTAAAGTTGGAAGCCTCCCAGATGACATGCTTCTGTGGGTTTATGAAGTCACACATGAACTATGAAAGGAGCACTACTGTGATGCGGCTATAACCGGCAGGTAGTAACTTGTGTAAATCTGGACCGGGGAAGGAGGCGGGCCTTGACCTGCAAATGCCACGCAAGTCATATGACCTCAGATGTCACGATGACCCGAGAGCTTAAATAGGAACATCACTATATTGGTTTCTACTCTTGGTAAGGCTGGAAGGGCTGAGGATCAGTTTAATGTGGAAAAATGTTTTTAAAAAACATCCCATGAAACATAACATTATCATATCATTGTCACTGACGGGATGACAGCTACTGAGATTACTGCCAACGTGCAATGTAAATATTACCTTAAACAACAGGCCAACACTTTCTTCAAGTTTTTCATATTGGGGTTAAACACGATTCAGGATGAGATTATGTAAGCAGAAAACCTGTTTTAAAAAAGTGATCATATTGTTCTCTTTAGCTCTTGTAACATCCTCAATTTATTTTCTAACCATTCATTTTAAATACCCATTTTATTCTGATCAGGGACATCGGGTGACACAAACCTATGGTATAGGTTAAGAGGCATAGCCAAATATTGCTGCTTACACTTCCACTAACACTCAGATGCCCAGTTGAGCTAATATACATCTCTTTGAATTGTGGGAGGACATTTATCACCTGGATATCCACTCAGGCATTGGGAGAACATGCAGACTCCATACAAGAAGGCCCCAACCAAAGTTTGAACCAGGAACCTTAGATTTTTTTTTTTTTTACCTGTCCTGTCCAGCATCATAGCAAGCAAAATGATAATCTGGCTGCTGTATCGTGCTGAACAAATTTGCTCTGCCAAGGGGAGGCTTATGGATATAAGGCTCCTCTTGATAATCTGATTCATTTATTTATTTATTTACTTTGAATCATGAAATTTATGTAATCTTGCTGGACCTGACTGGAGGGGACAGAAAAAGAAGGAAAACAGCAAAAGGGAAAGAAGAGAGAGGAGATAAAAATATTAAACATCACCATTAAACAAACTGTTACACTTATACATAAACACACCAAAATATTTCCTACGGCTTTTACTGAAAAACAGAGCTGCTAGTCATTAAGAGTTCTTAAATAATAACCAAATCAAAAAGACATATCACAAAAGTAGCACAACAACAACCAGATACTAACTCACAGGAAAAAAAGAAAAGTGAACTCTTAGTGTATAAACCCACTGGACGACCCCAGCCCCACCCGGAGGGTGGCAGAGGAGAGCCCCAGCCAGAGCCCTCAGCGGTCTTGGGACACAGGCCCCAGTGGTCCAAGATTACAAGCAGCTGGCCCCGCTAGGGACCAGCCATCCAGGCCCCCCAGCCAAAAGCTAGGCACCATGCCTAGGAGAACCAGGCACCCCCAGACAACCACCAGGTATGGGCCAACAAACACCCCAATGTTTCAGCCGCACACCCCAGGAACCAGGGTGCCATCGACCCCACTCTATCTACTCCAATCTCCACCCCATATAACCCCTCACTCACACCCTCCCCTGCACTGTACCCATAAGCACTCACTATCACAGTCACGTCACACATAAATCACCAGCCATGCCCCGTGGGGGGACGTCCCAGGCAGACCAGAGGACAGCGAGTTCCAAGCACGGTCCACACCACCACCCCCAGCAACCCCCTCCACCCCACCCAGATGCGGCAGACCTGGCACCCCCCAGAGCCAGCAGCCCACCAGTGCAGCCAATCCAGGTCCTGGCCCCTGGGGCAACCACCTCTTCCCCAGCCTACCCCAGGAACCTTAGATGTAAAAGAATAAAACTTCTTTAGTGTTCATGTCTAACATCCTGTGTTATTATAACTGTAAGGTGCATTTTGCAGGATACTGAAGTCTTGTTATTATCTAATTAGGCATTGTGTCATTTTCATTAAATCTGTATTTGCAAATTCTGATTTGTTGTAATTCTTGCTATGGATTTAGTCTCACCACTCTTGAACACTGTTTTCTAAAAAGAAAATAATAAGCCTGCACTACTTACCCAGTACTGCACAACAAACTGGGGCATAAACACTAAAGATCCACCAGTTTAATGTAAAGCAGATGTGGTCATACATAGGAAGTAGGGCTTCACATAAACATGGTACTAGCAACTGGCTAACATGGTGACATAATTGTTTTTTTTTTATTTATTGTGACAGTAAGAGGCCTACAAACACTTTTAGCACAACGAACAAAACATTTTCAAACGTGTTAAAAGGTCATACAGTTAGTTCACACATGTGTTTAATAACAGCCATGCCAACACGTACAAAGCAGGGCAGACTCCCCTGATATTGTAACACCACCGCAGCTCCATTACTGATTTTAACCCGCAGCAACTCTCTTAGACAAATACCTCTGTCTATACTTAGCCTTGACATATCTGAGCCTACCACACACAGAGCCATATGTTTCCCTTGGCTGCAGCCATCCCATCCACACATCCAGGTCTGCAAAAACAGTGAGTGTGCAGCCAGTCAGCCTGTTGATACTCAGCACAGGAAAGCCTGACACTCAAAAGCAAAGCTTAGTCATTCAGTCTGACAGCAAAACAACCAGCATCATAACAACACCCAGGGAAAAGCAGGCTTGTAGTTTCAATGCTAAAGTGTCTGCCATTGACTAAATGGACCATAAATTAATCCATATGTCTTTATAATCAGTCAGGGAAAGGATAAAAAAAAAAACAGTTTTTTAGAAAACTCAATAATATAACCAAATACACCAACTTAACAGAAAACAATAGGATTCATTAAAAGCCTCCTTAGAATGTCCTGTAATGGAGGATTAATCAGCTTAAAACAGTCTGACAAAAAGTACGGTAGATTATTGTGCTTGTGAGATAACAATGTCAGCTATGTCTACGTGTTGTTTGCTGCATGTCAGAAGCACGTTCCTGCATCAAGCTGTTTCCGTTAGATATCCTAGAGCTTAAGTTTGGGTCCTGAAGCTGTAATGACAAACAGCACACACATTTTCTTGATATAGAAGAATAGCTACAGCTTTGCTGTGCTAATGGGGATCCAAATAAATAAGAAGAAGAAGAAGAAGAGAGATACAGGACTTCACACAAACACCACACTTTTACTCACTACTGTGGTCAAATGGTCAGGCAGGAGTTCCTACTGTACTGAGCCAGCAGAGAGAACATATCCTTATTAGGAAAAGAGCAGACGTCCATATATGGGGAAGCTTCCTCTGTAGTAACAGCCCAGTCTGCTGGCTTCACACTCACATTCCTCCAGCTTCAGGTTTCTCTGGGAGTTTTTCATTTCCGATTTGCTGGCTGAAGAAGGAGCAGGGCCGCCTTTCATAAGAGTCAAGCCTGGTGTGTGATCCCCATTTTTTTAAAGAAAAAAAAAATAAAAAATACAAACCTCCGTCTAGCCTCTTTCCTGCAAACCTCCACTTTAGGTTTGATGTAGTAAAATAAGCCTGGCCAGGGACAGGACACACCTGTCCTTTCAAGTCCATCACAGACTAAACCTCATTAGGCAGGTGAGAGGGCAAAGAACATGCAGTCTTATAGTTCTCATCAAATCTGCTCTGCATGCCTTCATGGACCAGGCAGCACTTTCACTGAAGTCGACTCAGGTTTTTTAATCATCATTTAGTCAGACTGAGTCTCAGCAGAGTCAAGATGTCCTGTTAAATGTGAGATACAATCTCCAGTCTTTGCTTTCAACAGAACCCTAAAAAAGTGTAGCTTTTTCCAGAAGTAAGGAAAGCAGCCCACCGTTCAAATCAGCTAGCAATCATTTTCTAAACTAAAAACAATTCTCTTTAGAACGTATCACACTTTTTATAATTGTTGTTGAGCTTTAACTAAAGAAGTCTACATAAAAGAGGTTTATTGAGCTGTAATATTAATATACTTTAACTTGTCAAAAAATACACTTAAGGAAATTACTTGGGCATTACAGTATATTTGGGTCATGTTTGCAAATGATAATTGATTCTCAAACATTTGACCTGGTAAAATAAAATTAAATTGAATATATTTTAAATTAAATCTATTGCTGCTTTTTGTATACCTAAGATACTTAGAGTTGTGTACTTATGAGTTAATAAAAAGTAGTAAAGCAGACCTGAACTTAAGCTATATGACAAAAGTGTGATATTAAGTGAAATAAAAAAACAAAAAACGTATAAGTATAAATGCAGTATAGAAACCTTGTGTTCTTGTAGTTTACAAAGCATGTGCATTAAGTGTTCTTTCATTAATCAAAAAGTTTCATAGAAGTACTGTATGCAATTACTGCAGTACTTATAGTACTTCACTTATTGTACTTAACAGTATGGTCAAAGGACAAAGTAAACTAGTGGTTTGCTCAAAGTTTACAACTTTTATACTTAAAGTACACTTTACAGTAGTATGTAATGCAGCCTGGCAAAACCCAGTGTCTTTCTTGTGTGAGTTCTAACCTGGATAAATGCAGAAGGTTGTGTCAGAAAGGCCATCCAGTAATCATTTCAATATCTTGGAAATGAGGCGACCCCTAAAGCGAAGAGCCAAAGGAAAAATAGAAGAAGAAATCTTATAATGGAGTATGTCTCTGTCCTTCTACCTGCTAGATACAGTATTTGTTGCTCTAAATCACTGACAAATGTTACATACACTGGAGTTAAAACAGCCACACCAACACCAGCTAGAACATTGAAATGCTACCACTGCATTGATGGATGAATGTTGATAATCTCATATCATAATACAACATATTGATACATTAGCCATAAAGAATGAGATCAAACCACTTTCAATGTAAAAACAATTCATTTGAAATTGTTTTACATGTAACTTTAAATGGCAATGTGGACAACTTTGTGGCATCTAGTGGTTAAGTTACAGATTGCAGCCTATTGAGTCTCTCCACCTCCTTCTCCTTCCAGGAAGGATCTAGCCACTTTTACTTAAAAAAGAACAAATACAGTTGCCAATAACAGCATATTTTTTGTATAACATTAATGAGAATTTGTGCTTATAATGCTTTCCTCATGTTGAAGAGATCATAATGTTCTCTCGATGTGTTTAAATGATGAAAAGTCAGTGCAGAAAAATGCAGCTGCACTTTCCCAGACATAACCACACAAGGACAGACTAAAAAGTTACAAGACAACAGTTTCCAAGTCTCTGTGCAGGAACGAGCACCTTGATAGATAACCAGTTCAAGTTAATGACTCCAATGATTTCCTTTCCCCAACTGCTCACTGCTAATTTACCAAAGTACATACTCTGTACTGCTTTGAAGCCAGGGCTGTGGAATGCTGTTGTGGGCTAAAAGTCTTAACCACCTGTTACACATCAATATGTTTATTTTTTTGATTGTATGCATCTTAATGAGATTCTACCTGTTGTTTTTCTTTTTTTTTAACTGTTCCTCTTTCATGTGAAGTTATTTGTAGCTTTGCTTTTGAACTGTGCTGCCTTTTCCTCTTCTTTCCTTCTTTTTTTAAATTTAATATTTATAGGTACTGGCTGTCTGTTTGTGAAGTCAGTCTTCAGGAATTCCCAGTGTGGGGTCCCAGGCCTCTAACCAGACTTAACCTCCCATTCCAGATGAAAGCTGCTGTGAGAGAGACAGTGTTGTTTGGCCGAGCAGTAGAGCCTTGCCTTCAGACGGCAGGAATGCGGGATGTCTGGAGTGGGGGTCAGGAAGTGAGGAAAGAATGCCAAGTATGTCCATGTTTGTCCAGGGCTGGCTCTCCATTCAGCCCCCAGTGACGTGCTGCGAGGAGTATAAAGGGAACTCGGCTCTGCAGTCAGAACTCAGATCAACTCTTCTACTGAAGCTAAACTCTAGCTTACACCAAGAAAGAAAAGGAAAAAAAAGACTGTGACCAGAGCGGCAGATTGAAACTCTAAGACAAACGAGACAAGAGATCAACTTGATCAGAAGAAGTTTTCAAGCTCAAACTCTGAGACTAATAGAAAACTTCCTCCACGAAGGTTTTTGGAAGAATCTGAATTTATTATTAAAAACTAGAAAAGATGTCTACTGGGATGAAGAAGACTATCTTGCTGCCTCTGCTGTGTGTCATGCTCTCATACATGGTAAGACAAAAATACTCTTGTGTTTGACTTTATCATCATTTATGTCATGTCCGTTTTTAAGTGTAATATTTAGTCTTTAACGTTGCATTTGCCAAAACATGAACTCTAATTTAGAATAACATTGTGTTATTAAATATGTGGACAGTATATCTGTCTACAGAGCACCATGTGTACATAATATTTACCCAGGTTTGTGTCTCTGTTTTCAGGCAGCAGCTCAGGAATGCAGTGGTCAATGTTCGTGCCCCTCCATGCATCCTCAGTGCCCCCCAGGAGTGAGCCTTGTGCTGGATGGCTGTGGCTGCTGCAGGGTGTGTGCCAAACAAATGGGGGAGCTCTGCACTGAAAAAGATGTCTGTGACCCACACAAAGGACTCTACTGTGATTTTGGTGCCCCCATCAACAGACGCATAGGCGTGTGCACAGGTGAGCTGCTGATAGCTGGAATTTTCTTACTGCTTGTTTCTGCATCAACACAGATGTCATCCATAAATAACCTGTAATGTATGAGCCAAATCATGACCTCTCTCCTGTAATTTGTGCCCCACAGCTCGAGAGGGAGCTACTTGTGTTTTTGGTGGCATAGTGTACAAGAATGGAGAAACGTTCCAGAGCAGCTGCAAGTACCAGTGTACTTGTCTGGATGGAGCAGTGGGCTGTGTTCCACTTTGCTCCATGGACATCCGGCTGCCCAGTCCAGACTGCCCTATGCCAAGACGTGTCAAAGTACCTGGAAAGTGCTGCGAGGAGTGGGAGTGTGATTCTCCCTACACAAACACCTTTGTGGGCTCTGCTTTGCCTGGTGAGCCAGTCTTTCTTAACAGCAAAGAAAGTTTCTCCCTTGATCTTTACACAACAGTGAGATGTAATCAGGATTGTTTCTCTAATTAAGTGTTTCCTCGTGTGTTTACAGCATTCAGGGAAGAAGAGATTTATGGCCCAGATCCTAATATGATGAGGGAGAACTGCCTGGTTCAAACTACTGAATGGAGCGCCTGCTCTAAAACCTGTGGCCTTGGGATTTCTACCAGAGTCACCAATGATAACCGTGACTGCCGTCTAGAAAAACAGACCCGGTTGTGCATGGTGCGTCCATGCGAGTCACAGCTGGAGCAAAGCATCAGGGTGAGTTCTAGTTGAAGAGTATTACTCATAAACTGCAGATATAATAACAGCACATAAAGAGCAAAGAATGTCTGCTAAAGTCGTTTCTTCTCTCATTGTCTTCCTGCAGAAAGGAAAAAAGTGCATCCGTACCCCAAGAGTGTCTAAGCCCATGAAGTTTGAGATCTCAGGCTGCACCACCACCAAGTCCTACAGGCCAAAGTTCTGTGGTGTCTGCCTGGATGGCCGCTGTTGCACCCCCCACAGGACCACCACCCTGCCCATGGAGTTCAAATGTCCAGACGGGCAAGTCATGAAGAAGCACATGATGTTCATCAAGTCCTGTGCCTGCCACTACAACTGTCCTGGGGAGAACGACATCTTCGAGTCTCTGTATTACAAGAAGATGATAGGAGACATGGCGTGAGCCACTGAAGGACAACCAGAGCTTATGACTTGAAAACAAACAGAACTCCATCTCAATTTGCAGCTCAGTCTATATATTTTTTACATTTTATTTCTTCCATGCTCTCTTTGTAAAAGTAGCCCAGACACTAGTCTTAGTGTCTGTATGTTTTTTTGTTTGTTTGTTTGTTTTGTTTTTATGGCTGATGCAGATTAGCCACATAGACTCAGACAGAGGGTTGCCTGGCAGCCCCAAGAGATTCCTGCACTATAACTTTTTTCTTCTTGACAAACCTACTGTCAGGTTTCCGCCCATTTCCCTTGAAAGCTTTTTTACAACCCCGTCCATTTTACTGTATGCATTTTTACACCACATCCAAACGGTGACCTCCTCTTTAAATGAGGTGTCTAATTAGTCCCCCCCACCCTAAGTCCAAGACCAGACCTGTAAACTCATAGCAGCTGTAAAAGGGAGCATACAGACCACAGAAAAGCAGTGCTTCACTGTCCAAACGGGTCTGAATATGTCCTTGTGTTTGTGTATGAATGTGTGTGCATGTGTGTGTGTGTGTCTAAGTGCAGGCCTGAATGTCAGACTTATGTGTATGCTGTTCACTCTGCTTACAGAGTGGAGGAAAGGTCAGCGTTTCCACCCAACATGAGGATGAGAAAGCAAGCAGCGTGCAGAGTGGAGGGTTAGATATGGAACACAGTGGGCTTTGCCATGGCACTGAGAAAAAAAAAGTTAAAAAACATGTGTTGACTATTACCAATTCAGGTCAGAAGAAAGAAACCATGCATCTATTTGTACAAAAGTAGAAGAACAGACTGGAAGAATTGAATTTCATTCCTTTTTTTATTGTTGATATGTAAATTGTGTATATAATTGTACAGTTTAAGTTAATTTAAAAAGGCCAAATTTGTTCTGTGCTTCAAAACGTATCAGTAATGTATTTTTTGTCAACTGTATTTTTTACTATTTTATTGAGAAGTGTGACAAAAATGTTACATGTTTGACTTTGTAGCTGAAAATAAAATCTTATATTTTTATACAAATGGGTTTTCTAGTCATTTCCTTTCCTCATCTTTGAAACACACAATAACTGACTAAAATTTTGTCTCACTTACTTACAATAAAACACTATTTATTTCAACTTTGTTTATCTCTCTGGGAGGCAAAGGCCACACATAGTAGATACTTGCAACTAATAACTAATAATGAACTCTTATTATTGTATGTGGAAATCAGTAGTGCAGCTGATGTGAAACAAATGGACAAAGCAAGTTCATCTTAAAGTTAATTCTAACAGACTGATAATAAAGCTATCAGCAAAAAAGAAGTAACTAATGACACAACAAAACCGCTTCCTGTGATGATCTTCAGTGTGGTGGTTTTTGCATGGGACTTATGCAACATCCTTCACTGCTGTGCACTACAAGCTGTAACAAAAGTTGACTTCTTTTACAACCAATACCTAGACAAATGCACAAAGCTGGTCTCTGATTATCAAACATGTTGTAGCATTACTACAGATGTAGAGTACGCATTATTTTAAAGCACCCATCTTCTCAAGACGTGATCAGAAAAATTAACCTTGCTTGCAAAGAACAAAAAGTTCCCATTCGACTGTGGACTGTGGTGCCCTACAAAGGTTTTTGAAGAGGACTTCAGATGTTCTAATATCGCCATCTGGTGCCCTTTCCATTGCATCAAAATGAATGTTTTACAACATATTCAAACACTGGGACATTCCCCTTTATATTCAAGTTATAATATATTATGTTGACAGTGTTTTTAACTAAAAATGTGGATCTACAGTGTCCTACAAGGCCATCTGATACGTGTTTGAAATAGCTTGTTGAAAAGCATAAATATGAATTTTTACAATTTGCCTTTTATGTAAATTTTAGAAAGCAGTTTGAAGGAAATGTTATTGATCTTTAACTTTAAAATAGCTCAATTTAAATATAATGTCCAGAATTTGGTATCAAGCAAAGCATTTTTTTTTACATTGCTTAGCTTACTGTGTGATTCAACTTGGCTGTGTCATAGAGAAAAATGGAGGCTGTATATGTATTTGTTGGTGTTTGGTTTTCCAGTACATGCAGATAGAGTGTTCAATTTTTAACCATTTTTCAGCTGTAGACACAGGTGGAAACTGGTTAAAAATTTATTAAAGCTGCCAAGTGAAGCTGAACTTTTGCACATCAGCTTCTCCTCTGCCCACATTGCACAAGAGGAGAAGAACTCCACACACTGATGATAGAACAAAACAAGAACCATAAACATCATACTTTGTTATTTAGATCTATGCAGGACCTTTCAGCTTAATACTTAATAAACACTATTGAATTTTAATGTTTATACTACAACTGTGTGTTGAATTGTGTTGGAAGTGAATAGATTGTATAAACAACTAATGTGTCATGCTGATGATTCATAAATGCAGCTTACATGCCCACAAACAAATAAGTGCAAACTGTATTTACACACACAAGTGGTGTTTTTTTTCAGTGAGATGCTAGTTTTACACTGAACTGTTTGAGTATATATTGTAAACTGTGGGCATACAATATGTTATTTTATAAATAACTTCATTTATGATGAAAAAAAATATAAATTTCACAAGCTAAAGGGTCCATTAAACTATTGCACATTTGTTGGTATGATGAGTTTATCACAAATCTCAATGTGTTTTTTAGGCATTAAAAGAATTTTACCAAAACAAGGCTGTCCAGATTCAATCAATTTATTTTCTTACACAACTTCAGTATAATTTTAGATAACAATCCAGTCATTTTTCTGCTAAAAATCTTCAGTTATTGCCTTGGCTTGATTAGAATAAATTGTGTCTATCACAACAGGTAAGCTTCTACAGTATGTCTTCTTTTTCTTTAACTTTGTAAATAAATGAGCCAAAAAGAGCTTTGTACATGTTTACATGCTATTACTGTACAACCCATCTTGATGGGTTGTGTATACCTGGATTAACCTCAACCTTTCACATGAATCATTGTTCAGTGTTAAAAGAATCAGAAAAGCAAAAACTATGCATGTGCAGAAGTAGAGATGATTGTCAAAGAACAAAAATGTTTCTGAAGGAATCTGCATGTGTTCTCAACGCATGTGAATGCACAGCCCTTGTGCATCTGTATGTTAGTATGCAAGTCTAGCTGCAATCTACAGTATGCTACTCTATGCAAGAGACAGAATGTCACAATAGAGGCTGCAGCATTGTTGCACCCTCAAGAAAAATAGAGAAAGATAAAATTTTGTCACACATTCACACAATCTATTTGTGGAAACCAGGCATCTGGTAAAGCGGAGGAGGACAAGAAGACAGAAAAAGGTTGCAATGGCAAACTCGTGCAGGTCTCTCTCTCAGCCTCGCCGCAGCTCGTGGAGTTTCTGGGCAACATTTTCCAGCTCTGACTCTATGGCTGCCAGACTTTCAATTTCAGGTTCCTGCAGGTAAAGTGAAAAAAAAAAACATGTGAGGAAAAAGTGCCATCAAAGCAAAGAATCTCATCTAATATGGGTGCTTCTTTCACATTTTTCTGTTGTTGTTAGCAAGGACACAGTATATTCAAAATAGTGTATTTTAACCTTACTTGAACAAAAGTTGTGCAACAGTTTGTGGCAATGAAAGCCATCACAGTGTAAATAAAATTCTCTGAACATGCTGCAAAGGCTGCGGCACTTTTTATCTCATGGGAGTCTAACTATACAAATAATTCTACTCTCTCCTTTCATACTAAATATATTTTAGCCTTGAGCTTGCAAATAAAACAATGAGCAAGAAGTTCCTTGTTATTTCGATGCATAAACTTATGGCTATGTATCAAAATAGTTAGGCATGTTTTAGAATAATATTTTTCTCTTTATTCCAGGCAATGAGAAGCCATTTCGATATGTTAATAAAAAGCTAGCTTAGCTCAGAAGCTAAAGAAAGATAAATTATCATTTTGTATTATACTTCAATGTTAGGTGCTAATTCAATCCTTGGAAAAGTTTTTTTTATACTATCTTTATGTGAAAACAGATACCTAAAGATCCATCTTTATACTTAAAACATGCTAAGTGAAACTAGGAAAGAAAGCAGTACAATAAGACCCCTGAAGCATGTAGGACTGTGAAGACGTGAAAGTTTTCTAAAGCAATCAGTCACTTGAAAAATATTGATGCACTTATTGTAAAAATAGAAGTGGAAGGCACACCTCTGACTTTCTGCTAGCGCTCCCTTCTTCCTCCATCCCCCTCCTCTCCTCTGGTGCCCGACGAGCAATCATCTGCAGCTCCTTCTCTTCTGGACTCTTCTGAATACCTCTTCTTTTTTTCTTCTCTTCCTCCATCTCTTCCACCATGACCTCCTTTGAATGATGAGGCACTTCGTGCTGGATGGGCAGCTGTTGAGCCTCTTTTCCATCTGCTTTCTTCTTCAAATGCAAAAACTTGGCCCTCTTGGTCCATTGTTTAACGCTCTCCCTGCTTCCACTTTTACCTTCCTCCTCCTTTTCTTCCTCTTTATCCATGTGTGAGAAAAGTGAAGATCTTTTGTTTTTTTCCTCCTCGTTTTCCTCTTCAGACTTCTTTTGTTTTGATTTGTTTCTGGAAGCATCTCTCTCTTCATTAAACTCATCACCTTTAAATACAAAAAATAAAAAAAGAGGAAAGATCAGGGGCAGCACAGACTTCACCATCAGCAAGATTCCACTTCTTGTAATGAACAATTCCTTGCCAGCTGGCAGTATTGTCCCAGGAGGGCTAGTTGTGCTTTATAGGAATTAATGGCATAACTGAAGCAATCAGATGACTTGGCTTAGGCTTCTTTTTGCAGAAGATAGATATGTGTATTTCGCTGTATTTAGAAAATTCTGAATAAATAAAGTTACATCTCGACTGCAGTCTTAAACTGAGCATTATTTCCAGCTGTAATTATGTGCACAAGGTGATTTGAATTTTAGGATTCAGAGTTATTTAATCATTTCTCTTAGTGCACTGCCACTATGTCAACTATAATGTCTACAGTCTCCCTCTGACAGGGATGAAATTCATTATGTAGATGGAAGTACTTCCATCAATCAGCAAATTGCGGGATGGCAGGCAGTTCAATTTACAAGGCAGTTTTTAAACACTCTCCCCATCTAAAGGTTCAGCCATCCCCCTTTAGTCAATGTTATACCTTTTAATTTACTAAGATCTTCTTTATTTGTTAAGCAAAAATAAATCTAACTTGAGTGGGTGTTTATCAAGCTCTAAATCTAAGCATCTTTGTTTCATAACATCTTTTTGTAATTTTAGTTTCTAGCGGATACAATTTAAGCATAGACAGAAACATCGACTCACCTTTCTTATCCATGGTCTTCTTTTCCTTTGAAACCTCCTCTAAACTTGCACGTTTCTCATTATGTTCCTCTTTGTCTGCATCTTCCTCCCTCTTTTCAGCCTCACCCTGGTCCTCTTCTTTCCCTCTCTTCACTTGCACTTCCACAGCTTCACTGTCTTCCTGGGACCCTCCATCTTCCCTACTCTCATCTTTCTCTTCTCTTCCATCTTCATTTTCTGTTCTCTTCCTCTGGGATAGGATGGATCTTTCACCAGGGCTTCCTAAAGCCTCCAACATTGATCGATCTGAAAGCAAAGAGGGATTAAATTAAATTTACTTCAAGATTTTCTACTAATCCCAAAAGTCAGTTCTCATAAGAATGCAGTCAAAGTCACTCTGTGTCATAAAACTGCCAAATTTGTGTGTGTTTTGATTGATGGAGAAGCTACATGTCAACCATGCTATTATGCAGACAGGGAGTCTTGCAGTGACTAAAAAAGCTAGGTATGTTATCATGTTGAAGAACCTCAGTCTGAAAAAAACACATCAGCAGACTTAAAAAAAAAAACACACATCAGCAGACTTTAAATGTCCCTCAGCACTTTTTCTCTGTTCCTTAGCTCTGCTGTGCTGAAAACGTAAAATAGGGGGAGGAAAAACAAAGTATTACAAAGCTGACTTTTGACAACTCGCTTATTAGTTACTCCCAAAAAGTTTCTCGTGAATCCAACACAGTGAGGAGACTCACCACCAGAATCATCTGTAGTCTGAATGGCTTGTGTCTTTGGAGCAGGTACATCAGCATTTCCCTGCAGCTTAGCTCTCTCCTGATCACCTTTAATTGGAAATAAATTACTCAAGCTTTGTGCCTAGTCCATTGTCTTTATCTGCATGTATATACATGCACATTCAGCACACAAACAGCTATGAGTATTCAGTGACTCACCTTGAACAGCAATATCCTGCAGCTCCTTCAGAAAGTTATGATGACGAAGAATGGCAACAAGCCTGTCATCTGCACAAATGTACAAAAAAATAAAATTAAAATGCAAGTTGCTAAGTAGCTCATAAAAATAAAGAAAAAGAACAGATGAAAAGCAATGAGGATCCAGCAGGGGGTTAAATATACAGGTGTATGTTGTTTCCGCTTCATGCTTTCAAAGGACTCAGCAATTTGTTTCAGTGGATTCATCAAAGTTAATAGCCCTGAATTTACTGCTTTCAGAGCAAGTGCACAATTAATCATTTGGCCCATAGAGAGTCCCCCAGTGAATTACAGCAGCAGTGAGCACTGGACTTTCTGCTGACCTACAAACAGCACTGCATACTGTAAGGCAGTAGCAGTAGCAAAAGGCTCCTGTACTGTTCTGTGCTCTTGTATAATACTGCTATCTTCTTTCTTTCTCTTCTCTCCCACTCTCCCTTATTTCTATCCATCTGGTGGTGTACAATTTCCCTCTCCCACATAGCGCCTGCTCAGAAGCAAATTCTGGAAGAATACTACTCTCATTGATTTCTCTTTGCAGCAAGGACAGCATCAAGGTAAAACAATGACCATGTAACTGAATTGTCTTCACTGAGTGCTGTGTTTTATACTCTGCATCAGGTTTTAATCCAGTCATCACTGCAGCAATCCATTAACCTTATGATAGGAGCAGACTATGAAGGTTCTCTTTTAGAGACACACAGTTTTAATTTCTATTTGAGTATGACCGCGATGACTTTTACTATCGTGTTGCCAACTTTACTATCTAGAGAAAAATGTTGGAAATATTTGTTTTGGACATTAGAATGCTGAAAAAAATCTAAAATCTGCTGATTTTAAATAATTTTTATTTGAACTAAATGCCAAGGCTCTTTGCATTCAGCAGTAAGGTTAACTACTTATTGTGCTGTGAAAAGAAATCCCACAATTCCCTTCAGAGGAGGCCCTTGGCAACAGTGGAAAGTCTTTATATCTGATTACAACTTCAAAATAATGGACTATGTAAGTGTTTGGAGGTGTGCAGACATGAGTGAAGCTAATCAAATTGGATGCCATTATCTCTGATTCAAAGAAATATTTAACTGTAAAAATTCATAACAACATCTTATGTTGCTTAAATGCTGGGTTGGGTTTATGCTAACTCATACAATGTTGAGATCTGATGTAGTATGAAGATTTGATTTGTGGTATTAAAAGAACACTGTTTTAGCTGAGTGATATAACTATTTTGCATATTAAAAGAGAAAAATTGTTTTCAAGAGTTTAGCACTGGTAAAATTGACCATGGTAATGAATGTAGTGCATCTCTGTAGTAAAATATCTCAGTTTTCAAGATATGTTAAATAGTTATCAAGGCTGCAGGCAAGACTTACTAGAGGAAAATTTCATATGTCATGCAAACAACCCCTTCAACAATCATAATTGTTAAAAGTTAAGTGTATAATCCTGAGTGACAACGCTCTTATTTAAATTAGTCTGAAACTCATTTATGGATGCCAAACATCCAGATTTCATCACAAAGTAATGACTATGATTTACATTTTGTGCTGCTTTTGGCAATTTTAGGGGCAGGTACAGCTTTTTAGTTTTAAATATTATTCTATTCTTCTATTATATGAAGCATTGTTACATATGGCAGCATAAAAAGAACCAGATTATTGTAAATAAAACATTTTTGCTAATACTTTTTGTAAGGGACTTTTATATATAATGCATAAACATATAAAAAAGGACATCAATGCTTTCATAAATCTTTTTATAGTCATTATCAATGTTTATGATCATGTATTCCTACTGAACTAGTCTCTCAATCATAATGTTACACCTCTAAGCCAATGTTATAACTGTTTCTTGTCCATAAACCTTGGAAGTCTGTTCACTTTGTACCTACCTGTCTTCAGTGTGATCAAACACTCCTGACTGACAGGCATGAGTTGCGGCCTCGATAACACATCCGCCAAAGCCTCCACAATGCATTTCATCACCTGAGAACACAGACGACAACTTAATTAAAATAAAAAAAAAACTATGACATCTCAATTTTTTTAAAACTTAACCTAAATGACAGAAAATAAAATTATTAAATCACTTGATTTGGTTAAAATAAGTCAGTGAAACACCTCAAGCAAACTGTGATGCTGTAACAATAGCAATGAATTAAGGATGGGCCAGGAATAAATATTGTATTTTTTCTGCTGCTCTTTGGATGCAGCTCATTGGATTTTCCCACTAATTCAAAGATATGAAACTCCTCAGATGAGAGATCAAAGTCAGTTGAGCTCCCTTTGTGCTTTCAGTGCCAACCAATCCCTAAAGCCTGATGTTTTTTCACTCATGTTTAAAAGTACTCTGACATCTATATGCTAGATCTTTGAATTACTCATCCATCCTTCTTTCACAGATTGTCCACATCTCCCATTTCTATTCTTGTCTACTTACTCTAAAAAATATGCTCTCTTTTTCTTTGTGAAATGGATCCTCTCATGCCAAATCCCAGAGGTCAAGGCTCTCAATTACTTTCAAATTGGTCTTTATTGATTTAAACAAAGTCAAACTGAGATAGCCCCAGTAGGCAGGATGCTTAGGGATGAAATACAAGCATGATGTATTTCTAGTCATACCACATTTCTAATTAATACCAGGAAAATTAAAAATCTTACCTCTGCGTCTACATTCTCCAGCTGACTGGAAGTCACTGGCAATGACAGAACTGCAAGAGAAGCAAGAAAAACAAAACTTGTCATTTTTATGACTGCTGTTTTATAATCCCGTCAGCTCTACTGTTGTCCCCGTTTTTAAACAAGCTGTGCTACTACAAAAAAAAAGTGTTAGTAACGGGACTGAATGTGACAGAGGTGACGGTGAGCTGCTTCCATCCTCCGCCGCATCTATAGATGTGCTCGTCGCTGTCCTTGGTGCTGAAACCCTTGCAGCCACTTCTTGTGATGAAGATTTTTTTTTATTAAAACGACGTCTATCTCTTCACACCCTTAACTTTAATGAGGTTTAGCGTTTTCTTACCGCAGCTGAACAAAACCGTCAGAAGGAACAATCCTCTCCCGATCATGTTGGAAACAAAACGAATTGAGCTCTTCAGGAATAAAACAAAACAGCGAAGCTTGTATCTGTGAAGGTTGGATTTCCCCCCTTTGAAGAGAGGTCGGTGGATTACGGGTGCATTCTGAACTGAACTTAGCCTTTTGGTATTTCTGGAGAGCTAAATTTTCTGCTGCATCGGTGACCCGGCAGCCTCCGTCCTCCCCGGTCTCCTTACCAAAACCTAAACGTAACAGCGCCCTTTTTATATCTTGGAGGGAAGGAAATGACGTCATCCTGGGATAAATAATGACAACTATCGTGCCTGATTATACCTTGGTGGTTAACAGGGCGTGAACAGATTTAGAGTTGTTCAGGTTAGGATGTGCGTTTGCATCAAGTGTTTTGTTTAATTTAATCCATGGGTTAGGGACACCTACTGAGAGAGACAAAGAGAAACACAAATTTATGACAATAATAAAGACATATATTTATAAAGTTTAAATAGAGGAAAAAATGGGGGAAGTGCTCAGTGCATCATGGGACATCATCCAGTGGCCTAATCCTATGGCAGCATAACTAAAGGGGTGGCTAAGGGTCACCAAAATTAATCCTAAATATGAGCTTTATCAAAAAGGACATTTTTATGCCTAATCTTAAAGGTGGGGAGGGTGTTTGATTCCTGAACCCAAACTGAGAGCTGGTTCCTTTCATCAATGTGCTCTAAAAGTTTAATAAAAGGTTAGTTTGGCCAGATTAACAGTTGACATCCTTGGTGCAGCACACTTTCAAGAGAAGAACAATTTTTCATCTGTGGGCCACACTAGTGAAAATATTATGCTTTGGATTACTTTTGCTCCCACAGATTGTAATTCCAGTTTATATCAAAGAGCCCCTGGAAAAAAAATATTATCTAATCTGTCCAAAAGTTGATACGGAACTCGAACATAAGCAGGAAAATAATCCTGAACAGAATGCCAAGTTCAGAGGAGTGGAACTGTCAAGTTTAGTATGGTGATATGAAATCCGAAAATTCCTGCAAGATAACTTAAAACATTTTAGAGCTGATAAAATTTTGCACATTCCAAATGAAGAGTTATGCAAAATACCTTCAAAAAGTAATTCCTGTTCATTTCCAGGCAAAGCTGTCTTCCAAGGAGAAAAACATACTTAAATATGGCAGAAAAATTATGTCCATATTTATAGGTAATTTGTTCAAAGAACAACAGAAAAGCACATTATCTGTGTGCCGCCTTTTTAAATGAGTGAATGCATCACATACAAAATGTATTCTCAATAAAGGGGCCAAACTGCAAATTAATACACAAATTGTATTTCTGTCAACAACATGACATGTTTTCATACAGGACAAAGATGTTTGTCATCAAACTGGATTTACTGATTACAGCTCTGGCCCTTTGTGTGTTGCTAAGCGACAATTCTTTGAAAATTACTTAGTGACGGTCATGCAGTGCCCATTGTGGTCATGTCAATAGGCTGTTGATTAACTAAGATGAAAAAAAAAAGTTAATAACAACACAGGATCAAGCCTTTGGCTGTGTACTATATGCACACAGCTGATAGCAAGAAACAATAGTTCACAAATATGTTATTGAGCAAGCATGACAGGATTTTAGATAACCTTATTGCAGGTGTGGACAGTCCATGCAGAGATGAAACTTCAAATTGAGAGTCCAAAATGACATTAATGAGGGGTGTGTCACAGGTGGCTACCATGTCTTAGCATAGGATTAAGACTTTATGCACTTTATGTCCCACAACTGTTACTTTTTAAAAGCGGAAGAGAGCAGATGAGCCCTCCTGACATTTATTAACTTTTCATACAGCCCAGCCAGCAGGTCTCACTATTCACTTCTTCCATTAAATATGTTTTAGCTCAGCAGGAATAATTAGCTTAAACTTTGAAGGAAACATACTTATTTTACATGATTGTATGGTGGATTGCAGCAGATCTGTTATAAAACTAGAACCCCGCTGGAAACATCTGCATGACCCACGGTTCCTCATTTATGTCACATTTATGAAGCACGTAAGGTGTTGGCAAATAATTTCATTCTTCTTCTTCAGATGTGTTTGCACCCTCGTCATAGCAGAGTGGGAAGGTAGTTTTATGAAAAGTGGCTAAATTAAACAAAATATATATATTTCTGAATTTAGTTTAACAGTTTTGTTACATAAGGGCTTCTCTGTTTATGAGGAGCAGATGGAGAAACTGTGGAACAATCTAAAATTGTTTGCCCTCTTGTGCCTTTACAAGCACTGACTCACAGGTGCACATGCACCCATGAGGCAATTCTCTCTTTTGTTAGCAACATATTCATTAAAATAAATAACAAAGAGGTTTCCAAGGTGGGGGCTGGACTGTTGGCTGCTTTGTGTTTCACCCTGCACTATCTATTGAGATCCCAAAGATCTCATTATGCTTTCAGAGACTATAAAGAGCATTCTGCGTCAGACAGATCCATATTGTCCCACAGTAAACTAGCAGTGGCTTTGTTTAAACATGAAGTGGGTTTCTTCTGAATGCAATAATAAGGTTATTATGAAATCTGACAGCCACAAGGACTGATTGAAATTCAACCAAGCGAAACATCCAAGAGTAAAAGAAGAAAATGAGGACATAGGAAATAAAAAGTGTATTGGATGATAACTAAAAACATCCTGCTTTACTGGAAAAACCAATAAACACACATTAAAAGGATTCACTTCTATTTAATGTCGGTCTCCAAAGTGTTCTGCAAATATGTTTACCTTAAGGCAAATACAAGATAAACATCCTCTTCTTTATATTTCAGCTCTAGAGTACATCATGTATGTTTTTCCTTTACATTGAAGAGGAACATCTGCCATGTTTTAGCTAAATGTGTAACCTAAGATGAGTTTAATACAGTCTCCACCTGTGTTTGCAACCATAGAAATTCAACAAAGTCAATACATTCTGCACAGTGTATTCTGTTTAACCAGAGAGCAAATGAATAGGACAGTCATCTGCAGTGTATCATTAAATACCACAGATATTTATGTTGAGTGCTGATATAATGCAAGAAGAAAACAATGACTCAACTATTTAGTCTTTCAGTATCATGTGGAACCACCTGGGTGCTCACTGTAGTGGCTTGCGTTCCATTTTATAGCGCTCAGTGTGTAATAATGCAGGTACCAGAGGACAGAGAAATTAAACTGGGCCAGCAGCCGCCTGCAGATCTGAGAAAAAGATGTGTGACTCCTGTTTAAAAAGTCAGAGCTGTCTGGGGAGTTCTATGGTAGATGAGATTAATTAAACATTTCCATTTTCAAATCATTTCAAGGAGCTGATTAGAGCTCTCAATTGCATTTTGCTGTAAATGAGAATATGCAAGATCTAAAACCTGTATTTCTATATTGGAAAGAATCTATGATCAATGATTCTGTCAGGGAATAGAAAGACTGATCAAACATCCATGAAAACACTTGCCATGTACAGACATGGTCCAAATAATTTATTACTTTATGTGTGAATGCACAAATGTCACTTTAATAATTCAAAATCATTGCTTTGTTAATTACAACATCTGCAATTTGTATTTAGTAAAACTTAATAAATAAAAGAACTTAAGCAGCACAAAGCAAGATTTTCCCTTGAAATATACTGTACATAGGTTAGCATCCTGGATCAGGAGAAGCATGAAATGTTGTCCCATCACCACAAGAGTAGTCTAACCTGGAAATGATCAGGGATCATTCACTAAGTCTCAAAAGAAAATTGTAATATTTTCTTCTTACAGTGAGTAGTCATCTTTTCACTAACAATGACTAAAACTCTCCACTAATTCCATCTGCAACAGTTGTTAAAAACTAAATATTTAGGTTGCAGCTCTACAAGGGTTCAGATCTTTGAACTGCCTCCACCCTGCTTGTTAGGAGCCACAAATACTCAAAGTTGTGAAGTGGCTCACTCTTGGTTTCTGCATCACCTGCCTCAGTGAATAGAGCGGTAGTGTTCTGGAAAATTGGATCAGCAAAGTGAAAGCTACATGAATCCAAAACGTGTTAAACCCAGATGTAGCAGCAGGAAGACGACTGCCAGTGATGGAGCATCAGACTGAAGAGGAGGGTGGCCTGACCTGGCTGCAACTGGACGGGTGAAGATGTATGGATGTTCCTGCAGAAAGGACACAGAAATATATATATATATATATATATATATATATATATATATATGACATGTATAGAAGAAATTCATTTTAAATCATAGCACATATAAGGTGCAGAATGCTGCAAACCATTTATCAAAGCTTGAAACACTGCAGTTTTTACTCTGAGGATCAGAAAACTTTTAGCTGCTACACAGGTTATTTCACTTCGTATATTATCATAATTATTTTTATTATTATTGTATAGTCACAATGGGGAGAGCTTCATAAATCTGATTAAAAAAAAAAACATCTTCAAATGGATCACTTTCAGAACAAGAATCCTTAACATGAAATTGTGAATAAATATTCAATTGTTTACTGTACATAATATCAAAAACTTCTGGGAATACGACGATCACATCTCTTAGAAACAGACATGTCTAAGAATGAGATGCTACAGTGGAAAGACTTCAGCATCTGGAAAAGTATAATTGATATTAAAAAGTATGTATACGTCAACATTTGTTCCCATCCAGATATTGTCTAATTCAGAGACGGTCTTGCATAGTTTTAGCCATACATTCCTAAACTGCTCAATGGATCCATTTCAACAACTTGATACTGTAGTAGAAGAATTTGGGTGCTGGACTGGTCTACTTGCAGTAGTACTTTTATCTAATAAAAATATTTTACACATCATAAAACACAAATGAGGAAAAAATTAGCTTCAGATAAACTGATATTATACTTAAAATTATAAAATGTTTAATTCTGATATTTTTCAGTGGTGACATTTTGGCTATATACGTTTAGCTAATTATTCCATTTCTGTTTACCTTTTCAACACCTTCCCAGCTTTGTTGGAATGGAGATTGTACTCATAAGTAAAACAGCTGAATATGAAATCTTTAACCAAAACCAGCCACATCAGACACTACTAAGAAACAAGAGGGAACTCCAGAATAATTTCTTTTACATGAGTCATGGGTTTTCTCCAACTGAGCCATTCTTTTAGGAGACTAGATCCTGAATCCTGAGTGCATCTTTTTACATGATTAAAACTTTATTTCTTTAATAAATTGATATCAGATTAAATTAATTGCCTTAGACCTGTTGGTTTCTCTGCAGCACCCTTGAAAATCTAGTAACATAAATACAAGAAGTAATAATATGATGCAAACAAAAGCTTAGATACATCACAATGTCCTCATCCTTGGCTTCAGCAGCTTTTTAACAAATTGATAATTGAAGGTTCATACCATTTCATATAATTAGAGCAGCCTATCATCTTGCCTTTGTGCAGAGGATCTTTAATAAGTTCAGAGTGGTAATGTATGATACTTATTGAATCCCTTACCATTCAGGGAGAAATTCAATTTGCAGCTTTAATTTTAAACTCAGTGTCAGAATATCCAGGTACTGCTCTTGAATGAAAACACAGCACTTCCATACTAAGACTTACTGCAGGTGGACAGATGAGACTGATGGGATCAGAGAAACTGCTCACAATCATTTTTCCTCCTTCAGGCTGAAACTGTGAGCAGGACATAGAAAAAGAGGTCAGGTTGGTGAATAACTTCATTTTTTTTCATGAAATCCTGTAATTTAAGAGGTTAATTATTGTTATTTAAAATACAGAATGTTGCAGTTTTGGAGCAACAACTGTAAATATCCATTCTTTTTATTATATACGTTTATAGTAAAGTTTCAGGCTGTAAATTTTATTTTATTCCTTTGTGAGAGTTGATGTTACATGACATTTCTTTTCACAGTAAACTCTGATTTGTGGATCTTTCATCTAAGGTGATTCAATACTAAGTGCAAGTGCTTGTTCACCATGTTGTTCCACAGGCCCTTGGCCAGCTCCTCATGTCCCTTTATGGTGAAGTGGAAGCAGTCGTGAGTGAAGAAGGCCATATCAATCTTCCCGTTCTGCTCAGACAAGTAAAACAGATTTTGTAGATTTTCTGATGGAGTGTGCTGCCGCTGACACGTGACTTGCATCTTAGGCCTGTCTTAGTAAAGCCAAAGGCTGCAGCTGTCACACTAGGAATCCTAATGATTCAGTCCTCACTGTGCAAAGTTTCACACTGACTCATCTCTTGAAAGCTGACACTTGTACCACATTGGTTGAATTTGGCATTGGCAAAGAGACAGATTACCGAGAGGCGGGGAGGGTCTGCATGTTTCAGAAAGGGCTGGAGAACAACAGCAAAGTCTTCCCTGAAGAAGCGATCACTGTACAGGAGCTCCTCCAGTCTTTTCTGTACATAAACATATACTTCAAATGAATCATAATATCATCTTCCTGAGAGCACACAGGTACAATACTTAGAGAAAGCTGTAATCATGAAACCTGTGATATTTTTTAATCATAAATCTATTGATATGCATTGTGTTTAATTAAATGATCATTTTTATAAGGTTGTAAGGTTGCAATCATAATTATTGGTACTCCACAGGTATAGGTGCAAAATTAAGAATTTAGAAAAAGTAAATTAAAGAAAAAATTAAGCTTATGTAATGTAAATAAAGAAATATACAACTCTTTTTGTTTTAGGACCTTGATGTAGTTTCTGCCAATTTTCCACTTCTATTAATTCAAGTTTTAACACAAAACAATTTTATCCTTGAATTGCTTTATTTGTTTATTAAGCTAAAAACATTTATTATATATTTATGATAAGATAAACTAATCAATCTGGTTGATGTGAATGCTGAAAAATCGAGCACATTCTTTTCTGAGGAGCTGATTTTAATTAATCTAATTAAAATAATTTGTTTGTAGGCCTGTAGGCCTGTTTATTTCTGATGTTTCTTCAAACCCTGATCTTAGTTTGAGGGGCCTCAAAAATTCTGACGAGGACTGTGGTGATGTATCTGTGTCTAAACAGATCGTAATAATGATGTATGTAAAGTGAAAGACACAACTAGCACCTGAAACTCCAGATTAACCTCCACTAGCTCCCGTAGTTCAGGAGATTTGGCCACTGGCTCTATCAGGCATGAACAGAAAGATCTAAAATAATGAGAATCCAATTATACACATTCAGTGTCATGTAAGAATACATTTTAAGAGGAAGGAGGACAATAAGGCTCAAATAGATGTTCATTTTGATCAAAATGGGCTCACCGCTGGAGGAGACAACCTGGGGTGGGCTTCTGCACCTCCCTAAGAGTGTGCATGGGTAGGATCTGAACCACGTTGATGATCATACGGGGAACCTGAAGTGCAGCATGGAGAATTGAAGCACCTTGCTGGGAGCAAATCCATATATGTCAAGTTTCTTGCTTTTTATTTACCTCATTCATGAGCATTTCCAGAGAGACAGCCATGTAGTGAATGAAATTATCCACTGAAAAAAGAGCCTATTAAAAACAGAGATTCAGCCCACGTAGAGAACAAGCATTTCTATCGAACTAAACTGAACACACACAAGAAGGCCGACCTTATCTTTGCAATAATCACAGATGTCATTCATGCCCATGAGAATGGTCAAAAGTTTCCAGTCCTCCTCGAAGTTCAGACCCTAGTGGAAGAGATGACAGCGGCTTCAGAGAGTCTATAAAAAGACAGCCTATTAACACTTTCATTGCTCTGTACCTCTACAGCACCCTGAAGCACTACTCTACCTCATAACCTCTCAGTGTGTCAATCAAGTGTCTTGTCTGGCCAGGGAGGTTGCTACAAAACCAAGAAAAACATCTTTCAAAATGTAGCGCAGTACTTGTTAGCAGCCCAAAGGCAAGCAAAACTTCCAGTGCATCAAGGATGTGAGTTATTTCTATAAATAAGATGATTATGTCTTACAAGGTGTTATGTCCAGTTACAGCCAGGTTAAAGCCTGTTTCACTGATATGAGCCTGCATCCCATGAACTGTCTTTCCAGGAGCAGCACCCAGCAGATTGGGGTTAAATAACTTGATAATATCTAAAACACTCAAAGAGGCATCAGTACAGAAAGGGCAGTTTTAACTTAATTTATATGGAAGCTAAAGCTTAAGAAATAGCCAACATCTTACTTGCCAAAGTTATGACATCTTGAAACGTTCCATAACCTCCGATACTTAGAGAAGAGAGAAAATAACATTATAATCAAAATGTTTGCATTTAATGATGCTCTAAAAACATATATTTTAACAGTTTGATGAGGAGAGAAAATTCCAGCTATGATGATAAATAAATAATTGGCTGAATAAATAAATCATATATATATATATATATATATACATATACATATATAAACCACATTAGATTATAAACTGTTGACAGCAGATTTTTTTGGCTCTCACCTCCATGACACATGGCGAAACTCAATCGGGATGCCAAGAACAGTAGTGGCATTAGCACCAATAGCTGTCTGGAAAGAAAGGTCACAACATCAGATCATTTTAATTGACCTCAATCTCTCATACACTTTGAGGAGGTCTCCTGTCATAAAAAGGCAGAAAATAGAACAGTGAGAATCTTTTGGGAGAATTCTGCCACGCCGACAATTAGAGATCACAACTGCAAATGCCTCAAATGATGCGTAAGTCCTATTTTTAGTGAAGGAGAAAGCAAATGCATGAACTCAAACACCTACTGTCAGAGAATCCCCCAAAGCGGCAATGACTTTGATATCTGCTGCTTTCACAAATTCAACTAAAAGAAATGGGTGAAAGGAAACAGATACAGAGTCAGTTGATAAAGATCTCAAAGAGCTGGTCAAGTAAATGGATTTGCACAGACCTGAAGAGGGGACAGAGGGAGAAGGGCTCATATCTGGGCACTGGAACAAAGGATGTTTGAAGCTTACAGGCCGAGTTTTTTCTGGAAACTCCTTAACAAGTCACGAGAGAAGCCAAGTTGTCATAAAAGAACCAGTTATATTCATGACTGTATAGGGAAAAAAATTCTCCTTGATTTGGATGTCTTCCCTCTAGGATTTGTTCATTTCAATAACACTTTTTCTGCCTATTGGTTAATGGAGGGACTGGTTTAAAGACAAGTCTTTAGTCTGGTCACCATGCTTGTCCTGCACATAGGCTGGAACCCTGCTTTATATGGTGTGGTCATTTGTCACCACAGGGTGACCCACATTTCAATCTTTAGATAATTGACTGTTATGTAATAATGTGTATGTTGTCCAGTTGTCTTTTTAAGCAATTTGTTTATCAAGACAAAATTTAAATATAAAATCAGATGACGAAACTATGGTTTGTCAGCTTTTTCATTTTAAGTCAGAAAGCCAGGTGCACAGTACCTTATTTAGAGCCTCCTTGCTGTAGTGTCGTATCCCTTCCTCATACTCCAACCACCAGTCGTTGCCTGTAAGAGGATTATTTTCTAATAAGACCCCTCAAAATGCCCAATAAGCAAACTTTTAATATCCATCTTTAGAGTTACATAAGTACTCAGTAGATTTTCAGTCAAGTTTCACTTTTGCCCCACAGCGTAGATTTACATCTTTAAAAATTCTGATCTGTCAATTTATGACATTATGATTTTTATTATTTTTTTTTTTTAAAGGCTGTTTTAGAGGCTGATGTAACAATAAATATAGACTCACTGCCCTACATGTGGTCTGCCCTCCTGCTTGTTCTAGCACTTACCTTTGACAGAGCAGGACATGAGCACACATGTTGCCACGGCGATCCAAAGCCACTCCATAGTAATGTGTATGGACCAGTCAATAGGTCACCCCTACAGACTGCACAATGTGATGCTGACTTTTTACAGCTCTGTCACTTTGTCTCACCCACCCCATTAAAAGCAGAGCGACAATGTGCAGGTCCAATGAGAGCCTTTCTGATTGTTTATCAACAACAGTTGCATAATATTAATACATGTATTATGTAAGACAATCATTCCTTGTAGTCTCCATTATAAATTTTACAAATCAAAATAAAAATTTATTCAGCAACATTCATCAGGGATAACATCAAAGATGAAAAAAGTTAAATATCCACAGTTTTTATTTCTTGGTCAACATGTAGGTGGTGATAAAAATGCAACGTTCTCAACTTTGACCAGTGTTTAATATAAAACAAATTATTAATCATTTATGTATCAATATGTGAATGCAGGAAACAGTTCTCAATTTATCCTTCATACACTTCATGCAGATGTGCGGCAACTACATCTCTATCTTTTAAAAAACGAGATACTGTAGAACTGAACAAAGTTTAGATTAAAAAGCTGTGGACAATGTATGTCTCAACCATGGCTTCATTTGCTTTCATTTGGCTCTTTATCTAAAGCCAGCTGAGCCAAAAAAAAATGTGGAGGGGGACCTCCAATTTAGACTTTTGACGAGGGAGTGGAGAAGCCCACAGAAGTTGAAGCTGTATTAAACCAAGATGGGTTTAATTGCTGGCTTAGGTAACAGAGTCAAACTATTGGGATACTTCCTCAAGAAGTAAAAAAAAAACGCATTTCACTTTATCTGCAGTGTATGCATGTTTTAGTTCATTTGCTCTTTGTATGTTTTTCTAAGAGCCTGTTTATTCAGTTTAACCATGAAAGTTCTTAATACCAGCTCACTTCAGTTCATGTTAGAAACCATGACAAATACTAACCTGCTTAGAGTTAAATTATTCTATTTATTTACTACTGTTTTGTCATTTAAACTGCCTAAAATGCTTCATGTTCCTCTGCTGACAACAGCACATGGCTTGTGTATATCACAGAACTGATGCTGAAAAAACTGCAGGTCAACGAAGGTACTAACCTGACATGTCAACATGACAAATACATGGATGAAAAATAGCAAAGCAAAAATTTATGCAAAAATTGTTCACTCGTATGAAAAAAGTGCCTAAACTGAAAGTCTGCAAACAATCAGAGAACCCATGCAGAATCATGAAAGTCTTCAACAACTAGATCAAACCTAGAGAACAAAATTACTAAAATTCACATTTTTGCATCTCATATTTTTTAATATAAATACTGCAGCAAATTAGGATTGAACCGATCAATTCAGTGTAATTAAACCCAAATGGGGAAAAAATGGTGGGGGGTGCGTGACAAGAAATGAATGCACAAATCAAAATCCATCCTTTTATATCAGATGAGCCTAAAATGTCTTTGATGTGGCAACCAAAGACTATTTCCATAGTGATGACACAGGTGTTTCTGGCAGTGTCCTGAGTCACAGACTAATCAGTCCAAGCCTGTGTCATCCTCCGAGCTCTGTTCTCTGTCTGTAA
Source organism: Melanotaenia boesemani (assembly GCF_017639745.1). Classification (NCBI taxonomy): domain Eukaryota; kingdom Metazoa; phylum Chordata; class Actinopteri; order Atheriniformes; family Melanotaeniidae; genus Melanotaenia; species Melanotaenia boesemani. Next base: position 11,689,684 of record NC_055703.1, read on the forward strand.
GCAACTGAAATATCTTGGTTTCATCATTTTTGAATAAGAGAGGAAGCTGGGAGACAAGGTTTTTACAAGTAGAGAGGAGCAGTAGGGTTGGCAGAGCTTCCTGTCTGTCTTTTACTGCCCTCACTCCCTCTGGGTTCCCTTCACTGCTGCTCCTCTTCCTCCCGAGCTGGCGTCTCTTCCTGAGCCTGCAGCTCAGCCTCAGCTTGTGGCTCTTCCTGAGCTGGTCTAGGAGGGGGTGCAGGGGCAGGTGGGCGAGGTGGCACTATAATTTGGTGTTGGCGCTGACGGTAAGCAATGACTGTTCCTAGAAGCAGGGCAATGACCGTCATGAGGTAGAGGTCCCACTCTGGGCCAAGAAGCTGGTCCAGGTCCACTTCTGTAATCATCTCCTTCAGCTGATAGAAGCCAAAGGCAAATATGATTAATATAATTATTCTCTTTAATGAAGCAGCGCTTAGAAATATAGAAACATATAGGTAAACTTTGATAGCTTTAGAATATCCAAGGAAGGACTTACATTAAGGTCCTGCAGGTACTGGAGAGCGTAAATCAGGCCTAGCTTGCACAATGCCAAGAAAACTGGCACCTGAGCATCAGGACTGGCTTCAGCGGCCATGTCGTAGAAACGCTTAGCTAAATGGATATCCTGGAGAAAATACAATATTAAAATACAGTTTATACAAACAACTTAACTTTATGCACACGTTCATACCTCACTGTGTGAAAGTACAAACAAGAGAAATCCAGACCCACCTGTTTGATACCAAGGCCTTTCTCATGCATGTAACCCAAGTTGAACATGGCCTGAGCCCCGTTCTGCTGCTCTGATGCCAGCCTGTAGTGAATAACAGCCGTCTCATAGTCCACATCTGTTCCATATCCGTAGAAGTGATAGTCTCCTAGTTTAATCCTCGCCACAGTGTAACCTTGGAAGGACAAATACATGTGTGAGCTTCTTGTAGTTAAAATGGGAAGTTGGATGCTGAACTGTTTTCCTACACAGTGCATTCGGCTTTGACAGTATTGTACAGTTTCTCTGATCTACACAGGAGAGAAAAACTGAACTGTAAGAGAATAAAATGCTTATTTTTACCACAGTACAACACAACTGCATGTTATAACACTGTTCAGTGCATCCTCAGCTGCATGCCAGAACAACAGGTTGGATAAATAACTAAAAAAGCTAGCTTAACCAGCTCTCATTGGCAGCCACCAAGACTTACTGGCAGACAACTTGCTGTGAATTGATCTGTTTTTGTAGTCTTGGTTAAAACACATTTGCTCATAATTGGTACAAAACCAAGCATATGCAGTAATGAACTGAGATGGCTTTGCTGGCTGAGCGCTTTATTAAAGTTGCTGTGTCCCTCAACTCCTGTAGAGTACCAGCAATAAATTTATCAAATCTTATGAAGGATAATGAGGCATTCTTGGCCAATGTTAACAGGAGCAGTGAGGAGCAGTTAAAGTGCTGCTATACATCTCCATGACATCACAGATATAACTGGAAACACAGCCAAAAGTCTGAAAATGAACTAAATCTACAGCCACAGTCTGTTCCAAGCACAAAGAAGCAGAGCAGCTGCAGATCAGCTCACAAGCAGAGGCTACAAAACGTCGGTGCCCAGCCTGACCAGAGAAGCAAGGTCATTTCCTTTACACAGTATTCTGAACCGTGTATTATAACTAGACTGGATCAGCAGACCAACTGTTTTTATGGATGAAGGAAAGAAACACACCCACACACACACACAAAAAAAAAAAATTAAACATATATTACAAGGCTCTGCGATTTTCACTATTACAGTATAAGTCAAGATGATAAAAATCTACTCTGGACACATTTAAAATATGGACAATGTACATGCACACACCTTGTGCTGCAGCTCTGGTCCAGTGGAGTAAAGCACGGGGGTAAGTTTCATTCTCATTGAAGATCTGTACACCCTCTGTTAGTCACACAGAAAAAGGAAACGTTTAAAATGTGACTAAAAAGTGATGCTGCAAATAAAACACATTCTTGAAGGCATGCAGTATTCTGGTCTAAACACGACACACGTCTTAATTTTCTTACTTTGGTCCAGAATGAAGGCTACATTGCTCTGAGCCACCTCATAGCCTTGCTCGGCCAGCAGCAGATACTGAACCAGAGCAGCGTCTGTCTCCCCCTCCTTAAAGCTGCTGTAGGCCGTCATCAACCGTTCTGACCAGCGACCGCGCTCACACACATTTTTAAAAAGCTGCAAACAGGAGATATCCACAAAGTGTGATAAACAAATTAAACTGTGAATGTGTGTTTTCCAACACTGCATTACAAGTGTCAAGAAAGACTACAGCAAGTATTCTAGAATAAATCACTGTTTTCTCAAGAGTGGACAAGGAATAATTAGAAGCATATGAATTTTTATAGATGAATAATTTCTGAACAGCAGCCGACAGGCACTCCTCATCTCTCCTCAGATTAATGTGATGCAGAGAGCAGCAGCTCCAGAGGGTCTCACCTCAACTGCAGTGTGGCAGGAGCGCATCACACCAGTACCAGTTGCGTGCATCTGAGCCAAGTTGTAAAAAGCCAGGATATGGCCAGCTTGAGAGGCCAGGTTGAAGAATTTAAGTGCCTGCTTGTAATCTCGCTTCACACCAATGCCATCTGGGGGGGGAAAAAAAGAGCAAGAACAGAAATGGGATTATGGGAAGAGAACTGGGCAAAATGCTGTCAAACAACAGACAAGAAAAAGTAAAAGCTATGAGACAGTGAAGGACGGTAAAAACAAGAACACTTTCAGAGAACTGCATCTCCTATCAGCTCTTACTCACTGTAATACATAGTCCCGAGCTGGAGCTGTCCATCCACCCAGCCTTGCTCTGCTGCCTTCTGGAAGTATTTCAGTGCCAGCTCATAGTTCTGAAGATTAAAAAAAAAAAAAAAAAACTTAAATAGTCAGTATATCTGACAGAGCTACACTTTATGTGAACGCAAAACTCTCATCTGCCAAACTTCTTTATTTCATTTTCATTTCAATTTCAAAAGCTGCTGTGGTTGCTAAAAAACAGAGGAAAAAAGAAAAACCGAATAATGATCATTCAGCAGCTTTGTAAAATATGTTAGGAAGTCCCTTACCACTGGGACACCTCTTCCATACAGGTAAGCCATGCCCAGGCCGCTCTGTCCCACTGGATTACCCTGGACAATAAAAGTAGATTAATATCACAAAACAATACATTTGGATTTGCAATTTTTGCATACACAACTAGGTCTTCATAAGGAAATACAATGAAAAGCATCAGAGCAAACATCAGTGAGTAAAACACCCTACTGGGACACGTTTTCTGCTTCACAGTTACCAAATCAGAGGCCTTCTTGAAGTACTGCAGAGCTGTCTCGTTGTTCTGAGGAAGAAACTCACTGCCTTCTGAATACATCTGAATGGAAATGAACACAAAATAATAATAAAAACATTTAGTACCACTCTGCTCTCCAAAGAAATGTAAAAAAAGAAATGTAAATATAAAGAGAACAAGCTAATCAAACTTAATTAAAATTAGCATGAACTTCATTTTTATGATAAACAGAAACCTGTTTATTATATTAATCAGTGGAAAAGGAAAATTAATGAATTAATATATAAAACTGACGCAGATCCTCCTTACCTTGCCAAGGAAAGCCATAGCATGCGTGTTCCCAGCATTTGCAGCCTGGTTGAAGTAGTCATACGCCCTCTGTTGGACAAGAGAAAGCAGAAAAACATCAAGCGAAGCAGAACAACCTCAGTAATTGCAGTGAAACATGCTGTTAGAGGAAACATTACCTGGTGATTCTGCTCCACTCCACGTCCTCCATGCAGGTGGAGCTGACCTAGACCCACCTATAGATAGAAACAAGTCTGAATGAAAACTACAGTAACTTTTCACACTGATAATTCACATAAACACAACAACTTATGGTGTTTAATGGAGAAAAATGTACTGTTGCTAAAAATCTGGAAAAAAACAATTAAAAATGTTGTATTTCTCAAATATTCAAACTACTTCCTGTTTCTAATGAGACAGAAGGCAAACCTGGTGAACTGAACAGAGGGCAATAAAAAGATTTTTCACCTGAGCTTGAACATCTCCTTTCTCAGCTAGAAACTGGTAATACTGGATGAGGTCCTCCTCCAACATCCCGCTGGTGGAGCCTGGGTTCTCCACCTCATCCAAAAGTCTGATCCTCTGCACCGCTGAGCCTCCCGTCAGGGACACATCACTGGCCACTGGCAATGGTGGAAAATCAGTATTAAGTTTAGAAAAAAAAACAAAAAAAAAACCCAAAAACAGACTTAACAGACAATTATTTTTAATTAAATTATCTGCCCTTCAAGAACATGACACTGTATCCAAATATAACCTAGTGAAGGAAACACCTACCGTGATTTGCCACAAGTCTATAATGTGTTAGTGCTGACTCGCAACTTTGGGGAACACCCACTCCTCCCCAGTATCTGTATCCCTGATACGAAAATATGAGGAAAATTATTACACTTATTATCCATTAGTGCTGCAATTTTATGAACAAGTCAACTCACCAGAATCATATGAGCTATCAAGTTTCCACCCAGAGCACCAAAGGTGTAGTAGACTAAAGCCTGAAAACAGAACATGGATATTCTTTCAATTTTTTTAGGAAACAGAAATGCATCATATTATGTTTAACTAAATACAAAACTGCAAAATAAAAATGTACCTTTGCTTGACTTGAATTAACGCCAAGTCCCGCTGCATACAGAAAGCCAAGAGCCTAAGGAATAGTTAGTAGACAGCTGATTCTCTAGACACGAATAAGCTGAATATTTTATAAGATCCATACATCATAAGTGCTTTAAACATTTTACTCAAGTGACAAACAGAATGTAAAGGGATTTTTTTTTACCATCTGAGCTTTAGGTGAGCCCTCCACTGCAAGTTTCTCAAACATTTCTCTGGCCTTGGTGACATTTTGGTTCACGTAGTCTCCAAACAGCATGGCGTATGCCACCTTCTCAATGGCTTTCTGGTGGCCTTTCTCTGCTACTTTTAGCATTTTTTCATATAAACTGACAGAGTAGATGAGATAAACAGAGACAGACAGCACGGGTGAAGCTGGATTTATGAGAACATAATGAGCTAAATGCATACACGACAAACAGCGCAATGTCATCTAGAACAAACAAGGATGTGAAAAGCAAAGTCACATGAACACTGGCTGGCAATAAAACAGATGGCATATGTAGTTAAAACAAAAATCACACTTAACTGACCAGACCAACAATAACATTTAATACTTTTTACAAAAAACATGTCTTCTTGGCAGGAGATTGACAGCATGTTGATTTTAACAAAAATAAACTAGAAGTATAGGACTCACTCTTTTTTCTGACTTTTCCTGGTGGTGGTATTCAGCATGCGCAGGACAGTCTGATACTGCTCCTCAACCTCCTCAGCCTGCAGCCTCTGCTGAGCCTGCTCCTCAGCTAAAACAAAGACAAGAAGACAAGAACAACATTCAGATGAAGTGAAGGTTTCTGAATCCTAGCAGATGTTACTGGTAATACTAATTATGGAAATGAAACCATAATGTGTTTATAGGCTGGTTTTCATAATCACTGCTGAGTTGAGGAAAACAGCTGTTGTTGAGCTTTAAAAATGTTAAGTCCTGTAAGAATGCATCTATTTGTGTGTTCAGTTTCTGTCATAACAAATCCCACGTTTTACCAAATAAAATATATCAGCTGTATTATGCTGATAAATTATATTTATATGATACTTAAATCCTATAAGACTAAATTACATCTACAATTCCATCCCATTTACATAGATTTGTCTCAATTTAGTCATAACTGTCTCGGACAAGTGCTTGGTTTGATGAACTACCAGGAACTTACTCTCACAGAAACCCCATTTCTTATCCTTGTCATAGTCGTAGGTTGTTGCACACCACAGTCGACCATCCCCCCGCCCATCCGTAGTACAATCCGAGTACTCCCTCTTCTGGAACAGGAAGGGGAAGATGCAGGGCTCCCCATGGGCTGTGCCTCCATTCACCACAGGAACTGAATTAAAAATAGAGCAATAAAAGTATGTTTGAGCAAAAGTCAAGTATAAACAACTAAATGCTGTAATATGTATGCATGTAAGGCAAGGCAAGGCAAGGCAGTTTATTTGTATAGCACATTTCATGTACAGGACAATTCAAAGTGCTTTACATAAAACAAAGACATTACAGATATTTAGAATAGTAAAAGGCATCAACACATAATCAACACAAAATCACAATAAAATAATAAATTACATTAAAATGATTAAAAGCAAGATAAGTTAAAAAAAAGTTACCGTGCAGATTTCATGCATAGGCGCATGAGAAAAGAAAAGTTTTTAACCTGGATTTAAAAATGTCTACATTTGGGGAAAGTTTAATCTCCACTGGCAGTTTGTTCCATTTGTTTGCAGCATAACAGCTAAATGCTGCTTCTCCATGTTTAGTCTGGACTCTGGCCTGGACTAGTTGACCAGAGTCTTTGGATCTAAGAGCTCTGCTAGGTTTATATTCTCTGAACATATCACATATGTATTCTGGGCCTAAACCATTCTGGGATTTGTAAATGATCAGAAGGGTTTTAAAATCTATTCTGTGACTGACTGGAAGCCAGTGTAAAGATTTTAAAACTGGTGTGATGTGTTCAGATCTCTTAGTCCTGGTTAAAACTCTAGCAGCAGCGTTCTGGATGAGCTGCAGATGTTTAATGCTCTTTTTAGGAAGTCCTGTTAAAAGACCATTACAGTAATCCAGTCTACTGGAGATGAATGCATGGATGAGTTTCTCTTGGTCTTTCTGGGAGACTAAACTTTTAATTCTGTTGATGTTTCTGAGCTGGTAAAAAGCTGTCTTAGTGACAGCTTTGATATGGCTGCTGAAAGTCAGATCTGAGTCTATCAACACTCCCAGGTTACGAACTTGGTTGGTAATTTTAAGAGCCCGAGTCTCCAGGTGTTTGCCAATGCTGACCCTCTTCTCTTTGCTACCAAACAGAATAATCTCAGTTTTGTCTTCATTTAATTGTAGGAAATTCTCCCTCATCCAGGTGTTTATTTGCTCCAGACACTGACACATTAAGTCTATTGGACTGCAGTCATCTGGTGACAGAGACACATAAAGTTGTGTATCATCTGCATAACTTTGATAACTAATGCTATAGTTTTGTAATATTTTACCCAAAGGGAGCATATACAAGTTGAACAGAAGAGGTCCAAGGACTGACCCCTGGGGGACTCCACAAGTCATGGCCACTCGCTCGGATTCATAGCTGCCAATCGTAACAAAATAACTCCGGCCTTCTAAATAGAACCTGAACCAGTTAAGGACCGCTCCAGAAAGTCCAACCCAGTTTTCCAGCCTGTGCAACAGGATTCTGTGATCTACAGTATCAAACGCAGCACTGAGATCCAACAGAACCAGGACTGATACTTGACCAGAATCGGTATTCAACCTAATGTCATTTAACACTTTGACCAGAGCTGTTTCAGTGCTGTGATGAGGTCGGAAGCCGGACTGAAATTTATCAAGATTTCCACTTGATAAATTGTAAGTAACATGTTATTTTTTTTTCCCCCCAAATAAAAAGATGAGTTAAAAACTCCTGAATTAGTTTTGCTAGTTTCAATTTATCTCCATCTTCATACCAGATGATTACAGCAAAACACCAAGCATTAACACCACAAACAATCCTCGAGTTAAATGATGTAACAAGAGATGCCACAGGTGTAAGAAGCAGTTAATTTCTCATGAGGTTTAACCGTTAACCCAAGCTGACATTGCCCTGAAACCACATATGCCTCAACTCTGAGTTTGCAAAAAAGAAAGCAGGGTAACATGTCAAGCCTTGACAGAGCTTAAAAAAAAAAACAGCAGAAGTCATTCACAAAGATCAGGTGAAGGCCTGAGGCAAGAGGATCACGGCAACAGTGCAGAGTACTGCTTCTGCACACTGGAGTCAGTTGTCAAATAGCTTACATGTTTTCATAGTTTCAGAAAATATGTTCTTATAATAAATCACTACATGTTTCAATGACTTAAGCTGAAATCTCAAAATGTATATCTTTAGGACTCATATAGAGCTAAACTTTGTTGACTGAGCTTCAAAACAAATTAAAAAGCTGCTCTTTTTAAAGGAGGAAAAGCCAATGTTAACTTTAATTTCTCCTGTTTTACAAGATAAAGAGCCTCTCATTAAAATTACTATAATCATTAATCCTAATAACATTTTAGATAAGTTTGAATCCCAACTGCTTGATATAAAGCTCTTTTAAATAATATATAAATCTGGTGGCTGGTGTTTCATTTTCTACCCATTTTGTTAATTACACTTCATGCAAATTTTTCATTTCAGTCAAATAATTTATTCCTGTCTTGGCAATATTTCATTTTAAAAAAGGACTTACCCTCTTTAAGTTTCTCCTCAGCAGGAGGAGGCTGTTCAGGGAGGTCCTCTTTCTCCTCTCCCTGAATAGGTGGCTGTTTTTCATCTTCTGACTGGGAGACTTTGTGACGAGGAGTCACTGAAGTACCTGCCACAATTTCTGGTGCAATACGAACATCTTCCTCCTCAGATTCAGGATCATGGTAGGACTGTAAATAAACAGCATATTAGTGGGAAGAAAGTTTTGACTGAAAAAGTCCACAGAGCCTATTGATAATCAATTGAATAAATGTTTGAGATGCAAAGGTTTGGGGTATTCTCACAAGTGCAAAACTGAGGAGCCAAAAACATCTTCATTAGCACCTGGAGAATCCCCTTTTCATTTTGATTAAATTCAATAGTGCCTTACTGTTAAGACATTTCTGCAGCAATGTCCCAAGACACATAGTTAACAAGAACACATTTAAGTAAACTTCAGCTGAGACAAGCTTAAATATATCCATCTCTACCACAGATCTTCTTAGCTTTAAAAAATGTAATAAGTGTATGCACAACAGACTGCTGAGGACAACCAGAGCAACTGACTTAAAAATGCATTATGCTTTGACTTTTTTTGCTATTTATTACACAAAACAACAACAGTTCTCAAATTTGGAGGACTAATCACTATTTTATATATTTATGTATAGATACTTGTTTTATTACATTTTTATTTACACTTATTTGTCTTTTTTTTTTACATATTTATAACCAGACATTAGGGAATGTATAGGTGTCTAATTGTCTAATGTCTAATTTACCTCCCAAAGGGATAAATAAAGTTATTGGAAGTCTATTTTTTATTCAATTACACCTGTATAATATTATTTGCATTGTGGTTTAGTTGTTAAAAAGTGACATGCATCCTTTTGCACATGCAAAGTGAAATACATGAGGAACACCGACAAGACTAAAGCAAGTGCCATGCTGATGTTTACCATAAACAGGTACTCTGCTGGCAGTAGTGATAGTGTTGCCACAACACAATTCTTTATAACTATGTATTTGTATTTATTTATTTTAAAATCAAGACCACAAAGTTGAAAGCAGCTCATGACTGGCCTTCCATGGAAAAAACACAAAACTACAGGGAAAGGTTAAATCCCCGACCTTGCTGATTTCTAAAAGATTATAAATAAACAATGGGGTAATAAGGCCTAATTCACTATATTGAAATATTTTCAAGTTTACAATGAGTCTTTTTTTAAACCTTTATAGCTATAATTTTCTTTGTAGTTGCAATCCATTGCTAATTCACCCCATTCTTCTACTTCTACTATACATTCTTCTTACTTTTAAACTGTTTTCTTTAAATCTTTATATGTTTTGTATACAAATGTAATTTAGCAATGTTTGCTTTCTTCTAGTGTATTTCAGCGTTTAATATAGCATAGAAATAAATAAATTTTTAAACTTGAAAAGATAAGTCAAATAAGTTATTGCATGACAAGAAAAAGTAAATAAATTAATTGAAAAAAAAAGCTCCGAAGATTCAAACTACTACTTGGTCACAATCTCATGACGCACCTTCAACTCTGGTCCGTCGTTCCGGTGCTGATCTCCATCTGAAACATAAATATTGCATAATTCAAGATAGAGGTAACTTGAAATGAAAAAAAAAAAACTACTAACCAAGCAGAAACAGATCATTGCAACAGCTCTAAATTTAGGCCCGACTATGAAGCTGTGATATAACTATTTTCAAAGTTTACACTTACCAGCTGTTAATACTTTGACGAAGACGATGACAAGAACTGCCGCAAAATATAACATTTTCACCGTCTTCAAATCTCTCTTACAGCCCATTGTTGTTGCCAAGCTAACCATCTGCTAGCTGCAGCTGCTACTAATTCTATCTCCAAACATTAAGTTACAGTCGACTCACACTATGAAGAGTAGCATAAATAAACTCAGATGCTGAAGCCTGACTAAAAGCAGCCTAAATCACATTGGATACCGACTTGGTTAATTTTAGCAACAGAAGCTGTCAAACAAGCTAGCAAATTCCAATGTAAGCTAAGCTAGCACAGTAGTACAGCTGAAATGACGTAAACCTAACAAGCTAGTTTTACAGAACCGACCAACAAAAAGGCACAATTTCTACCCGAGACACACCTCCTTGGTGTTGAAAACCATTTGCAAAGTAACTACGGAGACATTACACCATCCAACTACAAAGACGAGATGCCGAAAGTCTTAATTTGGATTTTATATCACACACACTTCTTAACGTCGCTACCCATGTTAAGCTCTTACTACTGATCGGCACTTCCTACTCTTGCAGCCCCACCAATCGTAAGGCGCTCCGTGTGACAGTGACCAATGACAGTAGGGTAAAGATCTTTCAGCCAATCAGGTGCATACACAATAATCTTTGCGCTTGATGAGCTTGGCCACGACACCAAAACATGTAAACGAAGATGACAGTGATCCCTAGGGTGGCAAATGCTGTTTTCGGTCGATATATATATATATATATATATATATATATATATATATATATATATATATATATATTGGACTGTCACAGAATACAAGGCTGAAGGATACCCAAGGAAACTAGGCTATAATGAATGTTTTATACAAGAAGCACGTCTACATTACATCATAGATAAAAATAAATAAATGAATAAAATCTTTAAATGAATTATTATAGTCTGAGGCCAGTTTATTTCAACAATGTATTCATAAAGACTGATGCTAAGAAAACAAAGTAATTAAAAATTTAAGTTTTATCCAACATTTTATCCATTTATAACATGCCCTGCATACTAAATAAGATGCTACCTCATTTGCATATTTCAACAGCGCAAAATAAATAAATAAATACTGACCAACCTAGCCAGAAATAAAAATGAAATTTGTCAGTAATAAAGCATCAAATTTCAGAAAATTTAAAAATGATTTCTAAATAGTTCTGTAAAAATGCCTTTTATTTCTTGTATTCTACACTTTGCAAGTATTTGCATAAAACATTGTGGTTTTATTCCTATCTTTACTTTTATTAGATTCCTTGGGGTTTGCTTACAGTTTTTATTCAAATAATTCAAACATTTAATTTCTAATTTTTCTTGAGTATTAAAACAGATCACTTCTGTGAAATCCTTTGACTCTAACACTTTAGCACACTGAAATAAGAATCTTAAAGCTGGCCTTATTGGAGCTTTCCATTTCTAGTCTGTAAATGCAGTATGCTCACTGGTACATGTTTATAGTACACAGGCAATACTGTATTTGAATGTTCAAACATAAAATTTCAGACCAAGTTGCTTGTATTCAAATAATCAACAAAAAAAAAAAAAAAAAAAGAAAAAAAAAAGTGTTGTTCTGGAAATGTTATCTAAGTCATTTGATTTAACGCCTCATGTTTCATACTTGATATGACCTGCTGTTTCTGAGACCTACTGCATCTCATTTTGGTAAAAACTGCTCAAAACCATGTTGTATTCAATATATTTGTTTGTGCTTAAAAAAAAAAAAGTAAAACATTTAATTTAAGAGCAAAATAGAGACTTAAGATTTAAAAAAGAAAAGAAAAAAGAATTTTCATTCTATTTCTTGCCAGGCCTAAAGGGGTTAAATAAACATATAGTTCTGTCTAAATATGCACTTTTATATTTTATATAAAAAATTAAGCCACATAATGTAAGCATGTTACTAAAGGACATAACATGTCTTTATGGTGGTATAACATATTTGGGGAGTCCTTATATTGTTTTTTCTACATTTAACGTTACAAATGTTGGTGTTTAAATTATGTTTGTTTTCTGTATCTTACAGATAAAACAATAAAACCTGTTTACATTCCTGCACAGCTACCAGAACAGAAGCAAGATTACAAGCATTTGTGAAAGTTTGTGAAAACACTTAAAAATGAGTAAAATAAAAAAAAAAAAAAAAAAAAAAATTTACAGTTTGCACATGCCACGTTGGCTCATTTGCTTACATAAAACACACATAAGAGCAAATATGGTAATTAACAACCGCATGTTTATTTACAGACAGTTTCAGTGGTCATTTAACAGGCAGCTACATAAAGACATCATTATCTGCAAAAATCACAGTAAAGAACATTAAAACAAGACAGGCCAGAAATAGATGGTGTCTGTTAAAAATAATTTGAATATTAAAAAATAATTCAACATTTTGTTGGTGTTAACACCTCAGAGCTGTTCAACAGAATGAAAATAAGTGAAGTGCAAATACCATCTCAGACAGGCTGTTGAGGCTGTGAGAAACCACAAAGAATCTGATTGGGCTGTTGTTGAAAGTACAGATAGGTGCCAAAAAAGGGTAAAATGGAAATTTTATGCTCCTGGTTGCCATTATACCATCAGCAGATGTCCAGTTTCTGAGTCAGAAAAAAACAAACTAATGACTTAGGATTTAAAACCTGTTATGTGCAAATGTATAATTTCTTAAAGCAATTTCTTTAGTTATTTATAAGTGTATTTCTTTAACATACTTTAGAGTCCAACGAATCTTTGGTACTTGATTTGTTCAAGGTAAACCTGTGCACATGCTACCACTGCATTTGTTTTATTAAAAAATGTATTGTTAGTTAACATCTGTATTATCACACTCAAACATCCATTGTTTAATTATTTAATTATTATCTTATGTATAGATTATGACCATACCCTAAAAACACTCACATCATCATCACTTGCCCTGAGCTAGTCAGCAACAGTGTGATCACAAAAACCCAGAAGAACTATTTTCATTGTTTCTTTAATAATTGCTCTTATTATTAATAATGTACATTTCTTCCGAAGCTTCCTGGAAAAGTGCTTGGATATAACAAGATTTAGTAATGGGGGCATAAATTTAATTTATAGGTCTTTTATAGGTTTTAAAATATATATAAATAGATTTATATTTAAATGATTTTTTTTATTTAATATTCATCATATTTTATTAGCCAACACATACTTCCATCTAATTGCAGATACATTAAAGTGGTTAGATGCAATAAATCACAGTACTAAAACAAAGAGTTTTCTACCAGTGCACAGATGTAAAAGAAAAAAAAAAGTCTTAAAAAAGTGGTTTTCTTTCACCTGAACAATTTTACTGTACTATTCTTTAGGTAAATGGTTGATGCTTAAAACTCTTAAATTAAGCAGCTGAGGGCAGATTGGGGCAAAGTACACAAAGTTTATATTAGGTTGCTTTTTTGCACAAAACCTCTAATTCTGCTTATAACCTCATCTTATTTTGGTGATGCAACACACTAAACAGAAATATCTTGTCTCATATTTCAGTACGTTTTTATAGCTTCTTATTTCTGATAGATTTCAGGATTTCATATGCGTGCCACACACGAAACAGTTCAAAATGCATCCAGATCCAGCAGAGACCACAGAGAACCAGCTAATGTGTTGTCTCAGCAGGACGCAGTGATGGAAATTTACAGCCATGTAAGTTCCAGCAGGTGGTGGTGGCTGATTAATGCTGAATGGCTCTGATCACCCACTCTGCTGTAGGGTTGAGCTGGACGAGGTCCTTCATGTATGTCTCCTCATCTAAACACCGCTCCTCTTCACGAAGAGGCAAACAGGGAGAAGAGCAGACACAGAGACATTTAACAGATGCTTACCATGAGCTGTGGTTACCAGGACGATGACCTGCTAGAGTACTATTTCATGATGATAAAGCGACTTACTAATGTTTCCACCAATCTCATAAAGACACAAATCCTCCTTCTTCAGTGTCACTGAACTGTAAAAGTGAAAAGAGAAATGGCAAAGGAGAGAAACAGTGAGATAGTGAAAGAGACATGACTAGCAGAGAAGCTTTCATAGAGTACAAATGTACACTTGTAGGCATTACCTGTCTTGGGTGAGGAAGCGTGTTAATACATCAGTAGCTTGCAGCTCCTCAGTAAGCTGAACTGCCATGGAAACTTTACTGAACTGTGGCGCTTGGACACGAATAAATCCATGAGAATTCTCCTGATCATAAACACAGACAGAAGAGAAAAAACACAGTCAACCACGCCATCATAAACACTTAAGGAAAAAGAGGACATCAATTTGAAAGCTGCTCATTGACAAAAACACAGATTCAAGCTGGACTTAGGACAACTAAAAGAACATAGACATGAATAAACTCCTTCTCTGTTTAATACACTCAAGTCATTGTTTAAACTCACAGCTCAGTCTGTGTTAAGTGTACCTGGAGTACTCATTCACCAATAATCTGTTAAGAAAAACAGATCTATTTTAAGATCTGCTGCCTCTGGGTTAACTGTATGCCATGTAAACTGTCATTTTTATTAAACTTCTATTAGCGATCAAACAACCGCATCAGACTCAGTGCAGACAAATAAGAACAGACAGACTGCTATTTTCGTGGCTCTGACAGTTGTCACGCATATAGGATGTTTGTTTATACACTTTTAAAAAAAAAAAGTCCTGCATTCAATCTAGACAACACTTTAAATGTTGATAATGAGAAATGATACTGCATCTGAAAATAACACGTTTCACATAATCAGGAAGAATGGCACTTTGGTTTACTGTGTCGTATCAGTTCTTCTTTTAACGCCTCTCTGTAAGCACGTCAGAACAGCCATTCACTGTAGTGTGGGGAGTTTCTCATGTAAGCTGTGTATAGGGTTGGGGCTTTTTTGCTTCAACTTTTATTTAACATGTTACAGGATTTGACTTCATGCTGTTATGTGCAGAATTTGGTATTGTCTTACTGTATGCACATTTCTGGATCTTTTGTCTCTTCCTCTTCTGTGACCTGAGCCCATGCAATGATTTTGGCCATTTCAATTGTGACTATTTTGGAGGCAGTTTCTCCAAAGGACACAAAGATCAGGATCAGTTATCACTGATATTCATGCTTACCCCTTTATCAAAAAGTTTTCAAAATATCTTTAAAGCCTGACCCAAGAAGTAATGGGCAAAAAAAATTCTATATTTAAAATCTGGAGTTTTTGTCTGGTCCTTTAACAAAATGTAAAAACACGCAAAAAAATTAAATTAGCATATAGTAATAAACAGTATGTACCATTAATTACCTACCATGTGATATGTCAGAATGATTGTTGTGCAAAAAGTATCCACCAGAAGACAAATATCAGACTGTTTGCAATAGGGTTTTGAGCAAAGGTTATACCTTAAAGCAGGGGTGTCTAGCTCTGGTCCTTGAGGGCTTCAATCCTGCAGGTTTTAGATGTCTCCCTGATCCAACACACCTGATTCAAAATAAATGGCTCTCTTTAACAGCCTGTCGTCACGTTCTGCCCAAGCATGTTGACCGATCAATCTAATTCAGGTGTGCTGCAGCAAGAAACATCCAAGACCTGCAGGACAGTGGCCCTGGAGGACAGACTTTGGACACTCCTGCCTAAAAGTGATGCAACTGGTCTCAAAAACAGTATTTAAAATGACACGCATTGGATTAAAAGTTTAATTACATGATGTACTTTAATTCGGATCAGTGAGATGGGGCAGGGTTGGGACAGGGAAAGTCACAAAGAAATGTCTTGCAATAGTTTCTTGAGGTTTGTCAAATGATTATGGGGGTAAGAAAAGAAAGAAAACCAATTCTGGACTGAGAAAATGTTAGTAATTTACAGCACCTGTACTGGTAGGAAACAGATTTTATTCAGTGTTTTTGTGATTGTCTGATTCATGGCTTATCATTTTGGGTGTATCATTCATAACCCACTGAAAACATCCCATGCTGAGCAGAGAATCTCTCTAAGACGATATTTCTTACTCTGAAGGTATTTGACTTTCTATCTTTGTGTTATATCAGTAAATAAACAAAAGGTAACTGTAGAGTTCATCTACATTTTGCACTGTGTCCCATCTAATATTGAAAATGGCTTCCTCCTACCTCAGAGATAGGTTTATCAGTCGGTTTGTCAGTGGTAATCTTCTTCAGCAGCTTCCGTACAGCTCTCTCTTTATTTTGTTTCCGCTGACTCTCCATGTTTTGTTGTCTGACCTGGGTCAAAATGAACTT
This sequence comes from Melanotaenia boesemani, assembly GCF_017639745.1. NCBI lineage: Eukaryota > Metazoa > Chordata > Actinopteri > Atheriniformes > Melanotaeniidae > Melanotaenia > Melanotaenia boesemani. The sequence goes on from NC_055703.1 coordinate 11,706,138, forward strand.
TGGGATCTAGATGAGACAGTGAGGCAGACACCCTTAGTATACACTTCAACAGCGAACATGCTCCCTGAAAAGGATCATTATTTTTTGGTGAGTAACCAGCATATAAAAGCTGTCTTCCACTAGTTATACTCATGTTTATAACGTTGCCAGAACATCTCTAGCTAGTTGTGTTTTGATCTTACCGTCCACAGGAGTTTCTGATATCTTATCAGTAGCCGGACGATGCTGGCTGTACTGGTTGCCATGGAGAACTCCTGTTGCTCCGTAACCTTGAACCGAAAACCTTTGAACACGAAGATGTTGGGTGCCATGACAACAGAGACGTTGTTCAGAGTCATCTTATTTTTGTCCTGATGGTCAATCACACGCTGGAAAAACTCCACCAATGCCTGCAAACAGAAATTTTATTCAAAACAAACATGGTCGCCAGTTTTATAAGGTAGTGAAGTAACAATGTGATGCATTTCAAAGGGAGAGGACAGCTACCTTCAAAGTATCCCGATTGGCCTCAGGCAACAAAAGGACCAACAGGTTCAAAGCTTGTAGCTGCTGCTTCTTTGTGGGGAGCTCTGACATTACACACACAGCAAAAAAAAAAAATATATAAACGAAGGTTCAGCTCACTGTCTCATAATATGTCTGTAAATCCCCTAAGATTACTCAGACAGCTCCTTTACATACTGTTGACTGCAATAAATGCATTGAGGTACTCCACAGTCAGCAGTGGATGAGGCAGCTCCCTGATAAACAGCTTCAAAAGGCTGGCGGCATCATGCTGCTTCAGCTGTTCCCATGGAAATGTACCACCATAGAAAGAGGTCTCTAGCTCCTGACACAGTGACTAGATTTGGGGCAAATACACAAAGGCCAGCATGCTAAATGAGATGTTATCAACCAAACAATTTTAACAATTTGCAATGCATCTATGGGAAAAATACCTTGACTCTTGTGGCTGCTCCAGGGATCCGTAGCAACCCCTCGGTATCTAATCCTTCCTCCTCGATATGACTAACGAGCTAATGACAGGAGGCAGAGATTGAGGTTAAGTAACGGATAACAGCGAGTAAATGTAAGAAGAACCAGTCTCATTTGTGCACAAAGAGCTGCAGAATCATTTATTATTACATGATTTAACCAGTGCTTTTTTAAATTGTTGATGTCTCAGACAGACAGCATCACTGGTTGCTGTGCTCACCCTTTGCAGTATGAATGGCACTTTGGCCCCAGGATCCCGTCTCTGGTCTTGATCCAATAATGTGGGAAGAGGAACTCCAAACAGGCCACTTTCTACACACATATATATTCTGAGTAAAACAGAAATGTCTTCACATACTTCATGAAATAAAAATACAAAAGATGTTCCATCAGTAAACATGCAATTTGTCCCAGTTTAAGCTGCTTTTGATGAATTTCTGAAAGGATGTTTGTCAGCATACAGCTACGCCTGTATATGCAAAAGCTTTATTTGATACATTTATCCCAAAGTTTTGTTCATCCACCTATGATTCCTCTGTCAGTGTTATGTGCGAGAATACCTTTAGTCTTTACTTTGACAGCTTTATGCGCCTTGAGGTCGACACCGGCGGTGTCAAACAGAGCGGTCATCTCCACAAGCACCAATCTACGCACCTGAAAGATCATTTTTAACCAGAAAAGTTCACAAAAATCTGATTTTAAAAAGTAACTGGTTTTGAAAACAAATCTAACTTAGAATAGCAGCTGCATTGTTTTTTTTTTTTTTACCTTTTTCATATCCAAAGGTGACAAATCTCCTATTTTGGTCTGACCTGTTTTATCTCGAAGCAGCTTGAAGTTCTGCAGAAGAAAAATACAGCAACGAAGAGGCAGAGGTTTGTCAGTGACTGTAGGAGAAAATGCCTCATTATGTTCCACATGGAGAGGTTAAAAATAATCTGCTATACCAGCATGTACCACAAGATGTCACTGCAGACCATTACTGCTCCTGAACAACGTACACTAGCCTGCTTTTTGCTTGTAAGCAACATTGTACATTGCTCAATTTTGTTGGATTCAAATAGTACATTCCATATTTAAAATGAGAACTTTCTGGAAAGATAAAACAACTAAATACATTTCCATCAAACTATGATGTTAGGCTGTTAAGAGTGTGACTCACAGGGAGTTTGTCGTCAGGTGAATTGAGGCTGGTGGTGACCTTTAATCTTTGATGGTTGTCCCAGTAAGAGAGTGCCTGCTCTGAAAACGCCACTTCAACGTTCAGTTCTGTGTCCATTTCTGTGAAGACACACATAGAAATAGAAGATAAAACTGTACGTGCAGTTCATATGTGATTGTGCCGGTAATGTGCAAGGATAATGTAAAAATAAAAGACATTAAAACATGTTTTTATTGTTTTATAATCTCAACATGTATTGGGCACTGCAGCAGGAAAAGGAATTAACACAGAGTCTGAGTTTCTGCTTCTTTAAGCATAATGCTGGAAGCCTAAGTTCCATCTAAACACATAGAGAAAAAATCTAAATAAATCAATAGCTAAAATTCTAATGAGCTGAATTTATTTCCTCTTAATCTTGTTGTGATTTTATAGCTGCTACAACTAGCACTACCTGTAAGATGCTGCAGAAACCCTGCTGCTGTGTTGTATTACTTCTAGAATACTGCATCATATTAAATTAAATTAAGCGCCTGTTTTTAAGTATGAATTTTTTTCTGTCCTGTCATTTCCAGCTTGTTTGTGTCCGAGTTGCCAGGCAGACGTTAACGTTGAACTTGTGTGTCATTCTCCATGCTGACTCACACTGTACTGGTATTAATCTGTAGTAGGTTGGACATACCGCCTGTTGATGCATCTTTTTGTCTACTCTCAGTTCCCCCTTTGAGTTTGTGAGGCCCTTCATCCTACAACAAACAGCACAATGCAGACACATAACTGTACAGCTTAGTGATAATAAGTCACAAATTTACAGAGTATCCTGTTACACATTATCTTGTTTGTAAATTATTGGACAAAATGTGCATTTATGTGAAAGACACTTGGTTCAGGTAATTTGTACTTGTATTAATAAACTTACTTAATAAATTTACTTGAATAAAAAAAATTTGGCTTACATATTTTTTATGTATTAAACATCAATCGAGCCAAATGCAATAAAACATGTTGAAAGGATATGATATTGTAGTATTGGCATGAAATTTGATGGTTTTATTTTAAAAGAAATTGGTAAGCTGTTCCTTAATATTACCAGGCAGTTACTGAAGTTAATGACAAATTTTTGCCACTTCCTCTGTGGTATGGAAAAAACAGGAAATGTAAAAGTTACTGAGGATGAATATTCAGTTCAGGCAATGAAAGAAGGAGGATATCATGACGTCAGGTAAACAGCATTTGTCTTGTGAGTTACTTAACAAGGTTTTCTTCCAGAAGGACGGCTTTCTGTGATTCTGTGACAAGCTGTGATAAAAAAAATTACACTTTCTGGTAAAAAAAAAGTCATCTGGTGGATTAAAGAGCCTCCCACTAGTACTGAAGCTGTTTTAGCCGGGTAAATAACTGGTGCACTGAGCAGCTTTTTACACCTTAAACATCCATGTTGGATGACACATCCTGTAATTCAAAAACACATAAAAGCTAATAAAAGCTCAGTAACTGGTCTTCATGAAGCAACCTAAATAATTACAGAGACTGTAAAAACTATTACAACTGGGTTAAGACACATCCAGCATATCATGACAACCCAGTCAAATTGTATTTTAAGTGATTATGATGAGGAATCACTCAAACACTGACATCAAATGCAATCAGCAGCTAAAGTCATGGCAATGTTTAATAGTTAAAGTAAGATCTTTCATCATAATGAGAACAAAGCTGAAAGTTTTGACACTAAACAGCTGTGTAACATTAAGAAAACCTCTTATCTGTAAGGTTATTTAAAAATATATAGTTTAAATTTAAAAGGGAGCTCAAACATCAGACACTGGAGCAATGGAAATGGTCCAGACTGAACCTGCTCCAGTGTGATGGGACTATCAGGGTAAGAAGCGTAACTGTTGAAATCTTGCACTGATCATACATACATACATTAGCAATGTTATATGCCTGATCTATATATCTGAATATATTGTAATATCAGGTTTTCCCATAGATTATTCATTCCTCTTGGAACGGGAGTACTATACAACAGCTATGTCAAGATTAATTTAGCTCAGATTACAAGAGTTCAGAAAGAATGAGACATCATCTTGGACTGATCACTCAGTCTAAACCTACTGTACAAGATTCTATATTACTTCATCATTTTATTGCTGTTCATGTTGTTTATTCAGCTTCAGTCAACTAGGTAACATATTAAGTGGATTATTTTTTATGTAAGCTTTTGTTCTATATTTGTACTATGATGACTCCAAAGATAATATGACTTTGTAGCACCTAGAGCTGATTTAAAAGCTCCATGAATAAGATCTAAAACAATCTGATAGCACAGCCGTGAAATAGGCTCTACATTTATAAAGCCATTTTCAGTTTCAATGGTGATAATTCTACTTTGTGTTTATAACTAAGGTCACAGTAGGTGGTGGAGGTGTGTATTGGACATTTACCCCACTTGTATACTAGAATTACATAGACAGTATTCAGTTCAGGAGATTTGGTATTTTTCAGCTTTACCCCCCCAAATTTTATATATATATATATATATATATATATATATATATATATATATATATATATATATTTGTGGAGAACAAATAAAAAATAAAAATAAAATAAAAACACAACTTGAACTGGGTTGACATGCACTGACACAGCATGATGTGAAGCAGCAGAGGAAGGCTCCTCACCTTCTCAGGAGGTCCAAATATGTCCCGAACGTCAGGAAGGTGTTGCCGGTTGCGTCGCCGCAACGTTTGCTGGAATGATGTGACGCGACGCTCTACAGCCGCAGCCTGTGTTCTGGTGAGGGTGGACAGGAACACTGCGCTGTCCTCTTCCTGCATATTAGTCAGGACATCATACCAGACAAGACACAGTTATCTATTCCTTCAGCAAGGTGATATAGTTTTCTATTTAGTTATTGTTCTACAAGCAATTAGCAGTAATACATTTTATTGTGAACTCATTGGAACAAGAACAATATGATTGACACCTGCTCCTGCTCATCAGCAGCCAATGAGTCGTCAAACAGCCGTACTAGCCCCGCCTCCGTTAGCCATGCCTCCTCCTGTTCGCCTTCTGAAAAAGTCAAACAAAAGAGACATGACCGACCAGCAAAGATGATGGTTGTAGTTTTATATGTTTTACACAGATGATGGAGCACCAAAACCTGAAATGTACAAAGAAAGGGTATATATATATTTGTTTTAATGTAGCCAATTTAAACCTCTCTTTTTCCAATGCAGGACACTTTGACAACAGGGAAAAGAGGGACCACATACAGAAAAGGGCACACACATTAAACAGGAAGAGCATGTTTACTCCTCAAAACAATACTCCTCACAATAGGTTAAATATAACTGAAAAGATCCATACACAAGCATTATATCAAACATCTGTGAAGTCTTCTTTGAGTCATTGGTGTCACTGTTAATAAAAGAGATGTAAAATGGATCTCTCTCTCTTTATGAAAGAGGAATAAAGGACAACAAAACCCAAGTCTCACCTCATACACACATACACACAAACTAAACTAACCTGAATCAAGAAGAAAAATGACTGTGTATTCCAGCACAAGTAATAACAGAAGGGTAAAACTGATTCCCTCTAAGATATTTCCATGGATACAGTGAATCCCACCTTCATGAATTTTCTGGTGCTCCTCTTCTTGAGCTTCTCCTTCTCCTCTCCCTGCTCCTCCCGAGCTGGTGATATTTTCCACCTCCTTCCAGTAGTCATCCATCTCCAGCTCATCCAAGGAATCCTGCAAAAGGTTTGGATGGTCTATTCATTTGCAGTTCCACATTCTCATTCTTGTCTCTGTCCAGACCTGCAGTTTACGTTCCTGAGTAATCTGATTTGAAAAAAAAAAAAAAGAATCTGCAGGCTTTGATGCCATGAGATAACAAATAATCTTGGCCAGAGCCCAAACAAATCCAACTGAGAGACTTCAGAAGAGCAAAACAGCATCAGAGCAGAATATAAATGACTTCACTGACATCGTACAGCTTAACTATCTTCATGTGATGATTTTTCTTTCACCTCCTCACAGCCTACCTGAGAGCTGCTGCGCTGACATGACGGGCGTGGTTTGGACCTAGTATTGGGACTGGAATCTAGCTTGGGGCTGGAGGAAGGCTGGGACCTGGGGAAAGTGGCGGAGCTTGGATTTGAGAGCGAAGATTGATCACTGCCGTTTGTTTTTGCATTACTGGTGACCGAGGAAGGTCCATATTTATCTCCATGTTGTGTGTTCAGGTTTTGTTGAACAGTGTAATGACCTGTTCTGCGGCTGTAGAAGAGGAACACAAAATATTGTCTCATTTTATTTATTGCAATCTTGAAATCAGGGTAAATATGTCTGATAAGTTCAATCAAATTTCTCTAGAAACACAGAGACCATCAGGTGATACTGCTTTGCCGTTACATTTATAACTGCGCACTTTGTACTTTAACAGTGATGTTATGAGTGATGTTCTACATGTGCACCCATCATAAAAATATCTCTGCTCATAAATGTTGCATTGTTTGAGAACTGCTCATCCTGCAGCAATGCCTCCTTTGCTTTTTAATGGCAGGAGACATGAGAGATGACACAAATCTGTGAGTGCGAGTCAGACAGACACAAGCTGGCTGAAGGCTCTAACTGAAGACAAGCCAGCACCATGTCGAATTCCTGACCTGTCAACTAATGACAGCAACATCTGCCAGGGCTAAAAGTAGCAGCTCCTGTGCACTCTGAACTTCCCTTAGCTAGATAAACACATTTAACACAGTTCATTACTGTAAATTTGAGTTTCGTTGCAAAGAATAACTGAAGCAAAGTAAACTCCTGGTCATTGTGTAATAATCTAAGTATATGTTCTTCTGAAAACAACTATATGACAGTGAGCAGCTTAATGTTTGTGCAGCTATGATTTACTTCAAAAACTAAGAGGGCACTAAGGCTGCAGCAAATTTAGATCTCTCAAATTTACACAGCACACTGTACTATTAAACCAGTGATCGCCACTAATTACTGCCTGATATCATGTGATATTTTTTGACTTTTACTACTTTCTGAGAGTACGAGCTATATTTTCATTTGTCCAGAAGCATAAACACACACACACATGCGCACTCACAAAGACATGGTTAAGTGCTTATAAGTGTCATTGAGTCAAACTACTGCTGCACATACAGTAATTTATGTATTGTCAGAAGCTGCAGCAGCAAGCAATAGAGAGGCTCAGTAGGACACCGTTTCCATGGCAGCTCGATCTTATGATGGTAAAAGCTGATGAGTGCATTTTTGCCTACTAGAAGAATCCCGACGCTGTGCAATTATGTGTTTTTGACAACCACAGGACCTTTTGCTGAATCCACACTGCAAAAAAAAGTTGTTCAGATAAAAATTTGCTTCTACTTCCTGTTTGGTGGCTGGGTTATCAGCTTTGATTGGCTGTAACGGACAAATGGTCTAAAATATGTCTGATAACTCTGGCGAAGCCTGGACTAAATATCATTTGAATCAACTTTCTATCTAATGGAAATGTTTAACCTTCTGTTAATGTAAAAGCAGAACTTGATCTTAAATTGATCTCATAGGAGTTTTGCATTCTGTTTGATCCAAGAAATCATGTGTGCATCATTCTTTGATAATCAGTCAATAGTTCAAAAGTTATGCACATGTGCACCTCCAGCTTTGACCTTTTAGTGGGTGGTCCACAGCCTTCAAGGCACTTGAGAGGACCATACCAAGTTAATGTGACAATTTTCAAAACTGTTTAGCAAATGTTTGTGGCTCCAATCAACTCCAACTGCAATAAAAGTAAGAAGAGGAAGAACATTTAAACAGTGTAAGTGCCTGAGCAGCTTTACTGTTTGTATCTCAGTAGTTACAACGCCTGAAAGAGAAACAGCACACTTACTATGATGCCTATCTCATCAGCAACAGCAGTGAAGCTATCTGTGAGTCATACGATTACTTAACATAATAGTGTTTCATCTGTTTCTCAATATTTCTTTACAACTTCAAAGTACAGTTATAACTGAGAGAGCTGCTATAGTTAAGTGCAAAAGATGGAGATGCAGCTGCCTACAGTGACGAGTTGTTGTCACATTTTAATCAGCTGCAGCTTTAGGCAGTTTTCTCCATCTCTGAATCATCAGTGTAATCTCACATATCCAAACAAATCAGAAAGGAAAAACAACACAGAGGGTTTAAACTTGTCGGTAGTGCTCTGAAACTGTAAAAAAGATTCAAGTCAGTACAAGTTTTGACAACAGCTGTGTAGTCTTGCATTTGAACTCAGCGTGCACACTGATCTGATCTTGGCTTTATGTTTAAAGGAAAAGATTAGATAAAGATCAAACTGGCCATGTGGTGATGCTATAACCAAAAGTCAAACTAAGTGAATGGGTGAGGGGCGCCTTATTTGTAGGAAACTATTCTTCACTAGTAAATGGATAGCACTGAGTTAATGTGTCTCAAGCTGTCAAAATGAACAACTCTGAATAAAACTTTGAGACAAAAAAAAAACATGTAACTATTTCAGCATAAAATTTAACTGAGTAGCATTGAGTTGACGTACTGTATTCATTAATTTGGAATTATCAGCAGTAAGCTTTAACCTGGAGGTTCATGCTGAGTGAATCCACATACCAAAGCAGACTTCCTGCCACACACATACACTGACTGACAGCAATAAAAGCACAGATAAACACAAAAATATACACCTTATTCAGGCATTTTACCAACAATAGATTCGCTTCCGTTTTCAGTTCCTTTTCCTGCATCCTCATTCTCCTACACCGCACAGACTATTTCATCTAATATATCTTTTTTCTTCCTATTAGACACTTTTTTCCTCCTTTTCTCTTTCTTGTTATGCAGGCATCTCTTTTCTTCCTCCTTTTGAGATTAAATTTAAAGCTTTATATTCGTAAGCTCAGTTTCAATATTGTAAAGATACAGTTTTCCCCTGATTGGTGCTTTGAAAACTTCACCAAGTGAAATATTGCATGCATGTGGAATTCCAAATATGTTTCTGTTTTCTGATTTACTCCAGCAGATTCACTTCAAACCTAATAGATCCACATGAACTCACTCCATGTGGAGTTAATCATTTACTTTTACTAAGGACTTCAGAAAGAAGACTAAGTCATAAATCAAAGATTAGCAAAGAAATGCTCAAATAAACAGAACTCAAAAAAGATTTTTAGTATAGAGTCATTACATATATGAAGAAATATTTTCTATTTTTAGTAGAGGATTTGGATACCTGCATGAGCCTGAAAATATAAAGCCAAATTGATCTGGTGCCCTCTCAACCTTTTATCTCAACTTAATATTTTTCATATTTCTTTGAGAAATGCTTCCATTTGTTAAACATTCAGGTTGGAGTTGCATGACTTTTATGCATTTTAGATGCTGCATATTATGCTATTATTGAAGAAACGGTTCTTAAATAAGTTCAGCTAAAGATAGCCAGCAATTACTCACTCTTCCTTTTCTTGATGCACATTCTTCTTTAGTATTCATATTACATTTGGATTCCTCTTCTTCCGTAAAAAAAAATCATTGTCCTTGTAGTTACGGTTGCTTGTTGCATCATGAAGTATTAAATATTAATGATAAAGGTAATTTATTCACAAATAATGCGTTCAGACAGCATTTTAGCCACTGAACAGACTATGAAACCTAACTCATTGATACTGGATGTTAAAAAAAAGTGGCTGATCCTGGATCTTCTACAGCGAGGAATTTGCCCATGGGGTGCAGGCTTTACAATAGGGGTGTACAAACATATTTTTAATTTTGTCTCTAGCTTCAGTGTTTAATTTATTAGGAATTCTTATTTATTTGACCTCAGTGTTCTTGCTTATTGTGATTGTAATTTAATGTTTTCAGGAAACATTAAATTACATTTGCAGCTTTGTTTGCTGCAACCTCATGACATTCTTTTTTGAAAGAGGAAAATATATATAAAAAAAAGTGTTTTTTGATGTTTTGTAATTTTAGTAGATAAAAGTTTTTTTTGTTTTTTTTGCCTTTTAATTCCAGCTAGTTCAAACATGTTGGATATGCAGGAATATGTCATCCAACGATGACAAACTGACAGAAGGGATCATGAACAGGTTACTTCTATAGTAATTACAAGGGGCAGCTGAAGTAAGGTTTAGGCTTCAAAGACTTAGGGCAGGGGTGTCCAAGTCCGGTCCTCGAGACCTACTATCCTGCAACTTTTAGGTGCAGCCCTTCTCCAGCACACCTGAATCAAATGGCTGAATTGTCATGTGCATGTCATTCAGCTCTGAAGAGGCCTGGTAACAACCCATTTGTTTGATTCCGGTGTGTAGGAAAAGGGATGCATCTACACGTTGCAGAATGGCAGCTCTCGAGAACCGGACTTGGGCACCTCTGACTTAAGAGTCAGAAATCCAACTTAAGGGGGTGTTTAATTTGCTTTTCTGTCCGCAAAGTTTGAAATTCTGACTTAAGAGCTCACAAACCGATCTGAAAATTCAGAGGAATCACGACCACCAATCCCAACATTAAAATCCAATATGGCTGCCTGCATGTAAACCTGAGGGATAGCAGCAATAATAATTTGTTTTATCAGCGTTTCCGCCTGTCTTTCATTCATCAGTCACACAAATACGGTATTACTGCACAACCTATATCAGAATTTATGGCATATTTCTGTTAACAAATTACAGCATAATGCATTATAAGCATGCATATTTCAACAATGACCAAACCTACTGGTTTTCTGGCTTACAACTGAAACATGACTAGCTGGAAAATGAAGACATGCCTTGTATCAACTTGTGGACTTCTGAAGCAAAAGAAAAAAACAGCATGAGGCCCTGATGAAACATACACCTGAGTTATCTGATTAGAAGAGACACTCCTGCCTCATTAAACTGGAATCCAGTGGTGTAAGAAAACAGATTTACAACCATGTTAAAAATTAAGCTTTTCTGCTGCAATAAGTCTTCTTTTGTTGTTGACCATCTTGGGTAAGTTAGCATTCTGTAAGAATCAGTGAAAAGCAAGAGTGCAGGCGTTTCTGTGCTCATGTGTCTATGAGTGACGCTATCCTGAAACTACGATAAGCAACACTTTTCTCTGAGTTTAATAAATACTATGTGACCAAAGTAAAGGAGGGCTGTGCTTATGAGTCAAACCAACAAACGTTCACACAAACACACACACAGATTACCTTTAATGGAAAACAGAGCTGCATATGCAATTGTCCAACTCCTTATACCTTCAATCCCACATCTGTTATCAACTGCTTAGAGCTGCTGACAAAGATGGGAGGTGTGAGACCATGCCTATGTGTGTAAATGCATTTTAACACCACAAATCCTGACCTTAAAGTTCAGGATTATGTCTAAAATCATTGGAAACAATTTCACTGTAAATAGAATAACATAAAAAAGAACTTGTGTTTTATATCATTATTTTTATTACTTGATACTTCTTTCCCACTTTTTTTTTAGGTTAACATAAGTTTTGTTCTGCATCATTCTTTTGAATGCACAAATTGCTCACAGAATTTGGATTTTACTTATACAACAAACAAATAACACACTACAAACTCCATATCAAGAAAAGTTGGGTTTTCTTAAATGCAACAAAAACATAAATTTGAGACTTATTAATTCATTTGAGCCTTCATATAACAGACACAAGAACAAAGAAGTTAAAAAAAATTAATTACTGAAGCCAGCAAAACCAAAGAGTAAGACCCAAATAAGGACAGAAACGTTTATTAACCAAATACTAGTCTGGAAGATTTTATATTTATTATATCAAATGATGACAGACAAGGGTGTCACAATTGGGTATAAAAGGAACAACTCTTTATGAATATTTATTTTCTAGAAAAGTAATGTTTTATTTTACCCACCAAATAGTACATGAAGAATCATTGGCCAGTTGCAACACTAAAATTCTGCAATTGTGTTTAGGTGTTTTGTCTTTTTACTTTAATTAAATCTCAAATACAGAACTTTTTTTCCCCTGGGGATGTTCAGCCTTTTGCATTATGATTATTGGGGGGAAATTTGCTTCGTTCCTGAGGATGAGATAGGAACCAAAGATGTCAGTATGAAGACCAACAAGATGTAAACAAACAGAACAAAGAGACAGTTTAGATCATCTACAACCATCACAAAATTAAGAAGAAGGGGATGAGAATTGTTTGTGTGTGTGTGTGGCATTTCCATTCAGGTCAACAGATGCCAGCTGGTCCCTTTGCAGACAGAGGCTGCCTCTGTTCCCACTCTTACAGTCACTGCCCTCAACAATGACCCACTGAATGAATCTACAACATAAGCTCAGTGCCTGTCAGAATATTTAGCCTTTTACGGCCTGTCTTTCTATTTTATCTGCTAATTCTTCAGCTCATTAACAGTATTCTACTGACTCATGTTCCAAGTTAATAAGAATGAGCATGCTTTCTTTAGTCCATGTAAGAAATAAACTCTAACCAGCTAATTAACTAACAAGCAAAGAGCACTGGCTACTACAGGAAAACGGGGGTGGGTGTGGGGGATGCTGAACTTCCGAACCCCTTATAAAGACATCAGCAGGACACGTAACCCAAGGTCTGTCTGTGTCTCGTTTTTCTAACCACTAGGAAACAATGACCACAAAACTTGGCCTACACAAGTCAACGTAGACAGGATGCACACACACTGCTGTGGGAGAAGAGACAAAAGGAGGCTGTAATGTGATGCTTTTTTTTTTTTTAGCTAGCTGGACAAGCCATCTGGAACACACGCATCTACAGTGCATATACCAACACTCACACAGGGGCAGGTGTGTTCATCTGAAGGCCAGGTGAACTGGGTTTCTGACTGCAGTTTTCTGATGCACAGGCTTTACAGCAGGTTAGGCCTGAGAAACAACACAAAGCCGCCTTTACTACAAAAACAAGGCATTTCTTAACTAGAAACTAGTTGGTCAAGAACTCAAGCTTGAGCCCAAAGTCCAAAATCCCCACACCCTATCCAGTCTACAAGAAAGCGAAACTATGCATCAATGAGAGAATTAAATTACTTTATATGTTTGTCAACTGAACACTGAACGGGGGCAATGCAAATCTCCAGTGGTGTGCAGGAATTATGATTTAGTCTCCTCTGCCAAATCTGGGCTATTGTAACAAAGCCAAGGTAAACCTGCTGATCACAAGTTTCATTTCCAAGGCTAAGGGTGAAACTCGCCCCAAACCTACCCGTTAGTGCTGGGCTCTAGTTTTCCTGCAGGATAAATAAACTTAACACTGTGAGGAGTCTCTTTTTCTTGTCTTTATCTTTTCTTTTTTTTTCCTTCAACTTTTCAGCAATGTCAGCACATTCACACAACTCATAGGCAAAAAAATGAGGAAAAGCCAAAAGCAATGTGACCTTTGCCCACTTGCTCATGAACACTCACGCACTTACGCATCGCCTCTCTGAGTTACCATTTGCACACAATTCAAAGTGGATTTATCTGGGTGGTATTACCAGCACACACGGACATTTCCCACCTGGGAGCGGCGGGATCTTGGTTCGGGACAGGCGGACAGCTGGACGCGCAAAGTTCCGTTTGCGGCAACAGTTCCGTGTTGCTGTGGTAACCCGTTAAAACCACTCCCTGAGACTGGTGCTGTCGGTTCATGTTTCTCCTCCTTTTCTTCTTTCTTCTCTTACTCTCGCGGCTGACATCCGATCACTAATCGATAATCAGTCCACGTATATGCCTCCTTATGTGTATCTATAGATGACTTCCATCGCTGAACTGTTGTGTTACCGACTCATGCTGGCATCAAACTCTCCTCCTTGTTTCCCTCAGTCTTTCTGCATTTCTCTTCAGCTTGACTTTGAGCCTGAGAGCAGAACAGGGGCTGGGTTACACGCTGAAGCTCAGGGATTGGCCGAAACCGCAAGTCAAAGTTTTAGAGTTGACAGCGCCCTCTGCTGTTCTAATAGGGTACTGCCTATTTCCTGGCGTGAACAGTCATGAGTTTTCAGATGGGATTATTTTGTGTCTTAATACAAAGCACATCATATTAGTCTTTTTAGTTTTGGCTTTGCATTCCAGCACAATGCATTAATAATGTAGCAATGATTAAAACCGGGCATTATAAAGATTATTACAAATTACTAGTAACGGATTTCTACCACTGCACAGTTAAACCTTTTTGAAAATTGTTTTAAAAAGCAGACCGCCAGTTTTAAAGTGAGGCTATTTAGGTCCATAAGAGTTTAGGAATTGTACAAGCCCATTTCATTTGATACTTTTAAAAAAGATTTCCAAACAATCAATTCAATAGTGTTTTATTTGTTTTGTCATTTGAAAAAACTGTTGAGATACTGAGACAAATAAAACTAAACAAGCTGCCCTTTTGGAGTCTGGATCCAGTGAAGGCTTTCCTCCACTGTCCATTACCCCATGCATGCTCAGGAAGGAATTCATGCATTCCTCTTTTTTTCCCTATAAATTGGTTTTATATGAGTACTTTGAATTTGTCTAAAGTGGATAATAAAATCAGTTTGATTATAAGTGGATTACCTTAAATTGGACAGTAATTTTAATGTCAGATGACTGTCGTTAAGTGGTGATATATAAATAAAAGTTAACAGAATTAAAAGCAGTCTGTAGCAGAATAAAAAGGTCAAATGATTAGAGAAGCAAAAGCAGTGTGATTGAACAGTCATTCTTCCTAATGTCACTGGTTAACATTTTCACTGATGATTTCATAGGTGACAAAAGTTATTCAGACTCATCCGAACAGATATGTCAGTTGGGTCTTCTTTATAGTTCAGATGAACAATGACCCAAAACATACAGCAGGACTTGTTTAAAAATAAATAAATAAATAAATAAATAAATAATAATAATAATAATAATAATAACTGTAGTGAAATACAATGGCTTTAATTTGAGCATTTTACCTTGGACCAAACCAAAATGTCGATTAAAAAAATTGAATGAAGGAAATCATTACAAAAAAAAAAAAAAGAAAAAAAAAAACATTTTTTTGTGTACATGTGTACCTCCTTCCAGTAAAAGATCCAGAAAATATAGTTTATCACTTACATTTCAGCCCTTATGAACAGTGCTGTAGTTTTTACAGGGATGTCATTCCTCCACTCATCCTCAAAACGTTTGGATGCAAAAATGTACAGATTTAACTACAATAACGCCTTGTAATAAACTGATTATGGCAGTTTATTACATTTGATCACAATAATTACTGGATTAATTAAACACTCAGAATATGACATTTGACAATACAGGTTTACACTGAGAGCTTTTACAGCTGTGAATATTCTCAGGGGGGAAAATAACACTGGATAGTGTTGAGCATGAATGATCACAGCAGACTAACTGTAGGGAAATAAATTACATGGTTTAAGTATTGGCACTGGATGTGAAAATCCTGCAAGATCACTGCAATGTACCACATGGAGTAGACAGGGCATAGATATTTCTTTCAAAAGATCCAGTTCATCTCTCACTAACAGCCTCCTTACCTGAGATGAAGATATTCAGCAATTCTGGAGACCATTGTGTTTGTCTGCCTGTGTCAAGTTAAACCGTTTTTCACGGAGCATGACCCTCTGACCATGTGCTGGGAGATGATGGTAAAACACACACTGTGACAAGTGGATTAGCCAGCGAGGCCAATAAGATTTTTGTCCTGCTCCTCCCCACCTTTGATTCCCCGTCATGCTACCCACCACTGCTTGTCCCTCTGTTCACATCCACATACATCAGCCTTTTCTTTCCAGGTTCCGTTTTCCACATGGCTTCCTGCACTTGAACATCTTGACATCGCAACCAATACAGGAGAGTTCACAATGTACCGATGTCTTTTAACACATATGGCAAAATAAGCAGCCTCAGATTGTTGTGTACAGGAGATTGATGGCTATTGTTAAAGGCCAAGGATAAAGCCTGATGAAAAGAAGATTATCTACAATAGATCTTTTTTTTTCTTATATCTAAAATGTCCCACATCTTCTGGCTCGTCATTCTATTGTGACCTATAGTACATTTCATAGCTGAGCAGGTTCCTGTGGATAGGTATACCGCCCTTGGTTTTTGTTGGTACACAAAACAGCTTGTGACACTGCAGATAATCGTCAAATGGACCCCCTCCCACTGACACTAAAGCTTCATTCTCAGGTAATTAGGCCAAGTGAAACTAACACTTTGCACTTACTATACTCCAAGCTCCCCATGCCCATCTGCTGAGATTAGAATAAATGAGTGGAGTGGACTGTTCTGAGAAAAAACAAAGTCCATCAGCAGGACTATGATTAAATCACAGGTAATTTAGTCCTTCATTTACCAAGACTACCTTTATTAAAAGAGGTGTTATATTTTCTCTCACATAAGTTTAACTTGTCTGACTTTTTTATTGCGTGGAGACAAATGCAAACAGCAGCAAACTGTCACTAGAGAGCTCCTCCAAGAATACATCGCCATTAAGCTGAACTCAACTTCTATATCATGAACACTCTCTAATATCTTCAATAAAGACACAAGACTTCAAATGTGGAAACATTTATTATTCATCATAACCTCAAAAGTGATTATAACCCATGCAAATGTTTAACTCCAGGAAAGCCAGGATCCATGGACAGAACAAGAACCACTGAGCAACATTAATAACAGAAAATTTTTTTTTTTTTTTTAAAGAAATGAACAAATGATCTATAATTCCCCTTCACAACATGAGCAAAAACTTTCAACATTGTGAGCAATGGAACAAAAAAAAGTTGGATCTTGAAGCCTGCAAAACAAACATGCTGTTATTAAAGTCAGCCAACTTCAAATGAAACGAATTTTATGACAAAATAAGTAAAAAGGTGTGTAAACCCTTTGAAATCACAAAGATTGCTGCTTGACTCATGAAATAAACGTGGATCTAAAATTCTAGACAAACTAAAGTAATTTAAAAATGAACGGATGGACGGATGGACAACATGTAATCCCTTCAAGCCCATGTAAACATCTACACTGAGAACTTCTCCAAAAGTTATAAAGTTACTAGGAGTTGAACCAGACAGGGAAAGAGGTGAGGACTGGACATGCGGGCTGTAGCGTTTATCCTGCCTATGAATGAAGTCATACAATATCTGGTTCACGACTTAAAGACGCATTACCTAACTTTCCACCTTAAAACTCCACGTTCCAGACTAGTTTGATGGCACAGCGACATTTTATTACGAGCATTTCTGGAGTCACCGCTGACCAGAGAGAGTATAATTTCTTGCAACTTTACTGTTTTAGTTGTGAAAATCTAAAATAACCACAACTTTTCAAACTATTTTGTGTCATGATTATACTTTTAGGGGTAGCTTTATTCACTTTTGTAGAGTCATAGCAAATGTATCATCTCACTGTACTGACATGTTAGAAGATGATGCAGTAGTCATGACGATGCTACAGCACCCTCTGCTGGACATCAAGGTAAACTACTTCTACAGTCTGATGCATCTGGCTATACAGCCAATGAGAGCCACATGAAGACGGATGTTCAAAGTTTCATCACATTTAAGCTTTGAGGAAAAAGAGACAGCCCTACTAAGCATATTAATACATCAAGAGTTTTGTATAATGAGACTTGCATGAAGATCAGATCATATTTAATGACTCTCTATGTAGAAATCTCAGTGATTTTTCAAGTTCAAGTCTTCAAGGGCCACGATCCTGCAGGTTTAGGATGTATCCTGACTAAAATTACTGGGTTATTGTGCAGAACTTGACAAAATGCTGATGGATCCTTTTCATTTAAATCAGGTGTGTTGGAGCAACAAAGCACCAAAAACATGCAGGACAACGGCCCTCGAGGATGAGAGTTTGACATCCCTGTTCTAGATGTTTCCCTGTCCCAACACACCTGGCCAACAATCTTGTTATTGATCCATCAATTAATTAATCCAACAGTTTGAAGAAGGGACATTTCTACAACCTGCAGGACAGTGGCCTTCAAAGACCAGAATTGGACATCGTATGTTCCCAATTTTACCATCTAGTACACAAGTGACAAAAACCACATTTCATGGGCCTTTACAATTAAATTGATGATAGTGCAACTAATATTTTACACAATACTGATGATCTGTTCATAATAAGCTGCAAAAAGGAAACTGAGTGGAGCAATTTTAACAGATCTACCTTCCCAGGCAGTTAACAGGCGGGATTCTTACCATGATGCCATGATGACATCTTCATTCTCCGTTTAGCTCTGTGAACATCCTTGAGCAAAAGACTTTCTCTTTGTCTAAGCTGTCTTTATAGCATCTGGAACATGAAAAGCCTTTATGAGAACTGTTCAAATCTGCAAATATAGGGATTATTTTTGACCTCTTCTTAATGAAAGCCCCCTGTACAGGGGGCAGTATGAGATAAGAGCAGCACAGAAGATCTTGTGCACACTATGAAGAACCAATCATAACATGTGACATCCTAAAATGATTGAGAGAAACTCAGCTAAGACTCTATTAAGTACTGGCATCCAGAGGAAACAGTTCAAACCCCAAGCAATCCTCTGGGAATGTTACAAAAACACAAGAAGAAAACTGTCCACTTCAGGGAAGTCACAATTACTTCATTTCACAATTAATCCACAATTATTTAATTGTAAGGATCCTTAAATACAGTCAATTTCCATAAAAGATCATTCCTAAACCATAAAGGCAGATCAGCGCAACTGGTGCACAGAAAAAACAAAGTTATTTTATATGTCAAATGGATCATCCTGCGACCATCGTCTAAGGCTTAAAGACGATCAGAAACTTCATAAATAAGGAAAATAAAGTGATTTTTGGTGGATTCTGTTTACCGCTGTGAGAAGGCCCCTACATGCCTAAAATCAGCTTCTCTCAGCAAGAAAATGCCAAATTCAGATTTTTAATTTCGCACTTGTAATAACTAATTTCACAGATTAATCTTTCTGCAGTGATTTATTAATTTTGACAGCCCTAATTAAAACTTAAAGACCTATGAGGAGTGTTCATGTGATTTTTAACATTTATTATGTTGGGAAGATAATTAACGCAAAACAGTCGTGATAATTGTAAAATTTTGATTATTTCTTTGACAATAAACGTAACAAGGAAATTTGTAATGGTGTCATCACTAGTCTACTTTAGAGCTTCTGCTAATTTCTCCACTTGAAGTCAACCACACAAACAATGTGTCATATGAAAGAAGAGACTTTGAAATCATGCCTTACTTTTGCTGTTCTGTGGTGAAAATTTTTATTCCAGCTAAAAAATAAAAACTCTGCTAATGTGTTCTCCTATGACCTTTGTTTGAAAAGACTCATGAAGGTCCTGGTTGTTTTCTTGAAGATTAAGAGGGTTTTAGAATTAAGTATTCACTCTTCCTATTATATACTATCTTGAGGTTCACTTCTGTCTGGATCCTCTTGGTGTTTCTAAGGTGAATTTGGGGGCCATCCTTCGATTCTCCTGACGCTAACCATTGACAGAAGAGGCTATTATCAATATTAGGTGATAAGTTCCTGAGATATTTACCTGTTACTTCATAATACTTCATTTATTTGAGGTATATCATTTTGAAGAGGAGGCTGAAAAAATAGGCCTTGTCAAGAAGAGGTTAAACTAATCCAATTTCCAGGCTAGTTTGTATTTAGGATGTTTTTGCCTTTTAATTAGCCAAAGTCACATTAAGAGCAACTTAAAGAGACTTCATTTATAACACCTTAAATCATCTTACATTGCCACTTTCCTTAGGAGGTTGTTGATGTCGCTGTCAAATGGCTTCTTCGCTTGTGCAGTTATGAGGCAACTTTGAGCGCGCTCATACTCCTGCAGCTCCAGGTAGGCCTAGGAGAGATGATTTAGTTTTAAAAATGAAGTGAAGCTGGAAACTTTTTGAACAGCTCCTAATCATTTAGCTCAAGTTAAAGCTAAACTGTGTGAAACTAAAAAGTCAATGTCAAAGGATCAATTGCTGCCTTTGCCTACCGACCTTTCTTTAACATAATTTAAAACAGAACATTTATTCTCATGCACATCAGCATCTGTGGGCATTTTTATCTCACAGCTTACAAAGAAAATCCCTGACTGACCTTTCCACAGCGAAAAAGAGCCTTTGTGTTGGCAGAGTCTATCTCCAAGGCTTTGTTGCCATATTTCAGTGCTTTGCGAGGGCTGTCCAGACGGAGCTCAGTGAGAGAAAGGTTCAGATAGAGAGGAAGCAGAGCTGTCTTGATCTTTTCCTTCTCCGGTTCTAACTGGGTTTCCCTGTTCCCAAGCAGCATCAATGCCTGTTAGCAAAGCAGATCAGTCATCACACATTAGCCAGCACACATGGTACCTTCAAAGCAGATAAAATGAAATGCTTTAAAGAAAAAGATCTACCTGTTTATAGCGATCTTTGGCATTGTAATATCGGCTCTGGTTGAAGCAACGGTTGCCAAAGCTGCGTAGCGTGTTGACAACTTCCAGAAGTGTAGACAAAGTAACTGTGTTCTGCTCCTCCTGAGGAAAGAAAATGTGAGACAGCTAATAACAAACAATCCAAACTGAGTCTTTTGCTATGTAGTGCATTAGAAAGATAAAATGTAAAAAGAAAGCTCGGCCTTGATGTGTATCTAAATGTGCTGCAGCTTATTTGTAGAGCCAGGAAATATAATTATACAGCTTTCCGCAACTACATAAATCATTGTTCTGTTAAAAGAGCTGCATGTATCTGGCACTATCAAGTGGAAAAACTATGTCTCAAGCTCAGGATTTTTAATGTCCTCAGGCCTGTTTCCCTACCGGACACATTGCAATAAAGTCATCCACTTGTCCTGAGTCGAGGTAGTCGATGATCTGAACCTCATAAAGAACCGTGGCAGAGGCGGGGATGAAAGGAGGACAGCCCATTTCCCCGTATGCATACTGGGGCTGGAGGAGGAAACGAGAGAACTCTCCTCTCCTCATGGTCAACAGACCCAGCTCCAGTCCCGCCAGTGTCACATCTGATCAAAGGGTAATTTTAAAATTATAATCTCCCAGTTTAAAGGAAAAAGATGAAGCCTGCATGAAAAATACCTCACCTCTCCCCATCTTCATCATAGGGGGGTATCTGTTGTTAGTGGTGGTTTCAAAAGGATGATCACAATACTCCAGGAAACCAGAGTAATGGACTGGATGGAAGAAAAGAAAAAAAAAGCCCAAATTAAAAAAAATTTCAGTCATAAAAGAGTCAAGGAAAATATTTGTTCTAACATACTTAATACTGAAGCATTTTGAGGTATAGGTGGACCCTCTCCAGGCTGAACGACCTCCTTCAAGATCCCTCCATCCCCCAAGATGTCATCCATCTGTTGGCTTAGCTGTTCAAAAGGAGTCTACAATGGCAAGAAAATAACCCTAGGCACCTTTAAAGTTAACAGTGCAACAGATACCAGTTTTTGTTTAGTGATATCCTAAATCATTCTCACAGAAGACAGATATCAAAGCCCTTTTCTGTCGTTTTTCTTAAAGGTAAGCTGACCCTGACCTTTCAGGGATCAATGAGTTCTGGTCATGCATCTCTTTAAATGAGGAGAAACATCTGGAGAATTTGATGACCAATACTCATTTATCTTTAGAAGAAACCCTGATAAACACCAAGAGGAGGAATTAGGACAAGTAGTAAATGTCCAGATTTCTATTGTCAACTGTGAACGTGTGGGTGAAAAAAAAACAAAAAACAAAAAAAAAAAAACAACAAACAAACATATATATATATATATATATATATATATATATATATATATATATATATATATATATATATATAAAGAGGGGTTGTACAGGTACAACTTTGCATTTGAATGTGATTTGTTTGGGGGGTTTTATGACAAAACTGCGAGTGTTTACATTACCAATAGCACATCATTACATTTTGTACATAAAACTTGAGCAGCCTTTTAAAGATATACTTATTTATATGTGCTATTTAAAATAAGAATTTTAAGTCACGAAGACAAAATTTGCAGAAATATTATTGAGTTGAAGCGACTAGCCACATGATTTCTTGTTAGCTAAAATTTACCACTTGTTTGTTATTGAACAGTTTAACCGCATGCAGACGGCTAAGCTAGCTGGACACCTACCCGCGTGCTCGACATCAGCCGCTCATTCGGGTTTCTTATCCTTAAGATGCCCGAAATAAACCCGTTTCTCCACATTTAATCGCTTGTGTAACTTACTGCCACAGTCAGGAAATGTATCTGATCAGTGTTACACAGCTATATTTTAATTAAAAATAGTTTCCAACTCTGATTTGGCGTTTAGATTTGGTCCAACTGTGTCACATGCGATGTTCAACAAACGAACTTCTTCTGTGGGCAGGTTCACAAACTGTGTGCACGAGTTACTGACCAATCAACTCAAAGATGTGGTTTGATACGCGTGAAACACACGTGCACGTGTACATGCATGCTACATAGACCTATGTTTGTTAGATGAATTAGTTATTAAATTACCAAATCCTATTACTTCAAACTTCAATTATCCAACCCAGTAAACAATAAAGTCAGTAGCAGAATAAGCTGTTTGGTATTGGCAATGAGGATATGGTTAGTTTTTCCATGTAACTATCATGCTCACCCCACAAATACATTTTCTTTACAAATGTGGAACTATTCAAAAGGAAAACAAGGATTTCCAACGGTATATGATTTATTTCCAAGAAGCATTGTGACAACAAAGAAATTATTCACTAAACACAAATTTCCCCACTTTTTGTGCAAAGTTGACATACATGTACGTAAAATTCCCTCCAAATCAAGGAAGTTTTGTTTTGTTGATTATTTCTCTCCTTAAATAATGCAACTTGGTGTTATAATATGCCTATATACAGTGAGGTATAACTTGTAAGGATTATTTACTGTTGTAGATAACTAATGTGTGGGGTAGTGCCCCCCCAAAATGGGTCAGAATCACTTGCAATATTCTCCTGTTGCTATTCACTGTTGTTTTGAGATTGAAGTGTTGCCAGGTATGTTACAGTCACAGAGTTATGTCTGCCATCAGGTTAGCACCTAACTGATGAGAGACATATTGCAATGAGAGGCAGTGGTGAGCCCATAACTCCAGAATCTGGTACCTAATGCCACCAGGATGACAACACTCTCTTTCAAAAGGGCCAGGCAGAGTCATCCCAAAGTCCCTGCAAAATTTCGAAGTGGAGTAGATGGAGTAGTCTGCCATCAGTTCAGACCGCAACGCATCTCAGTGGTTGTGGAATCACCTATTGCTTTTGTTTGGTCTTATTAACATTGTTAGCTCCAGTGTTTTTCCTCATGGGGATCCCTCATGCTGGTGGCTATACCTGCTCAGTCTGCAGGGCCATTACCATGTGGATCACCCTTTGAGTGGCTTGGGTACATGCACTGCAGCCCTATGAGGATCAACCACACACACTTTTCTATATTTTTTGTGCTAATTGTATATAATTTTACCTATCAAGTAACATTTCTGTGATGAAGGGCTGATCTTATTATCTCCCTAACTTCAGGCTTACCCTGTCTTCTGGTGAAGATGTCTGACTTTAATCTAAAAGTCCACTGGTTAGTCTCCATGCATCCCCTCATCGCCAGGGACCTCACAAATTCAGTCAGCACACATCATTCATATAAATGGCCATACAGGCATATCACACATAGATAAATATTTATCCACAGATTTTTGGAGTAATTCCATGTAATTAAGTAATTAAGAGTAATTCAATATCCAATTTTTTATGTCATTATTGTAAAACATTCAGTAATACCTGATTAACTGCAAATTATTCCCAAAGATTTGTGATTGTTTGGTACAAATGATTCCACAATCCAGGTTTGGCCAAAATGTAAACAAATAAATAAATAAATGTGTCTTACACACACACACACACACACACACACACACACACACACACACACATATATATATATATATAAATCAGTATTTCAAGTGGTCTTCTGAATAAAATTGGCGCTTACTTGAATTATAGGTTAGGTGATAATGAAAACTCCAAACATAACCAAGAATGGTGTAGATATTAACTTTTTTAATAGCACTTCAGCATAAAAACAGCTAGACCCACTCATATTTGAAATATGAAAAGATGATAGCTGCAAACACCACACATAGCACAAATTTGATTATTTTTCTCCTTAAAAATCAGATCGATACACTAGCCTATATAAATACACATTTGTCATGCAACACATTCTACACGTTAGTGATCAGAGAAATTTTCCAGCTATATAAATCTTTACTTTTTCCTCACCATTAGTTTACAGAGTAGTGTAAATAAACAATATAAACATTATTTAAACTGTACAGAACAAGTAGAAAAGTGTTAAATAGACAAAGTTGTACCATTTGTTCAATATAAGATTTGTCTATTCACTAATAAACCAAGTTAACAAGTAAAGATATAATGTCTTGTGCTTTAAAGAAAAAACATGTATATATTTATATTGCATATTTTTATGGGCATTCTTTAGTTGTTCAGTATTTGGACAAACCTAGCCATAAGTAAATCACCTGGCATAGGTCTAACCTGGGATTAACCAATAAGCCAGTTAAAAGCTTTGCTTGTTTTCATTAGAAGTTCTGAAGTTCGGCAGGATAGACAAAGTTGTTCCTGAAAAGCTTGTAGGCCAGAAGCTGTCCTCCAAATATCATCATCACCAAACCTGAACCTGCAGAGAGAGAGAATCAAATAATCAGGATGAAGAGAGGAAGGTTTACAGGCCAGCAGCAGTAGCTGGGATCTCAGTCTTATGAGTGTGTGGAAAGGAAAAAGTAATTTCTTGCTCAGAGAGGTAGATGGAATGCAGGACTGAATTTTTGCATGTGGTATGCAAAAGGGTTGGAAACAAAAATGGATACATGAGGAGATACAGATGTGAAGATGAACAAGAAAGTATGAGCCTTACCCAGGGCAATCCACCAGTGCTCAGCTGAAGGGAGGTCTGACATCACTGTGAAAATACAGCAGGATATTGTGATTACTGTGTGAATCTACACAAGTTCACTTAAAAAAAATTAATATTTATATTTGTACACTTTTAGTTCAGTTTATTGGACATTCAATTAGATTGTGTGTGCATGATTGTCTATAAATCTCTGAAATGCATGACAGGCCACCATATCCAGTTACATAACAGGGCCTGTGATCCTATCAGCTGTTTTGCTCTACTGATCCACTTATGCATACACGTGCATTTACCTGCCACAGTCATTGCGATGTGCAGCAGTGTGACAGTTATGGCGTAATCCCAAACCCACTCCTCCACAATCCAGGCAAACACCAGCCCTCCCAACACATAAGTCACTTCTGTGGAAATGACACCAACTGAAGGTGGAAGAGAGAGAGAGAGAGAGAGAGAGAGAGAGAGAGAGAGAGAGAGAGAGAGAGAGAGAGAGAGAGCACATGAAAGCTGCCCTTTCTAGAAATTTTATTTTTCCATTTTTTTACTTTTT
This sequence comes from Melanotaenia boesemani, assembly GCF_017639745.1. Classification (NCBI taxonomy): domain Eukaryota; kingdom Metazoa; phylum Chordata; class Actinopteri; order Atheriniformes; family Melanotaeniidae; genus Melanotaenia; species Melanotaenia boesemani. The sequence continues at coordinate 11,731,738 of NC_055703.1, forward strand.
ATATTTTTCATACCGTTAGCACACTAGAGGATGTTTAAGTGACTTTGTCATGGTACAGTTTTATATATTTTAGTTGAATACAAGCTAAATGTAATGGTCATATTCTGTCTGTGTAGCCCTACTGATAAAGGCCACATGTTCATTAAAGAACCACAACTATGACCATTAATATGCTCAGAATTTTATTTATGGAGGTCTATAACAGTATGGCTTTATGTGCTTTAATATTCAAAAATCTCATTTAATTTTTTAGTATTATATATTTCTCCAGCAGCTTTTGCCATCTTCTGTCTGAAACGCTCAGTCTTTGCTACAGTTCCTTTAAGGCTCCATTCCTAAAAGGTCCACTCTACCAGATTACTGACTGAGGAAAAATAATGTTGTTAATGAGCAATCTTTGTCACAGGCAGGGATGGGCAATACTAAAATTTTTCCTGTCAATACAATACCATTAGTTTATGGTAGTTTTTCACCGAAAGTGATACTTTTTCCCCTTAAAGAAAAATCACAATTATATCACGTGCTATAATATCTTTATTGCAGGGGCAGCATGAATTATAAATAAAACTCAAGGACATCAATACTTGAATTAAATGTTTTCAACCAATAAATTATATTAATGAGTAAATTAAACAAAATGATATAAATCTTTCTTAAATGATAAAATGATAAAACTAAATTAATATAAGATTAGTCACATTTATTAAAGGGTAAATAAACAAATATAATATGTAACAGTAATATGATAAATATAATAAAAGAGTTTGTGCAATAACCTGTATTAGATCAGTGAAATAAAACAAAACCTCATCACTATCAGTAGCAGCATCATCATGACATCTGATAGGGTACCATGATCATGTGACACAAAAGGAATGCACTGTGGCTTTGCCTGCAATTTTATTGCCTAAAACTCTCAGAAGTGAAAACAAATAACATATTTTGTATTCACAGAGTCAATACGCCTATCCCTAGTTGGAGGCATGCCAAACCATCAGACACTCATCCATCAAGCGTGTTATATGGTGAGGCAGACACCCGAAGGAGGCTGGACTACAAACAAATTCTCTTTGACAGTTCAAAAGCAGTGCTTACTGTGGGAGAAAATGACTCAAGTTGGAGTTGACAGGTCTGCTGACCTTTATAGTATTTGCACAAAATAAAGATAGTAAAGAAGATACATTGCATTTCACCGCCTTATTAACTTCCATAGTTTAACCTTTTGCCATAACAATATGAAAATAGACTAATGCATTAATGAATAATTGAATTTGTGCCTTTCAAAGAAACATAATTGTAGAACATGAGTATTCTTTCATACCTTCAAATTGCTCAAATCATTTGGTAATTTAGTAAACATGCTTGTTTAAATTTCACTACTGTGACTCACCCAGGTATTTGGGGTTCTGCCATGATGGTTGTGTTGTGTAGTCAAATGGGGTCAACAAGCTGTTGATCTCGTGAACCCTATTGACATAAAAACATATATATATATACCAAGAAGTTTGCCCACAAAGAATCTTTCAGCTTCTTTTTGAGTCTAAAAAATGAAAACGTTTTATTCCCCTCAGCAGGTGTCATTACTCTGTTTGAGGATACCTGAACAGTCCAATGCAAAGACTGACTGCAATGTAGTAGAGAGAGTAGAAGCACACCATACACATCAACAGATTCTGCAGAACAACCTGAGGACAAAAAAGACACTGATCTGAGACCTTGTGATTGACAGTGAATAATTTGTTTTTAAGTTCAGTGGGGGTGGGGGGATTCAGTAACAGGGTTCATTAATGAGTGGGTGAATTTCTAAGCTTTCTGCCTCTTGAGACATGGTCACAGATTTGCTTTGAGCAAATACCATAGCTATAGAACAAAACAAAACAGTTAATATCAAAGCAAACATAAATTTGATGCTTTATGTGGGTCTAGGGTTTTTATATAACATCTGCTTTCTGGTATGACTCAGAAAGCAAAACCTTTCTGTGAGCAATTGGGCAATGCACACTTGCTAAAGTCTTCTCTTAGAGATAATCATCTGTAGCTTTTACAGGAAAGAAGTTACATAGCTTCCCTGGAGGACAGATAAAATACTTTTTCTTGCTGCTGACATTTTAGCTTGTCAAACACAAGTGTAACTAATTACTTCACAAATGAGCTCCATTCCATGAAGGTGTGCCAGGGCCAAAGCTCACTTGATTACTAGCAAGGCTTTTTACAGGGGAGGGGGGAGGGGGGTTATTAATCTTATTAGTTACACTTGTGATTTCCTGTTGGTACAAGTCAAATAGCACACTTTCAATGGTCAGAAAAAAATGTACTTCCTTAGAATGATTACATTTATCATTCAGTATAAGGTTAGAAAAAGAAATACTACATAATCCTTTGTTTAATGATAGTTGGGAAACATTAGCATGTTTAAAGCTAAACGGTGTTAAATACTACATGTGTTATTTGTAGTTGGCATTACATTAGCATCCTAATGTTGGTGTTTTGCTCAAAGTATTAATGTAAATGCAGCTTTAAAAGATAGAAACAAGCTGTGGATTCTAAATGAAACTAGATCAAATCATTTAAGAACTACAAATATAAAATATATATAAAATATACATGAATAAGGTTTTATATTTTTAATAGCAAACTGCATGTTTAGGGAATGTCATACTATCCCAGCTATTGTTTATAAATACATATCCTGTGGCTGATGGATATAGTCCCACGTGACCTAAGGACAACTCCGAGGGAACCATGTGGAATCTTATGTCCTTCCTGTTCCACAGCCAGAAAGGCGTGGGTGAGTGTGAAACTAGGAAAGCAGTTGAGCTCATACTAATACCTTCAGAGACGGCTAAACACCTTTGGCTAACTCTGGTTTGTTTGTTATTTCCAGACTAGAATGGGCTGCGCTTTAGAAACTTGACCTAGAAACCAGCTTTAAGACTTTAAATTTAACCCTCCAACTGTGTCATACAAACAGAAGTTCCTTCAAACTGTCAATTATTTATAATTTTGACATTGTATCCAAAACTACTTAACTAAATGTTGGTTATGATAGTAATGATGATGGTTCAAACCACAGTTAATTAATGATTTGTTGTATTTTCCCAACCTCATGCAGCAATTAAAATAATTCTGAAGGAATAACCATTTGATAGAACAGTTTTTGACTAATGTCACAGATTATAAGAATAATATTAGTAATTGTCAGGTATTTACTGGCCTTATCATTCTGTGCTTGGTTATTTATTTACAGACCTCTCTCTTCCTTCCCTGTGGGCTATGTCTCTATTCTACAAATTCATTATAGCATTCTGATGTCCTTACCCAGGTATCACTAGGTGCAGTCTTGAGGGTGAAGGGTCCATGGCGTTTTATAAGTGTGAATCCACAGCAACGACAGCAATAGTCCAACAACATGAATGGTTGCTGGTCTGAATGAGAGAAAGTAGCCTACATGTGTATGTTTGAGTGTGTCAGAGGATGTTGGAGGGAATCTAGGAGGGTTGGATTAGAAGAAATGGGATTACTACTAAGAAGTTGGAGTAAATCCCACAAGGGATAAAGGCAAACACACTGTAGTTTAGACCTGCGCACATATACATAACCCAGAATTATGTTGGTCTTGGGACTAAATACTGCAGGATGTGCCATAGACACAAATTTTGGTTTGGACTTGTACTGCAGCCATATATTTTAAATACCTCACATTACTTCCCCATCTTGAAGCCATTATCTCTTCCTTTTCAAGCCTTTTCTTGGTTTTTCAAGAGATTTTTTTAATGATAAGAAATAATGGCCACCATAGGGTGAAAGCAGTTTTCCACAGTAACAGTCAAGCAATAGTTTAACTTGCCCTTTATATTAAACTAAGTGAATCTTCCAATTGCCATAATTAAATTAGTAGATAATCCTTTAAGCCTGAGTTTTGAAAAATCCATTCATCCATTTTCAATACCTGCTTATTGCTTATCACAGCAGCTACGAGGCAAGAGGCAGGGTACACCCTGGACAGATCGACAGTCAGGTTTGCAAAGTATTCGCCTTAAAAAAAAAAAAAAAAAAAATCCAATCATGTTAGGGAGTTTGTAATATAAACACTAGGTGGCAGCAAATCTTTGAACCTGTAGAACACTTTGTCCACCTATGAGGAACAAACACAAAAACAAGCACTGATGAGAGGTACATGGACAGGACTGAAAGCAACAGATAAGATTTTATCCATCCACAGGTATAGACAAAAAATTTTACATTTTTTTATCTGACACTATGGATGAAAATACAAAGGAGAGATGAAATCTGGAAGGGAGAAAGAGAGCTGCCACTGGTTACAGATAATCTCTTCAGAAGGATGGTAGACATGCAGAAACAACTACATTTTATGTCCCCCTCTTTTCCAGAAATAGCTTAAGGAATTCAGCTCTTCTACGTCACAACATGCGTATGTTGGTATCAATGGAAAAGCGCATGCACGTGCTTCTTTTGTGTAAGTGTGGGATTTGCTTGGCTGCCACAGTAACCTGCATCATTGTATCCATGGTGATGGAGAGTAGGGGAAGAGGGGGGTGGGGGTTCATGAGTAGAGAGGTGGGCATCATAACCAAGCATCCCTCTGTGTGTGCTCACTGTGTGTGTTCTGGCATATTTCCTAACTGAAGCTCGTAGGAAACCAATCATGCTGATATCTGTTTTTATTGCTCTGTGTGATGTTTTGATTAAAATAAAAGACAGAAAAAGAAAAAAAAATGCATGTACTGACTTTTACCTAGATGTCAAGCTGTTATGATTATCTTGCTTATAAGTTCTTGCTTATTGTAACAGCAGCAATGACAGCAAATAATCATAGACAAGCACCATCCAAGACTGCATACCTCTAACAAGGACAAATAAAAATGAGAGTACCAGATCCAGATATGGTCCTGGAGAGTTGGGGAAACTGCTGACTGGGCTCTGCTTACAGCTAACAAAATATTCCAGCCAGGAACTCAGTGATTAGCACATTTCATTTTGTTTACACCAATCAGCTACATCATTAAAATCAATGACAGCTGAAGTAAATAACATTAATTATATATGTACTGATATCTGTCAAGGGGTGTAATCTCTTATGCAGCTTGTGAAGATAGTTTTTTTAAGTTTATGTGACAGAAATGTACAAGCATGACATCTGAGATACATAGCAGGAAAAGTGGGTGAGAAGCTCTGCTTGGTTTCGTACAGCTGGAAGTTTTGTGGGATTTTCTCTGATTGGAGTGCTTAAAAGCTGTCAAGTTCACCATGATACATCATGTGACACATGGCCAAGGCTAAGCGACATCTCAGGTGAGGAAAAACTGTGTGATCTCAGAGAAAAGAACTCCAGCACAAACTATATAAAATGTTAATACTGTGTTGGATATAAAGTTGTAAGAACACACAATACAAAGCATTTCTCTGTGTATAGTGCAACATTGCTTCAGACCTGTCAGAGTGCATCTAGTGAACACTGTTTACTGCTGAAAGCACCTACATTCAGACAGATCAAATCGAATCGAATCAAACCAAACTTTATTTATAAAGCGCTTTTTATGCTGAAGGCAATACAAAGTGCTTTACATGATAAAAAAAGCAATTCATGCATGTAAAAATAAAATAAGCCTTTACACACATCAAAATAAATAACACAGCAATTAACAGTCACACGTACACCCCCATCCCATTCTGCACAAACATGACTCCTTACTTTCTGTCTCTAAACTGAAATGTAGGTATAAAATAATAAAAGTGATAAACATCTGGCTTGATGCTGCTGTGAGGAAAAAACATCATGGGGATCTGTCCACACCAGGAGCCAGTCCACCCATGTCCACAGAGTCCCCAGCAACTACCCAGATCAGGGCAGGCTGGGGCCTACACCACGGCCGTAAGGCTGCAGTGCAGAGCCCCAGCCACCTAGACAAAGGCGATCACAGTGGCAACAACCCCCAGACCGAGCATCCTCATGAGGAAAACACTGGAGCTCAAACAAACCCTAAGAAACAAAAGAACAACTATAAATAACTAAATAAATAAAGTTCAGTAAAGTGAAAATAAAACAATGTGAAATAAAACAATGTGAAATAAAATTATATGAAATAAATTAAGATCAAATAAAATTCACTTAAAAGCTAAGCTAAAAAGTTTCCTCTTTTTAAAAACATGAACAGTCTCTGCAGCCCTGGTGTTCTCTGGCAGGCTGCTCCACAGACAAGGGTCGTGATAATGGAAAGAGGCCTCGCCGTATGTTTTGGTCCTCATTCTTGGAACAACTAAGAGGCTGGTACCAGAGGACCTCAGGGTCTGCGAGGGTTCATAATGTCAAAGCAGGTCTGATAAATAAGAAAGCCCAAGACAATTAAGACATTTATAAACCAGTAAAAGAACCTTAAAATCGATCCTGAAATGCACGGGGAGCCAATGCAGCCATTTATAAACTGGTGTAATGTGTTCCCGCCCTCTGGTCCTCGTCAGAATGCGTGCCACCGAGTTCTGTAGTAGTTGTATATTTGTAATGGACTTTTTGGGAAGACCAGAGAGCAGGGCATTACAATAATCTAATCTACTAGACATAAAAGAGAGTCTCAAAAGATCTCAGTATGAGTATTAGATGAGATTTGTTGGAAAACTAATTAGATCCACCCCACTAAACCTGAGAATTTGAGAGATTTGCTGCCTCATACTACAGGACACCTTTAGAGGTCGAGTCTGTGCCTCAAAGGGAGGGAGAAGTTTTTGCTACATTGCACAATGCCAAGTCACAATATTAAGTAGGCAGTTTTGATATTGAGGCCAGTCGTGTATAAATAAGCATGAAAAACTACTATTCCACCACAATCTGTCCAAAGAACAAGGTGGTATTTGCCCTTAAGTGCAGGCTAAGTAGCTAGTTTAATCTGGCTACATTTTGGGTGAAAATGAACACTTTTAGTTACATTCAGCCTGTCACATGGGTGTCTTTCAGACCACATGTGGTGGCCTAAATTTGGGTAGGATACCAGTTTCAGTGTCAGCTATTGGCTATTTTTTCTTGTCAACTGGATTTGGGCTTTTATGATGTCAAACAATGTCATCCAGAAGGCATCGTAAGTATCTGGATAGGAAAATTACTAGCCTTTAAGAGTGAAAGTTGCTATTGGAAATTCAATAATAATTGACAAATAAAACCTTAAGCCACTGAACTAAATTTGAAAAATTAGAAAATATTTTGTCAATGAGGTGAATTCTTGCATCAACGAAACACAAAGTTTTAGGGTTTAAAGATATTTAGGATACATTGCAAGGCACTAAAGAATTATTAAGCTCACAGTGAAGCTCAAACAGAACCTCAAAAAGGCAAAAACCATGAATTATCTTTTGCAAGGAGCACAGGGTAAACAAAACATAATGTAAATCTGGTGGCCTGCATTTGTTAATTCAGTCATAACAAATGAGACAGCTGCATTTCTACTGTGTATATATGTCTGAAGCATGTTCCCTAGTTGATATGACACATGCAATGAAAAATGGCACTGACAGAAATAATACAACAGAGTGCTCCTGTAGAGGGAGTGTTTACAGCAATTTAAATAATCTGTGTTGCAGCTTGAGATGCAGAGAAATGAACATAGTGCATCTCTGTTTTTTAAGTTCCCTTTAAAAAAAATCACTTGAAAACACAATGCGGGGGAGAGACACTCCTGAGGTTCATTGACCTACATGTCAGCATGGCGTGTTGTTGGAGCAGAGAGGCTGTAATTATCAAGTGTACAGTATTGGATGAGACACATACACCATGTGATACTTTGTAATTTGTGGAAGGTAAACAAGCAGCAACAACATAAGTGATGAGGAAAGGGATGATAGCGATTGCATGAACAGGAGTAGAACGAATGTTGGAAATAAAGCACAAATAAGTAGGCAATAATGGAAAAAAAAAACATTAATTGCAGCCCTGAGACATTTGTCTGCACACTCCCTTCTCCTTCTGCCAATTTTCCAAACACTGGGTTTAAAATGACTCCTAAACTTCCTTGACTTTCACTGCTCTGCCTGTCAGTCTAATTTCAAGTGATACCAAAAGCTCAAGCACTCTGTCCAACTTATAATCCCTACTTTTTCTCCACCTCCACCTCCCAAATTTTTCTACTCTGCACTAATTGCACATTCACTTTAATTATTTAGCTCCAAACTCTCATGCACAGCTGTTTACAATGAGTAACACAAAATGTCAACACTTTTTGCAAAACTTGTAATACCATACGGGCTTGTAAACAAGAAATGTAACCGTTAACAATATAAGGCTTTGTTTTTGCTCTCCTCTTTCTCCCACACTCTCTCTCTGTCATGCTCTTATTCTGTTCCTCGCTGCCCCTCTGCAGCATGTTTTCATTTCGATCCTTCATGGAATGTAAATACAGAATTGGACTGACCACTGCAACGGGATGTGACTTCAGCAATTGCTGGGACTGTCAAAGTCTGCATGGCCAGATCAGAATCTTCTACAGGCTCCACAAGACCCCACAAAACAGAAAAAGAAGATAAATTCTATTGGAAGACTTGAATGTCTTTGTTTTATTTAATAGTTAGGAACCTGTGTGCGAAGTACAGGGCTGGTTTCATAATTAGCTATGGTTGGGGTTAAGTTCAGACATGTCACATTTAAGGTCAAGGATGGCATTTATAGACCATTTGAACATCTGAACAATTGTGTCCAAAAAGGAATTTATTGTGTGTCTTTGAGAATGTTCAGCTGCCCTTGGGCTGTTCTCACAAACCCAATCTAAGACATCTGAACAAATAATGGGCTCTCTCTGCCTTGCACACAAACATACACATATTCAGGACTGTCATGAGCAATGCCTGATTTTCTCTTTCTTATACTTTATTTCCAATGAGCCAGATTTTCCTGCAGTCTTTTAAACTGGTCTGGAGCAAGAGTTCTGGCTTTATGAATGTCTTTCAAATGTTTCTCGAGATAATGACTGCTTTTATTGCTCATTTTCAGTCCAGTCCTAGAACCCGATCACTTTCATAGGAATGTGTTTTTAATTAGAGCATAAAAGGCACCAAGCTCAAGGAGAGAACTGGCGTAGAGTCCACATATCATGGACAGCTTAGCAAAGAGTATTTTACATAGTATCTTTGTTACAAGTTGCTTTTTGCAAAGACACTTTATTTGTTCCCGTTTCTTCAGTTGCTTACATAAAAGCACTGAAGATAGCACAGTTGAAACCCATAAAATTATATTTTTGCACCAACAGGATGATTACCAGAGATATTTGCTAAAAACTTTGCAAATTTCCACAGGGTTTGAAATATGTGAAGGAACTGGACAAGTGGACAATAAAAGAAGAAATCAATCTATATCTAAAAGTGATACCTTTAAGAAATAGGAAATAAATCCAGAAAATAAATCTGATAAGAGCCCTATAAGATACATCTTGACCTTCATTTGATCCATTTACTCTTCTTTGAAGCCTCCTCAGAAATGCTATCCATGAAAGAGTTGCTGACAAGAAGCCATTCTTAAGGAAGGTATACAAGGAGAAAAAGCTGGGGCATGCCAAAGGAGGCAACATCCAAAGAAGAGCTTTGAAATGTCATTAAAGAAGCCTGACATCCCTAAAGACTAATTAAAGAAATGACAAGAAAGCTTGTTTCAGAGGGCACAAACTGTGTTGAAGAATAAAAGTGCTCATACCAAATATTGATTTAAAGGTGATTATAAATATCTCTCACATATGGTTTCCAACTGCATTTGCACATGTTTTAATGAATCCTTTCACATATTTTCCATTTTCCTGAAAAACATCATCTCAAAAGGGATGAACTAATGTCTTTAAGATATATGAGAAAAATCAAGCAAAGACTTCCATGACAGGAAGGCTGCCAAGAAGCTGTTCTTGTGGAGCAAGCTTAAAAGTTAATTTTTGAAATGAACACCTTTTTCAGCACAGTCTGAGCCCCTTTCAGACTATCTTTGTTGTCATTTCTTTCTCATGAATAGTTCTCTAGGATTTTTGAGAGCCATTTCATAGCTTTTCTTTGGACGTTGCTGCATTTTCATCAGTTCTCTATCAACACTGCTTCAACTATGTTGAGGTCTGGAGTCTGGGAATGATTCATTACTCCATTTCCAGGCCAGTTCTTGTGTCATTTTAGTATAATTAAGCCTTTTCTCCTTGTTTCCTTTCCACACTGTATTTCCAATTAAGTTTACACATTGCCATTTTTTAAAATAAAGATACGAAGGGTGGCTCAAGACTTTTTCACAGTACCACACACTGTAAGACTGGTTCGAAAATGAGCCGAAATGTCTGTCTTCCATTCTCCACACCTCGCCAAAGCGGGCGTATTTTCATTGAATCACTTCCAGTATGTAAACACAGGAAGTGACACATGCCAACATCTGCAACGTTTTTGCTGCCCTCTCTTGCTGTGTATGTGCGTACGTGTATGTGTGGTTGGAACAAAAAGTTAAACAAAAAGCAGTACTCGGTTCTAACCCCTGAATATCTGATATATAGCCTATGCGCATAAATAGAGCAGAAACGGTGCCATTTCACATCCAAACATTAAACTCAGCTTTCCCTTGCTTATGAAGTTTAGAAATTCCTCCGCTTTGTTTGCTTCAGTTTTCAGAATTCTGTCGCTTTTTCATTTTTACAGGCAATTATGCTGACAGAACAGGCTGATCGATTTCTGTCATTACGCATCAGGTATTTTCCTCAAAAGAAGTCTGCGCTCTACAAGCACATCGCCTTTTTCCCTTCTAAATAAAACACGCGCATGCATTAACTACCTATAAACGTGCATGCAAACAAGTCTCTCTCTCTCGCTTGCTCGCTCGCTCTCTATCGCTCTCTCTCTCTTTCTCTCGCACACACAATCCCACAAGTGTAGAGGCGCTTTTAGAAGAACTGGATGGAGCTACCGCTCATCTCTCCGAATCAGTGGACTAAAAAAAAAAGAAGAAAAAGAAAAAAAGAAAAAGAAAAACCAACAAAAACCAGCTTTACTCTTCAGAACATCAATTTTCTCAAAACAAAACTACTTGCTGCTGATATTTCTTTAATACATTTTGGGATTAGTTAATTTGTTTTAAGGTAAAAATCAAGGTTTTTTTGGACGGTGACGCCAGGATAACGACTTTTACGCGTTACTGTGATCCAACCAGCGAGGACGTCACATCCCTCTCACATAAAAAACAAGGATAATTTCTCTACTGGAGAATCTCAACACGAGCGTTTACGGCTTTAAGCAAGCTAACTGATGTGAAAAAGGATTTTCCTTCAGTCACAATTAGCCTGTCTCATCGCGCTCGATATCTTGAGCGTGCGCACGGCTCCGTCCACAAGGCGTAAAACGTGTTCCGAACTGAATAAAGTCCTTTTTAAAAAGACACTTTGAAGCGCTCAGGTTTGAGTTTGAATCAAGCAAACTATCGCAATGATAGATCATCTAGTAAGCTGAGGAGCTTCCAAACCCTGCACGGAGGCACTGTCATCTTAATTTTCTCCGGCATGGCATCTCGCTTGAAGTAGCCTTCAAAGTGGAAGATGGCTTTTGACTTTCCCCCAGGTTACAGCTTAATCCCTTTGCGTTCCTAATGGGTACAGTGAGAGTGAGCACTCAGCTTTTGTAAAGGTAAGAACTGAGTTGTGTTTAACCTTTCCCAATCGTGATGCAAAATTCCAGCGGTACATTTTAAATTTGTGTCCATTTCTGATGATGTTTTGTTAGCAGATTTGACATAAGAGACACGCTGTGAGTGGGTACACATTTGCCATTTTCTAATTGTATTTGATAGAATGGGGTTTAGTAAAACCTTACTTATTTATTTATTAGTTGAGCTTAGAGGTTACAGTATAGAATTTGTGCCAAGGTTGAGTTGATCACTTTACAACCAAGCCTGCTTTCTCTTCATTATAGCTCACTGCAGGGCCACTGCTAACCATTTGGGCGCCCTAAACAGAACTGCTTTGTGGTGGCCCCAATTTTTTTACATTACATACAGTCCCTGACAAAAGTCTTGTCGCTTATCCATTTTGTAGAAACAAAAGCTTATAACCTGACTTTAAATTCATCGATTGGTTTTAGAAATGTCTCATATGAAAGCTAAAACCCTCCCAAATTATGCTCAATATACTAAAATAAATTTGCTTCACTGAAGAAAGATTGATCATTTAATGAACACAGAAAGGTCAGATTTTGGCAAGACAAAAGTCTTGTCGCCTTGTCATATGATGCACCCAATCCTAGATTACAGCCTCACCTGTGATCAGTTACTGATCAATCACTTAGTGGGTGTGTATAAAAAGAACCCCAGCACACCAGACCTTCACATCAACTGCAACTTGACCTCTGACAACATGCCTAAGATCCACCCTGAGACCAAAGCGTTAATTATCAAGAGGCTGAAGACCAGATCCACTGCTGAGGTGGCTGACACCTTCAATGTGTCTCAGCGTCAAGTACAAAGAATAAGAAAAAGATATGAAAAGACTGGAGATGTTTTTGACAAGCCCAGGTCCGGCAGACCCCGCAAGACAACTGCTCGGGAGGACCGTTTGTTGCTTCGAAAATCCAAGGCCAGCCCCTTTTCCACTGCAGCAGAGCTCCACCAGGCCTGGTCACCTCAAGTTCCTGTGTCAACCAGAACAGTTTGTAGAATCCTGTCTCGAAATGGCCTCCATGGTCGAATCAGTGCACAGAAACCAGCTCTAAACAAAAGGCAATTAAAAAACCGTGTGGCATTTGCCAAGGCCCACAGCCTGCTAAAAGGATGGACACTGGAAAAGTGGCAGAAGGTGGATTTCTCAGATGAATCCTCGGTTGAATTACATCACAGCCGCCGCAAATATTGCAGGAGACCTACTGGAGCCCGCATGGATCCAAGATTCACCCAGAAAACAGTTAAGTTTGGTGGCGGAAAAATCATGGTCTGGGGTTACATCCAGTATGGGGGTGTGCGAGACATTTGCAGGGTGGAAGGCAATATCAATAGCCTAAAATATCAAGAAGTATTAGCTACCTCTTACATTCCCAACCATAAACGGGGTCAAATTTTGCAGCAGGATGGTGCTCCATCACATACTTCTATCTCTACATCAAAGTTCCTCAAGGCGAAGAAGATCAAGGTGCTCCAGGACTGGCCAGCCCAGTCACCAGACATGAACATCATTGAGCATGTCTGGGGTAGAATGAAAGAGGAAGCATGGAAGGCAAAACCAAAGAATCTTGATGAACTCTGGGAGGCATGTAAGACTGCTTTTTTTGCTATTCCTGATGACTTCATCAACAAATTGTATGAATCATTGTCGAACCGCATGGATGCAGTCCTTCAAGCTCATGGAAGTCATACAAGATACTGAATATGGATCTCACAGCACTACTACTTAATTCACTGATGTTATGCAACATATTTTTGTATTTGAAGTAAATTATTTGTTCAATTTTCTGTAGGCGACAAGACTTTTGTCTTGCCAAAATCTGACCTTTCTGTGTTCATTAAATGATCAATCTTTCTTCAGTGAAGCAAATTTATTTTAGTATATTGAGCATAATTTGGGAGGGTTTTAGCTTTCATATGAGACATTTCTAAAACCAATCGATGAATTTAAAGTCAGGTTATAAGCTTTTGTTTCTACAAAATGGATAAGCGACAAGACTTTTGTCAGGGACTGTATATTATTTGATGTTTGGGGTTCATTTTGGGGAAATATTTGTAATTTTTTAACAGTTCACCACTCAGCCCCATGACAGGCCAATATGCATGAAATACTTTTGGATAAAATAAAATTAGAAATTTGTGAATATATATATATTGTGAATATATATGTATATATATATATATATATATATATATATATATAAACAACAACCAAAAACAAAAGACGTGAGCAACGTCTGAACATCTTTGTCACTCAGACAGTTTTAATTTAAGGCAAAGTTAAAAAAGAAAACTATCACATGTTATTGTCGTTGTTAAACATAACTGGTAGATGTTTGCTGTTGGGTGTGGTCTCAACTCATTTATGGTTAAGTATGTGGTCTAAGGTTTAGCTTACATTATGACATATATATATATATAACAGTAATTTAACAGAAATCAAAGACAAAGCCAGGCAGAGTTTTAAGGAATCACACATACACTTAACTTAGGGTGCCAGCGTAAGGCTTGCCAAACGTATGATGGGAAATATGCAAACAAACCCACCCACAGCGGACCAGCCACAGCAACCACTACAATATGTTTGTTTTGTATTATTGATATTGGTCAACATAGTTCATACTATAATAAACTGGGACATGTTCTTTGTAATTACCATGTTTAGACTGTTACCATGCTCACAAAATAAGTTCAGCTGAGATCAAAATATTCTGTTACTGTAGTAGTGTCATTTGCAGTGTGATTGAACATGTCAGCAGCTCAATCAATGCAGTGAACGATAACACGTCTTATTTAAAATCTCTGTCTGGCTGGCAGTTAAGGGGGCAGTTCTATTCCTGTTTTCCCTTTGCGTGTGTGTGGTAAGAGGACAGAGTGTGTCGGTGCAAGTTACAGCTGTTGGTGGCTAATTGCTTAGCTTTTTTGTTTGTTAGTTTATGGTGTGGCCCACAGCAATCTCGTATCTTCCTGTTAACCCTTTAGGCGCCAAAGGTTCAAAATTATGACAAGCACCAGGCCAGAGAACTACTTTCCACCTCTAAATGGTAGACATGTAAATCGGCCGTCTCTCTCTGATTAATGATTCAACTTTTTTTTCTCATTTACAATGTGTCTAAAAAACAAAAGGGGCTAAAGACATGGGACCAACTGTTATAAAGAGTTCTTGACCTGAGCTGTCATGTAATAACTCATGTGTTATAACCACCAAGTTGGGGCGCTGTCAAATATGGATACAATATATATTTTCACTCATTTAACAGTTAGATTATTAAGATCTGAATCCACACTTGCATTTATCATCACTTTAACCCATTTTACTGTTCTGCATCTAGAACCTCATTAGCTGGTGGTGTGATTACTAACAAGACTTAAACTTTGTGACTGCCAAATAAAAAAAAAAAAAGACAAACACACAACCAAAGACTGCTATCTGCATCATCATTTAAAAATGCTAACTAGTGATATTTAAACCTTGAGAAGCAGGAAAAATGATGCAACAATTTTTCCTTGGAGGAGAGACATCTCTTTGCACTGTGATGCTTTACAGAAGGACAGAAAAATCTAGAAAGCGATTAAAAAAATTTAAACCAGTGTTGGAAGAGATGTTTACACTGATTTCATAATGTGCCTCTCGATTGCTCCCTGTCCCGGCAGCATCAGGTTCATGTCTGGTAGAACTGATTTAGTTTGTGCTCACGCTTAAATCTCCTTTAAGTCACATTTTACGAACTTCAGGCCTACAGTGCCTGTGTGAAATTGGCAGAAAAAGACAATTTTCAGTGTATGCTCCATGGAGACTTCTTTTAAAAAGGAAGATGGGGTCCATGGATGCAGAGGCTTCAAAATTCTTCATCATCCTGCCTTCTTGAAGAGGACACTGTCCTTCTTCCTAAAATATTGTCATGTGTTCATGCATGCAGATATAATCTATGCCTGTAGTAATGTTGGAACAACATGCGACCTCTAGTGGTTGTAAGAGCAACTGCATGTGAATTCTAAAAATCATTGAATGTTGTGCTATGAAAATGACGTCTTTTAGTCAAGACCATGATTATATTTTTTATCCTTGCCCCATTTTAAATAAAATATTCTTAAATAAAATTATTTAAATGAATGAATAAATTACCTATATGCTCATTTTCATTGGCCAACTTCTCTCTGTACATTCAACGTAAAACATTCAAAGAGAATGAACAAAAAATAAAAAAACTTCTGAGTTGAGGGGCACTTTCACAACAGATGCTCTATCATTGCTTTTATTGAGCAGCACAAGTCAAATGATGCTGAATCAAGAGTAACTTTCATCTTGGGAGCTGTTTAAAGAACTGGAGTAACTCGCTGAGCCAAATAGCTCACAGTGAGACATCTGCCAAACACTTCATAGAAAGCTGGATCTCTTTAATTTGAGAATCATTAGCAAGTCAAGTGACATGTCAGTTAATCCTCCTTCATAGATATCATGCTAGCTGGATAATCCTGTTTAAATACCTCTCTGGTAGCTCAGCAATTCCTTCTTACTGTCACTGCACAGACCCACAAGGAGGTGACTAGTGCAAGAGACCTTCAAGGAGATTCCTAACCTAAATAAGGAGACTGAATAGAAACTTGTGGAAATCAAAACATCACAATCTAATTACTGGTTTAATTAAAAGTATGGAGTTTCGTAAAGGTCCAAGGTGTCCCACCACTGGACACTGTTGGATGAGTGACTGACAGTCAAGACTGTGAGGAAAACAGATGAATCATGTCACTGGAATCAATAGGGGGGTCTCACTCTAGCACACACACACACACACACACACACACACACAGACGTACACACACACACACACACACACACACACACACACACACGCACACACACACACATATGCCTGGCACAAGCACCTAATGATTCAATTTCAAAAGTTAATTTATTGAGCAGAGCTGAATTTATTAGAAGGCACTGACACTGATTATGTGTGAAGGATGCGAGACAGAAAAGAAAAACAGTATGTATCATCAATATAATGAGGGGAGGAAAAAACAAACTAAATAGTGAAGACGGTGCAGGATTGGACACTCGAGTGGCTGCATCAGGAAATATGCTGCCAAAAGGTCAGTGTGAAAACAGAGTGACATATTCTCTAGACAGATGACTCACCCGTGACCGTGAGTCTGTAGGACTGAATTGCAAACACTCATTATGCGTTTCGTCTGCTTGCACTATTATTTTCTCCGACACTCTTATCTGTTCCCATATAAACTTACATTGACGTAAATTAAAATGGAAATTAAACTAATTTTAATCTGCAGAATTAGTGCCTTAAGTACTGACTTGACTAGAAATCTTTCATCTACAAACTTGCCAGTAGTTATATCAGTTGTGTCCACACGTGCTGATCTGGTCAGGGATTGTATCCATTTTCATTGCTGGCTAGCCAAAGTAGCCAGATGAAAGTAGATAGGAAGGCACAAACATTTAAATATAAGTCTTGAATCTTCTTATTGGCAGATGCAAAGAGGCAGTTAAAGACAGTATATAGATAGATCTAAATCAAAGGGGAAAGATAAAGAAATATTGCACAATACATAAAAAAAATATTTAAGAAGAGTAGCTGTAGGACTTTTGTGATCATTCTAGAAAACCACCTCAGGAAGGAACAAAGTGACTTTGTGAAATGTCTGGTTGTGAGAAACAGATTTGCTGCTGCAGGACACATCATGAGTAATCCATGTCATAGTTTATGTCGTATACGATCTCATCTCTGGTTTCCACATTCTCTGTCTGTCTTTACTTCCTGGTGGAGCAGGAAAATCAACCTTTGACAGTGACTGACCAGTAGAGAACTACCTAAAGGGGATCCACCCCCACCTCTTAGTCTTACCACG
Source organism: Melanotaenia boesemani (assembly GCF_017639745.1). Taxonomy (NCBI): domain Eukaryota; kingdom Metazoa; phylum Chordata; class Actinopteri; order Atheriniformes; family Melanotaeniidae; genus Melanotaenia; species Melanotaenia boesemani. Next base: position 11,749,268 of record NC_055703.1, read on the forward strand.
AGTAGCGGTGCAGCTCATATAAACAAAGAGGAGAGAGCAGGTTTTTAAACATTTTTATCTGGCAGTGACTAAACATGGATAATAAAAATGGAAAAAGTAAAGAAAAGAGCAAGACAGCGGTAAGTAGTGCAGTCTGTCCTGATTAAAATTGATTGCAATTGAAGAATTTAATGCTGTAACAACAACGCCTTTAAAGATAACATCGTTAACATGTTATTTTCAATGTTATAAGTATACAGTATCATAACATAAGGGCAATGAATGCTGCACATGAATATACTTTATACTGTCACGTGTTACAGTGCTGTGCAAAAATGTCTGGAGACACATAATTTCTTTACATTTTGCTTCCAAAAAACCTGATTCATAATCTTCTAAAGTGTTCTGCAACCATTTTGCTCCAGGCTTCCTGAAGCTCTTTCAAAAATTTTTCTTTGACATATGAATCATTCAAACATAAAAGAGACACCTTACTTATGGTGTGAGCCAGTGTTTTGTCGACACATAGCAGGAAACTAAACAAAGAACCAATCTGAAGTCGTATCTTTAGGAATTTTGTTACTAGCAGCCTGCCACACAAACATCTACTGTGCTTCCATCCTATTAGGTGCATCTACAAAAAGAAATGTCAACAATAACACAGTTTGATGGACATAAATCCCACAATATGACTCTGAAAGAGCTATTTGCTGAAAGGTTGGCATATATCAGCATGCTTTGCAGTGTGTCCTTAACCCTTTAAGGCCCGACCCATAAAAAATTGTAAGAAAAGTCCATTTTCTTTAATATGAGGTCTTTATTTGGCACTTTAACAAAATGGAAAAAAAAAAAAAAAAAAAAAAAAAATTTTTTGGGGGGATATTTACCATTGATTACTGTGTGATATGTCAAAATTATTATAGTGTAGTCTTCTGTTTTCCGGTCTCTATTAGGAGGCCAAAGACAAGTTTCAGATTGTGTTTACCAATTGATTAACAATGTCTCAGAAACAATATTTTACTTTGGGCTCTATAAGGTCAAAAAACAGAAAATGGCAAGAGTGCAGATGAACAGTACCAGGAATAGATGTCTTTAGGAATAATATTAACAAAACAAAAATCCATCAAAAACCTATCACAAGGGCTGAGATATGTATCTGGACCTGGAGTTGATCCATTTGCTGTTCACTGGAACCTCATCAGAAATGGTCTGCATGGAAGGGTGGCTGTCAAAAACCATTCTTAAGAAAGAGAAACAAGGAGAAAAGACCGAGGAATGCAAAGTAACAGGTTAGTGACAACAGGTTCAATGGAGAGATTAATTCTTTCTAAAGCTAAGACCATAAAAATATTAAAGCAATGTAAGGTAGTCAGAGAAAAGAACAAAAGGCAGCAACATCTAAAGAAGAGCTTTGAAATCTCCTTGAACAGTCTGGAGAATTACTCTGGAAGACTAAGAAATGACAAGAACGCTGATGGTTTGTGCTGTGTTAAGAAGCAAAGTTGTTCATGTACCATGTTTCCATTTTCATTTGTGTGTTTCAATTCATTTTTGCCCAGATTTTCCATTTTCATGTAAATATAATTCATGAAGAGGAGTGGCTCAAGACTTCTGCATGGTACAGTAGTAAAGCTGCTGTACTATGGAGTCATGAGATGAGTTGTAGTATTGTAGTATTGGACTGTGTAGGTGTACATCAAAGCACTCAGTCTTGACCCCAATATTAAAATGCTTGACTAATAAACCATTCAGTTTTTAAAGCTGCATGACAGAGACGGCAAAATAGCAACAAAAAAAGCTGTATGTCATGAATCATAAAAAGCTAAACCTTTCATGAGACCAGATGATAGAACACCTTATGCTATTCTTAACACCCTCAGTTTAGCCCTCACACTCACAGAGGAAATACACACACCATGGGGACTGAGTATTTATTAGTGTTTTGAAGGGAGTCTTGCTGTGTGGTAGTAAGAGGGTGACCTTAGCTTATGCAGCATAGAGGGGAGGGATGTCTGGCTCTCAATTTAAGCCCAGTTCATGTAGAAAAAAGTGCTTCTGACACTGCTTTTTATTGATCTCAGTTAACTTCAGCTTGACAGAAACATCAAGAAAGTTTCCACTGTAGCTACAACAGGATACAGGGCTGAAAGCTAGTTTTGATCTCCCCAGCTTGTCCCTCTCTCATCACATCTATCATGTCTGTCTTTCTTATGCCACCTGAATCATAAGAGACAAACTTTTCTCACCTTGTTTCAAGAGTCTAAAAAGTCTCTGGAGTTTGTAAAGTAGATCAAGGAACCTCCTGTATGTCTGTCTTCCCATCTTTTCCCCCTTAGGCATTCTCTTTCTGGTCTCACATTTTTACCCTCGACCCTAACTTATTTATTAGTTTCTCACACTATCACATCCTGCTTTGCTCACTTTTCTCTTCCCCTCTCACAGTTTTTTTTTTCTTGTCTTGTGTGTTAGAGAGCTGCAACGCTTCAGCACAAATCAAAGAAGCAAGATGTAATCAACAACCTGAATGCAGGTCTGTCCTCCTTCATCACTTTCTCCTAGTGCCAGCCCACTTGTCAGTTTTCATGTGCTTTCATTCACCCTCCTTACTCTACTCCAACAGCCTTTGTTGACCCCATTTTTCCTCCCTCCCTCAATCACACCTCTTTGAAACTTGAAGAGTGAAATCAGTGCAACACATATGCGATGTAAAAAAATAAATAAATAAAATGATACACAGTGAAAGCCTGTGTATCGACATACCTGTCATTCCTGTGCACACAACTGGTAGTTGCTATAGAAACATGTCACCTAGCAGCAGCACATGTAGTTGCTATAGGGACAGTACCTCATGTGAGGTCTCTTATAGATAAGGAAACTTGTTACAAAATTCATGTCGTTGCTCAAAGACAAAGTAATTGCAAGGAAGGTTGCAACGTAGTGAGGGAACCCCCTGCTTTAAAAGTTGTGATGAAGTGGAAATATATTGAACATAAATGTCTTTCTGAACTAATGATGGACATTAAAATGCTTTATGTTTTCTTCTCATATAGTGAGCCTGGAATGACTAACAACAAAAGCAATTTAGTCACTACCGAGATGATCACAAGGCTGCTAATTCATTATACATCATACATGGTAAATGAAGAGGTTGATTTTGCATTATTTATGAGTTCTTTTTGGCAGGAGGTGAAGATCCGTATTTGAATTTTCCACAAAATAACACAATTTTGTCTCTATCATGTCAGTTCAGACTTGATGAAGCCTTACACTGAGCACTTGATCTTCACTTTGATGTGATGTTGACATTGTGAAGAATGGTCTAATATTTTCAGCAGCTCGTGCAGCGTTTTTTTTCTGGACAATCATCTCCAGTGGCCTCAGAGTTATCTCCAGCACAGAGCCTATTCTTGATCAGTTTGTTCAGTCTCTTTAAGTCTCTGTCTCTGATGCTGCTTCCCCAACAGATGGCTCAAAGCTGATTGGACGTTCAACAGACTCAAAGAAGATGTGCAACATCTTAGTGCAGACATTGAATGACCTTAGCATCCTTAAAAAGTAGAGTCTACCTTGTCTCTTCTTTTAGATGCTTCTGTGTTGCATTTCCAGTCTAATCTATTGTCTGGCTGAACTCCAAGATACTTGTATTTCTTCTCCACCTCCACCTCTTATCCCAGGATGCAGACAGTGCTTTGTTTACTCTTGTTCCTCCTGAAGTCAACAATTATCTCTTTTGTTTTGTTTGTGTTCAAGATGAGGTGATCTCACAAGTTGACTGACCAGTTCTCTGTACCCAGCTTCTTGTCCATCACTGATACATCCAACAACTGCAGAGTAATTAGAGTATTTCTGCAGATGACAGGACTCAGAGGTACAGTGTGAAGAGAAATGGTGAGAATACATTACCTTGTGGTGCTCCAGTGCTGCTGACCACCCTCCCAGACACACAACCTTTCAGTTTCACAAACTGTGGCCTGTTTGTTAGGTAGTCATAAATCCAGGTGGCGACAAAGGTATCCACCTGGAATTTATGGAGCTTCTCACATAAGTGAGCAGGCTGATTGTATTTAAAGCTCTTGAGAAATCAAAGAACATGATCCTCAAATGTTGCCTGATTGGTCCAGATGAGAGTGGGCTCTCTGAAGCAACCACAAGCCCATTATGATATGCAAACTGTAATTGGCCCTGAAAGGTGTTCACTTGGTTACTGAGGTGCTGAAGAATCCAACATAGTTGTTCTGAACAGGTTTTCAGAACCCTGGTCTGACACCATCTGCACCTGCAGCCTTGTTGTGGTTCAGTCTCTCCGGTTGCTTCTTCCCTTGACTGCAGGCGACAGGCTAGAGGTGGAGGCAGAGAAGGTCTCAGTATGTTCTGATGTGGAGGGAGATGAGGCTGTGTTAAGGTCCATGACTGAGCTGCAGGGTGACAGAGTGGAGGTGTGACAGGAAAGCTGTGGGCTTGTGGAGGTGAAGTGTTTTTGTGCTGTTTTCAATAACTCCCTGTCTCTCTCCCTGAAGGCTTTCTTTTTTATGTTTAGCAGATTTTTCAGGTCACTGATGATCCAGTGTTTGTTATTGGAGAAGCACCTTACTAGAAATTACTTGAGGAACACAACCTTCAAACCAGCATGAAAAATCTACTTAAAAAATTAACTTGACGATAATCATTTTCAAAAAAAGTTGGCTGTATTTTAAAAATCATGACAGCATTATCCGACTTACTACAACATTCTAGACTGTCAGATGTAGATGTTAATATTTTATCTTTTTAAAGACTAATACAAGATCTCCATATGTTTATTACTCATGCACCGAAAGAGGCTTGCTTGCAGCATGATCAGCCTGTTCAATGCTGAGGTCGTTTACTGAATATTAATTTGTTATTTTATTCTGACATCTCAGGCTGTTGTCAGGAGAAAAAACCTCTTTGTATCAGCACTGGAGTGGTTTCTCATTAAGCTACTTTTGTGTCTGTTACGATAGCATTTTTTTTTCTCTCTGCTCCACTTGTTCCGCACTCCAGACTTGTTAAAACTACAGTACAGATGCAGTAAGCTTGTCTCCCTTTACTGTCCTTTCATCACTGCTAGGAAAAGCATTGCACTCTCCTGTCCTTTATCGCCTTTCCATCCTCGTTCTGCCAATCATCATCTAAGAGCAGCTTTTTCTGCAGGATGTGCCTTTACTGTCATTACTTAATGCTGCACCTTGTTAGATGCAATTAATAATTAGTAATTGTTATTATATTCCCTGTTCGCTCCCCTTCTTCTGTTACCATATTCCTGCTGTCATGCTGTCACTTCTGTTATCCCAACTCTTTTCCTCTCTCCTTGACCAACATCCATCCCTTTCTCCTGTTTAAGTAAACAGAGGAAATCTCTCCCATTGCTCTTGTGTGGATTTCTTTTTGACACACACTAAGTAATGAAATGAGATAATCGAGCCAGAGCAAGCGGGACCTCAGCAAACCTGAGAAAAGTGGCTACTTGTGTTTATCCCTGTGTGATTCACCATCTGTGATAAAACACTTTCCTATTACCAGAGAGATGATTGACAGAGGAAAAAATACATAAAAATGTGAGGAGAAAAGGGGCTTGTGGGAGAGAATGTCTGGTCTTGTGTGACTCACATCTACTTTGATTCCAATTATCAGAGCTTTTTGGCTTTATTGCTTTAAAATATGTAGAGGGAAGAAGAAGGAGGACGAGAAACAGGAAAGTGACCAAATAAAATTAAATTAAAATTAGAGACAGAATAAAAATAGGAGGACGATTTTAAAAGATAGGAAGAGGAGTGAGATAAGCAAGGAGAAACAAGATGAGTAGTGTAGAAAAAGAAAGCATGGGAAGGAAAAAATATGCAGGGTCACAACCAGAATGCATTAGCTCACAGTCTTAGAATAAGAATGGAGGCAAGGCGAAGAGAGGGGGTGGGGGGTTACCACTGGTCTTTGTAGTGAAAACTGAAATGGTGATGTAGAGACAAAAAAAATAAATAAAATTTAGAAAGAAACAGGAAATCAACACAAATAAAGACATGCATGTCATGTATGTTTGATGGAAAAATCTTGTATTGATGAGATAGTGACTATCTGTTTGAGACACAGCTAAGGAGCCAGTTCAACATTGTCTGGCAACCTGTGTGTTCAAACTCTGTGTGGCATCCTGCAATTGCAGTTAACCGCTGTGTCTTCCCGATCTTAGAGTCTGTCGTTCATTGAGAATTTTTCTAACATTGCTTTTGTTTCCATGGTTAATATGCTTGATAATCTTCATACACTTGCATGCTCACATGCTCACATGTTGGCATGTTACTTGGAAAACTAAGAAGAGAATACAAACACTTATGCAAGTTTTACAAATTGCAGAGGTAGTAATGAACATGACTTATAGAAAACATCAGGAATACAGAGAGAATTATTTCACATTCTTCTTGCACATTAAAATATGCATACTTGATTGATATGTTAGATACTAAAAATTGAAATTACAGTGCTTTGTTTTCTCAACTTTTAAAATTTCCATTGTCCTTTAGTGTTAAAAAAAAAAACTTTTATAAAGAGATGATTGACATCATCTCTGTGGTGAGTTTAAGTACTACGTTTTTTTCCGAGGAGGGTGGAAATGTCAGCAGACACAGCAGGGGGCATTTTGTCTCTACTGGTTCTTGGCATCAGCTTGATGCCTTTAAGTGTTTATTTTTTTAATTTAGATCTATCTTTAGAGGGACCATGGTTGTTCCTCATGACAAAACAGCAGCCACTTACGACCCTGAGCATTGGTTCTTTTGTTTTATAACTACTGTGTTTATTCCGGATGGATATCAGAGCAACTGATGTTTGTTTCTGCTATCTAAAGACACTACTAAAGCATGGACATAATGAGGCATCAAATCATGTTGGGTAAGCTATTGTTCTAGCTGGCATCCAGGCCCTAGCTTGTAGCCCTTGGCACGGCCTGTTGACAAAGGAAAAGTTGTGCCAAATTAAAAGCAAATGCTCACTGCTCTCCTGACTTCTAATGGTCACTTAACACCATTAATACTGTTAGCAAGAGGTGAAAAAATTGACTGTGAGGAAGAAAGACCTCTGCTACTTCTCCCTCTCATGTTGCTACTTGTTAGCATGCTAAAACACAGGCAATTGAGGTTAGGTAAAAACTTGTTTGTGTGAATTCTGTTGACCAGTTTATTAAGAGGTTTATAATCCTACATTTTGTACTTTTAATAAATAATAAAACATTACAATTTGAGGTATTGTATAAGTAAAGTTAATGTTGTCATAACAATTAGTTTGCTGTTTCCCTTCTTGTCAGTCTCCAGCCACTTAGCTGTAGCTGCTGGGGATGGTTTTTGCAACATTATATTAGCTGTTTAATATTTTCATCTAAATTTAAGATCTTATTGTAGATGTATAAACATGGCAACATCTGATAATTTGTCAAAATTGATTGAGAAATACTTAATATTTCTATTTAAAGTAAATACTTATGGTATTCAGCATGGTTTAATCTTCTTACTGCTCAACAGGACAATGCTAATGTTCATGTCAACCCAGATTAACAAGCATTTAAACCCAAATGAAGGCTCTTGAAATAAGCCTCTGATTGTTTTAAGCCCTCTTCTTCTAAAAACTATTAATAGACATCCGAGCATCTGGTGAGCATAGAGATGACTCATTTGAATATTATGATGTGTCTTTACCACTGTATTAAAATATGAAGACAGCAAACACAACAATAAAAACACCAGTGCAGAAAATATAGATTTTTAGTTCAAATGAATGAACTCCCCAATACTGAATTTAGCAGCCATGTTTATGTTTCTGTGATCATCCTGCTTCCTTATTGTCTGAGTTGTTTTTGTCATACATACAGAAGAACAAAGTAAACAAACATCCTGCTAGAGTGAATGTACTATAACTGATGTATAGTGAATGTACAACATTCAAACAAACATATACACACACTCCTAAACACTAATGTTCTCCTGAAGGCTAACAGCAAATACCAAAATATCTCTTGCAAACAAACAAAAACATTATACTGGGCATTTATTTTTTTTATTTATTTATTTTTTTTCTTTTGTGTGCTTACATCTGTGTTACTGCTTGTGTTTTGTTTTGTAATTATTACCAATGGTAAATTTTACTCTGACAAAATATTTTAAACAGGAAAAGAAAATTTTTCCACTCACAAGCTGATATGCATTTAGATTAGACAAACAGACATGATCCTTGGAACCAGTTCAGTCTGCATGAGAGTAGGATATGCTGTACTCTGAATATCAAGTGTTTTACACCTCATAATGTAGAGTAAATAAGAGACTGGGGCTTTGCTTAAGCAGATGTGCCTTCCGAGACATTTGGTATTTTTTCTTAATTTACATATATATATATATATATGCACATGTACCAAATATTGTATTGTTTTCTTTTTTAATGGCATCTTCTTAAACCAAGAAAAAATTGCTCCCTCACTGTCAGGTATAAAAGCTGCCTGCATTGGTTTCTTTTACACATTACCCAACAAATCAGTGCTTAGCATAATATTTTTGCCTAGTCTAATCATTAGTTTAACTAGTTTATTCATTGACTGTTAAGAGCAAAAAATGTCAACCCCTTTTGCATTAGTAATACAATGCAATGCAATGGGGGTGGGGTAGTTTAGCTGGCAACTGTATTTTATGTAATGTACACACACACTCACCTGTCCCTGAGGCTATGAGTAAAAAGAAACATTTTTGCTGTCGTTGTGCCACTGTTCATCTGCCCTTACTCACTGTCTAAGTATATAGAGTTGCAGGAATAACAGCCTTTAACCTTTACAAGAATGCAGCTTTAGATATTAAGCTGAACCAGAATTTAGCAGACAAAAAGAAGAATCTTCTTATTGTCCCTATATTCAAAATATAGCTCTCGTTCGAAGGCATTATGATTTTTTTCTTTCTTTCTTTCTTTCTTTCTTTTTTTTTTGCTTTGTGTTGTTTTATATGATGCGAAATTCACTCTTTTGGCCACCAGTTTTTTTTTTTTTTTTTCTTTTTTAATCTTTTAGCTATTATCAACCAGGAAAAATTTCTGATTCTTCTAACCATGAGTGCTTTAAATGCTGTGTGACTACTGATAAGTGTTTCATACAATCACACATCTCACATTATGATATCTTTTTCAACACTGGTGATAGCTTTAACATGTGTTCATCTCTTTTATTGTATACAAGTTGCTGTGGAGCAGCTTAGGTTTTTATCTTAGTTACCATGGTAATGTACTCCATAGAGCATGAACCATCGTTATGGCCCCGAAAATGCAGAGTTAAACCTGTAGTTTTCTTGCTAAATTTTTCTTTGCGGTTCAACCCCCTGGAGAGCTTCTTAAGCACCTTAAGGGTGACTGAAGTGGGAAAAGGAGCAGTGTTAAAATGTCATGTGGGATATTCAGAACAGGATACAAAATTTCTCCTCAAGTGAGGCATGCACAGCATATGTTTTGGCTATGATCCAAGAGATGCAAGGGTTGATTGATTTAATCACTAATTTGTATTTACTTACTTCAGTATCATCCCTTTTGTTCTGTACTTGATAATAGTTTATTATTAATATGATAATTGACCATTCCTGAGTCAGAAGATGTTAACAAAATGGATGTCTAATACTGTAATATGAATATGTAATATGAAAACTGCATATCATAAAAAAGCTATTTACCTGCTGATGTGTATCTTCAGGTGAAATATGACTGCGGCAGCAGGTGTGCTCACAGGCTTGGCCAAACTAAAGCGCCAAGACTCCGCCCGCTCTCAACATCGTCCCATACCACCTTCATCACCAGGCTTGGGAAACCCCACTGCTGAGGTTGCTCCCAGGTAATTCCAGAAATAATGAAAAAAAGAAGAAGAAGAAGGAAAAAAAATAAAATAAAATAATAGAAAAAAAGTAAGTTTTTTTTAATCAAGCTTTAAAAACAACAACAATAACAACAAAACTGTGAAATGACCATATGATTAACAACAGTGCTGTTTTAACTGTTTGCCAAGAGCATACAATGGGCCGACTGTTATTGTCTGTAGAGATGCTGCAGTGGAACTGCCATTAGTGTCTGGTACAAACTGATGTTAGATCATCATTTTTCATCAATTATTTATCCAAAATCCCAATTTTGTTTTCTTGTCCTTCATTTTATTTAGAAAGCGGAAGAGGCGCAGCGACGTTGTGGTGGTGCGTGGCAGGCTCCGCCTCTATTCGGCCTCTGGGTTTTTCCTCTTCCTCGGGTTAATAATTTTGGCTATAGGGATTGGTATGGCGACACTGGGTTACTGGCCGCACAGTAAAACCAAACCAACAGGAGGTGGAGCTGGGGTCAAGGCAGAAAATGATGTGGCCAACACAAGCCATGATGCGCAAGGTAAAAACAGAGCAGGGCGTTGATAACATCAGTCTTCAAAGCTATTCTTCAACCCTGTGGCCCATTGTCTCCTTGATTTGTAATTTTAGGGACGACTTCAGAGCAGACTGGTGGCACCCTGATGCGCTTCCTTGGACAACATCTTCACTCTGAGAGGATGAAGATGCTTGGGCCCTTCACCATGGGGATTGGGATTTTTATCTTCATCTGTGCCAATGCAATACTTCATGAAAACAGAGACAGAGAAACAAAGGTTGGGCTGAAATAATGAGATCTATGCACACATGGAGCCAAATACCAGAGCATGCATCAAAGAATAGCTGGAATCAGACAAATATCAGAAAAATTTGATTAACCAATTCATTTTTGGTTGCAGAAAACTTTCTAAAGGAATATTTCCAAACAAATATTTCAACTATTATTCCTTCCCTGTCCCATATTCACTTAAGGTGCTCTGGTTGCAAAGAGAAAGACATGTACGCTGCAACCATTTATATCCACCATCTTCAGAAAACATGCAGATCAGATTTCTCTAAACATGCCTCCACCACCATCTCTGCAATTTTCTCTTTATCACATTTTCTCTGTTCATATGGCCTATTCTGTCTCTACTTTATTTGATTAACCCCCCCCATTCTAGTTGTCCAAACATCTACTCCAAGACAACTGGGATTCAAGACAGAGTGCACATTTTGAAACGTCTGAATTATATGTTCTGATATCATCATCATTATCACTTATTTTATTTCAAACACAAATTTAAACAAACATGTACAGAATAAAACAAAAAGCACAAAACAATGTGGTTGAAAAGCAGTAGGTAGAGTAAAAAAAACTTATTATTTCTACCCCTTTTAAATAATTATGTAATAATCTACTGTATCAGTTGGACACATTTTTTGTTCATAATCCTGAGAAGACCAAATGCTACCAACACACTTCATGAACCCTTATCTCCAGTATTACTAGATTAATACAGACTTCCACCCAGTGGTTGACATGAACCAATTAATATTTACAACCCCAACAACTTTTCCTTGACCATATATTTCCCAACCATTTTTCTTTGTGTTGCTTTGTAAATTTATTTAAATTTGTGCTTTACTGTAACTCCTTACTCAATCCATTCCATAAATCTACACCACAACCAGCACATTCTCCTCTGTGTGGTATGGACACAATGTTTTTAATTTATTTGACCTCTTAGATAATAACCCTGTCTTTAAACATTTTTTGAATGTTACCTGGAAGTAAATTGTTTCTTGCTTTGAACGTGATAAGACAGAGGTGTACAGCTACAGTCTTCAAGGGCCATAATCCTGCAGGTTTTCCATGTTTCCCTGCTCCCACACACATGACTCAAATGTCATTGTGCAGAATTTCATAGGCTGTTGGATCCATTTAATTTAAGTCAGGCATGTTGGACTGTGGCCCTCAAGGACTGACTTTGGACACCCCTGTGATAAAAGCTGTTTTAATTTTGACCAGGCCCCTTAATTTTAGTATATTTGTGTTGTGTGTTCCCTATGACCCACATTGTGTACAAGTCTGATTGCTCTCTATGTTACAATTAAATGCAACAAACATATGCAAGATATCACAAATTGAATACTACAGCTGCTACTACTAACCTACCTTTTCTCTGTTAGATAATTCATATGAGAGACATGTACTCTACGGTCATCGACATCCATCGCCTCAGGCAGAAAGAAGAAAAAGAACAGTATTACCGCAACAGCACCTGTGGAAGGGAAGCAGGCGATCTTCGAACTTTCGGAGCTGATGCTGCAGCACGCTTAGCCAGCAACTCCCTCCTGGCTTTCTCTTCTCGGGCTGGAAGTGGAGGAGGAGGATCAACAGAAGAGGAGGAGGTACTGCTTGGGGACGAGCAGATTCAGAGACATAGAGAGGCTAAGTTGGATTGTAACTTTGCCGGGCTGCTGGCACCGCTGTATAAGGACCGTCCATTTTCCGGTCCCGGGCTTGGGCTGGGTCGCTCTGATTCAATGCGCCACCAATGGTCAGTGGATGGAGAAGGTGAAAAGGGAGGACACCATGCAGGGTCTATTGTCTCCTCCTCTATCTCTGCATTTACTCTGCCTGTTATAAAACTCAACAACTGTGTAATTGATGAACCAGAGATGGAGGCGATCACTGAAGAGGACAGAGGGGGAGAGATAAGAGATGGAGAGAGGTCAAAACCCATGAGCTCCATGGAGTCTCTGGTGGTGCCTGTAGCCTCTATTGCAAAGGCCTTCAAACCACCAGGATTACATCGGAGCAATTCTGCCTCCTCTTCCTCCCGCTGCTCCTCCTTCTCTTCATCCACCCTCTCCCCAGCTCCCTCCTCTACCTCAGGCTGTTGGCTTTCTCCAGGAGCAGCCAGGAGTGACTTTGGCTCCAATTCCTCTCTGCACATGCTCAACAGTCATTCCAAATCTCTGGATCTGGAGCGCGATCCCAGCATGCTTAGTGTGCACCAGGAGCAGCGGAAGCACCCCAGCTGGCCCCGACTCGACCGCAGCAACAGCAGCCGCAGCCATACCGCAAATCGGAGCAGCAGTAAAGGCTACATGCGGCTCGATGACAGAGAAGATCAAGGAGAGTGGCTCTTGGATGTGTTGCCATCTGTCACAGTGCGGCGAGACTACAGTAAGCGTGAGAAGCTGCTAATGATATCCAGGTCACATAATAATTTGAGTTTTGAACATGATGAGTTTAATAGCAGCGCACTGAAGAGAGGGAGCTCTGAGACTCGGTTCTGAAGTTCAAGTCGATGACAGCTGTCTCCTGTTCTGTAAATTGCTCTCCACACATTGTGACAGTGTATCAGAGGAAACTGATATGTTTAACAGATTCACCTTTGAGAGAAAACTGACATGTAGTTTCTAAAACAACCTTTTGAAAAGAAAATAGTAGCAGTAGTGATTAAAAGGTGAGCCTGTACTGTAGAAGGTTCAAACTTAATGTGTGCTAGACACAGCATGCCCACTGAACCTAGACAGAGGTCTAGGTCCTGTGCTAGGATCTTAGTGGAAGAAGGAAAAAATAGGTTATATAATCAGTCTACTCTAGTTTTTAACAAATGTTTTTAGATCCAGCTAGACTTTAATGTTGAATCAAGAAGGTGGCGTGCAAACTACAACAAAGTGACCCGCGCTGCTCTGAAGTCTTGTGTGCCCATCTGTGGAACTTTAGTAAGAACTTATGGCTACAAAAACCAGCAGCTACCAGCCTGGCCCCAACTGTAAACTCAGATTGATTATCTTTGCCTGTGGATCTACTACAGGCACTTTAAGCTGTCATTAAATTTCACTCAGGATTATTCGTTTCTACATACTGCCACAAATCCACTGACTTTACAAAGAAACTCTGTTTCATCTGTAACAATTACTTGCATTATTGATGTATCCATTATTCTTTTCAAATAAGTCAATTAAATTTTAATGCAGTGAAACAGCCAGTTTACTTTAGTCATGATTTATAAAGCAATGTATCTGATTCATTGTTAACTTAAAAAACTGATGTACACATTTATTAAGAAATGTCTATATAATGGTAAGTGGTAAATTAGATTAAACTTAAATTCATTATAGATTACCGTACACAATTCTCATGTGCAGATTTTATAAATCCACAGAGCTGGATTGATGAAAGGAGAACTATGATTACTAACCGTGGCAGGTTGCCTGGTATTTTTAAAACTTTGTGAGACAGTGTGCCATCATGACAGTACTACCTTTGCAGATGTTTGTGTTTGTACAGTTGTGCAGTTGAGATCCAAACAAAGGAAAAAATGGGCAGGGTCCGATGACTTGAGTGCTGAGTGAAGGTGTCAAAATTCAGGTGGCCAGGGAGGCCTTGGGCCTCTCCGCCTTACGGCCCTGTCCCAGGTTCTTTACTGACGTCCATGTTTTTGTGAATTCCCAAATGAGGTATCAGTGTCTGGTATATCAGCGTATCTTGTTTCCCAAAATGGGTGCTGTCTGAGAACTCACTTACATCGCAGCAAGTGTATAGTCTCTGCTGTTTTCCTCTATTAAACTTTATTTAGCATATCAAGATGATATAGGTTAAGGCCCATTTATGCTTGATGCAGAAGAAGGATACGCAGAAGGACCGATAGTTTTGTCTGTCTTCTGTGTCAGTAATTTGACCTGTTTTCAGGGAGCTTAGCTATCCGTTGCTTGTCGCAGAAGACAGAGCAATACCACTGCAAATCATGGGGGCATTACTGAGCAAAATAGCTGACACCAGCAGAAACTAACCAGTGAAGAAGAAGAGGAGGATCAGGAAGCAAACTCTGAGCTTAACACTGCTAACTAGTGGAGAAATTAACTTAACCATGGCAACACAAAAGACACATGAAAGTATGACAATGTTAGAAACAGACTTTGCTATCTATGTACCTAAGAGAGCATAAATGGGCCTTTAGACTGATTACAAGACTTAATGATAAAGTTGACACTATAAGCAATCTACATCTACCGGTTCGTTGCCTCTATACTGCTCAATATGTGTTTCAGGTTCTGTTAGGTTTGTCAGATGCTTTGATAAAAAGAGATCATTCTCACTACTTCTGTAAATGACATTAGTAGCATTTTCTCTGCTACTTTTAATGTAACACAGAAGAAGGGTGATGCGTCATGTTATTTTGAGGTCTAACATGTGTTAAAAGAAAACAACTTTTTAAAAGTGCTGGAACCTTGCTGGAAAGATAAAATGGTTTCCAGCAGTATGTGGGTCACTGTCCAATTTTAACCTCTCTTAAAATAAACTGTATTTTCACTGAGATGTCTTTGGTCTTGATGTCTGAATGTATTTAACCAGTACTGTTTACACATGGAGTCAAACATTGGAGTACTTGGAGTGCTTTTCTTATGGGTTGTAGAGGACCACCATGGATTCTATAAAAGGTGGATGGGTCTAAAAAGTGAAACAGTAGAAGTGCTTGAAATTTCAGCACCACTTTCATTGCTGGCTCTGTGGTGCCTGTGTTATGGGTAAGTAAATATTTATATTCTTAACTGTTTGTGATTATAGTGCACTTGATATTCAATTCAAGAGTTAAAAAAAAGTTTTATGCTCCTTACTGGTTAAATGCCAGGCTTGAAGGATAAAAACTGTTGTCCTCAAAATAATTGTTGCTATTAGAACTTTTATTTGTAAGAGATAGATCATAGTCAAACTGATACACCAACTATATATTCCACTATGAAGACATCTTTAACTCATCAAATTTGTGTGATTCCCTGTTGAAGGCCGGTGGCGTGAAACTCATTGGGGTTTTTTAAAGTCACTTTGACTTTGCCAAATGAAAAAAGACATTTTAGTTATTTTTAAAGGCGAGCACCTTGGAGTTCTTTGTGTTAGTCTACTAGTCTACTCTACTCTTTCCAAGTTCACCTCGTACAAGGAAAGAAAAGAGGAATCCAGGAAAAGCTCCCACAAAAACAAGTTTTTGAAGTTTTACTTTTGGCGTGTTGCTCATTTCTTGATATTTTACAATTTTCTAAATACATTGAAGTTGGTCTGTGAAGACACTAAAAAAGGTTTGCATGAGTCATCATCCATTATTATATGCTCTGCAGCTTAGATAACACAAACACGTTCACATTTGTATGGCTGCCTTAAATGTGAGGACATTCACTAACATAAAATATTGCCCTGTTCAATACCCAAATCCTAACCATTACTTCCTACCCTCAGCCTCCTAAAACTATTCCTACACCCACACAATGAAAAAAAAGAGCTCCACAGTCAAATTCTTTTAAATTTTTCAAAGTACCCTCATTTTCATGCTCTATGGCTCAAATCTCTCAAAAAACAAACTAGCTGTATGCACACACAAGCACACAGATATATACAAATACCAATATCTAATCTAAATTTAGATCAAAGTGGACATATATGTTCGGAATTACATAAATACACCGACACAACCAGACACACTCATAGGCTATTTCAAAAGCAGCAGACTGATGATGTTGTCTCATCTTTGTGGGTTACCGAGGGAACAGATGAGAATTCTAAACTCTGCTGAAGGCAGGAGGCATTTTTAGGCATCAGAGATGGATGATGTCACATCCTGTAAACTTTAAGCAAGTAAACTAAAATTAATTCATCCCGTTGAGACTGTTTTTACTCCCTTTGTTGATTCAATGAAGGTTTTTTATCTATATAAATAGATAGCTTTTTTCTTTTCTTTTTTTCTTAAAACAATAGTTCTGCCTGTAGCGTTTTGATCTGATAGGACCGTCTTGTTGCTGGGGTACATAGGAATACACTGACCTTGCTGCTGGTTCTCTATCATAAATGCATAACATCTCAAAGTCATCTCGCTGATAAAATGACCGTGTACATAAAAAACAGCATTTGTTTCTGTGAAAGCTGCATCAAAGTCTGATTATTGGAGGGAAATAGGACATGGGGAACAGAACATCCTCCTACTAAGGTTTAGTTACAAAGAACATCACTTAGTCTGCTTTGTCAAGACAGATGGCTGAGTGATGAAACCAAGAGAATAAAAAGCTCCAAACGATATACTTTGGCCGCTAAAATGAATCCGGAAAAGTGCCTTATCTGTGTTAATCCTTAGTCCTTCGACAGGTGGTGTGGTCGAATCTCAGCTTTTACTCTGGGTTACTGTGACCACCTAGAACAAGGCGCTTGCATGTCCTCTACCACTCTACAACATTATCTGGGTATTTTTGCAGCCCTGAGCCAATGTGTTACGAACAGACAGCTCGCGCCTTCACACCTCCCAGGCTGTGTCACACACTCCAGCTAGCTGAGGAACTGGAAGTGTTTTGGAGAGACTCATGCTTTCAATATTTCAAGACACCCATGTGCATGAGACTACTGTTGCATTTTTATCAGACAAAGGGTGGTGACAGTCAGGGTTGCAAACAGGAGCATGGCTTAGTGGAAACATGCATGATGCACATTTCTCCACAGCAAATTTTCTGAAATTTGTTTTGAACTTGCCAACAAATATTATTGATTTTGGTACTTTTTACTGGCCCCGCTGTTGCAATAAATTAGGCTGCTTTCCACCAAGAAAGATGTTAAAAGGATTGGAACTTTTCACATTATCCCAAAGCATTTTAGAGTATCCAGATTCAAAGCCAACTGTGACAAACATGAAGGCTGTGAAGACCATTTGCTTACCAGCCCTCTCAACACTTTATTTTTTACAACAGAGCTGGCAACAACAGGTGTAACAGCTGTACCAATAATGTGTGTATGCTCCTCTTAAGATCCACTTGGCATATGTAAAAGGCTACTCTTTTCTTTCTAGGTGTTATGCAGCACTTTTTTTCTTTCTATTTTCTAAAGATACAGAATAAAGAAACAGCATATAGGAAATCACACGAGAATTAATTTGCCAGTGCTAGTCCATGGTTACAGTATGCTTCACACAGTCTAATGTAGTCTAGATGGTCAACCGATCTTACATTGACATTTTCTGCAGTATACACAGATCATCTAGAACTAAGAACTAAAATAAAAAATATCTGTGGTTTGGAACCTTCTCTGTTTATCTCTATACTTCTTTGAGGCTTTGCTGTTTAATATAATCATCCCTTCATTTTACTAATGTTTAATTTTTATCCATGAACCAAATTTGAAAATTGAGTAAGGGTTGGAAAGTTCTTTAAATAACCACAAAAAGCAAGAAAATTAAACAGTCACCTCTGTGGTGGCACACAGCATGCAACAAACAAAGAATTCTCCTGCCAATGGTGCTCATGTAGCTCATGCAGTGAGTCAGTTTCATTGAAACAGAGTGGATCGTCTGCGTCATAGTTCAGAGACACACTTGCATCATCATAAAAATAAAAAAATACACCAATGTTAAATAGGACTTAGGTCAGTCCTGTTTATTACCCTTCCTCTGTAGGTCTGACTTAGGTCAGTGGCAGCCACAGTTGTCTGGGCTGTAAAACTGTTTTTATTACCGTTTTCCACACTAACAAACTTGCTACCATGTTATTCAGTAACACACCACAAATTAGGGACGGGCATATTGATACTCTGGAGTCAATTCTTTGTTATTTGCCAGTTCTAATATCGGATTCAATACTTTTTTGAATATCGAGATACCACTGCGCTGCTACAAAACATGCAGACTGTTTTCACTTATGAGACTTCATCAATCCATTTTCTGATGCTTATCCGGAGTCGGGTTGTGGGGGCAGCTGCTCAAACATGGGTAATTTGACCCATCCATCCAACTATTCATCCATCCATACATCTATTACAAGTTCAGAGTAGATAAAGAGTAAGCAGAGAAAAACAACATGTCAAAAAGGGTTAAAAAGTATTAAGCAGACACACTAGGAAGCTAAATATCACTAAATCACTGTACTGTGCTCATTTTAACAGCTGGGTGAAATGGATGTATACAAGACAGTGTGGTTTCATTTAATATATATTTTTATGTTTTTTTGTTTTGTTTTTTTTAGTTTGTGAAAAACAGAAATAACAGTGGGTGTGTTGTACATTATGTCCTTGTGTTGTTGCCCTTTTTACTGACATAATCGGCTAATAAACAGACTAATTACTGTGACACATCTGGAGGGCAAATTGAATGGTTTGCAGATTAGCCTGGTAGAGTTGCTTCCAGCAGGGTGTACTGCATAAGCCCAGCTGTCACAGATAATAGCAATGCATCATGGTTTGGGAAGAGCAATGGTGAATTAGTAATGAGTCATCTACTCAGAAACATATTGGCTTCTACAGCAGTGAATGCTCAACATTTTCTGCTTTTCTGATGAGGAAATAAAAACCTCATTGCTTGTTTATTATATTTTAAAACATTCAGAAAAAATCTGTGTTTGCAAGCTGTAGATAAGTCTTCACTCTCAGCCTCACCTTATTAAAGGATGCTGACAGGTGCTTCAGCGTGTTGGCCACAGAAAATAACATGTTGTCATATGACTCCTCTTCTAGTTGTTTCCTATCCCACTGCAACACATCCTCTGTAATTAAATAGAAAATGCAGTACATCACTGAAAAAACCTCATGGCGATTGTCGTAGTATGTGTTCATGTGTCTGTCTGTAGGTTTGTGCACTTGCCATGAAACAGCAATGGGGGAGTCAGCCTAGTTGCCATAGCAGCCCGAGATGTGCTCTGGACCCCTGCCTGTGGAGTAAACTCACTTGCACACACATGCGAATACTAGCTGAGCTTTTAAAAACAATATTAACACCCACCAGCCAGAAAGCAGCAAAAAAATGTTAAATGGATAAATAGAGCTGTAACTGTGGGGTTAATCTAACAGGCTCCTGCACTGCCACAGAGACAACAGACAGATCAAAAAAGATTAGTACAGTTTATGTAATGCACCTGACCTAGTTGTGTCCAGGCGCTGCTGATGGGGGAGAAAAGGAATGTAGTACTTTGCATAAATATATTATAGGAATGCATTTTGTTCTAAACATAGACAACAGGGACCCCCAATTCCCATACCATCTCCATGGCTGCTTTCCTATGCCAGAAGTATCAAGAGGAGCTCATCTGAAAAGCTGAACTTACAAACAAGGATAACGTGCAGGCTGCAGAAAAAATGTAAGATAAATAACATGGCAGGCTTGGAGACTTCTGTCACTGCATTTTCAGTAGGAGCAGAAGTACAGAAGAGATCAAGATGTAGTCAAGGACTTCTGTTTTATATAAATAATGCTTTCAGGTTAATAACAGCCTTTAAGACCTAAAGTCACCTTTGACCTTTGAGCTTTGTCTCCAAAGCTTGATGTGTTCAAACTTTGAAAGAGCTCATTACACTCTTATGTGTACCACACTCTTATCTCAGACAGCATTGGGTGTTTCACAGCTGAGTACAGTATGCCTGACCTTTCACAATGACTTTAAAGACAAAGATGTGTCATATTTCCGTAGTCTCTTCATACATCTTGAACCAATCAGAAAAACAAGTTATGCTCAAGAAAATAAGCATTGGGATATATACAACCAAGTAAAATCTTGAAATCTTGATTAATGTACCCTCTCATTGGGTCTGCTATAGCTGCAGATGTTCTTTAGTCACTTCTGAAATGACATACCAATTTTGTGCATGTAAAAGATCTGCAAAGTATGAACTCATGTATACTGCCTCTGCTACAGTTTCCACCATCATCCTGCACTACTGTTCAGCCCAAAGTCAACATCAAGGCGAGTTGCTCTCACTCAGAGAAGTTTCTGCTCCTGAGCTTCTTAAAATGCCTTGTTTTTAGTTCAGACTTTTCTGCTTTGATTATCTACATCACCCAGAAACACATTTGCCTAATCCCTGCTTAGTGGCTAGTTTAGCACAGCTCAAATAGAGAATAGCCAAATCCTCCTCTCTCCTCACTCACTGACACTTTGGTATTGAGGTTCCTTCCTGCTAAGTGCACAACGGGTTAGACTGTCCCACTGTCTATTCATCAAGTGTACAAGTGTACTGATGGTGACTTTTTGACATTATGCTCCTCATTTTGCAGACTTCTCAGTGGGAATGCCAACAGTATTCCCACTGTTGTTGATGTAAATATGTGGGTGTCATGCCTTTGAAACATGTGTACAAACCACTCAAGGATGTCGTAGAGAAGAAATCCGCCCTGAAGTTTATCTGTAATTGACACCATGCTGCAACCAGATTTTGTACATGTACTGCATGTTCAATAAGGTATCGCACAGGATTTATTATGTTTGTCATGTTTTTTGCCTTTTGCTAAAACACTTTATGTATAAAAATCACAAACTGGCAGTAACAGAAAAAGGTGGAAACCCCAACAGCAGCTACTGTCAGATACATAACAAAGGCAAAGCTTTCATAAAGACTATAACCAAGCGACATGTGCTGTTCCATTACTGAGTTCTGCTCCTATCTCCATACCATTTCAAGCCTCTGTGATTTCACGCATTCGAACCCTACAAATGTGACATCCATTTTACAGAGGCACAGTGGTCAGTGAATTGGGTCTTGTCAGCACCTCCTTTGTCCTTATGAGTGATTGTGGCCAACTCAACACTAGCAGGAAATGAAAGGTGGTTGTCATCATGTAGAAGCACAAACTGAGACATAGGATGTGGTCATCTGTGCAGGGAACAAAGGAAAAGAGAACATGGTAGCTGTATAGTTCTTAAACCTTTATTATTAACCTGCAGCATTTGTGCTGTGGGACAATTTAAGCATTTGGCATTTTGCCATAAAACCAGGTTGCTACCAAAAAAAGAGTGGCTCTGACAGGATGAAGGCAGCTAGAGAAGCTAAAACAGTACATTATGCACATTGTGTTTTTCTTTATTTTCACTATGGTGCAATAGAAATATGTATTCAAAATTAAAATGTGACACGCTTAAAAAAGGATGCCAAATACTGAGACCAGTCCAAATCAGAACTTACTTTAGCTGCATCCTGATCCACAGTGTGATATCTGATAAACATGTGTGGATGCTGTTGTCTGTCAGTGTGAAGGCGCCCCAACAGAGAGCCTGCATTACCAACAGGGATCAAACACAGTCTATCAGGCAGAGTAGGGCTAAGAAATTATGTTACTGACTTTCATTTGGGGAATTGAGGAATCTGTCATGATTATAGCTTCAGGCAGGAAAGAAGAAAAAACAAAAAAAAAAATACATCATGGCCTTTTCTGTATTTTGACTTTGCTTTTCGGGAAAGAGTACTGAGGTCATAATCAAGTTATTTTTAGTTGTGCATAGACTATTCTTGGATGCAACGTGTATAACAGTGTAAAGTATTCTGTAAGATAAAAGCTGCTGATGGTTTGAAAGACAGTGCCTGTACTGTGTACAGCAGCACCTAAGCTCCCACAGGTGGCAAATGCTGGGTTGACTGAAATCAAATCTACCAGCATCCTAACTTAAAAACATTTTACCCTAAGTGTTGACATTTTGCATCAGGATTTGAATATGTGAGAGAAAAACTAACCAAATGTGATGGCCAGAAATGCTTTAATTTGTGCTCTGTATAAAAACCCAATGTCTCTGCGGCAATACTGATTACTCAGAAGACACAAACACATCCAGTGCAAGCACCAGGTGAGTCACCAGTGGGCTTTGCATCTGTTTTATATTATGTTCTAAATTCAGCCACTGCCTTTCTATTTCTCCACCCACCAGTTTATTTTCTCTCTTGTGGATTCCCATTTGATGCCTTCCTGGTTCCACAATGCTCAGTAACCACCTTCTGCATTCCATCTAATCTTCTCATCTCTTCCTCTGCTCCTCAATTATTTCCTTTCCTCATACCACTCACACCCTGATTTTACTCTGTTCATGCCTTCTACCATCTTCTTTCTGCTTCTATCCTCTCTCTTTACCCTTTGTCTCTGATGCCCCCCTGCTTTCCCAATGGCATCCCTCTTTCTCTTTGTACTTCTTGTCTCTCGCCTTTGTGTGGACGACTGCGTTAATATTTCACAGGTTCTTCAGTGAGCGTTGCTGAGACACGCAGGTGGAGAGCTGCTAATAAGAGAAACCTTTGAGTCTGCTATGTTGAGGAATAAGAGAAAGTAGGAAATCTGTCAGAGAACTGCTGTTGCTCAACTGCTGACAACTGAGATAGTCAATATCATCTAACAAAAATTCATTTACTGAAACCATTTACAGGAAGCAAGACTCAGACCATTCTCAAAATTTTATTTTATTCTTTTTTTCTTTACTTAATTGAAAATGAAAACACGCAGGACGCAGATGAGAATGTGGACATGTTTCAGGTCAATTCATTCAATTAGGTCAAACCTGTCAGGGCTGCACCTCTTCCTCCGGCCCGCTCTTCATCTCCCGAGTATTAGGACTGGACTACACCACCCACAACGCACCGGGAGCTGTCATTATCAGGATCACCTGCAGGCCCTCATCAGACTAATAGTCTTCACCTGGACACAGCCCTATATATACCTTCTGCTTACCCTCTTTCAGTGTCTAGTCTTGCCTTTGCTGGTGCTTTCATTCTGCTGACCACCTTCATTAAATCATCTTACCTGCAACCTGCGCTTGTGTCCAGCCATCCCTGTGTCAGCCGTTACAAAACCTGTTTGTCCAGAAACATTCTGGACTGGTCCAAAAACTATGTTTGTCAGAAGCAATGATTAAATTATTGCTTTTTTTTTTTTTTAAAGGAGAAATTATTTTGCTTTTAGGGATTTTTCTTTACAATGACTTGTTTTTTAACCATGTGAACAAATGGCTGCAGAAATAAAAAGTGTAAATAAACCTGTTTTCTTCTTTCTTCTTTTTTTATTTAACCCTCAAATATTGCAAATCAAGGGTTACCCTGCTGCTGAAGAAACCCACACTCAACCCAGCCCAGGTTGAAAACTACCGGCCGGTCTCACTGCTTCCATTCATGTCTAAATTACTAGAGCGTGCTGTCTTCAGTCAGGTCTCACAGTTCCTCCAAGACAACAACCTGTTTGATCCATATCAATCTGGCTATAGGCAAGGCCACTCTACTGAAACTGCTCTCCTGTCAGTTACTGATTCCCTACGGCTTGCCAAATCCGACGGTCAATCCTCAGTCCTTATACTGCTGGACCTGTCTGCTGCCTTTGACACGGTCAACCATCATATACTGTTCTCCACACTCTCGAAGCTTGGCATCTCAGGATCTGTCCTCTCGCGGTTTACGTCCTACCTCACTGGGAGATCATTCAAAGTATCTTGGCAAGGGGGAATGTCCAGATCACATGAGGTGACAACAGGGGTGCCTCGGGGCTTGGTGCTTGGCTCTCTTCTCTTTTCACTATACACCTCCTCACTCGGTGCAGTCATTAGCTCTCATGGTTTCTCCTACCACTGCTATGCAGATGACACTCAGCTTTTCCTTTCTTTCCCACCTGACGACACAACAGTCTCAATGCGAATATCAGCATGCCTTGCTGATATCTCCGCATGGATGAAGGATTGCCACCTTTAGATAAATCTGTCCAAGACTGAGCTTATTGTCTTTCCAGTCAATCCTTCCTTACCGCCACAGATAAGCGTGCAGCTTGACTCAATCACGCTTGTGCCTACGGCTTCTACCAGGAATCTTGGTGTCATGGTAGACAACCAGCTGAACTTTAAGGACCATGTTGCCTCGGTTGCCTGGTCTTGCCGATTTGCTCTCTACAACATCAGGAGGATCAGACCCTACCTGACTGAACACACGGCACAGTTCCTGGTCCAGGCTTTGGTCATTTCACGCATTGACTACTGCAACTCCTGCAGTACTAGCTGGCCTGCCTGCATGCTCAGTTAAACCACTGCAAATGATCCAGAACGCTGCAGCAAGTCTGGTCTTCGACCAGCCCAAAAGAGCTCATGTCACTCTGTTACTAATTGCTCTCCATTGGCTTCCAGTTGCAGCACGCATCAAATTCAAAGCTCTGCCCAAGTTGATATTGTTTAATGAAATCGTGATATTTGCAAACAAAATGACTTACAGAAACTACAAATATATATACATATATATATATATATATATATATATGTATATATATGCACTGCCTCTAGCACTACATGACAGCACCTGGGTCCAACTGGACTCAAAGCAGTCTGACTATCACTTAAATATGATGTCCCATCTTGTTTGAATTCGTGCTTGAGTTGCTCTTACTCTCAAGTATAAGTCGCTTTGCATAAAAGCGTCTGCTAAATGACTGTAGAATAGAATAGAATAGAATAGAATAGAATAGAATAGAATAGGATTTGGTGTTTGATTGCAAGGAGTAAATGAAAAGTGGATGAAACAGAAAATAAAGAGAGAAAATAAAGATCTTGTAGAGGTTTGTGGATGGACCTGTCCATGGTTATGTGGGATGTTGATGCAGGTGGACTGACAGAGAAGTCACACAACTATCTGCATGCATGTGCATGTTGTGCCTTTAATTCCTGTCTGTGGTGTCCAGGTGGAAGCATGTGACTATTAAGAGTCAGTTAACGAAAAGCATTTTTCACTACACACACACACCTTTGTGTCTTCATTTTTTTTACACTGGCAGTTGAAACACAGGGCCCTGCAACCAAGACACACAAACACACGACTCCCAGCAGTTGCAAGAAGATGTTTGGTCTCTATTCTCATTAATAAACTACAGTTCATGCATGAGTGAAATCATCTGTATATATATATGTGTGTGTGTGTGTGTCAGAGAATGAGAACGTTAAATATAAGTGTGCACTTGTGCCTCTTTTAATCTTTATTTGTGTGTTTTTTGTGTCCTCGTGCATTTATGGACTTTTCAAACGCACACACACACACACACACACACACACACACACACACACACACACACACACACACACACACACACACACACACACACACATATAACCACACATGTGGAAAGGAGTTTGTGTGACACTGTAGATGGAAGTTGTGTGTTACATGTCTGAACGACTCCCTTATTTCCTGCCGTTGCACGCAACATCAGTTTAACCAACCAAACAAGAGAAAGCAGCTCACATCTTCCTTAACGAGGCAGTTAAATT
Source organism: Melanotaenia boesemani (assembly GCF_017639745.1). Taxonomy (NCBI): domain Eukaryota; kingdom Metazoa; phylum Chordata; class Actinopteri; order Atheriniformes; family Melanotaeniidae; genus Melanotaenia; species Melanotaenia boesemani. The sequence goes on from NC_055703.1 coordinate 11,775,130, forward strand.
AGTTTTACTGAAAAGAATGACCTCAGGGCACATACACCCCCTCCTCCTCATGCTTTTCTGGCTTTCTCCTCTTTCCCTTTTTAATTGTTGTTCCTTCTTTGTTCAGCATCTTCCTATCTGTGATCCCTTGTGTTTTGTCACTCTTTCCTTCCTCTTTTTGGATCGCCATCATTGTTGTTTTACTGCCAAAAATGAACTTATTTATATTTGTCCACCCCACATAAATATGCTCTCATACTTTCCACATTTGCCTTTCAAGAGGCTTGATTGTGCTCTTCAGTCATGTATCATGTTACCGAGCTGTAAGAAATACAAACAGTCTTCCGTGTGCATCAAGATGGTGGTTGTTCATGCACACTACTGCGTGCAGGGTGCTCACAATGTGGCTGTGTTTCACACACTTGACTGCAGAGAAGTGTGTAAAGTGATGGAAAATAGACATGACAGGTAAAAACTGTTTTGGGCTGTATTTATGCACGTTAAAATGTGATTGAAATGTCAGTGGTTCTGTCAGATGTGGGGCGGATAGATGACTGAAATATGTGGTATTTTCAATGTAGATGCAGAGCTGACTGATGCAAAGGTACAATGTTTTCTTTGTCTCTCCTTGCTTCATAGTTGGTAACAAGCTATTACTGTTAAGACATGCAGCAGTTATCACACACAGCATGGAACACTACTGTTGATTTGCTGGAGGTGGACATGTTGTTTTTAACTGTCCAAAACAAATCATGTCAGCTGGCTCAAAAAGTGGCAGCAGCCGCTAGCAATGGTGCATTCAGACGGAGACTTGTCAGAGCAGCTGCTGCCTTTTGTGACCAGTGCCAAAGCCTTGGGGTTAGATTTGTTTTTGTTTTGTTTTTGTTTTTTTAATTGACTGTATTGTTAACTAAACTTACTGGTATAGATCAAAAACCGATTTTTAGTTCCTCATTCAAATTGTCCAGCAAATTTCTATCATCAGTGGGACCAAAGTGTGTAATAAATCCACCAAATTATACATTTATTTGTGTTATCAGCTCCCACTTTTTAAAATATGCATTAAAGAGAGATTGTCAGCCCAGCTCATTAATTTAACATCACTACTTTCATTTAGTGTTATGAAAATGCTTTGATTAAAAATTACATAAGACAGCTGCAGTTTGCTACTCTTTTCTAACCACACATCATATTGTATTTCCACCTATGCAAGTGCATTAACTCAACAGGCAGCACATTAGCAGGTTTCTACAGTATAACGTTTAGTGCACCCTGCTGTTGCTGAACAAGTTCTTTTAAGCTTCAACTTGGAAAAAAGAGGAAGAATATCAAATTTTAATGGGGTTTGTGTAAGATATGTGTAATAAAAAATGGGGGACAAATTAAAGGAGAAAAATTTTGTTAGATACTTCAAAGCTGCCTGCTGCAGTTTATAAAATTCAGTGAAGCTTTCCTAAAATGAAAAACTACCATCCTTCAAAGAGATGTTCCCTGATAATAATGCTGCCTCTCCAACATGTCCTCAGCTAGGTTGGTCTGGTTATAATTCGTATACTCTATTCATTAAATCTTCACACATTGGATAAATTTATTTATATCCTGTTTGTATAATGTGTCATTTTGTCACAGTTTGTAGTATTCTGTTAAATTAATTAGTTCAGTCATACAACAGTGTATGTTTGATTTAAACATTGATAGGGACTTAAAAAGCCTCGTTTCCATTGAGCGGTTTGGTTCGGGCCGGTATGGTCTGCTACGCTATTTTGTGTTTTTCCATTATAAAATGGGTCCATACAACCGAACCATACCACACCATTTCTGGACCTCCTTCAGTTGTAGGTCCATTGGAAAATTTCTATGGCACGGTTAAGGCGGAGCTACTGGCATCGCCGATGAAATGTATGGATTGGTGGACAGAAAAACGTCACTGCCCATGACAAAAACAAGTGCAACACAAACAACTCTGCTGTTCAGTTTGTGGTTCAGTTGCACATTGTATTTGGGTGTTGGAAAGATACTAAAAAAAGGATGCCTGCAAATAACATTAAGGTCTGGTCAGCTCTGGAACTACAAACTTTCCTGGCTATAGTTGGCGATAGTGTGATTCAGAACGAGCTGGATGGAGCAGTGAGAAACGAAAAAGTTTACAAAGAGATATCTCAGCGGATGGCAGCCGAGGGATTCAAAAGGACATCTGAGCAATGTCGGGTAAAGCTTAAGAAGCTAAAAGGACAATATAGAAAAATTAAGGATGACAACACTCATAGTGAAAACAGCCAAAGTACTTATAGGTGGGACGACGCCATGGATGACATTTATGGCCACAGACCAGCAAACAAAGGCAGAGAGGGAGGGCTGGACTCTGCAACTGCACTTCTAGAATCCATAATAGATCCTCTTGGTAAGTATTTCCCACTTGGGATGAGCGTTACCTATGCTAACTTGTTAAAAAATCACAGCACACTGTGCATTATGAAGTCCATAATCATAACTGTAAATAATCTTTATTTATTGCTGTTTTATTTTCTTTATTGTGTGGCCCTCAGAAGCCCTTGGAAGTGTTTTGTTGCACTTCTATTGTTTTCTGTAGTATCTCATAAGTGGCTGGCTGGGACATCTAAGCAAGTAAAAATTTATCATGCAAAATATTAAATTCAGCTATTTTTTTGGCTAAAAAGAATACAGGATTATTTTACTTAAAGATTTCTGTAATTTTATGAGTTTAAGATATCTGTTTGATATCAGAATTATCTGGACAAGAGTTTGCACTATGGTGCACTCATCAACATCACAGAAATGTACTTTACTTACACAAAATAAGAAATCTACTAATTATATTCATTAACTTAATGACACGTTGAAGGAAAATACAGTATCTTGGAATCTGGCTTGACAGCAAACTTTCCTTTGAAACTCACATAAATGTACTACTCAGTAAGGTCAAATCCCAAATTGTTTATCTCTGCTGTAACAAATCTTATTTCTTGTTATTGTATATATTGCACTTATTTTTAGTTGCTAACTTATTATTTGTTACTGTATTTATTACACTTGCTATTTTCTTTTAGTATTGTCTGTGATGTCATTTTGTCTTCCTTGTGTTTTCCTGTGTTCATGGCTTCTGTGTTGTTGTTTTCTGTTGCCTCTTGCTAGGTAGTCATTGTAATTGAGAACAGATTCTCAATTAACTCACCTGGTTTTGAATAAAGATTGAATTAAAATAAAAATATATGTGTGAAATATGTGAATGTGTGAAACAGTTGTTAAACTGCAATGTGAATGCAATGTCACAATGCACTACATTTCTACAACACATTGTAGAAATGCAGTGAAATCGAAAGTACAGATTGCTGTAGAATGTACTGAAGTAAAAGTCAATGCAGGACTCCAAAATTAAATTTATTCTACTAAAGTAAATAACCCACTCATTAAAAAAATACTTAAGTACAGTAATGAAGTGATTCCACCACTGTTGCAGTTACTGTTTAGAACTTTGATTGGCCACAAATGGAAAATTTAGTGCAAGCCAAGACAGATTTTTTTTTTATTCTGATCTTGCCAACAGCCTCACAATGCACAATAACTGGAAAAATGCATGTGTCCATTCATTTCTATATCTGCTTTATTCCATTCCATAGATCCGCACACACTCATAGGGTGAATTTAGAACACCTCTAATGTATGTGTTTGGACTGTGGGAGGAAGTAGGTGTGCAGAAAATCCACAGGAGAACACACAAATTTCACACTGATATGTCTGTGACATATCATATATGAGTGACAGAAAGAATAATATTGTGTGTACTGATGAGCTTCTCTTGAAGGATGACTGGGCTCACCCTGGATAGCTTAAGGAGCTCACTTATTCCAAAGGAGCTCCCTTGGACTGAAAGGAGCCATGTGAGGTGGTTCAAGCATGTGGTCAGGATGCCTTTAGGCGTCTTGCAGGGGAAGGGTTTTGGATATGTCCTACCCTGAGGAGGACTTGCAGCAGACCAAGTACATGCTGGAGAGCGTATATCTCTTGGCTGACTTTAAAACCCTGGTATCTTTTTGGACAAGCTTGAGGAGATGACTGGATATAGTGGAGGTATGGGAATCTCTTCTCAGACTTTAGCCCATATTATCCAGTTCCAGGTAAGCAGTAGAAAATGTATGGATGTATAGATGGATGTATGCACGAATGGATGAATAGTTTAATACCCTCCTCCTAAGTTGGAACTTGAGAGACACAAAAGCTCTGCCACAAGTGCAAGTACATTTTTTTATTTGCTCAACAGATCAGAGAGAAATTTAATACAACTTGATTAGAGTGTGAAGATAATGTTTTTTTGTGGAAATATAAATAATGAATGTACACTCCAATTTTGCATGGCTTTGGAGCCAAAACCAAATTTGTTTGTGCACTTAGAGGAAAAAAAGCAGGGAGATTTAGATGACTAAATGGGTTTGAATTTATCTCATTTAGCCAAATGGATAGCGATACCAGTAATGTTTCCAGCTGTCTCCCATAATTACCGCACATTGGATGATGGGACAATGACTGAACATCCAATGCTATACATTACACACACACATAGACTAAAACAACCAGAAATGCATTCATCTGTTAATAGTAATGTTCCTCCATTTAAAGCATTTAGCATTCAGAGATATGCTTTACCCTTTAATACCCACCAAAAACACTGAATATACATGACTGTCGACTTGGTAATCATTAAGCATCATTAGTCACCATGGTTACAGCCACAGTAAGAAAAGGTTGTGCACATGGGTATTTCAAGTATTAACAATGGCCACTAATATTTGTGATAGTTGAATCAACAATGACATCAGCACTGCAACCAAAGACAGATGCAGAATAAAAACTGAAATACAAACCATGTGGACACAGACAAAGAGAAGCACAAAACAAAATCATTAGCTGTTATGTAACAACATATCGCACCTATTAGGCTGCACAAACAAAGCTGTAACTTTAGATGAAATCAATTAACATATCCATTAAATAACTGTAAAGGCATGACATTTATACAAGCTAAGTGATTATTAATGTTATTATTATCATTTCTTTTTTTATTTTCTTTCATGCTAACTAGCAGCTGATAATAATTTTAGTTAAATAATCCAATGATTCTCAGTCACAATAGAAACATATTTGGAGACCTTGGTGACATAATTGTCTTTTTGTTACATCTCTGCAAAGTGGTGCTCTGAGCAATTCAGTCTAACCTGATCCAGCTCACTGTTTTGGCTTGTTTGGCAGCAACATTTTGTCATCCCATTATAATTGAGGGACTGTTTTCAGCTGCAACAGGAACCTCTCTTAGCTATTACTCGTTAGGTGTGTGAAGGAAAAACATATGCAGGATTTTATTCTCTCAGGCTCTTCTTCTTTACTGGATCATCACCTTCATATTTGAATTTCATATTTGGTTTAAATCTTCTGTGTGCAACATTACCTCCATTTGATCAATTACTGAGTTATACTCTGCAAGTGTTGCCCTTTAAACACTGACTACAACCTTTGCATCAGACAACACTTGTTTAAAGTAGTTCTTGTCAAATACACCCTGCATAAAGTAGCTTAACCTGGCTTTGTCTTTTGCTTGGAACTGTGTTTGCTCTGTGTTCTCGTTAATAAATGATTACTATATCTGTGTGGAGGAGTGTATGCACGACACTTGGACAATCCCTTCATACTGAGTGACTGAGAACTGTTTACTCATTGTGTCAGAGCTTGTGGGGGTACAGCTGTCTTGGATCACATGACTAATGAAGCCTGTGCAAAGCAAAGTTATTTAAGGGAATGCTGTTTTCACTAATCTTATAAATTCATGAATCTAACTGAAGAAACAGGCCAGCAGCCAACACTTGACTTTCGATTTTGTGATATCATGAACCTCTGGAAGGTCACCATACAAGGGAATAAAAAAATATCAGGGCATGAAAACATTTCTGCACACAGACATGCTAATGCTAACTTGTCCTGTTTCGTTTTCTCCCTCATCGAGTCTGTCCACCTCCTCTCTCTGAGATGCACACATGACTCCATTTACAGTTATGAATTATACACAGAGCTGCCTACACTGAACATAAAAGCAGATGTGTATATGTGTGTGCACCGTCTGTGTGTGTGAAAGTGACATAGCCTATACTCACGGCAGGCTGAGGGCTTTGATTGCTAAAGCTGAAAGACAATGTAATTGTTCTGTCAACTGCATGTATAAGCACAAAGTCCAGGTTCAGATCCAACTGTTCACCTTTTAATGTCATTTGAAAATGCTAGAATAATTAAATAAGGCATCTTTAATTAAAAGAAAAAAAATATGGAAAGAAACTGACACCACATTACAAAAAAGACATTAAAAAAGAAATAAACAAATGAGCATTTTTATAATTAACCACCACAAAAATACCAATATCAGAGAAGGTTTAAATAAAACTATTAATGGCTATAAAAGAATCCACAATGTACAACTCTACAACACTGTCTAAAACAAAACAACACTATCCATACAGGGGTTTTGCAATGCTGAGAACTTGCAAAGAAAAAAATCAGTCCTTAAGGCTCTTGAAGATGCTTGTGCTCTTTGCTGCCAATAGCAGAACATTTGGTGTGTTTTGCTTGTAGCTGAGACACTATAGAGATAGAGTCAGCAGAAGGGGCTCCAGAGAGGTAATAACAAAGGCAGACTGGGAGACAGCTGGTCATTCGAACATTTAAGAGGAGGGATCTATGCTACATGAGTGGATCTGTTCACCAGCTGGGAACAAAACTCAACTGGGTACAAAAGTGAGCGGCTCATTCAAACACTTTCTGATCTATTTTTAAAAGGAAAGAAACAATAAGATGAACTTTTCTTACTTTTCATGAGTTTTTACAAATGCTAGATAGGTAATGGTAATAATTCAAAATGTAAAAATCAAAGACATTGAAGGCTTATGTCATTGAGCCTGTTACCATGACCAACAACATGCCATCGACATGCAATAAGACATCAGAGTACTGAGGCAAAATCTAGGTTCTATTTCCTAAAATTACAATGCTGCCATCTGATAAAGGATGTCAGATCATGCTGTCTACATGATCACTGATCACAATGTTTTATGTATATATAAACAGGCTCATCGAGGCTGTTCATAACCTTGAAAAACAGAATTACAAGGTGCAGCTGATTATTTTCAGTTCGGTGGGCTAATTGAATTTATCTTGCAGATGAACAAGTCAGTGTGAAAATTAGCACCCCTAATTTTAGGGCCATGGTCCTCACTTGAAAGAGGAGAAGAATTTCTTCTTCATTTTGGAAGTGAGTTGCTGCCTCAAATGAAGAAGTTTAAAAGCTTTTTTTTCACAAATGAGGGTGAAGCAGAGCAGAAGATTGACAGGTGGCCTGAGGAAGCATCTCATGATGAGAAAGAGAGAGCTGAACCAGAAGGCAAAGCTGTTGATTTACAAGTAGATCCTTCACTCATCTATGGTCATTAGTGGTGAGTAGTGATTGAACAACCACCTATTTTGAGCTTTCTCTAAAGGGTGTCTGGGCTCAACCTTAGCGGTGGGTGGGGATACTCAGTTGGGGATCAACAGGATCTACTTCACGTAGTTTGGGCAATTGGTCAAATTGCTTTCCTTACATCTTCCATGCAGGGGAGGTGTTTCTGACATGTCCTTGCCTGTGGAGTCTTCCGAGCAGACCTAGGGCTTACTGGAGAGATTACATTTCTCTTCTGGAATGGTTATACCTAGCATGAGTCTTCAGAAATGTTAAAGGATTTGGCTTAGCAGGGAGAAGTGTGCTTAGACTTTTGCCCTATCAGCAGCAGAAATTAGATGGTTGGCCAGTTCAACAACTCAAAAGCCAAACCTGATGGTTTGTGAGGCTGCACTATAGTATGAGCAACTTGAACATAGTGAAGATGCTAATAAGCTGATGTTTAGTAGTTGTGATGTTGACAGTGTGTATCAACCTTGTTGTGGGACATAGCATGCTTTCTAATTAGCTCTAAACTCCAAGAACAGCTGGGGGTGATGAAAGTATTTAATCACAAACAAGAAATTGAAGATTTTAACTTTGGTTACAGGCTCCAGATTGAATATCAGGGGATCACTAAGGCAATAACAATTAACTTGAGAGGGTTTTTAATATGTGTGCCTAATTTTAGAATAATTCATCAAACACTTTATTTTTTCCTCCATTTCAGTTCACTCTAGTTCTGGAGAAGAATTAAAAGGATCAGAAATGTTATATAAATGTTTATGAAAATGTTATGCCAACACATCAGATCCACCAACAGACCCAGCCTGTATTAGAGCCCTGCCTTTAGCATACAAATAGAAAACTGTTAGCTAGATGTGATAATGTCTGTGGGAAGTGTTTATTCTACACTACATAAACTGGACATACAGATAATGCATACTTCTACATATCACAGAGGTAATTCTGTAGCTGTTACTGCAAAGATGATGTAAACCTTTTTTTTTTCCTGCTCTTTTCTATCTGTCCAAAAATGTAAAAAGTCTGCCAATAAAAAGACACAGACACATTTGGACATTAGGAATAGTGATATAACTGCTGCTGGAGCAGGCTGTTTATTGTTAAATTGTTGCTAGCTCAAAATTACTTCAGAAAAATAGTATAGATTTTTTCAAAGTGAACAACTTCATCATAGATATCATCTTTAATCTTTATTCCCCCCTTCCCTGTGTTACTTTAGCCTTCCTTTGTTGCATTTACCCTTTCCAACACATTTACTTTTGTTCCCTCTTATCTACGTCTGAAACATTATCCTGGCTATTCTTCCCCACAGATTCACAGAATTCTTTTTTCACCCACATCATTTCCACTTCATCTCCTCTTCTGCCATATGCATTAATCTATCCCTGTTTCTTTGTGTATATTTCCCTCCTTAAAATCCTCTATCTCTACTCTGTAAAGTCTCTCCAAATTAATAATAAATGAGACATCGGATTAAAGCAACATGGTGCTCTGTTTAATCCCCAATTTATTCTAAAAGGGATCCCTTAATTAAGGGACACCTTCATATCAGTGCTTGTGTGTGGGTGTCTGCTAGTGAGAAATGGCATAAATTCAAAGTATACCTTTCACTGAGATCCTTTGCCACTGGGCAGATACAGGGGCTTGCTATAAAACTATGCAAAAGCCACATTTCATGCACTTTTCAAATAGCAGCTAGAGACAACTAGCTAGGAAACTGCCTGGTCTGAATTGAGATGACGATATTTAAAAGGGAGGGAGGATGAAGAAGTACTGGAACATAAAAAGCAATGATGTAAACACCAAAAAGGATTCACTGAAATAAAGAGCTGTGAAGATATGAGCATGACACTTAACTTTTTATTCATTCCCAGCACATCACAAACCTCAGTAATTCATCAGGAAATGTTTGAGTAAAGAATTTTTTTGAACAAGCATGATTTAATTGTCGTGAGATTGTAAGAAGAAGTACATTCTATAACTAAGAAAATCAAAGTACCTCTGCTTTACATCCAAATAAGGTCAGACAGGCATGCCCAAACATCTGTGTGCAGTGTGAGCTTCTGTTTGTCTGATGTTTTATAGACGTGATGGACGACAGGGACCCAGAGATCTGGGCATACAAATAACTTTGAACTATGTCGACGATCATGTGGACTGCTCACCAAACAAAGCATTAGATCTTTTGAACTCCCTGTCATCTATTATAATTATGGTAGCCTGATGTGTGGTGATGGAAGCTATCCATGGTGTGATTTAATCAATCCTACATTAAAAATCACCTAAATCCTTTCACTTTTAATCTACAAACACTGCGAGCGACCAGGTTGAATGCATCAAGTCGGAAATTCAAAATACTGCATGTTTGCTGTTATAGTAAAATGGTATGAGATTTTTACAGTATGAAACTCTACGATGTACATACTATACATACACAATATATTACAGGAACAACCGATGAAAAACAGAATTTTTTACTAAATCTTGCGCAGTTATCCCAGTTTTTATTAATATGCTCTGTTTCTGTAACATAAAAAGCCTTTCCGGGAACACTTTGTAGTGTAACTAGTATTATTATTTTATTTTATAATATTTATTTTTTTATGAATGTTTGTGTTTGTTACAAGGCATATCATGAACAATGTGGGCCATCAGTGGCTGGGGATTTCTGCCTTTAATCTGTAGAGCACTGCCCACAGTGTCAGAAAACAGAAGTTTATGTTTCACATAAATATTAGAACAACCAATCCTGAGTACATGAGTACATTCAGTTGGACTCAAATGGGCACAGACTGACTTTTCAAAGTTTCTTTCCATTAAGATTGTGCATCAATTTGCTGCCATTTAAAGCATTTTCAGACTTAATTAAATTCAGATTTTTATAATTACAACAACATCTGACAAGTTATCATTAGGGTAACTTAAAGGTACAGTGTGTAGGAATTACTGACATCTAGTGGTAAAGATGAGCATAGAAAAGAGACTAAATGCTAAATTCGGTTGTGAATGGAGGGTGGCCAAAATTCTTCCAGACATAAACATGTTTTCATCTGCGAGTGGATCCAGTGGCCTCAGGTGCAGTTATCACTGTGCTACAGGTAACTACTTCAAGATTGTGTGCATACGTACTGTTTTCTTTCACAGTCCTTTTAAGGTGTTAGTTATCCCAAATGGTGCTCCACCACCTATCAAGCAAAGCCAGTTTTAAAGCTCAGAGGGTCTCATGTTACACTTTACACAGTTTGGTTTGGCCATCCAGAGACTCCGTAGTAGAATGAAGGCACAAATATAGTGGCTGTCATGTGTGGGGAGACACAGACACATGACAAGTAGATAAAAAAAATGACTCGTTTTAAAAGAACAGTGGTTTTAGTAAAGTAATTAGATAATAAAAGAAACACTGTTTCAAACACTGAACAAAGCGCAGCTGAATGAGGAGTGAAAATTTAAAAAGTAAGTGAGGTGAAAAACAAACAACAAAATTGTGGTGGTGTTTAAACACTGTAAAGAACAAGGCTTGTTACAAGAAAAGAAAGGAGTATGGGTAGAATGTTGATGAAAAATTAGGAGGGGACATTTTATGCCCATGCAGAACAGTGTTTGTGCACAAATGCAAACACCAAGCTGAGGAAACTGAAAATATCTAGAGTGGCACAGATTTGAACGGGGGTTTTTAAAATGATAGCACTGATGAGAGCACTCAAGATATTTGATTACATGTCAATTAAATCAAGAGTTAGGAAAATCTATTTAGTTAAGATGATTTTTTTGTTTTGTTTTGTTTTGTTTTTTTGTTGTTTTTTTTTCACTTTGATACAATTTTTACCTCTTTTCAAATACCTCAAATGTTTTTACAGTCTACAACTATATACCAGGATAGGGATGGTGGCTGTGACTGAGATAAAGCTGCTCTGAGCCCTCACCTGTGCAAACAACTGCAGATAATATACCTGAAATAGATACTCATGCCGTCCAGAGAAATAATCTTGCAATTTTTAATTAAATGAATCGGTTTTCATCTATTGGCAACAGCAGGGCAGAATTTTTACAGATCTACTATATCATCATCCAATTGATAAAATGGCACAAACTTTTAATAAAATGTAATTTATACAGATAAAAATGGTTCCTGAACTATATTAATGCCCATGTACAAACAAATAGCGTCCTTTTGAAAGCAAAAATTGATGAGCAGGGAGGGAAGGCGCTCTACTGTGCTGTTTTGTGCCTCTCAGCAGGTACCAATGCAACCTATCGCCATTGCTGTTCAAAGCCAAAACTTTGGGTTGTGTAAGTATAACCTCATTTAACTGCTGCTGGGCTGTATGCTTGAAATTTGTAGCTGTAACTTAGAAATCCAACTTCTGTGATAACTCACGTGGCAGAATGTCTGACTTTCAAATTACACAGTGTCATGCAGAGAAGAAATAAAAGGAAAAATGAACCCAAGATGGCCATTACAAAAAAAGGTGAGGAAATAGATGGACATCTGAAACCAAGACAGGCAAAAATAAATCCCATTTTCTATCTTCCTCTTCTTCAGCCTCTTTATCTTTGCCCTGTTTCTGGGTAACCTCTCTGACTCTGCCAGCAAAGCCTTCCTCCATCCCCCTCCTAACACCCACCACTCATCCCTTTTGTCTGAGGTTAAACAACCCTACTCAGTACAAGAGCATCATCAGGGGATGAGATAACCTTTTAGTCCATCCTTTTAATCTGTCTCTCTAGCACACATCCACTCTTTTGTTTCCTCCATTTTCCCATCAGTCTCCAATCCTTGCCTGCTTGGGTCAGTGTGCGTAAATATGCAGCATACTCAAATGTCAAAGTGACTAACAGAAGAAGATTCAATTACAAGTCATCGTTTTTCACACCTCTGCATTCTCTCTTTTTTTTAAAGTAGATTAATGCTTTAAGAATATTACATAAAACATGTTGGTAAAAGCTTTTTTCTTTCACCTCTTCTGAATCTGTTCCTTGCCTTCATAAAGAGTCTGTAGCATCTTTTCACATAGGTTCCCCTTTAAAGCGCTTGTGTCAGAAAAATATTTGAGTTTCAATGATCCTTGTTGCAGCTCCTCGTCTGATTGTCCCCCAGCAGCAGTGCAAGACTGTGGTTGCACAGCCAGAAGGTTAGCTCTGAGCTGTTGTATGATGTGAGTTAAAGGTTGTGCACGACACCAACTCTGCTTCATGGAAATACAGACTAAATTGTCACTTTCTCCCACAGCAAAAGCATTTATTTTTCCTTTAAACTCGAATGAGCTGACAGTTTAGGACATCTTATGATGACTTTTCATGACAATTGAACACCTAGATTCTGGTCCAATAGGGTATTAGGCTCTCCATGCAACCACTATCAAAACATCAAGTAAGAAAATTTCTTTGCTTCACTGTTCCAGACACTTGAAGCAATATAACTTGTTTCTTGCCTTTGAGTTTAGAGTTAGTGCATCCTGTTATATTTAAAGCCCTAACATCATTATAATAATATATCATGGGACAAAATATCAGTTAAAATTGCATTTAATGAACTTCAGTTTTCCCCAGAACCTTGGATATCAACCTTTGGCAACAGCCTTGATCAGGTATCACACATTAACAGCAAAACACTGATAAAACTAAAAAAAAAATAAATAAATAAATATAAAAAAAAAAAAAATTTCATCACAACATTTTAATTAACATACAGGTAAACCGGACCCAAAGTGGAACAATCAGCTCTTCATCACCTCATGCTGATCCATTTAAAACACATATTTCATCCACATCTGAGCTGAGCAGTATTTCTAATACCCAGCTGGAATATGATCACTGTTTATTTCCACCACAGTTGTAATTAATCATGAGGATTACAGTAGCAGTACTGTGCCTTGGTACTGGAGATTAAAGGATGAAACCTGAGTTATGAGATTTTCTCTCTGCACTGTGAGGTGTGCTGCATGTTCAAATACTTCCACACATTCAACTGATACGCACACAGTGTTGACAAGCTGATGAGGATCTTTGCTGTACTCGTGTTTGTGAGTGTAAATATAATAAACCATGCTGCTGGACACTCTTATGTAACCATCCTGCCGGCCCTGATGCTAAAAACGTTGCTTTAGCAACGGGAATTAACTGGTACTAAGCTCTTTCCTCTCCTGTGCTTCATCTCGGTTTCATTATTCGCTGTCTTCACCTTTGTTCTTCTGTTCTTTCGTAACTTTTATTAAAATGAGCTTCACTGGAATGAAGTATGAGAGTACACTCCCGCTCTCATTTCTTCCCCTCCAGTCTGCTTCCCTGACTTCCAACTGTCCTCCCTCCTCCTCCCCCATCCTCCCCCATCGCTCATTCCCTCGGGTCTCTTGCAGCACAGCCCTCTCTCTTTTACATCCGCCCACTGAGTCTCTCTACCCCTCATCTTCCTCATCTTCTCTCCTTCACTGTCTGGCCCTCTCTTTCCCCGGGTCCTCATCCTGTCTCTTCTTTCAGCTCATTTCTTCTTCTCTTCATTACCAGATGAATTAATCTGAAACTCTTGTCAGTTTCTCCTCCACTGAAAAAGTGATGGATTCAATTAACAGAAGATGCAATGCTGAATGTTTTTTATTCTCTCCGGCCTCTTCACTTCTTCCTCTCCCTCTGTCTCGCACTTCCACCCACTATCCCTTTGTTTTTTCATCTTGCCATTAGTCTCTACAGCAGTTTATATCTCTGAACACACTCTTCTTCCCCATTACAATTTAATTAGCTATTGACAGATTATTATGCTAGAATTTTGTTCATTTCCCTCAACTTTAGACCTCTCACAGATTGCAGACTGATTACTAATGAATGTCATGTTTTATTACCTGTCACCTCTATGTTCAAGCTAAAAAATGAGGGCATCTGAGAGAAAAGAAACAAAGAATTCAAAAATTCAAAATTTTTTTTACTATCTCCCTCCTCTGCTTGTCTTTGAATGACTGCTCACTCCTCTCAATATTTTTTTTTCCCTTTTGCTCTTTTCAATCTTGAAATTTGTTCTGCTCGCCTCCTTCCTGCTCCTTCCTTTTCTATGCTCTAAAGAAAACAGGCATCAGAAATAACCTGAAGCAAAAATCATACAGTGTGTGCTGCACTGTGTACGATTTCAGGAAGGACAGCAAACTTACACTCCCTGGTGACTTCATTGGGTACTTGTATATAACCTAACAACATCCAGCGCAGTGGTTTCAGCTTTTTATTAGTACATACTGGGAAGTGTTATTTCGTGGTTACACTTGTAAATGTGGTTTGAGCAAAATATTACTGCAACCTATATTTAACATAATGCTTAAATAATACATGTCTGCAAATACTGAATTTGTTTCTGGGCTGTTGAACTGAATTTGTGTTACATATTACATATACTTGGTAAAGTGACCACTGAAAGTGTGATGATTTAGCACAACAGATAAAAATCCTTTTCATTCAATGTTTAAATGTAAAGAAGTACATTTTAGTACTACGCACACATGCTGTGGTAACTGGCAAAAGCTGCAAGGACACTAGGATGATATGAGGTCATCTGTTTGCTGCAGTTAAAACTTACTGTTGGATAATTAACAGGATGATGATGATGAGAGACTTTTCATCAATGCAAATTAGAAAAAAGAAAGAAGATCAAAGACGCATCTGTCTTAATTCAACAAGATCAAAGATGAGTAGCTGTCTCCAACAGGAATACCCCAGCGTGCTACACACAGTATAATTACAGTGTGTAAAAAGAAATGTCCAATATGGAAAATTTAACTGAAATACACAGGCCAGCCACAATGTTTATTCTATGTAGTTGTTCTTCTAGTGTTGTAATGAAGTTTTATTCTATGCCCTATTTTTAGATTAGTTGTTACAACTTTAAACAGTTAACTTTGAGCTGCACCTCCAACAAGTTGCCCTCTCCAAGTTACTGTGCTCTCCCTTTTCACCACAGTGACACTGCAGTGTTTGGGTTTACAACAAAAGCCATCATATTATTGTCAGCAGCTCATCAAAATGCATATTAGAGTTCACCACTTTATCATGAACAGTTAGTACCATTAAACCAAAGCCAGAGATCATGGAAAACATAATATAACAATAGAAATATAACTTAATTGTTGCTGTTTTATAAGGAGAATGTGAATCATGTGGATGTGAATGTGAATCATTAATATAATAATGTTACAAGACCACAAGTTGGAAGGATTGCATTCAGATTATTATAAGTGCACCAGGTGTTCCTAAACGTTGCTGTGACCGATCAGAACGTAATTACTTTTTCACTGGACTGCTGATATGTCTTGTTCCAACACAGCCAGCAGGCGATTGAATCAAATTGCAATCTACAGTGAGTTTGGAGAACATTTATTGTGTTATTATCTTTACTGTATTCTTTAAGTCATCCACGAGCAATTTTTTGTAGCACATTGTCCTGCTGAGGAAGATACCAGCTGTAAGGCATTGTTGCTGTTAGGAGGTGGTGAAGCAGGAGGATCCAAGCTGAATGTAAGGATCTAAGGTTTCACAGCAGGATGATCAAATCTTGTAGTTGTAACCCTCTGGCTGATTGGTATAATGCACAATGCACAGTGTGCATTTATATGAAAAAAGAAAAGGAAAACCAGGAAGACACACTTTCTCAGAAAGCTACAATTTCTTCACCATCTTATCACCATGACACCCGTGTGGCGCAGAGGGAATTTAAACATCAGCGGTGGAACTTTACAGCCTCCAAACAGTAATCACAGATAGGAGGTGATACTGAGATAACTGAGGAAAACTACAAGAACTGTCATTGGTTAGTGGGGGAAGTTTTTTTTTTTTTTTTTTTAACCTCCTTAAACATTGATAGTTCTGATGGAGATGAGGTGAAGATTCAATCTTATATCACGATGTGGTTTAGTAAAATGTCTGGAAAGTCAGTGTTTTCAAATAAAAGGCAGCTATATCTTTTTGCTAAATCACAATATCAAAAAGTTTAATAAACCAACACTTCTGCATCCAACTGATACCAAAACTTTCATTCATTTTGAATGGCAAGATTTCCCACAAAAATATATCAAGGCAGGCAGTAAGAAAACTAAAAAAGGGGAAAAAAGCATCTCATCACATCATAATCGTTTAAGGATTGGAATTCTTTCACCAGCATTGTAAACATCTGCTAAAAATCACTGAAGTCAGGCATGAAACCTGTGTTCAGTCTGGAGAGATCAGGTTAAAAAAAAATTACTAGCAAACCTGATCACATCCTGGCATCTCAGTTCAAGATTTCACCCTCAGGTCCTTGTTTTTATTTTCCCCTGAGTGGAACAAACAGATACTGTAAATATTTTGTTCCCTCAGCTTCCAGATAACTCAACTGGGTCAGTCTCACTCATTTCTCTTTATTTAACATTTGTAACTTTTTTTTATCTCTTTTTTTTAACCATTTACTTACCAAGGCTCCTATGTCCATAATTTTTTCTTTGTATTGAATATGAGCGTCGTTATCTAAAAAGCCATGTCTTTGTTTTATGGTATGTTACAAACATATCTGAGTATGTGAAAACATGATTGTTTGTGGGTTAGCTACAGCTTAACTGCCCTTCTGGGACTAATAGTTTTTTTTTTTTTTTTTTTTTTTTAGAGATTACAGAAACAGGAAACATAAATGAAATGGCACAGAAACAGAAAACACAAAACAGATGAACATGCTGCTTTTTCTATTACATTCAAGTTTCACATCTGGACAGGAAGAACCGCAGACCGAACCACAACTTCCTCATTAAAGGACAACCCAGAGTTGCCTCTTGAATGAGGGATAAAAATGACTTATCTAATACTTATTTTTAGTCTTCTCTTAGAATTTTATGTAATATTTTGTTATGGTAGTATTACAGCCAATCACAGGGTTAAATCAAGTCCTACGCCGGAGGCTGTGACCGAGAGACCGAGATAATACCTTGATGTGAAAGCATAAATCAACCTTAAGCCCTTAAGGCATTTACTGACAGCAGCTGTTGTGTTGGTATTTGGAGTCAGAGCAGTTAGTGTTATTCTTTTTCTTGGGAATCAATAACCACCAATTTATCTTGGCAAATGCAGACTCCAGAAGTGTCTCTGTGATTGTAGGTAAATGTCATACATCTTGGGCAGAAGCTCTGAATTTCATTAAAAAAAAAAAAAAAAAAGCCCCAGTAACTATGGCAATGTGCATCACTGACGACCCTTGATGCAACTTATGCTAAAAAGACCAAGAGGTTGCTATGACAACTGGTAAGAAAACAAGACCGAGGGAGAGGAAGGAAGTTGGAGTTGATTTCTTAAAGCCTGCAGACAGTCATACATACATAATAAAAATAATATTCAGCGTAACATCTCCAGGCACACAAACAAAACACTAAGAAATAAGAAAAGTATGAAAATATAACAAATGACATGTTAATTTTCTACCTCTAGCACCGTCCTCTTTACAATCGTTCTGTACTCCAGGTGCACCACCCAGCATGTGAACTTGTTAGTGGGTATTCACATGAATCTTTCAGTTGTAACATTTTAGCTGTTTTAGTTACTTTTGGGCTCCAACTTCAGAAAGTGAAGTGTTTATCTTGTAGGAATTTGTCTTATATTATTTCTAGACTTTGTCTTTTTATTAGTCTATCCCTATTAAGTTCTATCCATTATGGCTGATAGCTCACTTAAAAGTCCCTCGTCCATTAGGCTTCATATTTCCTGGAGTCTGTCTGTTCCTGAACATCTGACAACCCTCCTGCTAACTGTGTGCTAATTAATAAATAAAGGACTGAAAAAAAAAAAAAAAAAAAAGTAGACATCTTTTAATAGTCTGCTGTGATGGGGCGTGGTATCGCCTGTTGGGAAAAGCCAGACCACTGACTGTTAAACACACTCAATAAATCATCTGCAAATAATGTTGCTAACTTTAAGAGCATAAAAATGAACCATCTGAAAGAAAAACATGTACTCAGATTAAAATAATTATAGTTTATGGCATAGAAGCTCATAAAACAGTCATAGGCCAAAGCCACTGAGAGCTGCTTGGAAAGAGAAGACATTAGTAAGAGTTATAAATAAGGTTTTGTAGGATAAGTGAATTTACAAACAAAAACAAACAAACAAAAATGGGGATGCATACCTTGAACATTAATCATATGTAACATTTCCCTATTTTCTTTCACTGCATTTAACTATTATAACAAAGCTTGTTTTTTCCAGGTTTTTACCCAGCCCATTGCTTTGTTTGCAGGGATCATAATAAAGACAAGAATGAAACAAAAAAAAAGAAGATGTAGGGATTTTTTCAGCCATAAATTTTATTACAGTCTCTTAAAAAAATCTTTAACAGGATAACAAATGACTGCCATAGTAAAGTCGACATTAATCAGACATAAAAGGAAATATTCAAGCTCCAACATGGATCTTTTTTCGAAGCAAAAATCTACAACTTTTCTTGCTGTCACCGAAAAGCAAAAGATAAAATTTGTTAACAGTCAGTTTTTGTCTTGTGCCTGTCAATTTTACAAAGAACTGGCTGCACTCTTCTCTGCCTCCTATAATCCTCTCTCTTCAAAAGGCAGCACAGAGAATCAATCAAAGCTCTACCTGAAAAACAAGAGATGCTGTACTAACTATTCTGTTAAAGATTATATTTTACAGGGAGGATCTGATGTGTTTAAAGTCCCGTTGGAAAATAAACAATGTTACACCACATAGAATTGCAGAAATATGAAAAAGAAATATATTACTCAGCTGCTATTTATTTAACAAAAGCCAAGCTAAAATTTAGAAACCAAGTACAACCTTACTGTTACCATGGGAATTAAGAGAGCAAAAGCTATAAAAGCAAAATGTTTTAGGAGTTTACTGGTCTGGAGGATTCAGGTGTGTGTAAACACAATGCCAAGGAGGAAAGACATCAGTAATGACTTTAGAGAAGCAATTGTTACTGCTCAATAATTTTGGAAGAATTACAAGACCATTCCCATGCAATTTGGAGTCCACAGTTCCACAGTGACAAAGATTATTCACAAGTAGAAAATATTTAAGATAATAAACTTTTTTTTTTTTTTACAGGAGTGAATATGCAAGGAAGTTCCCCCCAAAATAAAAGAGACAATACAAAATAATCCAACATAATAGCATAACTAATCCTTTACAGACATCAGTTACCAACCATGTTGAAGTAATAAGGAGAAAAACTGAACAACTATGGCTTGTTTGCAAGAGTTGCAGAAGAAAGCCTTTTCTCTTTAAAAAGATCACAGTTTAGGTTAGCCAAGCTGAACAAACCACATGACCTCTGGAACAAGACCGAAGTGCAGATATATTTTATTTTAAAAACTAAATAACACATCCACAAAAAACCCCTCACGCCAACTGTTAAGCACGGCAATGGAGGGGTGATGATTTGGGCTTGTTTTGAAGTCACAGGGCTTGGACACCTTGCAGTCAGCGTTTTAAAGTCAAACATCATTTTAGCTGCATGACAGCTGAAGTTTGGCTGAGCTCTAAGTTATAGCTGCTAGAGGTGGTTCTACATGCTGTTGTATCACGAGGTGTTTCTGCATTTTGGATTAGTTTTTTCAAATAAACAAGAACATGTGGAAACATGTTCTTGTTCATCTGAGGTATTTATGTTAAAGATAGTGGAAATAGCAAAGGTTTATATTGTATATTTTTCTCAAACTTTAGAATCTCTAACAGAATTTTAAATGACAAACATGTTTTGAACTTTCCCATCTTAGCACAGGTATCTGCAACAATCTACACCCACAACAAGCACAAAGCTTTCTCTTTGCTTCTCTTTACACATTACTCGTTAGGTTGTTTTTATCTGTTTCCCACTAATTCCACAGCCTGGCTGCAAGAGACAGACAGAGAAAGTTCATATGGTTTCATCTCACAATCGATGAAGCACCGTTCCCACAGCACTTATGACACATACACACACCCACACATCACATCACACAGGCTCACACACACAAACAATTACATCTGACTGGAGTGAATGCGTCCTAACAACACACAAAGACATGAGACAGAATTTTTGCAATTTCTTTCAGGATGTTGGAAAATAAAATAAAATTAACAAAACATTTCTTTTATATGTCCACAAATATCTAACCTTCATCTAACAGCTTCCGGTCCCTGGTTTTGGGTTCGGTTTATTTACATTTTCTGTAGTAATGAGCACTTTGTCTGCAACTAACAACAGCAGAAAAAATGGGAGCAAATGTGGAAAAACAAACAAACTGAAGAGCTTGTTAGGTTGATACAAATGCTGGTGCTGCGAACAACCAGAAAACAACCCTGTTACTTAGCGCTAGCTGTCCTAGATGGAAGTTTGCAGAAGTGATCTAAAAATTCCTGCAGGGCATGAGAGAAGAGGTTTGGAAAAAGCATTTAGCCTGAGTTAAAGCTGCTCAGAGGAGCATTTCCAACACAACAAACTATATTTACTCTTTCCACATCAGTCGCCTAAATGTTTCATCAATCCTGTCTAATGAATAATGAACAGTTCTGGTGTTTGTTTCCTTTGTGTTTTTCCTATTCTGTTTATTTTCTCACTCAGCTAAATGAAATAAACATAGCACTTTTTAATAAATTCTAACACATGAAACATCTATCACGAAAAGACATAAGGCCACATTAAATTCTTCAATTTTAACTTCAAAAGAGCCTCTATCTCAGTCTCTCTCTTATAACCTCCCACAAAAACAATAAAAACCTACATGGTGATTTATCAGAGAGACAACACACACACACTCATATATATATTTATATGGTGAACTCCTTAAACTTAAAACAGAATAAAGATCTAAAAAATACATTCAGAGTTTGCACTTTAGACAAACAGATACATTTCTCCAAAATATAAGTCTGTTATTTTCTGATCAAACAAACAACAAAGTTAATCAATTTAATTGATCTTCATGAAAGCATCACTCAGTTAGCCAGCACAGTTTACTGCCTAGGACCAAATAACCCCTGTGATCTAATCACCTGAAGCCTGCCTTCTCCCGCATGACAAAGGACTTCTGGTGCTTTCAGTGAGTCTTTGCTTGACAACAGGACAATCCTGAGGTGTCAGGATACAGCTGTTCACAGAACAAGAATACACCTTGCTTTGGCAAAATGCAGGCTTCAAATGTAAAATATAAGCGTTTTGAAGCTCCTGTGATAAGGATACCAAAGAGCAACAAATATGGCCTCCTTTTGGTTTGTCAGCATGTTATCTTTTTTAAAAGTGTTTTTTTTATTATTATTATTGTTGTTGTCTTTTGTGTGTGTTTTTTTTTTTTTTTTTTTTTTTTTTTTACAACAAAACATCTGTTTTAGTAGTCTCGTTCTGTTGTCTGATACTAACCTGCCATTTTATATAGTGGCTAAGCAGCTGGTAGGTGTAGAAGAAACAGAAGTAAGAATGACTCTTATCTGATAAAACTCAGGGTTTGAAAGTGTTCCATGAATTTGAGTCAGTTTAAGGCATAAGCAAACTAAACAGTTGCTTAGGGCTCCCACACCATCAGGGAGTTTGAAATGTTGAGAAATTTTGATAAAATAAATAAATAAATAAATAAATTGGTAATACACACAAAAACTTGATTTTAGATTATTTTATTATGGATGAAAAATTGAAAAATTTCATGCTTGACATACAAATATTACTGGTTTAATCAATTGTTTCTGCCCCGGCTGCTATGATGCATGCACAGGTTTTGTGCAGCAGAGCACTCTACAACCTTTGAGGTTCACTAACATGAAAAGTACCGGAAAAGTTGGCTACAACTTTAAGCTATTTTGTAGTTGAAGATTTAATTTTTGCACAGTTTTGTACTTCTGTTCCAAAGTTTAAATAAAACTGATTAAACCGGTTAACTTATTTTATAAAAATGCATCTTATTATGTCTGCTGATATTTTCTAACTTTAAATTTCAAATTCAGTATGCCACACGCATAAATGAGACTGCATTTTAAAAAGTACACATTAATACAAGACCATTTTTATGAATTTGCTACACCAACCAAGCCAAAGTGACACCAGTATGATGAAAGCAAATTACAAGTAATGTGAATGGGGGGGGGGGGGGGGGGGGGGGGGGGGGGGTCTAGGGGAGCCCCCTAATCAAATTCTGCTTGGGGTCCCATAAAAGCTTAGGCAGGCCCTGGCTTGAGCACATTTCTTGATACCACTGTTTTCAATTGCTCACTGAGGTAAAAGCCAGAGAAAACTTAGAGTTTGCAAACACTTTCATCACTTCTAAAAAGCTGTGTGGTCCAGAGGTACAAAAGGAAAACTAAATTTAATCTTTTTCACGTGTACACATAAAGCCACTGCTGATTGAACCTCAGAGGAACAGAAGCCTTTAGCTGCTTGACGAGAAAACATAGCCAAGCTAATTGAGAGTTTTCATTCTAAGACTGTGTCTGCAGCAATATCATGAAGCTATTCGACTTTCGATTATCCAGAATGGTCAGTGCTTTTAGGAACAATAAATTCACTTACTTTTCCTGCAAATCAGATTTCATCCAGCATCACAAACTGATGCACTTGATTGGAAGTTATGGAATGCAAAATGATATTTACTGTATGTTCTCCGATATTACATAAATATCAAATAACTGCTAATAAAAAATTATTTTTTGCAGAAAGAAATGGCTGATCAAACAAAAGAATCTTTTTTTTTAACCTTTCCTCGTTTTGTTGCTGCATTGCAGCTTACAGTTGATATTATCTGTTCTGTTTTAAAGTAATCAATATGACCTTCAATCAAAAGGGCATCAGTTTTCTTTGTAGCACTTGTTTGTGTAGATAAACAAGGGTTAGAAAGAAGGAATACAAAGAAGAAAATAGGCAGATTAGAAAAATTACAATTCAAAGAGAGGAGAAGGACATGATGAAAACTGTGTCGGTGTGTTAGTGAGGTTTTATGGCTCTGTTTGCACAAAGGTCTAAGGTTCAGTGATCAAAACATTACTCAAAGTCCAAGTGGACACATGCACACAGTGTGATAAGCATAAAATATACAGCTCTTTAAATTCTTATCAGTACAATGACACTTTAACTCTACAAATCATGTTCCTACTATAAAGACAAATATACAAAAATACACACAAACACAGGTTTGGGCACCCCTGCTAATCTTCTTACTAATCACAAGGTTTGACTGTTGAAACAGAACAAAGTTCACATTGTTAACAGCAGTGGCATTTATTCAAGAGACAAAACCACAGAAGAAGAAGAAGAAGACAGAGAACATCGGAGAGCCAGTACTTTTGTTGTTGTTGTCAACGTTGTCTCTGTACTTCAAAAATAATCTCTTTCAATAGAATTCAGAGCTAAAATCCACTTTATCTTTCAACTTGCTGCAACATACTTATGCTGGATGAATTTTTAAAGTTTTAAAGTTATTCTGTTATGAGACAACCATTAACAAACCAACATCTTTGACCTTCAGCTGAAGTCTGACTGCTGGAGACCATTTCAAACATCAGGAGGGAAAACATTCAAATCTATACATCAGGGAAAACTGTAAGTAGATCTTTAGTATATATATGTCATAATTCCTGACCTATCTAATTAATCTTGTTTGGTGTGCATTCTTCTTATTGTAATTTTCTTTTGGCATAAGTTTGTGTCACTACAATTTTTTAAAATTTTTCCAGCTTAGTTTTCAGGTGGTTTGCTGCAGGAACAGATTCAGTGTGGGATTATATATGTAACAAAGAGACATAACAACTTTACAGTTCTGTGTCACTGGTGAAATTAATCTGTGGGCGTTTATTTGAAATTAACCCAACTTTTAACACCTTTATATCATGCTCAGTAAAAAGGTACTGCATAAAGCATTAATAGCACCAAGACTGAAGCTGCATCCCGACAAATTAAAGTTAAAAATATGCACGTTCTCTGATGTTTAGATTACAGATTTAGACTTCCAGAACAGCCTGAATAAGAATGAACTCACTTGTAAATGAGAAACAAAAAGGTCAATCTTAATTTTAAATACGTGCAACTCATTTAATTACTTATCACTGTTCATCAAAAGTTTGAATTATTCATTCAAATATACTCATTTTTAATGCACACACGTATTGCTCCATTTTAAGAGGTTATTAATATTTACTTTTATATTTTTATACTTTTTTGTTGCTAATGTAGTAACCTAGGTGCTTTTTAACAGGTAAAGCAGCTGTAAAAGAAGTGTGCAACAATAACAGTCACAAACAATCTATTCAGTCAAATGAGCTTCTTACTCATTTCTTTTAAGAATGAGCTATTTAGTTAGCTTAATATGGTAATGGTTAGCTTAAGTAATATGGTTGCAAAGCTGGACAGCCGTTACTTGTCAGTTGGAGATTTTTTCACAAGGAAACCCAGCCGTTTTTTTTTTTTTTTTTTTTTTTTTTTTTTTGTTTTTCATAAATTAAAGTAATTTAGTTGGATGTCCCCTTTTTAATGCATCATTTCTCTGTCTTGTGTAGCTGGAAGCAGGATAGGAAACTTGTATCATACAGTAAACATTGTTAAAAGACCTATTTTAAAGCTATCAGCAATGTTTTCTAAACCCTAACCAAGTTACAATGCCAAAACCTAACCACAAAACCTCACCAAACAGCAAGTCAATCTTTAATCTGGATGAGTCAGAAATCAAATTCAGGTTTCCTGGATGATGGACATGTCCAATTGCAACCCCAACCCTTTTACTAGACTTTAAAAATAGCACATTTTGCCTTGTTAAAACTTTTAAACACTTTCAAGAAAGTGCCATGAGATGCTGTGAGACAGTTCCTTCTTACATAATTGCTGCTGTGCCTACATATAAAAATATATGCATCAATCAGCCTTAACATTAAGCCATCTTTGCTGACAAGTCCCATTGCCCCATTTGGTAATAGCACTACAGGAGCAATCTCCCTCAGTAGGACAGCGGTCAGCCCCCTAAAAGACTACTTAGGAATGACTCCAAGAACACAAAAACCCTTGTGTGCACTTGGCTTTCAAACTCCCCAAATATCAGTCTGTGGGAAGCAAGGCAATTCCACATAAACCCGACCCAGGAACTCACAAAGCCCAGTGGAATTACTATGAACATGCCAATACCAGACATTCCAGTGTACCTACAGGTGTTCTGTGCCAATGCCCTGACTGGTCCGAGCTGAGAAAGATCTACTCAATATTAGGATTGTAGTCGTAGTATTATGGCTGGTTGATATTGGTCTGTAGTGATCTATTAATCTTGATTAGTCATAACGCAGCGTGAACCTGGTGTTCTCTCTTCTTCTTTAGTGCAAGTATGGAGGTGTTGAGTGGGCCCTGGGCTGATTTGGCTCTGCTCCTGAGACAGACTGTCACACTGTCAAACATCGAGACAGGCAGCTTTCTCCCTCTCTGGCTGTTTGGCCTGCTGCTGTTCCTGTCTGTTTGTCTGCTGCTGCTGCAAATAATTATCTTCTTCAGCTGGAAACTCAGACAGAGTGAGCAAGTTATTAACTTTTCATGTCGAGCTCTTTAGATTCCTTGTTATATAGAACCATAAGTTTAATCTTGTATAATAAATTTAAACCTATGCTACTGAGTCCAGAAACCAGCAGTACATGACCACTCTTGACTCCCCACAGTTCAGAGAACCGCCTTTGGGTCATGAGCACACTTTGGAAAATAAAAGGGGGCATCTAAAAGGAAAAAGTGACATTTTTGGGCTAAATCTAAATTTGACTGTGCCAATACTGATCATTAAGCTGGACGTCAAGCAGTCAACCATAAAGGCATGTATGAGGGAGGGCAGCTGCAGGTTTTGATGTATCTGAAGCATGAAAAACCTGAAAAACATGGGTTTACTTTCATCTCTGTATGTGTACTCTAGTCAGTGTGGCTTTGCCAGATGAACCTGACCTCTTTGTGCTAACATGAACACACATTCAGTCATACACTTGTCCGGTAAAAATGATGGGCCCACTTTCACCATCTGCTCCTGCTCTTAGTGGATTTAGTTATTTAGTTAGTAGAATTAGATATAGAACATGACCACAGCAATATCTTGCTGCCATATAGAGACCTAATCTATATATATATATATATATATATATATATATATATATATACTAAATTATTGATTAAAGAAAAAAGACATTTTTGCTTTGATAATTTATTTAGGTGTTGAAAATAAATAAGCTTAAATCAATAAATAAGGTAGTCATAACAAGTGTGAGTGTGTCTTCTGCTATTTGAGCTGAGGACAATTAAAACCAATTACATCTAATCAAACACCTGCAGTTTACAGCATATCTGTGGTACTTAATTAAATACTGCTTGACTAATGGTTAGAAATATGTTTTCATGTGTGTGTCTGGGATTTTAGGGACTAGAGTAAATTACTTGAGGCCTAAAGTAAATGGTGTGCTTTCGTGTTAATTTTGTGCAAACTATCTTAACAGTTTTAAAATGGTTACAATGTGCCCCACTTTAAGTGTTCACTCAGTTATGTGCAAGTACTTGCACATAACTGCACATAACAGCAACAACATCCAAACCTAACTCAACCACAGATAAATTACATGTCAAATTAACTTCAGGTCATTAGCTTAGCCAAATTGTGCCAAATTAACTATTAGCTAGCTTTAATTGCTAATTGCTAGCAATTAGATGTCAGCTTAACAATCAAATACCACCCAAAATAAGCTCATTTGCATTAGTTTCTGAGGTGGGCTACACAGAGGAGCCATTTTAGTTTAAGTTTATTAACCATCTCACTACATATGATAGTTTAATTAGAAACAGACAATTTAACCACTTGTCTAACAGAACAGGAAGGCTAATTTTATAGTGGCATGTAGCATGAAGTTAGTATTACAGTAAGCTAGTCATGTCCAGGTATGCTTTGCTACTGATCATCTCCAAGTTATCAAAATTCTTACATAAAAGTAATTGTTTGCAAAAGTTGAACATATAAAGGAAAACAGCAGATCGCAGTCAACGCTGCTACAGTAATATTCTCCTGTTGTGTCCATCGTAATAATAAAGATTGCTTTTACACATGCACTTTCTTTCTTATCTAATAGAATAGAATAGAAATACTTTATTAATCCCTTTGGATAATAGTTTTATAGAAAATGATTCTTTAATAATTGTTTTTTCTTTTTTTTATTTACAGCTGAGGCAAATCTAGCAAGGTTTCAGCAGGATGGAAGTGCCATCCACAGGCAGATGGACAGAAGTGCATATCTGAAGCGAAGAAGTTTCGGGTTTCATTCGTGTACCTGACGTGAGACATAAACATTAATGGGCACATTTTAACATGGATGGGAACAGACAAGGTATATATAGTGGATTATGCTGTATTCTGAATACAGTGCATCTGGACTCAGGCAATGAACATTGGGAAAAAAAAACATTATCTGTGTTTGAAACTGTAGAAACCCTCAGGGCCATCTGGAAATTATAAAGAAAAAGAAAAATCTGTTCTTATACAATAAATTGTTTGGAAATAATGTTTATCAGTCTTGATAAATAAAAAAAAATCCCTTCTACAGATGTATCTATAATTGTATGTAAAGCTCATAAGAGACAATGAAGTGTTTGTAATGTGATCACAGTGTACACTGTTCTGTACACATTTTATTAGAATGACTGGACAAAATACATAGTTCTCACATCATGTGTGTCAACATATGAATAAAGTGAGTGTATGAGGAAAAGAAACGCTTCAAAGGATTTCAGAGTATAACAATCCTTTATTTAAACAGTGTTACACAGGGGGGAGGAGTGGATGTGTGTGGGGAAACACAACACAATTAAGCTGCTAGACCAAAAGAAAAAAAGAAGGAAAAAAAAAAAAAAAAACTACCAGTGATCACTGGTTAGCAAACAGGGAGCAAAGTGGCAGCTGGGTGGTTTTCCAAAATTGTGCTTCTGTAATAAATTTATTTATTTTTTGTTTTGCTTGTTGAATAAAATACAAAACTGTGCTGGTTTCTGTCCAAAGTATGAAACATGGCCTGAGACTGACGCATAAAGATGCTGTACTCAAATTACAATTTGGTCATGACACAGAGTGTATTTGATGCTGTGACGATGAGATCCCTGACACATTTCAAATCAGCTGGCATTGAATCATCACTTGTCATTGTAACCCTAAAAAACCTTGAGTGGTTACGCTGTATGTGTGCTGTTTTATTTTAATAAAAGTTACAACAGTCATTAATGAGTATTTTTTTTCCTTCATAAAATGGTATGAGAAAGAGCTAAAAACATTTTGGAAAAGCCAACCTTGCAGCCCCAAAGCTCCTGCGATTGGTTAAGAGAGCCCTGAACCCCCCAAGTGGAGACTACCCCTTGTGCTAAAACTGAAAAGGTGGTTGATTTGTAGTGGTGTTTTTCTTCATTGTCAAAAATCATGGTGACAGCATTACAAATATGCAAAAGGTGGCATAACTTTCACCTTCCAACAACTAATTCAGTTTCACATAGAAGTTACAAGAAACAATGAGAAAATCTGACAATATAGTTGCTGCAACATTACTGATTCTTTTTTTTATTATTATTATTGGAAAGGAAAAGCTTCCAAAGCTGCCTAGTGTTGAAAATTTAGGTTTCTTTTATTTTATTTTTTTTTTTAAAGATTTTATGCTGCTTTGTATCTTTGCAAGAGGATGAGGAGTGACAGCTTCCCCCTCATGGAATGTCATTTAACTGCATAGTAGAAGTCAGAGCAGCGTTTCCCACAACAGAAAGCCCATTTTTATTTGCTGTCTGTTGTAATTTTTTGAAAGCTTTAAAATTCAGAGATGCACACTAACACAGCTCAGGTGATACAGATAATCAAGTTAAAGTCAGGCTTTTTCTTCCAGAGAATGTAACAGTTTTGCTGATCTAAAGGAGTAAATAATACCTCCTTTTAAATCCCATTCAAAAAATATCCTGTCAGAGGAAAAGTGTGGATTTCGACAGGTCCAGTGGAATGTATTTATGGTTCTCTGTGGCACTTAATTTTCAGAAGAATACGTTCTTGCTTTTTGCTGTTCACAGAAATAAATCTCCCAGCTAAATGCATTAGAGTAAGCCCCTCATTATCACACACTTAATGCCATTAATAACACAAAGTCACATTTTGTTGTCAAATTTAGCCATAAATTTGAGTAAAAGAACAGAAAATGATATACACCACAATGAGATTCCATTTAGGGGTGCAAAGGGCACTTCAAACCCTCAAATATTCTTCCCTTTAAGCTGCTTTTTCCTCTTGTATTTTAACTATTTTTTTCTTTACTTAGGTTTGTAGTGTGGTAACAGATTCAGTGTTGTATTTTTGTGTGATGCACTGATGAAGGATAAGAATGAAAGCAACGTAATATAAACCGTTAAAAAACATAGAGAATGAATCCAGCTGAATATTTGGTTGCAGTAAAACAGTTACAACACACAACCAGCGCCATGTCTCATAATATTATCAAGTCATGCTGTATGAGCTAAAAATAATCTGTGATCTGCACACTCTCAAACCAATCAACACAGTAGCATCATATCTAGACTCGCTTACAAGGTGAAACATGCAGAATTTAATTCCATTTATGGTTATGTCTATCAGGCTCTGTTTTATAACTAGTCGGGTATGAAAAGAAGCTGGGTGTGAACAGTGCTGAACTACGACGACAACAGGCTGCAGAACGCAGGAAATAGCTTGAGTTGGATTTTGGGACAGAACGGCTTTCAAGTTTATTTTGGTACCTTTACTAGTCGTAGCAAGAAAACTCCTTTTAAATAATTTAACTGAAACTGCTGTGTTAAATCTGTATGCAACATAATATGCTGAAATTCTTATTTCCACAGAGTTAGACCAACTTTCATTAATATTCATATTTCATTTCATACCCAAGTTGTTAGTTGGCATTCTCCCAATTATTCTTCCAGTTCACCAGTCGTTTCTCCCAATCAAGGTCAGTTTTCTTCCCCCTTGAGGGCCCAGTAGGAATGTTTAGTGTCGTTCAGAGGAAGGGCCCTATGAGGATATTTAGCTGCTCCCATTTAATAACCTTCATTTTTCTGTACAGAGTTGTATACACCAGCTCTCAAGTCTGTTTATTTTCTCTTAATTTTTTTTTTATTTTATTTTGTGAAAAGAACAAAACAAAATGTACCCTAAAATGGTGTAAAATTTCATCACATTTAGCTTCCCATGCTTCATTAATGTAAAACCCACTGACCTATTTAACATCCCTCCCATTCTCACCCACTGTAAATGTTAAAACATCTCCTCTGTTTACAAAGTTGAGCTGTTGAGCTAAATGTGAGCACGGCTGAAAATGAACTGACTCAGATGCTGGTCACACACAAGGAATGTGGATGAATAATAAACAAACTTACGAGAAGAAAGAAAAAAAAAAAAAGATACAAAAATCAAAAATCTGGATGATTTTTTTTTTTTACTGCAATATTTTAAGTTACAGCTCCCTCGTCAGTGTAACTTTTAAAGAACTTGAATGTGTTAAAATAAGTGAGTGTTGTGAAGTAAAAGGTAAACATGTTCCTTAAAAATTCATGAAATTATTCAGTTATATTATATTCCGTTTCATTTACACCATAAAGAAGAATGAGGGGGCGCTGTAATTAAACAAATTCCTTTTTTTTTTTTTTTTTATTGTTTTTTGTTTATTTTTTTTAAGGAATGCACCAAAACCCTTTTTTTTTATTATCCTGATTGAAGTTTTGCTTTTTTGAGACCTGACTCACGGATTTTACTAACAATGTTGGTGAAATATCTTTCATCTGGAATAGCTATCGGTGCATCCACATTTTTATTTTTGCAACACATGTAAGACACTATTTTTACTCTTTTTTTAAACAATAAAACTAATGAAAAAAGGGGGAGGAAGAATAGAAAAACAAGCTACAAATGATAAGCTAACTAAAGGGTTCTTTTTGTTCCCTCAGAAACATTGAGCTTATTATTACATTTCTTGTTTTTGCAGTGAGGGACTAAAATGCACCAAAAAATGTGTGAGAAAGACCATCTGGCATGAGCGTGACAACTTAGATCACACTATCTTAACCCTCCTCCTCTTCCTCCTGTTCTCCAGTTCCTCTTCTTCTTCCCTTCTGTCAAGTTCGGTTGTTGCAGAGTGACGAAGATTGTTTGTTGTCAAATGAGAAAACAGTCACGATGGGCCTTTCAGCTCTGGGAAAAGTAGATACAAGGTAATGAGACTCCAGCACTGTGATATTAACACAGTTCTGGTTTCCTTCCAATAATCAGCCTTTTGTACTCCACTGTCATCCTTCCTAAGTTTAACAACTATTTCTTCAAGTGATCATTATCCCTCTCAGGATAACTAAAACCACAAAATAATAAGGAGTGACTATTGCTGTTGTTACCTGAGTTCAGTCAATCCTCCTCCTCAGCCAGTTCAGTTTCTTTATGAACCACCACTCTGGTAACAGACATGTCAGGATGTTGCTCTTTGGCCTCCTTAATGGCCTGTGCCAGTGCCTGCAGTACCAAGGGGCGACCACACAGTGGCAGCACCGAGCACAGCAGGCAGTGGAGGGGAAGGAGGGGGAAAAATGGTGGGGTTAAGTGAAAAAACAAAATAAGAAGCATAAAGAAAATAACACAAATGCTGGATTTACTTGCAAAGTGCCATTTTACTTCCTGTGGTTACCAAGATGATAAATAAAAAGGGTGATTCAGTAAAATGGCAGCAAAGGAAACATTAAAGGGACACTGTTTAATATTTTCTATTGTTTTGGTGTATTATGAAATCCGCCAAAGATCTGAAACATTCTCGCAATGAATTTTAGATTTTTTTATACATATGATCGGTAAACCAGTGGCGGTCTGCCATCTTGAAACTAAAGCTGATAGCAAGGGACAAATAGCACCAACGCAGAATCCCTGCGAGACAGCGCACAGTGATTAAGACGCGAGAGGAGAAGATAAACGAGAGTGGCTCACTAGCCCAGCAAGTTGGAAAATCTGTTAAAATTGTTATACACAAAAATGCAGGGCCATGCATATGCAGCAGCAGCACGGGAGCCATTTTCACCATCGGCAAGAAAGCAAGAAAGGACACTTAAAAGGCAGAGTGACCATACGGTACAAAAAAAGAAGAATCCACGTGGGTCTAGCCTTCCCGAGGTGGAAGGAGCTCAAGAAGGAGAAAGATTTTAAAAGTAAGTCAACGGTACTGGCTAAATGAGCCTTAAGCTTTTTCACTTGGTTTTGTTGGACAGTGTTGCTCGTTACCATGGGCAGCATAACAGTAGATCCTACTAAAATACGCCAGCCTCACTGGTACAGAAGTGTATGTTTATGTGGTTTTAGTCGCTTTCATAGTCCTATAAAGCCGGTGGGACGGCTTTATAAGCTGGCTTTTACTGTGACAAAAGGCGGTGCTTTGTCGAGGTCAGATTCCCTGTCAAGATCCATTTCCCCTGTGAGAACCATTCTTCCTTCTAAACACAATGGAACAATATCTGACAGTTTGATGGGATGCAGTTTGCTATATTTATGAAATTGCAAACCTCTATCAGATGTTGTGCTTTTATCGGTGTTGTCAGGCTTTGTGAAGCACAGCAGCTACTGTTGTTGCAATGTGTTTGCGAAAGTGAGGCGTTAGAATGCACTAAACATTAGAATGCACTAAACGTTAGAATGCAATACACGATTCCAACGTTAGATGGAAGTAATTCTTACACAATGTCCCTTTAAAACTGATAAGAATTTCCAACAGTGTGACATAAACATTTTGTTCTTGTGTAAATCCAGCAAATTAGAGCAAACAGGCAACTTAAACAAAAAGTGAAGCAAAACTTGTGAAGACCAAGAACTGACCAATAGAGATGTTTATTTATTTTCCTTTTTAAAGTTATTATGAGGGTGGAACAAGCATTTTCATTCTCATTTTAATTGTGATAGTTTGCAAAGGAAAACCAATAGAAAGTATCACAAAAGAGAATCAGATGACAATCATTGCTTCCTAGAAATATGGAAAATGCCTACAAAATGTATTTCATTAGATCTTATGATTTGTAGATCAGACTACAAAAATGGACATTTACAGCCATTTACAGCCAATTTAAACACATACTTCTACTTTTAGTGCATTGGCTGGCTGCAGACAGGGTTTTCAGAATGGTTCTGTTACTGTAATGATGAAAATGCTCCAATTTGGGCTGAAAATCTTATTTAAAAACCTATTCCAGTTAAAAGATAAAAATGGTCACCATATAAACACACCTGGCTTCCTCGGTACAACTTTAGCACGTAATTTACAACATATCTTGGGATTTAAATGAAATTTTAGGTAACAGGAGGAGAAACATATTCAGGCAAAGCATGCAAAAATCCTTAAAGGTTAAGACAATTTTCTAGATGCAAGGATGAAATAAGGGAAGAGGTAAGAGAAGCGGATGCCAGTCAATGAATGGTATGATGATGGCTTGTGGGCATGAATCCCAAATAAAAAAGAAATTGCATTCAAAATGAAAGCAACATGATGGACATGTCACCAGACCTACAGTTAATCCATTTGAGTCTAAGCAACCAGAGACACTGTTTCCCAATCAATGTCTTCAAATATAAAAAAACTAATCCTGAATAAAATATGCTAAATGTTGGACATGACTAATATGTATCTAAAAATAATTCTGAGGGTTTTTTAGAGCCACCCACAGCTGAGAGATGAGCTGAAAACTGACCTGATCATGGTCGATGTCGCAGTCGCCAGTGATGACGATGCGTTTTTCAATCCTTGTCTCCGACAGCCCACCCTTTAACGTCTGGAACAAAGGATGACAAAGACTTAAGTTTGATGACTGTCCTGAGTTTTTTATAGTTATCTGCAAGGATACAGCTGAGTGGTGGACACTGCTGATTGTGTGCATCACTATGTTTCTTCTAATGTATTTTATTAGGCAGAAATATTGATTTTAGGTAGCACATTGCATAATATCGAAAAAAGACTATGATCTATGAAAAACTACGATCAACATTGTTCATGTTTGCAGAGGTATTTAAATTGTATGAGGAAGGAGAATGTATTTGGTAGTGGGTATCAGTACCTTGGTAATGTGTGTGGTTGTGGTAGTGCACAAAGACTCAGAGGTGATTGTCTGAGCAGTCATCAGCACGCCAGGCTCACCATCACCATTACCATCCAACTAACAGGAAGACAAAAGGACATGGTTGACGCTTCATTGTGGCCATTTTGTTTGATATATGCCGTTTAACGTAAACTCTTTTCTACATAACACTGCTGGAATGACTGATGCCACCATGCACTGCAGCTAGAAAAAAAAGCCCTTTGGGACATTTGCATGGATAAGCTTTCAAATATTGTTAAATCTAGACACATTCATCATTCAAAAAATGAATGCTGGCACATAAAGAGGAAAAATAAAAAAAAAAAGCTCCCTGTGCGTCTTAGATGGGCACCTGTGCAGCCTCGTATGTGATGGTCTTGGTTTCCGTATGTACGATGGGAACTTCTTTTGTAGCTATCTCAGTTTTCTGGGCTGCAAACGTGTCTGATATAGTCACCATTTCTGTCTTTACCACAGGTGGCTGGGGAGGGAGGAGAGAAAGGAGTGAGGGGAGGAAGAAAGTAAGTTAATATATTAAATCTGAGCAGCTGTGAAAATAAAAAAAAAATGTATTTATAAGCCTGCTTTGGTATAAAACTGACCTCCAAATCAGTTGAAATGTTGTTTAACATTACATCTGAGATCAATTCTTATCAAAATAAGTGCAAACAAGCCTTTTACTACTGAATGGAGGTGATTCAGTGCTGTACAACCTGCTACACATGCATAGCAGCAGCAAAAATCATGCACAAAAGCTTGAGCTCCCAAAATCATGCAACATGATGCAGGGAAAAAGACTATATCTACTTATGAGCAGCATCACTCCCACAGAAAACTTTGGTGTCGACATGCAACTCAAATTCAAAATGACACAAACATGCATAAAACACGAGCCAATAAAACCAGCAGGACTCAAATGACTCGCACACAAAACAGCTATTGAAATGTAAACAAGATGACATTCAGATGAGTGGGAGCCATTTCCAAAGTGGTTGGCAATGATGATTTCCACAAATGTGAAGAGAAACATCACTGCCAAACACAATGAGGACACACTAATACACACACGCCAAAGGTGAAAACCAGCATGCAAAGCGAAAAACAAACACCTAAAAGCATCATGCATTTCCAACTTAGGCCCCATTTACTTCACAACACCAAAAACACGGTAAAGAAGAAGGCAATGACAGCAAAACACCACACTGTGTGGGACTAACCATGTGTGTGATGACAGATAAACATGAAAGGAGTATGTACAAAAAGGACTGAAATCAAAATAATCACTGAAAGTATGTAGGAAATGGTAACATCAACACCAATACACCGAAAGACTGGTGGGGGATTCTACTTTCCCTGGTTGTGTTTTTTAAAGGGTCAATTTTAAGCCTTAAGGTTTATCACAGGATAAAGATGAGTGTGAGAATGTACATGGGGCTTAAATATCACACAAGCAGGAAGGAAATCGGCACTGAGATAAGCAGCAGGGGAAAAGTAGGAGTTTCTACAGCTTGTAGGAGGGATCAAACCCCAGGGAAGCTCCGCAACTGGCGCAATGAAGACTTTACCTCAGAGCAACAAATAACCTGCGGCCGTGGTTCCACTTCAACCAGTGAGGCTTCTCCGTTCACTTTGGGTTCCTCCTCTTCTTCTGCTGGAACAGCCATCCCAATGAAACTGTTGGGGGCTTCGTCAGGTGTCACCATCGGGTCATCGGTGCTTTCCTCTGTCTCATGTTCACCTTCCTTCTCCTCCTCTGGATTCTTGTTCTCCTCTGTCTTTGTGTCCTCCTCCCTGGACTCTTCTTGATTGGTTTCTTCTGCAGGCTTGCAGACCTCAGCTGGAAGATAAGGAGTGTCTGGGTCCGACAGCTGCTGCTCCACATGCTTCTCTTCCTCATTCTTCTCCTGCTCTTCCTCCTCTTCCTTCTCTTCTGGTATTTGTGTATGACAGATGGTTACAGAGATGTTCGGATGGTACTCTGCCTCTTCGTCACTCTCACTCTCAGAGGAGACGCTCTCCTGCTTCCTCTGCTTTGCTTCCTCCACTACCACTACTTCCTCTTCCACTCTCACTTTCTGTTCCCTTGTTTCCTGCTCTGCAGACGGATCAGCAGGGGAACTGGTTGTAACTGTGACAAGTCCAGGTTTGTTTGCTCTGGAAACCTCTTGGATGACAACAGTTTCTTCGATTTCAACCTCCGTTGTCTATATGCACACATACATACACAAGCACACATGCGCACAAAGTGCACAGACACACACAATGAGGTGCACACACATACACAACAAACGCATGGGGACAAAAAAAACAAAAAAAAGCAGAAGGTGATCATTGAACATAAATTTTTAAAAATATAACTAGTGTAGGTTAACTCAAAAGAAAGTGATACCAAAGTAACAGGAAAAAAGGAAGATGAGGTTCAACTGTGGACAAGAAGACATGAAGTTACAGGATGAAGTAGGAAGCCAGATGGATGAAAAAGGAAAAAAGGGAAATTTCATGCTGCCAATGGAAAATGAATGAAGGCATGAAGGAAGCAATGGATCATATAACATCATGAATGAAGGGCTGGAAGGTTTGTAGAAGAAAGTTAGATGCACCTTTGCAGGTTCTTTGGTATCAAAGATGGTGTTTTCAGCTGAGGCTGCTTCTGTTTGTGGCTCATTGACCTGCGGGACAGGGAAGTTACCATGACATCATCAACCACACATCAACCTTGACACCATTATTGTTTTCTTTTAGCTATACTAGGATGCTTGTTATCACATCATGGAGATGGGGGCTAGCTTTAAGTCCTCTCCCTTTTTTCCCTCCTTCTCCTCTTTTTCTCTTACTGCCTCTGCCTCTTCATGCACCATCAAATCATTTTCAAAACAGTATGAAGGTCATTGTAGCAGGCAAAAGGGATGGGATAAAAGATTTAAGAGGAGGGGTAGAAAATGAAAAGATGAAAGATGGACTGAAGAGAATACCCCACCAATAAAGAACTCATCTTCACTCACAGAAAAGGAAAAAAAGACAAAAGACAAGACAGTATTGAAGTCAGCAGTGTCTTTCAAACGACCGCAAGAAAGACATCACACTATAATGAGATCCATGCCTGGAAATTTGTTTTGTGCCATTTAAAAAGCTCCAGTAAACAGGCACGAAATGAGCACATTATAGGTTCCTTTTTTTCTATTCAAGCATCACAGAAAACAGCTGCTTCAGTACCTGCTGCCATCAATAGAGGCATAGAGTATTTTTTTCTCATTGAAGGAGCAGATTGTTACATTTGCATTCAACACACATATTTAATCAACAGAAATGACACTCTAAACGCCATGCCTTTAACAGCTGTCTGTTGATGTGCATTAGATTTATCACATCATTGGGGATGAATGGTCCCAGACACATCAAATATCACTACCATTCATGCAGCATCCACAGCAGGCATTATGGGCATGGAAACACATCTGGCAAGCATCCTTAATGAACCAAAAGCATTACAAGGCGCCAATTTACTTTCAACTTGGAGCATTAACATGACTGATTAGAATGACTCTAATCATAAATGGTGTTTGGGAATGAAAGTAAACAGACTCCTTAATGATCAGTAGTACCAGAAGCACCTCTGTTGCAGAGAGTGTAGTAGTTGTGGAAATAGGAAGGCTTTGTGGCACAGAAGAGCTGCAGAAAGCATTGAGAGTGGTAGAAGTAGCAGCTGAACATGAGCTTATAAGAGCATCTAGTGTTGGTTCAGGAATACTGCAGGCAGCTTCAGCAGCTGAATAAAATCCAGTGCCGGTGTGTCTGCTGAAAAGCTCAGAGGCTATCTCCTCTTCCAGGCTCTACAGCAACACACACAGTATAAACAAGACAGAAGTGAGGAAAGAAATGCAAAGATTTGAGAGAAGACCAATCAGCCTCAGCAGATAAACACACAAACATATGCAAAGCCATGCTTTTTGTCTCTACCAGCAGAGATTAAAAGCCACATGCTAATAAAGCTAACATTGCACTAATAGTCCACCTAAAAAAGGGGGAAAACAGCTGTGAATGTTAAGTTGATTTTATATTTGAATGAAGTCAGAAACATTCTGTAAGTCTAGCAAGTGATGAGTGAGATCATGGTAACGGCAACACTGCCAAAACAAAAGAAAGAAGGCTTTCAACATCCCAAAAAGCAAATATTTAAATTACAAGGACAATAAGGAAATACAGACTGAAGAGAAGAAGTGAGAAGGCTTTCACAAACACAGAGGGACAGGATCTTCTCACTGTAAAGACTGAGCTGCTGTTGTTTGTTGCAGCTGATAAAAATGCAGCTTCAATCCACTGAAAAACGCCATTTCTCCTGAACGTTTGCAGACAAAATGCCTGTAATTCGTGAGTCTCGTCGAGACAAAAACATCCAGACAGACGTACCACTTGTTGCTGCTGAATACGTATCGTTGTAGCAGGAGAGGAGGTGAGACGTTTCTCCCATTGGTTGGGCTGAGGAGGAGAGGGAGGTGGCGCCTCCATAAAGGAGCGTTTGAGCTGGCTAATGCTAGCTTGATGTTTCAGAACCTCGTCTTGGGTCTTATCATGGTCCTAATGGGGGGAGGGAGAGGATAGGGCAAAAGAGGGGAGGAGCATTGGGGTGAGGAGTGGATGGAGAGTAAATTAAATAAGTATGGGTGAAGAGGGATGGCAAATGAGAAGTGAGGAAGATGGGAGGGTAGGGGATAGATGAGGGGAAGGTAGAGGGGGGGAAAGAGAGGCAAAGGAATAAAAAGGTAAGTTAAGGCAAGTGGAGGCATAGTTGGATCAGGAGATGTGATGGGGTAAGAAACAAGTAAATGAGGGAGGTGGAAAGTCGTGGGGAGAGGGGTAGGATAAAAAGAGAGGGATGAGGTGGAAAAAATTGTTCACAGGAACATCAGTCTGTCAATCTGGAAGGAAACAGGATGGATGCTGTGCCTCACTGAAGCCTTTTTGATATGTTCTTAAAAAACAAATGTATTAATCACTTGTTTATATTCTTATATGTGTGTGTAAATACGCAGGCTTCAGTGAAACGACGCTCCCCATCTTGTTGAGGAGTTTCCCTTTAATGAGGCCAGGAACAGCAATGCAGGCTGCACAACATGGAGCTGATAGTAATTCTTTCTTTCTACTCATGTTAAGTTAGGTCCACTTTGGCTCATTTCAGTAGCAGAAAGACCATCAATGTTCACACAAACAGTCCAAAACAAAGATAGGTTGAGACAACATATTGTATGTAGAAGGCAGTCATATTTAATAACCTTGTTTGAGTCTCCTAACTCTTTCAACTAACACTGAATACTTATTTTACTCAAAGACCAGTAGATCACTATCAGCCCCACATTGCACAAACAGGTGGTGTTTTAGTATGTTATAAAACCACACATATCTCAACACTGGCAGCCAATTACCAGAAAACAGGAAGGAAGCTCCTTGTGTGTGTTAGGGGAGGCAGGGTTAGTCAAGTTAGATGCAGCTGCCTGGCAACAATCTTTTTTTTTCACAAAGGATTGTAAAAACAAGATAAACAGCTTTCAACATGCACAGAGCATGCATTATAGTCACGTTGACAAAGCACCAATCCTATCGACACAGCAGCTATTGTGAATGTTCAGCCTAAGTCTCTACTGAGATGTGCAGAAGCATATCAAATAAATGCTTTGAATTGCAAAAACTCAAGAATAAACACCTTTTAGTTGCCCATATAAGACCAACTTCATCATAATTTTCCTTTTTTTCTTCTCTATTTGCAAACATTAGTACCACTTAACCTTCATGATTCAATCAATTCGAGCAGTTAATGTAGTTCTTTTTCCAAAGACTGCTGCAGATCTAATAAGCGCAGCAAAATTTGCCATTAACCTGCTTTAAGCTGCATTCATCTCTTTTTTTTATTGCTGTCTTGGTGCAGAAATACAACAAACTAATAAAATGCCTGGGCCTTGTAAAGCTGATGTGGCTCAAACCTTTAATTAGCTTTTATTAAACCATGTTTTTGTCCAATATTCTTTCTCCTGTGAGGTTTATTCCCCACCCCCTGAAGAAAATATTTGCCTAATTACTACAAGCCCAAGTATGCAAGTTGTTACATCTAAAGTTTGCTGCACAGTAGGAAAGGTTCAAGGTAAATGTTGAAAGCTGAAAAATAACTAAAATTGCAGCCATGAAACCAAAACATTAAGCTACAAGATGCTGAAAACGTAAATTGAATACTGAAGACCAACTGTTCAAAATAGCTGCTGTGTGAATGAGGACAAAAAAGCACTGGGCCATTTTCATTCACAAGTTTTTCAATGACACAAAGAGTTGTTGAAATTCTGGAAAGAGCTTAAATTAAGAGTAAATTACATAAAAAAAAACAAACAAAAAAAAAAAACATCCACACAAGATCACACGTAAGCATGCACACAGAGCCTGAGAGTGCGAGAGGGCAGCCGCATTGTACAGTAAAGTACAGATGAAGTTGTAGTTCTGATGGCGTCAGAGTACATAGAAACATGTAATTCTTATTTTCAGCCATCAGCTAATGCCAGTACCAACCTCCAACATTAAATTACTGTGCCTCACATAAATATTGTCCCCATGCACTCTCAATCGACTCTGGAAGGCAGATATACAGCACAAAAATGAGGAAAATTATTTTTTTAAAAAAGGCATGTAGTGTGAAAATATCCAGTAAACTAAACAACAACAAAATAGAACAAATAAAAAATTTTTCTGAAAAAATCAACTATAAAATAAAATAGAGAAAAATAACAAGAAACTCAGATGTAGGCCCATGTCCCAGGCTGTGAGGAACACTGGTAGATGGGTACAAGCACAAATAACATTTTGATTATACTAGTAATTGGGAGGGTGGTGGCACTTGTACCCATGTTGACATGCATAAACCAAAGCATTCAGTCCCACAGCACCAGCAGACATGTACATAAACTAACAAAACCCAAAAATAATCCCACAAACCACAGGTATGAACCAAAAACCCAAGCAAAACTGTGAAAATGTAAGCCACAACAGAGCATCTGAAAGTAAAAATATTGGATGAAAGTGCCCACTCAGGATCAGTTTCTACTGTCAGGCTCAATCTGAAATCCAAAATGGAAAGCAAGTCTTATAACTCTATATGTTTATTATTTAATACATTCAGTTATCTTTTTTTTTATTAGATTGGATCTTTATTAACTTTTCAAACTGACTCTATGTGATCACATCAGGGCAAATTCAACCATCACACTTTGCACAGGCAGAGAAAACAATTGACAGACCAGTACACAATGAAATAACCAATAACAGTATATGAACCTGAGAGAGGGCAGGCTCACTGCATCCTGGTGACTGTTGTTGGGGTAAAGTCAGGGAGAGAGTAAGGACAGGTTAGGTCCACTGCCTGATTACTCCACCACAAAATCTGTTTCATTGAATATTTAGGACCCTAATACTCTAATTTTAAGAAACTCAGTTCTACTTCTCCTATAATTTGCAAAGTATGCTGAGTAAAAACAGGCCTTACAGACCTGGGAGGGCATGGCTTCTGCATCGCCAGGGCTCAACTCCACCTCCTTCAATGTGGTAGTCATAGTGATGGTAGACAAAATGAAGGGTGTAGGGGCACGAAGAAAAACAAAAACAGTAAAATGGATGATGGGAAAATGTTTCTCCCCAGTGTTAGGAAGTACTGCTGGTCATGTGACCTTTGACTGGAACTGTACCATGTAAGAAGTCAGAGATGGTCAGAAAATGTAGAGTAAATAGAAGTGTATTTGTGTCCCTTAAAAACTTTTTTTATACATCACAGCTTATTAGAAAGAATAAACCTAATCATCTGAGTCAGGAAATGTGTTGTTTCTATCCTATTCTGTTTGTTTAATATCTGCAGCTTTCAGTTAATCAATAAAAAATTGTTTTCCTCCCTAAAGCACATAATACTGTAAGTCAAGAGGTACAAAAAACAAAGGGCAAGGGTAAGTGTAACACTGTTTAATATTAACATTCATGAGCAATAATATGCTAATGCAATACGCTTTAAGTGCTATATGTTTGCAGGGGTTGCTATTCTTATCTTGTGTATGCATCTGTATGCATGGCTCTAACAGCAGCTCATCTTTCAGTGTCACAATTTCTCTGCACTGCAGGAGAAAATGAAGCAACTGAAAATCAAGTTGAAAATAAGTACAGCATAAAAGCATTTCTAAGTATCCTATATAACTAACAACTATATCTAATTTGACAAGTTATTATGCTGTGCAACCACAAAGAGATGTCTTTTTTGGTCATGTATGACACATACAGTGAACTCTTGCAATAGTCCTCTCTTTACAGCATCTAAAACTCTTAATATACCTAAATTTAGTCTATATTAACAATATAACAATAATTTATTTCA
This sequence comes from Melanotaenia boesemani, assembly GCF_017639745.1. Lineage (NCBI taxonomy): Eukaryota > Metazoa > Chordata > Actinopteri > Atheriniformes > Melanotaeniidae > Melanotaenia > Melanotaenia boesemani. Next base: position 11,818,063 of record NC_055703.1, read on the forward strand.
ATATTAATTATCATTTTGTTAAATCTCTTCACAGTAATCATACTTATTCTACTCTGTTCTTTATAAGGGACACAGTGGGGTTGGCAGGTTACGGGGAAGATAAGAAGAATAGGAAGAGGAAGTGCTGGTGGCAGGGATAAATAAAAGAGGTGATCTCCAAATAGATTATTTACATTCTCACAGGGGTAGAAATAAGAGTAGGATAAAGGGTAAGGATGGAAAATTTCAATGCATAAATGTGAGTGTGCACTTATGCAGCAGGATCACACAGCTCCTGCATCCAGGTCGCACTTGCATGGTGCCTGATGCGAGGAGGTGTGTGGGCTGGTGTGAGAGGTGAAGCCTCCTTGCTACAAGCAGAGCTTGACTGATTCTCAGACTGATCGTTTGGTTTGTTGTTGATAAACACCGGCAAAATTGCCTTTCTTTGACAGGAGACGACACTCTCTAAGTAACACAGGGTCAGGCCGAGGGGTGTGGCTAAAATCAGGGCTAAGACCAAAGACTGGCTTGCTGTCAGCATCACAATGAGAAGGAAGAGCACTAACAGGAAGGGGAGAAGGAGAGGGGAGGGATTTAGGAGGCAGCGGTGTACAGATGCAGCCACATTAGGGGGAGGGAAAGTGGCCAAAGGGGGACAGGAGGAGTGGGATGTGTGTGAGAATGGCAAAGAAAAGGAAGCGGGGAAGGAAGAAAAGGAGGAGATGATTGCAGGGCAGGTGAAAGAGGAAACAGTGGGCAATCGTAGCTGTGTTGGGTGTGAAGGAAAAGCAGCAATAAATTTTTTTAACTTTGGAGGAATGAATCTGGTAAAAAATGCCACAAAATAAGTCAATTTAAATGCTAAACTGTTAAGCAGCTGATGTAATTTAGATGCAATTATGTTAGTAAATACATATGTGGGCCTAGAGATTGTAAAAATCTTTAGTTTTGTTTCTGGCCTTGGCATTTGTTTGAACAAAGTGGGAGGAAGGATGTTCAGTTTCCTTGTTAATCCTGAAAATAGCTTGTTGGGCAGACACCTGCTTCCATTCTTACCCAAGACTGAGAAAAAATACAAGATGAAAGAGACATATTTAACCACACCCTTCAGAGGAGACCAGCAACGCCAATTTGCCAGCCCAGCTGCTGGTCTGATTTCAGCCTCGCAGCCCTCCTCAAATTTCAAAAGCTCTGAGCTGTTTGCTTGGGAGGCAGTGACTGGGTGGGAGGATGGGGGTTTTTGAGTGAGGTGACCAAGATCAGCCAGCTGCTGATCTGTAAGAAAGGAGAGGGTGTTTGAGGGAAGGGTCCACAGCGTGCAATTGGTTTCCATATCGTTGGTACGATCGTCGTCTTCGGAGATGTCTGAAAGGCAGTGGTCAAGCTCGGAGATGGAGTCAAGAGATGGGGGGATGGATGAGAGTGAAGATGATGAGGAGAAAGAGAGAGGAAACATGAAAATTGACTAATGAAGGCAAAGTGAAGGATAAGATAAAAGGAGGGAAAGACATGAATGAGGATAGACAATATGAGAGAAAGAAACAACAACAAAAAAAAAAGAAGCAGACCGGGTTGAAATAGAAAGATGATCCATACACAAACCCATAAAGTAAAGGAGCAAGCCAAGAAAGAAAATTTAAGTTAAACAACAAACCAAAATAACCAAAGTGATTCGTTGCATGAAAAGAAAAAAGAAATGTGAGATCATGCAGGAAGGATGTGGGGAAAAGCAAACAAAAGGGAGTGTGTGAAGGAAAAAAGAGAGAAGGAAAGAGACATTAGTCAGTGAACAGCACAGCACAACAGCTTAAAAGTGAACATAGCAGGGCATAGAGCATAGCGCCAAATACAGTGGACACAGCTGTTTGCAGAAAAGTGTCAACAGAGGTCACCACTGACAGAGGCTACGGCAGTCCAAGGTGCTGGGATGCAAGTGAGGGTTAAGGGGAGGAAGGGAAGCAGTGAGGAAAGGAAGGTGGGTGTAGGAGGCATGCATGGCAGACATAATATAGTCCTGTTCTAAGGACAGACTGACTTGATTTAGTTGTGGACAGTGTCCCCCAGTGTACACAAGTGCTTCATAGAGAGAATATAAAGTAGTTAAAAAAATGGCATTATATACAACTTATTCCAAAGAGCAAAAAAGTAGCTGCCTTCTGGCCTCAAATAAGGTTGCCATGTGAAAATAGACATTACATTGGCAAAAAAATTATTTCAATTTTCTGTAGCCTCAAAGCAGGCTTGATCAGTGTAATCGCAGTGGAAACTTCATTAGTTGTCGGGCTGGCGTAGAAATACTGCAGAACTTCAAGCAGACTACATGTTACAAGTTTTACATGAAATCAAACCAGAAAAAAGTAATAAGAATACATGTACTTATTTCCCATGTGGCAAAATGGGTCTCTCCGTAGTGATGGGAAACAAAAATAAATAAATAATAAAAATAACAGCAATTTAAATAGCTTTCAGTCTGATCTCCACTTACACACAATATGTAAATACACACCTTTGAGTCAGAGTGAAGCTCCAGGTGAGGCTCACGCCCATTCTCAGCACTGTCCCTGCCAGCTTCAGTTATACTAATCACTGGTGCTGAGAAATAAGAAACATACAGCAAAAATCAGCTGATTCTTACAATGAAGGTCACATTTTGCCCCCAGTTACAAAGAGTTTGCATTAAACCGGTTTTCTTCTGAATAAGACTTGTTGTTTTACTTATTGTGCTTTGATCAAGAAGTATGAGTTTAATTTAAAAAGAAAACAAAAGGCAGTGAAGGGAGATGCTGGCCTGCAGTAGAGGAATGTGACCAGCAGAGGTCAATGTAAGATAGTGGAATTATCTGATGCATATAAAAAAGTGTTGCAGAGCTGCATTAAGTGGGATCTGCAAGCCAAATAAAAAAGACACAGAAAATCAGTGTGTTCTTTTTTTAAGAGACAGTAAAATCCTCATCAAAGATGAGTGTTATATCTCTAGGCATATAGAAATCCCCGATGCAGTTCCAGATAAGCTCACAATCATTTTGCAGCATCCCCATCATATCTAACTAACACAGAGTCACTACACACAGAATTACATCTACATTATTTTTCTTTCTAATGCAGGGAGTTACTTTCTTTTGGATAAACAAAAAAAATCTTTTTTATTTAATCTGTTTGTCCATTTCTGTCTCTCACTGCATGACAGGAAACATGTGCTGCATCTATTTCCTGTATCTGCTCAGACTGATCGTTTTACATCTATTTAACACACATTCGCTCTCAGACTCGTGAAATATCATAACAACCATGACCCCACTTCCAAATGCAGCTGTGCACTTGTGTTACCTCCATCCAAACTGCGGCTGATGCGTTTTGATGAGGTCCGTTCAAAATTGGGTGCAGGTCGGTCTATGAGGGAGCTGGCCAGGCGGGTCTGGGCCTGAGTTCGCCCGCTGTAGCGGAACTTGGAGCCCAAAGTCAAGAAACGGGCCTTGGTCGGAGGTTCTGGTGCATTTAACCTATCAACAAATAACAAAGAAAGACATGCAGAAAGAGGGAGATGGAAGTTTGATTTAAGACGTTATGGAGAGAGATTTCCTTTGAAATGAAATGTAGCTTTTGCTTGTTGACTGCATGGAATGAAAAATGTTTCCAGGCTTTCCTTCAACAGGATATTGAAGCTTGTTCCACTCACATACAAACCTGCACGCACAGCTAGCACTGACAGCAGAAATAATGCAATCATGGTAACCTGGCTTACCTTCGTATGTGTGTGTGTGTGTTAGTGTTTATCTGTTGCCTCAAGCATCAGGCTATTAGATGCATTCATACAGACTTCTGCTGAGCCCAATAAAGCATGTTACCTTACTGAATCTCATCTAAAAAAATAATAAAATAAATAAAACTCTGCCTCCTGACTACCAGACTGGAAATCTGTGCTCATACACTGTGTGTGCTTCTCAGGGAGTGTTCATGTGGTTGTGTGTGTATCTACCTGAAGAAACTGTGATTCTCTACGCAGACTTTCCACAGCCTTTTGGCAGATCGATGATTCTGGAGTTTAAATCCCACTGTACTCTCAAACTGCTCCGTCTAGCATGGAAACAAACAGGCAGCAACAACATTGTTAAAGTGGCTTTATTTCATATCAACAGAGGGGGAGGGAGAGCTGGGTGGATTAAATCTCAGCATCTTAAACTTGTACAAACCTCGCCTGGTCTGATTTTAATATAGAAGTTGTTCCTCTTGTATGAAATCTTGAGTATTTTGGGCCAAGCGAAACGATTTATCCGAAGTCTGTCTTTGTAGACCAAAAGTCCGTTGGCACACACACCTAGCATGATGTCCACACCCTCTGAATCCTGTAAGTCAGATAAAAACGTACAAAAGAAATAAATCTGTTAATGAAATTACTAATTAATCTCAGCAAAACATCTGTATGTGGCACCAATTTGTCCAAATCTGATTATGCTGTACATCAATTGATTTTTTAAGTAGTCTTCTTAAGGTCAGCGAAAACTCAATTACCACAAACAAACTGTCATTCAGTACAACTGTAACACAGTTAGCTGGCAGACTAACTCACTGTCAGAGCTTTTAAATCCAAGGCCATCTGGTAATGGTAAGGCTGTATTGATTACAGTAGTGAATTAACTGAGGAAAAATCTGTTGGACTAATGGACAGTGCAATATGCTGATAATGGACAGTTATCACACACACACACTCATCACATGGCATTGCCATGCTAAGAGCTGTTAATCGATTTTTGTCCTTGTGGCGCGACTAAAGATACATTTTAGGTCTGGCTGATTAGACTGAAAGTAATCACCAGCTGAAAAAGCATGGCAGGTTTTGTTTGTGTTGAAACCTGCTGTCATGAAGTCACTTAGTGGGGTGGAAATTAGCCCAAAGGTGGGACTATAGCTAATGTAGCTAAAGCATGTGATGATAATTTACTAGTAACTAGTACCTCACCTTACTGGAGTGTGTCGCTTTTAAAAGTGAAGCTGATATTTTTATGTTGCTTAATATTCAGGAACATATAGGAGGATAACAACCACGGGGAGTGTGGCATACATAGAATATCTACCTAAATATTATCTTTATTTGATTTTCAGTACAGTCAACATTATTATTTACATAGATGCCTTTTTTATTCTGATAAAAACCCAGACTTTATGTTGTCAGATTGTATTTTTTTACACTACACGAAGTACTCGCTTCTAATGCTCGATTAAGATACGAGAAACTGTTTTTTAAGTTTATCTTGATATTCCACCCTGGGAGCAAAGACGCGTGTTCTCGCCAATATTTACCCAAACTCTGATAAAATCTAGAGGAAATTGTAGTTTCTTCAATGCACTTTACATCATCTTTATTGTGTGCTTTTTGGGGGTTTTTTTTCACTTGGACTTTCAGATAGTCATATGGATCAATCTAGAATTTGCCTCTGATTTGGCTCAAGTTCTGTAAACTCCAACATTTGCCTGCTATATAAAAAATTAAAAAATAAACTTAGCCTTTTGTTTAAAGAGCGAGTTTTTTTAAACTTCTTGCTTGTCTCTACACTTTTGCTCACAGTAACTTTTAAAAGTCAGTGAAAGTGAAGCAAAAATTTCCTGTTGGTTATCTTTTATGCTTAATTCTTCATATAAAAACTTGCAGGTAAAACCCATCTTTTATTATCTCAGCATCAACGTGAACTTAATGAAATGAGTGAAAGAAATAGCAGTGAATTAATAACTTCCTTAAATTTTAAATCTCAGTGATTATTTTCTATTGGATGCTATATCCCAATAAGATGATGTTAAGTAAATCTGCAAGATTAATGGATTTCACTTCTTCATTGTTGTTAATATGTATAAAAGTTAAAAACTTAAAAGAAAAAGCTTGCCTGTGTTTGTTTAGTGTGTGTTTTTCTTATTTAACCCATAATGCTTAAAACAGCTTCTTTGTGGGTTTTAGGGTTATAAACTTACACAATATATTAAATAGAAAAGGACAGAAATAAATCAACTCCATGCATTCCCACAACTTCGGTATGCAGTAAAAAAAAAGATTTTCAGCATTTGAAGTGCTCTCTCTGTTGCACTCATCCTGTCCCCCTTTCTCTGTTGCACACAAATGAAGCATGCCCTTAAAGGGGACTTGCCTCTTTATCTCCTTCAAGGGTCTATTCTTATTTCTAATCTTACCTTATCTGCTTAACCTCACTACCCCCCTCCGCTCCCTATTTCTCTTTCCTCCAGCTCATATCTTTTATTTCAGGCCATCTCTTCTGCGTATTTAACACATTTTTTTTTCTTTTTTGATAAAAGACACAAAAACACATAAACATGCAGTCTGCTGATGACCTGCTATCCCTCAGTGTGTGTGAGAGAGAGTGGCTGTTCCCATGGCAATGGCCTCCCTGAGTGTTTGTACAGCTGACGCGTACAGATACAGCAACGCAAACATGCAGACACACCAGCACACTTTCCCACATCAAAGGAAGTGTGCTAATCCCCACATGTCAACAGCAGTGGAGAGGAGAGGCTTCATTCATTTATTCATACCTTCGCGTGGTGCAGGTCCACCCCGTACATGGACAGTTTCTTGGCATTTTCTAGAAACTGGGTGTCGGCCTGGGCTGGGGTCATTCCCCTATAAACCAAAGGAAAATAAATAGAGCAAAAAAGAAAAGAGAATAAAAAAATGATAAATTAATACATTTTTAAAATAATCATATAGAAATATTACAAGAAATGTATTTATTAATTTTATAAATGTATATATTGTAAGAAGTATAACAAAAAAAATCAATGTTGCGATTTCTCTCTGGGATAAAAATTTTTCATTTCTTTCCATTTAATGTAAAAAATATCTAAACCTTGCATTGACCTTATTTCTTTTTTAAAAAAATATATAATAGAACAGAAACATGCAGATGTTACTGATGTATTTCTTACCTGTGTGTCTTGTGGAGTTCGAGAATCTTCTCCTCCATCTCCTTGTTCTGACTCGGTGCAAAAGTCAGCTGACTGATGAAGTCCAGAGGGCGAGGCTGGTCAGGTTCGTAGTCACCAAATTCTGCCTGTAAACCAGTTGTTTTTTTTAAATAAATAAATCTAGCATGACAAAATTTCACATTAACCCACCTGCATACCTTACAAGTGCCTTCATACCAACACAGGATATTAGATAAAAAGAACACAAGTACACATGCTGTACCTGCAATGTGTACGACCCCAGCAAAGCATGAGTCACAAATGAGCAAGGCAGTCGTCCAGAAGCTACATCATCACGCAGCTGCAGACACAAAAGGTACCTAGAAAGATGATAAGGAGGAAACAAGTTGTCTCAAAACTAGAAACAGAACTCCTTTTAAGCTACTTCTGATGAAGAGCAGACCCGTTGTTATTTGATAATAAAGTGATCTGCATAGACCAGCTGCCTCCGCTCTCTTTAAAGGTCTGCTGATTTATGTTTTCCTTGGGGATGTGTCTGTAGCTCAACTTTATTAATGTGTTGGTGCATTGTGTTTTCATCTGTTTCTGCAGTTCTGAATCCTCCAGTAGTCGATGTAGATTTTGAGATTTATTCTAAATTACGCCTGCAGTGACACTTTGTTTGGGAATTTTCTTCTTGAAAGAAGCATCGTGTGAGTGAATGAAACACCTCCTGGGTACTGAGAAATGTATCATTGTGCTGAGAGGAAAAAAAAAATCTGTCAAAAAAACCCAGTCACTCAGTTACATGGCTCCTTTTGCACTAGGAGGGAAATGCAGCATGTCGGCATTTTGATATGATTACATAACAGCCAATAAAGAGAAAAATATTTAATAAATGAGCATTGCTGCACAGTCTTTGACATATGTGGAAAACAACTACATGACTGCAATAACTTGTAATGTCATTGCAGTGCTTGCAATCAATATTACAGATGTAAAACACCTACTAATAACGAATAGGAATGATCACGTTTTGCAGCATGTCAGTGGTTTGTCCTTGTCCTATTTAGCCTTTTGCTTCAGAGTTGTTGCTATGCTATTAGACATCAACTTCACTCTAAATGCTGTGTGCTTCAGCACCTCTGTGTGTGCATGTGTATAAAACAAATGAATTAACAATGTGAACAATGCCACCTTGCTGTTACTTTTACAAATTTGCTGCATTTTATTGTGATTTATTTGGTGTTGACTCAGTCTAATCATGTTGGAACTAGCAAATATGTCTATAGTATAGTATTAATTGGCATTAGTATCAAGGAACTAAATGTAATGAATAATGAAGCAGCAAAATAGAGCAGGCCATTTTGTCAAGGTTTGATGGAGACTGAAATTAGGTCTGTGTACCTCGTAATGTCCTCTGTGAGCAGTGAGGGGTCAGGAGGGTAGAACTTGACATTGAATGCAAACTGCCAGTTGTTACCTGGAGAAAAAGAATTATTCAGAGATGCAACACAAGGAAAAAGGGATAAGAGAAAAGTGGTCATAATCGGGGTGGGTTTATCACAGCCATCTGGGTGAAGTTTTAAGAGACACTGATAATGTAGAACAGTTTTTTGACAGCACTAAGCATATAACACACACCAGCAAGCAGATCTAATGTTGCATAACCTCGTTTTAGCTTTGCTAAATTACAAACTGTAATCTCAATCAGAAACAAAGAAACATCACAGCTAACATCTTCCTTATTGTGACATAATCATTTAGCTCCAAAATTTAGTTTTATTCCAACAGAAGGCCATGTTGTCATCCTCTTTACCCTTTCTGTCCTGCTTGGCTCCACCCAACAAACCCCTCACACATGCACACATGAATGCACACACACTCAATAAAAGATGAAGATCACGTCATCTGGAAAATTCAATCTGAGAAAACCTGACATCACAGCGCAGCCATTTCCTCCTCCGAGGTCATCCATGTGCACACGGGTAAAAATCCTCACATGCACATAAACAACCACATGCAGGTTCAGAGGCAGCTGGTAGAAAATGAATAGATGCAACAAGTGAGTTAAAAACTGCATGAAGAAAACTTTACTGATCATTTCATTTTCTCCAGCTGCTCTCATCATTAAAAGTTCTAAAAGTGATGCACCCAGAACTAAAAGAGGTTAGTTTGATGATGGAGAAAACCTACGCTTTTAAACATTAACACACACATGCAGCTGAGCTCTACTGACTAAATCCAGTTCTGTTATGTATTAAAATGGAAATATTTTACTAAAGGCATTTGACTTAAGTCAGCTTAATAGTTTTTTTTAGGGGTGGGGGTCTTATCATCTCTATTAGCTTTCTGATATCTGAATCTGCAACTACTCGGAGTACCTTTTTCTTTGTATTTCACTTCAATTTTTGTCTATTATTCATCAGTGATGCCTTCAGTATCTAACTGACCAGCAGTTCATCAAAATGTTCGGTGGTATTAACTGCATTAGCTTTGACCTCGTTTTCATTATCCATGATGTGAAAGACTTGGTTTGATCTCTTAACCCTCTTGTCATCTTCCATTTTTCTATCCCACCATTAAACCAGGAAGCTGGAGACAATAAAAGCAGGCTGACTACACAGCTTAGGTTGTAATGACCTGAGCGGTGAGCAACACATGGCACTGATGTTGGCTGTTACACAGACCTCTGACCCCAACTCAACACAACGCCCAATGAAACCTGCAAAGCAAACTTGTGACTAAGGTCACGAGGCTGGATGTGTTAATCTGTCAAATATCTGCAGACTTTAATTCTTCAAATGTCTTCTAAGAGACTGAAAGGCTAGTTTTTTTTTTCTCCAAGCCCAAAATGTAGTAAACCAGAGTCAAGATGTCTGTTTGCAGTCTGATTTCAATTTAGAGCCGGATGGTGTCAACCCTGTCATTTACGCGGTGCTCTGTAAACACATATACAGAGGCACTGTGTGCAAGCTCAAATGAACATAGGCCCACACGGTGCAATTTCTCTCACACTGTAAACATTCACACACAGAAAAATGTGCTCAAATGAGCACATACAGGCAAATGCACAGCACTTATCTTTGAACCACAGGCGCGCACGGTGACATGGCCACAAAAACACAGGCATTTGCGCACAAATCGTACACAGCAGTGGTCACACACTTGCACAAACCCACACACATTCTGCAATCATCAATACATCAACAAATGTCAACTTATTTGTAAATTAAAGACATTGTTCTGCAGTTACTACCATGCTGCATGGATCTAAAAACTAATATAAAGCATTTTATTCTTGGTAGCCCCTCCACAACAACCTTGTTGTCTTTCAGACAAAATAAGCAACACCTCATCTTACAGTCATAAATTAGCAACAGTAAATAAAAAGGTTGATAAATAATGGAGCAGAGTGATCACACCCTGGTAACCTCTTCTACGCTGCCAGACTGCTCTCATTTGGTTTCAAATACCTTTGTTTAATTGTGATACAGTTTGTTTTTCCACTGATATGAGAAAGTCTTCGTTTATTAATTCAGTATTTAGATTTCATTCACTGTTTGACTGAGAGATTGTCAAAAAAACCAATGAGCCATTAAAGCAGAATGAAGGAAAAGAGTGAATGTTTGGATGGATTTGGGCATCTAAAAGTTAGAAAACACAAAAAAGCAGGAACGTAATTTGAAAGATTAAACTTACTGCGAATCTGTCTCTTAATTTCCTTTGTGGGATCCAACCAACACTGGAGTATCAAAGAAGTGGAGACAAAGTTGAAAAAGTTAACCTCTGTCAGATACACAATACAGGCTTACATCTCTGACGTTTCAACAAGAGTAAATTACTGACTTTTCTGGCCCGTTACATCCAGCATACATATGAATAGATACATACCTTCTGTTCATGGCTGTCTTTGTACGTCAGACCAAAGTAGTCTTTCTCCAGCAGATTAAGGTGCTCACACACCTTGAAGAATAAAAACTGACCCTTAGCTCGTTTCTGCAAAGAGACACAGTAAAAAAGAAATATTAGTATTTCTGTATTTATTTTCTGAGTCTTTATTTGGCAGGAAATAAATAAAGATGTTTAAGTAAAACTTGGTGGCATTTAGTTCAACTAGTTGAGCAGCCACCTCGTGTACAGTTCCTCAATTCGACCTAAAAAAATAGGACTTGCTCTGTATTTTCTACAGGCATTTAAAAAGTTCACAATTCTCTGTCAGGAAATCTTTATTTGTTTGACCATCTGCTTTCTTGCTAATTATCTTCATATGTCCTTGTGCAGCACATTACTTCATAAGCTTGATATTCAGACTCAGCTATGACAATGACATTTAGCCCTCTGCATGCATGCACAAACACACAACAGGACCCTTCAGATAGAAGGTCAGGAGAAAGAGGGTGGAAAGATGACAAAGAGTGAAGTTATTTCTTTTGTTTTTTATTGCTTATTTCTTCTCAGTTAGTCAGTGTAGCCTCAGTGTAACACTGGTGTACAGACAGAGCAGCATAGCACAGACAGGCGCACAGACGGGGCAGGGAGTGTGGTGGAAGTGGAAGGAAGAGGATGAAAGACCGCATTTTTCTTCTTGTCCTGGGACAGCTGAAAACATCTGCGGTATTTTCCTATACTTGGTAAATTTCAGACGCCACATACAAGCATTCACGATGGAGCTGAATAACCAGTGAATGTGAGAACGCGACCTTTTAGACTTTCCATGTCTGAGTCTCTGTGCTTCCAAGTAATACACTACCTAGGGACAAAAGTACACAGTGTGATTAAAGAAACATGTATCCACTAATGTTTTGCCATCACTTGTGATGTGGTTTGTCACATCAAGATGTTTTTATTCTAATCAATATGAAAGGAAAAATGAAAATAGGCTTACATTTCCATGTAACTATAAAACTGCGAGATCAACAGGTGCGATCAAATGCAAATAATGAGGGACGCTTATGATGATCCTATAAAAAAATATCTGTCTTTCCTCTCTGGTAAAAGATAAGTCAAAGCAGCAATGTGAGATGTGAAAACGTCTGCGATCTGAAACCTAACGAAATTCTATGAAATGCTACTTAAGTCGTGTGACACAAAAATCCTGTTGAAACCGATTCTAATGAAGTTCTTAGAAACAGCATTAGGACCATGTGATACTAAGACTTCACTCTGAAATATAGTTTTCATTCAAAGAGAACCACAAGAAATAAAGTGTATATGAAGTTAAGAACCTGGAATAAATCTGATACCATTGGTTAATAGATTAGATTAATGAGGATGATGGAAGAACAGACAGGAAGTAAGAGTACAGAGTTTATTTGTGTGTGTGTGTGTGTGTGTGTGTGTGTGTGTGTGTGTGTGTGTGTGTGTGTGTGTGTGTGTGTGTGTGTGTGTGTGTGTGTGTGTGTGTGTGCGTGGCACTGTGTATGTCAAAAGCCTGCTGGGCAAATTTAATCTCTGGAATGCATTGTGAATCTCTCCTTCTCGCAATCCAAACTATGCCAGCATGTGGAGGGAGAGAGACAGATGGGTGAGTGTGAGTGTGAGTGTGTGTGCGTGCGTGTGTTTGTGTGTGTATGTACTATAGGACAATAGCAGTTAGTTGCACTATCAGCGTTATCTGTTGCTACACAAAGCAGCTACTGTTCAAATGACCGTAGACTCTCCCAGGCATGCTGCTGGGCGTTGGCATACTGTAGATCAGGGAGCAGGTTTGCCACAATTAAATTACCAGAGCACACTACCAAAAACCCTAATGTTAAAATCCTGTCTTGGGAAAAAGGTCTGCATTCTTTTTAAGTGTCCCTGAGCCAGAGATGCAAGCATTAAGAGCTCCAGTGGACCTGCACACTGGCTATTCTAGGCAGCTTCCCACTGAATGGGAACAAGTGTGGGAATGTGAGGGGTGGAAGGGCTAAAAATGTGCAATGGCTACTTGGGAAACAAACTTTCAAACTTAATCTATAATAATAAAAACACAAATGTACATGGATGGATGGATAAAACTGCTGTAATAGCCACAATGAAACATGCATGATGAATTATAATTCTGTGTCTATGTGGGGGTCTTTGAATGTGTACAGGGGGTGTAGGGCACGTGCCTGTGATGAACAACATATGCAGAAAACTAATCTGGTGAGTCCCCCCCTTAATCTGCTGGGTGTGTGTGTGTTCTAGTCACCAGACAAGCCCCTGCAGCGTGCTCCGCTTTGCACTGCATTTATCCCCTGAACTGTGCCCCGACCAATGTGAGCAGGTGCTTCCACCATAACTGCACTTTGAGTTGTGTTCATTGACAGGGTGGCACTAACATGTCACCTCATTGACTAACAGAAGGCTGTAAGAAAGATGCTGTACTGACCATTTTTATCAGAAACATGTCCTACGTGAGAAAAGTGGGTGATGTGTACAAGTCTTACCTCCACCTCACAGGCGAAGTCAGTCCCGTCCAGAAGGGTTACGTGACACACCACCACCTTCATCTTAGACTTTCTAACCAGACGAAGAGGAGACTGGAAAATGGAGGTCTGGCCTTCTCCTCCCTCTGCTTCAGCCTCCACCTGTGCCTCCTGCTCTTTCTTCTCCTCCTCAGCTCCTTCTCCCTCTGTTGTCTCCTTATTCTCTTCTGGACTTTTCTCTACGCTTTCTTCCACCTTTTCTTCCTTGGCTGGCTGCAAGGAAAAAATGAAGAAACAAAAGAGTTGCTCACTGTGGCTGCCAGATACAAGCTTCCAGTCTTCCCAAAGAAGTTGTCATGTCTTCATTAGCATGTGCGACATCAGCACGGTTTTCTCTCGGTTAGTGTTCTGGTTTAATTATCTTTCTGGTGTGAAGCAGTTCTAAGAAAAGGCAGGCGTGTATTTTGGACTGATCCCTAAAATGTTGATGTCACTGGGTGGGCCTGGGTGGCTTCATGTGATCACTGGATGGAAGAGTTCTTGTGTGCATGTGGAGAGCAGCTTTGTGTGTGTCTTACTTTTATTCTTTCTGGACTAAAGAGGAGTTTTAAAGGGGAAAAACTGTGTAACGAAACACCATCTATGGGCTCTTGTTTATCTGGTTACCATAACATGCAGCTGACTAAAAGAGGGGGGTCAATGTTTGGTCAAAGTGTTTTTCACCACTGTTTTTACCTTTATTGCCTTCAAAGCAAAAAAAAAACAAAAACAAACACACGACACAACTTTGAAATGACATTAATTACACATTGATCTATATATCCTCTGAAAAGCAAGATGCTTTTCAATGAAAAAAACACTGGCTCCTGAAGTTGCTTTAATCAGTCAAAATCATGCTTTTCTATAGTATCAAAATATAGTCACTCCACCTATGATTTGTTCCTGGTAAGACATGAATCTACCAAAATTACATTGCCAACGGGACGCTGTAGAGCCATGTGGGAATCCCAGATTAAGAGCACATGTTTAATTTTCTCTGCCGGAATCCAGCTGACCCTTCTCCCGCTCAGATTTCCACCCAATCTTGCTCAGGTCAGTGAATCACCATCATTTATCTAATATGGGGCAGGTTTTCTATGCTACAGCTGTACACATAGCTCAGCCCATTAGTCATTTGCTTGCTCTGATGGGGTTTCAGGACCCAAACCAGGTGTCATCAACAGGTCTATACCTAGTAAAGTTGAGCGGTTGATGTTAGGGTTGTTTGGTTAATGGGTATGGATTCATATTCAGTAATTCGGCAGCACTGGATGTTCTCAGAACATGCAAACATAAGCAGACATTGTTTGGTCTGTTGACATGAATATGGAGCCAAAACAGTTTATACTGTCTCTTTAGGTGCAATGGATTCTCTGCAACCTTCATCCCAAACAGGAGATGCTGTTACTGGAAAATGGCACCACTACACTGCAGGGATGGTACTAGACAAAGTTACACAAAACATGCAATATGCATGCACAAATACAATTTCAGTTTCAACTTCTCTGTTACACAACATTAATTTAGGCTTAAGCCGCGGTTCTCCATGTCATAACCTTGTGTATGAACTTGATTTTACACCCCCTGCATGCAGCGGCGAGAAGGAGAACTGCACTACGTACCTCAGTGTCAGCACTAGCGTTGGAATGAGATTCTGCTTCTTTTTCCTTCACTTGCTCCAACTTTACTTCCTCCTTCTCTTCCACCTCCTCTGCGTGACCGTTTACTTCTGGGGCAGGCACCTCCTCTTCCTCCTTTGCCTTGCTATCAGGGTCCTCAGTGGGCGAGACCTCCTTTGTTGGGGAGGTCTTGATGTAAAATTAAAAAATGTAAAACTCAATACACATGGTCATTGATTCATCACATGCTGCTGGATTGTAAAATATCTCATTCTTAAAAAAAAATTAAATGAAGTCATAAGATAAAAACAAAAGTATGATTGTACCTGGCTTAGAGACTTTTGTTTCTTAAGCCATGTTGGCAGATATCGAGATATTCCTTTGCTCTCTTTTCCTTCTTTTGGCTTCTCCTCTTTTTCCTTCTCCTCTCCCTCAGCGTTTGATACTTCCTGCGTTTCTTGCGTGGCGTTCTCTGATTGGTCTGGCTGAGCAGCTGACTCTTCTGCTTTCTCCTTCACCTCTGTCTCAGAGCCCGCTTCTGTTGTCATGGTGATGGGTCAACCTGAAGAGACAGAGGATAATGATAGAGGAGCATTAGATGCAATTTTTTATGTTTTAAATAAACTGATGGAAATGTTTTTATTATATTGGCCTTTCTTTTTTTTCTGTGTTTTTTTTTTTTCTCAGATTGTACATCATACAAAGAAAAGGACACCTAAACTGAATATACCATAGTTATATAAGTACACCAGTTCTGGTTCTTTGGCCTACAGCTGCAAGCAAATGAGCGCATAAATGCTTGAAACATTAGCTCTTAGGTTTCCTTCCAACGGCACAAAAAACACAATAGTTTAGGATGTCATTATCCCTCACAACAAGTTTCATGTAGGTCAGCAGCTCAACAGCTGGTTGCAAGCAGTCACATACATACGCAAACACAGGAAAAAAAGGCTGAATTACTCAATTCTTAATAACTGAGTCACTGGTTTTACCCTGCAGCTGTGGTCAGCACACACTCTTCAACCCAAATATCTCTGGCAGCACTGTCCACACATACCCTATCACAGCTACAGACACTTTTATTCAGTGTGACATTAATTTTGCTGATGACACTACGTGGTCTGACATCTGCCTTGAAGGGAAGTTAGGGGAAAGAATGTAGAAATTGACCCACTAAGGGTGTCTACCTGCAGGCACAGCCTGCCGTCATCTGGTGTTTCTGTTTGTACTCAAGCGACTTCAGACCGAGGGATAAACATGAATCATACACAGCTAAGTCACTGTCGCTCGCTGTCCTTTCCATTGTTCTAAACCGTTTGCCTTTTTTATTTCTTTTCTATCACCCAGACTATGTTCATCATGCCTCAGCCCTGATTCCATTATTCATAACACTGTCTGCATTTTACTTTCTGACCATCTTACCAATTTCCTGACTTTCTTTTTCTGTGCCGCCACCTTCAGTAAGAGAGGACACACACACACACATAAACATCCACAGTGCAGCAGTGGTGTGTAGGGAGGGGGCGGGACTAAAAATAGAACAGGTCTTCTTACGCATGATCGGCTAATGAGGCAGGGAGGGGAGGAGGAAAGATGGATAGGTAGAGGTATGTGTGCAAATGTCAGGGAGGTGAAAAAAAAACTTTATATTTCTGATTGAATGAAACACAACAGGTCTACTATTTAACATTTACAAACAATCTTTTTGTGAATAATTCTACTGTAGAGTCATCAACAGGTTTGTTACCACTACAGTTCCTACTCAGAAATGCTGTTTCTCAATGGACTAGCTCGCAGTGTGTTTTTGTGAGCTGGCATCACAGAGGAGCTTCGTCACGGCGACTTAGGCCTACTTTAAACTCGGCCTCCTTCTCTACAACTGTTTAACACCGGGAACCTTGTTCTGCTGCTCGCTAAACTTCAACTCACTCTCTCCTCGTCTCTTCTTTTTTCTTTTTACCCCCCTCTCTCTTGTGGTTTCTGCTCTCCATCCCAGGGTGCCTCTTTTTCCTTTTCAGCAGACCTTTGCACTCATCCTCTCTCCTCTCTTCCCAGGCCCTATTCCAACTCCCCCTCCACCATCTGCATTATCTCCATCTAAAACCCTCCTCTTTCTCTCTTATTCCCACAGTCCATATCAGCTATATCAGTGACAGCATTACAGCCTTGCTTCATATATACACATAAACACACTGAGGAGTTTGTATCAGAAAAAGCATTTTTAAAGGAAACACTACGAGTCAAGTTTCACACACACAAGGTCAAACGTGGGTGAAACATCCTGAATTGTACACTTATCTCCTAAAAGTGCCATCATGTGTAACGCACTGTTCGTTTTCGATGTGATAAATTTCATTACTATTTCACGGTCAGTTAATAAGCTTCAGAAGAGCAAACTGTCCAAGCAGGCATAAACAACAGCCTGCTGATTTTGGTCTTTGTTTACACTCACCTGCATCTCAGCTAATTTAATCTTTAATCATAAGTTTGCATAACTCCCAGCTACTTGCCATTTTCACTCATTTTCATCTCCTCCACTAAGGAGAAAGTGCATAATACCAAACTATCGCAGGAATGGATATTATCTTGCTGCATGACCCTGTTTAGACCTGTAAAGTTATACTGCAGTAAGTTTACTGCTTCACTCCACTAAACCATGAATCTATGCATCCTCCACCTGTTACACCTGTCTTGTTAGTTTTTTTTTTTCACATGGATGGCTAAATGAGGGGTTAAATGAACTGATGGACTTATGACCTTACCTAATGTTGTTTCTCTTGCTGTTTGTTCCTTGTAACTCCTTTTCTTTTCCTCTTCCCTTCACTTCTTTTCACTTTCTTTTTCCTGTTTGCTCTCACTTTCTTTAAACTCTTTCTGCCTCTATAGCTTCGTTTGTCTTTCTTTGCTTCACTTTCACTTCCCACCTCTTAGCAAATGCCTGCCCTCCAAACTGTCATTGCCATTTTCTCTCCTTCATCCTCTCCTCTCCTCCCTCAGAGCTCTTCTTCCCCTGGGACTATCGCTTAGAGAAACCAGGGCAGAAAATGAGAGAAAACTTGGGAGGGTGGGGGGTGGAGAGAGTGGCGAGAGAGTGAAGGAAAGAAGAAGAAGATGCACACATTAAGGAGATAGCTCTCCACTATCACTATCTGACTTTCAATCAATCCACAACCTTTAACTTCAGTCTTTCAGATATGTTTTTACTGTTAGAGGAAATTATGGCTCTTAAAAGGATCAATTTTGCACTTCCATTCATTATTCCACAATAACAAGCTAATACAGCACATGGATGGACTGCAATACTTAGCAACTACATTTCACATCCTATGGAAAAAAGCTACTCTAAAAGGCTCCATCCATCAGACTTTTCTATTTTGTCTTAAAATTCCTGTGGTGAGGGTAGTGTGTTTTATATAGGCAGTCACTGGCCAGATTCCTCTCCTTACACATTTGAGGAGATGCCATTTTTACTCCTAAAACAGCCTATTGCAGTCACACAAACAGATAAACAACAGCTCTATGACTTACAACTTTATGGCTGTCTGACTGGGTGTTTGAGCTGTCATCATAGCTTCCTGGTTTGGCCCGTGCGGGCTAGAAATAAAAATTTACGACAGCCAGGCATATGGGGAAAAAGGGATACATGTGCAAAGAAAAGACAGAGTTACCCTTCTGGCCTTAATGTTTGTTTTACTTTTGATTTTCTCACTTTCTAAACTTATAAAGTAGACATGGAAACTCTCTGCCTCTTACAAAAACGTATATACACCTATCCACCCTACTCTATGGGGCATAATGGGGGAAACAAGGGGAAGAACTGGTTTCCATGGTGAAGGCATTCATGGACTACAACAATAAATCCCCATGGAGACAAGAGATTACCACAGCAAAAATACAGATTAGTGGAAGAGTGCATAGATGACAATAGAGATTATTACCGTGTCTAAACCCATTTCAAACTGCATCAGATTTACAGGCAATATTTCCTGCTGGACCTACCAGAACTGCAACAGATACTTTTCACTCCCTCCTCTCCATTTCACTGATGCAACACGCCCAAAAGAAAACAGGTGCTTGGTTCACACAAGATCTTTAATATGAAAGCTGCACTGCAAGCTCAGTGATCATGTCAGTGGTACTTTGGTATTTATTTCTATTCATTCAGTCTAATTTTCAGTCATCCTGTGTTAGCTCCAGCAAACAGCAGACAGGCTAATATGCCACTTCTGTCTAGATGCTTCAGTCTTACTGTGTACATAAGTTATTTAATACCTCAGCCAAAGGAGGGGCAAACTGTAAGAGCTGAAGTCCTCTAACATTTTATGTATTCAACAGCCAAAGAGCTCTTAGATCAGCAAATAATGAAAAAAAATGCAACTACATTACATTGTTTAAATACTTCCTTTCTGTAGCTCCTCATTGAGAAAAATGATCCTTTATTAATACATTGATTCATTCATCTTTAGATTCTATTCTATTCTATTCTACAGTCATTTAGCAGACGCTTTTATCCAAAGCGACTTACATTTGAGAGTAAAAGATTCAATGTAAAAGAAGAAAAAAAACAAGACTTGTGTGTTCCGTGGCTTGTAATCCAGGCTTTGTCTAGTCACTTTGAAAGTGGGTATTTACCTTAAATCAAACATCCACACACACACACACACACACAATACCACTTATGAAGATCATATTTCAACCTCTCACCACCCCCATACGCTCCTCAGTTTTTAACCTTAAGATGGTGCAGAATAAACTATAAAGGGATTGCTCAAGTAATGAAAATGCAGCGGCTTAATCTAACATATGAGAGGCAGATGCTGGAACACATTTCCTTGAGTTTTAAAGTTGGGTTAATTATAAAAACTTAGTCCTGGCATTTTTACCTGTTGGTAGTGAATCTGATCACATGGAGAATTCTGTAGTTTTTGCTGGCATACTACAGTTAAAGGGAAGCAACGTAATGCAATACTGAGTGGATAACTATAAATTATTCTGTGCAGATCAAACTTAATTCTGCTCTATTACATTTTATCATTACATGTGGATGTGACTAGGGCTGGGCGATATGGCCTAAAAATAAAATCTCATATTTTTTATAACCAAATCCGATTTCTGATTTTAATCTATTTTTTTCTTTTCTTATACAAAACATAAATAAAAATATTAAAAACATTTATTTGTTTATTTAGATGAATGCCAGCAAAAACAAAGCATATAATGTCATAGCTTTTCCACCATATAAACGACTTCATATCTTACATAGAAATGTGAGACACAATGCATCGGTAATCTCTTTCCATCTGGATCCTTATCATACAGGATCCACTGCAGGAATAATTCCCCTGATGAAGGTTGTCTCTTAACTAGAGTTTGTGGGCTAACGTTGACTTCTGCATCTCACAGAGAGCAGCATTTCTCATTGCAGTTATACGCACAGCTAAATCCCAGGCATGAGTGAAGGGTCACTTCAATGAAAATCTGTCAGACAAAAACCGTTCTGGTGTGGAGGGAGGGCTAAGTCTGCTGCTTACTAACTATGGAAAAAAAAAAAGATTTTCATAAAAATAAATCTCCAGAAATGGAAAATTCCATTTATCGATTTTAGCCCTAGATGTGACTAAAACTATTTCATTCACAGAGCTAGGATCACCCTCACTGTAACATAAAATCCTTCAAATTCAGTCCGCATAACAACTTTTAGACCAGAAAATGTCAGTAAAAACTGCAAATTTCAAAGATTTGAACCAGCAAAAGCTCTTAATTCTGTTTACACAGATGCACAACAGACATCTTATCCCCAAAGCTGCACTGTTTGCTTTTTGTTTGTTGGACTCCACAGTTCTTTTGCTCATCCAACTGTGTGTTCATAAACAATTGCAGCATTTTAGTGGAGCTACAAAGTTGTTTCAGGCAGCTGGTGTACACCGAGTACAATGGGATCCAACAAAGAACGGGAAAACTGGCCTCCATACAACTGAGTCTAATGAATTAAATATCCAATCCTGCACATCGCATGGGGACGTCCAGAACGCAGCACACCAAGGCAACAAGCTTACAGCTTTTCAAAATATAGCCAGCAGCTGACAGTCATAGAGCCCTGGTTTCGAAATAACCACACACATACAGCGTGCAGAATCCTAATCTGTGCTGTTCTCTTGTATGATCTGTCCATCTGGCACACGTCACATACACACAAAAATATACCACGCACATACGCAGATACCTGTCAGTACAAACTAAAACATATGTGAACACATATTCTATGAATCACCAATTTAGAATAATATAAAAAGCACCAGTGATGAGTTTGTGATGTCAAACACAAATTATCATGCATGCCCAAACACACATACACACAAACACTGGTGGTGTGAAAATTCGGACCATGTCTGTCACTTTACACAGCACTCTGACCCTCAAACTGAGGATTACTCAAAGGATAATCCCTGTGTATGTTGGTGTGTCTGTCACTCTGCCTGTCTGTCTGTCTATCCATTCATCCTTCCTCTCCATTTCTGCTTCCATCCACACCTGATTTCAACCTCTCCCTGCCATGAAACAACTCCTGCAGCCACACAAGTGTTTTCTAGAGCCTCCTTTGCTTTTAGTTTGAGCTTTCTAAATCAAAGGTTGTCTCCAAAGTGATTCTTAAGTGACCAATACCATGTCATTAGATTTGTTACTTTATCATTATTGTCACCTCATAACGTCTATCGTTTGCTGCAAAGCTCTATTCTTCAACAACAGCTCCCAATTTGCTACTCAGCATAATCACATATTACGATGCAAGCTGTGTTGCAAATATAGAGAAAATGCTGATCATATTCATGATTTATCTGTCTGATTTGATGCTCAGAAATAACTTGTTTGGGCCAAACCACAGACTAAAACATTAAATTTACTTAAATATAAAAAACAGGCAGACGCAGCAAATCTGTGCACTTTTTCTATAAATGGGTTTGCACTTTTGTCATTAATACAAATCTACGAGAGTTTACTAACATTACAGATCCTAATTAAAACTGATGATGCACAAAAAGAAAAGATTTCATGTATCTAGTGTGTCTCTCTTTCCCAGTGTGTCTGTGGGGAGGGGGGGTGAGAATAATGGGTCAGCTCATAACTACTATTGTTAACTGCTAAACTCCCCTATTCAGCGATTAAAGCAGTCAGGCGCAAGTGCCCTGTCTGTGTGAATGTAGGAGCGAGGGACTGTGTGCATGGGAGACAAAGAGTGGGCGGGTTACACAAGTGCACATGAGGGGAATTACATTTTACTGTGAAACGGAGAGAAAACGATGGAAACGAAGAAAAGAAAGAAAGAAAAAGCTGGCATGGGCTGAGTTGGGGTGAAAAAAGGACAGCTGTAAGACAGCGAAACTGATGGCGAAACTGCACAGATCACCCAGCGGCTGTAGGTGTGGTGTTACTATGGCAGCAAACATCCTGTAGAGGGGGGTAATAATGGGTGCTCTGGCAAAACAAATGACTTCATGAGCATCAAGATGCGACACTAAGGTTTATTTGTGTGGCAGGCTGATGCAGATTGAGACGAAAACATTATATTCCTGCAGTGCTGAGGTGAAAATAAATTCATGGATCATGCTTCGGATAAAATGACAGCTTTGCAATCTGTCAGTAAACTGACAAAACTGCTCATGTTTTTCCTATCATTTTGCATGAAAATAATTAATAGATTAGCAGTAAATTAAAATCAACAGAAGCTCAGACCAGGATTGTTCAGCAGAACGTTCTTCCTCCATGCAACATGCACACCACACCAACACAGAGCCGTCTGTCTCAATCCTCAAACCTAACCTCTAAAATTAGCTACTCCCCTGTTGAACACTGCAAGATGTCCTCATTTTTTCAACATGTTGCCATTTTCTCAATTCGATTCAAGGACACATCGCTGTCAAACTCAGCTCACATGCTTATGAGAGAATTGCAGAGGCCATCTCTTCTCATGTGAGCAAAAGACAGATTATATAGGAGTCTGGTATCAGATAATTCCAGACCAGTGACCTCTGACCTCTAACCAGGAAACAGGAAGTAACCCTCCCCCTGTTTAACCCACTCAATCGCCCATCCCTCTATCCCTGTCTTTACATTTTTACCTACAATTTTCATTTTTGGCCACATGTCTGAGTTTCTATGGCTCTTTTTCTTAAGCCACCAAAAACACAAAAACAGGAAACAATTGAGAGCAAAACATCATTAAACTTGTGTTTTTCTGTGTCTTTGGGTTACGTCAATGATCACAAAGCAAAGTCACATACAAAACTCAGTTTCTCACACTCGGATTTTGCTTTGCTAACCTATGCAAGCACATCAATGGTCAGAAAAGCACAGTACATCAAGGAACGAAGCTCATTGTTTTTCCTACTAACTTCTGTAACTCACACTTCATTTTCAAGGGCTTTTGTCAATCATACTACAATAGTAAACAAATACATAATAACAAGAACTAACTGATGAGGCTTCATTGAAACATGACCTACAGGCAGATATTAGAAAAAGTTGGTGCTGCAGTATTTACAAAAAAAATGCCTGATTTTATGCTCAGTCTGTACGCAGAGCATCATACACATTACATGCAAAGGAAATGGAAAAAATCTGGTGTGGAGAAAATACAGAACACAAGAATGTCAACTATGTCTCAGGACAAAAGATCATTTTAAGGGATCTTGTCTAACTAAAATAAGAAAAACAAAGATATTCTACAGTGTTTTTAAAAGGATCTAACCATTGTTTATTACAGCAATATGAGTTACATTTTTGACCTGTCTGATATTCTTCTAAATTTTGTCTGAGGGGCCTCACACAACCACTTCCTGTCACAGATACTTTTGAATTGGAGAAAAGACTTCAGACACGAACCGCTATCACCCACTATAACACACACATATTCATTTCTACAGCTACAGTACTAATAAGAAGCAGTTAGCAAGGCTGAACTCCCTTCAACCTTCTTGGCCCAGATACTCTTCTGCAGAAGGACCCATCATTCATTCTTTAGCTCACTATTTCACCCCACCATCTTTTCTCCTTAACCTCCTCCACGACTTCTTTTTAATAAAAAGAATGATCCAATAAATGAAAAGCCAATACATGATGAATAAACTTATCAGTTTAATGTTTACATAGCTTATATGAAAGTTAAGTCACTCAGTTAAGAAATTAATGAGTCTTTTTTGATACTCTCAACAAACCATCATACAAGATTTAAAGGTATGATGCCTCACAAAAATCTTGATTGCAAGGCCTTATTCTCAATTATGCAACACTATCAAACACTAAAATCTCTAAAGAGATCTGTTGCTTTTATGTTCAAATCAAAATGACTAATCTTCTATAAATTTATTATCAGCTTAACAGTAGTAAAAGATTTGCTGCAGACATTTGGTGTAATAAAACTGGATTAAAAGGGGGAAAAAAACTTAAAACTGAAGCTTAATCTGTCAAAACACTTCTGAACTAGTTCACTTTGATGCTATTGATTTAGCTCAATAAGCTTAATTATGTTAAATGCAACAAAATGAATGCAATTCAGCTTTTAGAGATAATCAATACAAGTCAACTGATTATTGAGGTGATCAGTGGCAATGTCTACATATAGATTAATATTCCAATATCAACTCAAATAGGACCTCGCTCCAAAGAAGACATTACATTTTCTGATTATTCTAAAATAAGGTCGTATTTGCCAGATAATTTATAGGTTTTTGCTTTCCTTTTTTAAAACAAACAAAACAATATTTTGCTTTAGACTTTTATGACATCAGGTTGCTTGTTTGCTCTATGTCACTAGATGGATATAATAAATGAACATAATGCAGCAGTGTAGAGGGATGCAACATGAGACGGCTCTTTAATCAGACATAAACAGGAATCAATGCAACATCCTGTCTGCAACTGAACACAATAGATTAAATAATCCCTTATTTAGAATAAATATTGATGTCAGGTGTATACAATTAACCTCAAATGTATGTAAAAATTTGTCACTACCTTTCTCATTTGTCTCAGTTTTCACAAATTATAGAACACTGTTAAGAACATGCAACAAAATCGGACAGCAGTGATTTTCTAAGAAGCTGACAAACCTCGGGGCCCAAATTTCCTCGTGTTGCGGCCTTTAAAAGATGAGGGCTCTGCCCTGTCCTGCCCCGGTCTGCTCAGCCTCTCTCTGTGAGAATGTGACCCTTTGCTGATTAATCTCTTTTTAACTATGTTTGGCTTCATGCCAAATCCACAGGCCCACGCTCTGTCTCTGTTTTTTACTCTATCATTTCTTTCAGAGTCGGACACATGCTGGGGAAGGCAGTTTGCCCTCTCTGTCCCCCTCTCTGATGCAAAATGTTACCATTAACACAAAGACTTTCTTCTCTTCTCTGATGGACCCTCTTGTCTAAGAAAAAATATGACTCAACTAATCTCTGCAATTCAAATCTACTGTCACACTGCATTGAATTTAACCTGATTAAGTTTGCTGGTTTGACACAATTAAGATAAGGCTGCTCTCACTCTTGGTCCAAAAAACAAAACAATTCTTTCCACATTTTTTTGAGGGGGAGAACTTAAATAACCTTCTTACACAATGAGTAACCCCACCTCCCCTCTCACATTTTGTCCTCTCCATCAAACATCTCAGTCCCGCTTTCATTCTCCCTACCACACCCTTTCACCCACCCTGCAGCACTCACTGTCTCTGTAACAAGCTGAACATTGCATTACAGTTTCCATTCATCCATGCCCCTCTGATCTTCTCTGCATGAACACTGAGTATTGCAAAGGCCGTTGGCCGGGCAAACCTGAAAGCTAGAGGCTGAAACTTGCCTCTCACGGCTGACTACACCATACGGTATGTCTGCCTTAATAATTGTTGTGACTACCCCGATGTTACTACAATCATGGAGGAGATAAAGGCATTGAACTGTGCTTTGTGATTATATGAGCAACGGGGGTTGCCGACCTGTGGATGTTTGACACTGATTGGATGACTTTTTTTTTTTTAAATCAACTTTTCTGAAAGACTGTATTTATTCAAACCAACGTCAGGCTATCTGAGCTGATGTGACATGTTTTGCTCTCACTGAACCCACAAGGACAGTATAAAAACACACATATGTACATAAATCACACACACACAGGGATGTTCCCATAGCCTTTCCGAATGGTTAAGCAATATTTTTCAGTCTTTCTGTCGCACTAACTTAGTCTCTTCTCTTGTGTGTCGTATCCACTTCCTCTCAATGTATGTCGCTTCCTTTCCCTTTTTCTCACATCTCAATACTTTGCTACTTTTCCATTTTTGTATCCCTGCATCTCCAACCTCGCCCAAAGTGAAAGTAAAACTGTAGCATAGTAGCAGTCATCATGTTATTATGTTATTTAGCTTAGAAGAATGCATCTTTTAATTTTGCTTGCTTCACAGGTGTTTATGGTACGTCCTTTAAATTTCAACTTTCTATCCACTTAGACCCAAGTTTAAGGAGATATGACAAAACAAATTCCCCAAAAATGTGTTCGAAGTGATTATTGTATGCATCCATGGGCCCAAAATAACTAACAATGCAGAGTTCAAGCTGATAACAGTAATATCAAAAGAAAAAAAAATCAGTCATGCACTCATTCTTATAAGCCCACAGTAAGTTCCTGCTCTGTTTAATGAGCAGATTCTCCCCACCAGAACAACCAATTAAGGCTTCTCATTAGTGGGTTTAACAGACCTGCCACTGTTCTACACATCCTGAGAGCGACCATGGCACTGATGATTATAGATAAACTGTACACACATGCGAGGGGCCTAAAAACACACCCCAGAGACAGGCATGTTCACTGTAAGCTCTCTCTATCATGGCTTACCAAACTCACGATTTATCCTGCTGGCACCTGCATGCTGCAGCTGTGTCTGTGCAAAAATAAACTGGTAAGTTGAAACTCATTTTCAATGCCAAGGGGGGAAAAAAAAGAGTTGGAAATAAACATGAATGAATGAGCTGTCTGCAACGGTTGTAATGGAGTGTTGGAATTCCACAGGTTTTACTCAACTCTTGTGGCAGTATTTCTGTCCCATTTCTATCCATTCTACTTTCTTTTCAGACAAAACACAATGAGGCAGTAGGCAGGGATGTTGTGCAATGAGAACTGGACAACATACACTGAAACACATAATTAGAGTGACTGTAAACAACCCAACCATGGCCAAAGATCCTTTGATTAGTCTGTATCACACGGCTGCAATAAATAAATAAATAAATAAAATAAAATAAAAAACAATCTCACAGTTATTGATAAAATCAGATATGTTTAATCAAAATAACATGGATGGATAATCTCATCTCAGCCCTGTTTGTCCCATTACCCGCCTACATGACTAAGCCTTTATCTTTTAAGTGTGATTTTTCTGACTGTGAATAAACATACATACATTACACTCACTCCACAAACCACATGCTTATAATTTAAATCTGCTGGGATTATATCATCACCCCCAGCCTCACGAGAGAAAAAAATAACATCTTTTGAACTCAGTAAACAACCACATGGGACTGCATTTCCCAGGCATCCTTTTTAACCTTAACATCTCAACATTTAAATTGAATCTCTTTTTAACAAAACATGTTCTGTTACTATAAGAAGCACAAAACAATGGCACCAGGCGATGGACACCCCCCAAACCCCCCCACTAATGAATAAAAATACCACAAAATAATTCATTAAATAAAATTAAACTCAACAGCTCCCAAATAACCATCTACTACTTGTTATCTTAGCGGCAGGAAGCAGCTACGTGTATTGTCTTACAGAAACGGAGCCGGATGTTTGAATAGTCTCTAAAGGCAACGACGATAGCACGATTTTAAAAGATCAAGCTGAATCTGTCTGAGCTAGACGCTTTCATGCTGACTACGTAAATCACAACCCACGGAGAAACCGTGGACGAAAAGGTAATAAAGGTGATGATAACAGGGATAGCATGGGAGAAGATAGGTAGGCGCCATGAAGCGCGTTAAATCGAAGGTATGAAAACATTTCCTAGATAACGGGTTTCACTATGAAACGTGGTGTTGGTCTGATAGTTTAAACAAACTGCCTTTTAGTAGACAGTGGTTATTTGTCAAGGTTGAGAATGCTACTTTCCTTTTTATGCCAACAAAAGCGAGCATATTAAACACAGACCATCCAAAAAAGCAATGAACCAGCCGCCGTCGCTGATGTCTAAATCACGTGACTTTATGGAGGTGGAAATAAAACCATACCTGTTGTAATTACCAGCGATGCTTATAGGGAATTTTTCCAAACGTGGTCTCGTATTCTGTTCTCCTGATGAAAATTAATATACGTCCCACTACATCAACCTCCAAAAATCTCAACCTCAGTCCACACCGAAGATCTGGCCGGAGTTCGAGGCAGATTTGTCTATCATCCTCAAAATCCACCCCATACAGTGAAAAACATCTTTTGGCTGTATCTCATTGGCTGAGAGGAATTACTGTATTAGATACTGAGATTTGATTGGTCGCGCTTGTTGTCCATCTGACTTGGAGGGACGTTCTACGTGGATGAATCAGTTCTAGTGTAATAACGTAGCTCCCTCCAGAGGCCAAATTAAGAAACGACTGTGGCAGCCACAACGGCAATACGCTGATACATAGTTAGTTGGTTTTATATTTGTGTTTTGTTTTCTTTTTACTTTCCCCAAAAATGCTATTGACATTTACAACCTTTTTTTTTATTTATATGTACAGAATGACCTATTGACAGTCACCCTTCCATGCAGACCAATTCTGATGAGGTTTCAGTAAACAGTAGGTGGATCAACATAAGGACCATGCATCTCTCAGGTGCTTTTTCAGGTCTTTGCAAGTACTATATATAAAGCACATTTAAAAACAACCGCACATGGGGTGAGGGTATTTTGTAGATGCTTAGCTTACATAGTACTGTAACAGGAAAAGTATATAGTTACTAATATTGTGAATGTGTGTTTCAGTAGCCATGGTAATGAGACAAAGGTGACTTGAATTTTTTGCTATATATCAAAATTATAATAATTATTATAATAATTTTCTCATTTAATGTGACACATACTGGATGAAAATGGTTTTTTGTCAGTATAATCTGTTTGCTAGTAAACTCATTCCTGTTGATTAATTCTTTAATAATCTTTTTTTTTCTCCCCTCAGCCCTATTCTGACTCATACACAGCCACACATACAAAGGACAGACTTTTCATTGCATAACAAAAGGCATTGCTACTGCCATTACGGGCATGTGATCGTATGCACACACATACACGTTTGCATATACCCACACAGATTAAGGGAGCTCAGGTAATTGGATTAGAGTGGACGGCAGCATGCAGATTTGACATCTACAAAAGAGGAGGAGTAAACAACCACACAAGGACAACAGTCATGTAAAGCAGGGTGACGCAAATCTCTAAAAGAAAAACCTGTGTGAGAAAAATACTTGTTGCTGTCTCGTCTAAAGAGTGAGTTCGAGTGTGTTTCAGTGGACTCACCATTAGCGAAGCAGTGTGGATCCAAAGCAGGCCAGAGCAGCGTGCACACACAAACACAGAATACAGACACCACTTTGAAATCCATATTAGCCCCGCATCAACATGTTCATAAGCTAAAGCTGCACATCTCAGTTGGACATTAAGATTAAAATTAGTGCTGACTAATAACATGGGAGTGCAATCAGCTCATGAAATTATATCACATAGATTTTCTTTACAGCTGTTTTTACCGTGAGCATGAGAAGGAGCCGGAAATAATCCAGTTTCATCTGCTCACCATGAAAAATGACAGCTGATTCCTGTCCGTACATGACTCCTAAGAATCATGTGTATGAAAGAAGACTTCCACTCTAATGTGGCAGCAGACAGACTTTTATCAGTCTTGCTGCATTGACAAGTATAAGCCGTAAAATTAAGCTCACACAAATAATTAAAGGCCAACTGAATTAAAGTCACCCCTGTTTGTGCCTGGGGTCTTTAACCCTTTTGTAACACCTGCCCTGAAACACGTCAGGCTTGTTGGAAGTCATTGACTCGTATGAACATAAATCTAGTGTATCCATAAGCAGAAAACAGTAAATCAAAGTTTTTTTTTTATTTTTCCATTCTTCCATGCTGTCTTAGAATTACAAAATTAAAAAATAAAAGTAATAGAAGTCTAAAATGTTTACCTTATTGTTAAAAGGTCCCATACTGCAGAAGGAGTTCCAACACTGAGATTTAATCTACAACACTAAACAGCCAGTAGTATCTGTGATCTCTGAATCACCCTCTCCTTGACTTCTCTGTTCTCTGATCTTTCTCTAGACCTCTTCACCTCCTTTTTCGTCCTACAGAAAGCTCTCACCACACCGACATGTTGGCTCTACGTTCTATGACTGGCTGTGCTCAGTGTGGAGCTGATCGAAACCAAGCTAGCCGTATCTTAACTGTAACTCAGCAGACTGCTGCTGTCTGTGAGCCAGACGGCTTCGCTGTAAGAAACTCACAGCCAGGGAGCTAAACTAGCTGTTTGGTTTCCCATGTAGGCATGAGATCAAGCTTGTTCAGATTCTCTGGAGGATTAGCGACGAGCCCTGACGCAGCCATCTGGGCAGCAAAACACTGCCCACTAGAAAAATGAGTCCAGCCAAGACAACTTGATCTGAGGACAAGTCAACTATCATCTTATCATCCTGTAACACTGACCTAAGGGTGAAAAAAACATAATTAAACCCTGTGCCCTGTTATATAAATACATCATATTGGCTAAGGCAGTGGTAAATGTTCAAATCTGTCACTCAAACAGTGTATTTGGTTGTTTTATACTAACAGAATTAAAGCTCTGAAATCAATTACTTCTTTACATCTTTGATTTTATTATTACTGACAAATACTCCATTCAAACCCTTCAGTTTAAGAGGATTTTAAGGCACAGAATTAAACATCGAAGCAAATAAGTTACAACTTAATTTTCATAGTTAAAAGTGGCCCATTGCTTTGATACTGTACTGAAACTTGATAAAAGTGATACAAAAGTAGAAACACTGTAAAACATTACAATCTAATAATTTCTGCATCTTTACATTATGACATTATTACATTTTGGTCATTTGGTCTAAAACTGAAAACAAGTTAAATTAAAAAAGCATCCGATGTCCAAAGAAAGACAATGAAAGACTTTTAAAAACCTGGAGATGTTTTTTTGTCTTTTGTTTTTATGTCAGACTGGGATGGTGGACAGTGCAGCACCACATGGGCTTTGATTTGCCTTTCACATAATTCAAATGCTCTTCTCAGAGAGCTTTCTTGATCTTCAGACCAATTTGACCCCTTCAGTTCCTGAAAATGATGATCAGTAATCATCTATTTTTGAAACATCCTCTCATAGACATCTTCTACCTTGTGTGCATCAGTTACTGTAACTTTCAGGCAGTGTTTCAGATACACATATTTGTGTGCATGAGCAGAATTTGTGACAGGGAATATTGCAGGTTGAATACACTGAAACACTTTCTGTATTCCTCAGAACTCAATGCTGTGGAAGCCAACATTTATGAGCATCAATGATGAAGAATGTGGAGTTAAATTGTCTCCATAAACCAGATTGATGCCTGCAGCACACAAATCCAACAAAAACAAGCTGAAGATAACCACCACTCATGTCCTACTAACATAAAAACACAGTCACATACACATGCAGCTATCTGTTACCTTCAAGGAGATGATGCAGATGAACAACTATTTCCTCATATAATCACGTTTCTGTAGCTTCTCCGTTAAACACCAATACTTCAATGAAATATTGCTCATCCAGTAAACATCTGTTCGCTTAAGATAATGTCAACCACTCGTGCCCTCTTCCTTCCTCTTACATGTGTGAGTGTGTGTGTGTGGTAACGTTATACTCCAGCATCAGATGTCAGATAAGGATGGTAGGAAGACAGAAAAAGAGAAACAAGCAGATGGGCAGACAGATAAAAACAAGATGGCACTCAGTAATACAAATAAAGCGAAGGATGCATTCATATGTGTGCACTTCATCTTTGGGGACCATTAAATCTTATCAGAGTTGAGGTTTTAGATTCAGTTTGAGGCAGGAACAGGTTACCAGGGAGTCTGTAATGTAATACAATGCCATTAAACAAGCATGCATGTGACTGTAGGATGCAGCAGTAAGTGTATCTCTGCAACAGTTTAAACAAGAGAACTGTGTTGTGTGCTTACGTGTGAATATAGTCACAAATGTCTACGCTTTACACCCTTAAACTATGAGACTTCATGGAGCAAAAATGCTTCTACAGGAGGAGTCTGGAGTATTTAGCCATATAAAGAACTTGTTCAAGAATCAAGTGGATTTCAGAGGGTGGAGATAAGGCAGTTTAAGTTTGTAAGGTAACAATAAACACAACAAAACAAAAATCTATCTAGAAAAAAATCAAAACGCTTTCCATTATAATGGAAACTAATGGATTAATAAACCAAAACCACCTGTTTTTGCAACACCTGGAACCACATTAGTAGCATGCTTAAAGAAAAGCTTGAAGAAAAGCTAATAGTGACTTTTAACTGTTTGGAATGAATTTTATTTACTAGATGGCTCATTTGGATGATAAATTTGCAACAACTAATCAAACACTTTAAATAAAGTTGCTAGAAGTTTCCACGGCTTGCAATGTGGCCAGACACTGTGGGAAACTGTACTGCTATGAAAAAAAAAAAGGTTCTTCTGTTTCAGTGTTATCTTTCCACCATTTGAAGGAAAATAATTGAGGTAAATGGTTTGAATTCCATTTGTCTAATTAGTCTCTGTGTTGGCCCTGTGATGAACTGGCTACCTCTCCAGGGTGTACCCTGCATCTCCCCACACAGCTGCTGGGATAGACTCCAGCATCCCTGCCCCTTGACCTTGCATTGGATTAAATTGAGTATAGAAAATAGATGAATTTCCCAATGGAAATAGGATTCCTTGCCTTCTGTTTTTATTTAGATTTGGCACAAATACCAACTTTTTTACAAAAAAAGAACAAGGTCTATTTTCCAAATGGTGTCTGGACCTTTTCTACAGATTTCATATCAGAAGCTTTAACATTACAGCAGCACCCAGAGTCCCTAAAACAGAGTTTGAGAGTTTAATTAAAAACCCTCAAAGTCAAGGCTGCAAAATGATTTAATTCATAATTTTTTTAAAAGTAAAACATCACAAACTATCAACTAAAATCACAAACAGTATTTTAAAATGTGGTACAGACCGATTTGGGAAGTTTTTATTTTTCAGATTATATGTGTGGTTCCAGACAGATGATTTGCGACTCGCAGTTGGCTGGACAGCTGGATGCTCTTCCATCCCTCTCTCAGCTGAACTTTTCAGCATGCTGCTCAACCAGCTAGTGGCTCCTCAGCTGTTTGCCAGCTGAGCAGTTTGGTCCTTTGACAACTTTGCAAACGTGTAATGCGATCACTTGGTTTTGAGCTAAATGAATTATCAAAACTTGTATGTTAATCCTTAGATTAACTTATGCCATTTGTATCCAAATTAACTAGTAAAGCCTCTTAGACAAATAGTGGACAGTTGTTTCAGGAGCAGAAGAAACAAGAAGCTTAGTGTATTTAGGTTTGAGTAATGATCTTGTCATAGCTTAAAAACCCTAAACCTAATGTGTATTATAAAAAACATCTAACTAGGTTGTATAAGTTTATCAAATAACCACTTCAGTTTTTTTTTTTTTTAACATAATCTAACTACTTATATAAAGTGAGGCAGATGGGGCTTTACCTAAATACTCATGGATGCTTTGGTGAGACACTCTTGGATGGCAGTTCATCAAATAATTTCCCAAACCAAAATGAAAAATTGGATAATAAACTGTTTTCAGATTTGTGCTCAACAACAGAAAAAAACAACAAACTGGTGAGACATCTAGATTTGTTTTAATTTTTTATCTGAGACAAGCTGTGTGATCCAGATGTTATCTCTGCTTTGTGTATGCTGTGTTGATTGCATGTCTAAAACTGTGATGAACTTATTTGACGATAATGATGATAACATATAACAGATAACATATCCTTACTTTTTTTTTTTTTTGCATGTGAAAAAACTGTAAATGTGTCAAAAAAATATAAAAATGTGCAAAACTCTTGATATTGAACAGCTGTGGAGTGATAGACTTTGCAAAAATTTCTACAGGTGTTTCTCAAAGTCATAATCCATCTCCCAGTGTGAGCTTAAATGGCCCTTATATATAAGAGATCTGACTCTCCCAAGCTTGAGACCATGCCTGAAAAGCAAATATGACCTGGTATGCTAAACTCTTCTGGATGTCGTTCCACTGAGTTTACATACCCTGTAGGATAACAATCTAATTTTCAAGTCCTATCATATAAAGTAGTGATATATCGCTTACATGTGTCAGACATCATGACACAAGATGATTGAAAGAACTGTGGCCAAGGCCATCGTTTGAACAAAAGAGGACGCTGAAGCCTTTCAGCTCAAGTGTAACTACACACCAGCTCCAGATATTCTGTTCATGGACTAGTTATTCAGTGACTGTTACTCTAACATGACTGCATGCTCAGGATTTAATTTAATTGGAAATTCAATAGTCTGTTGGTTTCTTTAGCTAAGCATTTTTTTGTAAACTGGCATAATATGAATTAGAGGCACTTATGATGAATTTGACTAATTTGGACTGTAATGAATTTGACTGAACTGTAGTGTAACTACACTGAATTTGACTCGATCTTTAAAGTATCATACAATGACATTTATTGTGCATTGATTTTTTTTTACATGGATTTCTTGCTTACAAACATTACTTCATTCAAAAGGCAAAACCTAAATCATAAAAAGGAATCTGATAATATTTCTGAATGATCTTACCTGTCTTTTATGCTAATTGTGGAAAGCATGGTGGGAATGTTAGATTACTGGGCTCAATACGTAATAATATTCAGGACAAGTTATACTTTACAACCCGCCACATTTAACAGAAATGGCCCGAAAAGATACTTCAAACCATTTTTTCTCACTTTTTTCAGTAAGTTTGATTTTAGATTCGTTCACTGTCACTGTAGGAGCCCCGAAATTCCATGATGTTGTAATAATTATAATAGATGGTGAGGTCTAAATTAACAATATATCTGGTTTTAACCCCTAACCCTCCACTCACTGATTACTATGTTCTACTACCTGAACCACTGCTGCCCTCTGATTGGTAAATTTAACTGCCTTTTATCGCACTTTAAGAGTTTGGTTCTGCCAAATAAACCAGGTTGATGATGACTTCCTGCCCTCTAGCTGAACATGCACCTCTGTCATCAATACTTTACCTGCACAAGCACTTATTGCACATTTGGCTCCAAGGTAAACCTCTCTGACAAGGCTCTCATTCAGGAGGTCTTAGGAAACTTGACTAGAATGAAGATCAAAACTGCAAATGGACATTTTCTAATTTATTCATATTTGAACAGAAACATAACTAAGTGATTTACACAGTTAAAATGTTGCTTGTTTATATTATCAGGTAATACTGGAGAGGTACTGTTGTCATGACTTAAATACCAGACTGACATTCCTTTAGGTTTATGTAAAATATATTTATCTTTAAGACTTTAAAATGTAGACATGTAGGTTATGAATGGACATTGCAAACTTGGAAATTTCACACAATTTATCTAAATTATGATCATTTCACATTTAAATCTTTGAAAACAATTTTATCTCTCTTAAAAACACATCTACCAGGTTGTCTGTTTCCAGCCCAGCCAGTGATGGGTGTCTGAACCAGTTCACATTTTCTAAACAAGCCACAGTCCATCCGCTTATATCAAATAAAGTAACCTTCACTAGGAATTTTAAACCAGCCAAAGATAGATAATAACATTCTTTGAGAACTTAACAGGTTCACATGGTCTTCTGTAAAGCTCCATTCCTGATTTTTGTTTACCACAAACAGGTTTAATTTATCCCAACCAATGCATAATTTTCATTGTGTTTCTTGAGTACTTCATAAGCCTGAAGGAAGACCAGTACTGATGTCTACGGAGAAGTGGGTTTTTCTCGTCGACTGAGAGGCTGACATCCAATGGAGAAGCCTTTAACGCCAAAAACAGATGTGTGCCCAGGTTTCTGAATGCACCACATCTAACATGTTTGCATTATCACAGATAAGCTTCACCAAAGCTGCCATCAAGCAAATGAGCAAAAAAGATTTTGTCTTCACTTTAAGAAAAGCAGTCTGATGAATGTAAATTGTTCTTCCAATGAAAGTCCGACAACAGCAGGCAAAACTGGAGTATTTTTTTCCAATTATTCACACATTTATATGTATGATAATTTTGAACTGTGTTTTTTTAAATTGTGTAAAAACATAGAAATCAAAAGCACAGCGAAGATTGGAGAAATCAGATGGTAACAATTTACTGGCAGCATGCAATACACTGAGAGACCACTAGAGGGAAGCAGCTCCCTCTTGCATCATTAGCCACCTTTGAACCCAGGACAAAGTAGGTGGAGTTTTACATTTCACTATATTTTGATCAAGTATTATTAACTTAAAATGAAATTAAATAGGCAATAAGAAGAATTTTCTGTGGAATATATACAACAGAGTTATATAACTCATTTCCAGCTATTGTTTTTGCTCCATTCCAAATAATCACATAAGCCAAAAAGACGCAACAAAGACTTGCCCAGCAGCCATCTGTGTCCTCACATCCTTCAGAAGTGCTTCCTGTCTCAAAGTGGAAATATAGATGGGAGTTTCATCTTTGTATCCATGGAGAGAAGCTGATCCATTGTTCTTTTAGGGCAGCTGCTCTGGTGCCATTTCAGATCTCAGAAGGTGCCAACCTTCTGGTGATTTATACTTCACTGAACAAAACAAACAAACACACAAAAAACTTGCTTTAAGCCAAATCAAATCTGTGTCCACCGAGCCACCTCTTTGGCCCCTTGCTCTATCTTTCAGTATTCTTCCTTAGTCAAGTACTCAAGTAAAGTTTCTGCATATTAAAAATTCAACATAATAAGTTTGACCAGAGCTTGCTCACAAGTATTTTAATATCCAAATGCATCAGTCATTTTAAATATGGCTGAATGAGACATTATTTAAGCTTTTTCATTATCAATTTTTGTGACTTGCATTTTAATTTAACACAAACAATATGGTACTGTTGTCTTGGTCACTTTTCTGTTAAAAAAAATCCAGTGCTGTGGATGGAGAATTCATTTTACTACCTCTGCATTGCTGGCCGCATTCAAATCAACAGTTTCCCTGCACGGCTCTCATTACAGGCATCCAGACACTGAGTAAACAAATATTCAAACATGGACACAAAAACACGGACACAATAGCACAATTATCTTTAATCTAATCTTATGTTTTGTTTTTTTGTTCTTTTATTATTTGTTCAATTCAGTTTAAGTGTATACTTAATTATTACAAATACTAAGCAGTACCTCATTTGAGTATCTGATCTGTGGCATCACAAAAACAGAAGTTAGGAAGCAAATAAGGCACTGTTATTTACCTTACAGAGGTATGATATGAGGAGAATGATATTGTACCGTTTAAAGAAGAATGTAAATTATATGCTTATTTTCTTTAAGAAATATGTCAGACACTTCAGAATTTGGCTTCACTGATCAATGAATTGACTGGGGTTCAAATTATCTGGGGTAGCTGACATGTGGGTGTGGAAGGTCTTCAATTAAGGCTCTGTTAGTCAGTGCTATAGCTTTAATTGTTCGCAGTTGTTGTTTTTTTTTTGTTTTTTTTTTCCAGCAGGTGTGGCCTAATGGAGACACCCCATGCACCCATACTGAAAGATAGATTAATATGAAGGATGCATTGTGGACATTTTGATAAAGGCAGATATGGAATCCTGTCTAAAATCCAGTGAAATCTCTCACAGGCTGCATGGTATCTATTGTGAAGTTGCTCCATATTTGCAAATAATTTGCTCTTTCAGTGTTGTAGAGTGATGGCTACTCATGACATTCAGCTTAGTTAAATATTATTTTGAGATATAGTTTTTATGCTACATTAGACTAATATAAAACTGTACATACTAAATGTACAATCCACATAAAAATGTATTACCATAAGTGTAATATGCAGATTAAAGTAAAAGTTAATAGGGAAACAAGCTGCATCACTATTGGCATTTACCCTACTGAACACAAACAAATAATGCATAACAGAATGCCAGTCATATAACTTGAGCTACACAGAATCATAATACAATTTGAAAAAGACAAATCTCTAAATAATACATTCTTTTTATTTTTTCATTTTGTCCTACATAACCTGCAGATTTTGGTATCATTTTAATGGTTCTACTTGTAGGTCTTCCTTTATTAACTCCAGTAACCACCTATTTCAAGCCTGGAAAATTAGGTGGAAGAGTACTACAGCTGTAGTAACACCAGTTATTTCACTTCTGATTCAGTTTGTCTCTTTTAATTGAGTTCACGCGTGCACGTGTTTGAGGGTTTCCCCAGACTGCACGTGCATATACAATCTTGTAAAAAAAAGAAAGACGAAGAAAAAAAGTGTCTCTCCTCTCAGCTTTTCAGTTGTTGTTTTTTTTCTTCTTCTTCTTCTTTTTTTTTTTTTTTTTTTTTTTAAATCCTTCCAATGAACCGAGTCCGTGAGAGAGAGGGAGAGTTAAGCAGCGCTTGTAGCTTCCGGCTTCAGACTCGTAGACGCACAACGCCGCTGCACTACCAACACAGAGGTGTCGAGCAACGCCTGACAACAAAACATCTCACCGTGAAAACTACACATCCTCAAGGCAGGCTACGGAGGGGTTTCCGCTGGACGGCCCAAGAAGCTGGGAGGGTTTTTTTTTGGGGTCGAAAGCAGCTAGATGTTTGTGGAAGATAAAGGCATTTTGAGAGGTTTTTCTTACGCGGAGGAGGATTTTTTTGTGTGAAGGAAAAAGAAAAAGGTGAAGAAGCGAAAAATAAAACCAACTGCTGCGTCGAAATGAGTTTGCTCAGGATAAAATAATGATAACTTAAAAACATAAACTGCAAAGAAAACAGTAAGTTTGCGGACTGCGGCTATTTTGCATCAGACTCGGTGACAGAGGAGACTACTCTGCGGGAATTTGCTTGTTGTTAGTGTCTGGCTGTGATATTACTCAGTGATAAAAAGTGTCCCGGAGTAGCCTAGGAGTGGACGAGACGATACTAGGTAAGATAACACTGGGCTACTGTCATGTCAGCACCTCCATCTGTAAACATTATTGTTACTG
The DNA here is from genome assembly GCF_017639745.1 of Melanotaenia boesemani. NCBI lineage: Eukaryota > Metazoa > Chordata > Actinopteri > Atheriniformes > Melanotaeniidae > Melanotaenia > Melanotaenia boesemani. The sequence goes on from NC_055703.1 coordinate 11,857,281, forward strand.
GATGTTTTATTTGTTGTTATTACGCTTTAATAACATCTCGACAGGCTGGAGAAGAGCAGAGAAGTTGTACAGAAAATAGGCCTGCACATCCTTTTAGTTCCTCGTGAAGTCAAACTATGTGAGGAATTTTGAAATGAGTGTATCCTTAGACAAATATTTCCTTAAATTAGACCCTCCTTGCGAGATTTCTCCTTATTATATTGATGTTTAGGGATGTTTTTCTCGGCTGTGCAAAGATAAACACTACTCTATACTCATTCCCAGTCCTATTATTTTTTCTTTAAAAAAGGTTTTAAACACCTTATTTAAACATTTTAAATGCCAAAAGTTTGTAATGTGCCGGTTTACAGTAGTTTAAATATTACAATATTAGTTTTTACAGATTTTGTAAAAACATAGTTGACTTAAATGAGATGTTTTGTTTAATTGAACTACAGAAAGATGTTTTAGGAAAAAATTGTTTTCTGGAACTTGAGTGGGCTAAATATATTACCGGATCCTAATCTGGCTGTAAGAAATGCATCCAAGTATTGAGAGATTATGAATTTAATCAGGTCAAAGATTATTTAAATTTCTGAAACTAAAGATTATTTTCTTCTAAATCAATTAGAACAGCCAAACACATCTGTCATATTTATTTTAGCCTCATTAACCTGTGAAATCAGATTGTTTCATCCTAATCAAGGTTTCAGAACCCCAGAGTATTTTTTATATGATTAGACAGAAAATACGCATTTAGGAAATGATAAAACAAACAAATATATTTGTCTAAAAATTTATTTCACCTAACAATTGTTTAATATCATTCTGTTACAACTGACGTAGTGTATATAATTTCAACTTTAGGCCTTGGGTTCTTCACCACTGAACTTTAGGTGGGATGATGAATTTGATGAGTAATTGGTAGGAGTGGGACAATATGAATACAGTTTTCTGCTGTGGAATGTGTAATTTTGTATTCCGCACTATTCATTTTTTTATATTTGTTGTGGGAAATTTGTAGAAAATACACATCCATTGTGTCATTGACAGGAACAAATATATCCATGTGATATTGGTGGAAAAATGATATAAAAATGTAGTTTGCCATTATTTTGTCACACTTATTGACATGTAGCTTCCCGCAGCTAGCTGACACACCTATATATATTATATTAAACTGATTTTAATGCTCTGATAAACAACATGGGAGAGAGTTTTGCATGTCACTGTAACATATCCTCTCATCGATGTAACCAAGAGGGTTATAATATCTGCTTATAAAATCCAAGGAACAGTCACTGCAGGCCTTTCTGAACTTCTCCATCACATTTTCTTTTTGGGAAACTGTATGTAGGTTTATTGCCCACTTGTGTAGGCAAGTGGATGGTTTGAATGCTTATGCAGTCCCACTCAATATGACAAATTAGGCTGAGCTGAAGCACATGCAACGCTCTGAAGTGCTTTAAGTGCACTAAACCTAGTGTAAAGACAGCAGTGTTTGTTGCATCTTTGATCAGTATGTGCGCTAAGAGGAGCACATTTGTTAGTGGCCTTAGAGGTTGATGCATCAAAGTGGTTTATTGGAGGGATGCAGATGATTGTTTGCTTTTCTGTTCTGTTTAATGGCCGCTTTCAGTTGTTGATTTGCTACCACGATAAATGCATGTGTATAATATCTTTATAGACAATCTATAATGAAGATGGAGACAGAGAGGTAAAGACTAGCACTGAAGAAGCAAAATATCTGTTATAGATATTCAGACTTCTCTGCTTTCTTTCATGAGCTATACTTCCCCATTTGTGTGCTGGTGTGGTGCAGTTGATGTCCTCAGATCTACAAATGTATGATGGACCAGTCAGGACAGGTTTTTGAAGAAGATCTCCTTTTTAAAATAATTTTTTCTTTTGTATTCACTTCATTAGGCTTATTCCTTTACAGAATTCAGAGTTTTTAGCCAGCACAAAGAGGTGTAAAAGTTTGTGTCATTTTCACTTGTGGACATTAGTGTCATACAAAAAAGGCAAAGTAATTATGCAGTGTGACAAAAACAAAACAAAAACAGCATTCGGGCTTAGAAAGACTCCCAAGAGTCAGGGAGGCCATTTAGATTGTTTTTCTATATCTTACTAACTGCGTCACTCCCAAGTAAGGAAATCCCATGTTTATTCCATGGTTCATGAGCTGAAATCTAAAGTTATCTAGACTCTAAACACATGCCAAGACAGTGTCTGGTAGCCCAACACATGACATGAATACTGAAATACTTCAGTGAGCTCAAGAACTGGACCATAAAAGTCTTAAAAAGCATTTGATTAATATACAAAGGGCTTTAGTTTTACCATCAGAGGAGAAAAGTGCTCAATATTTACCCTTAGTCTTTTCAAATCTTTTCATTTCAAACATTCAAGTGTTTAATAGAAATTATTTGTGTGAAGTTAAGGCTGACAGATCAGAACAGCAACAATGGCTGACTTGCTCTCAAAGCTCAACCAGCTCTTCGAAACATCCCATTTGTCTGAACATGTGGACATAACTGAGATTTTAATGCTTCAAAAGACTTTGGCTCCTGGGGATGATAAAGCTGACATTTATTCTGAAAAATGTGCCTTTTGGAAAAGAGAAAATACTTTCTGCAAATGATGCACAGTTGATCACTGTGCATTGAATACCACTTGTCAAATCCCATTGCACTGTGAAGCTTATTTGCATAGCTTATTTTACAGCAGGACATGATATCACAACCTATTATTAATCGCTTGAACTTATCCACAGACAGAACATAGGCTGTGCTATGACTGTGCATGTCCATTCGATTTGCTCTGCAAATTGCAGGGTCCTTCTCTGCTGTTAACCTCTTTTCTGAGATGGTTCAGGAACAAAAAATGCCTTCTTTTAGTTGGAAAGCATACAAACCCCATGTACTGCTGCAAACAGAAAACTGATTGCATAGTTGTATTTAAAAGCCATTTCCCAACTAAATGATCCAGTCATTTCAAGGTAATAATGCATGTGACAAGAGAGCCTAAGTTTCAAAACTTCCATGCAAACTTTCCCAATTTAAGCCACAGTGGGTGTTTTGTCTGTAAAAGGGCACCAGTTCTGTGACTGTGTGCACATCTTTATCTGCATCACTACATAACAAGGAGTTTCTGCACGTCCTCCACTTCCTTTCTCACTGTCCCTTTGTATGTCTGTCATTCTGCCTTTTTTAATGTTTCTCCATCATTTTCCCACTGAAGTTTTTTTTTACTTAAAATTATGAGGGTTTGATGAGATTATTCTCAAGTTTAGTGTTCAAACTTAATACACGTTTTTATACAGTTAAGTGTGTAAACCTCTAAGAAGTTTCAGTGGTATATGGTGTAAAATAAGAGGGAAAACTACACTGGGCTTTATGCTCTTTGTTTCAGCTAAGCGTGATAAACATCTCTATGCTTGAATGGAACATTGAATGAAGAAAAGGCTAATTATTTCCAGTATGTCAGGCGTTTTACTGGCTCATTTTTTTTGCATTATTAATGCCTTTACCTCCCTTTCTCTGCATGTTTGCTTTCTCTTTTGTTATTTTCAGTTATATTCTTTCTAGTACCGGTGCCACTACAGGAATAATCCTTTTGTCAGGGACACAGTTTTGGATTGGCTTTTTATGAATGAAAAATCTGACTTCTTATATCTCCCCTTTTTGGTAAAGGATTCTAATCTAAAGTGATTATTCTCAAAGAACCTTTTTATCTTTCATTACTTGCTCAAATTAGTCATAATTACAAAAGGTAAAGACAGTCAAGTTAACTTTTCTTGCAGTGTGGAGCCGCTGCTGCTACCTGGATGCAGAGAAAACACTGAAAGCTGTTCCGTAGACCTCCCTGCAGCCTCAGGGGACATAGTCAGATGTGTACCCAGCATTCAGAACCCCGGGCCTGGCCGCGGGGATGGCAGCCTCTGCCTTGAACCGTAACAGTCTTGGAGTCATGAACAGGTACATCTATTCTTTGCTTTAAATGGTAGAGGAAATGCATACCTTAAACATGTTTGTTCACTACAGTTTGTTCTAGCTCAAAGGCTGTTAGACCAGACTAACAAGATCATGTTTTATCTTTAGTGCATCAGAGTATTCAGCAATTCTCTTGTCAATGATGAACAGGCACATAGTAATCCTCTTAAAGTAGTATATTAATTAATTTGCGTAATAAGATGTATAATCAGTGTTTTTAATACATGTGGCGGCCTGTTGAGCTGCGCATTTCTTTTTACATAAAGATAAATCAACTTGATCGTTTTTATTTCTGCAGCAGTAATCAGTTTCACACCCAGCCAGGCTCCTCTAGCACCACCTCTCGAACCAGAACCAGCCCAGTGGCCCGGCCTGTGTTGCCGGTCCCTGATCGAAGCACCTACTGTCATTTACTGGGTGGAGGTCTCTACAGCCCAACAAGCCCTAAGGTAACCTAGTTACCGCATCTGCCCTGAGAGAGCTCAGACTGAAAACACAACCTACCTATTCTGTAAAATGTCCTCACCTAGACCAGTGGTCCCTAAACCCTGATCCTCGAGGCCCACTTTCCTGCAGGTATTAGATGTCTCCCTGCTGCAACACACCTGATTCAAAATAAATGGATCTCTAACAAGCTCTGCACAAGTCTGCTAATGATCCATTAATTTGAGTCAGGTGTGTTGTGGCAGGGAAACCTCGAAGTTCTGCAGGACAGTGGGCCTTGAGGACCAGAGTTGGGGATCCCTGGCCTACACCACCAAATTTTGTGTTACTTGCATTAAGACAAGTCTTTGTGTTTAGAGTTTTGTAATTAATTCCAAAATTTTAAATAGTTTAAATTGTAAGGTGTCTCTCACTGTATTACCCTACTGTACCCTTTTACTTTATTGTTTTACTAAAATAGATTAAAACACCACCAAAACTCACAACTAAACATCAGGAAACATAAATAGCCCTTTATGTTTGTACAAAGTGCAGCTAAATAACCAAAGCTTATTTTCACTTAGCTTGTATATTTACTTAATTCTGATATGAATAGATAATTATGGGCACCCCTAATCCTGTCTGGTTTTTCTTCCCTCAGGCGAGCCCCCGATCTCAGGGCCAGACATTCATCTTCCCAGCTCCATCCTCACTCTATCCCAGTCCTACACGTCATCCTCTCTCCCCTACAGCACGAAGTCCAGAGCGCCTGGGGGTCAATGTGGGTCAGCGCGTCCGACGCCTGAGCGGTGAAGAGGTAGGGGAAGGAGACGGGCAGGAGGAGAGAGGAGGAGAGACAAGAGGAGGCGGGAGGCAAGAGGAGAGGAGACGTCAGGCACAGCTGCTGCAGATCCACAGAGAGCTGCAGAACGTTGAGGTGACTTCATTTACTTTTATACTAACCGTCTTTATAATACCAAATAAACAAAGCTCCAGACAATATACGGTGCTGGATTCAATTTTTGAAGGATTTTCTTCTTTTTTTTGATTTGGTAACCACATGATAATACCAGTAAGAGCTGTTGTTGCTGATTTACACTAGGTGATGCAACAGTTACTCCAACTTTGAAAGCAGAGTAGGGCAAATCACACATGTTTGGACTCTCGCTGTTCTCAGCTGCTTCTTTGTTGTGTTTTTGTGATAGGGAAGCTGGAAAAAATGTGCAATGAAATTGGAAGGATGTTTCTCAGTTTATATAGTGAAAAAATACGAATTTCCAATTTCACAATCCATTTTTGTTCTCCGTAGCATCCATTAGTGAGTACACATTTAAAACTTTTAGGAAAGTCACAGAAAGAATTTAAAGCTTGACAACAGTTTGCTTCAAAATGGTCTGTCTAATACAATGATAGAAAAAACAAGGTAAACTAAGTCTTTTTCCATTTCTTTTCTCTTTCTCTCTCATCAGTTGAGGTTCTGCTGGTGTGAGAACACTTCTTAATATGGAAAAAAAAGCATTAAAGTGAATGTATTTACAGTTAGACCAAACTGTAACCAAATTGTGCCCTCATTCTCTGTCTCTTTTAGGTCAGGGGTAAAGTGGGCATTTTTGAGGCTCACATTTCTACAATTCGTGCCCAGGTGCTTAATACCGAGCTCCAGCGAAGCCCTCGGTCTTCCAGACGAGGATCTAGTGAAACCCCTTCCCATCCCAACCAAGGAAACAAAGTTCTTGAAAACCCAATGACCCACCCACACGTGACTAAAGTTCCCTGTGTTGTCCAAAATGGCAAAGAAGTGGAGGAAGGAAGGACAGGAGAAAGAGGAGGAGAAGGGGATAAAGTCGGGGACAACAGTGCTACTAAAACAAATATGGAGAACAAGACACTGGTTGAACAAAATGACTGTCACTCAGAAACAGCTGCGCAAACTCCTCGTGCTGACAGACTTTTTGTGCATGGCTTACCTGAAGCATCAACAAAAGATGCAGGAACAGATCATGAGATGAAAGGACAAGTGCTGAGAGAAAGAGAGGAAGAGAAAGAGCGACAAGAGATGGAAAACAAACAAATGGTTGGAGATGACAAAGAAAGGACAGATGAGAATAAAGACCCGTGGTGTTCAAAAGTGCTGCTTCAGCCAGAGAGAGACATGTTGGACGCTAACCCTGCAAAAGCCGTTTTACCTCAGGTTCAAATCAGTGAGAGCCCCCCGTGCTTGCTGGACATTGCTGATCATACCCCCAACCACTCTCCCTCCATCCCTGCAGTCATAATAACTGACCACGGTTTAGAGACACAACTTCAAACTACTGAAGGCCCTAGCTCAGACCAGGGACTATCCTGCTCCCCTAGCCCCTCTTCTAGTCCCATTCCAAACTCCTCCTCTCGCAGGAAGCTGTCTTCTTCCTCCGCTTCCTCAGCTGGTTTCTCTTCTTCCTGGGAGGAGTCAGAGGAGGACATTTCCAGTGATACAGAGAAGGGAGAGCATCTTCTCAACCCTGCTTTCCTCAGTTCTCAACAGAAAGCAGTAAGTAAATCCAAAATTTGTGTCTACATGTGTGTGTGGGGGTGTAGCGACATGATTTCAGAAGTCAGTGACAACGTAAACTCTCCTCAGGGCTCGCTCTTCTATATCTATATGAGCAAGGTCGGTAGGGCAGCTGAATTTTCTATGAAATTAACCCTCTAAAAGACCAAACCAGTGGTTTAGCGAAATGAACCTACAAACATAGTCATGTTCACACTGCTAAGCAGTAAATGCAAATTTTTCAAACTTTCTAAGAGCTCTGTGGCTTCTTGGTTCCCTTTACTAAACTATCAAAGTCGATTCAAATGAAAGAGACTTGATTAGTGCTGCTAATGCACCATAATGAAACACATCTTCTGTGTTTTTGTTTAAGGATGTTTTTTTCAAGTGTGAAAGACTTAGCAGTATTTAGTGTTGTACTTGTAGGAAGCACAGACTCGGTTCAGAGAATCAGAGAGGAATCCTAACTGGGCAGCTTTTTCCCTTTTTTTTTTATTTTTGATTTACAAACTGTAATTGTTAAAGAGTTTTGAGGGGATTTTATATAAAAAATGGTAGGAAAAAATTGTCAAAATGATAATGTAAAATGCAATTTGGCTAAATGAAGTAGGAATATACGTATATATACACTGAACAGTGGTGCACCTTTTGTTTTAACCCCAAGTGGAAAGTGATGTAATTATCAGCTGATGTTCATGGACATAGATGTGGCCATCCTGCCAAGTTTGACAGGTCGACCATGTCCCTTGCTGTCCGCCTGCTGTTTCAGGATGTTGCTCCAGGTCGCTCCAGGTGCTCCATAATCCTGATGTCTGTTGTTTTCAGCGCAGATGATCCTGGCATTTTCCCAGTCCATAAAATGATTTTCCGGCTAGCAATAGTCCGTGATGGCCGATTTCATATTTTCCTGTAGCACCGGTTGTTTCATTGGTCTTGTCTTTCTGATTGTGCTTTCTTTTTTTACATTTGTTGTGATATTCAGTTTTGCGTGTGCTGAGTTTTCGTCCTGTTTCGCCTATGCATGTTTAATTGAAGGACTGACATGGAGTTTTATGTAAGGTATGACAGGTGTGCTGATGTGATGCTTATTCGTTGCCCTTTGGATGCGCTCTGTGTCATCCCTGTCGTACAGAAGAAAGACCGCGACTTTGGTTTCTGTTTTGTTTTTTTGTTTTTTTTTCTTTTTTGCTACCTGGGTGTGTTCTTTTTGTTTGACCTGTTGTCATCCCTTCTCTGGTGCCCATTTTGGATTTTGGCAGGTTTCTTTGTTGAGCCATATTCTTTCCATTTTATGATGATGATGATAAATTTAATTGTCCTCCTCATTTAGGAGCTTCACACCAAAGGGTGTGAATACGATTTAGCTTTTTATTTTTTAGATTTAATGTATTTCTTTTTATTTCACTTAACCAATTTGGACTATTTTTCGAAGTTATTTTTTTCCATAAAATCTTCCAAAAATGCCTGTAGAAAAAAGCCATAGAATACTTAACCAGGAAGTCTCACTGAGATTCAGAATCTCTTTTACATGAGCAACAGAACTTACAACAGTGACACATGGGAGCAAATCCATAGCATCGAGATCAACCCAACTTTAAAAAATTAATAGAATTTTGAGTTAGATTTTTATACTCTTGTTTTAATTTGTACTACATCAAACAGTTACTTTGCCATTATTTTCTCAAAGAATATTAGTGTTGCTACATATCATACATGCATGATGAAAGTGCAGTGTGTCCTGCCACTGAGTTGCTAAGTCTACCAAGTGTTGTGTCAGACTTGTTGTGTAGCTTACTGCTCTGCCATGATTGAAAACTAGCATGTGTTTATGCTTTTCCAGGCTTTTGACTCATTTTTGCTGACTCATGGTGGGTATTTTTGGATTAAGCTGTCAGAATCATAAGTCACAGCTAATCAGCAGCTGGATATGTTGTGCCGACTCCTTCAATTCAACGATGTTGTGCAACACAGGCACATGTTTGACAGTTTGTACACTTGTGCTTATAAATGTTTATTAATTGATCTCACAGCGGAAAACAATATTAGCCAGCTCATAAAAGTATCATTCTTCCGTGCCAGGCTTGGTTGTTCATTCTCATCAGAAGATCAAGCTGGGACATCAGCAAAAATACATTAGTTACATTTCCTATTTCCTGAATAAATGATTGGATTAACCTGAATGTTAGTGTAAGAAAATTAAATTAGGCTTATTGGTAACTGTAAGTGTGTTAGCATGTTTTCTCATTTTGAAGTGGGACCATCGCCTGAATAATTAGTCTTGAATGTGTTTTTAAATTCTTCATCATCCAGTGTGAGATAACACTAAGACTTTAACTAGAAAGCAACTGAAACTCTTTCTTTTTAAATTTGTGAAATATCTCAGACGTCTCATCCAAGAGGCTTCTAACAGACTGAGGGGGAGTCAGGTATTAGTGATGCCACAAGTGGCTTGAATACCTGGGACTCTAACCAATGAGGTATAACTTCTGTTTAGGCCCTTGGCATATTCTTAAATGCTTACAGCCATGCTTTTACACCAAGTATAGTCACCCTGTTTGCTTGACTTGTTCCTGGTTAAAATATCTCAAAAATGTGGAATCCAAGGGCCTCTATTGATCATGACAGAACCTCCACTTATCCCCTTATAATGATTTAGTGGGATGAACGTTCATTGTCAAGTGTATTGCAGGTGTGCTGATTAGCTGATAAAGTGAGCACATGAAACTAGCAATGTGCCTCTGCTTCACTGAGCTTGTTTTTACTACACCGTCATCTTTGAAGAGAATTCAAATCTAGTTAGTGTTTTTTTTCCCTGGAAAGAGTTTGTCTCAACTTGTATCTTCGGTCCTGATATTCCTTGGTTTATAGCATGTAATAGTCACAGTGAAAAGCAATCACAGTCACTTTTGCAACATATTTTTAAACATACTGTAGAGATTGTACACGGACACAAAGAAAGAAAAATCACCGTCATTGATAAAGATCATTCAAGTAAGGAAGGAAGATTAAGCCATGCGTGTAGGATGGCATGTCTTGGTAAACTAGTTTCAGAAGCCCCTCAGTGTGTACCTTATTTGTCTGTCTGAATGTGTCTGTGCATGTTTCTGAGTGCTGTGTCATGTTGGCCTGCTCTCTCTGCCTGAGTAAGTTTTAAAACAGACAGTAACAAAGCTATGTCCCAACCTGTGTGTATGGAGGTGTTTATTTTCTTTCTTTCTTTCTTTTATTTATCTGTTTAGCATGTAGTGATGTTTTTTATTGTGTGTGTGTGTGCTTGGCAGAAAAAGGAAAAGCAGGAGAATTTTCTGATCTCAAATGCTTTTCATTGGTTTTGCCTGCATTTGGATGCAGTTAAAATAAAAGGTTCAAACCTGTTTTGGCTATGAAGTATGTCTCTGTTTTTGTCAGTGGGTGGGTGGAAGTGTGTTTTTTTTATGTGTAGTCAGAGTGTCTATGAGGCCATTTAACTTCTGCTTTAAAACAAAACTCAACACAGAATGAAGTAACATGATTTTATTTTTTTTTAACTCTTATAAGTGTCTGAATTAGTTTATTTTACATAATTTCACCAACGACCCCACCCAAAACCAACATCCTTGCCATCCCTTGCTAGTTATTTGTTTAAATGGATTTGGATGATGGATTTGAATATGTTTTGTCCTGGCCTTTGCATATTTCCACTCAGTGTTTTTTGTTTCATCCAGGCAAACACACTAAGTTGAAAACAGCAAGCCAATACTTTTTAGTTAATAATACAAGTCTGGTTTTCCCAAAATTATAGCTCAGACACGTCAGACGTGTGATTTATTCTCGTTCTTGTTTGCAACTTGTTACGGTTCTGATCCATACTTTAAGGAATCCTCATGTGTGTGTGCAGGAGGCAAACGTGCAGAAACATATAAAGCATGCTCGTCTGTGTGGGAGGTATGTGGGAGAAAGGAGAGGGACAGCGAGAAGAGGAGTGATACAGAGAGGAAGACAGAAAGAGCGGCAGAGTTAGAGCTGAACTGGCAAGGAAACTGACAAGAATAAATTTTATTTCAGTTGACATGAGAGGGCACGCGTCTTCTCATGGCAATAAAGAGCAGTAAACAAAGATTTAAAAAAATTACTTGCTGACTCTTTTTATGCCCTTAACTTTGGCATATTGATGAGGTGACAGACGTGCAAGAAAATGCATATTTTCTTGCATACGTTGTAAAAAATTAAACTAAAAAGGCAAGTATAAGACACATTGTTAACTTACAGAGTAAAACTTCACAGAAATAACTATAAATGCAAACACTAGAAAATCAACTTCTGTAATAATGTTTTTTACTGGTTGGATGATAACAGCCATTTATTCTCTCTCATGTTACAGGATAGGTCCATCAGTTTTTTTCTAATTGGTCATCTTTTGTGTGGCCTAACCCAAAATTGCACCCAAATTGGCTTTATGCACTGAGAAAGGTCTCAGTATTGCAGACTACACTACGCATCCCTTTTAATGCACGATGCACCCTCTTACTGGAGCTTAGTACATAAAAGATAGTGGTTTAACCTTAACCTAAATTTAACCACGAAAACATATAACCAAGCATTTGGTTGGTTTGACTCGTGTAATGCTGTAATTCTGACTGTTGTGAAAGCATGATTGGTGACTATACAGTAACAAGATAAAGATTTTTTAAGTTAAAATAATTAGTTAAAGCATCAGTTTGACAAAATGTTTATCATAATGAAAGCTTATAAGCAGTACGTGGCAGTCACCTCATTTCTTTTGTTTAACAGCTAACATCCCATTTTAATTTAAATAAATATTAAATATTTAACTTCTTTTTTTTTATTTTAATAAGCATCCCATTTTGCAAATGTGTGTATCTCAAAGATTAAAATTTTCATCTGTTTTCTCTGTTATCTTATGCTTATAACTGCAGCATCATATTTCAGCTTTGATACAGATTAAAACTACAGTAGAGAAGTATTGTAATAGTCTCACTATAAGTAAATTGAACTGCGTTTGGTATGTAAAGTTAAGGATGATTTGCATTTGTGGACACATTTCAATAAACCTTCAGCTGCTGAAAAGATGCACCTATTAAGTAAACATGATTATATAAACAGAAGTGCCTTTTAAAATAAGGACAACACCCACACTACTACAAATGTAAAGTATACAACATATGCTTTCCATGACACTCCCTCTGCACACATCACTCGACAGCTCAATTAGTTTAATTTTCTATGCACGCAATGCTGTGCACACAGAAACTTTAACATTTTGGCTCACATCCTTTTTATTTGTTTCTTTAAAAGGTACCAAAACACTGACCTAAACTTTAGTTTCCAAACGCCAAAGTTTATTCTCTCTTTATTCATTAGCTTCACTTTCAATACCAGAAAAAGAGATTTTACTGGTGGACGATGTCAGACTTTACTGTAAGTCCAACACTGTAACTCAACTGGATCAGCATGAAAAAGCAACACACACACACACAAACACACATACTGTGTTTGAACTGCAGTGGAAAATCTTCACCACCACGGCGGCAAGTTGCCTAGCAACCCTGTGACGTCAAACCGAGTTTCCCTCAGACAGCTGTACAGTACGTGTGTGTGTGTGAGACAAGAGAGTGTAAGTTTATGTATGTGTGTGTAAAAACCATGTGTGTGTGTGTGTGTTTCATTGCCTACTTAGTTGATTGTGAAAGGGGAAACACCGGCCAATTCGTTATTTGGTGTTTTTTAGCAGCTAGCTTGAGAGCATGCACGTGCATGTTTGTGTAGACCCCGGTTTGCAGGAGTCAGGTCAGCCTGGTGTTATCTTTTTTTTTAGCTGAAAGTGCATTGCCAGTTTTGGATCCACTTTTTTGGGGGGGAAACCCTACCGGCCCTGACACATGATTGCAGAAAAGGGATCTAGAGTGCATCTCATACACTGGATGAAAGTCCACAAGCTAAATGAAGATTATTTGCAAAGTGACCAAATGTTTTTGTAAGCTGGTTAGTGAGCATGCAAAGAAACTCCGGTTTAAGTGTTACAGAATCAAGATCGAAAGTCAGATTCTCTCTTTAATTTTCCATTGTGACCTCATTTCGGAAAAAGCCTCCTTATCTGACTGCAGCATTTAGCTACATTATAAAAACAGCCATGCCACAAACAACCAACCCATTTTTCTTTGAGGTGTCCCTTTTTCTCACCTCACTAAAGCTGTCACTTTTGCAAAGCTGTTGTTCCACCGGCTACCCTGGGTTGCTAAGGGATTTATCGTGATTCTCCAAGCATGTTTTTTAGCCTGCATCACCCTTCCTGCAGTCCTTGTGCTTGATTGTGTTGTTTTGTGTGTGTTTGTTGCTCAGTCTAAACTTTGCAGACTCAGACAGTTGCAGTATTTGTATCTGTTAGGGGACCTTGTGGTGAGCGATATCAAGCTTGTTGTTTCCTCCGTGACTCTCTGTTGAAAACATCAGCATGCATCAGTGTTTCCCCTGTTTCTGCACATGACACATTAGCAACCCAGTGTTACCCTTTACTTCCAGCTTCAATTACACCTTTTTTTTTTGCTATTTTCCGCATGCAAAGTGGTTATATGTGGTTGCACTAATCAAACTTCTCTTGGTTAACAACAGATTTAATTTTGTGTGTATTTTTGTGTGTTTGTGACAACACCCATTTGACTGCAGCATCTGAAAATGTTTGCAAAATTTGTAACGATGCAAACGCAAGTTGCTGACGTGTATGCTGAAAAACATGGTGCAGATCTCTAGAAACATTTTAGGGTTCAATAAACACTCACCGCCCTAGTAGCGCTGTTTTTTTTTTCTCTGTTATATCTGTTGTTTACAGATGGCAAGGCCTTTTTGTGTGCCTTTTTTTGTTTGTAGTCAAGCGGCGGATGTGGAAAATACTGTCGCTGAGGCAAGCGGCAACCCCCCCCCACTTCCTGTCTGCAAGAAGTTCCTTCACTTACAATTTCCTCTCTTTCTCTCTCTTTCTTTCTCTCTCTCTAAATGGAAACTTCAATATTTTCCTGCTCTCCTCTGGCATCCATCTGGTCTGGAGACAGAGATAGGAGAGACCCAGTGAGGAAGAGAAAAATGTGGGAAAGACGAAAGCTGAAGTTCAGGGGAGTTATTGGCAGGGAAAGATGGTGGGCTCTTCCTTTTTTGATTCAGATTTCAGACATTTAGAAATATACAGGGAAATATATAACAAGTTTTCTGGGGTGATAAGCATTCCTTCCTGCGGGGTGTCATGATTAAGATAGATAGAGATACTCACAGCATTTAATTAAAGCCCCTTCTTTTAACAAATTGTATGCAGCCATAAGTGCTTGCCTGTGTTTTAAAATGTGGGGGAAATTTTAAAAAGACATATTACTGGGAAAAGGTCTGAATAGAGAATGTAACTTGTTAAGCCTGAGGCTATTTTTGTAAACCTTCACCAGAAAAAAAAAAACAAAAAGAAAAAAAAACAAAACACCTCCACAACTATAAGCCCAAACTGAGCAGTTTTGGTCTCTCTGGTTAAGAAACGTGAGACTTCTTGAGTGCAGTCAGTTACCTCAACCTGATTACTGACTGATTGTGCGATCTGAAAAAAAGTCAATTGTCACATTTTGTTTTTTAAAAAGCCACACCCAGCACAGTGCGTTCCAGGAAGAAGGAGGTTCAAATAAATTTCCTTCTTTGATTAGATCAAGAAATGGTGACCTGCAAAATCAGTTAGATTGAGGGTGAAATGTAATCTGAGACTGAAAAGATGGCAACCTTGTTACATGCGATATTACACATCTTAAGCTCTTGCAGAAATTTTCCATCTCCACAGCTCAGCCCTGTCAGATCAGCAATCATGAGGCAGCTGGACTGGAAAGGTTGGCTAATGCTGATTTATAACTTGGTTTATCTCAGTCTGGGCCCAGCTATGGCCCCGTCCATGGAACAAGTTTGATCCTATGCTTCCTCAATCCATATGTTGAAGTGTCCTTTGGAAAGATATTTTACTCCAAATGTTGTGCATGTTACTTGTACTATATAGGCCTTTGAGTGGTCAAGATTAAAATGTAATTTAAATGCAGTCAGTTCTCACCATGACTAAATTATCATCTATTTTTTTAGTCCAATGAACACAAATAAGCTAAAAGGTGAGTTGTTTACAATCACCTTTTAGCCTTGGTTTACAATGGGTTACAATCTCTGCTGTGTGTGCCTTTTAAAGTAGGGTAGGTCAAACAACCACTTAGTTTTTGCAAAGTTAGATAATTATAAAATAATTAAGGATAAACTACGAGCAACTTAAATATAAGCTCATGAGGATTACATCATGTTTATATTTAAACAAGCAAGAACTATGATATGAGTAAGATTTGCTGCTTGTCTACAACAGTTGCAGCAGTTTTCATTGTGTACAATGAATTATATCACTAGGTATATTAATGTTTATAGCAACCACCAGGAAACCTCTTGAGGTGATTAGATATTTAGAGTGCTCAAGCTATTGATGAGTCAAAACCCCACAGAGTATTATCTGCTTCATTTCTATTTAAAATCATTGTAGGTTAGATTATCTTACCTTTTGACTGGTTTACCTTTGTTAAGCACTCTTTAATCTTAGAATAAAAGTGAATAATTGAACATATTTAGTAGTGTTTTGCAGCCAAAGTGTAGATGAAAATGCATTTTTTTCAGAGGTTTAATAAAAGGTGTGCTTTGTCTTCTGGCTGTAGTATTATCATTTCACAACCTTATGCAAACTTACAACTAGATGGTCTAAATTGTTTATGTGCATGGGTAGTTTACTTTATTAAATCAAATTTTTTGGACAGTGCTGTAAACAACAGTGCTGAGTTACAGGCAGAGTGTTCATTATAGCAGCTTCATAAGCTCACTATAGAGTGTGTGGGCGCTGCTACTTTGTATGTTTCCTTTTGTTTGTTTTAGCCAGCATGGGATTCTATTGTCACAATCTTTCTGTGTCTCACACTCACAGAAAAATATGCAAAGCTTTACATAATGATGTCTTCATAAATATGTGATGCATAAAGGTTTAAAACATGTAAAAATAAATAGGATGTGTCTGTTTTTCTTCTAAATCTGATTTCCCAGGAGTGTGCATTCAGTCTTCCTCTCATTCACACATATTTAGAAGTCTCTCTTTCTAATGTTGAGACATGCAGATATTTGCATGTGCAGATTGTGTTTACCTTCTGTTTTGCCAATCAAATGATCAACAATTGTTTTTTTCTCCCTGCACAAACTCATACAGACACGCAAGTGTAAATGTTGTGAAGAGCAGATAGACAAGCTAAAGTGCTGGGACCTGAGACAGGGTCAGACATTGGACAGCTCATCGTTCTTGTCTGTTTGTCCGGCTGACTGAAAACCGATTGGTCATGATGTGGTCTACATGGTTATGTTCAGTGTGGAGCGTTGTTGTTTCAGTTGGAGCAATCTTTATCATTACCATCATCCACCTCTGCAGCAGCCGCCCTCAGGTACCATCACCTACGCAGGAGGTATAACCTTTATTTTAACAGAGTACAAGCTTACCACCACAGAAGGCTTTTAAACCTGGTTTTAGTTCTTGTTTATTCTTGTTTTACACCTCTACTATAGTAAGATTTTTTGAGCAGTAATGCCAACAGTGTCATTGTGATAGATGAATCCTTATATGTTTTAGATGAGTGGATTTTTCCTGTTTTCAAAATGCATTTTAATGTCTCCAGCTTTTAAATCTACATAAAAGAATGTTATTACTCACAGTGGAGATGGCACAGCTCACACATGCCAGCTGTTGGTGGGCAACATGGCAGAACGATGACATTCTGAGCTGACAGAGAAAGTGCAGACACTGGCAACTTAGCAAGCAGCAGCCTGTTAATTTTCCTTTTTTTGCCAACTGGCTTCAAATTAGATGAAGGAATAACATTCAGTTCAGACAATCACTGTTGAATTTTGTCTTATCACAAGAAAAAAGACATGTTTGCTGGTCTTAAGCCTTTTTTGTTCAGTCTCAAGCTTTGGTTAGACAAGGAGAGTGTCAAACTACTGGGCCAAAATCTTACTGCTACTTTAAGACAAAAGCATTTTTTTCTGTAACTTCAAAAGAAGCTACAGATGCTGAAGCAAAACAACCTGCTGAATCATTTCTTTATCTGAACATTGCAGACAAGTCAGACACTAATAATCCTGGTGCACGAGTTTAGACTTTCTGCCCACTTCAGCTGACCTCACTATTAAAGAGTTTCCATCATGTGATTTCTGCTGATGTGAACGTGTGAAAGTCTTTTTACTGTGAAGGAGGTATTCTTTTCTCAATCCTCCACTGGGGCAGAGGGGAAAAAAACCCTCATGTGACTCTTCACTGCCTCAGACAGACAGAAAAGTGTTTGAGTGCATTCATCTAACCATAGATAGTCATGCTATCAGCTGATGAATTTTCATCAGGTCCAGATTATGTGGCATGGGTTATATGTCTCCTTCTATGGTCCTCTCCTCTCTTATCTCAACCTTCTTCTCCTTACTTCTCCCATTGCTGCTTTTCTTGTAGAACTAATATTATTTCTCCTGCTGTTTGTAGACCAGAGGAAATCTGAGAGTGAGATCATTTTTCACATTAAAATTGAAACAATGATTTTCAGATACTGTATTTTAAGACATGGAATCAGAGATGGTTATATTCTATTTTTCCCCACATAAAAAAAAAACATCATGAAATGTATGAGAATTTTTCATATTTCCAGTGTTGCTGCGTCTGTTTCTCTGTCTCAGTGTTGTACAACCAAGCATTGTCTTAACCCACAGAATAAGATGTGGGATCTTTCCATGTGATGTAATGCTGCTGGAAAAAAATATGGGATTTTTATATTTGGATTTTAATTATGGCAAAATAAATTTAAATCAAGGAAAAAAAATGGAAAAAGTATTAGACTTCAGACAAGAGTGGTTCATTTCATTTAAAAAGAGTCATTTTTAATTATTATTCTGGTTTCATCAAAGTTAAAATAACTTTTTAATCAAGTAATTATCAGCATGTTCTGTTTGTTTTACAGTACTTTAACAGATGCTCCTCCTCATTCCTCAACAGCTGAATATTAACAGATATGTCCCTGATGAAAACAGAAAGCTGGAAAATACAAACAACTGGATTTGAAGAAGAGAAAAATCTATGTTAAAGCAACAATGCTGTGTGTGTGTGGCAGGACTCTACAGTTCAATGTGTCCTTGCCAGGGAAAGGGAGAGCCTTTGGTGATATGCTGTGTTTATGTGTGTGTGTGTGTGTGTGTGTTACCATGGGAGACCCCAGCTCAAAGCTCCAGAGTTTAGTTAAAATGTTATAAAACAACTGAGGGAGAGTGCGGGAGAAGCAGACAGCTCCCCGGGGTCAGGGATACCCAACAGTGTGTGTGTGGTTTTGCATGTTTGTGTGTGTGGTTCTCTTTGAAAAGATTTGTTTTGCTCATGGTCATTTAAATAAAGGAGTAAAGAGCACTGGATAAGCCAAAAGGTTCACACTGGAATTGAAATCTCAGGCTCTTCTTTTCCTTTAAGTCTAAAACAACCAAAATGGCTTTTAAAAACTTGGATAAAATATCTGTCACATATTTTTGTTAATAGTTTAGAGATCAAAAAATGGCTTTAGTGTTCTATCCAGTCATACCTTTTTTAATTTAGCAGATTTGTAGGAACCATGCATGCTTAAAAAAACCCCTTTGGCAGGTATCACTACAAGCTTCCTGATAGAGGATTCTGGTTTTGTGACATTCTCTGGGCATTTCCCATGCCCTGCTGATGATCAGATATTTGTTGATGTTTTTAATTGAGATGATTGTTAGAAAGCAGAGCTAAACCATAAGCTTGCTCCCAGCTGTCCTTTGTGAATTTTGAGGTGTTTTGTTATAAAAAGCCAACTTCAGAATTTGTTGCTATTTAGCCAAATCTGTTCTTTCATCTAATAATGGAAAGACTTTGAACTTACATCCAAAAGTTATCAGTTCCCACAGTGGAAAATTGTTTTTTTCATGCCATTTTGCATATGCAAAGTTTGAAATAATGAGTTTTGCATTCACATGTGGTTATATCGGCCTTTGTTTAGTCAGAAGTCACTTTACATGGACAAGAGGGTGGAGCAGAACAGTACTCGTGAAACCTGATGGGAAAACATGTTTGTTTAATAACTCCTGTCTAATTTGTAATGATTTTCTTACAGAGTTTATTGGTACATGTATCAGATTAGTAACTGTAGCTAATGAAACTGCCATGACTTGTAATGAAGATGTATTATTTCTTATGTCCAGATTGTTTTTGGGTGGTAGATTAGGAATTTGGAGCCAACACCTAGTGGTTATCAGTGGTACTGCACTTCAAGTGAGCTGAAGTTTTTTTTCAGCTGTTTTGATGTATGCTCTGAAATACTGCAATGTTCTAGAGATTTCTACCTCCACCAAGATGGACCCGCCAAGGCAGAGGTCTTGTATTCAGTGGTGTCTGTTAGTAACATAACTCAAAAAGTTATGGACAGATTTTTAAGACATTTCCAGGAAATCTCAGAAATAGAATAAGGAACAAGTGATTAGATTTTGAGGGTGATCCAGATCACCATCTGGAATTTTAAAGCATTAGTCACTGTGGGGAGATGGGGATCATTTTGCCATTAGAACTTCTAATGCAAAATAAAAAAAAGCCCACAATCAATGGCAAAATAATAACAATAATAATAATAATAATAATAATAATAATAATAATAATAATAATAATAATAATACAATGTCTTTGCAGAGGTCTGCACATTGTGAATGCTTCTGCTTTTTTATTTTTTAACAATGACATTTAAGAACATGAACGTCTACAACATTTGCTCTGGATTTTTTACGGAGATTACCCCCCCAGTAAAATCTCCTAAATATCCACATGTGAGACAATATAGGAAGATGTCAGCAAATTTGCTGTGGCAGTGACTGTGTGCATGTGCTAGTGAAGGTTTGTCCTTTCTGCTGATCGTTAAGCTGTTTCCACTAGTTTCCATTTATTGTGGCTACATACACATACGTGCAGAGCATATAGCAACACAACGCATCTGTTATTTTCAATGTGTTGTAAAGAAAAAAGTGATTTCCACAGCCTAATTTCAGCATCAAGTGCTGCTTTCTTTGCAGTCTACACAGCCGAATTGTTCATACACACATGCTTGTTCCTACAGTGCAGTATAGACCAGGTATACTTCCAGATTTTCCTCCACTGAATAAAGTACATCCATCAGCCAATACAAAGAGGGAGTCGTTATTGTTTTGTTTTGGCAGGGAGTGTAAACTCTACAAGTTGCTCGAAAGACTCAAGTTAGAACTTTTTTTTTTCAATTTGGTCTTGTTTTGCTTTGAGAGTCAGCTTTGAAATTAGACTTTTTTCATGATGATTTTGACTAAACTAAAGCTCTAAAAAGCTAATTAGGATCTGGCATCATGGTGAAAGTGATGCAATAGCTCGAATCTCTCAAATTCTAATCATCCTGATCTTGTTTAAAATAAGTAACATAATGTTTGTTTACCTTAATGGCTCTTGGAAATAGTTTCATGTTCAATCTTAAAACATCAAACATGGCAAGCTTGTGGCAGAGCATCATTGTGAGGGATAATCACTGTGTGTGTTTTTGATTATAGCACAAGTCATGGAAGAAAATAAAGAACATGGTTCATTGGTCACCATTTGTCATGTCCTTCAAGAAGAAATATCCATGGATTCAACTTGCAGGACATGCAGGTATGTGGACACACACATCCATACATCACATGCAATAAGAACATTTTCTTCTCAGTCACTGCAGCAGAGGGTTGATGACCAAACACCAAAAAACCTAAAAGAAAATGTGTATCATATTTGAGGAGCTGGTGTTTTGAGGTCAAGGCCCTCGGGGAAGGTGTGTGTGGGTATGGTTGGTGATGGGAAACATCCAGCAACGCCTTCTTTGAGTAAATGTAGGATTCAGGTTCAACACAAATAAAGACAATGCAGGCCATTTTTTACTGAATTTGTGTAAATTTCTAATTCTACTGCTTCAGCTAACTAAACTTTCTGCAGCGATTGACAGTTAAAATGTGTCTTTTTACAGGAAGTTTCAAAGCAGGAGCAAATGGCCGCATTTTAAAAGTAAGACACCCCTTAACAACAGTCACTATTTCTTTGTCACAGCACAAGAATTTGCTTTAAGTGTACTCTGTCTTTTAGAGCTTCCACATCCCTTTGACACTAAATGAGTTTTGTCAACTGATCATTTTTTTAATTATGTCTTTTAGAAACACTGTGAATGTGAGCAGCGCTGTTTGTCCCTTCTGATGAGGGATGTGCTATGCAAATATGTCCCTGGTTACCATGGAGATGTGGAGAAGGATGGCCAAAAATACAACCAGATGGAGGATCTGCTGGCTGAGTTTGACTACCCATGTGTGATGGACTGTAAGATGGGAGTAAGGTGAGATAATATATGCATAATTATATTTCATGTACACATTTTAACTGTGATTACTTCCTACAGTGGGGTTTTCTTTAATTGCTCAAGTGGGAATTTTGTAAAAATAAGACCCTATATTTGTAAATGTCAAGGTTTATCTTTAAGGCTGTTCAGAAGTAAATATCCAGATTAAACAGCTGTGTGAGGCTATTTGGAAAGAAACACCTTTTTATCATCGTCTCCATCACCCTCTCCTCTCATCTCTGCCACCTACCTGTCGTATCTATCACCTGCCTCATCTTCTCTTCTGTCTTCTTCACCACCCGCCACCTGCCTCTTTCTCACGCTTCAGGACCTACCTTGAAGAAGAGCTGACCAAAGCTCGTAAGAAGCCTTCTCCAAGACCTGATATGTATCAGAAAATGATTGAGGTAGATCCCGAGGCACCTACGTCAGAGGAAAACAACCGGAAGGCAGTGACCAAACCGAGATACATGCAGTGGAGAGAGACCATAAGCTCAACAGCTACCCTAGGATTCAGGATTGAGGGAGTTAAGGTAAGGCACACAAAGAGAAGGGTGCATGTCTGGCCCTCCTTCTCTCATTTCTTCCAGCGTTCTGCTCTGTCTTGTAGAGGCATGATCTAACTTCCTGTTTTGCCCCAGAAACTTCCTCTGAAGTACATGTGTGTGCATGACTGCCTTTGTCGTGCATGAGTCCTGTCGGTGGCAGCTGCATAGGCCTTGACATATGGTACCGACATTGTACACACACTCAAATCTCTTCTCAATTTGAGGGTCATGGCTATATATAGACATTCACGGCCTCCCGGTGGTCTGTTGCCATGACATTGAGGGTTATCCCCACAAACAGAAATGTGTGTGTGTGTCTGTGTGTGGATAATGATGTGTGGATGTTTAGTTCCTTTATTGTAAACCTGAACATGTGTCTGTAGCTACTGTAAGTGTCTGTTATGTATATGAAAACTAAAGGGTAAGCAGGTACAATTTGTGTGTGTGCTCTATGGAGAAAGACAGAGAGACTCTTGTGCTCAGACTTAAACCTTAAAGGGAAAAAAAGTTTTGTTTCTTAGTAGCGCCTTGTTGCCTGGCAGCAAGAAGAAGAAGGAAAGCTCATTTATTCCACCCTCACAGGTCCTGCTTGTGCTACAAATCTGCTGTTAGAGCTTTAGTAGTACTACCACTGAAGCTACAACTTAGTGCAACTGCCACAAGTTTCACTATCATACTAGTATTACTGTAAACATTAGTACTTCTACATTTTTGTATAAAATGAGAGGAGGGAATTTAGGATGCTTTGTGTTGCTTTTGCTATAGATATATTCATATTTTTAAGTTTTGACGGTGGCATTTCTAACAAGAACATCAACCTCTTGTTAGCAGGACTCCATGTTTAGATGCAAATAAACAAAAGAGACTGTTAAAGGTAATTGTTGTACAAAAAATGGACACTAAAAACCAGGATATATGCCACAAGGAATTTTAGAAACGAAACATTCAGTAACATTTTAGTAATTGCTTGTCAAATAGAAGGATGGGTTTTGTGGATGTTCAAGCCAGGAATCCAGAGTCAAAGACTCAAAGACAACACTCTTCTTTCCTCTGCAGAAGGAGGACGGGACGGTCAACAGAGATTTTAAGAAGACAAAGACGAGAGAACAAGTCACTGCAGCCTTCCATGACTTTGTGAAAGGGAACAAGGACATACTGGTGAGTGTTTTTGTGCTTTACTTTCTGTGTGTGTGTGTTGACAACCTCGACCTTTATGTGTCAGAATAGCAAGTGAAGAGTGGAACTGAAAGTCAGGTTGTTTTACCAACCCTATAGGAAACACATACACATTACTGTGGAGGATATTAAACTGTTTCCAATCCAACACTAACTGTAAAATCTTTGAGCTTAACCTTAAACTGTGTTGCATATGTAATGATTAATTTAATGAGGGATTGGTATTTTTAGAAAAGAGAGGCAGTTCCCTCAGTATGACAGAGTAAAGTCAGCCATTATTGGATTATTCATTGTTTATGATTATGCTGCATTTGTAAATCAGTAATTATCTGCAAGTAAGAATTAAATACTTGCATTTCATCTGATGGGTGGTGTCCCATCCAAGTACTAAGCAGGCCCAACCCTGCTTGGCTTCCGAGATCAGACGAGATCATTCTTAGGATAGGTCACTGGTTCGAACCCTGAGGGCAGTGACCTTTCTGTGTGGAGTCTGAGTGGATTCTCTTCGGGTACTCCGCTTCCTCCCACTGTCCAAAGACATGCATGTTAGGTTAATTGATGATTCTAAATTCTCCCCAGGAGTGATTGCGAGTGTGAGTGGTTGTTTGTCCCCTATGTCAGAGGTCCCCAACCCTGGTCCTCAAGGCCCACTATCCTGCAGGTCTTAGATGTCTCCCTGTTGCAACACACCTGATTCAAATTAATGGCTCGTTAGCAGACTTGTGCAGAGCTTGTCAGAGAGCCATTTAATTTGAATCAGGTGGGTTGCAACAGGGAGACATCTAAGACCTGCAGGATAGTGGGCCTTGAGGACCAGGGTTGGGGACCTCTGCCCTATGTGTTGGCCCTGCGATGGACTGGTGACCTGTCCAGGGTGTACCCTGCCTCTCACCAGTTAATGCTGGGATAGGCTTCAGCTTACCCACGACCCGTAATGGACCAAGCGGCACAGAGAGAATGAAGATGAAGACATTTCATCTGATGCCTCTTTAAAAGTAAAAATAGCTTTTTAAAGCTGCTGAACACTGTTGTTTATTTTTCTGGAGTTTGGACACATACCTTAAAGTAAAGAGAATGTTGCAACTGATGGGTCCTCGCAGGGATAACAAAAACTGTCTACAATAAAGCTGGATTACAGAACACAGTATGAAAACCAGTTTGTGTTTATTTGCAGAACTGTTACCTAACAAGGCTAAAAAAAATCAGAAGCGCTCTGGAGATCTCTCCATTCTTCAAAACCCATGAGGTAAAGACACACTTTAAATCATGCTTTGCTGGACTGAAAATGTGTGTATGCATGTACTTAATGTCTGAATGTCACATTTTTTTATTTCTCAGAAGAATGAGTGAAATGTTCGTTCTGACTGGACCCAAACATATGTTTTTGCATTATTAATTTATTTTTTTTTACACATTAAGATATCTGATGTAAATAAAAAGCACTTAATGTTAAAAAACAACAACCATTAAGCTTTTTAACTTCAGTATAAACTGCTGGGGTTTGCCATAAACTGATTGTGTGTGGCAGCTAATTCTTTATGTTGTATTGCTCAGTTTCCTAAGTAATTTCCTGTATTCCCAGTAAGTGTTAAGGATTATTAACTTTAATTAATCATGTTGCACATCCTTTAAATTGCAGAATTAGTTCCAGTTCAATACACAGTAGGTCCTTGTTGTTAGTCGGTGTGCAGCACATTTCAGTGACACAAACGCTTGCAGGGTCTTGTTGGTCTTGTCATGGAGATTTGGACGGATCGTCACCATGCAGCCATACATTCAGTTAAATACTAAATACGCACACATGCAAACCGATATGTATGAAACAGATGTCAAAATAACAGGAAGTGAGATCATGTTTGAGAAATACATAAACACATTTGATGTTGAGTAAGAAACTCTGTTTTAATGGTTATTTCCTGTTTTCTTATTCATCCTGCCTTTGTGCGTTTGTGCAGGTGATTGGCAGCTCCTTGTTATTTGTTCACGACAGTAAAGGAAAGGCCAACATCTGGATGATCGACTTTGGGAAAACCACTCCTCTTCCTCAAGGGGAAGAGCTGACCCACCGAATATCATGGGTAGAGGGGAACAGAGAGGACGGCTATCTTGTTGGACTTGATAGTTTGGTGGACATCATTTTATCAATGGTAAACTCTGAGACTTGAAGTCTAGGAGTTTTTTTTTTTTTTTTCAAGGAACCATTTGGACATCAAACCAGTTCCATTCATTCTTCATTCCTCTGGGGGTTTCCTCTTCCTCCTTCTTGAACTCTTCTTGGAAATTGGCTGGGTTTTTCATGTTCAGTCATTACAGGAAAAACACTTAACATTAATAATGGCTCAGTTTTTTGCTGTTTTGACACATGTAAGTTTTTTTCATGCTAAATGTTAAAATGTGATAAAAGAACAGATTTTACACTCATAACTCTTGCAACACAAGCTTATTAACAAAATTCACCATTTAAAATCAAAATATATGGATCTAAATTGGAGACTCTGCCTTTTTTTTACTGTAAATAAATTCCATAGAAAGGCCAAAATCAACAATGTGTTAGCTAGAATTTCACTAATGAAACTCTGTTATTATTATGCCTGTTGATTTACACATATTTAATGTCCCTATGACACAAAATAAATTAGAGTACTCACTGATTATAAAGCAAACATGTCAGCCAGTTGAGTAACATCAGACTTTGTCAACAAGACAATATTTGCTGTTCATTTTTTGTTTTTGGTTTTCCATGGAATTTTTTTATAACTGGAACATGAAGGAAAATAATATGTCTGGATGAAAATGGAAAAAAGAATAATTTCCTTTTATTTATAAGAAATTTGGAAATGTGTGATTTTGTCACTTCTTGGCTGTGCTTTAAAAAAGTAACGTAATATTTGTCTAAATTGTTAAAACATCAGCAGTTATGTTTATTAAAGGTGCAGTAAGCTCTAAAAAAAGTGAAATGGAGCATGCTAAATCCTATTTTGGGCCCCAAAGTGGCATTCATGAAGATCTCAACCTTGCTCAACCTTGCTCAAGTTAAACTCCTACTTCTCAAGGAGGTAACCAAGTACCTTCTCTGCAACTCTAACTGCTCCTTCTTGTTATATTTTCCCCTGCAATATTTTAAACTCTTGTGCTGCCAAAAAATGCTGAAAATGACTGTTGATTTAACTTTTTCTATGCATTTCTGATTAAGGACAAGTATAAATTCGAAATCGTATTTCCTGTGAATACGTCATAGGAAAACTCAATTCGTGCATTGCCATTAAAATTATTGTTTTTTTCCATATAAACCTGCAGAAATATGAAATATTAGCTCTTTTTGAAAAAAAAATCACTTTTTTGTATATTTTTGTAAAATTTTTGAATGTCTGTAGGGATCTTAGTGGGTTGATATGACTATATAGTGTTTGACATAATTGGGCTACACTAGATACATGATTTCTCTGTCCTATGGTGTTTATTAGTTCATGACTTCCGAAAAAACAATCCAAATCTAATATGTTTGAACCCTTTGACCAAATCACAAACATTTAAGCGATTCTTTGGATAACTAATGTCGTATTTCCTCACCTCCATTCACTGAATCTCCCGTTTGGAGTGATATCAGGATGACTGATAATATAAATTCTTTTCATTTTTTTTTATCATTGTTTGAAGGCTGATGAATTTTAAAAAAGCTAATAAAAAGCTAAATCATCAGCAGATCCTACCCCGTAGCTGCAAGATTAAGTGATGTTCTATGTTCTGTGCTTTCCACAACCTTTTATTACCAAAATCTGGTGCCTTGCTAACAAATTTTGCAAATCTGCCAACTTGCAGTCATGCAATGCTTCTATTAGCGGACCATAGGCTCCGTTGCTATTGTGTCGCCTCATTTAGGGATTGATATTTACTCTAATACATTTATTAAGATACAAATTTTTGAGATTGCCACTTTAAATGCTTTGATTTGGCTCCAGTCCCTGTTTTTTTTTTATCTCTTTGCTACCACCTCAGTCACCATCTAACTAAATCTCAGCTTTATTTGATCCTGTTGAACTTAATTTGAACACATTACCAATTTCTTACAAAATATGCACTTATTACATTGTTTGTGCTAGAGGCTGTACAATTAAATGTGTGTGTTTTCCTAATCAAAACAGATTGAAGCTATTTGGAAAGAAAACATAAGCTGTTTTTGCTTGTGTCTAGACATTCACACTGAGTTTAGATGCTGTATATTGGTGTACATTGCTTGCTTCATAATAGTCTGGCAGTAAATGGCAAATAGATGGCTTTAACAAAAGTACAAATCTCAGCAGATGTATTATGTTATGGAGAGAATTTGTTTCAGTGTAACATATGTGCTGCATCCATAGTTCTTTTTTTGACAAACACTCGACATGTTTGTCTCACTTTGCTGAGACGGCTCACACTGTACAGTAATGTTTATTTAGTTCAGTGAAGTTTTTTTCTTTAATATAACATTATTGTAGTGAAATTGTGTGGAACACTTACAGCCATGAACAATCTTATTTAAGCTATACAGTGCCTTGACATTTAAAAAGCCAAGTCAGATAACTGAAAATCTGTCTTTTAATGTTAAAATGTTTTTTTTCTAGTCCTAAATGTGGATTTTGTGTGTTTAGGTTTAACAATGGGTGCATGTATATTATCCTCTTAAATGTTTGTTCTTAATTTGTAGTTTGCTTTTCTTTTATTTAAGGCATGTTACCTTTGGGTTTACCTTGGATATTTGGGATGTTAACTTGTTTTGTCCTCAAGCATGTGTTACAATATGAGTGACAGTCAAACTGTATGCCTGTATGGATGGGATATAGCAGCTGTTATTTAAACAAAGGTTGTAGAGATGAGGGAGAAATCTCTAATAATGTAACAGGTTCTTGATGACAATTAAAACTATAAAATGTGCCGTGTGTGTCGTTTATTTCAAAAGTTGTTGCTTCCAGTAAAAGATTACAGTAACATTAGATGAGGAAAAGACTGCAGCTTCATGCAGCATCTTCTTAAAAATAGTGACATGTGATTGGAAATCCATTTTTTTTTTTAAAGTAATCTATCTACCATCCATCTGGTACAACCTCACATCCTGACCTGACAAGGCCCTCGGTGACCCCATGGTGCTGCTGCTGGTCCTTGCCCGCATTAATTGCTGTGTTTGCATGAGGGTTATTTGCCATTCAAATCACACCTGTCCACAACAGCAGCAGCATCCGGAGCTAGTGGGAAAGAAAAGACGTGATTCATGAGAGGTTCTCTTCAGGGGAATTGTAAAGATGTTTTTGAGAAGGGTTTGGGCAAAAATTGAGCCTTTAAGGGTCTTTTTGCACAAGCAGTAAGTTTTAACAGGTTTCTTTTTCTATTCCCCCCTTCATGGACTCTGCTAAATTTAATTAATTTGCCATATGTATTACTCTTTTCTAGTAAGGTGAAAAAGTTCAGGCTAAGTGTCTGAACCATAAATGGACCACTAAATATTCTGGTTCAATGACAGCTTGTTTTTAAACACCCCTCTTCATCATACTGTTCACATTTTGACATCAGACCAAGTTGATAACTAACACATGGTGATTGATATTTTATGTTGTGGTATACCCACCACTATTGTTAACTTTTCTTTCAATATATTGTTTAGGATGGGGGAATTACCACTGTATGATTCTACTCTAATGTCACACAGCATGTTTATTAGTGTAACATCAACTTTTTACATTGTGAAAGTTGCATAATGTTAAATATCCCTAATTTTTTGTGAATGGTGTTTTTGTGAGTTATTCGTATGTTTAAACTGGCAATATCTCAACCAAGAGGATGAATGAGTTTATTTAGTCTAGGAAAAAGTTACAACATTGTTTACGCAACATGATAAAGTGCGGCTCTGTGGCGCCCTCTTCTGTCCACACCCTGACATTGCAATAGTAAGGAGAAAAGTTTTGTTCTTCTGGTGAGTTCATTTCATAAATTTCAGTAATTTTTCATTCATTTATTTTGAGAGAAATAATATTACTGTGTACCCTACAGGCCTATATACATAGAAAATATAATTTTTTTAAGTAATGACAATTTAAATCACCAAATTCAGTTGTTTTGTTCTGTTCTGTTATCTGACAAGTAGCGATAATAAGTGATAATTACCACTCAGCACAAGTTTCACTCTTTTTTTTCCATTTATCGAGTTAAATGGATACAAAAACATTTTTGTATAGGCAGGTCAGGGGAAAAAAACAAACACATGGCCTCACCAACCTTGAGGCACTGTCTTATCATCAGCAGATGGCAGCAGAGGCCCAGTTGGGTATTGGGTCAGTAGGTTTATTTGATTCTGCTGTTCACTGTTTAACTTTATTCGCCATGTATTACCACAGTTTTTGGGCCACCTACGTCCTCTAAACATAAGTTTTGATTTTAGTATAATTCAGTCACTTGTTATGATGCAGTAGACACTCATCCACGTCTATTCAGCACCTTGTTTATCTTATCAAACAACAAACAGCCCTGCGCCTGCGTGCGGGTTTAACTCCTCCTATCAACAGAAGAGGAAGGACCAATAGAAACTGAGGGCGGGCGGGGGAGAGAAAACACTCTAGAGCCATGTATAATCAGGGTTAAGTCAATTTTGTTCACTCACTTCCTTTTATATTTACTTCAAAATTAGGAGTTTAATGATTTCGGGAGAAGAATTTAGTGTATAGAAAAGTAAACTGAAAGGTAAACTGTGCGAAATCTTCCACTTTGTTACAGCATCAGAGGTAGTGCATTATCTACATTGAGTTATAGTGAAGCAACTTTCGTCCACTAACGCTCTGGCTGCAGTGTGAAGTTGGTAAATACGATTTGATCGTGGTGACAAACTGGTATAAACGCTGCCAGCCGCAGCAGCTGCAGCAGGCGCGGGACTAACAGTAAATATACTACAATCGCTGCTGCCACCAGTTTAAACTGAAAAAGAAAAATCCTTCAGAGAGCATCGTTATATAACTAAAGAAGGTGCGTTTGGTTTGAGTCGTCTCTCTCTGTTGACCTCTGGTAGACTTGGCGAAACCAGCAGTAGAGATCCTGCACGACAGCTGCTGGTGAGTTCTTCAGACACTAACACAGATTTTCGTGGATTAATCGTTGCATATGCACGATATAGTACTTAATTTTCTGTTGGTCTTTTTGCAATGTCCACCGTCGCTTTAACCTAGAAATTCATTACGTGCAGAATCCCGTTCAGCGTGCTGACGTGCATGACATATGGCGGATCTATGGCTGCTTGTACTTGTGCAGAACTTACCAAGCTGCTAACAGTAACTTTTTCAGCTACGTGGACTCATGTAAACGGCTCTGTTTTTTTCACGCCCAGTCGATTAAAGCCGCGTTAATGCTTGTCTAAACTGTGGCCACATAAATGCGTGGCACGCGTTTGTTATTGCAGTCTCGTGGTTTCAGGCCCGCGAGGAAGTCTTTAATCTCAGATTTTCAGGGGGCCACTTTCGTTAGTTTGAAGGATGTTGTGGAGTATCGCTTAAAAAAAGAAGAAAAATTGTTTAAACAAGTAACAGTAAAGGTGAGGCGTATTTAACATTGTTTCTGCAAACATATGTTTTGCCACGTGACAAATATATTATTCGCTATAGTAAACAAACTCTAGCATAATGCATGTAGTCACTTAGCCTGTCTGTGTAAAATAGCTTTTAAAATGACTACGTTTGTATTTGTGACCAGTATGGTAATTGGAGATAAATGTAAGGTAATTTGGTTTATTTTCCCACTTTCAGAATTAGAGTACATCATACTGACTAAACAAAGTCCTCTATGAAGCTCTAGCAGTAGTTTTTATAAATCAAAATTTTGCAGGCGTTGACAGTTATGTAGGTTCCCCTTTTTCTTGTAGTCGTGGTAAAAATGAAAGGTAATATAAATGACTTAAAACCACCAATCTACTATTATTATAATAATATAACAATGTTTCCTTATTCCATGAAGGATGAAAAAATGAGGTTTTAAACAAACTATGTCCTACACCTCTGCTATATAAGGCACAGTACTTGTTATGGCTTATTATTCATTCATAGTAGCTATTGCTAGCTCATTATTTCAGTCCAAGACTCTCCAGTTTTGTAATCTTGCAGGGAAAATGATCTTATTCAGTTCCTGTTTGTGGTGGTTCACCACTGCTCAGCTATGGGAAGCATTTCCCAGTTTTGGCTCAGGATCAGTAGTCAAGGGCAGTGATGTTTTTCTGTTAGAGAGCCATGAGGTGTACTGAACAGCATTCAGACACCGACTAACACTCAGTGGCTATTTGTAGTCCAGCTACAGCTTGTGCACCAGACAACAGCTGAGGCTTAGGTGTTAGTGCTGAGCGCACTGGCCACACAATACTATGTGGTTTTACTGTCAGACAAAAACAAAACCTAATTACCTTTTAGTTTTCCTCTCCACAAAGGGAAGGAAGAAGCTTGGGTTCATCTTAGGATTTACATCCACAGTAAAAAGTGGGAAATTGCTCAGTAAATGACATTTGGTAATAAACTACTAACTTCTCCATAAATGGTTTCAGGATAATCATTTAAATCTCTTGAAGAAGTGTTTACACTTTGGAACATGAATGCAGAAAAGCCTATATGTATATATTCAAGTAAGAAAACCCCAATACAAAAATAACAACATGCTTATGTTAATGCACGACTGATTTACAAAGATAAGATACAAGTTAATAAGTTCGTTATTTCGTGGTTCTCCTTGTTCACCAGAATTCTTTTTTTTCCCATGATGTTGGTCCGATAAGTTAGGAAGGATAGCGGCCCGCCGTCTAAAAACACAGAACAACCCTGAAGGAGCGCAGATGACCTACTTACTGGGTGACTCAGTCATTGTCTGTGCAGTGCCTCACGTATTGCTAAGACTCTCTCAGCACCGGCTTTTTTTCCCCCACTGTTCTAAATCCCGACTGAGCTGTGTTAAAGCGCATTGTCACACTTGGAGTACAGCACCTGTACAACAATAACATAGCAGCAGATAATTGTAATATGGGGGGAGGGCAGGGAAAGTTCTGCTGTTTTGATTCCTGGATGGACCATGAGTTATATTCATAAACATTACTGCCCCATTTAGTATTGGGCCTTTGAGAAAAGCCTTAATAGAAAGCAGTCTCACAGCCCTGCCAGTTATATGGTGAAAGAAACACCTTGAACATGAAGCATACTCATGCACCCACTTTTGCTCATGCACTGAAATAGCTGGAACACTCACTGTATCTTGTACTCCTCCTCTTTCGTTTCCAGTGACATTTTCAGATCAAATCCTGGACTACATATTCACAGCTTACATGCACGGGATTCGCCTTTCCTTTCTTGTGCGTGTGCCCAAACAGGGACTGGAGGTCATGAGTATTTATAGGCAAAGTCAAGACAGCTGTGTATGATTATGTGTGAATATATCTGTTGGCAGCGCAGAGCATGTTGACGATGGGTCTTATTTCTTTCCATCTTTAGTTCTTTGTGTCTTTGTCCTTTATCTTTCCTGGCAAGCTAATATTACAGTTAGATATATAAATAATCCCCCTTTTGCCTGTGTATTTTCAGTTCATTTAGCCTATTTTTTTCTTTTCTTCTTGCTCTGTGTTCAGACCATCATGGCAAGCGATATGATCTTATTGATGCGAGGCTTGGCTAAGTTGAGCCAGGCTGTGGTAGAGACTCAGAGCAACACCCTGCGCAGTGGGACAGGTAAGTTTACAGTTACTTTCTTCCTAGTTATGAAAAATACTTTCTATAATTGGTAATTGTTGTTCTGCAGGTTATGATGTCACTAAAAGGAAATAAAAGTTTCAGTGTTGGACCTATTGTTAAATAACTGAAACCATGATGATATTAAAACGTCCACTAGGACAAGAGCGACATTTTCATTTTTACCTTAAATTATTTGGTAAACCAGCAAAAAAAAAAAAAAAAAACAAAAAAAAACACAGAATAACTTTAATTTTACTAATAATTTTTTCTCTCTTTTTGTCCACACTGGCAACAGTAGGCTCACATGTATATGTAAATAAACACATCATAGATGGTTAATAAAAGTGGTATGACGACTGGTTAACTTTCAAGGCTCTGCAGCCATATTCTGGGAAAAAAAACAAGATTAATCCCATAAGGAAATTGTAACTATTACAATTATAACTGGTGTACTACTGTAGCACTACAAAAATGTTAGTTTATAATTTACTTTCTAAGGGCAAATGTAAGTAAACATAAACAGACTTCTGTCCAGTATTTATAAACCAAACAAGTACCGAATAGTTTGGGACAAATGCATACCAATACATCTTTAATAAATTGTCTTATTCGGTATTTGTAACCCAGCGGTCCAAGGAGTTGGTGCCGCTGTCCAAAGTGTCCAAGCGGCTGCAGAGCAAGGCATATCTGTGGCCATGATAAAAATGCAGGTATGTCTGTCTTTTGGGAGTCCATACCTTTGGAACTTCTACATAGTTCTCAGTATTGAAAGAAAACCTTTTATTGTCCTTAGTATGAATAGGAAGCTGTATGTTTGTGCTTTGTAAAAGTGCTTCTAAGTATCTTTGTTTTTACAGGAGCTGTCTGGTCAGCAGCAAACTGCCTCATCAGAGTCTGAGTTTGACTTTCCTCAGGATGACGTTGCATTCACCGCATCTGAATTAGGAGAGGAAGGCGCCGACTACTCAGCCGATCATTCAGGAAGTAGTGCTCATGCAGCAACAGGGTTGAACCATGGCACTGGGGAAAAGTCCATTTTTGAGGGATACAAAGATCCAAGTAAACAGTTTAGTGGCCACACCAGGTCTTACCACCAAGACACCAGGTATAAACAATGTGTACAATCCACAGCTCATTAGTTTTTAATGTTATTTCTGTCAGGTAAATGTGCTTTGTATGTGGCAGGCATTTCCTTGTGCAACATCAACTATACAGCCAAAGGCTAAACAGACATGCGTGGCAAGAGGTTTATTGTCAGCATTCAGCAAGTCAGCTCAGAAGCTACCATCAGGACCCGCCCTCAGTGGGGGGGCTGACCGCTGAGGACATGGCGAAGACCAGGCAGAGCAAAAGGGGTGACGCAAAACCACACAAACAGATGGTATTTCCTGTTCCTCACTTTCTTTTCCTAAACATAAATGTGCCCAGGTGTTCATGTGAACTCTGACTTTCAACTTCCACTTGTCCTCACATTGTGTCTTCCCAAGTTAAGCGAAAGAGCCAGAGAGAGGAAGGTGCCTGTGACCCGGCTTGGCAGACTGGCTAACTTTGGAGGTACAATTCTTTTCCTATCTCTGACTTTTGAGTGATTCACTTGTTATATATCTGACCACATGTGTAGTCATGTGTTTCTATGCAAGTATGCATGTACATCTGCAACACAGTGGACACAAAATCTACCTGGCTCCTGTCTTGTTTATGCTAGATGCTGATAGAGATTAGATAAGTAAGTTAAGATCTTGTAGCCTAACATTGTAATCTTTAGTCTGACTTAAACCTCCTACATGCCTCTTAAGATGGGATAACTGGGTGTAGAACAGTTGGTGTGTTATATGATTGCATGACCTTCAGGTCTATACAATGAAGATGGCACTGTTTGCACTATAGTCAAGAAACAACCAGAAAATCATCACATGTTAAACTAGAGCTTCACATAAACAAATGCTTTAAGCAAGGAGATGAAAGGTCTTTTTAAAGGAAGTTGAAATATTCCCTTCGATGTTTTCTCAGTTTTCACCAGCATCTAAAGTAACATGAAGATTTAGTCTGCTGTTAAGTGCTGGAGCTGCAAGTCTGACAGCCCAACTACAGTACGTAGTTACAGAGCTGTGCTGATGGAAGTCCACTTCAGCTGTACTTACTGTACCTACAATCCAGACAGTGTGGCACCTTCTCACAGAAGGTGCTGCAATTCATATTTGTGGGTGTTTTTGTTTGTTTCAGAAAATGCTTTTCTAGGGTAAAGCATAACGTGACTGCTCACCAGCTTGTAACTTCATTTCAGTGAGATGAGCGATGAGTAAACAGCTGACATCAAGTTAAACTGGAAATATGAAGGACAACATGAACTGGACAAAAGTAAATCCAGAACAGCCTCAGATAAATCAGAGTGGACTGCCAACACAAACATGTGCAGCAGAATTTAACCGCAGCTCATTTCTCACATGTAGGATATAGTGTGTCTACGCTGATGTAACGTGGAGCTCTAAGATGATTCAGCATGTTGACAGTGGTAACATTTAGAAGGTGTTGAAAAGTGGGGGAGAGGTGGCGGAGGAACCTGGCCTCAGCCTGTCCTTCACTCTCCTGTGATGTTTAGTAACAAATTTCTGTAAGTTTATTTTCTTTTTTTCACAATTTCAGATATTTCAGGTGTAAAAAAAACAAGGAGCGCATAAATCTGTTGGTTTGTTTCCCAATCAACAGCATTTATAGCAACCTTGTTGCTTTGCGTGTTACTTTAAAAGGTTTTGCAGAGGTTTATGTAGGCTTTTGAATTTAGGTGTAAATACCAATTAATAGGACAGAATGGCCCTCTAAGTGATACACGTTGTCCTTTTGCAAGCACACTGCTGCCCTGTACAAAATGGAAATGACAAGTGATGGACAGACACTTGTGCTTGGGGTGGAAAAATACATGTCACTCATGCATGCTCCAAGAAATGCTGATCTCTCTCTTTCTCTGGCTGAGAGCTGCACTCTGACATCATACTGATATATACAGTGATTTAGATGTTGTCTCTGGATTTATTTTTGCACATCTAAAGTCCTCCAAAGCTAGGGAAATGAAACTTAGATATAAAAAAAAAAACGGAATAAAACAACTCCGATATTAATTAGGTCACACAAGTTAAAACGGTGCAGAACTGCATGCAGATTCTAGCAGAGATTATGCTACCTCAAGACATGGTGTTTAACAATAAAGATGTTTCCATGCTTGTTGCAAACAAGGAAGTGATAATTCAGTATGCTGCAAGACACACAGTGTGTGACCTGCTCAGTCCATCTACAACTGCATCTTAGATGTGTTGCTTCATAGAGACCGCTGGCTGATTATGTAATGCAGGGTTATGTAAGGTGGAAACTTGGCAAGAAAAAACTTGTTCACACAACAGTCTTGCTTTTGATTTCCATCATTTGCAGATATAATCAAAAGCCTCATTGATGTAACTTCTCGTGCTGTTTTAGATGGCACAATTTTTCAGGGTTAATCTGTCCATTTTATCACCTTGGATTTAATTTTATGATTACAAATGGTAACTGTTGTTCATATGGTCAGTTCAGTTTATTGAAATACATAAATAAACAATCCTGAAAAACTTATTTTGGATATAACATTAAGATTGTTGCCTGTGGATTTACTGATTGATTTTCTAAATAGATCTTTTTTTACACACCTGCATCATTGTTTTCTAATTTCGCTATTGGTATGAGTGCTTGTTTGCCTGTATGATAAATGGACTGATGCTTTAGTTTTCATAGCAAACTAGTTCACTCTGATATTTCTGTTTCTGTCTGCAACAGGACTGGCTGTAGGTTTGGGTATTGGAGCCTTGGCTGAAGTTGCTAAGAAGACCATCGGACTCAATGGTGCTGCAGGTAAGGGCTGAAACATGCCTCACAAGTGCACAACTATTTGTTTTAGCTTTCCACTACCACATGGGGGCATTGCTCAAAATGTGGGATATCTTGTATTGTAGGTGCATCTTGGTTTTGTTTTTCCTGTTGCTCTGATTTGGGAAGAGCTTTTGTATAGGACGTTGTTGCAGTTGATAATTTTGTGCTCACCAGTGACATATCTGAGTGTTTATTCTTTTTATTATAGATAAGCTTTCTTTGCTTGAGTTAACCCTTTAAATCCTACTGCGTCACCAGTAACACAAAATGCATTGTCATTCATTACTCTAGTACTTAAAGTGTTAACTTGTAGCCAATCAACATTCATTCAACACGACCTACAGCTCCACAGGCTTAGTGCTGTGTCCTGCACATCCGTCTGTCTGCCTTCACTCTGCAAAGGCTCTGCTGAGGGACATGTATGTCAGCAGCAGTATGACCCACCTTTAAGAAACAAACACACCCCACTGGCTTTTGCATTAATATTGTAGGGTTTTTCACTCTTGCATTTTCAGATTTTTTTTTATGGTGGAATAATTCAGCAGAAAATGAGAACTAATCTGCTCTGTGATGTGAAATAACATCTTGATGTTAGCTATTTGATCAGCCATGCTGGTAATCTAGACAAGGGGTTCCCAAACTTTTCCATGCCAAGGCCCCCGAAACAGCAATAGCTTCTGGCTGGGGACCCCCAAACCCACAGATAATGCTGCAAAATATGTATAGAAACATCAGCTTTTAGAATGTATTTACTTTATTCACTATTCAGTAATTATTGCATTCATTTTTAGCATAAGAAAATTATTAACAAACATCTTTTCAAAACTGAATGATAAACTTTTCAACAAATTGTTGACAGACACAAACAGAACAAAAGAAATTAAACATCTCGTGTTTGTGTGTCTGGAAGTGACAGACACTAGTGGGACACTAGAGTCTCCTGATGGAGGACGCTTGTCGAGCAATCATGACCATTTTTCTGGTTGGCTGTAAAGCCATACTTTAAGTATGCAGCATCATATTTTAGGATTTTAGTTGGCCATGAGTTCTTAGGTTTTTTGTGCAGCAGAGTCCTCCACAGCGGGGCTGTTGGTCCGCTTCTTTGGCCAAATTTTAAAAACCTGTCCATTTTATGCTAGCTAGCCATATGTTAGCTTGAGGAGCAGCTTGTTAACCGCCAGGTCTACACAGATTATGTCATCATGCCAAATTTTTTTTTTATATATATATTTTTTCTTTGCTTAGCTATCTAATTTTCTGAGGCACCCCTGGCAGCCCCCACTTTGAAAACCACTGGTCTAGACAAGCTATCTCTCATAGCTGCTTGAAGATATTAGTTTCAGGACAAGGTTACCTTGGATTTGGAAAAGACTGATGGTTGGTGCTTCCGTAGATGTAAAATCTTATTTAAAGTGCTGCATCCTTTGGCAACCACTCTTTGCACTTGCTT
Organism: Melanotaenia boesemani; assembly: GCF_017639745.1. Classification (NCBI taxonomy): domain Eukaryota; kingdom Metazoa; phylum Chordata; class Actinopteri; order Atheriniformes; family Melanotaeniidae; genus Melanotaenia; species Melanotaenia boesemani. The sequence continues at coordinate 11,895,442 of NC_055703.1, forward strand.
CTTGCATGTCAGTGGTAATTTTCTCTTCCAAGTAAAGGCTGTGTTTTTGTTTTTTTTGTCTTTATTATTAAAATAAAAGATTTGTCATCGTCACTTTCTTCAGCCATCACAGGGTTTATTTTTTTTTTATATGTCCAGAAGCAACATGCACACAGCAGCCTTCATATTCAATTTCCAGCTTAATTCTTTAACTCTCTTTGCTGCTATCTTTTAATAATAATGTAAGGTGTCTTAAAAAAATCAGCTGGTGTTTGTAGATCCTGACAGACAGACATACATGAAGAGGTTGTGTATTGGCTGTGGAAAACCTAACCAGTATTTAGCTAGAGCCTACTTAGAACTGCACATGACCTGAGGGATTCCTGCATTTTTTTTTTTTTTGTCTCAGTTCATTAAAACGGCTCATACAAGATAAGAATAACAGAAAACTGTTTTAAAACCACATTTTTAAAGCTGTGTGTCTTTAAACAAAAAACTAGTCCATGCCTACTGATAGTTTATTAAGGTTTCATCAGAGTGATGCATTTCTGTCAGGTTTGCATGTGTGTTTTTTTTTTATTATTTATGTTTAGCAAAAGAATGTGGAAAGAGTTGTCCATCTCCTTTCTAAATGAATAGCCTTCCTGCAGAAGCAAACTTCTTTTTTCCATCATGCATGTTACCACATGTTCCACACATTTTGAACGCTTCCTCCTTGACCAGCCTGCCTCTAAAGCAAGCTTTCCTACTCTCCTCCCATAGCCTACTAATCCAAAAACAGACTAAGCTGAAACAGTGTGCACAGGGTTAAATCTGTGACATTTGTGCATCTGCTGGTTAGTATTTATCCTTGTGTGTGCTTTAATCCCAGTTGGAACGCTCGTGAGTGTGACTGTTAAAGCCTCTGAAGGCAGACATAGCTAAACACACTACCTGACGGCCTACTAACACACTTACAAGCCGTCACATCACTGTGTGACAGCACGTTTTACTACACACAAGCGCAGGCTGTGTATGCACCTGGATTTACACTTTTAGTGTTTAGACTGATGTCAGAAGGCTTCATGTGTACAATAACACTGTGAACTGAAGTTTTTCTCACATGTCCGTCTCACATTCATTTACTTTGGTGACCTGCAATAGTGTTCATGGTTTTACTGTAAACCAGCTCGCTCTGTCACATCTCAGGTTTCCCACCTGCAGGGATAGCCATCTCACTATTGTGGAGATTTACAGTTTCAGATGCTTCTTCAATTTGTCTGCTGTCCTCTAAAATGAAGTTGGATTCAGTCTGTGTAACTTTAGTCTCACAGCTGATTATCTCGCTCCCTCACTTATATGTCACAAAGTCCTCTGTAATTAGAGTATTTGCAGCAGAACCAGTATTGGATCATAAAGTTATGAGGAAATAGTGGGTGTGTCATTCCACATGTGTGCTCTAAGGTCTAAAGTTTGACTTTTGTGTTGAGACACTTTCGTAATAGAGCATGTTTTTTGTTTACTTTGTGAGGCAGTTGGAGTCTCGCAGGATCATGATAGAAATTATTGGCAGACTCAAAGTTTTGAGGCATGTTGTGTCAGAGTCCTTTACTGGCAGCTACAGGCAGGTTAGAGGTGTGGCAACAGTGGTGTTTCTTGCAGAGGCTAGCTTTAATACGGGTATTTAACTAAAAAGAGCAACAAAAAAAATACTATTTTGAATTTTCATTCCAAATTTTACCAGCACTCAGCACTGGATTCAAAGTTACCTGTGATAGAAAAACATTGTATTCAGTTCACCTGCCTTGTATTCTGTGTTTGTCCTTGTTAAAAGCAGTTTCCAGTTAATCTAATCACATTTTTTGTGCTTCCAGGTGAAAATAAAAAGGCTGTTCTGCACTCGAGTCCTTTCCTGTCTGAGGCCAATGCTGAACGCATCGTCAGAACTCTGTGCAAGGTCAGAGGAGCTGCACTGAAACTGGGACAGATGCTCAGCATTCAAGGTGAGCCACAAACACCCACTCATTCACACTTAAACTTGACTTTTCTTTTTCTTTATTCATTCTAATTAAAGAACTTGGGAATACGTTTGGCATTTAATAAACTCTTGACAAGCTGTAATTTAGGTCATATGCTCTAGTAGTTTAAAAAAAATGTTGAACTCACTCAAAACCGCTGTGACAGCTGTTGCATTGGCACTGACATGCTGGTAATTTGATGCTAGTTTATACTCATGCATAAACCACAGATAATACAGGTGCATGACAACAGTAAGTAAACATCAATTTAGCACGGAGGTTACGAAGCCGGTTCAGGTAACAGCAGTCCGCACATAGCAGTGTTGTTTATCGCTGTTGCCCCACTGCTTGACCTTGCCTGGTGTGAGCTTTGTTCTCTGGTATTCACGCTTTGAGCTGCAAACATGTTGCTGCGAACTTTGCATGGACAGCACGATGCAGTAAATGAAATAAGCAAGCACAGTAGCAGAAAAGAAAAGGCGATGGGCCTCTCAGTGTTTACCAGCTAGGGTTCAACTCTGTGCATGATCCTAACATGCATGTGCATGGTTACTGGCGGAGCTGAGATGCCTATCTTTAAAGCAGTGACAAGTTCATTCTTAAATCATGAGTAAAGAGGGTCACAGGCGCCTCACCATTCTTCCACAGAGACTGTAAACACTGAGATAACTCACAGTAATGATCTAACTGACTGGAGTTGTGTAAATCTGGAGTGTACAAATCACTGCAGCCGTCATTGCCCTCTGCTGACATTTCTCTGTTATGGCAGGAATTCAGCTGTGAGCTGATGACTCGTCAACCATTGTACCCTTTTGTACAACACTAGAATAGTGTTAACCTTGAGGGGTGTGAAATGGTTTCTAATATGTTTGCAATACTGATTGTTAATACCAGCAGTAACCAATCTTAGCAGCAGATATTACTGCTGGTATTAACAATCAGTATTGCAAACATATTAAAATATATTGAATATCAGACAAACTACTATGTCAAGGTTTTGGGGAATATCTTGGTAATCTATGGCATGCATCAGCTAATGTATCGGTTTTACAGCTTTTCTCAAAAATTCAGATCTGTTGTCAAATTTGGTGTTCTGCGTTTTTAGTTTAGTGAAGGTTTTTGTTCGTTTCAGATGATGCATTCATCAATCCTCAACTCGCCAAGATCTTTGAGCGTGTAAGACAGAGTGCCGACTTCATGCCAATCAAACAAATGACAGTAAGGTTCCTTTCTTTTACATAAACTTGCATTCATACATTTTAATTGATGAGGTGACTAATTATCTTTTTCACCATAACAGAACTACTATAAAATAATGCTTTATTCCATCAGTGATAAAAGAACAAGGTGTAAAAATAATACTTATTTTTGTCTGTTTACAGAAAGCGCTGAACAGTGACTTCGGTCCTAACTGGAGGGACAAGCTGGAATCTTTTGAGGAACGTCCATTTGCAGCGGCCTCCATAGGACAGGTCCACCTGGCGAGGATGAAGGATGGAAGGGAGGTGGCCATGAAAATACAGGTTAGGATAAAAACCTGTGTGTGTACACAGTACACATGTCAGAAAGATAAACACTGCTGCTGGAGAGCATGTGTTTAAACCATGCATAACCTACGCTTCCTTATCTGTTGACTTGATTTACTCATTACATCGGTCAAGTAATAATCATACATGTGGTTTTTAATGGGGAAATACCTGAGCTAAAGTTGTTCCATGTCTTTACAGTATATACATTTTCTTATTCCTATTTAAATTATTTAAAAAATGCTTCTAGAAATTATGTGTAACATGCCTCTAATGAAAGCATGGTAATGTATTGGATTACAGATAATAAATGTTAGGTTATAATTGTTATATTACAAGTACATTTAAATTTACTCTCCCCTTCTGTCCCTGTTTTTTAGTATCCTGGTGTGGCCCAGAGTATCAACAGTGACGTCAACAACCTGATGGCGGTGCTGAATATGAGCAATGCTCTCCCTGAAGGTAAATGCTCTACCTCAAACACTTAAAGTCTCTCACACCAAAAACAGGAAGACTTAACTTCTTACTCAGAAAACACACCTATTGTCTTCAGCTTTCCTCTGATATGTTTCTCCTGTACGGTTTTCATTGGTCAAATAGCAGCTTGCACAAATAGAGATGGGTCTGAATTTGGTATATCACCTGCATAGTCTAAACTTAACTTTTGGATTATTGCTTAACAATGTCTGCTTGTTATTTCAAATGCCATAAAAATTGCCTTTGCACACAAATAGATTTCACATGTTTTTTTATGATTTGTGGGTGATTAACTAAGAATGAAGACGCAACTGATAACGGGCCCAAACAGCAGTATTCGAATTAGGGGAATTGTGGTGTTTAGAATAAGAGCAAGAAGGCTGCAAACGCAAAATAAAATTCGACCTGATGGAGATACAGATATTAGTGGATGAGGCAAATAAAAATATTCCTGAGCTCCAGCAAAGAAATCAAAACGTCACCAGAATGATTTCAATACAGAAGAGTATTTGCTAAACAGCAAATCCAGTTGGTAACAACACAAGAACACCAGATGAGAGGCGGTGACAAGATAGAAGACGAAGTTCCAAAGCAAATTGCTTATAATAAAACCTCAGCAAATAAGACAGGTGGGGTCTGGGACAGGAGAAGCCTCTGACCAATATTTAGCCTCTGGTTCAGCTCACCTACTGTGTAAAATTTCAGCCTAAGACATATTGACCAAATAAACGTGCCTCCAGTGGCTCTTTTTGTTACACATGAGGTGTGCGTTGTGTGTGCCAGTGGTGGCGCATTGCAGCACACAGTCGATCGAAGATGGTGTACAGGTTGTAAGGGCGTTTAGTGCCAGCAGACCCTGAGCACAGCAGCAACAGCCCTTCCTGCATAATATAGCATTCAACACAGCCATGTGTTTGAATAATCTTTGCCTCTGCATTCCAAAAATATTTACACGAGCTGCAAAGATGTGTGCTCTCCGTCGTCTTTTGTAGTGTCTATGCCTCCTCCTTGCAACAATAACTGCAGCTATTTGAGCCAGTTTGTGTGTGCTATGTTGATCTATTTACATTTGCTCCTCCCAATATTTTGCACTTTATTGCATATCCATCAGAGGCAAATGTGCTAAATGAATTACATGTCTTATTTTGTCCATTTACCAGACCCAATCCTCAGTGCATCCAGTTAGTAAATTTAACTTCAACATGTTTTTGCGTGTGCAAACAAATGCAAAACTTTTGTAAATCAGGCCCTTTGTGAGTAAGAAGCCAATCAGAGTCTCATCACTGGTTCTGCTCAGACATGCTGAAAGCAATGTTTTCTAATGCTGTTTTTTTCCCACCACAGTTCATTTCCTTGGATAAACATGCATTGTTGTGACAAGATGATGATTAATAAAATCTCTTGATGAACGTGCTTTTGTAACCTATGCTCCCATGTCGGAGTTTTTTTTTCTAATCCTGTTTTCATAGTTACTATTTGTGTCTGCAGGTCTGTTTCCAGAGCATCTGATTGATGTAATGAGGAGAGAGCTTGCACTGGAGTGTGATTATATCAGAGAAGCCCAGTGTGCAAAGAAGTTCAGGTAATCTATAGCATATGTTTAAGATCTGTTACATTCTAGGTAATTAAAACTACAGAAGGCTTTTTCTTTCATTGTTTTGCATTTTACACTTTTACAAGCATTCGGTTTTATTTATTACAAATACACTCTGAAATAAGACACGATGTCCCAAAGCTGCTCGATTGGATTCAGGTTTGGTGAACAAGCAGGTCAGTCCATGGCAATAATACCTTTTTCTTGAAGGAACTGCTGACACACTCCAGCCACATTTAGGCTGAGCATTGTCATGCATCAGAAGGAACCCAGGTTCCTTCAGCAGCATATGGTCTTACAGTGGGTCTGAGGGTCTTATTTCAGTTCCTAATAACAGTCAGAGCACCTCTTCTAGCACATGTAGGTCTGTTCAGCCCTCCAATGATATGGCTCCTTACATCATCACTGACCCACTTCCAAACCGGTCATGCTGTAGGAAGTTGCAGGCAGGAGAACGTTCTCCACAGCATCTCCTGACTCTAACGTCTATCACGTGTGGATCTGTGAATCTGCCAGTCCTGGCGTTCTCTGGCAAATGTCAATCAGGCTGCACGATGTTGGGCTATGGGCACAGGCACCCACTTGTGTACGTTCGAACCCTCGTACCACCCTCATGGTGTTTCTGTCAGTTTAAGCAGATGCATGCATATTAGTGGCCTGCTGGAGGTCTTTTTGTAGGGCTCTGGCAGTTGTCTTCCTGTTCCTCCTTGCACAAAGAAGCAGATAGCAGTCCTGCGTCTGGGTTGTCCCTTTACAGCCCCTCCACATCTCCTGGTATCTCCTTCAGTCTCCACCCTTGATGACCTGCACTACCAGAGCAACTTCTGCGGGTTGCAGTTACTGCCTCACGTTACCTCTAGTGGTAAGGACATCGGCAAAATGCAAATGTAACCAAAAATCAGCCAGAAAGGATGAAGATGGTGAAACGGTCTGTGGCCTCCACCTGCAGGACCATCACTTTTATAAGGGTTGTCCTGCTAATTGCCTCTTTTCCACTTGTCTGTTCCATTTGTATAACAGCAGGTGAAATTAATTCACTATCAGTGTTACTTCCTAACTGGACAGATTGATATCCACAGAAGTATGACTGACTTTGAGTTACATAGTAACAATTGTGTTCTATTTATTTATTTATTGAGCTGTGTAGTTGAGTTATTTAATTCCCTTTTTAAATATTTATCTATATGTAGACTTAACACTCTATCTATCTCTGTGTCTGTTCATGTTTGATTCAGGGAGCTATTGAAGGATGATCCGTTCTTCTATGTCCCCGAGGTGATAGAGGAGCTGAGCAGTGGCCATGTCCTGACTACTGAACTTGTCCCTGGATTTCCCCTGGATCAGGCCGAGAGCCTCTCGCAGGACCTGAAAAACGAGGTACAGCTGACAGACCAAAGAGAGGCCGAGATTAAAAGATATATAGCTGTTTAATGTTATTATTTAATTCAATAAAAGGGATTATTGTTTCCCATTGTTTCCACTTAGTCCCTTAAAATCTGTACTCGTAACTTTTTTTGTCTCAGATCTGCAAGAACATCCTGTCGCTGTGCCTCCGAGAGCTGTTTGAGTTCAGGTACATGCAGACCGACCCAAACTGGTCCAACTTCTTCTATGATCCACAGACACACAGGGTGAGTCCATACACACCCAAAGTGGTTATCCCAGGAGTTAACTTCGACTATTATTCTTGTTGCAAGACGTGGCACAGAGAGTGAGATTAGATATTAAGAAAGTGATCATTCTGTTATGATTCGCTAGGTGGCACTGCTGGACTTTGGAGCCACAAGAGGATTTGATCAAAGTTTCACTGATGTCTACATAGAGGTAAGACCAGGCACCTGAGCCCAGTTACTCATTTAACAGTAAGTGCTGGATAAAGAATTAAAGTGAACGTCACTGAGAACCTGAGGTGATGTTTGTAATGTGTGTTTGACGTAGGTAATCCGCTCAGCTGCTGACGGCAACAGAGAAGGAGTACTGAAGAAATCTATTGAAATGAAGTTCCTGACGGGGTACGAGTCAAAGGTGATTATCTCTTTATATCATTCTGCTGGCTCTACCTCACAAACTGTGCCTGCGATTCTTTCTGGTCATTTTGCTGAGAAAACTGAGTTTGTTTAATAAATAGGAAGCTAAATTTACGATGCAGCTGTTCTTTGCTGAGGTTTTGTTTAGGTTGTTTAATGTTTCTAAGCACTGTGATGACTTCAGAGTAAAAGGTGAGGATGTTGCCATAAACCAGACAAATAGGACATAGTGATGTTTGTTTCTTATCTGAATGCAAGTCAAATAACACGAGTCTCTTATTCTTGTATTGTGACTGCTACGAGGATGTAAACAGTTTTATCTTTAAACATATTTATCTTTTTAACTCTTGTGTCCAGGCTATGATAAACGCTCATGTAGATGCAGTGATGATCCTCGGCGAGGCCTTCGCCTCCTCAGAGACCTTTGACTTTGGTGCACAGTCCACCACTGAGAGGATCCACAATCTCATCCCTGTGATGCTGAAACACCGCCTCACCCCTCCTCCAGAGGAGACGTATTCACTTCACCGTAAGATGGGTGGCTCGTTCCTCATCTGCTCCCGGTTGAACGCAAAGCTGCAGTGCAAGGATATGTTCCAGGCGGCATATACAAAGTACTGGGAAGGCCGCACACCACCGTCTAATTCGGCCTAAGCCAGTCAGCGTTGGGTGATTGGGATGGATTTGTCCTGGGGCCAACAGCAAAAGTGCCCATTGATGGTGAGGTTGGGGTGAGAAGATGCAGAACTGTAGAGCAGAGGGCATGCTACCCACCCTTATGTGGTGATCGAACACCAGTGTGTCTTTCCTATTTTGGGCAACCAGCTATGAGGTTTTAAAATACCATTAAACATAACTCAAAGGAACTTTTTTTTTTCCTGGCTTTTAACAGAGGGAGCAGCAGCGTGGTATTTACCATGATTTTAAGCTAAATGTGTATGGATGAATGGCCCAGAACAAAAACCATGAATGTAAAAAGGATTTGATGTTCTCTTCTATAACAATGTCAAGACAATTGTTGTATTCTCATTGTATTTTGTGTTGCTGTTTGTTTTTGTTGAAATATTAGATCATCCGCCCAGTTTGTCGTTTACCATAAGTCTCATTAGTGGTAACCTCACAATGTAGATTGTATCAGGGAACAGACCTCAGTTTAAACTGTAAACTAAACGCCACAATATAATGCAGTTAATGGTTTGTGGGCAGGGTGAATCCAGTATGACCAGGACCAACGTGTCTGCGTCACCAATAAGTTAGTTTCTATTGAGTACAATCTGATTAAATCGTCTGTATATATGAGAAAAAAAAAAAAAAAAAAACTTGTGTTGAGGTCAAAATGTTTAATGGTCTCACTCAAGTCATGTGTCATACATACAGAATCTTCTGTATTACTGAAGCCATCCAGATTACAGCACGGATGGTGCTGCTTGTCAAATTCAGTTGCTGTTTATAGCTTTAAGGTACTGGAATGATTTGTTTGGGCATAACATTGGTTCAAATGACACCAAGGATTTGTATAAACCCTGCAATAAGGCATGATTACAATTTCTCATATATATATATATATATTTGTCACTGAACTCCCAACTGATTACATTTTTTTTCAATGCACTACAGATTAACTTTTTTCAGTATCAAGATTTTCAACAATTGGTTGGAAATGGTCAAACTAATATAGACAGGGGAATGCACAGACCCATGTTGCTCCCTTTTCAGGTATTCGGTTTAATGAAACAAAGCAAAAAAAAAAAAAAATTACATCCACTCTGGGCCCAGGTTTGAATGAATGGTGAACTACAGGAATGGAAGAAGCTCATCCTGATAACGCACAAGATCGGCTTGTGGGCTCACCTTGCTCCCACAAGTCTGTAATCTCTCCACGCCTCCTTGGATACAAAATCTTGCTTCACCTTGGCAGGTGTGTGACTGAAGGTTGTCAAATGTTCTGCTGTGTGTATGCAGTTATAACAGAGTTTTGGTGTGAAAAATTGGGGGGAGATAAGTAATAAAAATGTGCCTGTTTTCAAACAGTTTTTAGGTAGAAAATGTTAACTTTCTATTTCATATTATATCTCTGGTTCCAATTTTATAATCAAAATGCATTCTTAACTGAAAAATGAAATAAAATATTGTATGAATAGAGGAAATCTACTCTTGGAAAGTGGCTCTATGTGGTTTTGTGTGGTCTAAATACTCATCCTAGTTTTAAATGAGGGGGTATGCACTTTTAACTTAACTGATTGTATGCTCGCCTGATGATTAAGACATTCTTATTTAAAAAAATATTGAACCAGAACTGCTCTTTGTCTGAAAATGAACACATGCACATTCATAGATCGTGAGCACTAAAACTTGAATATCTGGATATATAAATTATGCCAGTAAATATGCAGATACTCTGGAAAATCCTACTAATGCTATATTTCTGCAGCACTGCAGTTCACCTTAGTATCCACTACATGGTGCTGCTGGATTCTCCCACAGAAGAAAACACAAGATCCAGCATGTGCTAAAACACAGACACCAGCCTCATAAAAGAACAAAACAAAAGCAAGATCGGCAGATAATTGGAATATAGCTGGCTGTGTGTCCTTTAAGACATTTAAAATGTAATTTCAGCTTTATTAAACAACATCCTGTCAGCAGACATGGGCGTCGTTAGAGAACGATGATTTCCTAAAGCAGCAGTGATCAAATTAGGGGTGTGTACTCATCTAAGCCACCAGAGAACAATGACTACTCACAGGAACTCGTAAAATTGAAAATACTTAGGCTTAAGCTTTAATGTGGTGGCTGAAGCAGAATAAAGACTGAGCAAAGAGATTAAACTGCATTTGTTATAATACAGTCAAATATTTTTTGCACGGGCATAAGCTTCTCATGCATTTTATAAAATCTAATTTAATTCTAGTTATTTTGAGTCTCCAAATTTAATTTCAGCGCTCCCAGCCTTGAGTTGAGCCTTTCCAAAAGCATTGGTTTGTTACAGAGAAACTCTACTGGTTACTACTTTGAAATTTTTAAGTAATGCATAGAGTAGTGAAACCTTTCCAGCAGGTTACTTAAATTGGATTATCTGTTACTCTTTGCATTAAAGAGCCTCTGAAGTGATATTTCTGTTCAGTTTGGGTGGAATTTGCTCAATTTTATTTGCATTTATTTCCAAAACAAACATAAATATTGGATTAAAGCAAGCAGGCCAGAAAATGTCATTATCCACCTATTTTGAGAGCAAACTTGGCAGAAAAGTAGGGGAAATTTGTGTTTGGTTCCTCCCATATAATAATACAAATTCATGCTGTATAATACGTGATTGTAACTGGTCATCTTTAAAATGAGGTATAACTTGCAAGGTATGCATTTGTAAAATGAGCAACACAGCTAAATGTGTTGGTAGTGCCCCAAAAATGTGCACCTTACATTTTGTGCTAAGTTTATATCTTTAGAAAAGTCAGGTTATGAATGAGACATGAACAAATCTCTTTGGTAAAACCCTCAGCGTATAGGGAGAAATAAATGTGGATATGTTGATCTTGGGAAGATAGTAAAAATGTGGATTGTAACTACTTGCATCCTCATATAATGGTACTGGGCCTTTATACAAATTAATAATTATGTATTTAAAAATGCATTAATTTGCATTTGAAGTGTTATAAAAACATGAATCCTTCGAAAAGTTTGATATAATATAGTTTGGGACAGGAACTGAGACCAACATCTCTCTGACTGTGTTTAATTCAGAAGGAGTTGAAACAGTTTTCTAGTTTGTTTTTCTGTTTTATCTCAAAATGTTTTGACTTTCTGAATAGAGGGTTGTCCAAAGTCAAGCTGCTGAATAACAGCCAGGCTGGTTGTGTTTACATGACTGAAAGGATGGTGGGAGTGCTGGGAGAATGTCTGGTCAGAAAGAGCCAAATGTAACAAAGCCTTATTTGGCAGGAGAGAACAGTCAGCAAGTCTTATCTCAATTCATCCAAGCAAACTCACTTTACAACTAAAACTTTGGCACAGTTTTTATGTTCACTAGCATCACAGTGCAGATGGTTAATGAAACTTTTAATATTGCCATGGAAATAGCTAAAATACACTTTGTTGTGGCGGAATGAAGAAATGGACTTTAGCTTGTCTGACTCTAAATGACCTAAACAGGAATGAACTGGATGGTTTTAATTGGAAGACTGTCACCCAACACATTTAGACTTTTACTTTTCTAGCCACATGGATTCAAAAATATATCTTGCAAAATCTGCTAAGGGCATTACGGTTTACCCTGCAACAAGATAACCGCTGTTTTTGAGAAGCATCATGTAGCATGCATCATAATAGTCCCATAAACTCCTTTGTTTACATGGCAATGTAAAAATTAAACAAGACTATGCTGGCGCTAATCTTGTTAACAGTACTTTTCACATGTTTGTATATAAATATACATTAAGTCGTCGACTATAGTAAGAATGAAGATGTCACAACAGCAAATTGATGACAATGTTAACACAATATGGCTTTAGAGGCCAAGGATCACCACCTTCTGGTTTGGTATTTTATGTAGACATGATTTTTTTTGGGGGGGGGATGGCCATAAGCACCTTGGGCACCCATTGTTTAGCCTGTGTATATCATTTCAATACATTTGATAAAAGTATATCTAGTAATAGTTAAAAACAAGGACATGTACTGATTTAATAAAAGTGAGTCACACATGTATTCAGGACCAAACTTACTTTTAATTGCAGGATCAAACTACTTAAATTCAATTAAGCCACAGAAATAAGCTACAATCTTTAAAATAATTAAAGTCTGTGAGTGCATATGTTACTTTGTCGACTCCAAAGATATGCATGCAGAAAAATAATAATCTATGCTATTCATTCTACAGCCAAATAAAAAAGATAAAAGTAAAGAACCATAACTAGCACATTATCATTAAAATAAGCATTAAATATTCAATAATCTCCTTAGCACACATCATGATAAGTGTCCAAATAACAGTTGTTTCTATGGAGCCTGATAAGTGCCATTGCTGATATTTATTTTTAATTTTGTGGACACAATATTATTTTCTTGTGATAAAAGCAAGAATTCAGGGGCTTGGTACCTCTGCCATAGCAATAAATTTAGAATCTTTATTCAAACCTCATTTTAGTATGGATATGATTTATCGAAACAGTTATCAAGGATCATGAGAGCCTGTGAATTACATAATCTGCAGTATATTGATTTCTAAGATGGCTTTGGTCAACTTAAAAGCTAAGATGCTGCAAGAAGAATTCCCTTCCATGAAAACTATCTTTGTCTTGGGGTAATTTTCAAGCCTCTACCATTAAGTGGCATTAAAACATATCGATAACTACCACAAGTCCTTATAATATGTAATAAAACAAGTCTAGAAATAAACAGCACAAATGTTGTCTTTTACCAAGGTACAAGTCTCCTGAATTCTTAAACTTTTTACTTTACTATTTTCTTATTTAGTTTTTCTTGCACTCAAGATAAAAAGATTTTGAAAAGAAAAGAAATGGGGGGAAATTGTATCATTAATAGCACTTTAGGGGCTCCATATGTTCCAAGTTCACTTAAAACCAAACAAAGTAAAGACAATCCAGCACCACTCATTCAAAAATACTTATGGGAGAACAATAACTGGTTGTAAGGCATAATACGTTATCAGCGTTACAGGCATCATCATTATCACTGTCATAATCTCTATTCTCACACACAAACACTGCACAACATATAAACTGTCAAAACATAAACACATTGGTTTTCTTATCCTGAATACAGTGGTATCACCTAAAAAAATTAATGTAGATAAGTAAAAGCTACAAGAATTGATAGAAAAGTCAGAGTAAAACATCAATAGTACAAAATCAAATGAAGTTGAGGGTTATATCACAGAATGAATTATTCACAGGAAGTTTGATCTCAGTAGAGGCACAACCAATCCTGCCATTAATATTTCACCCTTCCTGTCTCACATTATTGGGGTGATTCAATTCTGCATTTCTGCATTTAACTTAGTAATTTAGCATGTTGCTGATGTTGGAGCAGGATGCAAAATGAACTGCTTATTGAGAGCAATAAAGTCTATATCTTCTATTGCAAGTATACAAATTTACATTTAAGCAATTGTGAATAGATATTATCACTTACATAGTATTGATGCCAAACAAATATGTTTTCTTATTTAGTGTAAAACTTCCCACTAGCGTTGAGCTAAAGTCTGATAGCTTTGAACAAGGAAGTTAAGTTTGTCTCTTCATGTGCAGGATTACTGAAAAAGTAAATGGAGAGATTTACATGAAAATATCACCATGGGAGGAAATGGCCCAACTCAGAAGAAATTATATTTAGATTCTGGTTTGGTTTCAGACCAAACCTGGAATGATTTGTTTAGCCAGTCTCAGACTGTTCCTGTTGGAATTTTTTTTATTGTCTCCAGCTCTTTAACCTCTGGCACTTGTGGATATTTTTCATGGAAACTGGCCAACGATGCAGTTCATGAGAAAACTGATTAGATATCATGGGAAAGCCCTTGTTTTGATAAACGATTCCAAGGCAACCTCAATGCAGATGATTGAGAACTGTTCATATATATATATATATATATATATATATATATATATATATATATATATATATATATATATATATATATATACATAAACACTGAGTTATTCAGACTTTATCCTACTAATTTAATTTTACTTTAATTAAGTGGACTCATAGCTGCTTATCGGGGTTGCTGACTTTAATCACAAACCAGAATGACTAAAACTGTAATTACATTTTTGCCTTGACATGACCGATAAATTCATGACCCAACAGCCAAACAGATATTTTTAGACCTGTTAATTAAATTCAAAGTCTGGATTAAATATGTAATATTTCTTTGACACTTATTTACACATTTAAGAAATAGGAAAATTCAAATAAAATAAAAACTAAGGGGAAAGAATCATTTTGAGTCTTGTAATTTTAGGACGACACACAATGTGGCCAGAGGTGTGCACAATGAAAAAAATAAACATAACTACAAAAGTTATAGGCTTATCAACTTTTACTCTTACAGACAACATGTCAGAAAACTCTGAATATAAGAGAAAAAATACTGAACCTATTTAGAGCAGCATTATGGTGACAGGATTAACTAAAATGGAAAGGCATCTGCAACACACTAGAGACTTTGAAACAACTTTTATACCAGGTAATAGCAAATCTCTCCACTGAAACCAGCCACTTACACACTGACATCTTCCAGTTCAGTAGCAGCGGACCTGGTATGGCATGCAGTGCACCTACAAAATGAAAATCTGCACTACTGCAATGTTTCATGAACAACCAGCATTATGACATTTATAAGCCAAAATACAGAAGTCTCACATTTACAATTAAACAACCTACTTTAATCAGAAATTAAAGGTAATTAGATTGTAAATTAATTCTGTTATGTTGGAAATGGATGTTGGTTTTGTGTTGTTTGGCAAAATGAGACAGAATATTCGAAAAATTACATTGATACGACTCAAAATAACTCATTATTTTCTTAAACTGTGCAAAGAAAAAAGAGCACACACAGTTGGTCAATTGGTAGCCAGTGATTGAAGGTTTTCCTGTGTGGCAGTCACCTGATTCATTCTTTTTCGTTTTCTTTTTCTTTTTTTTGCCATGTCTCTGCCTTGCTCTACTGTCAGCTATGGCTCATTATGAAGGTAAAGGTTGCTGTCTAGCTTCAGGACGGTTAAACAGATCAGAAACAGATGTGTGATCCATCAGCAAGCACAAGAATGACTTCTCTCAGACATCTTCAGGAAGGCCCTGGTCTCTACAACCTGAAGAAAGAAGAATCATAAGTGAACCAGGAAACAAAATATATTCATCAGCTTGGAAAGGTAATTGGTTTAGATGCTTAATGGTAAGGCATTAAGAGCGTATGCAGCAGAAAGTATTGACTGGCAGATTGAGCCATTACCCTATCTTCTCTAGAGTGGTAAGCAATGCAGACGTAACTGAGATGTCACATTTTCTAAAAAAAAAAAAAATAAAAAAAAAAAAGCATAAAATATGCAACAGCTCAACCCAGCAGACAGTGGAGAAGGATGATACAAAATTCTCCCCTTTGAGGAGGTTACAAGCAGAGACTACAGGTGGATGGTGGGTGAAATGAGAAAATGCTGTCAGCAGCAGCAGCAGCTGCTTAGCGTTTTGTGGGCACTGTATTCAGGCATGTCGCACAAGAATAAGTACTGCACTGACAGCTTTAAGACACAATGAATAAAAGGTTTTAGCAGTATGTCACGTTGGAAGACATTTTTATCAGCCATAACATTAGAAGAGCTACTTAAACTTTTAGTGAAAGTGATGTTTCTCAAATGGCTGCAGTTCTCTGACAATTGTTTAATATTAGGATCATATGCTTTTAGAAGGTGCCTGAAGCCATTGAGAAGTCCCTGATTGGGTTATGAAGCTACCATTTTGAAGACTTTTATTTTTTGGTCATATACTAGTCTACTGAAACTGCAAGAAAATCAAAGTGTGACGTGAAATTTTCACAACGTGGATTGACCTTAAAGTATATTCCTATTTTCTAGTTTTTTTTTTAATCGTTTGGTCTCAGCCAGATCCCAAAGTGAATAAATCTGAAAATGCCACCAGTTTGTTTCCTTGTTTACAACCCATGGACAAGTCTTGAACCAGTGACTCCATATCCCCACATCTCCCTGAACCCACATGTGCAAACCTGCCAACAGCTACAACAACGGCCAGTTACAGCTGTGTATGTGCTGCACAGGCTATTGAGCATGGTGTGGCTTTTACCGAAACATCTGTGCACTATCCAAAATCCACATAGGTGTCTCCTTTTTAATTCAATGCTACATCGTCTTCATTTTCTTATGTTCGTTTACATCACAAGTTTTTGAGCATGCTCCATGTCTTATTGTGTATTTGGTCTATTACTGTGACAGTGCTGAAGCGCCGTTTACAGGCCTGGTATTACCACAGCATTTCCAGTGGTTTTGAGTGGACATGCAAATCTTTTAAAACTATTCCTCTTTATAGAAACATTTTTTAAAACTAAATCAGTTCTGTCTCCTTATGCATGTAACCTGCTACAAACACAGAGTGTATGTCCAGCTTTAACATGAAATCTAAGTTAAAATCCTGTTTATGTCATATTTCACTTCGCATGGTACCAGATCATGTGACTTCCTGAAGCCAAATCTCAATCATAGTAAGGAATTAGTATTAAGAATGTGATGACCCCATAAAACTTGTCAAAAGATCATGTCCATGACAACTTGGTGCACTCCATCCAATGACTAGGACTACGTTTAAAAAAAAAAGTATGACATTTAGGGAGGATCAAATAGGTTGAAAAGTCAGAGTTTGATGTATAATCTCATGAAGTCTGAATTATTTTTGCAAGAATATCAAACATAATGCCATATAACCCACATGAAAGGCCATGAGAAAGCTCAGAATTTACATTTTAGTGATCTTTTTCAATCCTGGGTTACTAAATATATGCACTGGAATCAATAGGGGACAGTAGAAAGAAATAAATAAAAAACACCTACCGTCAGAAACTTTCATGAAGCAGAACCGAGTGGGAGAAAAGAGACAAGAGATAGTTAGCTTTGATCTATTTTACTTTTTTTCCCCTTATGTACAGTTTACTGGATTCATGTACAACAAAACAAAGAGAGTGGGGGTGCGTAAGGGTGGGTGGGGGTTAGTTATGTCAATATAACCTGACCTCAGTTTGGATCCAGATCAAATAAATATTACTGCAGTAAAACAACCCTGGTTTACTGGATCAATGATAAAAAAAAAGAGGCAGACAGGAATATGGGGAAGATGATACAAGTAAAAAAAAAGAAAGATGCTGAGGCAGAGGGGGACTGGGCGAGTGGGCAGAAAGTGTGAGGAATAATATAAGGAAAAGCAAAAGGGGGAGCAAGGATATGGTGAGATCAAATAGAAACAATCAGCGTGAGGAAGAGGATAATCAGTGGGAAGAAGCTAATACCTAGAACATGAGATATAGAAATGAGAGAGAAAAGTGTTTGCAGAGATGGAGTTATGGAAAGACATACGGAAAGTAAAGAATAGGGAAAGATAAGACTGATAAATGCTCCACAGTTTTAGAGTGCATAAATAGAATGCATAAATGAAGAAAAGGTGGGGAGCAGCTGCAAATGAGAATAAACTCCCAAAGCTACTGAGACATGTGTTGTGGTGATGAGTAGTTGGAAAGACAATTGATCTTCTTACCAAACAGCATGCATGATTTGACTTTGACAAGCTGTGCTAACAAGAAAATTCATAAATATTCAACAGGCTGCTGTGGCTAATAGGAGTATAGATTTTAACAACAAAAGTTGAAGAAGGTGTGAACCCAGAGCCCAGAAAATGGTAGGGAGTGGTGAATAAAACCATACCAGGGGTGTGGAGGCAGTTCACTCCCACACACACAATTACAGTACTTCACACTACAAGCACACAGTCTTGCAGACGTGTATGAGATAACACACTTTAGTGGCACATAAGCAGTAACGGCCTCACACATACACACTTGTGTAGACTCACAAAAGAGTCAGTGCTGTGATGATTCAAAGGCTGCCTTGTTGCACAGGGAGAATGGTCACTGTGTGTGTCTGTGCTTGCTTGTGCATCATTCCCAAAGAACCCGCTATTTTGTGACAGAAATCTTCCTAAATCTTCATCACTGAATTAACCTTTACATTTTCTAATTTTGTTCTTTATTAAATCTCATTTTTCTGTAAGACTAATTAGGACATACTTATTTAATTTTGGCCAACTAAAGTTTTAAATTTGATCATTTTGCAACACAAAGCTTGAAGGACCAGAGAGGTACCATTCTGGTTCAATTCCAAAGATAAAGACTCAAACCAACACATAATAGGCTGCAAATGCTTTGGGAGGGCCACCAGTCCTCAGCCCAAAGGATTTTGGTTTCTGCTGAACATGTATGATGAACATGTGTGAAGTACTTCAGAGCAGTCAGTGTTGTGCAGCAAACAGTAGTCAGAGCGCTCTCAGCTGTAGAGCTAATGGAGGATTGAGGTGGGTAAACTAAGCTAACAGCAACTCAGAAGAGTGACTTGTTGCCATCTAAAACAACTAAAATTGAACATTATATTTACAATATTCATACTGAGTCATTTTTGTATTAGACATTTGCTTTGTCACTAGTCAACGTTTCTCCGTGACATAGCTAATGTGCTGCACAGCTGAGTCCAGCAGGCGTTACATCAAACTTCTTTGACAGCGCTGTTGGGCGTTAGGTTTTTTAAGAAGATTTAGTAATTATAAATGTTGATGCTTTTCCAGGCTTTTTACTCTTTTGACGGTATATGTTGTTTCAGGATCAAACCAACAGGATTCTATAGTCACAGCTGACCAGCGCAATAAGTAACACTTCAGCCGAGACTGAGATCAAATTTAGGATGTATAATGTTAGCTTAAACTCTTAAGAATTTATTAAAGTTTGTGTTGCTTTAGGTGGTTAATTTTGCTTTTGAGTTCCTGCTTAAACTGTTAGCTTAGCTTGGCTGACAGGCACTGACAGCTCAAGGAATGTGTATAATCAATGTCAGTGTGAAATTGAAACCAGTTAGAAGCACAGTTTTAAGGTTGGAAATTATAAGTGAACTTTTCATGTACTACTATAATAAAAAAAATCTACATAAGAACAGTGAGTTCATATTATATTTTTTTCTTTCAGTATCTTTCAATATCAGTATTTTTCTGCAGTATCTTGAAAGACAAATCAGAAAATGGTAAATGAGCAGAATTTTTGTTCACATTTTCATTGATTTGATACTCACATGCAGCTGCTGTTAACCCTTTACTAGCATGACAGCAATATTAAGCCAGTGTCTACTGGCTGTAAATGATGCTGTACAAATTTTATTTATTTTTTTTGTAAACTTCGACTTGCACATCATTTGTACAGCAAACATGAAAACCCAAACCAACATTTTAAGAAAAGAGAAAAGATGAATAATCACTGACTTGCCAAGATGACCATGTCCATTCCCCAGAAGATGCTCATGATCCATCCCACCATGATAACAGCAGTCAGTATCTGAATAAAGGCTGCTGCCACATTGAGCCAGAACACACAGCAAACGCCTCGCTGTGAAATGAGCTCGCAGCGAGCACCACACAACACTGTGAATGCTGAGATGAAAGTACCTGCAGGACAAAAAGAGCAAAACATCCTGTTACCAAAAATAAAGATTACACAGTTTATTTGACAAAAATCAGCCACAATCTCACACTTATCTCAATTCAGCGTGGTTTAATCTGTGATGTTTATAGCCCAACATGACTGGAGCAGCTTTCCACTCTGGTTTATCTCCAGTCAAATATACACCAAGCAACAGACTTTACAGAGAAATAAAACAGAAGAAATATGTTTGTCTCTGACATAAACATTTCACTGTTAAACTGGACTGTAATTCAAAGCAATGCCTGATGGGGTCAAATACTTGCAAGAAACTTCCACACTCCCCCGAGTCTTATAACACCAAACCAACATATCCTTATTATCCAGGGACTTGACCAACACATATGCATTACCCCCCCTCCCACCACACACACACTATCTGCATACCTCTCTGCTCCATTTACACATGTCCCACTGAAACTGCAGCTAACACACTCTAAATAAAGTACTTTACTGACCAACTGTATATAAATGTGTCACAATGTTATTTTAAGTAAATCTATGACAAACTGTTACAGTAAATTACTGCACATTTGATTACAGTGCTCGATGGGGAGATAGCTGTAAGTTTTACTTCTTTTTACTTTCAACATATTACCATTTATTTATTCACATTAGCTAATAGTAAAATATTTAGGATCCAAATGCAGACACACTTGGGGTAGGTGAATAAATAAAGTCTTTTGTGAAACCAAACAAATGGAAAGCAGGGCTGTCTTATCACATTTGCACACCTACACATTATGTACTACAGATCTGTGTTGGGTTGTGTTGTAGCTCAATAGATGCACTAATTTAAATGTCTTCTTGGCAGCAACTTATTGTGAATGCAAACATGCAAGGTAATATCTAAATTAATTAGCATACAAAGGTCAAATTCAAAGCAATATTGATAAATCTAGGCTAAAATACAATATGTTTCTTTAGCCCTTCTTTTTATATTAGATGTATATGAAAGCAGAAGTAGCTGGACCAAAGAAATATTACATTTAAGAATCTAAACAACCTCTTTCAGTTTAAATGTTTCACCTTAAATGACATAATAAAAGAATTAGGTTCTTATTAGATCTTAAGATTATGTAAAAACATTCAAAGATTAACACTAAAACAACATTTATTAAACTGTGTAATATCTCTTTGAACAAAAACTGTTTTCTGTCTTATGTTATCAGTCCCTCACATCATTGTGGGGGAATTTAGGTCTATTCTCCCTAACAATGTTCCTACTGTTCATTAAGATTTGCTAGATAACCTAACACACAGCTCGCTTCTCTGCCACTCATTGTGCTTCTGAAGAAATCTTTTTGCCACCCATCTGCAAGAACAGGCTAAAAGGATGTCCTCTTGAGGATGGCCGACACTGCTGAGGAAAGAAAGGTTTGACTGCGGGGTGGATAATAAGGCAGAAGGGTGTATTGTGAAATAGGTTGACAACAAAGCTGTCACCTTAGCCAGCTCCTGCGCTGCAATAAGCCCTGTCAATGAAGAAATGATGTCTGCTATGATCAAATGGATCACTCCTCAGTCTGTACTGAGAAGAGAATGTGCAGATTTGGTCCAGACAGTCAACATCTCCTGTGGTAAATGTACTGGTCATCTTTGCATCACCACTGGAAAAAATCTGTAAACCGCTTCCAAATGTTCCACAATTAGAGAAAAACACAGAAATAGGAATATGTTCTTAATTTGTAAGTGGCTTGTTCTTAGTAGATCTGCTGTAATAATTAATTAAATGTTCTTTGTGGGCTCAAAAAGTTCCCATCTGAGGTGCAGGTATGATTATTGGACAGGAAGGGATAGAAGGAAAAAGGTGCTTTTCATTTATTGAAAGAAGAAAGTGCATGTTATACCCAGAGAACAATCAATCATCAAATAATGTCTAATTTTTCTTCTTCACATTAAAAGTTAATGTGTTTACCATTTTCACATTTCATGTTTATTTACCTAATGTATCCTGAGAGACACAACTTATAAAATCCAAAATATACAAGATATTTAAATAATAAGAATGACTTGGATCTTAAATAAAAGAATACCAACACAATAACTAACATTAAAATATTTTTTACTATTTGTTTGCCACTTGTGTCTGTTTAAGGGTTAAGGTGCCACACCAGCATTTCATTCAGGTTCAAGTTTGGATTGCATTCTTTATTTTTCTGTGTATATCCATGAAAGAAATGATGTTCAATACCTGCTGCTCATAACCAGTGTTGCAGAGTTCAATCAGGATCGTCTCTGTGGATCCTTGTCTGCTGAATAAAATTTAATATCACTCGTTATCCTGTTATCTGGAGACCTACTTGGGCACAGTTTATTAACAGAAAAATGTGTGTGTGTGTGTGTGTGTGTGTTCTGTCTTTGTCTCATACACACAGATGCCCATAAACTAAAAACAAATTAGATTATTTTATTAGACATTGTTTCCATGACAACTCTTACTCTGGAATATATAAAAAATATATATATAAAATATTTATTTACTAAACCACCATTTAATTTAGCTTGTATGCTTGTATTTAGCTTATTTATGTGCTTAAGCCGAGAGACTCTTTAAAATTTTGCTGTTGTGCTGAAAGTGAGACATTTTATTTTTTATGCATCAATTTTTTTCTTCGTGTAATTCAGGCTCGCTGGGATGGAGGGGTGGAGCCCATTCCATCTCCTATCAGGAAATAGACATGTTTTATTATTACATAAAAGAAAGAAAGAAAAAACGGAGCTAATCTTGAATTTAATTTGAGCAACATATCTAAAAAAGTTGAGTTAGGGGGAACAAAAATGAAAATAGGGTCCTAAAAAACACACGAAGTACTGAAAAGCAATTAATTATGTAAATTGTGAACTGGTCGGTAATGTGATTGGCTGTGGAAAAAGAGCACCTTAAAGAAGTAAAGTCTCTCATAAATAAATATTAGTAGAGGTTCAGCTATTTGGAGAAAATTGTCTGCACATTTTGAAAAAAAAAAAAATTCTCAACATTGCACAGGATGTGAATATGACGTAATCTATATAATCTCATCAAAAAGTTTGGAGTATTGGAGGGTTGTATGCTGTGTGAGTGTTTATATTGTGTGGGTGGGGGTGAGGAGGCATGTATGTGTTAGGATGAGCGGAAGTGTGCAAGGATATAGGTGTTTGCATGTGTTTTTGTGTGTGTTTGGGGCGGGGTGCACTTGTGGGGGGGACCTGGGCGGGCCTGGGGGGGCCTGGGGGTGGTGTGCCGTGGGTCTGGGCTCTGCCGCTGTCCCCATCCTCTCATTCCTCAGTAGGCATGTGGGGGGGTGGATACCTTCTGGGGTTGGTGGAGGCTCATTGGCTGCGGTCCCTATATGGCCTGTTTGTGGGGGGCGGCCTCTCCTGTCTTGCCCTGGGGGACCTCCTGGGGAGCGGGGGTGCCTAATGCCGCTAGAGGCTCAACATCCAAAGGGAAGCAAACTTCCCTCTGGACTTACATCCCAGGGGCCGGCGGCTGCCGATCTTGGCCCACTGAGACCTGTGCCCCAAGACCATGGGGAGCTCTTGCTGGGGTTCACCTCTGCCGCCCTTCGGGTGGGGCTGGAGTCGTCTTCGTGGTGGGGTAGCTTGGGTTAGTGCTCCGGGGCTGCCGCTGAGGGCCCGGGTCTCTGGGCTGCCCTGGTCTGCCTCTGACCTCCATAGAGACATGATCGCATTTGTACGATCTCACTCACCACTCTTCTTCACTGATCACTCCTTATTCCTCATGCTCTGCATGCTGACACAGTCACTGAGTTGTCCAGTGGGTTTATATACTAAGAGATAATTCTTCTTTTTATTTTTCCTGTGAGTTAGTATCTGGTCGCTGTTATGCTACTTTCATGATATGTCTTTTTGATTTGGTTATTAATTAAAAACTCTTAATGACTCTCTGTTTTTTTGTGTGTTTGTTTTTGTTTTTCGTAAAAGTTGTGGGAAATTTTCTGGTGTGTTCATGTACAGGTGTAACAGTTTGTTGTCTGGTGATGGTGTGGATTGAAGGGTCGTTTCCTTCTGTCTGTGATGTTTTTGTCTCCTTTCTTCTTTCCCTTTTTCATCTTTTTGCTATTTTCCATCTTTTTCTGTCCCCTCTGGTCAGGTCCAGCAAGGTTACATAGATTCCGTGATTCAAAGTAAATAAATAAATAAATGAATCAGAATATCAAGAGGAGCCTTACCCATAGGCCTTCTCTTGGCAGAGCAAATTTGTTCAGCACGATACAGCAACCAGATTATCATTTTGCTTGCTATGATGCTGAACAGGACAGGTTAAAAAAAAAAAATAAAAAAAAAAGTTTGGAGTATCTGTAAAGCTCTCTGCCCAAAGGACACAGCTGGAATTAAGCTTTAGATGCTGGTGATCTTCTGGCCCTCAGACAGCACTGCATTAAAACAGGTATGATGTTGTTGTGTAGATCACTGCATCATTACAGTTCAACAGAGCATCAGTGAATACAGGGTAAAGATTTATCATGCAAAGAAGAAGCCATATGTGCAGAAACACTGCTCTCTCTGCCAGGAAAACATGGATGCCATGTCATCTGGACTAAAAAAGAACCATCCATCTTGCCAGTAACTCCACCTAAAATATTTAGGTTGTGGTAAACTGATCACTCAATTAACCAAAACACTCAATTAAGAATACCCAGAGTTAAAAACGGTTTATGATTTTCTAAAGAGTCAGTTATGTTAACTTACAAGCTCATAACATTTTATTGTGACAGTCATCTATGAGTGCAATGTATACTGTTAGGGAAAACATTTAGCTCAGTGAGAGGACACAAATGTTTCCTTTACTGCAATTACAGGAGCTCACACACAGTCAGTCGACTAAGTGTTTGAACGCATAGGCCACTGAGCTGAGAAAAATTCCTTATATCAGTGTAGGACCCGTAGAGTGAGGTTTTACAATGACAGATCCAGCAGGAGGGTAATAAAGTCCCTTAATGGGCTTTTCCAGCTGTTCTCACTTCCAGCGATGCTCTAAAGTAAGACAGAAACCTGTACAAACAGAGTTCTGGTCAGATCATTTCTGACCATCTGTCTCTGTCACAGTATCATCAATACAAGATTTTCCCATCACATACAATGCATACAAATGGACTCCAGTACAGTATAGAATGCTTCTCTTGACTACTCAGTGAGATTTTACACTGGAAGCCATATTCACACAACACTTTGGGTAATATAGTTGCAGGTTTTCTTTGGGGAAATTAACTCACTTAAAGTAGACCTTTGTAACTTTTCTAACATCCTAAAGTCCTATGATGTCTTTTGTCAAGCAGTCAGTGTGAATCGTTTTCTTAGAGGGGATGCTCTTTACCTTAAAAATAGTTGATTATTCTGAGTGCCTGTTGGACATTCTCACTACAGGCTTTTCATTCTCTTTTGGAAGCACTGAACCGAATACTGTGAATACTGACTGTGGTGCAAGAAATGCCAGGTGGGCGTTGGGTGCATCATAACCTTGGCCCTTTTCTTACTGCTAGCTTCATATCTTGTCACTTTGCAGGAATTCAAATAACAGAGCAAGATGAACAGGTGGAGGGAGGGAGGAGCAGGAACAACCAGGCTGCCAACTGCATCTCGAAGGAAGAAAAGGCCAAAAACACTCATATACAAGTTGGTTTCTTACCATTAAAAAAAAATCTCTTAGACTGTACCTAGAAAATGATGTAAATACAGAGGTCTGACATTCAACAGGGATGTAATATATATTCCCAAGAGGGTTAACAAATCTAAACGCAATAGGCACAATAACCAAGTAGTGAGCAGCATCCTCTTTTCTTACATTTGGAATAATAAAGATAAACATGTTACTTACAGTAGTTTGCATTTCAAGCATTTGCCCAACAGTCATTTCAAAGTCGTTTACATAAAAGAGCAACAGTGGCCTAAACTAAGATACCAACATGATTTAATCAGACAGAGAAATTTTCAGGTCGTGGAAACCACACCCACGAGCAGATGCTCTGGCTGCTGGTGTAGCTGCCCACCTCCAGACGTGAGTCATGACTGACAGCAAACTCAATGGTTATGCATCATTTCCATCTCAGTGGTGGCATGCAAGACAGGATTTCTACGGTCTGCTTACATCCATTTTTTTTGCTGAATGACTTCCAACTTCTGTCCACTCTGGCAGGTACCAGTCACGTGTTGTCTTAGCTGAGTAGTTGGACTGGGCAGCTGGTGACTGTGAACATGTTCGACACACAGGTTCACTAGGGACACAACTAATGGCCATTCTCTTTATTGATCATGTTAAAATTTGATCACTAAAGCCTAAAGTCAGCCTTTTTTTTATATTTTTTTTATGTTGGTGACACATACATTGAGGTATATTGTCATCCATGGATTTGTTTTTTTAAGCAAAGCTTCTGTTCTTGAATCGGTATGTTGTGTTTCTGCAATGCCATATCATTCCTTTGTCAGTGTAGTTCTCACATTCTGGCCTTAAAATTGGGTTCCAGGTCTATTTATTTTGCAGAATGATCACCACACACTGCAGCGATCTTGAAAAGTCCCATCAGGCAGCAGACTGAGAAGGGCAAATCAAAGCGCAAAGCGCAAAGCTGCGTCTTACAACAAAAACAAGTGAGCTGAAAGTTATTAAAATGCTCCAAAGGAGCTTAAGGGAACTGCAAAGATTTTTGCATGAGTGCATGAGTGACTTGTTTTTAACCATATGTTGCTATGCAATCTTTAAACATGCATGAAAATTCACCTTAATTTACTTACAAATTATCTGAGCTTAAATGTCCACTGGAAAAACTACATTGGAAGTGTCTAATCAGATGCAAGCTTTCCTTCATGTTAACTCTACAACACTGGTAATGTCAAGCTGGTCAAGTAGTAAAAATGCTGTTTGAACAGCATTAAATTGATTGGACCAAATCTGACCACTAAAAAGAATGAAGCTCCTCAAGTAAAAATATGTGCAGATGGATTAGAACTGAACTAGTGCTAAACTGGTCTCTGATAAGTTTTAGTTTACATTCCAATTCTCCACTAAAGAAATCTATTCTAACAATCCTCCATCTGTAAAAAGCTTTTGGATCCTTTGTATGCTGGATGCGGGACTTTGAGAGAGTGTGCATGTATGTGTCTATGCATGTGCACCTAGATATTAGCCAGACTTATTACTATAATTATACAGAGAACTCTACAAGGCACCCACTGGTAGTGTAGGAGGTTAATGACGGAGTGTAAAAGTGTCAAAGACAAAAAGAGAAGCAGACATAAAGGGAGAGAAACACATGAAATGAAGACATGAAGCCTGCTGTAAGGCAGTATTGTAAAAGTAGCTTAAAAATGTACAAATGTTGCATAGTACTCAACAGCAACAGGTGAGTTAGATGGCAATGCTTTTGATACTCAAAGCTCCATTAAACTCCAAAGCCTCCAATGCACCTAAACTTTCCATCTGCTGACTCTTTGCTCAAAAGTTCTTCAGGATTTCTCCTACTTTTGTACTCTTGTACTTTTGCATAAATGACAATAATCTGCAGATATAGGGTTTTGCTTATAATTGACAGCCAATAAATATCCTTGACATTTGCTTTACATCCATAACTCTTCTAGATTTAACATGCTTTGACACATAAAATGAGTCATTCCACTTTAACAAACAGAAAGTCTTCAGTTTAGAGGAACTCGTGATTTGTAGCTGCACTGACTGCATGCTGTCAATTAATCCTGCCCTTCACAGACCGTCAAACTACCAGTGGATAGTCTAAGCTAGCTAGCTAACATAACTATATGGTCACTTGATCTGTTTTTTGTTGCACGAAGGAGGAGTTCTTGGTATGAGTGTTATAAGAATTTGTAAATCAAATGCAATTACTAGGCACAAGATGCTGCAGTAAAAAGCATAGTAATGGCATTGTTTGCCTTATACTGCTGTGTACAAGGGACCAAGTAGAAAGAAAAGAACATTACTAATATTAGTATAGGGACATGAATGTACACACACACACTTAAATGGTGAGGTAGGATGTCACCATGACTCAGTAAGCTGATGCAGTTTCTCCACTATCACATGCCATCAGTTTCACACACGTGCACACACACACACTCAGACACAAACATGTGACCTCTGCCTCCCACACAGGTGACTAGTTGTGTTTTTCCACTTTAACAACAGCTCTGTGTTAAGTTTACGCTGCACAGGACAGGCTAAAAGCCTACTTTTACCTTGCCTTTGTTAGATTGCGGTGGCAATCTACTGTAAAGATATGGCAACATCTGGGTGAATTAACATTAAGTTAAAACCTCTGTGAGAGAAGTTGTTGGTTTAAATGATCCCATTTAGAACTGTTGGCATGAACACACTCATGTTGGATGTCATTTATTGTAGATGTAAGGTTTATATTGTCAGCTATTTTTATATTTTTATTTGAGGAAACACTTGTTAGAAATTATACTAGCTGTTGTCAGGTGACCTGCAGGCAGCCATGATGGCAAGAGCAAGACAATATTTGAGCCAAAACATGGTCTAACATACACCAGTTTGTGACTGAGTGATCATGTTGATCAATGTGAATTGTAATGTTTTTATTGACTTTTCTGAAGTAATCATCAGACCATGTTATAGGCTATGTTGCTGGTATTTGTAATTCAGTTGAAGTAATTGTCTTAACCATAAACAAACATTACAAAGAATCTAGCCATTACAGTTGACATCCACAAGAAGAAAATGGGAGACATCTTCTTCATCTCAAAGAACATCTGGGCTGGAATATCATATCTTCCTCAGCTGGTGAGTCACATCATTTTTATCTTTGCCAGGTCAGATGTGTGTAAATTGTTTCCATTCCCCCAAAGCACACAAAGTCCTCTTTGTCTGCTTTGTATCACACTGAGAGCCTGTTGTTTGTTGCATCCTTTGGATTTAATGAAATGAATTATATAATTGTATAAATTAATGCACATACAGATGTAAAGATGCAAGATTTTAGTTGTAGCTAATTTATGTATTTTATTCCTTGGCAGACCAATATTCACCACATTAGTTGCACATCCACACCTTCATAAGATTGTCTGAACTCTCACAACTGGAAACACCATTTTTAACACCTAGAACTGGCAAATGGATGATGAGTACAGAAAGTAGAACATGAGGCAAGAACAATGTACTGCAGAGGTGTTTGCAGTCAATGTCCAAATTATTTCTATAGCAACATTTCTGCACATCAAAAATGTCAGACAAAGTTGTAGAATTATATGTAGTCATTATTTAGATATCAGTATTGCTTGTATTTGCATATAAACACAACATAGATGACATAATGGAGGGTAAAGTAGCGAAGGGGTCCGATGACTACTGTAGCTTAATCTGCCAAAACAATAGCCAAATTGGCAATTCTAGCTGTGTCAATCTTCTCTCTTTACACTGTTAGCTGTTGTAAATTTGTTTTTCACTGCATGAAGAAATGTTTGAGGGATGTGAAAACCTGTGAAAAGTCCTCCAGCTGAAATGGTTACATCTGTGATTAGTCCATGCCCTTAAATGTGACTCATAGTTGCATTCTTTAAAGTACTACCCCTGTGCTCAGCATGAGAGAAATATACTTCACAAAAGTTTTTCCACGTTAGAGCAAATGTCATTGTCAAGTATACTGTTTAACAAGCCACAAAGTCTGCATATGAATAAATGAGGGGTGTTACGATAGAGCAGATAAATGATGTGCCTTTTTGAGACATGAGGTTGAAACCAACACATAAGTTCTGTCAGAAGCACAACAACACTTTGAATCTAATTATAGTGAAGCCATATTTACCACAAGGGCATGCTTAGGGGAGGAGGACATTAAAAAATGTGACACTTGAGCGCCCTGCGATGCTTGATGAATCCCTGAACTTTTTGGAGTGGACAAAGTTTTGCACTGAATTAAAATAAGCAAAAAAGACACAATCTGCATTTGAGGGGAAAATCCTTCATTAAAGTCCACCTGGGAAGCTTCAGTCTGTGAAAATGCATATTTAAACGTAATAATACGGACCGAGTGTGACACCAGATGCTGCCTCAATTCTGGCTCTTGTCCAAATTCAAATACACATTTCCAATTTTTATTTTGGCTGAAGGTTGAGCAGAACAAGACACTATTTTCAGTCTCAGTCAATTAGAGCCAAACGGCTGTGACACACATACACGCGCATTTCAGTCAGCTGTTGTCATGGCAACTAGCCGCAGCTATTCAATGAAATGTCAAGGCATTCAGGCAAACCATCACATATACACACACACACTCTAACACACTCAAACACACGAGGTTAGGTGAAGTGTACCTTGATACATGCCTGGGACACAATTTTGTGGAAGACAACCCATTCAGACCTGATACAGTGAACAGTGTGGTTATAGCAGACAGGTGTTAAAAGGAAGGCTAGGTCTGAATGGGTTAAACCAATATGTTTGTCAAAATAAAAAAAAATAAATAAATAAGTGTTTGCTGACACCTTTTTATTGTTTCATGACATTTTCAAGGAGTCAATAATCCAAAAAACATCGTAGAAAGTTTACAGTAAACAGAGAGCTGAAAGTAACAGAGATAAAGAAAAAAAAACATTTTTGGATTTAAAAACCATCTCTAGATGACATTTATGACACAAAAAGAAGGACAGGAGGAACAAGATGAGGAGGAGAAACACATAATATCTCTCCAGAAAGAAAACAGACAAATTGTCAGATATGTGACTCAGATATGAGTGGTATGGAGACACCAGTGTCATTATTTCTCCATCAGAAAAAAAAAACAACAAAAAACAAAAACTGGGATGGTATATATATTTTTAAAATGTATCCCTGTATTTTATCCTGTTTCCTTTACAATGCTTTTTTTCCCTGAATGATCTTTTTTCTCTTATTTAGTGCATATTCAATTTTTCTAAAAATAAAATTCACTTCACACTATCACTTCATATCTTCTTAGCTTTCAAGCTGAATTCAGTGAACCGTGTGTGTACGTCTGCTAGTATAGATTTGTGTTAAAGTGTCTGCTGAGATGTTTTATATAGGTTTGGTGACTGAATACTTTGTGTGTTATGAATCAGTTTTGTTGGCTTTGTTTTAAATAGATTGAGGCTCAACATATCAATGAGGGTGATGTTACATCCTGAGTGTGTACATGTGTCTGTTTGTGTGTCGTTGTCTATCAGATGCAAGATAATTTGAGACACATACAGACATGTAACAAGGACGAGATGAAGCTCTGGGAATTAGATCAAAGCGAAAGATCAGGCAGAAACATCCTAACAGTTGATAATAATCGGCATCTGGTTCCTGTCTGAACCAAAGACAAACAACTGGACATTCAGATGGGTTTCAGAGAGAACATGCATGTGTGAATCAACCTCAGTGATTCAGATTTACCACAATCAAAAGATTCAACATTTGCCACCCACATATAAAAAGCTATAAAACTATATCTAATTTGTATATGCTTGCCTAACTGCCCAAACGAATAATAATTTAGAATAGAACTTTTTTGTCATTGCAACAAAATTACAGTTAATTTTAATTTATATGATCACACAAGGGTAGTGAGGAAAAAGTAGATATCTTATTTAGTGACACACAGGTATATCGGTGTTACATTGGTATTGTCCATTACTCAGCGTATCAATGACAAGTGTGCCATTAGCCTGTCTGTGGATGACTGAACTGGACAAGATTGTTGGACCATTTGATCACCAAAAGGTCATTCAGTTAGAGAAAATAAATGACAAAAACAATCTGTATCTGCTTACTGCAATTGACATTTTTATGGTTATACTATTCTCTTGGTTTAATCAGTGCATATTCTTGCTGTGAATATGGGCCACGCTGTACCCACTGAAACCATTCTTTCATGTGAAATGGCCATTTTGGTTCATTGTTCTTACCTAATATGACACATTGTAGTTAAGCGCTTTCAATTATTGATCTTTGTATGACTTGAAATAGAGACCAACATATGTTATGTCAGTGCACAACGGAAATTTAAAATAACACGTTTTACCCTCTTGTTGGGTTTAGACAAATACATTCCCTCAGAGTTAGAAAATAATCATGATTTAAAGTAAAATACATTCTTTTTACAAGCATGGATCTTAACAGATGCCATTGAACACAGATGCCAGTTAATATGAGTGATTGCAGTAACTTCACTTGGTTAGGTTTAGAAATAAAAACTATTAATTTAGGGATATAAATAGATCATGCTTAGGATTAAAATACATTCTTTTTTACAGCATGTCCATCACCGCCATGGTCACCATTTCTTACCCTTCACATGCAGCTGCTTTCATGACTGCTAGAGAGTGCAAATTCTTCAAATTCACTGTAAATAATGATCACAGATTTACATGCACAGTCCCACCTACTGGCAGGTTCAGCAGGGTGCGATAGCCAGTTTATATCAAGGTTCAAGATTCAAGGTTCTTTAACTGATGCCCATAGGTAGATTTGTTTTGCAGAAACAACGGTAGCATTTGACATTCCCTAACAAAACAAAAATATTTTTTGAACCTGACAAGACAGGTACTTGATCGAGGGACAAAAACAAAAATTGCTCAGTGTTCCTCTATAAATCAATACAACAGCAAAGATCAAACAGTAAGATCAAAATGGATAAAATCTATATTGCAGCCTCATTCATAGTCATAGGTAAATAAGCATATGAACTGGACATATGGACTTCTGTTCGTCATCGGCATTCATTTCATGTCTATTTCAGTACATTTCCAAAGAGCTGCAGAATCATACCCCAATTGGCGCTAATGGAGCAGTACCAACAGAAATTATGGGGGCAGTCTTTAGCAGTATAGTTCATATGCAACCAGTGGAAGAAACAAAGAGGTAGAATCATGTTTAATGTATATAATGGCTGCACAAACCACTACCATACTGTGCAGCCTTCTTTTATGTCTTTCTGAGAATGAACATTATCACAATCTCCTCCACTGTAGCCATGTTTGCTGTTGTTTATTGCTAATGAAACTCAGAAGTGGCTCAGAAACGCTGAACTCTACAAAGCCTTCTAGTGGATGTTTTTGTCTAACAGCCACGTCAACGTAAAACATGCATTGGAGTATGTGGCCAGCTGAGTTAAACGTTTGAAATGTACATACTTATTTAAGTGCATAAAGGAAACATTAAAGAGAAATTTCGTTAACCCACAAAATGTTAAGCTGAATGTTTTTTCTTTTTCCAAATTTGCCAAAATCTTTTCTTAACATCTAGCCAAGCAATTTTGATTTTTAAACCTGGAAACTGTCTTCACTAACCCTAAGTTTGAGATTCAATTAGAATTTGAATGAGATGCAAAAAAGCAAATGAATCCAAAAGAATATTAAATGAATGAGTAAAGGGTTATTGTAACTGGTCTTGAATTTAAATCTTGCTTTTTAAAGTGCTTCATGCTGGTGCCATCTGACCAACCTTCTTCCTCCCAATGAAAACTTCCTCATGCAATTTATTTTAGCATTGCTGTGACAACAGCTTGCTAATAGGCAGAACAGGCACCTACTGGCACCTCTATATTGGAAGAACATGCAGTAATGACAGCTATAAAATTTTATGGCAACATCTACACTTGGTGATGATAGAGAGCTAATTTGGTGTTGCACCAGGCAGGGTCAAGGTTTGTGCCCACGATGATGACGCAAATGGGTCTATATGCTGCAATGATGTCTCTACCTGAAGTGATGATGCGTTATCCACAGTGATGATGTTGCAACCCATAATAACACCAGCAATGTCTTTTACACCCAAGATGATGCCATTTCTAGTGGCAGTGCATTAACACCTTCACACCAGGGTTGCTGTGCATGTTAGACTGTCTTCATTTAGCACAAGGTGCGAAAACTGTATCTTGTTATTTTTCTCACTTGTGGAAAAAATACAACTATACTAATGCATTTAGAATAACTCTTTTTAACATATTCATGATTTTTTAAATCTAACATCATCAGTAATTTATGCATGGCTGTCTACACCATAGCTTTACACTTCTCTCATCTATAAATCTGCCAGAATTCTTCTCTCATTCTTTTGTTTTTCATTCCTGACTTTGCTTATCTGGTTTCAGTGTGAGATGCAGAAGTAAAAGCACTCAAAGGTAAAGAACTGAAAGGACGCTTGGAGACTGTATCCTCCACTGAGGCAAGTGCCCTATTCTTTCAAAGAAAGTCACTGGATCCTCTACAAAACCTGAATAATTACTTCCTTTTCACATGTTCCACCTCTTCAACAAGTTTCATGAAATCCAGCTCAGTGGTTTTACATAATCTCAGTGACAACAGACAAAGAGCAATAATTACATACATCTGCCACAGCTCTGATCTTGGCAGATGGAATTATAGTCAGTATAGTTATAGTTTCCAACTTACCGAGTCCAGGTATGAAGGTGTTCAGGAAAAGACAGATGACAGCCATAGGGAATGGCATCGTGGGTATTGCAGCCCGCAGAGGTCCCTTCTTCTCCCGGACCTCCACCACCACTCCTCCACCTGCTGTAGTACCCCCAACCATGGTCTTAGCCCCTAAAGCGTCCTCCGTTTTAGCTCGACCCTGATCTGTTCCTCTTTCTTTCTGTGCCATCTGTCTTCTTTTCTTTTCCTCTCTACCACCTGTGTCTTAAAACTAAAATAGCTGCTTAGAAGCAGGAAAAGTAGTCTAGAAAAAGATTAAATAAAACGCAAAAAAAAAAAAAAAAAAAAAAAAACAAAAGACAGACGACAAGTAGTTCAGTTCCTGTGAACAGCTGGCATCTTTTCACAGCCTTTCAACATGAATAACAGCATCAATTAGTTGTGTTAAAGTAGTTTAAATTGAAAGAAAAATGGTGGATTGGTCATTGACCAATTAATTAAAATGAAGTTAACTTAGAAAAGAGGTTAGAATTTTTCAGGCAATATAAAATTTTAAATATTCCTTAAAGAAGTAGAGAAAGTGACCCTTTAGAGCATCTAACTAGAAGAAATTCTATTAAAAATGCGGAAATTTACTTCAAACAGAATCTGTGTTATCATGAATTAATCTTAGTGAAAGGAAAAGTTGTACTTCAAGTTAGTGTTCATCACTTAAAATCCCTTTAAATTGTTAAAATCAGCGCAGTTTCTCCTCATCAGAGGTCAGCTGACTCCACGTCCATCATGTTATTAAGAGGTGCGGAAACAGTAAGAGTTCTTCCTTAAAACTGGTATGAGTGTCTTCAGAAAAATCCTGGAAAGATGTGCATCCCTCTTTCTTTCTTTTTTCTTTTTTTCTTTCTTTCTTTCTTTCTTTCTTTCTTTCTTTCTTTCTTTCTTTCTTTCTGTAAAATCCTGCTCAGTCCATGTAACCTCTCCACAGAGAAGACAAAGTGAACACAACAACCCCCCTTTCTCCAACTACATCGCCCTCTCTCTCTCTCTCGCTCTCTCTTCTCCCTCTACTCCTCCCTCTCTTCCTCTGCATTTAAAGGCACAGCACAATAATCAAATGTTGCACTTCAATGAGGTCACATTCAACAAGCTGTTCTTTGGATCGTCTAAACAGAGCCAGCAGAGTTAATGCACCTTAGCAAATGTTTGCTATAGCTTAATGATAACATGGAAGGATGCTGTTTGTCTGTTTAGTACATTCATATATCCACAAGAGATTTTTTATAAAAGCAAGCAGGAGATAATGGAGAGAGAACAAGTGCATTTTCCCCTGCTTGTAATAATACTTTATTAGAGATGATACTAATGATTGTTTGAATTGATATGAAAAAGAAAGAGCACAGTAAGACGCTAAAAGACAAGACAGAGAAAAGATGTCAGACATAAAAAGGTGAGCTTGATAATGAGAAAGGGAAGTGGATAAGGGATGCAGGGCAATCAGGATGATGGATGACAGAAGATCATGGAGATTTGAGAGCGAAGAGGAGACAATGTCAATACCCCAGTAATTATTCATGCACCCACTCTCCAGCATATGAGACGCATGTTTTTGTCTCCTCATCCCTCTCTTCTAACTCTGCCTCTGACTTAGATTTGTTTCCCCACTTTTCCACGTCCTCTTCTTCTTTACCACTCTGTCATCTTGAGCTGTAATTTAACCAAAATCAGCAAAGGCAGAGTGGAGATCAGCACAACCCTAAAATTAATCCCAGCCTTTGAATTAGTGTCTGTCCGTCTCATTTTCTTCTTCTCTTTGCCTCTCTCATCTCTGTTTCGTTTCCTAGCAACCTAAGGAGCTGTGGGTAATTATACAGAAGATATCGATCTCTAGTTTTTGGTCCTTTCTGTCTCTCTTTCCCCTTCTCCTTTCTCTTTTTCATCATTCCCATATTTTTGTTTCTCTCCCCACTTTTAATTTCCTTTAACTGAAGGACACATGAGACTGCAGCTGCTCCACAAGGTGGTCCAACTTCTTTTTTTTTTATTGTGATGCAAAGCAGCCTGATCATGGGTTGGACAGTGCAGAAATGTGGACAGCTGAACTCAATCACCATTGGATTGTTCAGCCAAAGACATGCGGTGTATGAGCTAATGCTTATGAAAGTGTGACAGGAAGAGTAATCCAGTAATCATCTTAAAGTACATTTAGGCTCTGAGAGCTGCAAGAGTAACTCAGAAATGTACCTGTTTGAATATTGATAAATGACTCCAATTACACAGATGATTTACAGCCCAATTACCCAGCAAGCATGATAATAACCCTCTAATTGTCGCATATGTTTGCGTGTGTTTATGTGTGTGTGCTCCTCTTCTTTCATGTCTTTGACTCTTTTTTCATCCTGTTACTCTTGTGAAGGCACACACATGCTCTTGAGTTCTCACAGGACCTAATTTATGTTGATCCCATCTGTCAAGAAAAGCTGACATCACACATTGGTTATTTGTACATGTGTGTGTCCTCATGTGTGTTCTGTCTGTGTGTTCTTGCATGTGCTCCCATTGTGCTACTCACTTCTGACTGGATCACCACGGCGACTGTACCCTTCACAAACTCCCCTTTCATCTCCATCTCTTAGCTGACTCTCACTGGCTTTTATGTTTCTGTTTTTCTTTTTCTTTTTTCACACCGCATGAATTCCCCATTGAAATGTATTATAGCGGATTGGTTTGTATTCAGATTTTTATTAACAAAAATTCTGTTATTGTGAGGCTAAAGCTGCAGGGACCCTCCATAAAGACAGACATATTGTGTCTACCCAGCTCTACTGGAGCTTTGTCAGACCAAGGACCATGACTTACTATTTTGTTGCTCCAGTTATGATGCCACAAGTGTTCATATAAAAACTATTTTTTCATACATATTTTTACAGGAAGTCTCCTCTATGACCCCTAGGTAAAGAGCATCTTGGTTAATGCAGCAGAGTCTTTAAAAAAGTGACTTATGCTTCTTTCTTTGCAATCAAAGTCAAGTTTGATTTTACCCTAAATTTATATTCTTCATTTTGTTCATCTTATTTTAGGGTGAATGATGAAGCTACTGTATATGATTTCTAAATCCTAAATCTAGAGCCAAGGGGGTAATAACTTTACAGATATTCTTAAAGTGTATGGCCAGATTAAAAATAAGAATGACAGAAATCATTTAGTAAGGGCTAAAAGGCTGCCAAAAATGTTGCAAACCACAAATCACTGCGTCGCCTACTGAGTTTAGTTGTTTGGGTACATTTTAGGCATCATATTTTTGTTCTGAAAGTTGAATCTACTGCATATGGTACATTAGAACCGTGAGAGAATTAATCATCAAGGTGCTCAGACTTTCATGATGAGCAGGTCAGATTTGTCATTTTTGAAAACTGGATTTTTGAACTTTTAAATCTGCTCAATAATTTGCATATTTGACTTCTTACAAAAAAATGCATCCCTTTGTAAAACGGACTCATGTGATACAAGAAGACATTGTCAAGCTGAGGATGTTGAGATCCTTTCTGGGGGTTGCCAGATGATTATGGAGAGGAAATAGAACAAAGTCTAATGAGAAAAAAAAGCAAAAGAACATATTTTCAGCTTGGGAATAGTTTTTACATACATTTGCCTGCCTCCACGATATGAAACACCTTACAATAGAATTTACTAGTATGCTTGTGAGTATTTATTTAGATGTGTGACTGATTGGACAAAAAAAACAAAACAAAACAAAACAAAAAAAAAAAAAAAAATCAAAAAACCATTAGATTCCGTTGGGAAGCAGTTCAGTTGAATTTAACATGTGTAGCACTTTTCAAACAGAAACCAGAGACAATACTGAGAAAGAGAGAGAGAGAAAAAACATATTAATGCAAACACTCACATAACACTGAATACTAGAAGCATTTGGAAAGCACAGACCTTTAAAAACTTTATTTATTTATTTATTGCAAATGATTTTGGTCATTAGTTTTTGTGTTAGAAACTAGAATGGCAAAATTATCCCAGTCTCACCATGGACAGGTGCAAACCTGTCATATGAACAGCTCGCCAGTGAAAACAAACTCTCCATTATGCTAGCGTACGTGTTGAAAGTGTGCAACTAGTTCTCATAGTTTTAAGTTTTCTCCATTGGTTTTTAAAAGAAAATTATCCATAACTTCATATATTGACACCCTCAGTGTCACAGCTAGAAAAAAAGATGAGGTGAGGTTAGTGACAGCCTTATGGTGGTGGTGTGAGCACAGTATGTCTGGGTCTGGGTGGTTTCCCATGGGGGACGGCCTCTGTGGTCATGGGTGGGGTCACTCTTGGTGTGGAAGAATATCATTTCCTCACCTGGTGCCAAGACA
This sequence comes from Melanotaenia boesemani, assembly GCF_017639745.1. Taxonomy (NCBI): domain Eukaryota; kingdom Metazoa; phylum Chordata; class Actinopteri; order Atheriniformes; family Melanotaeniidae; genus Melanotaenia; species Melanotaenia boesemani. Next base: position 11,934,014 of record NC_055703.1, read on the forward strand.
TGTTTGTTTATATCGTTTATATGGTTATTTTTAGAGACAGCTTGTTTTAGAGGGTTGAGGTTCTATGTCCATTTGATCTGTGTATGTGTGTGTGTCAAAAGAGCATGTTTAAATCCAATGATGCTACGCTTTAGCCACCTTTGGTTTCTACTGGCGAAAGATCAAGATGTGGCAAAGTTTGCGTTTGTAAAGAATCTTTTAAAAAAAATCCTCCTATCAGCTTGTGATTAGGATCATACTCAAAATCTGATCAGCTGCTCCTTATTCCATTTTGGAGATTTCCTGAAAATCTGTCCATTAATTTTTGTTGCTAACAGACAGACAGGATGACAGATGGAGAAACCAATGCCACCAAAAACATGACCTCTGCCTTGGCGGAAGTAATAACACTTATTAAAGCATTGCGCAAATAACTGTAGAAGGGAAATAAAAGATAAGGAAAAATAACATGTTTAAAATATGGACGCCTTACCATTAAGGTCATTGAAAATGATAAGAATGATCTTAAATTGCTGGGTGCCAATGTAGTGCCATATATCAAACAGCCACCCTAATTATTCTATGGTTGAAAACCACTGATATGATGTAAATGTATTCATACCAGTCACTGATTTCCCTTTCACATGTTTTTTTCTGATAAGACTTTTGAACTTTTTGTTTTTTATTGTATTTAAATAAATGATTTTTACTTGTAACAGAGCATTTTTACAAAAATCTATTTGCACTTTTCCTCCTGCTTCTAAATCAGTAAATATTCACTCCAACACTGTAAAGCTGTGAAACCTCAGGCTGATTGCTTCTGCTGTGTTCCAATTTTCTTCTGCCACAGGTAGGTCATGCTGTCAGGCAGCTCTGTTATATGTAAATTTAATAGGGCACCTCCAAGATGAACAACATGACAAACGTCTTGTGAGCAGTTGCTCTAATATAGGATTTATTAACACAACTATTCTATCAGTCCTGCTTTTCTACTACCAATGTTCCTGTGCTATTCATGGCACAGAAACAGCACTGGTAATGTTACCAATGATTTCCTCATGGCTTCAGATAACAAACTTGTGTCTATACTTGGTTGGTTCTCAGTACTGCATTTGATACCACTGATCACAACATTATGTTACATGAACATGAACATGTCCTTCAGCTGGTTTGAGTCATATTTATTACAGTCTTCACACACCAGGGCAAATTGTCAGTGTTCTGTGTTTTGACCAATACTTTTTATGTTGTACATTCTTCCATTAGGTAAAATTATTAGACAGTGTGGGTTAAGCTTTCATTGCTAAGCAGATGATGCTCAGCTATACGTTATTGTCATTAACTTGTGTTTTGCTTTTTCTCAGCAGGCATCCCTGGCGTAAAGCCATGATGCTTGGTAACCCCTCTTTCCTGTCCTCTCCATCCACAACTGGTCAAAGCAGTTAACTGCCCTTCTTGAGTTATGTTCTGCTGGATGTTTTTTCTTCCTGTTAAAGGGGAGTTTTTTCTTTCAACTGTCGCCCAGTGCATGCTCAGGATGGGGGTTGAAATGAAGAAGAGATTTGATGCCATCTTTTGGCTTTTTCAACTAGACAATTTTTTTATTTTACTTTATTTTATTTTCATGAATTGGCTTATATGAACTTATTATTTTATTACATTAAACTAATGTAGTTTATATCATGTATTTTTTTAATTGGATTTAAATTATAATTATTATAATTGAACTACAATGAATTGGATTGAGCACCTTGAGAAAACTTTATCATGAATTGGTGGTGATCAAATAATGCTGAATTGAATTGAATTATTCTTGTTAATTTGCTCAGTGTTTTGCAAAATATGATCACAGTCAAGAGGAAGAGGTACTCAAGCACCTCTACCTCTCTCCTGTTTTCATCTAATTACTATGTAAATCTATGCAGCAGGTACTCCAAAGTCTAATCAGACCATCTCCTCCAATGGGTCATCCTTGGTGTCAATAAAGCTTATTTTGTGAGCTTATGTGGTGATATCACATTGTACACTCTTTAGACTGTGTATGCAAATATGAAGTAGTATTAAGTGTGGCAGAACATAAAAATAAATATCTGGGTCTGTAACTATTTAAAGAAAGTCTTGGAGGTTGATGTCACAGCTCTGACGTCAGCTGAGGTGATGTTGTACTGCCAAGATGAGATTTTCAGGTCAGTTTATTTTAAATATCAAAAGGAAAATAAGACCACTGGTGGTAAAATTTCACAAGATGTTAACTGTTTCGATCATTTTCGTACAGCAGGTTTCACTCATCTTTGAACAGGCACAGCAGCCATCCAAGATGATTTCAGCTCAGATTTGCCCCAGTAACTCGTTCTCTCAGTGGCTAACAGCCTCATAACATGAGCTCAGTGAGCTCCTTTCATCAGGAGGGCACTTGTAAATGAGATTAAAAAATTCCTCATTTTGCTGCAGTCCACTCAGAGCAGCATGAACCTGACTGTGGAGGCAGCTGTGAAACAATATCTAGAAAATGCGAGGAGAGAACAGTGACACCTACTGGCCACATAGATGCATCACACTCTGAATTGCAAATAAAGATGATTGCATATTCAAGTAGGGTTACAAGAAATGTTGTTTTAAAAAACAAAAATGTGTGATTTATTCGTTTGTGTAAAGAGCTCAGTCTTTTTCTTTGGGTTTTGTGTTTTTCTTTCCTAACAACTGAACCTTTGTGGTACAGATGATAATTTCCTGTGGTTATATCAACCAGAAACCACAGCATCTCTGATGCTTTGCCATGGTGAATGAGGACAGCAATGTTGAATTTATTTTTTTCTTTAAAAAACAAAAACCATAAGAACTGCTTTGTATTATTTTCAATGCTACATATCATGCAAATGTATTTTTATTTTTCCTTATTTTTTACTAGTTATATGAGAAAACCCTTTTAAATATATGTATGTCACAATATCTACAAAGAAAAAGACAAAGAAAACAATATTTGTGTATTTAGTTTAGATTTATTGTTAATCCATATAGAAAATATTGTTCATAACAGTGGTGAGAATAAAGATAAATTTCTACATAAATTTTACTTGGCTCAGATATTTTTTTAAGTGTAATGGTAAGTATACACTGGGTCACTCAGATGCGCTGGGCGTGGAGCTGGTCACTCTCCCAATCTGGATGTCTACAGCCTCCATGACTTTCTTCACCCAGGACTGAGTTGGGTCGGCGCAGATTTCATTACCTCTTACCATTTTAAAGCTGAAACAGATGAAAATGACATCTTAAGTATTCTTAATTATATATATTGTTTTAGCATGTTTATCATACAGCATTTTTTAACATATTAACTAAAATGCTTAAACTTTTTAATGTTAGAATTTCCATTCAGGGATAAAAAAAATATATATATATTTTTCATGATTTTAGACTAATCAATTTGACTTCTCTGATGCTGAAGTTTGTAAAGAGGAGATACTTACAGCACACCCTCCATCGAACACAGATTGTCCGTGTGTATGTAGCTCACCACCTTCTTCTTAGGCAGAGGTTTGCTAACGAACTTAAAACAGCATTTGTCCGGACCAAAGGTATCTGAAACCACAGTGGAGACATAAGTTTATTTGGTATTCAACACAAAGTCATCCAAAATAATGATCTGTTTTTTTTACTTTTCTTTTCCCGTTTATGTGTTTGGAAAGAATATAATGTCTTTTGCTACTTTGAAAATAGATAAAAAAAAGTTATACTATGGTTTGTTAGGGTTTTTATAAACAGATTATTACTAAAAAAAAAGATGAAGAATTTGTCTACTTAAAACAGAAAAAAGAATAAATAAATATGCATCAACTTACTGTCAGACGCCAGGACAGTGAGAGATGACAAAAGCAAGACGCAGGCCACCAGAAAAATGGGGTTCTTCATCATCATCATCATCATCTTGTTTGCTTCTGTTGTTTCTCTTCTTGCTGCTTGTGTCTCTCTTCTCTTTGTCTGCTCTTCTCACAACCCCTCTCTTTTTATTACGCTACTTAAATGTGTATAGGTGCATTTGTGGTAGAACAAGTTCCATGACAAAATACACATCACAACCTGAAACCACCTAGGCTGCAAACAACCTGCGGTTATGTGGTCAACGCTTCTCAAAAGGGGGAAAAAAAAAGGACACGTTGCTGTGGGTGAAACCAGATTCTGTGAAACAGAATCACATTGTTTTACCTCGGCCTCTGTATGTGAAAGTGTGTGTGTGTGTGTGTGTGTGCGTTTGGATGCATTTGTCTTTGAGCATCTGCATATTTGTGCAATTTGCAGATGCATTGTGGCTTGAAGCTCCTTCCCCCTCTCCCTAATCACACATATGTATGTTTGTAGGTTTGTTCAACAGAATTCAAAGTTTACTTTCCCAAAAAGACCAGGAGAAACTCATCCATCTTCAGTAGATTGGATTACTGTAATGGTCTTTTAACAGAGCATTAAACATCTGCAGCTCATCCAAAATGCTGCTGCTAGAGTTTTAACCAGAACTAAGAGGTCTGAACACATCACACCAGTTTTGAAATCTTTACACTGGCTTCCAGTCAGTCACAGAATAGATTTTAAAACCCTTCTGACTGTTTACAAATCCCAGAATGGTTTAGGCCCAGAATACATCTGTGATATGTTCAGAGAATATAAACCTAGCAGAGCTCTTAGATCCAAAGACTCTGGTCAACTAGTCCAAACCAGAGTCCAGACTAAACATGGAGAAGCAGCATTTAGCTGTTATGCTGCAAACAAGTGGAACAAATTGCCAGTGAAAATTAAACTTTCACCAAATGTAGACATTTTTTGCACCACCTGTAATGCTTTTAAAGTTTTATCTGAAGCACTTTGAGTAGTCTTGGATATGAAAGGTGCTCTATAAATAAACTTGCCTTGCTTTGTTTTTTTTTTCAAATAACGAAACATGTTAAACACAGTTATTTTTGTGTATGAATATATGATTAAACAATAGGGGCATTTAAAGAAGCTGTTACACAGCCTGATTACAGTGTATTGTTCTCAAAAGAAAAGAAAGAAATTTAAGAAATAAATATGTCAGAGTATTTTAGATCATCTTTTAGACCAATTGACGCTCTGTGGTCTCAAATAGCCTTGATCTGTCTATTCCTTTGCATTGTGATTGCTATCTATGACCATTGCTGACAATATTACACATACTGCAGCACTTTTCTTTTTAGGTTTAGTGTTTCTCATATGTGATGGTTACAGGATAATAATTTGAGGGTGGTAGAAGTGAAACACATGAAGAGAAATTGGGGGTTTGATAAGTACAAACAGCAATTTTTCACTTTTCTCACTATGTAATGCAATAAAAAGAAATATTACTGAGCTTTGACTACGGAGAGATGACAGGAAATGGTGAGGTAGAGATAAAAATTTTGTGGTTTATGGGCAACACCGTAAACATACCCGTGGCTAATCTTTAAGCCACAGGGACATTTCTGTCCATATTTTAGTTTTAATAAAGTTGCACTTAAGACAGTCTCAACAAGGCCCTGAACCACAGATTTAAGTCCCACTGCAGCAATTATTAATCGCATAAATAATTATCTGCGTTCTTCAGACTTGTGCAATTGAAGGCTTCTTCTTCTTCTTCTTCTTCTTCTTCTTCTTCTTCTTCTTCTTCTTCTTCTTCTTCTTCTTCTTCTTCTTCTTCTTCTTCTTCTTCTTCACAAAAAGGACTCTTAAACTTTATTAACCCATCTTTAAATTTACAAAACAAAACAAAACAAAACAAAACAAAACAAAACAAAACAAAACAAAACAAAACAAAACAAATCAAAACAAAACAAAACAAAACAAAACAAAACAAAACAAAACAAAACAAACAAGTCAAACAAAGTCTGCTATAATATCATGCATAATATTTCTGATTTATTTTAATAAATCAATTTCAGACCTGCTCAAAACTATGAAATATTCAATCATAGTAATTTTTTTTATAATCTGCATTTGTTTAATTCATATAAGCTTCGTTCACATAAAACCAATTAATAAAACATTGTGTTAGAATAGAAACCAACGTTGTCGTTGTTATGGTTGTTGTTAACACGACTTCCTTTACTGAACAGTGTTTTTAACTTCCTGAGCTTGTTTATTTAGAATGAAGCCCTAGAATTTCTTTATGTTTCATGTTGTTGTCTCAAGTTGTTTTACTTTATTTGAATTCTCTGCCCCTTCTGCATATTTCACTCTTTAGGAAAGTGCTATATAAATAAGGTTCCTGGTTCACACCTTGGCCTCAGCAGCCCCAGGTGTGAATCCTCATGTTGCGAGGCGATGGTGCTAACCACCATATTACCTCTAACAGTGTAAAACATTTGTTGTCATTCTTAATACATATGTTGTACTCTTGCATAACAAAACACACAATTACAAAAATACAAATCCAAACAATTTTACATTAAGTCTTTGTAACTAAAAATATGCAACCTGATCCAAACAAATTCATCATGCTACAAATTGGAAACACCAACCCTTTCGAGGCCCATTGTGACACAGGTTCTTCTCTTATTAGATGAAAAAGGAGCAAACAGAACTCAGAATTAATGGCCTGTTCACCTACTTTTAAATGTATCCAGTAGATATTTCTATATAAGTCATTTCTATTTTCTTCAATATGAAGAACAAATCAAATTAGTTGAAGGCAGCTTCTCCGATCAGAATGGCATCTATCTTCTAAGCTAAGAGGACTTACTTAAACTATTAAGACTTGCAGTTTTGTGTTCTGTTAAATGGAAGTAGATGAGATTATTAATCAGAGATAATTAGTATTCTTGTGCCATTCCCACCTTATAAGAGGCCACTGGGCAAAGCATATTAAGACCATTATCTAGCTACAACAGCTTCTTCATTAGATCAAAAGTATTCCAGGTTATTGGGGGAGCATGCTCAGGTAACTATATTTATCCTACAGAATCAGGTCTTTTGATTAATAATAAAGCTACAAAACGCAAGTATCAAATTAACAGTGTGAACCCATGAAGCTTTATAAAGATATTTTATTATACTGGTATGAAGACAGAAAATTAAGACAAAGTTTAACACACAGGAAAAAAAAAACCCCAGAAGCTGACTTCAGCTAAAATCCACCATCTGCAAAGTCAAACTGAAACCTGTGGTTTGCAAAAGAGGCAGGGGTACAATGTAATATGAATACCCCCCCCGAAAAAACAAAACAAAAAAACACACACACACATATACACACGCAGGCATACACACAGTGAGTGAAAGCCAGCAAAGTAAAAATTTAACATACTATATGTACTTCAAAAACAGCTATTAAACTGTTAGATTGTTCAATTAGTAGGTTGTAGATACACATCCAACACCTGGTTCTCTGAAAAACTGTATGAGTAATGATTAACAAAAAACAAACAAAACAGAATAATGCTTTTGTGTCCTCTCAAAAAAAGACGCAATTTAATGCTGTTATATAAAAGTCTGCCGAGTTGAACAAATCAAAATCTGCCGACTAACCCGAAGTCTGGAAGGAATTGTAGGAAATAAATTGCATCACCAGCAAAGTGAGCTGAGGTTTCATGGAAAGTGTGAAACGGAAAGTCTGCTCAGGGGTTAGTGGGAAGTGGAGAGCGGTACTTGCCAGAATTACAGATCAGCAAATTCAGACCACAAAATTACCCATTATACTTTCTAACCTTTAATATATGTGCCCTTTCTGATTCTACTCACCTGAGAAGAGAGCTGGCACAAATTACGAGAATAACTTTTACACACTCAGTCTACACAAATATTGTATTTACTGCTGCAGTCAGGTCAACCAAAAGACTGTCTGCAGGTGTAAATACATCAGTTCAAACATCTACAGATTTATGTTGTATAGTTATTAAGTATTACTGTTGGTTTAATAAGATAACATGGAGGAACTACATAAATTGTGGCCATTCTTTAAAATTTGTTACAATATTTTTTGTAAAATGTTTTTAAATATTTTAGATATTTTAAAACATACCTTAAAACATTCAAATATTTAAAATAAATTAATTATTTATATGTAATTATTCTAAATATTCAAGTGGAATTGAAAGGGCTTCATTTAGATTCACATTTAGAGCTACAAAAAGTAAAACAATACAAAATTGTGTCAGTAGTGAACTAAACATGTAAAACTCTGAATTTGGGTACAAGAACTTCACAGCTGAACGACACAAACATCCGGAGAAAACAAAGATTTTTGCAGGCTGTCAAAGATTCAGCACAAAAACATGTTTTTCTGGTGTGTGTTTACAACTTTTTATTTTACATTTAGAAAATAAGTTCTGATTTCAGCACAAGTCATGTTCCATATTTAGAGAATAACAATATATATATATATTTTCAATCAACAAGAATGAATATTGACATTAATGCCAAAATATCAAGTACAAGATATAAGCACTGGGTGGCAGCAGAGAGATGCTAAATGTGAGTTTTTGTTAGTATTTAACTGAATTATTCTATTTAAAAGTGCATACACTGACAGGTATGTGAGGGATACTGGGCTTATCTAATCATGTGAAGATATGGAGATATTTCAGTCTGCCATTTTTGAAGAATACATCCATAAAACCTGCTCAAAAACAACATCCACCCTCTCCTCTCTCCTCTCCTGGAGGCCCTTGACAAGTTCAGATAACTGATGCTCATTCATCAAGTGATACGGTGTTCTCTAAGTTTCCTGTGTGGGGACTCATATTTTTATATCACTTCACAAGGAAAAATTAGAAATTGATTGCCATTCATTAAGGGACCACAGACCTAGAGTAATTGAGAGATAGAACAAACGTTATTCCCTATATTGCCAGTAGAGGGCGCCATACTTTATAGCAGATATGGATAAAGATACAGACAATCTGAATGATTATCTATTTCATAAGTTAGATTACTCAATGTATTTTTAATCCATTCAGCTACTCTTATCATTATTAAAGAGTCATATAAAAACTAAATTAAAAATAAATAAATAAAACTCTCGAGGCTATAAATGCTATGTCCCAACCAACTAATCAATTTGTTGTTTACATGACTGATTGTGCTGAATTTTGTATGTGTTGTTATTTGTATATAAATCGACTGTTAAGTCTATATAGGTTTACAGTTAAATTCAACCACAATCACTGTATGAATCTATTCAGGTTTATAGAGCTTTGGCAGTTAAAATCTACATATATATGAATGTTATTTTCTTTTGCAAGAACTTAACAAATAGACAACTTGAAAACAGAAAGTCTTCCTGATTGTTCTAAATCAAAATCAGCTTTATAAAACTACAAACTATGCATTAAAAATGGAAGGAGTCCATCTGTCTACAGCTGGGCCTGGGTCTGTTGCCTGTTTTTCCTGAAAACATCCCCTGATACTATACGGGAGAATTACTCATCCTATCATTACTTATGTAACTATGATGAAAACTTTGCGTGCACACTATAAATGTACATGTAAATGAAGACTATATAAAGAAAGATCCTGAAACAAAAGACCATGAGACAAAAGGGACTCAATGTACTTTCCATGACTGCCTGTATTAGCTTTAAGTTGTATCCCCAGCACCAGGAAGTGGAAATAAGACGTTATCATAATTAATGAATAACTCTGACAGATTTCTCATATTCTCAGAGAGCTGCTTCCTGTTCCCTGACTGCCAGTCGTGGAAATTGTAAGACACCAGAGGAAATATCCGATCAATGAAGTGCAAAAGAATGTGAAATATTGTTGTGCTGTTCTTGTTCCCAGAGATATCTCCATTCAGGAAGACTGATAAGTTATACCAAGTGACACAGCTTATGAGACTGAAGAGCAATTAAAACTGGACAAAAACAGACTGACAGAACTGACAGGAGGATGTGATGAGCGGCTGATAAAATGAAGCACTTTACTGGAAAGAGTTCCTAAACAGAAGACGGACTGAATTCATCCATCTTAAATATGTGTGTTTGTGTTTGCTTGCAGGCGTGTGTATTTTTGCAGGATGTTGACCTTGTCCATGACTCCCTGTTCAAGCCAGGAAGAGGTTCAAGGAATGGTCACCAGGATTTGGGATTATTTTAAAAAACACACACACACACAAACAAGACAGAGACACGACCTGAAATCACTTCTAAGAAGTTCTTCATATTATCTTTACCCCACCCATTATTCAACTACATCCGGAGCTGCAACATTACTTTATACATAATATGTGTTTTTACACTTTTTCTTAATTAAAATGTAGGAAAAAATAGTTGAAACAGTTTAAATCTGAGAAAAGTTGCCTGATTTAATTGTATTAAACTTGTAAGTTTAATTTATTCAGCTTTTTTTGTATAGTACAGACAGAGGGATCAACAAGCACCTTTAGCCACGGATACCTGCTGAGAGAGAGAAGAGAAACACAAGTTAGTGATGCCCATGCTTTCTTATATTTATACTTAGAAAACAAGGAGAAGAGAGACAGAAATAGAAATATGTACTCAGTGCACCAGGAGATGTTGTCTGGCAGTTTAAGCCTATGACAGCATAACTAAGGGATGGCTAACCACTAATAACTATAAGATACAGTATATCAAAGAGAATTTTTTAAGTCTAATCTTAGATGTAGAGAGGGTGTTTGCCTCCCAAACTGGGAGCTGGCTCCATGGGAGAGTTGTGGAAATTGTGAGACACTCATTTTAACTTTGACCACATCCCATCTCTGCTTTCAGTTTGCTTATTAGTTTTTTTATAGGGCTCTGCTCTCACACTTTGTCACCATGGAAACAGAGGGCAATTAGCAGTAAGGTGTCACCACTCAGCCACCCTTGTGACCACTTCACCCTCAAGGACAGACTCATAAATTCACATCAGTCACAAGTGGGTGAGTCAGTGAAGTCAAGCCTGGTGGATGAAGGAGGATAATTCTGCTCTAACAAACAAAACCAGCTTCGTTTGCCAGGGGTAAAATATGACAGATCATGTATTTGTTGCAGCTCTAGTGGCTCCTGTTGGCTGGTTGGGGAATTTACACAGAAGGGATGGAACTGAGGGGAAAGTGTGAACTTCCACATTTCATGTTGTGGTGGTAAATCTTGTTGGCACATGAAAAAAATAAATAAATAAAAAAATCAGCTGACAGCACCGTGCATCAGGATGGTAGAACTGTTTGAAGGCCTCCTCGGGCCTATGCTGGACTTAAAAGAGACTGTTATCTGTAGAAATAATAGGAACATGAGGGACAGCACTTAGTTTGATTTTTTTCTAGCTGTTGGCTTACAATTATAAACACAACATTGATCCATGAATTTATTGAAAATAGCCTCATTGTGATGACCGTCATAACTTCTGCAGAATCTGGACATAAAAACAACTTTCTTTATATGAACCTTTACCAGACTCTACTACAGAATAGAAACCATCTGACACCCAACGTGCGTCTGAAAAGTCGTCCCACCTTAAGGAAAAGGTTGTTTTGTGTGAGGTTACAAGCTGGGATTAGCCGGATAGCACTTTAACTCCACCACTCAATACGCAGACATCTTTAACGTCATGTTAAGCTATTAGTTTTTTTTTTCACAAACTAAAACTCTTGCACATTGCACCTTTAAATAGTTCCAAGTTCAGTTGAGTTTAAAATAAATTAACAAATAAATAATTTAATTTATAAATGTATAAATTTATAATTTAATTTACTTTAAAAATATTTGTTTTATGCAGTGGGTAAGGGCCTCTAACGTGCAGCTATCACCATGTTGGTGGGGCTGTAAGTGCAATACTACTCATGACCACTAGGGGCGGGACTGCAAACATCTCTGGCTTGAGTTTATAAGATGTTTAGAAGGCTCCGTGTGAACATCTGTGCACCCTTGAACTTGATGTGACTCTTCAGTTTGTTTTTTAAACTGTGGTGGCATGCAGACATATCACCATACAAGGCCACCAACTGTGCATGCATTGGAAAAATTAAGTGGAAGTAGCTTTAAAAACAAATTAAAAATGAATAAAAGCTGCAGTCCAGAAGGGAAGGTAATTTTCTGAAGTTATTTTATAGGGCATATAAGTACAGCTATCAAATAATCTTATAACACTTATGTCTTTTCTAGTAGTGTATATTTTAAATTGCAATAAATTAGGCAAGTCTTTTCTTTTTGCCGTATGGCCCTGAGATGGAAAACCTAATTATAGGGCTGCAAAAATATAGAAAAGTCAACATGTCAACATGCACAATATCAACATCAATGAGACAATCACAATATTGCAAAAAAACATTTTGATATTAAACAGGATTCCACCTCCACTAACAACCACCAACAGGTGCTGAAGTGGAATGAGTTCCTCATTGGCACCCCTGAGATTAGCATATTACAAGTCAAAGTGTTTTATTGCTAAATTCAACAGTTATAATGCAAATTGTATGTTTTTCCCATATGTATAACTGACAACAAAAAACAAACTCAATATCCAAGAAAATGCTATTTTTGAGATTTGTGTTTTAGTTCTTGTGTTTCGTCCAGTGTTATAATTGCAGATTTGCAGCTCATTGAAACAGAGATAAAAGCGTATGCTGTAGATTCAGATTTATTTATTATCATTGAGCAGTGTTATGAGTGATGCAAAGCACAACGTACACATACATATCCTATAGTTGTATAGTCAGCAGTGACATGATTAATTTAACAAAAGACAAAAAACAGAAAGTTTCACTTAACTGTATCTTCCATCAATTTGTATTCCCAATGCATAACATTCATTATGACCTAGTTAACTGTATCACAACTTTTCTTTGCTGCCTTTATGATAACTGAGTCATGTTTAATCACACGTTAGCATCTCAATGCTTTTAGACATATAGACATCATCAAAACAACTTGCTTAAATGGGGAAATTTCCACACTTTGGTCCCTTAGTACCAGCTGAGCACAGTTTAAAAGCCACAGCCTACCTGAGCATTGTTGCTATGTACATCCACTTGTGACCACAGTGTACCCATCTTCAGATGGTTGGTCCCAGCAAGATAATAAACCAGGTCACAAAGATAATTCCAAACTGGCTTCTTGAACACGACAATGAGTTCAGTGTACTGCAATGGACTCCACAATCACCAGATCCCAATCCAAAAGACCACCTTTGGGATGTGTTGGAATGGGAGATTCTCATCATGCATGTGCAGCCACTTAATCTGCAGCAACTGGGTGATGCTATCAACGTGGAGCAAAATCTCTGAGGAATGCTTCCAACGCCTTGTTGAATCTATAAACACAAAGAGTTAAAGCAGTTCTGGCAAAAGGGAGTCCAGCGTGATATTAGCAATGTGTACATAACAAAATGGCCAGTGAGTATATAAGTGATTGTGCTTCTGTGAGAAGACAGCATCATCTCCACCTGAAATTCTGATGGTCCTGAAATTCCAGATCCATGAGTGTGTGCTCCTCATGTCCACCACATACTCACATTGTCCACACAAAACACATACAGACTCACATTCATGTATTCCTGTTGACAGACAGGAATTATCCATGCACAGTTCCTGAAAAATGAGCTCACACACACACACACACCACACACACACACACACACATAATCAAAACATGGCTGCCTGTACAATATGTGAATTCTTATTTTCCATCATTTGTGTCACACATGCAAATCTGCTGCTGGTGATTTGATCCAGCTGGCTTCCTTATGATGTGTCTAGTAAATTAAATGGAATCGATCTGATATTATAAGATGGAGGATGCGGCTGTTTGTGAGTAGGACACCATGGGAGGGGCCTAGCTGGGTTCGACTGGAAATAATGGACAAGAACAGAACATCCTGTGTGGGACCAGAGATTGCTGCATCTTAATGTGGCCTGTGCATGCGTTTTTGTTTATGTTTTATAGGGTTCGTAAGTCACAGTCCAAAGGGACGCTCTGACTTCCTGTCCTGCACACATGCATACATGTGGAGGTCCCTAGATGATACAGAAATGTTTCTGGTTTCAGGCAATAGTCACATGATCTGTTTCCTGCTGTCCCCAGCTCGTGTAATATAATGGTTTATGTTAGAGAACTCTCATTTAAAACTGAAATCTGTCTTCATGTAGTTCCAGCAGGACAAATCACTAACTTATCATCTGCTTGGTGTTACATAGAAAGAAAACTCCCCTAAATTAAACTGAAGATAAGAAGGAGCCTCTTGAGAAATAGCATGAAGGAATTTCATTTTCCATACCAGAGTATCTTGCACATCATTTTTAATTGTTGGAGCTAAACACTTTAAAAATAAATCTAAATCCTTTAAAATACAGAAGGAAAAATGCATTTGACTTTCTGTGAAGTGTTAAACTGTTTCTGTTGCATGCTCTTTACTCAAGGATGCAGAATGTATAGTATCGTCTGTATGAAATCTGTGATTTAATATTTCCCTGCTAATAAAATCCATTATTATCTACATATAGGACTTTACTCTATTTCAACCACACACTTGTCTGTTGTGAATCTCGTTGCTTTTATGTTAGATATACTATATACTAATAACTACATATAACTACAGATTTGCACAAAAAAACAAACTTCATATATAAATGTGGACATCTTCTAGAAGTAACTGAGTTCTGCTACATCTATAAGAATAAAACATGTTTTCTCTTCATTAGGTGAACTGAGACATGCAAATTTTGAACTCTAAATGCAACAAAGTCAACACAACACAACAAGTTGAATATTTAAATTTTAATACATTTTTGGACGCTTTATGCAGACAGAAAAGCAGTGAAGTACAGATTTCAGCGATGCATTACCATCTCATAAAAAAGACAAATCACCATAATGTCAGTGTTTCCACTCAGTGTGTTTCTCAATTTCTGAACATGTGAAAACAACTCAGTTTTGCAATCCACTTTTAACAAGCATCTTTTCCACATTTTAAATTGCCTCACTCAACTAATAAAACATGAGCAAGTAATGTGTACAGCACGCAGGATGATGTGGATGATTTCCTAATCTGTATTCTTGGAATGCAGTCAGTCTTTGTATGTACATTCAATTCACAGTTACAGGACAGAAATACACCAGGAGGAGACAAAGTGGCCATGAAGTGGAAAGATCTGCAGCCACAATACTGAAAAACACGCCTAACACATCTTCCATGTTGGTATCCAGTCTCAGTTAGGGGAGTCTTTAATCTCATTATATTCTTGAAAACTGGTATGAAACCACGAAAATTGCCCAAATATAAAGTAAATATTGGAATATCACTACTCTAACATGTTAATAAAATATTGTCAAAAGGAATCATGTTATCATGGCTCTATATTTAATTACATTGTATAGAAAGCCAAATCTTTCAGCATGAATTATTGTTTTTTTTTTTTTTCCTTTAAACTTTGGACTCACAGAAATGAACAATGATTTTTCATTTACCGATAAATGGGAATACTTTCAGCTTAGTAGCTTTTGTAATGATTACAAGTGAATACATACATGTTACAAATAATAACACTGACATATGTCTTCAAATGTGTACACACAGAAACTGGGACGCACAGACACAGAACCATGAACACTTGAACATTCAACATTCAAAGTCCATGTCCAGACAATACTCATAACACGTTATATTTTAATAACCACAGTATCATTACATGTTAACTGAATTGTTTATAAATCATAAAACGACCAAAATCAGTTCTGTGACTTTATCCTTTTTTCAATGCAAGGGCTGGATCCAGGTGCTACAGTAAAATGATGACAATGTCAAACTCCAGCCACCACACAAGTATGAACAACAGTGCATCACTATTTAAAAAATCATGACTGGAACCAGATTTGCTTTCTTTCTGCTGCATGTGTGCTGCTTCTGAACTTGTTTGTATATTTCCAAGCAGCTTTCCAGGAAATCCTCACAGTTGTTTAATAAGTCACGCTCAAACAAACGCCATTTTGCTCTGTCGTTCCAGGACGCAAAAGATAAGGCAGGACCTGAAATACTGTAGCTCAGTTTGGGTTTATTCATAAGGTCGACATGCAATAACAATGATGAGCACTTTTTCTCCCTTTCTTCTCGTGTTTGAGTTCACATTAAGTAGTTTAGATAAACTTTTAGTGTTTGTATTCCAGTGTGTGTGTGTATTTGATCCTAACAGCTTCATTTACTCTTTAAAATCTAGTTGCTTTGGATAATGTTGCTTGAAGATCCATCAATATCTTTTTTATGCTATTAAAACACCATACTAAAGGTTAGTTATGTGGGAAATTTTAATACGCAAGGTTTCCAGCCAGTGTGCTGAAAGTCACTCAGAGTTTGTTAGTTTTTATTTGAATGTAATTTTTCTGCACTATTTGTTTAAATTATGACTAGATATAGGGATGACAGAAATAGCATGTAGTGAGAGGTGGAAATATCCAATTTTGTTTGAATTGTTTCCAGTTATTTTCTCTGGGGATGGGGCAAGGCTACTTACAGGTTTTAGGGGCAGGTGATGAGTTAATATCACATTTATTCAGGGATTTTCCTCTTGGTAGGGGGCACAAGGTGTGCAGGCAGCTCTGACGGTAGTTCGTGTCCCTCTAGTTTCACCTTAATAAGGTGGTTGGCTAAGGCAAACTCCTCATCATCGAGCATCCCATCCTTATCGATATCTGCCAGCTTCCAGATCTTTCCCAGCACAGTATTGGGCAGTTTTGACTTCACCATCTCCTTCTTTGCGTTGGCTCCCGTCACTTTTCCATTGACGGGAGACAAAGTGTAGAAAATCTCATCGTATGCAGGTTTGTCGCGTGCCACAACCCACTCAGCCTCGTCGATGCCCTCCCCAGCTCCTTCGCCATACCCGTGTCCAAACGGGCCGTCCAAAGTGCCATCGAATGCGCCGCCCTTCACCACTGGGTTTGGTCGCTGGGTTTCCTCTTGGCGGACCAGGACCATTAAGCCAGCAATGTCATTGGCTAGCATGTCATCGACTGCCTCCAAGAGTTTGGGTTTTAGAGGCTGGAACTTGGTGAGATCTTGAGCTTGGAGTTGGTCCTAGAAGATGAAGAAACCCAAGTTTATCTTATAATCTAAACCAGGGCTACTCAATTCGGTCCTACGAGGGCCGCAATCCAGCAGGTTTTCCATGTATCCCTGCACCAACACACCTGAGTCAAATTAATGAGTCATTGTGTAAAAACCTGATCTTGACTCAGGTGTGTTGGTGCAGGGATACATGGAAAACCTGCTGGATTGCGGCCCTCGTAGGACCGAATTGAGTAGCCCTGATCTAAACTATAATTTAAATATCTTTGGTCATTCCTGTTTACCTGCATCTTCTTTAGATTAGGAAAATCTCCAGGTGATATCTGATGTTCTCTTTCAATGCGTTTGTAAATATCTCCTAGACTGGCAATCAGCTCTTTCTTTTTGTTCTCCTTTCCGAACACTGAGGGCATCTCTTTCTTCAGAGAGCTGATGATATAGGCATGGACCTGTAAATGGTGAGCAAAAGGCATGCATGCAGTCATCAACTTCAAAGAGAAAATTCAAGCAGGTCTCTTTAAACTGCAAGTATTTGGGCCTGAACTGTAGGATGCATGTCTTTACAAGTGGTAATTAAGGTTAACTCAAATGTGGGAACAGGAAATGCGTTTTGAGCAGGTACTCCGTCAGAGACAACAGAAGATGAGCAACATGTGCATCTCTTTACACTGAAGAGTGTTCTTCATAACTCTTCTTTATAAAGCTTTAAAAATGGTCCTCTTTAAAATGTCAAGGACTGGTAGCCCTTCTGTTCAGATTTAGTTACACTGCAATATTTTTATTAAGTAATCAGTTCAAGACGATGAAAATGTTTTTGATTTAAACATGAAGAGGAGACGTGAAGCTTCTTAGCAAATGTTTGAGAATGTTTGGCACTGTTTAACTGCAAGTTGGCGTTTATCAGTTGTGATTTCACAGCGATGCTGGACTTTGTCCTTTTGGCTTAAGACTGTCCACATTTTGTAATTTCTTCTGACTGGATTAGTGTACAACTTTTCGACCATGTTTGACCATCAGGTAATGTTAAGGCGATAAGCTCACAAGAATAGTACAGATGTTTATATACTGCATATTATTTTTTGTCCATTGATCTTGTATGTAGAAATATATTATAAAATTAAAAAAACAAACAAACCCAACATGGCAAAAATCATGGAAAGACTTATTTTTGTTTTGTTGCTGTGTTGATGCATGTATGTCCCCCTGGTTCACTCTGTGTCCTTGAAACACACCCTATCATCTGTCAAACAGGAAAACTTCTATCAACTCTGAGTTCAATAAATCTGTTTGTGTTTGAGTGTGTGCGCGTGTATATCCTCTACGTTTCCTTAAACAGCAGGCGGGCTGTCATCCCCTCTACCTGACTTCCTGTCCAGAGAGGAAATGGGAAATAATTCACTCAGAGAATTATTACATTTGTCCGGGGCTATTGGTTCTGTGACAGTGATAAGGTTTTGCTGTCAAGGTTAACAGCTGTACCACTGATGGAGAAAATAAATAGGAAACACGCACATGATGCTTTCATTAAAACGTGTCATCCAAAAGCCTCATTATTCCAACGTATCCTCACACTGGTACTTTAAAGTGCTACAGGTAACATTAACATGATATTAACTCGATCTCCATTAAATAAGTCAACCTCACCTTGGCAAGTCTTGCCCTCTTAATCAGATCATTGAGTTTTCTAAGAGCCGCATTTCTCGGTAGGGACTGAATGTCCTTAAATAAGTCCTGCTCCTCTGCTTCAAACAGCTTCCTGTTGTCAGGAATCAACAACGGGTGGGACCAAAATGACCCAATATAGACACGGATCACCTGTATGGGAGACAGAATAAATCAGCTGAGGTTTGGACTAATAATATGTAGCTCTTTAAACTGTCACAACTGTGGCTGCTGAGCACAAAACACAATACACAAAGAACCAAAGTACATGGTTATCAAATATTTCTACAAATTTTTACAAAGCCCCAAATATGTCCCTCTGTGTCTGTAGTTCACTGTACCTCTGGGGTGTTGACTATTTTGCCCAGTGACCACATCAAGGCACCGTATACTCTCATCAGCTGTTGGGTCTCTATCTGGTCTGCCTTGTTCAGCACAACTCTGGAAAATACAGCAGAAAGTCCTAAATGTCTCCTCATGTTACAACCATGAGAATTAAGTTCAGTAATAAAAATTTAGAAGTCTAAATCATGTTATTTTAGTCAGAAAATCAAGGAATCTTACATTACCTGATCTTATCTTCATGGTTCTTCAGGGCCTTTATCACTTCTGAGAACTCATCAGAGATGTCCAGTTTGTGGGCGTCAAACAGTAATATGATCCTGTCCACTCGCTCCGCAAACCACTCCAGGACAGCTGCAAAGTCGTAGCCTAGGAAGAGAAAGGAGGGGAAAGATGGGGGAGAAAAGGACAGAAATAAGAAGTAAAACTAGTAGTGAACAGAATCCATGATAAACCTGAAAGTCAACAGACTATACAAGACAAAAAAGGAGGGTCCTTTGTTGAACTGCAGCCTGTCCTGGTGAAACTCTGCCTTTCGCCTGTAGGCAGCTGGGTTAGAGTCCAGCCATCCATGAGACCCTGAGCTGGATTATGCAGTTACTGAAAAATTGACGGATGTATAAACAAGGGCAATATCAAGTAGTAATGAAGCAATATTCCCCAGAGAACGTCATTGCAGTGACTGCAGGTCATAGGTGAGGCAGCAAGGATGAAGTTCATATTGCAACATGCTGATAGAAAAGAATGTGTTTACTCATGAGGACTGACCTGCCACAGTTACACAAAGTAGCCTAAATAATGAAAGGAAACCCCAAACTAAGGGACTCCAGTTTTTAAAATATGTTTTCCAAAATTAATAAGAAGTTTAGACTTGTAGAGTAAGGGGAGCAGGGGAATTATTAACGCTCAAATGAGTTAACATCTCTAATAATAAATTAATCAGTGTCTGCAGGAGAACACACCACTAACTTTGACTTTCTATCCCACTCAAGGACAAAAGTCAAGCTTACCTGGAAGAATTCCACAGGATATGAGACGAGAACAAAGAACAAAGGGCAGTACGGAGGATTAGTGAGCTGAAATGTCCAATCAACACTAAAGGACATATAGCAGACACGGAGTCGGTGAGTTACACTATTAACCACTATCAACCGATAACAACCAGAGGGCATTTTGTCAGCTGGTATTTGGCATTTGCTTCATGCAAAACCAGGATTTTTAAAGCTATGTTTATAACACATAGTGTTATTCTAATTTTAAATACATAGCTGTAATAAAAATCCTCTTTTTCACATACTTGCTGAACTGCTGCTCCTTCAAATAGAGGAAAGGTTTATAATATCAGTGATTATGAATGATTAACAAACTCATGTTACAGGAAAATATTGCTGCAATGTGTCATGGGCTCTACAAACAAATAGTCATTATCTTAACAAATGACTGTTGCTGATTTCCTCACTGGTATGTGAGCAGGACATCAGCAGTGGTTGCAAGAAGTATGTAAAACATTGAAACTGGCTTTAGCTTTGTCTTCAGGTTTAGCATAAGTACAGCTGAAAGGAGACACACTGCTGCATGAAAAAACTGCAGGGTGTTAAATATTTCCAGCAGATACCTTGATATTTTGCATGCAAACGGGGATTGTTCTTCACCCTATGAACGTCTCACATGTTGTGTGGATTAAAAAAGGACATTCTTTTACTGTGCAATGCAAAAACCAAATAATCTTACTATTTATCTTATAAAACTTTGACAATAGACAAATAGTGACAGAGTGTTGGGGTAAAGATAGAAGTTCATCTTCACAGTTGCTGATATTGTGCCTTAAGATGATTCTGAACTAAAAGTCTAACTTTTGGAAATAATCAAATAAATATTCACTTGAAATTCTTGTTGGTGGTGGTTTCAGAGCTCGACCATATAATTCAACACAACAGCAATTCAAGCTAAAGCTTAAATAGCAAACAAGAGGTAAACAAGAACTTTTTTTCCCCCTCACAAACCATGTGACAAGACTGGTGAAGAACATGTAACAACCCATAAATACTTCAAAATCAAGATATCAATGTTTTTTTAAAGTTGTTTTTGCAGCTGGTTGATACCCAGATTAGTTATCTACAATACCTCCATAAGGACATCTATGTAGGCAGCTATAGCCTGACAACGTCTCATCTGGACACATACACACAAACACACACAAATAAATGCACACAATGATAAAACAATGAAACACTGTGAAACAAAAAATGGTAATGTAAAAGAATGAGACATAACATACAGATGTAAATGACATGTTCATACATAAGTGGGAGTAAACAAACATGAATTTAGATGAAAAGAGAAAATGAGCAGTAACACAAAGCAAACACAGCTGTGCTGAAGGTTGAGTCTAGTCAGTTTATGTGTGTGTGTGTTTGTATTAAGTTATTTGGTTAGACAATAGATAACATAAAAAAAAGACATTAAACCAGTCCAGATGTGTGCATTTGCGTGTATTTCAACTGAAACACTTCCAAACATAAACAGTTTCTTTAAAAAATAGTTTGGTGTTCACAAACCAAGCATTCTCAGTTATTTCTCAACCAGAGCAGTGAAGACAAAAAAC
Source organism: Melanotaenia boesemani (assembly GCF_017639745.1). Lineage (NCBI taxonomy): Eukaryota > Metazoa > Chordata > Actinopteri > Atheriniformes > Melanotaeniidae > Melanotaenia > Melanotaenia boesemani. The sequence goes on from NC_055703.1 coordinate 11,955,576, forward strand.
ACTAATGATAAACAATTTTCCACATTTAAATTTTGAGGAAAATCCATCCAGATCCAAGCAGACACACCCATACTATGAAGTAATGTGCTAAACTTGCCGACCAGGGCCTAGCTGCATGAATTTCATTAAACTACTGTGAAGAAGCAAATACTGCCAGGAGTTTGGAACACAGGACAAACATTGTATGGAAGCAGAAGAAAAGCAGGAACATAAACAATTATGATGCTGATTTAAGTGACATTTATTATGATTTATTTGTGCATTATGTAGATTTTCTGTCTTTACTACTCTACTACTACTACTCTGTCTTTACTGTCTTTAATTACTCTATAAAGAACTTCCAAGGCATAGATCATTATCTGATTGATACATCTCTGATTCATTATGAAGTTGGTCTATATTGCCAATATCAAGAGTCCGAGTGAGAATTGAGGATTTCGTTTTCCTACAGTGAATAAAGAAATGGTTATAGTCACACAAAGAAGACAAATAGCCTGTCTTTGGAAGGCATTTAAAGAGGTAAACAAAAAAGTAGTAAATTCTGACTTAATTCAAGCTCTTTTGTCAATGTTGGTGGTTGGTATGGCGATACCACCATATAGCTCTGGGAATGCCAGCCATGCCAGCTACAGATCAGCCTGTGGGAAAGTTTTTGACACAACAACTCCTTTTCATTTTGTAGTGTCTCTATTCTAGTTTACACCACAGCTGAAACGTTTTTACCACAGAATGTAGTAATAAGACATGATTAATAATAAGTCTGTTTTAGCCCTTGAATGAGCTGAGCTTAGTTATAAGGGATGACCAGCAATGATTACACAAAGCAAAAACACAATGTTTTTAGTGTAAACAGCGTCTATGAGACAGATTTATTCTCCCCAGCATGTGGGATACAATTAGGGCTCAAATTTCTCTGGTGATGTAGAGAATAACACAAACTTGCAGCAGAAAACTATACATCACACATGACCTAAAAGTTAGAGCAAGTCATTATATAGTGGGATTCCAGAGGTCTTCAACCCTGAAGGAATGACTCCCACATTTCCAATGTAGACTCCTTAGCCTGGTAGTATGGAATTCCATGTTAACTACATAATCCAGATACATTAGCCAGAGTTTCAAGCATTAGTTGAGGATTGATCCATTATTGTAAAAGGGCCTTTTTTTTTTTTTTTAGCTAAATAGCTAAAACCTGTCATCAGAATTTTTTCCTGAATTATCTCAAGACAAAGATCAAAATCATCATTTAACTAATTTAACTAATACACGGTACTCTGGGAATAGCAATATGAAGTAGAATACACAGTCTGGTTACAATATGAGACCAGAGAGTAAAAGTCTTCTCAGCTGCTGATTGCTGGAACGCTTCTGATGCTGCAGAATACCATCCAGGTTACATAGTGGCCCAGGTCAGACCTTTTACTGATGTCCTCTTTAGTAACTCTGGTGTGATTTTGACAGTTTTTTTTTTTTTTTTTTTTTTAATCATTAAGGTGCTGAAATATTTTTCAAATTGCTGAAGACTGAGTTCTCTTGACAGTGAGTATTTTGGTAAATTATTAACTTTGCCATTTGTTTTTCACTTATCCAGACCCATATCATTGCACTCCTACCTCCATGTTGTTAAGATCATTGTTGTTGATCTGGTGATGATCCCGTTCGATCCTTAATTAGTTTATTTTGGTATTATCTGATCAAAGAATGTGCTCCGAATATTAATCATGTGATGCTTCCTTTTTGTTGTGATGGTGTCCAAATGTTGGTGTTGTGTGAACTTTTACTGAAAACTAAATTTCCTCATACAACCCCTGCACAAGGTCTGAAGCATTCAGACATGATTATCTGCTCTTCAGAGCTAGACCATACATTTATAAGTACAGTCCATTTACCATATAACTCTCCCAGGTATTTTTTTTTCAGACTAGCAACTACGTAGTCCTGATCTGCGTTACTACGGCTTATTCTAGGCCTCCAAATCACTGCAGCTGACCACACATGAAAAAGTTTGTGGTGTCTATGAACAATTATCTCCGATTCGTCATTGAAGTTTCCATCTTTTGTCTTTCTAAAGAATTTGATGTTCATTCCATCTGATAACACAGACCATACATGTGTTAAAATAAAGAGGGATGCCTTCTTGAGGTGTTACAAATTCAAATAATTTTATATTTAGGACATTTTGCACAGTGATGCATGCTCTTGTTGTTTAACAGTGTTTTGACCTTTCAATGTGCTAAACATGAAGCAGATGACAAAGTTGTTGCAAAAGAAAAATAAATAAATTTATAAAAAAGATTTCATGTCTTCTGTTTTTGTCAGTACACCCACTGAGGCTTTAAAAACATATTGTGGTTTCACCACTGCAAGACTCATGTAAATACAGTAAAATCTAATTGGTCCCTTAAATGGATTTTATGGTTCTTGTGTTCAACAAGAAAACAGTGTAATCTCTAAATCTAAAACACATGGAACGCCTTCTGTTTTTCTTGGTAATTAAGACATTTATGACCCTACTAGAGAGTCAACTTTGAATATGAAGACAGGAAACATGGAGCGATATGACATACAACATACCACACAGTCGGTGTTGTATTTGTCACATACTATGTAACCTAGGGCTGCATAACACCACTAACTTCCTCAATCGATTTAATTCACAACAGCTTGATTCTTTTAAATCTGACTGAATTTTTATTTATGTACAGATATTTATGTAACACCATTTTTTTGTCTTAAATATTTATGATATTCTCAGTAGTGATGCACGGGTCAGGCTGTTTTTACCCAGTGTAGCCGAATGACCGACCTAGTATGACCCATCCTTAACTAGTTCTTGGCTAAGGAGTACCAGTAGGTCACATAAGAGTATGCTCACAGTTGTCACTGGCAAAGGACACTACATAAAAATTAATTTGAATCAAATCAAATCGATTAATCAGTTTTTTTACCCAGCCGTAATGTAACCATTCGGCTACATACACGCTCCACAGATGCTGATCCCTTTAAATCTGCATCTCTGTTTGTTGACATTTTATAAAGAGCTCATTAGAGGATAAAAGGACCTTATCACTGTGTTTTCCATGTTTTAAATTTGGTACCGGATGGCAAAATCATAAATATCAAAATCAAGCTGTGTGCATGTGCAAGTTTAGAGAGCTGATTCAAGCTCATCTTTTTGTCACTGCTTCCTGCTCTTTGGAATGAATGAAGCATAATCCTCCTTTTGGAAAAAGCTAAAATAAACTCACACAGACACACACACTAATGTTCAAGGGAAATGCTGACATTGTATTTCAGAGTTCAGTGGAACTGAGGGGCTGCAGCTGAATGGGCCCATTGAACTAACACTGACACGTACCAGCACAAACAGAGGAAAATAAAAGTGTGCGAGTCACAAGTATGTGTTTTACCTCGACTGATTCTTTGTTTTTCTCCAGACAGAATCCCTGGTGTGTCAATCACACTGATGCTTTCCAGTACAGGGTTGGGAAGCTGGGCACACACAAACCTACAAAGACACACACACAGAGAAGAGAGATGGAAACTGTCATGGACAGAAGTGTTAAAATGTTAAACAACAAACATCATCCCACACCAGATCCATACCTCCTGTACCCTCTCCCCTCTCTCTCCTCTATCTCTGCTTCTCTTCATGTGTTTCTCCAGCTGAATAAATATGAACAGATTACCCCCCCACCCCGATCCTTACTGACAGTCAGCATTTCTTCGGTCTCCTTTCAGCACTAGAGGAGCTTCACAGTTAGGGCTCGAGCTGCAAGAGTAAAGGTTTGAGGCCGTTTCGTTTGTTCCAAAAGGATGACAGTGCAAAGATGAGCCTGTCTAACTCGCTCACTGCCACACACACACTCTTGCAGCCAGCCATTTACAGAGAAAAGCCTGACCAGTGAGCAGAGGGAAATTCAATCACACAGGAATGTGGAGCACTGGTGTGGATTCTCACTAGTACTCTCTTTGCTCTTTCTTCTCCCCTGTCCTCCTAAGTCTGTCCCTCTTGGTTTACATACTTCACAGTGGTATCCCATTTTGTCTGTAGTGTGCATACACCTCCAAAGATGTCCAATGACATCCGCCATAAGTGCCTTTTAACCAGCATCTTGCTGATGTTTGTATATTTTTAGGTTCTCTAAGTTTCTACCTGTTGAGGAATGCATTTCCAAATGCATTCAGCTTTCTGAAGGGCTTCTTGGGATCAACCACCAAAGCATTGCCAGGGATGACTCCTTCTGTGTCACCGTACATGACTGCAATGAAAGAATCCGTGGTAGGCTCAGGGCCGATTCGCATTCCAGGAAAATCCTGCTCCAACAGGTAGCTGTAGGTGAAATAGTAGGAAATGCAAAGATAAAATAAAAACAAAAAACAAGAGATTAGACCATTTTGATCAGCTTAACGCCATGTAATATAAATCAACTGTATATTAAGCCCTTTTGGTATGTGAGAATAGTCTTCCAAGATGATGATATTAGAGACAAAGAACAACAGTGTGGAAGGTACTGTGTGACATAATGAGACTATGAACCTTAAAAAGGTTTAACAGTTTCTAGTACTGATATCAATATAAGATCATCCTTTGTCTGATCATAACAGTAGACCTCTATTCATCTATGGGCAGCAGCATACATACACAGATGTATGCAACTTTACATGAAAGATATAATCTAAATAGTGCTTTATCTTTTTCTGTTAAAATGGTGAGACTCAATTAAAAGTTAAAAAAACATCTAGGTCTGCCCTGAATTTGATGCTACTGCTGGGACAATGAAGAAAAGAAATTTAACATGATCACAGGCTTGACAGCTGCCATCTACATTCTCCACAATAAGCAGAATTAACCTCAAGGCAACCCGCATGAAGCAAGAAGCTTCATGCATGAAACCTTTTGGAGGAAAGTTCTGTGATGGGTCAGACAAAGACAAGAGAACTCACATCAGATAAATGAAGTTATATACTTCAAGAGTTTTTTTTTTTGTTTGTTTGTTGTAAAATTGGGCAACTCTAATAGTAAACAATATACATTTGGGTTAGTACAGCATAGAGATAAAAACTTTACATTTTTCCCAAGCTTTTAAACAAATTTTACATTCTGTGCTCAAATTCTGTCTTTTTTTTGTCATTTATTAATATACATGTTAATTTAGTCTGCAAAGCAGAAATGTTTTGTTTTGTCCTCTTGCAGTGACAAATATTTAGTATTAATGTACCCTTGAGACATTTCTACTCGCCATTTACAGATTTATTTTTTTATTAAAATTTTTCCCTCTGAACAACTTTCTTTTTATCAGGAGATCGTTGAGTTTATCTTTTGCTCTGCTAAGGTTTTTTTTCTGCTATACGCTCTTTCACGCTCCAAAGAACAAAGCATATTATGTCGCAAAACACCTGCATGATTCCATATCTCCCATCAACATGTTTATAACAAAGAGTTTTAAATTCAGGGAGGCTAAGAAGGGTCTGAGAAGGATGATTAAATATACTAAACTACCAAAGGTGTGTTTGTGCATAAGACATCAAAACCAATTCAAGTTGAAAAAGTTTGGGAGACAAGAATGTCATATGTTCTATATGTAGGACTGGGATTGAAATGGGTTGCAAGCATGTTTTGCTGCAAAACAGATTATGTTTAATTCTTAACTTATGACACCAATGGTCATTGCTGTGGCAACACAGCTGACTAACATCTCATATATCTCAGGCATGAGATGAATCCTCAGATGCTCAGTGACTTCATGTATGTTGCAAAGAAATGTGTTTTTAAGTTACACAATCCCAACAATGTCAACACACACCATAAGAAGAAATTTAGGCAAATATTTACAGTTAAAAGGGTCACATATTTCAAGTGTGAGTTGGGATGTGCACAACTTTTAACTGCGACCAGATGTATATTTACCTTGCCAGAGAATCCAGTAGTGCCTGGCAGAGCCATCTCTGCAAAAAGATTACGCAATGCATACACTGTCCATCTAAAGGACTGTATGTCTGCAACCATACTGCATCAATATGTAGCTCACAGACAGGTCAGCTTGTTCATCAACAGGAAGATTAAACTAAAAATTCAGCTGCGAGTTCACAAATTCTGGAAAAAGGTATATTTTATAAAAGGTTCAAAACATGAAAGCACCACGTCGCACTAAGACACCCCCAAATATGCAGGGAAATGTGCTCAGTCATGTCGAAGGAAAGCTAATATTGTGTTAATGACTAGCTTTCTGAAGCCAACAGGATAAATCAATAAATTCAGCTGAAAACTGATGTTGCTGATGTATGAATAACTGAAGGCAGATAGACTGAATTACTCCCCATCAGCATGGCCATGCACTTCTAAAGATGGCCTCCTGAAAATTAACTACTTCATTGCTTCGGTAGTATTAAAAAAAAATACTAAGCTGAACAACTCTGTCACTTCCTTAACTGTTGCAAAGACTACAAAAGTGAGACTGCAGTAGCTCTGACCAAGTTTGTACATTTTACACCTTACTGTTACAGTGTTGGTGTTATGGGTCAGGCAGCTGACTGGGTGTTGTCCTCAGTGAAAGAGAGGAAAAGAGAGTGTCCCCAAGAATCAGACTCAGAAGAGGAAGACGAGAGAACAGAGATGTCTGCATGTCTTACAGCAGGAAGTCACTAACAACATCCTCTCTGTGGCTTTCAAAGTCTTAACCCACTAATGACCTGCTGTGTTCTATGCAAATGTCTACAGCAGATCTGCAGCTCAAAAATGGCTCAGGACCCAGCTGCTAATATTTCTCACTGTCACACACACCAATTCCAGGGATACTTCAGGTCATGTGCTTTAATTGAACACTCACACAATGCATCTGAGGTAAAGCACAAAGCGATCAATGGAAGAGCTTCAGCTTACACAGGAATATTAGTGAAATGTGTGTTCTCTTTGTTTGTGTACATCATGTATTTGCTGCGCTTGTCTAAATAACTTTAAATAAGTCACACTGTAGCTGATTTAAACCCCAGACCAACCAACATAAGCCAACCTTATGCAGCACAAACAGGCTGAGGCAACAAAAAGAAAAAAAGAAAAGAGAAACTGAGCAAAGATATTTAATTTCTGTGATGGTAAGAGCTATTTAACATAATATCTACCAACATATGGTGTTTTATCAGTTTAAATAAGGGGGTTAAAAAATTACTTTTCCTCAAATTAAGCATTTAGAGGGTTGAAAAGATCACAGGGTACCCAAGACTTTTCGCTCCTCGGGGAGTCACAGCTCTGTGTGACATTTCATCACAGCCACGCTGTCAGTGACTTTAACAGCTGCAGGTTTCTTCCGGAGCCACAAGCCAGAAACAGCTGGCCAATAAACAAAACAGCTATCATTGGTTTTGCTCTGAACTTGAACAAATAAGCTGAGAAACTACATTTTTCTGAAGCAAATAATGTTCACCTGTCATTCTCTATACCTTACATAAGCATAAAGGCCCATATCTCATCAGGGAGGGCTGCTGTACCATGCAGCGATGCCTCCAAATCTAAGTATGTGGGGGTGTTGCAGCATCTGTCAAATAAACTTTTTATGGACTCAATAAAGCTTACAGGGGTGTGGCAGCTCACAGTATGACTGACGCTATTGTTTGTTAATCTTTTTTAATGACTTATGCCATTTGTGGTTTAAACCAATTCTGTTTGCAGTAATAAACCCCTCTTCCTCGCTCTTACTGTCCAACTGCTGGAAAAGTCTGTTTGGGTGGGTCAACCTCTCCCTCTCTATCTTTCTGGTGGCTTCTGCCTCATGTTTGTGTGTGTGATTCCCACCTCTCTGTGCAGCTACTTCCATGAAAGATGTGAGTGTAGGTGCAGCTCTCTCACCGTATGAAGCTTGTCTTGCCAGTGGAGTACTGTCCCACCAGTAAAACCATTGGCTTGTTGTCAAAGTCAGCATCCTCCAGGGCTGGAGAGTGGAATTCATGAAACTTGTAGCTTTCCTCCAGGGGCAGGAGTTTGGTTTTGTAGAGTTTCTTCAGTCCATCACTGACGGTCTGAAAGACTTCTGGCTCCTTCTTCCTCCTGTCATCGGTTCCAAGCCAGCTGAACATTGTTGCTGATTGCTTACTGTTGAACTAGGAACTAGATAAGCCACTAAAAGTTTAAAAAATTTAACTTGGGGGATCAGCTGCACACTTGTGTCAGCTTATTCTGATTTATTGACCTCCAAGTTTGCTTTATCTCCTGAGGAAAGCAGGTGTTTGTCTTAAGCAACACTCAAAATGAGATATGCTCTCCTATGTGGTGAAAACTTATATTAAAACTTATTAAGCAAAACCCTGTTTTTCTGCAAGTTATATTCATTTGAGTTTTTTAAAATATGTTTTTTTAAAAGCTTGACTTTGAAAGTAGACTATCCTAAAATGTAATATTTTTTCCAAATCTTGAAAATATATATATATTTATTGTCCCAAGACTCTCAGGAAAATGAATTATCAGTCTATGTTCTGCTGCACTGAATGGGTTGTGACTGCAGTTGTTTTAATATATGTCTGATGTTATATCAAAACGAGTTGCTATTTATAGGATTTATACTGTGATAATGTGTACAACCAAAAGAAAAAAACAAAAACAAAATAAATCAAACGGTCATATCAGAACTCAAACCTGATCATGCAAACGCACTTTTATCATCGAGTCCATTAGTCCTCTTTAAGTCCAGGCCAATTGTGCTACACAGCAGAAAAAACGCTGAATTCAATGAGTTTGTTTTTGTTTACCAATTTTTTAAGTAAACAAAGTCTTATCGAGAAAAGCTTATATCATTCTGCGCAGGCACATCACGTTACCGCTATTCAATATCGTCCAGAAGCTCGCTGAGAAATCCCAGAAATGATGCACCGAGCTGCTGTCACAGTGCAACCTCCGTTATTGTTCAGCCTCTCCCGCTATTCTGCCCCCAAAAACAACCCAAACCTCCCCAGCGTCGACAATTATTTCTGCCGTTTATGAGCCAAAATAAGAGCAGACTCTTTAGGTCGCGCTAAGGGTTATTTTCTGTCACAGTTGTGTGCTCAATGTGGCAGCAGATGATGTCCTGCAGCTCAATTTAAATGCCGAGTTGAAGGAAACCTGACCCCGCCGGAAGTGCCCAACGCCTGGCAGCCCGACCCACCGCGGTCCCGCCCAGCGATGCGGGAGCCGCAGCTGAAGCCGGCAAGTGCGACGCCATGTTGGAGGAGAGGACACGGAGGAGCTGCCTTCCAACGAAACAGCACCACCTGAAGGTCAGCAGGGGTTATTGTGGACTCTATACTGATTATCAATATTTCTTTTACAAATGAAAATTAATAAATTAATTGAAACAATTTTTTTTCAGTACTAGCCTACATCAAGCTGTTTTATCTCAAAGTAACAAGTTTATAGATTTTATTCCCATAAAAAAAATTATTTTGTGTAGGTACATTTAAGTGGATTACAATGACATGTAATTAAATGCACAGTTTGCACCCCTATCTGAATTGTTTTTTTCGTTTGTTTTTTTTTTTTGTTTTTTTTATCTCTAAAGCATTTTTAAAGAACAGTTAACTAATTTAAACTTTTATATAAAACATATGTTTGTCGCTGTTTCAGTCTGGATTTAGAGTATACCAAAGCACTAAAATGGCACAAGTCAAAGTTACTAAGGACTTTATTAACTCAACATTGGCCCTGTCTCTGTGATGGTCCTGTTAAACAGCACCACATTAGTCATGGTCCTCAACATCTTCTTACAAAGAATTGAACATAATATTGGGATCAAGGCATCTATTTTAGACTAGTTTAAGTAATATTTATCTGAAAGATTCCAGTTTTTACACATTAGTAGCATATCTTCTACAGTTGCCCAGTTAATTGGGGTGTTCCACAGGGTTCTGGACTGGGACTTGAATATTCATTCATAGGACCATCAAAGAATACCACTAAGGGCCCCTGCATCATGGACTCTTAGAACTTTGTTCAACTTGTATCTGGTCCTACTCATATTAGAGGGCATACCTTGGACATGATGTTCACTAATGGTGTTACTCTTGACCATTTAAACATAAATTAAGTTGTTATCAGTGATCATGAGTCAGTCTTCTTTAGTATCTCAAGTTTCTATTACGGGTCTGTTATTTTAAAGTTTTCTTCTCTTTTTAATTTTACAACTTTTTCTGATGATAATGTTGAACTCTTTGTTAATTCTTTTTTGAACACTATTTTGCCATTTTCAGTCAGGTTGCTAATTAAAAATGTAATCATTGCTATGTAATTTCTCTTGTCCTGGTTAAATAATCAAACTTGTGACTTTATATGTCATTGTTGTAAAACAGAATGACTGTGGAAGTCCACAAGTTTGGTTGTCTATCATGATTACTTTAAAAAGCTCCATCACTCTTATAACAAGGCTGTGAACGACGCTAGATCTTCTTATTGGAGCAATCTTATAAATCGTAATAAGAACAATCCCAAAGTGTTTTTTAATACTCTCAGCAGTGTTGTTTCTCCTCCACTTCAGCATGTTGTGCGACTTTCTTGATGATGACTGTAACACATTTCTTAATCACTCTGTAAAAGTGATCGACTTGAGATCTAAACTCTATTAGAATTCCTTCCCCTATGTAGACTGTCCTCAGTACCTTGAGTTATTTACTTCTTTATTACACTTACTGACTTAACTTCAGTAATATCTCTCATTGTGCTCCATATAGATATTACCTCCTTGTCTTGTCTGGGAGTTTAACCAGCCTTGGGCCTTCATTCCTTTCTATCATTAACTACTCACTGGGGTAAATTTGAATTTCATCCTATTTTAAAACATGCTGAGGTAATAAGAAAACAATCTTAATGCTAGCTCGCTCTGCTGGAAATTATCGACCCATTTCAAAATTGCCATTTGCTAGCAAATCATTGGTTAAAGTTGTAGAAAGTCAGTTCAAATTATTACCATGCAAATTGCAGATTTTTTTGTTTTTACCCTTTTCATTCTGACTTTTCAAAGACAGCACTCTATTGAGACTGCTCTTTTGAACGTCTAAAATGACCTTTTAATGGCTTCTGATGCAGGGAATTGTTCTACAGTTTTATTTTATCTCTGTGCAGTTTTTATATTTGACATTTTTTATATTCTTAAAATTGGCTTCTAATAAATTTTAGGATTCATTTTAAAATTCTTGAAGAGCATTAATAGACCAGGCTCCAGATTATATATCTCAGCTTCTTACAAATCACAGTGCTGCTCGCTGTCTTTGATAGTATTTGTCTCAGAATTTGCTAGTTGTACCACAGGGTACAGAGCCTTTTGGTCTGTGGCACCAAAGTTGTTGAACACTCATTCACTTCAACAGTTAAACCTTTTTTTTTTCAAATAAGCTTTTTATTGTGAATTTTACTGATCTGTATTTTTAAAACTACCTAAAACGCATATTATTGTTTCTTATTTGATCTTTTATTGGCAATTATTGCACTTTTTTTCATCTAGTTTACTCTTTGTGTGTACCACACTTTGTGACTGTCTGTGAAAGTACTTAAGGGATTAACTTTACTTATTTACTTACTTTACCTGAATATCTTTCAGCTGATACAAAACATTGCTGGTAGAGATATCTCCAGGTGAGATAGCACTTTAAATCATTTTGACCTCTCCACACAGGCTCCCAGTGATGTTTAAAATGCATTTTAAAAGAGGAAGGTAACTTTAGTTTCCAAGAAATTCCAGATTCAAAATGGGAGGCACAGCTTCGAGTTTTCAGACTCCTCTCCCATTAAACCACCTGCAAAGTCTAAGTAGGAAGAGCTCATAGTGTCTCCATTATTATGAGTAGGCTTAAAACTTTCTCCACAGGAAGACCTTATGTTTAACTAACTGAACTTTGTGCGTTGTTAATTTCATCTTTAATATTTAACCCATCTCTGCCTTCTTTTTTTGCTGATTGTATTAATATTTCACTTCGTTTCAAGTTACATAAATAAAAACTCAGTCATTGATTGACTGAATGTAATAATGAAAATATTTCATATTACAATGGCGGAGGAAGTATTGAGATTTTAGTTATCCAAACATAAAAATACCCCTCTTTAAAAGTTCTTCAAGAAAGTGCAAAATTTAAGGTAAAACACATGCTGAAAAAGTCTTATAGGCTGTTATTTCCATTGTTTCCATTGTTACAATGCGCACATGTCCTTGAGTAGGTCAGTAGTTTAAAGCAGAAGATTCTACCCATGTAAAAGCTGCAAATGGTTTAAAAAAAGAGGGACAGAGAGATGTGACAAATACATTTTTTTTATTAAAACTAATTTTGTAGTACACAAACAAATATAATAAAATACACTATAAAAACAAATATGAGTGAATTATTTTTTATATAAACTACATATACCATCAACATGAGTTACATTAGTACGGGAAACTCCAAGTACTTGTTGTGCATAATTCCACATCTCGTGACTTACAGAAAGTGTTATCAGTTTATGGCCATTAACAATGACTCACTCTAAAAAAAAAATCCTGCGATAACATCAAGAGATGATGTGCAGCAAGGAATACATAAATCTTCACAACATTTTTCCCATATCACAGTGTTGTAATTCACAGAGAAAGAGGAACAAAATTAACAAAAGTACATAATGCCTTCCTTCACTGATACATAATGGTAATATAACCTACTTTAATCATTCCTTTGAATTACAATAAATGAGTCAAAAGTACAAGTTAAAGTATTTACAGTTCATTTAAATAAGGTTTCAGATGTGATGGAAAATAGAGGTCACTCCAGCAAATAAAGAAGTTTAACAACTTGTAAATACAACACCATAAAATAGTTTCACTTGCAGATGTCGTGTGTGTGAATGTCAAAACAAAAAAGCATCCAGCAGCACCAGAAATACAAGATGACAATCTGTTAACCATGAGAATGTTGAAGCCAGGAAGATGTTTGCATAGTTTGACGAGGAAACAAAAGCTACACCAGAAATAAAAAAAAGTCCCTATTTACAAAAAAACACGTGGTTCAGGGTCATACCCTCCATTATTAGTAAAATTTGTATTTTAAAAAGGAATAAAGTGCTATCTTAATCATATGCAAGCAGTTGCAAAGGCATGGTTATTTTCCTCTAAGCATCAGCATTTCCATTGGATTAGTGCACAGAAAAGCAGCTATTATGCAGATAAATGTTATTATGACATATACAAATCTAAAACCAACATGTAAACACCAGTACTCTATTCAAAGCGTCTCACAAAGAGCAATAAAAAGTGTTTCGACTGCAATAAAATCATGGACATAGCATCCACAACTACTACTCCTACATAAGATATGAAGTAAACATGGATAAAAACATATTTACAGTTACCTGCAGGGTTACATAATGAGCTTACTCACATAAAAAAAACAAAGGCATAAACAATATTTCATTTAAAAAGTAATCTGAACCTATAACTTCCTTCAGAATTGAACACATAATAATTCTTTAACGGGATAAATATCAGGTCAAGATTAATAAAAGTAAACAAACTACAGAATTTAATGCCCCTTTATACTATTACATACCAAAACTAATATAATAGAAAACTAATATGGTAAAATAATAATGAACTTTTACTGATCTGTTGGTATGATCAAGCCCCATGCTGTCAAAAAATCATCCACTTCCCATCCTGCCACCCCACCTCTTTGCAACACTCTCTGTGCCTCTGCCTCTTCCTCAGATGTTTGCCTGACAAACACACTTTCCAACTGCAGCTCAAACCTGCTCATATACATCTTGTCATTTTTCCCTGCTATCCTGTCCTCTCTTTCTGAATGTGTCAATTCATTCAACCCTCCTTTCTTGAACCCCATCTCCATCTCTGGCAGCACTAGCTTTCTGGTCTCAGGGTTCCAGTTAATACAAATAGTTCCCTCTTCCTCCTCATCATTATCAAAATGAGCTTCTTCTGTTTTTTGTGCTGCAGCCAGAAGACCATAGTCATCTGCTAAGCAATGAGATTGGTTGGGATGACACATAGGCATGTTTTTAACGTCCTGGAGGGCATAAGCAGAAAGCAAGGGAACATTCTCACACTCACTTCCTTTCTCCTCACTTACATCTATCTTTCTAGCTACCTCCCCTTGCTCATCTACATCCCTTTGTGTTTGTAAGTTAGGAATGACATTGAAGAGGCCAGTTTGTGGGCTTTTGCTTATAAATAGGCCTGGAAGTTTCCCACCATCCTCCCTTATATTGAGCTCAGCTGTAACAGATTCCTGACAACACTGCAATTGTTGAGTCGGCAAAGCTGATTTTACCTGTGACCATGGGTGAGCCTGCATATGAGTGCTCACCTCTTTCTGTCCGTGTGTCGGCATAGGTGTTTGTCTGAATGTGTAGGTCTTCCTGTCCAAGAGGCAGGGCTTTGCCTGACGAGCGTAAATGCCATCTTCATCATTCTTGTCTTTTCTGTTGCCCCTATCTATACCTTGCTGGTGTTCACCCGTGAGACTATTCCCATTATCTCCATCATGTCTTATTTCTCTTCCTTCTTCTTCTTTTCTGTTAACAACAGGAGCCACAAGGACAGACCCATAATCATCCCTAGGTTCCTCAGGCTGTAAGGGTGCCTCGGGCACCTGCGGCAAGAAGCTGGGGGTAGGGTATACAGTGTGTGGCGCAGGGTCAGGGCATAAAGTATCAGATGATGATTTAATTTTAATGCTGATTGGTAAAGGTTTGAGATTGTCTGGAGGGAGCATGAGAGGTAGTTGGTGAAAACAGGGTGGATTCTGGAGAGAGAAAGGAGTGAAACACATAAGCATCAGCTTTTGAAACTTTTTGTTCCATAGTTGCATAAGAGAGTATTTGTATTACCAGCATGTACGGGGTCTTCTGTCCTCTCCCAGTGAGATAGTTATAGAGAAGGTAGCCTACCAACATAATTATACAAATGCACGAGGATAGAACAACAATACCCACAACCATCTTCTGCAGCTGCTCAATCATTGGGTCTGGAGGGGAACAGAAGTTTAGAGTCAAAGAAACTCATTAAATCAAATCTTAAAGAAGTTGGTATAGTTTGTATAATATTTTGCAAAGCCATTTTCTTGACATAAACAGAACATCAGCCACCCCTTAGCGTCTCCATCATGTTTAGTCACATTCCTTTCTATTTGTCTTTCAGGCAGCCAAAGTTTCACTTTCACCAACACGTATGCTAAGTATGTACCTTGAGGTGTGGTGATGCAGTGCCAAGCTGAGGCCTGACATTCCACTGGCAAGGAGAGGAATTTGGACTTAGCAGAGAAGCAGTATTCTGTATTGTAATCCTGCAGGTGGTATTTGTACCAGTTGGTGGCCACTGGAATATGATGCTGCAAACATACAGGTGCTCAGATAAGTTGGTGCTCCAGGAGTTCAAGCAAAAAGCTGCTTTATAACTTTACATACCATCTGGTCGCGGTGGGTGTTGTAGATGGAGAGGTTGTACCTCATCTGCGGATAGACTTCTGCCATGGAAACTTCTTTTGTGTGGTTGTTTGGTGGATATCTCATTGGTCCTGTCAAAGTGATGATGGCGCTGTTGTTCACTATTTCCAAAGAAACCCATGGGGGGCCAAAAGTAGCTGGAGGGGCAGAAAAAAACATGTTTTTCATATTTTAATTATGTAAATTAAAAACACTAAGCCTAAACTGGCCAATTAAGCCAAAATAGGATAATGAAGAAACAGCTCAACTGTGTGTTAGTTACTTACTGTCTGACTTTGGATCAAATCTTAGAGTCACAGCCCATTTGGAGGATGATCTCCTGCCCATGGTGTGAACTCGTGCATAATACCCCTGTTCCACATCCCGTGTCTCTTTGGTCAGATCACACCAGGTCCGAATAATATTTGTACACTGTGGAACAGCTCTCCAGTTCATCCGTCTCCCTTTGATGGCCTTAACGCTGTCTCCGTAGCTGCGAAAGACAGAGTTGATTCACAAACAGAAACAAATAGAAGAAGCTAATTATGAGTTTTCATGATAATTTATCTCCTAATAATTCCCCCCTGAATGAAGAAAAGTTCTTAGCCCCTTCTAATTTTTTTTAAAAACTTTTTGTTAATAGATTCCAGACATCCAGGCTACTTCTCTGGCACACATTACTGATATTTTTTTCATTAATGTTTTCCAATTTCATTTCTAAAATCGTGACTCACATGGCATATTCCACTGTAAAGTGTATGTCATCTGGTGTGCCGTTCCCAGGTGACCAGTGCAGCACATTCCTTAGATTTACAGAGGAGAAGCTGACATTGGTGGGGCTCGGAAGAGTGGTGGAGGCTGAAGAGGGAGATATCAAAGGCAGTGAAAGATATAGTACATGTTTATCATAAATGCAAGTTTGTCATTGACATGGATAAACATGGATAGTCTGTGATGTAGTGGTATGTTTTCCCCTTTGTGTCAGTCTGGGAAGTGGGCTGTCTAAGGTATACACTTCCTCATATTGAATTCCTTCGCTTGCAGCAAAAAATAAAAACCTGTTGCAGTAATCCACTGGGGTTTCTTTTCCTCTGTGTTGCACAACACAGAATCTCATAAAATTGGTTGCAAGTTAATTTTTTTAATTTCCTAGTGAGTCATTTAAAATATGAATAATATTAATTGACCAAAGGTTTAAAAGAGAAGTACATAAATTATATGGATAAAGGGAAGTAAGTTGTTTCTCTGTGGAACATACTGTATGTTAATAAAATTATGGGTTTTAAACAGCTTTAATTGCAAACCTAAACCTTGAAATGCAGCTTTCACTATTGTATCTAACACATAATTCATCCCTGTCTTAATTTTTAGTGTTATAGTTTTATTTTATTTTATTAGATCCCCATTAGCTGCTGACCTTTTACAGAAAGCAACTCTCCCTGAGGTCTCACCAAATTCATCAGCTATATTATAAAATAATGATGACTTAGTCATCATCTGTGTTTTGCAAATGTTTTATGCTTCATCTCAACCACAGTAGCGTCACAGGATTAGTTAATTACACATTTACCTGACAGCTTTAGTTTATGATTTTTAAAGGAAAATAAAAAGTATCTTTAAAAATAAAGGTTTTGATGTATAAAATCTGAAGAATACACGTAGTTTGATTAAAAACATTTTGGCTAAGTGAGCTTAAATTCATTTTTATGTTTTACAGAATAATTATTAATCATTTGCTTGCATATAATATTGAATCGTCTTTACAATGCAGCTTTTTTGATAGTCTACTTAATTTGAATAAACAGAAAAGCACGCAAACTTGATCTGCTTCATTCAAATCACTGTAAGCTTTAATCAATTTAGTCTAACTGTAGACATTTTAATGTTTAGCTCGCAAACGAGGTAAAGTTGTTTATGGCAACAAAATAACTTAAAACAGTTAACATGAAATGTATAAAGTGTCCAGGAGGGGATATTAAAATAATCATACCGATGTTCTTATAAAACAGTCATACCTGCGCAGTAGAGACCCAGGAGGTAAATGAAACTAATTGGAGTCCACATTTCTGTATGGAGTGGTCATGTTTTCACCAGAAACCAGCTGTTTCCCAGCTCCTCCACCGGCTGACCTGCAAGGCGCCCCCTCAACAAGTGTCCTTTCCTCCACGCGAGTAAAAAGAAATCTTCTACAAAGACATGACACTCATAGCCTGATTAAAGAAACTACACAGGCTGAGCGCTACAAAGCCAGTGACTTTCTGTACCAGTAAAACATCAATGATTTACGGCAACGCGACAGGTTTCCGTGTTTGAGGAAGGAATGTGACCTCGCTTGTTTGTGCACATAACACCTGAGCAGGTGTATAGTGTCAGTTATATTACCCTTGGCATTGAAAGTCTTTTTCATTTCCGTTGTCTGAAAGTTGTTCAGCAATAAGTAAATAAATAAACCAAAACACTTCCACTTCATATGATTTCGTTAAACGTTGTTTAATAGATTTCCATTAAATTCAAGTTCGAGTTGTTTATTCGTCACATGCACATACAAGATGGCAGTGAAATGCAGTTGTACATTTATCCGAGGCTGTGCACATATATTTACCGCCAATAAAAAACAACACAGTAATAAACTAAAAAGACACAATAAATATGAGTATAATATGCTAAAATGTTTTTAATAATTGTGCATCGATGTGCAGACAGACTGGTGAACAAAATAATAATCAATCTCTTATATATATATAAAGAGATTGATTATTATTTGTTCATCCAGTATTTTTACATCCGTAAAAGACGCAAACACAACAATTTACATAGACATTTGCACAGCTCTGCATCACACAATTTCTGCAAAAGCACTCACATTTCTCTCTCGGATTTCACAAAACATAGCAACAGTCTCTAAACAGCAAAAACAATACAGCAAACACCTCATATACTGTGACATCTAGCGCCCAACATGCCACCTACACTATCACTGACATATAAACTAGGCAGAAAAACAGAGATAATCTATAAGCATTATGTAACACAATTAAAAAAGCCACAAACCATATTTATCTGATATTATAATAAGTTATTAGTACAGAGAAGGGATAAAGATTGCATCTTATCAAGATAAAATATAGCGGAACTATTAATCTTGTTTCTAGAGTTTTCGTCCGTACTATTTATGCAGTTGCGCATCCAGTGAGTGGCGGTAGTTAGCATTTAGCGTGCCAACAGTATTGTCTGCGCTCTCCTGGAGGGGCAACCTGTGTTGTTTGTGTGATGTTTGGGTGAAAATAAAACTTCTCGAGTTGCAAGCATGGCACTTTCGATGGAAACGCAGCTGCAGAGCATTTTTGAGGATGTTGTGGTAACTTGCATCTTTGGAAATGGATTTACAGATGAGCTAAAACGAATTAGCAATTCAGACAATGCTAGCCCTTTTTAAAGTGATGGTCGCTCTGTAAACTCGCGACAGTTTTGTAAATTGGTGACCTTGATAAATTCTGTACATTTAGATAAATTCGTGAATAAAATATGGTGGCACTCTTATATTAACATCTTAAATTACTTAGATTAGTCGAGACTTTGTGTTTTGTGTTCATAAACAAATCATTATCTGATTCAAGCTGAACATATTATTATTATTATTATTATTATTATTGTTGTTGTTGTTGTCATTATTACAATTTAACTCATTTTTATAAACATGCTAAATTTCTAGTCAAAGGTGTTGTGATTCTAAAAATTTTTATGTCCCTTTCCATAATAAACCCTATTTTCTTCTCTATTTCATAGAAAACTGAGATAATAGAAGAGGCCTTTGCTGGGTAAGGTGTCTCCTAATTAACATTGATACCAATTTAAAAGTGGTAATATGATAGAAGAGGTTGTAAATGTGAATTTTATATTTAGCATGTTCATGGACACTCCAGAGGATGAAAGGACTAAACTGATCAGTTGTCTCGGAGCCTTCAGACAATACTGGGGAACACTGCCACAGGTTTTTACACCCACACAAATGAACAAATCGGCACAATAAATTGCTGAAGGACTGAATTGGTTATGCTTTTAATTTTTCTCAACACCTTTCTGCAGGAGTCTCATGAGCAGTGTGTTCAGTGGATTGTGCGGTTTATACACAGTCAGCACAGTCCCAAAAGGATCTCCTTCCTGTACGACTGTCTAGCGATGGCTGTGGAGACGAGCCTACTGCCGCCAAGGTCCACACACTTCAGTGCTTACATATATTAAATTTAATGATCATTTTGGCTGCACTATTACTGGTTGTCTTACCCTGTAATAAATATAAGTTTATCTGTTTGTGTTATGCATACCATGATTGCGCATATTTGAGTTAATTTATGTGTTTCAATAAAAATTTATCTTCACTTACTATTTTAAAGCTGATGCAGATAGATTATACATTTGTTATGATTTTCATTGGTCTTAATAATCCATCTGATTGATCTGTCTTTGTTTTAGGATGGTATGTGTTGCTCTGATAAGCTCAGACAGTTTGGAGTGGGAAAGGACTCAACTGTGGGCCTTAACTTTCAAACTGATCCGCAAAATCATTGGAGGGGTGGACTACAAGGTCTCTAACACACAGATGCACTCACAGTTAAACTGTTTTTCATAAGTTCAATGAAAAGAATGCTACAACAAAGTATTTTTTATCTCTTTGGTTATTACTGGTCATGTAGCAAAGGCAGTTGCTGTTATTAGTATTTCTTTCTAAATGTTTGTGTTGCTTTCACTTAGAAGTTACTTTCGCCTCACATGTAAATCTGTTATATGTGAAACCTCAAAAGTATATTAATCTGGGTTGTTTGCTTTTATCTGGTACTGAAAATGGCATAAATGCATCAGACGTCTGCATTTTAGGATTGGTAGAGGCATATTTGCTTAAACTGTCTTGAATCACCACATGTCTTATAAACTGTCTTCTAGGGTGTTCGTGATTTACTGAAAGCTGTCCTGGATAAAATACAAACCATCCCCACCTTTGTCAGCTCAGCTATAGTGCAGCAGCTTCTGGCTGCCAGAGAGGTACTCATCTTTCTACATTTGCATAGTAAATTGATTTACTTAGTTTTAAAACTTGGATGTGGGCTTTGAATGCTTTACTATAAAAACACAGGATCTGTGAGTTTTTTTCATTTATGTATGGTTTTGTGTTAGGTGGTGGAATATATTCTGGACAGAAATGCTTGCCTCCTGCCAGCCTACTTCGCTGTCACAGAAATCAGAAAGCTGTATCCAGAGGGACAACTTGCACACTGGGTATGTGTGTGTTTCTGTCTGTACATGTGCATGTATGACTTTGTAACTCTGTATCTAGCATTCTTTCTCTTTAGATGTCTTTCATTAAGTTTTAATAATCTATGTCTATATTTCTTTTTCAATTGTAGCTTTTAGGCAGTTTGATATCAGATTTTGTGGACAGCTTCAGACCAACAGCTAGAATCAACTCTATATGTGGTAAGACATCTAAATTCATACAATAAAAAAGTTACAAGATACACTGACTGGCCAAAATGGAAAGTGGCCACTTGAATCAAACTAAGCAAATAGGCAGGAGCCGCCTATTGGATAATAACTGCATGGATGATGAATTATGGTGATCGGTGACCACTTAAATGTTTGGTAAAATTAAATTGAAGAAAAACAACAGTAGAACTCTGGGCTATGTTTAATAGTAAAAGTAAGAACATTTCCACGTGAACAATGTGATGGTAACTCAAGGGATTGGGACTGAACAGCTGTGTAGCCGTAAGAAAACCATTAACCGGAGAAAATGGCTTCAATTTGCTAGGGTGCATAAAGATTGGATTCTGGAGTGATGGAAGAAGGTCGTGTGATCTGATGAGTCCAGATTTACCCTGTTCCAGAGTGATGGGAGTATCAGGGTAAAAAATACGTAAATGAAGTGATGCAACCATCATGGCTAGTGCCTACTATACAATCCTGAGGGACAGTGCTATGATCTGGGTCTGCTGCAGGTGGTCAGGTCTATATCCAGCAACATTATGTACTCAGAGAATGAGGTCAGCTGATTACCTGAACAGATACTGAATGAGCAGGTTACTCCATCACTGGATTTTTTTTCTTCCCTGTTGGTACTGGCATTTTCCAAGATGACAAAATGTGAAAAGGTGGTCCAGGGTGTTTGAGACATAATTTTCACACATGAAGTGTCCACCACAGAGTCTAGACCCCATTGAGAAACTTTGGGATATGCTGGAGAAGACTTTGTGCAGTGGTCAGACTCTCCCATCATTAATACAAGATCTTAGTGAAAAATTGATGTTAACATTGGATGGAAATAAATCTTTCGGCTTTGCAGAAGCTTATCTAAACAATGCCACAGCGAATGCTGCCCTAATCAAAGCTAAATGCGGTCCAACGAAATATTAGCGTGACCTTTTTTTTTTTTTTCCTTTGGGCGACTTGGTGACATTTTGTTTTGGCCAGGCAGTGTATAATAACAGACTATGGCAATTTTTTTCACTTTTCTGTTTATTTAGTTAAAAAAATTGCTATCTTGTTTCTGTTTTTCATGTTGAAGCATTCATGAGCTGATTTCCTTCTTTTCAAGTGTTTCAATTTAGCCGACATCAAGGATCAGAATCTGTAGAACATTCATGAAAACTATAAACATACACAATATTTATACAGAATAACTGATGAATAAACTCTGTAGTGCAACTTCTGTACATTTGTAAAGGGAAAAAGATGAGATGTTCCAAGTAGAGGGTCCACATCAAATTTAGAAGTGACTGAGCTGCTATTTTAACTTACTTTTTGCATATAAAACATTCAGACTCTTCTCCCCCTGCTTATTTGAAAGTGAGGTTGGGCAGCTGTGTTTAAACACCTGCAGGAAGTAACAGGCGGGCTACGCCCTTTTCCAGAGTAAATCCATAAATCAGATGAGTACATTATATACAAATACACAAATAAACAGACCCACGCTTTAAGACATTTGACACATTGGCACATTCTATGGGGAAGTCTTTATGTTGACAGAGCCTGAATATATATGAGCCAGAGCCATGTACACAGACGCAACAATTTGAACTGGTTTTTATGGGTGCCAGCGCTGAAAGGCACATATTACTATCACTTTTCATGAAATTCGGCGAGTTAAAGGGAGTTAAAGATTTTGAGCTGCATTGCTCCAAGTGTCAGAAAATCTACTTTTTCCTCCCATTAACCCCCATTAACAGGAACTTGGATTCTCAGATCTAAACACAATTCTCATGTGTTCTTTAACTTGCCTCCATTTAATTTCTATTCACATTACAGTAAAATAAATTACATCCATGATTTCCTCCAACCTTTCCGGTGCTCATGGTTCAAGAATTTTTTTTATGTAACTTTTTGTTTGCAAACGGCACTTGGTTGTTTGAGGAGTTCTTTCAGTCCTCACTCGTCATTGAGATCCAAGTCTATCTCTGTTTCAGAGTGAGTCTGCAGTTGTAGATTGTCCCTGTCGTAGCAACGCCCATGAGGAAGCCGGGGCAATTGTGTGTGTAACATTTTAGTCATGCACACACATCTCCAAGATACAGTAATATATAGGGATTCAAAGGAACAAAATTCATTCAATGATCCATTCGCAGTTTTTATTGGTTTATAACGGATGTCAGTGATTCATTGCTGTCATTCAGTGTTTATATACAGACGCACGCATCAGTGCGCCTATTTTCTCATTCTTTTTTATACACATGTACACACATAGACACTATGCAGCATACTGTAGGTGTTTATACATACTAGATAGTCTGTTCACAGCTCCTTTGTTGCACTCATTGGGATCTTTGCTGTCACAACAGCCACACAGGTGATCCATCTTCATTAAATGGCTGCCACACTGGGGTGCAGGCAGTAGCTGCATTGACACCCATCAGAATTCCTGATCTTCTAGTTATGTTTATTGTTCTCTACCTGCATGCCTTCGTTGGCTACATTTACTTGCACAGCAATACTCCCACTATTGACCACATTTTAAATACTGAATATTTCGATTATTTACATGGGCGTTTACAGGAGTTTCATATTGGATATTCATCCTCTGTAGAGTATGTGGTGTTGTACACTGTAGAGCAAAGCACTTTTTCCATTTATGTTTGAAAACATTCTATTGTTACTGACCCCAGGTCACATCTTGTGTGAATGTGTGTGCCTACAGGACGATGTAGTCTCTTACCAGTAGTGAATAACAGCGGAGCCATCTGTAACTCCTGGAAATTAGACCCCACAACTCTCCGCTTCCTCTTGAGGGGCATGCTGCCTTTTGACAAGGTTACATCTACATGGATTCCAGATGTACAATATATACACCCCGCAAGTTTTTACACATTCACAAAAGTGTCCTGATTCTTATCTTACTGTATGTAGGACCTGTTTGAGCCACAGACGGGCTTACTCCGCTACGTGCTAGAGCAGCCGTACTCCAGAGAGATGGTGTGCAACATGTTAGGACTCAACAAACAGGTAAAACAGCTTCTACTACTATTCTTGTGCCTCCACACTAGCCCCTCCACCTGATCTCACCTCTCCCATCCCTGGACATACCAGTGTCTCCATTACCTGCTCCTCCCTTTTTTAATTTTTTTTTTTATTTAAACTTTCAGTCTTCATATTCTTTCTTTATCTCTTTTTTGTCATTTGATCTTTTTTTAAACTTCTTTCTATCTCTGTTTTTTCCTTTCCTCATCCTTTGTGATTCTTTTTCCCTTGACACCTGCCTTCGCCCTTGTTTCCCATGTAATCCTTTGTAACACAGCTGTTAAAGGCCATGTAATGCAATGCTGTGAGCTTGACCCATAATGCACTGATGTCAGTATTCCCTGTTGGGTTCATGCAGTTTCAGCTCAGCCCAGATCCTATGAGTGCAGCCACCTGCATGTGTTACAAACACAAAGTGATAATCAACCCTGTTTATGGATTTTTCTTAAAGACTTTAACTATAAACAAATAACCCAGAATCTGGTTTTTATTGCCTGAATTGGCTGAGCTGATGCTACCTGTGCTGAACTGACAGTGAACAACCTACTGTAGCTCCTTAGTCACCACTTTCTCTCTCTGTCTCTCCTTTTTTCCCTCCCTTTCTATTTGTTTCTCTTTCTTTCTTTGTTTCTTTCCCTTTTCTCTCTCCTTTGTACTCTGGTTGTGTGTTGTTTTTGTTTGTTTCTCTGCCATGCTCTCTCTAGACTCTGAACATTGCCCAGGTATGTGTTGTTCCTCTTCCTGGTCACACGACCTGCAAACTAACCAGCCCACTGGAAGATAGACTTTTAGGCATGCTAACATGCTAGAAATGAGAAACTTAAGAAAGAAAGAAAAAAAATGGAGCACAGGAGTAATGCTACAGAGCTTGAGATGGACACAGCAGGGCTACATAGAGATATCATGAGTAGACTGACGTGTTTGAATGAATAATGGGCAGGTAGTGCACACAGAGAAACAGGTAGATAAATATGACGTGCAAGAGCAGGTAGGGATTGATTGTTTTGCAGGAAGTTAATGAAACATTAAGCATGGATGATTTGTTCAACTAAATGGGTTGTGTGCAAGTAAATAGTTTTCTGTCATGTTAGTTGGCTTTGCACGGTACATTAAAAAGAATAAATCAATGAATATTTACTATATGCCCCTTTGTTAATGAATAAAATATAAATTTGACAGTTTTTTAGTGACTGGTGAATATTAATCAAAGATGGGAAGCGGTACGGCTGCTCAGTTGTTGTTTACAGAGTCAGAGTAGCTCATTTGTTCTAGGATTTATTTGTTTGATTCATTTTACTGCATATTGACCAAAGCTTCTAACTAACACTTTGGTTATTGGTTTAAGATTTTCTTTTTACAACCCAGGATTGGCAGACAGGTGTATACTCTCCCAGCATCATAAGAGTGTGTTTAGCTCCAGCTAACCAGCTGACATGAAATACTTTTGAAACCCTGCTGTTGACATTTCAGGTCCTGCTGCACTGCATGTGTGGATGTAGTTTGGTGCTTGTCTGTTGTTAACAAGTTTCTTCTGTGTCGAATCTGCTGCTGCTGCTTTTTGTTGTTCTGATCTGGGCAAAACTTCCCTGTAGTCTTATCTTGTTAAACTGGGTGGTAATATTTTTTCCCCCCACTTTTATTAGCTTTTACAACCCTTATAGGTAAAAGGGCTTTTACAGTAGGGATGCAGTAAACCAGATGGTGATTTCAGATGATGCTGTTCTCAGTGAGAGAAGATGATGTTCTGGTCCAGATACAAAACTGAATACTTTAGGAAAATTGAATAAAAACAGAATGTCTATAGATTAGTTTGGTATTGTATAGTTCTTTATTTTTAGTAGAGACGAAAACACGCGTTGAATCTTGAAAAAAAGAATTTAGTTTCTCTGAATGAAGTAACTTTAATGATTTGTTGCTGCAACACATCAGCAAACTTTCCCCTATTGCACACGTCTGCCACATACTCTTTAGGGGTATCTTCCAGTTGGATGTTTTCTTATTAAAGATTAACTTTTGTATGGATTTCAAAAAATAATTTGCCATTGAAAGTATGACCCGTAAAACCAGAACCAACTCTGTTATCACTCTGAAGTGTGTGGTCACTGTTTTGCCCAGGTCAGGAAATGAGTGTGTCTGATTGGCTGTCTGGTTAGTGAATTCTGACTTTTGCCAATTCAGTGACATCTGTTAAAAGATGAGCATTAAACAAAGTTGTTTGAGGCTTTTCATTGATTTCAAGTTGTGCTTTAGAAAGCTGCTTTGTGACATGTAGTCATATTCAAAGATGGTGGAAGAAAATGGAAAGTTTTCACTTTAATGTGAGAGTAACAGGATGGGGAATTGAGGCGAGGGCCACAAAGCTTTGTTGGATTTAGATATTGTTTAACATCAGGGCAGATGTAATAAAAAATACTCAGGTGTTCTCTAATATGTAATCACACATTTGTCTGTGTTTGATGACGGCAGTGCTGAATGTTGCGATCTGAAAACCCTCTATATTTAGAGTTTTCTAATTAAAAACTGGATTAGAATTTGGCTAGCAGTGGCAGACAGACTGCATGAATATTATCTTCAGTGGGTTGATTTATGGATGAGAAAAAAAGGAAACATTGCTGCCAAATAGCTGCAATAATCAGAGGGGATGAGCTCACAGACCAGCCAGTGGTGCGGTTTTATAGCTGCTTTTTAGGTATTAGGTAAACAGTGGCTGATCTGTTTATAGACTGTGGATACTTCTCTCTTTCTCTTTTTCTCTGTCCCTTTGTTGCCCTCTGTTTCTCTTTGTGAGCATGTGTGTTTGGGTGCAGCGGAAGAGAGTTTGTACTGACGGCCGGTTCAGAGAAAGAAATGTGTGAAAAAGTGACGGTCAGCCTCACGGCTCCTCTTCTCCCTCCCATTCACACCACTGCCCCCCCACCCCCAGACCTGCCAGTCTGCATGCAGGATCGTGCTGCACCTTTTGGTTTGGTTTGCTGTCTGTGCCGTGTTTTCCAGTGATGTTCTTTGTGCTGTGTTGTGCTATTCAATCCCTTGCCAAGCTGTGTCCCAACTGCATGTAAAGTTCCTTTTCTCAAATCTGATTTAACATTTTATTATGCAGAAAATTTCACTCCTACTCTGTCAGTGATGTGAGAATACAGACCAAAGGACAAGAGCACAAAGGATGTATCTCCAAAATATGAATTGAAATGCTTAAATATAAACACATATCAAACATTTCCAAAAGCTTTCATTAAGTTAAAAACTGTAGGAAGAGATACTTATCTCCCTTTTTGACCAAAGCAGTTCCTGTCCTGCTTCAAGACTGATGCTAAAACCAGTTCTCAGTTTATTCCAGATATGAACTGGTTTGGTTTTCTATAGCTGCAACAGATGCAATCGTTATGTCACTTTAAATGTCTTTTCCACATTTCCCTCATTGCTTTTGTTTACTAAAACAGCAGCAGATTACTGTGTTTGTCTTGTTTCTCTTCAAATTCATGTCTAAACATCACCAATCTAGTTTTTAAACGCTGTTTTAAACATTGCTCTCTTCTTCAGTGCTGACAACTATTCCCAAAAGCTAACTGGTAATTATGATGCAAATAGGATTTTACTCGCTGTTCCACTGGGATCTTTAAATTCCAGCAGACACAGTGATTTAAAATATTTAACAGCATGAATATGAAAGGGAACACTGATCTCATTTTCTTCCACTGCTGCTTTCTCTTCATGTCCTTTTTAAGTTGAGTTTTTTTTAATTATGCTCTTTTGAATTGTGTGAACTAAAAGCTACACTGACTACATTTTAGCTGGTCTGATTGGTCTCCTTAACCCCTTCCCAGCCCCTGACGTAAGTGGTTCTTGGCCATGGCCCAGTCAATAGTTGATGCTTGTGTCGGACCAGATTTTATCTGCTGCAGATGGAGCTTTAGCAGTTGAAACAGAAAGAACTGGTTTTAGGTCAGGTTCTAGCTGTTAACAATCAACCAGCACTGGAACAGCTTTGGAAAAAAAAATGTGACTGTCTGACTGCCTGTCTCTCCTCCTTACCTCTAGTTCCCTTCCCATCCTCTTCCCTCCTTCTTTTACCGGTTTAACTCACACCACCACCCTTCTGTTTTGTTTTATTTTGTTTTGTTTTTTTTGGTATTTTTAACCATTCTTTAACAATAACCCCATTTTGTGTATGCTTTTACAATATGCTTCTAAGAAACATCATTCTTCACAAAACTATATTACACTGAAACCTGCTTATTTTCCTGTTCCTCCAAATGAGGCTGTGCTAGCTGTCAAGCTCATTTTAAAATGCAGTTTTTTTTTTAAGTTGATCAAACTTTTGTATTTGGTCAGCATTCATCAGGCTTTGATTTGATGCAGTGGGTTGAATCTAGATTACAGAGGTAGGGAGAAGACACAGTCCTGCATGCAAGGGATTGAAAAATGTTTTATAAACCAGTATTTTATAAAAGCTGGTGCATGTCAACATAAACATAAATCTTTGAATGTATAGTAATAATGTTTTTTCTTTCTGCCTTTTTTTTCTTTCTGTTTAACCTCCTCTCCCTCATGTCCACTATTTTCTTTATCCTTTAACACTCCCCTCCTCCCCTCACAGCAAAAACAGCGTTGCCCGGTGCTGGAGGAGCAGCTGGTGGACCTGGTTGTGTACGCCATGGAGCGCTCTGAGACCGAGGAGCATTTTGACGCTGATGTCGGAGGAACTAGCCAGTTGCTGTGGCAGCACCTCTCCTCCCAGCTTATTTTCTTTGTGTTATTTCAGTTTGCAAGCTTCCCTCACATGGTGCTGTCATTACATCAGAAGGTAAGGGGAAGGATAGAGAGGAAGCATCAAGGGTTGATGATCAGTCTAATACATTACTAGACTCTAGTCACACAGAAAAACCAGAGAATCTGCCATTTAAAGCCACTTCATGGAAAAATCCTACTGCATATGGCAGAATTACTGTAAATATATGCACTTTATTTATATGGAAATCCAGCAAAGAGAGGCACAGACACAGTGGCTAATGTCAAAGCAATTAAGATATTTAATATTCAAGTGCAAGTTACTTTGCATGAACCATATAAAACCAAATGAGGAGGTTGGCAGATGCTGAAACACATATATAGTTTACCTGACCTTAGCAGTCCCTCAAAATTCTAATTACTGTTTTTGGCCACAAGGTGGCAGCAGAACAAAATGCAGAGCTTTGCCGACCATATTGCACTATGCGTCTCAGCATCCGCCGACCCTGCTCAGTCGTTTTACGGGCCGCTTCCACTTTGTTATGATACCATTGACAGTTAGCTGTGGAATATTTAGGAGTGAGGAAACTTCATGACTGGACTTGTTGCAAAGGTGGTATCCTATCACAGTACCACGCTGGAATTCACTGAGAGAGCGACCCTTTCCTTCACGAATGTGTGTAGAAACAGTCTGCATGCCTTGGTGCTTGATTTTTATACACCTGTGGTCGTGGAGGTGATTGAAACACCTGATTTTAATTATCGGGATGGGTGAGTGAATATTTTTGACAATGTAGTGTATCTTTAAAGATGCCCACCAGCGTCCTGAGTCTGAGAAACGCTAGCAAGCAGATATAAACACATCAACCATGCACCGTGGCTGATTCAGCAAAGAAACACAAAGAAGAAATTATCAGGAGAAGAGGAAAATAGAGAGAAAAAGATTAGAGCTAAATGAAGCAAATAATTTAAAGGAAGAAAACATTTAATTACTTTTTTGTCCCCCCTCCCCTCCCTTATCACTTCTTTCTTTTTAGCTTGCAGGTAGAGGCCTTATTAAAGGGAGAGATCACCTGATGTGGGTCCTGCTGCAGTTCATATCAGGCAGCATTCAGAAGAACGCCTTAGCTGACTTCTTGCCAGTTATGAAGCTTTTTGACCTGCTTTATCCAGAGAAAGAGGTACACATCCTCCAAGAAGTGATTGTGATGTACTACCATCATCATCATTGCTTTGAATATCTCATAACAGTGTAGTTGGGTAACATTAGTGCCGTCTTCATTTATTTGTATCCCTCATTGTAGTGTTCATAACAACTGTCTTTGTTTTCTTTCCTCGTTCAGTGCATTCCAGTTCCTGACATTAACAAGCCCCAGTCCACCCATTCCTTCGCCATGACCTGCATCTGGATCCACCTAAACCGCAAAGCTCAGAACGACAACTCCAAGCTACAGATACCCATACCGCACTCCCTGAAACTACACCATGAGTATGTTTCTTTGACATAATAAGCCACAAAGTTTGCACATATCTTATATAAATGCTTTAAACTTAGCTTGAATCTTCAGCATGTTATTCAAAACTATTTATCTTCCTTTTTGGCTTTCGTTCTGCCTCTTTTTGTCATATCTCTTAGGTTTCTCCAGCAGTCACTGCGTAATAAGACCCTGGGCATGTCTGATTATAAAATCGCCCTGCTGTGCAATGCCTACAGCACCAACTCTGAGTGCTTTACTCTGCCAATGGGTGTCCTGGTAGAGACCATTTATGGAAATGGGTCAATGAGGATCAACCTGCCAGGCACCAGCTGCATGGCATCGGGATCGGTCACGCCGCTGCCCATGAATCTGCTGGATTCACTCACTGTACATGCAAAGATGAGGTAGAAATATGAAAACAGTGTTAATAAGAAGATGCTATTAATCAAACATTCATTTTGTTTTCTTTTTAAATACATTGAATTGCTGCAGATTTCTTCTACCTCTTTGTCTCCAGTTTGATCCATAGCATCGCCACACGCGTGATCAAGTTGGCTCACGCCAAGTCCAGCGTTGCTCTGGCCCCCGCGCTGGTGGAAACGTACAGCAGGCTGTTGGTCTACATGGAAATTGAATCTCTTGGCATCAAGGGATTTATTAGTGAGTTTGTTTAAATTTCACCTCATTTTAGGAAGAGATGTTTTCACTCTGAAAAACAGTATTTATTTTAACTGCTTCATTAGTATTCAGCACACACATCAAACACATCTCACTTTTTCTTTAGAAGCAAAGGTAATCAAGCAGCACAGGGAGGAAACTCAAAACATGACACAATAAGGACATGATTAATAAACGTCATGTTTACCGATTCCTTCAGTAAAGCTGTCCAATTAATCATTTCTGAAACCAGCTTCCCAAAAAAAGTGTCATTAGTTGAAATGTTTGTATTATCTGTTGTGTTAATTACCTTCCTCATTTCAGAACCAGTTAATTAGGCAGCACTTTTCTTCTCAGTGTTGTTATTAAGTTTGATGATGATTAACAAGCAAAAAGAAGTGAAATAATTTTTTATTGCTAATGATTTCACGTAGGTTTGCTATTTTTCTATAGCCATTATTTTGTTGCATTTCTATGACACTTTAATCTGTCTTTCTCAGAACAAACATAATGAATAATGAGATGTTTTCTGTCTGTTCAGGCCAGTTGTTGCCAAACGTGTTTAAATCTCATGCGTGGGGAATTCTTCACACATTACTGGAGATGTTCAGCTACAGGATGCACCACATCCAGCCGCACTACAGAGTCCAACTACTGAGTCATCTGCACAGCCTGGCTGCCGTTCCACAGACCAACCAGAACCAGCTGCATCTATGGTTATATGAACACATTTTGCATACTTACTATAACTCATTTCATGATTGTTTGGCATTTTATTTTTTATTTTATTTTATTTTTAAATGTATTTTTCTATTTTTTTTATTTAATTTAATTTTATTTATTCATATATTTTATTATTTATTCATATAGCAAAATATCACCAGTTTATAATTGTCTCTTTTTTATTATCTACTTGCTGCCTTTGGTCTCATTGCTATTAAAAGGCAAAGCCTGGTATTAATGGTTTTCATGGGATTTTATTAAGTGGAAAGAGTCCAGTAAGACTTCAGTCCTGAGTTTAATGACTCTTTAGTAGTTGTGGATATTTTTTGACAGCAGCACCTATCAGCAGTGATAAACAAGCAAGCTTGATTTGCTTGTTTGATTTTTGGAACTTGGAAGAATGAATGCATCCCCAGAGCAAGTAGTAAAACAACAGGTCACTGAAACATCTCGTATTGAGATTGTGAAACTGCTTCCTGACTCTCCTGTTAAGAAAAATAATAGATTATTTTTGCAGAAAGTCATGCTTATCAGTAATTGTGGTCCACCACAGCCTGCAGGGATTTTCGAATGCCATCTGGATAACTACCGGATGTACCGGTAGTTATCAAGTTTTAACTCAGAACAGTAATTACTATAATGTTTGGTACAAGTGCACCACGCTGCTTCCTGCATCTAGCCTAATTTACAAACCAAATATACACACGCTAACTTTGTTGTAATTGGATTTTTTTGTCTCTTCCTTCAGTGTTGAGAGCACAGCTCTGCGGTTGATCACAGCTTTGGGGAGTTCAGAAGTGCAGCCCCAGTTCACCCGTTTCCTCAGTGACCCAAAAACAGTTCTGTCAGCCGAGTCTGAGGAACTGAACCGCGCCTTGATCCTCACACTGGCCAGAGCCACGCATGTCACTGGTACGCCCCCAGTCTGGATTCTCTTTCTTCTCCATTTTGTTTTAGTATCTAATTAATGTTTGTGTCCTTGTTTTTCACGGTGTATGTTACCCACTTTGTATCTGTGCAGATTTTTTCACAGGATCTGACTCCATCCAAGGTACTTGGTGTAAAGACATTCTCCAAACCATCATGAACTTCACACCTCACAACTGGGCCTCACACACACTTTCCTGCTTCCCAGCGCCGCTACAGGTATGAATATGAAGGCCTGCATGTAATGTAGAAATGGAAATAGTAATTCCTTAACGTTTTAATTCAACTCGAAGCATTCACTTTTGTAATAAATCTGTCTTTGATTCAGGCGTTTTTCAAGCAGAACAACGTTCCCCAGGAGTCTCGTTTTAACCTGAAGAAGAATGTGGAAGAGGAGTACAGGAAGTGGAAGTCAATGGCCAACGAGAATGATATCATCACCCACTTCTCCATGCAGGGCTCCCCTCCATTGTTCCTCTGTCTGCTGTGGAAGATGCTGCTGGAGACGGACCACATAAACCAGATAGGCTTTAGGTCTAAATTTACTTTAAATTCACTATAAAACCAGACTTTTTTTAAATAAAAGCCTTTTTGATGTTGATCAAAGAAGTAGATATGATTTTCAAAATAATAATAGTTTATGTACAACTATAAATCTGTTAAATGCTCAGTGGACACCACTGAGATTATTTTAATGATACTTTAAACCAACTGTGTTAAAGCATGTTTAAATTCACATTAATTGGACCGATGGGGGACGTTCTTAAGCCTTCAAACAACATGTAATTGATCCAGAGGGAGAGTGCTGTCATAATCGTGGGATGATTAAATGCCAGTTATTTAATTTTTCCATGTTTTATTTGTTGCTTAGGGTCTTGGAACGTATTGGAGCTCGTGCACTGGTGGCTCACGTACGCACATTTGCAGACTTTCTGGTCTATGAGTTCTCAACGTCTGCTGGGGGACAACAGCTCAATAAGTGCATTGAAATACTCAATGACATGGTCTGGAAATACAACATCGTCACATTGGATAGACTCATTTTATGTCTGGTGAGGACACAAAGATGGCAAACATTAATCTTATTCTCCACTCCTGTAAATGTGTGTTATATGCCCAACTGCTTTTCCTTTCTGTCTCCAGGCAATGCGCAGCCACGAGGGAAACGAGGCTCAGGTTTGCTACTTCATAATCCAGCTCCTTCTGCTGAAGCCAAACGACTTCAGGAACAGAGTCAGTGATTTTGTGAAGGAGAACGCCCCCGAGCACTGGCTGCAGAGTGACTGGCACAACAAGCACATGAACTACCACAAGGTAAACACATAAGAAAGAGAACATAAATGATGTTAGGGTGAGGGCACATTGGATTTAAAATAACTTTTGTTTTTTTCTATTTTCAGAAATATCCAGAGAAGTTGTACTTTGAGGGTCTTGCAGACCAAGTCAACCCTCCCATGCAGCTCCAGCCTCAATACCTGCCAATCTACTTTGGCAACGTGTGTCTGCGCTTCCTGCCGGTCTTTGACATCGTCATCCACCGCTTCCTGGAGCTTCTCCCGGTCTCCAAATCTCTGGAAACGCTGCTGGATCATCTGGGAGGACTGTACAAGTTTCATGGTGAGTAAGGCTCCCTGCAGATTAATGCATAGATTTTCAGTTTTAATGAAGTCAAAAGCATCTTTCTTATTTGAATCCACCATTTTACCCCTGCATGTTTGCAGACCGCCCAGTCACATACCTGTACAACACGCTTCACTACTATGAACGGCATCTGAGAGACAGAACCAACCTGAAGAGGAAACTGGTGCATGCCATCATGTCTTCACTGAAGGCAAGCAGCGGACAATTAGAAATACACAGATGCACACATTATTATCAGTAGTATTTATGCTGATGCTGCTCTGTTTTACAGGAAAATCGTACTCCAGGTTGGTGTTTGAGTGAAACTTACTTGAAGTGTGGCATGAACCCCAGAGAGGATAACGTATGGGTCCCCGATGACACCTACTACTGCAAGCTGATTGGCCGCCTTGTGGACAATATCCTTTATTAATCCTGTTGGTGAAAGCATTTATCACCATAGTGAAATTAGACTGAAGCCAAGTAATAAATAGATGTCTCTGGGGCACCTGGCTATTGTATTTGGATAGCTTTTGATAGTGTGTCTCCCTTAGTAGCCTTAAAGAGTGATGGTAATTAAATATCCATCTTAGTTAATTTTATTTCCCCTAAAGGGCTTGTTACAGTGGAGGAGTTATTGGAAACAAGATAAAATCTATTTAAGAGGCTCCTGTGCTCCCAGAAATTAATTGAAAAGAGGATAAATGACACCCGTGCATCTGTCAGAACTTGTTTCCTCCTTTAGTAATCTTTTCCCTCCTTAACTCGCGTCCACCCATGGCAGGAAAATCACCCGGTCCCTTCCCGAACTGTGACTGGAGGTTTAATGAGTTCCCCAACCCTGCAGCTCACGCCCTGCATGTTACCTGTGTGGAGCTGATGGCTCTGGCCGTGCCGGGCAAAGATGTCGGCAATGCTTTGCTCAATGTTGTGCTGAAGAGGTAAATGTATAAGCTTATCGTCTGTGGGAAGTTTGTGATTCTGATTCATTTTGGGAAATGACCTTCATCACCTTATTTTCAAATTAATAGAATATTTAAAACAGTTTTGTGACAATATTGTTGCATTATTTCCTTTCGCCTTTTTTAGTCAACCTCTAGTCCCCAGAGAGAACATCACAGCTTGGATGAATGCCATTGGACTTGTGATCACTGCACTTCCTGTAAGAAAATATTTTTAAAAAATCAAGCAACACTAAAGCAGCGTGTAATTTGCTCATTCTGATGACCTCTGCTGTTCTGGTTCAGGAACCCTACTGGATCGTCCTCCATGATCGCATCGTATCTGTGATCAGCTCTCCAGCGCTGACATCAGAGACAGAGTGGGCAGGTTATCCCTTTGCCTTACTGGACTTCACAGCCTGCCACCAAAGCTACAGTGAGATGAACTGCAGCTACGTTCTAGCGTTAGCACACGCTGTCTGGCACCACTCATCCATCGGACAGCTGTCTCTGATTCCCAAGTAGGGGCTCTCTTTCTCCGTCCATTCCTGTAAAGTCCTTTTCGGATTCTCATGACACTGAGCACTTATGTGTCTGTTTGTTTATAGATTCTTGTCAGAGACGCTGAAGCCCATCGTCCAGACAGAGTTCCAGTTACTTTACGTGTATCACCTGGTGGGGCCGTTCCTGCAGCGCTTCCAGCAAGAAAGGACTCGATGCATGCTGGAGGTATGTTAATAAGTGTGATCAGACATTATTACCATGTCTAAAGAACATTTTGTAAGTTTAGTGATGTCTCTCTGTGTTCGTTGTTTGTATTTTAGATTGGTGTGGCCTTCTATGAGATGCTGCAGGCTGTCGACCAACACAGCCAACATCTCAGCTACATGGACCCAATCTGTGATTTCCTCTATCACATTAAATACATGTACACTGGAGACAGTGTGAAGGACCAGGTGAGCTTGTAGCTCACAGGCATGTTGGAAAAAAAGCAGCAGAGGAGGAATTAGTGAATGTAGGAGGTGTGACATTATTAGTAGTGTAAGATGTGTGGATCAGTTTTGGTTTGTTGTAAGAGAGGGAGTCTGGAATAACGGAGCACGTTTATGGAGTAAAGTGTGTTCCTGTTGTTGCAGTTTATCACAATACTAACTCTGAATGCTCTTCTCAGCACTAGAGCTCTATTTATTTAATATATTTTACTTTGTAGGAAAAAGTCAAATTAAAATTTATTCGCTATTATTAAGTAGGACTGCAATGATTAGTCGATGTCGACATTGTCGACAATAAAAATAGTCAAAAATGAATTTACCCGTCGACTATTGTCGGGGAAAAAAAAAACAAACAAAACAAAAAACAAACTACAGAGTGAGACATCATCTTATTCCCTATCTCTGCTAAGAGTTGCACAATGCAAATGCATAAAGAAAACAAAAAAACTACACAGTGAGACATAGTCTTCTTTTCTTATCTCTGCTGAGAGGTGCACATGCGCAATTAAGTCCTCCAGGGAGAAAATATGGTGGCGGACCAGGGAGCAAAACGACGGCAGAGAATGTCAAAAGTCTGTGATAACTTCAAAATAAATAAATTAAATACATGTGAGATTTGTAAAGTGGACCTTGCGTACCACGGAAGTACGTCTGCAATGCTCGAACATTTAAAGAGGAGCAACGTCGGACTTACATAACCACCTACAAGATTTCAAAGCTGAAAGTGAAATAAGATCCATTTATAATAATCACGAGATATATAATCCGATTGGCCGGCTAGTCGTTTTAATAGTCGGTGACTAATCGACCGTCAGAATAGTCATTAGTTGCAGCCCTATAATTAAACTTTTAAAGCTAATTTTAACAGAAATGAAGTGTGAGAGGTCAAACCGAGGGCTCTCTGTTCTTGTTTTTTCCCACGTAATGTGGCAGCTGCTGTCTGATCAGATGTTATACACAATAGATGTTGTGGTCTTTGCAATTATATAACAATTACAAACAATGCTGACCATTTTAAATTTAAGCAGACAAAAGCTGGTTAATTATGGATTCTGGTAACTCATGACCCGACTTGTCTTAGCAAGTATGCCAGCTGGGATTTTAAATTCTCATGTTTAAGTTAGTGTCTGAACATTTTCAGTGTAACAGAGTAATGTTTTTTAGTTTAATCATGTTGCATTTGGTTCTAAATGGAGAGGCACATAAATGAGATCAACATGAGGTCATAGTGGGTTTATGCATTCATTTTCATGGCACTCCATAATTTAAAAAAAGAAACAAAACATTTTGAACCGAAGCTTTGTGTAATGTGAGGGTTTTAAAAAAGCTTATTAGTCTGTGAAGACAAAATATAAGGAATTAAAACCATTTGACAGCTTTAACTTAATGACAACATACTTTATTATAAAATTATTATTTTGGGATTTAAATAATAAAATAAATTATTTTAATTCTGGTATTGATTACCTTTAAGTTTTCAGCCATATTTCAAATAACTCAGCAACTGGTACTCTTTCCTTGAAATGGGATTTCCTTTTTTAGCATGTTTAGGTTGAGTTTATCCCCCTGATGCGGTAAAATGAGCTCTGACACTGACTTAAAAAGAGAAAATATAACTGCAGCTCCTCTTTGTGCTGGAGGCTTGGGATAAGTGTACTTGAAATAAATGCTCCAAAAAATTGTTTTAAAAGACAAAGCTGCCGTTGAACATATTCATGAAATCTGAATTTTATTTTGGGGTCAAAATGATGAAGGAAATATGTATGTTTATTATTACTTTTCATTTGATCGCTGATTCTTGCTCATCTGTTAGTCGGTGTGTATTTATCTGAGCATTCCTGCTATTTTTCTTCCTCTTTCTTTGTCCAGGTGGAGAAAATCATCATGACTTTACGTCCGGCCATGAAGCTGCGTCTGCGATTCATCACACACAGCAGCATGACAGACACCTCATCATCAGCTGCCACTGCCGTTGCCTCCACATCTTCTGCCTCATCTTCCTCATCCTCCTCCAGCACCCCTCAGCCTCCTTCCTCCTCACTTCCCTCCTCAAACACCACCGGGTCTCCCTCCTCCTCACAGCACACACACACACCTATGTAGATGGATTTTCATGAGCAGTTACAATAAAATCATGTTGGTGGACTTGAACAGAGTTACAACCTGATATTTTGTTTGTCAATCTTGGCATGAAATTTTGTAATTATTGTCTTTACAAGCATAACCTTTGGAGTGTAAGCTGCATGAAGTTATTGCTAAATAAAAATAAAGTTTACATGTCTGGAAAACTAAATGAAACGTTTTGACAGAATTCAGAGGAGCCAATATTTTTAGAAAATATCTTAAATATTCTAAATCAAACCTAATGAATTATCGGAGCAAGCAAATGTAAAATAAGCAGCTCAG
Organism: Melanotaenia boesemani; assembly: GCF_017639745.1. NCBI lineage: Eukaryota > Metazoa > Chordata > Actinopteri > Atheriniformes > Melanotaeniidae > Melanotaenia > Melanotaenia boesemani. The sequence continues at coordinate 11,993,977 of NC_055703.1, forward strand.
AGTTTGAGTCTGTCAGGAAGCTCACAAGCATTTCTTGTTGCTATCGTAGTATCTTTATGTTTTGTATACATGTTTCTATTGTACATTATTATTACTTTATTAAATACCTGGGTATTTTTTATTTTTTTTACCCCCAAAATAAACACAAACTGTTTTTATGCAAATTGTCTTCACAGTAAATCAAGCTCTGCCTTTCTTCTCATCTAACTTTCAGTATTTTGAAATGGTTTCTATATAAAAATGTCCTCAAAAATTAGCGTTTAAAAAGCATGCAATGATAAAGATCAAAATTTTTTCTTCTTTGGATTGTTTTGTCTTTTAAAAAATGCCACGTTTTTATTCTGCAGCTTGTTGTTTGGCTGAGTGAAAATACTAAAGTGTCAGTTCAGCTTACGTGTGTATTTCTCTTTGCAGAAAAATAGCCTTTAATGAGGTGAGTTGCACTCAAGCAGGTCATCACCTTGTCTGCTCGGATTGTGAGAGCGCTGGACTAACCCTATGTGTCGTACTAAATGTAACATGAAACCTGTTAGCCTGACACCAGCAGGGGGAGTCCAGCATTTATGTCAACTCTTTTTATTTTTTTTAACTAGTTTAAACTCTTGGTCAACACATTGTTGGTTGTGGTCTCTCTTTCTTTCCAAATATGTGACACATATGGTCACCTTCCTATGTGAAGTACCCTGAGATAGCCTATGTTAAGGATTAAAATAGAAATTTATTAGACATATGACTAAGAATTAATATTGGAGAAATTGAAACCTTAAATACAGCACTAAAAACATTCAGCCTTGCCCATCAGTGCTGCTATGACAAAAATAAAAATCCTAATGTGCTTACTATGACAAAATTAAACTTGTGGCTGTTTGAAAAAAGTCCTACCTTTCCTGAGTAGGTCAGACCTACTTAAGAAAGGGATTAGGAAAAGAAATTAAAAGGCATTTCAATAAATCTGAATTGCCACTATTGTTTCTCTTGTCCTGTTATCAGCTGTCCTTATCCGGCTGGGAGCTTGTTGTCATGGAAACGTTGGATGTAAAACAGGAATGTTGGTTCTCAAATGTCCACATCCTTTCCAATTTGGATGTGGATTTTTGTTTTGTCTTAGTTAAGACCACCTGAGTAAAACAAGTCTTGGAAAGACTGAATAACTGGTCCTTAATTAATAAACAGATATAACATTTGTCAGCTAAAATACATTCCTTTCTATATTTTTGATTCTTGGATTATTTTAGGAAACTTTCTGCTCAAATCAGAATCATGGATTCACCATTTTTTTGCACATTTTGTGATTAGTGGCAGCTGTTGAGGAACCCTCCACACATGGACGGCAATCTTTCACCCAAGAAGTTTTCAAAGTGAGTTTGTTTTGTCCCTGGCAGTTGCATTTCTCTGCTTTTTTCCTCTATAATCTCAAACATGCAGCAGCCAATCAGTTAAACTGATAACTAGTGACGGTGGCAATGTTATTTATAAAAACTTATTACAACATAGTAATTATACAAATTAGATAAAATCTTTTATATCCTTATTTCCCCTTGACCCCTGAAGCATTGTCTCCCTCCTCTAACATCAAGCCTGAGATTAAAATAAATAAATACACCCTCTTGTTAGGAGTTGTGTACCTTGTGATCCAGCAGAGGATACATTAATTTCAGCTTGAAATTTACCAGTGTCTTGCCCAAGGACACCTTGACATGAACTCGACTTGGCCGAGGATCAAACCCGCAAACCTCGGGTTATAAGACGACCACTCTACCTTGCATATGCCACCCCTACTGGTAATGACCTAATCTCTTAAGCCTGAGTTATCAGCTAAATTGCAAAATACAGAAAAAGAGGAAACTATTAAGCAAATCTATCTTGAGAAACTCTTTGGGAATATTTGGGGTTTTACATTGAGAATGTTATGATAATGATCATGATAAAGCTGTTTGTTATCTTCAAAAACAGCACCTTACTCCACAACAAATCTGCATATTCCACTGCTAGCTAGAGGGTCCTGGCTGGATGACACAGACTGGGGTAGGCTCCATCTCCATTCATCTTCCTCCATATTCTGTGTTACACACCCAGGGCTTATCAGAGTCCAAGTGAGGCAGAGGAAGCACCAGATATAAGAGCATCAACATCAAGTATTTATTACTGACTGCCTGATTTTCAGCACAATCAGCTACAGCAGGGCTCTTGTCAGAGGCACATATAAATGCCATCACCTTCAAGATAGAACGATTTATATACAGATGTATGGAAATTATGGGCGTTGTTTTTTAAAGAGGGGTTTCAGGAAGCATGGATTGAGAGCCACAGCACATTTGACAGATACCTTCTGTGCATGAATGAGCTGAAAGATGTCCAAGTTGGAGAAAAGATCTTCCACACACTGGATCAATTTAACCTCTTCTGTGAGTCATTTTGTGAAGCTGTTAGTATGGACCATAAGAGATCATTTACGATCAAATAGGACATTCAGTGCTGTGATTTACAGGCAGACAGGGTTTGCCGTATGAGACAATTATTTATTAAATGCAACATGGCAAGAGCTTGCAAAAATACTGCAATGCTTACCTGAGAGGATCTTTATTCAAGCTGTGTCAATGAGCTCTTCATCCTCACATCACAAAATTTTCTTATTGCCCACAGCACAGTAACCTTTGTCTTCACAGACAGATGAAAACAATAAGGTCTGAGAATAATCAATTGTTACTGCTTATCCTCTCTAGATTGCATTATATAGACAGCAGGTCAGCTGTAACTTAATTACATATATTTTTAGGCAAGGTCTCTTAATTACATTAGAGACTCACGAATCTCTTGAGATTTTCATTGTGATGATGGTGCAAATCCAATTAATTCTTGCTCATTTGTGGCTTTAAAGAAGAGTGACTTTATTTTGAGTCATGCTGATTTTAATTATCTAGACATATGACTTATTTATGAAGTTTCATGTATACCAGGTCAGCTGTGACTCAATTGGATCACAAGTAATGTTATGCACTCTGTACATTTAATTCCATTCCTCGCTCTGTGTGTGCATGCTTGAGTCATCACATGATCTCTCCGTAAGGCTTGACATGTAGGTCAGGGTATGGTGCTGTTGGGCCTGTTGCTCACCCATTAAACCCTGCTTCCAAATGTAATGTGGCAACATGTAGGCCTGTGGGATGTGGCTGCACAAGGAGTTTGAATTTGAGATCACAATATGGTTGGTGTATTGTGTATTTCTGTTTTCAGCTCTACCGTTGTGTAGGAAGCCCAGGTTTAAATTTAGCATGAGAGTCCATAGGGAGTGTGAGCTGAAGATGGGCTAGTTGATCTAGGGTTTACTACCAACTCTTTACAATTAAACTTCACTATCTCTGTACCAGATAGTGACTAGACATTCTGTTTACAAAGGGATCTGAGATGCTAAATACTTTGATGTTGCTTTAGTTTGAGCCGCAGACGGTTCCACAACTTAACACCACATCCAGACATAGATAAACTTCTCCTGATGGTTCTTGCTATTGGAACTATAAAGTTCCCAAATCCTCTCAAACCGCACGGCTGGTTTCTATGAGAAAAATGTTTTGCGTATTAACAGGTAATAGGTGATGAAGAGGCGATGATGTCTTGTGCATAATGACTATAAAAGACCTTGATAATGAAGTATTAAAATGAAAAAGTTTTTCTTATAATCTGGCACAAATTTAATTTATGTGCCACTTTAGGCTCCTAAAGGTTGTACGAGAAAGAAACCATTCTCTATCTCCCTCCCCATCTTACATGGCTATATTCTGAACAGAGGAACTCTCACCCCTTACATATAAAGTAGCTGCCAACTCTCCACTGGTAATCATTTCGTCAGATGGCTCAGATGTGTTAGATAAACAATCACATAGTGAAATATACAATGAGTTGATCATCTGAGCTCGTATTGACCTAATTTTAAGATCTGGTTAGGACTCTGTTCTAGGTTCTTTACAATACATTATATAAACTATTGCATATAAAAGCAAAAATGCAGGAATAAACAGTGACTAGGGACCAAGAGACGCTAACGCTGATTCATCATCCAGCCAACTAATGTGGTCCCAACTGAAATACCCTGCAGGCTGGATTGTAATGGGGCCACTAATGTTCCCAAGAGGATGAAACCAAATGGCTTTGTCAATCCTCTGATTTTTCATCAGCAGCTGCTGTGTCATTGACAGTTGTAGTTTATGTGAAATGTCTTTGCAGCTATTTGACAGACTGCAGTGTCAGACGGTGCACATATCCAGTGCTTTACTTTCATTCTGGGTCTCCCCTAGTTGAACATGGGCTTACAAAAAACATCCATTTTCATCTTAGAGTGGCCCTTTAAGCAGCCACTCCGTACATCCACTTTCTCAAACGTGGTGCTTTAGTTTCAGTCTTTTTATAGCCCCCTGTAGCTAAAAATCCATTTTCGTCCGATTGGTAGGCTTTTTGGAAGCCTTTTGCTTGTAAGCTCTACTTCATTCTTTTGACATTGTGGAAGTTCTAGGGGTGAATTATAAACCTACTTACTACTACTACAAATGCTATCTGAAGAGTTAAATATTATTTTAAGACAGCCGTCTTCAAAGAGCTTCAAAGTTTCTTACTGCACAGTCAGTAATTCCATTACTATTACACTACTATTACATTATTATATACAATGCAACTCAAATGTACAAACTGGATGTAAATCCACTGAAACGACCACAGTTTGGCAAATTTTTGGATCAGATGTGCTTTGTCCAAAAGATCCACAATGAGATGATGTCAGATGAGTAGAAAGCCGACATTTATAATGTTCAGAGAAGTCTGGGTTTTCTATTTTTTGGGGGGATCTTAAGGGTGTTACTTTATACAAATTAAAGTTTACTCACATTTATTATGAGCTCCAGACATTGTAACATAGAATAAGAGAAGTAACTATTTCTGTGTAATAGAATGTTTCTATTACTTCTTATATGCTGCTGCTGTCTCTTAAATTATTTCTGCTGCACTTTAAAGTGGCTTGTGGCCTCAGCCTTTTTGTTTTGCTGGTCCTCAAGCAAACACAACAAGGCAAACTTACACAAACACACACACTTACTTATGTGTCCTTGTGATCTCCATACAGCAGTCACAAAGACTAATGTCTTTACATTTATTTAATGTTAAATGGGAAGCTGTGAGCTAAACACACATGCACAGTCACATAACAGTCAACTCTAATGTCCTCATCTGGGGTTACCATGGTAACCGGATGTATCTGGTAGGGAAAGAGGATATGCATCTGGTGTTTGTTTGCCTCGCTAACTTGAAGTAAATCACTGAGTGCCATGATCTCTTAACCCTGTCAGTCTTTTATTTCTTTTGGCAAGGAGCAGAGAGATGAGGGAGAGGAGGGGAGATTAAGGAAGAATAGAGGTGAGAGGACAAGGGGAAGAAAACAGAGAGGAATGATGGATGGACTGAGGTGACAGCAGAAGGTGTTGTCCTTGGTGTTGATTGTAGTCCTTCCTGACACAGACAAAAAAAAAAAAAAAAAAAGAAAAGAAAAAAGAACTCACCTGTTGATGCACTCACATCTAAGTAGAAGTCAATCTGAGATTCACAGTTAGAAAATGAAACAGAAGAGGCTGTTATTTAAGTTAGTGGTATGACCAAGAAAGTAATCCTGCTATATGTCATTGTTAGCGAAGTCTCTACATCTTTTTTTTTTACAGTGTGAACACAAAATAAGTCCTGGACAACTTTAACACAGTTAATTATTTTTTCACCAAAAAACATTCTTTTGTGTCTCATCAGGGAAACATCTAGCCATGTAAAAGATTGCAATGTCAACTCAAAACCCAAATTCCACAACAAAACATAAATGCAACTTGTGAGCCACTTAAACCGTAAACTTCAGGGATTGGGATGATGTTCGACTTCACAGCTGTTTGTGTAATACTATTTCCCAAACTCTCCAGCCATCAGATGGGGATTTATTCATCTTTTAAATGTGAAGCACTTGACATTTTGTGACTATTTTAACAATTATTTTACTCTTTGGTACGATTTCCATGTCCGGTAGCATGAATAAAGGGTGAAAATCATATCATAGATCATGACTGGGTTGGCATTGGACTGTTTGTTTCATGTCACACTTGACAAATGAATCAGCTTAGTGAAATAGATGTCAAAACCTCTGGAATTTTCTTTACCATATACATACATTTGACTGACATCTCTGTCAGCAAGCATAAAACACACGCATTTACACACATTCAACAAGTCTCAAGTTATAAGTAAAGTTATTCAGATGTCCTTTGATTTCTGTTGGTTTGTTTTTAAGCTAATTCCACTTCCACAAACACAGTCATGTTTATCTTGTTTTTATCACCTTAGAGGATATTACACTGGAGGAGCACATTTCCTGGAGACATTATATGAAACCAAGTGAGCTTTAACTTGTACAGTAACTGATTCAATTTGACAACGAAAATACTGAAGATGCAAAGCTGTCACTGAAATCTAATATATTTTATACAAATACTCTTTCATGCTGGATGGAAGATAAAATTACTGGATGATTGCTGATCACAATCAGTCAGACATCAGATAATTATGATGTTTTCCAAAGCATGATCACCAGAGACGCAGACGCATCAGTCTGACAGCAGTATCAGCTGATAGCCGACTTGTCGACAATTAAAGGGTAACGTCAGCTGATGGCAGTAGCTTTTGTTCTTTTGGTTGCAGGGACTTTGCAACTAGCAACAGATTTACATTTAATTTGGTTTGGTTGTGCAAACATTGAAAAGTTCATGATTTGGCATGGCTTTAACATGCTACATATTTTATTCCTTTCCTTGCACTTAAGAGGAAATAAATGCCAAAATAAATCGTTATTAGCCGTCAGTCAAATGATGTTTTTTAACATCAGCACTGGCTGCATTTTTAAAATAGTTATGTTATCAGGACGCTGATGCTGCTGGAGGAGATATCTACTCATCTATCTCAAAATATAAAGCATAAATATTCCAGAAAAGGCATCCAAAAGCCAAACAGGAGATTTATTTATTTATGTTATAATCAGTTATATATTAATCATTCTCATCTGTTTGATGAATAATTTCAATCACTGTAAATAATTTTAAACACATTATGATCAAGTCCCACCTGCTCAGCAGTGTGTGTGTAACCAGATGGTAATCCTTTTGATGATGAAGAGATTTGACAAGACTCATCCTCATCGTTACTGATTACAGGAGAGGAAGGAAAAAAAATCCTTTTGCTCATCTACTACTGCCCAAGAACAAACAGAATATTCTGAATAACAGAAATGACCACGATTGCTGTGAAGATGAGGTGACTGGAAAGCACAAACAAGATGAAAACAAAAACATGAAATGAAAACGTCTGCAGATTTGATCTGTTTTGCATGCAGAGCAACTCCCAGGCTGAAAGAGCTCGAACATATTCCACAGACTGAGCTATTTGTTTATTCAGAGGAGGGTCATGTCTGTTGGAGCCTAAGTGCAGCTGGTGTGTGAGTTTGTGTTAAAAGCCTGCGCTACAGTAAACATTTCATTCTGGGTACATTCTGCCCATTTGTGGCTTTGCTTGCTGTGTGGGAAGAAATGTAAGTTAAAATTCTTTGGGTCTCTTTTAGTCCAAAACCATTTTTTATTTACATTAAGTAAGTTGTGTTATGTGCTTATGTGGATGGACTGTGACAGTGAGCAGCACAGAAGTCCTCTAGGCTACAGAGCAGAGCAGCATTAACGACAATAGAGGTGACATTGATTAAGCAGGACACAGCTTGAAAAGGAGAAGGTGTTATTGAGAAGGATTGCAAACTGGCTTGCAGCCAGAAAAAGCTAAAGCAGCTTGAATATGGATTTCTGTATGAAAATTGTCAATTGGATGCCTGAAAGGGTATCAGCTGATCTATCACTTGATGTGGGCTGACAATGAGCTCAGCTGATGTACTAACTGTGGGTTGAGTTTGACTTCCAGGCTTTCTTGAACTACCCATATACCCTCATGTGTGTGAAATTTGGTTAGTGCCATAGATTAAATTAACCTAAACCAGTGAGCTTCATACCGTACATTTTTTATCTACCAGAATCAAATACCATTAACTTTTCCCAGATGTATTTTGTCTCAATGGTTAAATTTCACTATTTTTCTGCAGCTCATTTACACACCGACCCACACAGACTCACACCAGAGCAGTCAGAGATACGCCAGGCCAGTAGCAGACCTTCACATGATGCTCACAGATCAATTATCTGCTGACAGCTAGGGAGGCTGTAAATTGGAGCTGTTATTAATATTGACTCAAATTAAAGTCTTGGCTGCTAGATGTGTGAACCTGAACCTTCAATAAATCCACTGCTTCTTTTTTTCTGTTGCTTTCTTCCTGCTTCCAGCAGCTGAGCACATCACTTAGGGCCACAATAAGCTCAAATACACACATCAAAAATAAAAAAAATATGCAGCTTTCATGGCAAAAACTTCTGATTTTTAACTAGCTGTGGATATAACCATAGCGGTAGTTGATTAAAAAATGCTCACATTTTACCTAATGGGTCAGAAATTTTTCAGAGCACAGTGTGTGTTTTTGGTGTTTTATCCGCCAGGAAACTCCATGAATCTTTGCAGACAGTCCATAAAAAATCAGTATTATAGTAGTTTGCTAGCTAGCTTATTGGCTAGATGCATGTACAAATCATCAACACTTTAACCAAAAAACCATAGGCTTTGTGAACATTTTACTTATCTTTGTAAAACAGGTTAGTAAAAATAACTTTAAAATAATAATTGTTTGTATATCAGTATACCCGTGTCTGTTAGACTAATTAACTAAAGAACAAGCCGTGATAACATTGGTAACATGGACTAAAAATAAGTTAGCAAGGCTCTTGAAAAATGTATACCCTATTACTTATTTTACTAGAACAGGTTAATGTTAAGTAATTTCTGCAGAGACTTTAATTTCAATCAGGTGTGTTGGAGCAGGGAAACATCTAAACCCTGCATTATGATGTCTTTTAAGGACCACTGGACATGACAGGATTGTATTAATTTATTCTAATATGCCCGATTTAATTTCAAAACCAATACAATCCAGTTTTTGCAAAGGAACCTTTTTTTTTTTCTTAGTGTGACCTTTAAAGGGTTAAGGGTTTAATGCACTATAACACAACTGAAATGAATGGGTCTATCAGGCTGAAAAGCAACTGAGCTGACCTATTTATCTGGATCAGGCATGTTGGAAAAGATATAATACATGAAAAGCAGGTATGGTCAGCAACCTAGATTTGGAAATGTAATTATCCATTATTTTATATGAACTGCAGGTATATTTTCGGCTTTTCTTGGTGTACAAAAAGAAGAAAAAAAGAGCATCATCCTTCCAAATACACTGTGTCTTTGTGAGAGGCAGAGGGTTAGTTTGTTCATATTCTAATCATGTTTGTGTCGCCTCACAGCTAAGCTCTCCACCACAAATAATTACTCTTTCCCTCCCCTTTTTTCTCCATGCCCTTCAGTTTCTTAAAATCATTATTGTGATAATTGCCAGCTTTCAGCCTACATTTTCAGTGATATGGTTTCTATTTTTATTTTTTATTTTCACCATTGCCACTTGTAGTTGGCAATGGTGACTGATGTGGAGGTCTGAAGCAAAAATCTGGAAAATGATAGCCAGACGCACACAAATACATGCTAGTTGTTCTAAAAAATTCACCCTCAGAAAGTCCTACCTTCTCTAAGGCATATCAACTGAAACTGAAACAGATATAAAGAAAGGGAAATGTTTTGTCTTTCAAAGCATAAGAGAAACCCATGGGCTTCAGCAAGCTGCACATCAGCTTGTGCAACACACTAAAGAAACCAAAAGTACGAAAATGCTTTACTACATGGACTGAGGTTCTGCTTTATTACTTTTTTTTCTTCACATTTTACCCCAAAAGTGTACAAAAAAATTTGAGAGAAAGAGTTTAATATGACTTTACTTCCATCTAAGTTTGCTTGATCATTTCAGCTGCTCAACAGTTTGGGGCCTCTTTTCTTCACATCTACATATTGTTTATATTTAGTCATGTCCTACAATGCATCCACACACCAGAGTCTGACTTCATTTGTAGATGATCTTGAAGGAGAACAATAAAACAACAGTAAGGTCATACACTGACAGCTAACATTGATTAACAATAAGAAAGAAGTTGTTCACATTGTCTTGAAGGTCTAATGATAAAATGTTTAAGGTTAAATGGGCAACGAACACCTGAGATATTTCTCTTTAATTTGCACTTAAATATTCAAAGTCATAGCTGTGTCTGAGGAAGTAGCGCAGGTGGTCCTTTGACACGCTTCATGAATATTCAGCACATCTCCATTAATGATTTCTATTTTGGATGGAACACAGCAGGTATTAAATCCCTATAATTTGCATAGTTGCTCTACAAATATTTTATTTAGGAATAAGTTGATATTTTACAATAACAGCCCAAAGAGTATATAGAAGAGTAGAGAAATTGCATTACATTAAGAAAAAATATAAATATACTGCAACATGAATTAAAGTGACTGGTTTGTCATTAAACTCAAATGCCTGCCTTTGCAAACTCTCCTGTGTCACACCAATGTGAAAGTCCCATTTGGCAAGCTGTTAACTCTACTCGTTTTGATGAATCACTCTGTACAATATCACGTACAGGTCAGCTGATGACTAAATCCCAGGATCCACCATGCTACATTACTCAGTGTGATTCAACAAATTCTTATGTCATGAGGGAAGCTGTGATATGTAAGAGCTTGGAGGTTTTTACGCTTGGTAACACCCTAACGACACTCATCTTTCATTTCTTTAAAAGGTGGTCTTGATATGAGAGTGCCTTCCTCCTGCTGTCCTTCAATTATGTGTATGTTTACTTACCGTCTGACCAGATTCAAGACTGTCCTCACTGCTTTCTGCTTTAAATGTCAGGAAAGGGAAGAGGAAGAGCACTGATGTGTGTAAAATGTCAGGAATCTCATTTTGACTACGCTTCATTCTGCAGGACACTAATGCTGCATCATCACTGTCAACTTGTTTGCTTTCGAATGTGAACCAGTGTGAAATCACACTGCTGCCTACTCACTGTTAAAGTCATGACATTACTTACATGATACATTAGACTCTTTTACTCACTATTTCCTTGCATTGGTTTCTAAACTACACCAAAGATAACTGAAACTCTATTTAAGACCAGAAACTCTAGATACACACATGCATACACTCATGTATTTTCAAGTATTCTGGATGATTAGATCTCTGCCCAAGTTGCAATTATGCTGCATTCAGTGATATCTGGAAATTAGAATTGGAGTGACTTAATGGTTTTTGAGCAGTTGCATCGGCATGCTGATTAGTCACTCATTCTGCCACCTGCATGTTCCATTTTCTCATATTTTTAGTTGTCTTTGGAGGATTTTATGGAGCGTTGTATGAAGTACATTTGAGCAGTCAGTTTCTTACTTTTCAGATAGAAAGAAGAGAACACACTCTCACTTCTTCTCCCAACTGAGCGCGCTCTGACACTCGGTTGGCTCTTTAGAACAAACTAAGAGTGTTCTGACCATTTCAGGTCTTAAGCTAAAACCTCATAAATTTCATAGTGATTTAAGCAAAACAATATTATATACTGTTGATGCTTTTACACAGATTTTTGGTTTCCTCGTTGTAATTCCTCACTGATTCTCCAAACTCACGGGTATTTCACCTTAAAGCAAATGAGCTAAATTAAATTGAATTTAATTTATATATTTGCATTAATCAACCAAATAAAGGTGCTAATTATATAGTGTCCTTTTTGTTCCCCCATTTATAGTGATACAAATTTAACACATTTTCAGTCATCCATGTGTTTCTGTAGAGTTATACTGGAGGTTAAACTTGTGTAGGTGTACTCAGAGTATAAACATAGTTTAAAATTGGTTCAATTTTAACTCAAAAATAATGCATGAGTCATTTGGTTGTGATGTTTAAAAGCCTGAGAACAATAGCAACAATATTTTCATCAGAAGGCTGCTGTTGATTAATAATCCTGGTCATGCTAAAGCGCTGTTTTTCTCCCTTTTAAAATTCTGTAAAAAAATGTTTGTCAAAAATTATGTGCCATTAACAGAGTTATCATTTAAGAGCACCAGGACGCCATGCAGTGTTTATTTCATCCTAACAGTACTGCGTTTGTGGGCTGGATGCCAGTTTTTTTGCATTGTGTGCCACTGTTGTAGCCATTTGTCTCAGTATTGCATGCAAACACACAACAATCAGAGAGCTTCATGCACACCTAGACTGACACCAAGAGACATAGAAAGAAGGATATTGGTTTAGAATCTCATATCCTGTTTTATTGTTCAAATATGGCAGAACAAGATATACAGTACACAGTTCAAAGAAACACACCCACACAGCCCAACGCAGATGTGGACATATGGAAGGCCAAACAAAGAAAGCTCAGTTTTTTACGGTTGTTCACACACATAAAGCTCCAAATCTCACCATGATTGATACAGACAGGAGTGTCTCAGGGGAGCCACTGATCAAACATCCCCATTGGCGCTGTGCAAACACACACACTCACGCATCTTTAGACAGATGAACAGATTAACCACACAGGTCAACAAGACAATTAGCGTATTAAAGGGGATGTTTTTTTTTTCCCAAGGAGATTAAGGATCTGGTGACAATAAAAGATTAAACTGAAAAGTCTATAAAGTCCTCCTTAAGAGAGAATCCACGCGTTTCAATGAGTCCAAAGTGATGGTGTTCGTGGATTTCATGGGGATGAGTGCATTTTCCAGCTCAAAGCAAACTTAAAGTAGCTGAAAATCATTTTACATTTAACATAAAAATCCAACTTCTCAGCAGCAGGTTGACATTTAAGGACTTTGGCAAATCCCACAGCAAAGGGAGCCTTCCTCGCCCACACTGGCTAAAAATGTCGCCTACGCACTGACAGGTTAAGCACTTAACGAGAAAAACCAGAATCACATTAATTTGTTTTCGTGACTAAAGGCCACTTTAAACAAAAGTAAGCTGATCTGACAGCATTTGTATGATTTCCTGCTCCATAAAATTTAAAACTAAAACCTATTAAAAACTGAAATTTAAAATCTTGTGCTTTTAGATCTTCAAAATACTCTCAAAAGAAAAAAAAAATCCAAAACCCTCATTTTTTCATATTAAATCACTTTTTTTTCAACATAAACATAACTGTGGTCAAACAGCAAAGCAAATAATTAGCTAAAATAATTAAATAATCACCTTTACAGTAGCTGTCACTATCTTTCAGTTGAAAACCTTATTTCCAGTAGTGTTTTTATTCTCTCTCAAAGAAACTTTCTCCCTTAATTTAAACAGCTATTTCAGAATGGTATGGATGGGTTTAATAAGCTGTTAAGCCTTAATGTAAGAGTTTAGGAGGGAAGACGTTGAACTCAAAAAGCTGGAGGGTTTTCAGTCGACAAGCAGTGATTGTCTGAGTTAACCTCCTTGGCCTCAGCTCTGCCATCTGAATCACTGCTTGGCTTTAACTGCTTAAACACTACTACAGGGGAAAAAAAAGCTCCTCACATCAGCACTGAGCCTCAAAAAGCCAGACTCCCGTGTGTCTTATGGGATTCAACACAGTGTATGAATGCACTTAAATGAAAATTATATAATAAATAATCTGTTTCTGATCATAAAAATTCATTTCATATACCCCAAAAAACAATAAAAATCAATGGTAGCATACAGCTTGAAAACCAAACCCAAAAAAAAAAGCGCATCCATGTACAAACAAGCTGAGTGATGAAACATTTTTTTAATTAGGTTTTGGTATTAATGATGTACAGATGTGTTCTTGGCAACTCATAGTGTACTATATTGTTAGATTATTTCTCAGCTTCCCCAAATGACTGCCCCTAATCCACCTGACAACTTGAGAAAGTTAGTGTTGCTTGTGGAGCTTAGTCGTTGACGTCAAACCGATGAGGTGTGTGTGGATTTCGAAGGTGAATCCATCTTAACTTGACGATTGTCTTGGTGCTGCCTTAGGAGAACACACTTGGTTAATGCAACATTGTTATACAATACCTAAAACTCAGCTGAGAGGTTAGGGGGGGGCACATCTTTTTCTGTAACCAGCCGATGTGTGGAAAATGGAGGACAAACATCTGAAGAGGGAGCTAAAATCCTGGAAGCTTAAATAAGAGCCATGTCCTAAAGTGGACACTCAAGATACAAACAGTTCAACAAAAGCTTGCACAAACCAAAAGTTCAACATACTGAACCACGTTTGTTTGAAAAATCCAGCCACTCACAACAGGACTCTGGTAACGTTACATCCTTTTCAGCTACAAACATGAACATTTGAGCGACGTTTATCTATGTGGAAAGCACTGATTTTTGTAGACAAAAGTGCTCAAATACTTTTTCTACCTGAAATACTCATAAGGACATTAAGGATCTGTCAAGTTTTTTTTAAGTGTAATGATAAACCAAACTTTCTACAAAATATAATTTTCTTCTAAAAGGGCAGTTTCTGAGTGTCAGATCACAGTGAGGCCTACATGTGCATGTCTATCTTTAGAGTGCTTCGCATGTTTTCTGGGCAGACTCCCAGCTGAGAGAAGAACAAGGGATGTAATCATTGCTGCTAGGTGTTGAACAGCAGTCAGTGAGTAAACTAGCATGTTTAGCTAGCTGGCCTGATGGGACGGTCACTTAGCATTGATCTGAGGCTACATTTTCTATTCAACCAGCCCTATGTCCAGCTAGCTCAAGTGGGAGGTAACCAGAATGGGTGGCTAGCTTTTGGTTTGGCTAGTTTTGTTAGCTAGTCAGCAAAGTAGGCTGACTGGTTGGCTGGTTCAGGCTTTGTGCCCAGGTCTTACTGACTTCTCCCCTGGTAAGCCAGGCCGGGCTGATGTTTCCTGGGCTGCTGGTTTTTCAGTCTGCGTGCCTCTGTCAGTCGATGTCACTTCCTGTTGTCTGTGGAGGAGTTAGCTGTAGTGTCCGTCTTTGCAGGAGTTTCCTCTGTATTTCCAGGAGATTGCACTGGCGCTGCATTGGGCCCACCCCCATTTTGAAGTGTTTCTTGTTTGTACTGTTGCAAGGCGCGACTGATGGCATCCTCAACCAATCGCTTGCTGACCCTCAGTAACTCCGCCTCATCGGGCTCAGACCGGCGGCGCCCACCTGAGTAGAAGAAAAACCACAAAACTGTATATTTTGGTAGAGTTGATTATAAATGCAGTGGGGTGAAAAGTGTAAATTTAGGTTGTGCTTTTTATCAATATGGGAAATGGAAAACATATAGATTTTTCATTCAGGATTGATTGAATTAATGCACCATAAAGTCATCTGGCAACCACCACAATTACCAAGATGTTGAAAACCAACACTAATTTGATTGAAACCAAAGTTACAGCCACACTGCTGCTGTTTTTGCAACAATTTGCATCAGAAACGACATTTACTGTCATTAAAACAGCAGAGAAATATAATGTGAAGACTTTCCCCAAACTATTTATGGTAGTGGCAAAGTAGTGGAACTTTAAAAATAGTGTGAATTTTCTCAGAAACACCACACAGAGCATACTTGCAGTTGTGAGATAGTTGTGACTCGTAATTAACTACAAATAACTATACTAACACTTTTAATTGCTTGACATCCCTACATTACAGTATGCACAGAGCTTGGATCTAAGAAAGAAAAATGGTGATACTATAAACCCGACATTAATGCGAATGTTTGGACACATGAAATCCTCTGGTATATACTGTAAATCTTGCATACTGTACTTAAAATTCTCACAATGCCACTCATTTCTTTAGATTTTCCCCAAATGGAAATAGTTCAAACAATTCTTGAGAGCTGGAATGGTCATATTTGATGTGAAAACTTCTTCAACACAACCCTCTAAGGCCTCATCCTGGTCCTCGAGGGCCAGTGTCCTGCAGGTTTGAGAAGTTTCCTCACTGCACACACACACACACACACACACACACACACACCTGACTCAAATCAGTGGATAATTAGACTAGAGGATCCCTGCTCTAAGGCAAGGTACCTTGCAATGTTTTAAAGTGGTATTCAGAAATAGTCCTACATATGTCCTGAGGGACATCCAAAAGCTCTTCTTTGGATGTTAAATGCAACAGGTCTGATGGAGGATTAATTACTCCATCAGACCTGCTGGCTTCTTTCCACCTCAGGTTTGCACATTTTTAAGAAAAATGCATCTGTGGGTGAGCAGCAGAGTTGAGTATGTGGGTTGGACCCATGAATAACTTGCCAATAGGGTAACAGCTTTTGGTGAAGGTAGTATGATGGTGTGGGATGGTATTTCCCTCACTGGGGAAAAAAAAAGCTTGTCATCATTGGAGGCTATCTCAATGCAAAGAGATATCACGATAAGATTCTGTAACCAGTGGTACTCCCAAATCTCCACATTCCGGGGCCTAACTCCTTGCTTGTTTTCCAGAAACTACATCTAGAATTTGGGAGTAGAGAGGATGGAATAGTCTGCCTGCAGTTCGGATTTCAACCCTACTAAACCCTTGTGGAATCAGCTGGGTGTGCTGTTTGTACCAGAGTGACCAATACAACCACACAGACTGACTTGCGACAAATGCTGGTTGAAGAACGGGATACCATCTCATAGCAGTGTGTGACCAAGCAGTTGTGGCTGTCTATGGTTCTCCCACACGCTACTGAGGTCCCTGTTTGTTAAACAAAATGGCCAATATGTCTCATTAGCTCCATTAGCACAGCCACCTGTCAGGTACACACACCTGTAACACTTAAACAGCTATTTAGACTCCGGCGCATCTGTGAGTGAAATCATAGGTTAACTTTCAAAGTTACAACAGTGTGAAAATAAAGATATAAGCAGTAACGGAAAACTTCAAATTGAAGCTTTAGTGACATTTAAGTCCATGTATGGTAGGTTTAACTGTAGCTACAGTCTAAGTGGTTTCTCGTGTTGTGAAGGCACAAAATGTGCAAAGTGAAATAAAAGATTAACTATTGATATAATATAGGAGTACATGTATAGTTATTATAGACTGAATCAAGCAACAAAGGCTGGATGCCACAACAGAAGAAAAGATGTGACAGATACAGAGACGATAATAGATGTCTCACAGCTCCTCTATGGTTTTAGTCAGTGTCCTGTGGTGATGAGAAATAGAATCTATTTAAGAGTCAAAGCTTTTCAACACAGACAAATGGCAGGCAGAGATATAGAACACGAGTCAGACAGACGGTGAGCCAGCGAGAAAAAACGGTGAGATGGACACAAAGTCAATAATTCATGAAGAAATACTGTTAGGCTGGCAGGCAGGCTGGAAGATGGACAGCCATCTCTAAACCATTCAGAAAGAAAGTAATAATAATTCACTCAACCATCCGGTTTGTCTAACACACTCACACAAACACACACAGTTTACTGCAGTGGCTCAGAAACACACTATAATAACCACGTCATTATTTGATTACCACGGCCAGGCAGAAGATCCCCAAGCTACTCTTTAAAAACCACAAAATCCCACTGGGCCCATAGCTTTGTTTCATCTGAGAGCAGAGTGGTGCTTTATTATCCGTTATAGAAAGAGACAGAACATGCAGTAGGAGGAGACCGACAGAGAGGATGACAAGGTCTGCTGCAGTCACAGGCAAATCCTCAGGAGAAAGTACAATACATTGAAATCTTTTTTCCCATTTAGCCTTTCAGGCAAACCTTTTGTTTTTCCACTTTTCTCTTGAACTCTGTTTTCCTTTATTCTCTGCATATTAATCTTCATCCTTCAAGGCAAATTATATAAAATGAGAGCGACAGCATCTCAAACCAAAACAAATAGAGCCAAATAAACAAAACCTTCTGGGACTATTTAGCAGCTCTTTATTGGGAAAGACAGCTCAAAGTTCACTTTCTTATCCTGTTTTAGACTGCAAAGAATATCACTATCCCAACGAAGAGGATGCCACATAACAAAGAAGTTAAGATTGCAACACACACAGAGGCACTGTGACGTCGCCAGGTCTGGACAATGTTGCTAAAACTTGACAAAAACAAATAGATGTTTAGTGCTACATCACATTTTTCAGATTCTCATCCTGTTTCTGGGTTAACCACCCTGTTATCTAAGGTTATACACAAAATAAGTAACAAATATATTTTTCTGTCTGCTTGCAAAGCAGTATCACAAAACAAATGTCTTCCCAAAGAATGTGACCTTGATTTAACTTGCTACACATCTCTTTTATCCTATTACTTCTGATCTATCAACAACTCTGTGGGAGGTGTAGCTGAAGCCAGATTAAGTCCCGCGATAATGGCCACTTTTGGGTGATTAAGTCAAATTTCTCGTAACTCTTTAAATAGAAATATTTTGTTGCAGAAATCTTTGACGATCCCGAGGATGGAGGATTTCCAATTTCCATCACAAAGAGTGAAAATCTTGGGTATCAATGAAAGCAAACATCTTCCCAGCATGACTACAGGTCAGATGCACTGCAGCAAACCTTTAAGACAAAGTAGACAATGAAATCAACACACAGATGTTGGATGTACTTAGGAGAGCATTAAAATAATGTAACCGTCTCTATTAAATGGATGTCATGGCAGTGTGTCATCACACTCCCAACACATTCTGTCGACAGCAGCATTGTGCGTCTGCGGATTTAAGTTGTTTATGCCAAATCTTCAGCCTGGTAACAGCAAGCCAAACAGAACAGAGGATTCGTCAGACCAGCCGGTGTACGCACACACCTCACTCACCCATTTATCTTCACCACGTGTTTGCGTCAGCTCCACTTTCCAAAGTGTTTATTCAGCTGGCTTCAACCTTACATGGTGTTCGGTTGTACTTACTTGTGTTTTATTGAGTTATACTTTCTAAGAAGCCCCGCTGCTGTTGCACTGACATGTTATTTGATTACCTGTGGTCTGCCTCCCGGTTTGACTGACTCACACGTCTGTTGTTTTTGTGCATGCATTTTTCCCCTAGCTGACTGAACTGGTCCTACATCTGCCTTACTTGTTAAAATGTAGACGCACTTCTGTGATTGCTTCTTGCAATGCTCTCAAATCCACAGCAACTAACATCTGCTTATTACCACTGATTGGCTCCCAGGCTATGCAGCCAAAAGAAATCAGTCAGTGCTGATGCAGACATATTTTCTGTCCACCAACAATACTCATCACTTTGCTTTACATCCCTCTAAGTGGGTGACAGCTTGTAGCTCATCAAAAATAAAACTGAAGATGCATGCAGTTGTTTTTTTTTTTCTTCTTTTTATGCTGTCAGGAAGATATGTGGAGCCAATAATCTTAAATAAACTACAGTTAAAGCAGTTTATTTAAGCAGTGTAAAGAAATCTGTGGCTTTAAATGGGTTTACGTTGCTGTAGACTTGTCCTCATCAAAAGCCACCTTTAACAGAGATGCAGCATGAGCATATGCTGAACTTATTACAAGTCCATCGGTTTCCTAAAGCCTCGAGCATGTTTGCAAGATGCATGCTTTATTTCCCTACAACTCTTTGTGTGGTAGAGGGAAGTTTTACAGGTTCATGCAAACAAATGTCTGTAATAAAACCGTCATAAGCCATAATATTTGTTGTGAGCAACATTTCCAGAGCTGCAGATAAAGGTTAATGAATTTTCTCTCAAAAAAAGGCTAAAGAGGGCAAGGTCAACAAATAAAGAGTCCAAGAAACAGAGAGGAATGCCTGCAAAAACAAGGGCATTAATGCAGGCTGCACAGTTCATAAACAGCCTCCTTAATGACTTCCTGCCCAGCTCCTTCCAGGGGAGTTAATAGAAATTAAAAGATGTGAGTCAGAGTCCAATTCTGATGCGACTGGATTACAGCAGAATTAGTAAAATACTTGACAATGATAATTCAGATTATTTGAGAAAACATTTAAGATGATCTTTTGTTAATCACAGATTTCAAACTCATTCAAAAAGTTGGGAAAGGTAATTAGAGTATTAATCATCTTGATTTTCTGATGATTATATGACATTAGGATCTTTACTCGTGATCATGGGTACATCTGGTTTTAAATGTTGTTGTTTATGAACGAATATAAGGGCACATACTTGAACGTTTGGCATGGGTGGGACTTTGAGTCAAATCTGAAACACAAGCACAGACATTGAATATTAAATAAGAACAAACACAAAAAAACAAGACTTAGGCAAGAGTTATTTTAGTACATTATGGGAACAGTCACAAAAGCTTCTTTGTCTCTTAACACAAGGGAGATACTTTTGGAGCTACACAGCAGTATTTTAAAGATCAGGTCGGACCCCTGGGCTACAGGAGGAATAAAAAGAAAAGTGCAAAAACTGTAAAGAAAACGCTATCTGGGAAAAAACAGTCATCCTGCTGAAGGCTGCAAGACTCTTCAGAGTAAAACTACCGTACACATGTGAACATTCCTGGGGCTGTTGCAAGGCCCGAAAGCCAGAGAAAGAATATTCAATTATAAAAGTCTGGAAATGATGCAGGGCTGCGGGTAATGAATGTCTGCTGATCTTCAAATGAAGATCTCATTTTGCATTTCCTCTCTCGTTCAGACCAGTTCCTTCATAATTAAAGAATATCCAGAAAATGATGCTTGACTCTGTGTAGCTAAAGTCTGTTCTGCCTGTTTGGTTAGTAAGTCCTTTTATGTGCTTATTCAATCTTGACCTGACAAAATAAAGGCATTTATGATTGCAGTTAAGCCACCCTCTGTACCTGTTTCCCACACACACACTAACACACACAGATAAGCCTTCACACTGAGGATAAACTGATTCCACAGCAACAAGGATGACAGACACACGGAGCTCACTCAATCAGCTTATCTCACACACCTATACATTTGCTGAACATCATCTTACACACCTTTTTTCACATGGTTACTTGTTCTGGGTTTACACCCTTCTTGAATCGCTGCCTATCCATCCCCTACCATCTATACTTTTCCTAACCTCTCACCCTTTATCTAAACATTTTTCCACTTGTTCAGTCTACCTTTTTCGCCAGCACTGTTGTCATGGTGACAGAGATTAGAGCCAGACAGGAACTTCAACTTTGAACAACAACATAAAAATAAGGCTGCATTGATTTCCATCAGTTTTTGGAAGGTTTCTTCTTTCGTCTTTTAAATATCTCCCCTCTCACACATTTGACTTCTCCCTCCAATACCGTGACTTTCTTCTTTCACTTCACAGATACCCCCTTCCTTGTTTTACTAACAGACAAAAAACCCACAGATTTACTTTTTGTGAAAACTTAACATTGTTCTGAAAAGAAATTAAGTGTCTTTAATGTGGAAATGCTCTTTTGCTGCCACATTTGAGAATTGTCTGTAGATAGAACAGCATTGGGAATCATATTGATTATTGCAACAGTTTTTCCACTGCAGAATGAAAACATTGTCTAATTTCTTTTTATTTTACTTTTGTCAAATGCAAAATGGTTTTGAGCAATAGTTCTCCATTTTTTCTGAACCTGAGACATGCATCTGGATCCTCATCAGAAATAGACTTCATAAAAAAAAAAAAAAAAAATGGATGGGAGGGTGGGTTTTAAAAAAGCCATTCTTAAAGGCGAAGCATGTAGCAAAGTCAAACGTCAGTGACAGAAAAAATTGATTTATCATTGAAAACAGTTTCTATTGGTAACTAATTACTATACTAAAATAACTTATGTTTTTATTATCTTAGAATGAGCCATTTCTACATGCCGTGGGTCCACATACATTCATACTGTCTGCATTTTCCTATGGTGTGTCTGAATGGACAAACAACTCTGTGTGTGAAGTTAGAAACCTCAGAGCTTTAAACTGCAGTACTGGCTTTGTTTGACAGATGCTAGAGAACAGTTTGAGATAAGTAATACCTTATAGAAGAACACAATATACATATACAGTTTCCAGTAGTATAGTCATTGTATTACCTGAGGCCACTCACAAATGAAAACATGTTAAGCTCTGGAAAAAATGTGGCCACCATCCATCAGGCAACATCCACAACTGTGCTTGGCATTTGAAGTAATTTTTACAACCATTTTCACCACCAGATGTCAGCCGTTCTTACACACTGTACCTTTAAGGAAGGGAAACGGCAGACCTTATGGAGTGCTAATTCCTCCCCAGAGCCTGAACATCAGCATTATCAAAGCAGTATGGAATCATCTTGGCAGACAACTTAACAAAAGGCAGCAAACATCCAATGAAGAGCTTTGAGAAGCCTAAATAATAAGCCTAAAGAACTATTCCTGAAGATTACTTAAAGAAATGACAAGAAAGCTTGTCTATGAATAAAGCTGCCAAATACCTAATATTGACCTTAACACTCATTAAAACTGCACCAATCCTATTTTTGTTACTACAATCATTGCACCTATTTTCAATTTTCCTGGCAATATCTAAAAACAAACAGAGTGGCTTAAGACTTTTTCACAGTACTGTATGTTGCATCCATGTAACCACCCTTTTAGAGTGTCCTGCAGAGACTCAGCCAACATATACTGTAAGTATTGGCATCAGCCAGGCTCTATTTTCCCCCTCATATCCTTGTACTATATCTCTTTAATGAGTGCCTGGTTCAAAGCCTTTCAGACAAGCGAAAGTTAAAAAAGGTTGTCAGGGTTCAGATGATGCGTTTTGGATTTTGACTGTATGTTGTCAGCCGAACACAAGTCTGCATAGAGTCAAACAATGATCTGAGATTTCTCCCAGTCCCTGCTCCGCTGTCATCTTCTGGGCACAGACCTGGTCTGATTGATGTTGCGCTATACTGCAATCTTTGAACACCATTACCTCAAATTCCCTTACACTTGTCTTTTATCTCGTTCTTCAGCAGCTCCTTCCTCTGGATGACTGATGGTGTCCACTTTCTGTTTGGATTAAAGCTCAAACTCTGCTGATGTCTGTCGAAATTTCTTACCAACCACTTTCAGTGCTTTCCACAAAGTAGTGGGTACTTTATAACAGCTGGCAAGTACCATCGGAAAAAGCTTTGCTGCAGCTTATTGTAGCTGCTGGTGACGTTAACAAGACGCAAGCATTTTAAATATTCATGCAGCAGAAAAAGAACCCACAATAATCCCATTAAAGACCTAATCAAATTCAGTGGATTCATCAGCCTGACTGATCAGGTTTACATCCGGCCTCATAATCTGCTGTAAGACAATTTTTTCATTTTATTCCACTACAGCTGATTCCTGGAAGCTTGAGCAGGGGTTTTCACAGAACATGAATGCAGCAGATATGTGGTACAAGCAGAAAAAAGAGGAAGAGATATAAGCAACAAAGGAGGAAAATGTGAGTATAATAAATGAGAGGAGGAAGAGGAATATTTACAGTTGTATCTGGTTAATGCAATCCCATCCAAAATGGAGGTTCAGTTGAGAAAAACAGAGATGGTGAAGCAAGAGGAGAGAAAAAAAGGACTGGATTGGGAACATTTGACAGTAAAAAAGGAAAGAAGAAGAGAAATAATAGGAGACAGATTCTGAAGAAGGGGAAAAATAGGAGGACTGCAGGGGTATAAAGAGGCTGCAGAGCTGGAGGCAGGTTGGAGTATAAAGCTCTGATGGTGGAGGAGTTTCCTGAGGAAATACCAGAGAATTTCAGACTCAAGATACTGCCTGCAGGAACTGGACTTTAACACTTTTATGTTTACACTTTACTTTAGATATTTCATGTTCCTCTACTGAGGATAATGTGTTCATAGACTGGTATTATTATAGGATAGGTTGCTTTGGATAACAAAATAAACGGCCTCTCTACATACTGCTAAAATACTAAAGAACAAAGAAAAAAAAAAAAAAAAAAAACACTTCACACTCAGTTTGGATCAATCCACTTCATTAAACATTTGGCTACAGTTGTAAAGACAGATCAATAAGCTTAAGTGGTGATAATTCATTATGAAAATAGTTTATAGGCCTGTGGTGCTTGCTGTTCTCTTCAAGTGGTCTTTGACATGGCACTAAAACTATCCTCCGCAGTACATTACAATAAATTATTTAGAGTAGGCAGAAGGACAACCAGATAAAGTCCTCAGGTCTGGATGGTATCTGCTACAGATCTCCAATAAGCAGAAGAAAAAAGAATATTTCTGACAATCTTCAGTTAAAGCTTTAGGTCAGAGTATATTGGAGCTCAGAGGTGTGCAAGTCTGTTTCTTTAAATCAGAGCATCAGTGACAATTTCACAGCAAATAAATCCCTCCACTGACATAGTGACACCATCAGAGCTCTATTTTCACACCATGGCTTGTAAACAATATGCTGAGGATGATGAAGGCTTAAGAGGTGGCTGTCTAGTGTGCCTTCACATACTTTGAAATGAGGACAAATCATTTGAAAATAAAATGAATGGCCAATAGAGACGGTTTGTTTTCATTTTGTCTGATTAACTTTGAGCATGATGATGCACACAGAAAGCCATCGCAACTGGAGCTGAATAACTGAATCAGGTCAGCTGGTGAGAAATTTGGATCCCTCTCTGGTAATAAAAAAAGTTTTAATTGTCAGGTTTTATGTTCTTGTTTTGTTTTAAATCTTCTATATGATGTACAATCATCAAAACCAGTCAAGAGGATGGCTGAAGGATTTCAACTACAACCTCAAAAATGCAACTCAAGTCAGCCCGTGTGTTCTTTGTAGAAGATTGGAGAAATCTGCATTTGTTTTCAGGGAAATCCGATTTATGTCTTACCCGAAGATTGTAAACTGTGACAGAAGTAGATTTAGTTTAGAGAAATCGTTCCAGCAAAAGCACCAAAAGATAAAAAAAAAAAAAAAAAATGCAGTCTCCATTTTTCTGGTATTTTCAATAATTTGACCTTAAACACCCGAGTTTCACTACTAAACTAATTATAAAGTCGGATTTTATCTTGTATGAGTGAGGTATATCTAAGTTGTCATGTGTTTTCTCTCCATCCTGCTTTCACAGCTCTGCTGGGCTATGCACTGTTGTTATGGTGCTTTTCTAACAAGTCTTTTACTTCAACTTGCATGCAATCCTGTATAATTTGGCTGCTTCTTCTTGTCGCTCTCTGGTTTAAACATGAGCAGCTGAATTAACCCAATATTAGGACTGGCCACAACAGAGTTTAGCAGAACCAGGAGACAAAGAAGAGCAATGTCATCAGTGGTGGGCAGAGTGTGGGAAGGGAGCACATTAATTTTTTACATTTACAAGGTTAAGAGTCATATTAAGTCATTTTAGGGCTATTAAAGATATTTTCATGATTAAAACTTCATAATGCACAATTTTTCAAGGAACAGGTTAACCGTTACAGGACTAATAACGATAGAAGCAGGAGTTTAAATCTTATATTCCACTGCTTTCTTTCATTTAAGACCATCCTCAACACATGATCATTTAATATTTAGAGTATAGGCTTGCAAAGGGTAGCAGATAAGAACTGTGCAGCTGGGCCTGTTGCCTGTGAAGCCTGTGTGTATGTAGATCAAATAAACAGCTCTGTCTTTGTAATGTGAATGGAGATCCAGCTTAAAAAAATCCTACTTTGATTGGTTGGACGTCTTGTCTGGTGTGACAACAGTAAATATCACATTAATGTCCAAGCTAACTTCCACTATATAATATTATACCAAACAATGAGTGGTGATTGTAAGAGATCTGTATATCTAAATCTGTGAATAAAATTTATTATAAGTAGTCAACCACATGGATATTATCTTGTACAGCCTTACTGAATGTTCTAGAGAGTAAAAGCAGCCTGGTTTGGTTGTAAAATATGTGTAATTTAAACAAAGTCCAACCAAACAGAAACACTGGCTGTGATTCAATCAGACACAATCAAACAGCGGAGACAAAGCTCTGGGTATCTCTTATTGATTGCACCTTAAACAAATACAATAGATACTGAATTTTGTCTTCATCTGACGGAAAGTAAGAACATTATTCCTTTAGGGCAAGCTTCGGTGTAAGCTGGCTGTAATTTGTACTTTGGGTAAAAGCAGTTTGTGCCTTTCTGCTCAGTGACCCGGGTTGTTGAGCTGTCCCTGGCAGCTTACTTAAAATCATAGAAATGTTAAAAGCATGAACAAATAATATAAATATTTGAGTATTCCTACTTTAGCTGACTGCATAGCAATACAATATGAAGGAGTTAACACTGAGAGGTTTTGAGACTGAGAAGAAAACTTTGCACAAGAGAATGAATGGAAGAAGAAAAGGCTGAATTATACAGCGCTGCATGCATCACGGACACAGAGGCTTTCATTGAGTGCTTCAAGCAAGCTGTGTCACTGCGTGAGGGGTTAAACTGCCTTTATCAAAACCCAAACTAACTATGTGATAGATGTGGTGCAGTTTGTTTTTATGCAACACAATCCAACCACCATGCACAATCCAAGTAATTACAGCTTTAAATTACAGTGAAAGATCTGTGAATCGTAGTCACTACAGGGAATTTAGAACTCGCTGAGTTTAACAAGAAAAGAAAGGTGGAATAAACAATCATGACCTGTGAGATAATTGTGAGACAACTCCTCAATTCAGACGAGTGGACTCTTAAAGCAGCTGCATGATACCAGAATTTAATAATCATGCATTCATACAGTGACTTGATTGGTTGGATACTTCACAGGAAACCATGAAAAGCATGTTTCATGTTTCAGGAGGCCTAATCAAATCTGGATAATGGCTGAGACTATTACATGATTGAAGTATGTCCTTGATTAGATGATTTGTTGTTTTTGCCTTTAAACAGATCATTTTTCAATACACAACAGTGTGGGGATGTTCTAGCTCTAAGACGTTATTAGACTCTGACACAAACAAAACAACTAATTGATAGAGAAATAAGAATGTCTTTATCTTTTAGTTAATCAGAAAACGTCATAACTAATTGTAACTATTGACTCTAATACTACAGCATCTCAATTTTATGCATAAACCAAGAGATCATATGTTTATTATATAAGTAAATCAGGTCTTGAGTTGTAACTAAATATGTTATTAATCCCACAGACGTGGATCTTGGCAACCAAATTCTAAAATGTTTATTTTTAAGTCCAAGTGGATTTAACCACCATATATAAATAGAAAAACCTTCATGCATTCCTGAAAAAAAATTAACCTAATAAATTCTTCTTCATAGCAAGTGAATGTTTGTACCCATTTTGGAAAAAAATAAAAAATCATGGCGGTTTCCATGTTTATGAGAATAAGGTGGACGGACAATGTGTGAAAGAAAAAGCCTCCGGTCACTATTCTTCATTTATTTATATGTTCATGTGCTCTGCTTTATTTCAATGCAAAGAGCTTTGGATTTTCAGCCTGTTAACAGAAAATCATCCTTAGGTGATGTTATTATAAAACGTTGAGAGGCCATAAATCGTCACGAGTTACATCTTGATAGCTTTCACCATTAAACCCTCTATAAAGTTATAGTAAGGACAGTTGGTATTTTAGTGTTTTCAGCTAAATTTAGCATAACTTCTAAACATTTTTGGTGGAGTGTACAATTTTCTGTGCGTTAATCTGTTGGGACAGCAGATTCAGAGGCAATGACTCAAAGAAACTCATCGACCTGATAAAAACAGCTGGTTCTGTGCTGGAGGCTCATCCAGGGAGCCTAGAGCTGTTTGTTTAAATTAAAAAAAAAAAAGAGTGGTGCACAAGTTTTGCAACATAATGGAAATCACTACACACCCTGCATAACAAACTGAGAGCCATGGTGCTGCACTGGTGGAAAAGGGAGCTATAATGACCCCACAATGACTATGTTTTTGCATTTTTTTTCTACTTTTTCCTCCGGCCAAATCAAACTGACTCCCCCAAACTATCCCAGATTGAACGCAGGTTTAAAGTCCAAGCAGAGTTAATTCAGAGAAACATGTTTTATGTGTTCAGCAGTAGCTGCTTAAAACCTGCTAAAGGCATGAGAACTACACTATGTTTAAATGACATATTGAGTAAGTTGGTTTAAAAATTTGTCATGTCAGGATTTTTAGAGCAGGTCTAAATTCCATTACGCAGGGGGATTGTGTAGATGAGGAAAAAAAAAAGCTACTGTATTAATTTTCTGAAAAGTGACGCTGAGATGCAGCAACAGTAGAGATCAATTGGATTTATACTGAATGTACGGGTTCAAGTTAACCATCTTGTACTGTGGTTGTTACTTTCTGCATGTACCGTAATAACGCACTAAATCAATTTTGTGAAGAGCCAACATTGAATTATAAATGTTTCATGTACACTCAGAGAACCAACGCTTAGTAAGAAAGTGTGGTTAGTAGACGCTCAGTGGACTGATATTTTTGCAGAGGTAACGCCTCATTTTTCAACTGGTACTTTTACCAAATTATACCAACAGACAGATACACCGCAACAAATAAACCAACTTTAAATGCAAACCAGGATGCCATACAACACAGCTAATCACACTGTTGCTATTTGTTTACATCTGTCTCCACATAGACGTTTGTTGTGTGAACAGATTTTTATGTTCATCACCTGCAGGGGCTGCTACCACCACTATGTGACAGCTTGTCATCTTGGTCATAGTGGAATTCACACACAAATACAGTGCAAACACACACCAACATTCATGCATGCACGTGTCTTGCTGTGCTCACGAGGGAGGATGTCACCACATCACAGGGGGGAGCATCTGACCTGCAGTAGACATGCACACATCCACTTCCCACTGTTTATCTACCTCTTACAAATCACCTTTGCTTTTGTTTCAATAACACCATTTCTCTTTAAACCCATTCCCTCCTTTTCCCCTCATTAGTCTTCATTCCCTGCCTCACCCTTTCCCCTTCTCTCTCGGCTCAGAAGTAGGGCACAGTGGCTCGACTGTTTATAGCAATGCAGCTGCAAGTGGGGAAAGAGAGAGGGACACAGAGAGGAGAACACAGGAGGGGAGGAAGAGAAAGAGAGGAAAGCAGTGCACAAAGCACAGTTGAATATTTCTGTCTTTACCAGCACAGTGCTACAGAAGAGCAAACATGCTCCTACACACTGAAAACCTATTTTCAGAATTGCCTTTTCAGCCAGTGTCAAAGTCTGTTTTTATGGCTCGATGAGCAGCATGATCTCATGTACAAGGTGCAAACACATAAATCAATGGCTCATTTTATTGCTTTCTTTCTCTGTTCAATCATTAATTCAATCCAATTCTCTTCTGTAAGATATCTTGTATCTTTTAATTACAAAATGTTGAGAACCATTATGCAGTATGTTCAGTTTGTTTCATTAAGAATATAAAGACCATTCTTTCCATTTTCATCTTAATATGATTAATTTCATCTTCTTGCTCTGGAATGAACTCAGACAAACAAGTTAGCAATCTAATTTAGTCTCCAAAACATGACGTAAACCCCCGGAAAATAACTCAATTAACTGAAGCAATACAAAATGCTGAATGAAGCATGTTTCTTCAGTTTTAAACAGCAAACATCTTAATTTATCATTACTCTGTTCAATTAAAAAAAGCTATTTATTACAAATGTGTAAATTACTAAACTTCCCCAAAGGAGTCTACAGTATGCTTTAACATCCTATAGTGGCACCAAAACGAAGCATAAAATAAGCTGCCTCACACTTTAGCTGCCTGAGAACAATAAAAGAGGAAACTGTAATCAAACCACAAGCTGCACCGCTAATTATCCTCTGGAGCTCATTTAATTCATGACAAGCAGCCGTTTCCCCTTCATTAATTGCTGTCATTTAGGGGAAAATTTAAGCTTTTACTTTGACTTCATATCAATTTTAATTTTAATTTGACGCCAGATGTTGTGTAACATGTGTTAGTTAACGCTGGTGCTCAAACAACTCTAACAGAAAAAGCTGTGGTTGTCTCGATGTGCAGATATCAGACCGATCTGTGCCCCATGATCATATACAGCCAACAGCCACGTACAAGGTATTTTAAATCGCCTCCATCATTTGAAACTTTATTTTTCTTTTTTAAATCTGATGTCAGGCGGGTGTTTGAAACCTTCACTTTGCAGAGCTCAGCACTTGGGGGGCTATTTTCTTATTCATCTAATAAGGGGGAAAACGTCTTTGATGTCATGTTAAGTCTGACAATATTTACACACATATATGATCTTGTAAATTTACAATTATTTCACCGTGTCAACTGTTTAACTCAGTGGTGATGATAAAAAATTGACTGTATATTTCAAGATGATTGTGACTTACTGCTAAATTTATGTCTCTTGCATGTTAATTTACTCTTGATTCTATCAGTTAACAAATAACAGCAAATCACTGTCATTTATCAGCAGAAAACAGTATTTCCTGACAAAAAGACCACACCCACCACTCTGACTACGTGGGCGTAGAGAACAGCTGGATGTTCTCAAGAAATTTAGGGATTAAAAAGCAGAAATAACTTGCTGAGCAAACATGATTCTTGGAAGACTTATCTGCTACCACACGGACTTAAGCCATAAAGTAATAAAGATTAATGTTGGTACTGAGTTGGAAATATATGGTTTAGATCCCTCTTTACGACACAATTTAGCCTGGTGTGGTTTAATGGCTGAATAGCTTTTAATGTGTTACTATAAAGACTCGTCTAGATTTCCTAATTCCTTTGATTTATGGGCTTTAATTAAAAGAAAAGAAGCAGAAACGATCCTTCATAAATAAATATCAAAATTGTATTTTACTGTTCACAGAAGTATACTGTTAAAACAAATAAATGTAAAGGCATTGTAAAATAGCAATAAAATACGGTAAATTACTGTTGATGGTGCTAAAATTTTATTGTTTTCCAGTTAAATTCTTTGCAGTATACACGAGGAAGGATTTGCCACTGAAGATGGAGGCAATTTGTTTCCAGCTTTAAAACTTGTCATATAAAAAATGAAAATCTCTGGATATTCAGGCTTTAGGCGAGAAGATTTAACTGCATGAATTTTGACACGTGCCGACAAAACTTGTAAAATTATCACCTGCAACAGAGCTTTTTTTTTATGTCAGAGGTGATCTTTGGCCTACAAGTGAGCAGTCTTATGCAACATCACATAAGCTCCTGGTGAAGAGCTTCTCCCAACATGCTAAAAAATATTCCGATATGGTGGTTTTGTTTACAAAAAGAGCACTTGAAAAGCACAGAACTGAGAACACTAAGTAACTTTGCTATGTCCCTTGTTAGGTTCTCCTATAGTCTTTGCCTTTAAAGACCTTCAGTGTTTGTGCCACCATGTACAAATACACCATGTAGAGTTTTGGCTCATGAATAGCACTAAGGAGTAATGAGTTTAAGAGAAAATCTTTGTTAAGTTTGACTTGTGTGCACAAAGGCGGCACATGAGCAATTATCAACCTGCTGCTGCTTTCACACCACTCTGCTGATCAACAGTTGGCAGAAGTTAGCAAAAAAATACTAACACATCTGCAGAAACTGTGAGGAAAAGAAATGAAAGCAAGTAAATAAACGTATATTAAAAAGACTCCAAGAGAATGTAAAGTTTACAGACCTCAATGTGTTTTTGTGAGAAACACTACATTTAAGTTTACAACAAACTTCAGTATGAGGTTTGAAAAACAGGCATTACATTCAGTTCCAAAGGTTGAGATTTACAATGGGAGGACTCTCAGGAAAATGACCAGTAACTTAAAACAAGGCAACTACTTCATGTGAGGCTGTCATGTGGTCAAGCACTAAGCAAAAAACAATTAGGCTGAATGACACAGGTTAAATATAACTATAATTCTACTGATAAAGAACCAATCTGCACATAAATGGACCAGCATGGACAAGCACTCTTCGTCCAGTCGTAGATCACATACAAACATGTTATGTTGTGGTGTGCACACATGTAGCCAGCTGACACCATGAAATGCACACAGGCACATGGTGAGCACTATATTTTAACAATCCATGCATACAGTTTCTCCGACAGACAGCACCATTGAGAATATCAGCCCAACTGGCTTCTCCAACAACACACACCCACGCATGGAGACAGTAGCAGGAGATACTTACTGATTTTCTCCTCCGCTTGGGAAAAAGGGAAACAGCACAGCTGACCCATGGCGCCTCCTTCCTTCTCCTCTTGTTCCCCTCTCCCTGCTGTAACCCCTCTTTTTCCTCAGCCTTGTTGTTTTAAGACAGATAGCCAGAACGAGTGTCCTGCTTCTTCCCTTGTCTCTCCTAATCTTTATCTTTTCCTGTCTTGCCCACTGTAGCTGCTTCTCCCCCCTGAAAGTGCAACACAAACCCAGCGAAGATGGAGGCAACAAAAAAAACACTCCCTTTCCCTCTGTGCAGCCCAAAGAAGCCAGAGCAAGACAGCAGATGCTGGGGGGGAGAAAAAAAATGAACGAGTGGCTCCTTGCTCTTGCTCTACTTTGCACTGACACAGGGAGGAGGGGTGTGTGCATCAGAAAGAGGGAGGGAGAGAGAAAGAGTACAAGCGAGAGGAAAGAGAGAAAGGGAGAGGTGGAAAGAGAGAGAGAGAGCGTGTGTAGGAGACAATCAGGGCAAAAAGAGTATTTTTTGTGTGGCTGAAGTGGGGGAAGCGGAGGAGGGGTGTGTATGAATAAGAAAAGTGCATGTGTGTTTAACAGGATGAGGACAGAGGAGGGTGTAGTGCATGAGCATGCTCGAGTAAATGCATATTTATGAAAGATGGTGAGTACACTTAAGAGTGTGGCATGAGCATGGAAGAGGAAAAGGAGAGGTATACATGAGGAGACAGCAGACACTAGAGTCTCTGTGTGTGTCCATGTATGTGTGTGTGCATGTGGAGGGGGAGGGGGTTTATAAGCTCCTCCTCCTCTTATCACAGTAGCATGAATATGATTGTTGAACCTGCGGCAGCTGCAGATCGCCACTGCTTTTATGTGTGTCTTAATGAGGTCCGCATTTATAATCTGGGCCATTTAAAAATCCCTAAAAGGAAAAACAGTATTCTAATAAAATTCTTTTCACAGCTAATCTGAATATAAGGTTAGTTGGAGGTAATGGTTAGGAGCAAAGATGCTAACATGCCAATATGGCGTTTGAAGCACGAGGTTAAACTATTAACAGATTCTCAACTAATTTGAGTTCATATCATCCTGAATACTGTAGTCATTCATAAATGGCTGCGAATGAATAATAAATACTGCAGTGTGGTGTTAAAACTGGTGGTTCATATTGTTATCTTTTCAATTTCATAGGTTCTTTCTTAAGTTCACATATGATGGGCTGCCAGAAAACTCTTAGCAATATTTAGTTGGTGAGTAATTGCTTATTTCCAAGACAAAATCACAGATATTTTCTAGTTTTTAAAAAGGTATAATTGCTTTAGAAATCATAAATCATTGTAAACTGTACAGATCTGGTAACTAGGGAGTATTTGGGAAATATTTCTTTTTGTTTTTTCTCCCATTTGACAATATTTTATATATCAAATATAATCTTTTCCATGACCTGATGCTTAGGGGAAAATATTGAAATCCTTGATTAACACATATGAGACGGCATTTAAAGGCAGCAAAGTCAAGATAGTAGAAATCCTCATCTCTCAACAGCAACAACAAACAAAAAAATTTAAAAAAAAGCAGCACACATTATGTATAGTCATCTTGAAGTTACGTGGGTGTTTCAGTTAAAGAGATGTGCATGGACGTGTGGGTTGTACAGCTGTCTTATAAATAAAGGCATACAAAATCTGGTTAAAGACAAAGACTGCTCTTAAGGATTGGTTGGTATAATGCCTTTAAAAACAGGTATAAAGCTCAATAGTTCTAAGAATACAATTCTAGAGAAGTGTGTTTATACGTTGGTCTTGGAGGGAATATGGCATTGTTGCTACTCTTGCTGGAAGAGTGTAAACAGCAACAGTCTTCAGAAATGTATGGGGATCTGTAGTGCTGGTGGAATTTTTTTTTTCCATTGGATGTGTTGGAGGCTATTCTGTAATATTCTCATAAGACTGAGTAAAAAACGTAAGACACCTCTGTTGCACAAAGATTGAGCACAATAATAGGAATACCATCTGGAACTGCTGCTTTGCCAGGTTTACACCTGCTCAGCTGCTGATAGAGTCCAGAAGGAAGGGGTGTATAGGTTCTTGAAAGAAAAGAGGTGTCTCAGCAGGTCCTCCTTGACAGCAAAGTGGTTGTGGTTAAAGGTTTCTGCTCAGGGAGCTGGGAATAATAATTTGGTCTGAAGCTGCAAAGTGAATGTTTTGATTCATGTCCAGTAGGAACTGAACATTATGTAAAGTTCAATTTATGTTAATGGTGATTAACTCTAAACTCCACATTTAAATTGAGGCTTTTTTTAAGGTCATTCTCATTCTGCTAGTTAATAAGTGTCTTGAAGGAAGCCCAGTCATTGAGTCTGAATGCTTTATGCACATTTTTCTAAATATCACTAATGCAGAGGGTGATCCAGCATCCAGAGAATTTTGTGTTCTACCACTTTATGGAGACTCATCAGCAAAATGTGCATTAGAATCTAATAAATGGTATCCTATCTAAATATGTGTATCAGTCCACAAAATGGTTTGTAGCTAGCACCCAGTATTAATTACCATGCCTTGATCTACACTTAATCCAGCAGCATCAGCACATTCAGCTGAATATTTGCAAAGAGTAATCTGTGTATTATGATGTAATGTGTGCTGCATGCCAAAAAAAAAAAAGGATTTTCCTCCTCCCTTTCACCTAAGCTGTAGCACTGCAAACTACTGTAATGTACTTTATTGCGGTAAGTAAGGGGGGATAGGAATATATAAGTGGTTACTTCATCCGGCTCCTTTTTGCTCTTAATTCTCATTATTTTTCTAAAATTTAATTTCTTAGATATATTTGGGTTTGTATTATTTATTTTTATTTTACTTTTTTAAAAAAAAAAATATATGTCTAATAGTAGAACATTCTTTTTTGTCTGCTTGAAATAAAGCACATCAATCAATCAATCAATCAATCAATCAATAATGATATCAAACAGAATTACAGTGGCTGCTTGGGACACTACACTGAAAGCTTCATTCTAACAGAGGGAAAGTAAATAAAATGTTTAACTTCATCCATTTGTAAAACTAAATTATGCCAATAGAAGAGTCTAAACAAGGTTTTGGATTCTGAAGTTTTATATTTTATTGTCATTTGGTAAAATTATTTTAATGTACTGGTAGTAAGTCGGGGAGAACAATCAGGACAACTTAAGCTAGAGTATATCCATATACACGGAGGCTTTATTTCAGCTTTATACACCAACCAGCACTTGATGACAGCTTCTTATATATTTCATTCCCTACAGCAAAGGGAAGTCATGAAGATAAAACAAGAAATGACTTTTCAGTCAAGACACATATTCTTTTAGCTGAAAGAGTAAAGCAGTATAATGCACAGCCATTTTTCTTTAATAAAAACTGTTTGTCTAAAGTTGTAAAATCAAATAATTACTCAGAGATGTCTTGTTTTTGCATTTTGTTGAAAAGAGTAGCTCTGTATGTCAGAGGATGTAAGTAGAAAGGTGATTAAACACACAACTTATCAACCACAAGGCTTTTGTTGAAACCACCTCTACAGCTCCCTTTGGCAGCTTTGCTAATTAGTCCTTAATTAGACAATGACTCTTCACCAGTTGCAGGGATGCTTTTTGCAGCTGTGCGTCGGTAATCAAGAATGACCTTGTTAAAAGCACATTTCCACTGTGCAGCATTAAGAAAGCCTGGCAAACAAGAGGTAAGAAGAGACGCTGCAGCAAATGAAGACACAAGCATCGCAGAGCAATCTTCACTGAGCTCAGCTATGTCGGTCAACACTGTATCCCGTCTCCAACTGCGGCATTCAGCTCACAGCTGCAGCTTTCTGCACAATCACTTGCTTCTTCACACACAATCTCACAAAGCTTTGATGATCACCATTTGTTGGGCTTTAGCGTTCTCACTGAAGAGGCCTGCCTTTTATTTAGAGTCAATTACACTGTACAAATGTGTTAATCAACACACAAATCATGCCAGCATACACTCTGACAATCTTCTCAATATTAGGCAAATCTGGGTATTGTTGTTTTCAAAAACTATTAATCACATCCCAGAGGAGCTTTTACAAGCAACATGTGAGTTATGGTGAAACCTCGCCAACAGACAAATAAATTTGCATGAAACGCTTCCATTTGCAAGTCGGTGAGAAAATGTTTGAGTGCCTTTTGAAGTACTTTTTCATTTGAGTCTCACAATAGAGGGAGACAGAGATGTCAAAAGGAAAAACTGCAACAGTGCTGCCTTTGTTCTGCAGAGTATAAATTCATATTGCCTCAAAACCTAGTCAGTCACAAGGCAGGTGATCCACATAAAGAGAATGAAACAAATGTATGATGCAGATGAAGTCCCTAGTGATACAGCCCGTTTATCACAATACTTAAATGCACTTAAAATTTGTTATCTAAAGAAATACTTATACAGACATATAAAATAAGTGATGCACAGATGCGTTACAAAAAGAAAAAAAAAGCAGAAACTTGTGTTAATGTTATGGGTATGGTAATTTTAAGTATTGGTGTGACATGCCAGGCATTTTAGCATTTCCACTAGATTTTTTTTTCTTTTTAAACTGACTTTAGATGATGGCATAGCTTCACAGAACAGCACATCTAATTGTTAGTATCCACCTTACATGTACAATTACGTATAGTGCCACTGAGTTATTTGCTAGAAGGAGCACTTCTCACGCCCTTATACTAAACTGTTTGCAGTCTGCATCTCACTATTTCAATTCCTCAGCTGTGTGAATAATGATTACAAATTCATTCCCCTTCATGGATCAGTAAAGATGTTCTGAAGTCTAAATGTTGCCTTCTAAGAAGATGAGGTCGTCTGTCACGCAGGCAGAAATCTTACTGAACTCCACTGATTAAGAGTAAAAGCCTGTTGGCCACTTAGCAGGATTTTTCTCGATCACACTTCAAGAGCTCCGAATTCAAAAGATGTGAAATGAGATTAAATCTGTGCACTGCATGTTTCGGTCAACATTTAACTTTAAACCAAATGAGCATGTTTTGGTGCACTGGTAGTATTTTCCTGCTGCAGGCTTGGTTAAATTATTCCCTTATGATGAAGTGATTTAGTAAACCTAATGTATGTGTATAATTTTTCCACACACATTTAAGCTTCAGTAGTTCTCCTTCACACTCTTATGGACAAACTCACCACTGAGCCACATGTTGGCTTGAGTATGAGACGGTTTTTTTCCTGTCAAGTTTTCTAATTGAAACATTATGATGATTAGAAATACAAGAATAAGAGGATTTTAAGGTAATTTTCCTTCCATCCATCCATCCACTATACATTTCATGGGGAGGCTGGAGCCTATCCCAGTAGCTACTAGGGTACACCCTAGCTCTCACCCTGGACAGGTAACCAGTCCACTGTAGGGCCAACACATAGAGGCAAACAACCACCCACGCTCGTACTCACTCCTTGGGCGAACTTAGAGTGACTAATGTTTTTAGATGATGGGAGGAAGCTGGAGTACCCTGAGCAGAAACTATACCAAAAAGAGAGAGAGAGAGAGGGGGATGGGGGGGGGGGGGGGGGGGCACATGCAAAACCCTACAAAGGAAGGCCCCTGTTTGGAGAAAGAAAAAAAAAAAAAAAAAAGAATAATTTTACCACCTGCAGAGTCTGACATTTGAAAGCAAGAATCAATTTATTGTTTTGTTCTCTTTCTGATGTGTGTATTCTCAGTGAGCCCATCTGGACATGCAGACCATCATATGATATAAGATACACAAATTTCCCTGAGGAATTCCAAAGGGATTAATAAAGTATTTCTGATTTCTGATTCTGATAAACATTATTTTTTTCCTCCCTTTATGTAAAAACCTCCAAAAACAATTTCCCCCTCCAATCCTAAATCTAATCCTCACCTATCTACTGGACCTCTGCCTTAGTCCTACCCTTCTCTTTCTGTATTACCCTGACTCCCTGCTTACCCACTCCAGCCACCTTCCTTATGAATCTAATATCGAACTCCAGTTTGGTTGTCTGTTTAATGTCACCTTCAACTCAGGCACTCCATTTTCTCTCACCACCTGTCTGGCCATTTCTATCTGTCCTTCTCATCCTCACTATCTGTTTAATTCAACTGCTTTTGCAAGCCTATTCTACTCTCCTCTGTTTTTCTCTTTACACAGTCATTTATCATTAATGTTTAATCTCATTCCTTGCACTACCCTTTTCAATCTATCTGACTTGTCCTTCCTTGCAGTCACTGTTGTTTTAGATTTTCCTTCCTTACCATCTTACCTGTGTTACCTTTCTGTCCTTTCTCTTCTCACTCGAGAGATCCTTCTGTGTGTATACTTAAGGCAAATTACCAAGCACCATCTGTTGCAGGAGGACACTCTTGGAGTCCTTTGATGCTGCAGGCAGGTACAAACCACCATTCAGAGGGAAAAAACTGGAGCTGTGAACTAATGCTAAATTTTGGGAAAGTGATTTTCATGTCTGCTAGGTTTAGGTTTGTGTTGGTGTTCAAACAACAGGGGTTCCCCTCATTCTGAAGACTATCGCATCTTGTTTTGTTATGTGCAGTATAATTGCTGCAATAAATAGCTGTGTCTGTGTGATCAGCTCACATCAATTTATCAGGCCTAGATTCAGTCGGTAAAGACGCTGCAGAGGCTGGGTGTCATTAAATATTCAGTAAAATTGCCATTATAGGGTTTTTAAAAATAAAAATATGGATGAAAAATATTTAATAGGACAGAAAAACAATAACATCAGTCCCTCTCATTTTGATGGTTACCTAAATATTTAAATATGTAGGTGTTGACAAACGTGCAATTATTGTGGCATTTATGTATTTATACATTTTACTGGTAATTTGAGTTTGAGTGGTTTCGTGGTTTTATTCGCCCAAAACGCTGTTACCGTGTAAACAAGAGGTCAGAACGCAACAAAACTTTTACGTTTTACTGTCTCAGTGTTGTGGTGTAAACAGGGTCTTAGTCACCAACATGAAGTAGCAGTATTTTATTGAGTGTAAACCCAAGTTTTTTTTTGTCACTGTCTGAAAAGCAATGGCTGTTGGCATCACTTTTCACCAAGTTGCCTCGTTTTATGTGTTTTTCCAAGATCAGACAACAGATGGTCACAGCGTCAAACTCAGCAGTCAGCCATGAATTCTTGCCGTCACTTGGCCAAAAGACATCATCCATTTTCACACAACCTCTGGACCACATCTGGAGTTGCACTTTCATACATGAGGAACAAAGCGATAGATCATTCATCGTAGACTAACTTTTACTAACAGAAATGCTTTGGTTTTTGTGGAGGGGTGGCACCTGAGCTTTGCGTGATTTGGCATCTCTTAATGACAAAGATTCCAGATTCTGATCTTTTATCTAGTTCGACATCATTGTCGATGCTACGATAAATTAGCTTCTTCATTATCCAATATTTATATTCCTCTGGATTTACATTAGTTACATGACATGGAATACCATCAACAAACTCACACACTCACAAACTCTTCAGACAATTACCTGTTTAGAATAAACAACATTTACTCTTCCTCTCCTATTTTTATCTGATAATGAAACATTTAATAAATTCTCAAATTAAAATAGATCATTTACATGTTTGAGACTTTCCAATTCTTTCCCTGGCTCTACTGTAGCTACATTTTACATGCTAGAACTTCTATTGGGGTGTCCTTTTTTTTAAAAGATGAAATGGTTGAGGTCATCTACCAACCGAGAACTGAGCCCAAGCTGAAGAGCTACAAGACCATCATCCCAAAAAAGAAGGGACCTACCATCCAAAGCATCCCGACGAGACAGTAAATTATTAAATATTCTTCTGAGTATAGTTTGCATGTTTGGCTAGCACTTAAAATCTATCACACAGATGTTTGTGCTTTTTGTATACCTTTAGTCCAAGCTAAGTTTGGCAATGCTATTGTTGTATGAAGATGGATATGTGCTACACAGCGGTGAAAAGGCTGAGGCTCTTGTAATAAATTAGACATTTATAAGCTCTGTTACTTAAACAGCGAGGACAAAGGCAATGGAAAGAGGTGAGGGAATCCATTCCATAAAATTAAACATAAGAAAATAGAGCCAGCAGGAATGTGCCAATATTTCCATAAGTGCTGCTTTTAAAGCATTAACATTTGAAACCTTCAATATATTTAAGGCTCCTTTGTCCAAAAAAGGTAGAAAATGTAAAACTCCCATCTCATGCAGATTTTTGTGCAATCCATTTATTTCTCTCTCCAATTTTCATCTTTCAAATATTCCACATTTTGGATTCACCATTCTTCCAAAGAGGAATTAGCCTACTTACATGCAAATGACTAAACTGTGTCATCTGCTTTTCTGACGGCTGAGAAGAAAATGAGAATGAGAACAGTCAAAGATTTGTTTTAGCGAAGGAAAAGAAACATTTCTGCACATTCTGTACAGATATGGCTAACTTCATCTCCTTAAAATACCAAAATGTCATAGAGCAACAAAACACATTAATATGCTTGTGCATGCTGATGCAGGGTTGTATATTTGTACTAGTATAGTTGTGTATATAGGCTTTAGTTAGTGTGCATTTCTACCTGTATATACAGTTTGTGTTTCTGGATGTAAAGCCACACCTATCACTCCCCTGAAAGAGTATCACCTTAACTAGAAATGTTACACTTGACCATCTGATGGTGTAAAGAAAGCAGACAAACATGTGAAATGTATTTTAAAAGCCAATATATTTAGGAATTTCTTTTCTCCTTGCACTGTTTAGCTACCCATCACACTTGAAATCTGTATCTTCTCGGAAAAACAATTTCTCAGGCTAAGTAAAACTGTTTATACATTCCTCACATTTTCCTAAACAAGCACCTTCTGCAGTGACATGACAGTGATGAGTTTCCTTATCAGCACATAGATACATCAAGACATACACTTTCAGTCTTCTGAGCTGCTTTGCTTACATTACATTTGCATTCCCACAGAACAGTGTGGAAAAAGAATAAAAAAAGATTCCTATAGTGAGTGAGCTCCACTGTCTCTTAGCTCTAATCTTCTTTTCCTGTGTTTGTATTTAACAAAGAAAGAATAATTTGCTGCCTCAAGAATATTGCGATTTGTAGTGTTTGCTAGGTTAACACAGAGAGTGTTGTCAAAAAAAGGTAGAAAGGACAACAATTGCTAATTCCTTTGTGTCCTTCCATCTTACTTCTGGTACTCTGTATATTTAGCTTTCTCTGTGATTACATCATATGAACACACCATTTTTCATAGGGTGTCACAGGCTCTGTTGTGGATGACGTTTTACTGTGGATTACAGGATTAGCATATTCACACACAGACAGTGACCACTGTGCAGTACGAAAAGAAAAAAAAAAAAGAAAGAATACTGAACCTCTGTGGCCTCCTGTGAAACACAGGAGAAAAACAGTCAGATTAACCAGGTTATATAAGGTTCACTGGTGCAACTGAAACAGTCTCATAGTACACACTAGTTTTACTAAGTATAATGTTTTGGTTTCAGAATGCAGAAAATTATTTCTGGAGCAAAAATTTTATGAAATATCTGTAGGGTCATTTAGGAGTCAGAGCTTCCAGAGAGTTTACAGTTTGACATTAAGTTGCAAACTAATTTAAATCATTCACGCAAAGCAATTTCCCAGTTGAATGTATTGGATTGTGGTTGAGGTGACACTTTTTCACTCAGTCTGCATGATTATCTCCACTGAGCCATAATACGGCCGTCTTCTGGCTGAATAATTGCTCTCCTATGGAGAGAGTGATGCCACATACAGCTCATCATGTGTTTTTGGCCTCAGACTGCAGATATTTAAAGCTCTGGTGTGGATGCTGGCCACTTTTCAACCAAGAGATTTTCAGAATAATGAATGTGTTTTCTCACTTTTGTTCTGGCAGGGACACTTTTAGAAACAGGTAGTTTGTTATGTTGTTCATTCCCTTTCTCGTTTTTTTGCCAAATCTGTCCTGCTGTTGCTTGAAACAAGCCATTATCTGTTGTTAGTCCATTTAAGAGCTTTACGAGAAAAAACAAGGACATTCGCTGCTGCAGATAAAAACTGCAACATGCTTTGGAAGATGTCCTACTTATGACAGAATATGCAGTTTCATAAGTTTACTGTAAGCCGCTGTGTAACAGACAGTGGTGGAAATAAGCACTTTCCAAAATATGGGATACATGGGAGGCATCTGTTACTCTGAGCCAGAAATCAGCTATTGGTCACATGTGGGATGTTGGTAAATGCTTAAGTTCACAAGCACCTTTGGTGTTTGGAGAAATAAGGATGACAAGTGAGAAAACACCTGTTTCTTTTCTGTCATCACTGCCATCTCCTTCCTTCACTTACTTTCTACACTGAGCAGCCAATCAGAGTGAGAGCTCTCTCACAGACACAATGCGGATTTAACATGTAGAAATATCTGATAAAAAAAAAAAGATGTGGACGACGCTCACACACTGCAAAAATACAATCGAGACAGATGTTCTGCTACAGGCATGCCCGAGAACCGATTATCTGTTTCATGTTCAAGGTCACCAGTCTGCTGCCTCAAGGATACAGATAATAAAAACTGGATGAATGGGAAGAAGTTTAAGAATAACACATAAAACATGCATATTGAAGCCTTCTTGTTAAATAAATGATAAAACTTATCAGAGTGCACTGAATCAAACTTTATTAATCCATCTAAAAATGTATCTTCCCTTCATTAAGTGTATAAAGATGTTTACTGAATTTTCTTATAAATGAAAGATACAAACCCCTACAGGATATATGAAACACATTTAAACTTGTATATAGCACATACAGTAATAAGCCAAATTTTTAATGCAGAGTTTTCAAAGTTACATTAAACTAAATTGACTAAACTTTTACAAAACCCCTGAAATCTAAAATATATTGACAAGATTGCAGCATTAGGACAAATAATACTGGCTCACACAGCTTTATAAAGGTGCTACAAAGCAGTTTCTACTTAAAATAGGTAACAATATTCACTATAAGTTACTAGTGATACAAAAGTGGTATTACATTAAACTAATGAGGATTAAGCATCTTTTTTAAAAAAATATTATTTTTTAGGATTTTTTTTATTGACACTCAGAGAAAAACGGGAAAAGGTTTTATGCAGATAAATAAAAACATTTTGAAAATCCAGATATTAAAAGAAATATATTCACATAAACAATCACATAATTGATTATTTGTTTCGTTCAATACAGTCACATGTAAAGTAGTCA
The DNA here is from genome assembly GCF_017639745.1 of Melanotaenia boesemani. Classification (NCBI taxonomy): domain Eukaryota; kingdom Metazoa; phylum Chordata; class Actinopteri; order Atheriniformes; family Melanotaeniidae; genus Melanotaenia; species Melanotaenia boesemani. The sequence continues at coordinate 12,037,201 of NC_055703.1, forward strand.
ATACTGCACAACCTGATTTATTTGATCTTAGCCAATTAATTTAGACAGTTTTATAAACACCCTTAGGTTAAACATGCTTCTGTAACCTAAATATGTAAGGTACACAGAAACTAAGCTCTTTCTATTACTTCCACTTCTCTCACAGACAGCAGGCTTCATCTCTGTATTTAAACACTCCACTCTGTAACACGCTGCAGACAATGTGCTATAATATCAGAGAAGTGGATGCATTGCTCTGTTTTAAATATGCATGCATTGTTTTGGGAAAACACTTGACATAAACACAAGGTTCTGATGATGAGACGTGTTACGTGAACACTCCCCTGGTCTGTCTCGCACTCCCACACAGACATTGTCACTCTTTGTCTCTCAAAGACAACACAGTGATCCACGAAACAGACTGACAGCCCGGTTCCATGAAAACTGACAGCTTTCGCTCACTCGTACCCCCACTCCCCCACCCACACAGTAATTAGTGTATTTGAGAGTGGGACCAAGGAGTCTCCATCAATCCATTTTATACTGTTAATATAAATGTCAGTGTGTGTTAATACCATGGTAACATGTGACAATTTAAATTTAGTATAATTTCTTGTATTGTAGCTCCTGGTAATTCATGGAAGGCAAACATACAAACATTTCTTCTTTTTTTCCCCCCTGTGGATTTAGTTTGTTTTGGCAAACTGAGTTTACAGAAAATCTCTGCAGACCACAGTGTTTTCATCCCACTGAGAAACTAATTTACCCTTTTTTAAAATAAGTCTTTACAAAAGCAGTTTCTGCAATTCATGAGGTGCTCGTTTAAGTCATGGCACAAACTCAAAGATTTCTAAGTAATTGGCACAAAAATCTTTGATTTAGTCTGTCAGCCTGCATGTTTTGATCAGGGGACTGATTTGAATAAAACCACACATCACACAAGCTTGTCTTGGGAGCAGTTCAAGACACACAGAACACACAAAGGAGGAAAATGCTGCTGAAAAACTTTCTCTAACAACAACAACAACAACAAAAAAAAAAAAAAACCTTGAATCTAAATGTAATTCCTTCAGTTATGCGGAGGCAGGGCGTGTTGTGTTGGCTGTTATCTTTAAACAGTCAGAAAGTTCTGCATTTAAAGCTACTCAAACTCTTGTGAGTTTACAATTCTCTGTTGCATTGGGATGAGATCCTCTGTGGCAAGAAGTGTCAACTCAACAAATAAGGATAGAAATGTGTTTTTTCCATGGCAAACAAGAGTGATGCACTCAGAAAGTAATTCCCCAGAAGCCTGTGCTCATTCTGAAAAATTCTCTGCTAGGCAAAAAAGGGAACAAATACACTGAATGGTTGCATCTGGCAACATTTTACCATAACCCATACAGCATGAAGCCTTTTAAAACCTCAATTACAGCTTAACAAATTGTTTATGGGTAATTGCCACTTACCCGCAACTGTTACTTACAAAGTGCACACCGCCATATACAATAAATCTAACAGTATACTGAAATAAATACATGGTGCACCTGCAAAAAAAACCCAGCTGCAAACCTTGAAGGCTTCTACTTCCATTCACTGAAAAGTAGGGTTTAAATTATGCAGGGAAGCCAAGTTTGCAAAGAACTGTCAGGGTGGTAATGAGCGACTGGGCAGAAGAGTCTAAAATGGAAATTAGCTCTTGAGTATCCCCATGGCTCTTGATTGGGCCAGTTTGGCTCTCATTTAACTTCTGATGACCACATGAGGTTAAATGGTGTTAAAAAAAATCAACTCAAGCAATCAGTGCAATAAACCAGCAGCAGAGATACCACTAAAGTTGAAACAAAAACTCCAGGAGGTCTTTTCCAAGGTTTCTGTACAACGAAGACACAAACAAGCTACCGTCCAACTTCCCTACCAGAGATCAAAACAAAACAAAGCTAAAAATGTTACCCTCTGGTATTAAAACCAACATCTTATGGAAACTCAGCAGCTTGTATATGAGCTGACTGCGCCCTCTGCTGACTCCTTTACTCAAACAGCAAGCCAGGTACATGATGGAATAGGCTAAGTTCGGTCCTCGAGATCTACCATCCTGCAACTTTTAGATGCAACCCTTTTCCAACACACCTGAATCAAATAACTGGCTCGTTACCAGGCCTCTGCAGAGCTGAATGACATGCAGATAACATCTGATTCAAGTGTGTTGGAGAAGGGTTGCATCAAAAAGTTGCAGGACGGTAGATCTCGAGGACCAAAGTTGGGCACCCTTGGGCTAAATAAAATACATGCATGTGTACTAACTTAGCTGTAGTGAAGTCTCAGTGTGGTAATATCCATCTTGTTGCTTCTTTTTCAGCATAGAACACAGATCCACTCGCTCCACCATCTGGTTTCCAAAAAATCTGTGCAAAGAGGAAACGAGAGACAAAGACACAGAGAGAACTTTGAGACAGAGAAAAGATGTTTGTGTAGATAGCTAGATACTGTAGCCACATGACACCAACAAGTACAAACAAAAAGACAAACAATTCTAAATACATACATGAATAATGTGTAAACTTCTAAAAATCTACAAAAAAGAAATAGAGTAAAAACATCAAGAAATAAAACTTACATTAAACTGAAAATGATTAATCTAAATCTTGATTTATTCTAATACTCAGTTAAATAAATAAATACGTTTCCACATCAATCTCTAGACCTAGAGTCAGATATGTGCAAATACAACAATATACCCTCCGTAAAAACATCATTTAGATTGCAGCGCTATGATAGGGTTAAATTGTGGAGATGCACAAACTTATTGATAATGACTAAACCCCTTAAACAAAGAGTCCATGTTATTGATTGTACAAGTATTTGTCATGAAATGAAAAACTAAGAACTTACTTGCTCGTATAGTCGGAGTAAAGGGCTGGATCCACACGCTTTATACCCTGACAGAGACAAAAGGGAAATCCAGTCTTTGTTGACTGCATCACAGACTGTATATCCTCTAGATAAACATAGAAACGAGGCGCCGGGCAGGATGAGGTGAAGAAAAAAGATAAATGCCATCCTTCCTCTGTCTCTCCCATCCTGATCACAGCTCATATTACTTTGCCTTCCTTGTCCTCTGTCAACATCTTAAATATATATATATATATATATATATATATATATATATATATATATATATATATATATATATATATATATATATATATATATATATATATATATATACACAGTCATGGACAAAATTGTTGGTACCCTTCGGTTAATGAAAGAAAATATCACAATGGTCACAGAAATAACTTGAATCTGACAAAAGTAATAATAAATAAAAATTCTATGAAATTTAACCAATGAAAATCAGGCACTGCTTTTCAACCATGTTTCAACAGAATTATTTAAAAAAATAAACTCATGAAACAGGCCTGGACAAAAATGATGGTACCCTTAACTTAATATTTTGTTGCACAACCTTTTGAGGCAATCACTGCAATCAAACAATTCCTGTAACTGTCAGTGAGACTTCTGCACCTCTCAGCAGGTATTTTGGTCCACTCCTCATAAGCAAACTGCTCCAGTTGTCTCAGGTTTGAAGGAAGCCTTTTCCAGACGGCATGTTTCAACTCCTTCTAAAGATGCTCAATAGGATTTAGGTCAGGGGTGATAGAAGGCCACTTTAGAATAGTCCAATGTTTTCCTCTTAGCCATTCTTGGGTGATTTTAGCTGTGTTTTGGGTCATTGTCCTGTTGCAAGACCCATAACCTGCGACTGAGACCAAGCTTTCTGACACTGCCCAGCACATTTCTCTCTAGAATCTCTTGATAGTCTTGAGATTTCATTGTACCGGCACAGATTCAAGACACCCTGTGCCAGATGCAGCAAAGCAGCCCCAGAACATAACAGAGCCTCCTCCATGTTTCAAAGTAGGGACAGTGTTCTTTTCTTCATATGCTTCATTTTTCCATCTGTAAACATAGAGCTGATGAGCCTTGGCAAAAAGTTCCATTTTTGTCTCATCTGTCCATAGGACATTCTCCCAGAAGCTTTGTGGCTTGTCAACATGTAGTTTGGCTTTTTTATGATTTGTTTTCAACAATGGTGTCCTCCTTGGTCGTCTCCCATTAAGTCCACTTTGGCTCAAACGACGACGGATGGTGCGATCTGACACTGATGTTCCTTGAGCTTGAAGTTGACCTTTATTCTCTTTAAAAGTTTTTCTGGGCTCTTTTGTTACCGTTCGTATTATCCGTCTGTTTGATTTGTCATCAGTTTTCCTCCTGCGGCCACGTCCAGGGAGGTTGGCTACAGTCCCATGGATCTTAAATTTCTGAATAATATGTGCAACTGTAGTCACAGGAACATCAAGCTGCTTGGAGATGGTCTTATAGCCTTTACCTTTAACATGCTTATCTATAATTTTCTTTCTAATCTCCTGAGACAACTCTTTCCTTTGCTTCCTCTGGTCCATATTGAGTGTGGTACACACCATGTCACCAAACAGCACAGTGACTACCTGTAGCCTATATATAGGCCCACTGACTGATTACAAGATCGTAGACACCTGTGATGCTAATTAGTGGACACACTTTGGATTAACACGTCCCTTTGGTCACATTATTTTCAGTCTTTTGTAGGGGTACCATCATTTTTGTCCAGGCCTGTTTCATGAGTTTATTTTTTTAAATAATTCTGTTGAAACATGGTTGAAAAGCAATGTCTGACTTTCATTGGTTAAATTTCATAGAATTTTTATTTATTATTACTTTTGTGAGATTCAAGTTATTTCTGTGACCATTGTGATATTTTCTTTCATTAACCGAAGGGTACCAACAATTTTGTCCATGACTGTATATATATATATATATATATATATATTTGACTTTATTTCCATTCTTTCATTCCAATGTTTGGACAATCATTCAACCCTGTCACACACAGCATGCTCACAGCTTTTATCAAGCTAGATGTGTGTGCATGTGTATACCTGAGATCGCAGTTTTGATGCTCTGGACAGCTTCATAATGGTGAGATGGGGTTCAAAGCCACGACCCTCCCCTTGCAGAAGACCCTGCTCCTCAAAACGGCTCCTCAACAACCCTGTAGCACACATGCACAACCGTGAAGCTCAATTTTCCCTCCTTATACTGTGTGATTAAATCACAAAATTAAAATAAAAAATAATATGGCTTCATCAGTGTCATTATTATCACTGAAATCATCATCAGCATCAACACAATTATGCATATATATATATATATATATATTCAAGAAGAAAAACTCCTTACTACCTTAATTAAAGCAGCAGGAAATAACAGAGTTTTACAACCATATTTAAAAGGAAGTTTTGTAGCCGATTTCAGGTTTTCTGGTAGCGTGTTCCAGATATTAGGAGCATAAAACTAAACGCTGATTGTCCTTGGTTAGTTTTAACTCTTAGGACGGAAAGCAAACTTGCACCAGATGATCTAAGAAGCCTCACTGGCTCACATGGCTTCAACAGATCAGATAAATATCTGGAACAAAACTAGGACCTCAAATCAATATCATGATTAATTGTTACTTCAAATACAATTGATTAGTAATTATTTTAGTACTGTTTTATCTTTAGTTCTCACAGCTATTTCCCAAATATTTTCACAATAGAGCAGATGTTGCTTTTATAAACGAAAGGAAACACACAGTTTAACTTTGTATGCTCAGTTCATTTATTTCTTTAAATACATTTAATAGATCATTTAAATAATTGACATGAGCAAGATTATATCGATTATTGGCTCTGAATATCAGGTTTTAATTAATTTTCTATTAATTTCCCAGCCCTAACCAGAACCATTTAGAGCCTTGTACACCAGCAGCAGAATTTTAAAATCACTTCTTTGGTGCACATAAAGTGACTGTAGAAACAGGAGAACAGGAGTCGTTGACACCAGAAGTAGTAAAGTCCACTGAAAACAAAAGTATGAACAAGTTTTCTAAATCATGTTCAGTCATCAGTCCCTCATTCTTTAGGTGGTAAAAGGCTGTTTGAGTTACACTATGGCTGTTAAATTTTAGTTCAGAGTCCAAATAACAAGACATGTCAGTCGACCTAATATAAAACAAACATCTATATTAAGAGGATAACATGTATATAAATCCATAATATCATGAGTATGTAGCTCATACAACTCTAGTCCCTACGTAAAATTATGCTTTACTCATCAACAAGACAGATACATGAACTGGGGCATAAACAAGACCACCAACAAGGACAGACATACACAGGGAAAGACGCACACACCATCTGATTAGGTTTAGTGGAGAGCTACAGAGGTATTTTTAGAAGAGGAACTCTGCAGGGAGAGAAAGGTTAGTATATAATCAATAACAGTGGTGGAGAGTGCAGACAAGAAGACAAGAAGGTCCGAAATCTATCCGTATCCTTCTCTTGTTTGTTTGTTGCAGTCACTAGTTATTTTTACAAATTCTTTTTTCATGTTAAGAATATAAAGGAAGTCTCAGAAAAACGACTAACGATCTGCTTTAGTTAGAAGCTCCAACTTGTTAAAATGGTCCAGATTTAAGGTTTTACATGTCCACATGAAGACTCAACCATCCATACTGGAGTTTCAGTGCTTGTTCAAGTTCTACATTCAAATACATGTAACAATAGCAGCAATGATACTTGTAATATTGTACAAGATGATGTTTGCTAATAGTTTTCTCATGAATGTTCCTTTGAGACTTCTTAATATGCTTTACTTTCTTTTACAAATAGATCTGTGAGGCTTAAAATAAGTCTGGTTACATAGCAATATGTGGGAAATAAGCACACCACATCATGTGCTAAGTTTATTCAACTTATGGTCTACAGCAACATCTCATTTCAACTAATGATACTAAGATCTAACAGAATGAACAGATGATCAAACCTTCAAAGTCTCGATGTGGAAACTTAACTCTAAAAGATTGTTTTGTCATTTAGGCCAGTTTTATCATGCCTTGATAAAACATTTACTTCTAGATTTTTCTCAGATTTGCTATTATTAAAATATGTGAAGCAGCATTTGCTTAGAATTAAACACTGTCTGCTCAGAAATTTACTTTCCATCTACAAACAGGCAACATCTCTCAGAACTAGAGATGACATCTTGCAGAAGATGCACATGTTACTAAGTAGAAATACTCCATTCCGTGTTGCATGCATGTACACATAAACATGTGTCTAAGAAACTAATGCATGTTTTTCTAAAATGTTAGAGTGAAAATGGACAGCATTAACCAAATTGTAAGCTTATTCAATATATGTGTGTGTGTGTTGGTGTTACAAGAGCAATGGTACTGGAATCCTCTTAGAAATGTGGGTTTAATCTTGCTGCTGAAGGTACAACACAAGACACATTCACTGCTTCTGCTCACACTTACGTAGTGCTGCTGTGAGTAAACAGGCACATACATACATGCATATTTTTTTACATACACACAGTAAAAAATATTAAAAAAAAACTAATAAAGATGGATTAAAGATAATTTGAGCAAATTCACAAATTTCAGGATGAGGATGTGGTTAAACGGGATGACAAAGCAGCAAGTTGACTACTCAATAATAAATATCTTAAATAAAAGTACACCATCAGACTGCACGTTTTTATGCTAAAAATAGACCCTGATATCGATCCTCTGCTCACTCCAATGCAAATACCATGTTTTTGAATAAGTGTCAACATAGCAACAAATTTTACAATATACCTCCCAACTTCCTAAAAGTTCCCACAGCAAAGACCTCAAATTTGGAAGCTTTCACCAGCTACAGTGTTTACGTCCTCAGCTGACCCCAGATTCACCCACACCTTCAAAGGGTACAGAAACCCAACTGTTGTATCACATTTACACTCAATAAAGCATTTAAGATTCCAGTAAAGACCAGAAGGAAGTTATAATGAAAAAAAGCAAACATAATTTAATGTTTACAGCCTGTATATCAAAGCGATTTGCAGAGAGGAGTGCAGATGACAGCAACTGACCTGCCAGACTGTCCAGTGTGCGTGTGTGCTGTCCAGTAGCCAGTCCAACAAACACCACCTCCTTCCTGAAATGACGGATCCCTGAGAAAGGCAGCACCAGATCCCGCCCACCCAGCAGCTCAGCCACTGACTGCTCGGCCTGAGCCAGCACGGCTGCCGCCCTGAAAAGAATGTATATACATGTGAATATTCACTCAATTCCTGACTTAATCCTCTCTCACTCTTCTTGTCACGTTACATAATAAGAAAATCTGGTGATTAGTAAAGACAAAATCTTCTTGATGTAGATTAAGCAAAAGTATGGTGACATGACGTGGCTTACGTAGAGCCAGACTAAGTTGGATCAACTAAAATCTAACATGTTCAGTTTTGTATTTGCATGTAATATGAAACATTTATTTCAATTTGCCTAAAAATAAAATGAACTAGCTGGAGTTTTACACATTGTTAGCACTGGTTTGCTCTGGTTATTTCACTATAATAATTAAAAATAATAGAAAAATGAACTAATGAGGGAGAATGTATAAAATATGTTACCAGACTTTATAAATGAATTGAAATGATCATAAACAACAATGCAAATTGTTTTCATCATCACTTTAAAATGTAATGACTTTACTTCAAGCTCATCTGATTATACTTGTGGGCTTATTTAAAAAATACAACTTTAATTTAGACATATATTATTTTTTATTTTGAAAAAGCTGGTGTAACATCATCTTTACAGTGTGCATTTACACATTTAAAATATGGATTTACTAGTTTTGCTGCAAGTTTTATGAAGAAAACAGAAGCTGCATCTAATGAGAGATGCTAAAAATGGGTGATGGTGGGGAAAGTGCATCCTCTACAGACAGAACATTCAGTCTTCACACTTACAACATCAATGAAACTACAAAATTTTATTTTATTTTAACAGTGCACAACTAAGGGGACTGAGTGGACTTCCATGAGAGGATTGTGAGAGTAGACCTATGTTTTGAAACTCAGCTATAACTACTAAATGCTGTTAAAATAATGAAGATAATGGGAGATTTCAATTTAAAGAAGCACTAATAAATTTTGGCAGATTTTCTCAGTGAGGCGCCTCCTAACAACAGCTAATTCATCCATCATGCATCCTACCTGTGCTCTAAGCTCTATCCAGCAAGTAAAACTCAGTCCAGTGTTAACTCTTGTCCTGTCTGTTGCTATGTCCATTTCTTTTTTTTCTTCTCCTCTCTTCCTCAAATAATATTCTCTTGTGTTTCTTTGCTGAATCAGCGATGGTGCAGATTTAAAATGGCTATTCTGTTGATATCCAGATGCTGGGGTGTAAAGCAAAACTCAGCTGTAATGTGATGTTCCAGGCTGGAAAAAAGAAGTTGTGAAGTGCGGTTTCTCAGCCTCAAAGTGCTGTTGGGCAATCACAGCTCCAGGAATTTGCATAATGAATGTCACTGCTTCCCCAAAACAAGTCAGAAACAGGTATTTATAAGGTCATAAAGTTACATAGTGCTATTTTAAGATTGGAGAAATTGCATTATAAGGACTTCAGCCTCTTTCCATTTACACTCCTTCTTATTACGACTTGGTGATGCTTGTACAATTGTGTAACACATCATGACATGAAACAATTGTGGCATCGTGTTACCTTTCAAGCCCAAAGTGATGCACATGCTGCATTGACAATTTTCCCATAAAGGTTTGCAATCTGATGACTGATGGTTGCAGCATCTGTAATTCTATATAATTCATATAATTCACTTTTTTCTTACCACTAAATGATCCCTTGTGATGATTCATCCTGAAAGAAATCACTTCTACTGTGTCAAAGGGGATCACTTTGAGCAACTTTGTATTGATATGTACTGATCTTTCCACATAAGGTGGCAAAAACCACTTTTTACGTACCAAATGTGTGCACGTTTGTGTGTATTTCTGTATGTTTGTATGCACTGACTCACAGATCTACTTGCTCCTGATGGGCAAGATGAGTGACTAATAGTGTGATATGAAGAGTTGGGACAGGGATCATGGCTTTGGCTAATCGAGGCTCCTGTTGAAGCACCACCTCTTGGACTTCAGTCACAGCTGAGCTTATCTGTCATTAGAGAAATGCACATTCAGTGATGGGCAGCAGTCAGCAGACAAACTATTCACTCATGCACAGATACTCAGACATCACTGAAAGAAGAAACAAGATGAGGGGAACAGCTTGAATAAACTAGAAAACTGCTCCCAGAGTTCAACATCTTAGACAAGGCATCAGTAGATTAAGTGCTAAATCATTATCTTTTCATAGGCTTAGATGTTTTATTCTCTCTTACAACTGATTTAGGTAGAATACAGTAATCAGCTATAAGGACATGCATTCATAAAGTTGTGGCAGCTGAGCAATCAGCAAGAAGTGATTTTTACTGGCAATCACTAAAAAATAAAATGAGAAGTTAAAGACTGGTGCTTCGTTTTCATTATCAACTTTCAAATTTGCTTCAAACAGGCAATGATACACAAGTAGAAAACTGAGTTTTTGTCACAACCTTTCCTCACCTGAGTGTTGGTGATGGGGATGGAGACAAAATAGTTTGGTCTTTGGCTCCCTTTCTTTTTTTTCTTCTTGTCTCCACCTTCCTCACTGTCCACTTGGCCTCCGCCATCTCCTCGCTTCCTCTTTCTTTGTGCAGAGTCTGAGTTGGGGACTAAATGGGAAAGACAAACATATCATCAATAAATAAAAAGTCATCCCTTAACTAAACTGAAGTCAATCAACAGGCCACTCGGTTACACCTCAAATTTCATAGTTAGAAAATTAAAGATGAAAATCCACAAACATACAGGTGATGAGAAATTAATCACATTTTCATCAGAAAATATCAATGAGAGCAAACATACATCCCAGCTCTTTCCATGTGGTGGGACTGGTCAGAGCAAATGGAAGCTCTGACATTAAACTGGCAGAAGCATCTGATGACTTAAGCTTTTTCTTCATCAACTTCTTCTTCTCCCTCCTTATTTTACTCTTTGATATTTTCTCATTTGATCCTTTGGAAGCTGCTGTAAATGAACAGATAACAAGCACATAATACATACACAGAAGATATAAAAATGCAAAATAATGTACTCCTATATATAAAGTGATACACACAGACAGGTTTAAAAGCACAATAAACTCTCTGAAAAACTAATCTATGGCCAAGTTCACCGGGAAATACAACACAAAAGACAGTTGCTGCTTGCTGAGTGAAAGATAGCATCTCTTGGTATATGACATGCCTACATAAATAATTTGTGCGTCTATTGAGCTAACTTGATTTTTCAAGACCTTACTGCACAACCCAGGCATTTCTCTTTGGTTCTTTATGCATTAGTAGTCTTGATTAATTTATACATATATACTAATACTACATCCTGTATTGATATCATAGTACAAAATGAAATTATACCATGCAATTAGGGAATGACACCCCTAATGTCACGGACACTGAAGAGGCTTAAGTGTGGCTTGCATGAGTAACTTATCATGTTGCATAGGACTTTACAGTATGAGCTGTTAAGGGGCACTTGGTGTCTGAATCAGGTAAGACAATAAAATTAACTAAATTGCATGCTAAAATTCTTGAAAGAGCTATAAGAGACAAAACTGCCCTGTACACATATATATTTGATCATGTTGACCAGTGTCAAAGGCATGATGACCAGCCTCAACTGTAAACTTTGCTGTTGGTCCAAGTTAATTGTTATTTTTTTACAACAGCTGCTCTACCAATTTGTACACAGATTGTTTAATTATTTGGTACTATCAATCTGACTTTGAATTTGTTTTTCAAGCACATCCATGAAAAGAGCTCTAGTGCTACTGCACAAAAACAAACCCCGTCATTATCAGAGGCAGCCACTTCTACTCACGAGACACCGTAGAGGTTCTGGTCTCTGTGATGCCTATGCGGGCCATACTCTGTAGATCCAGTTGACCAGAGATTATCATATCTTCCTTTTGCATTCTGCTATCCTGTTCAACCAGATTTTCACCACCACACTCTTCATCGTCATCTTCATCATCAGAGGCCACCACATTGGTCTCTCTTCCATAGGAGAGGCAGGATGGCTGCATGTCACTCACTGCTGGCAGATAACAACAGGGCTGAGCTGTAGCCTATGAAACATATCATGAATATTAGTTCAAATATGTTACTTTCTACGAACTGGTGCCAGAATGATTTTTTTATAAACTCAAGGCAAGTTACCTGAAGTCCAAACCAATGTGCTGATGGCTGAAAGGCTCTGACTTTTGGACTATGACTGGCAGATGAAGAATATAGCTTCTTCAGCACTGAATTTATCCTCTGAAAACAAAGAAATTTTGAACACTGCAAACTGGAGCGCAAGAGGACGCGGCCGAAGTTCATGACACAAAAATGTGGTGAATTTTAGGTACCAGCGAGGTTAACAGCTGCCGAATACCGACATGTCAGCTAACTGGAGCAGACCTTTCAAGAAAGAAAACATGGCCTGCAGGTTCTTTCAGGACAGTTACGAATGAGAAACTCCCAGGTTAATAATTTTCCATCTCTAAACCTAAACCTAACACCTGTTGTCCTGAATCAAACTACCAGGCTGCACATCTGTTGCACTGCTAACAGCTAACTGTCTCTTAGGACATGTGTTAATGATTAGCAAAATGAGATAAAGTAACATTTATCGATAAGTTGCCACCTAGTTGATCGTCTATAAAGTATATCGGCAGTGTTTTCTAACAGGAAACTTGTCAGGAAACTAGTCTGCACTAGTGACAACCAAGTAAAATTTTAAGCAAACGCGCTAATTGATAGGACCAACCGGATGTATCCGTTTGTAAACACTACCAAATTTCCGGTCTAGATGTTCAAAATAAAAAGCATTTTCCCATTCAAAATAAAAGCCTTAGGCATTTGGACCAATTAACAGAAGTTCAGTGGGATTTGCACTGCAAAGTCTTTGAGGACACCGAAAATACACTACAGAAATACATAATTAAATGCAGATTAAAGGTTTGTCGGTCTGTCTCAATACAAATTAGGGGTTGTGTTCCATAAATATGTTATGTTTAAGTGTGCTCCTGCAATTGTGTGTCAGAGTAGTCAGCAACACGGGATAATCCTATCTCCCTTTCTCTACAACCTCTACACCAGCGACTTCAACTACTGCACAGAGACCTGCAACCTTCAAAAGTTGTCTGATGACTCTGCACTACTTGAATGCATCACAGAGGAAAATGAAGAGGAATACAGAACTGTGGTGGACAACTTTGTGACACGGTGCAATCCATCATCTGCTTAGCATGGCAAACAACAAAGAACTGCTTTGTGAGCATGAGGAGGATAAGACCACCAGTGGGACGCGCCATCATCGGCGTAGTAAATGTGGACACTTTGCAGGACTGGAAACACCCAGGAGTGTTTATGGGAAATAAACTGGATTTCTCAAAAAACACAGATACCACCTAGCATACAGGAAAGACCAGAGCAATTTTTATTTGCTATAACAGCTGAAATCCTTCACCATTTGCTGGGTGATGCTCAGGGTATTTTATGAGTCTGTAGTGATCAGTGTCATTCTGTCGTGTACTGCGAGCAAAGAGTGAGGGTGGCTGACACCAACAGACTCAGCAAACTTATCTGTTAAGCCAGTCATGTTCTGGTTGTGGACACCAGAATCAGCGAGTCCAATGCTGAACAAGTTAAGGACAAGTGAACAGCCCTTTACATTTTCACCACAATGTGCTGGACAACCTCAGAAGAGCATTCACCAAGAGACTGGTTCCCCCATGCTGCAAAACAAAGCTGCAAGAAATACTTTCCTTTGATCACAATAGCACCATTTTCTCCTTCTTACTTTAACTTTTATTTATTTTTTTCTTTTTGTATTTCATTATATGCAACTGTTTTAAGGAGCACTGTAATGCAGCAATGTACCTCTGGGATTAATAAAATGTTTCTAATTCTGAATATTATGTAGGAATTTGCACATATATAAACTTTGCACAAAAAGTAAGTAAATTTGTGGTGGTGGAGTATTTCTTTCTCATCACAATGCTTCTTGGCAATAAATCTAACACTGTTGGAAAGCATGTTTTCTTTCTTCCTTTTTAAATGAAAAATAAAACATATCAGCCTAATTTGTACATTTTTTCATAAAACATTTTTAATTGGAATGCGGCATTGCAATCAAACCCACCAAGCAATGGTTAACATTATTCAACATGTAAAAAAAAAAAAACAAAAAAACAAAAACACAGTGACTCAGTTGCAAATTTTTAGCAGTACATGACAGGTTAATGTCAACTGAAACACCAATGAGTAAACATGCGATCATTTACTTGTGCTTTAATTTAATAATGTCCATAAACCATAAAATACACTCTTGCTACTCGAGTCATCAATGGTGTCTGGAAACACCAAGCACATTGAAATAAAAAAAAAAAAAAAAAGCATTTTCTGTTTTGCATTGAATCTTGTCTCAATGATGCTTTTGGAACAATGCATAACAGTATTTTCTATTTACTGACATAATGCCATCATTACAATCATCAGCACAACGACTGACAAAGTTTAAGCAATAATAGAATAAAGACCACTACTTCAGTTTTCATCTTGGGATCCAGTGCTGAAACACCCAGCAGCACTAGAAGCAATACGGCTACTTCCTTTTTCGCATTTCAATAATTTTGTTTCTCATCTCAAACACAGCATTTTTATTTTGGTTGCAACTTATTAATCCTTTAACTGTCTCATGGTAGAAAACATCGACATACAACACAATGTTTTTATCCGGGGCTTTAATTGAGGCTACATGTCTGGCTTCATAAGCGTGGTGCATCAAGACCAGAATGACGGGTTTGTTACCTGGAGAGATAAGAGATGGAGGGGGAATATGAGAGAGAAATTTAGCTTATTAATGATCAGGATTTCTTCAACCATATAAAGCAAGGGTGTCCAGTTTTGGTCCTTAGGGGTCATTGTCCTTTAGATTTGAGATGTTTCCAACTTCAACACACCTCACTCACATTACAGGTCATTAACAGGTTTGAATATGAGGATCAGATGTGTTGAAACAGGGAAATATCTGAAACCTGAAGGACGGCAGCATTCAAGGACATCCCTGAAATAATATTCATTTATGTAAATAAACTGATTGATTTTAAAAAAAAAACTTAATATCATTACCATATTCCTAATACAAGAAATGGGAAAGTTGAAAACTTTCACTAGAAACATTCAATTTTCTCCTCAGAAAAGATAATCAAAAGCAGTATTTCTCTTACCGGGAACTTCCTTCATTGCTTCATTAACGTCTGTTCCGATACGAGAAACAACAGGACAGAAGACAATGATGATCTGGTAATCCTCACTGTTTTGGCTCACGTCCGCTTCAACAATTTTAAACTCTTGAATGGAGCTTTTAATTTCTCCCAGCAGCTGATGATGGGCATTAAATGTTTCACCGCTGACCACCATCTTGTACTTCAGTATTTCTGTATTTATCATAAGAATAAGAAAAAAATAAAAAATAAGCTACTGGCAAAGAGAGTTAACCCCACAACAGAGTAAAATCACAGTTTAAAGAAGTCAGTGATTAATAATGATTAACCTATAAACACTCAGTAAAATAATATGATTAAAGAAAAAGAAAAGTTTGAGTATTTTCAATAAAGTATAAGAAAGACTAATACTGCATTTTATAATATAAATAAAACTAAAAGAGACAAAATAGTAATTGAAAGTACAGACAACATTCATTATTTTTTTAATCAGCATATTCCAGTTCGGGATCATAAAGAAGCTGGAGCTCCACATGGAAAGGTCCCCGTGTGAACCCCTCCCCAGCTGAGGCTCAAACTAGCGACATTCTTGCTGTGAGCCAGCGGTGCTAACCACCACACCACTGTTCAACCCGCACAGACAACATGTTCAAGCAAATTAAAGTTATTTCTGCAGCTCTTAATATTTACAAATGAACTTTGACAGTTATAGGTCAGCATGGCCGTGTTAAGTGAAGGAAGGTGAATTTTACCTTGTGTGGTATGTAGACCAGAGAATCTTTTTCTTGCTGGCTCCAGTCCAACACTGGCTTTGTTATCCTTCAACCTTTTATACTCTGTCACATAAAATAGTAATGAGTACCTTCTGGACAAACTACATTTTAGATTTGACTAACTTAATTCATGAATTATTTTACAAGAGATCATTATATTAATGATATTAATAAATACAGTAACATTTTTAGAAAAGTTATCAGTAGTGAGTAAAAAAAAGTGAGATTTACCACGTTCTTCCTGTGAAGACACTGCACTGCTACCTAATGATAATAGCCTTGACAAAAAACCTGTCAGACAGCAGAAGCATAAATGTTTCAAGCTTTTCACAGAGCTCTCCAACAGTCTTCCTCAATAATGGATACAGCATTTTGGTTTTATGACAACAGGTAGATGAGCGAGTTTATGGAGAATAAATACATGAAGAACAGAAGGTTACGAGATTGGTGACTGTATTTGTTATTGTTAATAAATAAAGCACAAAATCCAAGACATAAAAGTAGCTAGAAAAGTGAAATGCTTAATAATAATAATAATAATAAAAGTGGACTAAAATAAATCTTGATTAACTCTGTGCCTTATCCAAAAGCTTTTCATTACCTCCAGAGCTTGATTGTTGCTCCATCTGTCTGTTGCTCGCTTCACCTCCTTTGTTACTCTGGCTCTTGTTTTCTTTATCTACTCCTGTTTATAAAGACATTACAAAACATCTTATTACATTTCTCCATTTGTCGTCTGTGGATGAGGCTGTATTATAATATTTATTTTTGTTTCATCTGTATGTACTGTTCTGGCTTTAAAAATATTTGAAGACAAATATGCTTTAAAATAACTAAGGATTAATAATATTGATAATACATTATTGTTTGCTCTGAAAACCATAATGAAGATTTGTGTTTAGCTTTGCACACTGTGTGTGTATTTCAAACTTAACATTTTTAATATTGAGCTTTTTGATGTTATTTTATTTTTGTTAATTCCTGTTTATTTTTTCTGCTGGACCATGAAAATTTCTCTACTCGAGAGAGTCTGTCTATCCTACACAGTTATAGTCACGTCTAAAGGTGTGCCTTAAAAACACTTGTATATATAAATGATCCATTTTTACAAAAATGTTGACCAACGAAGATTGACTGGATAAAAATTCCTTTTCTTCTTCACCAATCTGAGTTGAGATGAGGCAGCACGGCTCTGTTGCTATGGCATCATGAAACCACTTCCTGCCCAAGTCCTCCAGCCTAACCTGCACTGCCTTTCTTTAGAATGAAACCTTCTAATATCAGTGACACAATAGAGCTACTATTCAATATCAGAGATACTCAGCTTGGCCTGTGAACTCTCTCTTTCTATCTTATAATCGCATACATCTTGGCTATTGACTGAAGATGTGCATAAACGGAAAAGGCATGAATCTGACTCAGACTTGAACATTTACAAGGATGGAACTTGCTTTTCTTTGCTATATGAAAGGGCATCCAAATAGCATTGAGGTTGAGTTGAGCATTGAGGTTAAAAAAACACAATAGTGAGATTTACCTTGTGCTCTGTTTGGTTGGATATAAGCTGAAGTGTTGGTCTCCATCTCCATTTGAGCACATGGAAATGAGTTGCTTGTACCTGGCAAAATGCCTGTTTGATAAAAATACATGATGGTGTCACATTATTCTTTTCTCCTTCCCCCGCTCCTTGCTGTCATTTAAAACCCACTAAATTTATAATTTGTCCCTCTGTATCTATAACAACAATTCACCTCACTTGCAAGTTACTTTGGATAGAAGGTTTTGCTAAATTAATGTAATGTCATAAATGCATAATTGGAAAAGATTTGTTTTTAAATATTTCTACTGTCTTGAAATCTTGGCACTTGCTCCTCAGAAAACTTCAAACACTTGACTATACAGTATATAAGCAATATTATTGTTAAAATACTGTAAAACTTCATTACAACCTCTGTCAGGTTTCTGGTCTGGCTGACATTTGATGGTATTCTCCACCACTTTAATCTGATCTTCAAGGAAACTCAGCAACTTTTCCACTTCACATGCCTTCTGGGTGGGGAGGTGGTCAGCCAAGGTCTTACTGCAGGAATGAGCATCTGGATAGAAAACAGTGTGTTAGAAACTGCACGAACAACTGAAAAGTGAGATCGATACAAAGTTCCATAGAGTCCACACCACAACAGCCAGATTCCTCAACAGCTTCTTTCCCCAAGCCATCAGGAACTCTCGGACTAACATTTCTGACCTGCACTGTAACAGTGAATAATGCTGCATGACAACAAACTTAAGTCTATATGTTTTATTCACTTAAGTGACCAACAAAATTTCCTCGTTCAGATCAGCACACAATGAAAAAGTAAAGACTATACCTTTATATATATATATATATATATATATATATATATATATATATACCTTCATATATGTATGTATATATATATTTATATATATATATATACCTTCATATATGTATGTATATATATATATATATATATATATATATATATATACCTTCATATATGTATGTACATATACCTTCATATATGTATGTATATATATATATATATATATATATATATATATATATATATATATATATATTTACAAAAAGTAAAAGTAACTGCAGTGTAGCATTTACATACCCCTGGGATTTCCATCTGGAAGGAATGGTTTAGGTTCTTTTGGGGACACAAAAGTTGGTTTCTGAAACAAACAATACAAAGGAAATTTTATATATATATATATATATATATATATATATATATATATATATATATATATATATATATATATATATATATATATACATATATACACACACACACATATATACACACACACACACCTCTGTGTGTATTATTTTAAAGATGGTCCTTCTCAGGTAGAGTTTCTCTACTCCAGGAAACATCTCATGCAGATCTTGTCGAGACAGTGACTGGATCTCTGAATCAGTGCAGATTTCTGCTTCTGAGGAATCAGACAGAGGTCGATTTGAATAATAACACAAGCAAGACGAACCGGATGTCACTTAAAATGAACATTTTAACACTCATCTCATCTTTGAGCACATTAGATAAAGACAACTAAGGTTTTTTTTTATTTATTTTTTGCACTAGAACCACACAGGTCTGTCAGTTTGTCAACCATTAGTCCCACTCACCTCTCAGTACGTGAACAGCTTCAGGGTCAATTTTGTGTATCTTCTTCAGCAAAGCACACATTTCATCTGCAGACATGATGGCAGAAAGCAACAAGTCACAAAAGTTCTTTATTTATAATAATATTTTTTCTAATAATGCAGTATGACTCTTCTGGCTCTTGTGTATTACATATTATTGTTAAAATACAGTAAAACTTCAACCTCCGTCAGGCTGCTGGTCTGGCTGAGCTTTGATGGTATTCTCCACCACTTTAATATAGGCTTCATTGAAACTTGGCCACTTTTCCACTTCATCCTTCCAGGCCTTCAAGATGGGGAGGTGGTCAACCAAGGTCTTACTGCCAGGATGAACATCTGGATGCAAAGTAGTGTGTTAGAAACTGCATGAACAAGAGTAAAGTGAAATCTATACAGTTTTTAACACTTGAGGGACAAACAATATTGCTTCTTTCTGATCAGTCCACAATGAAAAAGTAAAGCACACATTTCACCTGCAGACATGTCGGCAAAGAGCAAGAAATGCCAAATCTTTTTTTTTATTTAAAGTAATCAATACAATTTTTTCTAATAACACAGTATATCTCTTCTGTCCCCTATGTTGTTGAACTGAGATGATTTTTTTAAAGCCTTGTTGACTCTGTTATAACCTCTGTCAGCTTTCTGGCCTGGTTGAGTGTGGGTGAGGTTCTCCACCAGATTAACATGAGCATCAAGGAAACGTTGCAACTTTTCCATTTTATCCTTCCAGGCTTTCAAGATGGGGAGGTGGTCTGCCAAGGTCTTACTGCTGGATAGAGCATCTAGATGGAGAGTAGTGGGTTACAAACTCCATAAACATCTGAAAAGTGAGAACTATATACAAAGTGTTTCAAAAACTTAAGTGACCAGCAATATTGCTCAATTTACTTCAGTCCTATATGAAAACATGAATAATATGCCTTTATTAGTTTTTTCTTTTAAGTGAAAGTGCAATCTATCCTTTACCCCAGATATCTCCATCTGGGACGAATGATTTCTGGTCTTGTAGGGTCACATTTATCGGCTCCTGAAACAAACAAATAGTACTTTATTAAAACTGTCACTTTAGTTACTATTCACATTAGGCTCTATCTATCTGTCTATCTATACACGTGGACAAAATTGTTGGTACCCTTCGGTTAACACTTTATATTTTGTTGCACAATCTTTTGAGGCAATCACTGCAATCAAATGATTCCTGTAACTGTCAATGAGACTTCTGCACCTCTCAGCAGGCATTTTGACCCACTCCTCATAAGCAAACTGCTCCAGTTGTCTCAGGTTTGAAGGGAGCCTTTTCCAGACGGCATGTTTCAACTCCTTCTAAAGATGCTCAATAGGATTTAGGTCAGGGGTGATAGAAGGCCACTTTAGAATAGTCCAATGTTTTCCTCTTAGCCATTCTTGGGTGTTTTTAGCTGTGTTTTGGGTCATTGTCCAATTGCAAGACCCATGACTGAGACCAAGCTTTCTGACACTGGCCAGCACATTTCCCTCTAGAATCCCTTGATAGTCTTGAGATTTCATTGTACCTGCACAGATTCAAGACACCCTATCCCAGATGCAGCAAAGCAGCCCTAAAACATAACAGAGCCTCCTCCATGTTTTACAGTAGGGACAGTGTTCTTTTCTTCATATGCTTTATTTTTCCATCTGTAAGCATAGAGCTGATCTGTCTTGGCAAAAAGTTCCATTTTTGTCTCATCTGCCCATAGGACATTCTCGTAGAAGCTATGTGGCTTGTCAACAAGTAGTTTGGCAAATTCCAATCTGGTTTTTATTTTTTCTTTTCAACAATGGTGTCCTCGTCTCTCATTAAGTCCACTTCAGCTCAAACAGTGACGGATGGTGAGATCTGACACTGATTTTTCTTGAGCTTGAAGTTCACCTTTAATCTCTTTAGAAGTTTTTTTGGGCTCTTTTGTTACCGTTCGTATTATCTGTCTCTTTGATTTGTCATCAATTTTCCTCCTGCAGCCACGTCCAGGGAGGTTGGCTACAGTCCCATGGATCTTAAATTTGTGAATAATATGTGCAACTGTAGTCACAGGAACATCAAGCTGCTTGGAGATGGTCTTATAGCCTTTACCTTTAACATGCTTATCTATAATTTTCTTTCTAATCTCCTGAGACAACTCTTTCTTTTGCTTCCGCTGGTCCATGTTAAGTGTTCACACCATGTCACCAAACAGCACAGTGACTACCTGTACCCCTATAAATAGGCCCACTGACTGATTACAAGATTGTAGACACCTGTGATGCTAATTAGTGAACACACCTTGGATTAACATGTCCCTTTGGTCACATTATTTTTAGTCTTTTCTAGGGGTATCATAATTTTTGTCCATGCCTGTTTCATGAGTTTATTTTTTTAAATAATTCTGTTGAAGCATGGTTGAAAATCAATGTCTGACTTTCATTGGTTAAATTTCATAGAATTTTTATTTATTATTACTTTTGTCAGATTCAAGTCATCTATCTCTCTATCTATCTATCTATCTATCTATCTATCTATCTATCTATCTATCTATCTATCTATCTATCTATCTATCTATCTAAGTCCTGTTTATAATTGTAACTCACCCGTTTTTGTATTATTTCAGAGATAGTCACTCTTAGTTTAAGTTGATTAACTCCAGGAAACAGCTCATAGAGATCTTCTTCAGACAAGGACTGGATTTCTGAATCTGTGCAGATGTCTGCCCCTGGGGAATCAGAGGTTTATTAAAATGCTAAAAACAAGTAAGATTGTCCCAATGTCATTCAAAAGGACAGGTTAATAATGGCATGGGCTTGAAAACAGTGCGGCCACATTCCAAAAATAAAAACAAATAAACAAAAATATACATAGTTTCTTAGACGGAAAACAGCTCTGTCATTTAAAAACAACAAAGTTAGTTGAACAAAATGTTACAATGTGCACATAACATTAAAACTATTAAAACAAATATATGAAATATATTGTTAAATTAAATAAAATAATTAAAATAAATAAAAATACAAGTGTTACTTACGTCCCAGTATAAAGGCGGCATCCTGATTAAAAATCTGTATTTCCTCCAGTAAACCACACATTTCACCAGCAGACATGTCGGCACAGGGCGACAAGACGACGGACTTTTCTCTTTTTCTTTCTTTCTTTCTTTCGTTCTTTCTTTCTTTCTTCTTATTTATCGAGTCTATTTTTGTTGATAATGCAGTATAACGCGATGTCCTCTGTATTGCTGGATCGCAATGTTTCGTAAAAACCCTGGCTGACAAATCACTGTGACAACTCAGCATAAAACTGCAAGATGGATAGCAAATGGTAAAATATAAATAAAAAGAACTTGCATTCAAATGTCAGATAAACTAGGATAATACAAAAGCAGCAGATTAAGTTTGTGCTGATCAGGTTAAAATATAATATCTGAAATACACAACTTGTCGTGTTACTAATTCATGTAAACATCTTTACTCACCCTTTTTAGTAAACAGAAACCGAAAGGAGCAGCGCTACCACGTGATAGTCACGTGACAGTAGCTTCAAAATCCTCATTGGATGTTAGACTGGCGATTTAAATTTTTTTTCTTCTTCTTTTAGTTTTTTCTTTCTTTGTATTTTTTATATAAAAAAAAATAATTTAAAAAGCCAAGATGCAGGAAGATTTTGCCCACAAAAATGATAAGCGCTGTCACTGAAATATTTTTTGGTAATTCCACCAAAGTGAAATTTGTTTTATTCTTATGTAAACCTTAGAAATGAACATGTATGTTTCTGATCTGAATTGAATTTAGCTAATAGCAACATTTATCTTCTAAACATGATGTATTCCCATTAAAATTTAATGTGTCTCTGTTCATTTTATTCTATACTCTTTTTGGTATATTGACAGCACAAACACTAAATGTTTTTAAAAGCATTTATTTTCATATCAAGCTGTATATTTTCTTAAAGGCAAAGTATGGGAAATAACAATCAATCAAATTGGTATTTTCTCAGTAAAGCAAACAGAAATGTAAAAAATAAACAGATATATGTTATTGTTGAAATAACAAATCAACAAGCAAAACATTGATAGAAAGTTAAAAATATTTATATCTATATTACCTGACTGAACAAAGAAAGTAACACAAGTTTCTTCTTTGTCTTACAAGGAAAAATAACATTGTTCCCAAAAATAGAGCTGGCCCTTCTACTCACCACCCTCCCATACACTTTTACTTTCACTGTTACTACTACTAGTACTACTGCTGCTGCTGCTGCTACTGCTAAACAATCTGAAACCAAACTCACTGCCAGCATTTACATCACCAGCAATATTATCATTCCTATTATATTCACCATTTAAACCCCATTTATTTATTGGAATACTGAATTCCAGTAATTTGTCTTTTATCTGAGAGACAGCGACTGAATTCTCTCGACATCTCAGCAATCCATGCGCTGCC
Organism: Melanotaenia boesemani; assembly: GCF_017639745.1. NCBI lineage: Eukaryota > Metazoa > Chordata > Actinopteri > Atheriniformes > Melanotaeniidae > Melanotaenia > Melanotaenia boesemani. The sequence continues at coordinate 12,060,821 of NC_055703.1, forward strand.
TCGTGGTAGAAAAGACTGACATACAACACAATATTTGAGTAATCAGACCTAGGCTTCATTGACACTGTGTGCTTGACTTTGTGTGTGTGGTGCATCAGCACCAGAATAGTGGGTACGTCATCTGTGAAGCAAACAAGAAGGTGGGGTGTGACATGGTCAGGGTGGAGAACTTTGTACCTTGTGCAGGAAGTAGTGACAACAAGCTGCATAAGAAAGCTGAAGACGTAAACTAAAGACTGATTTGCAAATTGACTGAAAAGTGGGCTGAAAAAAATCTTACCTGTTACATTAGTCATGGCTTCATCAATGTCTGTCCCGGTGTGTGAACTGATTTGGCAGAAGACGATGATTATCTGACCATCCTGGCTGCATGAAATGAGCTGGACTCGGTCCTGAACTTGAGCCTGCACCTTGGCCATCAACTGAAGATGTGCATCAAAGGTTTTACCACTGACCACCATCTGGTACATCACTGTGGCACAGAGAAATGGGCACATCTAACTCAGATTTAAACATTTACAAGAAATGACATCATAATTTACTTTTATGTGAGAGTCACAAAAGTGAGACTTACCATGTGCTCCATATGGATGGATATCAGCTGGGATGTTGTTTTGCTCTACAGGAGCACAGGGGCCTGAGGCGCTTGTGCCTGGAAAACCACCTGTTAGTTTACAAGGACAATTTGGTGTCACAGTTTGCCACGACATTATTCTTCTCTTCTTTTCTCACTCTCATCCCCCTGTCAGACCTGTTCACAGTTCATAATTTTTCCATCTGGCATTTATAAACCCAGTCCACCTCACAGTAGCCACACCATCGCTGTACTTATGCTCCTGCTCTCCCACGTATGTAACACTGCCTCATTTTGGGCCATTTTATTTTTTTTATTCGTTTATTTTAAATTTGCTATTTTCTGTCTTCCCACCTTATCCTGTCACATTGCAAGAATCCTTTGTGTGAAACTATGAACTAATTGGAGCAAGGTAGTTACCCTGTAACCACGGTGTCGGTCTATGATGTAGCATAATATTTTAAACTTCACACCTTTGTCTGTGTGACTACGATGAAATAAAAACACATTTTGTTCCTAAAAAGAAACAATTTCTTTTGAATGTTGTAAATAAGCACATTTTAACCACTAAATGCAGTTACGTGTGCTTCCATAAATTATATATTTTCATATTTTAGTAAATCTACACTTCAAAAATCCTGCTTTTGGTTTGTTCCTGTGGAGAATTCTGTGTATATTTGGGAGAAATTTATCAGCTGAATTTACTTCCATAATATTATGGATGATTAAAAATGTGAATAATTTCTGAAAACTGTTGGATTTATGAGAAGGACCAGAAGAATATTGTCCACACATCTGAGGTGGAAGCATCAGAGGCTTTTGAGAAACAGCCAGACACAGTAAACATGAAATCTGGAATTCACAACAAATCAGTGTCCTGACCTCTTTCAGGTTCCTGGTCTGGTTGAACTTGACTAATGTCCTCCAGAAGACCAATATGAGCTTCGAGGAAACTCTGAACATTATTTACTTGAGTCCTCAGGTCCTTCAGGACATGAAGGTAGTCAACCAAGACTCCATTTCTAGATAGAGCATCTGGAAAAACCGTATATAATTGCATGTTGAGATACATGAAAGAAACTGAAGATAACTTAAGTGCTTTGAAACGTTTTTTAGTAAAGAGTACCTCTGAGAGAGTCATGTGGAATGAAACCTTTGAGCTCTTTCAGGATCACATCAATTGGTTTCTGTGTGAATAAAACAAAAACAGAGAAAAAATCCAGATCAAATTTGGATGGATGTCAGGATATACATATTATGCAAAGATCTTAGCAACCCACCCATTTTTATCTTTTGCTTTCAAGACAAAGACCTTCTTTTAATGATCTTTTAAAGTGGCTAATAAGTTTTTTATTTGGTTGTTTAGTCATTTAATGCTGACCTAAGAACCATTTTAAAATAAAAAAAGGCACCTAAGTAATGGGATGAACCAGTGTTGTGGCCACACATACAGAAAACTTGTGTTTTTAGGCACTTTGTGAAAATATTGTTGCAAAGACAAACTATTTGTTCAATTTCTTTAGTTGCATCTTCAAAAACAACTAAATTAATACAGCTTGAGAGGGACAAAAATATGTTTGGACAAACAAGGTGATTCCCAAAGATATATTTATCAAATTGTCAAAGCAAGGCCTGTGTCTGAAAAGAAATTGATGAGACTGGACCAGTGGAGAAGAAAAGAGCTGTTAGGTTTAGAAAGTAATCTACAACAAATAAATGGTGCATGAAAGTGGTGTCCTTAAGAAACAGGAAATAAATCAAATAAAAATTATCTCAATGGAAAGGAAACCCGAAACAGTGAGAAAAGGAAAGTATTCCTAAAAAACACAAGGGCTGCACTGAAAATCAGTGGCAACAGGTATTATAAAATAATGAATGCACCCCGGAGTCAGGTCTCAACATTATGAGCAGAAACGGTGGACACCATCCAAAGAAGAAGTTTGAAGAAAACTTGTTTAAGTTTCAAGATGTATTAAAGAAGGCATAATAATGTTTATACTAAATACTGACTTCCAAGCTGATTAGAATGATAAAAACTCTACGTTTCCCTCATATACTGTGTTGTTAATCATGGTTTAATCACTAATTTCTCCTCTACATACAGAAATGAGGGGTGTCATATGACTTTTGCACAGTTGTACATAGGACAGACTCACCGGTTTCTGTATTATTCCAAAGATTGTCTTTCTCAGTTTCAGTTTTTCAGGTCCAGGAAACAACTCATGCAGGTCTTCCCTAGTCAGTGACTGGATCTCTGAATCTGTACAAAAATCTGCTCCTGCGAGACAAGTGGTGTTGGCAGCTAAGAATTGAATACACACCTGTGCTTGCAAACACAGACACATACTGTAACTGTATCTACAGTTTATTTATGTGGGTCAGTCAGTTTCTCTGAAAGCACTTACGTTCTAGCACAGAAGCAGCTGCTGAGTTTGTGTGCCTTATTTTCCTCAGCAAAACAGACATGACTTCACCTGGAGACAAAAAGTTTTATGGGATTCAAAAAGGATGAGTTCTAATAGTTTCTCTGTTTTCTGTTTCTGGGGTGATTTGTGATACTTTTTTGAAAGAAACCCTGATATGTGAATAATCTGAAAAAGCATAAGAAAAGAAAAAAAAAAACAGTCTAAACTGACAGAAGAGCATAACAGACTTACACAATGTTCCTCAAGCCAGTTGTGGACACTTTGACCTACTTACAGTCTATATTTATAAAGTTGTTACTCACCGTTTCCCGTTTACTGAACATGAAAAAGACGCAGAGTGGGGATGCCTTCACATCATGACGTAGCCACTTCTTCTAATGACGGCTGGTTGGAAGAACAGATGGTGCCTCTGTAGCCCTGCCTCTTGTCCACACTTTTTTTTAAAGGAAATATGTTTCCAACACCAACAGAGTGTGTGTCTGTTAGGACATGAAGTTGTTCCCCGTGTAATATAACACCATTAAATATATTCAATGTATTTTTCTCTATCATATTTAAAACGAAATGAACACATTTCTATGAACATTCCACCTATACTAGAGCATAATCAAAATAATGTGTATTAAACTAACTTATAAAGATTATAATTTGTGTCAGACTTTATAGAAAAAAAAACATACATTTTTACAAAAAACAAAACAACAACAACAACAAACCTTTACATAACACAGACTCTTTACTTCTGTTGTGTCCCTCCGACCTTCATGCTAGGTCCTGCAGCTCTTCATCGTGGGCTAAATGTGGCAGAAGGTCTCAGTGACACGGTCTCATGGCAGAGCACAGCATGTTCACATGGCAAAGCCAGCAGGGTGCAGCACTGTTCAGCTTTTATGACCAGCCTGCCTGCTCAGTTACCTACTCTTAGTGTCAGGCACACAGTGTCATCTGTTTATGTTGAACACGGTGTGATTATGGATATTTTGGATGTAACCAAATGCCAAAGGTCCTTAAAAAAGTCTTCACTCACAATAAATGGCTTTGATAGGGCCTTTACACCATCTGTATGCTACTTACAGGCTTGTTGGAACACCTCAGGGAAAATCTGCTCTTCACAAAGAGTGACTAACAGTGTTGGGTTGTGTGTTTGGGTATTTTCAGACAGCTGATAAATGAAGAGAATTAAAGAGACTACCTGAACCAAGAAGATGAGGTTCTGTTGAATATAGATGGTGTTAATATTGAGTGACTGAGTTTAGGTTTTTAGGAGTGATAATAGATGACAAACTGACATGGAAATCTCATATAGCTTATAATAAAATGAAAATGTTAAAGAATATATATGTTTTGAACAAAGCAAAGTATGTGTTGAATGTATTAAGGATTTTGTACTGTTCACTTATTTTGCCATATTTAAGTTATTGTGTGGAAGTGTGGGGTAATACATATGCAAGCAATATAAAGCCATTGTTTCTTTTACAATAAAAGCAATAAGAATTATTCATAAAGTCGACTCAAGAGAGCATACCAACAAACTGTTTATGAAGTCAAGACTTATGAAACTTAGAGATTTAGTTGAGTTACAAACATTATTAGTTATATATAAGGCAAGAAGCAAAGTATTACTGAAAAGTTTGCAGAAGTTGTTTGTTTTTATTTCAGAAGTCCAGGATAATAGAAGAAATTTCATTTTAAACACCAGTTTGCAAGGACATCTTTAAAAGAGATCTGTATTTCAATATGTGGTGTTAAATTGTGGAATCATTACACATTGAATTAAAGATGTGTGTAAATATCTTTCAGTTTAAAACTATGTATAAAAATAGAATATTTAGTTTGTATGAACTCAAATAATGGAAATTGTGTGGACTGTAATGTGTATGTTAAGGATTTTTCTGTATTGATTTGTTGATTTTCATGTAATTAGCTGACAGAACATTTATATGTGATCTGCTCCTTTTCTATCATGGTGGTGCAACAAGAAGTGTTTTGATGTTGTTGTTCTCTTATAGTTTGATGTTGTGCATAGCCATGTGTGCTATAAATAAATGAAATGAAATGAAAATAGATAGTTTTTAAATACTTTTCTGCAGCCTTTAATATTATACAAGTAAACATTTTAGTGTATAAAATGATTTAAATCCTGACTTAAATCATTAATGTGTCAGCTTACAGATGAAAAGGACTCCAGCTGACCTGTTGGGAGAAGTGGGACAAGTTTTTTTTTTTATTTTTTTTTTACACTTTACAGTGATGGCTATCATAGCTTTAATGTCTTGCTAAGTGGCTCCAGCAACTCTGAGCTGCACCAATAAGATATTTGAGTGGGGGTAATTTAATCTTCACATTAAACAGAAATGAAACTGAAGATAATGTATTTGGGCTCTCTAAGTCCTTGTAGTTATTTATAATGAGGAAATCAGGCAGGTGTTCTCATATAAACACTAGGGTGTAATAATAAACCATCTGTTATCCTGGAAATGAAACTGGAGCTGCAAGAGAGCAAAGTATAGAATTTACTTCCTTTGCTGACACCTTTGGTCTTTTTAGATGAGTAAATAGATTTAAAGAGTTTCTACACGTGGTGTTTTCTCACTGTTTTGTGTTTTTACTTTTATGTATACTATTGATATTTGTTTTCTCTTTGCAATGTTGCTATTGCTGCAATACATAAAGAGTGTTATATTCCTCTGACAGTAAAATATCATCAACATCAGGGTGTTGGTCTGTTGATACACGAGTTATGTGCAGCTGTTTGAAAGTGAGTTTCCTGTCTGTAGACAGCAGTGTTCTCCTTCTGTGTCAGACTTTCTGCAGGGGGGCGAGACAGCTCCTTGTGGCTACACTCAGACTCCCTCATGGAGCCTTTGATGGAAGAATAAAGCAGAGTTTTGTGTGTGCATGACTGTAACACAACACTCTCCATGCAATGACATTCAAAGGCTCCCACTACAACAGCTTAACATCAGCTGAGATGTCTTTGACTCTCATCTCAAAGCCTCTTCTGTAACACGTTTGAAGAGAGCTCAGACGTTAATTAAGCTTTAATTCGGTGTGTACAGCTGTAGTGTTGCGATATATTTCTGTCTTTTTGGCTGCAGTGAATGAATGAATGCAAACCTTAATTTACATTTAAGTAAGAAGCAGTTCCAGTGAGTATTACTTTTTTGTAGAAGCAGTGGCTAACTTTGGCCAGAAGATGGTAATCAGGTATCAGAAGTATCTGTACATGAGTCAGTAAATGCATTAACCTTAAAAGAGAAGTTGAAGGTCTGATTTGGCTTCTGGCCACTTCTACATAATGCCAAGTCTGCAGTGCTTCAGAGAATCTGAGACAGAGCCAACAGATAATGCAAGCTGATGTCTCAGTCTTACTTGCTGGTCTTATTTATGACAATAAAGGTAATATCAAAGCTATTTGATTACCAATACAGGCAAAGATTTATTTTACAGAAGTTGCCATCAACAAATTATAATAAAACACAGTAAAAATGTGTGACATCAATAGGTAAAAACAAGGTAAAATGGTAAAAACAACAATTTGAGTGGCTCATGAAGCCTGGATTATTTCTCAAACTCCTCTTATGGGTCAAAGATACTGCATATACCAAAGCTTTGAAGAGCTTTCAGAGTAATGAGTCAGTCAAAAAACAGTGTATGAAGGCTAAAATAGGTCAGAATCTGCCTCATCCAGGTTCAAAGCCTCTCTCTGCTGAAGCCAGCCTATAGAATTATAGCTAAAGCAAGCAAATGTAATTACGATGATCATGACTGTACGAGCGAAAAACGACTTTCTACGACTCTAAAATGGATCAAATTTTTGGACAGGAAAATAAAGTTGTACAAGTTTAGTGGTGCTGCTCAAACTCTAAATTCTTATTGAATATTGTATCAAAACTTCAGGGCAAAGATTAGCTGATTTATCTGCTCCATAAACCCAAACAGTCAGTGGACACTGGGATGCAGCTGAAGCTTTCAGCTCGATAACATGATTTGCTTTCCTTAATATCATCAGGTACAGATGGATTATAAAACAAAATGCCTGAGGACACAAAAATATAAAAAGCTCCTGACTTTTTCTCGAGAGCAGAACATTCAGTAAGAGAATCAAACCAATCACAAACAGTGCAGTTTTGATTTATAGCTTTCTACAGATGTCTTACAGATTTCTGTGTATCTTGATTGTTTTGTACCAATGAAGCATACCTATGTATATACAGTGTGTGCAGAATTATTAGGCAAATGAGTATTTTGACCACATCATCCTCCTTATGCATGTTGTCCTACTCCAACCGGTACAGGTTTGAAAGCCTACTACCAATTAAGCATATCAAGCGATGTGCATCTCTGTAATGAGAAGGGGTGTGGTCTAATGACATCAACACCCTATATCAGGTGTGCATAATTATTAGGCAACTTCCATTCCTTTGGCAAAATGGGTCAGACTCTGAAAAGTCAAAAATACTGAGATGTCTTGCAGAGGGATGCAGCACTCTTAAAATTGCCAAGCTTTTGAGGCGTGATCATCGAACAATCAAACGTTTTATTCAAAATAGTCAACAGGGTCGCAAGAAGCGTGTTGAAAAAAACAAGGCGCAAAATAACTGCCCATGAACTGAGGAAAATCAAGCGTGAAGCTGCCAAGATGCCATTGGCCACCAGTTTTGCCATATTTCAGAGCTGCAACATCACTGGAGTGCCAAAAAGCACAAGGTGTGCAATACTCAGGGACATGGCCAAGGTAAGGAAGGCTGAAAAACGACCACCACAGAACAAGACACACAAGATAAAACGTCAAGACTGGGCCAAGAAATATAAGACTGATTTTTCTAAGGTTTTATGGACTGATGAAATGAGAGTGAGTCTTGATGGGCCAGATGGATGGGCCCGTGGCTGGATCAGTACAGGGCAGAGAGCTCCACTCCGACTCAGACGCCAGCAAGGTGGAGGTGGGATACTGGTATGGGCTGGTATCATCAAAGATGAGCTTGTGGGACCTTTTCGGGTTGAGGATGGAGTCAAGCTCAACTCCCAGTCCTACTGCCAGTTTCTGGAAGACACCTTCTTCAAGCAGTGGTACAGGAAGAAGTCAGCATCGTTCAAGAAAAACATGATTTTCATGCAGGACAATGCTCCATCACACGCATCCAAGTACTCCACTGCGTGGCTGGCCAGAAAAGGTCTAAAAGAAGAAAAAATAATGGCATGGCCTCCTTGTTCACCTGAACTTAACCCCATAGAGAACCTGTGGTCCCTCATCAAATGTGAGATCTACAGGGAGGGAAAACAGTACACCTCTCTGAACAGTGTCTGGGAGGCTGTGGTTGCTGCTGCAACCAATGTTGATCGTGAACAGATCAAGACACTGACAGAATCTATGGATGGCAGGCTTTTGAGTGTCCTCGCAAAGAAAGGTGGTTATATTGGTCACTGGTTTGTTTTTGTTTTGTTTTTGAATGCCAGAAATGTATATTTGTAAGTTTTGAGTTGTTATATTGGTTTCCCTGGTGAAAATAAATAAGTGAAATGGGTTTATATTTGGCTTTTGTTAGGTTGCCTAATAATTATGCACAGTAATAGTCACCAGCACACACAGATATCCTCCTAAGATACTAAAACTAAAAAAGCCCCACTCCAACTTCCAAAAATATTCAGCTTTGATATTTGAGTCTTTTGTGTTCTTTGGGAACATAGTTGTTGTTCTATAATAAAATTAATCCTCAAAAATACAACTTGCCTAATAATTGTACCACTTTGGTCACTTCATGCTCATTTTGTGTCACATTTTAAGTGTTCCAAATCCATTGCATTTTCTTTATTGGCTGTTAAATTAATTTGAACTGTTGACATTTTGTATGAGAGCTCATTTACATCGTTTACCTCTATTTTATCATGTAAAACAACAGTTACTTTTTTATTTATTTATTTTCTTTTTCTTGAGCATAGAAATCCTAGTTCAGGACAGGTTTATGTAACTTTGGTGTCCCTAACAAAGGCTAATCTAGCATCTGTTTTGTATCCTGTCTTTCCTCTGAGCTCTCCCCAGCAAGTAAAAGACAGTCAGATGTTGACTTTGTTTTGCTGTTCTTTACTGAATCAGCCAGGATGCACATTTAAAATGGCCAGTGTGTTGATAACCAGTTGCTTGCGTGTGACAAGGTGCTATAAAGCAGCAGTCACTCAAAGCTCCAGGCTGGAACACCATTTTATAAAATGTGGGCTCACAGCCCTGGGCTTCTGCAGGACGATGATGGCCTCAGGACTGTGCATAATGGATGTCAGTGTGCTATTAAAATTAGTCAGAGTTTTAAGGTTGGAAACCTGTGTAGTAAAAATAACAAAGAAAAGAAAAAAATAAAGAAAAAGAAATACAATCTTAAAGATTTGTAAACTTACAATTAACAAAAACAGACATATTAGACAGTGTCATTATTTATTTCACAAAAGCTAAGAAATTAATTTCTTTCTTTTTTTTTACTTGTCCTATCCAGCATCACAACAAGAATGATGGTCTGGCTGCTGTGCTGTGCCTAACATGTTTGCTTTGCCAAGTAAATCTTTATGTATAAGGGTCCTCTTGATACTTGAGTATTATTCTTTGTATGTGTGTTGAATTTATGTTGGACCTGACAAGTGGGTTGGGGTCAAAAAGAAAGGAGAGAATAAACAGAAGAGAAAGTGAGACTGAGGAGAAGAAAAAGAGACAAAGATGCACCAGACAGAAAGCAATAGCATCAGTTGTTCAATCAAAACACAAGAACCAGACACCAGCTGTTACACCTGTAAAGAAAATAAAATGACCTACAGTACCCACAAGAAAACAAAGCTGGCAATCATCAAGAGCACCTATAAAAAGATAGATAGGCTGGAAAAAAATCATGAATCTTAAGCTAAGTTAAGTGCATTTGATTATTAGCTTCTTAATCTTAATCTCTGTGAAAGTAGTATGTACTTACTTTCACAATACGTATGCCTTTTGGCTCAGTGTTAGAAGAAACCGAAAACACACAACTGTTACAGTCAAAATATTAAAACCTGAATTTTATGACTTGATGTGATGCAAAGCAGATGCAACCTTGACAGCAAAAAAAGGAACATAAAAAATAATGCTAAGCAGAAATTCCAGGAAAAAGCTCTTCCTTTGTGTGTACAGTAGAAGGAGCAGATTAGCAGACACTGACCCTTGGATTTTACACAAAAAGAATGAATATGGAAACACAATGTCAACTGGGAAGAAGAAATTTGTATGCACTGGTTCTTTGATCGGAACCACTATGAGCTAAGCACAGATGAGAGGTTCCTCTCGAACAAAAACTGATGATCCAGCTCCTGCTCTTTCTATCCTTCCCTCTTAACAGCCTCAATTAAAGCAAAATGTGATTTTTCTCTCATGGGCACAACCAACATGTTAGATTAAAACTCATGGCTTTGGAGACACTAATTCCCAAACACACAAACATAGTCGCACACACTCTAGCTCACCGTCGCAGACATTGCTTTCAGTTATTATGCATTCATAAATCAAAAGGTTGTGACGGGAATTAATCTAAAACCAGGGTGAGTGTAAGTCAACGGATGCAAATATGACAGCTTTATTAGAAAACTAGATTGCTTGAATTTGTCTGAATTAATGTGACACTTTTTTTTTTATTATTAAATAGCACTCCCTTCTCTTGATGTGCTGAGTTGGGGCTGAGGAGGGAGGCAAATAATGCATCAGCAGAAAAACAGGGACGGCCCATTCTTAACCTGTTTTGCTCATATTGTTGTTTATGCAAATTTAACTACCTTTTCATTATGTTTTACTGAATTTTGGTAAGGAGTATTCTCAGACAATGTTCTGCACAAACTGACACATTTGATTTATATCATGTCTGAGAAAAGTAAACCTGCAGAGTCACGGCACCATGTCCAAGATGGAGCAAGAATAAATGGGGATATTGATTTTTGGGCTTAAATGATTAGTCTTTTTTGATGGACTGGCCGAAAATGATTGCACAGCAATTTTAGCAATCGATTAATTGCATTCATTGATTTCCGTAGCAACAGTACAAAAACACCCATGCTAACAGTTCTGTGAGGCTGTACATAAGCGCAGCATTGCTTTCAGCTAAATGCTGATGTCAGCAAGCTAACATGCTCAGTGGCAACACAAGTATGCTCTTGTTGGATAATGCTGAGTTTTGTTTATGTTTACTATCTTCTGTCTGTATTAGTTCAGCACATAGGTTAACATAAAGCCAAGCAGAGGTTGATTAGCATTAGTTTTTTCTCTCCCCTGTCCCACAAGTGTTCTCTGTCGCTAGAACACTATTGTAAAAAAATAAAGAATAAATTAAATACAATAAAAAAAATACCCTAGCCATTATTTTAATAGTTCTCATTCCAATCCCCTGCATCAGAACTTCTGGTTTCAAAAGTCCAACATGACCAAAATATTAAACCAAATGCTTGAAAACACCTGTACATATCTAATAAATGACATAAATAAATAAATAAGTGACATCACACTGACTTTACTAATGCATTTTTACAGAAATAAACTGAAATTTCAGCCTCGCTGTGGGGCTAAAGGTGCTAAAGAAAAAGCTAAATAATCAGAAATTCCTGATGACCTTGCCTCCAGCCCCTCCCCCATGACCTTGCATTGGAATAGGCAGGAATGGATGGACAGATCTTGATTAACTATTATTTCTACTTTTCAAGGAAAACCACAAATCAAAGGGGCCACTTAGATAATCCATCCTCCACCACGGCCTAAGCTGTAGTCAGCTCTTTTAATAAAACCAATAACAAAATGACACGAGTCCTACCTTTTTACCCAGTCATCACCTCTCCATCTGGTTTGGTAAAATTCAGCTGGGTAGTTTTTGCCAAATGGGAACAGAGGCGACAGCCTTGAGTAAAGTTATTTTCTGTTGGGAATTGCTCAGAATTTGAGACATGTAAAGATTTAAATGAGTTATAAGTTAACTGAAAGTGGATTTAAGTGAACAAGTAAAAATTAAAATGTTTTTCAGCTTTACAAGATTTCTATTAAGACGATAATATGAGAGAAAACTAAAGATTTTATTTCAAATCATTTTCAAGCATTTTCGTGATCTCCCGCCCCTGATTTTTCCTGCTCTCTCTGCTTGCATCATTATTTCGTCTTCTTATGTGGCTGTTTGAGAGAAACACTTTACTTCCTCAATGCGCTCAGTGCAGGTTTCTCTTTTCAGATAAACCACTAAAAACACAAGTTGTAATTTACTGCCTCTTCCTCAGGTCTGTGTATAAAACACAATGGGGAGCTTGAAGAGGGGATCAGAATGGGGAGTAAATATGATTTTAAAAACACCAGGATGAAGTCTAAGATGATTTATTTGTTGAAGAGAGGTTTTTGGGTTATGACTGAAAATGGGTAGGCTCTGTTGATCAGAGTAGAGGGAAGTTATTTCACCTTCAAAAGGAAAGGGGGCTGGTGGTGGATAAAAACCCTGCTGCAGGGAGAAGACAGCTAAGTGGCAGGTAATGACAAAATGCAGATGACTAGATTAGATGACTAGACTAGATTTAATTAATATCATTGGTCTTATGGAGCCAGGGGTGGTGCTGCAGGACATGTTAGAGAGGCAAGTTCAAGATGTAAAGGCTGGGGAATGTTTTGGGAGTCAAGCCAGGAGGGATGTTGCAGCAGCCCAGGTGGGATGATTTAAGCATGAAAGGAAGGTTGGGTAGATTCCCTTATGAGAGAGGAGGATGTGGATCTGGCACAGAGGAGGTGCAGACTGCAAACCTGCTGCAGGAACTGTGATTAAGTAAAACTACAGAACAAAAAATCTGTTAAGAGGTGCAGCTGGGAAGCAAAAATAAAGTCACCAAAATGCAACAGCTTTATTTAGGCTTCATTTTAACAAAAGCATATATCTGCCGCATTCAGATCATTCTAATGTCTCTCTCTGGGGAATTAATCCTTCTTTGTGGAAAAATCCAGCATTTGAAGATATACTGAATAAATTAGATTAGCAGCCTTTTGCAAACTCAAACAATATTGGGGCCACAGCAGGAGACATAAGTGTGTTGTACTCACTGAAAATCAATTGAAGTGAAATTAGATTCACAAGTCATCATGCAAATTTCACTCACTGACCAAAACACGTTTCAAAATAAAGCTTTTATTCTTTCCTGGTGCAGTTTCAAATAATGTTGGCACATGTGTGTGATAGTGTGTGTATGTGTCCATTCCTCCACTGCTGTGTTCACAGCAGGAGCCAAGCTTCTTAAAGAAAACCCACAACATGAAGCAGGAGTGAGATTTTCTTTGTGTGTGAATGTAAGTCGCAGTGTTGTGCACATGTGCTGTGTTTGTGTATGCGTTTTCATGCATGTTGGTATGTGCACATATGTGTCGGCTTGTATCCATGTGCACTATTGTGCCATCTCCTCTGTGTGGGCTGTTGTGCGTGGTAGACATGGGAGAGGGATTCCTTTGATCATGACAGCTGCATGGAGAAACAGATTACTTTTCACTGCCGTGGTGACAGAAAATCACACTCAGGTTGACAAAACTCACCGGCAAATTTGATATCCTTCTCATTTCACCAACAAACACTGGCCTGCAAGAACATTTATGTGGACTATGATTGAATTTAAAACTAAATAACAATATGAGTCATTCCATAAAAAAGGGGACTGTGAAGCTTAGTTATTTTGAGCTGGATTGTGGTTTTTAAACAGATTTGATTCTTTTTTATAAATTTATTCATGAAAGAATTTAAAAAGCATCTTAAAAAATAGCACTGTTGACTAAAAAAATGATCATTTTATCCAAAAGAGCATGATTGTATAATACAAGGAAAACATTACCAGATCCATTCAAATTTAAATAATGGAGACTTTTTATTTTTTTTGCTGTAGGAATGGGTTTAGTTTCTTAAAGACATTTTGTGATCATCCAAAAATGTTTCCTCAGTAAACTAAGTACTGAATAACTAGCATGTTGAAGTGATTGCAGCATTAATCTTCTCCGTTATCCATCTAACACTTTCATTTAGAAAATGTTGTCATTCATGTAAATTTAGCTACAACCAGTCAGCTGCTAGACTTAATGTTTATTTATAGACTTCACTCATGTGTCCTCTCTTTGCATTTTGAGCAAATTGACTGAATTTTCATATTAGACATGCAAGATCCCATTTAGAAGTTGGTCCAACTTTCAGGAGTCATTGCACACAATTTTCATCTTTGCCTTTAGTCATCTAACAAACCTTTAGAACTAAAGCAAAACTACGCCACAAAGCTTTCATACTGACTTCTTTTAATCACATATGAATAAATGTGTTACATGAACAATGGTTATTTAGATAATTTAAAAAATGTATGCCTAAATCTAACCGGCTCAGCGCATATGGCTTGACAAATAAAGTTCGCACTTGAACTGTATATTTATGATCTTCTTACATCATATGCTAAAACAATGATACAAGGCATCTTGAATGGATGTGCAGTTGAAGCTCTTTGTAACCTGGTTAAAGTAATATTTAATTTAGTTTAAAAAGATCTTGAATTCCCACTTAGACAGCGATCTAGCAAGTCAACAATCCAGAGTGCCATAAATAATGTCTGTAAGCACACTTTGAACTTTTGCCAAGACAAGGCTCACGATGGGATAAGTGTGATCAAAGCTTTGTGGCATTGCTGATCCTAAAGTCTGTTGTGGAGACATCCGTGACTGAAGATATTGGATATGAAAAGGCATCTGTTTCAAATCAAAGCATGCTTGTGTGGTTACAGAATATGTACTTTGAGTCAGTGTAAAAAATGTTATTTCATGGGCAAGTTGATGAAAAATGTTGATTAATATATCATAAAGCAAGTCGAGTTCTGAATCTTCGCAACTGTGTTAAAGAATGTCTTGTTCTTACAAACACAGTTGCTGATCACAGTGAAATACACAAACATTTCTTTACACATTAAAGTAAACAGTTTCTGGATAAACTATCAGGATTTGGCAGCTTCTGATACATGCAATGCTGCAGGGTGAGCAGTTTGGATCAGGAAACCTGACAAACAGCTGCTGATGTCATCAAGAGAAGCTACGATAAAAAAAACAAACAAAAAAAAAAACAAAAACAAACAAAACAAAAAAATCATCAACTTACGACCCACCATAAATAGAGAATAAAACAGAATCTCCTTCATTTTACAACTGTCCCCCTATGTATGTCATTTTAATTTTTCCCTGATTAGATGTAAACACAATATGTTAAGTTGAAACTTTATTTTCTGGTTGGTCATAATAAGGAGGACAAGAGCTAACAGTTTTATTGTTACAAACTACAATAAAACAAACCAGTCTCGATTTCAAGTTCAGGAAAGCTGTAGCCAGGAAGTTAACAAAATAATAATGTATGCTTTAACTTACACTTATAGATTCTCACCAACTGGAACGATTGCTGATAACATTGGGTGTTTACCATTCATTCTTGAGCACAACTTGACCATCTTAAGAAAACAAATGCCAATATGTTATGATATCCAGTTGGTTATGAAATTATATTAATTGGAAAATTATTATTCCCCTAAAGGAAATTCAAGTGTTTTGTACTTTGTGATCTCAAGAAATTGATTAATTAATTTGTGATCTTGAGATATCGGCATAAGAAATCAGAAATTGCATAAATGGTCACTTTTGACTTCTACACTTAAGGATATACAATCACTTGGTTAGAGACTGAAATTCTTCAAACAAAATATGAGCTGCTGCATTGAATTCTGTCAATCTTCAATCTTCAACTTACCAATCAGGGAAGACCAGGACTCTCAGGAGGGGGACCTTAAAGTTACAGGAGTGAAAACTGAACACTTTAGACCAGAGATCCTCAATCCTGGTCCTCGAGGGCCAGTGTCCTGCAGGTTTTAGAAGTTTAGGGCTTGTTTACACCTTGGTGATAAGGCAGTAAAATCCAAAAGTATGGTTGCTTTTGGTCTGTCGTTTACACGGTAAAACCGCAAAGATTTGTCAGCAGGCTCTAGAGTGACTTTTCCTTGCAAAACAAGGTCAATACTGTCAGTGTACACAGGAACTGGAATACACTGGAATATTTTGGAGACAATGACACATTTTTTTATGTCATCTTGGACTTGTGCACTAACCCACGAAGAGCACAAAAACAACGACAGACCTCTGTGTTATGTTTGTGCTGTATCTTTTTAATTTATTTGGTCTGTTGAAGCAAAACCTGTTTCTGGTAGAGTATTAATGCCATCAACGAAGACGCAGAGGTCACACATGCCAGGTAACAAGCGGTTGACACTTAACGCTTCTTGTGTTTTCCGGTCTTCTGAGGATGTGGGCACACACTTGGGTGTGATGTTGCACAGTTTCACTGCCCACTAGAGGCCTGGCATGCACACTACATGGTTTCTGGTCCTGTTTGCGTTTTCTCCTGCACAGACATAGTTTCATTCTCCTGTTGTGTAAATGCAATTTATGTATATATATATATATATATATATATGATCCACATGACCTGAGGGGTCTGGTAGGTTCACACTAGGTCAATAGATCACTGATATTACCATTTAGAGCTTTACAGACCAACAGCAGTATTTTAAAGTCTATTCTCTGATGGACCAGCAGACAGTGTAAAGACTGGTGTGGTCAGCTTTCTTGGTCTTAGTGAGGACTCGAGCAGCAGAGTTCTGAATGAGTTGCAGGTTTCTAATTGACTTTTTAAGGTAAACCTGTTAAAACACTGTTAGGATAACCAAGCCGACTAAAGATGAAAGCATTGACTAGTTTTTCCAGGACCTTCTGAGACAATCAAATATTTTACACTTGATATATTCTTAAGGTCATAGTAGGCTGACTTCGTGATTCCCTTAATGTGTTTCTCAAAGTTTAGGTCTGAGTCCATCACTTCACCCAGATTTCTGGTCTAGTTGGTGGTTTTTAGGTGTATAGAATGAAGCTCTGAGGTGACCTTTAATCATTTCTGTTTGGCTCCAAAGACAATCACCTCAGTATTGTTTTTGTGCAACTGAAGAAAGGTCAGGCACATCCAGTCATTCATATTCTTCATGCATTTACCAAGAGCCTGTACAGGGCCTTGGTGTCCTGGTGACATTGTAATATATATCTGTGTGTCATCTGCGTAGCTTTGGTAATATGGTAAATAAGTAACTTCCCAGCAACCAGCTGAAAAAATAAACAGATTTTCTTTGAAAATGTATTAAAGATAAACACAGACTTTTGGATATAATAGGATCCCTGCATCATTAAAACATTATATTACAGAATTATATTTCTTTGAAAGGATAAAACAATACCTGGTGCAAAAATGTGTGTCATATGCTGTGTGTCATGTGTCTATATGAACTCTTGGTTCAGAGCTGTGTAATGCACCTATAGCCTAAGGGCTGTTGTTGCCAGGTTGTGTAAATAAATTAAAGCAACAAATTATGTTTAAAAGCTTCTCCCTCAGGCTAGGGAAATCTAAGATCCATTATTCATCGTTTTGCTGCCAGGAATCTAAAAGCAGGTGTGTGTGCATGTATGTGTGTCAGTATTTTTTCTGTCAGTTATTCAAAGATTAACCATCCTTACCTTATTGTATTACTGCAGCAATGACATTGACTGCTATTTATGTTTTGATGGCAGCTATGAAACCACAACAATGGCTCATGAACATTGTTTTTCATTTTGCTGTAAATTGAGAGATTCTGGTTAAAATCTACTGCAAGAGATCTCTGCACACTGATACTGTATTTTTCCTTTGCATCATATTTAAGTAAACAGAGACTGAATGAAGAACATTGCTGCATGATTAAAGAAAACAGATAATAACTTAAAGCTTATTTAAACAACATATGTGTAGCAATGGTTTTCAAAATGTCACATGGAACTTATTTTTATTTAGAACATTTGTTAAAACAACAGATCAGACAACATAGTAATGAGATGAGTAGTTGTAGAAAAGCTCTCTAAACATTTTAGGCATTATTTCTGCTACTGTTCAGTGCTAAAATGAAAGTATCTCTGAATTTCTGGCATACATTCTAATCTCACCCCTTAAATGTATGTATGTATGTATGTATGTATGTATGTATGTATGTATGTATGTATGTATGTATGTATGTATGTATGTATGTATGTATGTATGTATGTATGCATGTATGTATGTGTGTATGTGTGTGTATATATATATATATATATATATCAGATTGATCAGATTAACCACAGCTTACAAATAATTAAACATGAATAATCACCATTCGTGACTATCCCTGAAATCTGCTGTTTTTACTGTATTTTCTCAACAAAATGCGCAAACAAATGCTTACTTGTTTTTTTTTTTTTTTTTTTTTTTTTTACATTACATGATCGCTGTAGTTGTAAAAATGAGTTCAATATTAAATAAAATCAAGACCTTAAAAAAGTATATCTCAATTGTGCCCCCCTTTCCTTGGTCAGTGTTCCTATCTGGCCCCCATCTAAACTTTTCTAGAGCCGCCCCTGTATATCTCAAGTATAAATCCTTTCTACCGTCTGTCAACAACTTTGTTAGAGAGGAGAGCTCCCCTGATTTGTATCTCAGAACCTGTTTATAATTTCTCTCATTACATTTAAGGCCCCTGACTGATCAGACGTGTGTCTTCAATATCTGCACAGCACCAATGATTTATTGAAGATATTTCCTTGCTTCCATGACAGTAGCTGCGTTTCTATTACAACTTTTGATTAAGTACAATTGGTGAATTGATGGTGTTTCCATTGAATGGTGTTTAGCGCATTTGAGCCAGTTGACTCTCTTTTTCCATCTTGCCTGTAGACACCTGCATGTCTCATTGTCATTAATGACGGATGCTTAAAAATTTGAACACAATTAATTACATAATTAATTACATTAATTATATAAATTAGTTACCACAGTTAACATGTTATCTTTGACAGCCTTTATATATATATATATATATATATATATATATATATATATATATATACACTGTATATATATAATATTGATATTCAATATAGTATTAAGCTGCTGTGAATAAGCTTATTAGATAGAATGAAAGCAGGTCATTTGCTTAACTCTGAAGGGAAAAAGTCAGCCATTAAAACTCACTAATTACTGTAACATTTAATGAACAGCCAAGAAACTGTCATGGGGGGACTTGTAAATCTGTAAGAGGTCATTTTGGTTTTTGTACAGGTAAAACAAATGAGATGTAACATGGTTGAATTAGCTTCAGAGGTGCCAACTTGGTATTCATTTTATTCTCAGCAAGAAAGCTGACGAGCCAACTGCCCCAATCGAATGTTTTTCCACTGTTAAGAAAGTACCCTTTACAGTATAAAAATGAAAAACCATTTACTTTAAATATTACTTATAATCATCATCATCTCAGTGTTACTCAATTCAGATAATATGTGTGTGTGTTAGAGAGGATCAAGTGCTTGCATGTGCAAATCATAGGATAGGATCGTACAAGTGAAGGATCAAGTGGTTCAATCTTCTTTATTTTTTCATTTTTGAATGATCAAGATAGAAAAGCAAATTTATTATAGTCTTTTCAAGCTTTTGTCTTTGTTTACATGTTTTCTTTTATATACTTCCTAATAACAGACAATTATAACATGAAATGTAATCTGCAGCAAGTTAACCTCTCACGCTTTCTTTAAATATCTTATTCTAAAAATTACTTGATATGTGTATTTATTGAATAAAAATGTTTCTGAAAAAAATAAAACTTATAGAATTGTCCTACTCTGATATTTTACCAGGTTTTTTTAAATTTATTATTTAATCATAACTCAGATTTAAGTTCACAGTTTTATTACACTTGAAAGGTTTGCTGTATTTTCTATCATGTACAAAATCACCAACAACAATATTAACATATAATAAAGGTTTAATCGTAAAAACACATTTTATATTGATCCAGTTATGGTTGTCAGGTAATTTTGATCATATTTAGCTCCATTGCTTAATTAATATTCACCATACTTTTTCAGCTGCTTTTTACTGTTGCTTTACATTTAGGCGTCTTCCAACTGCCATAATCATATGTGTTTTATGTGCATAGTCTTTAATAAAATATCAAGTCTATAAGAAACTTAACTTAATACATCTCATATAAGCATTCCTGCAACAGAGCATTTGTTATTGTTTAAGAAGCCACAAAGTCTCAAAAAGAAGAAGGAGGGGAAGTAAATGGTGGATTCGGCCACTGCTTTAATTAAACTAAACATATATTTAATCAGCTACACAATTACACCTTACTAAAATATTTTTCTTTCTTCCTGAATGAGTTATGCAGAATCATCACTTTCATTGAGCTAGCTCACAATCTCCAATTGCTACCTTCCTTGATGCCATTTTACTTGTTACTATGGATACATATAAACACAGCACAGTTATAACATAAACACATTTTGATCAAACCTTATCATATTTCATATCACGTTTACCTTTATTCATAAATATCACTTAATTACAGAAAATTATTATAGTTACGGATAAAATATATTCTTTTTAAGGTGCCACCTTTATGGATGCCATTTTTACCCTTCACGTGCAATTCTGATCACTTATGGTTATATATTCTCCAAAGTAAATAAAACATCTGCCTGAATAATCATACACCACAGGCACACATTTTGGAGAGAAGGACTGTCTGAAATATTGCTTAGTGACACATCTTTTATTTCTTTGGCTATATGAAAACCATATTCATGTAACTATTCTATAAGGTGGGACTGAAATGGAGCTCAACTGGGTTGAGATCAGGCAGTGGACTCATATAATGCTAAAGCTTTCACTTCTTCACCTTTGAAAATTCTTCAGTCGCTTTTGCAGTGTGTTTTGTGTCATCATCTGTCTGTGAAGGACCATTCAGTCATCTTTGTTGTATCTGAGCAAGCACTATAGCCCTGTACAATAATCATTTCCCTCATAATTAAAATATGTTAAAAGGACAATGTTACATGTGGGTGCAGGTAGGGAACGTTTTCTGAGCATTCTTGTTTGGTTGTGTTTCTTTTGACTGCATGTCACATCATTATTAATTATATTTATTTCTCTCCAAATCTGCGTTTAATGTTTTGTGATTGTGTTTTACCAATTTATTTAGTAATTATTTATGTAGCACATTTATAATTTTTTGCATTATTAATAAATTTGTTTAACCATTTTTTTCATTAGATTTTTCTGGTGTCCTATTTTGTCTTCTTTAATTAGACTTTTTTATGTATTTTATTTTGTTTTTTATTTATTTTAAAAATTTGTTTTTAACATTTTTCAGCTTAATATCTTTTCATTTAAAATCCCATTGTTTTAGTTTCCTCAATGCAGTGGGTGAGAGTTAGGACAGTGCTTTTAGAGAACATAATTTTGTGTATATGTATATGTGTGTGTTTTATTATATTGATGATATTTATGATTATCTCAAGATTTATTTAATGCATTTCATTACGGAATCAGGTTAGAGGCTGATCAGGTGCTTATGTTTAAGCTCTTTGTTGGTGTCACCCAGTATAATTCTGGAGGGACCTGGTGGAAATCAATCCTCCTCATGTCTGATTCTTCTTGATATAACAGTTTATTTTCTTGTGAGGTACATTACTTTATAACTTGTCAACCTGGAGGCTTATTAGTCAAAGTTTTTAACTCAAACCCTCTTGCTGTCCTGATAAATTTAAATAAATTCTATCATATTACAAATTTATAAACAAATAACATGTTTGATACAAGACACATAAAAAGCTTCTTTTAAAACTTGTTCCCTCCGGTTTCCTGAACTATTGAATTAAAAGATGGACTCTGCTTTCAGATACATCCCTTTGTTTATATTTTCTCAGCAAAGATAGACACTTCAGAAAAAAGCATATCGATAGGGGGAAAAAAAACAAAAAATACTGTCACTCTAAGAAAGAATATCAAAGCCAAGTTTTCAATTTAGGTGTTTTTATTGATCAGTTCTCAGGAAATAATGGACAGAACAGACATAATTGTAATATACATCTTCCCTCTCTTTCTGCCTCTCCACACTTTCTCTTTCAGCCCTTCTGAATCGCCTCCTGTCTGCTCTCCCCAGGCAGCTTGGGATGCTTTTCATTCTTCTCTTTTCCACCTCCTCTCCATCAGAGCTCCTCTGAGTGGAAAGCTGAAAAACACAGAAGAGACGGCATAAATCCAATTTTTTACAAAGTTGAGCAGGAAAATAATGGACAAGACAATCTACTGAATTTAACTACCTCTGACAGAGAAACAGTTCTTTATATGCCAAATAACAAAAAGTAAAAAGGACAAAAGGTGAACATGGTAATCTCATCCTTTTGTGGCTAAAGGAACGATTATTCTCTTTTTGTCCTATTCAGCCTGGTTTCATGGTGGCCTTGAGCATTTTTTTTAAACTAAATGCTTCTCATATCCACAATACAATAACTAGGAGTGACGTCTGTTTCTGAATGAAATAAAAGCGCCTAAACTTATGTTTTGCTGGATTTTTAATGAAACAATGTGTCCAAAAACTGAATATAAATTATATTCAGGAATAATATGATATCACATTCTGTATCATATTCATCATAACTCAGTTAGTGAGCAGTAAAGCTCTGACAGCTGTAACTGATGAGCGATTGAGATCGTGTAAAAACATGTTAGGTAGGATGAAGGTTGTTTTAAAAATGCTACTTATTAGTCATTATCATAATTTGATGGTTAATTAGTATGAGGTGATGTTTTCTTACATGTGAAGGTTTCAGTAAGCTGGTGAATACCTTCCTCTTCCTCATCTGGAGCTACCAAACCAACAACAAATGCCCATATCATCTCCAACCAGTCAGAGCTCTCCTGAGGTGTGGCATCCACAGCAGGGCTTTGTTTTACAGAACGAATCCCACCTAAAATAAAACAAAAGACGGCTTTTTAAAGTTTTTTTTTTGGTTTTTTTTGGTTTTGTGTGTTTGAATGTTAAAATGAAACTTTTTGTTGTGGCGTTTGAACCATTTTCCAGCATGTTAATGAAACAATGACTGAAACTCAAAGCTTCTTATTATTCTTTGGTTTTAGTCTTAACTTTCATCCAGCTCAGTAGGTATTTGGTAGAATTAAGATAAGGACTCAAAGCAGGACTTTTTTTTTTTTTAAGGCTTTCAACCATGACATTTCAGTTTCTAGACATCCGATTTTTCTTGCTTCTTTGTTTTCACTGATTTTAAGTATTTATGCATCACAGCTGTTTTTCTTTTTTTTTTTATGTTTTCTACAAATCTAAACTGCTTAGTTATGGAAGCAAAAGGATTATGGTTGAAGTTAAAGCCCTTGGATCACACGATTATTTTATTATAGGAAACTATAGTTGGTTGCCCAGGTGACATGTCAACATAAAAATGTACATCACAGCGATTACAGCTGGAAGAATCACCTGTTTTTTTTTTTTTTTTTTTTAAAAGCTTCAAGTTTTCTCTCTGTGAGCTTTGAGTTGATGATCCCTTTTTTCATATAGAGTTCAAGATTTTAAAATATTTTTCTTTATACTCAGCTTGATTTTAAGTATAAATCAGCACCTCAATGTACAGTTTGTTCAAGGATGTTGAAAAAAGGTTCATGGACCTTAAACTACTAAATAATTTATCCATCAGTGTACAAAGGAACATCAAGCTGCTTGGGGATGGTTTATAGTTTCAACCTTGGACGAGCTTTGCAAGAACTTAACATTTTTTTTTGTTGTTAATTTTCCTTCTTTTTTGTTTTTTAACAGTTAGCCAGTGGCCATATGGATACAGTATGTACTGAATATAAGATGCATCTGTTGATGTCAATTCTACCTTTTATCTCTATGTATCTGTCTAACCGCTCATTATATATATACAGTAATTTGGGTTTTGCACTAATAGGTGTAAAAGATGTATTTCAGCTTGCCTCTAGCCTTCAATACTCGCTTGGCAATGGCAGGAGGAGGCGGGAGACCTGAGCAGGAGACAAATGCATGACATTAACAGGGACAACATTATGTGAAGCTCAGGTTTCTGAGAGAAAAGCTGAAAGGGTGGGCAAACAAAGAGGAAAACCCACATGGAGAAAGAGAATCTACAAAGAGAAAGTCAGAAATAAATGATCAGCCACCTTCATTTCACTGCATATTTTATCATTCACAGCCACATTCAGAACAAGATTCAGAGCGTTGCCACTGTTATGTTGCCAATATGACAAAAGAAAACTTCACTTGCAAATTACAGTTTTCAAACATGTTAGAACTTGTTTATCCATGATGCTCAAGACAGACAAAAATGAGCGAGAAGTCTGCAAAAAAGCAAAAAAAAAAAACCCAACACAACAACTCAAGCACATTTATAAAAAAGCAGTTTTTTAAAAGAAATGATTTTACCTGTTCTTCCACCTCTGACATCGTCTGTATAGATACGATCCAATGTCACACAATGACTCTTCAATTACAGTAGTGTGAAAT
The DNA here is from genome assembly GCF_017639745.1 of Melanotaenia boesemani. Lineage (NCBI taxonomy): Eukaryota > Metazoa > Chordata > Actinopteri > Atheriniformes > Melanotaeniidae > Melanotaenia > Melanotaenia boesemani. The sequence goes on from NC_055703.1 coordinate 12,085,277, forward strand.
TACAGATAACCAATACATGCACCAAAAATGTGCTAATTGCACTTTCTGTTAAGGCACCAAATAAAAAAATGAACAAATCTTAAGGGTTAAATCTTAAACCCTAAGTTCTTGCAGATCTGTCATTTCCAGTCAAACAAACAAACAAACAAACAAAAAAAAGCAAAAACAGCTGCATAACATCTGGAGTAGAATCTATTATTAGCAATAAAGAAACGGCAATATGGATGAATGATTACACAAGTCATTTGTAAAGGACTTTGTTAAGATTCATTATTATGAACAACTGATTGCACATCACTGTTAACTGGTGATTTTAAATTGCCTTTGGGGAGGAGTGGGGGTGTGTATGTCAGTCTGTGTGTTAGTTCTCTGTAGGACTGGAATGGCAGCACCACCCAGTGAACCCGAACAGGATGAAGAATGCATGGACTAATGTCTTTTCAGACACTGAAAAACTGGATATGTTTGTTGATGACTGATGATAATATTTTTAAGAAACTGTCAAAAAAAATAGGAGTTATTCTTATTACAGAATTATAACATTACATCTAATTTAAAATGGATAGGCAACTTTTTTTTCTTTTCTTGATATCACAGTGGCACTTGCAAACCATATGACACATTGCAGGTGTGTTATGGCTCTCTATGTATTTTAAAAATACAGTTTTGGTTGAACTTAATAATGATTTTTTGTTAAGGTCATGAGGCATGCTGCCCATGTCTATATTTTAACATTAAAATACTTGTGATCATTTCCTTGTCCTGTTTTCAAATGTCAACTGTTCTGAAAAGAAAAAAAAAATTATTAAATGTACTCTATGCACGTAAGCAACATCCTGGCTATGACCAGCTCGACAGTGGGAGTTTTTAATTTCTCTTTTACTAGAATGTATGAAGTATATTTGTAAAATGGATAAAGAATGATTCATTTCTGTGACCGAGAAACCCGCAGTTCTGTCAAACCCCTTCAGTTATTGATGTTATTATGTATTTTAGGGCTGAAATTTTTATTAAATCCCATTTAATGGCCACCTGCTGATATAAAGTAATAGAATACCTGCATTATCCCTTTATTAGTTATAACAGCACTCCTATTTTTTTAGGGATTAGTTTTTGTTTGTTTGTTTTTGCTTTTATTACCTTTTCTGGTGTTTGTTTTGTCTCTCAGGGATTTGTGGGTGGAGATGTTAAGCTTTAACCAGAAGATCAATCTTTAAGCGTTGCCCAAGCACTTTTCTTTTTATGTTGTATGTATTTTCCATTATTTTAGCCTTGCCTCTTGTCATATTTTGAGCTCCAACTTTATATTGTTGAGACACATCTAAGCAGGATAAGAAAAGCTAAATGAAGCGGTTATTTTACAACGATGATTACAATGATGTGTAAATGTAGAATACTATTATGACTTGCCTGCTGCTGCACTGCCTAAATGCATCTGTGAGAAGTAAAGGTGACAATTTTGCTTTGGATTGTAAGTGTGAAAATAAAACCTGTTATTTAGGCTACCATCAGTGGTAAAACACACTGTGATCATACACCGCTGCTCCAGTGCACGTATTTTGCATTTGTCTCTCTGAGGGCTGATTGAATTGGACATTCATCACTTTTGTGTGGCTGTTATGATAACTGTTGCCTCTAAAGTGTTACAGTAAATGCATTGTTTTGATTTTCTCTGCGGATCTCTTTAATTTTCCCTCTGCCAGATGGAAGAAGCTTTTTTGCCTATTTCTCTCCCACTGTGGAGGAGTTGCAGCTTCATAAATAACTGATTAATGCACTGACATTTCTTTGATTGGCACTCCACACACAATGCCAGAGAAACCAGGAATAGACAGCAACCATTTCCCCATGGCAATTCTCTGTGTTCATTTTATTGTTACTTAGTCAGTCTACGTTTCTGTGTCTTTCTGTCTTCAAACCTGGCTTCTTTCTGCCTTTTGTCTTTTTTAAAATGTTTTATTTACTCTCAGTTTTACTTTCTTGTTAAAATCCTCTTTCGTGTTTTTTTTCCCCCTCTGTCTTTTTTTCTCTTCTTTCTATATTTTTGGGTATGGGGCAGTTTAGCACCTCAAAAGAGAAAGAAACAAGATCAAAAATAGAAATAGTGCCACAGAGACATAGAAAAGAAACCTATGGGGTTCTGAAATAACCATCTGAGAAAAAAAAAGGTAGTTTGAAGACACATCTAAGCTAGATAAGAGAAGCTAAATGATGTACCTCAGTCTGTCAATTGGTCTTATTTTGAGGTTTTCACCATTCAGTGTTGTTTTGCCTCATCATCTCCTTAATAAGCCTTTAACGAAAACAATTTGTATTAACCATAATTTTTTCTTAGTTTTAAATAAAATAATGGGTTTGATCATCTCCACCTTCTGCATTTTACCCTGCTGTTTAAATTCATTCTTCTTAAAATTTCATTAATGCCAGAATTTGTCTTTATCCTCCTGTTTCTACATCTGTACCCTTTTCACATATGCATGTTTGTGTTTTACTATTCGTGGGGATCAGCCATTGACATAATGTGACCCTCACTCTGTACAGTTACATTTTTGTCCTTACAACATGAAAATTATCACTCTGCATCTGCTCAAGCTGCAGTGATAATTGCAGCCCTGTGAGCCTTCTTTAATAAATAAATAAACACTTTTATTATGCCTTTTATTGAAATGTTGCAGTAGCCTTGAAAATATTTGACTTAGTAAATGGAGGACAATAATGATGTAAAGGGGATATTTGATCTTCATGTGCATTCTAAAATGATTAAAAAACTTAAAAGATGGGCAACTTTTATTGATATTTCTGGATGAGATATGATTAATAATACCACATTTTGTCAATCAGGTTTTAAGTTTTTTTCTCATTTATCTTTGTTGGTGAGATTTTTGGGGTTGTTAGACTGAAGCAATGTTTCCAATTAAAACCTCATCAAGTTTGCAGATCGGCTGTGCGAACACTCAGTCTATGAGGACAAGCAGATACAGATAAAACAAAGAATTACATGCATATGTAAAAAAAAGAAAAAAAAAAAGCTGCCACAGCAGAAAAACCATGAATGACTACATTTACTAAACTCTAACATCAGGGCGCTTTTGCTCAAAGGGTAAATCAACAGTAAGTCCCTTTAGCTTGTTGAACTTGTTAGCTAATCATGCATGCTATTGCCCATTTGTAAGTTCTTGAGGCTCAGATTTATTGCCTTGAGCCTTTTGGTGATTAATGTAATGACTCAGTTCAAGTAAATGTCTATATTCAGACCTAATTAACAGTTGGTCATTGGGGCATTTTAAACAGAACGTTTTGTGTCAAAATCAATTCATGACAATGGAAGTGACACAGTGAAAGGATTCATTGCTGGGTGGTGAAAGAAATTGATCTGCATGGAGATCAAATTTTGTGAACTTTGACCTTAAATTTTGCATTACAAGAGAAAACTGAGTCAAAGCAGAAAAAGCTTTTTTAGGCTTTTTACTTTTATTTAAACTCCTTTGCTTTTATATTAAATAAAATGTACTATAGGTTTATTCCTGACGGTCGTGATAATAAAATTTGTGAAGAGTCCTTAACTTCTAAGGACTCTTCAGAACTTCTTTTACCAGAAGCTGTAAATAATGGGAAATGATGATTATTTTCCTTCAATATTATCACACTGGCATTCAAATATGTGTTTAACAGCAACATTTTATGCTTTCATGGATGGTGGAAAATATTTATTGGAGGGAGAGTTCTATTTTTGTGCTGATTTTGTGTTGATTTACCCTTAAAAGCCAAATGTGTAACTATAAAATAGACACCTCTTGGATGAAGACCAGTACATCTTAATGTGAACTGTCACATGCAAAGCTCCAGAAGCAAGCAGTGCAATCAAACAGGGGTTTAGTTGTTGCTTTTACCAGGTGATAGACACACGGGGTCGTCACAGTATGATGTGTAGTCTTTGGATGGGGATGACAGGTGATTGGCAGCATGAGGATGGAGAAGACATGAAGGGTGGAGGATGAAGAAAGGAGGAAAGTGGGGGAGAGGAGTTAAAGATGAGTGTGTCGGATGTGTGAGAAAGGACTAACTGTAGACTGTATAATGCAAATACATGGAGAAGTGCAGTGGTGGGAGTGGTAAAGGGCAGATATGAGTAGAATCGATAGAAAGGTCTTAATGGCAGTGAACTAACTGCATACTAGAACACAACAACTGGAGGGAATATCTGTAGCAGTTTTCACAATGTTATTTATTGGATTCAAGTTTAAGGTTTACTTTGAAGGTCAAAGACTTTTCAAGAACAAAATAATCTATTTATTTCAAGGAATGTGAAAAATCCTTGGAAGAAAACCAAATAAATGTAATTTATTTCTTTATTACTAAACCGTAATTGCTGAAGGCATAGAAAGAATTTTTACAATTTGAGTTTTTAGCTGATCTGTAGATTTAGCTGCTGGCTAAAGGAAACATTAGCTCAAAGTTTAAAGTATATTAAGTTACCACTATCTCTAAAGTCAACTAATCTTCAAATAATGCACCGATGAAGTACAGCATATAAAAACTGAATAATTAGTGTATTTTTTTTTATTCTAGCACAAGACTTGTTTATCTTTAATTAAAGATACTGTCATCAGCCACAATATTAAAACCATCTATTTCTATAACATCTATTACAACATATTTAGCATCAAGTAGGCAACATTTGTGCCACTCAAACTTCTCTGACCTGCCAAAGCATGGACTCTAAAGACCTCAGATGGTATCAAGTAGCAAAATTCCCAAACTAATTACAGAAAACATACCCATGTTTTGCTCGAGGCCGTGATGAATGGGAGGGTATATACAGCAAAGTAGTTCACTTTTTTTTCACAGCTTTATATAAAGACATAGGTTTTATTATTTCATTTATTTTTTTTTTAATTATTTTTTCTTTGTATTTTTTAAGGGACAAACATTAAACAGAAAGAATTAACACTTGGTCAAAACTGATCTATTCATATGGTCATGGCGCCACATCTTGTCACAATCTGGTCACTCTAATAAAAAGTCCTTGCACACAACGCAGTCCTGTGAGTCAAACTAGGCCAGGTTCTCCATTGCTTGATGGTTCAACTTAGATTCTAACGAGTGCCTATGGCAGTGGAAGGGTCTGCACGACTTCTCTGATCATTTTGAATCAACACAGATCCACAAGTAGCTAAATGTTATATACTGCATTATCTGATACTTTTCCCTAATAGACAGTGCTAAAGATTTCATGATGTGCAGGTCTTGGTTGCAGATCTAAAACCTAATGGTTTAACAATCACAATTTGTAGTTGGCACTTAGGCATCCTTAGTCAAGGCAGCAGGTAAACATACATTTATAGTAAAAAACTTGTGGTTCCTCAACCAAACAAGCCTCAGCAGAGTCAACCAAACAGCGAGGGTTTTTTAAACCAACTAAAAGAATAAAAAACTGTGTTAGACTGGTATCAGATTGAGATAAGGATAGGCTGTTCCGAAACATCCACTGTTTGCTACCTGTAAAAACTCCATCCCACGCTAAGTTCCAGATTAATGACTCAGTCAGTGTTATAGACTTTACTTGTCAGTGGTTTTATTGTTGTGGCTGATGACTGTTGTGAAGGGAACTGCAAATGTTTGCTATAATCAAACAGTAATATAGTTGTAAGGTCGGGGAAGCAAATTTTCTAAACATGCTTTTTTTTGTAAATTGAGATAACAGGATTTATGAAGAAAAAAAAAACATAGTTTTTCAATTTTTGCAGGACAACGAAAACAGTGAATAGAAGTTTATATTGACCAAGGTATTAAACCCAGCCATTATTGTATTTAAACCTTTTGACTGTGTTTTCAGTATGCATGTCATCACCCTTTCAACACATTCTACAAGAGTATGAGTCAGATATTGACCGTACAATGAGGTGGTGTGGAAAACCTCAGTATGTACTGTGCTAGTACATTAATGTTAGATTCCAACTGAACATGTGAGTTTGAGAAATTCATTTCTAAATATGGAAAAATGGGTGTCATTTTCAAAGCGTCTATCTGCAAAGTATAAGTGGTAAACACATTTTATGTCACTTTAAACATTGAAGTAGAGTTTGTGATATTAATGTAAGCTGTGAAGAAAAGACAGATTGTGTTTGTCACATTACTTGACACACAGATGCTGTTGAAAATGATTTCTGTTAGAGTATGCCCACTTTTGAAGTCTGCTTCAAAAGTGTCTCAAAGGTTTCTGGATGAAAAATGGATGCATGACTAAAATGTGGAAAATGGAGGAGTGAATAGAAAGTGTCAATTAGGTACAGTAAAATCTTTAAAGAAGTCATTATAAAATACATTTTTATGGAATTATAATTGCTGTTGTAAAACATTCTAATGAATAAAAAATAGTGATATTAGACTGAATACAAAAATAAATACTTGTTACCTGCTAGAGTCTTATAATCAAGCAGATCAAATAAAACGATAGCCACTCCTGACCATGTGATGATAAGAGCCACCACCAGCAGCCAGGCCATCGGTGAGCTGAAGGTTAAAATGACATCGTCCAAAAATGTCCTCTGATTGGACCGGGATGAAGGGGCCTCCTCCCCACCATCGGTTTGACTGCTCATTGCTGAAAAGCACTTCAGACAGATGAAGAGACGAAAGGATGAGAACAAGAACAGAAAGCTAAAAGTCATTTGAAGATAATCTTGTGGCGCATCTTTTAGAGGTCATCATCATCATCACAGTATGAAAAGTCAGATGCATGAGGCATAAACAGGTCTATTTCAGTAACTGTCTAAAGATATATTGTGCCGCATGTAAATCAGCATTGTATGTTATTTCAAACCCAACCTTTAACTCACTAAACTAAACACTAAACACTGAATTTTCACAGATGTGAGAGTAGTGGAAGTCACATATGGGAGAGATGGAAGCTGACAACTGCAGTGACTGTGGAAAATATGTGCAAAATAAGTTTCAATATCTCACACTGAAGTCGTGGATTTTAAATTTCTGGACATCTGAAATGAAAATGCAACAGTTAAAATCTCCGGTTGCGGACTTGTCTCAAGTTCCTGGTTTAATGTTTCTTTGAAGCTGCTTTATTGCTGACATAACATTGCAGTCTAAATTCAGATTTTTTAATACCCCTAGTAGAAAACACAAATGTCCGCTGCCAAATAAAGATAATATGATTTTTAAAATTCAGGAAATGCTTTCATGTGGCACTCATAATAATTGTTTTTTTCCAAACTACCAGCAGAACATCCACTCTGACTAATCTAATTGCTTTTCAAAGAAATAAAAGACATTATTCTTATGATAAGGTGAGCTATACCCGTGTATATTCTTTCAGTTAGAAAGTTTTATGTATCAGGACATAATGAAAATCTATCTGGTCATTAGCAGATCTTCAGGTAAGCAACAATTAATTCAAATCAATTCAGTTCAATAAAATTTTATTCTGTAAAAGCAGAGGTTTTGACAGTTTGTTGCATTCAGGTGATCTCAGAGAAAAAAAATATTGCTACCCATCATTTTGGGAAGAGTTCATGCCATTTCTGAACAAATTAGGGCTCAGCTTTATACAGTGAGCAAGCTTATTGACAATCAGAAAACATTTAAGACAGTTAATAGTTAAAAATGTGGAACGCTCAAAGAAACTGCACTACAAGATTATTATGTTACATGATAAAGTTTAGTGTCATATTCTCCAGTTATAACACTAACTAGTCCAAAGAATGGGGCATTCAGTAGACGTGACTTCTTTACCACACTTCATGTGCATCTGTTTAGATCAGAAAATGGTGCTTTTGTTACATACATAATATTTGGAAAGATTTCCAGGAAGAGCCTTTTCTTTAAAAAGACTATGGCTGCACAGGTCAGTTGGACCTGAACAAATCACAAGACGTATGGAACAATGTCTGTTGAACAGATGTGACCAAAGTAGTGAGTTTGGTTGTACGCAGTGCTCCATTTTTGGAAAGCCAGACACAGATTCAGCATGAACACCTTATACTAAATGTCAAATGCAGTGGTGGAGGGGCTTGCTTTGCAGCCCCAGGGTGTGGCCACCTTGTAGCCATTGAGTCACCCTATGTTTCATAGTCAAATATGAGGCCATCTGTCTGACAGTGAAAACTAGGCTAACACTGGCTTATGCAGCAGGACACTGATCCCAATAACTCCAGCAAATCTACAAGAGAATGTCTAAAGAAAGTAAAGAATCAGTGTTGCAAAAGTTCAGACCTCAGGCTGATTGAAATGCTGTGAGCGGTGCAAAAAAGCAAGTATGCAAACCTCAATGAACTGCAGCAACTTTGAAGTGGAGACTTTTTTCTGTAAGACAACTGATGGTGTCTTACTGAAAATGACTTTTTCAAGTCACAGATGCTAAAGTTGCCTCTAAAGGCTGTTGCACCATATTCTTAGCTTTCCCACACACTCTTTTTCATTGTGGCTCTGTTTCGTTGTTCAGCAGGTAGCGACACAGTGTTATATGTCACATATTGTTCATTTTTGCTTATTTTACCTAATTTTAATATCTATTTAGGACCAGATAATATTTTTTACTTCCAATATCCTGCCATAGAAAACATTTGAACTTAAAGAAGATCATAGGTGTGTAAGTGAGGCCAGTTTTTACTAGCCTGCGCTTTTACTTCTTGTAGATGACAGCGCTGTTCATGTCACCCAAAGAATAATATAGATCCTTTTTTAGGCCATTTTTGTCAATAATTTAACTGCTGTTAGAGCAGTTGTCTTCAGGTTGGTGTTATTTGTTTAAAAACGATGGATTAAAATCAAAGTGAAGGATTTCTTTAAGTTTAGACCTCTACACACTTGAATTTTATTTGAGCAGCCTAAATGAGTGTTGTAATAAGGAGTAGAAACTTTTCCTCGACAGCCTGTTGTTTGCCTCATAGCATAATGGCCTAAATAATATTTTTGGCTAAACTGTGATACAATTCTAACTGTACTCTACTGATATTGCTGATTCACTGTACATCAATTTCTACAAAACCTTAAATTAGATTGGAACAGTTATGCTCTGAGGCTAACAATATGCTGTTGTATTTTAAGAGTTCTAACAATATTGGCATTGTCTCACCATGAATTCACCACTGAAGCCAAACTTATCTAAGTTCAATCTGTGCTTTCAGAAATATCAACATTATGATTAATACACACAGAAGCTGTTTATTTACGTAGATGCTGGTGACTCATTACAGCATGTTCTGTATGAGGGTGAGAATGGGTGAGAAATAGGAGAAAGCAATGAGAGAGAAGGGTGAATGTGGGAGAGAGCAGGAAATGAGGAGATAACGTCTGAGTGATGAGACAAATTTCTTTCCCCAAAATGTTTTCATTGTATTCCAGAGAAGCTTTGCTCCAATAATAATATTATTATTTGCCCATGTCATACTGCTTTTGTTGAACATCTAGCTTTTCTTTCTGTCTCTCTGTTTGACTCGCACATTGTACATCAGCAATTACAAAGTGATATTTAGTCTGACGAATGCAGATCCATTTGAGTGCTGCTCTGTTAATGTCATTATAACAGTCATTTAGAAAATTAGTAGGCCACTTTCATCTTTTGTGCCAATGAATATAGACTTAATTTAATTGTTGGCAGCACTCCTTAAGATATAACTTCCTCATTTCAGCCAAGCACATTTTAACAACTGTACTTTTACATGTTGGATCAACCAAACTACTTTAATGTAAGAGGAGCCTAAATATTACAATGTAAATATATATATATATATATATATATATATATATATATATATAAAAATGTATAGGGAAATATATGTAGGGAAAAGAATAGGTATAAATAAATAAATACAAATAAAAGAATGAAACTATGTAACAATAAATAAATGATTAATGAGCTCTGTGAATAAATTTATATTATAAATATGAAATAAATATTGATATTTATTTCTCTCTATATTTCCCTTATTTATATCCTTTTTTTTTTTTTTTTGTGGCACTCCTATCATCCCGTACTTTTCTCTATGTGTTCATCCAACTCAAGAATCAACTTAACAACAGTTAGTTTGTGTGTTATTTCCGAATGGAAGGCCAACAAAATTTCTGCCTGGGCTTGAGTACATGTGATATAAAAGCTGACCATTGATCAAAGCACTGCCTTGGCAACAACTCGCCAGACCAAATTATTGATCAGCAGCAGGTAAAACGGCCACAGTGTTAGGATGATAGAAGACTGGAGCATGGAGGCATATTGCTGTACAGTAAGAGTGTAGTCCCTCATATGCTTGACCCAGCCCACCTGTTGTTACTATCAAATGCTGAACTGATCTTCACACACACTCACAGAGACCAACTGCTGCTGCCTCCTCCACACCAGAGGAATGAACAGAATTAGAACAATGTGGGTGAAGGCTACGAACTGGCATTTGAGGGCAAATGAAAGGCAATAACACAGCAGTTGAAACTAAGTCCCTTTGCTGTTACTAGAGTGCAAACCTTTCAACAAAGACACATGCTACTGCTTAAGTAAATTTATTAGCTTGTGGTCCAAATGAGGGTAAAATTCACCAATTTGTAACTAAACAAAGCTCAATTAAAATCTAAACTGCTATTATGAAGCAGTCTCTTTCCCTTTTGTATCACAACATGATATATATAGAGTTTCTATTACCACAGGGGATATTCTTCTTTGAATTAGTCCTTTCATATTTAATACAGGATTTTTCCACCAATACCTCTTTACTTCAGCTGAAGAGATTGAATTTGGGACTTTTGCTTGTAATGGAGAATTGTATCATTCTGATGGACGTATTTCCCTATAAAAGATCAAGTTTAGAGCATGGAGTCACCAGCTTTGCAAAGAAACTCAGTTCACTAAACACACAAAAGTACAAATGCAAATGCAAAAGTACATGTTCTGACGAGGTATTGTACATACATCCTGTGTGCACAAAGTATTTAAAGCAATGATTAATATGTGACTCAATCTTTTGAGTTACAGCTAACAAATTACGTAATGGCACTGAAAGGAAAAAAATGTCAAATGTAGCTTAACAAAAACAGATCACTGATCATTTCAACATCAAAGTGAATTCTTTCAATTGCAGCAACATAACATAACATTCTCAACATAACATTCACCGACCCCATATAGATGATGAGACATCCCAAAAAGCTATAAGGGAAAAAAAGAAGAAATAATGTATATTTTTTTTCTTTTGAAATACTGAACACTTTGAACTCGGGCTTGAGGAATAGTACATTTAGCTTCTTCTACAGGGTCAAAAGCCAGAGAAGCTAGGAAGCACCGATCCAGACTTTCCAATAATGCAACTGAAGGCAGGTTTTGAATGCCAACAATGATAGCTCCTTCACATAGCTACTCAAAGCATTAGCTATGTCAGACCTGAAGAGGAAAAAAAGCATCATGTTTGGGAGTCAAACATTTATACCCTTCCTCCCCTCTGATCACCTTGATTCACTGATTAAGTAACACTCATGACTTTAGATTTCATTTCATTACTCATTATTGGCATAGTTTCTGCATGACGTACATCTTCAGAGGGATAACTGGCAATATGAAAATATGCAAATTCATTGAAAATGTTCACATGTTGATGGACAACAGCGGCAAGTATCCAGCAGTACACAATGCGCTGGGCTGGGTGAAACACACACTTAAAGTGTTCTACAAGACAAAATAGGTCTACAAGCTGTGTAATGCTTTGGAGGGTTGTGCTTAGTGTGCAGGAGTTGTGATAGTTGACCTGTCTCTGCACGTGTACCACTATAGTTATTGAGCATTTTTTATTGCAGTATGAGAACAAGTTACAATAACTAAGATAAGAATGCAAGCAAACACCAAGCTAAACTCAGAGATAACATTTAAAGGGACATTGTGTAAGAATTACTTCCATCTAACGTTGGAATCATGTATTGCATTCTAACGTATAATGCATTCTATACGTTAGAATGCAATACATGATGCAAACACATATTACGGTATCTCAAAAAGCCTCGACAGCACAGATGAAAGCATGTCATCTGATAGTTCATGGAGTGTTCACTCAGTTGAAGAGGTTTGTGATTTTATAAATATTGCAAACTGCATCCCATGCAACTGTCAGATATCGTTCCTTTGTGTTTGGTTCTCACAGGGGGAACGGATCCCATGGCCTCGACACAGCACCGGCTTTTTGTCAGTGAAAGCCAGCTTATAAAGCCGTCCCACTGGCTTTTAGTCTGGCTTTATCGCAACTGAAAGCAAGCGTTTATTGTGACTATGAAACCACATAAACATACACTGATGTAGGCTGGTGTATTTTAGCATACACTACTGTTGGGCTGTAAGTAAAACTTTATATAACACCTCTCAAAATATAAAATCACAAAGTGCTTCACAAGAGCAAACAACGTGAAAACAAACAAACTAATAAAAAATGAATAAAAACAGATTAAAGATTATGTGTTTTTAACTGACTTTTAAAAGTAACCACAGGGTTCACAGATCTCAAGTTCAAAGGAAGGGAGTTCCAGAGTCTGGGGCTTAATGAACAGAAAGCTCTGTCCCTTTCAGTTTTAAACTTTATAAGGGGCACCTTCAGCAGGTCCTGGTCACAGGACCTTAGGGACCTGCCAGGGAGATATGGTTTTAAAAGCCCTCTGAATTAGGCAGGTACTTGTCCGTGAAGAGATGTCCAGGTCAGTAAAAGATTCTTGAACTGCAGTATGAAATAAAGCGGCAGCCAGCGCAGTTGCATCAAGATTGGAGTCATGCTTCCCATGGTAACGGGCAACTCTGTCCAACAAAACTGAATGAAAAAGGTTGGCTTTAGGTTAATTTAGGCAGTACTGTTGACCTATTTGTTGAGGAAAAATCTGGAAACTTCAGCATCCCTTTTAAAATCCTTCTTGATCACCATCCACCTGGGCAAGGCTAGCCTGTTAATCCACCTTTTTGTTTCGTCTGTTTAAGTTGCCTTTTAAGCAGCAGGGATTCTGCGTTGGTGCTATTTGTCCCTTGCTGGCTGCTGTAGTTTCAAGATGGCACATCGTCTTGGAACATCTTTACTGGCTTAAGGCCCATTTATGCCCCTGTACATGCATACATGCGTAAATAGCAACATCCATTTGAAGTTGTCGTGCATCACCGTTCTCATACTTCCATGCATTTTTTGCATTGCCCAGGTTGTTGTGTCAGTTTTTCCAGGAATGGGCAGTGTTGCATTCAGAGTTCACTTCCGCGGGCTGATGTCAGTTTCGGACAATGTGTGGCAGCATTAATGCATCGCTATAAAGTTATTTCCAACCACCCAACACACCCTAAACACTTGCATACAGACTTTATTCAAAAGCTCATGCAATTTGTACAGTCTTTGTCCTTGTCTTCATTCTTCTTCTGCTTTTTTGTTCCCTTCCTGATCCTCTTTTTCTTCTCTGGTTTGTTTCTTTCACTAGTCGTACATCAGCTGTTTGCAGCCCCACACAGAAGATGGTCAAAACTGTCTGTCTGTCTGCGTATCCGTCTTATGCGGCAAGCATAAATGAGCCTCCATCCCATCCATCCATCTCAGTCAGGTTGCGGGGGCAGCTGCCTAAGTAGGGAAAACCAGACTGCCCTCTCGTCGGCCACTTTCACCAGCTCATCCAGGGAGATCCCGAGGCGTTCCCAGGCCAGCCGCGAGATGTAGTCCATCCAGCGTGTCCTGGGTCTTCCCTGGGGCCTCTTTCCGGTAGGACGTGCCCGAAACAGCTCACCAGGGAGGTGTCCAGGAGGCATCCTGACCAGGTGCCCGAGCCACCTCATCTGGCTCCTCTCGATGTGGAGGAGCAGCGACTGTACTCTGAGCCCCTCTCAGATCACAGAGCTTCTCACACTATCTCTAAGGGAGAGCCCAACCACCCTGCGGAGAAAACTCATTTTGGTCGCTTGTATTTGCAATCTTGTTCTTTTGGTCACTACCCACAGCTCGTGACCATAGGTGAGGATAGGAACATAGATCGACCGGTAAATCGAGAGCCTTGCTATTTGGCTCAGCTCCCTCTTCACCACGACAGACCGATGCAGAGTCTGCATCACTGCAGATGCCACACCGATCCGCCTGTTGATCTCCTGCTCCATCCTTCCCTCATTCGCGAACAAGACCCCGATATACGTGAACCCCTCCACTTGGGGCAGGACCTCATTGCTGACCTGGAGAAGGCACTCCACCCTTTTCCGGCTGAGGACCATGGTCTCGGATTTGGAGGTGTGATTTTCATCCCAGCCGCTTCACACTCGGCTGCGAATCGCTCCAGTGAGAGCTGCAGATGACGGCCCAATGAAGCCAACAGAACCACATCATCCGCAAAGAGCAGAGACCCAATCCTGAGGCCACCAAACCGGATCCCCTCAACACCTCGACTGCGCCTATAAATTCTGTCCATAAAATTTATGAACAGAATCAGTGACAAAGGGCAGCCTTGGCGGAGTCCAACCCTCACCGGAAACGACTCTGATTTACTGTCCGGCGATGCGAACCAAACTCTGACACCGGTTGTTCTGCCCTTGTAGACACCAAGTGCAGGATGTTATACCCTTGTTCAATATTTGCTGGAGTTCATACTTTATTTTGTAGAGTTTGCCTTATTTTGAAGTTCTTAGAACATTGCAAAACAGGAAGTAGTAACTTGACACAATGCAGTCACGGGAGGATAAGGAAGCAATAGGCTGGTGAAACATTAAGATGTCGCAGACACCAGAAAAATAACAACTTACCTTCTCATTCCTCAGCAGAATCAATGCTTGTATGTATAACATCATTGTCGGTGTCATGTTAGTTCATAAATATAAATCCTAAATAGTTTAAATACGTTAAGTTATTGGTTAAAATGTGGATGCTAATATGCATGCTAGCGGTAGCCTGCTCTGCAGCTTGATGCTAGACTCTTTGTTAGTAAATTCATTGGACCTCTGAGTGGAACTAATGTTGCTAATCGTAGTATTTTACTCTTTCTGTTTTAGTTTCACTCTCATCACATCATTTCATCTAAGTTGTACTGTGGATTCAATATGAAGACTGCAAATAAATCCTTCATGTTCATGAATGATGGAGAGTTTAACTCACTGTCTAGTTGGAGTTGTTACACCTCAGCGAGGGCAGTACAAAGTATGAACTCCAGCAGATATTGAACAAGGGTATAACATCCCGCACTTGGTGTCTACAAGGGCAGAACACCGGTTGTACAGGGACCGGACAGCTCGTACAAGGAGGTCAGGCACTCCCTACTCCCGGAGTATCCCCCTCAGGAGTCCCTGGGGGACACGGTCGAACGCCTTCTCCAAGTCCACAAAGCACATGTAGACTGGTTCAGCGAACTCCCATGCCCCCTCCAAGGCCCTGAAGAGAGGGTAGAGCTGGTCCACTGTTCCACGACCAGGACGAAAACCACACTGCTCCTCCTCAATCTGAGGTTCAACTATCTGACGCAACCTCCTCTTTAGCACCCCTGAATAGACCTTACCAGGGAGGCTGAGGAGTGTGATCCCCTTGTAGTTGGAGCATACCCTCCGGTCCCCCTTTATGAAGAGGGTGACAACCACCCCAGTCTGCCAGTCCTGGGGAACTGTCCCTGATGTCCACGCGATGCTGCAGAGGCGTGTCAGCCAAGACAGCCCTACAGCATCCAGAGCCTTAAGGAACTCTGGGTGGACCTCATTCCACCCCGGGGCCCTGCCACCGAGGAGCTTTTTAACTACCTCTGTGACTTTAGCCCCAGAAATGGGAGAGCCAACACCACGGTCCCCTGACTCTGCTGCCTCATCGGAAGACATGTTGGTGAAATTGAGAAGGTCTTTGAAGTTCTCCCTCCACTGCCTCAGAACTTCCCGAGTCGAGGTCAGCAGCCCCCCATCCCCACTGTACACAGTGTTGATGGAGCACTGCTTTCCCCTGGTGGACCAGAATCTCCTCAAAGCTGTCCAATAGTCATTCTCCATGGCCTCTCCAAACTCCTCCCATGCCCAAGTTTTTGCCTTAGCGACCACCTAAGCTGCATTCCACTTAGCCTGCCGATACCCATCAGCTGCCTCTGGAGTCCCACTGGCCAAAAAGGCCTGATACGACTCCTTCTTCAGCTTGATGGCATCCCTCACTGCTGGTGTCCACCAACGAGTTCAGGGGTTACCGCCATGACAGGCACCAACGACCTTGCAGCCACAGCTAGCAACAATAGAGGCATGGAACACAGCCCACTTGGACTCAATGTCCCCCGCCTCACCGGGGTCATGGTTGAAGCTCTGCCAGAGATGGGAGTTGAAACTCTTTCTGACAGGGGACTCTGCCAGACATTCCCAGCAGACCCTCACAACATGCTTGGATCTGCCAGGCCTGACTGGTATCCTCCCCCACCATCTGAGCCAACTCACCACCAGATGGTGATCAGTTGACAGCTCTCTTCACCCGAGTGTCCAAGACATGCGGCTGCAAGTCCCATGATACGACTACAAAGTCGATCATCGAACTGCGGCCTAGAGTGCCCTGGTGCCAAGTGCACATGTTGACACTCTTATGCCAGAACAAGGTGTTCGTTATGGACAATCCATGATGAGCACAGAAATCCAACAACAAAACACCACTTGGATTCAGATCAGGGGGGGCATTCCTCCCAATCATGCCCCTCCAGGTCTCGCTGTCATTGCCCACGTGGGCATTGCAGTCTCCCAGCAGAACAAGGGAGTCCCCGGAAGGAGTGCTTTGCAACACCCCCTCCAAGGACTCCAAAAAGGGTGGGCACTCTGAACTGCTGTTTGGTGCATAAGCACAAACAACAGTCAGGACCTGCCCCCCCCCGTTTGTACCATAATTTCTCAGTTTGACATACTGCAAATATTATTCATTAAAAAAGAGAAATGTGATATTGAATGAAAGTTTTCATTTGTAAGTCAGAACACTTCAAAAGCCAAGTGAGGAAATAACATATCATGGAGGTTTTCTCTACTAATAGATTATAGGACAAATGGCCCTGCAGCTTTGAAAGATAAGAAGGATAGCATTACTGGAAGATGGTCTTTAGTATGTGTTTTAAATGACAGTGATTGAGAATAACTGTGTGAACTATACAAATGCCTTCAGGATTCAGACACACCAGTTTTCGATCATTATTGTAAAGTTACACTTGAGAGAAATGGATTTTTAGGTACCTTAGTCTTTGAGATTGCTGGATGTTCACTGATAACCTTTGGTCCTTCAGAGGTTCTGGAAATGCAGTGTTACCATAGAAACACACATCAAACTCCTTTGTTAAATCCTTTTTGGCCCCACTTGATTGTGAGAAGGCAATGCTCAAATCCGGCAGCAAAAAGTGTGCGACAGTTGTCTTAAGCTTGGATCATTGCAGGTCTAAAAATACACACACAAAAAAATGCCCCCACCGGAAAAACAGAGAAGAAATCCAATGAAATTTGTTTTTCTTTTTTATTCCCACTCTATTTTTTTAAGTTGCTTTTGAAGGTTGTAGTTTCTGTCCTAAAATTAAGTCAAGATTTCTGATATTTTGATGTTTAAATGCTGGCGAGAGTGAGAAGAGAGGGAAGAACCAACTGAGCAGGAAGAAGGTCAGCCCACTCAGAGTCACCCTGCCCCCTCTGAGGGTTCAAAATAGAGATAAAGAGGTGATGGGAAGGAGGAAGAAAGGAGCCAAAGGGGAGTCGTGAGAGCACAGAAAGAAAGACAACTTAGTTTAAAGGAGCAAAAGATCAAAATATGAGGAAGAGGGAGAGGAAAGATGAAAGACTGAAGTGAGGAGATAAAGGTCTACAGGTCTCCTCTGCAGTGTGCATCAAAAACACAAAGCTTATTAATCATGTTATGATGAAGAGGGAGATGCTAATAGCTGATATTTCATTAGTGTTTCCTCCCCCGAGAAGCCTATTCCCCATCTCTGATCTCACCTTATTCATTTCAAAATGTATTAGGCCAGTTTTTTTATTCCTAAAATGGATTAAATGCCATTTAATTGTTTTTCTAAAAGTATATTAAGTATTAAAAATTTTCTGACACTATTAAATGCTTGAGCCAACAGCAAGAACAGCAACAGCCCATTTTAAGACCAAAGGCATTCACTCTGCTTTGGACATCAATTGTATAGTTCTTTAAACCTTGAAATGCCCCAGCCTTCCTACACTTCATTCAGAGGATGCATAATAACTCCACTGTACCTATAATCACAAGCAGAAGTCAAAATGGAATGTACATAAATAAATAAATATGTAGTGCAGCCTCATGTGAATTTCTAAACCCTGTCAGATACTATTTTTTTCTGAGGACCAGTTGCTCAGACATGTTGTGTGTTTGCATGTGTGAGTGTTGTTTTGCGAGCAGTGGGAAGAAGTAACCTGACCCCCAGTCTTGCCCTGGGAGCCTGCTCTGCAGAGGCTATATTTAGAAATACAGACAGCAGCTGGCGTTAACATTGGACTGGACTGTTTTAGATGTAGGGCACACAGAGGGGGCTGAGGGACATAATGCACACAAACTACACAAAATTTAGGTCCTATTGTCTGTGAAACCGAGTGTGTGAGAAAGTGATGGAAATCAGGATTAACACTTTGAACTTTGCAATTTTTATTTTATTCTACCACTACAACGTCCCCATTAAATTGGTACCACTTCTGTCATTGTGCTCTCAGAGGCAAAGAATTAACAACATGAGATGGTGTCAGAGATGGGGACTCGAGTCTGGGACTTGGACTCAAGTCGCAATTTAATCAATCAACAATCAATCACTCAATCAAAACACTTGAGACTTGACTCGGACTCCAGATTTCAGACTCGCAAACAATCTTTTTTTTTCATGATCTTCTCTCTATCTTCAGTCTGCTGTCAGTTCTCCGGTAGTAACACTGATGTAACGTCACAAAGACGCCCTGCGAAGTGAACTCGCGATCATTCACAACATTGACAGCACCGGATAACACAGCTGTTGCTACAGCACCACTGTAAGTTTTTAGCATTAAAACCCACTGTAAACAATGCGGTTTTACTGACTGTTCATCAGAAAAGGATTCGATCTAAATAAATAAAATATTAAGATTTTTTTATTCCATTTAAAAAGTTTGAAATTAATATTTTTTTGTACCCATGCCGCAGAGTTATTTTAAGCCCTTTAAAACAAAAGAAGTTTCTGATGCACAAGTGATGGTATCACCAACTGTGGACCTGTGGACCCACTGTCCTGCAGATTTTACATGTTTACCTGCTGCAATACACTTGAGTTCAATTATTAATGTGTCATCAAGAGGCTTGTGCAGAACTTGACAAGCTGCTATTTGGATCAGGTGTGTTGCAATAGGGAAACGTCTAAAACCTGCAGGACCGTTGGTGATCCTGCACTAAAGTGTATCATATTGGCCCTCCTCTCTACATTCAAGAAAACACGCTATGAACGTCAGTATTAGTATTTTAAAATTCGTTGTGGGTCCAGATGGATTTTGGTTCACATTAAAAACTCTTGGATAAGTTATGTTAAGAACATATTACTAATCAGAATAAATTTCCATGTTCATCTGCAGGCTTTCCAAATACAGTAAAGCAAAGAAATTGTCCAGAGGAGAGGGACGGAGCAGTGGGCAGTGCTGTTACAAAACACCGGTAGACAAAGGGTGAGTAAGGATTTTAAAGTCCTTGGATATTATCATGCAGTCTTCTAAGCAGACCAGACAGCAGGAGTCACATGACAAATTACTCATTACAACTAAAAGTGACTTGCGACTTGACTTGGACTTGGGGTCAAAGACTCAAGAATTGAATTGGACTTAAGGTCAAACACTTGAGATTTGATAAAACAGTACTTGTGAACATCTCTGGATGGTGTGTCTCAGTTTAAAAGAGCGACATCTAACATATTTCAAGATTCAAACAATTTTATTTTTCCCCGTAGGGCAATTCAGTTTGCAATCTACCAAATGGGTAACAGAAAACAAACAGAATGATAAACATAAACATTACATCATTCAACCATCCAAAATTCCTATTTGTGTTCAGTTGGGCTGAGATCTACATGCTAAAAGTATACAGGATGAAACAATCTTTTTAAACTCATTGGACCACCAAGTGACACCACCTGTCCTATGGATGGAGTAATTGTCATTTTAGAGGAGACTGCTCCAATCAGAACAGAAATGTTACAACAGGGGCAATCTGTCAGAAGAACTTTGCGTCATCTCTTTGCCCCATGAGGACTGTCAAGCCCGGCTCGTGAGAGCTTGACAAGAAGGAAGCGGGACAACAAGGGATGCCAATTAAAGTATAATTTATTAAGAAAAGTGACCAAAGTAAATAAACGGAGCTTAACAGTGTGTCCTATGTGTGTAATCCATAGCATCAGTAGTGTAGGAGAGTGTTGGTTGTGGGAAGGTGTTGTGTGCGGAAGCTAAAGTGGACAAACTAATGAGTGCACAAACAAAGGAAACGGAGCGCTGCAGGCATACAGCCTGGCGCAAGCCGAGAGCCAAAAGCCAGAGCGTGCAGGTGTGAACGGCCTGGTATTTAATCCCAAGCAGGCCACGCCCCGCCAGGTAGCGCAAGAGGACAGAGGCAGAGAGAGGAGGAGGCAGAGCAGGAGACAGAGCTGAAAGCAAAAGTTAAAGCCCCCAGAAACAGAGGAAATACAGCCTGCTCTGGGGTTGTCACAGGACAAATAGATCCAGCAGCACCACTGGATCTGTCAGTTATAGGTTACACACACACATAAACTACATACACCCTGATGCCATTTATTTGTATTTCTTTAGTTTTTGTTAATGTATTGATCCACTAAAGATTAATCTTATTTAGTTGGTTAATACATTGATTTTGTTTATTTTCAGTACATGTTTTGGTTTGTCTCTAATGCCTCTCTCTCTCTATTTTGTAGTGAATGTTTTTATGGGTCACAATTGTATATACATCCCTGTGTTTGTAACTAAATGGTTTTGGCCATAGCCTTTATATACTTGGTAAAAAAGGAGAGAAGTGTGATGCTGGATGTAAATGGAAAGTGATGTGAGTAAAAACTTGAGCTCAATCAAGACTGGATTTGGATGTTTTTTCCCCTTTTTGGTGGTCGTCGGATGTTGATGTTGGACGTCGGCATTCTGCAGTTTTTAAGGTTTAAACCTTACACTAAGCATGACTGACAATTGATGTGACCTTGTTTTTACATCTTTGTGGACCTGTTCTTGCTCTTAAACGTGTATACATCTTTGTAAATTGAAGTTTACATTCTACAACCCTATAAAGTAGGGTTGTCTTTATCAAGTAATGTAATTGATGGCAGAATGGCTGACATTCTGCCCCAACAATAAACCCTCTTTTAGTTTCAGGATGGTTTCCTCCTCAACTAGACCTGCTAAGCATTTTTTATATAGCACAGTGATTGAATGTTGAATACTATATTATATCTGTGGAGCATCTGTTTTCATTGTTTTTCCACTCATTTATTGAAAATTGGGGGTTTTCTCCATCATCTGTCTGTATGTGATGGCACTAAATCAAATATAGAAACAATACAACATTTAGATTGAGAAAATTGCAATGTGTGTTTTTTTATGTAATCCAGTAAATGCACATATTCATATTGTAGACATATTGAATTAAAAAAAAAATCAAATCCTTCATTAACCACCTCATGAATGTTCAACTAACCAATAACACTTGATTTTTTAGCAATAACATTGTTTTCACATAGGATAATGCCCACAAGCATTACACGAGGAAAAAACTGAACTACAAAAGTGTGAATGATCCTGCAAGGAGAAAGCTACTAATTTTCAAAGAGAACAGTTTGTTGGAGCTCCTTGTGGTCAACCCAGAAGGTTGTTAGAAAACTGTTTTACAAACATATGGAACTTCAGTGCATTATAGAACTTTAGGGTTTCAATTAGAAGATTTATCCTAAGGCTCATTCATACTGGAACTATTTGGTCTACTTTAAACAAACCCTGGTCACCTTCCACTGATTGTATGGTTAATTTGGAGCAGTGTAAATGTGCGTTTGAACTTTGCCACGGTCCAAACTAGTAAACTTTGGTCCGTTTGAAAGCCAGTGGTCTCACTTAACTTGCAAGTGAAATCTGGTGCCATTTGCTTGCAGTGTCAAAGCAAACAAACCATCTTGTGAACCAAAGAAAGGAAATGACTCAGAGCCCATTGTAGTGCAACATGTTAGATAGCTCCCTGCTTTTCCTGCTGCTCATACTGGAAAAATTCTTGAGAAAATTGTATTACACCAAAGTATGAACAGAAACCCCACAACTGGATAAATTTCTTATAGCTCCATTGTTAACTTGGGGTAACCGAACTGTTTTCAGTCCTGGCCAATCACTGAATCAGATTTCCTTCTTTATTTTGGTCGGTGGTAGTTTCGGGGAATATCACACCCTGTGAGCAGTTGTTGTAACTGCATGTTGTCCAGGTTGTTTGGTCCAGGTGAGTAAAAACCAACCAAACGCAGGTGCAAAATTTTTGGATTTCCTTGCCTATTAATAAACAGAGGACTATATTTGTATATTGTTAATGAAACGCTCTTGTGAGGTGGTGTGATGCTTTGCACCACTGCCTTTCAACAAGAAGGCTCCTGCTTCAAACCTCGGCTGGACCATTTCTGTGAGAATGTTTGTTACAACCCTGGCTCAACTAGGAAAGGGTGTGGCAACGTTAAAGACAAGAAATAATTTTGTAAATATAACACAAAAGGGACTAAAAGAAAAAGAACACAAATTAAAAACAGAAGACAAATAAAACCCAAATCCAAACAATCCCAACAAAAGAGCTTTAATAGTGTTTGATTTTAACAATTTAAACCTGATGCTTAGAGCCATTCATAATAGAGATGTGACGTTCAAGAACGAATCGATTCTTTTGAACGGCTCTTTTAAATGAACGATGGGAATCGATTCACAGCTGTGAGCCGTTCATTTGCGAGCCATTCTTTATATATACAAATTTTTGACACTGCCTTCATCAAATCAAATCAAACTTTATTTATAAAGCGTTTTCATGCCATAGGCAACACAAAGTTCTTTACATGATTAAAAACATAAGAATAAAAACACTCAATGAAATCTTTCACACAGTCACACACACACACGTATACACACACACATGCCAAGCCCAATCCCCGCCCCCCTTCCAGCTAAGACTAACTGAATGAATAAATAAATAAATAAGTAAATAAGAATTAGCACAGTTGAGTCAAATGAAAATAAAATAAATAACATGTGACATCATATACGCCTGATGTCCAACACGCTCCATTCATGTGAAGCATCTATGGGCAGAGAGAATTGTTTGGAAACAAATACTGTGAGTTCTACCCAAAACATTTACTAGAATTTGCACTGACTGCTCAGGTTTATCCTTTTTTATCTATATTTTCCTATAATTTTTTACACTTGTATAGTAGATTTCATATAGGTACATATTTTCATTGTTTGTCATTCTTATATATTGTGAAATTTTGTAAGATATTGTGAGAACGAGCCAGTCTTTTGAATGGCTCTTTAAAGGGAACGGCTCCTCAAGATCCGGCTCCCTTCAAAGAGCCATAAATTCCATCTCTAATTCATAAAACAAAATTGCAACAAAGAGCAAAGAACCAAATCTTTTCACTTAAGGCCTTTTTACAACCTGCACAAAAATAGTTCTGCTTAGATCACAGTTTAGCAACACAAGCACAAATGCAAAGACTTAACCAAAAGCAAGTTGTTCTGAAAAACCACAACAGCCCTGAATGATTGTCTGCAGCCTGCCTAAATAGTGGAGCTCCAGGTGGACAGTGGATGAGTGAGCCAATCACAGGCTGGTGATGACACAACCAGCCAATCACGGACAGGTAATGGCACAGCCAGGTATTTACTGAGGGGTTCCAGACAGCCGTCCAATCGCCTGGTTGCAACCAAATGCAGCAATTTAAATACATTCACAAAAGGCCAAGGTCTGGGGATGTAACAATGTTCTTGCTGTACATGCATGGGTACTGGTGTTTTTTTTAATTGACCCTGGGAGTGTATGGTGTTTGTTTCCATGTTGACCTTAAGCTGGACTGGTGACCCATCCAAGGTGTACCCTGCCTCCTGCGTGATAACAGCTGGATAGGCTCTAACCTTCCACTGGTATGGAAGACTTTCTACACTGGGTGTAGAAAATAGATGGTTTTATGTTAAAAGAAAGTAAGGCATTTTATTTCATCACACAAACTTTATACCAGTTGTGAAAGTGGAAACAAGGACCAGAACATTTGATCTGAACATGAACTGAATGTCGTGAAAAAATTGGGTCATGCAGCAAAATGACGACCCCTGCACACAATTATGGACTTTAGGGTCAAAGCAGAGTTAATGTTTTAGAAAAATCTGTGAGGAGTTCATGAAAAAACCATCAAAATCCCAAAGATTAAGCTTTTCTATACAAGGAGATATGTTAAAAAATACAAAAGCATTTTGAAGCAGCAAAAGCTGCAAAATAGGTTTACATGGTAAGTTGATTTTTTTTTTCTTATTAGTATCTTTATTGTGTTTTAAACCAGACTGTTTTTAGACTTGCAAATCTTTAGACCATAATAACGAATAATGTAAGAAAACTGTAACAATTCACAAACTTTGAATCACTTCTGTTACTGCTGTACTGCATGTTCCCACTAAATGTTCACCCATGAGATGTCCTGATGAAACCAACCATCCCAAGAAATTCTGATGAAACTTACTGCAATCGAAAATACCAGCATGTCTGTACTACAGTACACCACAAGAATGTGTGACTGCAGGTGTTTATCTGAGAAAAATATACAATTGCGTCCTGAATAATTTCCCATTCTTCCATCTGTGAGTCAGGGTACTGAAGACTTATAACACAATAACCTCTAATTACTAATATGTTTATGAATAGATTTATAATAAGACAATCAGACTGACATATGAGCGATAATTGTCTCTGCATTGTCTCTCAAGTACTGGCAGAGGTTAGAAAAGTGAAATACTTATCCAACCCTGCTTCTGCCTGCTCAGCACCTCAGCCACTAAACAAGGACAAGCTCACACCTGAGGCCTATACAGACACAGCTGGATGTGACATGACCAAGAAATACCTCCAATGCCTCAAGGTGAACTGTTGCTACTCAGGTTTGTGAATTCAGGCCATGTACACAAACAATAGGCATAAAATCTGTGGTTATCAAATTATGAATTGTTTATGTGTATGAGACCTCATGAAGAGTCTTTGTTTTGCTGATGCTGGTCAGGACAAGTAACATGTGTCTGAAACCTCTAAAACACTTTGATTTAGCTTTATATGGTATGGTAATATGGGATGAAACTAGACAATTGTATTGGTAAATAAACAATAGTTTGCTTATGCCATCATACTGATCCTTTTTTCCACTAAACCTTTGTTAGAATGAAATTTCTTTAAACTAAACACAAATAACATCTAGTGCTTGGAAGGTGAAAATGATGATTACAAAGCTAAACATTAGCATATGAGCATGAAAAACATTAGCTAATCTAAATGTTTTGTCAATTTTGGAGTTGTGCTGAATATCCAGCTGACTGGCTCATCATAAAACTCATTTAGGTCTATAAGAAATTACAAAAAATGTGAGAACTTTGAAGTTAAATCTCTGAGCTGATTTTTAACAGTTAAAATGACAGGATGAAAAAACTAATAGAATGATTTCTTTGACCACTTTAACTAAATGCACTTGAGATTTTTCAACTACATTTCATCTTATTTTTTATTTCTGTAATCAATTCATTGAACCAGATGAAAAGTGATTTCCATTTACTTATGGTTGCACAACTTTATTTTTATGTATATATATATATATATATATATGTTAAATTAAACAAGAGATCCACACTTACAGGCACTAAAATGATTATTCTTTTACTTTTTTTTGTATGCAGGAAGTCTGATTTAATTCTAAGTTATATAACATTTTAAATAGATTTTTACTGACAGTTTTGTCTATATGAACTGTTTTTTGCTAACTGTTTTAATTGGCCTATTCATTTAAATAGAGACAGTCATGAATAATCCCACTAGACTTCTTTTATCTTCTGAACAGAAATTATCCTTTCTACTGTAGCAGTACAATTCAGCCCTGTCATTTTAATAATAAAACCATAGCCGTGGAATAAATGAGTATGTCATTAATCA
This sequence comes from Melanotaenia boesemani, assembly GCF_017639745.1. NCBI lineage: Eukaryota > Metazoa > Chordata > Actinopteri > Atheriniformes > Melanotaeniidae > Melanotaenia > Melanotaenia boesemani. The sequence goes on from NC_055703.1 coordinate 12,111,427, forward strand.
TCTGATTTTAGATGATAAACCGTTCTTCTACATACAGTTATGAAATGTGTATTTGTCTTGTCAAATTAAAATCTATGGGACTTGAATGAGAACAAGCTAGATTTGCAGAGGTTTATATGTGTTCATGGGGCTTCATAATACCTGATTTAAACACACAGACAGCTACAGGCCTTTAACCAACAAGGACAATGAGGACATCAAGTGTGTTGTTAAAACAGATGTGAAGAACACAATGGTCATAAATCAGCCATCTGTCTCTCTATAACAATCTCTGCCCCTTCATTACAGTCTGACCTCTTAACCTACCTTACTTTTTCTTTCTCTTTCTTTTCCATACATCCCTTGCTCACTTCACACTTCTGTCTGGCTCTGCTTTTATGTCCTCACTTCACCTTCACCTCCTGATCCCTTCTGTCTCTTCTCTTCTCTTCCTTCTCTTCTCCCAGTTTCTCTTTTCTGTCATTCCTTCTTTATTCAACCAGCTCTCTTTACATTTCTCTGCTCCTTTCATCTCTGTCTCCACTCTATAGTGAAAGCAGAGATGCAGCCTTGTAGCCTTAATCTTTTCACGTCCTGTGCTTATACGTGTAAGTCGCCTTATCACTGCCTTCATTTTGCACTTTAAGTTACTAGTATTGGTTCCTCTCTCTCTCTCTCTCTCTCAAACACACACATACACAACTCTTCTTATTAAATTAGTAATAATGTCACCATGCTTCCTCCCAAGAGACCAGCATTATTGACTATGTTATGCAAATATAAACTGGCCCAAAGCTATACTGCTGATGGGATATGACACAAACACACACTCACACACTGTTTGTAGGACAAGTGTGCTGGCAAGGAATAATTTCTTGCTGTTTCAGATAATTATGTCAACCAGAGAAGTTGATGTGTGTATTAGCATGAAATCTGCTAAATCCAAAAGGCCTGGGGCTTTTGATATCTGTCCTGGAGTGACAGTGTGTTTGCACAGAATTAAATGTCACACAAAACACTTTTTTTTAAAACTTGAAAACATGGATAGAGATATGTTTTAAGGTTTATTGTCAGTTTCAGATTTAACAGCAACATTTCACACCACACAGTCCGATGCATGTGTGTGTCCTAAGCTGGATGCGCCTGACACATATTTGGCCTGTGAACTTCTTGAGTAATTATTTCATTGTGCTTTGTCCAAAGCGTCAACGTCCTGTCATCTTTACTCAAAACAGGCAGGCGTATATTTCTTTCCATCGTCATGGCGCTCTCTGGTCAGATTTGCCAAACCACGCTGTGCCTTGATACAAGTTCACAGACCTGGAAATGTGAATTGTGGGTACAATAAACACATGACGCTTCACAATTTACACAATTTCAGACATGATATTGGCAGAGCCAAGCAGGACAGATGGAAAGACAGCAGAGAGCAGGGAAGAAGAGGAAATTAAAGTCACAGTGTCAGGACAAACAATTAGGGCTCAGGGACAAATAATACATAAGGCTGAGGTACATTGACTGAATAGCAGTCAAGCATGGTCGCTGTAAGTCCATTATATTTGTAAATTACACTGAAAATTAATAGCAATTAATTTAATTCCAATTCATTCTAACCCTTCCTAACGAGTATCGCAATTAATAGATATTGCATGTGCAATAATTCTAGCAAATTTAACACTGAACCAATAAGACATTGAGTTAGAAAATCTCATGTTTTTCAGTCCTTGAAATATCATAACATTTTTTGAAAGTACATTTAAATGTAAAATAAAATATTACTGAAAGAAATTAAAATACAGCTATTCTAACCTTAAATTTTATTAAAATACAGAATAACGACATGCTACATTTTCAAAATCAATTTAACTTGGGCTTTTTTTCACACAGATTTGATCATTATGATTTCAAATCAGCATCAAGTAGACATCGCAACTAAATAAATAAATAGATAGATAGATAGATAGATAGATAGATAGATAGATAGATAGATAGATAGATAGATAGATAGATAGATAGATAGATAGATAGATAGATAGATAGATAACTAAACATGTCCTGAATGACAAATAAAATGGAAAAGACAGAGTACGCAAATAATATACACCACAAAAACATCACTGAAAGTTTTAGAAAATTATTTGAAAATTTTACAAAAATTCTCTGTCCGTATAATAGAAGGTTAAAAAAAACAGCTTTGGTGTGATCTTCATGTTGTCCACATTAAAACCTGTCTGAATCTGGTGGAAATCAATTCAAGGACTCTTCTGAATAATCACTTTCATTGAATATATTTATTCACAGAAATGTGAGTGAAACTCTATGATTAAAAGAGAACACATAAATAAATATGGAAATCATAGAGGTCTCAATCACCGGCACACCAAGGAGAAAGGATTAGTACATATTGCATCAATGCCTGTGAATGTGATAATACTCAATGATGTTTATAGGATTTAAAGCAGAATATGTTGCCATCTGCGTTTTCTTGGGAAAGGACTTGTTTTGTTGTTGTTAAATAAAGCAAAAAAAAAAAAAAAAAAAAAAGAGGAAGTCAATGTCATATTCTTTTTTTAATAAGTTGTTGCTGTGAAATTTTAGAGTCTCTATGGTCAGTAAACAAGTGTTTGTTGTTGTTGATTTGATTTTTATTATTTTAAAGATAAAGCAAGCTGTGCACCTTCTTGCAGCAGCAGCCTCATTGCAACTAGCATTTACAATCAGCAGCTGTGTTCCCATCAATGCTGATTGGAGTTGGAGCTAATTAAAACATTCCCCTACTTGTCTTACAATGCTGGACTGAATGCCAATTAAATTCTTTCCAACTGCACTCCAAAGCCAGATGTAGAAGTAGGATTTTTTCTTCCCTTTTCTTTTTTATTGTTGTATAAAATTATTTTAAAATGGGCATAATACCCGAAACAATTGATCTGGGTTTCCTGACACACTTGATTTATATAGTCTGTGTGGTGATAAATATTAGGCTCTACCTGGACATGTGAGGATGGTGAAATTACAAGAAGGTTCTCAAGGACCCTTGCACATCAATGGAGGTGATAAATCATGACAAAGATGCAAAACAGAAAAAAAAAACAATACAAACATTGTTTTTGTATATATGGAAATGAACTGTGTATGTTTTTTGTTTTGGCAAACATGTGAATTTAACTAAAAATAAATAAATAAAGGTAGATTTCCAACAAGTAGGTTGTCAGTGCTGTGAGAGTACGAATTACAGAGCAAACCATAATGTTTCAATCTAATCAAGCTGGTTTTGATTGAAAAAATAAATAAATAAAATAAAATAAAATAAAAGTTTAAATTAGCCAAGACAGGAGACAGTTTCCTGTATGACCATTTACAGTAGTCAACCATGCCCCTCTTCAACTCTTTCACCTTCTTCTTTTACTTTTATTACCTTGAAAAATGAGATGGTCCCACATATAACCTTTTTTCATGCCCAAAGAAAGAAAGAAAGAAAGAAAGAAAGAAAGAAAGAAAGAAAGAAAGGAAAAAAGAAAAAAAGATAGAGAATGTGAGATGATATAGTTGCAAAAAGGACAGTTAGAAAAATTAGCAAAGGAGATGCTGTCAGAAAGAGAAATGGAGCAATGGAGGAGGAAGAGATGCAGAAAAGAGAATATTGATTTGTTAAAAATGCATGAGGTGTCACTGGTGTGCAGCTCCTCATTTCTATTGCTTTCTGACCAGACAGTCTCAAGTCAAAACATCTTTTTCTGTATAGCTGTGTTTATTAGCTGTTTTTATAATATTTGGTTGAAAGTAAAATGTCACTCAGTTTATTGTCCAGACACAGTGGGACTAAAGGAAATTCCTTCTCTTTTATGTTTTCCATGGATGACGGGTCTGGACTGCAAGCCGGTTGGTTCTGCACCTCCTGTGCTTTGCTGTTAATAAGGAATATCTTACTCTTTGTATATTTAAATGGGATGTGTAGCTTATATATAGTCTATGGGAAGCTGTAAATTATCTAAAATTATTTAAACAATTATTACATTACCACAATTACAGTGGATCTAGTTTAATGCAGAGCCATGGCTCCACATGCGGGTACCAAATTCCATGGGGGAGGGCACCAAAATAAATTATGAATCATAATCAAAAGCACTGCAAATCCAACGTTACAAATTTTACAACCTTCTGAATGATGACGTCTGATGCAGTGTTGTCGATGAGTTATTAACAGAAAGACCTCTGTGGGCCTCAAATATGGCAAAAACAAACAAAAAAGCTCTGCTAGCCGCTCACAGCTGTAACATACCGACTCACTCCATCCTCTTTCCACACACAAATGGAAAACCGCCCCCTTAACTTCCAGCCAGATTTGAAATGAGATGCATCATGGTTTACTGCATTGATTGAGCTTTTGATGTTCAATGACACTCTGTAAATGTCACTACTACAGTAACAGAATATTTTTATCTCAGCTGAACTGAATCTGTGAGCAGTGTAACAATATTAACATGACAGTTAAATATAATTGTTAGGATTTGTTTTTGTTTGTGCTCTTCCTCCTTCCTCCTAGCTCTCGTGTGTGTGGCTGATTATTGGACACAGCTGTTCCTGATTTGGCGCCACCATAAAAGCCTGGGACTGCTCTTCATTTAGCTCCAGTTTGTCTGCTTACCAGCTAACTTATGGCTAACAGTCAGCTGAGTTTTTCCTGTCATGACTTTCCAGTGGTCCTGTCTGCTTTTTGTCCCTCTCTGTCCACCTGAAGTCAAAGTGCATGATTTTTTGATTCTTTGGAGAACTCCACTCTACGTCACCACTGCTTATTTTCAGAACTTGACCAAATTTCCGATTTTTTCTTTTTTTTTTTTGTTATTAAAGCTTATTTTACCTTCAAAAATCATCTTCTCATTTCTGTGAGGTTCCTGCCATCTACCCTTATCCTTAACAGTAATATGTCGTAGCCCTGGTGTAATGTGATAACAAGCTTTAGTGGGCAGTGAAATAAATATTGGTTCCATTTGTGGTGACTGCTGACTGTAATAAGGGATGAGATTAAATAGATCCTGTAACTTAGCCTGCCCTGGAGCAGGCTAGCTCCACAGAATATATCTCCTTGGTAACTTTTGTCATAACATCTCACACTTTCCACCATCCTGCTTTTGTGCAAACAGATCATGGATGAGTTGAGCCAGGATGACCAACATATTCCACCTGGCTTAATCCAATATCTTGGTTTTGTGCAGTAGGTTCGAGGTCTGAGTCAGAGCAGGGTGAAAGAGCAGAGAAATTTAGCTGTAAGAAACTTCCTGTTTAGCAATGAATGTTTTGCTGCAAGCTTTAGCAATAAACAACTCTTCTAGTTATGGCAGAGTGCCTTTTCTGCTTCACCACTTCTGGGTAAAGTGAAGGGAGGTCACCCCTAAGCTAACTTCACCCAGGAGTAATCACCTCACCTTTGCCTTCAGAGCTTGGTTTGGAGGAGGATGCAGGAAAGTTTAATAACTCTTTCTGTCGGAGTTTTCATGGATAACAGACCAGAGCACCATAGTTACTAAACCATTACAGAAATGTTGGCTTCAGGAGCAAAAAAGACTAGACAGAAAAATTAGATAAAATAACTGGTTTTGCTGTTTCTGAATGCTCCTGTGGGTGCGATGTTTAGTTCGCTTGGCATAGCAGCCACCCTTTAGACACAGCCAGCCCAAGTTCGATCCCAACGTTTCCCAGACCCACAATCTCATCTATCTACTGCACAATGAAAAATAAAAAAACTCTCATTAATGGAAAACACACATTACACAAATAGCATCTCACATTTTACAAGTTCCCTTTGGAGAAAAGGTATTTTTCATTTTAATGAAATCATGGTGACGTCACAACTAATCAGCTGATCAATTTAGACTGGCCTGTCAACTTCGACTTGAAAATTGAACTGAAATACCAATCCCTAGTACAGATTGTTTTTAATGTAGAACATGTCTGAATGCACGCTTCTTTTTCTAAAAGAAAATTCAGATAAAGTTTAAACTAACCTGTGATTCACTGAATTCATAACAGAATGTGTTTAAGCCTGATTTAGTGTTTTCTATGGATTTATGAGGCTTAGTCTAACAAAAGAGAAAAGCAAGAAATTTAAAGTTTTTTTGTTTTCAAGCAGAGATCCAGTAGATAAGTGGGATGGCTGCCTTTAGAAGATTTCTTTTTCTTACTTTTAGAAGGAAGAGGCTGCAGAGTCCAATGTATTAAACAAAAAGTGACTATTGTGGTGGATTTGATAAGGAGACATGAAGCCTGTTGTGATTTACTTTGTACATTTAGCTTCTGTTGTTGATAAAAAATGACAAATGCATTGAACTGCTTTGAGCTCGGTTGAGCCACTGCTGCAATAGCCTTGTCCTAATAGCACTTACAGTTCTGCCTGCAGGCACACACACTCATGACTGAGTACATGCACACACTTGAGGCCAGCCTATTAAAAGGGGAAAATGCTTCCTCACACAGGGAGCACAAATAAAATTGAATTAGTGTATGATTCATGGTATAAACATCTATATCTGCAAAGCAGTGAAATAACAATAAGATGCACACACACTGAGGCGTTGCTTTGTTGCACAAAAACCTGAAGTCGTGCTCTACAGACCAGTTTATATGTATTTCTTTTCTCTTGCTATAATTTCCTGTAAAGGGGTTATAAAAGATTGTAAGAAACACTCTTACGGTAAATGTATTTAGTGCTATTTTGTGAGGTTACAAGGTTCAAGTTGAATAAAATGTCATAACAATTAGATGATGTTTTTTTTTTCAGTCTACACATTTTCAAAAGTTGGAGAACATGACTGACTTCTTAGACTTTTGGGAGGGAATAAAATAAGAACTATTCACCTCTTAGCTGAAACGTTTAGTGGATGCACAGTTGGTGGTAACAAAAACTAGTGGGACACCTGCAGTGCTATAATTAATCACCAGGCTAAAAAGAAGGATAAAGGAGAGACCGTGGCTGTTGAAATATTCAGGAAAGCAAATTAAATAATTTTAATTGTAAATTGAACAATAACTGGGTTGCAAAGCTTGCAGCAAGGCCTCATCATGAATGTGGATTTAATCCCTTTGCGTCATTTAGAGCTGCATGTTAATGAGATTAAGTTATTGAGTTTTTTTTTACAACTTGAGCATGGGTTTATCTTTCCTGATACCTGTAGCAGTATAAGGAATGTGCCATGTTTAGTCTTTCCTTCATTCCCACAGTGCCTCTTCATCTCATTATATCTCAGTATTTTATCATATTTCCCCATGTTTTTTCACTGCAGGATTTATTTTAAAAAATGTGTGAATAAGGTAGCTCCAGCTTATCATCCTGGACAACCTCTACAACCTCTGTTGCTCACTTAAATTACTGTTTTGAGTTTTGATATTCAGAATTACATAATAAGCTAATATTAGGGATTTCCCTCTGGTAATTGTGATAGTTTGGAACAGCCTCCTCATCTACTGATTAACTTTATCAGTGTTATAATTTCAATTAAAAAAAAATTGTATTGAGGTCAACCTATAATTAAAATTTTAGTGTAAAGTATAGATGTTGATTTTTGATGTGTTAATCTATTTTTAAAGGTTTAATTTGTTTTAATTTCCTTAACCTCCTCCTGATATTTTCTAATCTGTTTGATGTTTGTTTTTTATTCATTTTCTTAATTTGTTTGAATCTTGCCTCATGTTGTTTAAACCCTTGGTATATATATATTTATATATATATTTAACTAATCTTAATGGCTTGGTGTGTTTTAATCCTCTAATTTGCAGTGATTTTTTTTATAAATGTGCTAAAATATATTTTAACTTCTATGTTAAATTCTTGAAGAAAATGTTTGTTAAATATTGGCAGTACCTACAGTCATCGTACACCAGGTTGGTTGAGGGGGAGGACTTACTTTCACCCGATCTTTAAGCTAAAGAAATGTGACGCTTGAAATGTGTATAAATCACACAGAAAATGGAATAGGTTCAAAGGGTACTTTTATGATCAAATTTCCAAGGTGTATGTTTATTTGTGCGCATTAAAGTCCTCCCACTTTGGTTTGCTCCATCAGGTGGCTTCTGAGCAACGTAAACATGCAAAGCGGAGCAAATACCTTCTGACCTGAGGATTGTATACTAATATGGACATATAATTATTCAATATCAGTGAAATCTTTGGTGTGGTTTTAACAAGAAGAAAAAGATAAACATAAAACCTGCCAATTTTCTTTTTAAAGTATTTATTTTTTAATCTAATTTGTATAACAACTTAATATACATGTAAATTATTTTCTCTGTTTTGTATTCTATTATACTTTGTGTTCTATTAATGACAAGCCGATGAAACTGGAATCAAATTTTTAGTTATGAGTGTAAATAAAACAATAACCTGTCCACCTACTGGCAAAATATCAGTGCTGAAAACCAGAAGTTGTTGTGCAGGAATATGGTTGCGGAGGCTGGGCCTCATTCTTCCCTTCACCACCTGTGGGTTCATGTTTAATATCAAAGGAGAGCTGAATTTTTTAGATAATCAACTTGATTCCTTCTTGTTGAGAATAGAACAGTGAGAAGGTTTCTGTTTAAGATTATTATTTGCTGCACATATTTTTGGTAAAATCTGGCTTTTTGCATGGAATGAATTTATGATGCTTGACATGTACATACTCTTGAGATAAATGAGCAAAAATGTGAGCGCCCTCCATATCCACCTCCTAACCCTGCATGGTGACAAGTGTCTACATTTCCCTGTCTGCTATGTCTGAAACAACTGTCTAAATCTTACTGACACTGAATTGTAAATGGTTCAGCTTTTTGCCAAACAATAAGCTCTACCACTCCACTCTCACTAACTCTGCCTTTCATAACTAAAACAATGACATTGTTTGCAGATTCTGTACAAGGGTAATAAGAGCTTCTAGAGTTGTTTTTATCTAAATATTCATAATCAAGTAACTACATTAATTACATCTTATCATGATATAATATTTGTCAAGGATTCCAAGCCATGAAAAGTAAGCAAGCCAGAGCATTGTGTCCTTGTATTGCATTTAAACAGAAAGGAATCTCTGTGTCACCTGAAACCTACAGTGCTGTTACACAGTTGGATGTCCACGTATAGTAGCATTATAGGTTTTTTGTGTAGGCCTGCAGTGTCAAGCACAAGTGACTGCTCTTTTTTTTATTAATTGAGTGTTTTAGCTGTCATACAAAGGAAGTGTTTCCTGTTTGACGTTAGTCACAATGCCCTATATATTCTGGTGAGCAGATTAACTTGTAGGTTAAGTTTTATCTGGTTCAGTGTCACTTCTCTCATAAGTTTAATTTTCAGCCACAAAATGGTTTGTTTCCAGCCACATGTACAGATAAACCTTTGCTACTTGCCTAGCAACAGAAAAATGTAGCAGAGCGAGTGAAGTGAATGTTAGTGCAGCTAGCTGCTAATCTTCATCAGAGCATTGTTGAACTTACTAACGTCGGCTAATGTTCTCAGGAGTTAATGGAGCCCTGCAACAGAAATAAAAACACAGCAAATATTGTGCTTATTTTTTTAGCAGAAACATGTCTTCAAATGGATAATATGCTAATGCTAACACTGGTTTATATGAAGGTCAGCACATTAGTTTGTGATACAGCAGTACAAGTACAATATGCTACTGCTTGTTTATTCCAAATTCCTCCAGTTATTCAAAGCTTGATGGTTAAAAAAAAGAAACCATCTTATAATAAATCAAATTATGCATAAGGAATAGCTTCCACGCTTCCAATTGTTTTATAAACTTTAGTTTTCACTGTGACTTGGCAAAGTAAAGACATGCTCATTGTCACTGATTAAACTATGACAAAGAGTAAGGTTTTTATTAATATACTAGAGCTTGATATGCCCTGGCAATGGATGAAAAAAACCTTGGTGAGTCACCCTCCACTCAACAAATCTTGGTGATTCATCCCACACTCAAGGGCAAATAGTAATTTTGCATCCAGATAAACACTTTCTCCAATTAGAGATGCTGGAGACTTCGGTTTTTGGAAGAAAGAGGGCACTTTGCCCAGTGTCTTTTTTTTTTTTCTTTATTTTACAGCAGAAAAAGGATTCACTGTCTGATGTGAAGCCAAAGTGCAATCTGCCTCTGGATATGGGCTTCAAAACATCTTCCACTCCAGCAGATACTCATTAAAAAAAACAAAATGTCGCCTCATGAAAAGTTAAGTCAGTAAATTAAAATGAGTCATTATGGTGTCATTAACTTGATTTGCTCCTTTTAGAAAATAATTTAGAAACTAAACAGATATTGGTTCTGAAAAAAAGTAAAAAATAACAGAGAAAAAGCTACTTTTTTTGACTACTTGAGTTTAAAGTAACACTTTCAAGTAATTTCTCTAAATGAGGTCACTTCCTACTCACACACCAAGGTGGCATCAGATGGGCTTGAAATCAAAGCTTCAGAACAGCAGGTCTCAAACCAGTGGATATTATCATAATGGCTCTTTTCATATTTTATTTACAGGCTATTATAAATGTGCTGTGGCACGTTCAGAAAATATATTAGAACATTTTTAAAGTAAATTTAATATATTAAGGTGTTTTTGTAGCTTTTTTTGTGTGTATTATTTTCTTTTTAATTCCATGTTTTAGAAACTCAAAATAACTCAATAGGATGAAAATCTGAAGCAAATGTATATGCACCCTGCATATTTTGCACTTTGAAACCTGAACCTTTGGCAAATATCCCAGCTTTTACACTGTTTCTGATCTGATAACAGATTTTTCTTAATGTAAAATTGTTATCTAACCCCTCCAAAAATCACCCATTTAGGATTTTGAAGTGTATGTTAACCCTTTGTTCTGTGCTAGAAGCCATACTTTATCTTGAGCTGTTTTATTCATGGTGTGACATTTGCCCTGAGATATTGCTGGTGTTGAATAGAAAGCGTTCTTTGTGTTCTTCTAATTTTATATCATACCAATTAAAATGAAGTTTCCCATTTCCTTACTCTGCTTCATCCCCATGTTTAATTTTCGCTCCTTGTCCGTCTTTTTCTCTTGCTTTGATTTCTTTTCCTTCATGCCTTTTCTACTCTTTACTATCCCTCCATTTGGTTTGAATTTCATTTTTGTCTATCCTACTCCTTTACAAGGAGTAGCAGCACATAAGTCTTTTGCTGTTCGGCCACAAGCTGACATTGTTCATGTACATATATTTCTCAGCTGCAGGGATCTGCAATTAGATTATTTTCAGATAGGACAAGGTGTGGGAGGCATAGGGTGTCGGAGTGTGGAGAGTCTGTGTGTTTTTCTTGTGCATATGTTTGTGTGTGGGCTGAGATAGGCTGGCAGCAGCCAGCATCTGGTGACATCTGGTCCAGACAGATAAAGTAATAAACTCGTACTATCTCACTATCTGGGAGGAGGTGTTGCTTATCTAGCCATGTCTTTCTCTTTCCCCTTGTCTGCCTTTCTCTTGTTATCACTTTTTGGCTGTCAAAATCACATTCAGACATGCATTATTGATGACAGGGAAGCACAGTATGTTGGCAAACAGCAAAACTTTATGAAGGAAATTAAATGACTACATTAAAAATAAATACCATATTAAAACCTGACCATGCTTAAGAATATATTGTAATGTGCTGCCTTATTTCTGCTCCGTGTCCTCCTTTATTTAAAGATGACTTTTCCTTTTAATTCTCCTCTATTACTTTTCTTTCTTTACATTGAACTTAATTTAATTTCCTTTGCTGTTTTAATCTGTATTATTTTTAAATAAAAATTATATGGACAGATAGATGGATGAGTGATAGCCAGAGATGGCCAAGTTTTATCCAAATATATTTTTTGCAGTACATGATAACGTGCCTTCCTTTTTGTTTTGTGAATATTGTGGTTGAAACCATGGTTCCCAACCGTTTCCTGCAGGGCCCCCTTTTCATTGACAACAATAATGTCAAGCCCCTCCATCCCACCACCACTAGTATGTGCAACCAAACACTTACTACGCACTGGCAACCTTGAGGAGCGGTGCTAACCACCGCATCACCATGCAGCCCTATTTGTTTAGGATGAGAAATCGCCAGGGGGGACATTTTAACTTTTTTCACACCATTCTATGAAATATTTATTGTTTTGAGACAATCAAAGCATATGGTCTCTTCTTAAAACCTCTTCTTTGTCCAGGTTTTGTTAGAAGTGCAAAAACTATATATTTTACTTAACCTAGCTGGATCCTCAGTCATAGCTCTGGCCCTTCAGGTTGGGAACCACTGGTCTAAACTATCTACGGTTTTTGAACCACAGTTGAAAATAAACACTGTTGTCTGGTATTTTTGGTTTTACTCATAGTATATGATTGTGTCTCTAATTTATTGAGCCTTTATTAGGGCTGAAAATGCGTAAAGGGTTAAGCTTTCCATCCAGGATCTTCCCCTTAAAATAAATAAATAAATAACTTGACATTTTAGAGAAACTGAAATGCGAACATATACGTTTCTTTGACAGCTGGACCCTGAGCTGTGGAAGATCAATACAAACCAACTGGAATCTCCACAACCACTGTGAAGAGATTATAATGTCAGGTGTCAAGCATGAAGTCTTCAATTGATTTGTAGGCTTGTGCCTTGATGCCCAAGTACTTGCAACCATCCATAATAATGTTTCAAAATATTTGAATATGATTCCAAAATTATGCTAGTGATGCCAGTCTATTGAAGGTGATTAGTGAAAGTCATTAGTTTTGATCAACAGATTACTTTTTAAATGATCAAATGATATATTTTCTTTTTCTATCTGCAAGCTGCTGTTCTGATTTATATTTCTATGATCATCAGACAAACTAAAGTACTTCTATGTGTCATTTTGACATTTTTCCACAGTCAGCATAATAACATCATATGTCAGAAGTGACCAGAACATTATAATGCAAATGTTTTTGAAACTGCAAATTAGGACAGAAATACAACATTTATGCATAGGGATGGTAAATATTTTAGATTTCTGCTTCATACAGTAGACGTTCCTTTTTTGAAAATGATTAAATCAGAAAGGACTCAACATTTATGCTTAAATCTATTTGTAATTTTGTTCCTGATAAATCTTTATGACTTGTATTTAGATGAATCATTGAAGCACTGCCAATTTTATAGGGTGCTGTTCCTTTTCAAACCTTCAATGTTTATGTGGCATAAACACCTCACCTCACCTCTGACCAACAGAAGCCTCACCTTCAGTGATCAGAGAAGGCAGGCATAGACCCAAGTAGCCCCATCGGCTGCCTTCATGAGAGAGCAGGTGATGATGTGTGGTAGGGGAGATCACGTAGGCTGAATCATTTGTGGGAGTCTTATACAAAAATTCCAGACAAAAACAGAAAAAGAGTGAAAAGGAGCAGGGAATGACATAAACTGAGTTGAAAGGAGGTTGATGATAACAAGCAAAAAGTTGAGAGGAAATATTGGTGGAAAAGGTGATGGATGGATGACTAAGTTAGATGAAAAATAGAAGAAGGATGGATGAATGGGTGGATGCCTCGCCACATGGCCCCGGGGAATCAGCCATTATACATGCAACTGTCACTCAAGATTAGAGGCATAATTAAACTCCTGTCGCGCCGCGTGTGGCTCGAACGTGCATGTTTGTGCGAATGTATTTGTTTGTGCATGTGAGTGTGTGTACCTGTGTGTTGTTTTCCTTGGTGTGTGTAGGAGGAACAGTCTGTGACAAAGATTGATGGTGAGGGGAAAGCAGGCCATTATGTTGTATTGCTAAAGCAGTGATAGCCTCTCCACCTTAGTGTCTGTTTAAGCTGCTGGCCATTTTATAGGCGTGGCACATTTGACCCCACAGCACACACATACACACACACTGATTCTCTTACTTTTAATTGGGAACAAACGGCTAGCGTTCACGAAGAATTGGCTGCTTAATATGGCTGTAGTTAATAACTGGAGTGCCTCCTTCTGTAAGACACTGTAAGAAAATCAAGGTGGAGGAGGAAAATTAAGTGTCATTTAAAAGTTAGGCCCTTACCTTCTGAGGAGCTAACTCGGGGCTCTTCTCAGTTTTTTATCTGTGAGGAATTTTAAAAAGCTGCAAATATTTTTGACAATTATTTAGCCTTAATCAACTGTTATCAGTGAGCCTTAAATTAAGGAATGAAAAATGAGGATAAAATGATAATCTTGACATCTCAAGCAGGACTCCCCATGAGCACAGACAGGGAGCAAGCTCATTCATGATGTTAGTGGAGGGCCATGCCCATGAGCAGCTGCACACCGACCAAAGCTGCATCTTTCTCTGTCTGTGTTTGTGTTTAAGAGAGTGAAAGAAACCCGCCGCTCCCCTGCCGAGCTGAGCATCAGCCTCAACAAGTCAGCTAGCAGCAGCAGTAGCGGGGGACGGGGTCAGAATGCTCGCCTTCACAATAAACGCCTCAGAGATTTCAAGGGGCAAATCCATGCATGAGTTTACCCCACAAGATGCTGTTGTTGGTGCTTTCGGTGTTGTCTGCTGCTGTGGGAAACACAGATATCTGTCTGTAAGCATATTAGGAATAAATGTTGGTAGACAGGGACTGAGAGTGACACAGAAAATCATGAACTGGACTAATGTGAATTAGCCTAGATAATAGTTCCATTTAAATATAATAGGTGAACTGGGTTATAATGGGATTTGATTTTAACTTTAAAATTGCCATGATTACTTTGGCTACATTCACCCTGCAGGCAAAAATAACCCAAATCTGACTTTAACCTTATTGAAGTGAGACAAATGTCACAATTCTGTGCTGGAGGAGGTGTAAAGACTGACATCATGTCTTCTCCTGTACATGTAGGTCATTTCAAGGCTCTACTGTTGCATTTCAATTTTGGCTCAGCAAAAAAATTTGAATAGAGCATTAAAACTCACAGTATCAACATGGTCTGATTGGATTACAGTAAATTGGATTGTAATCAAACTGGACTGCATCTTTAACAGTGCCTTGATATGATTATGGCTACATAAACACTAGCAGCAAAAATTGCCCAGTCTAACACTTTTTGCCCAAAAGTGACCCATAAAATATTTATTTGATTTATTTATTTATTCGACAGTCTGAAGACAAATCCATTTTTCTTTAAATCAAACCCAAGCAATTTCAGCTATGTTCACTCTTAATCCTCAGTTTCAATCCTGTTTGTTCACATTATAATTTAATGTGACCACCATCAGACTCCAGTGTGAATAGTCTATGATTCTAAAGTGACCTACATGTGCAGAGGAAGATGTGACGTCACATGCAGTGCGCTGATAATATGGTAAATATGGATGCTACACAGGTTATATATATTTAATCTATTGCTTATATTACACGTTTTTTAAAAAAAAAGAGAAAACTTAAACAACACATTTTGATGATTGAAATATTCAAGTTGAAAATATTTATTACACAGTGAAATAAAAAGCGTAAAGAATGATCAATGGCTAATAAAATCATTAACCCATGAAGGTCTGGATTTAGAATCATTCCTAAAATTAAAGTGGAAAGATTAGATCACAGGCTGGCCCAACCTCTGTAGAAATTCCTTACTACAATTCAAAGTAGTATCTGTGGCCTCCAACCCCTGAACAGTCTTTGATGCGATGTGGATGCAGTGGATGGAACGAGACATGATGTCCCAGAGGTGCTCAAATGGATTCAGGTCTGTTGAGCAGGCAAACCAGTCCATAGCATCCATGCCTTCGCACAGTGCGCATTGATGTGGTATCCTGGATGAGCTGCAGTACCTGAATGTTACAACCTGGTTCAGCTAGGGAGGGGGGAAGTAACATAAAAGAATAGCCCAGAAGTAAGGTGAAGTAATACGGAATTTATGGTCCCAGATGGCAGGTGAAAATGCAGAACAGAAATAACTCGGAGAAATGGTACTGCTCAAATCAATAACACAAATAAAACAGAGTGGACTAAATAAATGTAAAATAACAGCCAGTTACAGCCAAACAAAGCCTGACTGCACCAAATACAAAACAAAACACAACCTGATGCAGCACCACTAACTAATAATATAACAAACAGAAACTATGATGAACAGTGTTCAAATCTAACTGGCCCAGTCTCCAAACAAACTATGAACCCAAGCAAAACGCTTTAGAGGCTCAACTAAACCTTACCAAGATCTAAGAAGTGACACACAATCCAACAGTGATGGGGCGTAATGCACCGAGTCTTCGGAGTGTGTGTCAAGTAATCTAGAGCGCCATTTCTACTGAACAATTCAGTCTGAGCCACTACAGTTTGGAAGTTTTAGAATGGTCCAGCCAATTAATATGACTGCAAGTCGGACTGCCACTGGGTGTGCAGGGTTTAGACCAAATACCTAGCATGATGTTATACTAGAGCGATGACAATAAAGGTGAAGCTACGAACAACAATAGAGGCCAAACAGCAACTTGGTTTTGTTCTGCTTGGCTTTTGGTTTTTTGTGCGAACGATACATGCTGCATTGTGCAACCAGACCTTACTGTTGTTTGCAGGCATCCTTTTCCTATTATCTTTCCAACGTCCAACTGAACTATGAACTGAACAGCACCATGATGTTAGTTTCATGCTTGCTTTGTCGTGAGCAGGGACGTTTTTCTGTCCATCAATCAATGGATTTTATCATTAGATGGCAGTAGCTCTGCCTTAACCATATCATAGCATTTTTTTAAGGACCTACAACTGAATGGGGCCCATAAATGGTGCGGTATGGTTTGGTTGTATGGGCCAATTTTATAATCACAACACACTAAATAGTGTACCGGACTGTACCGGCCCGAACCAAACCACTCAGTGGAAACGGGGCTTAGGAAATATTTCCTTGATGAAAAGTTTCAATGTTTCACAAGGCTTCAACTGCCCATCATTATAATACAGCACTAAACAGCCACAAACAACCAGCAGAGTCTACCAGAACACTGAATGAAGTAATGTTGCGCCCTTTTATCCCTGAAGTGAAGAAACAACAGCAGCCATTGGTCAGGAGGGCAGCAAACCAGGGGGAAAAGGTTGGCCAGAGATGAGAACTCAGCCCCAGTCAGGCAACGAAACAGGATGATTTGGGTTAATCAGAGAAACAGGTGACAGCCGTAACACTCAGCAACTTCTGAGGGTTGCAGATACCGCCTCATGTTAGCTCTAGTGTTGAGTGCACTAGCAAAATGCAAACATGACCAAAAATCAGCAAGAAAGGATGAAGACAGGGAAATGGTCTGTGGCCACCACCTGTAGGGCCATTCCTTTATAGGGGTTGGCTTGCTAATTGCCTCTCATTTTTGCCTGTTGTCTGTTGTGTTGTGCTGTGCAACAGCAGGTGAAATTGTTACTTCCTGACTGAACAGGCTGATATCCCAGAAGTGTGACTGACCTTGAGTGATATGGTAATGATTGTGTTTCCCTTTATTTTTTGAGAAGTGTATTTCTTTAATTTTTCTTCAAATCTCCAGTGTGTATTTGAACCCCAGTGCCAAGAGGTTGATTTTTTTCAGTATCAGCTAAAATGCATCAAACCAGCTGATTTATCAATTTAAAACAGTTTGTGGAGTTCAAACCTCACTGACACAGTAAAGCTGTTTGCAGCTTGTTCATGTGAATGAAGTAGCTTTCGTTCCCTTGTGACTCAGAGAGCAGGTGCTGCACTTTATTCAATATCTGACTGAAGTTTCTGTTTGTGACGATGAAATGGGAATTTTCTTTACAAGAGAGACACTGGCAGATAAACCTGACACACCAGGTGGTTTGTCATACAAAACAATCAGAGATATCATTTGAACTTTGCAGGCACTTTCCACAACTTGACCGGATAAAGCATTGCTCTGTTGCTGGTTATAGCTTCTGCCAGTCACATCAACCGAGTGGAGATACAGTTGGTGGTGAAATCACACATCTGCCTTAGTACTTGGAGAAATAAACCACAGCCCGGCAAACTTTGTTAAAATCTAACTGGTTCTCATAGTAAACAGGCAGACAGCTGGTGTTGTCAGTTTAGTAGTTGCTATATTAAGCAACTTTTTAGTCCAGCAAATCAAGTCACTTCTAAGCTAAAAGCTAAACCTCTTAGCTTGGAAGTGGCTGCCGTTTAGCGTGCCATTTCAGTGGTTGACATTTCAGCCAGATTTTTATCCTTACTCTGTTTGACCACAGAAACAAGAAATTAGGGAATTTGGTTGTGTGAAAACAGTATGATAATAAAAAGTACAGAGGGATGTAAAGAGATTAACATAAGATAAGAAGTGTGGGTAAATTTGCATTAGCTGAAGTTGAAGAAGTGCTAACTAGCTTGATTCAAAACTTAATGTAAGCCTCTTGCATTTAATTTTGAACCTTATCTTGCATTTAAGTTACTTCCGGTCTCTAAAGTCAATGTTGAGTACCAAAAAAAAAAAAAAAAGAAACAAAAAAGTTTGCACAAGGACTGCTTTGAAAATAAAACAGTGAAAAAAAACTCAAGAAATATTCAAAAGCAGGAACGCTTTAAAAAAAAAAGACTGGTTCTTCGGAAGAAAAATAGAAAGAAGTTAAGAGTGGCAAGACTTTTCCACATTACAAGATGAATTTATAAAAAGTATCCATTTGTACTGGGCGAACTCGTGTGTAAAGAAAACTAGGCAAAATACAAATATAACACAATATTAATGCACAGCCTACAAATACTGTTTATCTATCTTAAAGGCAGACTTTACCATTTGGCAAAGGTCTGGAAGTGCCTTTGGCCCAAAGCTTTCAAGGTGTCCCTATTAAATGTCTTATCAAGTTACTGTATCTTTTAGCTCTCATTTTTTGGTGTGTTTTAATCAAACAAAGAAAAATAAAAGCTGAACTGATGAACTGAAGATGAGCTGACTGTATACACAAAGAGTACTGCTTAGCAGTGCAAAGAGGAGCTGTTTAAGTCCATTAGAAAAAGAGCGTTGCAGATTTTACACACACATCACTTACATGGAAACATGGCAAACCTTAATCTTTATTAAATCTACTCAGAAAGGTTGCCTCTGTTTGTGAAAGACTAGACATAAGAAGTTGAAAGCAGTTATTTTGTTAGGTTGAAAATGGTGAAAAATTATGAAAGCTGGGGGCTGTGTTTGCCTTTATCCCTCAAATGACTAAATCTGCCCTTGAGCTAGACTTTTCTAGCAAATGTTAACTGCAGATGGCCGTTGCAGAAAGCCAGGCTGGCCACACTTTGGTTTTCAGCTCCATGCTCAAGCCTCAGAAAAAAACTGTTTTATGTTGGAAATCCGTACCGGAACAGCAGCGTGGTGGTGTGGTGTTTGACTTGACAGATGGCAGGCGGGAGTCGCTTCTCTTGGCTGTCTCTCTCGGTCCGTTGGTCCATCCCGGTTCCCATTGTCTCTCCTTTTTTCACTCCTTGAAGACAACCCCGAGACGGCAAACTAAAGTTAGTCGTTATTTGGCTCATTTTGCGCATCACGTTTGGGAGACTTCCCTCGAAAAGAAATTTCACCAGGCTCCTTTCTGCCTGAAATTTGGACTTGCCTAATTTTCTTGTCTTTTTAAAATATTTATATCGTTGAAACGTCTTCATTATAAGGCTGCTAATGAACCGGACGACGTCTGAGGGTTCTGGTTGAACTGGTGGTGTGGACCTGATGGGGAGATGAACCAGAGGAGGGGGACTCATTATCCACAAGAGCCACTATAATCATCTTCCAGTGACTGTTGACATATCCAAACACCCTGGCGACACATTTGGTCACCATTGTCTCAGCGGATAAAAACACAAAATTGAGAATCAAAAACTAAGACACGGCGCTGGATAACAGACCTTGGGGCTTTAGGGAAGGATGTTGCCGCTACATGCCCGCTACGTCCCTTGAGAGAGGAGGAAAGGAGCTCGTCTGTGAGAAGAGCCAGGGACCACTTTTACTTGTTTTCTCCACCCTGAAACAAATTAGGCTCTCACAATCAGCCAAATGCAAGAAGCGCTTAATCGGATTATTAACGAAGAGAAATAATCCGGGGAATATATCCATCTAATATCATCATCTCTGTGTTTATTTATTCAGCATCAAAGTGGCTGCTGTTCAATACTGTGTTGGTTAAACACTAATGAGGATGCGAATAATCGAGGTGGACTTCAAGTGGACTAACTAGTCCAGCAGGTGATGCCTAGATAAGTGGACCCTGCGTGGACACTAAAGTTAGTGTTTTTACAAATCAGGTTATTTTGATTTGTGAGAGCAAAGAAATTATATATCGGAATAAATTCGTTGTCAGCTAAAATGCAGCACAGCCGCTAATAAATCAAGCTGCCAAAGTGTGGATACATAGAACAGTTTGGGGACTTAAATCTGAGGCTTTGATCTCTGTGTGTTGGAAATCCAGGGAACCACTTGAGGCTGTTAGCAGCTTTTCCACCTGAATGAAGTAGTCACCTTTGATTCTCTTGAGCCCCAGAGAGCGCAGGGGCTGCGCTCTGCCCTGTGAGGCCGGTCAGCGAGAGCTTCTACCTGGGCTGCCGGCCAGCCAGACGAGCCCTCGGGGGTGGTGGGGGGGTGGGGGGTCTTTTGGATTTTGGATTGTGAAGGAGAGATTTGGAAGTTATCCAGAGTTTCTGCTCCACGTGGACTGCAGCAGATTGGGAGCAGGACATCATGGGATGCTGTAGTGGCAGGTGCACCTTGGCCTTCATCTGTGGCATGCAGCTGGTAAGTGCTAGCATTACTATTGATCCTGTAAGGGGCACGATCGATCAGGAGAGAGAAAAGTCTCTTAAAAAAAAAAAAGATCTTGCACTAAAACAAGTTATCTGTCTGTCTTGTGTGGATAAATTACCCAAAAGGTTACAGCATCAGTAGTTAAACCTTTATTGGGCAAAAAACAAAAACATATTTCATTGGACATAGAAAAACGTCTGCATGTTAGTCCATGAAAACATAGAACCACATTGAGTTCTCCACACCACTCATCAAAGATCAGGGTACATCCCAGCTACTTCACTGAGATCAGTGTACAGCATAAGAATGAGAAAAAAAACTGTTAGTACTGACCACTTTCCACTGTATAAATTTTGTTATTTTAGAAAAAAAGTATCCAAGTTTTGAAGTCTTGTAACATCATCTAATATTATAATAACAGTCTTTTCTATGGCTGAAAATGTTCATTTCCAAGTATTTCAATGAGTGCCTAATAAAGGGTTAATAGATGTGTAAAAGTTCACAATACAAGGTATTATATTGCTTGAGATGCTGTTGATAGAAGCTTCAAGACCACGCTGTCCACACTGACCTTTGATGGCTTGGAAGTGGGAAATAATAGATGGATAAAAACATGGTTTGGGTGGATCGGCATTAAGCACATGTGGTATATAAAAACAATGCACAGACATAGGTCAAATGGAAAAAAACAAACAAACAAAAAAAAAAAAACAATCTGACTGAAACTCAGTCTGTCACTCTTTTGTCCATCAGTATCCGTGTCATTGGTAACTGGTACCAGTCTAGACAACGGGGAAGGAGGGCTGGGGCTGCATGCATCAAGAGTCTCCCCAGTTTTCAAGAAAAAAAAATCTCAGAAGGAGAAGAACTTAAAGCCGCATCTGCTTTTCTGTTCTCTCTTTTTTTCTTTTTCTTTTTTTTAACTTGTTTGTGTCAGCTGCTGCACTGCTCCCTCTCCTCCCTGCCACTCTTAGAACAAACTGCAGTCAATTCACCTGCCATTCACACCTACTTGGTCAAACCAGCATCCCCTGAAATAGGAAGAGGAACTAAATCCTGATATTTGTGGTAAACGTATGGTCTTGCTCTCACAGCCTAGGACTGAAGAGGCTCTTCAACTTGTTGACCATGCAGGTCATGCATTGACCCATGCAATATTAAAACAAAGCTCAACCTCTGAGATATTGATAAGAAATTTTATGCAAATGTAAAATCAGCAATTTCCTGTTGAATTTGGACCACAGGTCTGTTGCTGGGTCTCAGGAGTGGCTAATGGGTCTTCTGCCTTTTACAACACAAGACAATGTATTTAGTTTATGCAACAAACAAACAAAAACAAAAAAAAAAAAAACAACTATAAGATGTGAATTTTCTTTCGGTGTGTTTGTCTTCTAAACTGCCAAGTCAAACGTAGAGCTGTGCACCACCAGGGAAGCCGTAGACCTCACTAAGAAGGTGGTTGTGGCAGATGAGTTGTTTTTTTTTTTTGTTTTTTTTTTCTGTAACAGATCTAGAAAGAATGCAGTTTTGCCTCCCGCCCAACAGCAACCTCCATCCTCCTAAGAAAATTCATTTTATCCACAGCTACCGCCCCAACGTGGAAAAACCTAGGGGAAACACTGGAATGTATTAATAGGACCATGCATACATTCTTTGTTTTGGTGTTGATTTATTCATCCATTCCTTCCATCCTTAAAACTGCTGCTGGAGTGATGCTGAAGCAGCGGCAGGCTAAATATGCCATAGTACAAGAAACGCTGAGAGCAAAAAATTGCCCCACTTTTGGGTCTATAAATTGCATAATCAATTATTATTAGGTTGCTTTGTTCTCCATTGCTTGACTCAACTCACTTGTTAAATGAAGAAAACTATAGTTAAA
Source organism: Melanotaenia boesemani (assembly GCF_017639745.1). Lineage (NCBI taxonomy): Eukaryota > Metazoa > Chordata > Actinopteri > Atheriniformes > Melanotaeniidae > Melanotaenia > Melanotaenia boesemani. Next base: position 12,133,962 of record NC_055703.1, read on the forward strand.
GACTGTTACTGACATTTAAATCAGATGATGTGATTCCCCTACAACTAAAATGCAATCATTTTTAACTGTCAGCACTCTAAGGTGAGTAATCTTGAATGTGTAAAGATTTAAAAGTCAATCCCATTTAAGAAAACACGTCTTCGTGAGTGAGTAGTGTTGTGTGTGATGCTGCTATGCCAGCTATTACAACTAGATAAACAACTATATGACCAATCTGATAATATGTTACTTGTTCTTGTTAGAAAACAAGACTGCATTTCAAGATCTTTGCATCAACTATATATCAATGTATTGCATCTTGAAACATCTCCACCAAGCGCTCACTTACACTCCCAGTGATGATGATTTCTTCACTCTTACAAATTGAGCCCCCAACTTTGGCTTCATTTTCAACCAAAGGAGCGTTCCTACTGTACATAGAGTACAGGACATACTGTACAAGAAATCAAGGCAGGCTTAGGCAAAACGCTCCTGTAAGAGGATCTTTTGTTAGGTTTTTTTAAAAAATTTGTTTCCTCTTTGTACATTCAGAAACTGAGGATGCACTGTTAAAAACAATGTGACATTGTGCATACATGTGCACCGATGCATAAACATGAAGAGAAATTCTTGTGCTGTTGGCATTCTCAGCTTATGCAGTCACGTACAGTAGGCATGTGCAAACTGAAGACCTATTGTTGTGCTAAATAGGATGCTGTCAGACTCCATGAAGCTTCTCTGTGTGCAATGCAAAAGCAAATTATTGGAAAAATCATCTAATTTACCATAACATATTACCTGACCCTTGTCGTAAGAGTGAGTGCTTGTAAAAGGTCTATTGTGCTGGAAAAAAGAGACATTTTCATCAGAATAAGACTTACAGCTGTATAAATGAAGACGTCTACATTAGAATGTTAATGAAACTGCCACATGTGGCATACATACATGAAACACACCACTGTGCTGTAAATGGGGATGCTTTGTGATATAAAGGGAGTGTGTGTATGTGTTTGCGTGCTTGTGAATGAGATGCTGTCACAGAGATAGTCATTGTGTCTAATGCAGTGGAACTAATGCTATGCCATAGTCAACAACATGTTTTGCTCTGTTAACTGTTGTAATAGCTAAGCCAGCTGATATCACCAGTAGCTGAGCTGGAGCTCTAATACTGTATGTTACATCTTGGTTATGCACGGTTAGCTCTGTGACAATTGAGGGTACATGATGGTGAAATGCATGTTTCCACTAAAAAGCAGCAATTCTCCACCTTTAAAGGATGCACATTTTGAGATATTAAGGCATGGGAAAAACTAAAAACCACAGCGCCTTTGTCAAGAGAAACCACACTGACCACAAATTAAGAACTGGCTCTTTTATTCTGCTTGAGAGCCACAGTTGGGGGTAATTGTTTTGGCTGTGTGAGCTTCCACCTAATAATAATAGGTGACCCCAGAGAGTAAAAAGCAACTTTGTTCAATGTGTCTTAAGTAGTAAAACTGACATCTTATGTAACTTAACAGCAGTTTTACCTCCTGCTTCATTAGCTGGGTTAATTGTAACAAGCTCACGTCACTACAGCTGAGCATAGATCAATGATCTATGGTGAATTCCTGCTTATGATAAGAAAAAAAAAAAAAAATAAATAAATAAATCTGTTTTTATCATATCAATGGTTATGAACTACTATAACAAGTTTAACATTTTAAATAGTCTTACAACTCTGTAAAAAAGAAAAACAATCCCCTAAAACTACAATTAAATTCATTATTTTCCCTTCCATATGTTTTAAAACATAATAAATAAATAAATAAAAGGTAGTCTGCTGGCATCGACTAAGCCCCTAAAAGCTCATCTGTGTTCCAGCTTCTTTGAAACATATTACTGACCTGAAATTCCTTTGATATTATGTGGTCTTTGAAATATAGGCTTTAAATCATAGCATCGTGTTATGATTAATATTTTACAGAACAAACCATCTTTTTTGGAAAAGGGTTGCAGCTTCTATCCCCAAAGTGGATCTGTGCACCACAGCTCCAACTCAAAACCCTGTAAAGTTGCTCAGCTAATCAGTGGAGAATGCTTATATAATTCACATGGACACACATGTTCAAAGTGTAACTCAGTTCTGAGGAGGAAAAGGGTAAAATGAAATATATAGGGTTACCTTCAAGTCTTTGTATAAGCCTTTTACAGTATGTTATGTATTGTCATCCTGAGCGTCTTCTAACGCTCTGACAAGTTGTCGCTCTGCAAGGCAGCTAGAAATGTTGCTCAGGTTTGTTACATGTCAAACGGTAACACCGTGATTCATGTTTGAGATTGTCGGTTGACTGCATGTTCAAATGTTTAAGAGCTCAGCCATAAAATTTCTTTGCTTTTTGTGCTCACAATATATCTTTCAGCATCATAGGGACATGTTACCAAAGATGAAAGCTTGCTTTTTGGTGAAAAGGGTCTTTGATCTTTAAAAATAACCCCCTAAATTCTCCCAATTTACATTGTATATACTGTTAGTCTTCTACTGACTTTGCCCTGGTGGAAACTGACAAGATTTATTTATTTTTAACTTTGTTAGCTCAGTCATGTAAGTGCTGTAAAGTGGTTAAACAAACAGAAAGGTCTTTTAAAACAGCTGACATTTGTTTATACTGAGGACTCTTTAATGTGCAAGTTATAACACTAAAGAGTTGAGCTGTTAAAGTATTTATTTGAAAGAAATGTTATGTGATATTACAAGCAAACTGAGCAAAACAAAGAGAAAAGGTTATAAAGCTGGATTAAAAAAATATATATATCAAATCAGATGGTGTTTTTGCCAGCCTCTTTGTGCAAATACCCACCCACACACACACAAACACAAATACACAGATGCATCTGATGGCACTGGTGACTCACTGTCTATGGCAATGGTTAAGGTCCTCTCTGCTATATTAGTCCACAGCGCCCACCAGCTGCTGTCACACATACAATGACTCAATCATCCAATAGCCTTACAAGTAGCAGAGATGTGGCTGCTTCAGTCGAGCTTGTGCAGACGGCTCGTGGGTGTTTAATGTTGATGAAGCTTTAATTATGTTGTTGGTGTGTACGTTAATTGAATAGAGTAAATGGAGTAAAATTATAGGCTTGTAATTCAGTGCACTGAACAATTACAGTGAGACACTAATTCATAATCCTGTAACAAAATAGGTCATTAATTGATCTTATCAATACAAACAGTAGATTACGATGCTGTCAGGTTTTTGTTTGGAATAGACACTAAATTTACACTCAACACTGAACTTCTGAAATCGAATGTAAAGAAACAACACAAACTAAATGCTTAAAATGATCATACTTTTTTAAAAAATATATATTCTATATAGGAATTATATATATGGATAGTAAATTTAGGCACACAGTGGATACAGGCTATCTGAGACATTGTGTTTGTCTGTCTGTGCAAGTACATTCCTGTGACATTTCCACCACTGAGGGACATAATGAATAATTTACCTCTTGGAAACTGTGACATGAATGCAGAAATGGTATCTCTGTATGTGTGGCTCGTAAGTTACCTGATTGCAAAATGGTGACTGTAAATTCATTCCAAACCAGATGTCAGTACACAAGCTGCATTAAAAAGAAAAGAAGAAAAAAAAAAAAAAAAAGCACACAGATAAATCTAAGCTGATTTGTTGGATTTTTTTTTTCATAAAAGTTTCAAATTGCCTGATGTTCAACACTACAGCCAATAATCAGTTATCATTATTAAAAATATAATCGAAACATGCATATCTAGTTTATCACTTCCTGTGGAATAGCTTCCCCACCCCCCGACTCCGCTGGATTTTGGTAACATTATGAAATATTTTTATTAGAGATACTTTCTCAAACTTATTTCTCAGTCTGCATCCATCTCATGCTGCTCATTTTCCAGGTGTTTGAAGTAAATCCAGTTTGTGAATGCTTTGAGTTAAAGGCATCACCAGCTCAGTTGCAACAGGTATAATCTTCAGACCTCCTCTCTCATTGCAGCAGCTCAGCGAGATAAAAAGTCTTTCCTACCCTTTATGTGCGACACCGCTTTCGACAAGGGCCGCACACAATCTCAGCTCTGAGTCTATAGATTTCCTGTCGCATTTTCTTTTTCACAGACCCAATTTGTCAGCCTCTCCTGCCTCAGGTCTCCATCTTTTTCCATGCGCCCACCTTTTTTTGTCCATGTCTTTCTGCCCATTTCCATGTCTTTATTTGTTTCTATCTTGTTGTCTCTTTTTTATTTCTCTGCTTATAGGAATTCTGCTTTAACACTTTGGCCACTGACTTGACTGGTGGTCCATTTTAGGAGTTTAAATAGAGCTTGTGCACAAAAAAAGTTTTTATCGATGAGGTACATGTAGTTCCAGCCCCAGCTGTTCAAATCTTTTAGAGCAGTGCTAGCTGCATGTTTTTGTACTTTTTCTATCTTTAGCTTGCCCATAAAGGGCAGCATCTTGAGAAAGGCTATGAGGAATCGTCTACTTTAATAGTATACTGCTTTAGTTTATTTTTAACATTGCATACTTTTTTTTAAAATACATTACTTGTTTCTAGCCATGTTGTATACACCTGCTACTGCCTTTAAGTTTGTCCACATACAAGAACCAAATGTGTTTTGTACAAAAAAAATCAGCTGTAATTTATAAAACAGCAGCTCATTGATAAAAGTAATACAAGTGATTCAATTGTGTTTATGTGTTCAATTTAAAATACAAAGATAATTATGTAAAACAGCATAATTTGCTCTATCTATGAAAAAGGATAAAACTTTTCAAGCAAATAGAAAAAAAAATGTAAAAGGAAGAATTTAGTTTTAATTGAAAAACAATAACTTTGACAAACCTAAAGTGCAGAAATATTTGTAAAAATATAATCTCTAAACATGTAGTTGTGTCATTGTATGAGAACCAGTAAAACACATTGAATGGTCAGAGTTGTCATTTGATGCTTAAGGTCAGGTTATTGATTGACAACGTTATCTAATTCATTAAGTAATGAAAGCTGATCTTTCTTTTCATTGTCTGTAACTTAACCAGCGAAAATCAAAAAAGAGAAAAGCACAGTTCCGTTTATTAGGACAGAGAGACAGCTCAAATGGATCCTCTGGGAAATTCTTGCAAATTTTTTACTTAATCCTATAAAACTTGTTTATGTTAAGACTTCTACTAAGTGATGAGCACTGATGCTGGGCGGCACTGAAAATGACAAGTCCGACTTACTGGGTTCTAATTTTATAAGTAATTCTACTGAATTTTTTACAAGAGTTTAATTTAAAGTGTTTTCCTAATTTTAATAGGGCACTGGTTTGCAATATTTAGATTTTTAATTTTTAATTCATTATACAGATATATTTATCAACTTTAGTATACTTCCATAATAGATTCCCATATGACAATTTTATGTTGGGGTTTATTTGTTTCTCTTCCGCACATCAATCAGTTTCATCTGTGTTTCATCTATTGATTGCCAACCTGAATATATTCTCTTTATTTTTTCATCATCTTTACAAGTCCTAAACCCGTCCAGTTTCCTTTTTTTTTGGAGGGGGGCTTGTGTTTTTTATTCCTTTGCCTCTGCAGTTCTTTGATTTATGCTTCATTCCTTTTTATTAAAGTTCAATTTTGGTGTGTCCTGACAGTGTGCTTTTGGGTCCTCTTCCAGAGTAAGTGTGACGGGTCCTCTTCCAGAGTAAGTGTGACACTAACAGTGATTATGAAGTAAAATTGTAAAATATCCTTTTGGAAGCCTTTACTATTGCCTTTATGCATTATTTAGTGCTGCTAAAGCCAGAGTTTATCAGGGTTTAAAAGTTTAAAACTCCTTTAGTTATAAAATGGCTCAGTAGTTGCCTAATTCTACTCTGCAGCGTTGACAAAATATGGACAGAAATTAGTTTTAACTTCTTCTTTCTATCAATAAATAAACAACAAAAAGGTATTATTAGGGTTATAGATATTTAGCTGCTAAATAAGCAATGTAAACCATTAGAACCAAGATGACATGACTTTGCAAACTAATTATAACTGCATGAGCATGTATCACATACGTGCTCTGCTACTTAGACAAACAGCACTGATTTAATTTACAGCAACACATGTTTCTGAGGGTATCCTATGACATCATGCTGTCAAAATCAATCCCTGAAAGTCATTTCCAAAACAACTTTCCTAACGTTTGTTCTTCTGCAAGTGAGTTTAAGTAACAGGCAGAAATGCAGGCAGCGAACCAGCTTTCACTGGGAGACAGTGGTTAGATTGCAAACATTCCTGCAAAGCAGAAGTAATATTTCTGCTGCAGTAATTATATCTGCAGTGGCTGAACTCTTCCAAAATAATTACACTTCTATTGACAGTCCGCTTTACTAAGAGATTTCAGGGCCCTGAGCAGTTCACTCTGTTACAAATTATCTTAGGTCAGACAATGGATCAGCTTTGTTCAAGCTAACAGATACTTTTAATTACTCGGCTGAAACATCTGCTTCCTATACTTCAGGGTAAAAGCAGCTTTTCTGAGTTCTATGCATTGATTTTTGTCTTTTGTGCTCTCTTGCATCTACAAATTCTTAATTATTTTACCATGCCATCCTTCGCAGACCAAATCGATGGCTAAACTAAAACGTGTAAAACAGAAGGACAGTTATTGGTGTTAATAGTGGTGCAATTTGTGCAGCTTGTTGACATGCTGAGCAGTCATAATGCTCTGTGTATACAACTTGCAGTTCAGCAGAATTAGTCAAAAATATATTGTTTTAACATTTGGACTTTTCTGCAGTTGTAATCGATAGGACCATAAGTTTAGTTCAAGGAGAAAGTCTTGCTGTGCACCTTGGTTCTATTTGTTATGCTGGGGAAAATCAATCTGTCAGAAAAGTCTATCAAAAAGCACATCTTTCTGTCCAAGCTGGAGTCTACAAACTCTGACAGTACATTTAGTTCTGGATAAAGACCAACTCTTTAAATTGAAAATGTAGTGAGTGTATTTTATGCTTTTACTGCTGGCATCTGATGACAAACTGTGTTTCAAAAACACTATGGGATGAAGCATCTCTTACATGATCCTCTCCCAGTGGATGTCTGATGGTGTAAGCAGAGCCATATAACAGTGTAGTCATCTTGGTAAGCTATCTTAGCTCCTGGTATCATATTTAAGTTCATTAGTCACATTGACAACAGAGGAGTGTTTTTCCATGCTAGCTTGTATTCCAGAAGCATCTAATGATTTTTTTAAATCATTAAGCAGGCTCATGAGTTTTACAGCATGTCCATATTCTAAGCTAAATGCACATACTTTGTACTTTGTTTTGCACAGTTTTAACTTAGTAAAAATTTTAATTAAAATGTGATCAGTAGCACTCGCATTTTATTAAATTTAGCGAAACCAGTCTTGACAAGTCACCAACATGCATGATTTAAAGAGGTAAATATATCTCTTTTTGTCTGGGATTTGGTGCTGTCAGTTTTAAAGCCAACATGTGAGATTTTTCTGTCTGTGAACGTGTCGCTAAAGAAATATGCAAGTTGTGTCCACTCTTGTAACTCCAACTGCAGCACCATCTGTGAAAATTAGCGTGTTTTCCTGCAATTTTTCCCATTGATACTATTCCAATTCGGAGCCAAAAACAAAATAAAACTATTGCAGAGTAATTTGTTACGGAACTGAATGTGCATTAAAGATTTTCTCTATTGTATTCAAAGGCTGGATGGATTTTTTGAATGATGTAAATAGGACTTTAGTTATACTCATAAGAATGCAAATAAGGGTGAAAAATAAGTACTGCAAGTCAAGCCAAAGCTGACAGGAATGTCATTACTTTTGGAAGCTTTGGATCAGCCTGAGGAAGACTTAAATATTCTAACCATGGTGGCACTGGAGATAATATTTTCAAATAATCAAGGTTACATTTATGAAAGTTTGATAACCATTGCTTTCATAACTTTTTAGATATTCTATATAATGTACTGAAGAGGTGGTATGACTGACCGACCCCTTGACAGACCCTAGAGCCAGTGCCATGTCTTCACTCTGTTGCCATCCAATGTGCAGTTCTTTGGTTGAGTTGAGTAAAAAAGGCTCCACGCTCTTTGATCGATCTTCACATAAGGAGAAAGCATTTTAATACAGTTTGACTCCTTAATGTCATATTCTGCTCTCATCGAGTCTAAAAACGTCAGATAAACTGTTTTAAAACATATTCACCAACATCAGCCGTACTGCAGCACAACTGTTAGGCTATTTTTATTCTATTTTTTCTGGAAAGCTTTCTTGTTAAACTACAATTTTCCACCCAAGATGTTTTCGTTGTAAAAACAACATGAGTTCCTCTCCTTGTTGAGATGCTTGCATGCCTTATAAAAGCATTTAGAGGCTCACAGAAAGGGTGGAAAACCATGATGCTGTATCAACTTACACTGTCATCATAAAACAGTCTGGGGAAACTGCAGAAGAGTGGAATCAGTAAAAAGTGAAGTCTTTTTTTGTTCGAGTTAGAAAGGCTGACTCAATTTATATTCCTCTACAGCTCAGTGGAGGCTTTAAATTGATCACTTACACAGTTGGATTATTTGTTATATAGTCTCAGTGATCTTCACACGCACATTGTTAAATCACTTGTACCATATAGACCTTTGTTATGAATGTGTAAAAACTCTATACTGGAGAACACAACGTCATCCTATGAATGTAAATGTATGCATTACTCAGTAGATGTGCTTTGAAGTACCTACAAAGCCAACATGATGAAGACCTTATATTACTGACTATAACAACATTTATGAAGTGAAGGATTTAGATAGAAACACAGTGGACTACAACAAGTTAATTATCTCTTCAATAATTGTATTATTTTAAGCACTAGTTAAGCAATTTTTAAAAAGTTAGCACATCTTCATCTGCTTGATGACAGACTTTGTCCTCTCTCAGTGTCTCACAGTGTGATGGAGAGACATTCTGCTATTCTTTAGGTAATTTTTTCAGCTTCTCTTTGGTTTTGGTGTTGTGTTGCTCTGTCTCTCTCTTTGAAAATACCCAAAGAAGTTGTGTTGGGTTCAAACTAGGTCATAGCTTTCATTTTAACCCATCTTAAGAAACTTTCTAGTAATTTGGGCCGTTTGCTTTGGGTCGTAATCATGCTTAAATATTAATGCTCCTCTTCTGTCAAGCTTCTGGTGACTGAGGGTTATCTTCCCAGCCAATATTTTGAGATTATGATGGTTATTCATAGTGCCCCCAATATATATATCTTCTTGTCTTCTCTCTTTATATATATATATATATATATATATATAATGTGTGTGTGTCTGTGTGTGTATTAGAAATGACACGTAATGCTTACATCTCACTGCAAGTAATAGAGTTCAGCAGCAAACAGTTTGAAAAACAGGAATACTAAACCTCTTTTTTTTCTTTTCTTTTTAAGGTAGGGATTGATGTTTAGGTGGTTTGTTTACTTAGGGCACATTCACACCAGGAAAGTCCTGGTGACTCGGTTCACCCATTCGTGTGAATGTGCTCTTTTGAACTTAATATATTTTTTTATTTACTTATTGCAATTTAATGTAGTATTTTTTTTTTCATTTCATTAATAAATTGTTTATGATCACATCAGTTGTATTGTCAGGTTTATGTAAAAAAAAAAAAAAAAAAATCTGAGGTTATTTTTCAACATTTTACGCCTCTTCATTAGTTACTTTCATTTTTCTGGTATTGAATGTTAAGTATTTTTCTTGGCACTAGTATTAGGTTGAACCAAATCCAAACCCTCACCATCATTCTCCCACCTCTGTGCCTCTCTATGCATTTAAGTTGGCAGTCATGGACAGATTTTTACAGCAAACATACTGTTCAGATTTTTACCAAGGTTAAAGTAAAGTTTTTACTTCTGGATGGCATTTGCAGGCATTATGTTTTGTGTTTAGTACTGCTTGAGTTCATGCACAAACTCAAATTTCCACAGGTAATCTGTGCGCTGAATCTTGTCTATTTTATAATTGCTGGGTTGTCAAAGTAATGTATTATCTTAAGCTGCTTTTAAACATTAAAAAACCAAAAGAACATGTGGATGATTTGGTCAAGACTTCCCTTCAGCTGCTGTTCATATGTGTAACAAAGAAGGAGTCTTTATGTTGGAGATACTGGGTATGCTGGCCCTTATCACTTCAAGGGAGGTTTAGTGAATTCTCGACCCAGAGTATGCAGAAGGCAGAAGATAACACTGAAATGAGGCTCTGTATCATTTTTGCATCATGCTGATAATAGCAGAACTGGGTCCTTGTCATGTTGATATCAGTACTGTATGTATTTGTACATTTCAATAGTAGTGAAAAGCGAGTGGAAAGCAGCATACAGGTCAGCAGAAAAGCAAGCATCTCTTACAAAAGCAGACACAAACGTTTATTTGCACACAGACAGTAAATGGTCTAGAAGATTTACATCTACATTTGCATGTTCCAGAGATTTTACTAAGGAGTCTAAATTCTTACTGTGGCATTTATAAAAATTTAGTTTTTCATTGCTATTGATAATATTTTTAAAAATGCTATTACTTTATAATCTTTGAAACAAAACAGAACATTTTTATGCACACAGGTATGCTCTTTGATGACCTTTGCGCTAAAACACAGATATTTTTCTAATGCAATTATCTTTACACAGAGTTCACACAGAGTTTCATGCCCATGCAAACTAAAGAAATGCCTCAACTCTGAGTCACCTATTATAAAGATAAATGGGATGTTTCAAGAAAAAACTTCCTAATTGCACACCATTAATGTCGATAGCTTCCCCTTGATGCATGTGTTTAAATTGCAAGAGGTTTTTCATTTTCCACTGCTGCAGTTGTTTTACTCCAGCTAAAAAACAAAAGAGAGGCAATGTAGATCATGTAGAGTATATTCAACCTCATAGTCAGGCATAGCTCAGAGTGTAAAATTAGGTAGGCTGGATTTTTTTTTACATTTTACCCTAGTTTCTCTTTAGTAAATGAAAATAAGGTACTCTTTAGGGGAAAAAAACTGATACTTGTCAATGTTGTAATTGCTTAAAATAATGCTATAATAGAAGCAGTACAGTAGTGACTGATGAATATAATTGAAACTTTAGTGACTTTCTAAACCTCTCATCTTAAATTGCAGCTGTATAGGACAAATTACTGTAGCCAGTCGATTGCTTGTGTCTTCAAACCAATCTTGTTGCCAGTTCCAGTCTTCCCATATCATACTCTCGAGTCTTGACCCCATCTTTTGAAAACCACCTCCGGTTTCATATCGACACATAGCGGTGGTGAGTGACAGGAAAGTGAGGCGACAACATGCAAAAGAGGTCATGTGCTGGATTGGAGCGAGCGATAGCTCAGGCGCGTGGGCCTGCTGAGCTGCCAAGATGCATATCGACGGTGCTGGGAGCTGACCTTGTGCATGACCACCACTGATGGATGTGCTGAGATGGTGTATGCCTCTGTTTTTAAACACAAACAGGCAAACAGGATGACACAGAAAGGCTGACAGACTCAAGATTTTTCTCTCGATCTTTTTTTGATACACTTCAAACTGCAGTGGATCTTGATATTCCTCCTGTGCAGATGTTTTGATCTCATCTACATTGAAGCCGTGCTTGAATTATAATAGTGAGTGACTGGTGAGCAATGCCTTTAGCTTCATTACACTTAATTATGAGAAATCGATATGAGTAGTGTCAGATGAACAACTCCTGTTTTGAGAGAAAATAATCATATTTTCAAAAACACACTGATATTTTGTTGAGTCTAAAAGATTTTGAGTTTTTTTTCAGAATGGAATATAACGTCATCAGCTCCTATATGTAGGTGTGAGAGTGAAATAAATGAGTTACATGGTTTTCAAGAAGGATTAATGATGTAATTTGTTTTGCTGTATTTTTTCATGTTGTCTTCTGACAAGAATTATATTTCTGACAATAATGTAACCATCCTCCCATCAGCAACAAACTTATCCCTCATCTTAAACTGTCTAAAAGATTTATCATACAGCTGTGTCACATAAATATTGTCACAAACTTGTAAGTTTCTGTTGTCCTGTTTCATTCAAATCATCATCTTTCTTTCCCTTGGCTTTCTATGCTATTCCACCATATTTTTCTTTCTCTCCATCACCGTTGCCCTTGTTGCCTTGTAATTTTTCCCTCAGTCTTTCTCTGAAGCTTGCTCTCTCTCATTCATTCTCCCTTTTGCTGCTCTCCACAGCCTCTCTCGGGCCATTTGAGTTGCTCAGGGAGCTGTGAAAACGATGTCTGTGTGTCTTTGCGTCTGCATCCTGTAGGGACTGCCTTTGTGTGGTTGTCAGTTTGTGTGTGTGTGTGTGTGTGTGTGTGTGTTTTCCCATGGAGGGACAACAGAGGTTGTGGAGCGTGTTAAGTCTTACCATAGAGGCCCTTGGCTTGGGATGCAGAGCGAGCAAGGGTGGGATGGAGAGCAGGAAAAAGGATGGTTGGATAGATAGTAGATAGATGAATGTGTTTGTGTGTGTGTGTGCGCGTGTGTGTGTGTATGTGTGAATGGATCAATACTGGAATGGAGGGATTGAGATTGGGATGAATGAATGAGGAGAGGGCTAGGGGAGATGAATAGGGGAAGCAGACAAGGGGCAGATGATAACAAGAGAGGATAGATCGATGATGGATAGATAGGAAAGCTATATGGATGAAGAAATGATTAATGGATGAATGGGTCATTTAACACTGCAAAGTTAGCAATAATGAGCAGAGATGGGAGGCAATGAAAAAAGCTGACTATACTTAAGGATGATTTTGTATCAAATATCAAATATTAATGAATAATAATGGCAAATATTGCATATGTGCTGACAGCTCCACATCATAGACACATATTTTAGTATTTTGATTGGAAATGCTAAACTAAATATTTATCAAGCTGGCGTAGGAACAAAAACTGGCGTGCGTCGATCATAGTCAACTTTTGGGATTTATAAAAACCAAACTTGAGGGGAAAATGTCCCTACCTCCATGGCAACTCTGACCTTCCCCGTACGCACAAAATCTGGACAAACGGGAAACTGCGACACCAACGGTACCAGAATAAAATCATGGAAATGATGTGAAATGTGAGGCATTTGTGCACAATCCACTATTACCTTTCACACCAAATGTTATATATTTGCAGAAATTTCGATACTAATTCTCCTAAGACTGCACGCTCAGAAAAACAAACAAACAAAAAAAAAAACAGGACTTTTAAGAAACAGGGAGATGATATTAATAAGAACCTCTACCACTAAAATATGTTATGTCATTGTGAAACAAAACTTACATGTTATAAAATAGATTTAGCTAAATAAGGTGGACAGTCTGCTGCCAGCATGTAACAGTCAGTAAAAGAAAATGTGAAAAGCTTCAGTTATTTATTCTAAGATCCACCAGGGAAGGGACGCAGACTGGAGGCTTGAGGTCAAGAAGTGATGCAACGCTTATGAAAGAGGTGGATTTCCTTTTATTTAGTTATTCTCACACAATGCTTTTTTTTTATTGTTGTCCTAATTTCTGTCCAGATGGTCTTTATTTCCTGCAACTCCCTGGCCACCTCACGGTGATTGTGTCCCTCTGCACCGCCCACCCAGCTGGACCACCCAGCAACTAGGAAAGAATATTAACACTAAATAAACTGCTACCAATCTCAGATGTATTGGTACATATTTATTTTATACATTAAAACAAATTACTAAATAACCGGCATCATTACTGTCATTTAGCGAACACTTTTCTCCAAAGCGTTTCACCGCTGTAGGGATTCAAACTTTGGTCTTCCGCATGGCAGACCAAAGTTCAAATGCCCTACCAATTGAGATATCCAGCCGCACCATCCGGTGCCTCTTGCATGTCTTTTGACACAGCATTGACAGCATCTGTTGCCCTCCTCTGCCTTTCTGACACAAGTAATGCACACGCCGTGCCCAACAAATAAAACCTTTTTATGTTTGTCAACGTTGTCTATCAGGATCTCTGTCTCATATGCCAAAAATGTACACTTTTCCCCTCCTGAGCCATCATGGAAATGATATGATGAATATTTATTATAGGCATTCACCCGACCTTTAATGGCCACTACAAGGGCGTGGCAAGGTGCTCCTTCACGTGCACCCACTTTAGAGTTGATTCTGATGTATGAATGGAAACAGGCGTGAGACGTGCGTGTGCACGCTTTGATAAATCTGAAAGTTTTTGTGCGCTGCCTTTCCCTTTTTCCCTATGCACGCCACCCGTAGTTTGCTTTGTTACTCAGTTTGGTAAATGAGGCCCCTGAAATCCAAAAATGAACCAAAAAAGCAGCCAGTAGATGCCTTTCAGACTGTTTTTCAGATCCAGCCAGATCCTACTGTTTGAAAAAAAATGACCAACGAGTACCAGGAAAGGTAGAGAACTCAGAACATCAAGAAGCAACTATGTTGCCAGTTAGACAGACCTATAAGCTTTTACTGAAAGTTCACAGCGCAGTTTAATGTTCCAGTCATCTACGGTAAAAACACATATCATACCTTTAAAGGCTCATTGCTCAACAATATGAATACAGACGGAGCTTTCTGTCCATCGCTGTTTCCAGTGAGCTTACTGATGAATAACCCAATGGAGTAGTACCACTGGAAATCATAGGGGCAGTGTTGTGCATTAAAATTCACCTGCAACTTGCAAAAGTAGTAAAGAAGATGACGAAGCTGCAATGTATTTAATGGCCGCGCTGACCACCACCACCTACTGTTCTGCTTCTTTTTATGTCTCTCTCTGAGAATGTGTGTTATATTGAGCTCCACTATTGTCATGTTTGCTTTGTTCTACTCTGATCTGTGCACTGCCCTTTAGTGGATATATTGCCTCTGTCAATGTAAAAGGATGCATGGGAGTATGTGGGCAGTGATGCTTGACGTTTGACACAGACATACATAAATATTTACAGACATAAATAGGTATGTAAAGGGAGCAAAAATGAGGCTTAAGCCCATGAATTAAAGTATCCCAACACTGTACTTAAGTAGGCAGGTTATCTGCATCTTATTGCTTTTAATATGAGTCCTGCGCCCTCTTTTATGTGTTAATCTTTTTGTTAAGCCCTTGCTCTGCCCTAACTTCCTCCAAGTGCAGTCTTTAAGATAACATACAAAGTTGCTTCTATAATTGTGACCTTTGTAGAGCTTTCTCACTTGAACTGAGATGTATGGTGCTTTGAGACACATGCTGAACAAATGCACCGTTGTCCTTGTCAGGAGAGCAGTCTGCTTTTGTCTGTGACATCTTTTATCATATCACTTTTTCATCATCTGGCATTTACTGATATGCAGTTGGGTTTGATAATGTTGCTTTACAATGTAATATTAAAAAATGTTACAATGGATAATTTTCACAAGGAACAGATTATTAAAAATGACTTTTGCAATCATTTTGCTACATTAGCATTCAGCTGTGTCCTCCTCATTAATTTCCTCCAGACAGAAATCCTGAGCAGAGCTGGACTTGAGAGTCACATTAGAGAATTTGATTTAAAAGCATGTGAAACTAAAAATGCAAATCTATATCTCCTATTATTTTGCTTTAACATTTGCAAAGGTTTGTCCAGATGCACACTGAACACAGTGATAAGGTAAATCTGTTTCCAAATTAGAGGCGAGGGAATGGAGGAAGAAATCCTTGCTGTAAAGAATTCTCCAGGTTTTCAAAAGACAGCTTTGTCTTGCACCTCTTAACTTGCTTCTCTCTCATAATCCAACAAAGCTAATGGACCAAAATCCTTCTCAGACATTCAGCTTGCTTCTTTCTGTCACATGACCGTTATTTACGCCTGTCCCAAAAATCCTCAAGTGATGTTGTGTAGTTGACTTATCAGAAGTCAATATTATCTTAAAAGAATAACAGCTAGGGTCATTGCCTGACAAAGGATGGATGTGACCTTTATTGATTTATCTGCTAATGATTTGCCATCACTTGATCAATACTGGGGCGACAGAACGGTGCCTCACAGCATGAAAGTTCTGTTAGAGCTTACTGGGCTTTTGTTTTGATGATTGCATACGATCTAAAGACATTTTATTTTTGACTGATTGTAAATCATCTGTTGGTACAACTGTGGGTGTGCATGGATGGTCCAGACTGTAGCCAGTGGCAGTTAAGTTGCACAACCCACAACTCCGTACAAGATAAAAACAGGATGGAAGAAGCTGTTTGATGCATCAAAAGCCTTTAATTTAAGAAGAAAATGAACGTTGCAACTGTAGCAGCCACAAACAAAGAGATTTAGGTATTAATAATTTAGGAATTCAACAATGCATTCATCTCATATAACTGAGACAATATATTTGTCCCTGTGTGCGTTTAGCATTGATGATGAGGAGGCTGCTGCTTCAGGCAACAGGTGAAAAGTATAACAGAATCATTCCGCAGAGAAAATTGACACAATTATGAAGATAAGTTGTAAAATATGTCAACATGCACATTTACACAAGAAAGCTTCTTCTAGCTATCACAGATTTATGTCTTTTATTTACGTCTCTTTAAATCTCTGACTTTGGTATTATTGGCTTGCATCTGTACAAAGCTTGACATTCAGGAGGTTCTTTGGTTTTCTTCCTCTGCTAAACAGTCTGCATTACTTTGCATCATCATGATAGAAAAGGAGCCAAAAAGAGAAGCTCCTGATTTATCGATCAATCTTTGTTCCCACCCTCACCTATGGTCAGGAACTGTGGGTAGTGACCAAAAGAATGAGTTTGTCTGGGGTGGGAGGGTCTCCCTTAGAGATCAGGTGAGAAGCTCAGTTTATCTGAGGGGATCAGGCTAGAGCTACTGCTCCATCGAGAGGAGCCAAATGAGGCAGCTCAGGCATCTAGTTAGGATGCCTCTTGGAAGCCTCCCAGGTAAGGCGTTCCAGGTATACATCCCAACGGGAGGAGGCCCCAGGGAAGACATGCTGGAGGTACTATGTCTTTTAGGTGGCCTGGAAATGCTTTAGGATTCCCCCAAATGAGCTGAAAGAAATAGCCAGGGAGAGGGAAGTCTGGGCTTCTCTGCTTGAGCTGCTGGCCCTGTGATTAATCAAAACTCTGTAATTTGACATACTTTTAAATATATCTGGAGAAATTTTGAAGTTTCTTTAATTATGTTTGACACACTTCTGAATTTCTGTGCAGAAACACAGCAGATGGTACATTACTTCCCTGCAATTATAAGGTAGGATAGCAGCATAGCAGCTATAATGATTCCCAAACCATCTTTGTAATTCTTACACTTGTTTGCTGCTCCACAGTTCTGCTTGCATAACATGAATGTTTTTTAGTTTGTTTTTCCCAGGCTGTTTGAGGTCACTCTTTCATACTTCTGGGCCAGAATATTCCTTGAGATCTAAAGCCTCAGTGCATCTGGCTTAGTTACTTCTGGGCCCACTTACATACAACTGAACTTGTCATAATTAGGCCAAAAAAAACCCTGAAGTGGAACTATATGAAATGCTTAGTTTGTTTCCAACACTTTTAGTTTGCTGGCACATAGTATGGTCAAGATGTTTGCAGTGATATTGACAAAGATATTATCTAGTTTTTAAGAATGTACTGTACACTATTAAAACTATCAGTATAATGTGGTGTTTGGAGTGAGGATGAAGGGAAGCAGATCCCTCAGATCCTGCTGGTCTAACTTGTTCCTGGACAGGAATATGGATCCGAAAAGTTTAGAAACCCAATCATACCATATATGGCTCTTTGTTGTATTTTGAGTGATAAATAAAAAGTATAAAATGTTAGGAATTACTTTTAAATAGTATCACTAAGAATTTGTAGACATTATTAAACTATTAAAAGGTAGTTTTTTGTGGCTCCTTGCGTTTTTGAAACACTTGGATATCAGGCATGTAGATCACTTCCCTTTTGATGATTGCATTTGTGTTTTGAAAAGCACATTATTTTACATTCCTGATAATGGTTAGCTTCTGCATTTTGATTGCACGAAGAGCTTTCTTATCAGCAGTAGGTCACATTTTCACTGCTGCCTGCCAAGCTCTTCTGTCACTACTCCAAAAGCCGCCATTATTTTGATCTATAAATATATTTCTTGGCACTTTGTTTTTTGACACACGCACAGAAATGAATGCACATTGTCATGCAGGGCACAAATTCATAACCATGTACACACAAACATGCAGATGAAGCCAGTTTTCTTTGCTCTGGTGTCTTGCAATATGAATCCAGAGAATCCTCTTCTCCTCACACGGCCCCTGAAGCTACCAATGAAGGAGAGTTTTGTTTCAGTTTTTAATCCCTTTAAGGAATAGAAAAGGTATTGAGTGATGTGCAAGAGCAGAAGTAGTTCGGCATTACACTTTCATCCTTACCTGTAATCATTTTTCTTGCATTGCTCATACCTCTCTTGTGCCCTCCTCTTTCCCCCCATCTTCCTCCTCAGTATGAATTGATTTAGTCTTATTACCTTACCCACCTGCCCTCTGCCTTGGCTCCAGTTCTATCTCCCATTTACATAGACACACACATACAAAGTATTGCCCCCTTTCTTTTTTTTTTCTGCTATCACTGTCATACTCTTACATACACAAACACACAAAGGCACAGTAATCAGATCCAGCAATCTCTTGTATTTTTGAATACGGCAGCTAAAGTGAGATACAGATACAGTGTCAGCTTACAGCCCAGCTCCGTATCAGCATATCAGCCAAACTACATTTCACCAAAATAGATACACAGTATGTTTTTGGATATAGGAGACATGTTGGTGGCAGTACTGTTCACTGTGCATGTTTGTGGATGCAACATAAACTATGATTTGTGGAATACCAGAATGAATTTTGGCAGATTGTCTGGTACTGATGCATGTATTTGACATTTCCTGTTTCCTGTTTCCTGCTTTTGTCATTAGTGGTTTGATGTGGTTGATCAAACTTTCACAAAAGCAGGTCAAGGAGGGGCTCACCACTGCAGCCATGTTGCTGAGCTGATATGTGAAAAGGTCTATAGAACCTCTAGAAACATTTTAGTACTAGTAAATGCCCTGAATGAAATGAAATCTTGATCATGTAAAAGGCATTACCATTGAAATGGAAATAGTGTGGACAAAATTATGTCAATTTGCGACTTTTTCTAGAAGCATCAGTCTAGCAGAACTTTTTTGTCCTGGGAGTTTAACAAGTATTTTGTGATTAGTCAGACGTCTAAGGTGGGCGTGAAGTGAAATGTTGTCACTTCCACATTTTCACTAATGCGAGGCTGAACGGACAGCTTTAATTAACAGCTGCTCAAGGTGGTGAGAAAGTACAAAAATTAATACAACACATGTGGTATATAAAGACAAAGACACCACTGCATGCACAACCCCCCCTGGCATGGACAAAGTTTCTCATTAAATATGAAATCACCGGGTCAATTGTTCATTGCACATTAAAACAAAAGAAGTACCCCCGCAGTTATCTCCATCACAGATGAAACTTCTCATAAAGTATGAACTGACTGGACCAAAAAACCAACTTTTTTCTTGTTTTTGCAGCTTCGAGAACAAGAACAAATGTCCTGAACCTGGCAGAGTATGTAGGGTTTAATTTGTACTACTTTATAGACAGTTTTATAAACAAAGATACCAAGAAATTCCTCTGAAATTGATCTGTTGTCTTGGGATTCCTTCTCATAAGGACACCTGTCAGTTGGCATGTTTATGCAACACAAGAAAAAATTACTTATTTTTTTTGTTACGTAAACATGTTTGTTAGACCACAGTTGTACAAAATCCAGACTTCAAAATCAATTAACACGCAGGTAACACTGTTTAAGGATAAATTACTCCTTCATGTAAATGCTTGGGTAGACTCAAAGGGGTTAAGATGATCCACTCATGATCCAATCATATTCCAAAGACCCATATTCTTGCATCATTTTGTAAGAACAGTGTACATTATTATAACTAAATTCCCAATAAAGTTGCTGTCGTTCACATATTCTTCTGTTCCTTTTGTCAGATGGCTAAACACGGCAGAAACCATGACTGAAAGCAGCCCATTAAATAGTTGATTTAAAAATTTTAAGCCTGTTTTACAGCCAAGCAAAATCGACAAAATCATCATTTATCAACTTAAAGACAGTGTCAGTGCAGTGAGTCATGATTTGTAAACCAAAAAATGTCTCAACGTTTTTTCTCACAATCCAGTGTTGACATACTTCAGTCAAAGATTTGCCTTTCGTTCATAGTGGAGCAGTTAAATGGCCTACCTGAACTCTGTCGTTGTTCAACTGAGCTGTTCTGACGTTTTTCTCCTATGTCAGCTATATTAGAGGCATATTTGTTGGAACTCTGTCATTTCAGGTGAAGAGGTTTCTTGTAATGTTGCCTTTAGGAATTATTGCTGCCCCTATCCACATCATACTTGACTTATGTCTGTGTTTGTGGGCTTTTTTAATTTCGACTCACGTCTATGCACGCTGAGGCAGCACTTTTACAAAAAGAAAAAATAAACCCAAAAAACTAATGAACTGAGCAAATATTAACACAAAACAAATTTCTTTTTTGAATCCAATACGATCACTCACTTGATGAAAGCAAACCAATATCATTTGGCAATCCGTAGGCCTTTTGCAGCAGGGGACATGATTGATTAAAATAAAGGGAGACGATGCGTAATGCGGACACTGTCAGCTGTCCAATCCCCAGAAAGGTTTTTATGATTGATGGTTCGCAGAAGCATTGAGAGCCCTCACACCTCTGCACTGCGCTCTTAGCACTCACGGTGATTACATCTGAATGTGTGTGTGTGTCTAAAGAAACAAGAGCGATGGTGATGTTTCTGTGTGAGTCTGCACATGTGGGGTTGATTACAGTGACAAGCTTCTGCCAGCTTATATTTTGTGTGAGTGTTAAGGTGATGCTGCAGTCGTGTGGGATATTGTGATTCTGTCTTTTTTTGTGTGTGTTGCTGTGGAAACCTGAGAGGTATTGGGGGTAATGTGGGACTGAACAAGGTAGGATGGAAGTGAAGGACAAGCCAGGGTGTTTTAAAAAGGGAGAGATGCAAGAAGGGAGTCAGGGACAGAGGGAGGCTTTGGAAGTGAAAGAGGAATGCTGTACACAAGACTAGGTTTTGTTGAGAAGGATAAATGAACTAAGAGAGGGATGGATAAAGAAGTAATGCTTGACAATTTAGTTATTGTGAAAAGTTTTTATTTACTAAAAAATATTGTTCAAATAAATCTTTAAGACACATTGGCATTTGCTGCCTTAATAGACAGAATCACATAGGCTTTCTGCTATAAATTAGTAGTACTGTGTAATGAAAATGCAAAATGTTAAACTACATAAGTTGACACAAATAAAGTGACATTTTATGTCAAAGGGTGCAAAAGATATTTCCCCTCCTCTATCCTGCACTGCCATGTTAATGCAGCCA
The DNA here is from genome assembly GCF_017639745.1 of Melanotaenia boesemani. Lineage (NCBI taxonomy): Eukaryota > Metazoa > Chordata > Actinopteri > Atheriniformes > Melanotaeniidae > Melanotaenia > Melanotaenia boesemani. The sequence continues at coordinate 12,155,368 of NC_055703.1, forward strand.
CCTTAATATTTTTTTGACATGCTTATGCCAACGTTTGAAGGCGATATGGGATAACTAAATGGTTACATATCTCAGTTATAGATGCCATATTACTCACTGGACCTCCAATGAACAAATTCAGTGAGAATTTTAAGTGTCTTGAAGTGTTTGACTCAATTTTATAAATGAAAACTTAAATGTACAGAATATCTTAAACAAAGTATAGCTAATTTATAAGGAAGTTAAAGGTAATTGGTTAACTTCCTACCATATATGTACTGTCTTGCAAACAAAACCCATTCAATGTTAATTTGAAATATAACTTTTTAAACAAGAAAATTTAGTAAAATAGACCAGACAGGTTATGGCATGCTTTTCACTTTTTAGACAATTACCTCCGGACCTAAAACAAGTTTATCCCACATATTCTTACCCTACTGACTAAATGATTCAAAGAAATTTATTGAGTTTTTCTTTTTGAAAAAGTCACCTCGGATATGATCTGATAACTGAGCACCAGTGCTTACCCCATACTCCCAGTATGACTTCCAGTTATATATGTTTCCTTTAGACTGCTGGAAGCAGAACAGCAATAAATCATTATCAGTGGGCATCATGTTGTCTTATCGAGGTGGACTGAATCAGCTATATCAATTAATTTTCTACTTCTGTTGGCAAAACATCATGGCCCACTTGCTGGCTTTGGTCACACAAGTAGCATCACTCAACACTCTTATCCTTCTTCCATCTAGGTTAGACATCAGTAAATCTTTTGACAGACTTTTGCACAGCTCCAACTCTGTTATTTCTGATAAAAAAAAGTGGCCATAAACATGGTTGCTAGAAGTGCTAAACACCATTTTTACAGCAGGTGTCACCAGGAGAATATTTTGCCATGATGACAAAGACTCGTTGAATGGCTGTCTCACGGAGTGAAAGCAGCATCAGTTTCAATAAAGTGGCAGGTAATGAAAAGGTGAGATGTGGTGGTGCTGGGTGACCTGTTCTCACGCTGTATTGTTATCAGTTTCAGATTTGTTATTCGCTGTGTGAGAAAATGGAGGTGTGATATGAGAGCCTGTGAACCATGTCAGTTGTTTGAGCCTCGTGCTCAGTGTGTGAGATTTGGCTGGCATGGTCGCAACAGCTGCCAGCGGTTTGTTTGCTTTCAGTTGTTAATTTTTTTCACACTTTTTTTAATTTATGTTTTTATTCATTCTGTATAACATTTTAAGGGAAGAACATGTCAGTTTTCAAATTTCAGATTTATTCAAATTTACACAGTTTTTTTTTTTATAAAACTAAGTGAAATAGGTATTTCTTGGAGATTCTGTATATACATAGTCAAGCTAAGTAAAACCACCTGAAATTAATTCTGATATTTTCACTTGTGTGTGCAGCACAGAATCTCTTTCTTTGGTGTTATTTTTACCGCTAGACTCATTAAAGTGACATATTTACTAAAAGATACCATACAACCAACTCAGAGCCTCATTGCCTTGAAAGTTTGTGAGTTCTACCAAAGCATGAAAACATTTTTTAGAAGTGTCCAATTAGGCAACTACTACAAGTCATAACTGTGATCACAACTGATGGATCACGTGAGCTAATGTGTACTATTTACCAAAATTCATTCAAATCAACAAAAAGAAATCATTCTATACTTTTTGAATAATGAGGTGTAGTTATAACTTTAGTACATCCGGCTGATAGTATCTCATGTCAGCATAAAACTAACTTACTGCATTTGTGCTGGTAATATGTGACAGTCTGCACTCAACACCAGTCAGTGAAACGTTAGCTAACTACCCAGTGAGGTAAAGCAACAGCATCAACAACTTACCCATTAAGTTACTTATTAACTTAAGATGTCAGTATAGAGCCTAATGAAGTTATAAATGTCAGTAAATTTGTCAGTAAAAATGCCTCACTTAAAGTTTCATCATGGAGGACCCATCATTTGTACTAATGATAGCTGAAGCTTCTCTGTAGGACTTCTCACGTCAGGTTCTTCAGGTTCACTCAGGTATTAGAATTATATTGTGTTTCAGGAGGTGTTTCTCCAGGTTAGGAGTGTTGCTGTAGCCAGCTTGGCATTTTGGATACATGTATTACTAGGGGTGTCGCGGTTAAGGAATTTCCTCCTGCGGTGTTGCATGTTGTCTCAACACCGCGGTATGCGGTGTCACCGCAATTAAAAAAAAAAGAGAGAGGGAGATGGATCTATTCATCAACATTGCGCAATCCTGATTTTGCCGAAGGCAACAATCTACGCGGATTTTATTAAAAATGTAGTAGTAGGTGTGTAAATAAGAAAGAAAAAAATTATGTATTTTTGTTTATGTTTGCAGCTGCGGGTTGTGACCGCCGCTTGCGCTGTTCTGGTTTTAGTTTCGATTTCTCAGATCAGGTGGAGGGACGTGCTGATGCAGCAGCAGGAAACGACATGCGCGGCAGCTTCCAATGTTAAACTGCATGGTAATTATGCAGATCTCCATCATGACAGTATAAATATTCAGGCCCTTACATTACGTCACTTATGTCATGCTTTTCCGTGTTCCCTCTCCATCCTTCACACTGATCAACTCTGTCCGTGCTAGCTAGGTGAGATCTCAAATTTGTCGTATTTCCGCGACTGACAATGACTTTTTTGGCGCAGATCTTGCATATTGCCTCCTGTAAATTTTCTGGTTCTCCCTTTTCGTTTGGGTGAAAACCGAAATGTTCCCAAACTGGGGCAGTTACATTTGGCTTTGGGACTAGTGCAGTTGCCATTGTCTGTTGATCTTAAAATGAACAGCTCTAGGGTAGGACCGGATGTAAATAGAAGTTTGGACGGAACCAGGACACTCTTCCGGCGGTGGTGGCGGTCGCTTGCCACGCCCTGCGATTAGGCTTAACAATACCGCGGTATTGCGATATTGCGGTTATTGCGACAGCCCTATGTATTACAGCCAATAATTTTTAATTCGTCGCAAAACTAATCCAAACGTGACTTTGCTTTGCTTTAGCTTGATTTTTATAGGGTCATATTCATTTGCTAACCCTAATGTATACTTGAATCTCATGCTGACTAACTCTCATGTAGTAAAATTTAACACAGATTGATGTAACATAAGTTGTTACTCAACAGAACCAATAACTTGATTCATAGCCAAAACAGGTCGATAGCCCCATAGAGCTTAAAGTTCCATCTCCAACTCGACAAAGAACTGACTTTGTTGGTCCATCTTTGAAACAGAACAGATTCAGGTATGAAAATCAAAACACCTTGTCAATGCTATTGCTTGCTGTACTTTTGAATTTTCTAACAGAAGAATCATTAGTAATATAGGAGCCTTTTCAATCCATTGCAAAGTTGCATAGATAAGCCTGAGATTAATATTCTTTGCATTTACCATGTTTCAGAACTATCATAGTGAACATGAAGTGGTTTCTGTATTTTATTTGTTATGTGTGCAGCTGGACTGATTTATATACTTGTGGCCACAGGAAGAGACACATTTCACAGGCTTGAGTACCTTGACTACTGATCCAGACTCAGACTTGTGCAAAGTTTGATGCCAAGCTCTGCACAAGTCTGTTTAATACCCACTGGTTTGAATCAGGTGTGTTGCAAAAAGGAAACTACTAAACCTGCAGGACACTGGCCCTCAAGGACCAGGACTGAGGATTGCTGCACTAATGCATCAAACGACAATAACTTTGATATAAAATTAATTAAAATTACTACTAATAGGTTCTGCCCGAAATGGCTTTCTAAATTGAAGTGCCATCTCAAATGGCACTTCAAATGCCTTCTGGTTTTGCTATTTTTACTCTACAATGAAAACTAGTTTGTCTGATAACTGTCTATTAACTGTGTGATTGCTGAAGTTTAAACACAAACCCATACATCTTTCCTCCTATTTAACTGTGAAAATGATTTTAAAAAAACAATTATCAGACAAAATAAACAAACAGGACTCTCACTCTGAAGACTATAATTGCCATATTTCACAGCTTCTGTGTGTTTTATTGGATAAACAATTACGTCAGTTCAAACAAAATATGGATTAATCAATAGTGAATATAATTCCCTGCAATAATGCTAATGTGATATACTCTATCTAATTTGTAATTTATTAGTTATCTGAACCTTGATAGGAATCTTCAGCTCTGTTTCATCTCACAAATGAATCATGAAATTAGAGTATAAAATTAGAGTTGCATAAAAATAGAGTGCACCCTTTTTCATCTCTAAGCTTTTATGCATCAGGACTTAATCCCAGCTCTTAAAATAAGGTAGCTACGAAGTCAGATGTGGCATTAATTTGAAATGTTTTTTTTACTTTGGATGTTGTGGAGGAGTTTTCATGCACTCTTCTTTACAACAGTCATTCAGTTAATTGACATTTGCAGGTTTTCATCTATGCACAGCTTTGTTGGGAACCAACCACAGGATTTCACTGGGATAGAGGAGAATTGCAACATCTTGATTTTTCTTTTTTTTTTCCTGCTATTGTGTTGTCAATTTGCTACTGTGTTTGGGATTATTTTCCTGTTGCATGACCCAGTTTTAGTTGTCAGACAGATGGCCTAACATTCTACTCTTTAGGATACAGAGGAGTTTAGGGTCAACTGAATGAATCCAAGGTGTCCAGTTTCTGTGTCTGTAAAACAGGCCCAAATCATCACCTTTCCACCACTGTGCTTGACAGCTGGTGTTTGTGCTGTTATGCTGTGTTTGGATTTAACCATGTAATTACAATAATACAAAGTAATCACAACGATGGTACAACATGGTACAACGATGAATGATTTTGCTGTTGCAGTATATACAATTAAATTACAAACAATATAAGGTTGTCAGAATTCATAGTTTTAGTTTTAGTATTTTTTTACAATACAGAACTCCAGATTTTATTTTACAATGGAAAAGTTTCCATTTCCATTTCTGTTATATAATATGATTGAAAAGTTATGAGAATCTGGAGAAATTGAGGTAAGGTAGAAAGCTTGATAAATCTGAATTTTAAATTCTTTTGGAATAACAGATGCCATATTCTCCTCACTAAAGAGGAAATGGACAATTCAGCTTCTTGCCCCAACACACATCAAACACCAGTGTGACTAATGGGATGGGGTGAATTACTCTACATGTCAAAGAGAACTTGCTGAATGATATAAACAAGATTGGGAACAGTATATCCTGCCTTCTAAATGACATCTTTTTGAGGAAAGACGGTGATTATTTCAGCCAGACTGCAATCTACATGTATTACAGCAGCATTACACTGAAGTAAAGAAGACCAGGTAAAATCTGGCCTCCTGCAGTCTAGACTTGTCAGTCAGATTGAAAAGCAGAGGGAGAAAAAAGATTAGCTTTTAAACTACAGCAATAGATCTCATTATTTCCCAAATCAGCTGTAAATCCCCCTCTGTTACAACTTTTTTATTTTCTGGCATCAAATTTAAATAATTTCTTTTATTTTCATCACAAAGCGTGTATAACTTATTTGAAAATATGGTTGTAAAAGCTGTTTTTCTGGACCTCAGCAGCAGGTTGCCTGCTGATGGATAGCTGAATCAGTTTCCACATTTAAGGTATCATAAATGGCCTAAGTGCAATCTGCTTGTAGGCATTCCTGGACAGTAAACACACAGATGGGCCACATGCACCATCCTGGTTTTGCTCCTCTGCTGGTGACTGGGTGATCAACAACATGGCCTCAGTTATAGACAGTATAATATTATGAAGATATGACCACATTCTCTGCTACACAACAGTGAGCAGGTGGAAATAAAGTGCCTGGCATCCAATGATGATATGAGTGACGTGAGCACAATAAAGCTTATTTAAATAAGATGACAGAGAGGGCTGGCAGTTCATTGTTGGCCGGGACACTACAGGTTCTATTCATGTCTCTTATTCAAGCCAGGACTCAAAGTTAATTTAGTTTTGGCCCTGACCCAAACATAATAAACTACACTTGTGCTGTTTTCTCCAGACTTACTGAAGGAGCTGAAGTGCTTTAGGGAACAGCATGTGCTGAGAAAGTCTTCCTCTTTGTCTTAATGCCGTACTCGCTTCTCTGATGATGTGCACGCAAATCAGATTTTATATTATTTATTTCCTCAAAGTGATTTCTTTTACCAAAAATTGCACAACACACACTGAGCTGCATTCTGCTCATCTGTAGACACACATGCACACACCACAACCACCAATGATGTGGTTGATTTCATTTGCCTCCCATGTGGTTATTCGGAGAGAGGAAGAGGCCAGTATCTTCTTACCACTGTGTGTGTGTGTGTTAATGTGTTTGTGCTGTCTTAATGTTTCTCAGCCCGCTGGGCGTCCATCTGTGGATTTATCTGGTGTCATTCCCACTCGCGCTTCTTTCGTCACACACGTGCACGCACTCAAAATCCAAAACACGCTCGACATGGACTGCCATAACTCTGCTAACAAAACCCACAACAGCCAAACAAAAACCACACACGTTAAACATGCAGACACAAGCGCACACACATGCACTTAACACACACAAAACAAGAGCCCCTGGGTACAATTGAGGTACTTCCTAATACTTCCTATTTATCATGCAGCAGTTGAGCTAACCGGCACACATGTACACACACACACATTTTATTCTTATAAAAGCATTGCCTGCATAGATCGTCCATTAAGATATAAGAGTGTACGAATGGAAAACCATTGGTGGGCTGATAATTCATTTACAGATTGACTGAGAAGGAGATGCTACTGCATTTGTGTGTGTGTGTGTATATCTTGAATAGTGACACAGAAACCGATTACTGGAGGGATGGGAGGACGGAGGCGCAGGGCAAGAGGAGGGAAAAAGGGGTAGGGAAGATAATGGGAATGGAAGCATAAAGTAAGCAGGGATGGCGAATGGAAAAAGAAAGGGATGGATGGAGGAGAACAAAAGGAGAAATAGCAAAATTGATGAGCCAAATGTAAGAAAGAGGAGAGGTTTGGAGGGGAGAGAGATATAATTGGTGGGGTGAAAGATAAAGAAGGAGAAGAAGGCAATAAGGAGGAGAAACTGGAGTCATTAAAGATCTAAGAAGGAAAAGGAATAAAACACAACCCTTTACACAAACTGCATTGCTGCTCACATCTGTTTGAAATCATTGCAACTTTGCAATTTGCTGCAAATTCCCTCAGTTTATAACCACAGGGAATAATAAGATTTAACCACTATGATCTATCAGGAAGATCTCAATAATAAATCAGAAGAAGTACAAGAAATGTACAGAAACTGTTCCTTCTCATCTCTAAGCAAACACTTAAACTATATTTTCCACAAGTTTCGTCCAGCTTTTTTGCTTCCTCCTCCCTTGTGTGCTTTCGTCAAAGTCTGGCCAGTTTAGATCAAAGCATCAGAGCTGATAAAGATTTTGAAACAGATCTGTGCTTTTTATTCTTTCTGCTTTCCTCTGATAATGTCAGTGTGTCTTTGGTTGGACCGGATCAGAAAAACGGCAATCTGACAGACAGACAGAGGAAGAGAGAGCTTACAAAGACAGCAGCAGAGAGGCAAACACATGTACAAGGGCCTCCATCAAAGACATTAAATTCATGCCTCAATAGTTCGATTATTACAGCAAAGTACAGATTAGATCCGAGCAAAGAGGGTGCTGGGGGAGGGAGAAAGAAAGAAGGGAGATGATGTGTATAATATTAATGATAATCAGTTGGTCAATCATGGTAAATGACTGTAAAGAGCTTCTGCTGCAACCTGCAATTATTGCTAATGACACATTCAGCGCAGAATGAGCACACAGTCCAACACACACACTCAGACGCACCCATGTGTTCTTGTTTTGAGACAGGCTAATCATATCTGATTGATAGTCTGAGAGAGAGAATGTCCTCCAGCTGTGTGTGTGTGTGTGTTTATCTCCATCCATGTTCCCTGGCTTTTGTTTTGTAGCATGTGTTTTTATTGTGTGTATTCAGATTTGTGTGCATATGAGTGTATGTAACATTCAGATGCCACAACTATAAATAACCCTCACAGTGTGTACTTTAATAATGGGTGTGTGTGTGTGTGTGTGTGGGGGGGGGGGGGGGGCGGGGGGGGGGCTGGTGGTACTCATTTTATTTATTTAGCTAATATTGATATGATTGGTCAAATAAACCATTTAATCTTATTAATTTTACATGACATGGTGCTAAGTTTTAGGGTGCCTTCCGTCATGCTAGTAACAATAACAAAGGTAATAGGTACAAAAAAAAAAAAAAAGAAATAAGCTTTTTCATTTTTGTTTCTGGACAGAGGAAGAGCAGCATCCAGCTGCCAGAAAAACAAAAGAGCATTGGCAGAAATATATACAGGCAGTGGGGTGGACAGTGAGACAGAGACGGAGGATCTGTTGAAATACCAAACTGATTAACTGGTGTTTTTGACATTTAAATGCCACGTTTACATAAAGAAATGTTTCTTAGGAATACTAATCACTCCAGTTAATTGTCAAGGAGATGTAGGATGAATTCATGGCAAAAAAGTGGAATTAATGCAGAAGGAGCTTTATAGGAATGTGTGTTAAATAAAATCATGAAAAATAAAACATATCTAAGATCTCTTATATCTAAGGTTTTATGTATTAGGACAAGATCAAGAAAAAATGAATATTCAGTTTTTACCAGGTCTTAACATTTGGATAACTTTATATGAATAACACAACATAATACATTATGCCATTATGTTGGCAAATTTAACACCAGCAGCCTTAAAAAATATTTTGGATTACCATCACGTTATAAAGCACGAGAAGTTTTTTGCCTGAAAGGAAAAGAGTAACAAACCACAGAAACAGCAAACACTGGCAAATGCTTTTAAAAAATGTGAGACATTCGCAAACGAAAGTGAGAAAGCCTCAACAATAACGGACAACGTTTTAGAATTGATTGTCCAGGATGACAAGTACCTCACCTTCTAGGAAAACATTCACTATTCCAAGATTTTTTTAATCGTAATTCTTTGATTTGAGTTTATGTAAGTTTTGTGGCAATCATTGTTTTCATGTGTTATGGGCTCGACACACGGGAGGCGAAGTCTCTCCTTCTCCATTCATTTGCTATGGAACCTTCGTGATGAGGCAAAAATCGCTGCCCTCTTCCAGCCAAGCAACAGGCGACATTTGTGCATGTAAAATGTTGCGCTCGTTCATGTAGACGTGCACACGGGGCTTGCAACGCAACACAGGAAAATAGAGAAATATTCAATTTTTGTCACTGTCGCATGACACTACAACCAACCAGCGAGGGTTTCATTGACTGAATAATGAGCTGAGAGCAAGCTAGACAGCACAGTCTGCAAACAACAGGAACAGATCGTTTTAGCTGTCTGACTTTCCCATACTTTACAATACTTCACGCAAACATTATAGAGATGTAAATGAAAAGGCAGCCACGTGGCACCACGGTGAATTTGTCATCAAATAATGATATTCACCATCCTGTTTTCTTGTTTGTAGAATAGGATGAACCCAGGGTTGTCTTTCTCTTTTGTACAATAGAGTCAACAGTAAGATTTCTGTCAAGTTGAAAAAAATCTTCTGACTATCCATCCTTGATACCTTGTCTGACTGCTTTGAAAATGTCAAAATTCCCTGCAGTGTCATAACCAGTCAAATTGTTTTGAGACAAGCGATCCGAGAGCTCGATTCGAGAACGCGATCCGAGAACGCGATCCGAGAGCTCGATCCGAGAACGCGATCCGAGAGCGCGATCCGATAACGCGATCCGAGAACGCGATCTGAGAGCGTGATCCGATAACGCGATCCGAGAACGCGATCCGAGAGCTCGATCCGAGAACGCGATCTGAGAGCTCGATTCGAGAACACGAACTGAGAGTGCAATCCGAAAGCGTGATACGTGAAGCTGCCACTGTCGCTGCTGTTTGTCATCTGGTAATGAATTTTGCCTGTCACTGTTGTTGGTTGCCCCCTATGTGTTGAGCCCATTAATCACTGGAGTGATGAGAAAAGAATCAAAAAGGCTGAGCTTAGAGAGTCGGAAAAACTTGCGCTTTTGTTTAAAGTACACAAACATGACTTAACTTGTTACAAAAAAGATCAAATAGACACGAACGAACGGAGTTTGACTTAGTTATAAAGTTCAACGAAAGAAAAAAAAACTGAGACTAAGGCAAAGGAAACATGTAGAGAGAAGATTTCTTCTCTCAATGCCTTCCTGCCACTGCTCTCATCTTCATGCATGTTTAATGCAGGCTCAGCTTAGGTCTCGACTCAGCTTTCTTCTCTCTGTGCAAAACTTCATTCTTCTCTTTATTCTGGCTATCTTCCAAAAACTTCTGAGTTCTTTGTTGAAGTTTTGAAGGGCGGGCCACGCCCACCAGGAAGTATGGCTACTCTTTCCAACCAATGAGAGCAGGCTCCATGCAGCTTGGCTGGAGGTCAGATTCCTAATCTGTATGAAGATGTGGTTTAGTGTTACAAATGTTTTCTGATTTCTTCAATCTCATGCTGAAAGTATCAGATTTAAACATTTGTGAATGCATGTGTAAATTATGGGATGTTAAAACATTAATATGTCCATTAATCAGTTGCCAAATGTGATTCACTTGCAGTGTTGCAAAAATTAATTTAGCATATCTGTGTTTGACCAGTGACCTTACAGTTGAGTATGTTGGACATTCGTGGGATCCAAATTTCCGTCAGAATTTGTTCAGGTGCCAGAGGGTATTATAGCAAATTAGGTGAGAAAATGGACTTTGGCCCTAGGCCAACCAGTTCCTTATCATGTTTTCAAGTAGTCTGTCAGGAGCTGCAATATAAAGATGAGCGACCATAATGACAATTTGCAAGTACTTCTCTTCAATACAGCTTTTATCTACACGCCATCATCTTTATCCATTTTGGTTTTTTCTACATGAAACAGCAGGATACTTAGTGTTGCTCAGTGGCTAACATGGCCTCCATCCTCTCTACTGATCTGTTGATTGTCATGACAGCCATGTTCATGAAAACTGACATTAGGGCTTGGCAGTATAAATGCAAAATAATTAACCAAATGCAAATAATCTGGACAGGAATCAATTAACAAATGGCAGGTATTGGACCAATATTACTATTGGGCATCATGCAGTATGTTGATAGCCTTTCTTGACAGCTAAATTTTAATAATAAAACTTGTGAAATTCTACTTAGATCCCATCCACAATTCATTTATTCTTATTATTCATAACCAGACAAAATGTGTTAAGAACAGACTTCATGGAGCCATCTGGTGCAAAAAAAGGGTTTTATTTCCTAATTTATTGGCTCTATACAGACAGGACTTTTTTATGTAGCCCAGAAAGTGTAGAAATAATTTACAGATGTTTCCTTAATGTCACATATTCAGATATTTGAGAGTTGTTAAAACATAACAGAAACAACTTTTAGCAAAACTCATAACATGTTGGGAAAATGTTGGTTTATTAGTAAGGTGTTTATGAGAAAAATCATTTTTTAATTTAAACCATAAAACCTGAACAGTACTGCTGTATTTTGTCTGTGTAGGTCAGAACAATGCCAGTTGAGCTAAAATCACAAGTACTGAATAAGATACTTAAAATTTCTACTGTCTACATTAAAACCTAAACTCACCTGCCACTTCATTAGGTAAACCTGTCCATTTGTTTGTTAACACAAACAGCTAATCGGTTGATCACATGGTAGCAAATCAACCCATTAAGGCTTATAGACATGGTCAAAAAAGCTTGCTGGAGTTCAATTTGAGCATTAGAGTGGAGAAGAAAGAATTAAAGAATTTAAGTGATTGAGCTGTTGTTGTTGCCAGATTGGCTGGTCTGAGTATTTCAGAAACGGCTGATCACTCAAGCATCTCTAGGGTTTACACAGAATGGTCCAAAAAAGTGAGCTGTAGTTATCTGTTGACCAAAATGCCTGTGCATGTCTGAATGCACAACATTATAAATCTTGAAGCAGATGGGTTACAGCAACAGGAGACCACACACTGACCATGTCCATCCTTTTATGACCGCAGTGTACACATCTTCTGATGGCTACTTCTAGCAGAATAATGCACCTTGTTACAAAGCTAAAATAATTTCCAGCATGAAAATAAGTACACTGTACTCCAACAGTCACCAGATTTAAAGCCAATAGAACACACTTGGGATTTCATAGAAAGGGAGAATGTGTTGCCGACAGTATAGAGCCCTGTTTTTACTAACGGGTGCTAATCAGGTGGGATTTTTTTCTGTTTCCACATGCGAAAACTGGGAAGGGTACCCTAATATCCAAACCGACCCATCCTACTTTGCTCTGTTGTGGTACCAATCCAACCGAACCAACCCAAAAGGGTGGAGTTTGACACACAGCAATCCATTGATTGGTTAACAAAAAAGTCACTTTGTGTGGTCCTGGCATAAAAACAAAGCAGGAATGGGTCCTTGTTTAGAGCAACATATTTTCTTTTTGTTGATTAAATCTCATTTTAAAACGGCATTATGAAGCACTGCCAATAAGAAAAAAATACAAACTGTTGGATGGTCAGCATTTTCCTTCTTGGTTTCTGAGTCGTGTTTTGGTTATACTTTAAGGAAGGCGCTACGCTGCAATGGCCTCGTGCTATTATATAGCTGAAGCATCTATTGCTATCTGACTGTCACTCTGCCTCTCAAGGAAGGTTACGGTTGGCTGTGGAAATGCAACGAGATTACAGTTTACAAACCTTATTCACACCCTTAACATCCCGCCTCCTTGGTGGAAATGATGCTTAGTTAAATTTGGTAAAAGAGTAAGGCATGAACCTTCTGTTTATAGATGATGGCATCTATTAAGCCATCTTAACATGAAATTCTGCTTTCTTCAGTGTGTTTTTGTTGTTCTTCATTACGTTTTTATGAACATTTAGTGTGTTAGCTATAGTAGACCGGGGTCAGCACCTCAGACAAACCTGGACAAGATATCAAATACTTTCATACTGAGATGGCAAAGAAAGGGCCTCCATGTTTTACACAGATCATCCTTCTTGGAGTGTGTTGCCCAGGTTAGAAAGTCCAAAGGGGTTGGTTTCATAATTATTCTTTACCAGCCAGATACTGCAGGAGCTTTATGAGAAATCCAGGGGAGTAATATATTTTACCTTGCACAATATGTCAGGACATTGAACAATCTTTATAGTGTACATTGTTAATGCACATGTGGGGAAGACCTCAGAGAAAAGATACTGGATCTACAGTTTGTAACAAGGAGTGGGAGGATAAGTAGTGTGTAAGGCTACCAGTATTTGTATTGTACATGACACACATGTTGTTGAGTTTAACACTGATTTACTTTTGCATCATGGTTTGGGATTGTGCAACATGGTCTGTATTGCAAATCAGTGTTGTGGCTCAGACATTCAGTGGTCAAAGAAAATGTAATCTGATGTAAAAGGGAAAAAATGCATACATCCACAAACTAAACTTTCCATTAAACATTGTGAAACATTTCATTCTGAGTTATGTCTGGAGATTGTGTTTATTTGCTGACTCTGGTCTTAGCAGCAGGTGTTTTGGTTCACCCATCAGGGATCCTTTTTGCTGCTTGTGGTCATTAATGATTTTTATGAAAAAGACAAATTAAGAAGAGGTTATTATGTCAGACTTATTTACAATTTCTACTTTTTCTTTATTATTATTTCTTGATTTTTCTCATGAGTGCAACCCAGTGTAATCCAGTGGAATTTCATAATGGGAATTTCAGTTGAAGCTGTATGCAGTCTTTGTATAGCTGAGTGACTAAGGAAATTACAGCTATTACAGATATGATTGAAGAGTTGTGATGACATGAGTGGGCTTGGATGGGGGAAATTGGATATTTAATAGAGAGTTCTTCACCTATGATCGTGATTGTCTCTTTCCATCAACACTTTTCCTCTGTCTCGCTCCCACTCCCGTACCCTCATTCCCTTTTTCATTTCCTGACATCCTTTGATCCTTCCCTTCTTTTTTCTCATCCCATCATCCCTGCCATCTTTGGTCTTTCTCAGAGAGTAGGCTAAGAAGCCACAAATGGTCCCTAATAGCCTCCAATGGAGATGAATTGATCCTCGTGTGAACCAAAATCAATGGTGGATTGCTTTTGCTGTACACAGTGGGATACTGTGCATGCAGACAGCTTTAATTAAGTTAACATTAACCACCATTGGTAGTTTTATTAGGAGGATAAAGTTTATGATGATTACAGAAACAGAAAATCTACTGTTTCAGTTAGAAAGCTGAGAAGGGAGAAAGGGCTCATATTTACTTCAGTGTGTTTCTGATTTGCTTGGATGTTGCTGCTCGGTCGTGATGCTCCCTTGCATGACTCATAAAAAGTCTTTTAGCATTTTCTAACGTCCTCTCTCCACTCCATCCCTAATATTCTCCACACCCCCTCTCCTAGTCCATCTTTGTCCAGTTTCTACTCACTGTCTATCTCATCCTATCCCGCCTGACCTGATCTCCCTCACCTTCATGCCTCCATCTCTTGCCTCTCTCTCTCTTTGTCATCTATAATGGGATGAGGAGGAGGATTTGATCAGCAGTTTTTTAAAGGTCACAGAACCAGGCAAAATTTTTCAGCCAAAGAGCTGAGGGAACCTGCAAAGGAAAGGATGGGACTGAGGAAAAGAGGAAGCAAGCAAAAGAAGCAAATGACAAGCAGGTAGGACAAAGGGAAGAAATGAAGTAGAGCTATAGGAAATGGAAGATGGAAACTGGAGGTAATGGGAAAGAAGGGAGGTGGTAGATGAGGTAATTTGTTTTATGACACAACAGATCTGATAACAGATGAATGCATATTAAATAAGTAAGAAAGAGGAGGAAAAAGAGCAGAGGGTGATAAGTTGTAGAGGAAGATGATTGGGAGAAAATGGCAAGAAGAGAATGAGGAAGGAGTGGTCAAGTAAGGAAGGATATAAGAAGGAGGAGAACATGTAACCATTCATTTCTTTCACTTAGTGATTCTGTCTCATCTCGTGCTCTTTCCTCAGTAACAGTAGGATCTTAATCACCTCTAATCAGATCTCTCACTCTTTCTCCCTCTCTGTCTAATTTTCTCCCCTTTTTCCTTTGGTTTAAGATAAAAACACTTTTACCGCCCTGCAGTGTCTCATAATGGTCACACAGTGACTTACTGTCTGGAGAAATAATAACTATTTGATATCATTCTATCACTCCTAATCAAACAGAGCAAAACCTTTCCCAAATTCACTGAAGGCAGTCTTCCTGCCTTTGCTGTCCCTTTCATCAGCCACTAATCTATTCCCCAAGTGTTTGAGTGTCTTTGCCAGTCACTACAGCTACATCTCTTTTTGTCTGTGTATGTCAGTGAGTGGCATAAAGTGGCCCCAAAAATGAAATACGAATGCACATGACAGTATTGTATTTCTTGTATTTATTTTTAGATTGGGGCAGCCAACCACCTCACAGCATGGAGGTTTCTGGTTCCAGTTGGTGTCGTGGGTAAAGAAAGCGGATGGATGCATCAAATGGCTTTCAGCTTGCATGATGAGTGCCTGATGTGCATTTTGTATTCAATGACATTTCCAAAGTTCGTCTCAGCTGGCATTTGGATGAAATCACAGCTTACTGCTGTGTTGGTTGCAAATGCAACCGGTTCACTTTTTTCAGTGCTGATGAACAGCTGGTTTTGGAACTGGTTTTTGAGAAATCTTGTTTGGATCCCTGGAGATTAAGACTTTTGCATTGAAGGAGGCTGTGATTTCCAAAGCTGACTGTTTCATCATTGTACATGGCCAGCCACTTTAATTTAATTAGCAACAGCTGGGTAGAATTGCAAGTGATGGTTGTCACTGTAGTTTATGAAAGACTCTTCTCAACGAAGCCCTTCACCTCCTGCTGCAGTTTGGTAAATACACGTTATTGATTTAATAGCAGCTCTTGGCATTAGGAAAATCCACTGATTAACATTATGCCTTCTCTAACAAGAGAGTCAAAGCTTGTGGCTTTAGCAAAAGTAAAGAAAATCTCCACAATAAATCAGTTTAGTTCTTCTTTAAATGCAACCCAAAGTTTGTTAAATGCCAGACACTCTACAGGAATGGACAACAGGATGGTGATGCAATGGAGCTCTTTTGTCAGACTCGATGTAGTACATTTGAATGTTGAGAAGACAAACTTCAGTTTAAGCCAACAAAACAGTAGGTGGAATAAACATTTGTGATCCCTGAGGGGTTCTGTGCTGGCAAAGACAGACTGACAGAAGGCTGCATATGAAGCTGTTTTTCTGTGTTTTGTCAATCATACTCAAACTATACAGAAACATACAAACTGAAGTCTATACGTGCAACATGAAAAACATTTGCAGCTTATCTTTCTGGCACTTGCAACAATTTTGCCAAATCAACACATATTAAGACAGAACTGCAGTGTCCACCACTGGCTTTACAGAATAAACCTACAGTGGATAAATAAGCTGGATGTGAGTGTGCCTCTGGCTTACGCAGCAGCACTGAAACGAACATCTCTCTCTGCAGCTTCAAAGCGTGTCGCAGCAGATCCCACAGGGCCCAGCTAGGCAGCTTGAAGCTCCACCTGTACACTGCAAAATCTTTCATCAGACACACATATCACAAAACTGCCATATCTGCTAACATATCTGCTGTTCGCAACCGTGCTCTGTGCACATCTCTCTATACCCCCACCCCCCTACTAGAGTCAAAGATGTTAAAAAGCCAGGGCAATTTCACACTTTATCCAAAGCGTCTTCTATCATTTGGTGGTTGCAAAGGATGCTGGCAGGAGTATATGCTCGTTTTGTCTTTTGTCTGTCAGGAGAACTGAGGGGCTGAGTTACAAAGAAACAACATACTGAGGCAGATGATGTTTTGCAGCTGAGGCATGTAATGAGAATTTCGCATAAAAAGAGCGCATTGCAAAGAAACAGATGGTCTGGATTTGAATATTGCTTTTATTGGTTCCCATATCAATACAAGTTTGAGCAATAAACACCAGCAAAGATTAGTTTTGTCAAGACTGATCGACTGTTGTGTTCTTAAATATAATTTATGTCTGCAATCAAAATGTCTTTTCTGCATTTGCATTTGTGAGGCTTATTGTATCTTTTCACGAGTCTGTGTATGTGTTTGTGTGCATGTGTTTGTGTGTCCCCAGCTGGAGTGAAGACTGTTTATATTATTGGTGATGAAAGAGAGGCCCCAAGGGGCCTCAAATAATGGGCTAGGAGCCCTCTGACTTTATATAATGGCCTCTGTATGGGTAAATGTGCACTCTTGTAAGGAAGGCACACAATTGCAGCACTATATAATTGTCAATAGGAGGACACACTTGTACATAATACAATGAAGTAAATACACAAAGAAGCAGAGAGATGGAGCTTGCACATAAAGGCACTTGCACAAAGACTCATGCACACACTCACACACACACATTGCAGTGCCAGCTGAGCCCTGTGTGTCCAATAACAGCAGGTGCTGTCAAGTGCAAGCACAGCAGACCTGCCCTGACATGGAAAC
Organism: Melanotaenia boesemani; assembly: GCF_017639745.1. NCBI lineage: Eukaryota > Metazoa > Chordata > Actinopteri > Atheriniformes > Melanotaeniidae > Melanotaenia > Melanotaenia boesemani. The sequence continues at coordinate 12,172,853 of NC_055703.1, forward strand.
ACATGCACACATGGGTGGATTCACAAATGTCACCACGCATTCACTCATATACCTTCCTCTACTTTTATATTTACACATTCAGTATGTCCCATTTAGTATGAATATCTGATCGCTGCATCCCATGTCTGTTTTTCAGACTCAAGTGTGTGTACGTCACTGCTGTGTGGCTGTGGTGTTGCCATATGGTCTCACATTAGGGCACTCTAAACTCAGCCATGCAGAAACTTGTGTCCACGGGTGTGAGAAGACAGTGGTGGTGACAGAGAAGGAAGCTTTTGAAATGTGGGATTCTGATGTGTAAATACCTCCAACTGAGGAAACAGCTGCAAATATCAGCATGTTTTGGGTTGAATTAAAGCCATGTTTGTGTCCTTCTGTGTTTTCTCTTTTCTTTTGTCACTGCACATTTTTCAGTCTCTCATGCCTTCTCTAAGTCCTCATCTTCCTATCGCCCTCACTCTGTCTGCGTGTTAATGTATTTAGCAGTGCCGTATCATACGCTGCGCTGACTTCATTAACTATCTCAGCATGAGGCTCCAGTGACTGAGGGATAATAAGCCCAAACACACACACATAGACAAATTCTGCCCCGCGAGCTTAACAGCAGTGTGTGTGGAACTGATTATAGTTTACTTCATTACAATAAAGCACTTGTGATTTGTGAAATTTTCTGATTAATATCCTTCACCTAATGCCAAAGATCCTTTTTAGAGTTTATTATTATGGTGCGGAACCCTCTTAGATCTGCAAAGGTCTTTTATGTTTTCCAAAAGTTCCCAACCAAGACTAACCCAATCAAGTAAAAGTGGAAATAATACTTATATATTATTTTTATTTTAGTATTAGTCCTGATCAACACTAGAGCTATTCATTGATTGATTGATTGATTGATTCATTCATTCATTTTCTATAGCGCTTATTCCAGTTTAGGGTAGTGGGAAAGTTAGAGCCTATCCCAGCAATTAGCAAGAAAGAGGCAGAGGTACATCCTGGACAGGTCGCCAGTACATCGCAGACACTAGAACTATTTTAGATTTAAAAAAGAAAAGAAAAATAACATTTTAAGCACACTGATAAATTTAATAGCTTCATCAATCTATTATTGTTCCTCACAGTTTAATTAAGATATAGCCAAACTTAGACAGAGGATATCCAATTTACTTTATTTTTAAGATATTTTAAAATCATAATGTTTGGGTTAGTTTTATATATATATATATATATATATATATATATATATATATATATATATCTTGACTAAGATATTTAACTCATATTCTTGTTCCTAAACTTCTGCTTCAAAGCAATGTTATATGTACATCACTTTAAACATAAAACAAACTTGGGTGTGTCCTTCATACAAAATTTATTTCCTTATTGTATTGCTTGAAAAAGTCCAAGGCAAGTGCGCCAAAGGTAAAATGTGTGACACATTAAAAAAAAAAAAGAAAAACTCACATACATAAGCAAAAATATCAGAATAATCATTTTCTTCTTCTTCTTCTTTTTTTTTCTCTTCTTTTTCAGCTAGTTACTTCAGGGTTTCTCAATCCTGGTCCTCAGGGACCCCTGACTTGCATGTTTGAGATGTTTCCTTACACACCTGACTGAAATGAGTGGCTCATTAACAGGCTTGCAAAGAACTTCATGAGCAGGTCAATTAAACTGAATCAGGTGTGCTGGAGTTGGAAACATCTAATACATGTGGGGCAGGGGTCCCTGCGGACCAGGATTGAGAGACACTAATCTCACCCATCCTCTGTATCCTCTTCTTGTACACCAACTAACTTCCTGTCCTCTTTCACTACACTCCTAATCTCCTCTTTTTGGTCCTCCTCTAGAACCTTGCCTGGTAGTTCCAACCCCAGCATCCTTCTATACGTCTGTAATTCACTCCCTCTATATATATTCAGCTCAAACCATTTAGTCTGGCCTCTCTGATTTCGTCTCCAAAACATCTAACATGTGCTGTCTACTGATTCTTGATCATGTCTATTCCTGTGACTCCCAAAGAGAACCATTTTAGTCATCTGCCTCCGGACCACAGTTTCCAAACAATACAACAGCGCTGGTTTAACCACAATATTCCACAAAGCTCATTAATGCTAACTATGCACTACATCAGGGGTGCCCAAAGTCGGTCCTGCAGATTTTCCAATGTTTCCTGCTTCAACACACCTGAGTCAAATTAAGTAGATCCAACAGCCTATTAAGTTTTGCACAATGATTCATCAATTTAAGTCAGGTGGTTTTGGAGCAGGGACACATCAAAAACCTGCAGGATTGTGGCCCTTGAGGACTGGAGCTAGGCACCCCTGACTTACATGATTATTTTTCATTTAAAGTCATAAACATGTGCTTTGGAAAGGGCTATTTGTAGGGCAGTATTTTTTTTTAGACTAAAGTCTTAAATAGGTTCAAATCAGAATATTTCTATGCATGTAAATATACCCCATGAGAGACTCAATGTACACGATGTACAATTTACACAAGATTATGTAAACCATAAAACTAAATAACTTTTTCAAGTGAAGTCGCTGTCAAAAATCTTTAATTTGATCTGCCTCTGTTGCTGCCTATTTATTCCGTGTGTGTGTGAGAGAGAAAAAAGAGTTTTCAAGATAATTTACCTGTGGAGAAATATTATTCCTTTATTAGGGAAATATTCTGTCAGCATATCCTAAATATTATTTAGCTCTACCTTGTGAAATTGGTGCCTTTCTAATGAAGTTTCGATGACAGGGTGCTCATAGTTTTTCTTCATTGATTGTTCTTTAAACTGATTAATTATATGTCAATATCTTTTTTCTGTAAAATGGAAATCTAATCATATTTGTATTGAATGCTCATAAACAGCAAAAAAGGAGAAATGAAAAATCATTACAAATTGAAGTTAGTCATGATTAATGATTCATTTTCTATGACTCGACTCATAGTTTCAGATTTCTCAGCGTGTCTTTGGCTGCTGTCATGTAGTAGAGGCTCATACCAGCTTGATGTGACACCCACTTTCTGTCAAGTGTTGATGGTTTTCTTGCTGTGACAACCCAAAATGATCAAACTCAGCTTACTTTTCCCATCCCACTAATCTCTCCTTCTTCTTCCCCATCTTTCCTCCTCCAGGTCAGTGTGTTGGAGCGCCAGGTGATTGATTTCCTGGGCTACCAGTGGGCTCCCATCCTGACCAACTTCCTACACATCATCATCGTCATCCTGGGCCTGTTCGGCACTATTCAGTTCAGGCCGAGATATGTCACTGGAGTGAGTTTTAAGCACTTACCCACACACAAAGGCACTCACTGGAAGCAACCATTTTCCATTTGCCATGAATTTAGCAGCAGCCTCTTATTTAGTGATACTCGGGTCTCTGCTTTGAACAATGATAGCTGAATACTATTGGAGTGACAGTTCAATTGAGGTTTTTTTTTTCTCTGGAACCGAGTGAAGCAATGTTTTCATAAGTTAGTAGTTTTCAGGGAGCATGACACTGAATAAAAAACTTGATCAGAACAGTTGCATAGCAGGACAAGTTAGCCTGTGTTTTTCCACTACAGATGTTGTCAATAAAAAGATAAAAATTTCATAAACTTTCAGGAGGTGTCACATCCTCATGAAACAACCTCCATATGCACAAACAGTATTTATTGAGACAGCACAGACAATGAAAGCTCAGTAAATTCTGTCATTTATTCATTTCTTCCTATCACTCCTTTTTAAACAAACCCACATGCACACACTCAAAGCACCGCCATCCATTGTCTCTCCCTGTCTGATTTGATTTAGGAGATTGGTTGCACTCTTAGCAGTTGTTGGTGTCTCTCTGCATTTAACAGAAGTGAATCCTCCCTCTGTCTTTTCTCTCCATCTCGCTCGCTCCAAAAGACATGAACAAGTTTTCATTTTCTAATTCTTCAATGAAGTCTTGTAAAATCTTATCTTTATCTGATTCCCGCTCTCTGTCTGTTTGTCTGCAGTACGCAGCTTGGCTCGTCGTATGGATGACCTGGAATGTTTTCATCATTTGTTTTTACCTGGAGGTTGGAGATCTCTCTAGAGTAAGGAAATATTATTTTTGCATTCTTGTTAAGTCTTCCAAATGTATGTGCCTGGAATAACCACCTCTCTCGCTGTGCTAAGACTACAATATTACAGCCTTGTTGCATGTGGGATTACTGGAGTTTGAAAGACGTTTCGCTAAAGCCTCATTTACACTTGCATTTCACAAGTTTCACATGCAAGACTAAGACTGGGAGTATTCAATAAATCCCATGAAAAGGCTAAAGCTAGCAGTTTATTGATCCTGCTAACAAGTGTTGCCTGCCAGCCTGATAATATCTTGCTTCTTTGTGCTACAGACCCCACTTGTTGTCTTAACAGTTTTAGCACTTACCTGTACATTATGCCACCAACAATACACATCTATTTACTCAATGAGTACTAATCTACTGCTAAAATTAGTTCCAAAAAATACATGACAGAATCCAGTCATTCAGCCATAAAAAGGACCAGCACTTGTAAATCAATAAGATTAATATGATAATGATTATGAAATTTAATAGGATTTGGGTTGAAACCCTTTATATTCATTGTAGCCTTGCTATTTAATTCATATTTATCTTACCATAAATCTTCTTGCATCAATCTAGTTTCTCTTGTATGTGATGCAGATTTGTGTTTGATAATGTCCAGGGTCTGATGGTAATGAAATTATAGCTGTTTGTGCTCAGCAAAGATCTTTTGTGAAGTAACTGAAATCCTGCATGATAAAGGGCTGTGTAGAGATGACCCTGCTCTGATTGCAAATCCTGAAATCGCTGCTATGACCTTCCTCCTGTCTACTCTCACAGGAAAGGTCATATAAATTTAGAGTAATTTTAGCACAACTTTATATGCTATAATCACAGGGGGGGGGGGGGGCTTGTCAGGATCCGCGTCCATAGAGTACATGCTCCCACACTGGGTCTTTAGACAGTTTGAGATTAATTATACAGCTGAGAGAGATGGATGTTTTACGCTTCTCATTCACATGTGTGCGATAACAAAAATCAAAGTGGTTTTAACAACTGTATCAACAGCAATTTAATTTTTTTTTTTTTCAGTTTTTAGTTGATACGTTTATTATTATCTCAGTAAGTGATTCACCAAGGCCATGACAAATGGTTTTATGTGAAAGTAGTATGATTCTCATCAAATCATTTGTTATAGTGTATGTACTGTGGTGTACAGTGTACCATATGAATATAATACTGAGTAGGTGATGAACTGATAATTTCTTGGTTTCGTTTTATAAGATCTCAGTGTAGGAAAAAAGGTACAGTTCACAAATATTCAGTCTCCAAGAAAGAGTTGAGTTTTTTATATCCCAGCTTTCATCAACCTTCTAACGAAGGGTTGATTCAGCATCCATTTTGCATCCAGTCTCTTCTCTGAGCTCTCCCCAGTGAGTAAAAGTCAGTCCAATTTTGTCTTATCTCTTACTCTGCACATTCAATTTTTACAGGGTGTTATCCACTTGCTAACGTGTCATGCAGTGCTGTGAAGGAAAACACAGCTGTCATATGATGTTACGAGTTGAAACGCAAAGTTGTAAAGTGCAGTTTCTCAGCACCAGGATGCTGCAGAGCAATAAAAGCCACCAGGAATGTGTATAATCGATGTCCCGTTCCATCAAAACAATTAGGAAGCACAAAGTTTTAAGGTCTGAACTGTTGCTTTAACAAACTTGCAACATTTGGAAAGTCATGTTGACTGATTAAGTTCAAATATAAGTTTATGAGTGGAGAGGTCAGAGATACATTTAAAGTAAAAAGTGTAGCTTCATGAAAACATCATCTCTGACAATGTTTAGCATGTAGCATGTTTGGTCATGTTTGGGGATTATGTTGCCACCTAGGGCACCAGAAAAAAATTTCTAATAAAAAGAGGTGCAGGATTAATTCTTTGCATTGTCAATGCATATCTGAGATAAAGTTAAATCAAATACTTCGTCTTCCTACATTGAAAATTTGTCAATTTTAAGCACTGGCTATCAACTTTGACAAATGATTAAGGCCAATCAGTGCCTCTGTAAACAGCAGAAATCAGTTGATGGGAGTGGTGATTATGGTTGATTACACTATGCTGCGGGGTTGGAAAAAGAAAAAAACTGTTTGCTGTAATTGGCTCATTCTGCTTAACATTTAAATAACACGTACAGCCTTGGTTTATAAAATTGCTGTTACAACACTGCATTATTGTAATCCTCATCTTATAGGTTTTCCCATCTTTCCAATGAAAATTAGCATCAGTGTGGACTCAAAGCCATGCTGCATACTATATTCCTCAGCTCCTGCTGTTTGTGGTTTCTCATTACACTCATGTCCTCTTTGATTTTTCCACACAAACATGCACTATGAGCCTTGTTAAGTTTTATTACCATCCAGATTACACCCAAAACGTTTATGTCTGTGCTTCATTGATCTTGATTTTAATGACCTTTGCAATCTCCATTGCTCTTTAGGCCCCCAAATATAAAAAAATAAAAATAAAAGCTTATATTTGAGGGCATAGATCTGCTAAGTTTTGTTTTAATCATACAAAGTATAAGCCTGACTGCCATTTTATAAGGCTAGAAAACAGAATAAAGCATCTGGTAAAACTGCACAACAGTACACAACATGAACCATATCACCACAAGTATAATTTAGTGTAATGTTTCTCCCCATTATAATATAAAAAGTCATTCAAAAGGCTTCATTCCCCTGACCAAAATCAACACATCTGGTTTGTAATGAGGGTAAGGCAGCCAGTTAATTAGTGGCACCTTTGTCAATTACCTTCTGACCAATCAGAGACAAGCACCCACAAACCAGACGCTGAACAGCTTGTTTTTATGGCCAGAACAGTTTCCGTGCACCTCGCTCAAGGGCTCATCCACCTTGACCCAGATGGTGATGGAAAGGAGAGCTGCAAAGTCCCAGTTCCCCCCTGAATCCACCAGCTGTTGTACAGCATGAGACACACATCCATCACACTCACTTACAGGGTGTATTTAAAAAAAAATATTACATTTACATGTTAAACATGTACGGCTATGTTTGTGACTGTTTCTACATGACAAAACTAGATTTCTGTTGAAAAGACTGTACAGTTTCAGTATGAGAAAAAAGGACATGCTACTGTTAGCATAGAAGTTAGAAAATGTTATTCTTTTTCAAGAAAAGATACTCTCATTTTAAATTTGATACCTGCAACGTACTTTAAAAATGCAGGAACAGGGCGTGTTTACTATTGCGTTGCATCTATCAGGGCCTCTTTTGTCCTATTTTTCTTGTTATAATGCACCAAATGTTTTTTTTTTTTTTTGTTTGTTGTTTTTTTAACATTGACAACTGGTCTGACTACATCGAGGTCAGTGTAGCTCCCAGACTTAGAGGGCCCAAACATACTGTGATGGTTTTTACTTGTCTTATGTGCACGAAATTTCTTTTGATTTTGCTGAATTTTTTTATAAGAATACCCTGTGTCGTAGATGATAAATAACCAAAAATTTGTAATTTTCACCTGAGAAAAATAACTCTGAAATAGCCAAATCATTTCCTACAGTCTTCCACAGACCCTCATCATCTGTTACTCCAAAAAAAATCAACTCCTCTGGGAAGTTCTGTTGCCAATTAGCTTTACAAGTTTTGAGATGTTGAACCAAAATTTTCAGGGTTACACACCTTTTCCAGCCTTTTGTTTTCCCTTTTTTTCTGGTGTCAAGAGCAAGTAGAGTTTTACCAACTAATAAACATGCTGAGAATTCATCCAGACGTACACCAGCATTAAAGCTTGATATCCAGTTGGAAATATTGGTACAACACATAAAAAAGGCAACAAGTTTCCACTGTATTCTGTACATTGTTTGCCCTAAAGTGCTTGAAGCCTGGAAATAAAATTAATTTCTTAATGGATAATGGCAACCACATACAGTACTGTAACTCTAAACAATTACACAGTTCTGGATAACGTGATTGAAAAAAATAAAAACCTACTCATAATGATGAGTGAGTTACAGTGTGAATTTATTATGACTGACTTTGATGCTCTAACCTTTGAACTGACATAAAAATCCTTTATTATCATCATCATTATCAATCATCACCATGAAGTAAGCTGTATAATTAGTTGCAGATCAGAAAACTCTGTATTCATGCTGACAAAGAAAAAATCTGTTTTTCATGGCATCCAGCACCACTTCCAAGTAATGCATTTCAATAGGTCATGAAGTTTAAGCATAAAAAACACTGAATGGAAAAATAATTACTTTAAGATGCCTAAAATCCAACCTCCAACCTCCAAGTGGAAAATTTCTGCTTTATTAACATAATCAGTCAAAATGCTTTAACAGCAGAAATCATGTGAGTGGGATAAATTTATGTAATACTTTACTGCATCCTCAACACAAACTAAAACTATGCTGAAAGGAAAATCATCAAAACTTTTGACCTGATGATTTCATGGAGTTATTTAAAATCAGGAGACAAAATAATGCACACACACATACACACACACACACACACACACACACACACACACACACACACACACACACACACACACACACACACACATACCATGGTGACCGTTTTTTTCTAGTCTTGCCACAGTTCATGTATATTGCACACACTCATCAGAGTTCAATAGGGCTAATGATGGCATCCTTTGTGCCCCAAGAACTATGATGTAAATTAAATCTATGTAACCCTTCCTTTCCATTGCTTTCTGAGGCTGGCTTTTTTTTTTTTTTTTTGGTTTCTGTCTCTCCCTCCTCCTGTGCCTTACTCACTCTCCATGTAATTCATTCCTCCTCTCACTCTGCTCAGCCTATAATCAAGTCTTTTTTATGTTGTTTTGCAAAGTGCCATGTGAATCTGTTCCATACTCCTCTTTCCATCTCACTCATCTTCATTCCCCACCTCCTTTTCATTCTCTCTCTTTACCCATATGTCCCTTGTCAGGACTTGTCAACAGGAAACGTGTCCCTGTCAAGAAGGCACCTCAATTTATGGTCAATGGCAGTTCATAATGCAGGACTTTGTGTGCTGGACAGCAAAGAGCACCAATTTGATACGTTCCTTCATTCACTCAGGCCATTACTTTTGGGGTCACAGCATAAAAATGAGTGTGACATCCTCCATTTTTCTTCATTATAGAAATCTGTCATCTGTGCATGAAAGAGGGCGAGGCTGCTTTGATTTATGCCATGTTATCAGTGACTCTTGGATTAGCAACGTGGCTTTGATGTAATTTTTCCATGCAAATACCCTGTTTCATCTATGAATAGACACAATATCCAAACTACACTTTGCAGCTCCCGCACTGTATAGAAAAATAATCAGACAGTTAAGAAGCTAAATGGATGCCCAATGGCCTGGATTTATATGTTCAATACATGTAATTACATTTGTGTATTACAGAACAGAAAATATTGCAGATAAGTATAACATACCCGCACAAAGGCAGATGTGTGTGTTGTACCATTTTAAGCCACTTAAAGTGAACTTAAAACATTTCTGTTTTGTTGCATGACAGAAAAATCTGAAATATTAGGTACGAAGTTTGCCAAACACCTCTGACATTTCTTCTGAAGATGGAAGGTAAACAACAGACAAAGAGAGGTGGGAGAAACAGTGAAGGAGGGAAACATTTCAGAGTTTGAAGTTCTGAAGCCTAGCAAACAGATGGACAGACATCAGAGGGACAGGCTGGTCATTATCATGACGGAGAAAAAAGCCAAATGGGTTTGATGAGACATCATGACACTTAGCAGGACATCTTGGTCAATGATGAGTCATTGACATCCCATTACGCATACAATAATCCTGAGAATCAAAGATTAATGCAACTCTTTTGAGCCTAGAATGATTAGAAATTGACAATTTCTCCTGGATGAAAGGACAAAAGCTGCTGAAAAGCTTAAAATTTGGTTCCTCAGTTGTTCCATAGATCTTGACCATTTTTATAGTTTTCTTCAGCGATTTAATTTTGTTTAATGTTAATAAGATGTGTTAAATGTAAACCATTTCACAGTAAATTATTGGTAAAAATTGACAGTGGAGCAGGATTTCACTGGTGTTTTACAGTGTAACTGCTTTTCTGGATTACAGTACATGTTTAAGTTTTATGTAAGGTCAATAAGATTGGCTCCCCTTTTATTCAGTTTATGTGTGACCACAATAAATCATTTAATTCTTTTTTCTACCAATTAATGTGACCCCAAAACCTGCACAAATCAGTTGAAAAATAAATAATCAATTAAGAAAGATAATTTAGAAAAATTAAAAACATATAATATGTATGCATAAGTGAGCACACCCTTAAACTAATACTTTATTGGGTGTTTTGTTAGATTTTTGGTTTTTTTGTTATTGTTTAAGGTTTATATCCATTCCTCTACTTTCCTATTTTGATGCCAGATATGTATTTAATCACTATTTCAGTGTTTGTAAACCTTTTAACTTTCAGAAAAAGAAAAAAGTAGTTTCTTTGCATTTTTAAATTCCTTTTGGCAATTACAAAAAGGCACAATTTTAAACTAATTGTTTAGATTTAACTCATTTTTTTCCCATTTTAAAGTTTAAAAATGGGACAATAATGACATAATGACATAAAATGTATTTATCTTTCACCTTCGAGATATGTACCGAAACAGGGAGGAGGCTGTGTCTGGTTCACTTACACAATTTTTTAAATGGGAAATAGTGATTACATTGTGCTGTTGAGCAGGATGTTTAAGGGTTAAAAATGGCCAGTGTTGTGGACACGAAATCTTCCTTGAATTAAAACTGCTCAGGTTATTTTTTGCTTCTCACATTATTACATTGACATGTTTGTTTCAATATCAGCTACCCACCACTCTCATAGTATCAGTGACTGGCTGTGTGGGGGGGAAGTGTTCTATCAAAATAAATTATTTAAAGTTATTAGTTGAACAATCACAGTAATTGTTAATCCACATGTGGGCAATGAATATTTAAAAGTAATTTTCTATTATCTTCTAAAACATACAGTAAAATACTCTTGTAACCATAAAACAGCGCAGGTGTAGCACTTCTGGTTGTCTCCTAATATTAGAAGCTGCCAATATTCAAACACACCAAAGTCAAGCTTTCAATTAACAATGAGTTTTCATGCATGCAATGGCCAACATGCTCTTTGTTCCCTCTGTGCAGAGTTTTTATGTCCTTCATTATTAATACATAATTATGGGGAAGTTTATTAAGATGTATTACCAGAGCGTGAATAAAAACCCACAGTGCCACTAAGAGTGTTTTTTTTCTAAATGAACATTTTATGTTTACTATGGATGAGTACGGATCTGCCTCTTATGGTCATGCTTTTTAATCTGTCAAGTACACACGGTGTGTTTACACTCTTACATTAGAATAACCCATCAAATATCAGTTGCAGGACACACATGACGCTACATGTGTTTCACGTGTGACCACTGGTGGTTTTGCTAATGAAACACATGTGAGACATATCTGAAACACATGAAATACACTTATTTTGAATAAGAGGAATCTGTGGGTTTTGGAAAATTTTCATGGTAACAATTTGTAAAACTCATGTAATGTGAAACATGTAAATTTCTGCGTTAATCCCATATGTTCACATGTAAAACCCATGTCTTAAATGTGACCCAAAATCTCATGTGAAACCCATGTAACGTAAAACATACATAATCACTTGGGAAACTCTTATTCCCAAATAAAGCCTGTATAATCACGTGTGAAATCCATGTAAATTTCACATGTGAAGCACATGCATACCTTTAGGAATTTTTTTGTAAGAGCAGGTAATTGCAAAACAATATTGTCTTTCAGGGAAATGTAGCCAAATTTAGGAGTTCTATACATTTTTATTAATCAGTGTTAAAACATGTATGAAACATCATTTCAGTTTACAAAGATTAATGATTTAAATCACTTTGAGTTTAATTTTTAATACTCATTTACTTTCAGTGATTGGCTTTTTGAACTATTTGTGCTTGATGGAACTTTCTATGTAAAGTGTGTTTTCTTTCCAGAAGGCCCCTGTAGAGCCCCAGAGGCAAGATAAGGTGTACATCTAGTCTTGACAGTAATTTGAGTTTAGGCCTGAGATTTATACCACATATCAGACTGTCACACACCCATCCTTCCTGTCACTCGCTGCTGCGCTATCTAATATAGCAGCAATGCCACAGAATTAATCTTTAAAAAGATTTCTGATGTGGCATCCCTGGCAGATTTGAAGAGGAGCCTGTAGAGGTAGAGCTATTCCCACTGCTTTGCAAACACATACACACACTTGCATATTTGCGTCAGCTAGCTATTTCACACATATGCAGGCACACTCTCAGACAGCTAACTGTCAGTAGTCCACTGTGTCAAATAAAAGATGTAACCGCCCTCTGGGCGTCAGATGGCACACTGATACAGATACACACATACACCAGCTCAGCTGTCAGTCATTTTGAGGGGATGGGGTGCTGTGTGGCTGGGTTGTCCTGATTGTTTCTTTTTTATTCTTTTCTCTCTTTTTTTTGCATGCTATATGGGTGAAATTGTGTGTTTATAAAGTGTGTGCATGCATGTGTTGGTGTCAATTTGCTCTGCCAGTGGGTGGAGAAGCTGTCATTTATTGTATCAATCAGAGGAAAAACTGAGGGGCACATAGTTGCATTCGTACACATTCCAAAATCCAAAAGCTGTGCCATTTTAATTTCCATATCCAGGTGTCTAATTTCAGTCAGACAGAGAGGTGAGCAGTGGCCAGATGGAAAGAAGCAGATTGAAAAAGAAAAAAAAAGAAAAATGGAGATAAGAGAAACTAAAAGATTCAGGTAGAGAAGTAAGGCATCAGGAGCAGAAAGAGACGGAAAGGTTTAGACAGCCGAAGGTTTGATAAGAGTTATTGAAGATGATGTGTTTTGGGGATGAAGCCATATGTGAATCAGTTGCTTTTAAAAGAAAAAAATAAATAAAAGCAGGTAAAGAAGGAAAGTGGGAGCAAGAAGTGGAAACACAGAAAGTTAGTTCAAGAAAACCTCTTGGGAAGATAGGATTGCTTATCTAACACAGAAAAAGATCAAACATACCTTTCAAATCAATTTCATATCAACCTCAATAGTCTGTGTTGTCAGTGCAGGGGAGCTTTTTACTGCAGGATGACTTGCTGAAGAAATACAGCTCTAAATCAAGCCGCAAAGCACCAATTCATCTCTGAAGAAAGTAAAAAAACAGATCACCAGAACCAGTTTGAATGCTAATAGCTGCCTAATTTTGCTCCCTGCAGTATTCATTCAGCTCAGCCGTTTGGGACGATGAATGAGAGGGTCCCACACTTTTAATCACAGGCGTTGTAGTTGAAACATCCACCCTGATTTACTGAGTTAATTCATCAGCCCTGACTGTGTTTGATCAATGGATGCATTTGTTGAAATCATTGCATGAAATTGCCTTTTTTTTCATCAACATCCCCCTAGAGGGGCCTTTTCAACAGCTATTTTTTTTTTTTTTATCATTCAAGCCCTGAGCTGTTATTACTAGTGATTCAATTTGATTATTCATTGTTACTGTATAGCTTCATGTGCAATGATTTATTTTTTTGTTTGTTTGTTTGTTTTAGAACAAGCTGGTTGAACATAGACTAGCTGTATGCTACAGTATATCATAGATGTACGTGACTGTGCTGCTACCGACCAAATTATAATTTAAAAATTAATCCAAACCAGGCTTTGGTTAGGTTTAGATTATACTTTAACATCATTAAACTACCTACCTATCTTAAACTTATTGAAATTTTACCAAAAAAAAAAAAAAAAGAGAGAGAGAAGCTAACTTAATAACTTAATGCTTATTACACGTCAGTTTTCTGTAGGTTAGCCGTGATAAATTTATTTTCACTTTACAGATGCTACAAACCGCAGCTGCAGAGCACAGTGGTTATTTCTGTAAAGCAAAGTTTGTGGTGGGAATAGTTTGCCCAAACTACAACTCCATGGTTCTCAGTAGTGAATGAACTGTTTTCTCAACAACCAAATAATACTATAATATACTACATTTTTAGCTTTAATATATCTAATATATGTATATGTATATATATATATACCTCACAGTAAGAAGGTCGCCGGTTCGAGCCTCAGCTGGCCGGGGGGAGGTTCGAACCTGGGGTGTGGTGACCTTTCTGTGTGGAGTTTGCATGTTCTCCCCGTGTATGCGTGGGTTCGCTCCGGGTTCTCCGGCTTCCTCCCACCGTCCAAAGACATGCATGATAGGTTAATTGGTTATCTGTGTTGGCCCTGCGACAGACTGGTGACCTGTACAGGGTGTACCCTGCCTCTCACCTGTTAAAATGCTGGGATAGGCTCCAGCTCACCCGTGACTCGTAATGGAATAAGCTGTCAAGATAATGAATGAATGAATGAATATATATATATATATATATATATATATATATATTACAGATTTTGTGTGTTTCTTTTCCCTCTTTGAATTCTCTAATTCTTGTTTGATTTGAAAAGCTAACTGTGCTTCTGTGTCGCAGACATGAAAACAGCTACTATGGTTCCTGTGTCTTATTTTTACAAGGCAGAATTTACACACTGCATGTGCTACCTGGTTCATGCTTTCCTACAAGATTGCAACATCTAACATGAGCCCAGTATGCTTTCAAATTAATCACTGCTGAACTTATTTTTCACTGAATCCCCAAAATATCATAGTATTGTTAGGATAATAATGAGACTACGTAACACATTCCTTCTTATTATGCTTCTAATTCTTCTTCTTTGGTGTTTTATGGTGGTTTGAAGGTATAACTGTAATTATATTGTTCCAATGAGACTAGAAAATCACCAAAATTTTCATATATCAGTTTTACTTAGACTTCAAACTTTAGACACTGTTTTGCTGTATTGATTCAGTCATCCACATCTGCATCAGAATGTATCTTCAAACATAGAAATTTCCACAACTCAACTATGGTAGAATTTTCACATCCTTTGTCTTCATATTGAGAAGAGTTCAGGTAACTTGCTTTTAGCATCTAAATTCTTTGCCCACTTTGTCTTCTGCTCAATGCTGAGTGAGGACAAACCACATTTAGTTATTGGAGGCCAAAATAAAAAAAATGGAAAGTGCAAAAACACACTGCAGAGTAAGACGTTTAGTTTATTTTGACTAACCAGGACGTCGGCATTGTGATAAACTTGCATTCATGTCGAGTGGCCTCCTTGTTCTCATCCACTACTGGTTAGTTTTTTTCAAGATTTCCTTCTCAGTTGGAAACAGTGACCTCTGAACTTGAGTCCTAAAAATGTAAAGTTTTGCTGAATATTTGAGTCATGCATTAAAGACCAGCTTGGTTCTTCAGGTGAAATACTACCTTTTACAACATTTTCAGGGATTTCTCCTTTAACATCCTCATACATAGCACCCTTTTACAAGGGTGCTGTTAATTTAAGAATGCCCACTGATACCCGGGGGGCACACCAGGTTTTAATGGGCTCTATGTGACTAAAGGGTATACAAAAATCAAAGAATTACCCCCTTAAAAGCTTTTATCAGCAGCTTCTAACCTTCATGAAAATATGGATTCTCTGGAGTGCTTTAATTGCCCCAAAGGTTGAAGAAATTACAGAGGTCATACTGAGGCATTTTATTAGAAACAGTAATGGGTTTGGTACGGTTAGGTCGGGGTTAAGATGTGGAATGGACCTCATCTCGATTTACCCTCCAGCACATTTGCACACATATACCCACAAACAATTCCCAAACACCCCCAACCAATCTGATGGAGGAGAAGTGCTTCAAGCATTATGGGTTAAGGCCTCATCTAACACCCATGGGAAATCACTGAAAAACAATGTAGTGAGATGCACCGTGACTGATTGTGTTGGTTTGAAATAACACACACAGAAACATGGAAAGAGACAGAAGAGGGAGTGAAACTGATCGAAAAAAGGACAGAGCCACGGATATGGACAGCGGTTTAGTTATATGGAGTCAAAATTTGATTTTAGAGAGAATAAAGGTAAAATGTCCTCCTTGAATGTCTGCTCCTCATTATAATGATCACTTGATCTGTGTGACATCCTCCTGAATCGATTGTCAAACCTATATGGTTACTTTTTCAGGTCTTGCTGCATAAATGCAGTTTTATGATGTTTTTTAAATTAGTCAAAAGCTGTTAGATTACACGTGAGTCAGAACATGTTATAAAATGCATCCAAAGTAGTGCTTGTTTATGTTCAGGGAGATGCTGCTGAAGAAACCTACACTTCTTTTTCTTTTTCTTTTCATTCATGAAGTAATTTCAGTCATTTGCACAGGTTTTATTAACATTGGAAGCTGGTAGTTGGCACATTTGATTAAATCTGGTCCAGTTTTTTTACCTCACTGTACAGTACAGCATATAAATCAACACTCCAACTACTCTACTAAATTGTGAAATCAGAGTATGAATAAAAATCAGATTGAATTTGATTGTAGTTTTGCTGGAAGTATTTAATTATTTATCTTCAAGTCTCATTGAAATAACTTTTTCTTCACCATGGATTTCACCAGAGATCGCTGGATTACGCTTTGGCTGCCAGAGCAACGACTTTTAATTCACCCCAATGCCATGGTGCATATTTCTCTAGTCAACTCTGCTAAAAATATGCTCCATCTATTTTTGACAGGAGTGCATGAAGCTGCACAAAGCAGATGAGCCAGGCAGGGTAGCATCATCACAAGTGCAGTCTAAGATTTCATTTCATCCTCCAAGGCTGAATCTATAAAGAAATTCTGAATCCAAGTGCCCATCAGCATCAAAAAGTTGCCCATTCCCTACAACTCAGAGAAAGTTCATTCAAATCCAATCATTACTTTCTGAGCATCCTCGGGAGATGTAATAACCAGTGGTACCAAGCTAAAAAAAGATCCAGTCAGATTATTTTTATCACAGTGTGTCTTAAGAAAAATCCATTTTGGATCATTTAAGAGGAGCTCCTGTAATTCTGACATTATTCTGTTTGGTATGAAGTCATATGGGGGCAAAACAAAAAAAAATTCACAATCCCAGGATTATACTTTCAAAGTTAACAGAGAAAAACATATTTTTGAAGCTTTATAGTAGTCTTTCTTGTTTTTTTTTTTAATTGTTGAAACAGTCTGTGTGGTTGTAGGTCGCATTAAAAAGCCTTACTCCTCCCTTGTTGACTATCAGACTATCAGATGATAGACCACTCTGAAAGGTGTTTTTTTTTTTTCTCCACTTCATTCTTTTACCTCGTGGGAGTGGAAGACAAAGGAAAATACGGAGGTGGGAAATTGAGGGGAAATTGAGAGAGAGGCAGACAGGGAGGGAGAAGGCCAGAGGCATGAAGAGAGGGAGAGGTGAAGAGGAAGGTAGAGGAAAAACAGATGTGGTTCATTGAAGCGGCACTAGCCCACAGTCAGAGTCAAAGACCTGAGAGCACAAGTGCATGATCCTCCACTAGCACACGGGAAATTATAGACAGTGTGTTATTGAGTGTATGAGGGCAAAGAGGGGAGGAAATATGTGGAAGAAAGATGACTGCAGAGAAGTCTGTAATGGTGCTTAGTGAGGTACTCACACACAGTTAAAATTATTAACACGGGTCTAGCTAATATTTTTTGTTGGAGGTTGCAAACCAAGCAGCTCATACATCATCAAACAGATTAATATCTCCAGTTTATTTATTTAATTTTTTTTAGCTGTGGCTTCATCTTAGTGGCCTAAATGCTGCATTGCAAAAAAAATTCCAGAAGCTCAATACATCACTGTGAGTACACAGTTTAATTAGATTGTATTTTACTATGAGAAGTCATTTGAGCTTTGTCCGAAATATTTTATGTACACTACAACTCTTAGGAAATATTACCTTTGTTTCCAATATTTTGTCTTTTCTTTTTTTTTAATTTTCTCCTTTTGTGGTGAGGCTTGGTGTGGCAAGTCAGAGCACCTGGATAAATAGGTGGGAACCAAAACACTGTTTTATTTGTACCAATTCATTACAGTAAACTCAGTGATGCTCAAAAATACGTAAACACTGTAAAAAATAAATTAAATACAAACTGGACTCGGTTTTCTGTGGCTTCTATAGTGAACTTTCGCAGATTTTCCCACTTTGTGATCTCACACTAACAAAAGTTAATTCTGCATCCATCTTGTATCCTGTCTCTTTTCTGAGCTCTCCTCATCCAGAAAAAGTTAGTCTGATGTTGACTATTTCTCTGTCTTTCTTTCTTTTTTCTTGCTTCCTCTGTTAATGTCCCATTGTGTTTCTTTGCTAAAAGGTCCATGTTGTGCATTTAAAATAGCCAGTGTGTTATCCAGTTGCTAGCATGCTTGTAGTGGCATAAATCTTCATGCAGCCATCACATGAGGCACCAGGCAGGGGAAAAAAAGGCTGTGAACTGAAGTTTATAAGCCCCGGGATGCTACAGACCAATGACAGCTCTAAGAATGTGCATAAAATGTCAGTGCATCATTAAAATGAGTCAAAAGCACAGAAATTAAAAGTCTTAAACTTATGCTTTGCTTTGAAAGTAAGAAAGAAGTCACTTAGTAACATAAAATCTTACTACCTAAGCAACTATTAATAAATATTGAACAGACAAGGTGTTATGTAGTAATTTGGAGATGTTATTATCTCAGCTAAGCTAGGCTGTTTCCATAGTTTTCTTGCTAAGCTAGCTGATATCCCATGCTTTAAGCATACCCTGTACAAATTCACACAAGGCAAACTGGAAGACCAATACCTCTCCTGAGGCATTAAAATATCCCTGTAAATCATGTATTTTTTTAAATTTTCACCAGCAAATACTTGTTTCTGTTTTGTGTTGCTTAATGCCACTTCTTCCAGGTAATATTTTTATATTCTTTTTTTAAACTAGACAAAGTTATCAATTTTGTATTATAAGTTTTATTTAAAAATACTTAATGCTGTTTATTGTTTTGCTTAAAATGAACTGTTTTTATTCTCATAGTTCACAAGTGTTTTAGCACAGCTACCTGCAGGACAACTTAGCTGAATTCGGACACATTTTTCTGGACAAGCCCATTTTCCTTACCCCCCACAGAATGTTACAGAATTAGCAGCAATAGCATCCTGCCTGATCTTAATGACATTTGGCCAAATTCAGCTTTTCACAGAGAATTACCTTCCTGTTTGTGTGTGTGTGGTTTTTAAAGAGGCTCATTAGAAAAGTACTGATGGATGATACCTTGGTGAAATAATTACTATTCCTTTCCCAGCCGCTTTTAAGTAGGAGAAAAAGTGAGTGAGAGCAGTGAGAGACACAAATACAAACAGAAAAGAGAAGGAAATTAATATAAAAAAGAAAGGGTAAAAGATAGGTTGCAAGGCAGTGACAGACAGAAGGAGAGTGATGGCAGGGAGGGAGAAAAGGGGAAATTTAGAGAAATTTTACTCATTAAAAAGAGGAGCACAACAAGGGGAGATGGCATTAATCAGAGCTCTGTGCTAATGAGGCATTTACTCATTATGCTGAAATAGAGAGGCCAAAGAAGAAAAAGAGGATAGAAAAGGGGGAGAAAGAAAGATGGATGCAATCTGAATTAACAGTAAGAGGATGGGGAAACCAAGCAAAGCTTAGATGGAAGTAAAAGTGTGTTTGAGGTGAGACGATAAGATAAGACATACAGATTAGAAACAGAATGGTAATAGGTGTTAATGAAGATCAGGGTCCCAATAAAAACATATTTACAGATTAAGGTTCTCAATAAATTGAATAAATAAATGACTTGGAAATATGTTAATGTTGAGAATTCCACCTCCCCTGTGTTTATAAAGCTTTTACTGTTTTTTGTTTTTTTTTACTTTGGCTTTATTTAGCACTTCATTCATACCTTCCAACACCAAAATGTCATGTTAAGTATCATTAATTCTTTAAAATATTACAAAGAAATAACACAATTATTTAAAATGAAGGTCTTTGATTGAGCTGATGCCAAGGCAGTGCATGAGAAAACACACATGTGATGTGTGTCAGTGTGTTTTGCATGGCTGTCTCTTGAATGATTTGTCTTTGTAAGCTGAGTTTTTAGTACATGCATTATTTAATCAAATACAGCAGTCATAACAGATTCATTGTAAGCCATTGAGGTGTAGAGTATTAAAAGAATGAAGGGGTGTCTGAGCAGATACTCAGCTTTGTAACATGCAGTGGTCACAGTAATGATCAGTGGTATAAAAAGAAGCGTTGATTAAAGTCAAGAGGTGATGATGGAATCTGCTGGTCCTGATCAAGTAAAAATTTAATTACCAAAGGCATTAGGATTCAGCTCATTTTCATGGGAATACATTTAGTATTTGTGGAGATAATAAATCTGGGTCAAACTGGTAGATTAGTTCCAAGAATATCAGTGCCAAAGTGTTTATCTGCTAGATTCACAAAAGTGATGCAGCTCTTCATTTCCATATTTTCCAAACTGTCCAGCATAAGATTGAATGAAACTTAACTGTGCTTCCTTAAAACAACACAAGTTATTGATCCTGTCATGACTCAAACGCACAGACACTCGTTTTACTCTCAGGCTGGAAGCTTAGAGGCTAGTTTTTAATTCAGGAAGAGGAATAAAGTTCAAACCAAGCTCTTAAACTACATTTTCTTTCTGTTCTTTTCTTCCTCTTACACCTTCCCATCTTTCCTCTCTCTCCCTTCCCTAATGATCGTATTTTATCTGTGGCTGTGCATGATTCAAATCTTATCTGAGTGAACACACATCATTGAAATTATAAATCTTACATTTATTTTTAGCTCACACCACTACCGTCTGGTTTTAATTAAACTTTGGTTAAAACCTGCCTTGACATTCATCCTCCCTCTGCCATCTTTCTGATCTGTACTCTGTCTGAGCAAGTAATTCAACTCACCTTCTATATGCTTGTCTCTCCCTGTCTGTTGGTCTTGCCAGGACTCTGACCTTGTCTTGACGTTCAACTTGTCCATGCATCGCTCTTGGTGGATGGAGAATGGCCCAGGGTGCAGGGTGACACCCATCACCCCTCCTCCCTCCTGGGCACCTGAAGACCACCGATATATATCTATATCTGGCTGTCTGATGGATTTTCAGTTCATCGAGGTGGCTCATTCCTCACTGCAGATACTTCTGGCTGTGAGTATTAAATAAAATATGTATAAAACTCAAACATGTGCGTGTGTGATAAGATGCATATTCTAAGGTTATGGTTTGTAAAGGCTGTGATAAGGAACAGCCTGTGGTTGCAACAAGTGCTACTGTAAATAGAAAAATGCAGTAGTTCTGAGCAATTTAACTGAATACTGTATCTTTATCCATCATATCTGGAGGTCTATGCAATGTGTTGGTTTTCCTTAGCTAGGCAATCCTTTTTATTAATTGGCTTGTGAACACTGTTATTTTAAATTGGACTAATGTGGACTGGTTTTAATTGGATTACAATGAATTGGCTTGAATTGACCATATCTGTAAAGTGCACTCTTGAAGCTGAAATGAATTGAATTCAGTTGAATCCACAATGAAAGTAGACAATCATACAAAAGCAAGCATAAAAATACATGCCAGAAATAGGAAAGATTTTTCTTTTACATATTTATGAATAAGAAATGTTGTCTTCAACACTTATTTAAAGATTAAACCACTTTTACACCAGTTATGAAGCAAAACTAACCATGTATGCTTTAGTTGAGGAAGAAATATAGTGGAAAGAATAAACAGCAAGGCTTTGTCTAATGATAGGTGGTTAGCATAGGTGAAAGAAGCTAGCAAAGGCATTTTTGAGACTGGATTTAAAACAACTGTCAACTCTTTGCAGTTGGTAGGCTACTAAACAACTACATCGAACTGTCTTCTTCATACCTTCAGTCCATTTGTAGCTATCAACATGATAAAACTGTGTCCTGTGTAGGTAATGTTCATAAACTGTTTGAAAGATTTACATAATCCATCCATTTCATAGCATTGCATTAAGAAAAACAATTAAAAACTTTACTTTTTCTTACTAGAGTGGGAATGCTAACCACAGTGTTGACATTTCATGACCTCAGCGCCTTATTGTCAATATGTTAGCAAACACTGTGCAGTTTTGTTTTACCAGTGAGCAAGTTTCTCTTTCAGCCATTGAGATTAAGATGCTGAGAAAAGAAATTGTCCTTGAACTATCAAAAATTGTTATTGAATGATTAATGAAGTTTTGACTTTGTGGTACATCACTGTTGATTTGGAGAAATCTTGCTTCAAAGATTCTGAGAAGCTGTAAAATAAAAAAAAAAAAGGAAATTAAATGTAAAATGAAATTTTGTGTTTTTGCTCTGAAATTAATATATTTGTTTAGCTGATATTCTCAGCAGTACATTACATTTAATGTTTTCTAAAGTGCATTACAACCATGCCAGCTTCTTTGTCTGCTGCAGTGGGTTAGAGATTTGTGATTAATCTTACAACCTTGCGGTAAGTTAATAACGTCATACTCTTATTAACATAGAATGTGCAGGATTAGCTGCTTTAGAAAGTCGTTTTTATTGCTGCAAAAGCGATTTCCCCTCTCTGTTTTCGTCTGCCTGCTTCTTAACCCTTTCTTGCATTTCCTCCTCTCCTGCACTGTCAAACCATGATAATTAGGAGGATCAGACGAAGGAGCAGAGAAACAAGGAGCGGCAAAGAGAGAACCCTGCCACTTTTCATCTCAGTCGCCTCTGTAGTCTGTTTTTGTAGAGTTCTCACATACAGACAAATACAGACACAATAAACAAGCCAGCACGCATCATTACACCAACACAAAGAGTGAATGCCTGTCTTTTCTTTTTTTACTCTGCATCTTTATCCCTTATACACAACTGTCCCCTCTCATTGTGCACTCACTGTGTCTCGCTGTCAATCGATAGTGCTACTTTTATTGTGGCTGAGCGCCAAGCTACCAAACAGCTGTAGTACTGTCTCGCTGTAATTGGTGTGTTGAAACACTGTCATGCTCCCTAAGCACAAACTCAACAGTGTGATGGGTGCACTGGTGGACTGGCTGACTGGTTTAAGGTACTGGACTAAGTGAGGGGATAGTATTTTATTGGATTGCACTACAAGGTAAATGATGGGTTGGCTGTTTGATTTTCTAATGCGTTATGGAGCAAAAAAAGTAACATATATGACCAGGGACATTTCAGATTTCTGAAAATAAAGCTCTTGTGGATAGAGGAAGTAAAAAAAATCTTAAATGAAGATATATGTGGACAGCGTGTGGCTGAAGAATGGCCACTAAGGTAAAGCAACTGTCAAGTTTTGGCACAGAACATGATTTTCTTTGGCTGGGTGGTCATACGGGCATATGATGGACTAGTTTGCCTATCTGACTGGCTCAGTGTCTTTTTGTCTTTAGCTACAGATTTGTACTATACAAACCTTAAGAACTTTTTCTGAAGGTAACATGCATGCTCATCTAATGAAAAAATGCTGGCTTTTGTTCCATCGGGCATTATTTCAAGGCTAATGTAGCTCATTTGTTATATTGTCAAATAATTCACCTACTTTTAATGTGTGTTGCAGCAAATTATTGTGGTATTTTTGAAAAGTGGAGAGATAACCTTTCCAAAATCTAAAAGGTTTTTAATCATTTTCCTTACAAAAGAAACCATGTTTTGAAACACGAGTGACTCCATGTGACTTTGCACATGTGAGACATAATGTATGTGGAATCCTACAGAATTAGACATGAACCCATGTTATTTTGTATGGTCACGTTTTACATGTTAAAACGTGACCATACAACACCACAAATATGGTAAATTTTACATGTTATTTGGTTTTGAAAGGGATTTTACTTGGTTTTAATGTTATTACCATGAAAATGTGTAAAATATGCTTCATATGTGTTCCATTTATGTTTTACATGTGTTTCACGTGTGCTAAATTACATGAGATCACTTGTAAAACAGATTTTTTAGTTGTATTGTAACGCTAACAGCTAACAGATGTTACAACAACAACAAAAAGAGACCTCTTAGACGATGCTTTCAATGGCTATGCAGTGTAGAATGCACACCTGCAAATAAGTGCAGTAATTAACCAAGTGAAGGGACTAATCAATAGAATTACCAACTGTTGTGTTTGGTTGGGGAGAAATGTTGTCCAGTCAGGCCTTCTCTGCACACAGCTGAGTAACCTTGATCATGAATTATTATACATAGGATTATCTGGTGAAAACAAGCATTAGTATTTGCATGTTGCACTTTTTAGAAGTACTGAACAAGCTGATTTTCAAGCTAAATATTGCAATTATCTACACCCATCTTCAAACATATTGTGCTGCAAGGTGACGCCCACCTTCGACTATGTGGTTTTGCAATTGCAGATATAATTAAAATAATAAATCGACAAATATAAAGCCTGGAAGTGGTAAGATAGAAAGAGAAAAAAACAGATTAAAGCCATGAATTTATCAGGAAAACTCTGGTATTATGAGATAGTTTTGTTAAATAGATTGCTTCTACATAATAGCCCAGATTCACACATTCACACACACACACACATACACATACACACATCCATATTAAGTCTATAAATATATTCAAAAGTCTACAAAAATTACGTGTCTGTAGTGTATAAAATGTGCTTTCAGCAGCTATTTTCTCCATTATAAACACACTCAAACATGGATGAATGAATTAGGGTCAATGTGGGACTCACTGCCCTGCCCAATGACACTTTGACATGTGGTTTGGCAACTAGGAATTGATTGATTGAATTACTAATTAGTCTCCGATTGGCACATTGACTGCCGTGAGTCATAGCCGCCCCTCCTGTGTGTTGCTGCATTGTGTCCTGCGGCACCACAAATCCCACCGGAATTGCCAATGAAAGAAAGCAGTAAAATCCTCAAACCTGTCCATCATGCTGTACTAAAGTCACCACCTCATCCTTGTCTTTTGTTGTTGTTTGTTTTGTTTTGGGTTTTTTTCTTTCAATCAGATCATGGTGTGAAGTTAATTTCACATTACAAAGTGAAGCAATGTCCTTCTTTAACAAAATAACAAAGTTGCAAATATACAAATTTTGTTCCAAAAATTATTTTTCAGTTTTTTGAGGTATTAGATAAATAACCATTTGGCCTGCTTAACTGTGTAAAAATCTAAATCAGTGAAGTTAAACAAACCTTTAGACATCTACAAACTTCTCACTCTGATTCCTTTCAGTTGCAAGACCTTTTAAATAGCTCTTATTCATTGTTTTTTACAAACTTATAAATAAAAATGCAGTGTTTAAAGCACATATTCTCAATAAAACCATTACAACAACTTCAAACAACTGGATTTGATCCCATTTAGAGAAAACCAGGGAAATACTTTGATTTTATCATAAGAATCAGTAATTCAACACCAGTGAAAGAGATTAATACACCGGGTTTTGTTATTTCAATCAATCAATTTTGATTTGGAATCAGTACAAGATTGCTTTGTCAGATATTAAATAGAATATTTTCCTTCTTCACCATTAGCAAAAAAAAAGAAGTCATTAGCATGCTGAACGCTGTTTTTATATGAATTTCTGTTGACTGAATCTGATTGTTGTTGCAGAAAATAATACCATGTTAGGGTCGGACTGTATTCATAGCAGCAGACCAGACTGCTTATCATAGCTGTTGTCAATCAAAGATCCGGGAAGAGAAGGGAACGAGGAAGAACAATGCCTGAGAATTGAATGTCACTCAAGCACGGCAGTCGCTTCGCTCCACGGCGCTAATCCCATATTTGCTGAATAAGTTAAACTTCTCATTTTTGTTTGTTTCAAGGTAGCACTGAAACTCCTGAATCAATTAAACAAAAGTGCACATCAGAGGCAGCAGCAAAACGGCTGTACGAAGAGTCTAGATGAAAACTAATGTCCTCTGAGACCGACTCTGGCTTCTCTGTAATTTCATTTGGTGTTGCTGTAATCTGTGTGTTGATTTGCACAAGCGCCAAACTATTTTTTTTTAGATAAAACTTGATTAGATGCAATTACTCACTGTAGTAATGCTGTGATTTCTCAGTGCAGCGCTTGCTCGCAAAATCTTTTCATCATGAATAATTTGCAGGGACTTGATGCAAAATGTTTATTTGAATTTAGCCGGCCATCATCAGCACATAAGCAGACTTAATCCCCTGGATGTGACACCTTCATCACAGCTCAATTTATCTGGAGGAAGATGACAGAGTTGTAATGGATTCTTTCACTGCAGATGAATGCATTTTCCATCACAGAGCAATGTATCCAGCACAAACCATGATTAGACCTATCAGCCACAATATTAAAACCACTGACAGTTGAGGTGAATACTATTGATTATCTCGTTACAGTGGCAGATAGAATATGTTATGCACTTTATGTGGCTGAAATGGAGTAGTGACATCATGCATAACATATGGAGTATTTCCATTACGCAGCTGTTTCCAGTGAATTAGCAAAAGGTCACTGGTGTTGGTCTTGGAGGAGAGACTGCTCCATGCGGTCTGATTCCACAAGAAAGCATCTGTAACAGAAATTTCCTCCAATCCCAAAAACCTCAGTTTGATTGAGCATCTGTGGCATGTGCTGGAAAAATAATTCTCACCTATTAAGGCGCTGACAGGGCTTGAAGGTGCTATATTTGACATATTTGGAGCCACCAGATGTGTCACTTGACCTAGGGTCCCCGGTTCCTCTGAAAGGGGCTGGATTAGTTCACATGGAGTGCATGAGGTTTTCTTTGCAGAATGTCAACCCTAGATTATCAAGTCTACATAAGGATAAAGTACATAAAACACATAAAATGCACACAGAGGTGGGTTGCATCAATAAGTTCTAATGTCATCTAAAACACTGAAGGAAAAAGATGCATTTTTAGGAATTATTTTTTGCTGATATCACAATTTGACAGACAAAATATAGAGCAGAAAATTGGTTTACACTCATAAAGGGAGTGTAATTTTGTTTTCTGGTCAGTATCCCATCATTCCCCTACTGTACATGGCAAATAGTGGTTTGCTTCTATGTTTGGAACATCCTCAGATGCCCTCAGAAATCTTATAGATCTCACAGGATCTACAGGGCAGAGTTGCCTGGCTGCACGTGTAGGACTGATGCAATGTTAGGCAGATGGTTTTAATGTTGTGACTGATAAGTGTAGCAGAAAAACCTGTCTGATATTAAGGTTCATAATAACAGGAAACACAACAGAACTCATTAGGAGTTTTAATTACTTCAAAATTTGGTGAAATCCTAGTCAGACATTAACTTGTTTTTTTGTTTTGTTTTTGTTTTTTTCCATGTTCTACATTTGTTAAATGTTAAAAAAAAAAGGGCAAAGCCATCAGCACTTTCTGCTGCATTTGTTTTATTAAAATGCAACCTCCCCTTCATGTTTGCTGGAGGACAAACTGCACTTCTGGGTGACTGACCTGTGGATGCCCTCTGCCTTTACTCTTTTAAAAGGTCTCATCCCATGATGCTAACCCTGACTTTTATTTATTTGTTAATTTATTTTATGGGGGGGTGCTTCCCTCTCTTATTGAACACCAGCTGTTTGACATTCGCCTAATTTCTCCCTTTGCTGCTTTTCAGAACTTCCAGGTGCTCATAGTGTCTCTGCCAAGTGAGCATTTGGGACTTGATTATTGTTGGAAAGAATGATGATTCAGTATTTTTTTTCGTTTTAGTTTAATGGGATCTCCTTGCCAGCATTCCACACTGAAGACATAAGGTGGCACTACACTTTTATCGGATTTTTAAACAGTCTCATTTTGTAAGTCTTGTGGTAGAAATAATACCCAATTTAAATGATAACTGATTAAATATATTTATTTATTTGGTACCAAATGTTATAGATGTAGCTGTATGCTCTGAAGGTTCTCCATTTTGGTCCAGACTAAAATATCTCAGCAACTTGGATTATCTTTAACTTTGGTGAGAAAAATAATTGTTACTCAGAGGAAAATTCCCAGTTATTCCTTTTCTTATGGACAACCATGCAGCTATACTCTGAGTCATTATAATCTTTGATAACTGGCAACACTATGTTCAAAAGCAGTGCATGAATAGCGCTTTCACACCATTTAGACATAAAAATGCTTCCAATTCTACTTTTTTATGAAAGCTGTGGGTTGCCTTTTTATACGTAGAAATCAGTCTTGAATTTCCTACCTATACACACACTAAGATCTCCAATTTGTTCCCAAAAAGAAACATATGCTTTGTTGCTCCAGCTGTATTCTTGTGGGAGACAAGCACTGTGCCTATAAAATCTGTATATGTTTGTACTTTTGCAGAAAAAGAACATTTCTTCAGTGACAAAGATATGCCTTCATGTTGTGATGCAAAAAAAAAGTAGTCTGAGCCTTGTACTAGGAACATGACAGTGAATAAAACCCTATAGAGAGGTTTTGGTGCACAGATCCATTTTAGTGTATAGTCATTTCATCAAGCACCCAGCTCGGTGGATCTTTAGAAACGCTTTTCTTCTCTTTGGGTTTCTTAATGCAAAAAGATACCTGTTAGAGGCAAAAAGCTTAGCCTTAAATTCATAGACCAGAAACATAGATTTTTATTTCATTCATCCTTTTTCTTTACATTCTTTATCACAAATATTTGCTTTGTTGGTGTTTTGGGGACCATAATAGGGCTGACACAGCCTAAATTAGAATACCATGAGAGATACAGGAAAAACATGCAAACTACACAGAAAGGTCCCAGATGACATTAAACTAAGAATCTTTATGTTTTAAGGTAAAATACCTGTCCCATTAAATAAAAAGAAGGAAGCAAATTTTAATTGAAGGATGCTAAAAGAAAGGTCAGTGTGCTAATTTGAAATAATTAAAAGTACATTAGGGAATTAAAGGTTATTAAAGATATAACGGGGTAGTCTAAATTATAAGGGGTTTTCTCTCCTTTAAAATTAAACTAATATTGATATAATTACTTAAAGAACCTCTGTGTGCATGTAAAAAATACCCAATAGCTGAAGAGAAAGAATTTCAATTGTAGAGGCAGGCTAAAATTCTTTCTCCATTTACAGCTGGTACCATAACTCGAGTTAAAATGTGTTGGTAACATTAAAAAATGAAATATAACTTTTTTAATTGAATTATTGAATAACCACTGCTTAACTAATGGTGGGTTCGGGCACCTAATTCATTGACTGGTTTAGCTTCTGGGCTCTTTGCTAAGCTATTAGGATTTATTTTTGTCAGTACCAGACAGTGAAAGTACTCACACTATTTACCTAAAGCA
Source organism: Melanotaenia boesemani (assembly GCF_017639745.1). Taxonomy (NCBI): domain Eukaryota; kingdom Metazoa; phylum Chordata; class Actinopteri; order Atheriniformes; family Melanotaeniidae; genus Melanotaenia; species Melanotaenia boesemani. The sequence continues at coordinate 12,202,112 of NC_055703.1, forward strand.
GTGTCAATTGTTGCAGAATAAGGTGTCGAGTCTAAATGTTAAAAAGAAAACAGTCCAAAAAAGAAATTGTGCTTATTATGTTATGACTATGACTCATGCACCATTCAGGTTTTTGTTTAGATCCCAGTCCAAAAGAGAGATGGCCAATAAAAACTCTGTTTTTATTACTTGCTGACAGGCAGGTATAAACCCAGTATAAATTTGTTATATCTTTCCAGACAACAACACTGTGACTCCCCAGCTTATTTCGTTTAATGAATTCACTTGATCACCATTAATGCATACTAATCTGCTGTTGATTCCAAATGGGAGCCATGAAATAAATTTACCAAGAAGCTGTAGATGTACTTACAAGGTTAAGATTAAAAGCATGTGCAGGAAGCACATTTACATCATTATCATTGCGAAGATTAGTTCATATCAGTTTGTTCAAGCCCCAAAGGTGAAAATGTTAGTTAATCAGTGTAAAATCAGAATAACATGTACATATTATCAGCCATGTCATTACCTCTCTGTTCCTTATACTTTAATGCAACTTCATTTACTGACTTTCTGTTGAATAACTAACCATCTTTGCTGTGTTTTCCATGGCAACAAGCATCTGCCCTACAATATGCTAAAGATAACTGTCCTCTAGCCTCATGTGGTTGTGCTGTTGTATACATAAAACCCCACAATAATGGCTGCTTAATGAGTTACACACAGATATGAGGTAAAGCTGAACAAGCTTGTCAGGCAGATCATTCCAGGTTCACGCTGAAGTGGTGATATTTCCTCTTCCACTCGTCACAATAAACAGCCTTCAGTTTTTCAGCAGTAACTAAGTAACCTTAATCCAGAGACAAAATGAGAAAATGAGCTGGTGTCTGTCTGAGAAAGCAGAAGGTTTATGAATGCAAACAGAAGCTGAAAACGGATGGGCAGAGGAAACGATACACACTCCATCTGATACCACAATCTCAAAAACAGATACAAAACAGAGACAGTGCTACATTTTCAGAAGGAAATATGCTGACGTATTACAGCAAAAGCTGAAATATTTTGTTTAAAGAGACAACCTAAATGATTAAAGGTTGGTCATTTTTTTGCTTGACATCTTATATTAATTTTAATCACTGAAAGAGAACAAGCTCAGTTAAAAGCCATGAACGCAATGAAATTTCATTGACTTTCATCTACTCATAAACTGTAGTCGAAATTATTATAAGTCAGGGTTCCTTAACTCCAGTCCTAGTTTTCAGTTATTTTCTTACACACCCAGTTCAGTTAAAGCAGATCTTCTCAACAACTTGTTCTCAGGTCCTGCACAAGCCTGTTAATGAGCCATTCATGTGAGCCAGGTGAGTGCCCAAAGCTGAAACCTGCAAGACAGTGTTGAAGAACCTGTTATAAGTCATTAATGAAAAAAATCTCTTAGCTAGGTTTCTCTGAAGCAGCAAAGCTGTTGGAAAGTTAGTAGATTCTTTAAAATTTTAGGTATTCTGCATAAAAAACAACCTCTTAACCAAAAAATAGTAATATTTGGACATTTTTAATCAGTCGTGTACATCATTTTGGGATAAATTTATCCCATTCCATCATATACACAACGTCTTAAACTCTTAGATGCTGATGGGTTTTGTTAAATGAATGTTTCTAGTTCACTCTACAACATTTCTTTCATATCAAAGTCATGACTTTCTTTAAAGGTTCTATACATTGACAGATATCTTCACATTTTCTATTAAAATGTGCTAATTGTTGTTCCATGTTCGTCTGATGGTTGATTAATAATCATTAAGGCCCCTGCAGTTCTCCAAAAACCAAACAATGCTCAAAGATGACATAAGGCATTGTTTGAATGCTGATTGGCTCAAAGTTGGCTTGAGCCACCAGAGGTTTGACAGCATCTGATTAAAGTGCCAAAAACAATGAAGAGAAAAGAGGAAAAGCACAGATAACAGCTTCACTAGAAAGTCTTACCTACATTGGTCTTTATTTTGCTCCATCTCAAAACAGATCTTTGTCCTACATGGATTCTGTGTTTTAACCATGTCCCTAGAGGTAGCTCCTGCATTGCACCCGATCCCCATGGCCCCTCCCACAGGCTGTGTTGAGGCTTGAAGAAATGGCCAGGTAGGGGAAAGTCTGGGCTTCTCTGCTTAGACTACCGGCCCCGTGATCAAACCTTAGATAAGCAATAGACTGGACGGACGGATGGATTCTGTGTTTTGCACAGCTGAACAAAGCGAACACACCAGCCCAACCATGAGCAGACCTCTATTTAGATTGATTTACATATTTTTGACACTGCCTCCATGTAGCAACAAAACTCCACAACTTGTACACCTATGCTTCTGAAGCACCAACAGAAATAACCCACAGAGGTAGATCCAGGATTTAAGATAGATCCTCATGCTTCACATAAAACATGGATTGTTGTCTCATTGACTAAAAACACCTGCCTCAGTTGTTCAATTTTACCAAATCTTGCCTTCAATCCAACTAATAATCTGCTAGACTGGCTAGACTCTGCTAGACTAGAACTTTGCAGAACTCTTGAGCAGGATAATTCAAATATAACTGCAAGTACCAAATGTAGTCAGACTTCCAACAATAAACGAGATAAGCTGCAGACATAAAAAAAAAAAAAAAATCCATGGCTAATATCAGTGCACAGCAGCTATCATATTTGGACATCCACACTTTGTCAGGGGATATAATCAGATATATTGTAAACAGGATATTATTTCTAAATACAGCAACACCAAATGGGAATACTTGAGTTTCAGGAATATTAACAGGATATTGATGTGCAGAGAAAGGTACTCGGTCACAGCTGATCAGACGTTCTGTATTGCATGGCTGGAATGACTGCACCGTGTTCAGTCGCGCTAACAAAACAGCACCCGAAAGTCATTTTCAGAGGCAATGAGCCTGCAGATGACAGAACAGGTTGCAAGTGTCTTCCCCAAACTCTTGAAAGTCTCTTAAACAACATTTTGACTTTGTAATGTAAAAGTCTCCTTCAGGTGAATACTAATAAAAATAGTTTCAGCTGGATTGGCAGCACTCAGGACAGGCTGCCTGAAGGCTGAGGCTACCTTAATCTTTCAAATTACCCTACTGCCAATGGAAGTGACAGCTGAGATTTTGTAGCCAGTAAAGGTTATCAGCATCTTTGGTCAGTGGTAATTTTTTTCAAGGCATATCTATTTTATAACATTCATTGATTTTCTCATTACAGCTGATCCCTGTGCTCATACCAGTGGCATTGTCTACTTCCAGCATGTGGCGCAGCTTTGAGTAAATTCATCCTCCACATGGCAAAACAATTTTATTTCTACTTGTTTACTTATACGAGAAAGGGTGGAGAGGGAGAAGAAAATAAGAAAAGGGTGTTAGGAAAGACACAGGAAGGAAAAACAAGAGACAAAGGAAGGGAAGCTGGAAGCTGGAAGGAAATACTGTGAGAGGAGAGAGGAGCTTTGGGAGCTGAACATTATTTAGACTAAATGAGGTCAAGACCTTGAGATATACGCTGAATCTCAAATGTAGTTTCTCACAGCTGCAGCTTTCTGTGTGTTTATGTGCATGTGTGTATGTGTTAGCACGTGTCCATGTAGTCAATAGAATACCAGCCAGGTCAATGTCATTTTCTCCTCACACTTAAAGTCTGATTTGAGCACTAAAGCTTCTTTATTCAGTGTAATAATGCCTCATACAAACACAGGTGTACCTCTACCACAGTCTGCCTAGATCCTCCTGTCTTCCCACATTTCTTCCTACCCTGTTTCTCTTTCCTCCTCTATCATCAAGGGGTAATAAGGTCACTAAAATGCCGACCTTACATCGACTGTACCTTCCTGCATCTCTGCACCAATCAGCCACCTACTATCAGTTGCCTTGGAAACAGACAGCCAATAAGAGAGCAGATCAGAAAGCAAAGGTGTTCTGCTAGTGTAGACTGCTGTATCACTGTCGAAATATCACACACACAGGTTTAATACTACCCTCCCTTGGAAACATTTGCAGCACATAAAAAGCACCAAACTCCAGTCATTCCTGTTTAGATTTTCTGTCAGGTATGTGAAAGGCATTAAACAGATGTAGGAGATCGTTAAGTAGTGAAATGTAAGGCACGTATTTAAGCCACAAGCAAGACTCAACAAAGCCCTACCTCAGAGCATTGTTGTGGATCAAAGTTGGAAATACAGAGCTATCAGTTTTAAAAAGAAATACCAAAACAACAGATGCAGTCAAAAATTCACAAACAGTTCAATACTGCTTATAAAACATAAGTATGGTTTTGACGCTTCTTTTTTTTCTACAATTTTAAGATTTGAGGATGTGCTTTTAGAATCTGCAGAGCTCAACCATGAAAATCTGGACTAACCTTGTGGTTGTCATTGAAGATACCATTCAGTGTATGTATGACTCAAGTGCTCTATTTAGGAGCAAAAAATACCACGCTGCTGCTCTGCTCCACTTACACCAACACCTGTTTCCCCTGTCTGCTCCAACTATTTGTCTATGCTTTTCCACGTTTCTCTTGTTGTGTGAATTGTACAAAAAACAATAATCTTCGTCTGGTTTTGCTTCTCTCTTTTTCTCTAGTTGGTGGGGTTTATCTACGCCTGTTATGTGGTCAAGCTCATTTCTGAAGAAGAGGATAGCTGTAAGTACAGGGGCACAGACCTGCAGTCACACATGCATGTAAACTGAATGCTTGAAAATGTTCAGATGTCCACTAATTTCTACTTTACATAATCTTATATTTAAACTGGTATTCTGAGCTGTACAAAAAATAAATCTCACAGTCAACATATGAACAGAATCCTACATAAACTGTGTAAACATTACAAGATGTGAATAAGAAAAGATTGATGAAAATGGTATATAACTAAAATGAAAAAGATTTAAAAGAGTTTAAAGTATGTGTCCAGTGGAATTCAATAAGGAGAGAACAACAGAAAAGACAATTACAAAATTTTAAATATTGTACAAGAATTGATGATAGTCTGGTTGCTGTGTTGTGCCAAACAAGTTTGCTTTGCCAGGTGGAGGCTTATGAGTATAAGGCTCCTCTTGATAATCTGATTCATTTATTTATTTATTTACTTTGAATCGTGGAATCTATGTAATCTTGCTGGACCTGACCAGAGGGCACAAAAAGAGAAGGAAGACAGCAAAAAGAAACAAAAAGGGAAAGCAGAAAGAAGAAAGAGGAGGCAAAAACACCACAGACAGAAGGCAGCGATCCACAACAAACTGTTACACTTGTACATAAACACATCAGAAAATTTCCTACGGCTTTTACAGAAAAACAGAGCTGCTAGTCATTAAGAGTTCTTAAATAATAACCAAATCAAAAAGACATATCACAAATGTATCACAACACCAACCAAATACAAACTCACAGAAAAAAAAGAAGAATTATGTCTTAGTGTATAAACCCCCTGGACAATTCAGTGACTCTGTCGGCATGTAGAGCATGAGGAATAAGGAGTGATCAGTGATGAGGAGTGGTGAGTGAGATCGTGCAAATGCGACCACACCTCTACGGTGGTCAGAGGCAGACCAGGGCAACCCAGAGACCCAGGCCCTCAGCAGCAGCCCCTCAGCACGAACCCAAGCGACCCCACCCTGACGACCACCACATCCCCACCCGGAGGGTGGCAGAGGAGAACCCAGAGTGCCCCGCGGTCTTGGGGCACAGGCCCCAGTGGGCCAAGATTGGCATCCGCCTACCCCGCCAGGGACTGGCCATTCAGGGCGGCCCGATTGAAGGGTTCCAGGGCCCCAGGAGAAAACTGCCCGGCGCGGACCAGCACATACCCCGATGCTCCAGCCACACATTCTCCTCCCCCACCCTCCACCTACCTACTCCAACCTCCACCCCATATAACCCCTCACTCACACCCTCCCCTGCGCTGTACCCATAAGCACTCACTATCACACAGTCACATCACACATAACCCTCCCATCATGCCCTATGGGTGACGACCCAGGCGAGCCAGAGAACGGCGAACCCCGAGCCCGGGATACACCAACACCCCCAGCCACCCCCCCCAGAGTTGAATTTGAAACCATATATATAGACAGTTAGTCTCTAGTTAATTATCACTTTGGAGCGGTGACATGAACAAAGGAATAGGGTAGGCTAGGATCCCCTCGAGTCTTGATGGTGGTGAATGAAAAGATATATGAAGGAGGCTGCAAACACTTGAGATGAGGCTTCTCTGGGATCAGGAAGAGGTGGAGTTTTGAGCAACAGATATCAGATGGCTCAAAAAGTATCAGTCAAGAAGATGACCGGACCAGAGTTGTGATGACATAATTATGAATGAGATGAGTTACACTGGAAGTTACATAAAGAAGAATGGAAAACCCATACTCCAGAGAATTAGCTGATGTAAAGGAACAGATCCCAATTTTTTAACATTTCTGAACATATCCCAGATATTTCCACAGATGAAAGTAATTTTATAGTAGCTATTTCCATTTTCTTCTTGTGGATATACACTGCAGTATTTTTTGTTCTTATGTTTTGTTTTATTTTGCTCAAGGTAAATGCTCCGCTGTGGCTCAGATAAATACATCTTCAGCAACATGGCCTAGACCAGCACCATCTGAATACACTATGCAGCCTAGCTTGTCCAGTTTAAACCAGCCTATAAAAGTGTGTCAGACTCACTGGTCTTTCTTTTTCTCATCTTTTCAAAAAATGGTTGGAGATTTGCTTTGCCAGTAAACAGAAACCCAGCTAATGGCTTCTACTTACAAGTCATTCCCAAGTCATTTCTTCTAATTACTGTGTTGGGGGTCTTTCTGAAAACAACTGTATTTTTTTCTTTTTTTAGATATTTGTGTTAAAATGTATTAGTCCAATCCCTTTAAATGTATTAGTTTAGTTTCAGTTTCTTCTAAAAAAAAAAAGGTCATTTTTGACTCCGTCAAAATGAACTAGATAAGACCAAAAAGAAAGCCTTTAAAGCTTACACGCTCTGATTAATGTGATAACAGCTTTGTCCATCTTTTATTTACAGTCTATAGCTATGATATCCCTGATGTGATAAGCCAAAACTCCAGCTGAAAAACTATCTGTAATATGTAGAAGTCTAAATACTTGTAATAACATCCTGATCTGTATGGAGCCAAGAAGACCAGGTCAAAAGGAAATGTAACCTGAATAATCTGGCCTATTCACTGATAAGCAAGCTGGCTCATAAGTGACTGCTAGTTTGCTATTGGTTTAGCTAGCATAGCTGTTATTGTTACTAATCAATACTTCAATAATTCCATCAGCATAACCAGCTGCTGTATCTGAGGTGATTGGGTTACCAGGCCAATGCTCAGAGGGACTGCTATCTGGTGACTGTGCACAGTGTTTCAAATTGAGAAAACTGACAACAAATTCCTTTATCTCACATTACTAAAGAGAGGGCAAAGGTAGGAAGCGCTGTTTATGTACACTGTGAAATAGAACCAGCACAAGAGTATACTCAAACTATTCAAGTGATTGTTTTTGTTTGATTTGTGAAGCTGTATATATATATATATATATATATATATATATATATATATATATATATATATATATATATATATGCTAATTCCAGTTAGCTTAAATCCACAAGTGGACACTAGTCCATTTTGTCACCTAGACGGACAACAGTGGAAGAAAGGAAATGGAAAGGAAAACATAAAAATAAGCAATATTACAACTACATAACACAGGCTGTCTGACCAGCGATGCTGCTGTGGCCTTAGTATACACTTGATAAATGGACAAACTGTTGCTTTTTTCCACTATTGTTTAACTCTAACTCTACCCCAACATCAGTCCTGTACTTAATTGTTTAGACCAAATACACTTTATTAAACCATTATTCCTTCGAAGGACATTTTCATATGATTTATCTGACATTTCTATTGCTTGAAAATACAAGAGGCAGATGTTATATTTTCCCATATATGTGAGTCTGCACAACATGATGGCTACATTTACATACTTTCTAGCTTCTGATGCAATTAGAGCTCACAGACATAAGAAAACAAGATTGTTCATGTTGTAGCGTAGACTTAGCTGGTCCCAGTATATGGCGTTACATCGCTGCCAAATACCTTGGTGAGCGTATTTATTAATTCAGCAGCGCATTTCTTAATCGAGCGAGCGCATTGCTCTGATCGCAGGAGTTTTTAATTACTCGCGGGGCCGTGAACGCAGCACAGCGAGCGTAAAACACGCCCCCCCACACTGACCAGTACGCTCTGTTCAGCGGGAAATGGAAATGAAAATCCTGGCCAATCAGATTAATCAGAAGGTTACCGCCCCCGACTGACAAATACACCCGCTGAACAGAGAGAGCGAGCAGAGTTTTCTGACGAGAGCGTACTGGTGAGTGTGGGGGGGCGTGTTTTACGCTCGCTGTGCTGCGTTCACGGCCCCGCGAGTAATTAAAAACTCCTGCGATCAGAGCAATGCGCTCGCTCGATTAAGAAATGCGCTGCTGAATTAATAAATACGCTCACCAGGATATTTGGTACGCTCATCAAGGTATTTGGCAGCGATGTAACGCCATACCAGTATTATTAGGTTTGCCAACTTTGCCAACAAGATTTTTGGCCTGAAACATGTGCTTTCAGGCTCTGTCTGATGCTACGCTGCTGCGCAAACAGATCTAAGACCAAATGAGAGGAAATTCTGTACACAGAGAAAAGGTTTGAACACTGAGCATCAACATGGAACATTAAAAAATAATCCCAAAGGCACAAACATCAGTTCTCAGCCTGAGTTAATGTTAAAGTTTGTCTTTTCACTTTTTATTAGTCTTTCTTGTGAGTTTATGAAATACCTGCTGCAGGAACCGTATGAGCATACCTGATGTGAAAGAGTACATTTTTACATGTGGCATAACTTCATCAACTGTTTATAACTATTAATTATCCATGAGACAGAAATCTAATAACTCTGTACTTATCAACACCGCAGACAAGTAAGTTGTCATAGTTACAATAACAGACACAGGACTGCCTTCCATAATGAGCAACTTCACAAACATATGTTAGGCTTCAATTATCTTCTTTGGCACTAAAAAAATGTAGTAACCCAGCAGGACCACTTACAGCTAAGTGAATAAGCACACAGTTTAATCCATGCTTTACACTTGTGTGTTTTTGGGTTTGGAAAGGTTAGAAAATAAAAACTCTGCAAATGTCAATTGTTTTTCCGTCTGCTTCAGTGTGTATAGAAATCCAAAGGTTGGAGGACCTGCTGTGCTTAGTTACAGTTGCTAAGCCCTGACTACATGCTGTTTGGAGACGTTTAATGAATACTCATTTTATGACTTTATATTTGGTAAAGTAAGCTTTGAGCAGTTTTAAGCCTGACTTGTAAAATGAATCCAGGCTGTTTTTACCCATCCATTCCTTCAGTCCTCCCTGACTTTTTCATTTTGTTTATAATAAAGCAGCGGTGTAAATGAGGGAGTCTCAGACTTTTCCAACAGAATTTAAAGTGAAACCTGTAGCCTGCACGTTTCTCACAGTCAGGCTCACTTTTTTACAGTATCATGCAGAGGTAGGGACGAGGGAAGGATTGTGGAAAAATGAAGAAGATCCTTGCTTCATTCAAGCTGTAGGACTTCCCCACATACTTTTCATGTTCAAGCACCGTCACCAAGCAACAGAATGAAGAATAGAATAGAAAGTGTTCACCAATCCATTCATACATAATCTTTATTTGGTCTTTCATCAATACATCAGTTTGGATTCTTACAAAACCAACAACCAACTGCCAATTTGTAAGTATCTTAATTAGCTGCATTAGTGAAGCACCAATTAAAAAGAACAGAAATAAGTCAAACTGAAATGTTCATTCAGCCATTGTTGTATTTTGAATGCAGCGTGCATCTTTGGGCATTAACATGAATGAGCCCATTAACCTGAGGCCATCAGTTTCTTTATTCAGTTAAAGTAGACGCAGCCGTTCTTCCGGAGGATCAATACCCGTGCATGTCTTATTCAACACTGCACTGATGCTGTTTGCTAACGCATAAATATTGATAGGTAATGAATGCAAACTGGATCAGTGGAAATGGTTTAAAGCAAAGGGAGGTGCGATTTCCCTGCTTTTTTTCTGCCCAAAGGAGATTGGGTGCTGGGATTGACTGGGGAAATTATTCTGTCTTATAAAAACTGCAGGTGATAACTGATGGACTAGTCATTTGACCAGACCGTCTCTGTGCTCATAGGGTCACAGTAAAATATTCAATTATCACATTGTTTAAGCTGACAGAACAATTCTTTGTAATGCAGCGCTTCATATCCCACTTTAATGGAATGTAATTGAGTTTCAGGGGGATTTTTTTTAATACTGCCATTTAATAAGCTTGGTGATGGCAGTAAACCTAAAATGCTACATTGCATTTTGCCTTCATGTCTAAATAATTAATGTCTAACAGTTGTTAGTATTTGGCCTTTCCCTAATTGTTGTGTTTGGCCCTTTAGCTGTCAGTGCTGCACATATCTGCTTATTTTGCACCCCAAGAGAGAGTCTGGTGAAGCTATGTCTTTGATGAGAAAGAGCTGGAGGAATACATTGTGTATTAATGCAAGTTTTCAGTGTGCTGTGACATGGAACAATTGCACTTAAAAAGCATGCAATTTGTTCATTAATTTTTAGGTTTTTAATAGACTATTTAAAAAAGCCATGGTTTCACATCACAGGATTTAATACCTGTTTGGAAGTGCTTGGATCTAAGCTGGAGGAAGATATTGATGTAAACTATTTCCAGTCACCAACTAGAATTTGATATTTCACCCAACACATGATGGCAGGAGGCAGTTGTCTTTGTTTTTGCTGACAGCTCTGCCAACACACGATCTTTTTTTGATCAAACTTTAACTTTGTTTGCTGCATATTTCTTGCTAGATTCATATCAGTGGCCAATTTAGTGCCTTCAGGACGTGCAAATTGCATGTCTGCAAATTATGGGAGAAGACACTCACTCTTGGGGATAAATTAAAACTCTAAACTCCATAGATTTGAGCAATAATCAACTGCATGATTGATTTTAACATTTCTTCTCTAAGGGACAAATGCTTTCAGAAGAAATTGGGAATTAATTTTGAGGTTTCAGGCCATTAATAAAGCTTAATAATATTAGAGCGTGTAACATGTATCATTTTCATGTGAGAAACAGATCATTTTCTCCAGAATAATTTGGAAATCCTTCGTAATCTCCTGAAGTCTGGACCGTGGAATGAGCTGCAGCCTAGTAGAATAAACAATAATCAGAGAGCTTTGTTGGGAAATGTGCCATGGGTGAAAAAGCTAATACTCACTAAGGACTGATGAAGATTTTGAATTGCTGAGAAAGCTAATTACTCTGATAATTATTCTGTGTGTGTGTGTGTGTGTGTGTGTGAGAGAGAGAGAGAGAGAGAGAGAGAGAGAGAGAGAGAGAGAGAATGTGTGTTCTAGTGTCTTATCTGTGTTAGAGTTTCTCAAATGTGCATATTTGTATTTAAGATACTAGCAAATAGAAATGGCACACACAAACACAGGTAACAGAAGCCATATTTAGATTATCAGTATGTGTGAATGGCAGCATATTTTTAAATTTGTGAAAAATGCAAGAGAAACTGGAATTATTTCATGGACTGATAAAAGGCCTTCATTTTTCTCTTACAGGCATCCAATTTTCTGGATTCTGGAGAGAATTAGACAATCCAAAACCTTATAAATAACATATCTGAATTTTCAAATTGGGTCTCCACAGCTTGACAGACAGCACACTGACAGGTTTAGACGTTCTATTTCCTCTAATGTTCAAAGGGTCGTGCATACCAGAAACTCTGCAGAGACTATTTGACTGCAGGATGAATCAGCAGGAAAACCTTACCATTTACACCCGGCCACTCTCTGACAAAAGGATCCACACAATGAAGGAAGACATCCAGCGCTGGCAGAGTCTCTGCATTGTCTGTCATAATGAGCTGAATGATCAGAAATGCCACCAGGAAAAACTAGAAAAGAAAAAGAAAAACTAGCTAGAAAAAGAAGATCCTCTTTCTTATTGTGTGCCACAATAAAGAAAAAATGTGAAAACTAGATAACAGATTACACTGGATTTTTACACATTTAAAACAACTTAAACAAGTTGTTTTTTTTTACCTTTTGTGATCTTTCACAACTCTGGCGAAATTCTAATTAGTCTGTTTTATTCTCAGCTAACAGCTAATTGGCTTAGCTTGGTATGAAATATAAAACAGGAAACTCCACCGCAAACAAATCCATCCATTATCACCTCTAAATGTTACTAATTATCTCTCCTGTTTGTTCAATCTGCACAAAGACCTAAATGCTTTTTCTTTGTTGTCAGTGGTTGATGCAAATAGCATCTAGCCAAGAAATAGTTACATAGATTGCATAAATTCTTTTTACTTTAAGTTTTTCAATAAACTTACTAGGGCTCCATGAAATTATCCACTGTTAAATGGAGCTAGGTGAGCTGTTAAGCTAAGCTCAATATTAGATGCCATTTACTGTATTTAGCATGCAGACTTATCAGCTCAGTGATCTATGTGTTATTTCAAAATACTTAGAAGTAGTCACTGGCACTTTGCTAATTTGTCTGAAGGAAACTGACTATATTAAAATGAGCCACTGCAATCTGTGTATTTCTACTCAGTTTACAGACTGCAGGTGAATTCTTGTGTTTCTAATAAGCTCTTGCTGTTTGGATGGAGTTTTTAACTTGGTCAGCATTACTTGCTCTGGCATATTTCAAAATTAGCTTCACAGTTTTGTGTTTTTCTTTTTCAAGTGTGTGTGTGTGTGTGTGTGTGTGTGTGTATGTGTGTGTGTGTGTGTTCATTTATTCATTGCACTAAATTGATGTTGTGCAATATTAGATAAAGAAAACAAAGTTGATGGAACATGATGCCTTTTTATGCTACAGTATTTAATTGTCCTGTAATGCAAGATGACAATAATGAGCAACAGGCCAATTTAAATTTTAATTTATTTAAATTTTTATGCAGTGGCATTAATTTTAGCACTGGTAATCAGTGCTTCTTTCGGAAATGAAAATGCCTGTTTATGGCTGATGCCAAATGCAACATATTTGGACTTATATGTCTGTTTAGTGCAGACCTGAGGAAAAAAATCAAATTTTTTAATCTCTGCAGTATAAATCCATATTGTACTGGGTGTTATGAAATCTCTCAGAAAAGATGAGAAAGTGGGCTTCTTATCAAGGCGAGGATGTACCCTTTTTTTATGAGCTCTACAACATCAAAGTAAAAGCTTCTTCTCTTCAAAAGTACAGGCTCTTTGCTTCTGTCTGAGGAGACCAACCACCTGCTGACAAATCCTCAGCTCCACAATCTGTGGAACTATCCTAGATAATTTTGAAATTAAGCACACTTCCTAGGCATAAATTTATCTCTGCACAATTTTTGGTCTTACTCCTAAAAATAGTATTAGATCAGCATCACTGGATTTTCATACAGTTGAGGTTCAGTTTTGTGCCTACAACTCTGATTAGCAGTAAGAGTAGCAATGGGGGTGGTGGTTTGTGTAAAAGATGTACAAATGAGACCTCTGTAGGTGTATGAGGCCTAAAGCATTCGTGATGGGAGTTAAAGTTTTTCTAATTAATTTTTTTTCTCTGTGTGTATGTGTGTGTGTATAGTTGATTTTATAGGAGGATTTGACTCGTATGGTTACCAGGGCCCTCAAAAGACCTCCCATCTTCAGTTACAGCCCATGTACATGTAAGTATAGGTATACTCTGTCCTTTTGTATATGTTTGTATCTCTAAATGCCGTATTTAAATGCATCAGTATGCGAGTAAAATAGCATACATTCATCAGACATGCCATTTAAAAGATCAAATAACATTGACCGTTTTGTGGCATCGTTACATTCTGCTGGGAAATCTTTGCTGCTGGCTTTCATGCGTAATTTACTTTGATGCATACCACCCACATTAGGATTGTTGCAGACCATGCACACCCCCCGTGGTAACAGCACTCCTTCACAGCAGCGTCCCTCAGCAAAACAATGTGCCTCACCACACTGCTTAGCAATGGCGTGATGAACACCAAAGGAAAAAACAAGCCAGAGGAATTGACCTGACCTCCAAACACCCCAGATTTCATTTGAGTCTGTGCTGGATGTGCTGGATCAAGATTAATTCATGAAGGGCCCGCCCTGAAAGCCCAGAGGATCCAAAAACACCCACTGCTAAAGTCCCAATCGCATGCCCACATGGCAACCCAAAGAAGTTGCCATGTTTTCATGTCCCTATGCATCAGAGGTGTTTGGGAACACAACATTAGGCAGGTTGTTTAACCCCTTACGATGCATGACTATTAATCAACAACATTGCAGCCATGTGTGCAAGCCCCTCCATCATGAATGCCCACAATATACACATCAAATGAAAGCTCAAAGTCTCGTCTTTCCGATGATATAAACCATTTTGACACACAACAACCACAGCACTAACACTAAAGCCTTTTTTACAGAAAAGCAGAAAGTTCAAATGTTGACTTTTCTTACCTTTGAGGGCTCTCTATAGGTCAAACATCAATATTTCCCATCAAGATTGGTCTCATTCTGTCCGTACAGGTTAGGCGAGGACAAAAAGATATTTTTTTCTGTGTGTTCTAAAGTGTATAACTTTTTATCAGTAATACTTACAGTGATTCTGATTGCTGTGGGTGAAACTAGAGAGTGTTACCTTTACAAAGAGCCCAAGCCTGTATTTGCAATCCAGAGGGTTCAATAACAGCAGTAATTCTAATTTGGAGAGGTCATATTACAGGTGTTTTTGCCAAAATTGATAAGGGGTTAAATATTGTAGTTGATCGGTGTATAAATGATAATCAGTAATTCAGTGCTATTCTTTAGTGGATTCCAAAATCATCCTAACAGTAAAATACACTGAGAATTTAACATCACTATGTTCAGGGGCTAATATTTCTCTGTGAGGTATCCAACGAGGATGTTGTAAGCACACTTGACCTGGATCAGCATAAGGGCTCATCACTTACCATTACGATTTTATCACTGCTCTCAGACAGATGAAATGAAGAAGCTTAAAAAAATAAGAATAGTAATCCTTGATTATTTTTACTTATGTTGTTTTTCTTAATTACTTCTCAACTATCTCATCTATGCGGACTGGAAAGAGCCCAATCCAGGGCATTGTTGTTTTTGTGGAATGGACTCTTGTTTATTTGAAACTCAAACCATACATTCAATTTTCATCAAGTTGGCAAAAGCTGGCTATTGTTAGGATGAAGAGCCAATAAGATGTCAAAAAAAATGAGACCATGAGTCCAGGCACAGACATCCTCGCATCAATCTCACTGTCTAGCTGTGTGTTGCAGAAAGTTCCAAGCAATATAGAAAAAGCTACGGCAATGTAACTAACAAGAAGATGAAATAATGGTAATTCCACAGATGGGCAACAGACAGATTATCAATTCCAGTTCGTATTAGAAAAGAGATGGAGCAAATTAGAAGGAGATGCACAGAGAGAGATCTGGGATCAATATGGCTGATGGAGAGAAGGAGGAGAAAGACAGAAACCGTGTGATGGATGACACACTGGACTGAACAAAGAAGAAAGGCAATAAAGGACTATTCTGTAGTTTTATATATCCCTTGTGGAAGCCATAACACAGATCATAAATCATCGACCCCCTAGATAATGGCCACAAACACACACATATATAACAGCTGGAGCATGAATACTTACACCCTATGCACACACACTCAACGCTCTGCACGCAAAAGCATAATGTTTGTGCTGATAGACGGCTTTTACTCATACAAATTAATGCGCACACACACATCCTTATAGATACACAAATTTATTACTCCTCACATACTTACACAAACACCATCAATATGCTATCATTGTTCCCCAGCTGTTGTCCCCTCAGTGTGGTGTTTATTGGCTCTGGCCAGAGGGACCAATAAAATAGCATCCACCATGCCACCCCAAAGGAATATCTCTTTCTATGATACACACACACAAATGCACCAACAGCTACCTACACAAGCCTGTCATGACAATGGCCACCTCCAGAGCTCTGCAGAAACAGCTCTTTAAAAGAAAAAACGAAGACTTCTCAGATTTTTTGTTGACCTCTATAACTACTTCAAGTGTAAAAAAGCACAATATGCATAAATACAATAACCTGTATGAAGCTAAAACGTTGTTGTGTAGCAATACATTTGATATTCTTAAACTGCTTAACTTATAGTTA
The DNA here is from genome assembly GCF_017639745.1 of Melanotaenia boesemani. Lineage (NCBI taxonomy): Eukaryota > Metazoa > Chordata > Actinopteri > Atheriniformes > Melanotaeniidae > Melanotaenia > Melanotaenia boesemani. Next base: position 12,218,384 of record NC_055703.1, read on the forward strand.
TTATTGTACACTTTTTAATGGACCCTCGAAAGTATTAAGATGTGTATTGAGTGTTATTATCGCTCAATAAAAACACACAAGAGAAGGGCGTCTGCTGTTCTCTTCAAGCAACATTATGTAGTTCAGAGTGTTTGTCAGATGGAATTACTTAGTCAATGATGGTAGTGAACAAAATGCACCACACAGCATTTCATTAAGAACCTCCTAACCTTCAAATCTTTTCGTTTGAACTGGATTTTTTTTCCCCAAAAGCTTTAAAGTTTTCAGTAAATGGTAATAACACATAGTGGTTTTTTTTGTTTATTTTGTTTTGTTTTTTATTTTATTTTAATGTGCCTTCAGAATTATCTAATGAAATTAAATAAAAAAAAAACTTTATTAATTCTGTAAGGTAAATAAAATGCTGTAGTAACTGATGTTTAAGATGCTGAATTTATTATCCTTTCCTCTTTCTCCACAGGTCAAAATAAACCTGGAAGCGTCTCCTGAAGAGCTGCCTTACCAACGATCACTGCTTAAAACCCTGCTTTTACCACTCCAACTCTCTTTTAACACACAGAGACAGACAAGTAGACAGTGAACAGATGACTCTCTGCTTTTCCAAATTACAAATCCCCCCCAAATGCTTGATCAGATGGCGTCCCGCAGCTCTGTCTGTCTGCCAGTGCAGCTCCTGATAAAATGCTGCCATCATGTGGCTGAATGTGGTAACTGCGGGACATGTCAGGCACGTTTTGTGAGACGCAATTAGGAGCCAATGACTTGCTCCCTCTATTGTGCTAATAAATATCTGCCCTGTGAAAGAAAGCGAAGAGGCAACAGCTTATTGGTGATGTGTTTCCACAAGTTTCTGCTGAGAAGTTACATTCCTGCTGTCCCAAACAAAAAAAAAAAAAAAGAAAAAGGTTAAAAGTGAGTCATGTTCCTTGAGGCAACTGAAGAAATTGGAAGCAGTTTCTCTCTTGAGATAAAGTGTTGCGCAGACACGTCTGACCAAAGAGTTAGGAATAAAATCCACCCAGAACTACAGCCCTGTGTACACAACAGAGTCTGTTTAACCTTTTCTGGAACTTTTTGCTTGTGGTGCCTGACAAAACACACCAGACTTCACACCAGGAACCTGCATACAAGACTACCGATTAAGGAATGTTAAGCATATCTTTTCTAAAAACAAACTTTTACGATCCATCTGGGATCTCATGGTGACTGAGAAGATGATCTCAGTCCAAGTTATTGGCTGGACTCAAGCACGAGCACGGCCTCTGCTCTGTTGTTTCATGAATGTTGACTAACAGTGTGCTGTGTCGACTTGTGCGCACTCTCCTTATACATGCATGTGGACAAGAAACAGACATGTGAACACACAGACATGCATGCACAAACACACATACACAAGCTCATAACAGATACACCACTCATCATTTTCTACTACTAATGTGAATCTTAATGTTTACAAAAGAAATTCTGAATACCTGACAGTAGGTTTGGACATAAGGTGAACAGCAGCTTCCCTGAGGACAGGGGGTGTTTCCTGCCATAGAAACACAACAGCTCCACATGTGTCTTTTGGTCTTTTTCTGTCTAAATATTTTGTCTTCCACTCAAGACACATAAAGGTAGATAGAGGCTGAACATGGCAGAGAAAACTATAAAAAAGAGGAGGTCAGGCAGGTGTTTTCCATCCGCCATCATATCTTTCAGCAAGCGAGTGTTTCCCATTTTTCTTCTTTTTATTATAAAAACTACTGGAGGGCAGATAAAGAGCCCAATCAGCTTTATCGTCTGTGGTATCCAGCGCTTCAAAAAACAGAAATAGTTTAAAAGCAGCCTCAATTTGCTGCAGGCGATGCTTACAGAGAATAGACACACCCTTTACAGGAACGACAATCACAGTCAAAGTGGCCTGAGTCTTGGCATGAATTTTATTTTTGGGGATAAAAAAAAAAAATCTGGTAATTAGAAAAGCTTCTAAATTAAATTATTCAAATCATTACTTATCGTTTTGATTTGTATAACCCTTTTTCAGCTTACTGGGGGACTGATAACTGATAAAAGATTAAAAAAAATAGGGAAAACTGCAGAATCCTTAACAAGACTGAACACATCTACCCTCGCTGAAAGAATAAAATTACCCCTGAGCGTGGCAGGAGGTTTAACAGCTTCCCTCTTTCACCTTGAAACTCAAATTTTACTGTTTGAAAGTGCCAATCGACTCAATACATGGAACCGTTTAGCCACAAAGAAAAAGGGTCTCAAGTTTACTGTGCAGGGTTTCTTTGAATGAAAAAAAAAAAATCCAGGCTGCAGGTTTTTCATTTAATTTTCTTGTGACTAAATGAACTGATTCCTTTTGAAAATGTGACTAAATGTGACTTTATGCTTTTGTGTTTTGCAATCACCGGACCAAAAGTTTGAGGCCTTCTCTTTCTACCAAGGAACACTTTAAGGGGCTTCTGTTCACATAAGGATGGACTTTCAGACTGTTTCCCCAAGACCACTTCCTCTCTGCCCCCTTATCTTTAGCAGTTTATCCATTTTGTAACAAAAATCTGTGGGTTGCGTTCAGAGTAGCTCCAGCGACGGTCTCTCTGGAGGACAAAGACAACATTTTGTGTTTGCATGAGGTGTTTCCAAACTGTTGCATATTTAATCTCATGCTGCGTGTGACTAACTAGCTTTGTAAAAATGGGAACTGTTTGATTTCTTGAATGCTCCTCAACTCTCCTCGAGAGTCCTAAATGTGAACTTTGTGCTTTTTTTCTATAAATAAGAGTCTGAAGTGTCTGCAGATTTTAGGAGGGACATAGCTACTAAAGTGTAAAATGATGAAATGTAACTTTGATCTTCTAGACGTTTTTTATTCACGTGTGGCCGTGTTTACTGTTTTTTCTAGTTGACTAATAACATATGATGTTGTGCATAAGTGGGACTACTATGTTTTATTTCTGCTAACTGTACAGTGTATTTGAAATGGAAGACTATGTGGACAATTGGAGGGGAAAGTATTAGTTGCACTATAACCTGTAATTCTTTCATTAAATGCTCAGTCCAGGCTGGAAATTCACTTTCACTTCAGCGTGTCATTAAGGCGACAATAAGGCCTGTGATGATGTCTGATTTTTGAATTCACAATTAAAGTGGCCAAAAGCATTCACAGTAACATTATTATTGCATTATCAATAGAAAACTTAACAACATATATTGCTATCAGACTAAACCATTGCTGTTTTTTGTTTTGTTTTGTTTAGTTTTTATTGGCTGAGATCAAATCACAATATTATCAGCACGATATTATTGGCTGATATTATTAGCTAAATATTACTGACATGATATTATCAACTGTATTATTGACACAATGTTATCAACACGATATTATTGGTATGACATTATTGGCACAATATTACTGGCTTCATTCTTTAAATATCCTAGTTATTCTCCCTGCTAGCATACTGCAAACCTGTAGCAACTATATTTATTTATTTATTAATGTCAGCAGTACACATTGGTAAAAAATAAAGTGACTGATTGTCTAATTAATTATTTTTTCTTTGTAAAGTTCAAATCAGAGAGGACACTTTGAAGCCTAAATGACAAAAATGTCAGTTTTTAGATAGTGACCATTTGAACTGAAAGTGAATTTGTTTATATGCCTTTGTTGGACTTCATTCATTTAACATTGACTGGCACTGTGTAACTACTATCAATCACCTGATTTGACAGGTTTAACTAGCAGCAAACCTTCCACACATCAGAAATATAAAGAGATCCATAACTGTGTGTGAGTGTGTGTAATTAAATGTTGGGCTTTGTACCGCAGCACATTGTTTTCTGTGTCATGGTGAACTGTACAACACTTAACCCAGACCCCTTCAACACCAGGATCTGGACTGAACCTCAATATCAATTAAAGCTGGAAGCAGAGCTAGTTGAGAATGAACAGCAATAACAATAGTACTATTTCATAAAGTCATAAGAATCTACAGCATAGTATTTATCTCCAGAGCTGACTGATCCTAGTTAGACTTTGGGAAAGTCAGTACAGCATTTGTGCATATGCACCTCAACATAGACAGACTTAAACATTAGCAGAAGACAGAGTGCAATAATTACAACACACTTAGCTGCTGTTCCTAATATATATATCCATCCAGTTTTGTATCAGTGTAAAAGCAACATGTCTCGTAATTCTGTGGTTCTGGGTTGATTTGTCACAGTTCTCCACTGTCTACAGCCATGTATGTTAAGGCCTTCTCTTTTTATGATGGTTTTCCCACAGGTTACTGACTGTATATAAACTAGACATGGGATTAAAGTAGAACATGGAGAAAGAAGGTCTGCTGTGTCCTCACTTTTCTAACACCTCTGAAACATTAGTTTTTGCTTTAAATCCCCTATCCCCCTCCAGATTACTTACATTCCTGTTTTTGTGGAGCTCAAGTCAAGGAGCTCAAACATCCTGTAGAGTCATAGAGTTGGCACAACCTCCTTAGCGTCCTCTTCTCGGTCAGTGCCAGGAAGTTCTGCGGCTGCTGCTTTGTGAAAGGAGCAGGGTCACTGGTTCTTGTTTTCACCCTCATTTAAAGCTCACAGGTCAGTTGAGTGCTTAAATCCATGAAAATAACTGAAAGGAAAACATGAAATATCTACCCCTTTAAAACTAAAACCATGCTGCTAAATGAGAAAACTCTTCTTTGTGCATGGATTAGTTTGAGTTTTAGATTAAGTAAATCCTCAGAGCTGGAAGTAGTTTAAATATTCATTTGTATTTTGCACACCATTCTCACAGTTTTGTGCATAACAATAAAGACAGTAGGTACTCAGGCTTTACGTAACAGGCTGGCACTTGCACTTGTAAAAGCTTTTTAACATTGTTAGCTGTCTCTGCTGAAGCCAGCTGGGGACAGCCAGGGAAAGACAATTAATTACAGTGTGGGTTGCAACCTATGACATTCATAAAGATCTGTACTGTTAACCTTATGGAGTTAACAAACCATACTATAGGCAGCCTGGTTAGGTCTGCTTCAGTGCTGTGCCAACAGTGTCTAAAAATGTGTGTTCAAACTGTTTTCATTCCACATTGTTCAAGTGTTTTGATTCAATGTGATAAATGCTGTTTAAGTTAAGGATGGATTTAAAAAAAAAAAGAAAACAGTGAGCATGATGCAATGGAATGAAACTGGTCTGCAGCTATTATATATCTGACATCCTGCTGTTGGTAGATCACTTCTACCAATAGCAATAATGAAATGAAAGCAGAATGTGATGACAGTGACATTGTTGGAGGGGAGGGCCTGGTGAGCACCTTCATAACTGCAAACATGCTGCTGCAATGTACGCAAAAATAATATGTCTTTAAACATGAACTAAGCCATCATCAAGACAAGGGCCACCTTAAAGCCTGATAAGGTCAATAACCTCCTTAATGGATTTTCAGTCATAAATTAGTAAACACACAATAATGGAGCATTAAGGGTCTCATCCCACGTTTGCCACCAAAGTGAGAATGCCCTCTGTAATCTCTGACGTCTACTCTCATTTCATGAACTGGTATATATGGAGGGATTTACGATGATCAACAGAAACTTATGTTTGTAGGTTTACCTAGTTGTTGGATCTCCAAAAAAGGTTTCCAAAAAAAAACTACCAAAAAATACAGTGAGACACAATGAGAGAGAAAAAAATTAGGCTTTAAAGACAAGGGGCCTTAAAGAGACAGGAGACCTTAAAGATTGTCCATATTTTTACCTAATAGGGCTTAAAATATGATCACTTTTAAATTCTTGAAGTTGATAAAGTGTCACAATAAGTAATCTTCAAAAAATAGGAAGAACCTCTGCTTTCAGTGTGCAGCAATAACTAGCAGTGACTGGATGTGTCTTGTAACTTGATAAGTTCTGAACATCAGCTTGAAAAAAAAACATGTAATCCATTCCCATAGTCATTGCTTTTGTTAGGGGAGTTAAAAAAAAAAGTAATTGTAAGGAGTCAAGCTGACCCTGTTCTACTATCATGAGTCCAGATAAGAGGCTTCAGTGTCTCGTCACAAGTGTAAAATAATAGATTTCCTTAACAGAGAATCACTAAGAATGTTCAACACATTCTGGCTTCTGGAAGATGAGAAGAGCTGTCAGGTTGGGATTAAGATTACATTATGCTGATTATTCTCAAGATTGTGTGTTGTGATGATCAGACTTTGATACATCCCTGGTCTTTCAGTTAAGCAAGGTGTCCACGTAATGACCAAAAACACAGGACTCTATCTTTACTCTTAATGCAGCTGTTACCCCTGATAATTTCCTTCAGTAAATAAGTGACCAATGTTGACCTTGTTTTTCTTGGGACATCTTTATTTAGTTTTGGAAGATATTTTCATGCTGAAATATGAAAAATAATAATGGATGAACAGACTTATGACAAAGGATTTTCAGCTTGTTTACTATCAGTTACAGCTTTCCAGCCATTGTTATTCAGCTAAATTTCAACCAATTTGCCAAAACTATTGTAGTGAGAGGACTTTTGGCTGTGCTCTACCACTAGGCTTCCCATCGGCCTATCACCGCTCTCCCGCATGCTTACGACGACACCCGGAAGCTGCGAGCTGCTTGCTTTGTTTTGTTTTGGTAGTAGGAGTTGGGGAGACGAGAGGGAGCAACCGGGCAGAGGTCCGGCCGGGGCAGACCCGCTCGCTAAATGGGGAGAGCTAAATCGGGGATGGAAGATGACGGACCGATAACTGACGCCTGTAAGATGCCGAGTTTTATCAGCAGTTTCGAAGAGGGGAGGGCGAAACTGTCCCGCAACCTGCCGACAGAAACTTCCCTCACAGAAGGTAAAGTTGAGCGGCCGGTGGGGGACTTGAATCGACGTGTCACCCAGTCAAACTCCCGGTTATCACTCGACGGAGGCGACTGGGACTCGGAGGAGAGGAGCGACTCGGAGGAGAGAGATGCGGAGGGCAACAACAACAACAACTGCAACGGTGGAGGAAGAGCGGGGAGGAGGGCGAGCGCTGTCGACATTTTGAGGAGGAATTTCGGGGATTCTAAATTAAACTCCTTCCATTTTAGTATACATAGTCGGATGCATTGTGGGGTAGAACATGAAACAAATGAAGGAAGCGTTAATGATGACGTTACGGACGTATATGGAGCTGAATGTGGCGAGTGTACAAAGTCGGACAGAGAAACAGGCGCACCAGAAACTAAAAACGAGCCAACCTTAAGCGACTCTACGACTTCGGATGTTAAGGGAGTTGAAATTTTAACCGATACAGATCAGTGCCATCATATATGTGACAATGACGTCAGCACATCAACTTTAGACGAGTCTTTTAAAGCCAAAGAGCACGTCTACTGCACTGTTTACTGCATCGCTAATGACCGTCATCGAACAGACACTGAAATCACAGTCCGCCACGATGATACGGTCACATCTGACGCTACAGAAATTGATGTGGAGACGGGACAGGTGGTGGGCACGAGCCTCGAACCTGCGCTGTACTCTTTGGACGACCTGGTGGATCCGTTCGCGGACATCTCCCACCAGCTGTACAGAGAGCAGGCCGGTACAGAGAGCGAGATGCAGAGCTGCCGGGTGTGCCTGGAGGAGAAAACCATCGCATCCCTGCCCTGCTGCAGAAAGGCCGTGTGTGATGAGTGTCTGAAACTCTACGTCAGCTCCCAGGTCTGTGGGAGGGGATGGGGTTAGCTGGTTAGTGGTGACCACAACACTGAAGTGGCAGCAGGTTGGCTCCTGTCCCACAAACATTCATCGCTGTCTCAGCAGCTCACGACCTCTTGAACAGCAGTCTTCTCCGTCACACTTCTCATGTGCTATATTTGGCATCTCAGAGGCATTTTTGGGTCTGGCTTGTAGTTCTGGGAAAATCACCAGAAGCTGATCTTACGTGCTTTAAATACTTCAGAAGATATCCATATTAAGGGGCTACTCAGGCTCTCTGATGATAATTAACAAGCAAAAGCAACGTTTTATAAAATATTAACTAAAATGTTACAGGCCAACACCCGCAGGTCTCCTCATCTTATGATTAGTATGTTTCTGGGAATCTGGGTCACAGCACTAAAACGGGGATCTGGCACCAATGGTTTATACAATAGCATACTTTGTGAGCTGTTGAGCTTAGTCAGATACAAGAGCGCTTGTATTCTTAGGTGCATCATCAACTACAGCTCCAATCTGACAGAATAAATGTTGGTTCGTCCTCATCTGGATCCCGTAATACTATATTTCCCAGAAGGTCGTTTGTGGATATCAGAAAATTTGCCTGAGCGCTTCAGCAGTGTGTTTAGATATGCATAAAGGAGAAAATCATTGTCTGCCAAAAATGTAGGCAAATGATATGCAGTAAATTCTGAGCAAATTACTTTACCTGGGATCATCATCTAGGGAAAAGATTTTTTATTTATTCTGACAACACCCCACCATACATTAAGGATATTGATAAATTATAGACGAGTGTTTACTTCCTTTACTCTTCACCATACAGTTGCATTTAAGGAAACATAGTCTGCAAAGTAAGGCGCACTCCCAGTTGCTGCTCCTTGCCAGAGCTTAAATGTTTCAAGATTGTTTTTTTCCATCTTTAAAAGCTTTGTTTATGAAATTGTATCTTCAAAACTTAATGTCATTTTTTTAAACATTGTCAAAATATAATGATTGGATAGAAGTTGCTTTTTCTTCTATAAACGGCTCTAATTTGTCTTAATGAAACTATTTAATCAGTTATTCAGAATACATTTTGTCTGCAGCTGTGTTGCTTTGATAACAAGGCATTGGTAACCACACAGCCTCAGAGAGGGAAGCTGACTCTGATCAGCACACTGAAAATGAGGAGTCATGTAAACGATCCCACGTGGGTGGATATTTTTCCATTAACGCACAGAGAATTTGTGTTAGTAAATACAGTAAGCGTTATGTCAGACAGTATGTGGTCTCTAATGGGCCTTAGAAGACTGGATTTTACTGGTCTAGCTCTGACCATGTAGTAGTCGGGATTAAGCTAGCAACTTGCTTGTTATTTACTATTTCTTTAAATCAAAGCAGTATGTTGGGGTTCATTGAAAGAGCATCTATTAAACTGTCCAGAGTTTATTTCATGTTATTTAAAGAAATGCATGTAATTTGCATTTATTTTATTTCTAAATATATCTAAGAAATGTATTTTTCTGATTTCTTAGTTAAAATTGAAACACACCTTATGTGCTGCTGTCCTGTCCATTTGGAACTACTGTTTGCATTTAATTAATTTACATCTTATAAAAAAGACAATTTTTCTAACATATAAAAACCAGTTTTATTAACATCTTTGTTTTTTTTTTCCAAGAGTGGGCTTCATGATCCACCCTTGCAGACACATATGGATGGGTTGGACTAGGTTCCATGCCCAGTCAATGTACAGTTTTCCTTTGGAATATCAGTGAAAGGATAAATTTGTGCTAACAAGCAAAGTATTCCAGAAAGCTAGCCAAACAGAAGAAAGTAGGCTTTATGAAAGGGGTCTTTTAACAAGATAGGAGCTAAAATGGCAGGTTTTGGGCAGGGATGAACACAGGGCGGCAAAGGGAGTCATTTGAAGTTAAATTTTAAGTGGAAGAAACAAGCCTATCTTTTCTAGATGTATTTAGCAATATATTTTTTAAAAGTTTCTTATGTTATAGTAAAGTTTTTATACTGTAAGGCAATGCAGCCTGTTCTTGTTTAATTAAGAAAAATCATCTTATATATCTGTCCTCATTAATGAATTATATACTGGATGTCATTCATCGTGACTGGTTATCTAAAAGCTAATATTGTGGATAAGGTGCGATAATGTGACACATGTTTCTGAGCAATAACTTTTTTAACTAGTACTGCAGTGGCCATCACAGTGTTGGTGTTGGGGCAGCAATTATTAAACAGCTGCTATGCATACAAAGGATTCATTTTAATAATTGTGTTATGGGCTCTTAGTCCTTCTGCATCCACATGTGCACATGTTTCTGCATGTGTGTGTACATGCTTTGAGAGTTAGTGGGTGTAACATAGATTAATGCCTTTGCTTGTGTCATTTCACACATGCTACACTCAAATTTCTTATCATGTGTCAGTGTGACAGGTCTCAGGGGGGATATAATGGGCTTTAAGTGTGGAGACACAGAAAAGAAAAAAACAGGAAAAGAAGAGGAAATAGAAATATCATTAAAAAGGAATCAACAGAGTAATTTTAGTGGAAGTTTGTCTTTAGTACTTACTGTTATGTACTGTATTATAAGTAGGACTATTATCCAAACACTAATATGTATATGTGTGTGCTGTGACACACATTAACTTTCACTGTGGTTCATTCAGCCTTCCACTCATCTGCTTCTCCCTCCTTCTGTTCGATGGTAAATTATTCACCAGGTCCCATCAGTGGTGTAAAAGTATTTCATTTGTAAATTTGGTGCCCTTTAATGAGTCCACCCTTTAATGAGAGAAACCCACAACAGAATGAGCTACACATGCTCTTGTGTACTCTGGTGAACAGCTGATGTTGAAGACAGATTTTATAAGTGCGTTGTATGACACCTTTTTGGCCCCCAAGACAACTGCTTGATTTTATTTTTATGCAATGCTAAAAGCCTTGTCTGTGATATTTCCCAGTTGAGGGTGGGCAAAGCTCTCATTAGCTGTCCGATCCCGGAGTGTAGTGGCACCCTGGAGGAGGGATTGGTCATTTCCCATCTAACCAATGAAGAGGCGGCAAAGTACCATTACTTTTTGGAGCTGAGTCAGCTGGACTCGAGCACCAAGCCATGTCCCCAGTGCAGCCAGTTCACCTCTCTGAAGACACACAACCAGAACCGCTCCGAGCACAAGTACAAGGTGAGAGGACACACTTGGATTTTTACAGTAAAAACAAATGGCTGTGAAAACAATAAATCTGCTTATGCTTCAGCAAAATCCCAACATTACTCAATTAACATAGAAAGTATAGACATTAAAGAGACACAAGGCAAATTCAGGTGTGCAAATGAGGACAGGGGACTGTATTTTATGCTTTGGTTGTTATTTCTGCAACTGCCTGGCATGTACAGGTGCAGAAGTGGGCTGAAGCCATTGTTAATACACCTGAGATTAGCACTCTGAATTGAATTTTTTATTCATGCATCACATCATGTTTTTATTCCAATACCTACATGTCATATTGCACTTACCAAGTCATACCTTTAAAACAAAAAAGGAACAGTGTCATTGCAAATGGTGCAGTTCTACATAAAGTAGAAAAAAATTACAATGAATAGCTAATATCTGAGAGTGAAGAACTTTTGGGTTTTTTTGGAAACTGTAACTTGTTTGTAATTTAGCTACTATTAAAAGCTAATACTCAAACTACTTTTATACATGAATGCTAAACAGTATAGTATGTCTATTGCTAAATATGTACATATGACCTCTGTCCCTGCTATAGATCCAGTGTAGCAATTGCCAGTTTCTGTGGTGCTTTAAATGCCACGCGCCCTGGCACAACGGAGTCAAATGTCGTGACTACAGGAAAGGAGACAAGCTGTTACGAACCTGGGCGAGTGTCATTGAGCATGGACAAAGAAATGCCCAGAAATGTCCACAGTGCAAGGTAAGAACCCAGCTCTGTGATGTGTCCTAATGTACAGGACTAAAGGCAAAGGAATGCTGGAAGCGGTCACCATGTCAGTAGTTACTTTTCTGTAAATGGAGAATGAGTTGATTGATGGAGGGTGGAATGAGTGTAGATAAGTGAATCATTGAAGGTTAAGAAGCATGTAAGCTGGAATGGATGATGGATGAAGAGCTGTTTGAGAAGGAGTACAGAGTGTGCAACAGTAGAGTAGTGAAACATAGACTGTGAGTGTATTGAAAAAAATGATAACCATGTTTCTGCTGCACAAAACTACAGCTGGTAGACTCACTGGCATCACTCTGATCACCATAAAATCAGTCTGGCTTTATCTCACAGTCTCATTACACCCAAAGTGAGTGACTGGCAGATGACTAAAGGAAGACATAAATTAAGCCAATTACTGGTATTTGGGAACTGCCCACAGCAACGAATCTTCTCCATTTGCATTCGTCACAGTGTTGCTCCATATCTCAGAATTTCTGCCCTTGCAGCGTGGAGACATATTGTGTTGGCCGACAAATTGGTGTCATACTGTGTTTAGCTGGAAAAGAGTGCTTATTGGACTTCTCACTACTACAACAAAATAAGGAAGATCTATTGGACATACTGTACTGCTGCATGCATACAGCTGCGTCGTGCCAGTCAACACATGCTGGACCAGATCTTCATAGTTGTCACTGCGAACATGAGAGAAACCTCCAACCGTGTTGCATTAAACTGTCAATTGCTTTCACACTGCCTTTGTTGATTACAGTACATATGTTGTAATACATGAAGGCTGAAAGCTCCTAAATCTAAATTTGGATCCTGTTTATACCTCTCTTTTTCTGTTTTTAGATCCATATTCAGCGCACAGAAGGCTGCGATCACATGACCTGTACGCAGTGTAACACTAACTTCTGTTACCGCTGTGGAGAGCGCTACCGACACCTGAGGTTGGGGTGTTCTGCTGCCCTTTCTGTCATTGTTTTGTCTGTTTTTTTTTTGTTTTTTTTTTCATTTTTTTATTTCTTCTTTCACTATATCTCGTCAGATTTTTTGGGGACCATACGTCCAACCTCAGTGTGTTTGGCTGCAAGTATCGCTATCTCCCTGATAAACCTCACCTCAGAAGGCTAGTTAGAGGATCTGTCTGTGGTAAGTTGATGTGGTTTTGTTTGTCTTGCTCTTTTCAGGTGTATTAATCTTCATCTTATTTGAATCAGGAGTGACCCATTTTAAAAGCTTTTTTTTTTAATTCTGTCACTGAAGTAAATATTTGTAAGTTTGTGAACCTGTTATGACAAAAGTTGTTGACTGAATTGGTCCAAAATCAGATGTCTGTAAATAAATCTTTGCTTTTAAGTATCTGGTGTTACCTGCTCCAGCAAGAGTAACTGGAGCTAAACATTTCAGGGAGTGTTGAAGGAGTATATTGGTACATTCCTTCGTTTGTCATATGAACTGCTCCCTGCAGGTCCTTCCTCGAGATTTTTATTGAAATAAGGTCAGTAACTGGACTAGGCCTTTCCTAAACACTTACAACTTTTTGGTGGAACTCTGTTTTCTAGCATTATGATCCACTTTCTCTTCAGATTCAGAGCAATGTCTTTATATTTCCAGTAGAATTCACATGTATAATCACCAAAATGTGTTGTTCCATTTGAGCCATCTTGGTTCAAACCATTAAACTGCCACCACCATGTTTTCATCTGAATTACAATTTAGGTCTACGTACAACCTAAATTATAGTCCTGATCTTCCCTCATGTTTGTATTACGTGCAGCATCAAGAACATAGTGGAAGTCACTCATTTCTAGATGCAAGCAAGCAAGAAAGGAAGTAAGAAATAAAGGAAATCTAGTTCTACTTGCGGAGGCCACTGAATTCTAATTAGTCATTAACAGTTATCAGATCTATGAGCTAACAGGCCTCCAGGAAGCCGAACCTCTGACAGATCTGTTTCTCCAGACTCACCGTTGCAGCCACAGTTATCTCTACCATTAGGGTGCCTCTGAACTGAAGGCCAATTTATCCCTTAACAAGACCATTTTCCCATTACAGCACTTGCTGCTTTGCTCATTCTATCTTTTTACCTGCAAAGATTTTGCATTTAATGAGGAACATTTCCCTGTAGTTGGAATGGATCATTTAGACCTTCAGCAACCTATGCAGTGCAGTTTCATCTCTTTTCCTCTCTTTGTTTCTTCCTGCAGCCACTAAGGTGTTGATAGCTCCGCTGGTCCTTCTGCTGGTCATAGTGCTTGGAGCTTTGGCACTGGTCATAGGTAAAGTAATAACAGGTTCACCATATTTATAGAAAGTCGCCGCATAACAGCTAAATGTTTGGATGTAATGACAGATACAGAATATTTTTCTGTCACATCGCAAAGCAGCTGAGGTGATAATTACTTCTACTTATGGTCATCTTTTTGTCTATGTAAATGACAAACAAATTACTAAAAATACAATATATAAAAACAATCATTTAACCTGTAGATCCAGATTATCAACTTCTGGGTGACTGACTTATTTCCTGGAACTGCATTTATATCCTCATCCAACTACAGACTTGTGCTCTCTGAGTCATTTGTGAGAGTCATTGTAACCAACTGATGCTTCAGCTTAATTGTAATTATTTTTTAATAATTATAATTAATCTGCTGCATGCTAATATGCTGCAGTGGAAGATTTACAAGTTAATAGAATCAGCTACTATGTCTTTGTAGTCCTTCCTCTTTGCAGTTCATTTCATTTTACGTATGTCAAACCTGTGTGCATGAGTTATGATATGGAAAAACCGAACAAAACACTGGAAAAAGTATTAATCTAATCCTTCATTCTTGCAACTTTTATTTCCCACAGGTTTAGTTGTTTTCCCGGTCTACTATGTATGCAAAAGGAGGAAGAAGCAGCAGCGCACCCGAGGCTCAGGACGATGGATCTGACTTTTGCCCTCTTCTACACCCAGACCACCTGCACTCAGCTTAAAAAAGGACAACCACATTTCCTCAGGGACAGACATGCCATCCTGAGACACAAGAAAACTCCCAAAACCAATTTCATGGAATGAACACTGGCAGTTAAGAGAGGACCTTTCTGGAGGATGGAAGTACATAAAGATTAAGTGAGGAATAAATAATTGCACCTCATCAGATCTGGATTATTTATTTATCAGGACCCTGGATATTGAAGCAGAAAAGGAATCCAATCTTATTTGTTTAAGTTTAACTCTGAAGCAACCACTGTCTTGTACAGCACTCGTTACATAGTAAAAAGTGAAATTATGAATCCCTTAAACTTTACATTATTCTGCTGTAGAAGACTAACTGTTGGTCTTGGACACTGCAGGTTTTTGCTTCGTCACACAATTAAGAACTGGACAATAAATCCACACCAAAAGATGCAATTTTGTTTACTTTCAAGGAAAGCACTAGCACTGCTCAGCATTGGCTAGATGCTGTGGGAAGCTCCAAGAGTGTTTGATAAATGGATTTCTGAGGATCTCGGGCTGCTGGAAAAGCTGGACAATAATGGGTGAGAAAATGAACATTTTTCTCTTTTGCTGGAAAAAGTGATCAGTAGACACCAAAATTTGAAATAAGCCATTGAGGAAACATGTTCTCACTATTGTGGTGGGGAGAAAAAAGCAGAACATTGATATGGTTAATTTTTTCCTGGTGGAGATTCCATTTTGGTCAACTATGGAAAATTTCCATTGCAATTTGAGTCATGCAGCAGGGAAAATGATGTCAAAGGAAGGGTGAAACTTGACAACTGTAGACTAACCTGGATCTCAAATTCTTGCTAGAAGGTCTGAAAACTGGGTGTGTACCCAACCCTAAGAGAGACACTTAGTTTTTAAGACCGTACACACACAAGCACACAATTTCAACCTACTGCCGCCTCAACAAAATGAAACTTTGGATGAAGCACCAAGTGAATTCTATCAAAGCTCCCTTTGTTTTCTGTTGTGGTTCTCCATAAGCTCCTCTTTTTATCTATTCCTGTGGCTGAGTTAAAGGTAGCTCCCCACACTCTTCCTGCATGGTATGCTGCATATGTTCGGCCCACATGCTGCATGCCTGGGTCTGCACCATCAGGAAAAATACAAACAGGCAGTTTGATAGGCAGTTGACCTATTGTGCTTTAGGAATTGACGTTTGCAGAGGTTTGGTTTATCTGTGTTGTAAAGTCTGCTGCTGAGATTTTAAGAAGCGCAAAATATTAGTGAAAATACAGTAGAGGTTGAAAAATATACTGAAGATCTATCAAATTGTTTATTTTTATTGATGTGCCGTCTGGGCAGTGATTCACCAAAGAGTTAAACAGGGTTTTTTTGTAGATTTTTTTATTTTAATTTTATTTGTTTTTTACAATCTCTTTGCTTTACATTGAAGATGTGCTCCATTATATTTGGATTAGAATTATAATGAGATCAGGTTTGGGGGTTTTTAAGAACTGATGCAGAGAGTTTGGTTTTAATTTTAACACACAGATACTTGTTTGGCACATGAGAGTGAAAGATGTGGAGCGCTGCCAGGAAACGAGATTTTCAAGAGCTTTAAAGGTGGCCACCTGCTTGTTGTCAGCTGACTCTCTTTCTATCATCTTGTCTTTCCTCTCTGCTTTTAGTCTTTCTTTTTGGTGTACTTTTGGTTGGCTTTTGACTGTCATTTCACATTTTTTTGTCCGGTCTGCTCACTGATGTGTGAGTGGACTCTGACCTCAGCTTTGAGTGTAGGTGGACGGATGGATGATCACACAGCAAAAAGTGGGTGCACCTCCACTGTAGCTGGAAAAGACACCCAAACTGAATGCTCTTCAGCTCTTGATATGCTAAAATAACACAAAGCTGCCAGGTTTCCAAATCAGTTACAGAATTTTCATTTTTGTTTTTTTTTTTTTGTTTTTTTTTTTGTTGTTGTTTTTTGCTTTAGCACTCCCTAATGAGAGGTTTACATTTCAATAGAGAAGAAAGACAAAATGTATGTTACACTACAATGATAAAAAAAAAAGAAGTTGGTGTCAGTGCATCTGTAAGTGTGTAGTTGTCATCAGTGGGATAAATGTTACATCACTTTTCATCACTGAAACTTCACTAAAGGATTAACATCGTGAAGGAAAAGCAGAACTGATGTGCGTGTCTGTGCATTGGCACTGCACAGCCATTAGCTCCGCTTTATTCCAGTGAAACTGAGATTTTCTCTATCTGGGAGTTAATAAATACCAAGTATGTGCAAGCTTCGTAAAGTAGACTGAAAATATATTGTTACACCCTGATTTCCCTGGTTATAAGAGGTCCTGTCTCTGGGTTGAACCTGTTCTCAGGGAGTTTGTTTTCTGTTCACTGTACCCAGAGCCCTCCATCTGTGCCAAAGAAATCGCTGAACAGCACCACAGATTTATCACGCTTCCTCATACGTTTGCCTGCAGCTGCCTAGCAACTGTATTGAGTTCCAGGAAGCAAGAGCACTGTAATGTCAAGAGAGATCAAACTGTCTTGGTGTTACTGACACTGTATGTGTTTCTCTGTCTGACTCAGCTGGACTGTGAGCGCTGTGTAAGGGTCAAGGATTAAATCAAAGAAAAGACTGGATATGTCTGTAAGTCAGCACTGGGCAACTGAATGTTTAAGTGATGGGTCAAATGAAAGACTGAAAGGGTCTGCTTAACTGTAGTTCACATGTATCACTTGCGCACATTTTATCTGCTCAGCTGCAACTACACTGACATGTTTTACTGCTGCTTTTTATTGACAGAGTATATGGTGGAAGTTTGATCTTTTAACTGTCCCAATCAAAGTAGAATTGCTTTTATTTACTAGGGTCTTTTAGCAACTTATTTCCATGACATTTTGCCAAAATATGTACCATATAGGTAGACTGTCTCATCAAAAACTAAGCCAGAAAATGTGAAAAAAAAGGGGCAATCTTAATAATTTTACAAGACATATTAAGTTGTCATTAATATTTGGGGAAAGCAAACAACTTCTTTGTATAATGTTTTAAACTCTGACTCAGAAACTGCAATTTAGGAATTTGTTTAGCTTGGTTT
Organism: Melanotaenia boesemani; assembly: GCF_017639745.1. Taxonomy (NCBI): domain Eukaryota; kingdom Metazoa; phylum Chordata; class Actinopteri; order Atheriniformes; family Melanotaeniidae; genus Melanotaenia; species Melanotaenia boesemani. The sequence continues at coordinate 12,236,058 of NC_055703.1, forward strand.
TGTATTTGTAAATGCAAACTAATCAGATTTACTTTCACATTGGCCAAAATGAATGGTGCCTTTACATCCTTTTAATTCAGGGCCCCTGCAAGATTACGATAGGGGATAAATCTGTCTTAGTCTGCGCTTCCTTTGTATGCATCACATTGCATAAGTTATAATTATAACACCCTCAACGTGAGACAAAATTGTATGAAACTACTGTTAAATAATCTGAGGACCTCTTTACTGACTACATAGCAATATATGCAGTCATTTCAGGTTTCCTTACTTTCCTTACATCTTGAGTTGAAGTACTGTGTCTAGGGTGTTAGCTGAATCCCAAATACTGTTGTATTTTTGCACATGTGGAAGAGTCACTTTATTTTGGCTCATGTTATTCGCTCTCTTGAATTAAAATGAAGGAGCAGATATTATCAACATTATATTGACATGAATATAGCAGACATTGGATCCAGGCTCTTTCTGTAAACAAGGTGATAATGTAGTTTTCAGTAAATCTGATGTTTGGGTCTGATAGTGCATGAGTGGTTTATTTCTACTCAGAAGACTCAAGTGTTGGTATTGTAGTTCAGAGGTTATTGCCAGTCATATCAGGTTGTTGTTTTTCCTTCTCCAGACATGTAGGCCTAGACTTGTTGGATCAAGAGCAACATGTGGATGTGTACACACCATTTGGTTTCCAAGTATCTCCTTACAAAGAAATTAAAAAAAAAAAATCTTGATCTGTTTGTTTGCACCAAGAATCGGTTCTTTCACCTGCTGCCACTGTCAGATACCTGCTGATATTGTTATTACTCCTCATGTAGCCAGGCACCGTTTTCTTTGAGGATTTAATGAAGAATAAACTCAACTGAAACAAAAACCCAAATGTGAATGTGTTTTTCTTCGATTTACCAGCAGTCTGTGTGAGTTTGTGCAAACGTGTGTCAGCGTGCAGGACGTGATTTGCTGTTTGAACATAAATAACCCCTCTGTTCTCTGCCTTCACAGTTGCGTCAGTAGGGGTCATGAGCGTGCCATAGGAAGCAAAACTGTATAACCCAGGGGTGCCCAAAGTCGGTCCTCGAGGGCCGCTGTCCTGCAGATTTTCCAATGTTTCCTGCTTCAACACACCTGACTCAAATCCAACAGCCTATTAAGTTTTGCACAACATCTCATCAATTTTAGTCAGGTGGTTTTGGAGCAGGGACACATCAAAAACCTGCAGGATTGTGGCCCTTGAAGACCGGGGCTGGGCACCCCTGGTATAACCCTTTTAGTTTAAATTATGTAAGTACAATTACAGGTAGTAAAAATGAATAAAAGGAATGCAGATAAACAGCTTTGATTAAAGTTACTTGGATGATTATAAATATACAACTGAGGTATAAATAATAGTAATAATTACTGCTTGCAGGGAGACAAAGAAAGACAATGTATACAAGATGAGGAAACACATGCTTATGACCAGCAGGTAACCAAAGTATTGCATTTGAACAGGCAAGTTTTTAACATTTTCTAGGCAACTTTTTTTATTATACAAACAATACTTACTGGTAATTTTGGTGCAATATAAACTAATTTTGTTTATAGGAAATAATTACATTATTTATTTATTTAATTATTTTCTCCTCATAATATAGTTTATTATATCCTATGAATGCAGCTCATTGTATTGTAAAACGTAGAGTGAGCAGACTTTATAAATTACATTCACGCGATCCCATTGGTTGCTGCTCTAAGCTCCGCCCACACGAGCTTGCATAGAGCATGACATCAAGGAAACCTGGGGTTGGTAGTGATCCAACGAGTGGTACTACGCTTGCTGCCGACCCTCGTCTGTCCCAGAAGAGTATTTGAGGAATTCACCTGTATCACACAAATGGAAACTAGACAACAAGGTGAGTCGGTGTCGGTTTATTTTGTTTTTTTTTTTTATGTGTCTTTTGAAGTGGCGGCGCTGGAGTCATAGTTTCTTCTGTTTGCTGTTGAAGACCTAAACTTAATGTTTGATTCGCTAACTGCATGCGCCACTTGAGTAAAAAGAGAATACTTCCGATTTAAATAAGAAAATACTAAGTGGTTTATGTTCACAGTCTTAATTTGCATGTCTGCTAAAAGTAGCGGATTTTAAAATTAAATTAGTTGTACTAAAAAAGTATCTGGTTGTTTTTGACTGGATTAAGAAGAGATGGCAGTCATTAAGCTTTAGACGTCCACAGGTACACAGTAGGACTTTATGTGTGCTGCAGACACACTCTTGGGCTGGATACTGTTTTGGATCTGGTGTTTTATTTATTTATTTATATTTTATTGTATTTTATTTTTATTTCTTTTCTTACTGTCTGAGTTTTCAGCTGTTTCTGAATAAATGCCAGGCAGTATAAACCCTGAAACCATTGTATTCACCCTGTTATCTTTGCATGTTTTTCAGCATATTAATTTTATTTAAACTTTTTGTTTTTTTATTTTATTTTTTTTACTGAGAAAAAAATCACTGCTGCACAGTCTTCTGAAAAGCGTAGCTGATACTTTAGTAAAATATGTGGCACTTACACGATAATGCTATCCCTGTCTCTTTATCTGGCCCTGAAGGCAGTGGATCTGCTCAGTAAAGAGATAAATTTTTTGACTGGTCTTAGTTCATGTTAATATCAATTTGAGTCATATTCTGTATATCAAATAGAACTATATTTGCGCATGTGCATTTGGAGGGATAAAGATGTGTTTATCCAGGTAAGTAATTGCATTCCTCTGCATTCCAGGCTTAAATAGAGACCTGTAACTAACAGGGAGTCAGAGAGGCTGAGTCCAGGGTTGGAACAAGGGATAAAAGAAGAATTATTCTTCAGGATGTTTTCCATTCATTATGGAAACATGAACTCTCCAAAAACTTTCCAAAGCAGCACCCTATAATCTTCTTATGTGTTCTGATGAGGCAATAATTAAAATCTGTGAAATGAGATATTCATGTGCAGATTCAACTGCAGCGACAGGAAGTTGAATCTTGGATTTAGAAAGTTTAAATGCAGTGCACAGCACAGTATGTGGATTTACTGTTTGTCAACTTGAACACCAGATTTGTTTTAATTGATTTTTCCAGCCATATGACCATCCCCAGGCCTCTGATTTAGCATAGCCTCATGACCACTGGGCCAAATGGTAATCTTGTGACCAAAGGTATTTCACCCCCAGAAAAAGCAGGGGGGGCGGGACTTAGAGAATGGAGAGTAAAGAAAGATGGGGATATTCTTCCATGTTTAAAGATAAGACCCAACAGCCAATAAATGGTATAGTGTGTTTGTTGATATTATGCAAAACATATAGTTAAACTTTCTCTCATCACCTTCTTTGTTGTGCTCAGATGATGCCTTGACATCAAGTATTTTCATACATGAAAATGTAAGTCACATGAACTTGACTCTTTTCATGTTTTTATAGTGAACTCTACACTGTGGTCTTCTGTTTTTTTTTTTTTTTTTTTTTTTGGTCAAAATGTGGAACTAGAAGGAAACGATTGTCAGTGAAACTGACTTTATGCTGGCCTGTTTCCTCCTGTAGCCCTGGAGTGTGGCGAAATGAGATTTCATCTGCAACCAGAGAACTTCCATTGCTTAACAAGCACAGATAAGCTGTATGGATTGTTTTAAAGTTACAAAGATCTTTTAAAGAACCTTATGTGGGATCAGGAATCGGGTATATCCTGTTTGAAGAGATCGAGAAGTTCAGATCTGTTTCACAAAGGATGAAAAACCAGATTTCTTGTCTCCATGCAAATGCATGGTCAGATAAACTGCAGAGGCTCAGGCTCACTGTGCTAATCAGGGATAGAATGAACACAGGAGACACATCAAATCCCTGTGTTTGTGTGCATAACCAGCTTTCTTGTTTCCCCTCAAAATGCTGCATTGCCTCATTGAAGAATTGTACTCTAGTGTTATGAGTGAAGCAGTTGTGGACTGGGGCAACATGGGCCCCGGAGAGGAATGGGTTAACTCAGCCACTCATGAGGGAGAGCAGGGTAAGATAAAACTCTCCAAGTCAAACCACAGTTAAATCCACAGTGAATCAGAAACAAAGAAGAAAAGAAATTCCATAAAAGACTCGCTGATCAGGATGTCAGCAGTACACTTGAAAGTTGTCATTAGTGATTAATGGAGAAGCAGGTTTTGGTTAATGTGATTCAGTGTTGATTTAACAAATTATCTGGAGAGTGAGTGTGGTCTGAGTGAGTAAATTTTTTTTTTTAAAGTGCCATTTCTACTTTTTCAAACAAAGTATTTTTTTTTTTTATTGTTAAATTATATATGTTTAAATTCTTGAAGTCAGTTGTATTAAGTAGCTCAGTTTAAAGTACCTATACTGCATTTGCCAGATCACAGGAAAATATGCTATTAATCAAACACACATGATTAAAACCATATATTAAAATCAGGCCTTTAAAAATTTCAAGAAAATGACCAGTGCTCTCTCCTCAGACACTGCAGACATGTCTACTGAAAACCTCGACTGACAGATCTCACATCAGCTCAAAAGAACCGTACTACTAAAACCATTAAAGCCAAGTTTGTCTAAGATGCAAAATCATAAACACACACTGCAGACATGAAATAATTAGCTTACATTTCAGTTAAACCAATCAAAGTTGTTAAATTGTATAGCTCCCACTTTCTTGGCAGATATGATTGAGCAGAGGTCTTGGCTGATGTAGCAAGTGAGAAAGAGACTGATAACTACGATAAACTGTGGCAACAGTCCATCTGTTAAAAATAAGGCAGGTGTTGCTGGCTGTGATCTTCAACTCTCTTGTGTGTGTGATATTATGTTGTTTGATGAAGTTTTACAGACACTTTTACAAGGCTCAGATTATAGAAGATGAATGTAGTTCTTCCTGATTTGTCCATGGCACTTTAAATGTACTCCACTGTGACTTTGCTCAGGTTCGAATCAGGGAATGTTTTATCCCTCTGGAGAGGAACCAGTTCGGAGGAGCTCTTATGGGGAGGACTTGGCTCCATTGGTTGAAAATGGGGAAAACCTGGAAGAATGGGGTAAAACCTCACCACCAGGGCAGGATCAGTGGTGTCACACATCTGTGTCCCACCATGACAACTGGGTTATGTCCACCACTTGGGATATGCAGCTGATCAGCACAGGTGAAAAGAGATGTAGACTAGAGCCCAGAGAGTAGATTACCTTTCACTTTGGTTGAACGTTTAAGCCTACAGTCTCTATTAGGGCTACAGCTGCCACTGATGACGTGTTGTTTGTATTTCATTTAGTAATTAGTGTTTTCATTTGCTTGGAAAGACTAAACACAATTATTCATGTGACATTATTAACTTTATAACATTATGAAACTAATAATATTTTGGGCAGTTATTTTTTACCAGGAAAACTAATACATGTATATTTATATTTTAATGGCCTCTTCATATTATTCTATTTTGTGTTTTCAGCAATTGGGACATGTTGGACCTGAATGCAAAACTATAACACAGTTGACTAAATAAGTTAAAGTTAATACACTCAAATTCATAATTTTTATTTTACAGAGTTTCTTCTATTTACAGACATACATCAAGGAATGGATGTATAGTATGTTAGATGTTCAACCAAAGTTAAATGTCTTGCTTTCTAGATTATGGGTACATGTACATGTTGTAAGTGTAGTAGAGATTAAACATTTGTTTGCAGAGTAACTAAAACATATTAGAAATGTAGATGTATTCTGTATATCATGACCTGAATATTTCCATTCTCCCACTTCTCCAGTTTAGTGCATTGTTGCAACAGAGTAGCATAGAAAGTGACAAAGAGCAGGTTTTCTCAGGACCGCTAGAGCTCACTTTGAGTCCTGTTTTGAGTGTCCTTGATAATTTTACCCTGTTTGCTTCAAGATTGACTGTAAATTTTAGTTAAGTCCCAGCATTCTTCACATACCAGCCAATTGTCAACGCTACAACAACACAGCAGAGTTTAATGACAGTATCAACCTTAGAAAGACACATTTTTATATATTTAGGTATAGTTATGATTTCAAATAGAATTCAAATAAAAGAATAGTTCTTTTTTTAAATGCTGAAACAAAATTAGTTTTAGCTAAAGAAGAAAAACTGGCAGCTAAAGGGACTCTTTTTGGCATAAAGAAGACCCATGTTATCCTAAAAAGGAAACCTGGATGAATATATATTAACTACAAAAAAAAAAAAAAAATGGGTTTGCATTGGCTGAATGGTTTACATAACCAGAAATGCTAAAAATAAAAATACTTAAAAAAAAACACAATAAACACACAACATGAGAAAAGCTAGTGTAAATAGACTACAAATTACTACAGCATTGCTTACATCATTCTACCTTACATATCTGTACCTGGCTCAACTGTTAAAAAAAAAAACCTTTTCTAAAACATATTAGCCAGATATGAAACATTTTATAATCAGAAAAAGTCAAACAGGGTGAATGTTACTTAAAAGTTTCTGAGAAAATGTGTTTGAAAATGTTTGTTGTATGAGTTGTAACTTTTTTTTATTTGAAGTAAAAGAAAGATAATTCAGAACTCCCCTCCAGTATTGGAGCATCTAGTCATGGCTTTGTAAACGGGAACAAATACGTGATGCACTCACACATGAAAAGCTTCCATTTGAGCTACATGTGCTTAAAAGTCTTATTATCCTCTTGCTATGTTGTGTTGGTAAAAAGAGCTCCTTGCTATACAAAAACCTTCTGAGTGTACTGCTGCAAGCTGTGCTGTGGTTTAAGTGGCTTAAGCATATATCTTTTTATAAGATGTATGTGTGTGTGTTCGCTCCTTGAGGTGCTGCTTAGCGTCCTTTAGCTGATTTATTTCTTATGATATCAGACACCTAATTTTATCATAGGCCTGCCATACATTTTAACAGTGATTGTACACGTCACACACCATCCGGATACACCTCTGATGAAGACAGAAGTCTATCGTTGAAGCATGCCAGGTAGGCCTATGATAAAACCAAGTGTCTGATAACAGAAATTATAGACACTATGAACTTTATTGGATTATTAGGCTTCCTTGAATTTTAGTTTTCAACATTTTTTGTTGTAACATCTATGATATACAGACAGAATATCCTGCAGTATATCAGTCTTTACTGACCCCATTGTCTCCTCATATGTCTAATAATGCGGCTACCAAGAGAGAGGACACCTCGCTGAAGGTACAGTCAGATTAATTGGTGTGCATACACTTGCCTTTCTTGTACTGTTTGTACACAGTTGTTTTTCTGTTGCTTTGTGATTTTGGCTTTACAAACATCTTGTTGGGAATTTTGCAGCAACACGAGACTCACTGCACTGACTGTTGATCTCATCTATTTTATAATTCTTTCTTGATGTTGTTTTTTTTTTTTTTTAAAGTTGTTGACAAATGTGCAAGTACATTATGTAAATACTTCCAAAGGGTGTCCAGACTAAAGGATACGATGAGATCAGTCATCCAATGAGGGGCCACAATAGAGTTGCTTTTCTTCTGAATAAAGATGAGCTAGATGAAGTGTGGACAACTCTCCTGGGGAGGTGTTTCTATTGTCAGGAGACAGGAGAATAAGGTCTTCCACAAACCAAATGAGATTATAAATCTCATTTGGTTTGGGGAACACCTTATTGTCCCATGAGACAATGTGCCTAATAAAAGAAAGACAAACGAGAGACCAGGATTTTGGCTATGTGACCAGATCACTGATGAGCTGGCCGAAAATGGAGGAATGGGTTTTGATTTCATAGGCAGAATTTCCGTCTATAACAAAGTGTTTTTTTTTCATAAACACAATATTTGTTATAATATCAGACTGATGAAATAATGTTTCTATGTCGAATTTCTTTTATAAAATAAATTTAAATCAAATTATTCATTCAATCATACATGAGCTAAACTCAGTCTACCCTTTGAAAACTGAAAACATTGTGCTTGTGTTGTGCCTACTGTAGTGTTGGTGAGCAGAGGTAAAGCAAGATAATCTATGTTAGTTAAGCCAGATTAGAGCCCTACAGGCTGCAGCCACATATTGCATAACAATCAGACACAGTCAGACATGGATATAAACACTCAGACGGCCATGTGGACACAGACATGGTGCTGGTAAACACCACAGCACACAGATACGATGTATGCAACCGCATAGACAAACTAGAAAGAAAAGGGTAATTTTTTTCTTTTCTGAAAACTAGAAGTTACTTATCTTCCTCTGGAAAAACACAAGTTCATGAGTTTTTGTCCACTAATACCTTCTTCCAATGTACAAAAATACACTTAAGCATATTTATGGAGCTTTTTTTGTGTTTTTCTTAAACAGGATTCCTTGACTCTGAACCTCTGAGAGAGGCAGATGAAGAGTTAGTTTCAGAAGTGAATCTGAACAACTCCATCTTGACAGAGGAGGAGAGAGAAGAGATACAGCAAGAGCTGGCTAAAGTATGCGCACACACACGAGCAAAGTGTTCTGCAGCAGTACAATAACATTCACTGTGTTGTATGTAGCCTGGTAAGAGTCCCATTGTTTATATATGTGTGTGTCCAGCTGGAAGAGGAGATCAGTACATTGAAGCAAGTTTTGTCATCGAAAGAGAAGCAGCATTCAGAACTTAAACAGAAGCTGGGCATCACTCCTTTGAGCGAGCTCAAAAACAACTTCAGCAGAGGCTGGCATGACATGCAGACGTCCACGGCGTAAGTTAATGTGTGCATGTGAGACAGAGAGATTCTGAAGATTTAAAGGACACAAGTTTCCATTTATGTGTTACAGCAGCATAAACACAAATGGCTTTATGTTTGCTGTCAACATTGATGCCCTTCACAGGACACACACTCAAAGGAAACACACAGAACTAGCAGGGGTTTTCTTCACAGCCAGCTTAAACTCAAAATGAGTGTTTAGTGTGTGTCATACAGCCACTTAAAAAGCATAATCTAGTTGGTGCAGAGGATGTGTGCGAGTTATTATCTCTGTTGTCCTCACTGAAACAGACCTGATTAAAAACATTGCTTACGGCTGTTGTTGACCACGATTAGCAGCAGATGTTCTCTAAATTCACTGGAAATGATGTTTAGCTTGTGGTAAATGAACGTTTACTACCAAAGGAAACTCTTTTTGTCCAAGCCATCAGAATTACTTCTCTATTTTTCTGTTTAAGCATTTTGTAAAAGATAACTGAATTCAAATGACTAATATGTGCTTTTGTCCTCGGTAGGATGCCTCCTAATTCCACAGAAACTTTAAGATTGTAGGTAGTTTGGGTAGTTAATCGGCCAGCTTTAGTAACGTGCATGAGTCTTGCATCTGATTCCTATTAACAAAGAGAATAAGCATAATCTTCAAAATGTTAATCTACTCCATTAACCTTTGTTTTAGTCATTCAGTCTGAACAGTAGATAAACAATCAAAATTCCTGATCAGATGGTCAGAGCTGAGCTTTTATGTAGACACCAAGAGACAGAGGAGAGCAAGTGGATAGTCTCTAAAGGCTGCTTTTCTTATCCAGTTACACTTTGTCCCCGAAGATCACTTTACACTCAGCCTCCATCCTCATCTATAATGAACCAGTGTGACCACAGGAGTCAGGTCCTGGAGAAACTGGGTAAAGCAGCTGCAATATGTGGGTGCTTAAAGCTGCTGTGTGATGACAATGTAAACAAAGCCCCACCCACCAATACGAATGGAAAGCACAAGACATAAAATTGAGAAATTCAAATAAAATCTAGGAAGTTTTAATATGAGCAGGTTGACTTTAATCTATGGGTGTGTGTGTGCATGTGTTTTTATAACTGGTCCATATTTACACTGAGTTGCACCTGAACGATATGACCTCATTTTGACTTAGTTTACATCTGTTGATGTGTTTGTCAGCTACAAGAAGACATCAGAGACGCTGTCCACAGCAGGACAGAAAACCACAGCAGCCTTCAGTAACCTCGGCAACGCCATCACCAGGAAGTTTGGTGACATGAGGTAAGGATGTCACATTTTAAAAAGAGATTTCTCAAGTGAGAAATTTCTGAGACTAGAATTGTAAATTTCCAAAAGAAAATATCTAATGTTTCTTAGATTACTCGCCTAAATTTATATTGGAAAAACTCTAAGTCTCGAAGCCACATGGATTTGTTTCATAAGGCTGAATTAACAGTGTGTGTGTGATTAATCAAATATTTCCCTCCTGCTTATCTCTCACAAAAGCTTTGAGCTCAGACAAGACAGAAAGCTGTCCAAAACCATTTTGCTTCATACATTCAAAGATTTTTCTTCAGCAAGATCTGGAGAAGTTTTAGCAGAAACCAAATGCCAGTTTGCTCCTCAAACAAGTTCATTATCAACTCATCTGCATTGCTAACCTAGTATAACTTGTTCCACCCCTCCGCCACCTGACGCATTGCACTTGTGTCTGTGCTGTCCATCTCTGTGTGACAGAGAGCAGAGTTGTAACTCTTACTCTAACCAGTTCAGAAGAGCTTGGGATTATGTAAGCCAACATTAAGCTGCTTTCTGAGGGAGCTGAAAGCCTCGTGGCAAAGCCTGTCTACCTCCGTCACTCTCTTTCTCCTGTTGTCGACCTCTGACAGACTGTGTTGCCGTGTCTGAGAGGCTGAGAATAAAAAGAAACAAGACTGGGAGGAAGCACATGTGTCCCTGCATTGTTCTATGAGGAATGAATAAAGCATTTTGGCTTGAGAGTGTGGGTCTGTGTGACCTCATGTGTAAAGAAAGTAAGAAAAACTATTGGAGATCAAGGAAAACATCTGACTAAATAAGCAGATAAAGAGTTCATGCTTATTTTAGGATGTTAACTTTTTTGATTTAAACAGCTTTTAGAAAATTGTGTGTGGGGGAAAAAAGGAAGTAAAATTACAATTTGTCCTGTGGAGATTTGTCTGTTTAGGGTGGGAAATGATCCAAATGACATGCCTTTTGAAGATTTATTGTCATACACTTTGTCAAAATGTTTCTGGAATATGGATTATTACAAGAAAACAATACGCAGTATTTAAATCATTACTATATTACAGCATGGCTGGTCTAGAGTTACTGTTCCCGCGGAGGTATGTTCCCTTTTTGCTTTGGTTCCCACAGTTTGTTTGGTTTGAATAAGCATGTTTCAGTATTTTAGCTCTGGATGTTCTTATTTGCATGTGAATTGCCAAACTTTTGGAAACAGTCTTTGAACTAATATTTTCCTACATTCAGTTTCCAAGAAAAAAACAGCTTTCTGCATCTTATACTGAATATACTGTATGTATATCAGTCTCTCTGCCCCATTATTTTTTCCCCATTTGTGTCCTCTTACACTAATCATTTTGTATCAGATAATGGCCAGAAGGAAGGGGTGTCTCAATATACCACACTGACATTCAAAAAAGTGATCTACAGCTATGGTTATAGACACATTTTTGCATTCATGCTAATGCTAACTGATTATACTAGGGGTGCTTCAGAATACCGCATGATAAACTGATACGTAGCCAGTGAAGCTAACTTTATGACTATGCAAAACCCAGTTGTTCTTTGTTTTCATTAGCAATTGATTATTAACTTAATATCTGTTTGTGTGTGCAGTTAGTTCTCTTTTTTTTTTTTTGTGGACTGCTCTTTATCCTCATTACGATGTGTATCCTGTTCGTGCAAAACATATTTTAGTTTGCTGTATGGGGATGTAAAGAAGCTTGTCTTTCTTTGTTTCTATTGTTTTTTTTTTTTCTTTCTGTTTTTTTTGTAGAAAATTTTCATCGGTTCCCAAATTATTCAACGTGACATTGTTCACTTTGCTTCAGTCCACTTCCTTTTTTTTGTAATAGCTTTACATTACTAGTATCAATATTTGTGCAAAGCCAACTGAGATAAGTGTGTGGCTGTAATGTTAACAATGGCTTGTTCAAGTGTTGTAAACGCATCTAAAATGTTCTCCATCTCCCTACATGCTTCCCAAGACCCAACGCAGTAGGGTAAGAATGACACAGCTGATTATGTCACATCACTAAGGAGTTTTAACGTCGTAGATCTCAGTTAGATCGTCTGATGAGACTCACTATCTGAATGGCATAGTGCAGATTCAGTCAGCTGAAGAAGTGTTGCTGTCATGCCAGACGGCTGAAATCTATCAGGTGCTTCTCTCAGCCTAGAATCAGCCCTGAATAATTTTGGTGTCTAAAAAGAGCAAAAAATAAGTTGTCTCAGTGAGTCATGTGAAACAAATGCCTTACAACATTCCAGCCTGTTCTTAGATGCAGCAGAGTGATGAAATTAGGCTAATTCTGGCCAGTAATAAACTGATCATGCAGGACGGTTTTTTTTCTATTGATCTAATAAATGAAGAGAGATGAAACTACATGTGAATGCAGCTCTGCATGGTATCGCACTGTTGATGTAATGTCCTTTTATCTGTGTGGAGGTTGGAGCTGCTTTATTTCTCACACATCTTCAATTAATTCCCTGCTGGCATCTTGCTAGCTGTTAGTATGTTATGTGTACTTTGTGCTAATCATTGACTTTTCTCTCACCACGCTCTCTGGGGATAGTTACTCTGTCAAACACTCTATGAGCATGCCCACCATGAGGTAACACCCCTATGTGCTTCTTTGTTTGTGTGTAAGCGTGTGATCAGAAATTAGGTCTTGACTCTTGTGTATTTACATATTAATGATTTTGTAGTGATAAGGTCATTCTGATGATCCTGGATGAATTACAAGATTTTCTGTTTGACGTCATGTAAAGTTTATAAATCTGTGCTCATAATGCATCCTTTGATTTATCCTTGCCCCGCCCCAAAAAAGCTGATTTATAAAATCCCATTCACAATACAAATAGTCTTTAATACCCTTATTTAATTAGTGACTGTAACTGTGTTATTTCATAAGGTTAAGTAGAAAATAATTTTGTTAATATTCTTAAAAAAAAAAAAAAGTAAACAAGATTTCATGTTTTCCTTCACAGAAACTCCCCCAGCTTCAAGTCTTTTGAGGAGAAAGTTGAGAGTACAGTTTATAGTATCAAGGTAAACACTGTGTGTGTTGTGTGTGCATTGCCTATTCATGTTGTCTGTCCTAGAAATGCAGATGCATGCTTCTTTGGGGTGTTACAGAGCCAGATTAAATTGAAGAAAATCCTGTAGGAAACGTTACTGGCAGAAGTAGGTGGTGCATTCATTCACAAATGAGAATTGGAATTTCCAAATTCTGGCTGTAAAAACATTAAAAAGCATCAATTAGGAACCAGATTTCCTTGTCGGGTTATGAAACATTAAAGAAAGTCCTGATAGGGCATCATCATTTCCTTTCTTGAAAACTTCAGCTGCTTCAAAAGCAAAAATAAGAGCAATGGTTTCAACCTTCTGTTTTTGAAGTAGAAGAAATGCAGCATTATTTGAAAGTGGACGTTGTTTAGAGAAAAGGATATGGGCGCTGGATTTTACTACTATAACCTGAATGTGTGAGGTTGATATGGATGTCAAGTCTTAACTGTTCACTGAATAAGATATTTTCAATCCCAGGAGGCTCAGATAAGAGTTTTTCTGGAGTTTTTGAGCTGGCAGTGATGCCATACAAACATTTTTTTAATAATATGTGTCCTTTGGCAGCTCGTCAGTAGTTTCACTTATGCATATAAAAAAAGAATCTTCAAAAGAAAGAGCGAGCTTGAGCTGTTGCTTCAGGCAAGAAAGAAAAACACTATAATCTGTATGTAATTACTATAATACACTGACATTGAACTCACTGGTTATTTATGTTTGCAGTGATACAGTGTTGTGTATATTGCTCAAACTTTGTGCCCAACTTTGTTTTGGAGTGCTCGTTTATGCAAGAATCAATCTTGTGGAGAAAGACCTGGTTGGACTGATATACAGAGGCTGTAATTACTGAGCGTTGCTACTGTTTGTCAAAGTGCGCCACCTTAAGGCTACTTAGCAGCACTGACGTTGTATTTCAGCACAGAGAGAGGAAAGTGATTATGTCTTATGTCTTATCTTATTTCTGCATTTGCTTGTCATTACCAGACCAAGGTTGGAGGTGCAGGGACTGGAGGCAGTTTTGAGGAAGTCCTCTCGTCTGCAGCGAATGCCAGCTCCCAGGAAACGCCCACCAACAACTTGACGGACAGCTCTGAGAGGCCGTGTTAGAGTTACACCTGCACCGCAAGGCAGGATTTGAACCAGAAACTGTATCTCTGCTGTATCACAGCACTTTCCTGTTTATTTACTCAAAGTTCTGACTGAAATGGCACACGATGCTCTCATTTGATCAGTATAGACAATCTTGTGAGTCTCATGGCACTTTGATGAAATTCCCTGCAATCCCACAATATTAGAGTTGACCAAAGTAATGTTTGCTTTACTTTTGTTTTTAAATGATCAGAACAGCTGTTTCTAAAAACAGACAGGAGTTAATGAGACCTCACCAGGAGAATACTGGATGCAATGAGACTTTAGTGTTTTTTTTCTACATTTACAGTGTGTCTAGGGGTTCTTGGTGGATTTGACATCAGCAATGATAAATGACATCTGTGTTCCAACTAGCAGTTAAACAATAAGTAACATGAAAGGAGGATGAGCAGATTTTTTTTATTTTTTTTGTAAAGACAAGATGAAATAACCATGTTGGATCAACAGAAAGTTATCAACACAAAAAACTCTAATAATAATAATAAACTAATTTTTTTCTGTTGTATTTCAACACTCAATGCTGTGCAGAGTTGACTTGACTCATCCAAATGGGGTGACACAGATTATCTTTTACTGGCTGAATGTTAAAACCTACAGCTGACTTTGATACATATTTCCTGCCTCATCAGCACTTTATAATGCTGATGGTGCTCATATTTAACCACATGGTAGAATGAACTGTTCTCCATGAAGCATTAGAACCCTGTATTAAATGTAATGAGAAGGCATTTATATATGAACACACTTTATATGCCAACCAATCCTCGGCTTGATTTTTTTTTAACTCATCCTGCTGCAATGTGAATCATTTTAATACTATAAAACTGCATGAAGTCACTTTTATTTATGAAAACCTCACAGTACATTTTTTTTGTTTTATTAAGTTTGGTCTGTGCATCCTCCTCGTAACTTCTCCATCAAAGTAACATTAAGTCTTTAGCATATCATCTGTATCTCATAGTCTCTTCATGTTTTATTTCATGTGCTGAACAGATGAAAAGATGCCAGTTTGAAATGTTTTTAATAAAAGTTGCATTGATTTTTCAAGGTTGGAAATAACCATTTATCCAAAAACGGAAATATTGAGATGAAACATTTTGTCCCTGAAAATGATTCAGAGGACATTTTTCACACTTTGATGCTTAAAGCAAAAAACATATTTGCAACATTCAAGTAAAGCAAAACAACGTATTTGATATACTCAATCTGTATTCACCTACTTAATGACCATTTTTATGACTGCTGTAAAAAAAATTAAAGATTGTTTAACCAAACTAAATATAACATGACTCTCTTGTTTACATTACACTAAAAAATTTGACTAAATGTACTGAAAAACTAAGGCAAAATGCTTTAGGGTGAAACTAAAGTTATACACAACATACTTACAAGGTATAATTGTATCAGTAGTACAGTGAGTTTCTGAATATGCTGTTACTTTATACTATAATGTGTAGCCAACAGCTGTAAACTGGATTAAAAAAACTCTGAAATGATTTACAGACAGCAACTTGCTTAGATTGAATCGTTTGTGTTCAAGCTTTCAGATAATTTATACTGATATTTCAGCATTTATTCATATTTTGACTCCTTATATTATTAAATTCCCCAACCGTGTCTACCATAGTCATATAATAATAATTAGCTGCACTTTTTGGGAGGAATTTCCCAGTTAAAATTTCAACTTTGCATCAATATGTCAACCATAAATTTTGATCCTGTGCACTTTGAAACAGAAACTATGTCTATTATAATGTTTACAGAATCTTAATCATTTAAAAATGTTAAGAGGATGAAGCAGTTTTCCAGTTTCTGCTGGTGTATTAGTTTGCACAGATCTCGTGTTTCAGTCCAGAAGCTTATCAGCTAACTAAAGGGGTTTGTCAGGCACAGTCAGGAAGTTGCTGAACCATCAGTCTGTGATTCCCCAGACTTCTTTGTGCTATCGGCACTGGTCATGTGCCTTCCTCTTTCTTCATTCAAAGAGCTGACAAGCTGGACCACGTCTGGATGGAGGAACCGACCTAAAGAGATGAAAAGTTGATAATCAGACAAATGAACTGATTTACTGAACTGAGAGAAAACAATTAAAAGGATGTTAGATGCAGGGCGTAGGATGAGACAGGAGATGTACCGGTGGTGGAGTCGAAGAACTCCTGAAGTCTTCCAGGTGTTCCCTCCAGCTCTTCATACTCGTGAGCCTGCAGGATCATCTCCAGGAGGTCAAACTGTTTGACCAGCCTGGCTTCTGGACTACTCTGAGATTCATATTCCTGCACCATCACCAAAAGATAATTATAAAGGACATGAGCAAGGGCTTTGTTGCAAAACTGGAGAGAAAAAAAAACAGCATACCTCCCACAGTGCATAAATCTCCTGTTTGAGTCCATCTTGCAAAAGACTTGAGAGATGTCTCATTGCTTCCTGAAAAGAGGTACAGGAAGCTGATTTTTCTTCATATGAACCATATCCTGGCTTTTTTCTCTCCTTAAGTAAGGGTGCAGCGTTGAAAGCTACCAGTCACTCACTTCCTCTCTCCTGTGTTTCTCTGCTTTACTGATGTTGTCTGATGGAGCAATATCTCCCACAATGCACTCTGCCATGTCATGGACAAGAGCCAGCTTTATACACCTGAGGACAGACGAACATGAGGGAAGATGTGGAGTTTATTTTGGGTGCACTCCTTTTGTTCCTGAGAAGTTGTCTTTGATCCAAATAAGCAACACACTTCTATTCAGTCACTATCAATTCAAACTGTTTATCTACAAACTTTATCCCCCCAACCTACCTGTCTTTGTCTACTGTGGGGTCTGTGATGGTCAGAGACATCATGGCCATGCGGTACATGTGATCTGACACACTCTCAGGTTTCTTCACCTTCCTGTAGACCCAGCCGGTCCGTGGTACTCTCTGCAGTTTAACATCAGCCTCAATAAATGACTCATCAGAGGACAAATTTGCCTAAAAATGATACCATGCCTTAATAGATTACTTCACGTTCACATTTCCTTAATCGATAAAGCACTTAATCGAATTATTTAAGACATTTTTAAGTTAAAAATCCACTATACCAACGTCCTGAACGATGAAAGTTGTCTGGTTTTGCACTCTGGACTGGGCAAAAGAACATATTCAAATACACTACCAGGAGCTCTAGGAATGTATTATGGATAACAGTAATTGAAAAGTAATTTTGCATTAATCACACAGATCAGTATGTTTTTAATTTACAATGAATTAAAAAAAAATATTTTGCAGAAATACAAGAAAAGAGGACTGATCATTAGAAATCATTCTATCATGGCAGTATTTCTTTGACCGTTAAACACACTCTTTCTTTGTCAAATATGCAAGTTTATTTTTAAGGTTGTTCCTCTGGATTCCTCAACTTTGTTTGTCGTAGCTTAGCTATTTTGAATGTGATTTAAACAAAATATTTACAGATGCGGAGTCTCAGACAGGAATCAAATCACTGCAAATGTTTTTCAGGTTTGTGGAGAAGTCTTACTTTCAGTTGTCCGATAAGTTTCATGAACTGAAGCATTTTACTAATGCCGGTAGCTTGCTCCATGGTGGCTGCCATGATTAAGCGCTGAACCGGACACAGAAAGGCTGGGTTTGCTAATGTAGTAGCATGAAGCAGCCGCTAGGCGGCAGCGTTAACAGGACGATTTGATAAATTGAAACAATAAAATATTACGTCATTAGATAACTTTTATTGTGACTATATTTATTTATTTATATAATAAGATATTTTAATGCTCGTGAATAAAAAGGTATAATGATATAATTTTGTCCTCGCTTTGCACCACATCAAACAAGGACATAACGGGAGATTTCATGAAAACTACAGCAAAACACCCACGAAGAAGACGTTTTCCCGGAAGTTAGTGAAGCGGGAAATTGGAATACGTAAACAAGCTTGTCGACTGATATTAACCAAAATGATGAAAAAAGCACCTAAATTAAAAAATACAATAAGAGCGAAAGCAAAAGGCAACGTTAACGTCGGGCCGGCGTCAGAGGCGATGGTACGTCGCTGTCCGTCTATTTGTTTTGTACGTGATTAATGTTAGCTTGCTAATTAATAGCATTAATACGATGTTGTTTTTTTTCTATGTTTTCAGATTGAACTGCTGACGGTGCTGTTTTTGAACAGTCTTGCTGAAGAGGCAAGGGCCAAAGCGTTTGAAGAAAAATCTGTAACTATCAGAGCTCAGCATGTCAAAGCAGTTTCTAAGGTAATTTCGTTTAACTCAAATCGTGATACCCAGTCTATTTATACATTTAACATAATTTGGTGTGACAACAGTATCTCAAATGCCCACAAATGCAAAATTAGGAACAGTTTACCAAATAATGATTATTCATTAAATTGATGACAGTCCATTCCATCTCGTTCAAACTCACATTAGAGCTGCAACTGTTTTATCATAGTTCATAGCTTAAATGATTGTTTCTGTTAGACTAATAAACAGAGACTAAATGTATTAGCAACAAATACTAAATAGATGTTTTAAGTGCGCGCAGTTACTAAAATCGAGGTATTTAATGCTACTGAAATGTCATCTGATGCTTGTAAGCATGTAAATATTTATGTAGTCAAGCCAGCTGCCCCCCTGAATTTCCATAGCTGGCTTCAGTCTGAAAATGGCTTCAGTTTTTCAGTAGTCTAGAATATTTAGATAACTTGAATGTGTGATGAAGATGACGTGGAAACACAGCAGACCACTAACTAGTCGTAGGAAAATGTCATCTCATACAGAACAACTGAATTGAAAACATGGTTATCATTTCTTTTTGTGCTCTGTGTCACTCTGCATGGGAACTAGCAGTGCATTCATTTCTGTGGGAACCTCTGATATTTACAAAAACAAGCCTCACAAATGACAGACCAACATTTTTATTCCTCTCATCAGGCATTGCTTGTCCTGTTTTGCTGCATTTTTCATCTTCAAAGAAATACATTTCCTTATGTTGAATATTGTCCATTTATTTCACAAAATTACTGATACCAAACAAAGCTGTATGAAAGCAATAATTGGGATTTACATTAAATATTTTTTTTACACTGTACACTGTTATAGATTTTTACATTTACTTTTGAGATGTAGTCAGACGTCTTCATTCTACAATGTGAATGTTTGCACAGTTTTAACACAGCCTTTAGTCTCTATAACACAGTTTCACTTTCCATACATTCAGTATTCTGATCAGAAAACAAAGCAAAGAAAAAAAAGAAAAGGTTGCATCAGAATATTTAGAAATTATTTTAGACCTTCTTTTCTTCACATGCCTTGATTCCTATCATAAGAATGAAATAAGCTCATGTGATGCACATTTTTCTTCATCACCTTTTGTCAGGTTTTTTTAAACCAGTTGTACAGCCATAAATACTTATCCATCAGATGTAATAATATTATGCATTATCACTAAATAATCAGTGTTTCTTATTAAAACAACTTATATCTGTCTTTCTTTTTATATGATAGATGTGATTGTATTTGATGATACATATATTTAAAAGCATTCAAATGCAGCCAAAACATGACTGAAGAATGTGTTTTACTTTCTCTTAATTTTTTTTTTTATGTCTTGGTTTTGATGCATGTGTGAACATAAAATAAGGCTGACATCAGTTTTTCTTTGTCTTTATAGACAGTGCTGAAAAAGGCAAGAGGATGAAGCTACCAAGAACGTCTATTATTTTAGACACATCCTTTTCTTGTTCTGTTTTCTTCTAAAATATGTTTTGTAATTTTTTTCATTAAGAAAACTCTGCATCATTTCTTGTCATGTGTTTTCTTTAATAAATTCTTGTGAATTTTGTTCTGTGGAAAATTTTAAACTTAGTTCAAATGCTAAAAGCAATATCTATCTCATTAACACATCAATGGTTGCATCCACCTTGAGGTTTAATGTGACGTTATAAAGCTTTATTTTTAAGAAGGGAATGCTAGAATAAACTCATAAGCCTGTTCAAGGCCTGGATTTGACACAAATTAATTTAAAAAAGGTGAAAAGTAAATATTTTAGAAGACTTTGTTTCTTATTCTCTTTATGAGTTCAACATCCCTCAGCTCCCGTTTCGCTCTCCTATCATCTGTTATGGTCTCTTGGCTTCAGCTGCATGCTTCACAGCCTCTTCAAATTCCTCACTTTTTTCACACCACAGAGATTATCTGCACTCTCAGATGAAATCCTGCTCAGTCCTTATCAACACCGGCTTCTTCACAGTGAGACATCTGCCTCAGAAAGAAAGGTCAAACTTATGTTGTAAAAAAAATGGCAGTCTATTGCAAAATATGCACTGGATTATTCTGTAAACAGCGATGTCTGCTCCACCAAAGCCTTGACGACAGATTGTTAACTAAAAGCAGTTTCTGGTTTGTATTACGCTTTTTAGCAACTAAAAAATGGACTGTTTTTCTGAGCGATTATGTGTCTAAAATACAGCAGGAACAAAAGAAGGTGCATTTTCCATACCTGTATCTAAAAGATGGTTTAATGTAAAAATGATTACAAGGTATAAGTCCATGTGTTTTAGATTGGCCCCCAGCTTGCACTTTATTTTTCACTCTGCCTCCTTTGCTTGATGTTGTCCATCTTTATCATTTCCTGACTCTCTCTGGCAGTTAAGACATTCCTTGGCCTCTTGCGGATATTTTCCTGAAGAATCTGATCTGGCACCCCGGTGAGCATTACCTTGTTGTGTTTATGTTCCCAGTCAGATTTAGGTAGGTGTTAGTAGATTTGCAGATCCTTCCACACCTCTCTCAGGAGCTGCTCTGTCTTGCTATCCTCTTAGTGATGCAAATATTTTTATATGGAGTCTCCTCTGATCTGATAACACATCTGCATAGATTTTCAAGACTTTAATGGTCTTTGTCTCCTGCTTCTTGCTGCAAGGTTATTAGTTAGCAGCAATGAGCTAAAACCTTTCCACACTCCCATGTTTGAAATTCACAGATTGCATATACAGATTCATTGGGTGCAGGTTGAATGATGTATGTCTGCAACAGCTGGCTGCACATCCAGAGGATCCCCATGGGTGAAATTTTATTGTCATCAATTTGTGGTTTGCTCTCAATCTTGAGAAATTTAAAAGACACACTTCCTGCTGTTTTATGTATGTCCTTTCTTTAGTAGACTACAATTAAAGCCAGACAATAAAACTGTCCAGCTTCTCTTTCTGGCTGCATCTTCTTAAAACCCCTTTTCAAGATAAATCAGCTCCAGTGTAAAGCCCTATTGCAAATCTCTTGCTGATTCCTCTGCTGACATTTTTCCAAACTAGCAAAGAAATAAAAACTTGTTCTGTGATTGTTAACAAAAAACACATGTTTTTAAGGGTTTCAAGTGGGCTCTTGTTTCTGTTAGTGTTTATCTGCAGAAATAACATGAGTCTGAAAGGAATCTGATAAGCTATACAGGAATATGCATATGTCTCATTCCTGGATTTGGCCTGTTTGCAAAAAGATGATGCTATAAGAACTGATGGACTCTGAAAAGATTAAGGGCCAAAGCACAGATTTGTGATTAAAGGAAAGGAATTCTCAGACAGGCCTTCTGTGTGACAGTGGATTTGCATCTGTTGGGGAGTAGAAGAACCACAGAGTTCTCAAAACAGTTGATAACACACCGTGATGCCAAACAATAAAACTCCTGGAGGACATTCACTTTCACTGCCGTCCAGCATTTTTTTTTTTTTTTTTTTTTTTTTTTTTTTCCGTGGGAAACAAATCCTTTCTAACACCTCCAGGTTTCTCATTTTGGTTTCTCTCTGGGAGGTAGTCAAATCATTCTGTAGCTTTGATTCTCATTTACTGAACTGACATTTTAATGGACAACATAGCATGCCAGCTCATGGCTCATGTCAAAACTTTAATAAAACAAAAAGTGTGGATTTATGAGAATTACACTGTCTGTAGTTTTTATTTTTATGGTTTTTTTTTTTTTTTTTATTAAATCTTGCTTCATCGCTGTGACGTCATTTGATTTTCATGAAAGGACCTTTAAAGGATGGTGTTGAAATTGTGATGAATGCTTTAAAACGAATGGAACCAAGTGAGGAGATATTTTGTTTTCAATATCAGTCTTGCATTGTGAGACAAGATCTGCCATTGACTGGAACACGGAGAAGCTTGAGTTGTTGATGAGTGCTTTCTCCCCACACTAAAGATGTTGGCAGATTGTTAGCATGACTACTACCCCCGCCCCCCAACCACCACCACCACCACCACTAAAGGTTAAAGAATCTTTTTAAAAGATCATGGTTTGATTTAAAACGCATGTTTATTTTTTACATGAACCCTACACCTTTAAAACAAAGTTCTTAAATGTTTCCTACAATTTGATGCTTTATGAGTAAGCCCAGGTGAATGTACTCCCTTTGGTTTAGGTGAGGGGTAGCGCGTGGTAGAGCATGCAGGAGGCAGCAAAGGTATGCAGCAGTCATGTGGCTGGTTCATGTGTTGGTCATAAACAAATCTACTGCTCCCCTGGGTAATATCAAGACATTTTCTGGGCTGCAATGCACACTTGAAAGCAGCTTCTATTTGCTGGACGTATCAGGTTTTGTACTTTGGATTTAAAAGTGATTGGCATCCACTTAAGACGTCACAAAAACCTGTTTCTATTTTCACATTCTCAATTCAGATTTAGGATGATCACAGAGATACTTTACCCCGTTGAATGTGTTGAAAATCCAAGCTGAAAGAGGGAGATATACTTTTAAGCAGAGAGGGAATTAATGTCAGCTTAAGAAAACAAATACGTAGAGAGTATGAAACAGATGAGGATAAATGTTCACATGAGATGATTCATCATTTGGAAAAGCAGTGCTATTAGTCACATTTTGTGTGCTGGTTTAGAGCAAAATACTCTGGAGATGTGATAATGGATTAGGAGGAGGGTTAAAAAAAAGGAGAGAGAGAGAGTAGAGGGTGGGAGTGGGAACGTGTGGGGGAAAGATCCAACAGCAGCTTACCCAAACTTTATATTACATCTAGACTACGTTTATCATATG
Organism: Melanotaenia boesemani; assembly: GCF_017639745.1. Taxonomy (NCBI): domain Eukaryota; kingdom Metazoa; phylum Chordata; class Actinopteri; order Atheriniformes; family Melanotaeniidae; genus Melanotaenia; species Melanotaenia boesemani. The sequence continues at coordinate 12,259,252 of NC_055703.1, forward strand.
GTTTCTCTTCTGTTTGCATTCTTCTTGCCATTCTGGCAGCTCGAGTGATATCATGGAATGCACAAGGGATTTTTCCTCAAGAAAACATCTCTGAATTCAGCTGCTGTGTTACCCACGTTGGAGTCTCAAGGTCCATTTGAATGACTCTTTTGAATGACTTTTTTTTTTTAAATGTACAGTATGTCCTGGGATTTGGGGTGTGAAGTAAATCATCTCTTCTGACTGGATGAACCCCATACTGAGGGCGAAGGAAAATGCAGATACCATCACTAATTTGGATTCTACACTTGATGAATCTTTCAAAAAGTCAAGACAGCACAAATATCCTGAGAGGCAAACGTAAGTATTTAAGCATGACTTGCCATACCTGATTTTTCAATACAGCTACAAGTCGTTAGATGTGCCGTATATTTCTTGCAGAAGATAGTAGCAAGTAGACAGTCACTACATATGGAGACAATAAGTGTGTCCTTTCAACTTTCAGGGAATAATGTGGTCATAGATTTCCACTGGATTTACCCATTTGCACACTAAAAATTGCAAAGCTGAGGCCCAAACTCGTAAAACCAAAAGTTGCCATCAGAATTAGCATGCTTTAAATGTAGCATAGAATACCAAGCAAAGTATTTTATTTGCACAAACACAGCAGAAGTTAAAACATGTTTTTATAGTTGAACTCAATCAGCCAGAACCCCCTTAACTTCCTGATGCAGACACATGCACACACATAAATTTCATACCCTTGTTTGTCTTAAATCTGTGACAGGTAGCTCTTCAGTAAGCACTGTTTGCCAGGCAGGATGTGCCACATGCTCAGCCCTGAATGGCTGCCTGTCCTGTAAACCTCGCTTCTTCTTCCACCTGGAGCTGGATGGGATGCGACAGAAGGGGACGTGTCTGTCCTCCTGTCCCCGTGGTCACTATGGCGTGCGCTCTCCACACATCAGCACCTGCACCAGTAGGTATCAATGAATACAAGTAGGTGTAACAGCACGATTTTCTTATATATTTTTGAAAAAATAAATGATGAAAATGTCATAGCTTTTCAGAGCTCCCTTAACAGTTGCTTTTCAGGGATACCATGATTTTACAACATACTGTATTTAATAGAAAACAACTAATAACTTTTTTGTGGATTTTCTTGAACGAACAAAGGGTAAAAAATGTGCATATGACACTTATATTTGGTTGAATGGCATTTAGGATGCTGCATACTAAGCAAATACTTTCAGAATTAGTAAAATTAAGTTTCCTTGCAAGACTGCTTTGTCCATTCCACAACTAGCAATGATGCGTGTTTTCTGCTGGATTACCAGACTGTGTATAAGTTTCTACTTTGAAGTTATACTGAAGATTTATGGGATTATCCTCGTCCTTTATAATGTCATCCACCTTACACAATCATTTGGTTTCAAAGGTGGTAAAATGGCCCCATAACATGATGCTGACACCACCATGCTTAACAGTTGGAATAGTGTTCTTGCAGTTAAATGCCTCAAATTTACTGTTCTAAATATTCTGCTGATTATTGGGGTGGCTTATTATTTAAAAAGGTGTATGAAAAATCTTGAAGATGTGTTGATTTAAAAGAAACTGATAAAGAACTTGTTCATGACGTTCATATTCTTCCCAGAAGAAGAACAGTTAAAAGAAATCACTTAAAGCTCCAAGTGATAGTCAAGTACACAATGAGTATAATGAAACACCTGACAGCTGTATGTCATTCACTGTAACAACATTTGGGATTATACTTGGAAAAAGAGCAAAAACTAATATGTTTTAATATAAGCTAAACATCATGGTCACTCCGCACTGACCAAAGTTCATTCCCATTGGCCTGCAGAGTGCAAGGCAGACTGTGCTTCCTGCTTTAGCGAAAATTTCTGCACACGTTGTCATCCGAGCCACTTCCTGTTCCGGGGCAGATGTGAAAACAGCTGTCCAATGGGGTTGACAGCAAATATAGTGCTGCGAGAATGCACAGGTAATATGTTATTCCACTGCATCCAATTGGCGCATGTAGCTTGCATGCATTACTAAAATGAGTTGTCATAACAACAGCATTAACATCTGAGTCCGTCTGTGTCAGAGTGTCCTACAGGCTGTGAGCTGTGTGTGAGGAGGAACATGTGCAAGAGATGCAATGCAGATATGTACCATCTCCATGGTCAGTGTCACCACACCTGCCCAAAAGGGTTTGAGCCAGATGGGGACCTAATGCAGTGTATCCCACAAAGTGAGACATTTTCCTTTTCTCTGATTTGTATTTGTCTTTTATCAGTCAATCTCAATTTTTTTGTTTGCTGTCTCTTCAAAGTTCACTGTGAGGTTGGAGAATGGACAAGTTGGGGTCAGTGTGCTCAGAAAAACACCACAAAACCATACAGGAGAGGAGAGGAGACCCGCACCCGACAAGTCCTTCGCTCCCCAAGTGTCTATGGTGACCCCTGCCCACATGTGTCAGAGATCAGGAAATGTGTCATCAAAAAGAGAAACAGAGCTAAGCTGTAATGTTTGGAAGCATTCAACCTGGTACACCTTCAACAAGTTACTTAAAATGTTGGACAGCATTTACAAATTGCAATAATATGCATAAACAGCATAATTTCTGATGAAGTTTAACAGAAATTAGCACTGCCATGTTAAAATTGCTTCTATGTTTTATACACTGATAATAGAATGTAACTTTGCTTCAGTTTATTCCCCATACAAGTTTTGAAGGTCTCAAGCACACATTTTGAGATGTCACATTAGAAAAATCTCATAAGAAAAGTTCATTTTATTGCCTCAGATTGAAAAATAAGCTGTTATTGTGCTTTTCTGATGCTAACATTCTCAAATATCTACTGTCATTTGGAGGTACAGATCTAACTTGACACACTGAGTTTGTGTAAAGAGGTTTACAATGTACAGTATATTTCTGTAATCTTGAGCGTTCATTCTATAAATACTTTTCTACATTTTACACGTCTTACTGTCCAGTAAGTCTTACTATCCAAAGTGAAAAGAAAGAGAGATTTTTTAAAAAAATGACAATGTGACACAAAAATAAAATACCAAATGTATGTGATGAGAGACAAAATAGCTACGGATGATTCCAACCAAACCAAAATGAGGACTGAAATTATTAAAGTGAAAGGCAAAAACAACTAAGTGAACACAAAGAATAGTGTTTGTTCTAGTAGTGTTTTATGTCTTGATTTTTGTAGTGTTTTTGGATCTTTTCATATGTCTGTGCTAGGCTTAGTTGGGCTTTAATCCTCCTGTGGATTAAACTGAGCATTACACATAATGCAGCAGATTTATGAAGATTAATTTATTTGCAAATGAAAAATCATATTATTTTATTCCTGCTTTATGAGAATAAATTAGATAAACAAGGTAGAGTGCATGGGATCGTGTACACTGTAGCCACAGTGCGCAGCTGCGTTAGATCTACGCTTTATGCTTCATGTGTGAGGTCAATCCAGGCGCTCTCAAGTCAGCTCAGGGCTGGGCTGCCACTCTGAACAGGGCTCAAATAACGCAGCAACGTAGCAATTGCTGTGCATATTACTTAACAACCAAATATGAAAGCAGCTGTATAAATATCCCCAAACAAACTTCAGCTGAGAACGCTTTCAGAGGCCCCACTGTGTGCAGGTGAGTATATTCAGAGAAACTAAAGGACTAGGAAGCGCACTACTAGCTAACAAGCTAACAATATGCTACGGGAACTGTCAAATTAGCGTTAACTAAAGGAAATGTTTGACCTCATATGATTGTTAATCAGGATTTAATGATACTTTAGAATGCGCAGACGAATATTTTCAACACCATTGCTTTATTTACAACAACAGTTTATTTAATTTGGAAGTTAGCTGATGTTAGCTTAACAGCTAGTTGAGGTGGGTTCTTTCAAACAGAGAAGGGCCTTTGTTACTCCCTTTATAAGAATAAAGCTGTGAGGGGAAAATGGGTAATGCTGGGCGTGACTTGGAAGTTGACATATTATCTTGGTAAACCATATTTTTGAAGAAAATATATATTAATGGATTTTGGGAAAACTGATAAGTTAAAAATTCTTTTTAAAGAGGGCGTGCCTAGAAGTAGCAACAGACCAGTCTGGGTTGCCAGGTCTTGTGACAGTATCAAGCAACCAGGTTTATGGGTTAAAAAAAAAAAAAAATCCCTGACCCTACCAACTATGTGTTTTATAAAAAAAAAAAAAAAAGAAGAAGAAAAGGCTGCTCATGAATTTCTACACTGAACTAGACCATAAATTTATATGCAAACTTAACTTTTTGTATATATGTGTGTGCGTGTATGCAGGTATGCATGTATATATTGTAATTATATCATAGATGTGTACCTAAAGACGTTTAGAATTTGGGTGAGTTAATGAAATATTAAGAATAAGAGTTAAAGAGCTGCATATATAAATATGTATATATATATGTATACATTATAAACAAGTCAATAAGCAATTATGGGTTTTGCTTATGTTTATCAGTAGTGGCATCTAATCATGTTAAGTATGTATTTCATAATTAAGCACAGTGCCTTTGGTCAAATTCACTGTCTTTCTCCTAATCTTTGTTGCATTTGTTTGGCCACTTATTCCTGATATTGTTAGCAAAGTAACCACAGAAACTCATTCAGTTGCCTTTTTTGTCTTACTGACTGTTGCAGAAAGTAAGGCTCAGGGTTGTGGATGCGTATCCCTTCAGTCTTCTTTTTGTGTGCAGAATGGCAGGCTGTGGAGAAGTGGACTTTTCAGTGAATGCCTCTGCTCCCTCCAAGCTCATAGAAGGAGCAGGAGAAGACTCTTCCAGCTCCACCACCCCAGAGTGTGCCATCTGCCTCCAGGGCTGCATTCATCCTGTACGTCTTCCATGCTGCCATGTCTTCTGTTTCTTGTGTGTGAAAGGTGCCTCATGGCACAGCAAGCGCTGTGCTCTGTGCCGACAGGAAATCCCTGAGGACTTCCTGGAAAGGCCCGTCCTCCTTTCTCCTGAAGAACTGAAGGCAGCAGCTGCAGGGCTGAACCGAAGTGGGAGTGAGTCCCACGGAGACTATGCGTGGTACTATGAGGGGCGCAACGGCTGGTGGCAGTATGATGAGAGGACCAGCAGAGAGTTAGAGGAGGCGTTCGTGAAGGGCAGGAAGAGCACAGAGATGCTGATTGCTGGGTTTCTTTATGTGGCTGATCTGGAAAATATGGTGCAGTATCGCAGGAATGAACATGGCCGCAGACGCAAGATAAAGAGGGACGTTGTAGATATCCCTAAGAAGGGGGTGGCAGGACTGAGGTTAGAGCCTGTACCTGTCCCAGTCCCTGCTTTACCAGCTGTTCCCTCATCAACGACAGAACGCATAAACTCAGCTGATGGCTCTGACTCTGCAGGCCAGCCACAGTCTTCATCTTTTGGGATTATGGTCTCTCTTCCCCCTGTTAGACCCCAAATTCTTCTGGGGCGCCATCTCACCAGTCCTTTGTCTCCATCCCCTTCCCCCCTGGAACAGTCGTTCTCTCAGCTCCTGATCAGCCAGCCAGAGGGTGAAGAGGTGGAAGGAGACGATGAGCTGCAAACATACGAGTTTGCACCTGGAAGCAGTGAGAGTGAAGAGGAGAAAGAGTGTGAGCAAGGGAGAGAGGAATCTGTGGAACGAAGAAGAACCAGACAAAGACCGTTACGAGAGAGCCAGCCAACCAGAATCCCTCCAAGAGGCAGGCCTTCCAGCTCTGCCCTCAACCTCCGCTCTCGCAGTCCTGATGGACAGTGCACGGTGACAGAAGTGTGACTGGGCAGGGATGTCTTACCTACAGATTACAGTTCTCAAACGCTCTGACCGTTGTGCAAAAAAAATAAAAAATAAAATAATGTACATCTTAAAGGTTCACTTGTTTAACACCAGTCTTGGAGGGTAAATCAAGGATCTCGGTTCAGTTTAACTATTTGTTCCATTTTTCAGGCAACTTTTTCAACTAAAACTTCAAAGAACGTAATCAGTAAAGTAGTTACAGCTGTTTGCGTTTTAAACACTTTCTCCTTTGCTAAGGTATAGTTGCTCAACACTGGTGGGATTTGAGGTGAGCTCGTTATTCTTTGCTTTTCACCAGTTATTGTGTTTTACAATACTAAAGTCATTTCATGGGACTTTTAACATGTTTATAAGCCTTTTCTTCAAGACCTGTTCAAAAACTGGTTTCATACAGAAATATATGGGACTGTGGGGGCTAAGGCGTCTCTTAGTAGCAATGACATTACTGTTTTTTTTTTTGTTTGTTTGTTTTTTTAAAGAAAACCAAAATGGTGAAGTCAGGGTTTTGCCAAAGAAGGATGTCCACACAGGTTATTGATAGATGTTGGAGCATCAATGTATAAACTTTATTATAAGGGCACATTTAAGGGGGAAATTACTTTTAACACAGGCAAATAGAAGTTTGTTCTTCAGTTTTGAGAACAGAACACAGTCAATAGTAGCACATGCATATAAAGAACAAGGCAGCAGTAGACCAGCAACTTTTGTAGTCTGAAAGGCCAAATAAATTTTTTTCTCCATGCAATCTGGTGGTCACCTGTCAGCAAATTAAAAATATCTAATGACAACATGAAGCTGTGAAGATGCTGTACATAAAGCCTACATTTTAAACTAGTTTTGGTTTTTGAACAGGTTTTCCTGCTTTGGTTACCTTGCTGGTCCTCCGCTCTACTTGTAAATCTCTTTAGGGCTTACTCTTCTTTACTCTCTGCTGAGTAATAGATGATCACACACCACAAGCCGGTGATGACAGCATTTCCACATCTACGTATGATTTCCAAATCAACCCTCTGAGGCTTTGTCCCTGCGTCAATGTGGGAACACATCTGCAGGGTAAATGTCCAAAACAACTGCCTTCACATCAGCTGTGAGCATAATACAGACTTTGTTTTTTAAGTTAGGAAATACTTTGATTTCTAACCTCTTGAGCTCATTGATTTGACTCTTTTCAAACCTTTTTTTCCTCTAAAAACAAATTAAGCTTAAATGTAGCAAATTTAATGCAGTTAAATCTGCTTTTGTTTTCTTTTTGTACTGATCATGTTTTTTAATATAAGACGAGTTTAATCAGGATGTAACCAGTAACTATTTAATTTGAACTTTAAGTATGTGTGTTTGTGTGTGCACTTATGAAGGCAGAGGGAGGCTGAATTCCCCCAGTTTTAACATCTAAGTTGAGCTTAATAACATGTTTGTCATGAGCAGCACTGAATGCGGAAAAGCTACTAGATCCACTGGAAAGTATTAGTTTATATATGTAGAGAGAGACACATTTGGATTGCTATTTCTTGTCATGATATTCTCCACAGGGCCGCCACATGTGCTTTTATGAGCTCAGATTGTTCTCACATGGCGTTTATTTCTCTTTCGCTCCAGCTGCTGTTTTCGCCGTCATCTTCTCACCGTTTGTCTCTCACTGTGTGAATAACCTAAACAAAATTTTTGTCTGTGTGTTGTTTCTCTTGTGGTGTTTTGTCAAACTATTAAAAGTGTTTATAATTTAAAAATTAATTGCTGACTGATTTGTGTGTTTTTATTTCATTTTAAGTTTCCTTTAATTAGACAAATGATAAAAGATCTTTTATGGGAGGGCAGGGGCATTACTGGTCAGTTGTGAATTTATTCAAAGTGCAGTGTGCATAATAGTTCACAGGGTGTAGCTGTTGCATAAATTAAGCCCTTTTAAAACCACCTCCAAACTGAGAGACTTTATCAAATTAGAGACCACTTATATGGTGAAAAACCTGCTAATGGGAGGGGGAAAAGATAGAACAAACAAACTTGTCCTAAATCATATTTTATAGCTAAATAGTTACTAGTATGTTAAAAGCATACTTTTGTTTAAACTTGATAGTAAGGATTTATCAAATCCTGCTTTTAAGTAACAATCTCAGCATATTTCAGACCTTTTATGTTAGTTTCCTCTTGTTCCTCTTTTGGTAAGCAAGATTATAAAATAACTTGCAGGTAATATTCAGCTCTTGTGGTGAAAGTGAATTGAATTACTATAAAGCATCACTCCTGAAGCCGTTGAGCTGGTGCATTTGCCAAGTTAAAAAAAAAGCACAAGCACAGTGTGCAGTCGGTCTGTGACTTGAATAAGAATCGCGGCTTAATGGGCCAGACTGTGTGTGCTGCATATTCAATGATCATGATGCCCAAATGTTGTGCTTCTCCTTTGGGTGTCATTTACATTAGCAGCCTGTTTAAACTATAATTTAGATTTGGCAGGAATCAGCTGAAATGAACATTTCAAAGTATGATGTAAGGTCTTCATTTCAATTGTTCGAAGTATGGAGAAAGCATCCGTCTCACATTTGCCATGGCAGATATATAATTATGATGGATAAAATTGTTAAATTCAACAAAAAGTTGTTCAATTTAAGAAATATTTCAGTTGTTTTAAATATCATGTATGTGCACAAAAGCAACCAAGCATTTAGTTGTGCAAGAGCAATTGCTTAAAGAAGCATGGTGGTGGAAGGATCATGGCACAGAGGTACCACTCATCAGCAATGGCAGAAAGACTGGAGACAGCCGCAGGAAAGGCAAATACAGTCAAATATAAAAAGGTTCTTCAAGAAGTAACCCGAAAATTTGGAAGTTTTCGAGCATGATAATCATACAGCCAAAATTGTGGAGTTTTTTCTTTAGCACCTTGCAAAAATACAGACCAAAACTGTGCTTTAACAATGGAGCTAAGAGGCCAAATCTGTATGTGAATCTACAAGACAGTGCTTTTACAAAGTGAATTCAATAGCTTTCATATAGGTATATACGGAAGCGCCAAAATGTCGCAATAATTTCAGGGATGAATGTTAGTTCACTCCCTTTTCCATCTTCTTAGGTAGCCATAAAAATAAAGATTTAGTTTTTGTTAGTCACTGCCAGCTTTAATTTAGACAAAGTATTTTATTAATCACTAAAAGACATGAATACTGTGGTATTAATGAAACATCTATTAATGATCAAACGTATAGATGAAAGCAAATTAAGAATGAGATCTCCCTCTTCCTTTCCCAAATTTTCTATTCCCAACAGATGGTAGCAAAGAGAATTGCACCCTTCACCACATACTCATAAAAGTTATGCAACATCTTGTTGCAAAAAGCAGTAAATGACCTAAATTTCTTTGAAAAATAAAATATGCTAGTTCTTTCTTAAAGATAGGTATCTGTAGTCCTCCACCACCTCCAACTCTTCTTCCATGACTGAAATAGTGTTAGCCTTTTCCTTCTTTTTCCAGCCCCTGTGGCCACAATTGATGATATGATGCTGTCACTGCTCTTTGACACACAAGAATGCTTAACTGCACAGTTTTTAACTACACACACACACACACACACACAATCCCTTTCACGATCCAATAGTTATGTAAAAATATTGATTAGAGCTGTTTTAATTAAATGAGTGAACATGGCAACCTATTTTAAACCTGCACAGAAAAGCCTGAGGACCTCTTTGTATGAATGTGCGTATGTTTGTAGCACAAACCAATATTCTTAGCCCTGTTTTGTTCTATAATACAATCAGAATGAAAATGGCCTTAATCTGACACAGACATAAACCCATCGCTAACCTACTGTTTATGGGATTGATTTAGACTTGAAAGCTGAAACATTTTAAATTTTATCGCAATTTAAATCACTTTAATATTATTTCTTTAAAGGATAAATCATTAATAAATAATCTCACCATATTGATTGATTTAACTGGGATGTAATATTTTTATGCTGACCTGTTTTATTGCTGCATTAATAATTGTCACAGTTTTGTCTTGAGCCTTGTGCAACAGCCATAAAAAGTGTCTTTTCCTATTATGGCAGTCAGCAACACTGCATAATGTAGTGTTGATACATCAATAATCTGTTATATATAATGTAGGGCATCTCTCACCCTGTAACTGATAGATTTCATCCGGCATGGAAACAGAGACTGTATTTAGATTTAAACACGCATGAAAGAGTATTTTTTGGAAAGCGGGTGGGGGTTGGGGGCATGTAAGGACATGAGACACACAACAACTTCAACGGCAAGGACGTTGATGCTGACAAAGAAACATGCTGAGTTAAAGATGTAGACAGCCCGACTGTGTGTCTCATGCATGCAAGCATGCATTATAAGAGGTGTAACAGCCTCTTGTCTGGGAATGCTGTATATGATATGGCCAGTTTCTCAGCTAGACAGACAGACAGGCAGGAGACAACGCTACTATATGTTTTTAGACACATGCCTGCTCTTTAAATATGTGCACCATATTCTGGTTGAATGCCTCCTGTAGCCTACTTCTTCACGCCACAGAAAATACACACCACCCTGTCTCCAGCACTTCCACAAATAACTCTGTCACACTCACATCTTTCACCACCCTGAGGCTCATAGCTGAGCATTGTTGATGTGCGCATTGTTTATTGCCCCATTTTTGTTGAGCATGGTGGACTGATTGTGTCCATCAAGTGTATGCTTTCTTTAATAAAATGATATACTGCAATGATTCATGTGCCATCTTATTGGTGTTCATGTTCGATTGATCAACATATTTAAATAACAGGGAGCATATTGGTCCATTGCACTTTTTATGTGGGCTTTGTGTTGCAGCTGTGCATGTTTTGTCTATTTATTAAGTACAGTATGTCATCTGAATTTCTTAGCATAACACACAGATTCGCAGACAGGGCACCTCACTGTTGCAGGAGCCAGGAATGACTTCACTCCTACTGTAACTCTCATCAACCTAACACCATTAGATCCTATCAAATAACATGTCTCCCTAAGCCTGGTGCTACTGAACCATTTATATCAGCAACGAAGTATCAAGTTATTACTATGATGCCTAAAATCATAAAGTACGGCGTAAGCTCCATTTCTAAATACAGTTTGATGATTGCATAGTTTATTTTTGGTTTCTTTGTACTCTTAAATGAAGTCTTTGATAGGTAAGATGCAGAGAATAGAACATGTATTTTACCAGCGTGTCATAAATGAACAGTTTGCACTGACACACAGCACTGATTAATTTAATATTCATGAATGGCATACCCCATTTTCCTTCTGCTAAATGAGAACTTTTGGTATGTAGGAGGTTGTTGGCGCCATAGAAACTGCCAAGAAGCATTCCTTCTGCCACTGTAAAGATGAGCTCTGCTCCTGCTACTGATATCTTCTGTAATTACTAGAGTTTGACATTTCTTGCTTTGGTTAAAAATTAGATTAGAGGTTATTTCTGATATCCTTCTTGATATGTTTTTCCTTTCATAAACAACTTTAATCTAGGTTAACAATTTTGGAAGTTGATATAAAACATATAACTACAACAAAAAGAATCATTATGTTTATCATCCATTTATTATAGTGGTAAATATCCTCCAATCTAATTTTTATTGCATTGCATTGTATTGACCCAAATCTAGCATTTATGGCATATTCCTTCTGTTGCTATGACATTCTTATCATCAGCAGCTGTATATTGTGTTCAGAGCTTATAGATTAAGTGTCCTAATCGAAAAAATGTATGACCTGTATGGTGCATTAGTGAGCACTGTTTTTTTAGGTTAGAATCTCAGTTGCCTGTGTGAAGTTAGCATGTTCTCCCTCATACATATGTTAAATCTCTCAGACTACCTCTCTAAACATGCATGTTAGGTTAATTGGTGGCCCTGAATTGTGAGTGTGCTTGGTTGTTTTTCTCTATTGTCTGTGTTGGCCCTGTGATGGACTGGCGACCTTCCCGGGATGTAACCCACTTCTTACCCAATGCTAACTGGGATAGGCTGCAGCAACCCTGAACAAGATGAAGCAGGTAATAAACAGTTTTATTTATTGGTTGTATTAGTTTTTAATCTGTTATTCTTTTAAAATTGCTTATTGTTTTCAAACTGTTTTAAAAACAATGAACAACTGTTTTATTGTATTTTACTATATTATTTATTTCCCTGTAAATTCTTGTGTTTTTTGTGTTGCTTGTACATTTATGTACAAAACTTTCTTTCAACTGTGGTTGTTTTAAAAGGCTTTATAAATAAAGTTGAGGTGAGTTGAAAATAGATGGATGGATAAATGGTTAATATCTCTGTGACAGGCCTATTTTACTCCAAGTATGCCAGAGCTGTTATAGGTCCAAGAGTAGTTCCTGGAAAACATTCCAGTCTGTCTTCTCATAAAACCCCATTTAATTTTAAGAAAAATATTCCTCTTTACAACTATCTGAAACAAAACTTTAATGACTTATCTCATAGACATGCATTTTGGTTTTGGAACTATGTTTTTTCCCACTTGCAAAGGTGTAAAATGGCAAAAAAGAAAAACATGTTACAGTAATAATAATAATAAAAAAAATGTTTAAATAAAATAAGAGAGATAAGACCTTTTTTTGTCCCAAGCAGTATGAATAAAGGAATACTTTTAAAAAGGATAAAAGAATAATCAAAGATTTAATGGCATAATTGTAATTCAGTATCACACTCACAATGTTACAGATCATAGTTTACAGCTTAGATCATTCATCTGTACATTAAGGAGTTAAAACTGGATCAACATTAAATATCTAAAGCAGTGAAGTACAACAAATTATCACAGCTTTACTATTTATTCCACAGAGGTGAAATGTTTCTGTTATTAACTTATTCTAATCCTAACTGGTGCACAATAAATCATGTGAAACTCTTTCAAGGAAGCGAGACATTCAGCCACTGCCGTTTTTTGCAACCTGGGATGGACAAATTCAAAGGCCACATTGAAGAGATCTTTGGGAAAACTACAAAAATATTAAAGGCAGACTAAAAAGGTGGATGCAACCAAAGTAATGAAAAAGATCTGGCACTGCAGAAATGAAACCCCAGAGAATTTATACTAACTAATAAAAAAGTAGCAAGTGTGGCAAATTAGCTGAAAACCTGGTGAGAAACAAGGACATGAAGTAAACCCAACAGAATACAGAAAGCAAAGTGAATGTGAACATATGGGCATATTATATCCTCCATGCTCTGCCTTGTCTTTGCACAGACCCTGAATTCTAACTTCAAGATAGCGTTTCTATGCTTAAACTATCAGATCCTCCCCTACAATCATTTTCTAATCCCCAGCTGCATATAATTTTAATGACTTTCAATATTAAAATACATGTATCATCACTAGAATGACTCTTAAATTCCACAACATATAAATGTAAAAAAACAAACAAACTAATATCTCAGTCTGTTTAGCAGTAATATAATCTGTTTATTTTAATAATTTGTGTCTCATTTCCTGTTTCTCCGTCTCCGTCTACCTTCTTTGTTTCCACTGTAGCCCACTGCTGTCTGTAGTCTATGAAATAAAATCAAGATTTTAATGAGTTTGTTTTACACCCTGAAAGTATGTAGAGTTTTTGTAGTGTCAAGAATGAAATGTTATTTGTCATTTTCATGTGGAGAAACACTATGGGAACTAACACACCTATATGAGTAGCTGTGTGTGCGCTTCTGTATTTGTTTGACGCAATGGGCAAAAGGCCAGTGAAAGCCCATGTAGTCATTCCCAGCTGACCACTCCACTGAAGCCAAATTAAAATTTGTCATTTGTCACACGATTAATAGACCACTATAGTCACCTCTGCCGAGCAACACCAGCTAATCCCACGAGAGCATGCGGTCCTTGTTTTGAAAGGCGACCCTTGTGGATCACCTTTCAAAGGAGATATTTAGGCCCCATTCTATTTTAATAGAGAGGTCTGGAATTCTTAATGCTTTAGCTCCTCCTGGTTGTCCTTAATGGTTCCATCTCTTGCACTGCTACACTCATCATGGGCATTTGAGATGGCAGTTTCAATGGATGGATGTAGACCCACTGACAGTTTGGACAGGTGGACGAAGATGGAACAAGCCAGACTGTGACACCAACACCAATCTATCTAATGAGACGTTTTGTACCAGAACAAGCATGTGAAAGATGGCTGTGCAGAGTGATGGGATTTAAAAGCACACCGATGGTCTAACGGGTTTGACCCATGAATTCATCATTTAAGCCATCAACGCTAGTGGTGGTTGAACAGTGGCTTAAAAAATTCATGTTGTACATGCAAGTAATGCAGAGGGAGCAAATACTGACTATTTTTTTTAAGATTAATATCCTAAAAATAAACCAAACTTCAAATATCCTTGAAAGATTAAAGAAAAGCTTCCATTGTTATGGCCCTCGTCTGTGGAACAGTCTGCCGGAGGGCCTCAGGGCTGCAGAGAACATTGATGTTTTTAAAAAGAGGCTTAAGACTTACCTTTTTAGCTTAGCTTTTAACTAAATTTATTTGATCTTAATTTATTTTACATTATTTTATTTCACGTTATTTTATTTTCATTTTATTCAGCTGTACTACTTATTTATTTATTCATTTACTTATTTATTCATTCATTCTTAGCTGTTCTTATTGTTTCTTAAGGTTGTTTAATTTTAATTTTAACTCCAGTGTTTTCCTCGTGGGGATCCTCCACTCCGTGGGGAGTTTGCCTGCTCGGTCTGGGGGCTGCTGTCGTGGTGATTGCACCTATTCGGGGTGGCTAGGGCCCTGCACTGCAGCCTTTTGGCTGTGGTGTGGGCCCTGGTCTGTCCTGATGGGGGTGGTTGCCGCTGTTAGACATGGGTGGACTGGCCCCCGGTGTGGATGGATCCCCATGACACTGATATTGTTTCCTCACAGCAGCATCAGGCTGGATGCTTATCACTTTTAGTATTTTATGATAACATTCAGTTTGAGACAGAAATAAGAGAATCATGTTTGTATAGTATGTGGAGGGAAGGCTGCTTGGTGTGTGTGTGTGTGTGCGTGTGTGTGTGTGTGCGTGTGTGTGTGTGTGTGTGTGTGTGTGTGTGTGTGTGTGTGTGTGTGTGTGAGTGCGGCTGTGTGAAATATTTTGGTGAGTGTTTCTGTTATTATGTATTCCCACTTTGTTTTGTTTTATATACATAAATGTTTTAATCATGTAAAGCACTTTGTGTTGCCTGTGGCATGAAAGGTGCTTTATAAATAAAGTTTGATTTGATTTGATTTGATTTGACTTTAATAGCGCTTTCGGTACAACAAAGGAAAAATTGTCTTGTGTGGATATAAGCTTGTGAAGGGCCGTTTAGGAGCAATAATCATGGCAAAGCAGCTGTCCATCGTTCATGAAACCATGCACTCACATGTTCAGTGCAGGTGGATGCCAATGCAGGGGCACAGTAATGCAAACACCGTAGAACATGAAAGTAAGCTAATGTATATGTTGTTTGAGTCATGCAAACATCTTTTCTCTGTTAAGTTTTAACAAGAGAAAACTGATTATTCAATTGAAAGAGAGAGACTTGTAAAAAGAGCCTGTTAAACAGCTCAGTTTCAGGTCATCTGGCCACTTTTATGTTCAGCCTCTCAAGCAGGGTGGTCCTGTCACTGCTCCATTCACATTTTTGTGAGACATACACAAACACATTCAGACATACACACACACACACACACACACACACACAGAGGAGGTGCTTCACAATCTATTTCCAGTCTTCTGCAGTAGCAACTGACACATGCTGAGGATTTTATTGTGGATCCTTCAGCCCTGCTCAGGTGAATGATGTTAAATGTCAGGATAGAGATGCAAGACAGGGACAGAGAGTGCAGGATGGGACAGGTGGAGGTGGGCGACAAGAGACAAGAAAGAATGTGAGACTCACATGTGTCTCAGACATCCAAGAAGACATTATATCTGAGCATTCAGACATACTTATTAACAATACACTATTAAGAATCGAATTCTCACAAAAGGCTTTTTATTTTACTTAATTCTTGCACAGGTTAAGAGGAAAAGCACAGGTGCACCATGGAAAACCTGTATTATGTTCATAGGTTTTTTAGCAAAGATATACTGCTGATTGTCTTGTCCCCCTCCATTTAAAACATTAAGCATTGTTGTCCTTTTATGTTTAGATGATCTAAATGCTAAGGAAAAGCTTCAACATTTGCATTATTTTCTTCTTTGGTATGCAAAACATTGAACCATCCTTTTGATAGAGACAGAGATAATTCCATTCCACAGTTTTAATGACACCATATTATTATATTTTGTGTATTCTCAGTCATTCAGATTAAGATTTGATTTTTGTGAAGACAGGAGGGTAAATGTGAACATCAAGCAACAGTTATCAAATGTTTTCTGCCTTTTCCATTCTCTCTTAAATGACCAACCTTGACCATTTGAATCTTACTGTATTCATGTTGAATGTATCGTATAAGATAGCTGTCAAAAAGACGTATGCATGATTCTAAGATTTGTAGTCGTATTTTTGTGTTAATAAAAGTTTTGTACACAAATCAAGGCTGTCATATATGTGCGTCTGGTCAATTTTGTGGATTAGGAGTTGTTTTATGTGAGTATGAATCTTAAAGCTGTGAGTGCAAAATCTTGTGAATACAACTCCAATTTCTACGAAGACAAAGTCTCCTATTCTGTGTGGACACGAATTCACGTTTTTGGGTACGAGTAGAAAAGTATTCAGATGAAGTCACAAGGGAGGAGTAATCGATCTGCCGATTGTACAAAACACAACAAGCTCCAATTTCAAAGATGGCTGAAGAAATTGCAGCGGGAGGAGCTACCGGCTCAAGTGAAGCATCACAGGTAAGATGTTCAAGCGGTCTTTATTTATATATTAAAGAAAAACATACTATTTTCAATAATATTCTTTGATTTAAAGACGTACTGCTATAGTTTGCCATGTCGGGTAGTGCTAGCATTAGAAGCTGGCTTGTGCTATTAGCATTGATGTAGCGTGGAAACTATAAAATGTTTATTCTTAGACAATGTCGATTGAAATGCGACTTTTATGGATTTATTAATTACGCTATTTAGTCGATCAGTCTGTCCTCGCCAATCCTCTTTTCCATTTACCCCACTCCCTTCGCCCGCCGAAGCTGAGGATAAATCAATCCATGTACCGGTGAATAACCGTATTTATTATATATGTCATGATATGCATATTTATGTAATCTTCTCTGCCATAAACACGATATTGCGGGGGTTGCGGGGGCGTTTGAGTGACGTGACCTGGGACGCCGATGGAGTGAAGAGACTTAATTCCTCAACCAGCGGAGCACCGTTGCTAGGGGCATTGGCGTCCCTAGCAACGGTGCTCCGCTGGTTGATCAGATGACAAAGATGATGCTCAGGGAGGAAATATGCCAGATATTTGCCCTATGAGGTTTTACGCGGTACTTAACCAACTTCAGAGTAATAGTGATGGTTTAAGAAATCCATTGCAACTTTCTACTGGGAGGAATTAAGTCTCTTCACTCCATCGGCGTCCCAGGTCACGTCACTCAAACGCCCCCGCAACCCCCGCAATATCGTGTTTATGGCAGAGAAGATTACATAAATATGCATATCATGACATATATAATAAATACAGTTATTCACCGGTACATGGATTGATTTATCCTCAGCTTCGGCGGGCGAAGGGAGTGGGGTAAATGGAAAAGAGGATTGGCGAGGACAGACTGATCGACTAAATAGCGTAATTAATAAATCCATAAAAGTCGCATTTCAATCGACATTGTCTAAGAATAAACATTTTATAGTTTCCACGCTACATCAATGCTAATAGCACAAGCCAGCTTCTAATGCTAGCACTACCCGACATGGCAAACTATAGCAGTACGTCTTTAAATCAAAGAATATTATTGAAAATAGTATGTTTTTCTTTAATATATAAATAAAGACCGCTTGAACATCTTACCTGTGATGCTTCACTTGAGCCGGTAGCTCCTCCCGCTGCAATTTCTTCAGCCATCTTTGAAATTGGAGCTTGTTGTGTTTTGTACAATCGGCAGATCGATTACTCCTCCCTTGTGACTTCATCTGAATACTTTTCTACTCGTACCCAAAAACGTGAATTCGTGTCCACACAGAATAGGAGACTTTGTCTTCGTAGAAATTGGAGTTGTATTCACAAGATTTTGCACTCACAGCTTTAAGATTCATACTCACATAAAACAACTCCTAATCCACAAAATTGACCAGACGCACATATATGACAGCCTTGATTTGTGTACAAAACTTTTATTAACACAAAAATACGACTACAAATCTTAGAATCATGCATACGTCTTTTTGACAGCTATCTTATACGATATATATCTGGTAAACTAGGTACCCTTATTACATTGTGCTGCTGTCGGGTGCAAACCTGCTATTTCCAAAACGGTCATTTTTCAAAGAATGAAAAAAACTGTATGTTTTTGTAATAACTGGACATAATGTCATCAAACTTGGTATTGGGTTTTAATCATATATCTTTGGTTAAATATTTGTAAAACAACAGACAGACATAAAGGGTGACCAATAGTACTAATTTTGTGAAGGGAAACAAAAATCATGAATTTTGAACATAGGAGGTTTTTGCCCGTCAGCAAGGATTGATTTCCCACAGTCTTTACACACTTTCCTTGTAGTTTCATAAGGATAATATTAACTACCAATCAACTACAGGCTGCACTTTGATTTATAATATTTTTTTATTCTCAGAGATGTGAGGTTAGATTTAAAGGCAGAGCTTTACTCTGATTGGTTCAGGTCTTTACAGGACAGATACCATGTGGCTGTCTTGATATGTATGTGTTGGTACCAGGATGGTAACACATTAATGCATAAACACGGACTATAGTAACTCATTCAAAAGGGCAGATCAGCACCTTTACTATGATCAAAGCTTTGAGACCAGATGCTGATTGTACACTGATACCATAAATAAGGCACCAGCAGTTTGTGTGGATGGATCATAAATGTGTTTGGGAGAGATTGTACATAAAAGTTAGACATATAACACAAGTTGTGTAACTTGCCCAGAAACTCACATAACTCGTCAGTGCTGTGATGCAAAGACTTTTTTTTTTTTTTTTTTGACAGTTGTCGCCCCTCCTCTGGGGGTCAGAGTAGATGTGTTAACTTGGCTTGCTGACGTCAAGGAAGCCATAGCTACGGTTCAGCTGTCCAGTCTTGTTGTACTCCCCTCCTTTCTCCTCTGTCATCTGGCTGTCTCTGCTCTCATGAATAGCCTGCACAGTGGAGGACATGCTGTGCCAAGCTCTGCCATGCAGTGTCAGTCTGAAGGGGGAGTCTTGACACACAGAGGAAGGGACAATGGGAGTGGAATGAAAGCAGAGAGAAGTAGAAAAAAGTATACACTTTTATTAAACTTTATACTATGGATCTTCTGTTTCACAGTTAGTTTATACAGGCAGGGGGTCGAGTTAACAGGGAGCCTGATGAGGATAGCAGAGTGATGGCCAACAGGACGCCTCGTTAAAATTCCACAGCCTGTGGAAGTGGTAACCTGTAAGATCAGTTGTCATTTCCACACAGACTGAATCTGGAAGGAGAGACAGGAAAAGAAGCTGGAAAGCAGGCACAGGGAAAGTAATATCCAGATGTCAGCAAGAGAAGGAATCAAAGACGTTTTGTCCAAAAATAAAAGAAACAAATAATATTTTTATGAGGAAAATAAATCCTTAGTTTTAAAAGATAGATTTGAAATAAAAAATAGATGTATTATTGGTGGGTATAAATAGTGATAGACCAGATAAAAGAAAAATTGCAAAGGAGACAGAGGGGAGAACTAACACTCCTACCCCTTCTCCTCTTTATTTATACCCCTAAAGACAGCAGGCTAAGATTTCTGGCACCAAAACACACGTCACGCTTGCTATTTTAGTTGGAGGTGCCACATAGCACCAAGAGGTTGGGTGACAGGGCTGAGGCATTATGGGGCCAAAGGACATCCGTGCATCCACCTATCCAATCTTTACATGACATTTCACACTTTTGCCACCTCTGCCAAGATCTGATTATGTGACACACTGAGCACATGTGCATATGTGTCATAAAAAGTGTACTTGTAAACAATAGACATTTTATTTCCCCTTGTGTCACATGCGTGTGAACTTGAGAGCGTGTGAAAGTGCGTTCCTTCACCCTTCACAGAGCAGGAGGTGTCGGCGAGGCCAGAGGTTGTTGATGCAGTCTTATGAGGCATGAAACACAGAGTGTGAAAAGTGATCTCTGTCTGTGCAGAACATCAGATATCCTGATAATGGTGGGTTACATGACTGCTCTTGAATGAATGCTGCAGTGTTAATGTACATCAAATAAATTAAAGCCAGCAAATCAAAGCATGTATGTCAGGAGTCTAAAAGACGACATTTTTCATGTAAAATTTGTATTTATACTGTTCTGTTCTGTTTAGTTTAGTGACTAAGAGGCAAGTAACACCACAGTACTTGAACTTCCACTGCAGCGGCATGCAGGTTTTTTTTTTAATTTATTTATTTTTTATCAGATATTCACTATAGACATCAATAAGTCAACATCCTGAAATATGGGCCATCAAATACAATGCTGCAAAACAGAGTCAAGAGTCTTTACATTAAAGAACTTTCATATTTATTACCATTAAAATACATTAAAGGCGTATTAGAATCATCTGTCACAGCTGTTATTTGAACATCTCAAATATATTTTGACATTATGATACAGTCAAACACACTTGTCAATAATTTGCAGATTGTTGCTGGGACTTGATCTCCCACTGGTGACCAGGCTGAATTTAGTTCAACGCTGATCGAACACATGAGCATGCACCCTCAAACTAGGGCTGCATGCTGAATTACATAACATAGAATCACCTAAATTTAATACAAAAGAAAAGAAAAAAAGAGGAATATGGATAAGGCAGGAAAGCAACAAAGCAATAAGCTGATGTGTTGGCAAAGATCAGGCACAGAGGAACTTTAAAGCTACAGCAACACTGGAGAATGTTGTGGTTGTGTTTGATTTAGTAAAATGTGATAACACTTCTGCATTTTTCTGCAGCACTCTTGAAGCAGTTTAACAGAATCGTCCTATTTACACAGGGAGGGTTTGCCCGACAGGAAGGGAGCATGCTTGGTTCACATGGAAACTTATCACATAATGACAGTCTCAGGCTGAAGAGAATAGGTAATGAGAGGCCGGTGCCTTGGTGCAGGACTTGGGGTTCTAGTCATGGGGCTTGGGGTACGAGTCAGGGGGCTTGGGGGGCGGTAGATTGGGCCTGATGGGGCAGTGATTCTGGCAGTAGGAGTGCGACTGGCCCATCTGGAAGGAGGTCGCTGGTTGGCTGGCCGTGCAGGGCGAGAGAAGCTCTTCTTGGGCTTGGCTGGGGACAACTCAGCTGGATTTATCTGAGAAAAAAACACATGGGATATGTTGTTGTACATCAGAGATCTGCTGATTGTAGAGCTGATGGTAAATACAGTAGCAGATCACAACCTACCTGCTGTGGCTCCTGTCTGTAAGCTGTGTATCCTGTTCTGGGACTGGAGCTGTACTCGTGTTGGATCTCAAGCATGTCCAGAAGCTCAATAAGTCCGTCATCCCTCAAACGGCCACAACCTGGCAACTCTTGTCCCCTCTGGATCCTCTGAGTTCCAGGGGAAGCACTTGAAGTCCTGTAGTCAATTTTGGAGTCCGCATGTTGGTGTGCAGGCTTCCTTGTTTTCTCCCCTTGAACCAACCCTCCATCTCTGTCTGCCCCACTGTTAGCCCTAGGTCTCATCTTTGGGCTCCCTGGCACCTGTGATCTCCTTTGGGCCTGCTGGGGACCAAGTTGAGACCATTTAGAACTGCTGTAACCTCCTCTCTGATCCTTGTAGTTCTGCCGACCAAAGTCTAATACTAAACCCCGTTCTTGGCTGGGCTCTATCTCTGCTGTCAGCGCGTCGGAATCTGCTTGGCTTTTTTGAGTAGGCACACGCATGGGCACCCTGCCGGCAACTCCAGCAGCTCCAAAAGCTCTGCGCTGACAGCTAGGAGTGGGACACTTTGCCTCTGGGGCAGAGCCTTGATGGGTCACTACTCCTGAGTTGGTGAGTGTTTTGCCCTCGTTCTCCTGAAGCATGGCTCCAAACTTCCTGAGAACAGAAGGGCTGCTGCATTTCTTGTCTCCCAGAACACCTGGACCGAAGGACTTCCTGTCCAGAGAAGGAGACTCAGCTGTTGTAACTGGGAGCTGCGAGCGTGCTTGTGCAGCAGGAGCATCCCTTTGTCCAAGAGGCGGTTTTGAACCTGTGCTTTCCTTGTTAGGGGAACGATCTCTGCAGGGAGAGCTCCTCATGTTACATAATCGATTCTTCCTGTTTTCGGTTTCCTCAGAACTGACCAAAAACTGCTCTCGTCCCATCCTGGTTTCACATAAAATACATGAAAACCAATGAAAAAAAAAAACAAAAAAACAAACACACACACACACACACACACACACACACACACACACACACACACACACACACACACACACACACACACACACACACACACAGATAACGTTCATTCTTTTTAATTTCATATTCTATAAAATATTAAACATTTTACCTTTGATTTTCCAATCGTCTTCTGCTCTCATCCTGGTATGCGAGGTTATCCTGGCTCACTTTGATTGTGTCACTGAAGTGCTGAAAGATAAAAAAAAATATTTTAAAACATTTACAGGATGACCGATGAGGCTGCTTTTACTGAACACTACAAAACCTCAACTTGACTCTTGATCATCACTCAAAATAGCACAGTTGAATCTGTTCTGATCTGCTCATGTTGCTGTCTCCCATGTGAACTGTTAAGCATCTTCTCAACTGTTCTGTCAGGTGTCAGAAAAGTGCAAGACTTTGGCTATAGTGTGAAACTAATTCCTATCTAGTAACCTGTCTGTGTAAGCAAACTTGAGGGGAACTGTAATCAATATCTTCCTGCCAGAACCACAGCTTTGACTCATATCATGTCCACCTATCTTGTTTCTTCTGATGTGCAAATGCCAATAGAATGAGGCACATGGATGGGAACCACCTCTACTTACCACGTGGCGAGCACCGTTGTTCTTCCGGCTCATTTGTTTCCCTTTCCCCAAATAATCCTGCAGTAAATCTCCAATCTCCGAGACCCCGTTGGAGCTGCAGTAACTGTAGCCATTGTGATGACTCACAGGGCAGCCGTACCCATCGATGCTGTATTTACAGCTGTTACTATAGTGACATGGCACGGTTATATCTCCAGGGTGATTCTCACTGCAGTGGCCGGGCACAAAAAGGACGTTGCCATGGTTCCCAAGCCCACACTCCAACGAGCTGCCATTTTTCTGGTTGTCAGTGGAGATGTCGTTTGCTCCTCTGCGGGCCTGAACTTCATTGTAAAGCTAAAAAAAACAAAACAAATAGAAAACATCAAGCTCTTCACACCATTTTCCATTCCTCCTTTCACTTATGTGAATTTTAAAACACAATACTTCTGCCGTGTGTCATGTTTACACAACAAACGAAGTATGGAACACACAAAATCACTGCTCCAGCTAACCTATATTTATGATTAACACATGTTATTCCACTTTGCATGAGTATCTGTTTCCCATCGCAAACCTTTGGTACCTCCTTTAGTATCCACTTTCAGACTGTGTGAGTATGTGTGTGTGCGAGTGACAGAGAAACTGCGTGTGTCCAGCATGTCTGTCAGCACATCGCAGTTTAATTAGCTTGTTAACATTTGTCTGTACTGTTGCTCCAACACGGCCAAGAGGCTGAGTCAGTTTGCGTACTGCCAGGAGTTTATTATTGACCACGCACACACACTTTACACCAATTAACACTCACTAGGGAGCACAAAAACTCTCACCTTTTTCGATCCTTCATTTGCCATGAACACAAACTACTGAATTTTATTTCTATTTTTCTTTAGAAAAATTTAAATATGGAAATCTTACTGTAATATTGTTAGAGTGGGATGTAAGGTAAAGGCTTTAATTATGATTTAATTTTAATTATGATCTATCGGAGCCCTGTCCATATAACCTACAGTATTTTGCACATTACAGGCCAAATGTTAATGTACATAATTATAATAATGATCAAATTGTGCATTAGACTGACTTGGCACATCCCAGCATTCATACACAAGATCTCACCTCTTCGATTTTTCTCTGGATGTCCTGCAGTTGATCCTCCCACTCTTGCATCTCTGAGTCAAAGTTGTCTGTCATTTCTGGCCTTTCTTGCCCCCATCCCCGGCCGTTGCACTCCAGCCCAACCTCCAGATCGATGGCTGCCATGACGCAGGCAGTTCAATACCCAAAGGCCTTTTCAAATGGCAGTTTCCCCTTTCTCTTGTTTCACTTTCCTGTCAGAGGTCACCGTCGGGCTGCTGGCAAGGGACAAGAAGGATTGATGGCCTGGGAACACTAAAAAGATCAAATACACAGGAAAAAAAAGGCCCTTTAACTGGTCATATGCTAAGGTATGAATGAAAAAATTAAGGTTTTTTCTTTAACATGTGTTTCAATATAATTTACCCCCAGAATCTGGTTTTGATTATTATTATTATTTTTTGTTTGTTTGTTTTTTATCCTGACACTAAAGCTGCTGCACCAATGAAGCCTAATGGATGTTAATCTTTGAGTGAAACCTTTTCTTTTACATATTTTTTCCAAATGAATCTGAGTTTATCTTCACCTGTCTTAGCTGCTTAAATCACTTTTATGTTGTTATGCTTTCCAGTGACAAAGGTCATATATTTACCACCCTTTGCTTTGGCATTCTTCTCTAAAATTCACAGGCATGTTAGTCTTCAGTAACCCCGCAACACACATGAATGAGTACTACATGACAGCACTTAGACTCTTGGTCACTTTGAGCCCCAGCCTACCTCTGTTACACCTTGCTACACTTGAAGAAAAAAGATATCTCAAGCATGCCGGGAGGTGGTCTTGGAACCTGACCCAACTGTGAACACATGGTGTCAGTTGTGTAAGCTTGTCAGTTTGAAACCAGAAGTACAAAACCCACTGATGTAACATTATGATGTGTTAATACAATTAATATTGTACAGCAGCAAAAACCTTAAAATGACTTATGGAAGCTGCACAAGACTCTGCTCTCCAGCTATCCTCAGCTTGACATTAAAATTCAGCTGCAACATCTCTGATGCTGCATTCAAGTCTGCCAATCAAATCCTCTCTTAGCTGGGGAAACTCCAAGTGGGAGCTCAACAAGCCAGAATAGCGCTTCAGCTAATGTCAAGTACAAGAACACAGCCAAGCCTTGTTGTTGTTGTTTCCATCATTGAGAATGACACGTATCCTTGTCGAAAGTGCCCGAATGTACCAGACACCCCCAGCCACCCACCCACCCCACTTGTGATGCAAGCGTGCAGATATTAATAATCTTGTAACTATGCATAGTAAAGTGACTGAATGTCCTGTGGGCAGGGATAGAGGGAGGCGCGGAGTGATTCTATGCCAGAAGCAAAGACAGGTGAAAACATGACCTGAGCATGACTCAAATAAAATAAAATTAAACTATGGCAATGTCAAATTAGTTTTAAGTATCTGTAATTTTTAAATTAAACGGTTTTGAAATTGTAAATAGCTTCACTGCCCCGCAAAATAATATTGCTATTTAGACTTCATTAAACCCAATTGTTCTTACCTGGTTCTACACAGAGAAATTCCAGTATAAATCCTCAACCAGATCTAGTCCCCGCGCTCTTCAGTTCGCTCTGCTCTCTTCGACACATTCACTCCCCACGATGCCAAACTGTAAAGTCCCCTCTCAGCGGTGCTTCCCCTCACTTTTGCCCCTATCTGTGTTACGTAAAGCGCCACGGACTTGATTTAAAGGGCCCCCTTTCTCCTGATGTTGCTGGGGTAAGGAGCTTTAAGCTAAAAAGATAAACATATTCTGCTCCAGCCGGGGTCCCCAGACTTTATACCACCCACTCCGGTGTTTACGTGGGCGCGGCTTATGAGTCGGATCAAATGGCATAATGTCAAATTTATTCCAGTATTTGAAGTCTCGATGGGACGACTGTCGTCACCAGCATCCTGGCTATAATTACTGGGACGCACGGATCGAGGGAAAGTGTTTACATAGCTATTTCAGCTGCTGCCGTCTCTCGGCCAATAGGCTTGTCTGTTGCTACTCTGCTTTAGGATGCTTGGGCAGATTTAGACTTGTGACCATGTCGTGTTGCAAATTATTTTTCCAAAGGATGCCAAATGGGTGCGGGTGACACAGTGAGTAACAATGTGTCACAGTCAATAATACTGAAGACAGTCACGAAAAGGGTGCCTAGCATGTCTGAAATACCTTTTAGTCATACTTTACATTCTTGTCCAAAAATTTATATCATGATTCACTTAACATGATTTCATAATAGCTACATTTTGCAAAATACAATCTACACAGTCGTTATAGATTATGCTTGCAAATGTGCAAATAAGCTAAATATCCTGGAGCAACTTGAACCTGGGGTCTTAACTAATCTCACTGGTTTGCTTTGACGTCTGAAGGCAGTTGCTAATGTTCATCTGCCTCACCATCAATTACCAGTGCCAGCCGATAATTAGAGGCTCTGCTGGGAAATTTGGTGCCCCTAGAAAACAAGATCCAATTTTTGGCACTTGACATGATGATCAAAATGCCTTCTGAGTTTAAAAGGGCCCATGATCATCATTCTTCCACCTGTTGTTTTCCCCACTAAATCACAAACCCTTTGTGAGTTAAGGGGAGGGATATAAACAAACTTTTGTCCTTACTTTACCTTAAGGCAACAGCAGCATGGCACAGCAAGTGTTCTGGAAAACAAAGAGAAAATTGAGTTCAGACCCTGCTATGAGGGAGAGAGAGAGAGAGAGAGAGAGAGAGAGAGAGAGAGAGAGAGAGAGAGAGGAAAAAAAAACTATACTAGCAAGATTAAACCAGAACATATATATATATAGGTATATATTCTGACAAACATTTAGAATCTTTAAAAGACTTCACTTGCTGTTTTACCTCCTGTCTCTTTCATGTTTACCATCCTACAAGCCAAGTCTACTCCTTTCAGTGAACAGACTGGTTAAAAAGAGTTTCAGGCACTTGCTCATACATGTAGATGTGCCAGTCTGGCCACAAGAGGAAAGCATTATGCAAATGTATCATGAGCTGTTTTTCACACATGCTGGAGATCTGCAATAATCTAGGTGTTCTTGCAATGTTCTAGGTGTTCCAGAGGGCTGGCATGTGGGAACGCAAATATATTCTTGCAGAGAAAAATCAGCCAGTAAAACAATGTGGAAAGCATGGCTACTTTTCCAGAGCAGAGTGTGTGTGCATGGATGCTGGTAAAAGTTGCTGCGCTGTGCTTTTTTTTCTTTCTGACCTGTTTGCTGCTGCTTTCTACGAGTTAATAACATGGATATGTTCAGATACATGTTGCATCGATATTAGTACGCAAAACAGGCACAGAAGACTCTCCATTCTGGACAACCAATTAAGCATTTAAGGCAGTTGCAGAATCTTCTTTGGAAGATAATTGCTTCTAGTGGTGGGAAAGCCTTGAACCTCCCACAAAAACAAAAAAGTATACTGTGTCTAATTCAGAGGGACGATTGAATTTCACCACATATGTATCTTTCTAGCTTTGCAAGACTTTCACTTGCATCTCCAGATTCCTTAACCAGAGCTGACATAGTTGTGTTTTCATGCTGACTTGATGCACATTTTGGAATATACGCTTATGAAAGGCTGAAATGTAGATGGTAAGATAATGAATGTGTGTGCTAAATATGAAGGCTGATTCTCACAATCTTACTATTCAGCTGAGCACTATTCAGTTTTATATTTAGCATACAGACCTAATAGTGATAATGAAACTAAAAACTCCAAGCCATTGTAGCTGTCTTTGGTCCTTCTCTCTCTCTCTCAACTCTTTAAGTCGACATACAGACATTTTTTTTTCCTGAGGACAGCCTCAGTTGTCAAATTATAACTGCTAAAATTATATAAAATTAATGTATATATGATATAGTAAAATAAAGGCCAAGAAGGTAGTTTGTAGCAATAACACAAAGAATAACAGTCAGCAAGGCTTTTCTCATCTGTAAATCATTCTCTCAAGTCTTGGCTTTCAGGAGAAAAAATATTGGCATTGAAATAAACACACGACAGAAACTATTTACACATTTAGACTTTTTTCCCTCCTGGCATTTCCGCTATTAACAGTGATTTACACTACTATGTTCCTACTATCCTTACAAAACTAACTCAAACTCAGTTCCTTTTTGGCACCACTACATCAAAAATATCTTCTTCGCTTTATTCCAGCTATAGAGGACCAGTATTTTTGTTCTTTTCGGACAGATATATAACTTTCTTGTTACTTGTTGATCTTTGACTGCTCCTGATTGGACATTACCATCTGTTATTATTCACATTAACAGTTTTCAGTATAATCTGTGGTATAGCACAACATAACTCACCTTCTCTGAGTGATGCGAACAGTGACGTGTTGTGATAATGTAGACTCCAGTGTTGGAGCCAATGCCTGAATGGTCTTGGCAAGTGCTGAGCTTTTTCTGTGCTTTTGGTTACCTTGGCAACAAATAATGTGGGATGGGAAAAAAAATCAACAGAGCAACAAACAAATAAGGGATAATGCGAGCTAAGGGAGGTTTACATCACAGAACAAAGAAAAGAGTAAAAAGGAAGACTAGTTTAAAGATGGTGGCATAAGAGAGGGATGAGAATAACACAAGTATAAGGATGAGCAAAATGATGGGCTGGAACATCTGGGTGAAGGAAGACAGGAGTGACAAAAATATAACAGGTGAGAACAAGTGAGAAAAAGAAAAGAGCAGAATCAGAATTTACTCTTTGGGAATTTTTGGATGGCACCAGCACACATAAAGATTTTCCCTCTTGTGCTCACCGACAGTGGCTCCTCTGTCTGCCTGTCCTCAGGCCTCGGCACCTCCAGTCTGTCAATGAAAGCTTGCAGTTCTTTTCTAAAGGCCTTCATCTGAGCATTAATGCGATACAATAGTTCGTGTTCCCTGATCCTGCTCCCATCATCTTCTCCACCTTCCTCTCCTCCTCTTCCAAACATTAAGTCTCCATTTGAAACATAGACCCTCGCCTCCGATATGATGGTGGCTGTGTCAGCGATGAGCCTGTCGATGGTGCGAACCAGCCTCTCCGCTTCCACACGGATGTCTATCATCTGCTGTCTCTCACGGAGGCTGCAGCGACCGCCAGGCAGGAAGCGGGCCAAGGCAGAGGAGGCAGCGCCCTCTGGCCCAGTTGGTGTGTAGAGGCCCCGTGTGGGCGTCATGCATCGGCTGCTGCCGTTATTGTTTCTCACCTCATCTGAGTCACTTTCCCCACCAACAGGGCCCTCACGTTTGCGGTGAGGTGGGAGCAGGCGAGAGGAGGTGGAGTCCTCATAACTCTCACGACGGCCGCTTGTAGCTCCACCAGCATCACTCTCTGCATCACTGTCCCGTGGGCTGGGCCGAAGGGAGAGATGGGAAGCTAGATCATAGCGCTGCATGTTGGAGAGGAGCACACGGTTCTCGTACTGCAGCTGCATTACCTGATTGGAAAGAAAGAGGCAAAAACTGAGAACTGAACTGCTTTTAGCTATTTTAGTGAGGGAACACAGCTTTAGCTTTCCCTATATTTTCAATCTTACATACCTTTCCACTCAGGTCATTAATTTGTAGTCTTGCAGCTTTCAATTCCTCTTGTAGAGCTTCTGCTTTTGCTCCATCAATTGCTGCCCCTCCTGCGACTCCTCCTCCATGCCTGGCACCTCCCTCATAAGTACCAGCCTTGAAGCGTAACTTGTTCAGCTCACCAGTCACCCTCTTGTTCTGCTCCTCAGCATCAGCCAGATTTCTCCTCAGAAGCTCCGCCTCATCCTCCACCAGCTGCAGCTGTTGCCGGAGCTCCGTCAGGTCGTCCCCCAGGCCTCGCCCTCCACCTGGCCCACCCACCGCTCCACACCCAGAGTTCCCAGCACCCTCTCCCTCACCGCGGAGGTCATCGAGCTCTGCCCTCAGGCCACGGTTCTCCACCTGTTTTGAAAAAATGAGGGCTGGCTCAAATTACATGAACTTCCACTCAAAAACAAAAAAACCTACATAGCATCATCTGCTTTTACCTCCAACTCAACTATCTTCCTCCCCAGGATGTTGGCTTCTTCTTCTACCAGACGAAGCCGTAGCTTCAGCTCTGACTCACGGGTGGTGGGGGGACCCCCAGCCTCCCCTTTAGGATGGGTGCTGTCCAGCTCTCCATAGAAGGAGCGATACTTCTGCAACTCTTGCTCCAGACGATCTTTTTCCTTGTCGATCTTGGCCATCTTCTTCCTCATAAGCACAGCTTCCTCTTTGATAAAAGCTAGCTGGCACTTGAGGTCATCATTGTCCTCCTAAAACACAAAAAGAAAGAGAAAAAGATGAAACACCCTGTGGTCATGAAAGTCAGTTTCCGCAACAAGACTTTAGAGTGAAGGTTTACTACTACAGCCTCTTTGAGATAAGAAGCTGACTCTGTTGGACCAAAAAGATGTTGGCATTCATTTAATTGCCAGAGCCTTAATTCTCAGCTTTAATTAAAATATTCTAGTAGGCTGAAGAAAAAAGCCAAATCTTTAATTTGAGGACATTGCAACAAGATGGCCAAAAAGAAAGGATGAAATCACAGTATGAGAAATTATACAGGATAAAATCCATTCCTCAGAGAGACATTGATTAATAAGGTGCATGACTAGATAAGAACATCCGATTATGATGGGAATTTCAATATCATCTCACCTCAGTTGGAGTCTGTGCGGATTTCTTGTCAGTCTTCTGGACGTCTTTGCTTCCTCTTCTCTTTTGAGACTAATAAAGGATGGAAAATGTATGTTTACCTTTTGTTTTTCTTTTTTATTGTTATTTTTGTAGCATCTGTGAGTATGTATGTGTGTTGCTAGCATTTCCTCTTTGATCTGAGTTGCTAATAATTGATCATTATGTCTATTTTATAAAGAATCCAGGCAATTGTTGGGTATTTTTACAAAACAAATGAAAATCCACACAATAATGCTCTGCATATAAACAAAAGCAATCTGAATTAATATGATACTTACCTCTTTGGTTTTATCAAGTTCGTTCTGCAGTGCTTGTTTGGTCACTTCCACCTCTATGAGTTTCTGCCTCAGTTTTTCATTCTCATCTTCTGTCTTTGTGCGCTTTTCCTCCACTTTTTCCAGTTCATGATGCAGCCTTACTGACACATCCTTCGCCACCTGTAAAAATCATAAAAGATTTCAGGGTCAAAAAGAATGAATAAGCTCCATCATCAGTAGAATTTCAAGCTGTTATGTTATGTAATTGTGTTTTACATGCTTTAAACTATTCAAACCTTTTCAAATGCACATGACTTGTAATAAACATTATGCATACAGGGTGAGTCTATTATAACTAAAATTATACCAAGTCATCATTATTTCCCTATCAGCAGCTTGAATGTAAACCAATAAAAACTGAATATCATCACAGATCCATCTCTGTAACTTCTCATTCCCCACTCTACCTTCAGGTCCTGCTCAAGACTCCTGAGCAGCTCTTCATCGATCTCTCCCGTCTGGGCGTAACGCAGCCTCTTCCTCTCAGCCTTGCGCAGTCGATATTGCAGGATCCGGCAGTTTTTATTAGCTCTCTCCAACTCTCGCCTCATGTCCTGCAGCTGGCAAGTGTCTTCCTCGTAGAAAGTGTCCCGCATCTCCTCCATCTCAGTCCTCATCTCTTCTATTTCACACTAATTTGATAACAGTAAATGTGCACGTGTCTCATTTGCAGAATGACATGCTTGATTGTAGAGTATTGGAGTGATCACTCAAGATGGACTACTTTAACAAAATATAGCCGTCTTCAAACAAATTTACATGCCAAAGAATGCAGTCACTTTAAATGTCAATTATTTCTTGCCAAACATGTAATGTAAATCCCTGATAGAGCTGGTAGTTTCTCCTACACTTGAGTTTTATTAACCTGATCGCTGCCAGAATAATCAATAACCAATTTAGCATCTGTAGCTAGAACATGTTTTCATTTTAGGCTAGCTGAAGCATAAAGGATGTTCATCAGACTGATGTTTTCTGGATTATCTATTTAGCTGTCAATGACACTGCAATCACAAAAATCAATTGAGAAAAACTGATCCACAACTACACTGAAAAAAACATTTACTGTCATAGACGTTAACTCATTTTCAGCGGCTTATAGTTCTTTTAATTGTTAGTATATTCTGAATTATTTCTAGCTGATGACAGAGTTATTCTACATTTGTTTATCATCAAACCTTGAGATCTTCGTTTTCCTCCAGCAGTCTCTCCATCTCTTCTTCGAGGGCCTGGTCCTGCTGTGTCACGGACCCCGCCTCTGCAGCCGGCTCCTGCTCGCCCTGCTCGGCCTCCACCGAGCCCACGCTATCAGTTTTCGTTTGCATCTTCGCACTGCTTCTCTTCAATCTCTTCAGCAGATGAAACTGGATCAGCTCAGTCTGTAAGCATCCTCCCCACCACAAACTCAACCCAAGGCCCGCTCCGCAGCCCACAGGAGCGCCGCTTCTCCCCGGTCGATCGCCCTCCTCCTCCTCCTGCTCCTCGGAGGATTTCCTCTCTTTTTCCTTTAAAGAGGAAACTCTGCCCGACAACAAACGCTTGCTAGTATCGCTTTTGAAGCAAGGTATGCGTAAAGTGGAGCGACGGACCGGCGCTGATGAATGTGCCGGATATTCCCCAACAGCATCCGCCCTGTTTGCGCTGACTAGATCAGCTTCAGCACCATCCGGGTGAACAGCTGCTCCGCCGCGGCTCTCGGGCTCCCTCTCTCTTCCGTCAGCAGACGTCAGCGCCCCCCTCACAGCAATGTTTCTGTCTCTTTCTGGACAGTGAGAGGATGCTAAGCTGCTTGAGCGACGGGGAGTTTTTTGGGCTCTAGCCTGTGAAGGAGCCCGAAGCTGTCTCCTCCTCCTCTTCGCTGAGCTTTTGTCTGTTGTTGATGTAAATGTTGATGCAGGTTCTGCAGCGCCGCTGGCGGTTGGCTTCATTTTCCTCTAAATAAATTAAATATGCACTACTTCATTATCATTAACAGAAATTAGGCAAGACAAATAATAAACCACCAGAGTTTATAGTAAAAATCTTTGGTTTAAATGTAGTGTCAACCGAAGTTACAACTTGCAGTAAGACGTTTTAGTGAGTCCACCACTAGATGGCGCTTTTCTCCAGATGCAGGGTGCGCTCCTCTCACCCAAAACCAACAGCTAACTTTACACAAGCCTTTCCCCAAACCAGCAGAGACAGACGACCACACAGGACAATATAACGCTACCAAACACACACACACACACACACACACACACATATATATACATATATATATTATAAAAAGAAGTTCTAATCAAGTTCTAATCAAAATATTTATTTGGGCTTACCAGTGGGACATACACAAGCACAGGGCACCACCAGGCACTGCAGGGGAAAGGGTCATGACGTAAAAGTGACGTCAAACCAGGAAATAAACAAACAAGCAGCTTCATGCGCACACACAATCAAAATATCTAAAAATGTCCCCGTGTTGCGGAGAATGCCTCCTACCAGTGTCATCTTGTTAGTTTTGTTGACATGGGGAAACATCTAAAACCTCCAGGACTGCAGCTCTCAAGGGTCAAACTTGCCGACCCCTGTTCTAGCTGATGATAAAAAAATATATATAAAAAAACAAAACAAAACAGACAAAAAAACAAAAAACAAACCAACAAAAAAGAGCTCATTTTAATTCCTACATACAAATCATTATTATACCATTGTATTGGCTTTTAGTGACCTTGTGAAATGTTTGAAAACTAAGGGAACTGCTTGCTTTGATATTTAAAGTTTTCCAAAAAAAATGCGTAACTGAAGAAGTGACTAACATATTAGAAGAAAGTACAATTTAAAACACTCAGGATAGATTTTTACAGATTAACAAAACTATTTCACCAAATCACGTCTTCGTTGGATATATGTTTTTCCTGATATCAAAATGAACTGTTCACCAGTATCATTCTATTTCTAATTAGCTACATAATTTAAAAAAGGTATTCATGTTTTTCTTCTGAAGTTGAAAAATTTTACATAGCTATTTAATGATTTGGGTTCTTCTTTGTTGCATCATTTGTTATAAAATGCTTCAAATGTTTTTAGAGGTGATGAAACTGCAGGTCTTGCTGAATAAGCAGAGATTTTTACCTAAAATTATGTGGAAATGACCCATGTCATATCCACAACTGCATCCTTATCACAGTGAGTTGACTTTTTTTTTCTAAATGATTACAAACCAGATGGTCTCCGTCAAGTCGTGTGACAGGCTGAACAGTGAAAGGAAATACAAGTCTTTTAATTTACCCAAAAAAGGACCAGACTCAAAAGCGAAAAGCAAGCAAATCAAGTAAATTGGACCCTTAAACAGGTCAAAGTGACAGAACTCTACTCAGAATAAATCATAAGAAAAAAAACACTAACTGAACAAACGGACCAAACACATTGAGACAAAAGAAAACATTGGTGGTTGATTAGCCAACAAAGCACAACAGAGAGCCGGAAACACAGAAAACTAACTGAAACTATCACCAGTAAACCCCACAGGAGGATGCTGCCATCACCATGCATAATTGTAGGGATGGTGTTGTTGAAGTTTTGCTCTCTGCCTATTTCCCTCCACACCCATGTTGGTAGTTTTTAATGAACCCTTCACCTTCAGGTAACTGAAGTAAACCACTGCGAGCCCCTGAGCAAGACCCTTAACCCTTAACTGCTCCCAACAGTACCAGAATCTGGCCTGACACCCCACTGCTCCTAGTAAGAGAAAGGATTTCCCAGCTGGCATTAATAAAGTATCATATTAATTAATTAAGAAAGAAAAAACGCTTTGTATAGCTATTCTTGGATTTTCTCTTTTTAAGGGACTGAGCTGATAAAGGTGTAAGTGTGCATACAATATTTTATGTCTACTCATCTGTAACTGATCAAGAAGTATAATTCTGATCCAGCAGAGGGTGCTCTTCCTGCACGGAACAAATACTGCACATGCACTAAAGGTAATCCTGCTGCTCAGACTGAGAGCCAATAAAACGCTGACTGTTTCCACTAGTCTCTCTTAGTCATTTAATTGGTAATGAGATGATGGGTCAGGTTTGTAAGGAATTAACCCCTGTGAACTGAACCTTCACCCTCATTCCTGGGGTCTATAGACCATCAGCAATTTCATAAAACTATGGTGACTTTATAAACATATGCTGCTTTCTAAAGACAAGGACAGAATTGCATACCTGGAAACAGTCTTATTTAAAAAATATATATATTTAAATCTTTCTGAATGCATTAAAATTCTATGAATTCTTCATTATTGTGCAATTGCTAACTTTGCCATATAAATCTAAGGCAAAAGTCCATTTAATGCATATGCATACATGCTTTTGCTCAATCCTGCAGCAGCAGGGGGATGCAGGTTATTGTGACCTGTGCTAAAAGCCTAGGCCCTTCTGCAATCCTCTTAGTCCCTGGTTTAGATCCCTCTGTGTCCCTTAGGAGGACAAAAGCACCTCCTCTCACTCATCTCATCCAGCCTATCATTCACATCTACACCCTCAGACCTCCTTTTACCTCCACCTGGATGGCATTTGTGTTAAAAGATAGAGAGAGAGGGAGAGAGAGAGAGAGAGAGAGAGAGAGAGAGAGAGAGAGAGAGAGAGAGAGACAGGTGGCGGTTCATCCGGATGAAAGTAGGTGTAAAGTAGTGGAGTAGCATGAAGGAAGGAGCATATGGAAAAGGTGTGTGAATTAGTAACAGTAAAATAAGTGGAAATACAAAGAACACTCAAACACACACAAAAAAAATCTACATTTTGACCAACAGAATAAGTATGAGCAGAGGGCTGGCAAACAGGAGGCTGACAAATAAATTACCAGATAAAATAGTCCACAAAATGTGGAAGGTGCAGACAGCTTAAGTGTATTAAAAAGAAAAAAAAAAAGGAATGAATTTGTATGAAGAAAATGGTAGATTTCTAAAATAAGTTGAATTAAATGACAGCATCGATACCGCTTTTTTCCTGTTTGAATTCATTCAGTTTGACATTCAAAGTCTCAAACTGCTGGCAGATTAGTGGAGGCTTCTCTTTCAGTGACCTGCTTTCTTGAGTAACTCATGGAGTGACGTGGAAATAAGCTCTTTTGGAGTTAAAGCCAATTTGCACTCAAAGATTAGGGCAGATCTGTCTGAACAGGCCAAAGACACAGTCTTCCTTTGCCTGTTTCACACACACTCTTTTAAGAGATCTTTCCATCCAGCAGGTCCTGTAGTGGAGGAGAGAGAGAGAGTAAGGTAACAGGGATGGCAAAGAAACAGGGGAGGTGGGATGGAAAGGCCTCTGAGACTGCATTGATTTAAGAAGCAACCTGAATTTAAATATAGTTGTTTTAAATATAGAAGTTTGGGTAAGCAATGGTTTATGCACACGTGCGTGCCAAAACCAGCACAAGAACACACAAGCATATCTATGAAGTGTTGACACTGTCTTTATTTCAGTTATAGTGCAGCCAGGAAGCTGTGTCACTTTTTTTTTTGATAAGAATGAAATAACCATTTGTTTTCTTTAAAAAAGCTCTGTTCTGGATGCGTTTCCCTTCAGTCCTACGTGGCAGTGAGACAATACTGAGCTGAACTTTAAACTCTTACTTTTGCACCTCATCTACATCGCACAGCAAAAAAAGAAATAAACGGCGATGACACACAAAAATATGTATTTTCACATATACAATCACAAATTTGCATAATTCAAAAAAAACAACTCTACAGTTTCATCCCAAGTGTTTTTAAATCAGGCTTTTAGTTCACAATGAACAGAGAAAAACAGCATGTTATTCTGTAAATGCAGCAAAGTTGGGGACAGCAAAGAAATGCAAAGTCCTTGACAAGTTGTGTTGGTAAATGCTGCAGGTGACTGCAAAGAAGTTAAATACAGCAGATGGCAAATGTGAGAATTTTGTCATTTCTTTGCTAATTACTCAACTAAGTGTTTGTAAACAAAAAATAATAATAAAACACCCCTCTGCAATGTTGTTTGTTTGGTAACAGTTAAATTAATCAACTTTTTTTTAGAGCACTAGTAAATAAATTAGCATATTAAAAGACTATTCAAGCTCTCAGGTAAAACAATACTGGAATCCAGAGTACAAAAGGTGGATGTGAATTTTGGTTGTGGATGCTGAGCAGGTTGCAGGTCCTTTAATATTTTGGTCCTTTTAGGGTCCAAAACACAGTTGGACAGAAAAGCATGGAGCCTACGTGATCAGCAATTTGCTTTTCATGATTAAAAAAACTGTTATGTAGACAACCAGCACCCCTCACTTTCTCTCAAAACCAGAATGCTTTACAGACACACCCACAAATACACACTGCTACCTTCTCGAGTTGGTCCCAAGTTACATTACTTTGAAGGATGGCCATCTGGTTTGAATTCCTGGCTATCCCTCCCTTCCCTTCCCTCCTCCTATGTCCTCTTTCTGCTTTATGCCAGGTAAGCCCCTCTTCTGTCTTCACTCCCGCTTTGCTCTTCCCTTCTTTTGCTTCTTTCCATTTTCCTCAACTTCTTCCACATTACTGTGACCGTTAGTCACAGCAGAAGTGCCGTTTGCCACGGGTTTGCCTGCTTTCTGCGATGAAGGTTTGCCTCTGTAAGCGTGGTAGTAGAAGTTGGCGAAGAGGATGATGAATGTGACAGCGTAGCCAATCAGAGCCCATTGCATCCAGCAGGGAAACGGACAGCCAGTGTAAAGAGAGTGGCCAGCATGGCCGATGGTTACATGGAACTGAATCTGTAAAAAAAAAATAAAAATAAAAAAAGAACTGTTACATATCTTAACTGCTTCATGACAGATTTGAACTTTGTTTTTTTCGGGGATAAAACAGAACAAGCAGATTATGTTGAACTAATTTATCTATTTTGAGGCTGATAGTTATGTAAAGTTACTAAACATCACACTTTACAAAGGCAGACTTCTAGACACATTATCAATCATTAAACCGGCTTTGTGGCATCATCCTCTCCTTCACTTCCTGTTTCCTGTCTTTGGTGAGAAGACTCATAAATAGTAAAGAGGGAGAGGAGTTGGCTGCTCTCAGCCACAAATGATTATCAGATATATGTCTAATTAGCTTCAACTGCAACTTAAAGCAAATGTTTGGCATGTTTGCAACTATTCTCTAGTAGCTTAAGGAGCTATCTCTGTCTTTGTGTCTAATTGTCACTTTAGACAGGTCTGCTGGGAGAGAAAGACAAAACAAATGTAAATTTTTTAAGAGAATTCTGTCGTCCACAGGAGAATTTCATTACCCTAACAATAACCATTATAAGGCTTTTAATAGCTAAGCTACATTTCTATAGATAATACCCACCATCTGAATAATGGTGAGGTATTTCTTCCACCAAAGGTACTTCTGCATATGAGGTCCCAATGCAGCCAGGCCATAGTAACCATACATGAGGACGTGGATGGAAGAGTTGATGGTTGCACCGAAATATGCT
This sequence comes from Melanotaenia boesemani, assembly GCF_017639745.1. Taxonomy (NCBI): domain Eukaryota; kingdom Metazoa; phylum Chordata; class Actinopteri; order Atheriniformes; family Melanotaeniidae; genus Melanotaenia; species Melanotaenia boesemani. The sequence continues at coordinate 12,297,725 of NC_055703.1, forward strand.
GCAGAGATTTAAGTTTGGTCATGTTATTTCTGGGCAGCTTACAAGTGCATAGACAAGTGAGATGATTATCCTGTTACTCACACTGGCCACCAGGCACCCACTTGATGCCGATCCACCAGAGGATGAACATGGTGCAGTGATGGTAGACGTGGAGGAAGCTGACCTGGTTGAACTTCTTTCTCAGTATGAAAAAGACTGTATCCAAGAACTCAACTCCTTTGGAGATGTAGTACCACCAAAGAGCAGAGGCTATCTGAACACACAAAAGGGTCAGAGTGAATTACTGCATCTTGGGAAAGTGGCTCTCCTACACAACTTTTAAGTGTTTACTCAAGACACTGGAGAAGATACTTTAGCATATCAGTTGGTTGAAAGTCTTAAAAAAAAGTCTTGTTCATCCTTCCAGTCTGTGTCTTATTCCATAAAAATGACTCTTAATAATTACTCCACAGCAGTGAGTTTGCATCATGACTGCACGGGTAAAAATCAGATCACAGAAAGCTATTGCAGATGGCACACAAGGACAGTCATCTTACATTTATTTTGTACTGTTTCCAGTACACAAAGTAATGGACCGGATGACTTTTCTGACATTGTTTTTAAAACATATTCTACACAAGAAATAATCCCATGGTATCAACACGTGACAAATATCTACACATTCTCTTATCTAACTTTGCAAGGTTTCCTCCTTATGGACAATATCCAAAAAGGCTGCTCTCTAATCCATGGCACTGTGTCATCTCTTATCCGTAAGGCCACTGTGACAGAGCAAAGGCCTAAAGGTGGAGGTGTGGGTGGGGCTTCAGGGTGGCGAGATCATTAGCCACACCCTCTTTGTGCTAAAAGCAGCCAATGAAAAACTGCCGTTTTTCATCCGCTCTCTGTGTCTTACCTGCTTTAACTCACTGCTATATATGATTAGTGCAAAGTTTACACACCAATTTGCTAAATTATAAAAAACATTCAGTTATTAAGAGTGTGTGGTTATTAATGCACTGGCAGACTGGACATGCATAGATGAGCTTGGTGATGCGTGTGGAAGCTCACCCTGACTTCGTTGACATCATTTGAGTAGTTGACAGGTTGACAGAGGTAGCTGTACCCGGCTGCTCTCGATGCAATCAGGAGCTGATGAGAGGTTGCAAACAGCAAAGTCAGACCAAAGCTGAGAGCGGGAAGGTTTGTTATTTTTAACCGATTTAGACAGAGCAACAGCTAAAGTAGTGAACATTAGTCTTTTCTGGTGACTCAACCTAAACGAGCAGGATGAAAACATTTAAAGATGCTAACAATGAGTCAGCATAAATGTTGTAAAAGACTCCCAAATTCATTGTTTTCCAAATTAAATGTAATCAGTGCATCAGATGCTACTTCGTAACGGCAAGGATAGAAAGTGTCTTCTGACCTTTGGGCCAGATATAGCGACAGTCTTTGACATGGAAGGTTAATTTGAAACATCCTCCTTACAAAGGCAAGGTAATGAAATTTGTAATAACTCCTGTATCATTATCATTTTGACGCACCAACAACCTATAAAGCTAGACACTAATCTCATTATCAGACCTGCAGAGTCTGCCTCTCACACATAACTTTGTATCAATCTCGTTAATGAGCTCTAATCTGGGAATATGATTGTTTTGTAATCTTTTAAATATATGCTTATCGAACATGAACATCCATTGTAGCTAAAGCTGCCAATGCAGATACTAAAGAAACCTGCTAAAATCTTATTAAGTAGCCACTTCTTCCATCTGTGATCAACAACATATCTTTTCCTGACTGACAGCGGCGCAGCACTGACCTCTTTGGCGATGTAAAAGTTGAGAACCACCATGCTGAAGTTGTAGACTATGAGGGTCTTTCTGAGTGTGTAGGGCTGGCGGTCCTGCATGTATCTAGGACCCGCCCACAGGAAGATCAGGTACAGGCAGCTGATGGCCAGGGTGGGAGAGGGAGAGGACATCAACGGCCAGTTCTCCACCCTCTTGTCTGGAAGGAAAATGTGTTGTTAATGTTAATGTCAGGAGTAGATTTGTGGAAAATCAAAACAGTCATTCAGCCAGTGTCTATAGCTGATCCACAAACTCAAACTGCCAACCTTAGACCACGTCAGATATATTGTAGTGTGCTGGTAAATGATTACTTTGTTGTTAAGTCCCAAGAATGTGTTAAGAGGTGAAAATATACATTAAATTGATATAAATTCAAGGTGAAATCATTGTTGTTTCTTGCTTTAGCTTGGTTTAGGTACATACATGTATAGGCTAAATGCATATTCTTTTGGTTAACACATCTAGAAAGAAGACAAAATATCCAGTAGCTACAAAATTGGTATGAAAACAGTCAAAATCTCTAAGACTGATTTAAATCTACAAATCTTGTTCTTATAGCACAGAAAACCATGGAAATGTAATTTGTTTAGTCATTCATCAGCAGTCATTAACATTTCACCTCTGTGACTACACCATTGTAAAAAAATACTATTTTATTTAAATTATCACCTTTTCACCATCTTTTTATTTCAGTTTTGAACTTTATGTCTGGTTGTCTGTGTTGAGTCTCTATATAAGATAATTTGTGAGAATCTCTCTTTTTGACATAGGCCTATGCCTTCGGTTCTGATTTTGTTTGCTGATGTTTTGATGTGATGTCTGTCCTATGTGTGTGTTTTGGCTGCAAAATCAATTTCCCTTTGGGGACAATAAAGAAATTGAATTGAATTGAATTTTTCATTAACAATAGATTGACTGACAATATAATTAAAAAAACATTGATCAAGTTGTATACTGCTCCTGTGTGCGTGGCTTAAAAACAAGTGAAAACAGCTTACCTGCTATAGTAAGGCTCCATTTGTAAAACTCTACAGTGTCATTCACAAAATGTGTTACAACCTCCATGGCTCTATCTTTGGTCTTGATTATACTGTGAGGAGAAGTAGAGAAGCAGAATACCAAAGTCAGTGAGAGAAACCATTTACTTTTGGTACATTCACAGCCTTTACTAAGCATAATGGTCATACTTGCAAATGTTGCATACTGTTTTTAATATTTGGATCTTGGATGTAAGGGATGCAATACCATAAGATTCTCACAGTTAAATAACTTTTGGTAAAAATCCCACCTGTTTGAGATCAAGTTAAATACAATTATCATATCTTTGCTGTCATTTACAGCGTTACTTTAATTTACAAAACAGGATATTTTGGTGTCTTATATGAAAGAAAACTTTAATGCAAAAAGGAAATAAGTTGCATGCATGTGTGCTTATCTCTTCCTTGCTAGTTAAGTCAATATATATGAATCAGAACTTGTAATTGCTGTTTGCATAAAGGAATGGATACAGTTTCGTAAATCCACCTTTCACCCTCAAGGTGCACTTCACTCTAGCCCTCTTTTCACTGTCTCTCTGTTCATCAATTAAGGGATTAAAAAGGTGTACACTGGGAATAAAGTTGCTCTGTACAGTGAGACAGAGCTGCACAACTAAATGACACTAATTCGGCGAGGTTACATAACAACCAGCTCTTATCCACCACAGAGCTGAGAGCTTTTGTCTTTATATTAATCTATTATTAATCCGATGCGTCAGATCAGCTGTCCTTTAAATAATTAATTGCTCAGTATAGAGTAACTACTGTCTAACCATGTCAACAGCAAGGAAGTGCTGAGCACTCACTGCAATGTTGCCCATGGCTGTCAGGATTAAATAATCTGCAGAATGGGCAATCTTTGCAGGATTTCATATGATAACACATCCAGTTAGAGTTTTCGCTTGGTTGCAGAGGAAAGCCAGATAAGAAAGGGTTAACCGGGTTTGTGCAAGAACAAAAAGACTGGAGCGCATGTGTCAGCAGGTTTCGCTGGGACCGCTCAAGAGGCTTAAATACAATTGATCAACGAGCTTACATGTAGGCCTAAATACAAATACCCAACGATCCGCAAGCCCGATGGATATCTCCCTGCAACTCCCCAAAAAAGGGAAAATGTCGGGGAAAGGACAACTATTGTGATATTGCAGCAATAAAAGGGCATTACTGTATTAAAATGAGGGCTAGCAGCTAATTAAAACACTTGTTTTATAGTCGTTTTGGTTAAGTAAAATTAACTGTGTAAATGTGACCTGGCTTAACAGGTGGGTGGTTTAAATGTGATGAGAGCGACTAAATATGAATAGAAAATGAATAGCTTTTAAACTATAAAAATCCAATTACAAATGACCTACATATAGATAACTGATTCCTTGTGGATAAAGGGGCCCTCTGTTTTACTGCACGGAGGTAAAGTTATCTAATTAACGCCTACAACAACCGTCAAACTTGGAGTTCACAAATTTCAGAACCAAAACCTGAGCAAGCATTTAATATGCCCACAAACAGGTTATAAAATGCTTATAAGCAGTTATAAAAACAACCATATACTTACATCTTTGATATTTAAAAGCGTATAATGACATCCGGTGCAATTTGACGCCCAGCTCCGTCCAGTTATTGCTTCGCTTCTTAATTTTCTTCTTCGTCTGCCTTTAAAGCTGATTAGTTTCCTCGCCGCTTCGGTTACAGTTCGACATTGAACAGCAAATTTGGCAAGAAACTAGACAAGGCAAGTGAAAATCTACGGCTAAGATGGTCCAGCTATGCATGAGGTCCTCGCCGGCCGCTCAGCCGCATCATCTTCCCACAATCTCCTGGCCACCGAGAAGCCAGATGGCTTTGCGCATGCGGGGATTGTCTGACGTGGGTCGCGTGTATTTGCGCGCCCGCGACAGGTGTTGGCTGCTCTGCTTATTGTCGGTAATTAGCCTACTGCTTGTGTGTTAATCAGTTATGTATGAAGCCCCTAAAATCAATTTCCAGTCTAAATATGTAATGAACTTATGATGTACCAATGGGTACAAACATGGGAAATCACTTGTAGCAAGTAGTTTGCGGAACGATAATAACCTATTTTATAATGTTGTATGCTGCTTTTGGCAGAATTGTATAATTATGAATGAATTATTTTTAATATATAAAATAATACTGGCCCATTTAAGCTGGCTTTAGTGGATATGCCTAACTTGCATTTAGAGTATTTAATTAATTATCTCTTTGTGGTCCAGTGACATCCTGTTGCTGTTTTATCTAACTTAGGTAATTTTTATTTCACATTGTTAATTTTGGATCTAGTTATGGTTGTTCTGAATATCAGTTTAAAAATGTTTTACTTTACATATATGTTATGTAATATTGTATCTCTTTTTTCATCCAGTTTGGTCATAAAATAAGATGTTTTGGATCTTTTTGTGGTTGTTTTGTGGACTATCTTTGACTTTTTTTTGCCTATTAAAGGTAACATTTCTTTTCTTATTGTGGCTATTTTATGTCTCTGTTTTGGAGACATAACATATGTTTTACATCTGTGTTAAGGTCAGAAGCCCCCTGATTTCTATGTTCCCATTGCCTGTAAGGTGCTTGTGTTTCCTTCATGTACTCTGACTCTTCAAGAAGCCTACATGAGTGGCAATCAAAGTCGGGTTTGGGATCCCATGTGGGTCATAAGAAACCAAATTGGGGTTTGGAAAATTAAATAAAAATTGAAAATAATTTCTAAACGCATATTTTTGCCTCTGTTTTAACTGACTTATTAGTAATGACTGTATATTTCAACTAGTCTTGGTGAGGGTTGTAAGTCTCTGCCACTGTTTTCTTGTGGTCTGCAAAGTGAAAAGTTATATCTGGTTTGGGAATCCCTGACTTCAATGACATTAAATAAATAAATAAATAAATAAAAGTTCCTGCCAAAGTTACACCACTAGATGGTGGTGTCAAGCTATGATAAAATCCTCATCACATCCAGTACACCAAAACTCTGGCTTACTGTACCAGTTCAGGGTCATGCAGAAGCCTATCCCAGCTGTAACCGAGCAACCAGTGAGGTATGCTCTTTGACTAAATCCATCACAGCGACAGGGTTAACAATTATGTATATAGTTTAGAATCTCCTATTAGCCTAACATGTATTTTTTTGGACTGAAAGTAGCTAAAAAAAAAAAAAAACCCACACATTTACAAGCAGACCACCCCCACCCATACAAGATTTGAATCAGGAACTGTCTTGCTTGTGAGAACACTAACCACCACACTGGGAAGCCCCTGACACAATGTCTAGTACACAAAGACTATGACTTCCAAGGGAACTAACAAAGCCAACATATTTTGGCTCAAAGGTTTCAGGACTGTACTGTGTTTTGAAAGTCTGCTGTATTCAACTGGCTCCCGCTGTCGTTTTATAGATTTGCTCTGTTACTTTGCTTTTCTATCAAGAAGGGTGACAGTCCAGCTGGACTGAACTTACTTGGAATGAAGACTAAAGAGCTGCTACTATCCTAAGCAATGAAGCAGGAGAGAGTTAGGTCTAAGCGCTTACATGTGTCACATGGTTACAATTTAAATGTAGAATTCTTCTAAAAAATAAATAAATAAGGAAATAGAACAACAGTATTTGGTTCCCCCTCTCTGTAGTAATACACCATGCATTTAGATATGTTCCCAAAAAAAGGAACAGTGAGATGTATAATGATCTGTCTAATTAGCTGTATTACCCTTATACAAAGAGCCTAATTTATTCTGCTTTAATCTTGACATCAATGGTGACATACAGTTTATAAATTAAATGGAGAATTCTGTTTATACTCTGCACAGACTGAATGAAAAAAGTTGTTTCAGGCACTATTTATTCCACACTGGCCTTAATGGTTCGTTAAGTCTCTGCAATTGCACTATAATTATGGTACTTGTATTACTTTGCTTGGGCAACACAAAACCTCTCATTCCTAAAATTTACAATCCTTGACACAGTATCTTCCCCATTAGATAAGTGAGAAAGCACAAAACTTTTTGTCAGTGCTGCCTCATATGAGGAATGTTTTTGTAGGTTGATGGATTTTTGTGCAGCTGGAGTCATTTCAGTATTTGTCATCATCAAGGGAACTGCAGCCTTCATGCTCTTCACCTGCCTCTGGACATGCAGAGAGCTAGTTTGCCAGTGACCAATCAAAACTTTTTTTCAGGCTCATGACGTCTCACTTTGTGTGACACACACATGTACAGGTACCAACCTGGGCCTCCCTCCTCTTAATGTTGCATTTGAATCTGAAGGAGGAATGTCGACCATCTTGTAATTAGAGATGTCATGAATGCTGGCCTTTACTTCCATCAGCCACATCAGGGCAGTGTGGGAGGTTGGGCTGGCTGCAGACTGTTGGCGACATAAAGGCACTTAATATTAGAACAGCTCTGAGCACTGCGAGCAATGCTAGGCTCACAAACAGAAGGCAATCTGAAGTAAAGGGGCTTACGTGACATTCCCATCTGGAAAGTGAGTCCTGTTAAGATGTGGTCACCCGGCTTTGTGGTGATCTAGAATTTGGGTTAAATCTTGGATTTACTTCATAAAAAAGTCAATGCAAAATTAAAGTGCTGATTATTTTCCAAGCTACTTGAAAGTAAAAATAGGAACCATCAGTGAAAATGCAGCCTTGTAGTAGAATACTAATCTTTACATTTTTCTTAGAAATCGAAATAAACAAACTATAATAAAGTGATTATAAAATATGTTTTGGGAACTTGATGAACAATGTCTTTTCCATGAATCGTGGATGTTTTGAATTAAACCTTTGTAAAACTAAAATAAAAAAAATTCAGGTTCTTGCTTTGGAGGAAAAAAGAAAAAGAAAAATAGATAAAAAGTAAAGGTATAGTATAAGGGATTTATATAGCATGTTAGATAGATTCCAATGGAAAAAAAAACAAAACAAAACAAAGCAGGGAAGTAGATACAAATAGTGTTTCCTGAAATGTATATGTTCTAATGAATTTGACCACATTATTGTAAAACAGGAAGAGTAAAAAAAAAAAAAAGTTTCTTCAACAGTGACCTACAAAGCACATGAAAATTTGATGAAAACAAACAAGCCTATTTTTTCTTTTTAGAAAAATTACATTGTTGCAACATAATGGATGAATGATGATTAAAAAATAATTTAGTTAATAAAGATAACAATAACAAGCAGCCCAATAAACATAAAACTGTCATTATGGCTCTCTCTCTCTATTTCTTTTTTTCTTTCTTTCTTTCTTTCTATTTTTGACCTCAAAGTCATCCATCAGAGATATATTTGGCTCTGATTTATGCTGGAGCATTTTCTGCACAACCCACCACACAAAGTGAAATTTCCCTCTGCAGGGCACATTCACAGCTAAATACCTGGGATAAACCATTTTCCACATACTTCTGGGCCAGGGAAAGAAAGCCTTTAGGGAAATACCACTTTTCCAAAACATTCCCCCTGGCTCTTGTGCTAGAGAGGGCGGATTCAAAATATTGCAATGTATATTATCTATTTACATCTGCTTGCATATGAAAGACTAGATACACCCACATGTTACCAACATTGTCTTAAATAAATGTCAAAAACTGGGTGAGTGGCAATCATGTGTGCAAGTAGCATGGACAGGAACAAGAGTCTAACTCAATTCAGCCTCTGTCTCAGCCTGTGTGGCCAGAAAATGACAGGCTAAGATAAATAAAGTGTATACAGTCGTGAAAAAGAAAGTGCACCCTTTTTAATTCGATGTTTCTATGTAACAGGACATAAAATAAGAATATATAGCTTGTCTTTAAATGGTCATAATAATAAGAAAGTTGAAAAGAGCTGATTATATTGATCTGAAACATGAAGCAGTGCTACAGTTTCCTTTAAATAATCCAGTTTGTCTTAATCAGATCTCCTCTTAATACAGTTTCTGAAGTTACATCTAATTGCCCTGAGACTCTTCCTTACATGGTTTGTGTATAATCTGGATCATGTCTGTTTCATTGGAGCCTTGTCATATGGTTTTAATTGAATGGACCCATGCTTCAGGTGGAGATTTCATTCGGTAGCCGATCCCTCCCTGTTTATAGTGGCTCCCTAGATGTGGCATTAGGTCACAGCTTGTGCCATTTTGTGGATAACTGGGCTTTTTTACTGCTTCCTATAAAAACAGGAATTGAGCTGCACATATTGACGTAGTCTACATGTTCACACACAGACACACACACACTCTTGTCCTTAAATGGCCCCGGTGTAAAGGGAACTCTTCCCCTTGTTGCAGTGTACCAGGGCCCACAAACAGAAAGTAGCTCTGTACTTATGCTTCTTCTTTTCTTGGTTGCTCATTCAGTGTCACAGCATGTTTCCCTTCTCAATCCTCTCAGTTGTTTCCATTCATCATCTTCGTTCATAGACAGTTTCCCTTCTGATTTTCTTCACATTTACTTGTGCACCACAGTATCCTCAATATTCCTAATTCTTAAGTCTTGGTCTTTTTTTGCACAAAAACAAACATGTGAACACCTTTGTCAATACGGAGCAGGTTAGCTAAGATAGCAAAATGATCATTTAAATAACTAGAACATATGTTATGAAACGGATAAGTTACAAACAGATTCTTGGGAGAATTATTTAGAATTTAGAAAAGGGGTACATGTGCTTTAAGTTCTAGGTGTAAAATCTCTATTTACATAAAAGCAAAGATGAAATATGAGATAGAAAGTCTCTTAGAAATAATACTGATAATAATAATAATAATAATAGTAAAAATACCTGTAATTATTGCATGCTTCATTCAGGGACGGGAAACCAACCATACAATTTGAAATGGTGAGTATTATAATTATCTACAGCAGTGAATCTAAGAGCAGGCTGCTTGTAGAACTGCTTTAGCAATCCTCTTCCTGTAATTCAGAGAGAAGTTCCTGCATTTAAACTGTCTTGAATTCAATTTAGTTGTGTAAAATATAGATTTTATGTTAAAATTTAAAAAGCTTTTTCAAGAACTTTTGGAATTATGCCTCAGCTTGCTCATAATGTTTGGGGGGAAAAAAGATAAAATAAGATACATGTAGAAAATGTGCAGATCATATTTCATTGTTGAACTGAAAAGGACACATATTAGGTTTTTATTATTTATTTATTTTTTTACAAGTTGATGCAACAACATGTAAAAAGAGACGATACAACAGATACCTTTTCCACCATGAATTTACACCTTCATTCAAATTGACCTGCTTAAGCAGTAGAGTGATCCATTCACTTCACTTCACCCCTCTATTCTGCAGGTTTTTCCGCTTTTAGGATCAGTATTACTTGAAGCTCACTGCATCAAATCATTACCCCAAGTTGCCTGCAGTTTAGTTGCAGACAGTTAATACTGACTCCTCTTTTTGGCAACATCATGTCATGAACCATGAGTTGATGTTAAAAACAGTGCATCACAGAATTTGATGGCTAAACAGAGTTTCTAATAAAAAAAATAAATAAAATAAAAAAATCATGTAGTGATCAATCCCACGTATTGGCTTTGTAAAGCCTGTGCTTCACTGTCACTCTTTTTTCCTGTGTCTTAAGATTGGGCTACTTTTCATCAAAATAACAAGTTTATTCCTGTAATGGTTGATCAACTGTGCATAAGCTGATTGACTTTAATTTGGGTGGATATAAAGATGGAGAAGTTGGATATTTCTGCTCTGAGCTGTGTGTGTGAGATGCAAAAGTTGACTACAAATCTACATGAGATATTTTCAGTCTGAGGGGTCCCAATCAATATTCCAGGATTGTGAGATTATGTTGAGTTTTAATTTTTCATAATATGTTTGTTTAAAAAGATCATCGCTGTTCTGACAGGTAGGAAATCATGTATATTATTGTTGTCTTTGTGGAAATAAAGCATATTTGGGAGTCATATTAACTAGCTGGGGTTAGGGTTAGAAAGTCTAACCCTAACTAATGAGTTGAAACTGTAGACTTAAGTACAAAGGAGGTTTCTGGGTGGAGAAACTCTAAGCTGGACTGTGTTGGCCTGCTCAGCATGTACTCTCTTTTTCACAAGGAATTCGAGTCTCTGCTTTAAGCTGCAGTTGCTACTAATAAGAACTGACATTCATAACCTACTCTATATGCAGTGATCCCAAAACACAGTTGCTTCCTGCACTTCATGAAAGCTGTGCCTGTAAATTCTTAACTTAATCTTAAAATAACACGGCAAATTATAATTGATATAATGAAGACTGATTTTGCCTGTTTCTGAATCACAAACAAAAACCACAAACACATAAATAAAAGGGTCAGAACAATGTAAAATTTAACTTAATAAAATCTTTTTTACAGTAAGATCTGCTCATATTGTGTAAATGTCCCTTTTGCACACTTAGATGGTCATACTTCATGAATGTGCTGTCTCTGTGAGAACAGTGTTGTCATCTGAGAGTGCATGATAATGTTTTGAGTGAAAATATTTCACTCTTAGGACTAGTGCTAGCTGGAAGCAGTTTGACTTTTTTCACTGACTTGGCAATACAACAGGAAACCTGATTTCCAAGATTTTTCCTGACTGGCACTGAGAGGAGCCATATTTTGACTGCACTGAGCAAAATGTGTCTCACTACAAATGGATGGTGTGATACAAATCCAGAAAAACAAGTACTGTCACACAAAGTGAGAGTTATTGGATCAGTTGTAGTGTTAGAAGAAGTAAAGTTGGTGGAAAGGGTCTGTAAATTTGGCCTGGGAGGCTGGAGTGAATGTGAAGCACTTCCAGCACTTTGTGGTCACTAATTATATTTACAGCTGGTTCAGGAGCAGCTCTGCCAATAAGCCCATTGTGGAAACATGGTTAATTTCAACCCAGCCATACAGCAAAATGTAACATGGCTACATTTGTCCACAGTGAAAAGCTCATTATTTTGACATCAGTCATTGTTTTAAGTTATTTTCACCTTTAGGAATAGTTTGTCAAAGGACAATCACCCAGAAGGCAAAGGTTTGTGTCCCATCCAATATCATTACTGTAAGGTTTTGCAGGAAGACAGAGCAGACCCAGGAAGGAGCAGACAGCAGATTCAATAAAGGAATAACAAAGTTTTATTTTTTCTCCAGACTGGGAGACAGAATTCTTATGTAAAAGTTCACAAGAAGAACAGAAACATTAAGAGTCATCGACTGATCCAAAAATCAAATGATCTTTGAGTTGCTGGTGTTGTAACACCAGGTAAGGCAAGGCTGATGAGTGGACTGCAGGCAAGTAGAACAGCAGCAGGTGAGTAGAATCTACGATTAGCACCATCACTACCCAGTAGCAGTTCTGAGTCACAAAAGTAGCAAAAAAAAAGACATAAAAAAAAAAAAAAAAAAAAAAAAAAAAAAAAAAAGCCAAACAGAAATAAAATCCTGACAATTACATCATTATGTTTCCTTTTCTGTTGGTGCATATTACTATTAGAATGAGTCATTTTTAGATCCTATTACACATTAGCTTTCATTAGTACTGTAGTTTTCATTATTTACTTAAGATGAAAAAAACTTAAGAAATATACTGATGGTTTTGATGAAAGTAGGATTGAATACACTAAAAAAAAATCAAAAGCTTAAATCTTACAATCTCAAAAACTATATAAAAAAATATCTGCCTTATCAATATCCACATCATCAGGATCTTTGATTATGTAACTGTTTTTTTTGACAATAAAACACAACAACTACAGAGAAAATGGTCTTTCTACAAACCAGTTATTTTATTTTAATGAACTGACTTATTCTTTGAGTCCCAGACTTAAATCAATCAGGAATCATTTGCAGTTTGCTGGGAGCTGCAATGTAATGAGTCACACTCATGGGAGAACTTGAAACCAAAAAAAACTTTCAGCCTACTTTTAGCAACATTTCTGCCGCGACTGCATTGCACACTTTAAACCTGCTTATATTAGTATGTAGTATGAAACTGGGACAGCATTAGCTGTAGGTGCTGCAGGCTCTGCAGGTATAGCAGTCTGTAATTAATCCTCTGCCCCACTGAGCTCAAAGTCTCTCAGCTGTCATGTTTGGTTAATGTCAATTTGAAGCGGACGTGCTGCCAAGGGTCTGACCCACTGCCTACAAGGCTTCTGAGGTCAGTGTCTGACATCACGCTCTGAGGCACGAGTGACCTCTGCCAGCGAGCAGCTCAGAAATTATTCTTACAATTAGCCAGGATTTAAAATGTCTATAATATCTAGGGACAACTTGAAAGATTTTAAAGTTATTTTCTGTATGATTATATTAACGTATTTCATAAACACACACACACACAAAAGAAAACTGAGGATGCAGCTATTCCTCTAAATGAAAGGAACAGTCATTTTGTCATAATCTTTATTAATGTCTTATAGTTTTATCCAGTAAAGTAACCTGCAGGAAGCATTAGGAAAATGGGCCTCATTCCATATGTATGAATTTAGTTTTTTTCTGTCACTTTAATCATTCTATTGCTCATTGAACTAGTTCCCAACTATAGGTCCTCACCCAATTAAACCCAACTCAATTAAAGTAAGATTTTTAGTAAATGGCATTTAAAATATAGAGGGCAGAGGGCATCTACCCATCAGGACGACATGTTGAAATTGGTAGTTGTCAGCTCTTTAATAAAGTGCCACTATTCACATGTAATAATCTTTCTGTTAACTTGATTTTCATCAAGTATTTGAAAGATAATACCGTCTATTACCACATAAGACAGTATATTCCTATAGCTTCATCTGCAATATACACTACTGTTCAAAAGTTTGGGGTCACTTTGCCATGGGATTCAATAGGGAAGTGACCCCAAACTTTTGAACGGTAGTGTATATATATATTACACATGACCACACACACACACACACACACACACACACACACACACACACACACACACACACACACACACACACACACACACACACACACACACACACACACATATATGCATGCTAAAATAATCATAAAGGGCTCATAATGACTTCATTTAACCCTCTGATGCATTTATTATCAAAGAACAGTGTCACAATTTGTCACAATTTTTTCACACACAATATTTTACTTCGACAGATGTGTAGTGACGTTTTATATTTAAACTTATTTGGATTTTTGAAAAACAGCTTTTAAATAGGTGTCCACTGTACACTGTCCACTTTACATGGAAGTCAAGTAAAAACACAAACTAACAATTAAAAAAATGCAGCATTTATCATCCCAACCTTTTCTTATTTAACACTGTGAAAGATTACTTTTCATATGCATTTAATTTTTACCAACTCAAACGGGCCTTTTGTGAATTTCTACAGAAAGTGTTTGTTGTTTGTGGTCTAAGATGCAATTTAAATGACAGAGTTCTTTGCTTGAATGGATGAAAATCACTGCAATTGTTAATCCACTACCAGACTAACAGACTGTGTGTGTTTATTTTCAATTCCACAACACATGTATGTTGTTACTGTGATGAGTCATGATAGACTGACTCAGAGTCTGAGATTATGCTTTCAGCAAAAATACACAAGTGTGTGGTTATGAATAAATTCTTTTCTGAGCTATTCACAAAGAGAATGTATCTGATGCTACTTGATTTTATGAGTTTTGCACATTTTCAAGCCTGGTGCAAACTATCTGACAAGCTCACACCTTCATAACTCTTAGTCAAGCATACAAAATATGTATTGTAATATTTAATGAGACAAACTGTGGGTAATTGTACATTTTAGTTACACTAGATATGTAAATTATTTTTTTTTTCCTAAGCAGCTAACCAAAAAATCAATAATAACAATTCTTGTAATTTTATGGTTAATATCTAAGCAAAAAATAAGAACATCTACATGTAAAATGAAGCTGTACTAAACAATATCTTAGGAATAATCAACTTGCTAACTTTGTTTTAACATGACAATACAACTAGCATTAGTTTATCTTAGATTAATCCAAATTTCATTGGAATAGATAGAATAATCCTCTAAGCAATACAAGAATATAGATGTCAACATTGCATTTTAGACTGTAATTTAGCTTCGATCCAGAGCAGGATTGTCTGTGCTGATTTTATAGAATACTTCTATAATTTCTATAACTTCTAAAATTTTTATACATTCAATAAAAGATGCAAACTAATGGGATTTCAACATTGCATATGGTAGAATTTTCTTCTGTTGCTCCTGCGAAGCCTGTCACATTTTAGAAACATAAATCAAAATACACAAATGCAGGCTGAGATTTTACTGTAAACTGTAACTTCTGACTGACAACTGATTAGGTGATATAAAGTGTATAAAGTCTGAATTGGAAACATGTACATGTGTGCTGCTGCTGAATTCATTCCTAGTAACTCTCATTCATGCTAACCAGCATCATTCCTCATACAAGATCTAAGGAAGACAGTGTCAGTCTGGGTCGTTAGTGATGGATGTTGCTGAGAAACAAACATTCTGCTTTTTATAGTAAACAAAGGCAAAACCTACTCAGAAAATAAGATGTCTTTAAAAAGAAAAACTGCTGGGTTTCAAGGGGCCAGTACTGGTAAACATTTTTCCCTTTCGGATGACTCTACCAGAGATGCTAAATTCCCTTCAGATTTTCACTCAATACACCAAGGACACAAAGATTCTTGGTAAAAACAAGACACAAAATCCCTTCCCCATATACCCACACACATAGACACATATCCTGACGGCCCTTTCAGTCTTCACAGTAATGATTCATGCAGGGTCTGATGTGGTCATCCACGACCAGTTGCTTCCGTGTTTGCTCAGAATCCGCCCTCACGACCACATGGGACTTGATAGGTTTTGCAGCAGCATTTAGCTGAATCATCATAAAATGTCTTTCATTCCCACAACATTTCCTGTGCTTGCTGACTCAATAAAAAAGTAGCCTAAGTTTTTTTTAATTAAAAAAATAAATTCCTTGGTTTAATTTGTAATACCCTCATATATCACCAGTGACCAAACAAGTAAGACCTTAAAGAGTTCTACCATTGGACAAATGGTTAAACAACAACGACAATAAAAAGCAAACAAAAACAAAAAACAAACATGCAAACAAAAAAACAGGTTCAGTTTTAACTAACACAGCCAGAAACGCAGAGTGTTATGTTTTTGCTTGGTCTGATGCTTTATCTAAAAGTAAACTGCTGCTTGACATTAACTAAAGATGTGTATGACCTACATTTCAGATACAATAAGTAATGGAACTTTTTTAGAAAACTACCCTACTTTGATCTTGATTTATTACCTTACTAAACTTTTTTCTAAGTTTAAAGTCTAAACAGGCCTTCTTGAGTACATGATAATGTTTATTTTGGTACTATTTAGTCTAAAAAAGATGTGAAAGCATTGTGGTTTAGAAGGGTTGACACATAACTGTATGAGTCTGCATTCTCCTCTTTATTCTCTGATCCTCAGTCAGATCCAGTGTTAGTTTGTTACTATTTAAATATGCTTATCCAACATAGATTAACATAAATGCCAAACCTGAGGATTTAGGTTATGGTCAATCCAGCGGATGGTGTTAAAGAGGCTTGCCTAGTCTGTATAGAGGTGGCTAGATTCTGATAAGGCTTGTGCTTTTTATTTGGCACTGCTTAAGGCTTTACACTTGTTTAAGACCCATAAATGGGTTTACACAGTTTTTTTTATTAAATGCCCTAATTGCTGTAAAAAGACTTAATTTCTGAACCTGCTGCTCTTTCTTTAATGATTATTATTATCATTATTATTTTTTTGTTGTTGTTATTGCTTAAGGATAAAAAGTTAGCCTACTTCTCTGTACCAGACAAAAGAGGATTGAAGGAGATACATTTTGCCAATATGGTCATTTGTTTTTTAATCTTTATAAAGAATGTATAGGCCCTTTCCTTCAGGCTGTTAAACAAACTTCACTTGACCTGATTAACTAAATTATATTAAGTAAATAAGATTTGTTATTTAGAGATAACAATTAAACTGTTATCACTACCTAATAAGATTTATTACCTTGAGATAATGACATGAGTAATCCTTGATCTTACACACACTATATATAGTGTATATATATATATATATATATATATACACACTACTGATGGTACTAACTAAAGACAGGCAGATTCTTTAGTGGATCAGTCATTGTGACTACGAAGCAAGTTTGAAACTATTCAGTCAAATTAGGCAACAATGAGAAGTTTCGGAGTCATTTTCTGTTTAGTATGGTATGTAAACTAATTATGGTGGAGTTCTTGACACATCGTAGTGCCTCATGCCATGTTAACTTCGTGCATTTTTGCAGAATGGAGAGAAAAAAAATAAATGAGTCACACACAGTTAAGTAGGACCAGAAGTCAGGTCATTACTGAATAAGAACCAAATGCAGTACTAAACAAAAAAATACAAAATATTTTTGTAGCCATGACTAATGTGTGATACTTTATGTCTTAAAAGATGAAGGACCTAAAGACTTAATAAATAAATAAAATAACATATAGTGACTGTTATCCTTCAATTCTTATTTTATTTATTTATTTATTTATATATTTATTTAATTTATTATCCTTGTCAAATTGAGATCTTTATCCAGATGATCTGTTTCAAGTTTACTTTTCATCCTGAAAGTTAAAACTACATAAAGAAAATCAACATGAAGAGGTGTCACCTAAAAGAATGAGTGAAAAAACTAGAAAAGATGTAACAGACACAGTCAGAAAAGGAGCTTGACAATATGCAGCACAAACACCTGAGTACTGCAGAGGAACCTCGCCTCTCTGAACGTACCAACTGAAAAAATGCTTGCTTATCATTAGGTAGGTAAAAGAGGCTAATCGACTTGTATGTGAAAATCTCAAGCCCGTAAAGGAAGAGAAGAACTGAACTCAGATATTCCTGAAACACAGCTGACTTAAGACGAAAGGTTGCTGCTTGTGAAACTATAATTGGTAAACGAGAGAAAGACAGTGGGCTATGTCAATGACTGTTCCAATGTGGGTGTCATCTGTTTCAAACCCACACAAGAAAAAACAGTCTATGCCTTATTAGACACTCACAGTGACACTGCTTTTCTAGATCAAGATGTGATTCATAAACTACAAAGAGAAGATTGTCCTGTAAAGCTGAGACTGATCACCATGATGGGAGACAATGCAGTTGTTAGTAGCAACAGAGTATCTGCTCTTCAAGTCAGAGGTTATAACACTGCAGCACACATTCACCTACCTCCTGCATACACAAGGGACTACATACCTGCGTACTGTGAATATATACCAACCTGTGAAACAGAAAATGTTGGAGTCACCTGTCACCAATTGTCCCCTTGCTCCTTAGTTGTGAAGTGGGCCTCCTGATAGGTTACAACTGATCTAGAGCTTTGGCACCTAGATACAAAGGATAAACCTTATGTTGTCCAAACAAGGGTCAGACTGAACCATCTCAAAGGAAAATTCTTAAGAAATGAGAAATACAAGGAAGATTATATCGGGTACATGAGTGATATTATTTAAAGAGGTGAGGCAGAAGCTATTAACCAAACAAACCAGGAAAACTGCATGTTGTCTTTGACTGTTCAGCAAAGCACAAAGGAAACCGCCTTAATGCGCAACACCTGTCTGGACCAGATATGACAATCTAGTAGGTGTTCTAGCACGCTTCAGACAACATGAAATTGCCTTAATGTGCAACATAGAGAAAATGTTCCACCAGTTTCAAGTCAAAGAAAATGACCATGTTTCTAATGGCAGAAAAATGGAGACCTGCACAAACAACCACAAGACTACAGGATGACAGTACATTTCTTTGGTGTTGTGTCAATTATTGGTTAAAACGTCTTGCCAGTGAGAACCGTCTTACATATCAACTAGGTGCACATCTCCAGAATCTTCTATGTGGATGGTGGCGTTACAAATGTAGAGACAGTAGAAAAGGGCATACAAGTGGCATGGGAGGCATGTGCATTATGTGCAAAAGGTGGTCTGAGATTGCATAAGTTTGTATCAAACAACACTGCTGTTCTAAGCAGCAGTCCAGCATCAGAACGTGCAAAGGACTTCAAAACAAAGGACATTGCTCTAAGTGAGATGCAGACTGAACAAGCGTTAGGTATCCACTGGTCCATAGAAAGAGATTGCTTCACCTCTGAAAGAGCAACCTCTCACACAGTGTGGGATATTATCCACCGTTGCATCTATGTATGATTCCTTGGGATTCATTGTCCCCTATCTCCTTAAGGAAAAGGGAATCCTTCAAGAAATGCGCCATCAAGGCACAGGCTGGGATGACCAACTGCCCCAACATCTGAGACCACAGTGGGAGCACTGGAAATGAGATCTTCTCAGTCTAGAGAAAATACAGATTAGTAGATGATATATGCCTACCAACTTTGGAAAGGTGGTGAAATGAGTAATACACCATTTTTTCAGATGCTAGCACTGCTAGATATGGACAATGCTCTTATCTGAGAATCATGGGGGAAAATGGAGACATTCATTGTGCTTTCATTATGGGCAAATCTCGTGTGTTTCCTACAAAGGTCACCACTACTCCGAGGCTGGAGCTGACAGCAGCAACAGTCTCACTCACAATGAGTAACATGCTCAAAGACGAGCTGAACCGGTAAAAGACCGCTTGACAAAGTTTTCATCTTGGTCTCGAGCTGTCAGTGCTATAGCTCGTCTTCAGTGATGGCTACTAAAGGACAAATTGAACACACACTCTACTGTAAGTAGACGTCAGAGGGCAGAGCTCTTGATCATAAAAGATCCTCCAACAAAGACATTTCAGGAAGAAACATGGAAACTGAGCAGAGTAGATCCTCTTCCAGGTAACAAGTTGTATCATTTGGATGCCTTTTTAGATAGTGATGGTGTGCTTAGGGTGGGAGGAACATCCAGCAGTCATTTCTAGACAGCATCATGTCACAAAACTGAAAATCTTACCTTTACATGAAAGGGTTAAACGTCAAGGCAAGAACTTTACAGTCAATTAAATTTGTTCCAGTTGGTACTGGATCCCTGGGCTGAGTCAGTCTTCATACATACATCAAAAATTCATCAGTGTGTAATCTGTCGATGATTGAGGAGACCTGCAGAGGGACAAAGATTCAGCGATCCTCCTACATAAAGGACAAAGCCCTCTCCTCTATTCACATACTGTGGCATGGACTGTTTTGGCCGTTTTTTGACAAAATATGGGCGAAAGGAGAATAAACAATATGGACTGCTCTTCATATGCTGCAGCTCTGAAGCTGCATTCATAACTGCATACGCTGCAGTTATGAAAGAATACCTTCATAACATAATGATCAGACAGAGATGGCAGCCAAGATCCTTATGGAGACTTGGAAGAGTCTCAGAGACTGTGTCAGACAAGGATGGACTTGTGGGAAGAGTCAAAGTTGTTCTCTGATCAAAAACAAAAAACAGCTGTAGTGGAACGGCCAGTTCATGAATTAGTTCTGTTGTTGGAGGCCTTTGAAGCACTTGGAGGTTCATTGTCTTGTGTTCTGTTTAATGGTGTACTTTACATGAAGAAATTATTAGTGTTTTTAAGTTCATTGAATGTTGACACTAATAGTTTGGTGGAAGTGTAAAGATCACTATCATGAGTTCATATTTGAAAGAATTTCATTTTGAATTGTGAATGTATTATTTGTAGTATTTATTTTGGAACTTCCTGTAAACTCAGAAATGTTTTATTTTAAAAGGGCTGTATCTCAAGTTAATGAGAGCAAATGATGGTGTAACAAAAGGACGGCAAATGGTGTAAAGTGTATTTCATGGTGTTAAAATACAGTTATAAGATACAATAATAGGCACAGTATCAGTTTTAGCACCAGTCAGAAGTGGCAACAAGGTAAATGCAATTTTTTAATGTTTACTCTTTCACCTTCAGGTCAGCTTGTGCACAGATACCTGTCCTGTTTGCCAACATATATCAAAGCAAAGAATAAAGGAAAAAACCTCTCTGAAGCACTAAAACATGTCAGTTCTACTGACAGATGACAGCACAGATTGTTACCATGTGCTGAAAGAGAGGACAGGCTACAATTTGGGAAGAGCAGTTACTCCTATGCTTTTATGACTCTCCACAACAGCTATTGCGGTGAAATTTATTATTCTGTCATTGCAGGGTATATAGGATGATGAATGTAAAATGAACTATGATGGGAGGAATGGGATAAACTGCAGGGTATCTTAATCAGGAAGATATTAGCCTGCTGACAAGTTTAAAGCACAAGGGAAACACCTGTATATAAAGGAGTGTCAGAGTTCTGACTCAGGAAAAAAGCTAAGCTGTTAGCTGAATATTTGTTAGACAGTACGTCCTTTACGTGTTTCCACACTTTCATCTGTCACAATATAAACATTAAATCAATACTGATGATCAGTTATCCTTGTCTGACCATTTTGCATTTACTGAAGAAAACCAGTCCACAAATGACAGAGTATGCCATATAACTCTTTTCTCTCACCTGAACTCCTGTAATTCTCATCAGGCTTCCTGGCATGCGCAATGGCACTTACACATGTTCCAGACTGACAGTTTCCAAAAAAACAACAAGAAAGCTGTGTCCTGGAAGCCAAATTAATTAAATTTTATGACAGTTTTATTAACTGGATCAAAACTGTGTTCCGTGTACATTCTTATTAAAGTTTTAAGGAGTAGCAAAATCTACCTGGCAATTCTCTCTTTTTATGAATATAAATCTGTAAGTTTATCATTTTAAAACCAGTTAGGGCAGGAGTCTGCAACTTGAGGCTCTGTAGCCGCAAAATTCATCAGCCACTAAAAATGCTGAAGAACTAACAAATGTTTTTAAATATAGATATAATAACAAATACAGTATTTTTTAAAGCAATTTTTCAGTTTTTTCATGGGATAACTGCATTGAATTCCCAGCTATATATATACATATATATACATCCCAAAGTCTGACAAAAGAAAGAGTAGATATTTATGATGGTAATTTAATATAATATAATAATTGTACTTTTTATGACCTTTTTCTTTTTAAAAGGTCTTGTAATATTTGTGGCTCTAAATGTGTTTTATTTAGTTGGGCTGAGGGACAAATGGCTGTTTGTAAAGGCTGATTTAGGGTGAGTAAAAGCAACTAAACAAAGCCACTTTCCAGGAAAGCTTTAAAATATCATGCTATTACAATTTCAATGTGCAGCAGCACTCTAATTAAGATGCCATAAAAAACTGGAATTAATGTTGTGTTGTCATCTTTGTACTTGAAATTTTATAGGACCCTCCACTTTGAGGGTCCCATAAAGGACCTCAAAATGTCACATAACCTAAAAGGAAATCAGTATAAACAAGATATAAATAACTCAACTGTACTTGATTACTGTACTTAAACAAACATTTTCATCACACCAGTGTTATTATTCAGTGCTGGAAAGTGAGTTACCACTGATTCCTGCGCTTCATGCCGTAGATGGTGAGCTTGTTTTCATTGTCTCAGTTACTGAAATGGAAAAACTGTCTCTGTTTGTTTTTATGAAGAATGTAAAAAGACAGAGACTTCTATCCTGATAAATGATGCTGTCTTTTCAAGGAGGCTGCTCCCTCTCGCTGCCTTCTCTGCTGATCTCATTCTGCTTCCCTCCTGCTGTGGGACAGTAATCAGGAGGTCAGGTAAATCAGGAGGCAGGGGTTCATTTCCTTTTCTTTTCTTCTTTATGAATAGATGTTTTCCATGGCAGTACTGTACTTTGAATGCATAAAATCTCTTGCAAACTACTATCCCTTGCAGTTGTTCATCATCTGAAGGGTTTTAAAACTCTGCATGTGTATTGTTTAATGAAATTATTAAGTGTTCAGACAATGGTAAAATTGTTTTTGGTGAATCCTGCTTTTTGTAATCTCAGAGAATTATTGGGGACTTAAGCCACTGCTATTACTATTATTAAAGTTAGGGAAAATGTGAGTGTGAGGGAAGGAAAAACTGTTCAGAGTCGTTTTTCATGTAACTGCAACTAAACCTGAGAACATTTTTCTGTCAAAAGAAATAATAAGCAAAATACTGTATGTCTTTTAAGTGATAAGATTAAATGACGAGCATATCACTTATAAAACATTAAAAAGCACAAGACAGAAAGCCAGTGTCTGAAACGCAGATGTATCCAGTTCCAGATGTGATGGCCACACATGAAGTTACTAATTCACCTTGTTTCTCTATATAAGGTCAGTCTGTCTCACCCTGAATTACCTTTGTCCCTGTAATCAACCCCATCCTGGTCTATTTCCCGCTTTGGTTTTCTTTGTCCCTGTGTCTCCCCAGATATCTGCTCACCAGCTGCGCTCAGATGGCTGGGAGGAGCAGAGAGGATGGGTTTTTATAAAGCCTGTATGCTCGCAAACACCCACATGAACACACATGGCTTCAGAGTCTTGCAGAGTGACCTGCTACAGCAGGGAGTCAAGACTTTTGTCCCTAAGTCTGAATGTCTCTCTTTTTATTTTTCTATATCCCTTCACTGACCACATCAATAAGAAACAGATGCCCCTGACTCACAAATGACAGCAGAAAATCTTGAGTTGTGCTCAGAAAAGGTCAGGAATTTGGCTGTTTCCCTGCTCTAATTGGATTAGTGTAGCTTTTTTCCCTGTTATTATTCTTTTGGACTTAATATGAGAGTGATTAGACAGCAACTTTGAGCCCAGAGAAGGAGGAAAGTTCTGGACAAAAATTAGGGGCTGCTTGAAATGGTCTGTATTAGAATTTATCCGTCATGTTCTGTGTTCAAACACTAAATATGATATATCTCAAAGCCTTGAAGAAATTCAGTTATTTATGTTCTTTTTCTATAATTTGTAATCTAGCTGTTGTTGTATTGGTAAAGGGCCATTTACTAATAATTCAGTACCTCCTCAACTATCCTGCTATCCCAACCACTCTCAAACTGCTAACAGACAGTTCAGAACTACATGGTAGCAGATTTACTCCTAAAATTTAATATTTTTTTCTTTTGAAATAATAAATAGGATCTTGATTTAAAACAGACAAACAGCAGAACGCCTCTCATCTCTAGCCAAATGCAATATATATTTTCTTAGCTGACATATTCCTCTGTGTTGGCAGTTTTGGTCAGCTTGAATTGCCTAAAAAATATGGAAGATGTTCAGGATACTGAGGGGCTAACTCCTGCAGCGGCATGCACATCCTTTCAATGTTTGGCTGAAGATGAAGATACACACTGTGGCAACATTAATCTTGTATGTTAAAAGCCAACCGTATCTTGTGCTTTAAACCATGACACCAAGGGGTCCTGACCACGTGTAAGTTTGTGGCAAGTTGGGAGTAAGGCTGGGTGCAGAGAATCAAACCTTTGATTGGGCTGTAAGTGGTGTTTTGAAAAAAATCACTGCTCAGTGAAGCTGTTAGTTCTCACGTTTAATCGTCAAAACTGCTATCCATGTATCACAACTGGGTTGTTGCCATAGAGACCTTGACGATGGTGTGTTGCCAGACCTTTTGACCCTTGGTAAATTGTGACCAGTCTTTCTGTTGGGCTTCCCCTCCAATTGACCTTTGATGGAAACGTAACAGCTGGGGGTCATTTCTTGACTCTGTGTTTGTGAGAGTGTGTAGGTGTATTTGTGTGTTTGTGTGTCAGACTAGGGCCATGATGATAGAAAAGGTTGAAACTGGTGAATGGAGGTAAAAGAAGGGTCATGGGACGGATGAACTGAACAGGTTACAGAGGATGTTAAAAAATAGTGGGCCTCATGTGTAAACATTGCTCTAGTCTGACATGAGAGGATACTTTGAATGTGTTTGAATTACTCTCCTGTAGTTATGCAGAACAGCTTGTCTTGAGAATTATGTTGGCTCTCATAAAAAGATAATAATGATTTTACAATCAGAACATAAGCAGCATAAATGCTTCATGTTTTGTCAGATTTACAGGTTTTTGCTGACACTTTGCTGTCTCATTCACACCCTCCTATCAGTTGTCAGGCTCCCTTTATTCTGGCCTCACCCCTTAACCTTGGACCACAGAGCATGCCGGGGTCATTTGAAAACCCACAGTGGAAGCCCATAAATCTGCTATCAGGAAAACAAGGAGCTCAGTGAGTTTCAGGTCATAAAGGACAATGTATACTGGCTTGTGGGAGACAGAATGTAACTTATCCCCCGGATGAAGATAAATACAGATGATTACTATTATTAGCTACGGATTTATCTTACTTTGACTGCAACTCTTAATTCAGGGAAACATACTTTTTCATTTTCATTTCTTTGTTTTCTTCAAAGCCAAGCTAAATGAGTTGGCCTCTTATTTAGCCTACTGTCACACACAAGCTCCCCTAAGATTTGTTCACATCAACATAATTTCAAAATCCAACCTGAGCTCTCAAAAATCAAGTAGCTTAATTGGGAGGCAAGTTATCAATGACTGGCAGACGTAAAATCGTGTCTGCACTTTCATGGGCTTCCATTGAAAGGGTGAATGTAAACAATAAAAACTTTTGCAAATATGCAAAAAAAAGTTTGTACACTTGCTTGGGGTGGGTTTGGCCTGTTTTAGAAAAAAAAAACATATTTAAGGAACACCTGTGCAAATTGTTTCTGACCTGGTAAAGTGCCATTGTCAGATCAGCTGTTTGGTTGATCTAGTGAAGAAACTCACGTTACTGACCAGATTCAGATACAATAAAATATCCCAGATAATTCCACAGAGGAAAAGAAAATTTTGAACGAGAGCTCTTTCCATTTTCCTTGTGGATGTCCACTGCAGTTGTTTTGTCCTCAAGGTTTGGTTCCAGATAGGACCACCTTGCAGTTAAACTACAGGACAAGTTTACTTGATTACAAAATAAAAAAAAAAAGCTTACAGTGCAGTTAATCATTCTGTTTTGAATATCTGGGTTTTGAAAGTGCTTGGAAAACAACCAACTATATCTGTAATCCAAATCAAGGGAGGGATAGCACAGACAACATGCAAATATCTGTCCAGATGGTAAGGGAAAACAGTCACTTTTATGCATTCACTAATTTGGACTGAATCCACTGGTTTGTCTGGCATATCAATGTAGGAGTGCTGGTTTTGGCACTCTCCTAAAAAATGTTCTGAGAAATGTAGCAGACTTTATTTGAATGATACCAGCCAAAGAATGAAGAAAAATATTTTTTTTTATAATTTATTGCGATTAATAGATACTGTTGTAGTGGCATGTTCCTTCTGTTTGCAAAAAGCATGTATCCATGCATCATCTTTACACTGCTGGAAATCAAGCAGCAGTGGACTGAACTGGCTTTTTTGATGTATTGATAGGAAAATTGCTACTAACATAAGGTAATAATTTTGTTTGCTGTGCAGAAATTGTATGCATGCTATAGCATGAGCACACATACCTCAGGATCATGCATGCTGCATGCTTCACATGGATGCTGGTCTTTGCCAAAGACCAGGAAATGGGAGGTACACTCACCTCTGTTGATGAAGGAACTTTCTTATGTTTCTCTGCTGTGAAGTTTGATTAATACATGATCACTTTCACAGGTTTTAGCTGTGTGGGAAGAAATCCACATGGCCAAATTTATGTTGTTGTGCTAGCACAGGAGAATAGTTTGGTTGGACACATTACCATAGGGGAATGAAAAGCCTTTAAAACTCATCACTCAGTCAGTGCCTAAGTGTGAGAGAAATGCCGAATTGCATACACACAGTAAGACAAAATAAGTAATAAGTAACAACATAAGCACAGTAGCTAAAAACAATCATTTGCTCCTTGTGACTGAGTGACACAACTGTATAAGAATAAGGAAAAGAAAGTCACATATGTCTGCCATTTGTTATGGCTTGACCAGTTATCTCTCCTTTGGTTGTTAATAGTTAAAAAAGTCTATTCTAAACAAATCCAGATGCTACAAAACTGTCATCAAATAAACTATTTTTCATTGCAGCAACATAGAAAATGAACTTTAATGTAGCACAGATTACTTAACAACTAGCTGCTAACTTTAGCATGTTAGCTTTTTGCATTGACAATGTATAGTTTGTGGGTTGTCATAGTCATATAACAGGAAACTGAGCAGAATTTGGTTAAACAATGGCAAGAACACTCATGCCTCCTTGATGTTTCTGGCATGCAATATCATGACAGACTCAGGAGGGAAAACAACAACTAGTAATCCAGCTGTTCTGATTTACATACAGAGTAAATCAGCAAAAGTTACTTGTATTATATTATAATGAAAATGGCAAAAGACAGACTTGCCCGCAAGTCAGCTGGAATGGTTTGACTTTTTTTTTTTATGGCTGATGGGTTTTATTCTGAGGTGCTAACACATGACATCATCTTTGTTTCTTGTCACCCTGGATGCAAACATTTCACATCATTGGTGTATTTAGAGGCATGTGAATCAGAGTAGATGCATATATATATATACATATATATATATATATATATATGTATATATATATATATAAAATTATAACATAATAATAATTCTCTGATCTTTCCACTGTGCACCCTCCCCCATCTCTTGCACAGCACTTGCAGCTAAGGGCTTTTACATACTCTGCAAGAAGTGAGAAGGTTGTTCTTGTTTCAGAGGCCACAAGAAGAAAATTACTTAAATTTTTTTCTCATGGATGTGTTTGGGGACTTCTTGCGGCTTGATTTTGACACACCAGCCAAGCAGCACTTTCTTCTCATTGGGTTCCTAGAAGTGTGATTGGTCTGACATTTGACAATAGCTTTACAATTGATAGAGGAGATGAGAAAGTATGAAAATTAATACAACACGTGAGATATAAAGACACGGACACCACTGTGTGCATAACCCAGCCCTGCCATGGATGAAGTTTCTTGTTAAGGATGAAATCACAAAGTCAAATGCACATTGCACATAAAATCAGACACCACCACAATAATTCCACCCTGTCATATGAATGAGTAAGAATTGACTGGAAAACAAAACAAAACAAAACAAAAAACAAACAAACAAAAAAAGACCTCAAGAACAAGACAAAAGTTCTGGCTTTTCACGAAGTATGTAATCTTACCTAATTATGCTTAAGCCCACACTGAAGTGTCAGTTGTTAAATACTGCCTGTGCTCACATAACCAGTGCACTATTAGAAAACTAAAGATTTTATGTTATCTCACATCCATGTTCAGTGTTAAGCTTGTTACATACTCCATGAGAAGCAAGAACTTTGTTCTTGTTCTCAAGGCTGCAAGAACAAGAAAAACATTCATTTTTGTCTGGTCAATACACACACCATGAAAAGCTTAGTCTGCGACGGGATGGGGATTACTACAGGGGGGAAGTCTGTGTTATTATGTGCAATAGACAATGGACCCTTTTTGTAATTTATGCATATGTCACTCGTGCATGCGCAAAACTTCTGCTGAAGTGCAGAAAGCGCAGCTGTTAAGTGAACTAGGTTAGTCTTTACTGATGTAATTAAAGCAATGCTGTACAATTTTTGACTGTTCAAATCAATGAGGTGAGAAGGCACACAATCTGGAAAGTTTTAATCTGTTACCGGTGAAGAAACACCAACTTGTGTAATCAGCCATGCAAATTGGAAGGCGATGCCCTAGCTCCGGGTATGCAATGCTCATTTCATCTCCAGTTGTACGTCTGATTACACCAAAGACGTGGACTGTTGCTTGTCTGTGGTGTCTGTGGAAATGAAGAGAAAGTCCACAAACAGTGGCCCAAGTAGGAGGTAGCTTGACTCCATTGCTGTAGAATTGTCAAGGTATGCACTGGCAGCCACCATGTTTATTCAATTTCAGTGAAAGTATCACTGACTCACTTACTCAATAAATGCATTAACTCTATCGCTGAATGAATCAGCCACAATTAGCTATGTTTACATGGACAAATATGTCATCTATCTGATTGAACACAATCAAATCAGAGATTCTAGCTGACATGTTAACATGGACACTAGATAAAGCGATCCAATCTGTAGTGTAGTGTGTCCGTATCTTCTCTTTTCTTCAGCTTCTTCTGATTTATAGGACGTCTTACACTAGTTTTAAAAATGATACCCGCTGATTGGGTGAGAAACTGCATGCAAAAATCCTCTTTCTGCCCTTTAGATGTAGTTATGTGCAGGCACATGTGACATATGCATAAATTACGAGAAATCTCCCATGGCCCGACGTTTTCATATTTAACAAGAAACTTTGTCCATGGCAGAGCGGGGTTGTGCCTACAGTGGTGTCCATGTTGTTATATACCACGTGTTGTATTAGTTTTCAAACTTTCTCACAGTTGTTAATTAAAGCTATCCATCCAGCCTCTCATCAGTGGGAATGCAGAAGTGGCAACTTTTCACACTTATTTGCGTTAACCATGCTCACCTCAAATGTCAGACCCTGGTAAGATACTGATAGATGGACTGATATAAGTTTTTCAGTTTTGCATTCACATGGTTGCACTTCACACACACACACACACACACACACACACACACACACACACACACACACACACACACACACACACACACACACACACAAAACTCAATGGGAAGTTATAGCTTACATTTTTTAGTCAAGTAACAGCATTTCACAGATATGCGTAAAACTGAGCCGAGGATAGACCAGAGAGACTTATCTGATAAAGGTCATGTGTTCATTTCTGAACTGCACAAATTTAGTGGAATGCCTTTAACATGACAGAAACGCATGTCAAAATGGTTAACATAAGCACTATAACATCTATAGTTTTCTGGCTTTGGATTCGAGTATTTTGAGATTTGACATTACAGCTCTTTTAGTTTGTATTTTGTAATAGATGGCCGGCATTTTATTTCTGCCATATTAGCATGTAATTGTTTTAATGGAATATTACAGCAGCTGCTAAAAGGAAAACTAGCAGCTTTGTCAAGCTCTAGAGATCTAGATCAGTTTGTTTTGATTTTATCTATTAGGGGCAAGACTTGAAAGTTGAACAAATCATGAATCTGCAGACTCTGCTTAAGAATTCCTGACCAGCAGTTCTGATTATGGGTAAGAAAAAAAACAAAAAAACAAACAAAAAAAAACATTTATCTTTGTAGACGAACAGCTGTCTGTTTCAGACTTTGTGTTATTAATTAGAAAGAGTCATTTAAAACAGATTTGCTCATCTATATAGAAGAAATAATATTCAGAATATTATAGAACCTTCAGGAAGTGCTCATAAATCATCAGTCATGCAACTGATGGTATATAATGCCCCAGTGGGAAATATACCTTTGAACACACCGTAATGTTTTAGCCCACCTTTAACTTTCGGTTTCCTTATATAGTGACAAGGTTATACTTAACCACATACAGGTGTGTTTTTGGCAGAAGCACTGAGCTGGCAGGTGTGTTCGCTGTTAAAATGTGATAATGACTATCATTATAGCTCGGGTAAATCAGGCGCACAGAATGTAGATGGAGACAAGAGGGAAGCTACAATGCTTCCACTAAGATGTAGAAGCATGGCTAGCTTTATTGCACCTTGAACAGACATGTTGCATGTTCAGATGCACACACACAATCTAAATTAATAACAGGAAAAAAATCCACACAAATTAATACCTTAAATTTAACTCTAAAAGAGCCCTAAAGATTGCATCTGTGCTATAATTAAGCAAAAAAAAGCTCAGTCTTAACAATAATTTATGCAGACTTTTAGATAATATTTTTATAATTTATGAAAAAAGTATAAGATGTGTTTCCAACATTTGGAAAAATTTTGAACTGACATCATTTTGTGAAACACAGGTTTTTCACACAGTTAAATGACAGCTGTATGTGGTACACAGGGATTGACATGTCAACATAAATCAAACCAAGTTACAACTGCTATGCACCCAAAGTGCATACTACTGCAACACCATCAAGAGAGAACTGATTACTACTTTTCAGCACCTACTGGGGTGCTGTAAATGGAAATAGAGAGTGTGTGTGCATGCACACACGAATAACACACTTGATATTAGTGTTAATGCTTTCTCTAGCTCTTTATCTTAGTTTGCATAAATACTTTAAGTTAATCATGACACCTTTAGCAAAATGTAAAAATATCTCCAGCTTTCATAGCACTTTGAAACACAAGTGCAGTCTTTTGAGAGTGCACTTTTGAGAAGGGCTCCAAGGCAAGCATTATTCTCTAAAGTAATGAGTTAAGTGCCAAAGTTTCCAGGCCAAGACAAATGGAATGGCAAGATAAGCAACATCTGCATCAGCGATAAAGGGAAAATGTTTTTCTAATTACACATTTTGGTAATGATGATGATAATAGCAACAATTTTCCCAACTGATCTGGATAGAATATTATTAGTGACTTTTTGCACTCTTTGCAGCTAGCTATCAGGTTTTCTAAGTCAGCTTGCACTTAAACGGTAATACATCCATAAACCTCAAAAATGTTACAATATACAATTTTCAGAATTACTTTTTAGTCACTGATTTCGAGTTCATTCAGTAACACCATTTTCCTTGAATTTACAATAAGTCCAATAGTGTTGCCATGAGAATGTCTTTGTGGTTTGTCTCTGAGATCAACACAAGGTAACGTGAACCCCCTGACTGCAGCAATATTTGATGCTTCAGTGACATGAAAAAGAATAAGCAATAAGTCTGAGTCAGAATGATTTTTTGCCTTTTCAACTGTAGCTTGTGACCACTGTCTTTCCTTTTTTGATCTCACTCTGTTTGGTGTGGGTTAGGATGCAAAACTACTCAGATTTAAGAAATGGTTATGGTTTGACCTAAAATGCACCCTTCATGGTGGTAATGCTGCAGACTGATAAACATACTGCTGACAGTGTGTAACAATGTTATGTCACTGGGGCCGGTAAAGGGACAGGCTGGTTGGGCTCAGTATAGATCTCTTGATTAAATACATAAAAGGATCAAACCTTTCACTACAGATGTTTTTTTTTTTTTTTTTTTTTTTTGTAACCTAATCTCTGGTCAATTCCATTAACATTTATTTATAGAGTTACTGTTACAAATGAATATTTTGCTTTGCAAAATCCGATGGCTATTTATATGAGTTATTAATACCAATACAGAAGCAGCACTACTGTAGTTTGGCAGATTTTTAGCTTTAGCACCCCCTATCAAAGGCTAATTTGGCATCCGTCTTATATTCTGTCTCTTCTCTGAGCTCTTTCCAGCCAGTAAAAGTCAGACTGATATTGACTCTTTTATAACTTCACTTTCTGTTACTGTTGTGTTTTTTTTGCTGAATCAGTCATTGTGTGGTTTCAAAATTGTCAGTGTGTTGGTTGCCATGTGTGATGTGGTGCCGTAAAGTAAAATCCAGCTGTCGCATGATGCTCTGGGCTAGAAAAGAAAGTGAAGAAGTGTGGTCCTGGGATATTACAGGACAAAGTTGGCTACAGGAATGTGCATTATGAATGTCAGTGTGGGATCAAAACGAGTCAGAAGCCTAGTGTTTAAAGGTTGTAAACTTATGTAATATTGCTTAAACTAAAGGATTTTTTATTTTAAACATTTTTTAAATCAGTATTTACTATTTCTAAACCTTTTAGTGTGAGGACCGAAAAATCATAAAATGTAGGTTAGAAAATGATTAATCTATGAATTTCAGAGTGGGCCCTGGTTTTCTTTTTTGTAGCATCTGTACACTGTTAGAATTTGTGTTTGTTCTCTTCTCTAAAACATTATGACGTACTTTAGTGGCTTTCTGACTGTTTTTAGTTTGTGCCACTATCTTGTCATTACTGTAAAAAAAAAAAAATAACAGAAATCTTTAATCTGTTCTGTAGTGAGGCTACATGTAAGTAAACGTTAGCATCTAGCCTCGCAGAGCTATTACCATAGTGTTTTAGCTAATGTCTGGCACCAAAATGCTAACCTAAACTTCACTGACCCAACATACTGACTTGAAATATGAATTCACAACATAAACAGCTTTGCAGATGTGTGAAAGCCACTATTTATGGATTTATTAGTTCTGTTCCTAATTAGAAAACAAGCCAATAATCTTTAGGGCTAACATTACTTACCTCTTTGTTGGAAGCTGATTTCTGCGTTGCAACAAGCCAATCCAGATTCCAGTACCGGACCAGGTCCAGCTGGCCAAACACTTTACACAACACGTACACAATACATAAACACTTAGAAGAGGGATTAATCTGATTTATTGCTCTGGCCAGTCAGTTGTTTGGCATGTGATATCACAAAAAAATCTCAGTGGTTGGTTCGTTCCCCAAGTGTGAATTATTATTGTCTAATAATCAAGAGGATCAAGTTTTACTCATGGCAGCTATTCAGAATGTCTAAAAGCAACAAGATGTCTCACACTGGAAACTAGACTCAAGTGTTGCTGCAACACAAACGCAGACAGCAAAAACACACAAATGCAGACATGCATGCCTGAACACACTCTTTATCTCTCTTTCCCTCTTTCACTCAAACACACACAGACTCACAAATTGTTTCTCACAGTCTCGCCTTGCTGTTGTTTGACTTACACAGTGGCCTCTGACCCTGGCTAGGCTGAGCTGGATAGAACCTTGGCCCTCCAACGGGTTCATATCCACCGGACCCCAGTACATACATTCGGTTTGCATCTGTAGGCACATATTGCTATTTGTTTCCAGTCCTCTTAAGTTTTTTTAGGGGGATTACCCTTCAGTAAATGTATATGTTAAAAATTAAACTAAATGAAAATATGCTATGCTCACCTGTCTTTAAGTTATGGTCTGCAGATCTGTTCAAAGCTGTACTCAAGCTTCCTCTTACACAAAATTAAATGTCCTTAAAATTTGCATACAAAAAAAATTTACTACACCCTAATACACATTTTCTGTGTCTTATAAGTTGGCAACTGACCTTTTGGTGTTATTCTGTTCTTGTTTTTGAAGCCTGAATTAATTAAAAAGTAGCAACGCTGACGTAACTCAATCTGACCTTCAACTGTGAAAATACCCAAACACCATCTGAGCATTACATTGTTTTCGATTACACATACACAGTGATGAGTAAAACCTTAACTTTAACTGGCTAATTTTTGGATTAGGCAGCATTATGCATCTTTTGTTCAACTAAAAACAGAACAAAGAGTTTTAAATGTGAGTGATCCTCCCCGTTTAGTCTATCTTGGCACTTTAGCCTACTTGCATTTCAAACAACTCCCTCAGAAGTCAGACCACATATGTCTTATGTTAGAGCTTGGACTTGCTTCTTAGGATGTTGCTTTTAAATATGATTATCATTCAATTTAAACATTTAAATCCTCTGAAAATTCTCACCAAGTAAACATACTGAGAAACACTGTAGAATCTACACACTGGTTAGGCAGACGGTTTACACAATGATGATCCTGTCAAAAGCTTTTACAAATGAGAGATTAAATATGCAAGATCCTACTTAACTTCCTGTCTCTTTATGAGAACTGTTTGGCTTGTTACAGGAAAGACTTGAAAACTACATTGGCTAAGATTTAGGATTACTGTGTTACTGGCCTGCTGATGATGGAGGAGAACTTTAGTGGATTGGATGACTTGTTGCAAGATGTTCCTTATTTCAGTACTACAGTGTACATTTTATTAGCTTTGTGCAACTGTTCATTATCTCTCCAACCTATTCACCAGAGTATAACATTTCTATTTCTATCTTTTCTAAAGAAACCTTACAGTAATGTGTTTCCCGGTCAAAAGAGGGGGGTGTCTCTTTGTTTCATACGGAAGCTTTCTGAGTTATGTGCAGGCTTCCAAAGACTATGCTTAATTTATATATGTTTTTGTTTTCACCAATGTTATTTAAGTAGTTCTAGTGCAGTCAGTTAATGTAAGTCAGTTCATTTTTCAATCACTCCTCAGAGTTTAAATGTTGAAAAGGCCATGCGAACTCATATTTCTGAGAAACATCTATAAGATGTTTATCTGCGGTTTCTAAATATACAAGGGGTAAATGTCTTACTCTAAATGACTCAGCTGGTCTTGTCATTCTAAATGAAGAGCACAGGCAAAACAGTGTGATACTTAGTATATACTCCTAGACTAGAAAAAATTTAACTTGTGTAAACAAAGATAAAAAAGAAAACAAAAATCATTTGGCTATTATACCAAACTGAAATAGTGCTTTCACACACTAGCCCTTTACAAAGAGCATTACCACATTAGTCGATCTGAAACTACATAATTCTTCTTATTCGTGTGAAAAAAATGAAGCTTTGTAGAACAACATGGAGCCTCTCCCTCTAATAGAAAACCATTGGCCAAGAATTAATCTTTTAAAATCTTATAAAAATGCAACTAACATTTTATCGCTATCCAGATCTCTTTATGTGGTAGAATTTTCCACACTTCCATTTTCTTGTTATTTCCACCACACATACCAATAGCAGCAGAGCAGCTATGCAGGGTTGTGCTTGCTAAATGATAAAGCCATTAACTCAGTTAGTAGAAGATAACTTACCCTACTATCTTAGAAAATTATTTGGCTCATAGTTGTTGCATATATGAAGATTAGATTCATAACTGACAATCTAGTTTTTGAACAGATGAGGGATTCCCCCAGTTTGTCCTTTACTTACTACAAATATCCCAAGATGATACGATGTAGTAATCTGTACAAAGCCTTTTTTTTAATTACGCTTTGACTCTTTGTAAATAGATATTAGTTGTTTTGTAGAATATAAATAAATGTTAAAAAGAAAATCAACACCATTCTATTTGTTTTCTGTGTAGCTGTATCCTGTAGACAAATACCTTGCCAACATAGGAACAAATGAATCATGCAGTATTTGCAGATTTAAAGCACATTATGCCTGTTTTTCTTGCATACCCTATTATATGACAGCTTAAAATGTGCTAAAAGGTGGGTTTGCATTACGTTCAGACAGAGTCAACTTATCAAGGCAGCCACTCAGACATACCAATTGTGACAAACGTGGGCACAGCTGGTATGTCTGGGTGGCTGCCATTCACTGAAACTAAGTTAGCTCAGGCTGAGTAAAGGGTGCCAGATTTAGTCAGGTTTTAGTGCTTCATTTAGCTGCTTGCTAACTAAATGTAAACCAAATGTGAATTCTGACAACATGCAGATCTTTTTCAGGTACAGCGTCAGGTTACAGCTGGTTTCACCTGGCCTTCTGGATTCATGACGCTTTCTTAGCCCACCTGCGCTAATCCTCAGATAAAGCGACACATAAAACAATTCCTTTGTCCAGAGAAGACTGTGCTAATGGGTTAGCACCGTGTTATGCAACACACTGACCCAATCCCTTATTCTCAGTTCCTATTTAGTCTTTGATAAGGAAGTGGACTGATTTTTTTTTTCTCTCAGCTCTTTCAAATGAGAGTGACATAAAAGACGATGGGAGGTGGTACAGGTATATGTTGCAGGAATATAGCCAGTAAATCTCCCCACAGTAGCTGCACCAGAGCTTTGAGTACATGCTTGCAGAGGAAAGCTAATCAGCTTTTAGAAGATGGGCTAATAACCTTACAGTGGCTGAGAGGGGGGCCTATATTTAGCGTCACTCTCTCCCTCTTAACAGGGGATAACATTGCCCCTGTTCTCCTCTCCATAGCTTATCTCTCTCTGCTTAAATTCATCAAGATACCCACAGAGGTAGAGATATTGCACAGAGATGGTACAAATATGTGCAACATAGTGACAGAGTGATCACACCACAAGGCCTATTGGAAGAATTTAGAAATTTAGTATAAACAGTAGAAAAGACAGTGCAAAGGGCAGAGACTGTAGGGGAAAAAAAGGGAAGAGATCAAAAAGGAGAGACTTGGGTGAAATGTTTTCTCAAAGTCAGCAGAAAAGTGACATCTGGACAACAAGGCTACTGGGCATTAGTGTGATGCAGACCTGGACCATGTGTTGCCATGTCCTCCTGGTGACCAGGGCTCTGATGGTAGTAAGGTCTGTGTATTTCCGTGACAGCTACCAGCTGTTTCAGATTCACTCAAAGCTAATGAAGTTGGCAAACAACACAATGACGTCCGCTGACGCTCGTCTGTGACGTCTCGTGAAGGGGAAATCCTTCAAACTCAGCTGTCACTTGTTGGCAGTGAAAGTTTAGCCCGAGGAGATTGTGTGGGCACCTAAGAGCATTGACCTAATATAGACGTTTTCTGGCGAACCTAAGAAGAGCCTGGGTACTAAATCTAAATGCCAGAGTAGTTTACCTTGGTTAAGAGTGAAATACCTTAGAAATAACTTGCAAACTATTAATATGGCTCAAAGGGTGAAAAATAATAATAAAAAGCACTCAAAACAAGTCTTCAGATGGTCTCTTTTGCTTTTAATTAGCAAGTCGGTCAACTTGACACAACAATAATCAGATCAATATTTTCATGCCATCGCTGTTAAATCTCTGAGAAACAATCAATCTCTTTAGAGCAGCAACATATCCACAGAAAACAGCTCAGAGCACACACAGAGTGAAAACAAACTAACAAAAATAAACTCAATATAACCACCAAGTCCACCTGCGTTGCTCTTCATCAGCCAAAATATAACACAAATTCGCACACGCCACAAAAAATACTCACACAGCTTTGGCTCTGCCCGCTACATCAGCTCAACACAAACTGTGCAAAAATAGAGATTGTGAAATAGAAAAATAGGAGATCTGACATGTTTGAGAGAATATGCCGAGTGTGTTTAAAGCTGAAAATGTACACCTGTTATTCTCATGATCACCACAAACATCTATCCAGAATCATAGCCAACATGTGTTATTCCAATTCAGTTATCCATATCATCACACACTCTACGTTTTCTACATTATTTCCTGGCTGGGGTTCAATTTAAATGCTGTCTGTTGTAGGAGAGGATAACATATGCATCACGAAATTATTTTAAATAATCTCTTAGGCTCCTTTGGTTTCAAACAGTAAGGATTCGTCCTGCAAATACAATCCCACCTCCACCCCTTATTCAACTTGTATTCTCAACCTTTTCATTTATTCTCTCATGTATTGAAACAGTCTGCTTTTACAGTGCATAAATAATGGAAAAATGCCTTTAAACTGCCAAATGTTTAATAGGTATGAAAATGTTGGAGATAATTGACAAGAATTATATAAAATATGTGTTTTAGGTGTATTGCAACTTTTCAGTGTCACTTTCTGAAAACTGATTCACCTTGCTGCTTTAATATACAAATATAGTTGCTTTGCCTCATGTTAAACATGAAATTTAAAATTACCCAACAGAGGTTTTTTTCTGATTTCCGTGTGTCAACACCCTGCTGTGGTTTTCATGCTTTGTTGCTGATGGGCAGCTATCATTTCAGTGCATTTGCTTTTACTAAGACTTGAGGTCTTTACACACTAAGTCCACATTTGTCACCCGAAATACACCAACTGTGAAACTTTCAGGTTATTACAATTTTCAGAACAGGTTAGTTTTTGGATCATTTGAATTTTTTTTTTGCCAGTAATTTGAGTGCTCAGAGCCACAACACAAACATAGCTTGAAATACTAATTCACTTTAATTCCCAGCATCAAACAACAAATGCAACAAATACAGGGCTGATTGGTTCATGGAAATTTGCATTTCCAGTATTACTAATGGGTATCAAACTAGACCCCTGACATACATAAACACAGCTGGAAAGAATCAGGATACCTCCACAGCTCCCTTATCACCTAGTCTCCATGCTTTAGCTCTCAGATGAGATAGTGAAGGAGAGAAAAAGAAACCAACACATGTGGAAAATGCAGACTTGGCATGTAAAGGGCATTAGTGTTTTAAAGATGTACTAAAGATGTAAACATTAGTTTTTACTGTTTACAAGAAAACTCCACAGGGTGTCTTTAAGTAAGCTAGAGTTATTTTTCTTTTAGATGTGTCTCTTTGCATTTAACTACACAGCAGCACTGCATGACATGCAATGAGGAAGCTGTATTTTGCAAGGGGCATGCATTTTTTTCTAGCATTTCTTCCCTAAACGATTTTTTCTCTGAGACAACTAATTTCTTTGGTTGTCAGGCTGTGGATTAATTCCACTTACTTTGCAATGGAAACAATAGTTCAGCCTCTTTTAAATGTTGCATTCAAACTTCTCCTTCTCAGCATACTTTTCTCTTAACATCTATTTTACTCTGGTATTTTTTTTTCATCCAACCCCCACGTCTTTCTGTAGAAGATGAGATTATGTTGTTACTTCCTCTTTGGTAATCTGAGTGTGTACTTGCAGAGCTGCTGATAAGAGTAGAGCCTTTGGCTAAACACTGTTAAAATTACCAGCTGGTCCAATACCTCCCTCTGTGTAAAAAACCCCTACTCAGTACTGGGACACTCTCAGACCCTAAATACATTCATAGTCACGTTAAAAATGTCAGAGACATCACAACCTCTATGATAAAGAATCACAAAAACTTTTTTTTTTTCCCTTTGGGCTTGATCTAGGCACTTGAAAAATATTTCTGTACAGAAATAAAGCATGCATTGTTTTGTTGTTTAATTTTTGCTTCTCAAAATTCAGAAAGCTCTTTAAAATTGTAAACAGTATCCAGTTCCTTTTTTTTTTTTGCATTGTCTGTTGAAGGAGACACATACACACACGCACGCACGCACATATATATATATATATATATATACAGTGCACATTGAAAGTATTTCAGAACATCATGAGGGTCTTCTGCAGCTCTTTGTGGTAGCACAGGAGCATCTGTTTTGATTTGTAATATGAAGAAGAC
This sequence comes from Melanotaenia boesemani, assembly GCF_017639745.1. Classification (NCBI taxonomy): domain Eukaryota; kingdom Metazoa; phylum Chordata; class Actinopteri; order Atheriniformes; family Melanotaeniidae; genus Melanotaenia; species Melanotaenia boesemani. The sequence continues at coordinate 12,337,204 of NC_055703.1, forward strand.
TAGAATATTCAAGTTCAATGTATCAAATGTCCAATTTTCTCACAAGTTGCAACTCAGAGCTCAAAAGGAACTTGTTTGGGATGTTGACGACACTGTGGCTGTGGTTTAGTCTTCTAAACACACAAACTGATAAATCTGTCTCTCTCACTGATGTCTCAGCTCCTCCTGCTGTGGCACCTGAACCTGGGAATTGTTTTCTCTCTTGATCCAGTCTCCTTGTCCTCAATCCCCTTCTAACAATCATTTCTCTTGTGATATGATCCCTGTTTGCCTTCTGTTATTCCCCTCAACTTCCTATCTCAAGGAAGAGACAAAAAGATCATCACTTCTCCTTTGCATGGACATGAGCACCACCAGTTATGCAAAATTTCATGGGTTTACACAAAGTTTAGTTACAGGGCAACCAGGTGGCATACATGGGATGCTGCAAAGGAGGAAGGTAGTGCTGAGGAGGTGAAGGTGGACAAGAGTAGACAGGCTGAACCTGCGCTACATAATAGTTACTGAAGTTGCCATCTGAGACATAAGGGGCCGGCTGGTAGAAACATGTGACATTGGCAGCATTGGGAATGGCGTTCTGCTCGGCCAGGACACGAAGTGCCAGCGATGAGATGAGGCTGAGCGTCTGTCGTCTCTCATGTCCCATCAGGCACACAGTGCTCTCCTGCACCACATTGTACAGCGTGGCCAAATAGTCATACTTCCTGTCCTCTAGGTCCACAAAGTGGTTCTGCAGATAGGACTCAAGCTTTCTCCTCTGCTCGCTAACATCGGGGAAATCGATAAAGAAGCGTGAGCACATGTAACGCTGCAACAGTTTCATCTCAGCGTTAGATGCTGCGCGGAAACCTCGAACCAACAGGTGGCAGTATTTCAGCAAGCCTCCACCCCGAATCTCCTCGGGACTCCTAGTGCAGATGAGTCGCTTGCGCAGATGATCGAGGGCTGTCGGGAAATCACCATAGACGCTCTCCCCAAGTATTGTGGGATGAAAGGTGGCCGCCATGGGGTGCTCGGAGCACTCATAGAAGAGGAGGAGGGAGTCCAGGCGAATCTGGAAAGAATCCACACTGAACTCAAACTGCCGTCGAAGAGAGTCCACAAACTTGAGCTCCACGTTCTTGCCACGATTGTTGGAGAGCGAGATGAGACTCCAGCGATCTGAGTCGTTACACACCTTCACCATCTTTTGCACATAAGCCTCCTAGAAACAGAGACAATGAAAAAACTAAATATGACACAGTCTGAGATTATAGATCTGTGGGGTGGGTGGGGGTTCATTCAGATCATTGAGTTCAAGGAAAACTACTGTCAAAAAGCTACGTTTACCCTTTTACATTTCTTAGAAAAGCAAAGGTCTAACTCTATTTCATTTGCGTCTTTTAGAGCTAGCAAAAAGCACTCCAGTATAATAACAGCATCATTTGAAACCTTTCAAATCGCTCTTTCTGCCTTGAATCCATCCCACAGAGGCCTACTGTCTCCTCTCCCTCTCTTTTCCTCCCTTTTCCAGCTGCAGGATAGTCTCGACTCTTGCATCAGTGTTCCAAACAAATTTCTTCTCCAGAAAAATAACACTCAACCTGCTCATAAGATGGGTGTATTTGGGGGATTTAGTGTAAGAATGATTTCACTGTGGATCTTAAGGGGAGATGTACTGGATTAAAAAAAGAAGAAGAAAAGAAAAGAAAAGAAAAGAAAATGTAGAGAAAATGGTCTTGTTTGAATAACTAGACATTAATTCAATTTTCACCAGAATCGGAATTTGCACTGTCTATGTTTTGCTTATCAGATGTATGTTGGCCATTGGTTGCTTGGGTAGTCAGTGGTATCCAGGTAACTGAGGGACGAATGATTAATGTGGATCCAACTCCAATTGGATTAGACAGAATCCTCTTTAAATTGAAAACCAACCTTTTTACCATTTGCAGTCTTATATCTCTGTGCTTTCATGCATTCATATAACTCAATCCTATCCTTTAAATTATTGTAATTGCGACTTACTTTGAACATTTAAGGTTCTAAAACATCTTTCCTGGTAGGTTTGACAGTCTAAAAAGTTTAAGACAAATAGCAATTGTGCTTTACAAGTCATGATGTGTCATATCGCCATGTTTTACCTTTAAAGTAACTGGTGTGATCTTCTCTTTATTCACTCCCTCAGGCAAGAAATCTAGAAGAGAGTCCAGAACTAACTCTTTCACTACTTGAAACTCCAATTCTCCCTTCAGATCGGCACAGAATATCAAGTCGAGATCTTTCCATCCCAGACCGCTGTCCTCGTGCAGGACGTAGCTGGCCGCTGATCCATTCAGTCGCACCTCGCGGACATGTATTCGCTTCTCCTCCATGCGGCTCCGGACCACCTTGACGATATCCCGAGGCTTCACCTCTAAGGTCGGGAAGCTCCAGCGGCCGTGGATAGGAATGGAGCCGGTGAGGATGGTGTCCAGCCGCTGCACTTGTTCCCAGTTAAGCACGCTGAGATTAATGCTGTCCCCGACCGGGCAGCTGTTGGCCACAGTGCACTCAGATCTCTGGTCCATGTTGATAGGAGGTAGACGGTATGATGCAAAAACTTCTCACTAACTCCCAGTGGAGCAGTGGCATCAGAAAGCTGCAACGTTATTTAGAAATTTAAGCCTACGGAGCTGAATGCAGTCATAACAAGATGCTGGATGGCAAAACGTCTTTACGCATGACGGACAGAACTAGTAGGGCGGCGTTGTCCTACTTCTTACATAAAGTCTGCACACAAGACTAATTCAACTCATGAGCTTGTCCAGTATCAGCAGCCTCGCTGCACTTTCCGCCCTGCAATCAGATCCGGAAAACAATAACTAATAAGGTTTTCTTTAAGTTGTCAGCCTTTCGCGAATTCCCAGAGGTTCACTGACGCATCCATCTCATCCGAGTCAACTTCTCAGCCAGCGCAGAACTTTTATCTCTGTCCTCTTCGTCTCACTTTTACGCACTGGTCACTGCACGTCCGTGCTGCGCAACTGCTACTTTGAGCATATTTGAAAGGCTGGTGCACATTTTTTCCCCTTCACGCACACCTACTTTCTGGAAGCGGTGAACAGCTGCTTATCCTTTACATTTTGGCTGTTTGTCGCATGTCGATACTGCGTAAAGTCGCATTGGGTCCCGCTCAACAGCTGCTGGGGAGGTTGTGTGAACCTTGCGCTCGCAGTCTGAGAAGCGTCGGGGCGGGTTATTTTGATTGACAGACCACACCTACTAATAGCGGCCTCCGCTTCAACAGCTTCTTACAGACGCAACAAGTATGAGGTTAGAGGCGTGCTGCAATTTGAATGGAAAAAAAGGCGTTGACAAAGAGTCATGACCGATCCCAGCATCAGCTATCAATTTTCCTTTATGGCTCCTCTTCTCCCTTTTACCCACAGTGAAACCATTCAAAAGATGTTGCCCTCAAACCAACTGTGCTTCATAAACAGGGATACTAGTTCCTACTGATTCAGTTTCAGTTCCCGTTTGTTAAATTTATAAGGAGGAACCCGATATCCGTGCGTCTCCTCATGTTTGTGTTTGTGTTCTCATTCTTTTCCAGCTTTGTCTAACTGGGTATCAAATGACAATCACAAATACGCATTTCTTAAATTCTACTTATAGCGTTCGGACCGTCCAGATCACTTAGGTTGGTTACAGGCGAAATTCAGATGCACGCCCTCTAGATGCAACTTTACACCTATCTTCATTAAGCCATTCAAAAATCCCTGTGTAGCTCCTCCAATTCTAAATTACTACACAGAAAGTGTACAAACGCATACAATATACCCACGACTGTTTCTTATGAAATATCTTTATGTTAAAAAGACTGATTGCAGAGAACATGCACGGTATTCGATATAAGGGCTGTCTGTCCCGTATGTAGATTATCGGCCACGGTCTCTGCAGGTTAGTTGTCATGGAGAATCTATCAGTGTAGAGATTGGCGCATATATCTGCGTCACTGCAGACGAGCCCATAAACCAGCTTATTGCAGATTACCCTCTATGTTCAGTGACACACACGTTCACACAGACACACAGGTATCCACACAAAGACACACAAGCACACTCACATGATCTGGATGTTCATGACAGGCAACATTATTAAACACTAAAATATTGGTTGTTAAAAAAACAAAAAAGGATATATATATATATATTTATATATATATATATATATGTGTGTGTGTGTGTGTGTGTGTGTGTGTGTGTGCGTGTGTGTATGTGTGTGTGTGTGTGTGTGTATGTGTGTGTGTGTATGTGTGTGTGTGAATATTTGTAAAATATTACACATGTTTTGTCTGATAAAAACTTTATATATTGGATGTTAATTCTATAAAGAAAACACCTGACACATTCAGATTTACTGAAACTAATTTCAGTATAAATGACAATAATGTTTTTAGTGAAGTGCTTAGCAGCTGTTTTCACTTCTTGGTAATGCTTCTTTTTTCCAGTCTTGCAGTGGTCATTCTGATTTACAATAACCAGAAGTCAAATCAGATTGTGCACTGCAAACTCTAAACATCACTTTACTAAAATTATATGCAGTTTTGTCTCAGTATGTCCAGACTGAAGGAAGTGTCTTACTGTAGGTTGACACAAGACAGCAGGTCAGTCACACTCTGCCCATTCACCCACTGGCTCAGTGTCAGGCTTACTGCTGGGGATACTTATCATGAAGCAGCTTTTTACATGACCTCTGACTTACCAAGTGGATGACACCAGCTTGGTTCTTGATGTCTGACGACATCAGAGGATTGGCGGGAGATTTCAGGAAGTAAGCCAAACCAATATACAAAAATAAAGCAATTTTCTGTGAGTATGTTGTTCCTATATATGTTTTATATCTACACAATATAGAAGTGTCACATGTTTGTAAGCTTTTTTCCCAGTTTCTTTCCATATTTTTTTTTTTTTTTTTTTTAAATTCATACATTTTTTAAGTGATCTTTATAAGCCTCTGTTTGTCCTCTCTGTCTAGGGACACAATTGTAAATATGATCAATAGGATTATTCAAATAGTGAGATCCAGACTTGGTCTGCACATGATTAGATCTTTAGCTCCCTGTTTTGAGAATCTCTCTTTATTTTTTTGCTGCTAAGCCATCCTTCCCTCCTTTCTATCCCACTAGTCCGACTTTTTTCTTTTTTTGCTCATCCTCTTTCCCATCCTTGTTTCACTATTACTACACATGGAAGTACATTAAGAGATTATAGTGAACCCTTTAGGCAAATGTCCCTCGACTACCTTCCTTCTTCCTTTTCTCATGTCACTCTGTTAACACCTTCTAATTTTGTCTGGATTTCAATTAGTGTTATGTTCATATGACATTATAGTCTCCTTACTTTCTTCCTCTAACATATTTTCAGGTATTGGGTTTGCAAATTGGTTTTATATTGTTCCACAGACTCACATTGTGAGACTCCCTCCAACCAACAGGAAGCAGCAAGTCCTAATAAATGTTTAGATTGTTCAAGTGTAAGCCATAGGATAATGTGTTTTTTTTTATGCAAAGTGTCAAGGTTTAGAAGTGTATGCAAGAGCAGATGAGAGCAAGTTTATATTACAGTTTAATCTCAGCACAGTGTGCATATAACTCATAGGTCATGCACTTGTTTGCATCTAACCAGTCAGAGATGGTAACCGCTTTACACACAAGAAGCCCACAGAGCACCGTGATGAGTGCATACTCTGCACCCCTCCTCTGCACACTGAATTTGCAGATAACACTTTAAGACAATAAAGAGAACACTTTTTGGGGTTAGGATAGAACCACCTCTCACATGCAGAAGTTAATGGATATAATTCCAGCCACAGCACACCCTCAGCCTGTTTCCTTTTTCACTTAACACAGAGCCCAAGCTTAACTCCCAGTATTAAGCCATTCTTGCCTCCATCCTATCTCACTACTTGCATATAGTCCCAACAACTGAATCAGTCTGTAAAGGAGATGGTAATTTCCATCAAACAAAGGTACAATAATTCAAATATCTGAATTAATCAGATCAGACAGTAAACAGCTTTTTTTGTTTGAACTGCTGCTGTCTAATAAATATTCCCATAGTTGTAGCCTTCATCAAACCTCACTCTTCTCAGCAACTAAAATAGCTTTAGAAAATTGTGAGCACAAATTATATGTAGCTGAAGCAAACAAAGTTTGCACTTCAGTTTAAAAAAATTGAACATTCAGATTGATATCAAACCATGTCATAACTTACTGAACAAATATAAACCAGTGCAGAAGAAATGCATGAAAAAGAAAGTACATTGTATGATTTAGTAGCTTGTTGACTTTAAGAGCCAGAACTTGAAGAAATAATTTTTTTGTCTGATGTTATCAGTCTCTCACATTGCTGTGGAGGAATTTAGGCCCACAAAGTTGCTTCTGTTCACTTAGGCTTGTGGTAAATGCACAGCTAATGGCAGCAGCAGTGGCTTCTCTTAAATGTAATATGTCAGGTTGTTGTTCAGATCAAATTATATAAACCTAACTGTAAGATCTGGTAAAGACAAGATGTTTTCCTGGCTGTTTTTGTAACTTGATCAGTCTCTTGCAGTCCTGGGATTTGTGGGAGCGGTAGTTAAGACATCAGACATATTAACATAGCAAATGCGAACACTATCCTGGCACATAGTTAGACAAAGACAGACCTTTGTTGTATTTACCATCAGTTTTAGCTAAGTAAGTCACCTTTGGCGACCTTGGTCAACCTTCAAGGGCGCATATATTAGTGTAAGCCCCCAACTAAACTCTTTCACAGCCTCTAATGAGATTCACAGATATGCTCTGTACCCTAAGCCATGCTTCAGCGCTCCTAGAAAGTCTTGTGTCTGGGAGTATGTTAATAAATGGAGTAAGGTTAAAGAATGATGTTTTGAAAAGAGCACAGACCAGTAAAAACAAGAACAGTCTTATCTGAAAATTAGAAGCATGCTAAAATTGTGCAATTTGCCCAGCAGACCATTTTACACGTGTATTACTAAAGCAAAGAAAAGCATTGCCAAAGTAAAAAGACATACCACACCATGAGCATTTAATAAAGATGCTTACATCTATCGAGTCTTATTAGGTGACCATACAGAAACTTTATTTTTGCAGACAATCCTCACCTTCTTCTTGATACTGTAGAAATATGGTCTATAAAGTCAACTCAGTTTTCAATATAACCACTGACTAACATATACAATCTACCTTCTAACTTCAAGTATTCATTTTCCAACACTCCTACCATATTGGAATGACTGAGGGTAGTAAACTGCAGTGACAAAATAAACAGGAAGTTTATTTGCTCTATCTGCGACTCTGCTTCCTGTAATGATACTGCAGTTGTTGATGTCAATACCGCAATGATTACACTCTCTTTCCTGTGCTAACAGCCATGCAGTCAGACATGCACAAATATGCATTAGTTGTATGAATTTAAACTGAAGTAAAGCACTGCAAATGCAGTAAGAAAAGGTGGTTACTCAACCTCAGGAAGGTATGTTTCAAATGACTTTGAAGTAACAGTCAATGTGAGTTCCAGTTAGTGATCTTCAGTTCACCATGAGTCAGAAAAATGAAAGTCAGCCCCAGCTGAAGGTCAGGGCCAAGGGGCACATTGGACAGTACAGTACCCTGCATGGCCTCAGAGAGAATGACTGAAAAGGTGTGAAACAAAAAATAATTTTATCCATGGACAAAGAGACAAATAGTATAAAATAAAACCATAAAAAGAAAAACACCCAACAAAATTGCTGAAGTATCTATCTATCTATCTATCTATCTATCTATCTATCTATCTATCTATCTATCTATCTATCTATCTATCTATCTATCTATCTATCTATCTATCTATCTATCTATCTATCTATCTATCTATCTATCTATCATCCATACTTTAGTAGTTAAATTGCAGTAGAATAAAATGCACAGAACATATACTGATTATAAAATAAGAAGTGATAATAAAATTGCACTACTTCTTACAAGGTAAACTATTTCTCTGTTCTCTTATTGTTCTTCTCAGTTTCATGAGGAAACTGGAAAATCCCTAACAAGGCCCAACAATAGTCAATGTCTCACAGCACTAAGGCACTATAGTGCCATCTGCTGGATCACGAGACACAGCCCAGTGTTCAATCCCTAACCATATTGATTTCTGCAGGTGGCGCTCCTTTCACACTGGTAATTTTAACAGACACAAGATCCGTCTCAATTTTTCCTTAACCTCAGTTTCCCACACTTCAGAATACAGAGAAATGTTAACACATGTATTTGTACAGCTGTGTTGGGTAAATATTGTCATTCAAAAGCCAAGTGAGGTCATCTTATCTCTTAATGCAGTTTATCAAGAATCTTTTATCATAAGCTGATTGAGTAAAATGCACTAATTAAATACATGCAACAATAATGCAGTCAGCCAAAGTAGATATCAATCATGCACAGCATCACTTTTTATTCCCTGTGTCATAACGTATGCATCATGTGTGTAGAGTCATTTAGGGTGAGCCTTTGTTTTGTTTAAAGAAATGCTGATGTTAGGGAAATTCAGTGTGTCTTCTGTGGGAAATTTCATGTTGTCACAGATCTCTTGTGTCCCGGGGATTAAACTATACCTCTTTTCTGCAGTTTGGTTTGTTGTTGAGACCTACGTCAGCATTATTATGTAGCAACATCAAGCAACTTTGTCTGCTCTCTGTGAGGCAGATGACTCAGATGACTGGTTGCATGTGCTGCAAATGGTTAGGCTATGCTTCATTTTGACTCTGGAAGGGGATTTATAGTCATAGACGGTGCAAAAGTACAAATGCCTTTCAGGCATCTGTCCCAGTTAGGGAGAGAGAGACAGAGAGAGCATGCACATTTAAGATCTCTTTTTAAGCTATTGATTTTTTAATTAAATCTTTCAGTCTGGATTTATTTGCATATGTACTATAAACACAGTCAAATATTGCTTCCTTTGACACATATGTAACCTGTAAGCAAGCATGATAGGTGAAAAAATGGCTTCAAATTATGTTGGACTTCCAAAGAAATCAGGAGCACACAACATCTGTAGTTACACCCTACTGATAATAGCTATCCGTCTGCTTCAGTCTACGCATATGACAATTTACTGCTCACATCAGGTTAATGCTGGGGTTTTGGGGCTTCAGAGGAACAAAGAGGATTTTAGTGGTAAGAGGTTGAGGGAAATCCACCCTGGCTTAGTTTGATGAAGTCCTGTGTGAGCTGCAGCTGCAGGCGATGTGGTGATAATTTAGTGTTATTTTATGTCATTTGGCACATTGAGCTATCACTAAAGGTTTAGGGTGGAGCTCCACTGCTCTGCACTCCTGTCTCAGCACCTTAGTGAATGGTTATTTATGGTGAGGTGTATTTCCCTCACCCACATTGGACAGAACAGTGGTAGGAAATTGGACAGAAGAGGATAATACTTGAAGATGATCAGACGAAAAAGGAAACTCTAGCGTATAATTGAGGTCTTGGATGAGAGAAAGAGGAGTGAACTAGTGAACAGAATGAAGGAAAAAGTGCAGGGAGCAATGATGAGTTGGACAGTGAGGAAGGGTGGGAGTGAAGAGGAGGGAGAAGAGGAAGTATACAAAACATTAGGAGCAGAGGTAGATAGATGATGAAGAGCATGACATGAATTTACTAACTCAAATCCCAGATGAACCAGGTTGGTGGCTCATATGCAGGATCTAGCTAGTTTGTCTTGCCCAAGCCTGATATTACATATTACATCTCTCTCCATTTACCTGAAATGGAGCTGCTTTCTACTGTTACCTCCATGACTCACTTTTTACATCGCTATCACATGATAGTTCATCCTTTAAGTTTGGCCAATGTCATATAGATTAATTTTTGTCATTTGGTTTGTTGGCAGCAGCTATTCTTTGTTTCAATTGCATCCATGTAGATGATGGGTTCAATGTGTGTGTAGTAACTAGGTTTGAATGGAAAAAAGGATAACATGCAACCACACCTTGGTTTCTAGAAGTGTAAAGTGGTGAGATTTTTGTCAGGCAGCATCTGCCACTGTGTTGCCTGGTTGGCTTATATTTAGTTTAATAAAAATCTTCAGTCAAAATGTTCAAATCTAGTAGAGGAGGGGATAGATGGAGACATGAGATGAAAAGGCTATTTGGTCTTACTAACAGAATATGAATTTTGCTGCCAAGCAGCAATGTAATCAACATAGGTCCTTATGCCAGACTGGACTGCAGGTCCTAATGCCCTAACTTTTTTCAGATTCATGCTCAATAAAAAACTATGATTTTGACCACTGTAGATGGATTTTGAGTGAGTTTAATAGTTAAAGATCAAAAGAAGCTTACATATTTTTGCAGTGACCATGTGTGAAATCTGCTAATTGATAAATTGGTATTCTGATTCCTTGCAACACACAAACCCACATTTCAGCCCAGTCACACCAGAATGGATTGAAAACAGACATTTGTCCATTTGACCGATAGTCCAAAATATACTAGTCATATCACAGTTGATAGTTGCAGGATGTGAGATTCCTTAGGCTGTTATTTTCTGTGAGGGAGTCCATGTGACATGACAGCAATTGCTAAGCATGAGTTTAAAGTGTAACCTTGTTGTGACCGTGTTGATTTTGGAAAAATCTAAGCATGTTATTTTTTTAACATATAGATTAATTCTTACTCTAACAAATTAGCTTTTTTAACTCTTAAACATAACCAAATTACAACACAAAAGACAACATTGGTGCAGGTGGGATCTGTATAATAAAGTGTATAAATAAACTCCATATTTGTGTTATCATCATGCATGGAAAATAAAGTTAAGACTACAATTAGTTTTCATTGAAAGCTCACAGCCCTGTGATGGACTGGCGACCTGTCCAGGGGGTAACCTGCCTCTCGCCTGCTAATTGCAGGGATAGGTTCCAGCTTCCCTGTGACCCTGGATTGGACTAAGCAGTTTAGAAAATGGATGGATGGATGAACACTCACAGCTAAGAAGACTGTCCTCCCACAAAGGAAATTCGTCTGAAGCCATAGGATGTCATAGACCCGGGAAGGCAGGTATGATTTATACTTTAGAAAACGAATGCGGCCTCTAGTGGCCATGAGAGCAATTGCATGTGAAATGTAAAAAAAAAAAAAAAAGGTGTCCATGAAGATGACAGTCAATGTAAAAAATAAATTAATTAATCTTATTACTTAAAAGCCAAACAAAAAGTGACTAAATATTCTTGTATAATTCAGTGACCTGTAACCTATAGAATCATCAAACTAGCGTTCATGAAGTTAACAGTCATGTTGTAACAGTCATTGATGTTGATGTTGAACATATGACATGAATGCATAAACAAGTGAAAATGCTCCATATCCAATACTCACCACCTAAGAAGAAATTTGGGTAAAGGGAAGGGAAGACCTGCTCCAATTTGGAAATTATTTTATGAGTCATACTGAGATATATGGGATATGAGATGAAGAAACAAACCCCATAAAAACACATAAAACACCTGGTGTGTGTTTATTAGGATGTGGTTTCATGTGATTCTTATGCTATAAATTCGTACTCAAAGAATTAAAAAAATATATAATTCAGCCAAGGGACCATCAACAGCTTTCAGTAATCGCTCGTATTTCACAATGAACTCCTCCACTTCCTCTGTTATCACTGTTAGAAACATTCATTCCTGGACAGTGTTTTATGAAAAGTATTTTTTTTTGGGCCAGATTGTTGGCTGTTGCCTCATAACTACTCTCTGTGTTTATAATCAGGGCCTGTCCTGTTTGCTGTAGAGAACAGACTGTTGCCAAATAGGAGTGTGGCAGTGTAGTGTGTTTGAGTATGTAAGAAAACATTTAAAATGATGAAATTTGCCATATTTTATCACCAGAGATTTTTCATTTTGTCTCTACACTTTTGGTCTCCAGCAATACATTCATTTTCCAACTCAGTCAAAAGGTCATATTTTGTATTTAATTTATTGTTCTGGTTATGTTCCTGTTGACTGTAAGGCAGATGGCATCCTTTTCTATTATCACAAGCTACTATCCTTCAGTATCTGCCATTAGAGCTTCTAACTTAAAAATGATGCCCACAATCATTGGCAAAACACACACACACACACACACACACACACACACACACAAAAAACAAAAACTGCAAAAAACCCAAACAAACAAACAATTCATTTAGTTTATATATATATATATATATATATATATATATATATATATATATATATATATATATGTATTATATATATATATATATATATATATATATATATATATATATATATATATGTATTATATATATATATATATATATATTTTTTTTTTTTTTTTTTCTTTTTTCTTTTTTTACCAAGAAAGTTGCATAGTCTATATGGGAATCATTGCTTTGAAAGAGAAAACTCGATAAAAAAATAAGTGTCAAAAGTTGGACACATACTGATTAATGTTGAACGAATAGATGTGTCCACACTTTTAACTGGTGCTGTATGTTTAACCATTGACTTCCTAATATATTGTAAATATAATATTGCTTGTTGTTATTGTGTTGTATCCAGATCTCAACAAACTGAACTGAAACAAATAATTGAACTCTGAGATAATAAACACTGAAGAAACTGAAAGCTGTTAGAATTTTGTGCTCTGAAATGTCTTATATAATGCTTCCTTCTCAATAAAAGGATTAGAATGAATAAGGCATTTAAAACAAAGATGACCAATTCATAGACGGTGTTTGCTTCTGTTATGATCCATGTCATATGTTTCTCATTGTGCAGGTCAAAATAAATGCCAAGATGGATGTGGACCTGGGACCAAAGAAGTACAACAAAATCACAATCAAGAAGGACATTGGGATATCAAATCAAATTATTTAGCAGTCGGTGGTTGACTGGACAAGACTGGCTCTTCCATCAGAGAGAGCAGATTTGAACACCACTGCAAAGACAAAATGCCTGCACAAATACAGTAACTTTTCCTGCTGAACGCATGAACACATACACAGAGTGTAATAATTGCATGACAGTATCAATCACAATCGGTAGAGATTTTGTTTGAGTGAATAATCTGCTATCATGAGTGATTTAATCTACTTAGTGAACTAAGTCTTACAGGACTTTAACAGAAAACTGAGAACATTCCTTAAAATTGAAGAGTTTAATCATGACATTGTAATATTTGTTTTACAGAGAACTTCTGATACAGCTCATTGTTACACAACTACAGTTCAAGAACTGACAGACAGAATTATTGTTTTCAGGTACAGTTACTTATGAGAGGTTTCAAAATCTCGAGCATTTTCTGACATTTTGTAATAGTATTTTCCACAGGCAACTAGTAACTGTATGTGCTGTGGCAAAGCATCTGAACTTTTTGTTGTATAAATAATCAATACAAGTTTCATGTATCATTAAAAACTCTTGAAAGGATGTCAGTAAATTTATTAGAGCATTTTTTTAATTCTTCAAAATTACAAAAACAGAAGTGCATATTAAACAAGACGTGATTTAACCTACTGAATCTGATATAATCAATGTACTAACAATATTTTATGCCATTTTATATACATGTGTATTCAATAATCTATAACAAGAAAAAAAATATTTAAGATTGTATAAACAACACTGTTATAGCTTCGAAGAGGCAAATATTGTTTCTATACTACAGTGTTAAAACATTTTACACAAATAACTATAACACAACACTACCTGACATCTTCATCTACTTGTAAGCAAAACAAAACTGCAATCTCGTTCTTTCAGTCACTACTCACAGCTCATGACCATAGGTGAGGGTAGGAATGTAGATCAACCAGTAAATCGAGAGCTTTGTCTTTTGGATCAGCTCCTCCTTTACCACAACAGACCAATGCAGAGTCCACATCACTACAGACACCGCACCGATCCAGCTGTCGATCTCCCATTCCATCCTTTCCTCACTCATGAACAAGACCCTGAGATACCTGAACTCCTCCCATTGGGCAGGACCTCATTTTTGACCTGGAGAAAACACTCCACCCTTTTCCAGGTGAGAATCATGGTCTCAGATTTGGAGGTGTTGATTGTCATCCCAGCTGCTTCACACTGGGCTACGAATCGCATGGCTGAAGATCATGGCCTGATGAAGCCAACAGAACCACATCATCTGCAAAAAGCAGAGACCCAATCCTGAGGCCACCAAACCAGATCCCCACCAACACCAGAATAGAATCTGTGATAAAGGGCAACCTTGGTGGAGTCCAACCCTCGCTGGAGTAAATGGACTTAAAGCGCTTTTCCAGTCAGCTTAACCACTCAAAGCGCTTTACAGTACCTGTCACACTCACACACAAGCACATTGGGAGGCAATGTGGGGTTAAGTGTCTGATCATTACTGTGTTTTCTTTGAGTGTACAGTTTCTGTTCACACAAATGTCTCAACAGAGATGATCACAAAACGCTGTGTAACTAAAAACACAACTGGGATGTTTAACCAGGTCTTCTCTTCAACACCTGCTCTGTCAGGCGGTTCAGCCAATGAGCTTGTCACTAGTTTTAATGCTAAAATTTTAAAATTTGTTATTATTTGCTGCACCCAGGTACATTATCTAGCACAATTTAATCAAAAACAAAAGGAACGTATTATGGTACTACAAGGGCCAGCAATGTTATGCTACCAGGAGAAAAGTTTGTTAATATTTACCTTTCGTATAAAACCATTAATCCCAGGAAAGACTACAATTGCATAACTAGGAAAAAAACTGAAATAACATTGTATTTTCTTCTGCCCCTTGCTGTGCATGTATGCTTCACCAAACTTAATGGAAAATTAACGCCTAATTCCACAAAAATAGAAAAAACACTACTATGTTGTGTCCACCATACCAATAAAATTTTTTTGTGGTCGAGTTATTAGGTGACTCAAGATCACTTTTTAGTCAGTTTATACTTTCTAACACAAACAGCTAGGGATGCACCAATACCAGTATCAGGTATTGGTCCGATATTGTGTGTATCTTGTACTCAGTATTCATAAAAGTGTTCCAATACACTGCTATACAGAATCTGATACCAATGTTTAAAAACTAGGGTGGTCGAAATTAACACGTCTGTGGATTTAATGCATATATTTCTTAATGCATTAACACATAAACAACAACAAAGTTTTACCTTTTTTTAACCAGGCAAAAAAAAAAAAAGCCTTCATCTTGAGAAACCTGAGAAAACAATAATGAGAACCACAGCCCAGATGTAAATACTATTTATTTCTATCGCCAGACCATTAAAACTATTAAATACCATCAACTCCTTGACAATTCTTCACATGAAACAGCTGTATCATACGGTGGTTGTACAGCATACTGGTGTTCTGTGAGGAGCTGCATTGCATTGACAAGAGTGGAAAAAGTGTTACTGCACAGCAAAAATCACGTTTGGAGGTGCATCTTCCCTGGATACAGACTCTTTCATAAATGTGATTTATAGCAAGACAAAGTCAAGTTAGAGAGCTTCACTCTGATAATGGGACAAACTTTGTAGGAGCAGAACGTGAGTTGAGAACAGCCATCGAGCAATGGAATCAGTCAAGGATTAGCAACCTACTGCTTCAGAGAGGAATTAAGTGGAGTTTTAATCCCCCCTCTGGCTCTCATCATGGAGGACCCTGGAGGGATTGATTAGATCAGTACGGAAAAACCCTGAACTCCATTTTGAATGCTCAAAACTTAGATGAAGAGAGTCTTCACACCGTTCTTTGTGAAGTTGAAGCCATAATTATTGCTCGACCAATAACCAAACATCTACAGATCCTAACGATCTTGAAGCTTTGACACCAGGTCACTCTTTACTCCTGAGGACCCAACCATCTTTACCACCAGGAGAATTTCATGAGTCTGATATGTATGCTCGGAGACGATGGAAAAAGGTTCAGTACATGTCAGATTTGTTCTGGAAAAGGTGGCTGAAAAAATATTTACCCCAACTACAGGAGCGTCAGAGATGGCGGGATCTCACTCCTGGTGATAAAGTGCTTATAGTGGATAACACAGCACCCCAAAACTCTTGGATTCCTGGAAGAGTCCTTCAACCTTTTCCAGACAGAAGAGGATTTGTGCGTCAGCTACACATTTAGACAAAGAGCAGCCTCCTGGATCGACCAATTACCGAAATTTGTCTGATGCAAGAAAATGAAGCTGGATGAAGGGCAATTGTTGTACATGATGGGACTTTGACACTAACTTTGACTCACATTTGACTTTTGATTTAACTGGGACTGATTTGATATGGAATATTGATTCCTATTTTACAGGCTTAATGCTTGAGTAAAGAAGAAAATATATTTCTTATAAGACATGAACAAATGGGCATTGACTTTTAAATGATTTTAATTTTTATGTCTCCTACTTGTCTGAATAAAGTCATTATTATGTAATAAACTAAAAATGAGGGGCTGGTGTGTGGGAGACATACATATTTGGAAAATTAAACGTATTTTCTGTTCATTGGTTTGTTTTAGTTTATCACAGGGCTTATGGTTAAGGTTGGTCACATGGTATGGGCGGTGGTTCTCTAGTTTACTTAAGACACCTGCGATGTGTGTGTGTAGGTAGAGAGAGGGTGAGTGGGTCATCATTTTTTGTTGACCGCCACCCTAGTTAATCGCTGTGATTTATTTCTTTTGCTTTTGGATTAAGTAGTGCATGTTGTATTGAGTAAAATTGACTTTTTTGTAGTAAAATTATAAAACATATCATTTGGATCTCAGTGGATCTTTATTGGTGCATCAGACAAAGAGGAAAGGACCCACTTCAGCCTCTCACAGAGCTGCCATCCCAGAAAAGACATGGCGGATCTGGAGAAGGATTATGAAGAGTTTGGCACTGATAGAGTTGGGGAAGATGATGAGGGAGAGGAAACACCTAAAGAAACTAATCAAAGCGGCTTTAACAGTGTCACGGCTGTTAGGAGTGAGGTGAAGCAGGACCCAAATAGCAGATAACTGTTGAAAATAGAACAAGTTTATTGAATACAGGGGTTCTGGGTTGTCCGAGCTGGAGAGGGTCGGGGTTCTGGATCTCTGGGAGGAGAGGAGAATGGTGAGTGGCAGTCCTAAACAACAATATCCTGTTTTTTCAAGCTTGGTGAGCGGCTTACTATATCCAAATGGAAATCCAGAATGGAGGAGGAGGTTGCTGCTGCTGATCCTGAGCTGAAGGGTGGTAGGACGAGCAGGCAGGTAGGCGAGGTAACAGAGTGGTGATCGGAGGAGGAAGACTGGAGGTCAGATGTACTGGAATGCTGGAGCTGCGACAATGCTGGAGAGGAGGGGAAAAGGCAAGGCAAAGATAAGTGTACTAGAATGGACCAATGGCAATACTAGTAGAGGCCTGATTTACCACGGTAACAGTGAGAATAATCTGGCGAGGTCTGGTTGCTCCTGCAGTCCTTATAAAGGGAGGCTTGATGAAGGTTGATGGAATACAGCTGCGGAGGAAGGAGCAGACCGGACTCCGTCCCAGGCTCACAGAAACCTGCACAGCCCCACCTAAAGCTCAGGTAGAGAAGGACAAGCAGCAGAACCGTGACAAACAGGCTGTGTGCACTCTTAGATCATCCCTTTTTTGTGAGGTAACGCAAAAGTATTGTGTGCTAACGCAACAGAAAAAAAATCAGTGTCCCCTGGGAGGCTCATAATGGAGAGTGGCTCACTTTGATGCATATCACTTATGTTTCATAGTTCATTCAGTGAGAAACTCCTGCCAGCTAGCTGCTGGTGTTTTTTAAGGAACAGTCGGAACTTGTATGGGAGATCAACAGCTGTGTATTGTCTCATTTAATTAGTATTAGTACCAGAAAACTTAAGCTACATTTCAACACTCAGCATCAGCAAGATAAAACTGTGTTATGTTCTTCCTTTTTCTTCTCTTGTTTTCTGTCTCTTGATAAATGCTGTAAGTATTTTATGATAACTGAACAAATTACAGCAAAAATGATAGAAATCAAGAGAAAAATAAAAGAATGCTGACTAGTTTAAGACACAAATGTATAACCAAAGTGAATTGTTTATATTTGAATATCAATGAGCGCAGTCTCTTGATATCCACAGACCGGGGTTGTTTGGAAGTCAGAAAATGAAGGTGAGGATTATTTTTTTAAGGGAGGACATACAAGGACGCTGAAACTGCAAACAAAACCAGGTGGTTACTGATATAATCTCTGACTGTAAACCCAGTTGTTTGTGTGCTGGCTATAACAGCTATATTTTTCATACAGACACAACCAGCTGGAGACGTGAATGATAAAGAAGGAGGAGAAAAACATACAGTGGAGAAGTGGATGATTTATCTATGTGTCATTTTGAATTCAGTATGAAATGTTAGCCTTGCCAACTGTCTCCCACTATCTTCAATGACAGAGGTGGAGCCTCTGCTGTTCTTTTTTTTTTTTTTTTTTAAGAAACCATGTGTAAACCCAGTGGATGGCCTCACAATGCTAAATAAGACTTGGGAGGGATGGCACAAAATACATTTACAAATAAAGGGAAAGATAATTAGTTGATTTAGTTACATTAATTGTAAACTTTCAAGCAGTGAAAAGTGAAACTTGGAAAAAGAACAGATTAGCAGTTTTATACAGAAGCCAAAAGCTGCCATTCCCACAATTGTTTTTGACAAGATATTAGGATCATGAATCAATTGTTATCTTAAGATGACAAAAAAAAATTTTCTGTTTTTTACATGATGACAGGTTCTATTTTCTCACCTTATTGGGAAATCTCCCTTTTCTTAAAGTAAAACATTTTATAACTGGTTATGAGGTTTTCTTCTCAAATCACAAGACAGTTATGGTTCTGTCTGGTACACACCAACTTTGTTCTTTTCCCTTTGTTCTTATTTTTAGTAAGAGGGAGACACTTCTGTGCAGACAAAAATCATGCCTGTGTGTGTAGCAAGTGGCAAACCTGGCTTAGTCACTAAAATAGCTGCAGAAATTACATTATACTTCTTGAATTTGGGGTCAGGAAATCCTCAAAAGCTCTTGATGCTATTAATATTTCTATTTCTAATACTAAAGTAATTTGATTTCTAGTACAAAGTTGTTTTGAGAATGACACATCTAAAGACAGTTGTGCTGAGAGCAGTTCATTCTTTAGGGGTAAACTCTTCCAGAGCATCTAAAATTCTTAGATTTCAATAAGTAGCTATTGATGGGATTAGAGAGGGGCTGGGAAAACAAGTACATCAAAACAGCTAAATACAATTTTTTTAGTTGAAAATTATCAACTGTTTACCTTCATATCACTACACGTTCATCAGAGGATTACAAAGCCTTAGATCTGTTCAACTGGTATACACATGCTGCTCAGATTTCTACTGCTATTTCTGGTGCTGTGTGGATAGAAGAGAGTAACTATGGCACAAATAAGTAACCTTCACTATGACACAAGATCTGTAGACACAATGTATGGCCCGCACACTTGTTGTGGAACAAAGGGAACAAAAACACATAAACACACACACATGGAAAAAGCAAGCAAACATGGATGATGAAGTCCCACAAACACACATGCTAAACACACCGACACACACATCTGTTTTGATTTGGAACAAGAAAAGAAACACAATCCTCTTCTTCTTCCTGTTGGAGTGATAACATTAGTCACTGCACACATCAGCATGTTTATCACAAGTTTGTTTATTATAGCAGAAACACACTAATGTGAAGAATTCTTTGTTTTCTATATTAAATGTGGTCTATAAAAAGCCAGTCCAGTCTCACAGGGATACATGAAAAAGTCACGAGTGCAAATTTTATGTTTGTGGTGATGAGCAAGAACTCTGATACCACACGTTACTGGGTATGTTTTCCTGACTTTAACCAAGTAGTTTGTAGCTTGTTAAATAATGATGGAAAAAGTAACTGAATCCAAAAGTAACTAAGTAAATTTAGTTCAAAAGATCTGTGCTTTATGCTTAATGATCATTTAAATGTCACCTAACAATCATTTTATAACCATTTTATGAAAACTGTATCTGTGCAAAGAAATCATGTTCACTTAGGTTTTTGCATTTCACAATGAGACTAGGTTGAAAGTGCCACGTTTGTTCCAAGGTCTCCAAAGGTCTTTAATGGTGTTGAAAAATGGCAGAACTCTGTGGTACATCCAGACTGATAAACTGGTGATGGTAATAGATCATGAATACATCAACATGAAGACGAGAAAACACGAGGAGCTAGAAAAATACGAAGGGCTGAAGGAGGATTTGGGAGAGATGTTGGAAGTGAAGGCAACATTTGTGCCAGTGGTAATTGGAGCATTTAGAACATTCGGAACCATTCACTCCGGACCACAAGAGTTCCCACCCCCGGGAAAAAAAAAAAAAAAAAAAAAAATATATATATATATATATATATATATATATATATATATATATATATATATATATGACCTAACCTAAAAAAAGGAAGTAATGTAATTTTTTTTTTGCTTGTTTTAATTTGAATAATAAAAAAAACATAAAAATGACATAAATAAATAAATAAATGAAAAAGAAGTGTGAGAAAAACTGCCACCACTCCTCCCCCTCACATGTGCTTTATGTGTCTCGTTTGTATCTTTTTATGAAACAGTCATCAAATCTATTTTTTTTTTGGCTTGCATCTTTTTTGAATTTCCATCGACCAAACCCAGTTTACAATATCTGATGCTTTTAATTTACAGTGTCTGCATGAACCATGTTCCTCTACAGTGTCATCAGTGCAACTCTGGGCTGCAGCTGGGCCAGATAAACCACACAGTTATTTTTATAGAAATCCTACAGAGATTGTTCCTTCCATTGGCTTGTATATCTGAAGCTCCAAGCACCAGAACAGCCTAATCACCTCCATTACATCAGTGTTTTATATTTAATGTAATTTCAGGGTTAGCTGGAGATTTGTTTATCTCTCCCTGGAGCAATGTCCATTAAGGAAGGCGTGTATTGGCAGCTGTAAGAAATTCTCTGGTACATATATGTATTATTTAGCAACTCAAGTTGATTTCTGAGAAAAACAGACTTCTTTTTAAAGAAAACAAGAATTCCTGGGAAACTGTGATAGAGTACAGAGCTCTTTTGTTCTGTTCAGTTTTTTTTAGTTAATCCTTTCATTATTTCTACCAGTGTTCAAACACCTGCATATGGAAGTAAACCACAAAACTAATGTTTGCTAATCATGAAATTAAATATATTCTTCACTTAAGAGTCCAAAAGTAATGCGTTACATTAAAAGGTTGTGTCTATTTATGTTTGTATATGTGAAGAAGACTTAAAGTGAGGCCTTCAGTTAAATGTGTGGGTAATGCCCCCCAAAATGTGTGAAAATCCCTTGCAATACTCTCCTGTTGCTTGATGTCTCCTGCACCGTACTCTCCACTCCCAAACCCTGGAGGTACCCTGTGATGATCCTGGCTATGTTGGAAAGAATGTTGTCATCCTGAAAGATGGAGGCAGGTCCCAGATTCTGAAGATATGGGAGTGCCACTGGCTTCAAAATCACATCAGTATTTGTCTGTCTATCAGTTAGATGTCAGTCATATATCTGTAACTAGCATACATGAATCTCAAAACAATACCAACAGGAGAATATTGAAGGGGATTTTGCCACATTTCTTTGCAGAAACTACCAACATGTTTAACTGTATTGTTAATTCCACAGTTTTATATAAGTATAAGTTTTACCTTGTTGTAAAGGTGACTAATCAGGTTTTCTAACAATGTATAATACAACACTAATTTGTTTTAATAGAGGGACAAACACAAATTTCCATACCTTTGTGCTAAGTGTATTTTCTTAATGTGGTCACATGAAACAGCAACATATTGTA
Organism: Melanotaenia boesemani; assembly: GCF_017639745.1. Lineage (NCBI taxonomy): Eukaryota > Metazoa > Chordata > Actinopteri > Atheriniformes > Melanotaeniidae > Melanotaenia > Melanotaenia boesemani. Next base: position 12,359,047 of record NC_055703.1, read on the forward strand.
CATGTCAGTTTGCATGCAGTGTACAGTACACTCCCTCTATTTTAAGTAAGTATACTGTCAAAAACTGAAAGAAAGCAAAGCAACACATCCACCATCTAATAGTAATGATATTCAGGCATGCAAACATGATGCATCTTAATCAATCTGATGATGTACTCCAGTATGAGTAGGTGTGCTGTGGCATACTGATGGCTGACAGCCAGTGAGCTTTAATACCTTTTGAACAACTCACTACGAATGTTCTGTCTTAAACAACTCACCAAGCACAAATGCAGACCCAGGCAGTCAGCCATTCCACAAACTTGAATAATTTTTTTTTAAATCTAAATTCTGGTAGATTTTAGTCACTGCATTTGCATTACTTTGTTGATTTTGTATTTGTAGCTAAAGAAGTCAGAGCAAGGCAATGTTATGTTAGACAGAACGCAGTGAGCCAAGCTAAACCAACTCCACCTCTACTCTTAGCTTTGTCCTCACTCATCATTCTCTCAGCACCTGCTTATCTATGACTATTACCAGCTGTAGCCCACATCCTGTCAGGAGGGAGATTTGTGTTTTTGTTTCGTTGAATATGACGATTGGATATGCATAGAAAGAAAGAAAGAAATAAGAAATAAAAACAAAGAAAGGGTCAAATAAGTCACTGAAGAATGGAGAAGGGAAAAGAACAGCAAATCCAAGATCCATGAGAAGATGGGAACAAGCAGGCAATAATGAGTCATCCGCCATCCCAGGGAAATAATATTAGTGTTATCTCAAGTTCTCCAAAGACTCAACCCAGCTTTTTAAAATACTTTTATTATATCACATTTACTATAGCTTTATTTCCACTGCATGATTCCTGTATTTGAAAAAAATAAATCATAAACCCTGCAATGAACAAACAAACAAAAAAGGAGGATTTTAATAATCTCAATTTTAAAATGAACACATTTATTGTGTATATGCATAATATATATACATTTCTTCCTTTCTATCTGTTTTATCTGTCTTATATGTTTCTGTTTATAACAAATTGTTTGTCAGCTGTTTGAAGTGTCCTGTCTTCTTATTCTGTCTTATTCTGTATTCGCTGTTGTTTGATTACCTGCCCTGGGACTTCAGATGCAAATTAGCTTTTAGCTAACTTTGGTGCAGTCATTTGATTGTGCATTGTCCCTGTCAAATAAACAATAAATTAAATTATATTATGGTGAGAAAGAATTTCATATTGAGATAAATAACATACAAAGCAGTATAAAAAATAAAGGTAAATCAGTGAATATAAGCATACTGATTAAAACAACGAAAAATAAAAAAAAGGAAGTGGTTTGTCAAATATTTGTAACATCGGGCATCAAGGAGATAAGAAGACACTTGATAACTTTTTAACTTTAAGACCCTGTGCTTCTGACTAATTTTCATGGCACACCAACCTTAATTATGGCCATTTCTGGAGCTGTCGTTGCCCTGCAGCATCCTGAGGCTGAGAAACAGCACTTCACAGCTATGCATTCCAGTCTGGAGTATCACATGAATGCTGCATTTTGTTTTACACCACTGTGTCACACACCAGCAACTGGATATCAACACACTGGCTGCTTTGAATATGTACTATCAGCAAATTATATTAATATGGGCCAAAATCTTAGCATGTTACTGTGCTGTCATCACAATTATAAAGTATCTTCTCATATTGTTTATACGCTAGACTGAATTCAATATCTCATATTCCTAAGTGTATTTTCTTGATGGAAGAAGTCTATTTGGCAAGTTAAACATTCTTCAGTCATGTGGAGATACAGGTGCAGAAAACCACATTACAATTCTGACGGCCTGATGTGTCCTTGATGTGAAAGTATAATAAATAAATGAACAACACAGTTTTGTGCTATCTAAAAGTCTGAACTTTTAGCTCACACTTTTATCTTTTAAACTCCTTTCAAGAAAGCAAAAACACCTCCTCAAATGGCATTTCATTTGATGTCTTATTAAAGCAAAACCAGAAATAGGCTTTGTGTTAATAAGTGATTCTTTATTGGATGGATATATCAGAAGTTTGAAGTCTCTTTTTTGGATTCAAAAGAAGCAGAAGCTTCTTATGAGCTGGTAGCATAACCACAACACACCATAATTTACAGCTTAAAAACATTAACCTTGCATCCTTTCACCAGGCTTAATAAAGTGCACTGACTGAGGAATGATTTAACTAAATTAGATCATAAAGAGATAGTTTTTTATTCATGTTCTCAAACACACATGGTTTGAGCTGTTCAACATGGATACTTGAAAGTGACTCAGCTTGATGGTTTCTTCCTCTGCCGACCAGGGTCAAATTAGCCAGGTTAAGTGTGTGTTAAAGAGCTTGAAAATTATAACAGAGCATCTTGGCAGACATGGATACACAGCATGCAGAGTAGGAATCATCCTTGCATGAAATAGAATTTGTTTCTTTGTTGAGAAGAGGCCAGAGTAAACCCTGCCCAGGCTCCAAAGGAACAGCTGGAGGAAATACTGAGTCACCACTAGCGTGCACACATGCACACACACACACACACACACACACACACACACACACACACACACACACACACACACACACACACACACACACACACACACACACACACACACACACACTTTCCAGCAGTAGTCCTGAACCCTTTGGGTGGCCAGGCTTTATTAAAAAATGTGTCTAGACAGATTTTAGCACTGCTGTCCACAGAGCTTGTGGAGTGGACATAAATGACTGTATTTGCTTTTCTTCTGAGGGCACAGCAGAAGAGTTATTCCAGATAGAAAGTCATGTGAGAATTGTTTTTTTTTTCTGCTTTTAGAAACCACACACATACACACACAATAGTTCACCAGTACCAGTCATTTAGTTTCAGTTCTCTGTAAATTGATTATAAGAAAGCACAAAGTGAAATTTTGAAAAATAAATAAAATAAAAATCAATGTGAAAAAGATGAAAAGAACCAATGAGATGAATATGATGCATATTTAGGTCACTGAACATTTAGTTATGATAAATTTGTTTCAACTTCATTAGCTGAAAAAGGAAAACTGGTTATTCTGACATACTATACACATAAAATAGATAACATCGGATAATATTCCTGTTAATACTGGCAGAAAAGTATGACATTTAGGAATTGTGTTTATTTATTTTATGAGGGAATTTGTTAAAACACTTTGGTCTGAACAGTAAACATGAAGCCACATGAAGCAAGCATGAAGACAGGAAACAAAAGTAAATACTGTTTCGATCTGAGGGGGGAAAGAAACACCTCCTCAGCTTTCTGCCAAAATAAATTAAAAAAGAGGAACAAAAAGTGAGTTTAGAAGAACTTAATCTGAGTGTGCATGAAATGTGCAGGTAGGTTTACCTGTATTTTTTTTATCAGTTTGATTAACCAGGCTGAATTTCATTAAAACTCAGTGATCACTGCAAAACATGAAAATGCTGTTGAGGATGCAGTCTTGACTTGCACCTCTCACATAACAACTTGTGAGTCTGGTTGCCTGCAAGATATAAAGTTTTAGATAAAAACTAGCATATTTAAACCTGCTTAAACAAGCAGATTAAATTCTTTACCTTACTAGAAGTAGCACATTTTCTGTATGTACACAGAAGTTTACAATGCTTTCTGAACTGTTTCAGTAAGTCCCTTTTTGTCATTATCAGTATTATTAGTAATTTTATGTTTATATATCTGTTTAATAATTCATGGCTTTGTTGATACAAAAGTAGCTTTATTAATTTATTAAGATTTTATGTCTCACCGTTCTATGATTTGATTTTACTATTCTTGTGCTACTGGTTATGGGGTAGATCTGGAACTCCATTTTAAGAACACTGGGAAAACATTCAATTATGCATTACTATGGACAGTTTTGTCCATTTAGGTCAATTTTTCCTCTAAATCCAGCCATTATTTTGGCTGTGATAGTACATTCAGCACAGTTTCTTTTTCATAAAAAAAAGTCTCCCTCTTTTTCATTCATTCATTCATTATCTTGACCGCTTATTCCATTACGGGTCACGGGTGAGCTGGAGCCTATCCCAGCATTTTAGGCAGGGTACACCATGGACAGGTCACCAGTCTGTCACAGGGCCAACACAGATAGACAAACAACCATTTACACACACACACTCTCCTAGGGAGAATTTAGAATAACCAATTAACCTATCATGCATGTCTTTGGACGGTGGAAAGAAGCCGGAGAACCAGGAGAGAACCAGGAGAGAACCCACGCATACACAGGGAGAACATGCAAACTCCACACAGGAAGGCCACCGCCCCCCAGGTTCGAACCTCCCCCCGGCCAGCTGAGGCTCAAACCGGTGACCTTCTTGCTGTGAGGCTGAGGTGCTAACCACCACACCACCGTGCAGCCCTAGAACATGCAAACTCCACACAGGAAGGCCACCGCCCCCCAGGTTCACTCGTTTCACTCTTTTTATTTTACCTAATAGTATTTTATGCATAGGCCTGTCATGGGACTGATTTAAGGGGTGATCAGTAAAAATATTTCTAAAAAAATTAACTCCGAACATCACAAAATGCAGAATTATATTTTGTAACAGCTATTAAATAAAAAAAAAAAAAGGGAGACACCACAAAGCAGGTGTGCTTAGGGCACCTAAATGGCTAGCAGTGGCCCTGGGTAAACTTAATCTGTCTAATCTCTTTTTGTCCGCAAGTTCTTGCTGTTAGAGCCTACATATGTGAGACTTTACAGTCTGTAAACATGTGTTTGTGTAAAGAAAAGGGGAGCTGTGCCCACCCTTACAGCCTCAACAACCTTAGTGAAAATTTAGGTGTGTACCCAGGTTTTGAGCTCAAAGCCAAATCTACTGCAGCCATTTGAAACTGGACTGAATGCTAGAAGCACTTTTGTACTGCAGTCAAATACCAGTGTAGCAGGTGTTAGTGGGTTTTATGGCCAGTATATAAAAAGATATGGTGTGGCAACCCCCCTCTCAACCAACCACTCTCACACTCACACACAAATGACTTACACACACATAGAAACCAATTCATCCCCTTCAGCCTTTTGGCATTTCTAGCCTTTGTACTAAATTGAATTGAGGGACACAGTTGCTAGATTTACATTAACATACGTGTTTCACTCTGCTCATCTTACTCATTTAACTCAAAATATAAAGAACAAGCCCATTTTCTAGAATGTGCAACACAAATAACATTCTCTGTGCAGATCTTTTGTTTTTGGTGAGACTAATTCCTGTTTCACATAAAGAAACTGAATAACATGACAGAAAATAAATGACAAGAAGTTTATCATTATCAGAAGCATGAAATATGCCAAAATGCACAGTGAATGCGCCTCTTTCTTTTATTTAAATCTTTGATATAAATGGGTGGATGGGTCTCCCCCCAACACAAACATACAATTTGTAAGCACTATTAAAAAAACAAAAAAATTAAATTTAAAATGATTTAAGTCAGTGGTTACAGATTTGAGTGCTTTTCTAAAACATTTTCATTTGAGATTTAAACAGTTTATGGAGCTGCAGGTCTTCATGTCGTCTGTTAGTGAATTCCACTGTGTGGTGGCCATAACAGATTGTCCAAAGGTTGCGTGGCAGAAAGTTACATTACAGTTACAAATAAAATGTATTCTGGTGGAATTTGAAAGTCAGGGTGGCATTAACATCAACTGGTTGAACAGCTGTCCCGTGTACAGAAGTTATAGCTCCTCGGTGCAGCTGGTCATTCCCCACTGTCTGACCCTCTTTCCCAATTACTTTTTCAAAACAAATTTATGTTGTAACAAATTAATTTTAAGATATATTACATTTAGCATGTTGTTGATTTGACATTAAATGTTGCTTTATTTGAAAATGAATCATTACAGCTTGATGTAATGAATTGAGCTCCACCCTTCATGTCTCAGTAGGGGAGATAAAATATTTTGACTGAAAATCCTTTTCCCTGTCCCATTATGCAAATATGAATTATCTGTGTGTTATTATCAAGGCTCTGAAGCTGCCGAGATATCTTGAGTTTGGGGAATTTCAACATTTGGCCTCAGTGGTTGGGTTTTTTGGCAGATGTTGCAAATGTTGTGAGAAGTAAAGGCATAGAGGAGTGGATTCAGGCAACTATTCACGAAGGTTAGTGATCCAACAATGTTCCACGAAGCAGTGCAAAACTTTAAGAGTTCCTTGTTCTTGAGAGAAATAGCTGCCACACCCAACAAGTTAGTGATATGATAAGGAACCCACAGAACAAAAAAGGTCACAATGATACTGGTAACAAGTCTGGTTGTTTGAGGGTTGTTGAAAAAGGCTGTTTGGTTTACCTTCTTGTGTAGTTGAATGTATGAAAATATCACAAGACTCAAAGAAACAAACCCTACTAGGGTCTCTGTCAGCAGGACAGCCACATTCTGGACCTCAGAGGAGTACCGAGGCTGGCATCGTGTTAGTTGCTGATCTGTGGTCAGCTGTCGAACCACCAAGGCAGGGATGGATAGCAACATTGCTAACAGCCAGAGCAGAACCAGTAGCATTCTGATTCTTACTTGATGTAAGCGCCTGTGCTGGTGCACCACCAGTAAGTAGCGCTGGACACTCAGCCCAGTCACAGTCAGCTGGCTGCCATAAACGCTGCAGTACACCAGGAACACCAGGAACTTACAGGCCACCAGGCCAAAGGTCCAACCATAGAGTAAAACATAAATCCACAGTGGAAGGGTCAGCAGACAGAGCAGGTCTGACACGGTCAGATTTAGCATCAAACTCTGGCTAAGACCAGAGAGGTGCCCCCAGTTCGGCCTGAGAATGATCACTGCAATGTTTCCAGGTATTCCCACCAAGAGGCAGAGTGACAGCACCAGAGCAGGTACCAGTCCATTGGAATCCAAGGAAGCATGAGATAGATGTCCTGGAGAAGATGAGATGTTAGACAGGACCATAGTGGTGGTGAGTTCCTCCATGTTGCAAGCTTGTTGGCAAGCTGTAGACTGAGCAAAGTGAGTGTGGGGAAATATGCAGTCAGTCAAGGAAATGAAGAGGAACTGAGATGCCGTCATAGTCAATGCAACGAAATAGGAAGTGTAAAAAAAAAAAAACAAAAACAAAAAAAAAGCTGCGAATGAATTTGAATAAACTGAGGTCCTTACTTTGTTATAATGGCTGCAAGGTGTAAAATTATCTAATTAATTTCTCTCTCTACATTTTGGGCTATTCAGACTATCACATAGAAATGAATTACACTGTTTTGACATGTTACAGAAGTGTAATAGCCCAAAATATAAAAACTTGCAGGGCTGCACTTACCGGCCTTTCTGTGTGGGTTCCCTTCGGGTACTCCGGCTTCCTCCCACCATCCAAAGACATGCATGTTAGGTTAATTGATGACTCTAAATTCTCCATAGGAATTTTTTTTTAACTTATCTTGCTTTTAATCATTTTAATGTAATTTAATATTTTATTGTGATTATGTGTTGATGCCTTTTACTATTTCTAAATATGTGTATTGCCTTTATTTTATGTAAAGCACTTTGAATTGTCCTGTACATGAAATGTGCTATACAAATAAACTGCCTTGCCTTGCCTAAAAACTTTAGCTTTGATACTTTTACAAAACACTTTTGACTTTTAACAGTGTGTTTGGACAGGCTTTTATTTTACATAGTAGTTTAATCTCTACCATCACAAATATATATATATATATATATATATATATATATATATATATATATTTATTAAAGGGGGACCTTAGACAGCGGAGTTAATATCCATGTGCAGTTCCTGAGACACAGAAATACATTACACATATACAAAGTACATATACAAAAAAAGCACATTGGATGATAAAATACAATAAAATATAGAGAAAATAGTATTTAAAGATGTATTGGGTTTAGATGACATAGAACTTGTTAATAGCCTATAATAATAATAATAATAATAATAATAATAATAATAATGCCTCCACAAAGTCCCATTTAAACTTGTTTAAAGCCTAAGTACATCATCATCTTTCACTTTTGTTAAATGTTAAACGGAAATTTCCTCAGATCTGCCCTCCACCTGTTTTTGCGGATGTTTTTGACTCCAGAAAGACAATTTCGTCACGTGATCAGAACTCTCACCCGCTTCTGGGCTGAGTCGCCTTTTAACTGTAGTTTTTTTTACCCTCATTCTTAGCATGAGATCCAGATTTCTGTGAGGAAATTTCAAGCAACATCTCCTTCAGTTACATAGTGTGCATTTATATCTTTTCGTTTTTTTGAGCCCAGGAAATGATGGAACGACAATCCTGGAAGTCGCTTGGTTTCTTTTCTTAAAATATACATAGACTACTTTCTTTTTTCCGTCGATAAGCAGTAAAACGTTTTATGGAGAGTTGTTCGAGTGCATGCAGGTAAGAACACTTTGAATTTTCACATTTCCATCAGTTTAGTTAATATTTAGACGAAGAGCGAAAAAGAAAAAAAAAATGTTTTCTTCACGTTAACCTAAACACAGTTGACGCAGTTTTCCACGTGCCTTCATTATTTTCCTTTTACCAGGATATTTTGGTTCATTTTCTTTAAGACAGTTTCTTTGTTTTTTAATACTGTTAGTCTTATAGATTATTTTAATATTATGATAAAAATAAAAATTTTGTGTATTGTTAAAAGACATTTAAGGTGAAAGTTATTATTGTTGATGATATTAATAATGAGTTGTTTGAGTGTAAAAATAATCACTGCAGACTGATTAAGAATAATTTCAAGACATAACCTCCACTGCTGCGGATGGTTTTATTTACTGTATTGATTCGAAGTTAAGATAGCCTGCCATCTGCTGGTCTTTAATATAGTTGCCTCATGAAGTAAAAGTAAAAAAAAAAATGTCCAGCTCCCTCCATGACTGTGGAAATTAACAATGTCGTTGTCTTTTTACTTTCAGTGACATGGGCTTTAAAAGCTTCATTTGTGTGCTGCTTTATGTGGCTGCTCTGACACTTTCAGGGGTTTTGGCCAAGAATGAGAGCGGTGATGCTTACAGATGGACCAGGCAAAGCCTGCCAGGGCTGATGGTTACACACACACAGCTGTTAAAAACAACTTTGTTCAGAGGGCAGGAGGATGGGGTGGGTAAAGGAACAAGGAAGTTGTGTGGAATAGAGTGCCAAAGCACCCAACCATTGATAGACCAGACTGAACAGGAGAGGTTTTTGGGATATGAGACAGTGTATGAAAATGGTACACGCACACATGCAAACATCAGTTTGCAGTGGATGAACAAAACATCTGCAGAAACACAGGCACACTCATCAGTTTATGTCCGCAAGAAGCGGCAAGTTTATGGAGAAGATGGGCGATTTGTTATCTCTGATTCACATTTTATTACCAACTACCCATTCTCCACTGCAGTCCGCCTCTCTACAGGATGTTCTGGAGTGCTGGTATCTCCAAAGCATGTGCTAACAGCAGCACATTGTGTCCATGATGGCAAGGACTATTTGGAAAGTGCCAGAAGGCTTAAAGTTGGGTTGTTACAGATTAGGACTAAAAGAAGAAGGGTTGGAAGAAGGAGAGGGGGGAGGAAAAGGGGTGAGAGGAAAAAAGCAGACAAAGAAGATGGGAGGAGAGGAGAAGTGCAGCTAAGAGAAGAAGGTGAGGAAAACATTACTGGAAGAGAGAAAAGGAGAAGGTGGGGTGGAGGCAGAGTGCACAGAGGAAAGAAAAGGGAAGAGGTGGGAGAAGCTGATGCTGGAAATAGGGAGTCTAACAAAAGAGGACCAAGAAAGCGAAAAAGTCCCAATCGTGTTCGACGGAGTGAAGGGACAGGAAAGCAACCCGTCTTTCGTTGGACTCGGGTTAAACAGACCCAGATCCCTCAAGGATGGATCCAAACCAAGAGCTCCACCAACTCTATCTCCCCTGACTATGATTATGCCCTTTTGGAGCTGAGACATCCTGTCAAGCAAAAGTACATGGAAATCGGAGTGGCATCCTCTGAAACGTCGCTTGGACGGATCCATTTTTCAGGCTATGACACAGACAAAAGCCTGCTGGATGGGCGCGGCGATGAGAAGGTGATTTATCGCTTTTGCTCAGTTACAAAGGAGTCTGATGATTTGATGTACCAGCACTGTGACGCACAGAATGGTGCAACAGGAGCAGGGGTTTACGTTCGTCTGAGGCAGCACGCAGGACGTGGGGGCAGTAAGGGGAAGTGGCAGAGGAGGGTGATCGGGGTGTTTTCAGGCCATCAGTGGGTGGATGTGGAGGGAGGTGAGCAGAAGGACTTCAATGTTGCAGTTAGGATCACACCTCCCAAATATGCCCAGATCTGCCATTGGATCCACAGAGATCCAAGTCTTTGTAAAGAGGTTTGAACTTGAGCAATGGACCTACAAGATACAAAGATCTGTTGTCATCAATCAAGAGACTCAAAGATCAGGACTAGTATGTTTACAACCTTCAAGAAATTTACTCATATGATCATCATTATCCTTTGAGAACTGAAACAGCCAATAACATGATCAATTTCTCATTTTATATAAAAAAATGTTCATCAGTAAATTGCTGCATTAAATAAACTTTCCCTGTAGTTACAATGACAATGTTGTTGCTGCTGTGTTTTGGATATTTTTCAAGTCATCCATCCAGTTAAACTTTAAAGAATGCATAATTTTTTTTTTTTTGTTTGTTTGTTTGCTTGTTTGCATTTCTTTTTTTTTTCTTATCTTGTTCATATCCTATAAAACATCTGTATATTATTTCAGTACAGACTCCAATAAAACTTGTCCAAAAAAAAAGAGCATTGCACAGATTCATGAAGCACAACTTTTAGGTGTGCTGTTCAAATGCTTTTCTGTTTCCAAAGGGGAAAAAAAATGATTTGCAGATCATATAAATATTGCATTTGTTGAAAGAGATAAAAGACTAAATATTTGCTTGCTTTATGTTTGGTTAGTTTTTCTTTATTAATTTCATGTAATAACATATTTAAAGAGTTTGGCCAGGATATTTTACTGTGTTACATTAGTTGTCTTTACAACACTGTTTGGAAGCTGATGTCAACTACTATAGAACAGAAAGTGGAACATTTTCATGTTCTTGCTTTATAATTTAGTATAAGTTTGTATTATTGTCTCCTACTGAGCCACTTGTTTTCAACAGATAACAGGTCTGACTTGAAGGAAGGTTGGATTAGCACAAGGACTCTCATTACTTAGCCACTGCTGCTATTTATACACTTAAAGTGTTTTGATGTTGTTGTGCTGACATGAAACTGATAGACATGATTTAAATGGAAGCACGTGTTGCTTCAAAACTTGTACATCATTCACCTTTAACAATGTCTTCACAGTCACTGATTCTGGATGTTTAATAAGCCTGAAAGCCAGGAATTTCCAAAGTCTGTCCTCATAGGCTGCTGTCCTGCAGGTTTTGAATGTGTCCTGCTCCAGCACACCTGAATCGGATTAATAGGTCAACATGTTTGGGCAGAACTTAACAATAAGCTGTTGAGGAGAGCCATTTAATTTGAATCGGGTGTATTGGAACAGGGATACATCTAAAGCCTGCAAGACTGCGGCCCATAAGGACAGGAGCTGGACACTGCGTTTTCACACAAATTAAGTTTGTTATTCGCTAGTTTCTTTTTCTAGTTGGTTAAAATCAATCACTTGTCTAGACATTATAGTCTTTAAACATGTTGCTGTAAAGTAAAATCTTTGCAGCACCATGTGAAAATTAGCATATGTACTCAGTTTTTGTGTTCCCATTAACACTGAATCTACTACACAATCTTTTTAAGTTGGACTGAATGCAAGAAGCACTTTCCCAAATCAGTCAAATACCTGAGTATAACAGCTGCTGTGGACCAGGGCATGAAAAAGTATAACTCAGCAAATTCACCTAGTAGCCAGTGAGCGTTTCTTCTATTTCCAGCCTTTAGACTAAATTAAGACAGACAGGTGCTAGCTTTACATTCACATCAGTGCTGTCACTCTTCTCATCTAACTCCTAAATAAAGAGAACAAGCCCATTTTTTCAGAATGTGTGGCAAAAGTCAGATTTACAATGCAGAACTTGTGGTTGTGATTATTTATATTCCTGTTTCACATAGACAAACTGAACACACGAGAGAAAAAAAAGTAAAAAAAAAAGTTTATTGCTGTTTAAAAATATACACAGAATAAGAGCCACAATACTCGTTCTGGGAACATGTAGACATTGCAGACAAAAGAAAAAAAGGAACAGACAGATGGTAACTCAATTAATTTATACATCTGATGGCAATACAATGCAGTAGATTCTATCTGTCCCTTATTTATATATTTACCTCTTCATGTATGTTCAGATTTTCTTTCATACTTGACATTAAAGACATGATCATCAGTAAATTTAATTGCAAACATAAATTTCTTTCACTAATTGTACTTTCCTCTGACCAGATTTCCCACATAGAAGCAAACACATAATATTCTTACATATATACATAAAAAAAATTTCATTGATGCGCATAAGGTTAAATGTATTCCCTTGCTTTTTTTCTTGATTAATTTCCCACAAATTTATACTTTAAAAGATGAAACTGAGGAAATGTTGCTTTCATGCGGATTTAAAAATAAATGTTGCAAACTTGAAAATTTACCATTAACCTACAGTTTGATGCAAGCTGAGTCCAACATCCTGCCTGTGTCAACAGAAGAGATCAAATCTGACGTAAAAATCTTTTCCCCCAGCCAGTGGGTAAAATGATTGATATGCATGTTTTTATCAAGTATGTGAAATTGAATCTTCTGTTTGGGGATTTTGAATGTTCATCCGTGGTTTTGGTTTTTGGCACATGATGTTGCAAACAGGAGAAGTAAAAGCATAAAGGAGTGGATTCAGACAGCTATTCACAAAGGTTACTGCTTCAACCATGCTTCCTGTGTCTGTACAAAACTTTAAGAGTTTCTCATTCTTGAGAGAAATAGCTGCTAAACCCAGCACATTTGTAGTGTGATATGGAACCCATAAGATAAAAAAGCTCATGATGATGCTGGTAACCAGTCTGGTTGTTTGAGGGTTGTTGAAAAAGGCTGTTTGATTTACCTTCCAATGCAGCTGTTTGTATGAAAATGCCACGAGACAAAAAGAAACAAACCCTACAAGGGTGTCTTTCAGTAGGACAGCCACACGCTGGACCTCAGAGGAGTACTGAGGTTGGCATCGTGTTTGTTGCTGATCTGTGGTCAGCTGTCGAACCACCAAGGCAGGGATGGATAGCAACATTGCTAACAGCCAGAGCAGAACCAGTAGCATTCTGATTCTTACTTACTTACCACCAGTAAGTAGCGCTGGACACTCACTCCAGTCACAGTCAACACGCTTCCATAAACGCTGCAGTACACCAGGAATGCCAGGAACTTACAGGCCATCAGGCCCAAGGTCCAACCATAGAGTAAAGCATAAATCCACAGTGGAAGGGTCAGCAGACAGAGCAGGTCTGACACGGTCAGATTTAGCATCAAACTCTGGCTAAGACCAGAGAGGTGCTCCCAGTTCGGCCTGAGAATGATCACTGCAATGTTTCCAGGTATTCCCAGCAGGAAGCAGAATGTCAGCACCAGTGCAGGTACCAGACCACTGGAATCCCAGGAGGCATGAAGTAGATGTCCTGGAGAAGAAGAGATGTTAGGGGCGGCCACAGTAGAGTTGAGTTTCTCCATGTGTCAAGCTTGATGGTAAGGCTGTGCACTGGGCAGGTGCTGGTGGGGAAATATGCATATAGTCAAGGAAATGAAAACAATATGCTTTGATGCAGTGAAAAAGGAAGTGGGCAGAAAAAAGCAAGTTATGACAGTATGAATGCACTGAAATCCTACATATAACTGTTCTATCAAGGCTGCATAATGTTGCACTTGTTTATCTCGTGAATTTTTGCTCTACATGTTGGATTATGAATTTATTAAAATGAAAGTTATTTCCACTACTTTGAAACAAGACACGTTATGAAATCAAAACTGTTCAAACTATTAAACCAGACAAAGGTTTGACAAGAACTGAGATAAGAACTTTAGCTTTAGAACTTAAAGAAACATTCTTGACTTTTAAGAGTGTTTTGTGTTCCTGTATCTGAAAAAAACACCCAGATGAAATATATAAAATTTAACAGAACCTTGAAGACCAAGTACACCACAGTATTTGCCCCATAAGTAAAATGACACAGATTTGAACAGTTAACAGTTGGTAGTTGGGGATAAATAAGCAAAATTTCCTGTCTTCTGTGTGTTTAGTAATAATTGCATTAAAAGTGTTGTAATTATTTACATGCATTATTCTGTGCATGCATCAAAAATGTGTATTTTCCTGCCTGTTTGGCTGTAGTACTGCTACTTTTTGTGATGGGTAATGTGGCACTTTGATTGAAAATGTAACTGCCGTTAATAAAGCTCTGGTCTTTCACACATTTTATTTGTTGATCTAACAAACCAAATAATGGCTTGGTACCATTTGAGCTAAACCCCCATTCCCTTCTCAACCACATGCAAACCTCAGCCATCTAGCTACAGCCTACCATGCTTCATATGCAAAAGATTAAAAAAAGTGTTATTTCCTGTAACTTTTGCAAACATCTTCATTAAATCTGCTAGCAAGGATAAATATAATTTGGTGTTGCAGCATCTACAAAAGACAGCAGAGCTGCCATCATCATTTGAGACTCTCATCATCAGTCTGACAGCCTGTTTTCTTTACCACCATTGGGGAAAAGAGGAGCCTTCATGCAATATCATGCAGGATACTGCTCATCTGGAGGGTGAACTGCGGAAAAAAAACACAATATTCTGCCCACTTGCCCACTTCATCTGTCATGCCTCCCCCAATTAATCTTAGGCATGGCCTGTTTTTGTTTTTTTGTTTTTTTTTTCTTTAGTAGTAATGCTTTACAATACATATCTTATGGTTTTCATAATATTAAGTGTGATATTTTATTTACCTCTTTGCCTCTTTGCACTGATACATTTATCTATGTCTATAGGAGGAAAAAGCTATTTAGATTTTTTTTTCTTTTTTATGTACATTGAAGGCTGACCTCAGCTTTTAAAAAAACAAGAAAAGTAATCATGATGCCTTTATTTGAGTTTAGAATTACCAAGACAACAACATAGTCACAGCAACTTGGAGTTTGGTTGCCTGCAAGATATATGGTTTTTGACCAAAATTATCATGTTTAAGTGGGAATACTTGGTATAAAGACTAACATACAAACAAAAAAACAAGTTAAACAAACAGACTAAATTTTTTCCCATTACTCATAGTAGCATGTTTACTGTGTAAACTGAAGGTTGCAGTGCATTCACAACTGTCCTAGTAACTACCATTACTTCCCAGAAGACAAGCCTGTAATGACAACATGAAGTGACAGCATTTCTCCAAAAAATAATTCATAGTTTCTGATAACCATGACATATGGAAGGATAAAGAAGGCCCACCAACACCTTCATTTCCTCTGGGAGCTGAGGCAGGCTGGCCTCAATACCTCAGTGCTGACAGCTTTCTACAGGTGTGGTGGAGAGTACATTCAGCCTCTCCTTCACCACCTGCTATTGGAACTACTCCACAGCCAACAGGAAGGCACTGCAGAGGGTGGTGAAAACCACTCAGAAGTTCACCTGCTGCAGTCTTCCTTCCATTGAGGACATCTATATCAGCAGGTGCAGGAGCAGTGCTGGCCACATTATGGAGTATTCGACCCACCTGGCCCATGGATTGTTTAGTGAATAAAGGCCAGGACTACCAAGCTCAAATGCAGCTTCTTCCCAGGGGCTGCCAGATTGATGAACTCCATGCCATTTGTACTCCTGTACCACTTGTTGTCATGCTGCTATCAACAAACACTAATGTTTACTTCTTAACATGCTGCTCAGTTTTTAGTCCTGCACTGTGGTATTTATTTTTTAAGTTTTGTAAGAAAAAATAGCTAAAATGTGAGATATTATGCTGCAATCTTACTGGCAAGGCTGTGTACTGAGCAGGTGGTGGTGGGGAAATATGTAGTGAGACAGAGAAAGTAAAGATAGCTTTGACCTTCTCTGCTTTGATGCAGTAAAACAAAAAAGTGGAAAAAGATATTTGCTGTTATGTGAATGAACTGACCTCTTGTGTATTATTGTTAAATCATAGCTGCAAGATTTTGCATGTTATTCTACATAATTTCATTAATTTATGTCTATATGTTGGACTAGAGTAAAATAAAAGTTTTTGCCATTGCTTTGAAAAGAGATGTTATGAAATCAAAATTTTCCAAACTATAAAAACTGAATATGATATAATAAGAATCAATGTCAGAACTTTAGCTTTAGAATGTTACAAAAACATTGATAACTTTTAACAGTATGTTTAGACTTTATTAGGGTTCTTGTATCTGAAAACTGTCCAGATTAAATGTCTAAAATTTATTAGAACCTTGAAGACCAAAACAGTACTACTACAGGATTTGTTCACAATTTTGAACACCTAAAACCCCCTTTTCTGTAAAAGTGGCTGCATGCTCATAAAATTCTGATATTTGGCGCTATACATACAGATGTGGACAAAAATTGTTGGTACCCTTCGGTTAATTAAAGATAACTCAAAATGGTCACAGAAATAACTTGAATCTGACAAAAGTAATAATTAAAAATTCTATGAAATTTAACTCCTCCCATGCCCAAGTTTCTGCCGGAGATGGGAGTTCCCAGCAGACCCTCACAACACGCTTGGATCTGCCAGGCCTGACCGGCATCCTCCCCCACCATCTGAGTCAACTCACCACCAGGTAGTGGACAGTTGACAGCTCCTCCCCTCTCTTCACCCAAGTGTCCAGAACATGCAGCCGCAAGTCCGACGACACAACTACAAAGTCGATCATCGAACTGCGTCCTAGAGTGTTCTGGTGCCAAGTGCACATGTTGACACTCTTATGCTTGAACAAGGTGTCGTTATGGACAATCCATGACGAGCACAGAAGTCCAACAACAAAACACCACTCGGATTTAGATTGGGGGGCCGTTCCTCCCAGTCACGCCCCTCCAGTTCTCGCTGTCATTGCCCACGTGAGCATTGAAGTCCCCCACCAGAACAAGGGAGTCCCCGGAAGGAGTGCTCTCCAACACCCCCTCCAAGGATCCCAAAAAGGATGGGCACTCTGAACTGCTATTTGGTGCATAAGCACAAACAACAGTCAGGACCCGTCCCCCCAACCGAAGGCAGAGAGAGGCTACCCTTTTGTCCACCGGGGTAAACCCCAACGTACAGGTGCCAAATCGGGGGGCAATGAGCATGCCCACACCTGCTCAGCGCCTCTCACCAGGAGCAACTCCAGAATGGAAGAGGGTCCAACCTCTCTCAAGGACAGTGGTTCCAAAGCCCAAGCCGTGCGTCGAGGTGAGTCCAACTATATCTAGCTGGAAGCATTCAACCTTGTGCACCAGCTCAGGCTCCTTCCCCGCCAGAGAGGTGACATTCCACGTCCCTAGAGCTAGCTTTTGCAGCCGAGGATCAGACCGCCAGGGTCCCCCACTCTGGCAGCTGATCTTTAATTATTCTGGAAACAAACCAAGAAAGGTGAAACTTTTTCATTTAGAAACTGATCATTTAGAAAATGCTAATACAACAACTTGATGGGCATAACAAGGCAAATTTACTTACATAGCACACTTCATACATAAGGCAACTCAATGTGTTGTGTCCTGTTACCTTTGCAGATGTGATCACATAATCTGTCAGCTATCTATCAGTATGACTACTACATGCATTGGTGTTGCAGCATCTAAACAAGAAGAAAGGAGTCTTGAACTGGAGGAACTTCTGGTGCACAGAACAGCGCAACAGTAATTATATGAACCAACATTGGTTAAATGACAGATTCCTCAGATCTGCCCTCTACCCTTTAACATGATTTATTAGGACCATGGGACATTTCTACTTTTCACCTCAGTCCATCTAAAATGAACTCGGAAAAAGCAGCAGTGTTGCTGCATCTTGTTTAAAACTGTTGTTTCTTCGCATGATAACATTTGAATTTTTCATTTTTAAATTTAGCATAGCATAGATTTCCTGTACAAATTCATGTCTGTATCCTTCCTCACCTTTAGTTGTGACAGCCTAGAGATCGCTGGATTGCTCTTCTTGTGCTCAGACATTTAACTGTGCCATGCTTACCTGTGGTGTTGATATAAACAACGCAACATTAGAAAACTTACGGTGGCTTATAATGATGGAATGACACTGCTGCTGAGAGCTTGAAGAAATTCCAGTGCAAGCCACATGTTTGTCAGTGTCAGGTACCTATCTGCTCTGCTATTTTGCATAATTTAATGTATAGATTTATGTGTAGGGCATTCGAGTCAGAAAATAACCTAATAGCTATTATGGCTAACCCAGTACGCAATTTTGTTACATGTTGTGGAACTATTGGCTAATTTGTATGTATGTAAGACAGTGAAGATTGTGGAAGACACTGTTTTTTTTTTTTTTTTTTTTTTTTTTTTTTTTTTTTTTCTTCTTCTTTTCTTTGTTTTTTGTTTTTTGCTTCCTGCTTTGCTGCCGTGCGGACGCTTCCTGCTCTGCTCTCCTTTCTGCTTGCATTTTTCTTCTTTTTTTCTTCTTTTTTCTTATCTTTACCGGCAAGAAATTTAGGAACAAGGACTCCTGGTCACTTATAAATCACTGGAACGAATATATTTTTTGATAAATTTAGTTGATTTCCATCGGAGAACTAGTGGAACGATGTCTCCTAACCCTGCAGTATCAGTGAGCTGCACTGAGTGTGAGCAACTTTCTTTGAGGATAACACAGCTGGAGAAGAGGATTGAAACACTGCAAGACATTCGTGTGAATGAAGAATTTATTGACTCTGTAGTAGCTTCTGTACAAGCTACTGAGTTGTCAAATGGATTGAGTCACATCTTCATACGCGAAGGCATGTCGAATGTGGAGCCTCCCGCTACAGACCTGGCTGATACACTTCCCTGGATGTGTTCAAATGACATTGGAATAGCTGAGGAAAATCCCAAACCGGACCATCAGACTGATCTCTCCTTCTGGAACACTGTTGGTGCCAGACCAAAGTCATCAACCCCGGCCAGAACCTGGTCTGATGTTGTTCGTCGCAGAGGTAAATCCAGCAGGAAATTTAAAGCTCCAGCACTCACTCCACCATCTGAAGTCTCACTGCATAATAAATATGATGTGTTGAGTCATATTAAAATGAATGATGATGAATGTAATGCAAGGATTTATCAAAATTCAAGAAATAGCCCTAAAACTCAGCCCAGGGCTAACCAGACCAGGAGGAGAGGCCAAAATCCCACAAACAGGAGGACTAGAGAAGCTATCGGCACCTCCACACAAAAACAAATAGACACAATTCTGATTGGGGACTCCATAACACAGCATGTCAGGATGGCAAAGACGGAAAATTTAACACTTTTTGATACATCAGTCAGGGAACTGACAGAGATGTTGCCGACCATTCTGTCTTCACATCCAGATGGTATGAAGATTATTGTCCACACAGGGTCTTTTGATATTCTGAGGAGGAAAATTGGCTCTGAGATCCTGAAAAAAGACTTTTCTCTGCTGTTGGAGAGACTGTGTCAGTTGGGAGCACACCATGTTTACATTTCAGGACCCATTCCTACAGCGGGTAAAGGAATTGAACTTTTCAGTAGGCTTCTTGGCCTGAACACATGGTTATCAAACGCATGTATCACCCATGGGATAAAGTTCATTGATAACTTCAATATCTTTTGGAACTGTAAGGAGCGATTCAGACCTGATGGTGTGCATCCAAATCTAACTGGATGCAGATTACTTGGTGCACACTTGCGTCATGCTGTTGGGACGGCAAACCCAAACATGAGTGTACAGATAAGAGCGAAGGACACAGCAGAGAAGCGATCAACTGCCAGCTCTCCCCCCTCACCAGACCCTCTTCTC
This sequence comes from Melanotaenia boesemani, assembly GCF_017639745.1. Taxonomy (NCBI): domain Eukaryota; kingdom Metazoa; phylum Chordata; class Actinopteri; order Atheriniformes; family Melanotaeniidae; genus Melanotaenia; species Melanotaenia boesemani. Next base: position 12,378,973 of record NC_055703.1, read on the forward strand.
CACATCACCCAAGGTCTTAAAAGGATGTCTCTATCCAGGTCTGAACCCCAGCGACCACCATCTACCAAGAAATACAGGGCTCCCCCCCCTCCCCCTCCTCATCCTCCTATTAGATCATCTGTCCTGACCGAGCAGGGCATGGGAGGAGGTTCCCAGAGCAGCAGAATTCACAACAAAGATAACATGCCATGATGCGTTCAGGGTCCTTGCTGTAGTTTTGCTACTACTGACAGCTGTTCTGAGATCAAGCCTGGACCCAGTAGGATTCCTGTGTTAGTTAGTAAAATAAGGAATCGAACACGGTCAGCTTGTGGGGTGAATCGATCTAATCTGTTAACTGTACCTTGTATAACTCAGAATACAACAGAGACCAGTGTAAACTTCATAAAGCTAGCTGTACTAAATGTTAGATCTCTGTCCAACAAGTCACTGTTAGTTAATGACTTCATCATTTCTCACAGTTTAGATTTTCTTTTTCTGACAGAAACATGGTTAACAGAAGACACAAGTGCTACAGTTCTTAATGAAACAGCACCCCCTCATTTTAGTTTCATGAATAAATGTCGAAACGGGAGGAAAGGGGGAGGAGAAGCTGCCTTATTTAAAGATTCATTCCAGTGTAAAGAAATGTCATTTGGTGATTTTACTTCTTTTGAATATCTTAGTTTTATTTTAAGGGGCATTCCTAAAATCCTATTTCTAATCATCTACAGACGTCCAGGACACTGTGTAAATTTTATTGATGAATTTTCTGAATTATTGTCGGTTATCTCTACTGATTTTAACCATTTCATCTTAACTGGGGATTTTAACATTCACATAGATAACATGACGGATGGTAATGTCAAGGAATTTTGTTCCATATTGGACATGTTTGGTTTGTGGCAACATGTTAAACAACCGACCCACATTCGAGGTCACATTCTGGACCTGGTTATTTCAAAGGGTGTTGATATTTCTTCTGTTGCGGTCACTGACTTGGCCTTGTCTGACCATTTTTGTATTTTGTTTGATTTACTGATCACTCAGAATGTTCAACCAACCTGCTTCTCCGTTAGGAAGAGGTACATTAATGAAAGAACAAGTGCTAAGTTTGTGGAGGCCATAGCTATGTTACCAACAACCAGTGCAGAGTCAGTTGATGGACTCCTGGATAATTTCAATCTGAAAATCTTGAATGTAATGGATGCTGTTGCACCGATAAGAATCAAGAGCAACTTGAGCAAACAGAAAACACCATGGAGAAACACCCCTGTGGTTACCAGCCTAAAAAGAGAATGCAGAAAAACTGAGCGGAAATGGCGGAAAAATAAACTTCAAATTTACTATGAGCTGTACAAACAAAGCCTGCGTAACTATAACAATGAGTTGTGCAAGGCCAGAGAGCTGCATTTATCTGAAATGATTAACAGGAATGTCAACAATTCTCGCACTCTGTTTGCTATGATTGAAAAACTTACAAATCCTCCTAAACAGATAAGCCCAGAGCTCCTTTCCACTGAGAAATGCAACCAATTTGCAAACTTTTTTAGCCAAAAAATTAAAACAATTAGGCAAAATATTAATTCCACACAGTCAAACAAGAAAATTAGTCTGTGTCTAAAACCCGGAAATAATTCTGATGTCATGTCACAATTTAAAATGGTGAATTTAAAAGTCCTACAAGAAACAGTTTGGCATTTGAAATCAACAACATGCACTCTGGACATGATACCATCCGACTTTTTAAAAACAGTTTTTACCTCAGTAGAAAGTGATCTCCTACTGATAGTTAACAGCTCACTGGCATCAGGCATTTTCCCAAGTCACTAAAGATAGCTGCTATTAAGCCACTCCTAAAGAAAAGGACTCTAGACGCCTCTATAATGAACAACTATAGACCTGTCTCTAACCTCTCTTTTATTTCCAAGATTATTGAAAAAGTTGTATTTCACCAGCTTCATGACTTTTTAAATGAAAGTGGAAATCTTGATAAATTTCAGTCCGGCTTCCGACCTCATCACAGCACTGAAACAGCTCTGGTCAAAGTGTTAAATGACATTAGGTTGAATACCGATTCTGGTCAAGTATCAGTCCTGGTTCTGTTGGATCTCAGTGCTGCGTTTGATACTGTAGATCACAGAATCCTGTTGCACAGGCTGGAAAACTGGGTTGGACTTTCTGGAGCGGTCCTTAACTGGTTCAGGTCCTATTTAGAAGGCCGGAGTTATTTTGTTACGATCGGCAGCTATGAATCCGAGCGAGTGGCCATGACTTGTGGAGTCCCCCAGGGGTCAGTCCTTGGACCTCTTCTGTTCAACTTGTATATGCTCCCTTTGGGTAAAATATTACAAAACTATAGCATTAGTTATCAAAGTTATGCAGATGATACACAACTTTATGTGTCTCTGTCACCAGATGACTGCAGTCCAATAGACTTAATGTGTCAGTGTCTGGAGCAAATAAACACCTGGATGAGGGAGAATTTCCTACAATTAAATGAAGATAAAACTGAGATTATTCTGTTTGGTAGCAAAGAGAAGAGGGTCAGCATTGGCAAACACCTGGAGACTCGGGCTCTTAAAATTACCAACCAAGTTCGTAACCTGGGAGTGTTGATAGACTCAGATCTGACTTTCAGCAGCCATATCAAAGCTGTTACTAAGAAGCTTTTTACCAGCTCAGAAACATCAACAGAATTAAAAGTTTAGTCTCCCAGAAAGACCAAGAGAAACTCATCCATGCATTCATCTCCAGTAGACTGGATTACTGTAATGGTCTTTTAACAGGACTTCCTAAAAAGAGCATTAAACATCTGCAGCTCATCCAGAACGCTGCTGCTAGAGTTTTAACCAGGACTAAGAGATCTGAACACATCACACCAGTTTTAAAATCTTTACACTGGCTTCCAGTCAGTCACAGAATAGATTTTAAAACCCTTCTGATCATTTACAAATCCCAGAATGGTTTAGGCCCAGAATACATCTGTGATATGTTCAGAGAATATAAACCTAGCAGAGCTCTTAGATCCAAAGACTCTGGTCAACTAGTCCAGGCCAGAGTCCAGACTAAACATGGAGAAGCAGCATTTAGCTGTTATGCTGCAAACAAATGGAACAAACTGCCAGTGGAGATTAAACTTTCCCCAAATGTAGACATTTTTAAATCCAGGTTAAAAACTTTTCTTTTCTCATGCGCCTATGCATGAAATCTGCACGGTAACTTTTTTTTTTTTAACTTATCTTGCTTTTAATCATTTTAATGTAATTTATTATTTTATTGTGATTATGTGTTGATTATGTGTTGATGCCTTTTACTATTCTAAATATCTGTAATGTCTTTGTTTTATGTAAAGCACTTTGAATTGTCCTGTACATGAAATGTGCTATACAAATAAACTGCCTTGCCTTGCCTTGCCTTTGTTTTAGATTTTTGGGATCTGGACCCCCCTGGGTCAGTAAAGAACTGACTTTGTGCCAAATAATTAGTTGTGAGATGTTCCACCAAGGGGCTTCAGCAATGCACTCTTCATCAAGATGCTGCTGGCATAATATACAAACTGATCAAATACTTTAATTAAATAAAAAACAAACAAACAGGCTAACAAAAGCTGAACAAAAGTTTCAACAATTGATGTTCTGTCTTTGCACTGTTTGTATTTATAAATGCAACTTCTATGAGTTGCAAGACAGTGCATTCTGTTTGTTTACATTTTAAACAGGATCCTGACTTTCTTAAAAATGGGGACTTGCATTTCTCCGATGAGCATGTTTTTATTTTGTTATTGACCTACCAAGCATACATACCAAGCTGACAAAATAGGAAATAAATGTAAGGGATCAACAATTTCAATTAGTGTATTTGTCTTTTATTGCATCTCATTTTGACTCACATGCAGGTGGGAGGGAGGATGATACCATCCATTATAAAAAAAAAAAGAAGAAATAGAAAGAAAAAAGAAACAGCCTTCATATGTATACTTAGCAAACATTACTTATCCACATACTTTTTGTTTGATGAGTCATAGTCATCTTTATTTTTCTTTTAACACATTGTTAATGCCACAATGGATTAAGATACAGTCAATTTTTTTAAAATAAATAATACACAGAAACAATCCAGCTTACACAAGTGCTTTACAGTGAGTCCCTACAATTTCAGGTGCAGCGCATAAGCAAATGTACTGCATCAGAAATGAGCCATAAAGAACTGAGGCCTCATTCAATCACACTTACTTCTATGTCCCTGTCATTGACTCCTCTTGTGGTGAGACCAACACAAGAAAAGAAGCCTTTTTTTAGAGCACTAAAATGCATCCCAGATTGACCTGTGTTGCATGCGATGATGCAGTATCACTCCACACCAGCAAAGGGCGCAACAAAACACACTCTGGGTAACACTTCCAGCCAATACCACTTCTTATTACTGAGAAGTATGTACAAAGAAAGAGGATAAATTTGTCTACTTGCCTTTTTTTTATCATTCAAGGTAACTAAAATATAGGATAATTTTTTCTCAGAATAAAGATTAAAGAAAATATGTGTTTAATTTAAAATAGTCCAAAATGCATATGTCAGTTTGACATACAGTACATAAATTTTTGCATGTTTTATACCATCCCTAAAAAAACATAAGGAAAAACTGAAACTGAACACTGTTCAAGTGCTCAATGATGAGTCCAGATTTCCAGTGCAAGTTGCATTATGGTACATTTGGAATTTGCCAAAAACTTGAAGTAAACAGGTGTGAGGATGAACGGCCAGGTAGATATGGGTACAACCAAGTCCTTGATGACATTAAACACAGCTCATATTAGATTGGACATTAGGGGTAGAAGAGTGGGAGTGGGTCGGCGGGGTAGGGGTGGGGGGAGGGGATGCCAGTGAAGTTACACCGAAAACAGTTCACATTTAACAACACAGTCCTTGTCTGGGAGATGCGCAAAGAAACCAATACATATCCACCATTCCAAGACCAGCTGATATGCCAAAATCCAGGATGAATCTAAATACACATTTACTGTTTTTTTTTTCTTTTCTGTTGTATATTAAGTAAAGTTTAACACTGAATTACACACACACCCACACACACTTTAACGGAATTTAGTTTTCTGTATCTAGGGTTCACATTCACAGTTGTGCTACAACATTAGTTAAGGAGGGCTTTTTTTTAAGGAGGAGTCAAGACTAGAAGGAGGTTAAAGGGCAAAGATAGAAGAGATGATGGCTGACTGGCTGAAGGGGTGGGAGGGGGGAGTGCAGACATCCACATCCACAGAGCTCCAGACACAAAGACAAACCTATAGAGGAGGGAGAGAAAATGAATTATGATTGTGGAATACTCCTAGTGAAAAAAAGGTTTAAACTAAATAAATTAAATTAGGAAATGTATACTGTATGTTGCAGAGGATTTTGTTTTGGAGCTTGTGGTCTATGTGCTTACACAAATCTATAAAATCAATAGCAAAATTCATGAAGATACATTTCAAAATGTGCAATGTCTTTCTATTTAGTTCAGAAAAGGCACATAGGGTGCTCGCAAGCATGCAAATGTTTTAACCTGAATAATTAGTTACAGTTATGATGAAATGGTACATTTACCTTGGGGTTTATAGGTCAGGCAGTCTACATGAAATCCTTGATATTTAGATCATCCAGAGCATTCCTGGGTGGTGGGGGCTTTCTGGGGCTCTGGGCCATTCCAGGAGACATCTGTGGGTACATGTTTTTTAACACTCACTCTCCTTTTCAATGTATAATATTGTTTAATCATATGAAATCCACTTAGGTGTGAATAATATTACCGGAGCTCCTGGGGTCACTCCGGGTGCAGGGAATCCTGGCCTGGCCATGGGCATCATTGGTGCTCCAGTGACTGGAGCCCCGGCCTTTTGTAGACAAAAATGGAGGGATAAAAAGAAAGTAAGGCAAAATGTCTGCCATCGAATGGATGTGTAAGGGTCACCTAAAGGGCTGATTGTCCATCAAGCTCCAGTAATGTCAAGACTGAACATTACTGGACAGGACCGGAGAGGTCATCTTACCATGGTGAAGCTAGGGTGAGTCCCCATAAAAGGAGCGACACCCATGGGTATGGTCTAAAGGTATGGAGGGGAGGGGATGGACAGGAGGAGTTGGGATGTTACTGTACCACATATAACACAGAGTCGATGAAACACAAACACATTAAAAAGGTGCAAAACACATTTGTGTTTTGTGGTAACACACAAATAATGTTGAAGACAACCACAACAACACTACAGACAAGAAACAGCACACAACAAAAACCCTTACTGTAACTATAAAGTCATATTCTTTATTAATACATGCATAAAAATTTAGAGGGCAGGGGAAGCTTGCAGCCTTCAGACTGAGTCTGCTGTTACCAAAAATGCAAGTACTGAAGGTTCTCAACTGAGAAGGGAGAACCACTTGGCTTCTCTGAACTGTCTCCATAGGGATTGAAAGATTATATATTTATTTAAGAGAGTAAGAAGTTGATTTGGCAATAACCTATTATTTGCCACTTCTTTACGCCAATAGAAATTCCAAATTATTGGCTACTTTCAATTGATATAGATACATGTCTTTGTTTGTTTGTATTTGCTATACAATGTAAAACATAACATCTTGTTTACTTGGATTCCTCACTGTCACATCCTCTGAGCTTAACTATTACACCTGGAACCTCTAGAGCCAGATGAAGGCAATGCTTTGAAATTGCTGCTACAGGTATGTTCAGTCTGCCATGCGGCTCCACTCCATGCTATAAGACACAGACAACATTTACCATGGGAGCACCCCAACTGGGGGGAGCTACCTGAGGGGCCGCTGGAGTTCCCATTGTGAGGTCTTAAATAAAGAGATAGAGAGACAAGTACTGCAAAATCACTGCTTTCATTAACATTGGTATTCATTTTTACTGGAAAATTAACTCAAAAGTTGAAAGAAAGGGACAAGGAAAGCATTTGTTTGACATTTTGGAGCATGTTCTGCTTTCTTTTACAAAGGTGAGTAGACTGAGGCTTCAATGAAGGTATGTTCAGTTCTGGTCCTCAAGGGCCGCGATCCTGCAGGTTTTAGTTGTTTCCTGCTTTAAAACACCTGACTTACTTGGACAGAACTTGACAACACACTGTTCAACAAATTCCTTTCATTTTAATCAAGTGTGGCAGAGCAGGGAACCATCTAAAATCTGCAGGACAATGGCTGTCGATGACGAGACAGCGATTAGTTTAGCTTAGCATACATATTCTTAATCTTTATTGAAAGAGTAACTGTAGTATGTATTTAATTTTCTACTTGAAAATATACAACTGTCATCTCGAAATGTCAAACAATTCCTCAGACAAAATCTAAGTTACTACTTACTACTAGCCATATTAGCCATGGAGGTGTCAGCATCACCCGCCTGAGGGGTCACAGTGGGCTTCATTACATCACCTAGACCATCAAATACTACAGCAGGGAGAGGCAGAATAAAGGAAGGAAGAGGACAAGGAAGGGAGATGTTAGCATCCTACAGCGCGAGCTATCCTCACACTCTATCATAACTCAGTAGCAGCCCTCCTCACTACAGGGGATTACCATGACAACCAATAGATGTCTCCATGACAACAGGAAAAGAGAAAAGAATTGGAATGTGGACTTATGTGGAGCAAAGGGATCATCACTACTAAATTGTGAAATGATCAAGTATTGTGTTTTCAGATAATGATAAGTTCTTCTTTGTGTGAAGATTTTCAAATACTGGTGTAATATTGTTGTAATAGTAATGGCAGACAATAGGAAATTTAATCTTTGCAGTATTACATAAGTATGTGGGATAAATATACACATAAATGAAACACAGACTGCCCACTTTGTGCCAGTAAAAATAGTGCTAAAAATGTAAACAGTGTAAAGAAAAGTATTTCAGTGTTTGTGGTCACATATTTATGGTTGCACAGAAATCGCAATGAGGATCAACAGCACTGCAGCTAGAATGAAGGTGTGTCACATGCTAAGGAAGAACTAAATAATGCCATTTCACACAGCTCTTTATAGCTATAAAACATCAATCTTTTGGTGGAGTGGACAGTGCAGCTGAGCTCACGTTGAACCACTGCAATGCAGTGCACTGTGGGAAATTAGTGTTAAAGAGCAACGAAACTCACCCAATCGAATGGCAGGAAGCAAGCAATGAGCCAGCCCAAGAGCCAGATGGAAAAAGAGAGCAGGGAAAATTGAAGCAGAGAAAGAGAGGATAGCAAAAAAATAAAAAAAAAGAAGAAGCATATTTGCCAAGGAGAGATAAAAAAAAAAAAATGCAGGTTTTAGAGATTTAAAGGAGCAAGTGACACAGAGACGATCAGAGGTTATTTAATGAATAGAAAGGGAAGGAAAAGAGTGTTAAGCCTTAAAGCAGTAATATTGCAGACCATAATATAATATGGAACTAGTGGTGAGAAATGAGATGACCAGGTACCCAGGTAAGCAGAGGTCTGTGTTGCCATGGTAACATTTGCATAGTTGAGAATGGCAGCAGAGAAAAATGAAGGAATTCCCCAACTAATGACCTGAGTGGTGGTATGCAAATGAGGGGATCCAATAATGATGTCAGCATGGCCATATATAGACACAATTTAAATCCAACAAATGCAGCAACTTTACGGACACCAAAGAAATAAACAACAAAGTGAAACTTACACTTCATTAAAACACCACTGTAGAGATTGTAAAAGGATAATGTAAATACCATGAAATACCATGTCCAAAGTGATACAGTGATGATAACTGAAGGACAATGATAATGCGTCACACAGCAATGAGACGTATATAGTTATATACAAGGACAAATTATGAGCCTGTGAGCCTGTCAGACCAGATTAAAAGCACCCAATCCTTACCAAAAGTATATAGCAGGTGAGTAACAACTCTCATGTGCTGCTGCTCTTTGAAGAAAAGTGCTATTGATTCTGGTTTAGTTCACTATGAGCATAAAGAGAGACAGACTCCTCTTGTCTCTGACCTTCTGCTACATCTACAGTGAGGTTTTTAAAACCATTTCACTATACAAGAAACTGTAGAAAATTCTCAAATAAAGTCAGAAATGCAAGTTCCTTTAGCTATTTATAATGACTCACAATGACTGTAATACAACAAAATGTTGTTGTCATGAAGTTAATGTGTGTGCAGCTTTAACATGCTGGAGAAAACAAAGGCTACCAGGGACTATCTATAGAAATCATCTCTATGTTTTTAGCTCTGATTAAAAACAAGATTTTTCTGGCTAGTTATGGTCTGCTTGCAGGCTGAATTAAAAATGTAAATGTTCCACACAAACACTGCAAATTATCATATGTACAATGCTTTGATAGAAGATATTGCTACATAATCAACATCTGGGTGAGATATAAACATCCATTTAGCATTTTTCTTAATCTTTAGTAAGGTCTAAATAAAATATAAATATAAAAAAGTAGACCTAAAAGACACCTATTAAAATTATTCTAAATTTTAATATATATTTCCATTTCAGTCACTGAATGGAAATATAGCAGTGAAATGATGGAAACATGTTGGCCTTCGGCAGTACACATGCAGATTTGTGTGTAAGGATTTACCTGACATCAGCTCAGCATCAGAGGCAGCAGGAGCTGCAGATGTGGCATCTCCTCCTGTGGACTCTGCAGCCGGTCAACCAAAACATGACCAAACCATTCCATGCCAGGTCATAAAAGGTTGAGCCGTTTCCATCGCAGCATAAGGGTAAAGAAGGGTAATAATCAGCCCTCGCCTTCAACACTAGTAATTCCAGACAGAATAGTTTGAGTTAGAAATGACAGCTGAAAATATGAACAAACAATCACAAGTTTTTTTCCAGCAAGTGTACATAGAAACAGCCTTTTCGATTGAAAACACATAATCACACTCTCACATATGCTTTAGAGTATCCTCAATCATTTTCAGGTACAAACATTTTAATTTAATCTCTGTTCAGAAACTAGTGTAAGAATTATAAATGGAGTAAACATTTTAGAAAAAAAAGTTTCACTTAGGCCAAAGTCATTACTTTCAGTTTACAAATAAATGGACTATTTCAACATGACCAAGCTTCATTTGAGGTCTCTGCTTGTTATACATCCCAAAGAAAATGTCTAAAAACATTATAAAAGGACAAGGGTAATGTTTCTATAAGTTTAAAGCCTGTATGTATGACCATGAAGGAAAAGAGATGAGAAGGATTTGCACCTTTCTCATCTTCTGTTATTTTAATAAACCAGAGAAACTGAGTGAGGGCAGGCAGTCATATTAGTTACCCACCACCAAACAGGCTCATGATGGCTCCTGTGTCAATTTTGGGTGGGGGTGCTGAGGAGAGGATGGGGGCAGGGGAGCTGAATACATCTGCTAGAGAAGGCAAAGGTGAAGGTGCTGTTTAGACCTCAACACACACTTGAACAAATGCACTCAAACTATGGACAGTGATTCATTATGATGCGCCATCAGTCATGGTTTTAATGCACGCAGGTCATGCAGGAAAAGAAAAGGGAGGTAAGAGTCAATTAGTAAATGTTTTAGACAGCTCAATAGCTTTTAGCTGATCCACGAAAAAGCAATCCATTCTCATCTTTTCTGTTCTCTGATCAAAGCCAAGAATAAAGCTTAAAGTTGAAGACAGTTAAACAGAATAGGAAAATAAGAACGCACACAAGATGGCAGACTGGGTGCAAATGGGTACCTTCTGAAAACAAATCTGCACTGGGAGAGGGATCCACTTTGGGGAAGCTTGAGTCTGGCATGGAGTCAAAAATATCTACAAACACATGCACGCCCAATAAAAAGGATTGGTAAAATGCTCAACCTTTAAAAATGTCAGTGAGGCTCATACATGGGAAAGTTGCAAACATATGCAAACAAATTCAATAAAAAGAGGTGTGAGTACAAGAGAGGAGATACAGGTTGCACCAGACCAAGGAGCTATATAGATGCATGTCAATAAGAAAAAAAAAGAGTGATATGAATACCAAACCACGAGCATCTTTAACATTTACCGCTGAAAAGGTCAGTCACAGGGCTGGTGGCATCTGACGCTGAAATGGTAGCAGTGGTAGTAATGGTGCTGGATGTGGAGGGGAAGAGCGGTGAAGGGGAGGGGGAGGGCTGGGGCACCACAGAGCTAAAACAAGCATCCTGGGAACTGTTATTCTCCACTGTCATCATGCCAAAAAGATCAAGGCCTGAAGATGCAGTGTTGGCACGGCCGTCTGAAGGTGCAAAAGGGTCTTTAAGGAAGATGTGGGTTCGGGGGTTGGGAAAGAAATGTGACAAATGGAAAAGAAGTGGAATGTTAGACACTGACATCAACACAAAACAGATGACTATGATGATTTAAACACTCGCTGAAGTTTGAAGCAATTTTAGATGTCAAGATTCTTATTATCAAAGAGACGTCAAATTGGTTGCTTCCAACTATGGCAGTCAGCCTTAAAGAAGGCTGACTGCAACAACGCTAACACATTATGTTCTTTTAAAGCATTCTCTTTGCACAGCACTGTTATGTATGTTTAATGTAAAAGAAATGCTAATGCTGCAACAGACATAAAAGAAGGAAAGAGGAATGGAAAAGCATAATGAAATGAATGATGGGAAACATGCAGAGCTTCAACACACGCCTGCTGTCAAGTAGAACAGTTATGGCTAAAAATAGCCACTTTGATGGGGGGAAAGGAAGGGAATCAGCTAAGGGCAAATAATAAACATAACTTTAAATCAACGAATCACGACAAACCTGTAAATGACAGACCATAGGTGTCTGCCCCCATGAAATAGAGTTCACTATTTTTCTTCTTCTCTGATAAGAAACTAGCCAAACCTTTCTTCATCTTTTACCATTCCAGACATTAACAACGAACAAAGATATTGCCTTGAAATGTGAACTCCTGATCAACTTAAGACCAGCAATGAATACACGCTTACACACAGATATAAGCTGTCTACATAACCTGTAGGAAACTTCTTTTAGAGGAGAATGTGTAAAACCCTGAAACACAAACACACTGAATCAAGGTAGCCATAGCTAAATAGAAATCCTATCTTCATGATTACATGCTTTAGTTTAATTCACAGCTAATTTGTCATAAGACAAAGGGGTGTATTTTAAGCCAAATCCTCATCTTTTCCATAAGTGGTATTGCTGGCTAATTTTGCAGTCAAAACAAACAGAGATCCAGTTCTTAAAAGCACAAACTAACTCAGTGGTTTGTTACAGTTTACACATGTATACCACTGACTTGAATACAATCACACTCACTCATTTGCACAAACAAATACACAGATTTTCAGTCACCCACCAGCTCCAGTGTTGGCAGCTGGGGTGGATGCAGCGGCAGCACCACCCTCTGTTGCTGCTGCAGAGGCCTCAGTAGCAGGAGCAGAAACAGGTGCTGCAAAGGTCTCTGAAGTTTACACAAACCCGGGATTGGAAATGGCAAGAAAAAGTTGAGGATAAAAAGATTGAAAGAGAGAACAAGTTAAGAAATACTAGAAGGAAAGTATCAAACGAGGATCATGTAATTGAGTAGAAAAAAGCAGCATTTGCTGCATTAAAGGGTTAAAAAAGCAGTAGCTTACAGCATCGTTATATGATATAGATGGCTGACAGGTGAAAAGACAAATGGAAACAGACAGGAGGCACTACAGCAAGGATTAATCTACTGCACAAAGAGCAAAATAAGCCAGCAATCTACGAGTGTTACAGCTGCCATCTGCGACTGTAGCCACGTGGTAGGGTTTGATAGAATTGCTTTTCACTGAGGTCAAAGAAAAGCATGTCCACCTATCAAACAAGATGCATGTGGAGAATGAGTGCAGCGGTATGTCAGCCAAATGGTGAGAGTGCAGAGAGTATTCCTGGAGGAATATTTAAATTAAATGTATGTGAGTAGAAGAAAGAAAATCAGATTGTACTTATAGGATACATCTACTTGGAACAGAGTAAAAAGAATTGTACTATTATTATAAGCTATTGTTATTTTTTTATCTTTTTTTTATTTAGTTAATTCATTCATTTTAGTAAGGGGAATTTCATCCCAAAAGTCCCAGATGAAAAAAAATAATTGTCCAACACAGTTTACAACAGGAACTTGCAGGCTTTTTGAGAGCAGGCTGCACCTTTCTGTGCTTTTAACTACTGAAATTACATAAGCAAAACCACATTTCTACACTTTTTTGTTTTGTTTTGGGTACAAAAATAAGTATAAATCCCAGATAGCTAACTATTAGTGGTCTTGAGTGGCAAAAGTGAAGCCTTTATTGTTGATGCATAAAGTGCTTTGGTGTAATTTTTTTTATGTTTACACTTAGTTTTGCAATCTTTTGCGCATAGCATTTAAAGCAAAATAGATAAGCTGGAGCAAAATACATTACAAACTGCACTGGTGGGTGTGGTAGGAGTAATGCTGGTGTTGTGTTCTTCATACATGCTCAACAGATTTGATACTTGTTCCTATTTCCTGTGGGAAAAGCATGTTTTAGGCATCCGAATGTGCTTGTGATAATTTTTCCCAGTAAAAAATACTGTATGCTCATGACCAACCGTTTGCTAAAGGATCAGTGGTGTGAAAACTATGTGACAAAGATGCAGGAAGTTACTCTTCTTTACAGCTTCTGGCTGTGATAATCAATGCAATGAATCTCTATGCCACATAAGAAATTCCCATATCTCACAAAACTCAAAGAAGGAGCCTGCTACAAGTTTCAACCTGAGGAAGTGCTTGGCATTACAGCGCTGCAGAAACTATCTTGGTTCTCTCCATTGTTTTTGTTGTTTTCGCTCACTCAGAACTGATTGAGGCCTAGAGTGTTGCAAAAAATTACATCTCTCTATAAAACTAATGGTTTTGAAAGAAATCAGAAAGGCTGGAAAGGTCTTGTTAAAAGGTACTGCAAGCCTGCAAGGTTCTGTCACTTAAAAAATATTTATCTTTTTCTTTTGTTCTGTGTTAGTTTTAATTATATCGTGTCACTTTTGATAACATTGATGTATAGTTACCACCCCCTCAACCTTCAGCCAATCAAATGCCCTCTCATTTATTTTGCATCAATCTTTTGCATTAACTCAACTAACGACTGTCACGGAATATCAAGAAGCATGATGTGCTGTTGACAAATTAGCAATGTAACATTTAATGTAGCATTGATGTTACAAATTGGACTTAACTGTGGACATCAAATTCAGAAAATTTTCCCAAAAAACCTACTAAATTAAGTACACATTTTGACTATTTGACATTTTGTCCTGTGCTGTATTATTTTCAGTTAAATATGGGGTTTTGTGTTTCTTTGTTGATCTTTAATTGCACAGCTTTTTAGTTTATTCTTTGTGGTTATTGGATAATTTTATCATTTTTATGGAATATATAGCTGAAGATGAGGGGGAGGGGCATCAATGCAGTAAGAAGCAACGTTTTGATGATTGCTTGCAGTGTACAAACAATATCGGTGCTGCCCACATACTGTGTGTGCTTGAGCATGCAGTCATCTGTGCTATCATGTTGTATAATGGCTTTAGGGTTGAGCTTTCCAGACTGATTCCTTCGTGGAGAATTTTCTGGAAGCCCACTGACCTCCCAACAGGTCCATATTGATGGCACCAGGAGAAGTGGCGGCTGCTGTGCTAGTGGGAGGAGCTAGAGAGACTCCGGGTTCTGCCGCTGCAGGAGTGGGCGTTGCCGCTGCAGGGGAGGGGGCAGGCTCTGCGGTGAGGGTGGGTTCAGATAGCAAAGAATCGCCCATTTCTGCCAATTGGGTGTTTGAAATTCCCAGAGAAAGGCAGAGAAATAAACCAAAAAGGAGGAACCAAAATGACCAGAGGTGTCACCGATGTGACAGTAAAGTAAAAAAAGCCAAAATCAAAGGTCCAATCAAATTAAAGCCATTTAAAACAATTTTGAATTTATCGACAAAACAAAGTCCACATTTTTAACAAATTATAGTCATAAAAGGATTCAACACCGCCCGTTTATAACCAATAAATAAAAAACAACCAACCAAAATAGCCCCCATTATAAACCAAAACAAGACAATGGAGTATGTGGAGGGAGGGGAGAGAAAAGGCAGAGAGAAACAAAGAGAGTACTCAGACTAAAGAGAAAAGTTCGATGAGACAAACAGGGAACTATCCATGTGACATTAGTCTTCTATAGGCTTTTCTAATGTTTAGAATTAAACAGTGATACTCTGTCCAGGTCACTTTGATTTTATGTTAGTGATGATTAGGAACTTTAGGGACATCAAGGCAACCTGGAAGATTATTTAGGACTACACTACTTTGGGTCAGAGCCTACAGGGGTAGTACAGTAAAGATGGAAGTGGTACTCACCTGACCCAAGAAGATCTATGGAAGCAGAATATCAGAGAAAAGAAAAGTCAAATAGTTTCTCAGCATTTTAAAGGTAACATCAGTCAGAAGATGGATGATGTTTATAAAGGTAAATAGATAGATTTGACTGGAAGGAGTCATTTACCCCCCCAAGATGTTGGAGCAGCTGATGGTGCTGAAGGACCAGAGGAGGACAGAGGATCCAGGTCCAACAGAGAACTAGAGTATGAACACAGACAGGTTTTTTATTTTATTTTATATTATATATATACATATATATATATATATATTTATACCAGCACACAATTTAAAGTGCTTCAACTCTTTTAGTATTATGCAATTCATTCTATTTTTTTTTTTTTTTTTTTTGGCTTAATCAGAATCATGGACATCATGAACACATAAAGACAGAAGTGAAGAAACTGAGAACTTACTCTTCAGCTGGTTCAGGAGCAGCTGAAGCTGCTGCACTGGCGGCACCGTCTCCAGGAGGAGGCTGCAGTGTGGGAACAGCATTTGAAGATTTGGCAGGAGTTGACGTTGGAGACACGTTGTTTGTTGGTGACCCCTGGAAGACAGATGGAGATCACTTTTAGTGTTGCATCAGACAGAAAGAGCACAGTGGAAAGTAAGCACAATTTAATATCCGCTTCTTACCTTTGTTGGAGACCTAAAAGTAGAAGAGAGGGAGGGTTGTCAGTGACTTGCTTTAAATTAGCAGTGTTACTGGACTCAGACTTTATTTAAGATTGATCATTTTCCTCAGGAGATCAAACAAATACCTAATAAACAGTTGATGTCATCACATGTGATCATATGAAGGGTTAATTTCCAAAGTGACATGCTGTACTGTAGGTTAAATATGTGTACTGTGCAAGAAAAACAAGACTGGACAAACACTTATTTCTACTAATTATCTTCACTTGGGAAAAAACGCTTCACATATGGATTCACATTGGATATGATAGGACACATGTGGCTTACTAGCTATCCAAACATGTGTCCCTATCAAAAGTCACACAAGAAATCACATCACCAATACACACATTTCCACATGTGAATTAAGATGATTTAGAAATGAATATGCATAATGTGCACCTATATAATTCACATGTGAATAATGTGTAAGATTATCTTGGGCCTGGGTTGTGTGACAGCAAATACATCTAGTCAATTAATAAAATCCAAACAAAAGATGTGGCATATGCTCACCCTTCACTGGTGTTTCCAAATCAACATAAAGGAGAATAGAAGAGAGGAGGGGTTAAGGGAAATGACATTAATAGCTGTTTTTCCTGCTTCATTCATGTTCACATATTGTAGAAAATTGCAAATCCATATTTAATTTTAATTTTTTTTTTAATTTAATTCTATTTAATTGTATTTAATTTATTTATATAAAGTAGTATGTTAATTTAAGTTGCAGTTGCCCGTCTTACTTTAGCTCCTAGCAATGTAACATTAAATGTAGCATTGATGTTACCCGTTGGGCAGTACTATAGCCATCAAATTCAAAAATAAAATCCAAACAAATGATGTGACATATGCTCACCCTTCACTGGTGTTTCCAAATCAACATAAAAGGAGAATAGAAGAGAAGAGGGGTTAAGGGAAATGACAGAAATAGCTATTTTTCCTGTTTCATTCGTGTTTACATATTGTGGAAAATTACAAATCCAAGTATTTAATTTAATTTAATTTAATTTAATTTAATTTAGAATCTCTGTATTATATGTTTTTAGAAGCCCGATCTCATGACAGAATATGTAATATTGATGTTGGTACACATCAAAAAACACTGAATTTTTCTTGATATAAGCTCAAAATATTCAGAAATCCTATGTCTTTCTGACTGTACCTGATAGAGATAAAGCTTAAGTTTTAATTTGTCAACATGACAATGTCCCAATGTCCTTCCTATGTGTCACTAGTGTTAAATTGGCTGCAAACACTCATAACCTAATGGACTAACATGCAAAAAATCATTGCCCCTGATGCTCATCCTGCACAGTGTTTTCCACGGTCACCATAGTTTGATTCTTCCTTTCCACTTGCAATTCAATAGATTTATATTGTGCTCTTGGGATCAAGAAATAAAAGTACATGGTTAGGGTTTGATTTAAGACACATGGTTATGTCTAAATATCCAAATCTGCATTCTTTGTTAACACATTTCTGAACGCTGCCCGACAGACAATAACAGTCCTGGGATAAATCATAATTTCACAATTTACAACTTATACGTTTAGAAGCATTTGCAATAGTACTGGGCTGTTTGAGGTGAAGCTTAGTTTAATATGTTTTTTTTGGTTAAAAAAAAAAAAGAAGAAGAAAATAAGGGAGACAACTTATAAAACTTGAACCAGAGGGAGAGGGGAGTTTCTCAGATCTCTGCTCTGTTTGCTTTGGTTTTTATATAATCCCAATCCTTGTGCTCAAAAAATGAAAATATCTTTCTCAAGCACTGACTTACCCCTTCTTTCCACCTTTTACATCCTCCAGACCGTTCATATGTGTTTCCAGAGACTCCAGGATACTGCTGGGAGCCTAACACAAAAAGAAAAAAAAGTCAAAACTGAGTCACCAAGAAAAAGATTTTCCCGAACCTCTAACTTCTTATTAAACCCAAAGCTTTCTCACCCCACACTGCAAATACACAATCATGCTCATTGGTTTTATCAGATCAAATTATAGGCTCAACATGCTAACACTTCATCCTGTAGTTAAACAGGCACTCAGCAAGGGCACCCTTTGATTCTGTGGTTACCGGGTCCTCGCCTGGTTTAAAGGGGCAGTCTTCATCATCTGAATCAGCTAGATCCACCACAACCCCCGGGTGGAGACACTGAGTGAGGAGACGGTGGCGGATGAGACGTGAGATTCTGTGTATGCATGTGTGTGTGTGTGTGTGTGTGTGTTTGTGTGTTTGTGTGGGAGGGATTGATGCCATTTATGTGCCTCATTTTCTGAATCCCATATCTTCCATGAAATTAAACAATTACCCACGAGCTGCCATGAAATGTAACTTACATAGTTGATGTCAGGAATGTCGTTTTTGTCCACTCCAACTGTCTGTTAAGGTAAAACATAATAAAACCAACTTTTTTACAACTCAGACACTCAATGAAACTCAATAAATGATGTTGAAGAGCAAAGTTTATACCTACCTCAGCCAGCTTCATGAATTCCCCAATTTTTGTCACTCTGGTCAGGAACCTCTTATAAATCTCCAAGGCCTCCTTACATTCATTCTTTTTCATCTTGAAAAATTTCTCTGTGTATAAATAAGGGTTTGAGAACTCAGAAACATGCTAATTTACATTTTTTTTTTTTTTACCTATAACTGCTGTACTGATTGTTTGGAAACTACTGACCTAATAGGTTGATGATTCCATCATTGTAGGAAGCAAACAGTTTGACCAGGTCCTTGAAGAGAAGCATGAATGCAGCATTGATGATCCCATTGTTCAGCTCCTTGGGATGAACCTGAGAGGACACAGGTAGGTAAAATGAGGGTCAAATATTAAAAACAAAAACTTGGGAGAAAAAAAAAGTAAATAAATCAAAGCCGCACATCAAACTCCAGGAGTGTATCAATCTGAGTCTGCAGAACTGGCATTCCTTTCAGCAGCTTCTCAGTGGTCATGGTTCTCATCACTCCCTCAGCCCTGCATGCAACACAGATAACATTTTATACAGAAGGACAGCACAAGTAAACACATTAAAATTGCACTTAAAAAAAAGCGAGACTATATGGAATGACAGACGAGGCATGTGACTGCATGACTTCTGATTTTATCATACCCTTTCTTGACTCTGGTAAAGTCAAAAGCCATCTGGCGGTAAGCGAAGGCTTTCTCATTTAGGTACCGTCCATACCGCCGGATGAACGTAGACATATCGTAGCCTAAACAGAGAAAGAGAGCGAGATTAAAACCAGGAAAATATGACAGTCTTCATTATTTTTGCCTTTTATCTTTAGAAATAAACCCCCTCAAATGTATTGCTGTTTATTTTTTCAATATTAACATATTGGCTAGGGAGGGCTGGTGGTTTTGTATTATTAAGTTTAGACTTATATGTATAAATGTACCCATGAATGAACATGAAAACACATTAATATACTTTATGGAGCAATAAAATTCATTAACAAAAAATAAGACATTATGGTGAAATGTTCGAACACTGGACAGATTAGACAATTAAACAACTTTTTTGCACATATGTATGTGTTTGTATTTGTTTGTGTGTGCATAGGTGTTGCACACTGCAAGTCTTCATGAAAATCCTTCTTGTTTTATTTATTTTGTAGCATCTAGTACATTTATATTTGTACAGCATCAATATTCTATTCATACCATGAGAGCCGGTTTTGTCAATGAAATTGCTGAGGTTGAACAAGGAGGTCCTGGAAGCCAGATACTGAATGAACCTCTGAGAAAGAAAAGCACTGTTAACAGTTCTGTAAGAGCAACATTATATCCACACACTTTTCCAACGTTTAAATTTTGCAGCTTTTTTAAAGTAATATGCCCACATGACACAAACTGCATTTTGGCAGTTATGGTCAAAACCTCTGTTTATCTGTGAAACATTAGCCTCATGAAAGCGACCACAAACTGGCCTCAAAAGACCATTTTCAGCTCTCTTATGTGGTAACTCATACACTATCCATTAGAACATGGTTATCGTTTATTATGACAAAGTAAAAGTCCCCAATTCTCCTTTATTTTATGATGGGAAATGTAAGTGGGTATTTTGCTGTATCTGTAACTGCATGGCGCTCACTAACCTCGTTGCCGTGGACACACATGTGATGAGTAGTAACGAGGGCCTTGAAGACAACCACCCAGCTGGCATTGGTAGCTCGCTCAAACAGTGTGTCAGCCATTTGAGGGATGTTCACGTTGGTGGTATTGGTGGCTGACACCAGATCTGCAACACAGCCACAAAGATACTGAGATGTTTTAATCTGTCAAAGCTTCTCTTTCATTTAGTACCATGTAACACCTGCTCAGATAGCATGCCTTAAAAGGGATACTTTTTTTTATCCCGAGAAAAATCTCTGTACAGCTTGCTGCTTTGATTTAATGGCTCTAATTAAACTTTGATAAAGTGAAAAAAAGCTACGTGTTTGCAGCAGAGCTGCTCTAGACGCCCATGAGAATATTAAGCCAAGAAGAAGACCTGATGCACATACAAAATAATATTGGCACAAGAGCCCTCACACACTTTCACACAAATATTAAGGCGCACATACACTGACAATGCAGAGAAAGAGAGAAAAATGCTTCGTCATCTCCTCTTCTGGTTATCACATCCCTGGTTGACACTGAGACAGACTGAGATGTCTCCAACAGTGAAGTGTTCAGACTGCTGTGTAAATACAAAATGTGTTTGTATTTTCAGCCAGCAAACAGGAAAATATCATGTTTGGGCTTAAAATACAGCTTTTCAAAACCAAGCAATCAACACGTGATAAGTTTGGGAATAGGACCTAGTTCTTTTGGTTTAGTGTTAATATACTACATAACCATTGGTTAAGAAACTGTGTAAAATACCAACATTATAAAAAGGAAACTGGGCTGGTTTTGTGTCATTCAAACCCAGTTTAAGAAATATAATACAAAAGTCATGTTTTGCTGAGTGAGATCAATTATTGTCAGTTATGTTACTGTAATTCAAGAACTGCAACGCAAAAATAAAGTTTCACAAACACAAGTGTGAGGTGTGACTGTCATCTATAATAACATTTTTGCTCTGCAATCAAATAGATTTTGTTAAATGAAGCAACTGTGAGATTTCCTTCCACCTTATGCATGTTCTTTAACCATTCTTACCAGAAATGATTTAATTTTTTTTTTTATTATGATCATCTATGTGATTTTATATGTTCTTTGCTCGATTTAATAAGTTTTTGGGTTATTTTGTCCTGAGACTAAAAGAGCCAGACATACCCATAGAAACAGATCCAATCAAAGCAAGCACACTGATGTCTAATAGTTTTCTAAATTAAGCATATTTTAGGGTGCTGGTCAAGATAAAATACTACATAAAGTATAAATTTATTTTTGGTTTGTCTTGCTGACAGTTAGATCTGAATACAGTAGGAAAGGTAGGACTGTGTCCTTACAGACAGATAGTGCATAAACTATTGGCAGGCATCAGCGCTAATGGAAAAAAGGAAGGCCGTTACACTCAATAAACCTTGAATTGCCTCAATTAGGTGCTCCATAGTAAGTTCAACCAGAACAAAAATACAGCAAGGTGATAAGAGAAGCATGAATAGAAGGAGCAAAGAGAAAAGTAGGGAGTCAGGTGAGTGTGCTAGAAAAGAAGAGACATGAGAGATAGAGCAGTGAAGCTGTTTGAGGTTGCAACATGGCAGCAGGTTGGATGAGGGGGTTGGGGGTTTCTACAGTTAGGGCATGTAAACAGATTAATACTAATCACTGATCCTAGTCTTTCTGTGGTGGATGTCTTACTGCCCACCCCCATCACAGCACACATTCACACCTCACACAACCTGTTCAAACACATTGCACTTATCAGCTTTTTGTTGCAGACTGTAGGGCATTAGATAGTAATGAAAAACTCCCCCTGGCACGAACTGGACAGAAAAATACCAGTTAAAATGATCGAAATGAAGATAAATGATTAACTGATTTAAAACTATGTGAATATTTTACTGTTTTTACATTGATGGTGTAATCTCAGAACTTCTTCAGATGTTTTTGAAGATAATTAGACTTCAATCCGTCTGTGCAGTTTGACCAGATGGTAACAGCCACACAGTAACTGTGCTAATGAAGCCTGATGTTTTTATGTTTAATAAAGGCTGCAGCAACGTTTGTCCTTTTATTTCACCGTCTGCTTCTCTATGACATCTCTCTCTCCCACGTTGGGCTTCTGTATTCTCCAGGAATTTTTTCTTTCTTATTTTGATCTTTTTATCCTTTTTCGCTGTGTTTGATTATATTTCCTTTTCCTAAAATCCCCTGCAGCATTTTTAAATGGCACACATACACAGACATGCTGAAATGTGATTATATAACATTATCATGACACAGGCAACACTACAAGCCAATATATTTACTAGCATCATGAATGCAGAACCATCCCCAGCTCTAAGCAAATGTGTGTGTGGGTCTGTAATTTTATCTTTCTACAAGTGTTAAAAGTTTTTGCCAGATGGGCCGTATCGTGGGCTATAATCCATGCTATCTGTTGTGGTATCATCACCTGAAACGAACACACACATACAACATGTGTGCGTAATGAGGATTGGCAGAGCTAAATAAAGACTCTTATGGTAATCCACAGCCTAGAGCAGGACACAAAGAGTGAACTGTGGGACTTCATGCTGTGCAAGTGTGTGTCTATTTTTTCTACTTTGTGACTGAGTCTGACCAAAACAGTTGTGTTGTACAGTTACACAACCAACCACTCTCCAGAAAAGTCCAGATAAAGGTATTCACAGCACACTTGTCTATATTGTGTACATTTAAATTGTGTTTTTGGGTCCGCCTCAAAAGATCAGACTCACAGGGATTATTTATATTTCCATTTCATGAATTTTAGGACAGAGCTGTGATGTCAAACGCTGCACCCATTTGAACAAAACAGGATAGTTTGCAATTTGGGGTGGTAAACTAAGAGATGAAAGAGATTTAATCAGGATAAAAATCCACTAACTAGCTCTTTTAATGCTTAGTAAGGTTACCTTATGGACACTAAAGACCTCAGCTAGTTAGTGTCCACTGCTAGAAAACCCACAAGTATATTAAAAAATAAACATGCAACAGCAATTTCTTCTTTTTCAATGAAGTGAATGATATGTAACCTGTTAATAACTGATGTTACTAAATATATGTGCACAGCCAACCATGCTGTAAGCAATCCGGGAACCCATTAGCTATAGTTTAATGTCCTCACCTCTGGAAGTAACACAATATTTCTGGATATCTGATAAAGCCCGTAGATATGAGAATAACAGTTTAATGGATACCCAGGTCATGACATTGTGTTTGGTGTATTAGCCACTTAGTTTGTTTGAAAGCAGATTAATTTTTTTAAAAGATGCCAAATCATCTTTAAATGGCTGCTGCTTCTTTTGAGAATCACTTTCAGCCTGTGTTTAATGTCTTTTGAACACTGGAAAATTAAAACCTGGACACAAAACTTTGTCCTAAGCTTATTCGTATGTAAAAATTGTTTGTAGAAATTATGTATGCTTTCCAAGTAAAAGATCATAAACACAACAACTGTACATACATATTCAAACTAAAGATGCCATAAAAAAAGTATTAAAAAATGTTGCATAATGAATTTAAAGGTTTTCTTTTTGTGAACTCACACATAAAACCACTCATTATAACATACTTTTCTTTACCTAGCGTATTTCAGGCACAACCTTATGTTAACTCAGATCAACTGCCTTGAATGAATTTAACATGTTTACTAGAAATTTGCAACATGTGCCCTCCAGAGTCTCTTTTACTATATTTGCTATATCTAATAATGCCAAGTTAAGGAGACACAACTTTGATATGAGTTTCATTCCTGAACCAACGTCCTTGTTATATGATAAATTAAACATAGCTGATAAAGCTCAAGCGGCAAACAGATGTTTTTGCTCCATACAGGAGAAATTCCTGCATGTGTACAACATTTGTTATCATTATTTTGCAGTTGAATTCTGCATCTACATGTACTTGCAATTGCAAAAAAAGAAAAAGAAAAAAAAACATTTAAACACAAGATCAGAGTGGTTATTTGCCACTAAGCCACCATTGTGTATCATTGTTATTGTGTCTTCAATAAGATGGCAAGTATATAATTTGCCTTCTTCCTCCTCAAAGTCCCCCTCTGTCATTACAGTAGCATAACCTGACACTCTCAATCTGTTGCCATTATAACTACACTGCATGAACACCACTGACAACATGGCATGCATGTTCATCCTAAGAGTCACTGCACATATGTCAAATAGCAATAACCAGATAGCTCTTTGATTATATACTGCAATGCAAATCAGTAACTATAACCCATGGCACATTTTAGTTTGGATTTTTCAGTTCTAAGTCAATTATCTTACTATGCTTGCAGTAACCTATTTTAGTTATTAGTAGTTACTTTCACTCTGTTATTTTGAACCTTTAAGTTGGTCCTAATGGTCCTAGAGGGACTATTTGTGTTTGTTTTGAGGTGAGAAATTTGTGTCAGCTGAGACTGCAAAAGAAGCACAGTGGCCTACATACAAGATGCCTGTTGAATTGCCCTAGAAATAGACATAGCATAACCTCATCAATTAAAAATGTAATGAAAAGTATTTTTATGTTGCTTCATTGTGTTAAAAAATCAAATAAGATAAGGTTTGTAGCAACATCAAAATATCCACAGAGATGGAAAAAACAGTAGTCTATATATGACAGTTAAACAGCAATGCAAGTCCAATTTTTTCAGTTTGAAAGATAAAGACAGACAAGAAACAGAGAGAGACAACAAAAATGAGGAACCAATGGTCTCTGCATTCTAGCTTTAGCCTTATCACCTTTGGCTGTGTAAATAATGCAAGGCAGCCATTGGCTCATTATTAAATTATTCAGCAGGGGAGCAGATCACAAGATATAAGGTCCTGGTACAAGATGCAGGAGGACCAGACGTGTCCAGTAATGAAAGAATGAAACAGAGGGACACACATGGAGGAGCAATGCAGAGTCAACCAGATCTCCAGTCATCTGTATGCAGTGCCACACTACTGCTTTGGTTTGACTCAGTATTTGTAGTGGATCACAGTGACTAATCATGATTTGTCATAAAGTGGCTTCTGCAGTCATCTCTAGATGTGTGAATAAAGCTGTGATGGGTTCATTCAGATGTGACTTTACAGTCCTATACTGACCCAAACTTGCTAAGAAACAAGAGTGCATGTTGCTCTGAGAGCATCCTAGCATGATACTTTTACATTTTGTTTAGTAAAGGTTCACAGTTTTTACAGTTTTAAAAGCCTTCATTGCCTGTGTTGGGGTCTGTTTCAGTGTGAAGTTTGGTTAAAGTGATTTTACAGGAAAATAAGATCATCTTGATTGTCAGTCTGTCTTAAATTAGTGCCTCTTCTCCCACCCTGTGGCCCTCTCCTGCTCTCCCTTTCTAGTGTGGGGTTTAAATCATCCTCCCTGACACAAAAGGTCATCAAAGGGGTCATCACCATGGTTTCATTATTTCTTCGTGGCACCACACCCAATTAAGATAAAGAAATTAAATAATTGCTCATAATGGTTTGTGAAGGCCTGTGGCTCATGTGTATAAGCACGCTAGAGCCTAACGTCCTTCAAAGCTACTATATGCATCAGTAAACGAGGGAAAATGACTACACTTACATTCCAGGTGCTTTTTCTTGGGCGCCATCACTTCATGAGTGGTGGCTTTGCAGACAGCCCGGGCCATATCTGATCCCGTTAGCTGGTACTGCGCAGCGGCGATGCGATCCGTGAGCGTTTGCCCCGACATTTTCTCTCCGTTGAATCGACCACCTTAGGATTTTATTTCACCACGGGTCGAAATAAAGAAAATATAGGCTATGTATTAGAATATAACCCAGCGGCTTCCCGTCGGTTCAGTAAGATGAAATCCTGTGCTTTCCTCCTCCCGACTGAAAGGCCTGTGACCTGTGTGGGCGGAAAAAGACAAACAAAACGTACTCAAACCATCATATAATGTTATTTTCGCATTGAATTGCGAGGTCACGTTAATAACGTGCGCTTTTACATGCGTAGACTTACGCGAGGCTTAAAATTCCCCACAGCTCGTCCCGTTAGGTTTCGACCGTTCAGTTCAGCACCTTGGACAGCTAAAGCCACTCGGTTATGTAACACTTAGCGGGCAATGAAAGCTATTTCCTCACCCAGTAGCAATTATTGTAAAAGAGACAGATAGGCCGATGAAAAATGTTACACGATCAAAACCTCTCTAATCGCAAAAAAATGATTGTGAGAAATTAAATAATGCAAATCAGCACTACTCAAAACGGGACATCAGGTTTGACCGCCTTTCCTCCCGCCTCGGTGCTTCGGGATAAAAGAGCTTTGAAAATAAGCGGAAAACCCGCAGTGTCTTTTTCTTCTTCGGCTGTCAGACACGGAGGTTTCGTCCTCTTTTTATGTGTCCGTCGCCTCCGCTGCTGTGGTCTTTCCCTCAGACCGATAGAAAATGTGTACCGCTCCCGGTGGTAACACTGCGCTGCGCACGACGCACTGGAACAGGAAAAAACAGACGGGAATTTCCTTCTTGCCTCTGGATTGTTTATTTATTAGACCTGTATAGACTCTTCTTCCTCACAGGGCTCGCGGTAACTGTTGGATGACACAATCACACAATTCGTCAACTCACAAATATTTCAAGACAATCTTAAAGATGTGTCTACGTGGGGTCACTAGCTGTTATTATATGCACCAAAGGGTTAATATAAGAGCGTGACTATGGTTTGTAGCTGCTGCATGAAGGCAATGCATCAACTAGGTCTGCATGCAGAGCATGCAGTGTGACAGATGATAAAGGTGACGAATTTTCGGGATAACCAAAAGAGACTTTATATTTAAGCTTTTGATTAGCTTAAATGTTAGCAATAACAATGATCATAATAATAGCTTAATAACGTGCACAGGTTCAGCTTTTGAGCACATTTAAACTTCTAGTTTCTTTAAATAAGAAGATGAAAACTATTCTCAGTACAGTTTCTTAATTAATTTAAAGATTAAAATGATAAACTTATATAAAGTGGGGGAAAGATTTAATGCTAATAAACATTATTGTTTGTTTAATTATTTATTATTGTTTGATGTTTTATTTTTTGTATAATGATTTTACCAGTTTAGCACTTTGGGTACCTCTTGGTATGTGAAAGCGCAGTACAAATAAAGTTTGATTTGATTTGATATGATATGGCGATATGATTTGGTGCAAATCAGGCGCGCATCCCTGCATCAGCAGAGACAGAAGAACAACCCTCCGACAAGCACGTTTAGCGTACCGTGTCACGTGATGTCGGCTAATCGTAACTGTGGTTACGTAGGCAACTCAGGGCTGTCACTGTCCCCATCCGGTAGTGAGAATCCAAAATAGGAGGAGACGGATATCCATCTACAACCTGCAAGCCAAGAGCTGGACACCCCTGAGTCAGGGGCCCTGACTTACAGATAATGTTAACCTGCTATAATTTTCACGGTTGCCATTTTTTCTTTTATTCTCCACTTAGGTAATTTCTTGAATGTTTTTCTTCCTTTTTCCCCCATGACACACCACACTAATAATGATAAAAAAAAAAGACCACATTATTAGTAAACAGTTATTTCAAAATCTCCCTGGTGCAATGCAATTTTAATTAAACTTCAATTTTAACTGTGGTAAGTCTCCTTTAAAAAGAGAGAGATAAATTAGGGTGACATTTTTCACCTTGTGGTTAACAGCGTTTTTTAAGGTAAACATAAAATTTTCTTCTGTAATAAATAATAAAGTTTGTTCAGAATAAAGTTTGTTCTGATAAAAGATGACATTTGAAACAGCAATCCTACAAAATGTGAACTGCTGCTTATGCTTTCAAAAGCCAAAACAGATCTATAAATTAACTATACTGGTATGAAATCATGTTAACTACTAATTATCTATTTGCCTCCCCTCAGCACAAATAGCTACTCAAGTCTGCTGAAGTGGGCTCATTATACTTCAGAGTTCAGGTGAAGTGACTGTCCTATTTGTCAGACTTTGATTAGATTTTAGGTAACATTGTTAAATAAATAAATAAATAAACAAACAAACAAACAAACTATGGGCATGGACATTCTTTATGCTTTTGAGAAACCCACAAGCTAAAATAAGTTACATGTTAACTGAGATGAAAAAGTGACTATCTAGTGACTGTCTAGTCTTTGTGAATTTTGTTATCAAGAAGAAACTATAAGACTTACTACACTTTTTGTGGGAAAAATTAAACAGATAGATAGGGCGCAAATATTGTAATGCAGAGAAAAGATTTCAAAACTTCTTTTAAAAGTTCTTTTAAAGAGTTCTTTATAAAAAATAAATTGGACTGTGGCAAATGGAACAAGGAAGAAGTCGCCTTTTTAAACGATTGGTCTGTTCATGTTCCAGCAGGTGGCAGTATCACATCCTTTTGTGAGTAAGCGGACGTGAAATACCAAAGAAGAAGAGAATCGGGGCGTGACTCGTATCAGGTGACAAGAGCCACGGTGTCATACAGAAAGAGAAGCCGGAAGCTGCCACAACTGACTAGAAGCTCCCGAAAATATAAGAGTAAGTTAAGAAGATAAATTAACTACATGCTTCAACAGTTTTCGTTTGGCTTGGAACGCAGTGTCCTTTGCGTTTTAGCGCTATAAACTTATGCTATCTGTTAATGCCACTTCAGCTAATTTGTTCTAGGAAGGTTCAAAATGCAAAGTTGGTGGGTTTACCTGTTTTTCTTTGGCAAAGCTGACTAAAGTTAATTATTCGACGAGTAGTACGTTAGAAGTGCATCTGGTGGGAAGAGGCTTTTTCTTTAAACAATGGAGTAGAGTTGGTTGTGTCAAGTTGGTTTACTGTTGACAAGATTAATGTTTCTACCGATAATCCGCTCACATTAAGCCTGGAATAAAACGTCTTCAGCAGATACGTGGACTTCCTTTATCAATTTCAATTCACATTAATATTTTTGCATCAGAATAGCCTCGTTGTGTTTATATCAGCCACATTGTTGAGATGGGTGTATGCATCTTTTGCTCCGTGGGATTTGACCTGAGCGTCCGGGTGGTGGTATGCCGCTTTGTCGACTCCGCCTACTCTGAGTACCTGCGGTTTACGCTGGTGTAGAAATGCTGTGAACCCAGTTCTTAATTCATTTGATAAGACTCGTCTTATCTATCTTATCTCTGCTGTTAGCTACAAATTGCTGCTGCAATTGACTGTATACTTTGTCCTCTTATGACACTTGAAGAGTTTGGACACTGTGCTCTTCTGAAGATTTTTGCTATATTGTCTCTCTGTTTTTACTAAAAGACCTTCAGAGCATTAATTTTCAGAAGGTAACTACGACGCACTTTTTATTATTTGCTTGTTTTGTACCCCACTTCAGACTGGTGGGATTTATTGGTGCCACCCTTCTTTCCCACACTTTTATTTAATAGCTTTGCACTGATTTTAATTTGTTATAATATTACAACCTACTGGTTTTGGTTTGCTTCTCAGTAGTTCTTTTTTCTCAGAGTGAAGTCTTTGAACATTATCTTAATTCTACTAAAAAGAAAACTCTGGCATTTTCTAGGAATGATTAATAAGAACAAAAATGTTGGTTTAAAGCTGATATTTTGCTGTGCCTGTCATACTGTACTGAGGCCAAGTTAACAAATAATGTACTCTCATATGTCTGCAGCAGCTCTCTTCATCAATTGGTACTGTGTTTTTATATGAGAAAGATGTATTGGTTTAAAACTGCATCTCTTACTTTTCCACCAGTTGTCATCCCAGTTTACAAGGTGCAGGATAAATGCACAAATAAATCCGTGTTGCAAAATTATTCAGATCTTTTTAACCTGTCTCAGGTTAAAAACGTTTCAGACCATAAGTTTTATCACTGTTGTTTTCCTGCAAAAGCTCACATTTCCCCCTCAATTTACACTGATGGGGGGAAATGGGGCCCCAGGTTTACAGTTTCTATAAATTTTTCAGAACTTCCTGGACACTTTCTCCACCATTCACTAGTGTCTTCGGTATGTGTTTCAGTGACTGCCCACTTTGAGGAGGCACTAAAACAGTCCAGCCTGCACCCTAAGCCTGCAGGATTGATTTTGGAGTATGGCACATCTGGCTTTAGGACCAATGCCAAACAGCTGGACCACATCATGTTCAGAATGGGCTTGCTGGCCACGCTCCGCTCCAAGAAGACCAAAGCTACCATTGGAGTCATGGTGACTGCATCACATAACCCAGAGGTCAGGCTCTCTGTAATCTGTATATGACCCCATAATATTTTAAAATTTTAATACTTTCTATGAATTTGGTTAGTTTCACATCTTCCTCTCTACTTTGTCTCACTAATCATTTTATATAATTCCTAAAGTTACAAATCCATCGTGATCCCAGCGCTCTGTTTCAGTCTGTCCTTCTCTATGTCTTTATATTTGGACTTGATATTTAGGAGGACAATGGGGTGAAGCTAATTGATCCAATGGGGGAGATGGTGACACCAGCATGGGAAGGTTACGCAACCCAGTTGGCCAATGCCGAGCAGGAAGATTTGCTCGCAGCCATGAAGGACATAACGGGAAAGGAGGCCATAGACATAACCCAGGAGGCTAGCGTGTTTGTGGGAAAAGACACAAGGTATAAAACACCATAAGAGGAAAGTACATCAGTGCATTAAATGTGAATCTTTTTGTTGTTGGTGTCATTTTGAATGTGGTGTTTGTCTGTAGGGGCAGTAGTGCCAGCCTCTCTCAATCAGTACTGGATGGAGTTAATGCCCTTGGTGGTCACAGCAAAAGTAGTGTTTTCTTAAAACTTTTCTTCACTGTTTTTTGTATCTTCTTGCTGTCTGCCTGCTTTCCTACACTCTCTGTCTGTCTTTTCAGACTATGGCTTGGTGACCACCCCACAGCTTCACTACATGGTTTGCTGTCAAAACACACAGGGTAAATATGGAGAAGCTACAATGGATGGATATTACAGCAAACTTTGCACAGCTTTCCTTCATCTCACTAAGCATGTAAGAGAGCAGGGTGTGTTGTGTGTTACTGAGCCTGCATTCAGTGCTGTGTCTACATAGGTGTTTTTTTTCCACTACATCCTCTCATACACATGTAACTTCTTTCTTCTTCCTACCCATTTTTATCCCTCTGCTAGGCATCCAACCGTACAGATGACCAGAAGCATCTTTGTGTAGATGGTGCTAATGGTATTGGAGCCCTGAAGTTACAAGAGATGGAGAGTCACGTTAAGAAGAACTTGCAGATTTCCATCTTCAACGACGGCAGCAAAGGAAAGCTAAACTTCCAGTGCGGAGCCGACTTTGTCAAAGTGCAGCAAAAACCTCCAGCAGGTGTGGTTGCTAGACACTCTCATTAGAGATTGTTGGAGAATAAGACTGTTATCAGGGATTTGGTATTACTAATGCTAATACTTAAAGCTTTTTAAATATTTTGAGTTTTCAGTTTTAGTTTTTAGTTTACCACCTCCATCTAACATCTTTCTGTTCCCTGTGTGAAGGCATTGAGATAAATCCAG
The DNA here is from genome assembly GCF_017639745.1 of Melanotaenia boesemani. Lineage (NCBI taxonomy): Eukaryota > Metazoa > Chordata > Actinopteri > Atheriniformes > Melanotaeniidae > Melanotaenia > Melanotaenia boesemani. The sequence goes on from NC_055703.1 coordinate 12,410,593, forward strand.
GAGATCGTTGCTGTTCATTCGACGGTGATGCTGACAGAATAGTTTATTACTACACTGACTCTCAGGGATGTTTCCACCTGCTGGACGGAGACAAGATCGCTACTCTCATCTGCACTTATCTGAAAGAGCTGATCAACCAGGTATACTCTCAAATACAAACATGTTAACAAAAGAGAAGCACACACTAGCTAAGTACTCCTCTTTGCACTCACAGGCTGGTCTTGACTTGAAGATAGCAGTGGTGCAAACTGCTTATGCTAATGGGAGCTCAACACGCTACCTGGAGGACACGATGAAGGTGAGAGAAAGGCCGCACAAAGTCCAGTCCTGTTACTTCTGTATTTATGCAGAGGAGTTCATTCTCAAAGATCTGGATGTCACCTAGGTAATAGTGAAATGCACCAAGACTGGAGTAAAACATCTTCATCATGCCGCCTTGGAGTTTGATATTGGTGTGTACTTCGAGGCAAATGGCCATGGGACTGTAAGTAGACACATATTTGTAACCACCAGTCTACCACATAACCAAGTCCAAGTTTTCTGTGTTCATGAGTGTGTTTACGTTGTGGTCAGGTGTTGTTCAGTAAGGCAGCTGAGGAGATGATCCAGAAACTTGCAGAAGACTCCAGCATTAATGATGAGAGGAAGAAAGCAGCTGTCTTGCTGCAGAGCACAATCACTGTCATCAATCAGGTAAAAATACACATCCATGTAAACCTGTCTGTTATGAAGGATTTTGCAAACACTGGAGTTGTTATTAATAATTCCTTTGTTTCATTTAAAGACAGTAGGAGACGCCATTTCTGACATGCTGTTGATTGAAGCCATATTAGCCATTAAAGGGATGACATTACAGCAGTGGGATGCCATCTACAGCGACCTGCCAAACAGGCAGCTTAAAGTCAAGGTACAGATACAGTCATGTTTTGCAAAGTATAGTATTTCAGGTAGTCTTGACTTAACCGAGACATATGGGAACATTAAGCTCTTTTAAAGTTTTTTACAAAATCATAAACTCACTACAGTATCACACAGTTATGTGTGACATCTGTTTTTGTTTATTTTTTTTTTCCTCCTGCAGGTTTCTGACCGCAGGGTGATAGACACGGCCGATGCAGAGAGACGGGCAGTGAGTCCAGCAGGGCTGCAGGAGGCCATTGATACTTTGGTGAAGAAGTACAGACAGGCCCGCTCCTTTGCGAGGCCGTCCGGCACTGAGGATGTAGTGAGAGTTTATGCAGAGGCAGACACACAGGTGAGAATATTTTTTCCGATATCTGACTTTCATTCTTGCCTCGCAGTAAAAACACAAGCGGCTAGGATTGCCTTGGGAATAATTCTGTGGTTCCTTGTGCTGTTTTTCCATTTTAGGAGGATGCAGACGCTCTGGCACATGAAGTCAGCCTTGCGGTGTACCGCCTCGCAGGGGGAGTAGGAGATGAACCCAAACCATTGCACTAAAAGCACATCCACAGACTAAAATTCACACTGCTGAGCAGTAAATGCAACACCAATTAATAACATAGAAGGCAGCAATTTATCATGAATGTCTTTATTTTTTTTTTTTTTTTTTTTTTTTTGCAGGAAGGGTCTAAATTAATTTGATGTTTAAATGCACTTGGTACTCCACTATGCACTTCTTTATGATTGTATATGGTGAACACTAAAGAAGAGATAATAACTGGAAGTAACTGTATTTCAAGAAGGTACATGATTCTGTTTTATGAGGTACTGTACTGTATACATGAACAATGTCATTAAATCATCAGTTGTCGGAACTATTTTTATAAAGTTTTCATACAGTTATCAATCAGATTCTTATTAAATTGTAACTTTTTATATCCACTTGGTGCTGGAAGTCATTTCTTTTCGAAGCAATGAAATCAAAAGTTTACATGTCAGTTAAAGATGTGTGCTTTAATTATGAATAAATGTAAACATTGTAAAAATGAGAAACTTTTTTTAAATGTTGGAGTCAAATCATGCAGATGGTACCTCATTAAATGAAAACTATGACTATGCTTACTTGGTTTTATTTTGTTAGTCAAACATAATCCGCTGTTACACAGGAGGATTACAGAAGCAGGAAAGGCGAGCAGAGCAGAATTACAGGATACATACTGTCTCAGCACAAGTTTGAGCTCTTCTTGCTGCTACTGAAATGCATTTTAAAGTCTCAGGACTTGACTGATAAGACATGAAACTTTGGAGCACAGCATGCGATTCAGGGATGTTTTACTCTTCATCTGTTTCTTCAGCTGCTCCAGAGATGGTGATGGTGCACTGCTGTGTGTTGCTCACATAAGTGTCCTCATCTGTCTTAACTGTTCTGAGAAAATAAAAGACCAGGTTGAAGAATATGTTTGAGAGAGGTAACTGGATTCTTTGACCCATCTATGTGATTAAAAATTACTGTAATATATGTAAAGTCACCATCTACCTGACGAGAACAGTCTTCCTCTCAGACATCTCAGATGCTTGCTGCTCCGAGTTACCATCAGTATAGGTTTCCAGTGAAACCACCTCCAATGAGCCAGCAGCTGGAACCTTCTTAGTCATATTTTCATCTGTCTCACTAGGGCCTTTATCAAGCTCCAAAGTCCCAGAGCTATCAGAGGCTGAGAGTGAGCTGGCAAACTCACAAGAAGGGAGGTGAGGGCCACCAGTCAGCGATAGGTTTCTAACCATGGAGCTTAGACGGCTGTCTTCCCCCTCTATCAGTTTCCTAAACAGAGTGGAAAGAAACTAAAACAAATACCTGCCATATACAATTTGCAGATTGCAGAAGAGGAAAAAATAGTAATGCAAGAGCTGTTTGATGTACACATTGCATAGATCATACTGTAGGAATGGCATGGGGATCCTCTCTGGGACCAAGCTTGTCATAAAACCTTCAGTAGGTTAAAGCTCTGTTCACCTGTAGGTGGTGATTTCTATCTCCAGAGCCATCTTAGCATTCAGAAGTTCCTGATATTCCCGCATCAGCAGAGCCGTCTTCTCCTTGGTCAGCTTCAGATCCACGTTAAGTGCTTCTGAATGCTCCTGTTGAAATAAATTAGAACAAGTTAGATTTTTTTAAGTAACTTCAGGGAATGTGATGAAAATATATGTAAAGAAAAATGACCCATTTGTTTAATATAATTGTAATCTTTTATTTGTTTGTTTTAAAGAAACATGATGCTGTGTAAAATTTAAATAAGGAAAAAAGTTACAATTTCAGCATCTTTTGAACTCTGTATCGAATTACAAATACCACAATTACATTTTGAAATATAGACAATCTGTCCTATTATATATAGATATTTGATTTGATGTCAGCATCACTTTTGAATAGAGTTGGAATACAGTTTGTGTTTGGTTTTTTTAACCACTGTTAAACCAACCAGCAACCAGACTTACTACTGTTGTAATTTGTGCAGAATCTAATATGTCATTGCCCTGTTGAAATGAACACAACCTTCCCTCACAAATGAGCAAATAGTACCATTTACACTGGTGATTGTCCCTGATTAGTTCAGCTTGTATTTGGCGGCAACACACACATACATATGTGTGTGTGTGTTAATTAATTTATTAATAAATTGAAACAGTCTTATCAAGCATTTTCAGGCGAGACTTGTTTCAGTTTTTAAAAATGTTTCTTTTTCTTTTCTTCTTTTTTTTTGTTTGTTTTTAGGTAGAATTGTCTTAACCTTTATTTGTGTATGAAGCATCAAAATGTGTTCACAGACAAAGGTTTTCAGCAGTGTTCCTGAGCTCGTGCAGTGATTAATTCTACATATCTGTGTCTGTTTTTGTTTGCAGTGCTACCTGACAACCTAAAGATCAAAGCCCTTCAGTATAAGTGTTCATCTTTGTCCCATATGTACAGAGATTTCTATAGATTCTTACATTTATGCATGCTCACACTGAGAAACTTTAACTGGTTAACTGTTAAAGTATTTGGCCTCCCTGTTTTACTTTCGACATATTTAGCCACTCTCAAACATTCTTTTTATACCCAGTCCTGTTACAGTTTTTTTTTTTTTTTCTTTCTTCTTTTTTAAATTTACCCAATAATTCAAACAATTTGCATTTTCTCCTTCAGTTAAACATAAGATTATAATTGATCTGTAAATGGCTGAATTCTGTTTTTATTTACATGTTTTTGGAAACTGTATGAAAGTTGTATGTGAGGGTGCATCAGTTACCTGTAAGTCTTCCTCCTCCATCTTGTATTTCTCTGCTACATCATGGATGTAGGCCTCCAGATACTCATTTCTTGTCTTTAGCGACTCTAAGTCACGTTCCTTGTTCAGGATCTAAACATGGACAAATATTAGTGTGCAGCATTTTTAGGCTACCAAGTGGAAAAATACCCATTAAACAAGATGAGAAAACTGCACTCACGTCCTTCCTGTAACGAGCGATTTCCTCTCTCATACTTCGAACACTTTGCACATGTTTGGTGGAGGCATCATTTAGGTCCTGGAACTTTGTTCTGTACCAATCATCCATTTCCTAGACAAGAATAAGTGTGACCAATTCCTGCTTTAAACCAGAATAACTTTGTATAGCCTTGCGTGTTTTCTGCTAGTCTTTAGGTGCAGAGAAATCCTAAAAACGAACAAACTGTCAGAACACACTTGAGCTTCATCGTTGTACAGTACCTGTAGATTTTTAGCAGCAATGCTGTCATACTGAGACTGAATCTGTGTGAGAGCAGAGGAGAGATCTGGGAGGCCAAAGGTCAAGTCTGTCTTGGAGGCTGCCAAATAGATCTGCTGCATCAGCTCCTCGATTTCCTTTCAGCAGATCACAAACGGAAGCAAAACTGCTTGTTGAGAAAGGGGGTGTTAAAACATAACATCTTGTTTCTTTTCATATTAATTGTTGATTTGATAAGACAATAATGCTCAGAAGTACACTGAACTTTATTTAATCCATATGGAGTTATGTTCATTTCACTCCTCCAGGTTTGCCACAACTTGCCCCTTTGAATGAGCCCTTCACACCTTACTGATGATGGTCGTGTTAATGGTTTTACACACTCCATCAATCAACAAGGTCCAGATTTAAGAATAACCACTCAAAGCAATAATTACCAACCCATTACAACATTAATGATAAAATGAATGGAATGCAAGCCACAAGCCACTGACTCATACATGCAGTATGCACTAGACAGGCAGACATACAATATATGTTACCTCCTTGTGAACTCTCTGCAGGAAGGTTTGTTCAACCTCCAGGTTTTCTAGCTGCTTCTCCAGTTTAATTCGGCCTGAAGTTGCTTTGTCCACATCCTAAGGACATAGACACACAAGGCTTGGGTAGCTGGTAAAAATTAAAACCATTTATAAATTAATGTCTTTTGAATTACAGTTCAATGCAGAGATGTAACAAGACTTTTTTTTTTCCTTTTCTCTTGAGTCTTACTGGACGTAGAGCCTCAATGTCAAGCTCCGTCTGCTTTCTGGCCTCCAGTGCTTCATCATATTTGACCTTTAGCATGTCCAGTTGGCCCACAATCACCTCCTTGGCTGCCAATGACAAATCCTGTAAGAACAGAATGACCAAAGTGTTGTTCAATGCAACAAGTAAGTATCTGAAAAAGAAATCCGACCTCTCAAATGGCTACGTAAAATTTGTTTGGTCTAAATACGTTGTGAGATGCAACCTCCTTCTCACCCTCTGCTCTCTCATTTGCTCTGAATCCCTTTTGAGTTCCTTTAGCTGAGATGCATATAGCTGCCTGAGACCTGATGTTCTGTCATAGGAGTCTTTTAAAGCTTCGATCTCAGCCTCCAGCAGCTTGTTTTTTGATTCCAGTGTTCGCACCTATGTGAAGATAAGAGGCAAATGGGCCCACTTAAATAAAAGTGTCAAAATCAAAGAATCTGTGTCACCATTCAATCTCAAAAGTTATGGATGCAAAGAGACTAAATTAAGTAATTACAAAATGAGCATGAGAAACAAGACAGTTTGTCTTGTCTGATAGATAAAATAATTGATCTATGGAGAGATTTACTCTTGCCTTTTCAATATACACTGCCAGGCGATCATTGAGAACAACCATCTCCTGCCTTTCATTGGTGCGAGTCAACTTAAAGGCCTGGTTCTCTGCTGCAGCCACATCCAGGTCCAAATTTGCCCCAATTCCCGTGGACACACCCAAGCACAGCGCTCCCATACTTACACTGCTGCAAGAGCAGAACAGAAGATCGAACAGATTTTTTTTTTTTTTTTTATTTCATGAAATGTTGTTCAGTAACATCATAAAACTGTGATTTTGCTTTAACAAGAGCAGATATGGCTGTTGACACATTAAAATCAGGTGTTAACAAAACTAGGAGCTAGATTTGAACCCTACACTGGTGACTCACCTGCTCAGGCAAGACTTGGTGGTGAGGGCCCTTTGCCCCATCATCTTCCACCCACCACCACGGGTGAAGCTGGCTGAGCGGTGTCGGGTCTCTCTTCGGGTGGGGGATGGACTTGACGCACGGAGATGGCATGAAAAAGTCGATACATCTGTGCCCTCGAAACGGCGGCGATAAGAAGACATCCTCTCTGGGCTTCGGCTCATGCTGATGGTTCTTAAATTGATGCAACTTCAGCTGAAGACAGAAAAAGGATCACTCACTCTTTTTTTCCCAGTATGTGGTGGTGGGTTCTTTATACCCTTCTTAGCCCTTCCCTTAACACTACAGAGGAATGTTGAACCCTCCCAACCCATGGGTGAATGTCCCAACAAACATCTATCAACGTCATGTCAAATAATTCATACAGCCTATAGACTGATGAAAGAATAACACCGTGCTTTCAGGATGATAAATTGTCATACTGGCTTACCTGTAAGTGTTACTTTAGTTTGATTACTCAGAAATGTAGTTAGATTTTTATTCCAAATTGCATGAATTTTATTATTATTATTATTATTTTGCTATAAATATCTTAATCCAATGAATAACAAAAAGTAATTTCATCTAAATACTTGCTTATTTTATCAAATTTTAACACAGAAAATATCCCACTATTGCATTTTAGGTTAAATAAATGCATATATATATATATATATATATATATATATATATATATATATATATATATATGGAATAATTGGTTTCTGCTTTTCTATTTGTGTGTCTGATATTTATTAATTTATTTATTTATTATCAAAGGCCAAATAGAGGACACTGTTTTTTTATTGTACAAATCTCTATGCAATGACAATATTCTGAGAGGAGCACTGTAAACAGAAAAAGAAAATTCATGCGAAATGCTGTACTTCAAACTAAAAAAAAAACAAAACAAAAAAAAAAAAACAAAAAAAAAAAAACCAAACAAACAAACAAGAAAAAAAAATCCCATAAATGCAGGCTGAGTAATTCCAAATTAAAGTAGTATTATGTTTGCTGTGTAACCTTTTTGCATTTTGAAACGTTAAAAACAAATGCTTCTTGCAAATCACATCGCATAAGTGTCTGCTGGTGCACTTTTTATCCCGTTACATATTTTTTTAAGTTACTTATTTTACCTGTTTTTGGAATCTCATTTCATGAATCCACGTAGGCCTAATTCTGTCTATCCATGGATTTAATGTTATTGCGTACACAAACTGAATACAATTGAACGTACTTATTTAGATTGGGTTAGTTGTTTTGGTAAGCAATAATTAATATTAGGCAACAAATAATAAACAATAGGTAATACTCAGTATTAGTATTAAAGTTATTTATTTAATTACTTATTTGTTTATTTCGGAGCGGTACATGAATTCCGGAACTATTATTTTATGTGTTCCGGAAGGTTTTTGATGCTACTCTAGCTTTAGCTAGCATAACTACTTCCCTGTCTTATCCGCTTGTTTGTAGGCAAAATATATAATTTTAAAGTGTACTTTGCTACCTCAACTGCTATAACATGGCAGGGAACTTTTGGCAGAGTTCTCATTAGTAAGTTAATTTAATTTTGTTTTACATATTATGTCTTAATGCTTTAAGCGACCGTCTCTGTTGTGAGGCCTAGCCGTGTATTCAGCTGCATCGAGCAGCAGCAAACGCTTGGTGTTTGCTCCAACTATTATTGCGATATTACATAGTTGGTTAAATAAAGACAAAATCGAAAGGCAGTTTAAAATGAAAAGCTGTCACAGAAGTAGCAAGCTTCACTTTATATTTCTTAGGGGAGCAACACAGCCGGCTAACGCTGCGCTCTATTTTACTGTTGTGTCGTCTATAACTTCGGTTGATCGCAGGTTGACAAGTTGAGCGTATGTATTCAAGTAATACTATTTAATTTGTGTTCAAGTCTGCAGTGGGTCCTGGATAAACAAGACCTCATGAAAGAGCGCCAGAAGGACCTGAAATTCCTCACAGAAGAGGAGTACTGGAAGTTACAGATATTTTTCGCTAATGGTATGTTTTCATTAATTTAATAACTGCAGTTTATTTGTTTATTTCCCCCAGTTTTTGTCAGTTGTTTACTTCAGATTTTCACAACTCCTCTAAGTATAATTTTATTTAAAGTCAGTATTTAACTTTCTTTCAGTGATCCAGTCTTTGGGTGAACACCTGAAGCTGCGGCAGCAGGTCATTGCTACTGCAACTGTGTACTTTAAACGCTTCTATGCCAGGTAAGGTGCTCAGTCAGTTCACTATTGGACATGGAATTAATTGATAAAATTGTAGCAACACTGATTCAGTTATTGATTTTGTTAGTCATTGTGGTCACATTGAAAGAACTGAGTTGAAATAAAGGCGTCTGAACAATATGCATGACTAACAACTCTGACAGTCTTAAAAGGAAGTTTGTAGTAAATGAAAAGAAGCGTTTTCCTTATTCTGTTGTCTAAAAGATGAGTCAGACTGTCTCAAAGATAAACAAATAAATTAGACTACAAAGTGCTTTTAAAAAATATTTTAGAAAAGAACACATTATGTAACTACTTAATCTATAGAAAAATAAAAACTTTAAAAACCTCAAATATTTTTAATGGTTGAAGACCACAAATTATCAGTTACTGTCTAAACGAGAACCTACAAATTCTTAAATGCTTTTATAGCTGCTTAGACACACAAGTGGCTGTGGCTCAAGTTAAAGAACAGGTTCCTTGCTAATGTAATAGTTTGCGGTTAAGTCCACAGTCTTGTCATATATTAGTGTGTTTGAGCAAGCCATTGAACTTCAAGTAGCTCCCAATTGTTTTTTCAACCTGTTGTGTTGTCCTTTGCTGCCATTCACAAGACACTTTCTTGATGGCTGTACTTTCCTGATTTTGAAGCTTAGTCTGTCTTTTATGTACAGTTTATGGTTATTCATGGTGGTTTCAACAGGCAGCCAGTTTCCTGGCTATGGGAAAGAGGTTGGTCAGAGTGGACTAGATTTTGTAGGGTTGTGTTTCTAATTTATGAAAGAGGCTAAAAGAATAAGAAACATGGTGAAGACGGTTTGAGAAATGGAAGTCTGGGAAATTTGAGTCTGGATAAGTATGGAATTTTTAAATGTAAAATGTTTACAAACCTTGAACTCTAGTGCTTGGGTTTCTTTAAAAGAAAATATTTGAATGCATGTTGATGCTGGGTTCCCCTTTCCTTTATTCATCATATCCCTTCTTGTGCAGCAAGCATAAAAGCTTTTGCTGGCCATTTGCTAATGGGCAACATCCCAACAGCAACAGTGTGTCTCATAATCTAGAACTGATGAGTGATTGCTTATTTGTACAGCATGCATTTAGCATAAAACTTGGCCGACCCCTTCTTGTGTCAGCTTTCCAGCTGGTTAGATGCCTCACCATGGCATTGCTTTTTGGCTATTTGTAAATGACAAACAAACATGCTGACAATCATTATGAGTACAGAAACTGATGAATAGGGAAATTTGGAACCCCTTATTACTTTTAATCACATAAATAAAGTGATGCATTCCCTATTGGACTTTGCTTTGACTATTAGGTTGTTACTATTTAAAAGACAGAGCCGTTACAGACCCACTATATTTAGTTGGTGTACTTAAAAGATTTTTTTTCTAAAGAAGTGTCTGTTGAACCATCACATTTACGTGATTGTTTTTTCCCTCCTTTTTCACAAAACCATATCCCCAACTCCAACTTTAGATTTGAGTTTCATGTAAACTTTGTGCTTACGACATATTCTAAATTGCTTAAGTTGTCATTCTGCATGCAAGTTCTGCTAAAATTGAGCAGCTGTCTGCGGTAACCTTGTCAAACAAAATCACTGATGCTGGTGAATGTTGTCCTTAGTCATTATTTTGGATTATTATTATTCATGAGCACAGATTAGGACAGGAGTAAACAAACTTCAGAATATCAGTGTAACAAATCTAAACATTGTACAAGTTTAAACCTTTGCTTTTTTGTCCTTGCATCTACCTGTTGACCTCACTTAGCAGAGCAGTATTGTTAGCTTCCTTTGCAGTTAATCTCCACTGTATTTTTATTGCCCTCATGTGTCATTTGTCCAGCAGAAACATTAATGTGTATTTCTTTCTGGTTTGCAGGTATTCTCTGAAGAGTATAGACCCAGTACTCATGGCTCCCACATGTGTTTTCTTGGCATCAAAAGTTGAGGTGAGGAGTTTTGTACATGAATCGTAATCTGGCAAATTGTACCATTCCAGTTGTTAATGGCAAGCAAAACTATGTATTATTGCACTACTGTCTTAAATCTATGCTTTCAGATTCCCTGTTCCTTCAACATGTTTTCTTTTTTAAATATATATTTAGTTACTGTGTGTGTCTGATCTAAACCAATGATTTGTTACTCCAGGAATTTGGAGTTGTGTCCAACACTAGGCTGATTTCTGCAGCAACATCTGTGTGTAAGCGATCACACTCAGTAACACATTTAGTATCCTAAACTTAAGTTGTTGAGCTCATGCAACAGAGGCTGTATGTTGATGGTCTGTTTCCCTCAAACAGTGAAAACAAGATTTTCTTATGCCTTTCCAAAGGAGTTCCCTTACAGAATGAATCATGTAAGTACGTCTTTTTATTATAACTTCAATTTTATCCCTTGTCACATACACAGAGAGTAACAAACGTGTGTTTGCTTTGAAAGATTGTCAAGCCTCTTATTAGCGTGTGATTCAAACATGAAAAAGGTTGGAGTTCACTGACAGAGGAAGTTTTGAGTAAATTATGCTAATCATATCATAAATAAAATTCACCAATCTAAACCGCTCAAGAAACCACATGGCAAAAGATTGGGTAAGCCAGGCATGACAGTGCTTCCTCTGCAGAGTTATTTATGTACTGCTGTGCTGAATTACATCTTACCAAGAACCCCTTACACTGTGTCGCCACATTACTGTCTATCAGTATGCAAGATTCCTCAGCTAATGTTTGCACTCTTGTGACAAAAACTTAGTTGGTGTGGGAGATGGCTTTGTGCGATGTGCAAAGATCCACGCACCACGAATGCGCTGCCTCTCTGTGCATTTAATTTACCCATCATTTACTCATCACCACAGAGCTGCCAGAACGTCACCAGGTCTTCTCTGACACGCTGCTTTGCAAACTATTAATTACACAGGGGCCACCATGAAGCGACAAAAGGAGGGAGTGGTTCACACAGCAGAGAATGAGTTAGCAAAGTGCTGTGACTCATAAACATGATTTTTCTTGTCCACATTGCAGACATAGTAAAAGAGAGTGATGGTGGTGGTGTAGGGACAGACTGGGGCAACAACAATAGTCCTGGTGTATGAGGTCAATCGCAATAAAATTTAAAAGGGGAGATAAGTTTATTAATTCTAGCGGTTAATAGTGTTTGGCCACTGTCCTCCATGCTTAACACTAAGGCCTGAGGCACAAAATTAATTATAATGCAAATTTTACGTTAAACAACATTTAAATAATCTGTTGGGATTGTGTTAATTTGGTGAAGAAAAGAACATAAAAGTAATGAACTGCATTGAACACTATGAAATAGAAAAAATACTCTTTCAAAATCCAAACTACCAGCATTTGCACTGTTTTGCAGGTTTTTGTGGTATAAAAAACTAAGGTTTTAATTTCTTGGAACTGTACCAAATGCACCATGTTTTTATTTATTTATTTGTTTTTGTTTTTTTTTTTCATTTAAAAATTGTTGAAATAGTTTGTGTGTTTCACACTGAACTCCTGATTTGTTTCTCTACAGATATTAGAATGTGAATTCTACCTTTTGGAGCTGATGGTGAGCAGAGAACAAATGCACTTTTTTAATTTCTTTTTCTTTTTTTTTTTAATACTTGATGTGGAGTGGTTGTCTGGATGACTTATCACTGATGGATTATATGTTTCAGGACTGCTGCCTGATTGTGTACCACCCCTACAGACCACTGCTTCAATATGTGCAGGATATGGGACAGGAGGACATGCTGCTACCTCTAGCCTGGTATGATACTGTGCACTGTGTGTCCAAAAACACATTTGATTAAGCTGTTGTGGGTGTCATCACTCACCCTGTCATCTATCTTTACCAGGCGAATAGTGAATGACACATACAGGACAGATCTGTGTCTGCTTTACCCTCCCTTCATGATTGCCCTAGGTAACAGTTGTCTCCTTGCTTTTCTAATTTGCAGGTATTTAATATATTTGACTGATAAATTTAATTAAATGTGACTTGATCAGTTCTTCCGTTCCTCCTGCAGCCTGTCTACATGTTGCCTGCGTGGTTCAGCAGAAAGATGCGAGGCAGTGGTTTGCAGAGCTCTCTGTGGACATGGACAAAGTAAGATTAATATCTGTTTTAGAGCTTGAGAATAAACACTACAGCATCTGGTTGTTCCTTGTGTTGCATCAACGAACACTAGTGAAAAATGATTAAATTCAACTTTTAAGGCTGCAATATGTAGCATTGGTCATCTAATGCCACAGCTTAAACAGCTGTTCACGTTTACAGGTTCAAGTAGCATCAAGTATGAGGATGGCCTTATAATTAAAATATTGCAGGTTGAAGATCAGTGTGATGGATGCAGACGGGATGTGTTTTTAGTAAATGGAAAATGCTCATGTTTCTTGTCTTTTGCTTGGATAAAGTTTTGATATACCTTTATGGAGTGTGACTGCATTTTGTAGCCACTGTCAAGCTTAATCATGTAAGCCCTGGAATGACACACACACACACCTCCCTTTTGGAGGTTTTATGAGCCTGCCCAGTTTGAACAAGACACTGGGGAAGACACAGAACACGTTAGGAGTATTATATATTCCTTCTGGTCTGGGAATGCATCAGGATCCCCCTGGAGGGGTTAGAGAGTGTTAGGGGGGAGTAAGGGATGTCTTGGTTTCCTTCCTGAATCTGATGCCTCTGAGAACCAATCTTGGATAAGCAGAGGAAAGCGGATGTATAGATAATTCAACTTGTGTGTATTTGTGTTTGTGTGTGTTTTAAGATCCTGGAGATCATCCGTGTTATTCTCAAGCTCTATGACCAGTGGAAAAATTTTGATGACAGGAAAGAGATAGCTGGTGTCCTTAACAAGATGCCAAAACCCAAACCACCTCCTAACAGGTATGTCTGCTGTGTTTTCTCATGGTATGTGGTACATGCAGATTTGAGGATACTGTATTTATGTACAATATCTATACAACACAAGCTGGATTTACCCAGTGTCATGACAAGGCAAACCTACAGGAGTGGGTTTTAGTTTCCAAGCAGATTAATAGCTGTACAAAGCAAAACTACTTTCTGAAAATTATACAGTGTTACAAAGTACATTTTACATATGGGATAAAACATAAAACTTTGCAAACAAAAGTAACTTCTTAGATGCTTTTCTTGAAAGTCCCTTTGCTTGAGCAGTTTCAGGGTTTATGTCGTGCAGCCTGGAACAAGGTGCACACTGGGAAAGCTGACATGCTTCACTTCATCTCAATTATCTGTAATTATTCTCTGCCTGCAGTGAGAGTGATCAGAGCTCCAATGGGAACCAAAGCAACTCCTACAGCCAGTCTTAGTATAGTGTCTGCATGTCCATGGGAAACCATAATCGGAACTGAAAGAAGGATGGAAAATTTGGCGTCACACAACTCAACTTTTCACATGGGGAAAAAAAAAAGCTGATCAAGATGTCTGTTCAATGATGGACGCTGGAACATATTGAGAGCTAAATGTTTTCACCTTTCCCTTCTCTGATCATTATGGGTTCATGGAATGAACAAGCAACTACGGAAAAGCCGACAGTGAACAGCCGACCTGTGACAACACAGTGGCATTGCTTTGATGAATCTCTCTACTTCAACTTGAAATCAACTAAAACTGAGGAACATCTGGGAGGATGAGGAAGAGGGGGGAAAACGGATGAGAATACACACACAAAAAAAAAAAAAAACATCATTTTAATGATCCTGACACCCTTGAACAGCATGGAGGAGCAGGCTGTTTCATGCAAAGCTCTTTGGGATTTGAGATACTTGATTACAAGTACTATGTGCACCTGTGTCTGTGAGTGTGGCATATGTAAGCATTTTGTCTGGTTGGCCTTTGATTCCTCAGGGTTAGACTTACTGCTCTCTGTAAAATGACGTGAATGGCTGTGATTGGATGTTTTTGTGTCTGCTGTGGCAAGATGGGAGACACCTGCCCTTTAAAGGCTCTGTGCTGCTTGACTGAAGCACTTTGGCAGGAAACGTCCCAAGAGGTCCCTCTTCAAGGTAGAATTTAGCTCTTCAGATAAAAGAGTTTACTGTTTGAATCATAACTCACTGCTTCCCTCACATTCCCTCCTCTTGTAAATAGCTTTATTAATATTTGCTTTTATTTGATTTTTTTATTATTATTTTTGATTGAACTGATGTAAATCCAGTGTTGTTTTGGCTTTGTATTTGATATTAAAATGGAAGTGTCCAGTTTTTTTTTCCCCCTGCTGCAAAGCTTTTTCGTTTTTAATTATGTAGAATTATTGTGGCATTTATCCTGCTTTAATTACAGAACAGTGTATCATTTAAAAGCATTTTTAAGGTAAAATATTTTCTTTTAATCCAGCAAGGATAATTTTTTTGAGTAAATATAAATTAAAGTTGTTTCAGATTTGTCTTCAGTTTCCTCTTGACTTTCATTTTCCTTTTGCCATCTAATCAATCACCAAACTGTAGCAGTATGTTTGTGTATGTATCTGTAATGTCTATTTTTTAATGTGTGGCTTTTTTTTTTAAAACAACATGTTCGAAAGTCTTACAAAATATCCTTAATAACACACTGTGTCATTCAGGTGTATTGTACAATCTGTTTAAGCGATTGTTAAATTACTTGGTTGCATCTAATAATTTTTTTTCTCCTTTTTTACTGTGGCAACCTTTTTTAACAACTAAAAGGGTACTAACATTTTATTTAAGGCAACACCTGTATCCTTTCACAACTGATTGAAATAAACAGACATAACTGTTCTGATGTGCCTTCTGGCATTCTCCTCCATCTTGCTTCATATGAACCACTGTGAAGATAAAAGGGTTTCTTCCCACTGAAATCTTTCTACTTTGAGGGAAGAAATTACCCAGTCTTGTTTAATAAGGTTTAGGCTGGCTCATAAGATGCATGGTCTGCAAAATTAAGTGGATCCCCACCTTTATTCGTAGTGTTATGTCTTGTTCGTGTAGTAAACAAAAAAGTGGCGTCCACAGTCTCTTTACCTAACCTAACCTAACTTCAATGTCAGCACAGCAGAGGCTGTGGTAGGGCCCCTAGTGGTGGTTACAAAACAGCTTGAGGATCCCATCAGTAAAGTGCACAAATGAGATAATCCCCGGTCCTGATGTTCATTAACAACCCAGAAAAATTTAGTGATCAGTGCGATTGTGCATTTGCTGATGTTTTTATGTGTAAATTGAGAGTACTGTCATATCCCTTGTCGTCAGACTGCGTGAAGCTTGCTTAGGAAACCGGAAGTAGTACAGCAAACTTCAATGTGTCTCCTTCAGAAAAAAAAAGTTGAAATTGCTTTCAGCTTCTGGTGGAAAGTATTTATGTTAAGCCTAGCAGAAATGTACAGATAATTCCTACCAGCAGCCACCACCCTCTGGAACAAGGCTTGGGCTTTCTTCCTTTCCTTCTTTCTCTTTTAACTACGTTATATTTCCCCATGGAGATTATTAAAGTTGTTATTATTATTATTATCATTATTATTATTATTATTTTGGGTAGGCTGTTGAGAATGAAAATATTGTGTTTAACTGAAGTGTCATTTTGCTTTCTGTTGTTTTAGTTTTAATATAGCTTTTTTATGTTGCCTGTTTTTCTCAAATGTGTTAATTGTGTAGCAACAGACCTCATATTATATGGCTATATTCAGATAAAAAGGAACTGGTTTATCCGACTAAAGAGACTAGAAAATAACTGGTGGCCTCTTTTGAAAGATTTAGCAAGTGGGTTTATAGAAACTTTGTTAAATTAGCTTTGCTTTGAATCGGCTCTATTGGCTTGTAATCTAATCTGTAGTGTGTATTTATAATTAACAAGTTGATATTGTGTAAAAAAAAATGTTGCAAAACCTGACTTTTATTTTTGAAGGTTAAACCGGAAATGTTAGAGGTAATTTTTTTTTCTCCCATGTAACCGTAGAAGAGGGGTCAAATCGGTGAGCTCCGAACGGGCTTCAGATGATGCCCACCCCGCTTCGGGGAGAAGCCTCGGGCGGGATGCCTGTGCCCCCTCGGTTGTTTCTGATCCAGTTCACCTTCGCCTGCCTCCGTGGGCACCCATGAAGCCCCCGCTGATGAAGGCCCGAGCTGCCAAAGTGAGGCGGAAAGTGGCCGGGGACACTGAGCATGTACTGGCGCGTCGGGTTCGCTTGGACGGGGTCGTGTGTGGTTGATCTTGGCCAAAACCAGAGCTTCTCCTCCGGCCTGTTGGGCTCCGATGAGCAGCTCTCGTTTTATGGATACATCATCGCCTACCCTCTGCAGGACTACGGCGGGATAATGTCAGCTTTGGGCTCAGACTCGTGGTGGCGGAAAACGCTGTATTTGACTGGAGGAGCTCTGCTGGCTGCCGCTGCTTATCTGCTGCACGAACTGCTGGCAATCAGGTACCAACAACACAGAGGCTGTCAGGAAGCTGCAGAGCTCAGTAGGCTTCTCAGCCAGCCAGGCCTCTGGGGCCAGACCATAATCAAAGTGAAAACCTCTGTGGATTATAATCTGTATAAATCTCTCAGGTTCGCTGCATTTTGTCTTGGGTGTGATATTACTTAATCTCGTCTGTTTGGGCGGTGTGAGAGCGGAGACAGAGCATAAGGAATCGTGAGTCGTGGGTTGTGATGTAACGGAACCCCCACCCCCTCTATTCCATCCCGACAAAAAACACACACATACATTAGGACATTTCCGCCTTCCCTGATTTATTTTGTTGAGTATTAACATGAATGACTTGCGGCAAGGGACATGGTTTCTATTTGATTATGTTGTTGCTTATTCAATTACGATTACAAAACAATGGTGAGGCTCGTTCATGATGTTGTTTGTCTAAGTTGCTGTTCCTGCCTGCAGGCTAACAGCTCCACTGCCACGCGAATGGACATTTTGGACAATATGTTACTTTGGTATTTCAAGGACAATGAGATTTAATACAGGTCCATCCAGTGTTTGTAATATTGCTCCCACTTTCACTGTGCTGTTCGGCGTCACATTAAAATAATGCAGCTTTTGCAGCCTATTATGTAAACTCAGGAGTCCTTAAATATCGGTTACTGGATCAATCATTGGCAAGCTGACCGAGTGTCCTATCAAAGTCGGTAAGCTGCAGTCTAGGCCCATGACCGTGTTACAGCACAGTTTAGAAGGGCACAAAATATTACATGTCAGCGAAGGCGCTCACCCCTGAAGGATGAGTATGAGGTATTCATGTGATCTAGTCCTGAATGTGGGGTCGATTTCTGCACGTTCAGAGCGTAAACACCAGCTGGACGATGTGCTATTGCAGCGCTTTCTTCCTCCCTGGTACTTGGCTTCATATTACCATCCCATCGGCTTTTGTATCGAATAACAAAGTCCTCTGTAGTTGATTCTGTTAGAAAAAGCCACGGAGGCATTTCAGAACCACACTGAAGAGAACAGCTCCTCAACTTGTCTCATTAGATTTCAGCACTGGACAGCTCCCTGTAATTCTGCAGCGTGTTTAATTGAATTTGTTGCCATTTGTAGGCACGTGATTGTTCAATAGGTAGCTCATATCACCAGAATAATCCGCAGTAATCTCTCACAAAGGGATGCTACATTACACCCGGTTTTCATTGCTACTATAAATGACCCTGGGCTGACAGTCACTAAGAATCAGCTAAAGAGCCTTGATTGGTTTATTCAGTCAGTCAGATGATGAGCCTTGTCCACCCACAAAGGGTCACGCTCACAGTCATGTTTAGTTTAGAAGGCAGAGACTCGGCCTAACCATGGCCACAATTTGCTTAATTTTAATTTAGACATATACAACTAACCAAACATAAACATTCTGTAGCTTCTTGCTTTATCATAAAACTAATCTTTAACTTGTGTCAGAAAGTGTGAATGGCTAAACATGTACTCATCTTCTCAAAATGTCCTTACTCGCTGTATCTGAAACTTTTCCTAAAGCAAACTACAAATTAGCAACACACATCAGATGCACTGGTGCCTTCCTACCACTGCAGAGGACATCTAATATACTTTTATTACACTAGTTAGAGTTTTTTAATTTGTTTTGAAAATATTTTGCTTGTCTGAAACATTCACTGTATAATAAAACAGTGAATTTCATTACGAATTTTATTACTAATCACCTTCCCATAGACCTATGTTAACCACAAGGTTGTCCAACCTCTAACCTGAACTTAAATCTAACCTTACAAAAGAGCTTTAAATAAAGTTTAATCAAGGTTTGCACTTTCTCCCTTACTGGGGACAGAGACAAGATAACCTTTTAACACAGTTTCCAGTTGTAATAAAAACAATTTAATTACATTTAGTAAAGTTGAAGTAAAACTAAATCTTTGTGACTATTTTCAGGTAATGTCATTTTACTTATTTTGTGTTTACTTTGCCCATTTAAACTGGGTTTAATAGAAGTATAAATCTCTATCTCATACCTGAATCATGACCAAGACAACAGTTTTGATCTGACATTTTTGAACAAATTCACAGTTACCCAGATGACATAAAACCAACTGCACCGAGCAAACCAAGGACTTTGAAGGCCTCTTGTGAGGATAAGTGATTTGATCCAGGAAGCTACCTTTCCTTGTTGTTTACCTAACCTATAAACATAGCCTTACCCACAATGCACCCAACCTTAAAAACCTTAAGATTTAACCCTAAAATTGAATTGTTAGTCTTGTGAAGACATCACTTGAGCCCACAGTACACACTGATGCTTAGTTCACAGCCTTTTAGGTCATCACAAAAGTTAAAGTCAGTCTCTCCGTCTCTCTGTGATGTGTTTCTATTGGCTCCACAGGAAGGAGGAGGAGCTGGACTCTAAAGATGCCATCATACTCCATCAGTTCTCCAGGCCCAACTCTGGTGCACCATCCCTGTCTCCTTTCTGCCTTAAGCTGGAGACCTACCTCCGTATGGTTGACCTGCCCTACCAGGTATGTGTCAGCTATAGGTAACCCAAAAAATGAAAAAACAAACAAAAACAAAAACGATAAATAACAAACAAGATCACAACAACTGCATGAGTTTTTTTTTTTTTTTAAACTTGCGATGGATGAGGATGGTCATTTGGCACAACTAGTGCCTAATTATCTATTTTTTTCTCACTTGAAAACAGTAGTGAGTTTCTTTTTGTTTTGTTTTGTTTTTTATTCATATATACTCAAATATTTACTCAGTTTCTATCGCTGCAATGCTTAAAATTTCACTTGAATGTTTGCCTAATCTAATTTTATTTTAAATATATCTGTACCATTTACAAGTTTCTTTCTACCTTGTACCGTTTTTAACATCCTTCCTCCCTCTCTCTTGACTCTTGTGTCCTCTCCTCCAGAACTACTTTGATGGGAGGCTTTCTCCACAGGGAAAGATGCCATGGATTGAGTATAACCAGGAGCATGTGTTTGGCACTGAATTCATCATTGACTTCTTGGAAGAGAGGCTGGGCGTAAGCCTCAATAAGAGTCTAACACCTCAGGAGAGAGCCATGTCTCGTGCCATCACAAAAATGGTTGAGGAGCACTTCTACTGGTGAGTTTAAATTAAAGGTCACAGGCTTTTGTTTTGCGTTATTGCAGTTTACTAATCCAGACAAGGGTTTAAATTAGCAGCATAAGCTCATTGTAGCACCGTCCTGAAGACATAATTCATCAACCAAGCGGTGCTGATGTACTGATGTTATAGCATCATTTAAGTCTTTTTGCAATATTTGTGAAGCTTCTCCTACTTTGTCTTCTCAGCAGCAGTAGTAGCCTTGATTGCAGCTCTGCTCTAGATGCTCATTTGTCTCTATTCATACCCCAGGACCATAGCTTACTGTCAGTGGGTGGACAACTTGGAGGAGACCCAGAAGATGCTGTCGGTGAGCGGACCACTGAGCGACCTGCTCAAGTGGATCTTGAGTCACCTGACCGGTGGAATCGTTAAGCGGGAGATGTATGGCCACGGGATTGGACGGTTTTCTACCGAGGAGGTTTACGCCTTGATGGAGAAAGACATGCGTACACTGGCCACCTTGCTAGGTGAGGGAGTTGTTATTATAAATAATTATAATCATCTTTAGGTAAAAATACAATCTCTGAAATTAAAATATACATTCTAGTGTTCTAAGTCCATTTTTACTGAGAGAAAAATTTAGATTTGGACTCATAAGAACATTTAGTGTGGTGCAGAGTTGAAAAGGAATAATTAAAATATGGTATGAAGGTGCATTTGAGCTCATCAAAGCTAAACTGTAAACTTGGTTTTGGCAGCTAGTGCTGCTATACAAATTCCTTCTTCCTTATTTCAGTAATGCAAAATCCCAGTCTGCATGAATCACAACAGCATGGCTCCATAGTGAAACAGTTTGGGTACAAAATCAACCTGCCTGCTGTCCAGCCTTGTCACCCATGCTGGACTTTGCAACAAAAAAATGGGCATATGAGCAACTAAACTGTTAAACAGATAAAATCGAATATCCAGCATTTCCTTTCAAAGTTACACCAGCCAGTGTCCTCAGGCCCCTAAAACCTACAGAGTTTATGAAAGTAGAGGTGCTGCAGGGCGGTGTCCCAGCAAACATGCTGTTGGTATTAAACTTTTATTAATTTTTTCTAGCATTTTGTATGTTATCTTTAAGGGATTTACAGGTCATTAAAAGTCTGTTTATTCTCTTCAGCTAGTTTATGTCCAGACTTCTTTTTTTGGTTAAAACAGTACATACCTCAGACAGGTAATTATTAGTGTCCTTGTGTGGCAAAATGTTGTCTTCACTGTTGATAGAAAAAGTGTTATGATGTCATTTAAACAAAGCAAACAAAGGAACAAAAAACACTTTTAACTAAATGTGTTTCCTAAATGTTCCCATAGTTCACTTTGGAGAGGAATCAGTGGCTTTGCCATGTTAGGGGTGGATAGCTCAACACTGACCTCATGTGGTAATCTTTAGCATTGCGGTCTGGTATCGAATCCATAGGTGCATAGATTTCAGGACATGTCTGCATTATGTTTAAATTTCTGAATTCTTTTTTTCCTGTGCCATCTAAGGTGATAAGAAGTACCTTATGGGCTCTAAGCTTTCAACAGTAGATGCTGCAGTGTTCAGTCATCTGGCCCCAGCCATGTGGATGCTGCCTGGATCACGGCCGGAGCAGCTAATCAAAGGTGAGTTAACCAGAGAAAACTGTCGTAGGGTTGAACATCTGTGGAACTAAACCTGAGGTCCATAGGTTTTACTTTAGGGAATTAAAGACTTTTTAAATTGAAATGCAGTATTCATTCATTCTCAATGAATATCCCAGAATAAGAAAATCCCAAAACCCTGTATGATACCATCAGCTCTATGGTATCCCCAACTACACCTTAAATCCCTGCGTTTTCTCAGTCACACAGTAATGCATTTCTTCATTTCTTTGTTGATAAGATCTGAGACATCAGGGGAAACATCTCACCATTGACCTTTCCTAAGTCTACCAGTTATTTGTCTCCTCCTCACACCTGGTCCTGCTTTAAACCAGCTGACATTAACTGATATCTCTGTCTTGCTCGATAAGAGGAAACCCTCATCTTGTACGACTGACATTTTTCCGGCTGTGTTATTTAAAGTTTTTGAGTCTATTGTCGTATGAGTCATCAAAGTGTGCAATACTTCTCTTTTAACTGGGGTGGTCTCTTACTGTTTTAAAGATTCTATCAAACCAGTTATCCCAGTTTAGACTCATCACAATCTAAGAATTATCAGCCTATAGCTAAACTTTCATTTATGTCTAAAAAATTTAGGTAGAACAACTTAATGTTTTTACAAAAGATTTTTATCTTGTAGAAAAATTTCAGTCAGGCTTCCACCAAAAACATGCTACTGAAACTGTGTTACTTACAGTCTCCAGTGATGTTACGATGTCAGCTGACGCAGGAGAATGCACCATTTTGGTTTTGTCATTGGCTTTTGACACAGTCGATCATAATATTCTGATCAAGAAACTTCAGGATCTGGTTGGGGTGTCTGGTTTAGTTTTAAAGTAGGTTTTTACCCTTGTTTGGTAGAAGTTTTGTGGTTCGTCCAGGTTATGCCAGATCCACAGGGTTTGGTTCTTAGGGCCCCTTGTACATTCTCCCTTTTTGCTACATAATCAGGCAGTTCACTGATGTATCATATCATTTCTTTGCAAATAATATTCAGTTGTATTGTACATTTAAAGCCTCTGAACTGCATAAACTGTTCTCCGTTTCCAGCTGCTTAACAAGCATCAATAAGTGGTTAAGGGATAAATACCTCCAGCTTAACTCTGGTAAAATGGAAACTTTAATAATTGAACCTGATAGTAAGATTTAAAAAAATCAACCACCTTCAGGCTGTACAGAATGCAGCTGCACAGCTTTTTGCACTCATAAAAGAGTGCATATTACTCTGATTTTTCCATCTCTACACTGGTTACCCATCCATTTTAAAATTAATTTTCAAATTTTGGTCTTTACTTTTAGAGCTCTCTATGGTCAGGCTCCTCTTTACATCTCCTTCTTTATCTCCACTTACTAGCCTGTGATCTGTGGTCTTCTAGTTAGAGGTAGTATTAGTAGTTCTGTGCACACACTTTAGGATGAGAGGTGACTGATCCTTTCAGTAAGTGGCACCCAAACTCTGGGATGCACTTTATATTTCCTTAAGATTCTTAGACTCTGTTGATTCTTTAAGATAAGCACCATGGAACTGAAGCAGATTTTCTCAGGGATGCTTCTCCTAATGATGGATAATTCTGCATCCATCCATCTTACATCCTACCTGTACTGTAGGTAGGAACCCTCTCTCCAGAGAGTAAAAGTGTGTCTGATGTTGACTCTTGTCTTTTCTCTTGCTCTGTCTCTTTTTCTCTTTCTTGCATTTCTTTGCTGAATCAGTGCATTTACCGGTGCAGTCAATGTTTTGATTAATTGCACGTGCAGGCGCGTCTGTGTGATGTTATGTCAGTGTTACGTCTGGGGAGAAGATAAATAAGATCTTGAGTCTCCAATCTCAAATCCGAGTCGAGTCTCAAGTCTTTTGAGTGCGAGTCCAAGTCAAGTTTCAAATCACTGGAAATGTGACTTAAGTGCGACTTGAATCCGAGTCCCAGTCTCGAGTCCCCATCAATGTATTTAACCTGCCATTGGTGCAGAGTTCTTTATCTGCACCGTGTATGGTCATCATCAGGTAGACCATCAGGAGGATGCTTGTTCTTTATTATTCTGACAGGAAGTCACTCAGTTCATCCGTCCTGGTTTGTGGTGATGGCTCACCTCCAGAAATGTGAACCAGATATTAGTGAGCACAACTTACCTGAAGTTGTTGTGCTTACATTTTCATTTGTGTTATTTTCATGACAAAATGTGTAATGTGTGGTTGTATGAGCACACATTTGCAAGTACCCATAGTTACTCACAATCTGTTTTACACATTTGTAACTCATGTCATAGACATTTGGAACCCTTATGAGACTAATTTAACTCCACACCTCGGTCCCTTTCAGGTGACCTGATCAATCTGGCAATGTACTGTGAGCGCATACGCCGCCGATTCTGGCCTGAGTGGTTTGTAGACCTGGAAGACTTCCGCTACGACGACACCACAGAAGGCAGCGACTCACGTTCCAAACTTCCAGATCTGGGCCTCTACTCCTGCACGGACACTTCCGAGGACACCACACACTCACACACTTCACATACACACACGCCACAAGACCCACAGTCACCCATCAGCGACCCTACAGGCCATTCACTGTATGACTCTGACATGGACACTGAGTGCTCTGAAATAGACCCGCCCAAGTGTTGACAAAACATACACTTTTAGTATACACACACCACAGGGGGGAGCTGCATCCCACCTGTGCACATGCCCTCCTACCTCTTTGAGCAGAATAAAAAAAAGTTGGCGACTCTTTCTGCCGTTGCCTGCATCAGCTGAGATGTGGAGGACATGAAACTGCAAACTCTAGTGAAGGAATAATTGCAGTAGAAGGGGAAAAATGCAACACACTTAGGTCAACAGAGAATACACTCAGAAGAAGAATGAGAACATAAATGTTGCAGTGGAGATTTAAAAAAAACTAGAGAGGAGTAAATGATGCTGTTACTGAGAAACTCCTCCACGAGGTTAACATGATCTGCAGTCACAACCTTTTTTCTTATGTTGCATAGTTGTAACCATGGCAACTACATGCTGTGTGCTCCCCCCGTGGTCCCTCGTAGCAATTTGCGCCACCCAGCCTTGTGTGTGTTTTGGTCCGTTAATGCCTTGTACTGAAATTACATCAAGACTTAAGGAGATATACAGGACTCATGTGAATGAATACAATTCAGTGTAAATATATAAAGTAATCAAATTGAATTCTCATATTTATTAGATAGAATATTTGATTATATTGTGAATATAAATTATATATATATAAAGAATCATCCTATTTATGATATAGTGTAAATACTGTTGTTTTTTCTTCTACAAAATCCCTTCTGTGTTGGACACAAACTATCTCCCAGATCCCCACTCTGCTGGTCTAGGATTAGCAAGAGGAGTCCTTGCATCTGTTTACACTTCAGGGATGCTACAGTAATGCCTGCTGCCCATATTTAAGTATTGCTGTAAAATTTCTGAGTGAATAATGGAGCACTTTTCAGCTGTAGTTTGCCTCATATACACAACAATTTGCCAACAAATAATTAGTATCCTCACATTAGAATCATATACACACATCACACTCACAACATACATCCCATATGAATATATGTTTTACATGCAATTAGAGCAAGTCAAACAATCTTTTTAAAAACAGAATAAATTCATGTATTAAGAATTACAGTGCATGGCTGGTATGTGCCAATAAATTCTCCCTTTATACTTTTTATACTTCATGAAGACAAATTTATCTACATTTCTTAGCTGGCCTGCTCAAGTTTGATGTTGTGATGCAGATTTTTCTTTTCTTTTCTTTGTCAGTGCCTCTGGCCAAATCAACCATAAGAAAATGTAGCTGATGGATTTTTTTTTTGTTGTTTGTGTTCTGGTCTGTTTTAAACTGATGCTTTCTCTAGAAAACATTGTGTAAAGCAATAAGAGGGCAGACACTCTGTTTACCTCTACTTTATGCTTAAGTGGACTGTGCAGGATTTTGAGGGGTGTGACGGCATGGTGCAGGCTTTATGTGTGTTTGTCATTCAGCAAATGCTCATACAGCACCATTGTGGTGTGTTAAGGCTGCTTAAGATGTGAGCAAATAGTACAGCTATCCAAGATGCATGTGGAGTCAACGTCTGTGTATAAATGATGACATATTAGTGAAGCTTTTTTCCCTAATGCGCACACCTACACACATATAAAGTATCAACAGTGCTCACTGTTGTTCAGTAAGATTTTTTAAGAAAAAATAAAACAAAACAAATACATCCAGCTATGATAGCATGGTGGTACTGCTTATGTTGCCTTTTAGCAAGTGTCTAGTTTCAATAGAAATCGGATTAGCTATATTAAGGGAATCTTCACAGAAAAAGACTCATCGATCACCCAGGCAAAAACACTTGATGGTATTTGTTTTAAAAAAAATCTGAAGAGGGGAGACAGAGATCCAAAGATCCACTGGATTAGGTGCTTTAAAAATATTTTACAGAAACTCATGTGCTGATCCATTGATTCCTTTTCTAAGTTTACTGTCATTTAATTCTACATCTCTATGCAGTGGCTGTTTATACAGTTGATGCTGCTGTATACCATTAAAACATGATGAAGAAGGGAAGTAAAGCACTGTAAACCATTTAAAGATGCTTTAGAGTTGTTGGATTATTTTCATTATTTGAAATCCAGGTATCAATCTTAATGGAGAAATATTTATGGGGCGTGTCTGAATTTTACAGGAAGGACAGCTCCAAGCAACCGAGACGAATTTTACAGGATCAAAAGCATTTTTTGATAGAATCAGGATTGAAAATACTAATATTTCCACACAAATCTATCTTCATTTGATTGATCGAATATCCTTTAATTAAACATTTCCCTGTAGATGTGTGAAGCATTGTTCCCAGTAGTCTCACATGGGTTTCCTCTTTGGAAGAATGAGCATGAATAGTTAGCAATAAGAAACAGACTTCATTAACAGAATTTAATGAGCAGTTCTGAGATTTTAAGAAATTTTCAATTATATAATTTTAGATAGAAATATTGGGCTTAAAGCAAAACACTTAGGAGAAAGACATCAGAGAAGTGTGTTTATGTGTGTGTGAGATGTTGCTGCTGAATTTCAGTAAAATAACCCACGATAAAACTGAACATTTTAATGGAAAATGTTTGTTTTTGTGTCTTAAAATTGCCCTAACCCTGCCTGCATGCTATTGCCTTCTCTTGACAGTGGTCAGATTTAGTCTTATGGAAACTGAAGCTAAACTGTTTACCTTTTACCAGTGCCAGCCAGTTTTTGTTTTTATATGTTAAAGGTATGTATTGATATTAATTTCAATGTGATTGCTTAATATTGTTCATTATTTTGTATTTTTACTCTTTATGTTTACATGTGTTTTGTTCAATGGAGGAAAATTGTTCCAAAACCAGTTTATTGATTTGAGTGTAAGTGAGAGTCCTGCTGACATCTAACACTAAGCAAACTGCATACTTTCATGCTGTCACTTATTTCATTGCTACATGTGCATCCTCCTTTTCAGATAACTCTTGTTAAGCATTCAAATTCATCATGAAGGAGTATCATTTCTGCTGCTGTTATAAATCTAAAAAAAAGTTGAAAATTTACTCTGAGTTTCCTGTTCTGCTGAAGCCACAACATTGACTTACTGCTTGATCTCAGGTCAGCAGGGTGAGGTGGGCCAACCTGCTGATTATCAGTCTCTTCATCTTTTTGTTTTCACTACAGTTCACCCGTTGTGGGACAAAACTGCAGAAGTCCTTCCTGATCTGTGTCTGTGTCCAGCTCCATTTGTCTCTGCACTCCTCAGCATTTAAAGGTCAGGGGCCGAGGTTTGACCCTACCATTCAAGCTGCTTTCTCATCATAATTCCTGCTTATTGCATTGCCTCTTGATGTTGTGTGTGCTGAAATACTTGTGGAATCTCATCAGTCTGTAAATAAATAAAACCACAAAACACTTAATTAATATACCAACATGACCTAAAAGAAATGCTCTGTAAGGTTAAAAAAATTCTTATGAATGTGTCATAACTAGGGATGAAAAGCTGTATGAAAATGGATTCATTATAGTATTTCATTAAATATAGCTGTGATATTTTCCGTTGGGTTGTTTCAGTTATTCTATGAAGGTGTGTGCACTCTAACATGTCTGTCCCATAATCCCTGTCCCTCTGTGGTTGCTACCATATGACAATACTAAGCCCACCTAACAATGCCAAAGGATTAGCTCTGAACCCTTTTCTTTGTGCTCATGCTGGATCTCTGGAGAAACACAGAAAAAAAGAGGGCAGAGGAGCAGAGAAGGCAAGTTGTGGGAGTTCTGCTAGGGAGACTACAATGTGGGTTTGGGTGGGAAGAAGCATGAAAAGGGGAAGAGACAAACAGCAGGGAACAGATGAATGATATTTGATGGCTTTGGTTGGTCGGATTTCTGCCACCATTGTGCAAAATCCCTGGGAGATCCTTTCTACACAAGACAGAGGAAACGACTGAGGACTGACAATGATAGTGGAGTATGAATCATCTCTAGTGAGATAGCGTACCATGTCAGAGGTGGCAGCTGCGTGTGTGTGTGTGAGCCTTTTTAACGATCACGTGGCTGTATGCATGATATGCGAGGTGAGGTCTTGTGTGCAGTGAGGAAAAAGTGTGTGTTTTTGTGTGTGAAAATATGAATAATGCAGAAGGATGCCTGCAGGAGCATGAGGGCCGGGAGGAGGGCAGATGGTCGTCTGCTGATAGGACAGAATCCAGGCAGCAGGGTCCTCCAGAGAGCTGTGTTTAGATCTGGCTTAAAACACACATGAACACACATAGACATACAGACAGAGAAAACACCACAAATATCCACACATCTCTCTTTTGTCTATGTCAAATTATTTTGACTTAAGATTACACACTGGATCACATTTGAAATGAAAAACCTCAGTATTTGGGGAGATGAACTAAAAATAATTGGACATTACCACATTCCTCTGGTTACTAAGACATTTAAAAGAAATAGAAATCAATTAGATTTGTTAAATAAAATATTCCATTACCAAAGTAAAGCCTACCTCAGAGTCTGGCATAAAAAACACATAAAAATAGTACAAGTATTGTTATTAAAATCAACATTAAAGCTTTTTTAATTTAGATTTTAGTCATAATCAGAATATTGATACAAGAAATCTATTCTTGTTACAATATTGATTCGTGATGCAATGTGAAAGGATGTACTTCACAATGCAATAATATTTGACTTCTGAAAAATGACCCTGCTTTTTGCTGCTGTCACAAACCAAAAAGATCTTAAAAGTACTGCATATATATATATATATATATATATATATATATATATATACACATGGTGAACATACTATATGGTACAACATATAGTCACCGCAATTCTTTATTGCACCACTAGGTGGCACCAGCGTTCTGCGTCTGAGTTAACTATTGACCAATACGGAAGAAATCACACTGCATATTTGACACAAGGTGAACAAAAATAATAATAATAAATAAAATAAAAAAAATAAAAGTTTAAAATTTAAAAATGTCTTAGAATTATGTAAAAAAAAAAAAAAAAAAAAAAATCAAAACTGAAAACAAAGGCCCAGTGTTACTTAACAGTTCACATATGCTGTCACTACTTGTCTGTAACTGTTATAAGAAATAGAAAACAAAACTTGCTTTGTCAGTTTTACCACGATCTTCAGACTCATGGTGGGTGACATCCACTTTTGTTTTAAGTTCACAGCAAACATACATCAAAATAATATATCTGTTTTTTTTTTCTTTTCTTTTTTTACCCATTTTAATGGAGCGGATTTAATTATTCTGATTATGTGATAAACAAAATTACCAACCCTTTGTCCCGCACCTGTACAGAAGGCAATTTGTTTCCTACAATTTTGTTGCCTCCAAGACAATCTTGGACTATCTCTCTCATATATATATATATATATATATATATATATATATATATATATATATATATATATATATATATATATATATATATATATATAAACTAATGTGCATTTCCGTTCTGCTTCACTCTGATCCCCTCTACACGCAGCGGTATCAGTGAACATCAGCGGGAGGAAACACTTTACCGAAGCAGCTGAAGGACACCTCCAAGCAACCGAGACGAATTGATAAAATCCATAATTCTAATACAAGGCCGTGCGCACGATAAAGGAACAGCTTGGTGCCACTTTTTTTTCTTGCTCCTTTTCATCCTGACGCTCAATAACGAGCAAAGACTGCAGTAGAAAACAAATAGGATTTAATGACAAAAAGCATATAGAAATTGTGCAATCGTTGATTTCAGTTCCCTCTTCCGTTTAATCACAGATTTCAGGTCGATGCTATATTGTTTTGGTTTTATTGATTTTTTTTTTTTAACCTCAGAAACTCAAATTCAGATGAAGGATTACATGTAGTGTCACCAAAATTAGATTTACAGAAATACTGGGCCTTATTTTAAACATAAGACGAATTATTATATAACTCCTGTGCTTATAAATAAAGAAAACGGCCCCTGTGCGTATTGCAGATCATTACGTAAAAATATTGCTGATTATTCTTTGATGATTAGCAAGGACAGGTTAGAGCCAATGTCTAAACAATGTCATATTCTCACATGCTAAAACTATCATGAAATTGTCCATCAGTGATAACAGTTCCATCAAAATCTTGCATTTTCATTCCTGTAATGAAATTCTTCAATTGCATTTGAGTTTCTGATTTTTCAACATTGCCATAATTTGGTCAGAGAATTACTCTCCAACTACTTGTTAATTTCCTTACATAAAATCTCATATATCAGATAATTAATCACAGGATAGGTGGCACAAGAACAAGTGCCCATGTTTGTGATTTAGCACAGACTGACTGTAAATAATAATAATAATAATAATAATAATAATAATAATAATAATAATAATAATAATAATAAACAGAACAAGCGAACATACAGAAACGAAAACAATACAAAACCCGAATGGAGATACATCCCACAGATCATCTTCTCTGTGTATGAATAAATCACAGTTACAGCCACTGCATGTGGCCAGAGCTGGTTCCAGGATATAGTCAGTGTCTGTGTGTTTCTTTTCTCTTTTCTTCTTCTTCTTCTTTTATTCTTTTCTCTGTCTTTTTTGTTTAAGGAAAGCAAGGCAAAATAGCTGGATAGCTTTGAGTGTTCCAGCCGGACAGTCTCGGTCTTTCTCGTCACAGCATCTTGGAAAAGTACAGAAATAACAAACAGCAAAAACACACTGTAAACAGGCGCACAGAAATGTCTGCACAGAAAAAAAGCATTATTATTATTATTATTATTATTATTATTATTATTATTATTATTATTATTATTATTGTTATTATTATTAAGGATTATATTAAATATGTATACATTTTAAATAAGTTTATTATATTAAAGCGAGAAGAAATACTGATTATGGGTGCATAATAATAATAATAATAATAATAATAATAATAATAATAATAATAATAATAATAATAATAATAATAATAATAATAGAAGCTATTGGCTGGTATTGGTTTTTAACATTGTGGGCTACAGCAGGTGTCTGCCATTTCAGCCCTGTCTTGCCACAAGCTGCGAGGAACCCCAGTCGCTTTTGTTATGATGGAAAGATGGCGTTTATTTACCCACACTGACTGCGCCTAAATCATCATACCCGAAGCTTGCTTTTTTTAAAATCTTGTGCCCTGTCTGCAGACTCCTACTATCCACACCACCCTCTGTCTTTTTTAAATGACACGTTACATGATGACACAGTGGCTCCTCGGTCAAGATACAGAACAAGAACATCCATGTCGCCTTTTTTCATCCTCTTTTTTTCTTTTTTTTCTCAGTTAGCACACTAGCTCAGTGTGCTTGGCGTGAAAACCTCTCCATACAGCTGTACTATAAGTATTTTTAGGGCTCGGGTGTCACACTCTGTCCCGCTGTGTAACCTATGTCCGTCCAACATCTAACCTGGCTGATGTCCACTACGGAGCGGTCCAGCACAGAGAATGAAACAAATAAGGAGGCATTATACCTCCTTAAGGGGTCCGTGTTTATTTTGTTTTTTATTTTTTTGTTTCTCTCAGAATAATGGACAGGGGTCACGGCACAGGAGTCTGTCCTCCGTGGTGGGGAGGGGTGTCCCCGTACATGTCCTCTCCTGCTACCTGTCCCCCAACGGGCGTCATTCTTTTCTCCTTCTGCCGCCGGTTACAAAACCAAACCCTCACCACCTCCTTCTCCAGCTGCAGGCTGTCCGCTAGGGAGTTGATCTCCGCCGCTCCTGGTTTTGGGCATTTGAGAAAATGGCTCTCCAGAGCGCCTTTGACGCCCACTTCAATGGAGGTCCTCTTTTTTCTTTTCCTACCCTGTGCCGCGATTTTATCCAGGCTAGTGGGGCTCCCCGAGGTGGAGTCCGCCTCCTCCAGCCACTTGTTCAACAACGGTTTGAGTTTACACATGTTTTTGAAGCTGAGCTGAAGCGCCTCGAACCTGCAAATTGTAGTCTGAGAAAAAACGTTTCCATAGAGGGTCCCAAGAGCCAGTCCCACGTCCGCCTGGGTGAAGCCAAGCTTGATTCGCCGCTGTTTGAACTGCTTGGCAAATTGCTCCAACTCGTCAGAGGTCGGTGTGTCCTCGTCCGACTGGTCCTGATGGCTCCCGTGCTGGTGATGGTGGGAGAGAGACTGCTGGTGGGCCCCAGGGCCGCCCCCGTGTTCACTGAGGTGCGGGCTGTGGCTGTGGTGGTCCTCGTCCCGCAGGGGGTGGTGGTGCATTCCTCCTTGTTCTTCACCTGGCATTAGACCGAAGCCGGACTGGGAGTACACAAGGCTTTGGCCCTCAGATGTCGCCATGCCGGAGATGAGCGTTGTGGCTGTGCTGGTTCGCCATGCTCTGGCGTCGTGATGCGCCTGCTGGTGCGCTAGGTGAGGGTGTCGCTGTTGCTGCTGCTGTTGCTGCAGACTGCTGGAGTTCTGCAGCTCCTCTCGGTCACTGTCATGCAGTATGGGCTTCACGTCCTGTTCTCCGAGGGGACTGGATGGCCAGGGCGCCCCGCTGTCACTGTGAGACAGCGCCGTTATCCACTGGTGCGCGTGGCTGAGTGGATGTCCACTGCCAGGTAACGTGCCGTAGTCGTTCTGGAGCAGGGTGTGCGCGTCCCTGTACGCTGCCGCCTGCTGCATGCTCCCGGACTCCGAGTGAGGCGGCGGCGCGCTGCTGGGGGTGGTGAGGACGCTGTAGTGGTTGGACGTAGCGGTCGCCATAACTATCGGAGCCAGAGTGATCGCTGGAGTTAAAAGGAGGCTGCCTTTGACAGTAACTCTTCTGAGCCACGGGGCAGCTACGCGTCTCTCTCCAGCATCTCCCGGGCGCTGTGCCAAGGGGACGCAGAGGCGCGCACCTGTGGTCCGCCTCGCTCCGCTCTTTATTGGCCAAGAACGGTTGACAGATGTGGTTACCCCTGACAGCACCCCGCTCATTGGTCACGGGAGATTGTACAGAAACCCCAATCACTCTGCCCAACAATACTAGCAGTCCTGCAGCATGTTAGAGTACAAAGTGGAGGGAGCTGGGTGCAGCACAGAAAAGGTATAACACAGTTGGATAAGAAAAAAATATGTGTTGCTGAAAGTTTATTGTAATTGATCTGGGTTAGTAGGTCACATTTGTTAGTTTTATGTGTCAAAACGCTGCGTAAAAGTTGAAGATTTTGCACATTAATTGACATAATCGTGCTTTATTCATTTGTTAAGTTTGAGGATGCAAATGCAGAGAAGTGCCTTATATTATTTCTTAGCTATTTTCCAGACATTTAAGTCATATAAGCCAACTTGGGGGATATTTACACACTGAGCAGTGATCATGACGTGAAACTTCCAGCTGCCTCTCTGCCCCCAGGACGCTGTCCAGAAACAGAAAGTGTGTGAGAGAGGGGCCGCGTGCTTCCAGCTTCTGCCCCGTTACCATGGCGAGCGCGGTGAATGGAACAACAACGCCCACGTCACAGCTGCAATTCGCTCCTTCTTTGCGTTCCGTTCCAAAGGGCTCATTGGGGCCGCGCGCTCTTGCCGTCGGGACAAATAATGGGGGGCAAGCGGAGAGGGCAGCTCTGGGCCAAAGAGAGAGAAGGCTGCAAGAATGGACCCCTCAGTCTGCTCTGCACCTACAGTGTCCCCTTCCACCTGCTTGTTGGGTAAACTTTGGGATGGAAGCACTCGTGGCACGCGGGAATTTCTCTCCCTATACAGGGTGAAAAACGCAGCAGACCTGAACCATAAACCTACACTAACAGTTGGCTGACATTTTTTTGTTAATGTTATCTGCCTCCTTATTATACAACAGTGTTAAGTTAATTACCATTTGAGCCACCCGTCACCATTTATCCCACATTTTACTTCTTCTCAACAAGTATTTGAAATCTATAGCTTTTACTCTGCAAGCTGAGCTCTAACTTAATGTGGTGTTATCTGATTACCCAACATAAAATAGTTGGATTTAGCTCCACAATAGTCTTAATTATAACGAATTATAAAGCTTTAAATGGTGTACAACATATGACATGTATGAGTCATTCTGATTTCATACATAAATCAAAGCAGGGTGCCTCACATATTCTTGTTGCTCACATTCTACTAAAGTTTAGGCCTGTATGATTTTATGTTATTTTATAACTTTTAATCTGGCAAGGATGTTATTTAAAAGTTA
Source organism: Melanotaenia boesemani (assembly GCF_017639745.1). Taxonomy (NCBI): domain Eukaryota; kingdom Metazoa; phylum Chordata; class Actinopteri; order Atheriniformes; family Melanotaeniidae; genus Melanotaenia; species Melanotaenia boesemani. The sequence continues at coordinate 12,445,075 of NC_055703.1, forward strand.
TTGTAGTAGTAAATGAAAGCCAGCTTGATTCCATATTCAAGTTTGAAACAGCTGGAATCCAGCACAGTTAGATCATTTTTAACTTTAGGTGTGAACTCCTTTATGAGTTTATGAAATTAGGAAATCGTGACCTGGTGTCTTGTTAATGACGACTATGATACATCCTTTATTAAGTCATCATGAGTCATGCATTAGTTAAACACTGATTGCATCCTTATTCAAATGTTACCAGTCAAAACATGTTAATGTATTTGCATTTTGCTTTTACATTTGTAATGATTTCACTACATTTTACTGATACAAGCTTTTACTCAGTTTTGAATCACAGAGTTTTACATGTAATAAAACCTATACACTTACACTGCAGCTTCATGAAAGTGATGTCACTGCTGATAAAAGAACAGTAAAGTTAGTAGAAAAAGTCATTAAAGCACTTATTTAGCATTATCAGCTGCTGTTATCTGTAAATTAAGGCAGTGATGCTGAAATTAAACTATTCTTCATTCTGCTGAGTCCCCCTGAAACCATCTTAGACCCCTTGGGGCATCCTTGGACCTACTTTTGGCAAATTTAGGAGATGTGATTTTATTGGCTCAAAGTGGTGTGCTGGCAGTAAAAAAAAAAAAAAAAAAAAAAAAAATCCACCTGTTGGAAAGTTAGAGGAACCTCAAATAACAAAGTACTTCCATGTTTCAGCAGACAAGGATGTAGTGAAGCATCACGTGCAGAATCCCAATGTATGTTCACATGTATTTCAAATTCATTACATACAAAGGCAATACTTATGCAGCTGACTAGAAACCACAGTACAATGAACTTGTACATAGGACCTGACAGGTTATGGATAAATCCTTTGATAAAGATAATGCATAGACATAAACTGACGCACAATGAATTATTGGGATCGAAAGAACACTGGCTTATGATTAGGGTGTAATTCGGAGAATTACCAAATGTGTCGCCAGGGGCTTCGGCAAGCCGTGTGTTGAGAGAGGCAAAACATATTACCCTAACAGACTAATATGCAAACTACTGGCTGCCCAATTACAGGACTTAATAACGCATAAACGATGCAAGTCCTGTTCTTACAAGTCGAAGAGGTCGCTGTTAATTCAGTCAAAGGCCTGGGTATGCTGTCAACACACACAGCAGTTTAACACTGTCTCACTTTCTCGTTCTGTATTCAAGAGTGAGGGTTAATGATGAAGATTGTGAGCGTTAAATTAACAGTAATTATATGTCCCCACTGCTGTAAAGATTCAATTTGTTCGCAAGTCTAATGGGCCAAAGTGTCCCTATGTGCAGGCAGAACTCTGTATGAGACATTTATGATTAAAAGCACACAGACATAACAAACATAACCACAGAAGAAAGCCACCTGTGCCTACATACAGATTTAATGAAATTTTATCTTGGGCAGAAGGGCAGCTTGAACTCTGCGCTACTCCAGTCCAGATGTGAAAAGCCATTTCTGTTTGTTGCTCTTGTGTAAATAGTGCCACCTGCTCTTCCTCATTGCTATGGGAAAGAATGGTTCAAGTGCGAGGTGAAGCCATTTCTGTGGGTGAACCAGTGCTTTAGTTGCTTGCACTTTCTCCAGACCAGTATGTGACCCACTCATGTCCCTCCCCCTGTGGGAACCCTAACATAGGAGGGGGGGACTCTTTATGCTGCCGGACACAGGGAGATAATGGCCATTCCTCCACAGCTGGCCCTCACAATCAAGGAAGAGGGAGCTCTGAGGATTCCAGCTTTAACCAGGCCATTGTCTGGACTAATTACATCTGAATGCAAGACCCCGAGAACCCACCTCCCCCCTGAGCAAAACCTTCACACAATACCCCAAACAACTCTTCAGAGATGAAGGATAGTGCACAGACACACAGAAAGAGGGCACACAGAAATATATAAACTCTAGACTAATTCATTACTCTTAAATGATAATACACAAATGTGCAAACACACACACACACACACACACACACACACACACACACCCACACACACACACACACACACACACACACACACACACACACACACACACACTGAACTTGTTCATTACCCATATACACATTCCCATCCCCAGCAGGCTCTCATCAAAGTGTTGTGGCTCACTTGCACACACTCGCATGTGGCACTCGGCATTAGATCAGATCTCAGTTTGCTGCTCTCAGAAGAGATGAGGAGGTCTTAGAGGACTTAGCTTGAATGGAGAACACAGTGAAGAGCTTTCCTCCGACGCACCCCCATGATCCCAATCTACACTCTCCCTCTGGTCTCCAACTTCCAGTGCTCGACTCCATCTGTGGCCTGAACTACACAACTTGAGCTCCACATCATGTTTGCAAAAACTCCCCACTGATGCCCAGAGTTATAGATAACACATCACCCTGTTGTAACAAGTACTGTAACATATTAGTTTTGCAATTCAAGTATTTGGTTATTTACTTACTTTTTTCAAAGTATGTAACTACTGAGAAAAATAAACAAATCTTTCCTGTTCTTCTCACTGTTCCCCAATCCTTGTAAGGTAGCTGCATGCTAACAAAAGCATCCAACCCCGCAGTTGTGTCAATGTGAATGTGTTGCTCAGTTCAGAAAGTGGACAGAGAGGGCAGCTTTTATCTTGTGAAAGTGTTTGCATTGTTTTGAATTTTTGGATGAAAAGGACAAGGGCAAAAAAAATGGTAAAACGGAAATTGTGCCTGGGTCATAGTGTCAGCTTCAAAGCGCTCTACTTCAAATTTGGGAGTGCTTTCAGTCATAGTACAGCAACACAACCCTACTGTTGAGATCTCTCGAGGTGAATGATGAAAACTAGCAATATCCAGCTTTGAGTGGGACTAAAGTGTGATATCAGAGTATAAATACTGGAAGTGTGGACCAGATATTATTGACTTACATGAAGTGGTTGTGGTTGCATTTTCATTTGTGTTGTATTCATGACAAATTTCCAGCTGTTTTTTTCCCTCCAGTTGTAGTTTTGTGGTTTTTATATAATTACATAGTTTGGCAAAACTTATTTAAATAACATCTTTTTATATATTTTTCTTGAATGACATTTTTTTTTTTTTACCTCTGCCATTGTTTTATTCTCAGATTCACACTAGTACATGATATTTTTTTGACTCCATTGCTATTTTTAATTTGTGAACGTAAAGACTTAAAGACGTAAAGAACAAAAACAGATAAAGAGTTACAGAAGAAAGCAGGTGAAACTCCTGCTACATAAGCACACTGTAAATAGCTGAAGTGCCCAGACGTGCAGAAGAGTAAAAACTGCAGGGCTTAGTTAAAGTTTTACTGATTGTTTGGGTAAGTTCAAGAGTTACAACGTGACTTGCTGCAGGTCTGAACCCATTCATCCAGCCAGTCACTTTCTCTTCTCTCAGCTTGTATATGTGGGGTTTGCATAGCTGTTATGGATGTATACTTCAGTTTCTATGGACACATTTCACATTTAGTAATGTGTGTGTATTCGTGAGTGACAGCGTGAGGGTTAGAAGGTCTTAGTTTAGCATTGATTTATTATTTCCCCTTTGCCTGATCTGCCTCTGAGAGGACAAATGGAGGAGAAACACCAAGCACAATAACTATCCCTACTATCCCTAGCACAGAAACACTGGCAAGTATGTCTACAACAGAAATGAACTTAAATATTTCTGCACAGCGCTTGCAAGCATACTCATGCTCTAACATCTCTAAAATGCTGGTCTCCATTTCCAGTGTTACTGTTTTGTACCAATAAGAGTGGTGACAATTCTGTACAACTATAAATTCACCACACTCCCCAACTCCCTAGGCACCAGAGCTCCTATAAGACTTCCCATGTTGTCCCATATAACTGTCTTCAGAGAAGCCATAAAGACATAAAGGGACGCTCCTACCTCGAGCTGAGTGGTCATAATTCAGCAGCAGGTATTTTTATCGTGACATTGCTGTCGGGGTGCACAGATTCATCTCGTCCCCTGCTTTATAATGTCCTACACTAACTCCAGATATAGGAGAAGCATGAGTGCAGTCATATTTTACTGGCAGCTTGTTGTCACATGCTTCTGTAATGATTTGGAGCTGGACTGTTGTAGTGCAAGAGGATGCACTAAAAAAAAGACAATAGTTGATCCAACTTAAATTAACTATTTCAATTGGTAACTACTGATTTAAGTTTAACTTAAAAAATTAAGTTGTATTAATTTAATTTAATTACTTGCTACCAGTTGAAGCATTTAATTTAAGCTGGATCAGCTATTTTCTTTTTCGGTGTGTATGTGGATACAAACCTAACGCCTCACGCATCATTTCTGCTGTGGGATGTGATACTGAACCTCACCCTTTTGCTTTCAAGCAGGAAAAGAGCACATATGAAAAAGGGGGTGCAGAGATGGGAGAAGGGGGCAGGTAGGTTGTTAAACCCACTTGAAAGCTCAGCGCCCTGATCGATAGTCTCGGGCCAAGCAGGGATTAAAATCAGGCTAAGTCTGTTCCAATCAATACTGATGGCTAACCCTGGGGTTAAAACAGGAGTAAATCTCCATACATGCCCATACACAGGTCTGCACTGTGGCCTATAGTACAGATAAATCCACAGCTATCCATGCAAATGGATACACAATGGGTTAATGTGCAAGTGCAGTCAGTATGAATGAGCGGTGTACAGGCCTTCAGCAGCGACATATCTGGTTGTATCTGTGTGGATACACACTATGTTTGGTCAGAAGGCTGAGGCCATAAATTTGGATTTGTCAATGCAGCTGCACAGAGTGAATAAAGCTCCCATAAAAGTGTTTGAGGTGCAGAATATGTGCATTTCTTTTCCATGTTTGCATATATACACAATAACAAAGCTGTAATAGAGGTGAGAATGACTTATAGACAAACAGCTCGCATGCATGATTGACTGTTTCAGCAGCTAATGGAAGGTGAACATCACTGCTCAGATTGATCGAACAAGCACAGGTCTGCTTATCAATTACCAATACTGATCAGGGCTCATACAGGCAGATAACACATAGAAAAGCTGTTACACATCTTTATTTTTTAAGCTGATATTTTAAACGGACATTTCTTACTGACATGCTTGGATGTTATCTACATTAAAAAAAAAAAAAGTGCTTCCTTTATTGTTTCTTTAAACCTTACTATTTTATTTTAACATTTAGTATTTGCTTTGTAGAATAATGTGCTGTCACACATCTTTTTACTACATGTTTTTTATACTGTCACCTGAATCTGAACAAACTAACAAAAATCTGACAGCCCTGTCCCAAGCACTTGAAGCCAGCTCTTTTTTTTTTTAAACTTTCTCCACATTTCACTGGGATGTCTGTTGCAACTATCACAATTTTTTTCCCACCACACATAATTGACCACATTTGGCACAGATTTTATAACTCCTGTGCTGTTGTGGATGACAATGTCTTTCAAAATGCTGAAGTGATCAGTTGGCTGCTGACAACTCGCAGGTGCAAACACTACTGTAGTTACTAAATTGGTCAATTACACATCAAAGGGGGAGACGAATGTTAGTCCTCCCCCTTTTTATGGGAGACATATGCCATATTTGACAATTTACATTTTATTTGCTGTTGTACACTTCTTTATTTATTGATTTATACCTAAATGCTTAGCAAAAGAGCTGTAGAAGTGAAATGTGGCAAAAGAAACAAAGTAAATCCTTATCCACATACATCATTGTCTTAACAGTTAAAAAATTGCACAAAATATAAGGAAATTTGTGTTTAGTAAATAATTTTTCCCCTTTAATACCAACTGGTGGGTAATTTGTAAGAATTGTGCTTTGGTTGAATGAGCAACACAGCTAAACATGCCCCCAACAATGTGCCAAAATCTCCAGCAATATTCTCCTGATGGTGTTCACTCTTGTTATGAGTTGCTTGGCAGATTGGATGATTGCACTCGTCTACAGCAACAAGGAAAAAAACAAACAAACAAAAAAACAATAACGTATGTTGGCTATTTATTTTACACTGTCAGGGACCTCAGTAGCATGTAGAAGATCCACAAAAAACCACAACAGTTCCTCCATCCGATGCTGGTCACTGTTCGCCAACCTGGAGTTGTTAAAGGTCAAACAGTGTGTTTGTGATGGTCCCTCTAGCCCGAACAGCACATCCCAGAAATTTTCAGTTGGGTTGAGGTCTGGACTCTTGGCAAGCTATTCGGTCTTTTCCATCCCCAAATTCCCAGATTCTCTGTGATGACCTTGCTCTGTAGAGGAAAGTGTTGTCATCCTGGAGGATGGGGTTACCCCTCAGATTTTGGATATATGGGATCACCACTGGCTCCAGAATCTCATTCCAATATATGTTTATCCATTAGTTACCAGTCCTAGAGCACATTTGCCATCACTTGAATGTCAAAACAAGAGTGACTACCAAAAGGAGAATATTGCAGGGAATTTTGGCTCGTTTTTTTGGGCACTACCCACACATTTAGCTGTGTTGCTCAACCCACAAACACACAATCATTACAAGTAATAACTTGTTTTGAAGGTGACTAATCAGGTTTCCAATGATGCGTAAAGCAGCATCAATTGATATTATTATAGGGGAGAAATAACTGACCAAACACAAATGTCCTCACTTTTTGTACTATGTTTACACCTTCAGCTAAATATAAAAGCTGTATTCTAAATTTTATTTAAATATAAGATATGTTTCTTTAACGATTGCAGCTGAAATAGTTAAATCATGTACTTTGCAGAAAAAAATACATTTAAATTTCAGGCCCTGATGTTGGATATCAGATTGAAATTTCACTTAGAAATTTAATTTTCATTTGTTTGCTCTTAATCAGTTTATCTCTTGTGAGCTTGCTTCTTAATCTTTTTTTTTTTTCTACCAAAACCCCAGCTGTTCACGCATCTCTGTTGCACCCCCACAATCCTCCATTACTGCTGTGTTTTGGGGGGTAGGGCAGAAGGGAGCCTATTCAGCAGACTCCTTACTTTTGTGTCACCAAGATATAAACCCCTCCCTTTTAAACTCACAAGCCTCCTCCACTGCAAAATCCATGGCAGTCCCAAATGCAAAGGTTGGGAGTTTGGATTAGGCAGTGTGCTCTCTGAATTAATAAGAATAAAACACTCTTACAAGACTAATTTCCTTGACGGCTTTATAATCTCCTGTGCTGAAAAATATTTACAGCTTTATAAAAACTCTCTAGCATTTTACATAGTAAAAATAATTTAAGATTCAATAACTATCAGAATAAAAACTTAAACCGTGATTAAGTTTAAAGGTCTCGTCTTGTATCTCAGCCAAAGTGTAAGTCCAGGAATCGAACCAAGATGGATAGGAGAGTGACGTCAGGGAGCAATAATGCTTGTTCTCTGTGTGGTAATCAAACTAATCACCTTGTTCTCTCAATTGTTTTCTGTCTGTAACACACTAGAGAAATACAAGCAGCTCTCATTTTAATCAGGATGTTTTCCCTCCTTTCTAAATGTGCCATTTTTATAGAAGTAACAACTTCTCTGCTGATCAAACATTTGAATGAATGAATTATTAGCCCCCCCCCCCCCCACCCCCCCACCCCCAGATGTGCTCCAGGTCATTACAGTATCTATCAGCATGTGGAAATTGGGGCTCCTAATGAACAAGAAAAATTCACCTTCAACCAATTGCAAAGTAGTGCAATGTGCGCCAAAAAATATATATATATATATATTTTCATTGAAGTACTAATGCTTACTCCAATTTCTTACTTGCTCATATGTGGAGACAATTAGTCTTCCACAATTCCCTTTATACAAGTGACAGATGCACAAAACGGAAGAAATGAGAGCAAGTGTTACTTTGGTAAAAGAACACTGCTTTGCACGCTTTTCTCCCCCATGCATATCAAATATGTTTCATCAATTGAAAAGCATAATCCAGGGTGGAGGAAAAACAGAGGAGCTACTCTTGGAGGCAACCTCGCCAATTAATTTGTAGCTCAAATCTCAAAGCCTCACTGGAGAGGTGCAAGGCTACATACCACTGGGCTAATTTGTGTTGCAGGTCTGTATTAAATATATGCATGAGGCTAATTCAGTTAGTGTCGTAGGCCTGTAGCTGTGGTGAGTGCGGCACTAGCTCCCATTAGCGATGTTTCTGCCTCCGGTGGAAATCAACAAAAGTCAAAGTCAATGGCTTTTTTTCTTTTTTCTTTCTTTCTTTTTTTTTTTTTTTTTTTTTTTGCATAAAGCAAACAAAATTAAATTTGCTCTGCTAAATCAAAGTACCAAATGTGGGACTCTCTCTCTCTTTCTCTCCGTATCTCTCTCTCTCTCTCTCTAAGGGATAAATTACTCCAAAAACATAAAAACAAAAAACACGGAAAGGAAAAGAGAAATTTTAGTCAAGTGGGAATCCCACTCCCAAACAATCCCAGCATGCTTTTGCTTTCTGAGATGCTAGCTTATGTGACTGCAGCATGTGGTAAAAAGTTTCTAGGATTTAATCTGTCTTCTCTGGCATGTTTCCCTCTGCAATTTTTGGTTGCTCGGTGCAAAATGTTGTGTGTCCATTGTCAGCCTGATCTCACAGGAAAATTCACACACATTAGAATAAAAATTTGTAATTTTTTGTATGCAAATAGGAACAGATCCTCTGGGAATTTTTTAGCTTTTTGTTTTATTTACATAATTAAAGGCATGATCAAAACCATATATGAACCCAATATTTTCATGTTATTATTTGAAAGAAAGCCTTAGGCCAAGACAACCTGCAGCTCAGTCTATAACAACATGAAACAAATTTCTGAATTTGTCATTTAAATTTAACTAAATCAGCTCTAAGATTCAGGTGATTTTGCTGCTGGCTCCAATATGCGTACATGTTGTTTTATCTGTTTTACTTTGGGCTTTATGGATCGCTAAAAGGAAGTACCTGTTGTAAACCAAAGCAATAAATTCCCAAAAATGTTCAAAGATAAAGATAAAGAAATGTAAGACCGGGGTAGCTTAAAAATAGCTTTGTGGATAGAAAGGGGAACAATTACTGATGGTTGAAGGCAAAGCTTCCACCCTGAGGTGGAGTGATGAGTTGTAAAGTTTATGATAAAACCCCAGTGCTCAGCACTTGGTGTTGGACAGTATGCAATGCAAGTAAGCATTGTAAAGATGCATGCATGTAAATGAGATTTCTTCACCTGTTCTCATTCACAAGGTGTAAAAGAGCACAACTTTGATGTCTCTGAGATATGCACAAGAGGTCAGTTGCATGAATTATGCATACCCAGAGAGGTTATAAAAAAAAAAAGAATATGTGGTCAGATGTGTGTTCACCTTTTTCAGACCAGGTGTATACTTGGTTTTAGAGAAATGTGTGTCTCTGATATACATAAGTACATATATTTAATTACTGGTGCTAAAACAACTGCTGGTGTGTAACAGTATCTAATCCCACTATTTCTTTTATTTCGTCTGCAGGGTCCTTTCCTCTGAACTCGCAGTCTTGATACTTTCTGTGACTGTTTTCCTCCCTGCAGTTTTTGTTCATAACACCAGAAAGGAAACACAAAACTCAGCCACTTTGCTGTACTGATCGATGTTTCAGTTTAACATTTGGAAAACTGGAGCTTCTTCTTTGGCACTGCTTTGATTGCCATTTGTAAAATGGAAATAAAATTCAGCTTAGTGCACATGTATAGTTTCATAATAGGGATTTATAAAAACATAACCACACTTAATAAATGTGGCCCAAAGGACGGATATGTACATTTAAGCTATTTTCCATACTTGCGATCTTAGTCATAAGTCTACACTCAGTGTTAAACATCTGGCCCAAATGTTCTTCAGTGTCTGTGTCTTGATGCAACAGTCTGAGGCACCAGGATCAAACAAAGCAAATATCAGGATCCTGTTTTAGTTCACTTGTTTCATTCAGTGATAAGGGTTAAGCAACATATTATCATGAGCTAGAAAACGTGCTTAGCTTAGTTCAAGATAAAGTTGCAGTCAAGTTTAAAATGCATGTCATGTGATATTAATTCCAGTGCACTAGATTCACAGATTAAAAGTACTGGTGTCTTCTTAATGTCGACAAGGGGACTCAAGACTGGTTTCTAAAGCTTAACTCAATTTCAGTTTCAGAGTTTTCATCATCTGCTGAATCGGAGTCAAAAATAATTTAATTAGAGAATAAATTGATCATAATTGAGTCCGATCAGTTCTCTGACTTGATCTCAAAGCTTTGTAATGGATGTTGGAAGTATGACTAGCTTCGGTTTTGTATAGAATTGTGGGCAAAGTTTTGTTCATGTTCAGAATAACAAAAGTTAGTTGTATCTGTCAGAAGGCATGGTTAGGTGTTAATCACTGTTTTACAACATAGCAAGCATGATCCTGATGATCTGTGCCCTTATAATATCTAAGAAGCCCTTTATAGCTCTCTTAAAAATGCTTTATACTGTTTACATTTATAAATCAACTGCTGCATGTGTATCGCCAGTCTTCATTCTTCAGTTTAACTACATTCACATATGCTATTGTCTTTTTATGGATCAAGAGTGGACAACAAATGAGTCAATAACCTATTAAAATTCATCCTGCTCACCAACATCTGCTGTTTATCTACATAAATTTGCAGTTTATGCAAGTGCTATGTTGTTCTGTTGCATATACACGGAACCAGCTGTAAATTAACTTCTTGAGGACTGGTGCATCAAACAACCAATGAAGCCCCTGAAAATTAAGATAAATAATTTTCATGTGTAACTTTACATGTCTATGGAAAACAAAGCCCAGCATTAAAAGCAGCAACCAGTCTTCTGTGTATTCTGTGCATATAGAAGAATATGTGTTCTGATTTTTATTCTTATTATTTTCTTTTAGAGTTTTTGAGGTTTAAATGTGGCACATCAACAGCTAAACTAAATCTATACTTTATGATAAATTACATAAACATCATTTCTACGGACAGAGTAGTGCCATATCTTGAAGACACACCTTTAAAAAACTAGTTTTGGTAGATGTTTGTGCCATTGTTATCAATTTCTGCCATCAGGCTGTGGTTTGATCTTATTGTCCAAGCGCACAGCTCTTAATCATCTTCAAGCTGTTTACAAAAAACAGAAGCTTTGTCATTTGGCGTCATTACAAGCCAACTGTGTTTTTCTTCACTCAGGGACAAAGCTGTTAAGGATGTGAAAAATTATATTCCTACAGAATTTCTGGTCTGGCCATGAGAATGACATAATGCCATGAAGAGAAATGCAAATAGTGCAAAAAGCTTTGATGCAGCAGGTGTTACATGACTTCCTGTGTGAGATTTCAGATCATCTCTAACTTCTTTCAGTCAATTCAGAATAATGTGACTTGGCAGTCTATAACATATTCTAATAATATTTTTTTCTAGGCTGTAGAATAAATTTGTACAATTAAAGAATTTCTTCCTTCACGCACTTTCTCCTCCCACCTCCTTGGCACAGCAACAACTCCTGCCATGCCATGTATCTGCTACACAGATGCTTTTTGTCAGCAACACGTATGGAAGCTAATGGCAGTCATTCATGGCAAACATTTGTAAATACACCATAGTGATTTATTTAAATACTTTCCTCCCCTGTTTTCTTTCTTTTTGTTTTTGTTCTGCAAAAGGAAAGTGCTATAAATACATGTACAACAGGATCAGGACCAAAATGGCTTTGTGACAGATGCAAAGCATTAGGTATGTATGTATGATCCTATGCTGCTTTTAATTGGTAGAGAAAATGTTCGAGATGTGACTCCTGTTATTTTCTATGTGCTGTTTAATCATTAGATTCAGGTGCCCAGTCAGTGTGCATAAAAAATAAGAAATAGTCTGAGATTGTATAATATTGTGTGTTTGTATGAGAGCAAGACAGATAAGGAGTGAGAGCATCTTGCAATATACTGCAGAACTAGTCAGTGAAAAAAGGGGGAAAAAGGACGCTTGGCTGTTCCTATTGAACTTGACCTGCGGGCTGGATCAATGTATATGTGTGTGTGTGTGTGTGTGTGTGTGTGTGTGTGTGTGTGTGTACATGTAAGACAGTCGCTGTGTATGTGTATGTAAGTGCATTTCCATGAACATGAGTGTGTATTGCCAGATCAATGTGTCTCCGTGTGCCACAGAATGAGAGAGCACACTGATTACCCAGGGGTGGCGCGAAGGAGAGGAGGAGGAGGAGGTGGGCGAGGGGGTGTTGGAGGGGTGAGAGGATGGAGGATGATGATACAGAGGGGAGGTGGGGGTGGTGGTAGGAGGGGGCGATGAGATTGAGCAGAGGACGGAGCGGAGACCAGGATCAGGAGAGAAACTCGGCTCATTTCATTTTCATTTTCCCTTCATTTCACCATGAGCTGAGCTGTGTGTCAGGGCATTCCACACGGATGGGGTGCCAAAATTTAGATCCAGAACCAGATGGTGTAGATCAGTCGGGAAATAGCAACACAATCTGAATGAAATGGGATAGTTGGAGGTCAGTGATCCTGGCTCATTTTGCTTCCCTCCTTACTCATTTTTTCTCTTATTCTTTTTTTTCCCCCCTTTTCTGTAAAGCAACTTTACATGCATAAACTCAAAACTGACATGACCACAGAGATTTTCTTCTGGTTAACAAGGTGGCCATAAGCCTCCACCAAGCTCAATGCCATTGATGGTATTTCTTTATGTGTGTATCAAGACGTTTGCAGTGTATGTCCTCGCCTTATGCCTTGTCTTGTTTCCTGATGTTTTCATCGTTAAGAGTATAAAGGATTGCGGACCAATCCTCAGCACTGCAGGGGCTCCTCTCATTTCTCACTGTGTAGTTCCCATCTGCAGCACTTCTGTTTGTGAACCCCTGCCACCATCCAATCAGCACATAGCCAGACTGAGTATATCTGACTGTTCACACTATTCATATGTGTGTAAGAGAGTGGAAAAGGGCCATGAGAGAGTGTTAGAGGTGATCCTCTACCTTCTTTTTGAAGGGCTAAATTTCTTCTGGGATGAATTTTGTATGTGAATATACAACTCATGGAAAATGTACAGCATGTGTGTGCATATAAAACCTCTGGAAAATAGGAATTCCCATGCTTTATTTTTGATTAAAATAACTGTACATCTGAGTGTAACACTGCTTATTACAAAGTTTGTGTTTTCAATAAAGACTGCTGCTACTCAACTGAATTAATTTTGGATGGCTTTGATGGTATTATCCAACATCACTCTAGTAATCACAGGTATGTCTGATTTTCCTATGGGTAAAGATGAAGGAGATATTTAATTACTGAAGTCCACACTCCATTTAATACTTACATTTCTGTAAAAGATAAAAAAAAAGTTGGATTTACTATGCCGTATAAATTTAAAGATATAACTATGTACATATCAGGAGTAGCTCTTGAGATCAAACCAGAATAAATAATAAATAATAATATTATATATATATATATATCTATATATATATATACATATATATAATACTTATTATCTTTCAAATAAAGAAAAACACAAAACACACAACCTCAGTCAATCAGGATAAGGAAAATTGTACAGTGTAAGTAACAAATATATTTTTGGTTGCTTTTTAAAACCAGCCTTTCCATGAATTACCTTAACATCACATGAAAGAATGTTCCACAACACAATTGACCTATTAAATACTGACCTCTTCATCGCATGAGTCTTCGATTAGGGGTAAGGTAATCCATCCACTATTCATACCTCGAGTAAAATATAAATGAGTTTTTGTGTGGTGAATTATGTTATTATAAAGACATTTAGGAGTCTGAGTGTTAATTATTCTATGAATGTATGTAAGTACATTAGTAGAAAGTCTATTGTTGACCTTGAGACATTCATGCATTTCTGCAACAATGAACAATCAAGAACCAGTCTTGCAAGTCTAATGCAGCAGACCATACAACTGAACAGTAGGCCTAATCCAAATGACACAAAACCAATCAACGAACCACTTGATAAAGCAACTGTGAATTTTGAAATGGTACACATTTTTGCGTTATGGCTATAGCTCAACCAATTTTTGCAAAAATTTTGTTGATCTGACCATGATTCAAGGATTCAAGGAACTTTATTGTCATACCAGCTCACATTTACATGTTTATGGTACGAAATTAGAGCTGAGGTCCTGGTTTGAGCCATAAGAAGGAGGGCAATAAGTGAAATAAAATAAGACATGAAAAAAAATAGAAATATAGGCTAAATATAAATAGAATATAAGCTAAATACAATAGAATATAAACAGCAAAATTTTAAATAAAAATAACAGTAAACACTAAAGAGCCCAGTTTGCATGTGCAGCCTAGATAAATATGTGCAAGTATGTACAGTCATGGACAAAATTGTTGGTACCCTTCGGTTAATGAAAGAAAATATCACAATGGTCACAGAAATAACTTGAATCTGACAAAAGTAATAATAAATAAAAATTCTATGAAATTTAACCAATGAAAGTCAGACATTGCTTTTCAACCATGTTTCAACAGAATTATTTAAAAAAATAAACTCATGAAACAGGCCTGGACAAAAATGATGGTACCCCTACAAAAGACTGAAAATAATGTGACCAAAGGGACGTGTTAATCCAAGGTGTGTCCACTAATTAGCATTACAGGTGTCTACGATCTTGTAACCAGTCAATGGGCCTATATATAAGCTACAGGTAGTCACTGTGCTGTTTGGTGACATGGTGTGTACCACACTCAATATGGACCAGAGGAAGCAAAGGAAAGAGTTGTCTCAGGAGATTAGAAAGAAAATTATAGACAAGCATGTTAAAGGTAAAGGCCATAAGACCATCTCCAAGCAGTTTGATGTTCCTGTGACTACAGTTGCACATATTATTCAGAAATTTAAGATCCATGGGACTGTAGCCAACCTCCCTGGACGTGGCCGCAGGAGGAAAACTGATGACAAATCAAACAGACGGATAATACGAACGGTAACAAAAGAGCCCAGAAAAACTTCTGAAGAGATTAAAGGTGAACTTCAAGCTCAAGGAACATCAGTGTCAGATCGCACCATCCGTCGTCGTTTGAGCCAAAGTGGACTTAATGGGAGACGACCAAGGAGGACACCATTGTTGAAAACAAATCATAAAAAAGCCAAACTACATGTTGACAAGCCACAAAGCTTCTGGGAGAATGTCCTATGGACAGATGAGACAAAAATGGAACTTTTTGCCAAGGCTCATCAGCTCTATGTTTACAGATGGAAAAATGAAGCATATGAAGAAAAGAACACCGTCCCTACTTTGAAACATGGAGGAGGCTCTGTTATGTTCTGGGGCTGCTTTGCTGCATCTGGCACAGGGTGTCTTGAATCTGTGCCGGTACAATGAAATCTCAAGACTATCAAGAGATTCTAGAGAGAAATGTGCTGGCCAGTGTCAGAAAGCTTGGTCTCAGTCGCAGGTTATGGGTCTTGCAACAGGACAATGACCCAAAACACAGCTAAAATCACCCAAGAATGGCTAAGAACGAAACATTGGACTATTCTAAAGTGGCCTTCTATGAGCCCTGACCTAAATCGTATTGAGCATCTTTGGGAGGAGCTGAAACATGCCGTCTGGAAAAGGCTTCCTTCAAACCTGAGACAACTGGAGCAGTTTGCTTATGAGGAGTGGACCAAAATACCTGCTGAGAGGTGCAGAAGTCTCACTGACAGTTACAGGAATTGTTTGATTGCAGTGGTTGCCTCAAAAGGTTGTGCAACAAAATATTAAGTTAAGGGTACCATCATTTTTGTCCAGGCCTGTTTCATGAGTTTATTTTTTTAAATAATTCTGTTGAAGCATGGTTGAAAAGCAGTGCCTGATTTTCATTGGTTAAATTTCATAGAATTTTTATTTATTATTACTTTTGTCAGATTCAAGTTATTTCTGTGACCATTGTGATATTTTCTTTCATTAACCGAAGGGTACCAACAATTTTGTCCATGACTGTATGTGCATGAGGTAGTGATAGTCCAAGGTATAACATTTCTGATATTAATATTAATGATATTGCACTTGTATGGACAGCAGGTAAACATGTAAACATGTGGACAGGTAAAGTGTTTGCAGTGCAGGTCTGTTTGTCGGAGTGGGGGGGTGGATTCAGTTGGGGTGGGGATGGGGGGGTGGGGGCAGGGCAGCAGGGTTTGGGCTGGTGTTCAGAGGTGGGGAAGTGGGGTGGGGAAGGGTGGGGAGGAGTCTACAAGGCATGGCAAGAGTTCAGCAGTCTGACAGCTTCAGGGAAGAAGCTGTTCCTGAACCTGGTGGTCTTGCTCCTTATGCATCTTGGCCGCCTGCCTGAGGGGAGGGGTTGGAAAAGTCCATGTGCTGGATGGGTGGAGTCCTTCATGATGCGGAGGGCCCTCCCCCTGCATCGTGCTGTGTAGAGGTCTGAGGTGGTGGGAAGGCTGCTCCCCATAGTCCTCTGTGCAGCCTTTACCACCCTCTGCAGAGCCCTCCTCTCAGCGGCGGTGCAGTTGCCGTGCCACACGGTGATGCAGGTGCAGAGGACGCTCTCCACCCCACAGCGGTAGAAGCTCCTCTGGACAGAGCTCCCTAGTCCGGCTCGCCGCAGCTTCCTAAGGAAGTAGAGGCGCTGGTGTGCTTTCCTGACCAGCTGGGAAGTGTTGGTGTTCCAGGTGAGGTCCTCGGTTATGTGCACACCCAGGTACCTGTAGCTGGAGACCACCTCCACAGCTACTCCTCCGATGTGCAGGGGAGGAGTAGGGTGCTTATCCTTCCTGAAGTCCACCACCATCTCCTTGGTCTTCTTCACATTGATGCAGAGGTTGTTTTCTCTGCACCACTGCACCAGGTGTTCCACCTCCTCTCTGTATTCCGACTCATCGCTGTTGTTGATGCGTCCCACAATCGCTGTATCATCTGCAAACTTCACTATATGACAGCTGGGATGTCTCGCCGAGCAGTCATATGTCAGTAGAGTGAACAGGAGGGGGCTCAGCACACAGCCCTGAGGAGAGCCGGTGCTGAGGGTGATGGAGGAGGAGGTGGAGTTATGGATCCTGACAGTCTGAGGTCTGTTGGTCAGAAAGTCCAGGACCCAGTTCCCCAGTGTGTTACTCAGACCAAGGGTGGAGAGCTTCTGGACCAGTGTCTGTGGGATGATGGTGTTGAAGGCGGAGGAGAAGTCCAGGAAGAGCAGGCAGGCGTATGAGTTTCTGCTCTCCAGGTGGGTGAGGGTTGTGTGGACCACTGATGAGATGGCGTCATCAGTGGAGCGGTTCTTTCTGTATGCATACTGATGTGGGTCCACGGTGACGTTGATGGAGTCTTTGATGTGGTCCATGACCAGCCTTCGAAGCACTTCATGACTACCGGGGTCAGGGCTATGGGTCGGTAGTCATTCAGGCCTGTCACTGTGGGACACTTTGGGACGGGGACAATGGTTGCAGTCTTTAGACAGGTGGGAACAGATGCCAGCGACAGTGAGGTGTTGAAGATGTCCGTCAGCACCTCAGCCAGCTGGTGTGCGCAGTCTTTCAGTACACGCCCTGGGATGTTGTCTGGGCCAGCAGCTTTGCGGGGGTTAATTCCTTTAAGGGTCTTCCTCACATCAGCAGTGGACACACAGAGGGGCGTGTCACCAGGTGGTGGTGTTAGTCTATTGCAGGGAGGGGGGGAGTCAGGGTCCTCAAAGCGAGCTCAAAACCTGTTTAAGCGAGCTTAAAACCTGTTTATGACAATGTGCAATTAAGCCAAAGTCCAAGAAGCTTCACAGTGGTCACATTTACATGAGAGTTTTAATTCAGAATAAAAAGTATATCCTTTTTAAAGAGATTTAAAATGTCCTTGTAAAAACCTAATTCCAATTGAAAATGACCATTCCGAATTAAACATAAATGCAAAGTAAGTGGCTGGTTTATTCTGATTTTAAATCCAAATTGAATAATTCCTCGATCATGTACATTCATTCCACTTTAAATTAATTCTGGTTGTTCTGTGCATGCTTGTTCACTTGTCCTGTCCATATGACGCACATACGGTACTCTCCCTTGTCCTCCTCAGCTGACAAAAGTGAAATAATATGCTAGTATCAAGCTGCTGCTTCAAAACTATAATCAAAATCAAAGTGAAAATGGTACTTATTATGTGGTCTTACATGTTGTAGCTGAAAAAAAAAAGCAGAAACTGGAGTGTGTTTTCTTCCAGCAGATATGAATATGTCATATCTGCCCCCTGTCCAATCAGAATCCTTCCCAACCCCCAAATCTTAAGTGGAATTAAATAAAGGCAAACATGTTTTCTATGTAAACCTCAATTCATAATCACTATTTCCATGTGAACACGAAGGGGAACACTTTAATTCAGAATTATTTAACTGAATAAAAAATAAAAAATATAATTTGACTATCTATATGTATATTCATTTACGGATTCTCTGCTAACCTATGCTTAGATCCAAACATACTCGTTTTTTATATATTTAGGATAAGTTTATTTGTCTGCTATGGACCTGTTCAGGGTGTACCCTGCTTCTCACCTGTTAATTGTTGGAATAGGCTGCAGCTTTCCTGCAACCCTGAATTGGACAAAGCGATATAGATAATGGCATAATAATTATTTAATATGCTAAGCTCACAGAACCTAATTAAGCTCTGAACATGAGGGAGCAGCATAATAAAAAGTAGTATCATCAGCAAACGTAGTGATATGCACTTTTACTGAGTACATATGGTAAATTGTCTGTATTTATATAGCGCTTTTACTGAACCAGCAATGATACCCAAAGCGCTTTACAATAAAAATCACATTCAGCCATTCACACTCTGATGGCGGAAGCTGCCAAGCAAGGCATTCAACCACGACCCATCAGGAGCAATTTGGGGTTTGGTGTCTTTCTCACGGACACCTCAACATGAGCTCCACAGGCCGAGGATCGAAACCAGCAACTCTCAGGTCACAAGACGACCACTGCACCCACTGAGCCACGCCGCCAGATATCATATGACATATCAGTAGTAAAGATTGAAAATAACAGAGGTCCAAAACAGCTTCCTTGAAGGATTCCACAGTCAAGGGACTTACTGCCAGATAATGCACCATTAAAATAAACTCTTTGGGATCTATCAAGCTGTAATCCTCTCAATGTTTTATGTAAAGCACTTCAAATTTTCTTGTGCATGAAATGTGCTATACAGATAAACTTGTCTTGCGTTGTTATTGATTTGTGGCTGAAACTCTAGAAGACAGTTTCTACCTGTTGAAATGTACAAAAAATATCAAATTACAAAACAGTGTAAATCTATATAATTTGCTCAGGTGCTGACTGAAAATGAGTGATATGCACTTTTACTGAGTACATACATTTAATTAATTAATTAAATAAGTCATGAATGTGGTAATGTACAATTATATAGTCCCATATTGCTTCTTTCCCACTCATGATTCCTTTCTTCTCTACTATGCTTTCACTTAGAAATAGCTAGTGTTAGGTGTTAAATTGACACTACAGAACTCTGGCAGATTTTTGCACTTTGGCACCCTCTAACAAAGGCTAATTCAGCATCTATTTGCATCCTGTCCCTTCTCAAAGGTCTCTCCTGTGAGTAAAAGTCAGTCCAATTTCCTTGTCTTATGTCTTGCTCTGTTACTTTCTTTCTTTTCCTTGCTTCATCTGATAATGTCCTCTTGTCCTCTTGGTTTTTTTTTTTTGTTGTTGTTGTTGTTGCTTTTTGTGCTGAATCAACCATGATGTGCATACAAAATGGCCAGTATTTTGATATCCAGTTGCTGGCATGTAAGAGGGTGCAAAAAAACCAAAATGGCCAGTATTTTGATATCCAGTTGCTGGCATGTAAGAGGGTGCAAAAAAAGCAAAAGACTGCTGTTGTGTGATGCCCCAGGCTGGGAAAAAAGTTGCTAAAGAAAAATGACAGCCCCAGATCATCATGAATGTCAGTGTGCCATCAAAACAAGTTGTATTGCTTTATAAGTAACCGACATGTTACAACAATGCAAGGTCAGACAGAAAAGTCTTCAGGTGAACATATTTAATCATTCATAGGTTGTAGTTCATGCCATGTTGGAAACTTAAATGGCATATGGACATGTTGTTCCTGCGACCCATGTCGGTTTCAGACACAGTTTGGTGATGGTAATGTACCAGAATTAAGTTGTCTCCAACCACCCAACACGCCCTAAACATTTACATTTCCTTTCTTCAAAAGCTTGTACAAGTTCTACAGTTGTTGTCGTCGTCTTCATTCTTCTGCTCCCCCCCCCTTCTGACCCTCTTCTTCTTCTCTGGTTTGTTTTTCTTTTACTTTTTGTATGTCACTTATTCTGAGCAGCACTGCCCCTGCGATTTCCGGTGGTATTGCTCCGTCTTCTACATCAAGCAAAGTATAGCTATGCTCCCTGAAAACCACTGCAGGAGACAGATGAAACTGTTCGTCCATCTGCTTATCCATTCACTTGTATATCTGTCTTCTGTGTTAAGTATAAATGGGCTTTCAAGGTGAAGAAGAAAGGTCATGTAACCCAATTGACTTCAATGACTACAGTTGATAGAATATGATTTTAAAATTCACATTCTTCCTTTTACTGGCCAAGAATCACCAGTGGCAGTAGTATCTGAAAGAGAAAATCTCCCGTTGTGTGCTACATGAGATCCTGAGATCATGTGGGAAAACATCTATAAACCTGACATGTTTGGGGATAACAGTGCAACCTGACAATACCTCTACAATTAAAGATGAAATCAGATCATGGCCTCATATTTTTTCAGCAGCAGATTACCAAGCACATTATTACAGAAAATGAAATACTCCTATTTGTATTCCCAGACTGACATTGATGAAACACAAAAAGACAAATATTATCATTAAAGAAGCAAATACAAAACACTGGCAGCAATGTGCAAGCTGTTAAACCCACAACTTAAGTTAGAAGCTATGGTAGTTTTTGAAAATATTTTAATATATATCCAACAATATGTTATTTTTACAGAATGTAAAATATAAAAACTATGAGTCACTTACTGGCGACTATAGAAGTTTTACTATAACTATATTATCTGTTTTACCATGGCAGGCTCTCACTGTCTAATCTAAGCATATCCCAAATGTTCATTGAGAACACACAGACACACACACAGACACACACAAACACACACACACACACACACACACACACACGCACACACACACACACACACACACACACACACACACACACACACACACACACACACCTTCTGCTCCCTCCAACCCCTGTCTGTGTAGCTCTACCTCAGGAGGAAATTGAATTGGAGAGTTGACCCAGCCTGATACAAGGCAAGCACCATTGATTTTTATTGAAACATGAGCCATCGATACTGAAATTGCTTTTGATTCACAGGGTCTCTGCCTCTGTGCGTCTGTTTCACAACTGAAATGTGCAATCTATATTTGATTGTTGTTTAAGTCATCTAGTTGTAATTTGACATAATTTGCCACAAAAGAGCCCCTCACCTCATGAAATATGTTAGAAAAATATTTAATTATATACAAATCAATATTACATCTTTTTTTATTAACTAGTTTCTGGTTTCAGTAATAAAAATAATCTTATTAAAAAAACAAAAGGAGTAGAAATTATATTGCAGATTAACAATTTAAGCCATTGCTTTATATTAAATATTTATACAAAGACATGAAAAATGGAAAATATGAAGTTGAACATTTTTATCAAGATTTCTTCAGTTAATCTAACTATATCAGCCAGAAAGTGAGATGTCAGATCTTAGAGTTGAAAGCTGAATGTGCCAAGTGGAAAAAATACTCAAGTATGAGGATCCAAATGACTTTACAAGGAGCAGATATACTAGATTAGTGATCAATTATAAATCTGTTGTTCAAGGAAGGGCAACAAATGAACAAGGGCCATGCACATGGTGGATAAAGCCTGCCCAATGCTGTCCTATCCTACAGTAGACCTACTGTCAAAATCTTCATGCTCTGCACAATTTTCCCAGCTCCTGGGATTCATGTTGGTTATTACTTTGACATCTATTGTCCACACTGTTGTAGACCGTGTTCACAGCAACAGTATTCTCTGAGGGCAGTGGCATCTTTCAGAGGAATAATGTGCTGTGTAACACATCAAAAATTGTTCAGGAATTGTTCAGGGGAAATGACAACAAAAGCTCAGAGTGTTGGGTTTGCTTCCAAAGTTTCCAGATCTCTATTGGTTTCTGTGAGATTCATGCTTTGACAGACTGAAAGTACAAATAAGCAGGTTGTTTAGTATGTTTATTACACTGCAGCTACATCGTGTAGAACTTTGGTTAAAGTACAGTTATTAAATACTTTTGTTACAGGTGTTGTTAAGATATAACATGGTTGCAGGAGTCGTGTGACTGGACTTCTAGACCATCATATAATTATTATTTTTCATCTCTTTTTGTTGATTTTTATTTTTCTTCTGGTCATCTAATACTAGACTTCTGTCTGGATCATTTTGCAATGGGATGACTATACAAAAAACTGAACAGGATTTATGCCTGTGGAGGTTGTGACTGCTCTCATCTGACCATTAAACACTGTCACAGTTCCAAACACGGAGCATCAGTCTGACTCTTTCAACCTTCATCATGGTTATGACTAAACAGCACTCAGACTTAATGAGCCTCTCAGAGACAAATTCACCTGCAGATTTATAGGTATACAGACATGAAAATACACACTAATGCTTTTTGCATGAAATACTTACAAACAGGTACAGCGTGTGCTTGATACTTACCAAAACACACTTGCTCATACACACTTGACAGATGAAAGCCGGTGAAGGGAGGCTGTTGTGGTGCATACTGATGCCTAGCCAAGAGCTCCCTTCTGGGCTTAACTTGATCCTAGTGTGCCCCTTTGCATTTCAGAAGACCCACTTTATAGCTATGCTGCAACACACACACACATTCACACAGTACCAACACATACTTCCAATAGCTCTGTGTGAAGCTTGAGCTTTGGTATGCTTTATGAGCCTGAATTTGTCTTTGAGCGCAATGCCACAATTTACTGTCAGTAACAAACAAAACAGTGACCCGTGTGTGTGAGTGTGCTGTATGTGTATGAAGCTTTAGTGTTGCACCAAGCTATAGGACTCTGACTCTTTTTCTCACTAACACATGCTGATAGACACTCATATTTCCTGCGGTAACAAGCGTGAAAATGGCCTCATAAATCCAAAGTGGTTTTACGGGGACCACATCAGCAGCATAAAAGAGATGTATTATGTAAATAAAACAACACGCCATCAGTAATTCTGGCTTGTTGCAACCACGAGATCATAATGACTCAGTGGGAGACTTTTAGTTGAATGCAGCAACAGCACGATTAGGTGTGTTGTCGTGCATATGCTAGTGTGTTTGTGTGTGCAGGCAAGCCCCCACGCAGACACACTCCTGCACCACATAATTTGATGTTTCATCATAAGTCTCTATCCCAGCATGGTGTGGGTCTTTGCAGCTCGCTACGGTCCAACAATCTGTCAGCAGAGTACAGAGAAGGCAGGACCAGTCTACTTCCTCCGTGTTACACACAAACACATACACACCACTCACACTGTTTATTAAAGGTGAAAGAGCGAGGAAAGGTGTGTGAGTCCCTGTGTACAAAAACTTGCATATAAACATAAAGCTCAGCTGCACGTCCGGTGTCTGCAATATAGTGGTGCTTACACAGACACTGCTCTGACTCACATATTCAGTCATTCGTACACACGCACTCGCCCTAACGGCTCGCCCAGCTCCGACCCGTGATGGATTGGCTGCACTGCTGCCGTGACAGACGAGCGATGGATGGAGAGCTGAGAAGATGAAGGGAAGAAAGGCACAGAGAGGGGAGTGAGGGTACGTGTGTGCTTGTGTGTGTGAGGGTGTGTTGGATGAGAGAAAAGAGCTGAGTGCAGTGGTCTTGGTGCCAGGGAGGATCTTGCATGGGGCCAAGCAGATCATTTCCTCCTCGGCAAGCACGTGTCATTTCCTCAAAACAAACAGCCCTTCTGTGGACAGGAGGGAGGATGAAGGCCTGCCCTGTCAATCTTTTCTCTTCCTCCCTGTGTCTCCTCTATGAGTCTGTGAGGAGATGTGCATCTTTTGTGTATGATAGAGCAAGTAAAATATTAGCTTTGTCACATCAGTGAAAACTGCTGTGCACAGTTTTTATCTTTGATGAGACCTTTCTGGATGTATTTCATTTTCCTATTGGTCAAATATGTAAGATGTAGAGCAAATAAGTACAACATCAACTACATTAGTTGTCAGTAATTTGTTTGATTATACCCTTGTTTAAAAGCAGGTTTAAGTAAATTCAGTTTGAATAAAAACTGCAAATGTCTGTCCATCAAAGTGTTCACACCTCCTGTTGTTTCTGCAGTGAAAAGCTATGTTAGGCATGGTATCAGGCATTATTTGTTTTCTGTTCAGAGCTGTGTTATGGGTTAAAATTGCACCCTTAAAAACGGAATTGGGTCTATTTGCTGCATTGCTGAATTTTCCTGAAGCAAACCACAGAAAGCATTTGGTAGAAAGAGAAATTTGTGCTAAATCTGATTTAGCACATGGAAAATACTGTTGAAAAAATGCTCTGGCCTGTTGATACAAATTAATGACCAACATTAAAATTGGTAAACACATTCATATGACATCTACTCTGTTGACCCCACTTGTACCCACTTGGCCCTACCTTAATTCAGCCGACACCACACCACCCTGGTTTCGATTGTTCCCATTAAAATAGAGGGCAATTGAGTATGGGCCGGGTTGTCTTAGCAAGGTGGCTAATAAGTGAAGTCACAAATGAAACAACAATGGAGGATGTTGAGCTTGTGATTTTCGTGCTGATTAGTTTAATTTCTCATAATCCAAAAACGGTTAATTGAGTAAAGCCAGAAAAGGCTATTGGCTGCAAGATGCAACACTCAGGCTCAGGATCGGCAAACTGCCGCCGCTGCAAATGTTGTTTTCTACAGTTACCAACTGTGGCCTGCTATCTCAACACGTCACAAGTTTTGGCCTGGTTCTACACCTTCAGAACCTTAATGTAGTAGATGCTAAAAATGTATCTACTTATCTCGGGAAAATCCTGATGGGAACACCTACAAATCAGATGTGGTGATGTCGGGCTGGGGTAAGTGGATACTAGTGGGAAAGGGCCATAAATGATATAGAGACAGGAGATGTGTGGAAGTTGACCACTCATTAGCAATGCTGGAAAATGCACTCATAAGATTTCAGATTAAACTTACTGACCAATCTATTTTTTTTGTAATTTACCATTCAGGGAGATATTTTAATTGAAATCTTTTTTTCCTGGGGGATAGGGGTTGTGTTAAGTGTTTATTCCTTGATGTAGAGGCTCACAAATTGGCTGTTTTGGATGCAACCATCGCAACTGGAATGCCAAATACCTGGTAATGATGTCACCTATACCGCTCGGATTTCCGAGACAGCTGAACCACACCATAACAGAAGATGAAAAAAAATTGCCAGCTAACCTGTGGAAGTTTTTTGAAGAACAGTTAAAGCTGGGTGTTAACTTTAGGATCTACAGGCTCCACCTTATGCAGTACAGGCAGAAACCTGATGAAAGTTTTTATGCTTTTGTGACCAAAGCAAGAATTCTTGCTCTAAAATGCTAATTGACAGACCAAGAGCTGAATGGACATCTGATCGAGCTTATCATAGCCAGCGCACAACATGAAGCTTTCAGTAATGACCTTTACAGCAAGCCCCGAGGTTGCTCTCTAGCTGAAGTGTTGACAGAGGGATAAAAGCATGAAGCTCTAACAGCAGGAAACATTGAACTGCACCAACTTGCGGTATCCAAAACTGGAAACTCTGAGAGAGTGAATGCCATAAGCACAGGTAGATGACGAACGTCAAAAATGTGGTACAGACCATGTCAATGCCCAGGATTTAATGTTGAGTGTCACATATGTGGTATCAAAAAACACTGGGCAAAATGCTGCAGGAGAGGGAGGCAACAACTAAAACAAAAACACCACAGCCAGCATCATATAAACAACCTGGCTGTGGGCACACATTTCAGCTAAAGATTGATACAAGTGCATCAGGAAAAAATGTACCTTTCTACTGCGTACATACACACAATGTATAGTAGAGGTCACCAAGCCATGAACAGACTACAAAAGAGCCATGCAAAACTCTCACCTATGGGAACCTAGACATCCCATGCCAGTGGAAAGACTCCAAGTTGGTCAATGCCAAGTTTTATTTTGTGGATGTACCAGGACCAGCAATAGCGGGGCTACCTACAAGTGAAGAACTAAAACGTGTCACTGTGAATGTGGACTCAGTAACTATCTATGCCAATACAGCAGCCAATAAAGAAACTGATAGGCAGGCCATAACAAAGTCAAAGAAGACCAACTCACCAAAACACATAGCCACAATAAAAGATTTAAAGTGAGCATACCCAGACTAGTTTGACAAAACTGGGAACTTTATTGGAACTGCAAATCGTCTGCCAAAAGAAGGAGCTGAAACATTACAAGACCCACCACCCAAATGCAGTATCCACATCAAAGACAAACACCGAACAGAAATGAGAGTCTTGTGTCTTGTGGAACAAGATGTGCTACATAAAGTGGAAGATCACACAGATTGGTGCTCTAGTCTTGACCCTTAAAAACTGAAAACAGTTTAAGAGATGCTAACACAAGAGTCCAACTGTGGAGAAACTCAACCCAAAGTTTACAGATGCAAAAATATTCAGCAAACTTGATGCAAACTTGAAAGCAGGACAATTGTCAATACATTTTGACTAAGACTCACAACTTTTGACCACACTTCATTTAGGCAGGTACTGCTGCAAACACTTGCTATTTGGTATGTGTCTCAAGATATATTTTTCAGGCCAAGATGGACCAGATCTTGGAAGGGTTACAAGGTGTGGTCAGCATAGCCAATGATATTGCTGTCTGCAGAGAGAATGAGGAAGAACACAACAGAAACCTAACCAACCTGATGGAATGTGCAGCAAAAGCAGGTTTGGTGTTCAACAGCGACAAATACACCAAAAGCCATAAGACAAAATCAAATCTGATTCTTTGGCAATCAATGCACTGCCAATGGCATCAGAGCAAGACCCAGTTAAAATTCAGAACATTCAGAAAATGCCAACTCCCCAAAACAAAGATGAGCTTCACAGATTTATTGGGATGCTGTCGTTCTTGTTTCCCTACATACCATAGTTTGCAGACAAAGTGCATACTTTAATATGTCTGCTGAAAAATTATGTGCCATGGTCCTGAGACACCAGCTACTAAAATTGTTTTGATGACATAAAAGCAAAAGTTACTGAAGATACATGCTTAAAATATTATGATCCTACAATGACTAATTCTTGAAGAAGAAGCATCACAGAAAGACTTAGGCATAGCTCCTGTGCAAAATAACCAGCCCATAGCTTTTGGCTCAAAAACACGCAACCTAATCAAGATACAGCAATATAGAGTGAGAAATGCGTGCCATTGTCTATGGCATACAGTGTTATCACACCTATCTGTACGGAAAACATTCATAGTGATCACAGATCACAAACCATTAGTCACCATATATGAAAAAAAACAGTGCATGCTGCTCCACCTAGGTTACAGTGTATGCTAGAACAGGTACAGGGATATAACTTTGAGGTTATGTGCAGACATGGGCTACAGATGAGTCTTGCAGACACTCTCAGTCATTTAGCTAACCCTGAAAACATCAGTGAAATTGAGTTAGATAAGCATGTAGATGGAATAGCTCTCGAAATAGAAGATCTTAAAATGGACAATGGAGGACTCAAAAACTTCCCACCTGAGAAACAGAACACCCTCCATGTGGAAACTACCAAGCATCCCAAACTCAGTGCACTGAAGGTGGTGATTCACCAAGGATGGCCAGAAAAAATATGTGAACTGCCAAAGAATCTGCATGCTTACTGGTCCTTCAGGGATTAATTAGCAATACAGGCAGGAGTCATATTCAAAGGCAGACAGGTACTCATTCCTGATTCCATGACCAACACCATGTTAGAACAGCTACACACAAGCCATCAAGGAATTGAGAAATCATATCAACTTGCAAGAGAAAATGTGTACTGGAAAAAAATGAAGCAGGACATTGAACGGATGTGCAGATCCTGAAGTGTATGTATAGAATACCAGGATGCAAACCCAAAAGAACCTCTCCACCCATATAAGGTATCAACAAAGCTGTGGCAGTTACTCGATTCTGATCTGTTTAAAGTAAATGGTCACCATTATTCACTGACTGTGGACAGATATTCTAAATTTTCTGTGGTGGATGAAGTACACATAGCATCTAGTCATGCAGTAGCACAAAAGACGCAAATGTACATGTCACTGTTTGGATGTCCTGATGAAATATTAACATACAATGGACTACAGCATACAGGAGAAGCTTTCAAAATATTAATAACTGACTGAATATTGTGGATTTGTTGAAAGACATGTACAACACATTAAATCAACTGTTACAAAAACCCTAAAACATGGTGGGAATATACAGGTGGTACTACTACAGATCAGAACAACATCGATCAAAAGTAAACTGCCATCACCTGCAAAACTGTTCTTTGGCAGACCTGTCAGCACCCTGCTGCCAACTCGAACAGACCCTGGCAAGGAGGAGAGACTGCACCTGGGATAATGAACAATAAACATGAAGGTTCATCTTGACAAAAACAGCCACAGAGAACAACCATCACTCCATCCTGGACAACATGCAACTGTGTTAAACAAGGAAAGGGGATCACGGCACCCAGCAACGTAGTGTAAAAGAGCAGTGAGCCAACGAGCTACATTGTACAAACAAAATAGTCTGCCAACAACATGCATAAGATCTGGCATCGCTGTAAACAAACCAGTTCACTACAAAGACTTTGTCTAAAAATATCCAAAAGGTACTATAATCTTTTGTTTATTTACCTTTCTTTTATTATTTTATTTTTCATTTTTACATTCAAGTAGGGAAAAAAAGGTTTGATTTAAACTGGAATATAAATAAGTGATCTTTAATTAATACAGCTAAAAGGTGAAGATATTTTTTCTTTTGCATTGGTGTGCTACATAAGACTCCTAACCTGTGATTTATTCATGTATGTTTATGAAGTGCTCTTGCTTAACAGAGGGCATGTTGTAATATGTCTACATGAATTTATATAGTGCGCTACATGGAGTGATATCACTGCAATCTCCATTACTACTGTTATACTGTAACTGTCTGAGATTCACCTGAAGTGAAGACAGTAAAGAAGGGTGTTCCCTCTGCTCATTGGTTTCATTCTTTCCTCACCCAATAATACTTAAGTCAATGTCTTACCTGCATCAGAAAGCTGCCAGATCACTCTTTGAATGGAGAATCAGGAAAGGAAGTGATGGGGAAGCAAAGGTAACAGCTGTTCGACCAGGCCATTGAGTTTGTGTGTTCTGCACATGTGGGTTCTCTCCAGGTACTCCGGCTTCCTCCCACAGTCCTGCATGTTAGGTTAAACGATGTCTCTAAATTCTCCCCAGAAGTGAGTGTGAGCATGAATTTGTAAGCCTGTGTTGGCCCTGTCATGGACTGGCAACCTGTCCAAGGTGTACCCTGCCTCTCTCTCTCTTACTAGCTGTTGGGATAGGCAACCCTGCAATGGAATAAGCAGATATAGAAAATAGATGGATATTTCATAGTGGTTTAAAGGAAACTATACTTAGTGAATTTATCAGTGTATCATTTTTGCCTTGGATGGTTATTTACTTTGCTTCCACTTTGTCAACTGAAGAACATCTGTGTTGCTATGTCTTGTTGCATGTGGCATCAGGTGATCTCTCAGGAATTGTGTGACTGCTGGGTCACTTTTAGCCCATTGTTAATAGTTTCTTTTTGGTATATTAACATCATTAGGCCTATTTTAGAGGGTCTGGCGTCACCCTAAAAAAATCATAAATTTGTTTATTTTATTATTGACTTTAATGATTGAGATGTCGGTGATTGTTTGAGCTGTGTTTAGAAATGTGTGGAACACAGTGCATTGAAGTTTCCCATTTGAAATCCCGGCAGCCAAATCCGGTTTGTTTCTTTCACTGCTCAAGGTTTTCTTTCCCAACTGGATGGCAGCTGCAGGTGACATCATCAGCCTGTGATCAAAATGGTTACGGGGTGTTTTTTTTGGTTTTTTTTAAAAAAAAGATGAAAGTATGAAGTAGTCACTAACTCAAGCTAGTTAACAGCAAAAACTTAGTATTTATTGATAAAGTATGTACTTCCTGTTTTACAAATAAAACAGTTGCTATTTAGTTAAAATCTTAGCATGATGCTGGGTTCTGTTATTGTTTGGTTAGCTCTAAAAAAATAGAGAATTCAGTTTTTCTCTAGCTGTCACCATCAATGAAAAAGAAAAAAATAAATAATGATTATCACTCTGTCATTTCACTCCCCTGTATACAGACTGAGACAGGACAGGGACATAGAGGACAAAGATATCTGTTGAGAAGGTGAGTCTGAAGGATTAAACAGGAAGTCTGACCCTCAAAAATGTGGAGTTCCATTACTATATTCAAGTAATGTAAATGGCTACAAAAATGTTAACATGCCCATTAAAGAGGGATCAGAGATGCAGAGACAGAGAAGGTGAAGCAGATGTATAGAGAAAGACACCAAACAGAACCAGAGATAGAAGAAGTAACTCATTCCACTAGTGGGGTTTATTCAGGTACCAAAGTGACAGGACCAGACAGATGGCACTAAACAGCTGCCTACAAGACAGTTTTGGTTCACAGAACAGTGCGATTTATCCTTGTCTGTGCAATAATGATGGTAAAAACAGCCCAGATAAGTTTGGCATTTATAAGGAGTAAATAAAAAGTTTGATCCTTTCTTACACACCCATCTGGTCAAATTTCACTGTGAGCTGTAAATTCTCTCTTGGGTTATTGTCCTCAATTGAAAGTAAAACTACAGAGTAAAATTATATCCTGGTTGATGGTGACCAGTGACAGGATTCCTGGGTCAGTCTTGGCTGGGACCTTTTTATGTGGATTGCGTGTTCTGCCTATGTATGGATGACTTCCCACTGTCCAAAAAAAAAAAAAAAAAA
The DNA here is from genome assembly GCF_017639745.1 of Melanotaenia boesemani. Lineage (NCBI taxonomy): Eukaryota > Metazoa > Chordata > Actinopteri > Atheriniformes > Melanotaeniidae > Melanotaenia > Melanotaenia boesemani. The sequence continues at coordinate 12,476,148 of NC_055703.1, forward strand.
AAAAAAAACTAAAAAAACAAAAAAACGCATGTTGATTGGTTTATATATATATTGATACTAAAAGTGATTGTAAGTGACCCCAACTGGCCTGCAAGTTATCTAATAGAAAATTAAATTAAGTAAAAAAAACATTTAGCATTTATGTCATTCTATCTAGCAGAACTTGGCAGGGACGCAAGGTCCTACACCCGTCTTTAAATCTTAGAGACGTCCTAGAATATGCCACCAGGTTGCCAGTCCAATACAGGACCCTGAAAGGATACCCTTCTGAATAAATAGAGTCCACAGTAACAACACAGTTTATCACTGTTTATTTTACTAAACCTTCACAAGAAACTTGATTTGTTTAAATAGCAAATTCTACCTGGCAAAGCTGTTCTCCTTTTCACCCTACAACCCTTCTTGGTTATGTTTAGCCCCCCCCCCCCCAAAAAAAAAAAACCTATTTGGTTAGATTAAAGAAAATATAATGGCTCAGCTTTGAAATACAACCTTTTACACTTAACAACCTACAGGTAAAAAACAAAACAAAACAGAAAACTGAAATATTTGCATGAGGTTCTGACAAAGCTGTCAAAGATGATGTAGTGAGAGTGGGATCCATAATGTCTTTATTAAGTTGTAAAACAAGTATTTAGTAATTACTAAGTTTATTTAGAGTCATTATTCTTTCTTTACCAGAAAAGGGCAGGACACAGCCAGCTCTGGCAATGATGCTAACAAGAACATTATTATACCGAGGCAAAGAGTTAAATTGTTGACTCTAAAGTTTAATAAAAGATGCAAACCGAGGAAACATGCAGATTGTAATGATGATAAATCTTTTCTCTTTTGGTATCATAACTATGGTTAGTCACGTCGTAAAGTCATTTCATACATTGTAAATCTAGAAATATTGATCAAAGCAAATCTGAAATACAGTTGTCCTTTCATTGACTCATTTAAACTCTTGTCAGTCCTTCTTTTACCCAAAATTCCCTCATTCAAAGTCATCTAATAAAAACCTTGCCAATAAAAATGCAATTCCCTTAAAATTAGGCAAAAGGAAGTCAATAATGTGAATATATAGATATTACATTCTGGGAAATCACTGTCATAACTGCACTTGATTATAACTGCAACAAGCATGATGGGGCTCCAGCACTGAGCTACAGGAGAAATAAGCTGAACCGTGAGATATATATAAGCACAGTTCTACGTGTGTGTGTGTGTGTGTGTGTGTGTGTGTGTGTGTGTGTGTGTGTGTGTGTGTGTGTGTGTGTGTGTGTGTGTGTGTGAGTGAGAGAATGTGTGAGAGAGAGTGTATTTAGCAGTCCTCACTCTCTAGCTGGCTGCTTAAGAATCCAGTCACATCTCTTGCTGGCAGGCAGGCAGTAAGGCGCTTTCACGCTCACAGGTTTGCTTTGGTTGGGTCTAATATCCCTTTCTCACTCTGTGTGTGTGTGTTTCAGTGTGTACGTGTGTTTGTGTGCACGTGAGCATATGCCTTAATCTGACAGCATGTGTGCTATATACACCCCGCTTCTTTGTTTCTTTACTTCTGTTGATGCACGACAGTTGTGTGCTGAAGTTTATGATGTGTGTGTGTGTTGGCTCTCAGCGGCACTGATAAACCCACTTAGACTCTCCCCTGATCTGTTCGCTCTGGGCTGGCAGCCCCCTGCCTTGGCTGACACACACACACGCACACAAGCACGCACACACACACAGCCTTCTGCTTTAGCTGCTAGCTGATCTGTGACGGCCTGCCACTCAAACACAGCTCCACTGAGACGCTGCACAAAGAAGAAGAGGAGGCTGAGAGTGTGGAGAGGAAGGGATGAAGGGGAGGAGGTGATGGTGGGATAAGAAAGAGGGAGAGAGAGGGTATCAGTGTCTTTCTTTTGGGTGCCTGCTAGCTCCCACTCTCTGGCTGGCTCCTTATCTCCCTACTCCTCACTCTCCTCCAACTGACTGGCTTTGGCAGCTGCTCCTCACTCCTGAACTCCCCTCCCCTTTCCTCTACCTCTATTCCCCCCTGTCCTCTCTCCCATTTCCATTTTCCTCCTATCTTTATTCTCCTACCTGACCAAATGTCAGTTCATTTCCCCTCTCATTTGCTTCCCGAAACAGAAAGACTTGGCAAAACATGAAAGAGTGAAAACAGAAAGAATGACAGAAGGGAAGAGTGCATCAAGGAGAAAAACTATAAAAGCATTTTGCCAAAAAAAAAAAAACAAGAAAGGAAAAAAAGTATTGTATGGAATAGCATTTCTTTTTGAGAAAACATAGATGAAAAGAAAAGCAGAGTGGAGAGGAGGTGAAGACAGCAGATAAAAAAGTACTCCTTGTAGCTGTTCATGTTTTGTGTGTCTAGGATGTATCAGTGGAATACAGCTAACATACAGTAATAATCCATTTCAAGCAGCTCAACTTCAGCTCCCTGAGTTTGGATTTCTATGGCAACCACATACACCATACTACAAAACCCAGACAAATAAATTAAACTACATTCATGACTTAATAAAGGTTTGAGGTGTGTGTTATATTTCTCACTAGAGTGATCACAACATGCATATTTGTACCAGAGCATTTGTATCAGAGCTGCACTGCTTACTATTTTATGTAAACAATTAATCAAACAATGTCCAACAGAGCCTATGATGACTTCTCTGTGGAGTTGCCAACTGGCCAGAATCATATTAATATCTTATTTAGTCATTTCAGTTCAGTAGTAGTAGTAGTAGTAGCAATATATCACAAGCAAAACAAGTGAAATACTGTTTCCCTATAGCTGTACTTTTTTTTTTTATTGCTTTATTGAGTAGTTATTCTTTATAAGATAATAGGGGGTTCTGTGACAAACAAATGTTATTGGCTAGGGAAAAAGCAAAAATGATATGGAAAAACTAACATTTTTTTTTTACTGTAGCCACATGTTCAAAGAACAATTTGCATGTAAACAATGTAAATATCTACAGAAATGTGTGAAAAAATAACTAGTTTACTTCTCACTGTCTCATTGTGCTTAACTTATTCATGCTTCAATTTATTTATTTTTTTTATTTATTATTTTATTATATACAGATATTTTCTTGATTTATTCTTTTTTGCAGCTCCTTTATCTGGTTGGTGGCCCTCCAAGAGAAAATCTTTAATATAAACTGCCAGGTTGTCATGAGAGTGATGTGTGGATTAAGCAAAACCCAAGTGCAGATTCGGAAGCAGGTGGCTGGGAAGTAAACTGAAACTTACTTTATTAACCAGTTTAAAAAAAAAAAAACTCATAGCAGTCCCAGGCAGGATTTCCAAACATCCAAAAATAAAATACAATAGCAGGGTGGTAAACAGAACACCCCAAATTCATATAACTTCAACTAGATATCAAAAGATGATGTAGCAGTGAACAATAGAAAACCATGGAGTTTTTGTGGAAACTAATGAGTAACACAGAGCCGGTGCTGCTAATAAGCTAACTCAATCCTGGGGTACAGGGTAGGTTGAAAGCAGCACTACCAAAGAAGAAGAGAATAAACAAAGGAAATAAAAGTAAATTTCAAGCCATGACACAAAAATCAAACATGAATTAAACCAAACATAAAAAACATTAAATTTCAAAATTGAAATGAACACCACTACGACCCAAAACATTGTAATAACCTGCAGACATGGCAAATATTCATTCATTTGGAAATCCATCATTTGGAAATGTTTTTACTGCACTCCTCCAAAGCAGGAGCTCTGTTTTGTTACCTGGGAAACACTAGATGTGAAGTAAGCGCTGCTATCACAGTCTGCTTTTTAGTTACTGTGGAGCAAGCGTGAGTGTTTGGGGTAGTTGCCAGCTTACTGTGAGAATCATACAGCCCAAAAATGAAAAAAGCTGTAAAGTTTGGAGCACACAGTCAAATATATTAAAACATTTTTGAAATACGTCATCTGAATTTCCTCATGCTTTTTTTTACAGTGAACCTGGCATGATCATTTTCACTTATCTAATTCTTAATATTGGGTATCTCTAGATTAGCTTTGCACCCTTCATAACTGAGTTGAAATTATTTCAGAACAAGGGAGAGCTTTTTCATTGGAGAAGTGTCATTTTAAAAACAAAATATTTGGGAAAAAAGTGTCTGCTGACCGCTTACATATGCTAATTTGCTAAAGGTTTTTCTTTTATACATCATCTAGGAAGAACACTTGGTTTTGGTAAATGCAAATTTTGGTGTCTTATGTGAGTAACTCCATTCTTCTGACTGGCCGTAGAAATAACAAATTAATACTTTTGGTCATGCAGTTTACAAATATATCAATACAAAATACAAGTAGTTCCAGTTAGCTGCTTTTATATTGCCTAAATCAACACTCACCGAGAATTGAGAGGCTAGTGTAGGCTATGGCTTCCCTCACCTCACAAGAACCAGTTAGAGTAGTTTAAAACAAATGCTTGTAATAGTCAGGAGTCATACCTTGCAGTGCCAAAAATTCACCTTTTAAACTCTCTTGTGTGTTTGGATGTGTTGTGTGTATTTGTCCTGCACGTTATTAATTTGCTTGTTATTTGTCTATTTGCATGTAATTCCTCAAAATGATTGCCTTGAGCTCTCTAGTCATTATACATGTTCAACAAAAATATCTTTTTATAAGGTAAACAAGAGTTTATAGTGCTGAGAGAAAATTAACCAATGCAGCTTCAAAGGTTAAATTAGAAAAAAGAAGAAAAAAGATTAGTGTAAATATTCAATGTCTTCATCAGCATGTGGCTGGGAAACCAACATCATAACAGGCTTTGCCACTGAGTTTCATTAAGGTGGAGATTGGTGAGATTGAGAAAACAGTACGAGACATAACAATTCCAACAGTGGATGACACATGCGAGGTGGACCAGAGGGAGCGAGATAAAAGGACAGAAAGAAAAACAGCACAGTGATTCTGAACAAGCTGAGATGAATGACAGCAGCAAACTTGCTTAAAGGTTGAGGATGGGGAAAAAAATAGACAAAGGAAAGAGTTTGTTGTGGAAGAGAAAAAGCATGCTCAGCAATATGGATCCATAGCCCTGGGTTAGGCAGAGAACTCTTCATCAGCACTTCAATTGCTGCCAATATCACTGACTCATCATCACCCTGATACACAACTACAGGATTAAAGAAAAAGCCTCTACCACCATCACCTTCACCATCACACATCAGCCTTGTCATTATCACTATACGTGTCCTGTCACCCTGTGAGCACTCTGATAGGAGAGACAACAAAAAAAAAAAAAAAAAAAAAAGAAAAAGGTAGTTTTTAATTCACTTTTTTGATGGAGCAAACTTATTGGTAGATTTCTTCCCTTTAACTATTCTTCCCTAAGACCATAGTGGGAAAAGCCTGGAGCTGTTGGGCATCTGTCCCAGTGCTAGTCTCACACCTGCTCCTGGCAAAAACAGAATAACTATGCAAAACTCTCTTTCATTCTCACAGACTCCTTCTTCTTCCTTGTTCTCTCTCTGGCTTTTTAATTAAACAGAAGCAGAGGGCTGCAAAAACCTGCCACTAATTACACAGTCGCTGCCTCCCCCTCTCTTCTTTTCCCTTTTGCTTCTGTTTGCTCTCCTCTCCTCTCCTCTCCTCTCCTCTCCTCTCCTCTCCTCTCCTCTCCTCTCCTCTTCCTTTTCTATCCTGCGAGCTGAGCTGGAGGTCTGCCAACAGCCTGTGGAATCGCTTACCAGTCACCACGACAGGGGAGAGAAGGTACTGTCAGCATATGTGCACAAAAAGTGCAAAAAATCACACTGTCCACATGCCAGAACAGAAAAAAAAAACATTTCACAACTGAAAATGTGTAAAACAGCAGCTTGCAAACACACACTAGTTGCTGATGTGCTCCTGTTGAGTAGCCTGTTGACCACTACAGCTGTGTATGTGTGTGAGGGGGAGGCGCGAGAATGATCGGCTTCCTAATGAGAGGGAACACTAATCATATTTCACACCGACACAAACACAATCACAACATCTGTAACTACTGTTGCCTGCCCTGTCATACCCTCCACCCCCTTTTTCTCATGCACTTCCGTTGAGCTTCCCTCCCCCTGCCTAAATTCTTCCACTTTCATTTTCTTTTCTACCATCCTTTCTGCTGTCTTTCCTTTTTATTTCTATAGTGATCAAACACAGATCTTGATACTGGCACCCCCTCAACTATTTACTTCTTTCTCATTGTCTTTTTTTTCTCTTTTCTGTCTGTCTGCAAAGCTTTCTACAGCTTTGGGGGGGCTGAAGGGAGGCAGTGACACTGTAATTTAACAGTGGGTTGTCTAATACATCACACGCATAATGTACACACACTGCTATGTCACATCACAATGAGGTAGGTGTGTGTGTGTTTGTGACAGTAGTGTGTTTGAGCAAGAAAGGCCAAATTAAATTAAACAGAGGCAGAGATAGCATAGACACATGTGAAGTCACATCCACACAAGAAACTTGCAATAATGGCTGCAAGCCATGTTGGACAGAGGAGGAGTGATTAAACAGCAGAGATACTGTAGCTTGATGATAAGAGGAAAGGGGAGCTGATAGAGATTCAGCTTTAGCTAAAGTAGCTGGACAGCAGGAGTGGGCGGGACGCAGAAGCCCCCTCTGCTGCAATCAAGCCTCTGTCACCATCTGGACGCCATTTTAAAACCATCAGCTCCGGCTCCCCGTGTAAACAAGGGCGTGACCCCAAACATGCTCCCCTCACTAAATGGGCTTGTTCTGGCATCTGCAGATCCCAAAAATGGCTGACTTTGTGGGGGTGAAAACTGGGCCAGGGAAAGGGTGTTTTGCTGCTCATTACTGCAGTATTTCTGAGGGTGAGCAAAATATGTCAAGTTTTAATTCATCCAAAACTATTAGCAATGCTGTTCTTGGTGCGCCAGCATTCACAGTAATGATATTTTTCTTGGTGGCTTTGAGATGATCTTTACATTTTCATTGGTTCGTAGCGGACTTGATACAAAAACGATATTATGGATCATCAGACATTTTCACCTGTTGGAGCTTTTATGAAGAAGAGTATATCAAAGCATTTAACTATAAGAATAAGTTAGCTCATATTTGTAATTGTAAATGTAAAAACATTGAAAACGTACATCAAAAAGTGTGCTAATATTAAACATAATAATATTTATAAGTCTATAAAGGAACTCTATAAAGATTATTTAAATAAATAAAGAAATAGCAAGTTGGAATTTATATGTTTCAGTTTGGAAAATTAATAGATGCTTTCATGTGTATGGTATAAAAGGGGGAAAAAGAGGGTGGGGGGACTGTCCTACAGAGGAGCTGCTGATAAGATCAATATGAACAGCACACATGACAGTGAATAACATTACAACTGTGGATTTATCTAATTTTCCCTGATCAGTCTCAGATCATGAGTTGATCTTAGTCTTTTTCTGTCCTTAAATTACAAAATAGCCTGAAGAGAAAATAAAGTCCTTATTTGGATACAGTAGGGGATGAAAGTGGACTAAAAGCAGGGATTGGTCAAGTTCAACTCTGGTTAACAGCCTAGTCAGAAAAACATGCCCAGTTGCCTTAAAGCATATTCACTTATTGCTTACTACAAGTCCTGCACCCCATTTAAACAGTGCAAATTGGTGGCAAAGCAAGACAGAAGCTTCCTGCATCCCTTTAGCAGTCATGCCAAATGTAAAAAAAAAAAAAAAAGATTTTACTCATTGAATGAGAAAAAAATGCACATAGACCAATATTTATCACGAGACAGGGCTGGGAAATTTTAGATGTATGCAAAAAGTATAACTTACATTGATTTGAATTTGCCTAGAAGAACTTTGAAAGTGATGTCCTGTCAAAACCTTTCAAAAGAGCAAAGGTCAATGGGGAAAACTCCATCCTTTGTTGGTTTCTTTTTTCACTAAACTAGTAATTACTTTAAAAGTCTTATGAGTGCCAACAGAATGATATTACTAAACTGGTAAATGTCCAGGCATTTAGATTAACACAAACACATACACACAGAAGGATTATGAAGAACATGGTTTTAAGAATTATGATGTGCTTACATGGATAGAGAGATTGAGAGGTAGAGCCTGTGACAGTGAAATACAGAATGAGGCTTTCAGGGAGATGTGTGTATTCCTATGGGAGGTTGTGTTAAAGATCTGATGCAAAGTTCAGACTCATGCACACACACAAACACACTCAGACACACCCACACATCCACACAGAGGTATTAGGCAGCAGAATGATAATGACATGGAAATGATATGGTAATGATATGGTAATCTGGCAACATTATTCTGCCCACCAGAGACTGAGAGGGAGAAGAACCTGCAACAAACTGTACACATTCACACAGGATAGGGAGAAATCCAGGGACCGATGAGGCTAAGAGTTAGAGACTAAGAGTTAGACCAGTGTGGGGAAAGGTTTTTCTGCTGAAAAGAAGTGTTGTAAGTTTACTGCTACTATTATTACTTTAATGTCTTTAGCAATAAACTGTTTGTACCTTACTGTAAAATGCATCCTTTTCTCAGACTTACTATTGACAATCTGTTTTGTGCTGCTTAAGAAAACTTTTTCATATTAGTTTGACCATAAATTAATAAATAAATCTTGACTAAAGTCCCACCTGCCATATTTCACTCAGGCTTTTTATGTTAATTTTTAACTGGAAAAAATAACAAGCAGCTGACAAAGTGCATAAGTTTACTTTTTTTGAGTTTTCAAGACTCAAATGTGAAAGTAAACCATCATGTGTATGTGTAGTCAAAGAATAATGGTTAGGTGCTGTAGGGTAAGCACTGAATTAAAGAGAAGACATAAACAAATGAAGCATTAATTGATTTCTTGTCTACGGAGAATAGAACTTTCCACAATGTAGACAACACTGCCACCCTCTGACAAAACGTCTATACTACAATTCTCACCGTATAAAAAGAAAGAAAGAAAGAAAGAAAGAAAGAAAGAAAGAAAGAAAGAAAGAAAGAAAGAAAGAAAGAAAGAAAGAAAGGATTGTCATTACCAGGACAAACTAAAGAGAGATCCTGCCTAAATTATGTTACTTAAAATCATATCTATTGTAATTATACTTAACTACTCTTATGTAGATGGCTGCTAATTTATTTTACAGGTGTATTTTTCAGGTCCATTTAACTTAATTTTAAAAAAATTGGCTTACTATTATTTAATTATTCCTTTTTCTGCCTAAAAATGTTTTGAATAAAACCTTGCAGTGCATCTTCACCATCTGTGGAAATAGTTTGTAAAAGAATCTTAAATGTGGATATGTTTCATGCTGAAAAAGAAAGAAAAGAATTAAGCCACTACCAGTATTTCTACAATGTTCTTTACCAACACCACTGTTCCTTCTTTTTTATTTCCCTCTCTGTTGTCGCTGTTTCCCGAGCTGCTCTTTTTTAAGTGGCTGTGATTGACAGCTGGGCTATATCCATGCAATATCACCCAGCGCACGTTCCTATTCCCTCCTGGAGCCTTCATCCGCCGGTCAAATTAACCTTCCGTGCCAACGGGAGGGGGCCCTGCGTGGGCCAATCAGCAGGTGATTAGGGCAGGGGCGGGAGGGGTGAGGGGTCACTGCGATGGGGCCATCGCAGGCCTGATTGGTTTCAATCAGCAGCCAGCCGCAAGGACAGCTGGGAGCTGAGCGGTAGTGAGCGCTAATCAACGCGTCCCACAGTGAGGCATGAACAGCCACCACACACACACACAAACAGCAGCAGCAGCAGGCTGATGTTTGTGTATATACACTGACAACCCCTACTTCTCTGTATGTACACACTCACTCAGAAACAAGAAACAGACACACAGAAAGACTTGGGAAGCAGAAATGAACAGCAAACAGCACAACAGATGAACAGAAAATCCCTTAATGGAAAACTAGGGGAAAGAGTGAGAGAGAGAAAGAAATACTCAGAGGAACCCCAAAATCTAACTGCAAATTTACTGGCTAATTGCATTGGATTTATTATTTTGACGACTGTCACATCTGGTAGTGGCCCATGACATTGGTTTTAAACGCTGTGTCCTGCAAACCACGTCAACGCAGCTCATGTGATGTCTGAAATGTGGAACAATCCAGATTTGCTCTGCTATGTCTGATGTTATGCAAATTACTGTTCAGATACCAGCAAAGCACAGCACTGACCAGTCTCTGACCAAATCAAACTCAACAAGTCACAAAGATCTTATTATAGGTCTCCTTTGGTATGTGTTGCTGGGTTGCATGACTGAGAGGAATGTCTGCAGAGCTACAGGAGAAGAATTTACACTAACTGTTCATTTATTTGTCTGAACTCCTAATCTCCTGTTGCTATTATGAAAAAAACAACAGTTTCCTACTTTATTTCCTTCCTGATCTTCACACACACACACATACATTCACAAACACACAAGCACAAAAGCAACAAGACAGGTTAGGTAAGACAGGTGACTCATCATTATATTATACTTTTTAAAAATATGACTACAGTAGCTAACACATAATCGGTCAAACCTTTCCATCAGACCTTTAGATCATCATAAGATAATTACAGTATCTGATGTTTAATGAGCCTGCTAATCATTTTCCACTCTGTATGTGTAGAAAGTTGGCTTGTTCACCCTCAAATACATTCACAAAAAACGAACAGAACTACCACCACAGGTATTGTGCATAAGGATATTATCACAATGTTTCTGATCACAAACAATACATGTGAATGATACAACCCTCAAAACATGTTTTTATCATTACAATTATAATTATTTGTCAGTGATTGGCCATTACGCTCATTTGTACTTCTCATATGACAAACAGCTTCATCAAATCATTTAATTATTTTGTTGTGAGCAGTTTCTCCTTTTTTTACATTTAATACTCTGACATTTCAAGTTAAACCAATAAGTCAATAAAGTGATCAGTCAACAAATGGAAAAATAATCGGCATTCATTCTTATAATGACCATGACAATTTCAAGCAATGTGCTCAGTCACTCAAATGTAACTAACATGTAACTTAGTGACATACGATGAGTCAAGGGATCAGGTGATACTGTGTTTGACGATGACTCTGTGGTACTGAATCCAAGGGAAGCTGAGAGCGGCCGGACTCGCTTGTTGTTTTAAAACTGTTTTCATGACATAACGAGATAAATTATCATGTTACCACAAGAACAGTCTTCGTAACGACATAGGATCCCATGCAAGCTCTAATGTGCATATTTTCCCAAGGAATAATCCCTAAACAGCTAACCTATATATATATATATATATATATATATATATATATATATATATATAGAGAGAGAGAGAGAGAGAGAGAGAGAGAGAGAGAGAGAGAGAGAGAGAGAGAGAGAGAGAGAGAGAGAATGTTGAGATTACATTTGGATTACCTCACAAATATGCAGAAAAAAATAGCAAAATATTATCTGCAGACTTTGAAGAATGCTGTTTTCAATCAGTTTTTATTTGAACTGTTCAATCCCAATTAGATTTCATTGGGGTTGAACAGTCTCTCCGCACTGTGTGTGAATTCATGAAAAATTACAGCTTTTGGATTTTTGATCAGATTTTGACATACAAACATGTTTTTGATATTTTATAGAGTAATTAAAATAATTTGTTGAGAGCAGTCAATAAAACAATCAGTCAATAATGAAAATGTTACAACTGTTGAAAGGCAGTAGATCTTAAATAATTTAAAGCTGAAGTAGTTTGTCAATCTATCAATAAACAGAAAATTAATCAGTAACAATAACAGTAACAGTAACAAAAAATGAGGAAATATCAGGCAGTGCGGTCTTAGTTATTTTGTGCTTCAATTAACATTTTAAACTATCGTGAATAATGTGCTGCTGATTCTGGTAAACTTAAATATCTATGCAATTGTTTCCTCTTGCGATCCAGCCTGAGGTTGGCCTGAGGCATGGTGGGTGAAGGATTTAATACCGGAGAAGAAGGGTATGGTGTCACAGGAGGATTATTGAATGACCTCTGATCAGTCAGTGGATCAGATGGCACTAGGTTTGGAAGTGACTCCATGGATAATACAGGGTTTTGTATCACAATAGAGTTCTCCTCTGTGTCTTTACCCAAGGAATAGTTCCTTATATCTTGACGAAATGCAGTCACTGTGTTTGCTTCCTGCTTGAAAAGAATAATGTAGCATTTTGTGAGGAACTGACAAAACAAGATGCTGTAGGCTGAGAGGAGGATGACGACCATCTCAACTGCTGGAAGGTACTTTCCTGTGACAGTAACATAAACAGGGCCAAAGATGATCCAGGCAATGGAGAATATCAGCATTGCAAAGGTGATGAACTTAGCATCATTATAACTTTGAGGCAGCTTTCTTCCCTTGTATGCCACACCCAAGCAAATGAGAGCTAAAAAGCCAATATAGCCTAGCATGGCACCAAATAAAGATGTTGAATTCTCATGACAGTACATCAAAAGCTGATTGTCTGGTGCTTTGTTATCCCACATAGGCATTGGAGACTTGAGTGCAAGCCAAATGGCACAGATCAGCACTTGACCTGCCATGCATGTGGCAATAATCACATAAGGCTTGTAGAGTGTCTTCAGGAAACTTTTTGTTTTGGGATTAAATTCAAAGACCAAGACGATTTTGAATGACTTGACCAAGATGCAGGAGATGCACATCGTGAAACTCAAACCAAACAGCACTTGTCGTGCCTTGCACTGCCATTCGTTGGGTCTTCCACCAAATAATAGTACACTAACAAATGTGGTAAAAAGAGATGTAAGGAGGAGGATGGAGATGGGGCCCACAGATGAGCGCACCACAGGCGTTTTCCAGCATGAGATGAAGATGATCCCAACAACAAGGGAAAGCAAAGCTCCGAGAGCTGTAAATGCTAGCACTACAATATGATACTTATCATTCCACTTCAGGTAGACAACTTCTTTTTCAGTACAATTTGAGCTACCCTCTTTGGAGTATTGGGTGGAAGTATCACACTGATGACACGCAGGGGAATCTGTAAAAGGAGGGTAAATACACAATAAAATATTTTCAAGTTGGAGTTGACAATAAGCCACCCAAAAAACTGCTTTGTATTATAATTGTTTGACTTTTTTATTGTATTTAACCAGTCTGACTGTTCTCTGTTGTAATACACACCAGTTGTGTTGGAAAAATGGTCCTTTGGACATTTTTCACACTGATAGCAGCAAACTGGTTGGCCTTCAGCTGACATCTTCCTTTCACCTGGTTCACAGCTGACTGAGCACCTGGAAATCACTTCCTGTGAAGAAAAATCATCCTTATCATGCAAGTAAAGTCAGTTACCGTTAAAAGTCACAGTATTAAATAATTAGCTCATTTCCTCAAGTTGGTTCACCTTTTTTACAAGCTGTTACACCTCTGGCTTCAGACCATAAATTTATATAAATAAAAACTAAAACTAGTATGTTCACAGTAATATGCAAAAGAAGGGTCATGAATGTCATGCCATGCCAACAATTTCCAATTAGCACAAAGTACAGCAACACATGATGGAAATTAGTGATGTAATTCGTTTGCAGCAGACATATAAGAGCCGAGTGTCAGTGCAGTTTAGGGGTCAGATTTTTCTTTGCAGTGTTTTGTCTTTTTTGAAGAATTCCCCTTCAAAACAGAGTAGATAAATTGATAAAGAGATTTTTCTCTATATTATTAGATTTATTCATTGACTTTGAACATATCTGAACATAATCTAAACCCGAAAACAACTCAACCAACAAAGTTTGGAGTAGCTCATATAATTTGTGGCTCATAAAATGTACACAGGTTAACTTCAAGATAGGAGGAAAACAATTCAGTAGTAGAGACAAATACTTACAGTGAGATGGTACAAGTCTTGTTTTTTATCTGAGTTGAAGGTCAGGCTTTGGTTTTTGATGTCATAAAAACCTACAATGTTGTTTGTATTCAGAAAAGATGGTGAGGGCTCCTTCCAAAGGATGACATCATAACCTGAGTCTATGTCACCTCTTTCATCGAATGAATAGTTTTTCCCATCCATGAAGAACATTGTGTTCCGTAAGGCAACTCGGAACTGAAATTGCAGAATGTTCAAAGTTGTGATTAAACCTGGAATGACTAAAAATTGCTAGTTTACACATCAATAATAACTCTATATGAGTATCTCTACTTTATAAATCTCAGTCTCAAAAGATAAAGTACTTAATTAATACCCCTAATTGCTCCTGATGTGTCGTGGTAGAGCACCTTGCATGGTAGCTTCCGCCATCAGTGTGTGAGTGTGTGTCTGAATGGGTGAATGTGACGTATGTAAAGCACTTTGGGTAAAAGTGCTATATAAGCACGGACCATTTACCATTTAATTGTACCTGTAGGGCACAAAAGATCATCAGTGGGATGGTAATCTCAAAAGTATTGCTGTTATATTGTGGGGGCTTTGCTTTTTCTTTTCTTTTATATTATTTATTTATTTACTTGCTCTCTACTAACATTATCTGTCTCTTCTGCAACTAAAGGATTCAGTCTGGTTCAGCTGCTTCTCTTTAATTTGGTGTAGCTACACCAGAATTGTCAGCTAGACAATTGGGGACTCGGTTCAGTTGGGGGTTACAACATTCTTCCGGTACTACTCAAACAAACCGGATTTGCACTCCCGTCCTTGTGAGAGGCAGCGTTGCATCAAGAATCACATAACAAAGAATAAAACTGCCTCATCTCTTGGTTAATAAAGGGCCATTTTTTTTCTACCGTTTCAAATTTAGGGGAGTGGTAGTCTAGTGGTTACAAAGGTGGGCTTGGGTCTGGACAATCTGGATTCAAGTGCCTGGGGCTAGCAACTAAAGTAAAACCACTGTGAGCCCCTGAGCAAGGTCCTCACCCCCCAACTGCTCCTCGGTCTGGAAGAGGTGCCCGTGAAGCCTCTGAAGTGAAGCTGTAACCAACCATACGCAGACTATAAATCCAGCTTTAGCCTGTTTGTAGCTTGTGGTGGACAGTATGGCCTTGAGAGTTTTTTGTTTGTTTTTTTTTTTGCTTTTTCTCTCTTCTATCTGTTTTACTATAAGCAGTTGCCTAAATCAAAGCAAACGACACAAAATAAGTCGTAAGATAATACACAGTCTGATTATTAGCCACAGCAAAACCAAATGATGTAACCAGATGCTTAATGTAAAATAATATAAAGCTGTGAATGTTGTGTCAGCTGCTAATTTTCTGTGTTCATGATAACTATTTCTTTAACTTCAATACATAGTATTGGAGTGCATGTGTGTGAGTGTGTGTTTCTGTGTATACTTACTTTCAAGGTTTCCAATGTGGATACATTACACTTTCTGTTGATGCAGAGGTCTGTAACAGCCTGAGCAATTGCTTTAACTGCCAAATCAATACTGAACACGGCATATGGACTTGTCTTGTTAATCAGTTGAGCAATGGCTGTTCCATTGGAACTGTCAGTCTTTTCCCCCTTTAAAAAATCACTCAAAAATGAGTTGTTCTTGGAATGAGCTGGATTTACATCAAGATTGCGGAGAAACTGTATAAACTTGGATGAGTTTCCAGATTTAAAATTGGTCCCAAAGACTGTTCCAACATCTTCCAATTTCCAGGTTGTTGTATTGAGTGCATTAGTTGATTGTGACCAGCTATCACTAGCCACCCAAACTTTCCCTCTGCCTTGGGGATTCTTGAGAAGCTTATCAAAAATGTACATCATATGGTTGGACTTTGCAAAAGACACAATGACTTGAACATTTTTACTTTCAGTAATGCTTTTCACTGCAAAGTCAATGCTGTCATTAAGCATTTTATCTCCAAGAAAATCTGGCAGAACTGAGGTGAAGGCAATGCAGATGTTGTTCTTGTTTGCATGGTGGTTGAGGCGTTCAACTGCATAGCGACCATATTCACCATCAGTTGTTACAACACCAACCCAAGTCCAGTTATGATACTTCAGAATCTCGATGATGGCACGCGCTTGGTGATCGTCTTCTGGTACTGTTCTCATAAAGCTTGGGAAACGGTTTTTATCACTCAGGAGACCAGAAGTTGAACCATAGCTTATCTGTGCAAATAATAGAAAACAACTATCAGACAAGAGATATGTTCAACAGCAAAATGAGAAATTCTTACTACACATAAACTTGTCTTTTGAACAAAAAATAGAAATAATGTTGCTGAGAACTAGCTGAGATAGAACTGTATCATTTTTAATATCTGTACAGTAAATATGAGGATATAGCCTGCAGATGGGTAGGCTGGCTTATCATAAAGGAAATATCTAGTCTTCCTCTATCTGTTTATAATGCTTGTTTATTCATTATTTGTTCAAATTACTTTAAATGCTTTTCGAAAATGCAGAGAATTATTTTAAGCTCTTTCATACCTGAGGAATGTTCTCCAGGTTAAGCTGCCGTGTAACTGCTATGGATATCTCAGAGTAAGAATCACCAATAACAGCTAGCACAGGTGGAGGAGACTGCTGTGTACGATCTGTGTTTGTATTCCAGGAAAAGAAACAAACAAACAAATTAAGAAATACAGTTGCCTTCGTTTAAAGTTCTTTTAAATACAATTTGATGTTTCTACACCGTCTGTCTTGCAGCAACTAACCAATTAACTGAACAAAAAAATTAAATAAATAAAGAAAGAAAGAAAAAAAGAAAAACTAATGTAGAAGCAGTGTGTAAAAAACTAAGCCCACTTTTAATGCTTTTATAATAATAAAGAAGGATCAAAGAATCAAAAAGAGCATTTCAGCACAATATCAACTGTTAAGCACGGCAGTGGGGGGCTGATGATTTGGGGTTGTTTTGTTCAGTCAGCAGACCTTGTAGTCATTGAGTTGACCACAGATTCTTCTGTATACCAAGGTATTCTGGAGTTAACCCTTTAGGCACCAAAGTCGTAAAATTACAACAAGCACCAAGCCAGAGAACTTGAACCTGTAACCATTTCCCACCGCTAGATGGTAAACATGTGATGCGGCTGTCAGCTATTGGCCACCTTTACCGTCGGCAGTAAGCCGGACTCGTTGGCAGTCACCAAATACCTAATTTAATTTTTTTTTAAGTTACTAGTTACTGTTAGGAAGCTTTGAAACTTTGGTAGATTGTAATCACATGGGGAATCCCAGGTGTTGTTCAGTGCAATAAGTTAGATATGACTGAAACCTGTTGGACATGAAATGATGACAATCAGTTATTGTTGTCTCTGTTTTAGTTGATGTCTAATGTTTTTTTGTGGTCACTTTCTTTAAGACAGAATCATACAAGTTATTCTTTATAATTACATCCTCATATGTAGAATATTGCAAGTTAAGTAGGCTTTTTCTTTCCTGTATGCAGTTTGTCTTTTTACCTAAAGTTGATAATCTTTTCTGTGAACTTATTCTTTATCTCTCATTAAGTTTAAAATGTTTATACGTATAAATGTTTAATGTAGTTTGCTGCATTGTAGTGAGTTTACGGTAACTAACGATACATGATCTGGAGTTAACTTACATCTATTTTAATTTACATTCTGCCCATAATTAATTAGGACATTGTTTTTAAAAGGTGGAGAGAGAGAGAGGGTGAAAGCACAATATAAAATGAAATTTAATTCAATTAATAAAAAGCACTTCAATATTCCCAAAAGGAAACTGCAAACATGAAAACCATCTGGTATCTAGTTTCACTGAGATTCTATAAATTTATTGCCACTGAGAACTCAGATGCTCCTACTGTTTGACTTGTTTTGATGAGTTGTAAAGTTTTAATCATACTTTATTATATGAAAAGATTATGGCTAACATGTCTGAAGATGTTCTAAAATGTATTTAGAAATTATTAATGTGGTGCACAGCTGCCACCTTTGTAGCTATTTTACCTCCCATAATGGATGGGTATAGATCCCAAAAACATTTTAAACACAATTACAAATAAATGGCCATCAAGGTAGAGTTCTAAATTCATAATGAGGTCTAGTCGCAACAGTACTCACCATTTCCTCTCATGAAAGACTGGGTGTTTCTTAAAGCAGTGGTAACATCACCGCAAGAGTCCACTATGTGATATCCCAGTTTGAGGTTCCCCAACTCACGCCTTTCATTTATCTCCTCCACCGCATGCACCATCATCAAGGACTGCGCCAGCCGAGCGGTGCTTACCCTGTATGATTCACTCATATGTTATAAATATAACCCTACTTAGATGCTGACATTTATACAACTTATGTTAGGATAAAAATAGAAAATTACCTGCTACAGGTCCACTCTTCTTTGCCACTGGCATAACTAACTTCAGCACTTTCATGTATTGGGAACAGTCCTCCAATAATGATGTCACCTGGGGCTCTGGCTTCTTGTCGACTTTCACCATAGAAAAAGTGGCACGATAAACTTGATAAAAAGATGCAGAAACTTAGTAAATATTTCATTTTCTTCTCCTTCTTTAACTCGTATGCTTAAGTCTTCCTCAAATACAAGCACCTCTAAAATGCTACTTGTGTGAGTCTCTCCGGGGTTTTTTAATAGACAAAGCTGTCAAACTTCCTGAACTTGAAATACGACTTTCCAGTTTTCATCCTCTTCATTATTTCATGGTGTCAGTTTGCGTGGTACATGTGGAATGTGTTAAAAAAAAATACAGACACTTCCTGGTGTTTAAATTTGACTCATCTAATTTCTATAGAACAGCAATAATGGATCAAGAAAACACTTACATCAGCTGTTATGTGTTGTTTTCCATGTCTTATTTTATATGTTGTTTGTACCGCAAAATGACACATGTATCTCAATCCTAACACTTTTTATTTATTTTATTTATTTTTTTTTAATAAAAAATTTATGAGGAAAATTGAGTTTGAAAGACACCCTTCTGAGCGGATGTAACCTACTGAGGTCATTGTCAGTGAAACAGAACAGATTGGGGAGGAACCACGTACAAAACACTTTTTCATTGTTGATGAAGTACTTTCTCTGCTATTTATTCTCATTCAATGTTCAAACAAGATGAATAAATTTGCTCCCATCATAAGCTCAGGTTCATATTAAACATTTTCTTCTTTACTGTATGCTGTTTAACCACTGTCAAGCTACAGCCTTTTGAATACTTGATTTGAAAATTAAACATTTACTTTGAAAAATCAAGCACCTAAGTGGTTAGAATGTGTGATCCCTATTCTTAAATAATAATAATTTAAAAATAATAAAAACAAAAACAAAAAAATGGTAAGTGATTTTTTTCACCTGTTATAACCAGACAAAAACAAACTGTGGTGAGTTTAAAGATGATTTCCCTGTGGGGCTAATGGAAGAAAGAAGCATCTGATTTCTTTTTCAGCTGGTTTATCTTTCATGCATATCTGTAGGCTATTCAAACCAGGTAAATATGACTTGCTAGAAAGATGGCCAGTGAATGTATTTAACTGTATGATGGCTCAAATTTCCATCTTTCTTGTTGTAGCTAAACACAAGTGTTCAATTACAGAATGTTATTGGAATATCTCAAATTACTGTCAAACTGTTAATCTCTTACAGCTCCAACCAAATTAAAAGTTTTAATATCATGAAGTTTGTTAAACAGAGTACTGTGAGGTTTATGTTTGTTAACTCCATTTGTAAAGAATAATATTCTGTTAACTACAAAATGTTGGCAGCTGTAATAAACCTGTTATTTTTAACATGTATAATTCAGTATATTTAGTTTTTAAATATCCTAAAATTATTCTAAAGTATAGATTTGAAGAATTACTAATCCAGTAATATAAGCTAACAATCCTTTTTAGGTAAATAACTGGCCATCTGTTATAACAATTGTTTGCCTTTCAGTCTATTACCTTTATTTACCAATAGATCACTTTACCTCCTACTGTTTTTATACTTTTACTTATATTTTTTTAATATTGAGAAAATGCATTAAGAACATGTCTCCAGCTTTTTGTTACACAGCAGTATTCTTGTAACACATTTATTCAAGTGCTGTATTTTTATTTGGAGGTACTCATATTTTATGTGTTTATTTCCATGCTGTCATATTTACTGCAGCTCCACAGCATTTCTGTGTAAGAGAAGTGTTTACATTAGTCATTCAAAGCCAAGTTAATTACAATACATTAGTTAATGCTTAAAAGTATTAAGTAGAATACTATTTCTCATCCAAACTCACTTTAATGGAGCAACTAAATTGCACAATTTCCTGTTTTGCTGTGATATCTAAGTACCTCCACCCAGCATGTCATAATGAAGACTGATGAGGCATGAATACATGTAAGAGAGAATCTGAAAGCCTTCTTTCAGCAGCATATTGTCATTATCCCACAGTTGTTTTTCTTTCTTTTTTTAAAATCTAATATTAGAAATCACAAGAATTTGCAGTTTTCATCCTAGAAGCATGATAACAATCTGAAGAGCTTAAAGCCACGATCAATATGCACCAAAGGTAGCCTGATAAGAACTTTCTGCCACTCCAACTGAATTACCTTGTTAGGTTGTTGATGTCTTTCAGACAGTTTACTTTTTCTCTGGTAACGGCTGGCCCACAGTAGGCCCATTCATATCAGCCATTAAAAAAAAGTTACTTTCAGTTTTTGTACGAGCAGTCTGGTATGAAGACTGCTTCCTACCTCTGTTTTTTACTGGAATAATTTTTTTCCCGTCTTTGTGTTCAACTGCGGGAATTCAAGCTCGAGGACTGAAGCACGCGACACGTAAATTGCAGCTTCTGCGCATACGCGGAACAGAGAAAGGGAAGGGAAAGAGTTGCGCTCACTTAATATAAAGTCGGGGGAAGTTTTCTTCGCGATTAAAAAAAAGAAGAAAGGAAAAGAAAAAAGGACAGTGGTCTTGTCTTTCATACCACAGCTGCATTCATAACCTGACAGACAGAGTCAGGCTGTTTTTCAGACAAGTAAATCAAGATATAGCCTATCACCGGATGTCAACTTAACTTTGTGACTTGGGGCAGTTTGTGGAGGTAAGCATACTTTTGTTTACCTCATTAGCACAAGCAAAGTTTTTGAACAGCTTCATTGACTGTTCTTTTATAATTAGTTTTTCCGGAGCACAGTATTTCGCGTTATAGTATGAAGGACTTTCTGCTTGTGGGTGTCTACAACAGCCGCTTGTCACGGTGTGTTCTGTCACCTTCTGACTGGGAAGGCGGCCAACAGCTGTTTGTGTTGGTATTTGGCAACAGGATGTTTAATTAATACGAATGACACTGTCCCTCTGCTATGTCGCAACTTTTGTGACTCATAAGGTAGACTACCTGTCTTAACAGACAGCTTATACGTCGTACTATATAACTTTTATCGTATTCCGCGTGACTCAGTGCGTGCTTCTTCTATTTCTGGAAAGGTTGGGACGGTTCGTGACCAAATGGAATTAACATGGATTTTAGAACAAAAACCACAGTCTCCTATCTTCACCGTCGTCAAAAGTGCCTAAGTCCAGACGTGGTAAATAGAAAAAATACTGAAAACCCACAAAGCTAATGATGGTGTTACGCATTATATCTGTCAGAATAAACCACATTAGGCCTCTGAACTAAACATTGGTGGGAGTATAACATAAGTTAGGGTTTTTAGATTCTCTCTGCAAGTACTGGTGGACTTTAATACAAATTAACTGGTAATTTTAAGTGGAAACATCAGAAAGCAGTGCGCATGCTGATTTATCACCTATAAAACTGTTACATGTCATATCCTCTTTTCACAAGTTGACTGTGAGGACTTCATGAAATGTCCATAAGGTTTGAATATCTCAGTGAAACAGTAAAACACATCCTTTTAAAATGATGTAGGTTATAGTTTTTATCACAACTGGTTTTAGGGTATGGATTGAGCACCTTGAGTCAAGTGTCTAGCTTCCAACTATCATACATGCCTAAATGTGGAAATAAATTCTCTTAAAGCCTGTCTATACTAGGCTATATGAGAAAGCATTAAGTTAGGTAAAGCATAAAGTCCAAGATGTACTATTTTGTTTTGTTTGTTTATATACATAGACACATACACATATGTATGTATATATATATATATATATATATATATATATATATATATATAGTTTACGGCATCTGGTCCATTTTTACTCAGCTGATAATACTAGTGTATCTGTGTAGAACTGATAGGTGAAGTGGCAGAAAACTATATCAGCTGTTCACAAGTAATTACTGAAATGGCAGATATTATTATTTATTTAATTATTATTATTTTTTAATTTACAGTTTATACCTATAATAGGCTACTATAGTATCATCTTGGCACTGCACACACACTGAAATCAAATATCAAGTGAGAATGGCCAAAACTGCAGATTGTCTTGTCATGTCCCAAACAGTGATGTTGTTAAGAGAATTAATGAAATGCAGTGGCAAACATTTTTATTTTATGAGAATATATATATATATATTCTCATAAAATAAAAATGTTTGGCATATATATATATAGGATCCCACCCATATATATATATATATATATGGGTGTGTGTTTGTGGGGAATGAAAGAATAAATTTTAAATTGATTTTATTGTTGAGTTTGAACAGTTTGGTGGCCCCCAGATCAAATGAAATGTCTGTGATTTAGCCAGCCAATTATTTTAGTGGAAAGAATCTTATAAGTTGAATATTTGTTGTCTTCAGCCACTGAAGTTTATTGATTTTTCTGTCTCATTTTACCCTTTCAGGCTCAATATTGTAATGTTCTGTGAATATGTTTGGAATATATTAGCTTGTTTAAACATAAAGCTTCTGCCTTTGGATATTTTATCAACTAAGCAATGAACTGAAAACAGGAAAACTCTTTAATTAAAAAAAAAATCACTATTAAGGTAACTTCCTTATTTTTTTGCATACCACTAAGGGGTATTTTTTGAAAATATATCACTGTCATTCTTTGCAGACAAAGTGCTGGTCCCACTCCAGTGATGTCTTCACCGTGGTGGGAGACCCTGCTGATCTCAAATGGCAACTCTACCTTTGGCTTCCTGGATAATAGCAGCTGCTTCAACTCCAACCAGAGCACCGTCCTCGCAGGCCTTAACTTTGGAGGAGTGCCGCTTGTCTTGCTTCTTGACTTCTGTGTCTTTATTGTATGTTTCTTCTGTTTGCCTCATATAATTGAAATCAAGTGAGAGACTGCTGAATATCTTGTGACCTGAGTTATCAGAGGTTCTTCCTGTCTTGTTATGATTGGCAGAATTTATACAGTAAATATTTGCTCTTCAGCAATGAATAAGTTAACATCTCTTTAATGTAATAAGAGCCCAAATTAAGTTTGTTTTGATTTGCAGAAATATGCTATAACAGTACTACATAGTCTCTCCTCTTGCCACTCACAGGTGTTGCTGATCCTCTTCTCAATCATCAGGGAGAAGTTCTGGGATTATGGTCGTCTAGCTCTGGTTGCAGATAGTGAAGGGTGAGTAAACAGTTTATTTCTGGGATGGGGGGTAGAGGTTTGGTAGGATCTTTTGGTTGATCTTTCTGTGTTAATGTAATAAAATCTTTAACAAGGAACTTATTCTTATCAGGTTCAATGAGTCAACACATCGGCGCTATGGACGTATGCCATCCATTATGTGCAATCCAGAGGACCCTGAATATGAATCGGTATGGTAAAGAAAAAATCTCATTGTCAGTTCCACCACCAAATTAAGTGAAACTGAAGTGGATTATTGTGTCACTAATATTAAATAGTACCATTAAAAGGTGTTTTAGTCATTAGGGAAACCACATAGAGCTTTAGTAAATGTTAGTGTAAAATATGATTTCCATTTCTGCTCAGGGGTTCTGCTCTTGGCTTCCTTACATCGTCAGAATGGAGTGAGTGTTATTGTTGCTAGAAACCTTTTGTTTCACCTTTTTTGTTTTATTAAATGCTGTATATGAGTCACAGTGCCTGAGTCTTGCTAATGAGAATGGTATGAATCTGTCTTTCAGTGATGAAAAGATAAAGGAGAGATGTGGCATGGATGCTGTTCACTACCTTTCTTTCCAGCGTCATCTGATTATCCTGTTAGTGGTCATCACTCTCACCTCCCTCGCGATCATACTGCCTGTCAATATGACTGGAGACCTGCTGAGTGGGTTTAACATCAGACTCTACACTCCATTTCTAAAGAGAAAACACAGCAAAAGTTGGCATTTGCTAGTGATTACACTCAACTCACACAAGTTTTTAATAATAATACACATTTTTCCTTAAAAGACCAATTATAGTCCATGAAATACAGAGCACAAGAAAACAAAACAAAGAAAAACACAGGATACCAAAACAGAAAACATATGTCAAACAACACAACAGTGTTTCAGATACAAAACAACACAGAAGTCTAAGAAATGTGTTTCTTTCAGGAAATGATCCTCAGAGTTTTGGAAGGACGACTATTGGGAATCTTAAAACTGAGTAACTACAGAAACAAAAACACATGACACATTAAAAATGTCTGTTTATTAAAGCATAAGTTCATATTGCAGAACTGTTTTTTGGTCATTACAAAATACAATACTTCACTGTGTTTGCCAATTTTCCTGCTAGGAACAATCTGTTATGGCTGCACACAGTGTTTGCGGTTCTCTACCTGATTTTCACAGTTGTCCTGCTGCGACGTCATACTTCACAAATGAAAGGCATGCGCAAAGAAACGGTAAATCTTTATTTGAACCGACTAGAAAATTGGATGTTACATGATGTAAACTAAGGATTATCGAATCTGGTTGTGGAGGTTAGTTCCCTGACTCCAGTCTTCAAGCCCATATGTTGTTTTCCAGTTCCCAAAATGTTCAACCTAAATGGCAGTTTGTTCCAAATGCATCCATTATCAAGCTGTTAGCATTTTTTTTGTGTTAAGATGGGCACAAGAATAAAGTTATTTAATTTATGTAACTACCTGTTGAATATTACTTAGCTGAACTGGTGCCTGAACATGATGTAACATTGTCTTTATTTGTGCAGGCCAGAAACACCTTGTTTGTGTGTTCAGTCCCTAAAACAGCAACAGAGGAAGATGTAACAACCCACTTCACGTGAGTAAATAAAATGCACCAGTCTGATCAGAATTTATCCAAATAGACTTTCTGCAAGGCCCCCTTTTAAAACAACAATAATGTCAAGCCCAAATCCCACTACCTTGCACCCTGATGCTTAAAAGGAATCATAAGAAATGTACCACAAAATAATCTTTATTGGCTGCTACTTCGTTAACTATAGTTAATACCATGTCTGTGCAGAAGGAATTATCCATGTATCTGCTATAATGTAGGGGGTTTTAAATCAGGAAACTGCAAAATACTTCAGGTAATTTGAGCTTTCAATGACACGGATGTCGCTTTAGTAAAACATCTCTGCAATCTATGACAGTCGAGTATTTTTTCTAAAGTGATGAACAGGCATTTTCTTTGTGTTCAGGATGAAAAGTCCCCAAGTAGTGTTCTAACTTGTTTGACTTCATACTGTCTTTTAGATTTTTTTTGGCCCTAGTGGCCTTTATTTAAAAGTACCTGGACTAGAAAGGAGTCAGAGAGAGCAGGAATGACCTGCAGCAAAGAGCACCAGGCCAGGGCTTGAACCTGGACCAGCTGCACCGAGGAGCTGTAGCCTCTGTATATGATGATGCTGTGATCTTTCCTCATTACCCCCATGACCATTATTTGACCATTACCTGGTCAAACCCAGAACAACATATGCCTCATTATATTTTCTTGTCTTTTTTTAGTTAGTTGAAATCTGTTGTTGATTCAGTATCATTTGCTCATTGGTACTTTAACAAATTTGGTCATGTTTTGCTAGCAGTGCAAAAACTATATTTTATTTAGCCTTGCTGCCCCTCCTGTCATAAGGAGCCTGACCCCCACTTTGGGAATCACTGGCTTAAATACAATAGTCACAACCTGCTCCATGCCTCACTAGCAGTTCCTGTTGTCCACAGTGAGGCATATCCTTCCTGCCAAGTGTGTGCTGTGACGTTGTGCTATGATGTGGCCAAACTCATGCACCTTGATAAAGAAAGGTGAGTACTCAGAGGAAACAGTTTGAATGGGTTTACTCTGTGTCAGCAAACACATATTAGCATACGCTACTAAGTGGGGCCACAAGTTATATTAACCAGTCCTTGGCTGCTAAAGCCACCATTTCTGCACACTTTGTTGTTGCCAGTGGCTACTAATAAATGTTCAAGTGTCATGAAAAACAAATGAAAGAAACATACACCAACTAACTAAAGCTACTGTACTGAGATTTTTGCCCTGATTAAGCTTTTTTTCTTAGCTATATGGCCCATGACTTGACTGTGAGCTACATTTTCATTTTTATGCTACAAGATTTATCGTCTTATAGATTTTTTGCACTTAATTTTAAATAATTTGAAATTTCACCACGTGACCCCCATCCCATTGTATCTATTTCTTTATTAAATCATAGGGTGCGAGCTGGAAAAAACCTGTTCTACTATGAGCGCGTACTAGAAAAAAGAGGAAAACGGGAGCTGTTCAACCCTCGTTTTTGTGGCCACATCTGTTGTTGCCCCAGCTGTGAGAAGGTGAGATTGATCAGATGATTTGGCAGTTAGTTTCTAGCTTTAGAGCAATATTTAGAGCTAAAGCTGCAAAGCTATAAATATTGCTCTAAAATTAAAAAATTTAATCAGTGAGTCACTTGTTTCTGTTTATTCTCTGTTGGTTCTTTTGCAGGTTGATGCTATAGAATATTACAGTGCGAAAGAAAAATACCTGCTGGAAGAAGTGAGACAGCAGACAGAAGAAGTGCCACAGCACCCTCTGGGGATTGCTTTTGTCACCTTACAGACAGGGGCCATGGCCAAGTAGTGAGTAGCTTCACAATATCTTTTTTGATCAGTGTTTTTTCTACAATGTGTACAGCCTTAACAAAAAATTAGCCAGGACTGTTTTAAAATTACATTGATCCAGTTAATTTTCCATTAAGTTTTTATTATTGGTGCACCAATTTGCCATACTGTATGAGTGTGTTTTCTACAAGCAAAAGTGTAATGTGGAGAGACTATCTATGTCCTCTGGCCTGATCAGGACATGTATTTCTCTCATTTTTTTGTCATAACATGACTTTTTATAGAGAAAAGGCCTTTGTCTGACTGTTTGTGTCCACCCTTTGTTAATGTATATCACTATCTACTGCTGTTCACTCGCTGCAGCATTCTGAAAGACTTCAATGCACTCAAGTGTGGTGGGACAAGCTGTGGTTGTGGGAGGGAGCCCCAACCCTCATCCAAGAGTAAAATTCTGAAAGTGAATAAGTGGCGGGTCAGCTTTGCACCGCATCCCAAAAGTGTTTATTGGTAAGGTCTAATAAAGGCAAACTTTTATGTAGTCAATTTGTTCCTTGCACATCATATGATTTTCAATAATTCCAGGATGGGCAATAATTTAATATTATTATTAAGTTATTTTTAGTGGAATCATATGGCCTTGCTGTTTGATAGAATATTTTTGTAAAAGTAAATGATTCCAATTAAAGTGCATTTAAAGAAAATGACCTCAACGTAATATGTAACATTGGGACATACCTAATTGTGCAGAATATAATAGACTGTGATGTTTCATAAGTTTCATAAGTTTTCCTTTCAGTAGCTATATTAGTATAATAAAATAATTCTGGATATTGCTATCACCCTTTTCAGTCAAAGAACTTGACACAGAAACATTGTGTGACCCCCTTTCTTGTGATTAGATTAATTACAGAAGTTTCTACAAGCAAATACTTTAAAAAAGAGTATGACAAAACACTGCCTTTGCAACATGTCTTTGTGTGACTTCCCTCTTTTCCTTATCCAATAGGGAAAACCTGTCCGTGCGAGGTTTTTACTGGGTTTTTCGCTATGTGATGATAAACTTCCTCCTTTTCTTTCTGCTCACCTTCCTGACTACTCCAACCATCATTATTAACACCATAGACAAGTTCAACGTGACTAAGCCTATCTACTATCTTAATGTGAGTCTGATACATAAATAAGGTTTGTTGTAAAATGTTTGTAATCTTAAAGTTGTTTAATTTCTTTTTCTTTCTTATCCCTAGAGCCCCATCATCAGTCAGTTCTTCCCAACTCTCCTGCTGTGGTCCTTCTCTGCCTTGCTGCCTACAATAGTGTACTACTCTACATTGGGAGAAGCACACTGGAGCAGGTATGATGCACACATCATTAGTCCACTGAATGGTTTCTGTCGTTGGAGTTGCTGGTAAATATTTTTTTATTCTACTGCCATCCATGTGTCAGGTCCAGTGAGCAGCTGAGCATGATGCACAAGTTGTACTTCTTCCTTCTCTTCATGGTACTCATTCTTCCCTCGCTCGGACTCACCAGGTAATTTCCTTGACTTTCACTTTGAAGTAGCAACAGCTTACCCAGCCTGAAGCAGGAATTAATTAACTTTACATGAACGCTTTAATAAGTATGTAAGTTGTTTGTCACATGAAGTTTTCAATAGAAATCATTTTCAACTTGGTGACAAACTACCTAGTTCTCTTCACCTCAAGTCAAGTATGCCTTTTTTCTGTCTTTTAGTATCCAGTTATTCACCACAGAATACTAAATGTGTCATTCAAATGAGAAGTTATTCTCCTAAGAGATGAACTTGATATTTCTATATTCAACAGAAACCTTTAGTAACTTTTTAACTTTTTTTTGTTTTTTTTTTTCCGCTTCAGCCTTGCATTGTTTTTTCGTTGGCTGTTCGATAAGGAGTTTCTCAGTGATGGGAAACTAAGATTTGAGTAAGTAATTTCTGTTCTGTTTTTTTTTTTTTTTTTTTTTTTTTTTTTTATGCATGCATTCAATACATGGCCTTTTAATTAGTAAGAAAACCAAATTACAAATTTATTTGAATAAATGAAGATTCTTAATTCAGATATTGTACATTATTAAAACATTTCCAGGCCTATTTAATTTGTTATTGTCTAACTTTGCAGGTTTTACACAAAACCTTTGTTTTATTTTATTTTATTTTATTTTATTTTATTTTATTTTATTTTATTTTATTTATTTATTTATTTATTTGGTTGTTCGGTTGGTTATGTTCTGGTGTCTAATGTTTAACCCAAGTTCTTTTAGAATATAGAACTGTCCTTGTCTTCTGAGGTGTTATTTAATTTACAGCAGTTTTATTAAAATAAAAAGTGGTCCTTTACATGTAGTAGTTACATCAGACGTTTTTTTCTTTCCTTGTATTAGGTGTGTGTTTTTGCCTGATCAAGGGGCATTTTTTGTCAACTATGTGATCGCAGCTGGCCTGGTGGGCTCTGGGATGGAGTTGTTGCGGTTGCCAGGGTTACTTCTTTACACCATACGTTTGTTGCTTGCTCGCTCCGCTGCTGAAAGAAAATATGTCAAACAGGTTAGTAATGGCATTGTCTGTTTTACTCACTCCTGATTGTAGTAAATAATTCAAATGTTAGTTTTTGGGTTTTTTTGTTTTGTTTTTTTTTTTTATCAGAAATGGCCTTTTTAAAAGTCTCCATGAATAGATTCAGAGATTTGATGCTTAAGATTAAAGGTTAAGTCAGAGAAGATGTGTAAACACTTGTTTTAAACAGTGTTTGTTAAAAATATATGTGAAATGCCCCAAACAAAACTGATTTATACTCTGTCACTTCCTTTAAACATATATTAAGAGAAGCCGAAAAATACTTTAGTTGTATTTTGTTTCATTAGCCTCACCTTTACATGACAACCCAGCTAAGTTGATTTCTGTCCACAGAACCAAGCATATGAGTGTGAATATGGAGCGATGTATGGCTGGACTCTCTGTGTGTTTACTGTCATTATGGCATACAGCATCATTTGCCCTATAATTGTGCCTTTTGGTGAGTAGTTATGTGCACATTCAACAACTTAACTTGTTTTGTTGTATCCTTGCCCCATTTTCTGATACTTATGTCTGTGGTACAATCAATCACTTCCACAGCAATATTAGTAACTGCTTTGTGTTTTTTTTCTCCATCAGGTCTCCTTTATATGTTGCTCAAGCACCTGGTAGACAGACACAATCTCTACTTTGCTTACCTGCCTACTCGCCTTGACCACAAGGTCCACCAGGGAGCTGTCAATCAAGCTCTGGCTGCACCAATCATCTGCTTGATATGGCTTTACTTCTTCTCTGTTCTCAGAGCAGGTTAGAAATAGATGTATTGCAGCTGGAAAAAGTGAAGTTTATGTTGGTACATTTTGAGTTGTTGTTTTTTTTTTTAACATGAACATGGCTTTAAAATGGCTGGGTATAACTTAATGGGAATCTGTGAATATACTTATCAGACCTCAACCACATCTCTACCCAAAATTAAATGAAAAACAAGCTATGTGTGGAAGTTAGAGGAGTTCTAGCCACTCCTCCTTCAACTGAGACAGGAGGTGATAGAGGCTAGCATCTGCTTGCTCAGCCCAAGGCCATGTCCCAACGGCTTGCTACCTCTTTTTCTACTCCACTTGGCCCAGTCCCAGCAGACAGTGGCTAGTGGGCACTTGCTCTAAGCCCAGTAGCAACAGCCAATGCCTGCTCACTCAGCCTGGGGAGGGAGGGAGTGAGTATGTATGTATGTGTGTATGTATGTGTGTGTATATGTGTGTGTGTATGTGCATGTGTATGTGTGTGTGTGTGTACACTATGCTGGCTACTTGGTTATAGCGTTTTGTGTATTCTTAGTCCGCCGGTATCCTGCACCCTCCTGTGAAGTGCTAAATTGTTTCAGGGGCCTCTTGGCACAGCCTGCACCTGGGGTCCTGCCTGGTGTGGTAGATCTGGGCCTCGAATGCCTGGTACTCAAGGTTTGCTCCCATGATTAGTAGCGCTGCAACGATTAGTCGACGTTGTCGGCAATAAAATTAGTCGACAACGAATTTAGCCGTCAACTATTGTCGGCAAAAAAAAGTACAGAGTGAGTATAGTGAGAATAGTCATTAGTTGCAGCCCTAAAGATTAGTGCCTCTGTTCTGTCCTTCAATCCAGCCCTCTCTAGCCATTGGTAGGACTTGTTCATATCTGCAACTTCAGCTATGTGTTGAAGGTACATCCCATGCAGTGGCTTATCCTCCCATGATGGTTTCTTCATTTCATTCTCCTCTAGGTTCCATTGCCTAATGCACTCCCTCAGTGCTTCATCCCTTGGGGTCATCTTCCTGATGTATTCATAGAGCTTCTGTGTTTCATCTTGGATAGTGGCCATGATGCTCACTAGTCTTTGGCCTCCCTCTTTGCACTAAGTGTATAGCCTCTGGACACTGCATTTGGGATGGAACCCTTCATGCATGACCAACAGCTTCCGTGTTTCAACATCTGTGGTCTGAACTTCCTCCTTTGGCCAGCTTATTATCTCAGCAGGGTATCTGGTCACTGGCAGGGCATAACTGCTAACTGCCCGGATCTTGTTTTTGCCACTGAGCTGACTTCTCAGAACTTGCCTTACTCGTTGCAGATATTTGGCTGTGGTAACTTTCCTTGTGGCTTCGTTGTGGTTGCTGTTTGCTTGTGGTATTCCAAGGTACTCGTAGCTCTCCTCAACATCTGCTACTCGGCCCTTTGGGAGTGCATTGTCCTCCGTATGATGTACCTTCCCTGTCTTTGTTACCATTCAGCCATATTTCTCTAGTCCAAGTGACATTCCGATTTTCCTGCTGTAGATCCTGGTGGTGTGGATCAGTGAGTCGATGTGTTGCTTACTCTTAGCATACACCTTGATGTCATCCATGTAGAGGAGGTGTCTGATGGTGGTTCCATCCCTGAGTCAGTACCCATAGCCAGGGGTTCAGGCCTATACAGAACAGTAACAGGGACAGGGCATCTCCTTTGTATATCCAACATTTGATGGAGACTTGGCTCAAAGTTGACTTCAAGGGTGGTTTCCCACTGCCTCAGTGAGTTTGCAGTGAAGGCTCTTAGAGTGTTGTTGATCTTGTTCAGCTTCAGGCACTCCAGGATCCATGTATGTGACATTGAGTCATTGGCTTTCTAGCAATGAATCCAGCCAGTGCACAGGTTGGTCTGTAGGGTTTTGCAGTCTCGGGTGACAGTTCTGTCAACCGACAGTTGGTGTTTGGCCCCTCTGGTACCTTTACCAATGCCTTTCTGTGTCTCTGTCATGTATTGATCCATGTGCCCACTTATCTTAGCTGCTATGATGCCCGACAGGAGCTTCTATGTTGTGGAGAGACAAGTTAATGGCTGATAGTTGGATGGGACTGTACCCTTCTGGGGATCTTTTAGTATCAGGACTGTCCTTCCCTTGGCCAGCCCTTCAGGGTGGGTCCCATCCCTCAGCAGTTGGTTCATTTGTGCTGCTAGGCACTCATGGAGTGAAGTTAGTGTCTTTGACCAGTATGCAGGGATCATGTGTGAGACAGGTGCTGACCATTTCTTCATATCTGAGATTCTTTGCTGGATATCTGCCACTGTGATGGTAACTGGGTCTTGTTCAGGGAGAGAGCTATGGTCCACACTTAGTTCTTTTCACCACTGGGCTTCACTGTTATGTGATGCCTCCTTCTCCCATATGTTTTTCCAGTATTGTTCAGTCTTCAGCCTTGTTGGGTTAGTGTGTGTGGTATTACCCTGCCACTGGGAGTACACTTTAGCTGGGTTAGTGTACTTTTTATTTTCCTGGCCTCTATTTCTCATGTGTATCTCCTCAGTCGTGCAGCCAATGGTCTGGTGTTATGACAGTTGACTAACTTCCCTCCAAGTTGCCTTGATTTTGGCTTCCAACCTCCTCCTCAATGGTGCCTCCTTCCAGCCCTTCATATGGTTGTTATGTTGGCCAAGCATCTCCAAGATCACTGTTGCTGTACTGTATATCAACTCAGTGGTTTCAGTGATGGTCGCATTAGGGATGGTTCTTATTGTTGCATTCACATCAGCTAGAAGACTTTCTCGTGGTACTTCACTCAGTCTTGCTAGTCGGGGTTGAAAGACATCTTAGCCATGATCTTATCCCTCAGATCAGTTACTCTGTCATTCATCTCATTCATTATTTTGGCTTGGTACCCAATCTCTGAGGGGAGTTCATGTTAACTCCCCCTTCTGACCTATTGTTCTGGCTCCCCTTTGCCGTAGCATTAGTGTGTTGTATCTCCTAAATCTCTAACTGTGATAGCAGTTGCCATTTCCTCAGTTGGAACACTGAGCTATGAGCTGTTTCGATGTCAGTGTAGAATGTGGGTATTGGAGTATTTATACACTACCGTTCAAAAGTTTGGGGTCACTTCCCTATTGAATCCCATGGCAAAGTGACCCCAAACTTTTGAACTGTAGTGTATATCCAGCCATACTAATTCAATTCCCCTTTCAAATCAATGGGCTATTAGCAGACTTGTGCAGAGCTTTACGTCAAGCTCTGCACAAGTCTGAGTCTGAATCAGGTATGGTGCAGCAGGGAAACTCCCAAAACCTGCAGGACACTGGCCCTTGAGGACCAGGATTGAGGATCCCTGTTATAAACCCTACTGTAGCAGAGGGGTGTTCAAAGTCGATCCTCGAGGGCCACTGTCCTGCTGGTTTCGATGTGTCTCTGCTCCAACACACCTGACTTAAATTAAATTGGAGTCAGGTGTTTTCAGTCAATGGGATAACAATCATGAAATGGGAAGATGGTCCTTCTTTTAAAATCCTAAATAATTAAACAAAAAGGTTAATCTCGTTTATTTTTATTATTATTAAAATAACTTATTAACTTAAGTTTGTTTTTTTCTTTTTTTTTTTTTTTTTTTTTTTACTTTTCATTTATGCCTTATGATAATTATATGTTAAGGGCCTTATAGACCAAGCCAACAATTGGATGTCAGGAAGGTCAGTAAATATTTCCATCTCTTGTGCATAGTCAGACCCTGTTGACATTATTTTTGGTCTGTTCTGCATGTTGAATCTTCTTCAGGCGTATCTAGTCAGAGATCCTGACTTTTAGTGAAATCCTTCTGATTTGTACCCAATCAAACCTCAATCCTTCTAATTTCACTGCAATTCGTAATTTATCTTCTTAGTTGTCTTCTCTGCTTCTTTCCATTTCCATCCATAACTAATGCCACTCCAACAGTTTTCATTAACCATATCTTTGAACCACACACAAACGTGTATTGTGAGTGAATGAAAATAATAAGAAAACAATTCTTTATTTAACATGTTTTTTGTCTGTTGTCTCCTGGTTTCCCTTTTTTAATGCTGCCCCTGGTGAAGCTGGCGATGCGAAGAGACCCAGCGGGGGGGTCCTTTTGCTTCAATTGGTTATTGACGTCAGTTTGGTGTATAAGAGCTCTAAGTCCACATCTTTTCCTCAATTAGTATAGGGAAATCTATACATATGCAAATGAGTCCTATTGCTGCTTGCCTGTAGCTGGCCCTCAGTCTCCCCCCTCATGTTTGAACAATCCCAGTCATTGTCATTCATCCGTTCTCCTGCTAGACATAGCGCCAAGTCACAGTTTTGATTTTTTTCTTTTTTTTTTTTGCAAGATAAAGTGAGAACACGAGCTTTAAATTTTATAAGAGCAGGACCTGGTCACTGCAGGAACAGTTAATGAAAAATGTCCCAACAGCTGTTGGGGAGCTTAGGATTTAACTTGCTGTCAACTGTTGTATTATTTATTTCTATGATTTAACTTTAAACAAATATTTGTGTGACATCTCCCCTGTTTGAGGTGAAGAAAAGCACAGACAGGGATTTACCATTTATTTCTGCACAATGTGTCTTTGTCAGGAATAATTTATATTTATGAATGATTAATGATTTACTGCTGGATTCCCACCTGTGTAAATGCATGCAGCTATTTTGCTTTGGGGAACTCAAAAGATTTCTGCTGCTATAAGTAAAGCTGTAGGGGTTTAAAAAAAAAGGTGAGACTCCCTCAAGCAGCTCTAAGCAACAAATAAAACTTTAGAGCCTGAAATCTAGAATATACATTGATTATGAGTCTGTACAATGTGATGGTCCAAGTATTTCACCCACCCTGACATTTTGTGCCCTTGGTTGTTTTGCTGGTTATGCATGACATGCACAGATGTGAAAATGTTTGTTACATCTTATATCTTTGCAGAAAATGGAAAATTCTAACTGGTTAATAAATACTCAGTGGAATGTCAAAGTTTATTGCAGATGCATTGTCTAAAAAAAAAAAAACTAAAAAAAAACACACAATTCCACTGTTTGAAATGTATGTATGTGTGGTTTCAGGGTTTTGGATTTCCACTTCTCTATTCACCTTGGTGGTCCTGTGTATCACAGTTTTCATCTGTATCAGCTGCACCTGCTTTGGCCACTTTAAGTACCTCAGTCCACATAACTATGCGGTGAGCATTTGTGCATGAATATGCTCTTGTTTCCATGTTTTTTTCACACTGAACTATCATATTGTTTGTTTTATTTTTCAGGTCAAAGAGGAGGACACGGATACAGTAGAGGGAGTGGAAGAAAACACTAGGGTACTGTACTTGTGGCTGGTCTTTAACAAAGTCCACAGCATCAAGAAAAATCAAACATGTTTCAAACATGCATGAAGCCTGACCTAAAGTTTACCTCTGTATGTTTATTGGCCCAGTTGGCCATACTTCTGATGTTAGTCATTAACAAAAAACTACTTCCATCATTGCTGGTTGTTCCTGCTTGATTTTCACATAAATGGCAGCTATATTAAAATGACACAACAAATTAGGAGATTACAAAACAGAGCATCAAAATAGAAAAGTATAACAAAGCCCTTGTTGGTATCATTAAGCTGTTTAGTTTTGGGAGCTAGGTCAGTAAAAAGGCATATTGGAAACTTGCACAGTAGTGTCTGTATTTTCAGTGCTCATATCTCTTCTCTTTGCTGTGTTTTTACAGGTTTACCTGCCCAGAGTGCTTAATTCCAAATCTCCTGCCAGTACCCCACAGGGATCTAAATATCAGCGCTTTTATGGCTCTACTGAGGATAGCCCAGTGTGCAGCTTTAGCCCAGTGGAGAACAGCACATCAGATGCTTGACGTAATGTATTTCAATGCTTGGAAGTCAAGGTGGCTTTGACCTTTGATTGTAAATCTGCTTCCTTCTCAAGTAAGAACATGGAGTGTCCCAGCGAATCCTAGTGGATAAAGGTTGATATGAGATAAGAATTAAAGGTTATGATGAAAACAGTGCTAATTTAAAAAATGAGTTCTTATTTTGAGTTTTGTTTTCTATTTGAATAACTACTTTGCACCTGTGCAGTATAGAAAGCAAAATTGTTTTGTGACCTCTCTGATAAGGACCAATTCACCATGGGACATTTTACCAAAACCTGCCATTCCAATCAAGCCATTATGTTGATAAATTATTCATTTCTTGCTCATGCTGGATAATTAAACCTGTACCACAGATACCAAAGAGATGGACAATCACAGACTGGTGTTTGTTCATTGTTTAGGTGGGTTTAGACTTCTCCACAGGGTTTTTTTTAATACCATAACATCTGTCAAAGAAGTAGTTTATTATGTACTTTTATATCTTTCTTGTTTTATAAGGCTGAACAATAATGCTGTACTATTAATGAATGTGTGTTTTAAACAGGTCAACAGTTTTTTTTGCATTAAAATGTAATTGTGTTTTGCAGCTTTTTAAATGTCCATTTTATTGGAAATAATCTAGAAAGAAAATTTGCTTATTATAAAAGTTTTAATTGTTGCTTATTTTAGGAGGAGCTTAACCTTTTGTAGATTGTGAAAAAGTGTGCTATTATTTTCAACATGCTGTTTTAAAAGCAAACATGGGGAACAACTTGACTCCTATGAGCTTGTCTTGACATCGGGGGGCACTGTTGCACTGCAGTGAGGTCATGTAACTTCTGAAATATTCATAAAGCAGTAACAAAAAGGTCAAATGCACAATGTTGCATTGAGGATTTCTAACTTGTTCTGACATTGGCATGAACCAGTTTACTGGGTGACAATTCCAGCAGCTCCACCTCCTCACCTGATCCTTCGCTATTGTCTCCTTTTCTGCTCCCTTTCCTTTTTCTTGCTCTCGTTCTCCTGCCCTTTTCCCCTTTCTCACCACGGTACCTGCCTCAGCTGGGAAACACCACTGTTGTCAAATAAAAGGCTTTTAGGGTGCTACAGAGATTAGCACAGTTGTTAAATTTGGGTAATGAAGTGCTACGCTATCACATTGAGGTTTGTAACTGCGGTGAAAGGAGAAGTTTGGACAAGGCTCAGTGTTACTCTAATGGAAGCTCCGAGAAGCTCTTGAAACACAAAAACCAGTTCAGGAACAGTAACTGATGAAGAGGTCTGTCATTCCTTTAAGACATACTAGCTCAAGAATGTGATTCACTTTGCAGCATTAATGCTCCCACAATTGCATGGAGTCCTTCCATCCAGACTTCAGTACCTGTATACCGACAAGTGATATACAAGAATAAATAAGATTTAAAACCAACATTCATCCTTCATTAAAGTGCATGTTTAATTTGTAGTCACATAAAAATAAAGACCTATTTTAATCTGTGTTCATAGTGTGACATGATCTGTAGTGCGCCGGAAGTGAAAATGCACCTCATAACATAGCCTATTTTTGATGAAAATGTAATAATCAGACAAACACAGCATGATTGCTAAGCAAAGAAATCTGGAACTGGATCTGAACAGGCATAGCTCAGGAAAGCCACGTGAGAAAGCTGTCCAGGGTCAAGATGCAGGATTGCTAATAACTTGCAGATATTCTCATGTGGCTTCAAAGATGAGAGTTTAATGTCAGACACCTGATATACTGTCTCTGCTTTGTACATATAATGCATGGTCCCTGCAGGAGAAACTTCCTCTGTGGAGCAAAAGTAATATAGATGTTAAAGCTGCAAGATCATGGGAAGCAGCTGTGTTCAGCAGTTAGAGCTACACTCTACATCTTTCCAAAACCACACTTAAAACTCTGACCCAACGTTAAACAACACTAATTCACTGGCTTAGCTTCAGCCCACATGGTCCCTGACTCCTGCTTATGGGTGTGTGAAAGTTTGATCCAATGACATGCAAACTGGGAGTGGTTTTGTGGCATCTCATGTACAAATAATTCTCCAAATGTTCAGACGTACATATGTGGTGGATTTTTACACAAAAGTGCACCACACATTCCCTTAAAACTGTTTTAAATTATTAGAACTTCTAATTAGAAATACTTGGCAGAAACAAAGGTCTTTTTCCCCAGGAGGTTTCTTTAAAAAGAATCATAAAATATGACATAAATTATAAGGGAAAATAAAAAGTACTTTTTGGAAAAAAAAAAACACAAAAAACTAATTTACCCAGAAAAAGTATTCATTTAACTATTCAAGTATTCAACAATAAAACACTGAATTGAATTGTAAATGATAATGATATGTAAAGCTTTGCAAATATATATATATATATATATATATATATATATATATATATATATATATATATATATATATATATATATATATATATTCTCCCATTAAAGAAGGAAAGAACTGCTGTCATTGAAATATGTTGAAATTGACTAAAGAAATAAGTAAAAAATAATTTTGAATTGCGGTTCAATAGAAATATTAAAAAAAAAGTTCATGTCACCCACAATCCTTTAAGGGAATTACTCTAATAAACTGTTTTCTGTGTTTCATTGAGACTTCTGCACCTGTTGACAGGTATTTTGGCCCACTGCTCATCAGCAAAGTGCTCTAATTTGTGTGGAACAGTTTGTTTTTAATTATTCTTTTCAACTCAGTTCAATTTAATAGAAATGTCTTATATCACTAAATTATAGTTCAGTAAATTTTTGTGACTTTTTCCACTATATATATATACATATATATATATATATATGGGTGTGTGTTTGTGGGGAATGAAAGAATAAATTTTAAATTGATTTTATTGTTGAGTTTGAACAGTTTGGTGGCCCCCGGGTCAAATGAAATGGCAGTGATTTAGCCAGAAAGGTCTTAGTAGCATACACAATACACCTTTCTTTAGAGAGAAACATCTCTGTGTAGGTGTGACAACCACTGAACTCTGTCCTCTAAATGCATTCTTAGTATTGTTTAGTCTGTGCTTTTGTATGGCACAGACACTATTATTTAGTCACCTCACTCTTTCTCTCTCTGTATTCACTTAATGCTGCACTCCCAGGCCAGTGAACTTAAAAAGGAACCACTATTTGTGTGTGTGTGTGTGTGTATCAAATAAGGATTAAACCCATTTAGGGTTCTGGGGTTTTGGGGTCAGATTTCCTTCTTGTCACCACTAAGATCGATGGATGTGACCTCTGACCAATCTCCTCCAATTTGTATATAAACATGGCAGTGACCAATCACGGCATCGCGTGGGATCGTGCCAACCAATGAGCAGCCTTCCGGTAGTATCATGCTCCATGGCACTCCTATCTTTTGTCCGTCAGGATTACTGCCATGGCAACGCTGGCCGCCTGGGAGGTGAGTTTCCCAGAACAGCAGGACAAGGACAGAAACAGACCGCCTCAGTCCAAGTCTAACTTCCTTCCAGGGCCAATGGGGTGAGCAGAAGTGGAGTGGTGTGTATTTGTGTGTGTCAGTCTGGAAGTCCAAAACCTCCACCTATACTGCCAACTCTAATGAGGTGCCATCCTGAGCCACGAGCTCTGAGTGTATTTGTCTGTGTGGGTGAGTAGGTAGGTTGGTAAGGGGCTGTCCTTGTGTGTTCTCTTCTGTGTGGGGTACTCTGTAGAAAAGTCACCCCACTCTCCCGCCCTTTTCTTTTGGTGGACTACATTAGCCAGAAGGGCAGAGGGCCAGGCAGCTGAAATCACCACTGCTGATTAAGCATGTGACTCTGGACCGAGGCCCCTTTGTTTGGACAATTACAGCCAACACACAGAGCCCTGGAAATGTCGCGTGACATAGGAAAAGAAAAGCATGGGGATGAATAGACATCAGGACTAATTCAAAGCTGAATGTGTGTTTTGTGACAGCTTTTTTTCTGCATAAGGGTCTTGAAGTTACAGACTTTTAACTCATCTTTCATACCATATCTGATTTAATATGTTGCCAATGTATTTGCATTTTGTAATTTCTTCTACATAAACAAATGATTAATAGGTAATTCTGGTACATAATCCACGTTTCTGTCTACAGCTGTTTGACATTCATTTGCTTCAACGTAGGAGATGTTGGACCTGTAATTTTATACAACTCTACTTTGGCTTTTGATGAATTAATTGTAAACTGGAAACAGTATCAAAATGCAAACCTCCGCACTTGATCACAAGTGCAACTGGTTGCTTTGAAACTTAATTTCAAGTCATATTCCTCTTTCCACCCAAACAGTTGAGGAGTAAAAGATCAGCACAGTGATATAAACACAGCCACACCACAACAGAGACTGGTGATGAAAAAAGAAAAAAAAGAAATAAATAACATACATAGAAAGTAAAGACAGCAGGTTGAGGAAAGATGCTGAGTGGATCATGGGAGATCCCCAAGCAGACTAGGCCTAAAGCTATAGTGCTAAAGGAATGATTCTGTGTGACTTGGGCCAGATGCAGCTATAAACTATATCAAATATGAAGGTTTTAAGCCCAGTTTTAAATGTAGAGGGAGTGACTGCCTCTAAATCCCAAACTGGGATCTGGTTCAAT
Source organism: Melanotaenia boesemani (assembly GCF_017639745.1). Lineage (NCBI taxonomy): Eukaryota > Metazoa > Chordata > Actinopteri > Atheriniformes > Melanotaeniidae > Melanotaenia > Melanotaenia boesemani. The sequence goes on from NC_055703.1 coordinate 12,516,669, forward strand.
GAAAAGGCTCCTGATGGCAGAAGACTGCTTCTATTCTACTTTTAGAAACTCTATGAACCACAAGTAAACCCGCAGTGTGAGAGCAGAGTGCTCCGTTGGGAAAATACCTTACAGGATTTTTTTTTAAGATACAGTGGAGTTTGTTCATTAAGAATTGTATATTTGAGAAGAATTTTTTATTTGATCATGGATTTAGCTTTTAACCAATCAAGAGATGTTAAATTGGATTTTCCCTGGGAAAAATCTTTGAGCACTGACTTTGTATTTTGGAAAATTTTAATGTTTTAGTTGCACGCCTGCTCAGCGAATTTAAGATATTTTCAAAAGGATTAAGGTTTGGACTTCTAGCCAAGGAAGAAACTTGAGATCATTTGTTGTAGGTTAATGCCATCTGATCCAAGCCCTAGTGGCTGGTCATTCTCAAACTAGAACCATACACTTTAAACAGAATATAGAAAGTCATAGCGACAGCCACTAAATTGTAACTTTAAAGCTTTGAGTTCAGCATTTGACAGTGATCAACTTGTGTTTTTTTAAAGCAGAAAGTGACCATATTTTAACAAGACACTTGAGCTGGATAGTAATATTTCAAATCTGGATGGACAAATAAAAATGTTCTTTTTGGCAAATATCTGTTGAATCATGCAATATTTTTTCAGAAGGACCACCAACACACTGACCACAAAGAGTGAATTTAGCTAACGATGCCATAATGACTTGTGGAAAATGTTTTCTGACTTTTAGTATTTCATTAGGGAAGTAATGCATCTTGAATGGGATGCAGACTGGAGCCAAAAATGTTTTCTGAACAAGTGCCTATTGGCCCCATCCTGCACTTTAAGATATTTCACAAGGTGTGATGTGCTGGATGAAGGGTTGAACAAATAGCTCTATTTCCCTATAGCAGCTCTGATTTGCCATGCTTTAACTGAAAACCAGAGTCCAACAGCAATACCGGCCCACACCATCCATCTAATTACTCTGACGTCCTCATTTGAGGATCTGACCTCAACAGTAGTGAAGAACTCTGTGAGGAATCTGACAAAAAGAGTGTTGCTTTACTGCATGTAGTTCAATCTATGGTGAGATGTGAGCACAGGGCCATTGCATGGATTGTGTGGTTGAATCCCATAACCATGCAAACGGTTCCTCACTGTTCTTCCAGGCGTGCCATGCTGCAAAAGCAGCAGCAGTTTGTGGCGGTTGCTAAAATCTCTTACACAGGTGGACAAGATGAATTCAGTTCTCGTAATGAGTAGAAATCCCAAGAATTTGACTGATTTGAAACAATCCCAGTTGTGATTGTAGCAAACTGTTATTGTAGGCGTGCAACAGTGGAAGGGCATTGATTTGCCTGGCTATAATTCATCTACTCAGACATCAAGCAGACCGTTGGCTGTGCTAGACTGCGGTCAAATAGTTCAAAATGTTTTTACAAAATAACTGAGAAGCTCCTATATGCTTCTTTTTTTCTTAAAAGTAAATGGCAAAAAATGGCCATTTCTTGAAAATTTTAAAGGCTTTAAGGGTGAAAAGGCAAAAAATAAAACAAGGGTGATAAATGAAAACACCCTTTTTATTGTTTCTGTTTTGTTTTCTTGGGTGATGTTGATGTCCCTCAACTCAGAAACCCTCACATACTTGGATTTCATGGGCGTAGAAGTCATATGGCACAAATTAAAAGAGTGGAAGGCTCCACTGTCAGGCAAGGTATAATAGGATCATCATGCACAAGATCAGCCCAATACAAGCAGACTGTCCAAAATCATTTGTTGGACAGTGGCCAATCATGTTTTTCTGAGTGTAACTCAAGCCATCCTCATGCTGCTTCTTCTGGCTGAGGCTATTGGACCTGAGCCAGGATAAACCCAAAAGCTGATGCTCGTTCAGTGTCTCCTAAACAGGATTTGCTCCATAAACTGCTCAGAAAAGCAAATAATTTTATAATGTGGGTCCGGCTGTATAGTTGCTATAGCTTGTTGCATGCCTTGAAGTAAAGGATTTGAATCCTTGTGTTGCTTTAATTAACAGATACAGGGCAATTAAGCTTTTTGAGGGAGTATGAATGGTTGTCTGGTCTAACAGTAAAATTAGCCCACAAAGGAAAGATCATATTAATGCACAGCTGACCAATGAGAAATGATTTAATGCTGTGATGAAATAAGTGTGCGTCAGCTCATTATAAAGAAAATAAATTTACAATATATTGGAAATTTCTTAAAATGATCGCCAGTGCAAAAGAGGGAACAAATTTCCCTTTTCAAACTCTGGAAAATGCATTATAGGGTAACAAAGTGGCCCTCTGATGCATTTTCCACAATGTGGAAATTTCCAAAGTTTGATAATACTTGTCACTGACGTCTGACCTCAAAAATCCCAGTTTTAGACCAAAGTTAATGAAACATTAACAAATCACACTTAATCAGAAGTTCAAACTGAGGAATTTCAGTATCACAATTATCTTCCTGTGTCACTTTTCAGAAGCAAATTCAACTAAACTACAATGATCGCAAATATTTAATACTATATTACACTATAATATTTATTGTAAAAATAAAATGGCACACACTGATACATAACACCTCTTTCTCTCTAATGAGGATTTAGGTGCCATCTCAACACCAAAACAGATACTGTGTTCATGAAGTCATAAATAGGCTATATTTTACAAGTGAACACTCCAATACACAGATGTGCATCCGTTATTACAGACGAAATGCCACTAAGTTGATTTCCTAGCACTGTTCATTTGTATTCCCATGTGTCATGCAGCCATGTCAGAGGGATCTACATGTGCATCCTGCCAGATGTTTCTTGGGCTTACCCGATTAAATCTTCCCGTCACTTGGTTGAAACTGCCAGACACAAAACTGCCCTTGGCCCTTCCTTTCCTCTGTAAGCTATCCTTTCTATAAACTTCATGGGTAAAACAGAGGGGGTGTCTGAGGCTATAATTCACCCTACAATCAGTTTTCTTTCCAACAGGTAAAATACCTGTTTCAACTTTAAAAATAAATAAATTAAAAAAGAGAATTGCAAATGTATTCCATAAACTATATCAGATTTTTTCAAACTCTTAAAGGATTATCTGGATAAAACTCATCTTTGTCCTGCTTTCAGACACATTACACCTATATAATGCAAATCTTCTTTAGAGAGCCCCATTTAGGAAAGTTCTCAATTCAATAAAAGCCCAATAAAAGCTAAAAACTAAGAGAGGAAAAAATAGATATAGATATAGATTTCTGAACTGATAAACCACATTTAAACCACCTGCCTGATATTGTATAGTACTCCTTAGCTTCATCAACACAGCTCTGACCTGTCTGGGAATGGATACTGGACCAAAAAGGGGCTTCCTGTCATGTCTGGAACTTGTAAAGTTTTCAGTCCATTCTTTGGGCCTTGTGAATCGAAGCGTGGGGCCTCCACGGATCAGTTTTTTTTCCAGCTCCACAGATGCTCAATCAGATTGGGATCTGTGGAGTTTGGGTTCTTTGTCACGTTCCTTGAGCTGCTGCTATTCAGTTTTTGCTGTGTGGCCAGGTGCATTGTCCTGCTGCCGGAGATCTTTGCCGTCAGGGAGTGACGTACATTGCCTTGAAGGGGGGCTCTGCTTGATCTGTAACAATGTTTTGGGGGGGTTGGTAGGTACATGTCAATGTAACACATGAATGTCAGAATCTAAAGTTTTCCAAGAGAACATTGCACTGTAAAACAGTTATTGTCACTCATGTCACCTGCTGCATTTAAGTTGTTCGATGTCTTTAAATCCTGCACACTGCTCTATTTCATGCTTTTTATTGAGCTTTTTCAATGCAAATGTATAGGCTATATTATCATGCATTAATAGCAAGGATTAAACATCAGACAACAGGTGGTTGGATTCCATTTCCCTACTTTTATAATATGGATACTCTGTCACTGTTGTGCACTATTATCCCTTTTGGAGAAGCACAACTGTCACTAATGACATAAACAGCAGCTCTGCTTCATTTTGTTTTATCTTCAAGCCTTCATGCCACCATGTAACAAGAGACACTGACATTGAGTTTGACACTGTGGTTTTTATAGAATATCCTTACTATATAAATATTAAAAAACATATTCATATCTTTATAGAACAGATCAAAATAAATTAAATATATAAAAAGTCAAATATGACTGAAAAAAAGCATCACTGTCTGTAGAAATAAAATATTTTATGTGTATTTTCTTTTAAATACATTAATGTATGAATGGGTTAAATGGGGGGAAAAAACGTCATTCATGTCAGTCGCCGCGTTACTGATCACGTCAGTAATTTTCCTAAAGAAAATGTTGAAATGTTTAGAAATGAGAAATTTTCCTTGGGTGGATAGTTGCAAGGTTGAAGAGCAGCAAGTAAATGAAACTCTGAGAACAACCCTAAGCAACATGAAGACCATTTTAAAAATCATAGCTGCTCTTTAGCCACCTCGTTAATTTTTTAATTTGACTTTATTGATTTGACAGGGATATACACAGCAAGACATTTACCTAAAAAGGAAAAACGTTTGGTGCCAGGCTGCTAAATTGTGAAAGGATTCTAGTTGAGTCATATTTTTAACATAAGCACAGTCATCGGATTTCCTCTGCTGGACTAATGTAACTGCATGCAATTATGGTGATACGGTGCACTCTCAACGTCTGTCATTGCGTCTGGCACGCACAGACTGACGCGGGTGGAAAATGACGTCAGCCGCTCATGTCTGGATAAAAATGGGTCATTATTTATTTTATATTTACTTATTATTATATTTAGTGATAACGCAGTGAACCAAAATGTTACGCTGAAATAATAATAAAAATAATGATAAATAAAAATAATAATAAAAAATAAAAAAGGACAAACCCTGGCAGCCCCACGTGGCAACAAAGTTTGTTGTCATAGCAACCCAAGAAGAAGCGCTCGAGCCTGAAGGTTTGGTTAGCCGTTATGCTAGTTAACGAGTAGTTTAAAAACACTTGATAACGATAAACACAGATAATAGGTACTTACTTTAGGTCGTTACTCGTAATACAATGGACTCAATTTCACTCTCATCTTCTATCGAACTGGTTGCCGGTAGCGGATTCGTTTTAAATGTTGAACAGAGAGCCGCCCTGCAGACTTCTCTGGCAATTCTGAAGAAAAACTACAAGTTCCAACGAATTATGTTTTGGGGAAAAATACTAGGAATAAAACAGGACTACTTTATTGCTCAGGGGAGAGGAGAAGATGAGGTGCAAGATAAGAAGTATCTGTACAGGTAAAACAGCCACTCGTATGATTCCATATTATTTTGACCTGCGATATATTTGTCCTTATACCGATGTCATGTGGTGCATCATCCCCAGCTTCAACTGCATGGACTGGTTCCTGCTCTCTTCTGTCACTGACTCTATGATCGACGAAGTGTCCAAAGCCGAACAAAGTCGCTTCATAGGAGACCCCTCATTTATGTACAAACATAAGATGAGCAGTCAGAGAAAAATGAGTGGGGCAGAAGATGAAGCAGTGGTAAGTGTGATCAATTAATAAAGACTTTTTATTTATTTTTCGTTTTACCGTGTTTGTGGTGCAGTGTCAGAGAAAGCAGGAGGCTTATAAAATATATATGCCCTGCTGCAAGAGTAAATAAAGTCATATCTCAGGCCATCTATCTGCAACCATGTTTTATTTGTTAAGAATTTAAAATAATCCCAGTTAGGTTTTCCATGATCATTTTCTGTCGGAAAAAAGCATTTAACTGTGCAGTCATGAATTCCATCTCATGGATAAATTGTTCTTGCTTACAGTCTAAAGTAAATGAGGAAATGAGGCTGGCCGTGACAATCCACCACATTGAAGAAGATGTGTCTATTGCACCTCGTGGCGCCTACATCAAGAGTCCATTTGGCCTTGTCCAGATAAACCGTAGCTTTGGGGGTAAATTTCTTATAGTGAGGTGCACCTTCCTGTGTCTCATGGTGGAGTGTTGAGATTTGCCTTTGCATGAGGCAAAGGCATTATATGAGCCACCTCTGAGTCAGTTTTATCTTAAGTGGATGAATATGAGGCATGTTTCTAAGCATATTTAATAATCATCCTTGTTTAACATATGCACACATACTTAGTGAAATATACAATTTCAGTTCAGCATTGATTTTATGATCTTTGTTTTAGGTCTCAATGACATGGAAGCAAGGAAACTTGAAAATTTCATGCACTTCAGGAAACCCAAGAATGTAAAGAAATCCATCCAGGAAATGGGCCAATGGAGCCCAGATATTGACTTCCTGGATGTCCTGAGTGATGACATCCCTAAAGGTGAAGCTACAGAGCTAACATCAGCTGTTGTTGCATTGTGTTTACCTAAAACTATCACATTTTATAACATATTCTTCAAGTATTTTACCCTCTGACATCAGTTCATTAAACCAGCTCTAAAAATGTTACTTTTATCAGATAGCACTAACACATTAAGTTCTTTCGATTTAATGCATTATAACTGCCACAATACAGTAAAACAGAAGGATGTTCGGTTTTAGGGCAATTTTGCTGTGGCGATTCAGCTGACTGAATGTCGAAGCATTTAATCCAAATGGAAACAAATTACACATGCTGGCTGAACTAAACCTTCAAAATGCCTGATGTGAATCTTGAATGGGGGATAAGAAAGGTTTTATGGGAAAATGTTGGAAGAATTTCCCTTTGACATATTGGTCTAACAACCAGACAATTTCTGTTGGATTTAGGATATCTGAGCTCTTAGTCCTGAACTCTAGGGGAGTAGGATTTGTGAGCCTAGAGACTTAATTTCTTGAAATGGGTCATTCTCCACTGTGATACAATATTTCCTTAAACAGTTAATATATTAATACAGTTGTATCACTGTATGAAGTTCAAAAGCTGGTGGCAAACTCAGACGCTGACAGCGTTATTTGTAATGGAAAAATCAAACCCAGCAATCAAACATTAAGCCATGAGTACTGTGAAGCCAGCCATGTGAATTTAGTTATGCAGAGTCATGTCTACAAGTCTGTGAGGTTAGTAGCTGGATGTAGTCCAGGCCAGAATGAACAGGCAGTGAGGTCTTGGGCGTAAAAGTATGTGCGTGTTAGAAGTAGAAAAAAAAAAAATGTTTAGCACCCGCATGCAAACATGCAGCAGATGTGTGATTTAGGCTGTGTATAGATGTTGGTGTGTGTTCTTTGAGTTGGTGCAGATGTCAGCAGTGTCGTCACTATGGCAGACAGGACACAGCTGTTCCAGTGCCACACTCACTGTAGCCTTCACTGACGCAAATTGCATGCTCTCCTAGAGAACGATAAAAGTTTAAGATGAGACTCTGGGGACAAGGCAAATGCATCTCCATCAAAACAGGTGTCGTTCCATGAGACCCAAAACTGAGCACCTCCTCGGTTCCATAACCCTGCTGTTTCCAGCTTCTGATTTACATCCGTTTGTCCTCTTGCAACAGACTTTACATCTTACATAACAAATGTCATATGGTAGATTTACTTTTAGTTGCATCATATTCTGAGACAAGACCAAAAACAGTGTTGGAACAGCTGTCTTATCTATTGGAATCGTCTCCCTTTTGTGTAATCAAATGTTTTCATAGTAGTCAATCCAGTTCTTGTTTAATTCCCATGGTCCTGGAGTTTATGGTCACACCCAAACATGTTGAGAAACAAGTTCGATGGTAGACATCAATAGCCCAAATGGGTGATTTATTAGTGTATCCCTTAGCAGTTTCTAGCATGTGAACAGCAACACTTCCAAAGATCATTTCAGCCTCTACTCCAGTACAGAGAACAGGATGTAGCAGCTTCCTGCATTTAACATCAACTGTTTAGAAGTAATCTGTGTTTGTGTTTAGGCTCGTGGAGTCTTCAGTTTGAATCTGCAGGCAAAGTGTGCGTGCTGCGCAGCCTCCTGTGGATGGGACTGACTTTCTATCATGTGCCAATGACTCAGCAACATGGATACGTCTACATCGGTGATGGGATGAAGAATTTAAACTTGGTTTTCATGGTGTGAAAGATATTTACATCCTTGAAGCTGCATATTCCTCAGGATTCTAATTTATTCTTTTTAATCTTGATACTAAAATATTATAGGAAATAGTATGTCTACAAGCCGTTTCTTCCTTTAAGTTCTTTCACAAAGGCTATTCTTACACAGTAAACACATGTTAGGAGGTAGAATAAACAAACATTTTATTTGAACATCTGCGTTGCCTTAAGTTTACACAGCCAACATACCACCTACTTTGAAAACATAACACTCACCCAGTTGTTGCTAACATTAAGTTGTCAGTGTTTTCACTTTAAAGGCCTTTTTAATAACCACAGTCAGAATAGATGGTCCTGGGTGTGGATTCATTAAAAGTCTGCTGCAGCTCAATAAACAAAAGTTAGAATAAATACAGATGGTTTAGGTCTCAAGTCCAAGTAAACTCCAGATACATGGAGCTTTCTACAGCAACCTTGATGCCTGATGGCCCACCTTCTTTGTTCAGCCAATGTTGTGATTTGTCAGGCTTCCTGTCGTTCAGTGTTTCATGTTCAGGGGCTTCATTGTATAACGCACATTGTTCTTAAGTGCTGGGTGGCCAACATCCATTTTCTTCTTACACCACTTCAGTCCTCTTTTATAGATGGGTTTCACAGAGTCAATGGACCAGCGAGTCAGGTACCTGTACAATAAGATGTAAAATAATAAGCAACTTTTAAGTACACTGGACATGGCTGAAGATACTGGTAAGAAATTGGGAAACAGCTGTATGCATCACCTGTTAAGTTTTGGCTTTGGTTTCTTTGGGACATGACCTTCTGGGAGTTTGGGTTTGTGGTCAGGGAGCAGACCTTGAGCACAGAAGATGTAATCAACTTAAAATGTCTATAATAAACAGTCAACAGTAAGCACTAGCAAGGTGTCTATTGTGGTCCTTGTATGCGTTTTCATATATCAGACACTGTGTTTCAATAAAACTACCAGCTCCAAAGAGTAATTCTGAATAATGCAGTTAAGATATGAACATCCCAAGTCTTGCAGTTTTTCAGCGGGACCTGGTCTAATGTGCTCTGCATGTTTAAAAAAATAAAACTACCCCTTATTTGCATTTTCACAAATAGAATAAAATGTTTCACATTTATAAACTGAACTGTGTGTTAATGAATCTTCATGCTCTGTAGAATAATTCAGTTCAGATTTGAACATCCGAAGTAGCAGTTTGTCAGCAGGACCTGGTCTAATCTGGTCTGGGTCCCCAAAAAGCAGTGGATTTGCCCTTTTTGTATGTCACAGATCAGAAGCTAACTTTATCAACATCAGGCTGCATCTCTGAACATTTTTTCCATCCACGCTCATAGACAGAGTTGAAAAACTAAACAGCCTGATGTTGATGGCATGTCATTTCAGACTGTACATGGTCGCATGCTCATATTGTGGGATTGTGCACACTTCCACCACACAGACAGAAAGCATGTGTCCGAAAATATGTGGCATAGGTAATAACCAGTCTTCATCCTCCATCCCAGCAACAAAACTAAGGTACTGACGTTTACAGCTACAGCATTCACCAACGTCTGTGCTCTAATGTTCCTAAGGGGCCGATAGCGTAGATCAAAACTGCAGCTGGATGTAAACTACACCTAAGGACCTGCTCAAATTCTGACTGGTTAGTAATGTATTTAAGAGCGAAGCAGTGTTCCTCTCATACCATTGGTAATGAACTCAACGTCACAAAAGTCCACATTAGTGCACACATCAAGGTATTGTCTTTTTTTCACGCCACAAAAACACTGAATGCTGAAGATCCGGCACAGTGCCAGAATACTTTAAGCCCTGTAGATACAAGGTAATAAGGACTTGCCACCACAGTAATGGCAGCACTGCAAGATGGCGCAACATACAAAACGGCCACCAGATTATTCTATACAAAACATTCATAGATGGAGGTGGCATTTATAGGCTAATTAAAAACCTTTGCTATTTTTAGCTACAACATCTGTGAACTCTTTGCATCAACCAATGTTTTAAATCAACACTAACCTGCTCTGTGAGCCATCTGCACACAGATGGCAATTTTGCGATGCTCTTCTGAACAAAGACCAGTGACTCTCCTAGGCATCATCCCTCCATCCGATCTGATGAACTGACTGAGCAACAAGACATCCTGGATGGGGAAAAACATAAAAGAAGAATCAAACACTTTAGATAGCAGACACAAAAAATATATTTGATAATCTGGACAATATAGGGCTGTGACACAAATTAACCCTGCAATTGTATTAATGTTACAGGGTCAAAGGGGTGAGTTGCATTTACCGTGTAGTTGTATTTGTGTTGAAGATTCCATCTGTAGATAGGACACTTGGCTGAGGGATTTGGAGGCTGCGGTCCAGCAGGAACTTCTAGGATTTGCCCTTCAATCTACCCGAGGGTACATGTTAGTACATTTAGTATTAAGGGTGTCTCAATTACAGATTTTCTTTGTACAATTATTGTCAAAGAAACAATCACAATTTTACAATTATCAGTTATTAGACATTAATTTTCCCGACACTATGAATGTGTAATATCACATGAAAACTTGGGCTGTCAGAATTAACATGTCAATGCAAAGAGATAAATATGTGGAATAAACACAAACACTTTTAATGCATTAACAACAAGCTATTACTAATGCCATTTTCAAAATCCAATTTAGCATTATCTATGCGAGAAGCTAACTTTGGGCATGTAGGTGCCTTGTCATAGCTGTGAACAGAATCCATAAAAACAAAAAATAAAAATAAAAAACACTGTAAACTCCTTATGCATGACGTTTCTCACAGTTTTTCCCATGACATTATGGTTTAGGCACAATCTTTTTTGGAAAGTGGGGATATTGTGGAATCGTTATGATTAATTGTGGTGTTTAATACCACAAAAAAAATAGGTTATGTGCTTGTAAGAACAAATATGGATTATAATCCACACAACAACATCTGTTTTAATAAAATAGAGATTTCTTACTTTCTTTCTTTCTTCAAAACAAATCAACTGCAGATGAATGGCAAAGAAGCCATACATCTGCTTACTAAACAACCAAGACAAAAACGAATGAAAACATAATCAGAAGTTTTTTAGGTCCTGTTTTACTTACAGTTGTTGTCTTGCCATCTTGCTTCTCCACCACTGTGAATCAGATATCGAACAGGCTTTTAATTAGAGGAAACAAACAAATAACAGAATGGGATAAGCTTGTCTAGCGATCCACACATATAATATACCACTAATGTAAGTTTTAGTTCGCCGTCCTTTCATATTATGATTATGATTTTCTGTAGAAACGTCTCTTATTTTGACGTTTCATTTCATCATCGGCAGGATGATGGATCATTCATCCATCTCCTATACCGCTTATCCAAATGAGGGTCGCTGAGAACCTAGAGCCTAGACCTAGCAATTTGCACGCAAGAGACAGCAGATATGAAGCGAAAACATGACAAACGTGACAAGCCCTTATTTCATTTTGTGCTAAAATGTTAGCTTCACGCTAACAGGGTTGTCTGGCTAAAATCAAAACGTCTATGGGGAAGTCTCACCTTGACGAAGCCCTCGGCTTTGGACAATTAAAGCAGACAGCTGGGGAACATTTTGCCTTCGAAGTGGGCTCACGCTTAAGTCTGTGGGACCTAGTCTTAAACCTGCAAATGAGGTCCACAAGGACCTCATTACACTGCGCGCTGCCATGTTTAATTCTCGACCTTCCCCTCTGTCACTTCCTACTTTGTAATCTCGCGAGAGTACACGGTGTGCGATACACACTGTTGCAGCTACGGCCATACGTAAATGATAACGTAAGGCTGTGGTTGCTGAACAGTACTTTTCCTTTCAACATGGTGCCATTAATGTGTCATTATTCAGCACTTAAATGACGTTTTTAAATTCAGTCAACACCCAGACAGAAACTTGAAAACTTGGTAAAGTGAACAGTTTTGATTACATTTAATGTCTGTAATGAATTTTCCCCTTAAACTGGCTCTTTGGTTTCCTTAACCAAGATATTGATGATGACAATGAGTTGCCTGCAATAAATCTTATGGAAACTTAAGGAAATTGTTTTGTGGCCAAGAGAGAGTCATCTTGAAGTCCAATTAAATTAATTCACAGATTTATGAGCCTTATGAGCCAAAAATCTGCCCTCATAATAAAATATGAGCTAAGATCTAAATCCAGTGAATACAATAGGGCAATAAAGTACAAACTCACATCATGAGTAACAGTAACATTCATCACACATTCAGAGATATATTTCTATAACTCCAAGGGAAAATCAGGATTGGACAGAATGTATTTGTCTGCCAGGAAGTTTTACATGTAACATACTGCAAGGGAAAATACATCCTGCAGCCTGCACAATAACCTGCATCATGCATCTTTGTATCTTTGGATGCCTTCATCCTTATGTTGCTTTTCTTTGATGCTCAGAGATAGGCAATGTTTTGTGTGCTTCTCTTCATAATGCTCTGCAGATGAAAGGATGAGAGGCACCTACAGGACCATTATTGGAACATGCCAATCCAGCATAGAGTTCAAGATACAGGTAGACTCTTCATGCACAGATAAAGAAGGAGATGAAGTGTCTGATGTTTGATAGCGTTATCATGAGAACACTATGCCGTTGTCCAGTTGTAATGTTTTGTTTGCCGTACTTTAGCACTTATCTCACACCTTTATCTACAGTATGTGCATACAAGAAGGCTTTTAGGAATTCTAAGGTGGCCTGCAACAGCAGATCCACTTGCAGAAGTCCTTCCTTATAGAAAATCTAAGCTGCATGTTAAATTGGAGTGCATGAATCTTTACTACACGAATAGGACGAAAACAGAGTTCTGTTATTATTTTTGTTAAAATGGATCTTTAGAGTCATTCTTAGTTTCTCCAAGCAAAAAAATAATAGTTTTAATGTGAAACAACAAGATGTGCTTGAGCCTCAATGTGTTAGCATCACCTTCTCTTTGCTCATGATTTTAGAGCATTGACTGAGTAATGATGTCATTTTGATAACAAGTAGTGATGTGGAGCAACATTTTGCATTAATTTGTGTATTTGTGCCATTCCAGACACTTGCAAAATGTTTTCTTAATTTGAACCAAATCTATAACAATACGTAGGCTTCATGAAGTTACTGCATAATTTGTAAAACAGGGGCTTAGTCACTGAAAGTGCAAAGAAATGTGCCTGAATCTCCATGACATTTTAAAATGATCCTCAACTATTAATGCCAAAACATTAATGGCTGAGGACCAGACTCTAACTTAGGTCCTTAATTTGCCATTCATGGGTGTAGCTCCACCCCCAACCCCTCCAACCTCCAAATACAATGTGGCCTCCTGAATATGATGCAACAGTTGTTTAGTGACTATTTCACAAAATGCAACAACAATGTGTTTCTCTATGTGTTTTGTAAATGTGTTTCTCTTAATTTTACTAAACAGTGAAAATTGCATCTGTGGACACATATCAGTGGATTAAGTTTTCATGACTATTCCACGTTCTGCTGTGACACCGGATTGGAAGGGAGTAAAGCTGGATTTATTCTCGTGCAGTGTCTGCGTAAGGTTGGTACTGTATCACCGCTGTATTCTCAGCGTAGGTGAAGATTTAAATCCAGCTTTAAGCTTAAAGGCCCTCTTCTTCAAAGGCATCAACATACATCTTGGTTTATTTACAAATAAATAGCTCTGTATACAGCTGTGAATACACACCCAGGGCACATTGAGGGTGCTTTGAGATCAGATCGCTGCTAAAAGAATGTGTCTGCATATGGCTAGATTATTTGAGCAGAGTAAATGCAAATGTGTCCTGCACCACAGTAACTGATCACCAGCTCAACTGGCTCAACTGAGCCATTAATTGCAAGCAAACCAGAGAAACAGAATGTCCCTTCTAATTGTATGTAGAGTGGAGATGTTAAATCTAACCACAAGTGATCACCCGGGAGATGCATTCTTTTGCCAGGTGTAAAATGAAGCACTTAAAATTGTCCACTTGTTATGTGATCACACATGATCCATAATGCCAGTTGTAAATAAGACCTTGATGAGAACGTAACTGTACTTTATATGTTTTGGACCTATGGATAATCATAATGACTAAGTCACAATTAAAACTCTTTTTACTAGCAGAAGCAGGTTTTATTCAAATTTGCCACATGTTGTCCAGAACTGAATGGATTAGAATAAAATAGAAAATAGAAATACTTTATTAATCCCTTTGGAGAGTCCTCAGGGAATTTTAGGAGCAAAACAAGTTTAATAAATAAATGGTATGCTGCAAACAACATAAAATACATCATGTTCTTAAAGACTGACAGAAAGCATTTGCACTGCTTTTTTATTGATGACCCATCCCTAATTAGAATGGTTAAACTCAAAATTGGTGGGCCTCAGGTTTCTTGTTAGCACCAGGGTTTCAGAAATCTTGACTGGGACAGGGTCAATAACAAGAGCTACAGATGCAAAAGGCAAAATTTCATTTGCCTAAAAAGTTGTTATATGTATTTCAAAGAAGAAGAGGACTTCAGAAAATGTACAGACTTGTGGTGTTTACCATTTTTGAGGTTTCTTTAATATTTTTGTGGAATTTTTAAAAATGACTTGATGACTGGAGAGCGGAGCTTTAATTAGACTACATTTCAGAAATACTGTGTGGTAATATTTAACTAACTTGAATCCAGCAGTTTCTCTAGCATCTAGATAACTAATCGTGCAGTATGTATCAAGTAAATGCTTCTTCCAGGAACAAAACAGCTAGGGCTCTTCATTTATATTTCTGAGGAATGTGAAGAACTGAACTGATGAGCCAAACCAAAGATGTTAAAGTGCTACTAAGGTACTAATTTTGGAGCTACTAAAGCAACAGGGAGATTGATTTTGTGTTAACAGCTATTGATGGTGAGCCAAGGTTCATAACTAAGACAAAAATACTGAAATCATTACTGACTTGGCATGACTTCAACAGCCCTCAATCTCCCAAAACTCTCTCAAGGCAAAAAATAAAACAGTCATGTAATTTGGGGGTTAAATTGAGCCTCACCTTGGCTCATACCTGGCACCAAGTCTTTGTTATCACAGGACATTTAACTTCCTCACAACAATATGCTGGGCTAAACACTTTTCCAAAAATAATGGCACACTTTTTATCTCCCTTAGTCTCACAGCTTTGTTTTCTACAATCATGGTGCAAATAGCCTCCTCCTGTTCAGGTTTGAAAAGGGGCCCTCTGCCACCTCTGTTAAGTTGTCTTTCAGTCTGATGTAAAAAAAAAATAGTAATGCAAACTATACTTACTTTATATTGTAAAATGTAAGCAGAATAATGTGATATTGCTTGAAGCATTACAGAAAGTATCAAGTCTTTCAGTACAGTGCCTGTTGTTAGATTACATACCTGTTCTGTTGACGAAAAGTCTGAATGATTGAGGAGTTGTTCTCCTAACATTTAGCTTCACTCTTCAACCATCCTTGGCCATTGTAAGCCCATGATTGAGAATGTGGTCTACAAGTCTGGTTCTTTTCTCATCATGTCTCCTCAGCCTCTTCTGCCTCTTCGTCTATTTTGCCTCTTAACTCCTCTCTCACGCAGGCTCACTCCTCTTCCTCTTCTTTTCTCTGGCTGTTGACCCCATCCAATTCCTTGTCCTTCCATTGTCAGACAATTGTAGTATTGTGTTGTGCTGCGGCTATGGATATACTAGCCAAGCGATGGTTCATGAGGTGCACCTTTGAGCTATTTCAGAAACCTGATCTTTCACTGGAGAAAGTCAAGATTCATCAGGTTCATCTGGAGAGATTTAGAAAGAAAGACTAATGGAAATGTATAGAAATATGCTTGACATATTATGACAACTTGTATGTAATGACTTATCCAACGAACTAATGCTTAAATGTTGTAAGGGGTTGAAACAGAAACCCATTATAATACATTTTGATCAACATGACATAAGCAAATAATGCCAGAAACAGCAGATATTTGTACAAAATCATTTGTCTGGATACCAAAGATTTTGCAATTATTCAAAGCAATGAGAAACTGATTTTTTGATGTGCACAAGTGACGCAATGATGTGAAGATTGAACAAGAATTTCACTTCAGATCTTAGAATTGTACCAAATAAAATGAGAAAAACTATAAGATGGCAGAGAACTCCTGCCTTAACTGTAATTTTGTGGGATCTTGGGAAGTCATAGAAAGGTATGGAAATTGATACAAAATATGGCCTGCATTAAAAATGGCCCTGTAATAATGTCTTGAAAATATCCTTTTCCAAACACAAAAAAATGTGCTTTTAATGTGAGCATATGTGACACAAAACAAGTCAAGCTGTTCTCTTAGCCAGTTAAAAATGATGCTCCTTCTTACTAAAAAGACTAAAAGCTTGAGGGTATTTTTTTTTATTGTACTGTTAAGACCATTTTAATTCAGGATAAACAAACACACAAATATCTGGGTTTTGATTTCAGCAGGGGGAAAGGAAACAATTGGAATTTATTTCCATAAGGCTTCTATTGTTAGACCTTGTAAATGATTTCCAGTGAAATACTTCTGGCTGTTCATCAGCTCCAGCTTTGATTGGCAGTGATGGGAACAAGACATCTGGCTCTACATTCAGATTTTTGCATCTTTTCAGGGAGAGAGCTATAAGTCAATGAAGGCTCATTACTATCAAATTTTTCCTTGGGTCTCAAAGCTGTTTTCTAACTCTGAGCATTACAAATCAGTAAGCAAACCAGAAAGTCAATCTATTCTGTTGGAAGCAGGATCAGTCACATGTTTTGAAAGACTGCACATACTCACTAATATTAATGTCAAACAATTCAGAGGGAGAGGATCGGTATGTGCTTCTATATGACAGAAATATAAGAAACAGCAATGGTTCTCATCATGAATTGTAAGCCTTTAACTGGGCTCAGTGCCATTCAAAATACAGAGGCAACGTTTTCACTTGGCCTATATTTTAGGGAATGATATTTGGGCCAGTAAATGTTCAGAGGTTAGCTTTTAAATGGTTTCCTTTTCCTTTAATACATTGTCAGCAGGTGCAGTTGTCTAAGGTTGTGGCAAATAACACAGAAGAGCACTAACAAAACATAAAAAAGAAATCAATCTTTCAAATGTTTTGTGAGAGAACAAATCCATTCAGGGTGTTTTATTTTTACTGTAAGACTTCAAGGAGAGACTTAGTGATTTTGTCATCTGTTATTTTACCGGCTTTCTAGTGTTTCCTGAAAAGAAGAGGTAAGTTTGAAGACAAGTAGTCAGAAGCATGTTCACCATCACAGCTCCTTGGTTACACAGGCAAAAATGTGAGCAATTTTTCAAGTGGTATTTAAGTTGTGAAGCTCAAAATTTCCAATCCTTGAATGCAAATGGACATCTGTGTTCATTTCTTCTATTAAGCAGAGAGTAGGTAAATAGAGATTATGGTCACCCCGCCACCACAAAGGGTGCTTTGTAGCAGTGACCAGATCCCTCCTTCTTAGACACTTGAGCAGTCACATTCCTTGAGAGAAGCCCAAAAAATGTCATTTAAAGTGTCTGGCCACCTCCTCACAGGCTTTGATATTCAAATGAAACATGGCCTTGTACAAACAGGCGCCTCTGCTGAGGAAGAGGGGGTAGAGTAAATCAGATAGGATTTCCCTCAGATGAAAAGAGCATGTCTGACATTTTCACAGCGAGCACTGAGGGACCCTGAAGCAATGTTGGTTCGATGTCATGGTGGGAAGTTATTGCTGTGTGGAAAAGGTTAGCGTCTTCACCCCTACTTTCCTGGATAAACTGCTACAACCCAGCATGGAACGAGCAGATGAGATGAGAGTAGAGTAAAGATGAGTGGGCATGGTCACATCACACAAAAACATATCCAAACCACCCCGCGGCATTCCCCTTTTATTGTCACACTGGTCCGTTTGTTTTGCTTTTAATGTTTTGGTGAGTGCGGGAGGGCCCCTGGCGATAGCTTCTGCTAAAGAGTTTAAACAAAGGAGGACCAGAAAGAGGGTTAGAATAGCAATACCGTGGGATCTGAACAGTAGCAGCTCTTTTAATCAAAATCCTTGAATTACTAAATATGACTCTTTGTTGAATGGCTTTCTAATGTTTCAAACAGCTCTCTGTATCCCCAGGTTTCTGTCAGTGAGAACCAAAAACCAGGAATACTTTATTCCCATGCAGATGGAATCTGTGGATTTGCTGCATTCAAATTGATGGGCACAGTCTGGTATGCAATTAAGGCATAGCTGTCACTAAGAGGCTTTCCTGGGTGATTAACTTGTAAGGCCTGTTGCATTCAAGGAAGTCAACTGAACACAATTAGCCTATTTCGAGGGAATGAATGTAGTTAAAGGCCCCAGTTGCTGTAAAATGAGATGAGAATAATGAAAGCTGTCAAAGCAGACAAGTGGAAACAGAAATCCAGGGACCGAGAAGTGGGGATCAAGGTCCGGATGGACACTCCTCTCTAATGTTGGGCAAAGCTTTCGTGCAAGTGACATGAATCTTTATCCATCTAAGTGTCAACAAGCCCTCCCTACTTCTTCTGTTTCTCAGCCCTCTCACACTCTACCTTCCCCTTCTTATTTGGGTGTACATGCTAAAGAGCGCCAGCCTTTTTAACAAATTCACTGCTCTTTGAAGAGGCTCTTATCCCTGGTTTTCCTCCTCCTGGCACGTTGAGTCTGCTGGCTTCTATCCCGTCTCTCACACACATATTCTGCCTGGCTCAAAGTGCACACAGTTATACACACACACCTGCACATGATGTCTTACATCAGTCTTTCTTATACGCAGGCAGTCTTGTCATGCAGTCTTTTCAGTGGTCATGCAGGTTGCACTGTCTATCTTACAACAGCTCTTTGGCTCTTGAGTGATACTCTTGACTTATTTGCACATTTTCCACTCTCCCTTTGCATTTTTGGTTTAGTTTGGAACTGGTGCTGCCTCCACTGGGGGAGTTGTATTTGTTCGACCTTTTGATAGGGTCACCCTCAATGGCCAGTGACATGAAGGTCAGTAAAAGCGGGCGGGGAAAAAGGAGACTGATGAGACAGCCAACTGGTTTTTCGTGAATATCAGTACCTTAGAAAGTAAAAAAAAGGAAAGAAAAGAAGCAAGAATGATGTTATACCAAGAATCATGTAGGAACAAGAAAGCACACACACACACACAGCGTAAACTGGTGATTCACACCAGCTCTGAAGGATGTTTTAATGGAATACAGGGCTATTTCATGCTGTGTCGATTTGTGCAACAGAGCACAGATCAGTTTCCCACCATGCCTTTAAACTTCCTCCTTGTACATGTTTCCATGACACCTGTGATGGCATTCTCACAGAGACCAAATGGTTTCCAGTCAACTGCTGTTTGTTAACAAGACGGCTGAAGCTGCCAAATGACCTAGAGGGTAACTGGTAACCACCGTTATTAGAGCGTCACTTATTTGTTTATATTTTTCTTTCTTTTCTGGAATTGCTAACTTTCTGTCCTGTTGCATATTTTTCTGACAATATACATGAATGTATTTTTAACAATTTAGTGTCAGCTTGCTCTGAATAATTTCTGGTTGTAAATAGTACCACAATTAAATGAATCAACATAGCCTTATATATATAAAAAATTATCAGTAATTATTATAGCAAAGTCACTACACATCAAACAGACATGGAGCAAGATTACCATCCTCTGAGTTTGTGATTATGTTCACCTGATAATTGTTGGTCACTCTCCCTCCACTGTTTAAACTCCACTAACTTGAAAAAGCTTTATTCTTTGTTCTGTATATTTACTATTAAACAATTTGACATACGAATGTTTGATGCACATTCTCTCCTTTAGGAAAATATTTCAATATGCAGAGTTAACCAGAACATATTTTCAACAAGAAAGAACCACCTGAATGAAAAGTTAAGCCAATGTGAAACCTTTAAGATACTACTATTCTTTGAATGATCCATTGTGACTTGCTCAAAAAGCAAACTCATCGCCAGAGACATTTGTGTGAATGTGTTGAACTTCACAGTAGAAATTTAAATGTTTACCACCCACTGAAAAACTGTATTTAGTCTATTATCTAAATAATGGAAACTTAATTTCTTAAAGTGTTAAATAAAGGTGTCAAGACTGGCCAAGGCAAATGGGAATCCAATTTAAACTTTAAAGATGTCATTACGAAGGTTTACAGACCACTGGCTTGGTGGATTCAACACTTTAAGTTGAGCCAAGCTTTTATTGCAGATTAGTTCTATTACTATGCAGGTGCACTAAGGTGGGATGCACCAAGTTAGTAGAGTCTATACAACATTTAAATAACATGATCCACCAGCCTACCCACGGGATTCCCTGGTAAGATCTAGCTATGCATACACTCAAGGCAGCTGCTTGCGGGTCCAACACATCACTAATTTTAACTCAGAGCAAGTCAGACTTCGAGTTGGTGAGACACTTTGAGAATGTGGTGGTTTTTATTGAAGAACAGTGAAAGAATTTTTGCATGTCCAGAACATTGTTTCATTTGACTGAGTTGCTTCACCTGTACGCTGAAAGGCTGGAAACTGTTATGACCTGTTTAAACAGTACTGTATAAAAGTGATTTATGCAGGGAAATGAGTATGGTGAACCCATTTTTTAAGAATACCTGTACTTGTGTGAACTTAGCCTTATGAAGGAGAGATACACACTGCTAGTATTAAGGCTTACACTTGCATATAAAATTAAAGATATGGCTGCTTTGATGGACAGGTAAGTGCTGCCATTGGTAACAGGTATATATGCACAATATGCTTGCATTTGGAGTCTTCACATGTTTGCTATCTCTGACTCAAGCAGTCAAATAATAACCTCAAGGCTTCAAACAAGAGTCTATTTACCAGTGGGGAGGTCACACAGACTACAACCATCTTTGACATATGATCTGACTTTGGAGCAAACCCCAGTTTTTTCTTTAGCTTAACAAAGTTTTTTTGTGTGCCTAAACTAAACAAAAACCAAACAAAACTGAAAAAAAGGGTGATCTTACTGGGTATGAACCCAAGATAACACACTGTGCTGTGTTGTGTGGACCTGTGGTATCACAAATTAATGCACACAGCACTCTTTGATAGGCTGCATTGTGGTTGGTGCAGACACCAAACAATACAAAGATCCTGGCTTGAATCTCAGAGTGGAGCTTGTATGTTTTCTCTAGATATTCTGGCTTGAGTGTGAGCATGCATGGTTGATTATCTGTTTTGGCCCTGTGATAGACTGGCAACCTGTCTAGGGTGTACCCCACCTCTCACCAGATGGCAGCTGAGATAGGCCCCAGCCCCCCGCCCACCCATGATCCTGAATGAACTGGTATGAAAAATAATAGGATGAATTGGTACAGAAAATGGATGGATAAAGAAAATGAATGGATAGTAAATAGACACTAGGCTGTGTAGTGTCATCAGTACATGGCAGTATCAGCAACATTACATATGGTTGTAAACAGTTGCTAAGCAAGAACTTCAAGTGTTTTCTTAGCCATATAGAAGGAAAACCTAGAGATCAAGATTAGCATTCTGCTTTCCACATTGTGATAATTCTTTCACATCTGTGAGTATCGGCCATGTTTGTTCTCTAGAAGCAAAAACAGCTGATTGTTCATGTAAACAGCCACATGAGTTGGTTGTTTGTTACATTATAACATATTTTGTAGCTGGTGTTTCCTGTTCCCCTTCTTTGTTTAAAAATCTCTAAAAAGAAAAAAAAAAAGAAAAACAGCAAATGTTGAACTTTTTTCTCATGCACAACTTCAAACTGGACAGATAATGGATTGCCAGGGAGGAAATCTTGTGCCAATTACTGTCCACCATCCTCCCTGCCTTTCACCATTTGATTAAAACACTCAGCAGCTCATATTATTAAATGTAAAGCAAGATAGCACCAATGCCTTATGTCAATAATGCATGTCTTTTTGATGTGACATTGTTGTTAAGTTCTACTCCCATTGATGTCTCTGAATTGTCTCTTGCTGATTTTGACCTTTTCTGCATCTGACTACATACTTTTCTCACAAATCTATGTGTACATTGTTGACAATTCATTGTCAGACTTTGTAGATCGCTGCTCTGCAAAGTCTGGTCTGAAGAATCTGACTTATTGCACCACTGCATATTTCGTCACACTCACTTATCTCAGCTTCACTCAGCTCAGCATGTGCCAATCTTTTGCTTTTTGTATGGGTGAGAAATTCAGGTCAAACGCCATTGTGAAATCAGCCAGTTTTAATGTAATGTCATCTTGCTTATCAGTACACAAAGCTGCACCTGCACTGCAACCAAACATTGCAGTGTGTTTCAACAAAAAGTGGACTGGATTACCCACCCATGCAAACCACAACACACAAGA
Organism: Melanotaenia boesemani; assembly: GCF_017639745.1. Lineage (NCBI taxonomy): Eukaryota > Metazoa > Chordata > Actinopteri > Atheriniformes > Melanotaeniidae > Melanotaenia > Melanotaenia boesemani. The sequence continues at coordinate 12,539,079 of NC_055703.1, forward strand.
GGATTGGTAGCATTTTTAAAAGCTGATATTTTATTATAATAAAGCCGGTTTTACCTCTTCTTTACGCGAGCCACGACTGACTTGTAAAGCAGGTCACTATGACACAGGGTCACTGCAACCTTTTCTTCACCATCATTAGTCTGTTTTTATCTGTCTGAGCAAGCACATAGAAGAAAACAAATAGAAGGGTGGATTATAGACAGGTGGAGCCCAGCAGAGGGCACTGGTGATTGTCAGGTGAAGGCTTGCTCTGCTGACACTGCTTGTCAACTTCCCCACCTTCGCTTTGCGGTTTCCCTGCAGCTAGCAGTCAGTCAGCAAGACCTTGAAGATTAAACAATAAAACAAGTGCTGCTATCATGAGTGCATGAACCCCTTTTCACAAACTCTCGACCAAATAGGCTCCATTTTTTATTATATCTCCTGTAGTTGAAGTACATGTCAGATATGTAAGATGAGAGAACGTACTGTATATACTTTCTGTTATAAATGATGCACTTATTAGTTTTCTCTTAAGCCTTAGAAGCCTATCTTAAACCTCTGAGTCTGAGACATGTTATGTGGGTTCCCTGATGGAGGACATGACCTGTCTCCCCTGCTCTCTTTATTTCCCAGTTGGGGGTCATTCATGAAAACAACTTGAGACTGACTTTTCTTTTTTAAATACTAACTCCTTTGTTGTGTTTTTAACACCATGTCCGATACATCTTATCCACTGAATGAGATTGTAAAAACCTTACTTTCTTTGTGTGCATGTATGTGTGTGTTCAGTTCATCTTGCCCTAGTGAGAAAAAGTCATAGAGTGAACTGCAATCAGTCAAGAGTTTTTCCAGTCCTTATGCATCAGGTTTAATGAGGAGACATTCAGTCAAACAAAAAGGCATGATGCAACAAAAGACTGGATGCTGAAAAGAAACAAATCTGAAGTCTTTCCATTTCCCATTCACTCGTATGTATAAGGACTGGGCAGTCAAACACAAGGCAAACTCTCCAGTAAAATTCCAGCCCTGGCAAACAGAGGAGCAAGAACAGCCAGGGAGGAAGAGCTGCTTTTTTCCAAGTGCTGTTTTGTCATCAAGTGGAAGGACACTCATATGCTTAATTCATTCCATTCATGATAAATAATCATATTTAAAAGAGAACTGTATGTGTATTTTTACTTCAGTTGTAATATGATAAATGGTCACATTTTATGACTTAGCAAGAGACATGCTTCAGTTTTTACTAAATTCTCAGTAATCAGATTACCTGCAACACTGACTATGAAACCTCTGCAGTTCCAGCAGCAATAAGTGGGACTGCACACTGAATTTCAACTCATTACCTCAAATTCTTATTTATAGATATCTGGCATTAAGACATGACACCACTATGCAAACTTTCTGAACCACATCACAGACCTTGAAGAAGCTCCTGCAATTCACACTTCCAGATTTTTGGCACTTCGCAGTCTGACTTTTGAACACATGATAGTTTCCCTTGAAATGTGATAATACTGGAGACTGCATGATTATTTCTTGGCAACACTAGTTGAGAGTCGTGTTGATGAAACAAGATGATAACTATCGCCTGTAGGGGCATAATGTCTGACTTGTTGTTTAAGTCTTGTGATAAAGATTAATGTATTTATCAGTCTAGTGCCAAAGTGTAAAGAAATAATATCACACAAAGAAAGGAGTCATTGAAGCTCACTTTTATCAGATATGTAGCTTTAGTTTAACAGCATTAACTAACATTAGCCATAATAAGTAGGTGTCACTGTACTAGCAAAACCCTTGACACCGTTTAAATAATCGGTGTTTGTGTGTTTAATTTGTCTCATTTCACTCTTATTTAAACTCTCTTCTGACGGTAACACATAAAAGGGGTTCCTCTGAATGATATACTACTAATGAGAAGCGGGTTATGCTAGAGTTGCTGGAGGTGTAGCTGATTTGAAGTACATACAGTTTTATGCACCTATGAATGATGAGAATATTATTGGGAGAGAAAGAAAAAAAAAGGGCTTTTGTTGCTCAAATCTGTTTTTAGTTTTTTGGTTTTTCCATATTTTTTTTATTTATTAATTTTGGGTTTTCTGTGACAAATTAAATCATTTGAACATTCACTGACATGAAACATGATTTGGTTAGAGCAGATATCACAATATGGTCCAACTGCTGACACTAAAATTCAAAGGGGTTTATATTAATATAGCACCTTACAAAAACTAGTCTCAGTGGACTTTGCCTGCGTTTTTCTGTATATATGAACTGTAAGATAAATGTAGTGGGACAGAACGAGCTGTGCAGTCAAAGTATAACGTAGGATTAAATGCAAATACTCAAGAAAAGAACAAATTGTTAGATATTTTAGGCCAACTGACCCCAGGTCGTCTTGAGATGTTTTGGTTATTTGAATGGGAAACTGGATGTTTTTTTGAGTATGCATCCAACAGAAAGGAGACCTTTTTGACCTGGGAGCACTTCCAGATCCTTGAAGCACTATGGAGTGTTGTAAGGGATACAGATCTTTCTCCTTGAAGAGACTTCAGATAAGTGAAATATAAATGGGATAAATTAGTGTATTACATTACCCTTTCAAATTTGTAGGAAAAACTATGGTAGCCAAGAATAATACAGAGATATTTGTTTTATGTCTTTTAGGCCACTGTGCTAACATGACATTGAAAAAGTGTTGAGGTAAACAATCTGGCTCTATTTTGTTTCTATTCTGCAGTACAATTAAAATACAAGCAATTTCCAACACTATATGCAAAATGAACTTTTCAGACACTGAAAGCAGCCCATTATAATGGATTTCCAGCACTCATGAGATTCCTGTTGAGGGGGGAACAGGGATCCACAGCATATTTGGATATAAATTTCAAGTTCTACTATAATGAAGAGAATAATTCTATTTTTATGCAACTCTAAACAAATGAGACTATAGTTTTGATTATCATTTTATAGTAAATCTCTGCCAGATCACGTCAAATATTACACTGGAACTTTGAACTTTCTACCTCTGCATGGAGTAAACCCATTTTACGCAATATTTGGCTATAAACTGGAAGCAAAACTTGTTTACCTTGGACTGTTTCTTAGTGATGATCACTGGGGAATTGTTTGTTGCTATGTCCAGCTTAACACACTCTTATTTTCAACCATAACACTCAAGTGTTGTAGATGAGTTTTGGATCCAGAAGTGAAGGTTTTATAAACTGCCCTCCAGATGGTTTAGATTATGAAAAAAGATCTGGTGATTAAAACATATGTTATGTATTATTATGTATTTATTATTAGTGTTGTATTGTTCTGTGGTTAATGGTCCTAAAGACAAAGTCAACCTTGTCAGCTCTTCAAACAGCCACTCTGGTTCTTCGATTACATTCTTGATTAAATGAGAATCTTTCAGAGACATAAAAAGGTGTCAAATCTGGTTCTGCTACTGGCTTGAATGTTTCACAACAGTTATCATCTGTTATCTCATGATAGAAATAAAAAGGTCAAAGGCAATGCAAAGAAATGAAGAGATTCTGTTTTCAGCATTTCCTACTGAATAATTTGGGCTCAGTCTCAAACATCTGTCAGACTTAGAATAAACATATTGATTCTCATAACAGAAAGTCAGACAATGGATTACTGTCCAAAAGAAGAACTAAGAAAAAGACATGATATGAAAAATCCTCCCCTAACTCAAGTATCACAAGATAACAACAAGGCTCTAATTCTGATCTAAAATAAAATAGATAAAGAGCATTAACATCAGAGAGCTCAATGAAACTGTAGAGTTTAAAATATGACAATGAAATTAAATTCTAGTGGATGGCACATTTCATCATATTCTGCTGCCTCTGAGATTAAAGGAGCTGACTTCCTTTCCCCTACTGAAACGCTTGTTTGAGAAAACCTGTCCAACTGGCAGGAGCCCATTTACAAATGTGGGATGTTTTCCTCTTTGTTGTAGTAAGCTCAATGATCCAAAGCACAGGGAGCTCACAAGGGACCGTCATGGGCTCTGATGGTAGAGAGAAGAAAATGATTAAAGATGAGAGTGAACAGCAAGAGAACAATGAAACACAGTAAAGCACCAAAAGGGAAAACACAAAGTCCTCTCAGCTGATCTGAGTTTCTTTATTTTCGATAAACACCCTGTCGTCAGAGGCTCCCCATATGCTCATAGAAAATGGAAAAAACCACAAAAGCATCAAAGACGTTGGACCCTCATGTTCCCTAACCATGTGTTTCATGTGTCTTTTATGGTTTTGACCCCACAGCTGTCGGAGAGATGGGAGACAGTCTTCCCAGATTTTCAGGTTTCCAGTTTTACTCTCCTTTAATAAATTATTTCATGTGTAAGAGCATAAAAAATTAAAAGAAAAAAATAGTAAAGTCTATTCTAAAGAAAACAGGAGTGAAGAAGTACTGGAAAATAAAGTGAATGTACATCAATTTTTTTTTTTTAAAGTAAATGTTGTCAAAACAGGCAACAAAGCGAACTTCATTCAAACTAAATAAACTGGTAGAAATAATAACTTCATTCATAAAGTGCTTTTAATCAAAGTGCTGTACATGGCAATTAAAAAGGCATTAAACAAAAGTCAAGAGTTAAATCTCAAACTATATTCTGTCGCTGAAATGGCAGAATATACATATATATAGTAAAGAGGACATACATATAGTAAAATAAATTTTGAGACTTGACTACTTAATGCAGCATTAACTTACATTTAAGTCAAATATGCTGACGAGCAAAACGAATAACATGTTCTGCTGGTAAAAGAATGTTAAAACACCAGGAAACGAGAAGTGTTTTAGTAAGTGCCATTGCATCACTCACAGATTGTATGTTATCTTGATCTCTCATCTCACGAAGGCTTATGGCTGGCTCACACAAACTTTGGTGGATTTTTGCACTTTGGTGCCTTCTGAAGAAAGTTAACATCTGTTTTGCTTCCTGTCTCTTCTCTGAGCTCTCTTGAGCCAGTAAAAGCCAACCTGATGCTGAATCTTATCTTGTCTTTTCACTTTCTCTATTTTTTTTCCCTTCACTTCCTCCAGTAATGTCTTTTTGGGTTGAATGAATCAACTATGGTGCACATTTAGAACGGCTTGTATGTTGATCAGTTGCTGGTGTGTGACACAATGTTGTAAAGCACAACCCAGCTGTAACATGATGCTTCAGTCTGGAAAAAAGAGTTGTGAAGTACGGAACCTCAGCTTCTGGATGTTGGAGGCTAATAAAGGCTCCAGCATTATGCATATGAATGTTAGGTTGCCATCAAAACAGGTCAAAATGACAAAGTTTTAAGGTTGAAAACTTATATAGTTTTGCTCTAATGCATATGTTTAATGTCACATTTTTCATATTACACTCAAAACTGAGGTTTTATGTGTAGTTCAAACTTTCTGATTGATGAATTCTTTTACTTTTGAGCAGAATGAAATCTAGTCTTAAGCTAAGTTAGCCAAGCTAAACTAAGCTAACCAGCAAGCTTCAGCTACATATTTAGGTATCATTATCAATACATTTATTTCACAGAAACACAACCAAAATATATATTTCAAAAGGTGATCAAGTTGGGACAGTCACAGGTAGCAACAGAGTCCTCCATATTGTTGTTTGGATTTGTCCATTGCAGTATGACAGTATGATCCCAACCTGGATTTCATATCTCATAGAACCCCACAAAAAGCTCTTCCCTGCAGCAGAAATGTGGCTATGATTATTTGACTTAAATCCTGAATGGGTTGCAGGGTAACATGGGAAGGCTCAATATAATGTGAAACAGAGAATCTGTATCTTAATGTAGTGAGCCACACTTTCAAGGAAAATATTCAGTTGTCATAATCTGGGAAATGATGTTAAACACTCATGCTGCAGGCTGTGAACGCTGCAGTTCAAATCTAGATAGTAGACAGCGATCTCTGAGGACACAGACAGTATTATTTTCATTTATCTCCATGCTAAACCAGTTCTTTTTTTTCCTGAAGTAATATCTGCATAGCCTCAGGCATTGGATCATTCCCTAACAGGATGTATAGAGCTTGCATACCACCGGTAATAGGATAGTCCAGCATCATTAAACTCATGCATTGTCGAAATATTTGCAATTTCATTTTTACAAGTAAAGGAAGGCTCCATGGTATCTACAGTGGGTTTTGATATTTTTAACAGCAAATATTTAGGGAGTTTCCAACTAAACCTAATCCCACATAGAGGGAGGTTTTACTGTTTAAAAAATTCCCATGCGAGTTTGCAAGGCATATCACTTTCACTAATTCTTGTTTATGCACATCAGTATTTTTGTCATGCTGAGATTGTGCAATTTCATTCCCAAAAAACATTGGGATACTGTGTAAAAGATAAATAAAAACAGGATGCTATGATTTAAAAACTTTTCTTTTCAAATATTTGTTTATTTTTTAAGTTTAAACAGGGGCAATAGATTGCTGGGAGATTTGTTTAAAGCTTCAAAAACAGGTCAACAGGATAGCTGACTGGAAGAGTCTTTCAGGCAAAGATGATAAGCGCACTATGTAGAAGACTGTGCCAGCAAACTGATAAACCACAGAAGAATCTTGTTTCCCAGTTTAAAGATTTTACTTTACATAGTATTACAGGAAAGAGAGAATCAGAAAATATGAGTGTGTGGTTATGGAGAGGGAAACAAAGGTTCACAGATGATGGGAAGCCATGAGGAAATGAAGACACTAAAGTAAGTGCAAGGGGTTCAAAAACAGTGATCCATAAATGACAAACACACAAGACTGATAACAGTTAGAATATGGCAGTGAACAAAGAAAACCTTAAAAGCAATGATGACCAACACAAAACTGATGATTAGCAATCAACAGGTGTGAAGCAAGGACAAGAAAGAAAACTAAACAGAAATGTACATGTGAACTGGTGTCAAAGTGGTCAGGGATGTTGTGATGTGGTATGTGTGCATGGTGTTTACTTACATTCACTTTAACATACTGTAGTTTAGAACAGTATCTATTCTGAACTTTTGTTTGATCAGTTTAGATGTGATAAACAGTTCTTGGTAACAATTTCATGAAATGCCTTAACACTGCTTTTCTTCATGTGTTTTATTTTTCAGTTTCAGCAGCAGGAAAAAGTGCAGGAATTATTAGATGTTATTTTTATGCTTGTTTCATGTTTAGCTGTGAGAGAGACTAAGTGTCACACAGTGTGGTAAAAAAAAACAAAAAAAACTCAGGAACACCATTGTAAGTGAACACAGTTTGGCAGAATTTTGCTCTTCTTTTTAGAAATCAGAGATGTTGTGTTATTTGTCTAAAGAGAAGCAGGATCATCTGGTTTGTTTTCACAGGACAGCTCCAGAGATAGCATCCGACATGGTACGACGCCTTTTTTAGGGATGGACACATGGATTTGTTTCAGCGGCACTTATTACAACCGTGTGGCTCTGAAGTTGGCAAGTTCTCAGTTCAAACCTAACTCACATTAAAAACATTTGGTTCACTATGAAACTGGAAACCAAAGCTGGCCCTAAACTGTTGTGTTGCTCAATTCCTGTATCAAACAAGAATGGGAAAACATTGTTTTAAAAAACTGCAGCTGTTGGCCTCCAGTGTTGTTAAAAACTATTGTAACCACACCACTGTTCTTACTTCTTTAAAATTGTGCTTTTAACAAAGTTAAAATGAGCATGAATTCTTTAAAAAAAAAAAAAAACATCAAACTCTCTCAGCTTTAACAATTGGTTAGTTGTCTTTAATAAAATTCAAGCTTTGAATGATTTGCAAACCACTGTGTTGTTGTGTACATTTACCACAGCTGCCTACTGAAAATGTGCTTCATTGTAACAGCCTATAAGGAGCCTTTACATCCCGGAGGAACTCGGAAGAGAGTTTCTGCTTCTTTGTACTAAAGGAAGTGAATTGAGGTGGTTTGGGCCTACAAGCTGCCTTCTTTTGACCTGGGACAGACCCAGAATTCAACAAAGAGAGTGTTGAGTGATCTGGGAATGTCTCGGGATGGAGAATGTCAGAATAGGGGTGTCTGGGTTTTCCTCCTGGACCTGCTGCCTCTACAATCTGACCAGGTAAGTGGGAAAAAGTGTAAGGCTGAATGGGTGAAGTTAATATTACCTCACCATGGCTGTATTTATTATTTTAATATTATATTGAATTAGATAAAATTTTAACAAATAGAGTGGGGCTTGTTTATGTATTTGTTTAGTTTGGTTTTTTTTTGTTGATTTTGTTTGAGGAATTAGAGATATGATTGCTCTTTAATCTAGAGAGTCATCTGAGGCAGGCATATTGGTTTGCAAATTCAATTCAATAAAATAAACCCTTGAAATGACCTGAACTGTCCTCCTACTACAAGCAGTGTTGAGTCAAGATTGAAAACATCTGCCTTGGTTGCTGTTTGGTAACATTCAACCTCACTACACTATCTGACTAGCTGTATCCAGTGATTCAGAAAGCTGTCAGTCCAGGCACTAATTCTGTTGAAAACACAGATAACCTCTAACCTGATTATGTACAGTACATGAAATTGGTCTCTGAACATTTTCCTTGGACTTCTGCCAAGCTGCAATCACTGAATGCCAATCAAACCAAAGTCCCCAAGAGTTGTCCTTTGGGAGGACTGTTTATTACTCATGTTTGTGTTTCAAATAGATTTTCACAAGATCCTTGGAAACAGAAAGACTTTATCAATCTTAAGTTTTACATCATCTAAAGTCCTCGTAATATGTTTGTATAGCTTATACAATTTCTTGTTAGACACACTACTCTTTGGTCCCTCACAGAGGTCTAATTTTCTTACTTCATTCACAAGATATGGCTGAAATCCAGCAGTGTGCTAAAGAATAATGAAAATCACATACCTTCAGTATATCCCTATTGACTTATTAAGACATGCATGCAAGAATGTTTATGTTGTATGAAGTCTGTAATATTAAATCAGTTTGGGACATAGTAAAAGTTTAGAGGGACCTAAGGACACATGTCGGGGGCCCCAGACTTTACAATTAGCTTTTAAGGACGTCAACGAGCCTGCGTAGGTCTGTGATCTTTTTATCCAGATGAGGGATTCTGGAAAATCCACTCCATGCATAGTATGCCTCTGTGGACTGGGGCCCTGGTGGAAATTAAATTATCTCTTTTTTTTAGAGAGGCATGTTGGTCACATTTAAAAAAAATAACATAAATAATAAGAATTATATTACTTTTTAGATAGTTCAAGATAATCTTTGTTAGTAGACTAATGCTCTCTTTTGCCGTTACAGTGCTTTGTTAATCATCAGTTTGCACCACTTGCTTACTGAAACACACTGAGGGGATATTTTGTCAGTTTAGTACAGAATGGGAAATGTGTTTTTCACGGATGTTGCTTTAATTCAGTGCCTGTTGCATAGCCGTGACTGTTTGACCCCTTCAAACCACAGCATGCTGCCCTGAACACATGAATTGTATGATAAATGTGCAGTCATGCGTCAAGTTTGTTTTATATATCTTAAATTGCAATGTCAAAACGGATTTGAAAGGTTATGGCTCCTGGAAAACTAAAGAACTTCTATACTGCTGTGGCAGATCATTTCTTCATGGTAACTTTGTATGTTTTTAGTGGTAAAGTAGCAGGGTGTATGGTTCTGTTGGTGTGTCAGTATGTCCACCAGACAGAAATATATTAGATGAGCTGTCATGGAACTTGGTTCAGACATTTTTTTTTATGAAAAATCCCTTGAGTTTCCTTCACGACACTGACATTTTGAGCTCAGACGAAGTATTTTGACATTGATAGCAGAGAAGAACTTCTTGACTTTGCAGGTTGATCTTAACCATGAGACACCAGCAGCAGCTGTGATGACTTTAAAACAAATAAAATGTTTTTTTTTTCTTATTTTGTTTGATTGCTTTTTCAGCAGTTAAGTTCGAAAACAGAATTACAAACTTCTTAAATTGTGCAACATGGATAGATTTGAAGTAATGACACTTGCTACTCTCAGCAAACTTTTGTGTGTGTGTGTGTGACGGGGGGGGGGGGGGGGGGGGGGGGGGGTGTTACAAAGGGTATAAGTTGTGTCAGTAAGCATTTTTGTAGTTTTGCTGGCCTTTCACATTATGTTATACAAGAGCATGACACTGTATCTTGTGCCTTTAACCTTAACTTAGTCATTTGACATGTTACTTTAACTACATAAAAGGACTCACCGAATTGTTAAAATGCACATAAATGATGGCAAACTGGTTCAATGCCAGTCTCCTCTGTTTCTTATGACTATAGATTGCAATGAAGTTTATTATTTACTATGATTCACTAAAGAGGTCTGTTTGGGAAAATCAAATAACCCAGACAGAAACAATAAGTCTATTACTTGTCTTTGAAACTGTCTGTGAACTAAACACCAGACCATTTGAAATGCTGTAAAAACAAATAGGAAAAAAGGTCTGGGCAAAGATTTAGAGGTCTGGAACCAACTAGCATTTGGATAAACATGTAATTGTCTTCAATCAGAGCAACAGTCAAGTGATTTGGATTCAATATTTGCCAGAAATCAAACTGGCAGGAGTGAGACTTAGTAATAGATTGTAAAACAAAACAAATAAAGGAAACTTTTGCTAAATACTTTTTAATCTATCTCATCCAATAAACAACATGTCTGTATATGTGTGAGAATTACTAAAACTTTACCTTATAAAAGAATTCTGTTCAAGATCCATTTCTCTGACTTTTACACAACTAAGCTCTGCTGTTTGTGTTTAGTTGTCAGGGAGCATTACAAATTGTATGAGTGATACCTGGATTTTCTGGCCAAGGTGCATTAGCAAACTCATTTACTCTCATTACAGAAGAGCCATTTGGGAATGACACAACCATATCAAGGCAACATGTAGTCTGAAGCTACAAAGAGATTTCAGTTCTTACTTCCAGACAAATTGTGAACCCAACCAGATAATGGGGCAGTTGCCGTGTCTGAGGGGAATTTACCATTTATCTGTGTTTGCTGTTTTTTCTTTCCTTTCTGTTCTGAAACATTACAAGGGGAAATTGCAGGAAAGCAAGTCAGTGCTGTTTGCAAGAAGCTGCAAAGTGAAAAGGATGTTACATAAATCATCTCACTAGCAGACTAAGAGAATTGTTGTGAAATGGTACCTGGTGCCCAATAGTTGTCCTGCCTTGTTTGTTAATTAACAAATAAACAACATACCTAGATAAAATAAAATGGACCATAACCCTACACAGTGACATCCTGGGAATGATAGTTTAAACAGTGTTGTGCAAAAATCTTAAAATACTTCTCATTTATTTATATTTTGCTTAAGAATTCAGGCTTGTTATCATTTCATTAGCTGCATCAATTTGACTGACATGTAATAGTATTTTTCCATGAACAAGGTGATTTCCAAAGATAAGCACCGAACTTAGTATGTTCGTGTATGGTCATGGACGTGGAGGACTAAAGAGTAATGGCCTTAAAAATAAATAAATAAATAAAGAAATAAATAAAAATCAGTCAGTAAAGATGAAAAAAATCCAGCAAATATCTGACATGTATCTGGTCATTTAGATTATCCATCTGATCACAGAATCCTATCAGAAATGGTCATGAAAAAATGGCAAGAGGCCATTTAAGAACAAAAACAGAGAGAAAATGTTGATTTATGCCAAATTATACAAGAACTGGCCTGAAAATCTGATGGAGGAGGAATCCTCCCCAGTTCCCAGACCTCAACATTTTTGAAGCAGTGTGGAAAAATCTTGACAGAGAAGTCAATATGATAATATTTCTGAATGTTCGTACCTGGTATTTTGACATTGGTTCTGTTTTTGCTCTTTTCATTTGACAATATCAGCACCATGATGGTAATGTTAGTTTCACTGGGCTCAGAATAAAATAATGGTCATGACAAGTTGTGCTTTACAACCTCCCACATTTAACAGAAATGGCACTAACTGAACAAAGTATTTCAAACCACTGACTGTTAGGATTAATGTGAAGATCTTAAAATCTCTCAGCATATTTGATTTAATATTTCTTTATTGTCATTACTGAAAGTGCAGGGTAATTTCGAGCAGACTGTGATGGCAGATTTATTGCTGCAAATGGTGAGATCCAAGCTCCCAGACTAAGCTAACTGTCACATTTCTAAAAGAGTAATTGTACAGCCTGATACACTTTAATGAGTGTTATTGAGTTATATTCTCTGTGTAGTTTTAAAGGATAAATTTTATAGGATAAGAGTTTTGCGTTTTGAGATAGGAAGTGAGAAACTGCAGCAACTTCTTTAGATGGAGCCTATCCCAGCTGCTAACAATCGAGAGACAAGGTACACCCTGCACAGGTCACCAGTCCATCACAGGGCCAACACAGACAGAAAAACTACCAGTCACACTCACAAGGTGCATTTTAAAAGCCCAATTAGCCCAACATGTGGCAAACTCCACACAGAAATGCCCTGACCAAGGCTTAAACAATCTCAAGCTTGTTAAAATGGAACAAACTCTGCTTTTGCTCTACATACATATATTTCTATTAATAATCAGATATTCTGTAAATTTTTTGTTTGTTTGTTTGTTGAAACATAAATTAGCTTTAGATTTTCTGTTAGGCTAGATAAAGCCCATTCTTAGAAAAACAAACAGAAATATCTCAAAATTGTGCTTCCTGGAAGAGACAAATTATTTACTCTCAGTCTGAGCAACAAAGGTCACAAATTTTCCAGCGAGGCATTCTACAAAAAGTTTTCTTAACCCATATACAACACAGCTTATTGTAGTTTTTAACAATGTCTGGCCAGCTGCCTCATGGCAATTCTGCCCACGCTGTATTTATTTCCTGTCAGATGCTCATGCTAATAGTTCTGTCATTCCCTGGGGTCTGCACCACCCAGGCAGCAGACACTCCCGTTTCTTTTAGCCCCTGGCCCCCTACCTCACCCCCTGGAGAGAGTGATAGCCCATCTCCCATCCCAACTTATCCGGCCATATTTTCCATCTCCCACTGCTCCTCTCTTTCTTTTCAGTGCAACTTTCCCAAATCATTGCTGCACTTTTTTTTTTTTTTTTTCATCCACACCCTCTTCTCTTTGCTGACTTGCACATCTGGGAAAGGTTAGGAGTGTACTGCTATGGCTTTGTGGTAATTTAGCTCCAGAAAGCCAGTGTAAGAACTCTATTCCCACTCTAGATCAGGCGATGCAGGATCGCTCAATTAACCTTTGAAATTTTATCTCAGGAAAAAGTATCACTTCATGCTCTAGAGGAGCCAATGGTGATCTTCTTAGAGGAATGATGTCATGGAGTCAGCTCAATTTGCCTAGTAATCTCTGCTATTAACCCTGTTTTAACAGGATTTATTGAAGTGTGAACATCAGGTGTGGAATTTGAAAGAAACTGTAATTGTAAGCCATAGATAATAGGTTATAGTCAACAGTTTTGAAGGTTTCAGCTTGTTTAAAAAAGTTAGTTTAAAGAGTAAGTGTTTGAACTGTCAAAGCACATCTAAATGCAACATGTTTGTAGCACTCTCATGTCAACAATCCAAAACGTTGTTTTTTTTAAGCATGACAAGCCAAGTTTAGGTAGTTTGACATTTTGAAAAAGAGTGGTTATTTGCTGTCTTCAACTGTTGCTTCAGCTGAACTTCACACCTGAGAGTTGAACTGATTGATTTTGGCTTCAAAGAGTTGTTTTTTTTTTGTGTGTGTGTTTTTTTGACAGTGCTAAGGATTCAGCTCGTGAGCACATCTGTGTGCTCTTGGGTTCAGGATGAATTTTGTGTTTTCAGGGCGGCTGAGGCGTGAGTCTGTACAGAGGAACATGAAAGGAAAGGGGAACTAAGAGGTGTGGCGAGAACCTCCAGATGAGCCTTACCTAGGTGAAAATGAAGGACCACCTCAGATGAAATTAACACATCTATCCTGAGGCTACTGAGCACATCTGGTTAAGGTGCTGTTAAAAAGAACCTGTTAAATCCATTATCATTGCAGAGTAGCTTAAATTACAGCCAGAGGAAAAAAAAAAAACAGCTGTGAGAGTGATAACATGTGAGAAAACAGCCACTAACGCACACTGACACAGGCCGGCAGGTTTACAGGGTGAGAGATTGACTACCACTTGTAAAATAGTATCAGGAAGGGTGTATTGCTGTGTCAGTCAGAGTGTAATGCAACCCTAATGTTACAAGGCATGAGGGGAAAGTGGGCAGTGACCTTCTGAAGGCAGGCTTCAAAGAAAAAAAAATCCATGTGAGAGTGTAGTAATTGCAGTCAGATCTATAGATTACACTTATTTCTGTCCTTGACAGTATGTCAAGGTACATTTTGTTCGCCTAGACATAAGTTAACTTGGATAGTGGAAAATCTCAACGCTTACACTCAGTAAAAGTCCTCTCCTTGGGGACGTGCTTTCCAGAAGAGAAATCATGGGGGCTGAGAGGCCAACACTGAGGCCATACTCTTAAGGGGGCCCTTTGGTATTTGAAGGATGGAGTGATGACAGTGGGACGTTGTTTGTGTATAAAGAGGAAACAAAGTGAAACAGCTCTGAACATGTCAGCCCTTCTGCTTGTCACCTCTGAAAGAAATGCATGCTGACCTGGTGCAGGCAACTACAAGCCTGGTAACCCCCAAACAACACAGTTATCATGTGCTGTGTGTGTGCACACAAAGGTAGTTTGCTGCTTTCAGTCTAAAGTTTATTTACTTAAATGTATTCACTTTCATTCTGCTAAAAGTGTTAAAGATAATTTAAGCAAGATTCTAGGGGAGAAGCATTTTCTATATATAGCAAACCTTTAAAATGTTGGTTAATAGAAAATGTGCGACGGTCATCAGGTTGGTGCGTGGTGTTATTGCATGAAGCTGATCATAAATTGACTATAAATCAGAAATAAAACATTTGAAAAGAAGACTTCAACTAAACTAGATAAATACAGGAGAAAAAAATGTAGAGAGATCTTCAGTCTTGGTCATATTCATTGCCTTGCCAGATAATTGTGTAATCAGTACTGTCAGTCCCATTTTCTATCAGAAATAGCTGACGTAATAAATATAAACAACTTTTTTCTGTGAAACTAAGGAACTTTTTCAATTCTGCATTACCATAGAGTTTTTCAGCTTCAAATTGGGAAAAATAAAAATGTTGACAGAAACATTATTATTATCTGTTGAGGGTTTTGCCTACAAAACTTAGGTTTACACAATCTTGTGTTTGTTTGAAATACTATGAAACTTTTAAGGTTTGGGTTGTTTTAGATAGTGGTAAAGTAGAGACTACATACTGAATAGTTCACACAAATTCACTGCAAAAATGCTGAATGTCCCTTTAAGCCAGGTCTCACATGGACAAACAGGCAGTTTCTTCATTTTTATTCACTTTATCTAAATTCAAACTTCTAAACAGCATACTTTTAGTTTCTTTATCTATCAACATGATACCAGTCAATCATAGCCAGTTTTTGTTTTTTATTTATCTATTTTTTTATGTCATTTAATTGTTTTGGTTCACTGTTGTGCCATTTTATGGAGTGTGAACTCCCTTGTAGATACAAGTGAATGCAGCTTACCTAAAGTTAACCTTTTTTTCTTTTTCTAATTTCCTTTATATGTGAAAGCACTTTTACTGCTTGTTTATTGTTTATTTAGTCTCATAATCCATCTATTCATGTTTTATACCCTGTTAATCTATTTCAGGGTAATGGGGGTGCTAAATACGAGCCCAGCTGCTGTCAAGGTGCAGGACTTACCTGGATGGTTTATCTTAATCAAATATCACAAAATCTGTATCAGAATAAATATATAAATAAGAATAGCTATCAATCATTACAAATAAAGTAAATACTTTATATATTTTTTTATTTATTTTCTTTGTTCTCTTACTTAGCATTAGATAAAGAGATGGGTTGCATGGCTATAAAGCTACAATAAGCAGTAATTTAGCTTAGTTTAGCTTAGCATTAAAATATGTGAAAACTTCAACATGCTTTTTTGGTATTTTGAAGAGGGAGGTTAAAACAAAAAATACTGAGTGATTATTTTTTATTATACATTAATATACAGATGCAGTATTTTCATAGACAATGCTGCAGGACAGAAATAAAATCAAATCTGAGCAGCCTCCATACAGACGGATCTGAAGTGTGTAAAGTATATCTTTTATGATATTTTTGGATCTGTCCTATTTTTTTTCCATCTGGGGATCCATGCTGCTAAAACCAAATGACCCAGTTTAGCAGTATGCCCCTGTGTTCAACCCCTGTATGTTATGCTTCCAGAGGCCTGTATGGACACAGAATGTATCCGATGTCATTTGTCATTTCAGCCACCCCTCCAGTACCCCAAATTCGTAAACACGTGGAATCACCTTTTGACACCTGTGGAATCATCCCATCACAGTCTCAGCCTCATGACTCATCCTCTGACCACACATCCATTGCATTTGTTGTCATATCAGCACAGTCGCGTGCTTGTCATGCTCTGACAAGGTTAGGACTGAGCGACCCAGCAGGTTTTAGCAGATATGTGAGGAGGCATGGTGCAGCTAAATGTCGCAGAGTGAACAGCACTATTAATGAAAAGTACTTATGGCATCCATCAGTCACTCTTGTCCCTCATGCTTCACAGGATCACACTCAGAAGCACTGTTCAAACACCATCCTGAGTTACAGTTTGTTTTGAGGTGTTGATGGCAGTCACCTATGTGGTGAGGGTCGTGATCAGGTGGAGCAGACAGCTGTAGAGCTCTATTTTAGTTTGATATTAAATAGGACAACCTAACATAGGCACTGCTCCCACTTGCTGCATGGTTTACAGTTTCATATTTACAGTTTACTTATATAGTTACAGTTCAAATTAAGAAATCAAATTTCAAACTCTGATCATTTTTTTCTTGTATTGCTCAAAGACTCAAATTTGAGAGTTAGTAATGTCAGATGAATTTCGGCCCTAAGTAAGCTTTACACCCTGCCATGATCCAATATTTGTGTAGGCTCTTTCAATGACATTAAATGACAGGTATTACATGTAAGCAGAAAGTGATCTCTTCACATTTTGTTTGCTTCTTTTCTGGACTAGTTCAAGTTTAGTGTATTAATACTGCTGAAGCTGGAAAGAGAAGCACACAGACTCAAATACACAGATTGTGGTCACAGTGTACTTTTTCAACTCTTTTCAACTTCATAGTGTCCTTGCTTCTTGAGTTTGACTGAATAGGGGGTTCCCCCAAACAGAATGGACTAGCGCTGCATTAAAAGAAAGATATGTATAAGATATGTATAAGAGAACAGGGAAATCATAATCTTTTCCACAGCACCTTCCAATACTTTACAGGATATTGTCCAAATGAGGTGTTGTTTAGCCTTGTTGCACCCGTAAGCTACCCACCTGTGCTGGCATGGGAGCCCACCCCTCCTCCTCATTTGTGTGGGAGTCAGCGACGACCAAACCAGAGCTGCATTCGTTTCCTGTTAATCCTCCTTATGAGAGAGACAGCTCTTATGGAAGGAGCGGACTTTGATCCCCGACAAATGAAGACAAAAAACACTTAAGCTACTTAGAAAGCCTCCTTTTTCTTCCACTTCCTTCTTTATCTCTGAGCTCATCCCTCGCCTCACTGCCCCAGAGATGTGCAGTGTTGGAGGAGGAGGTCATTGAGGTTGTGTTCCAAATGTTAACTTACAGTATACAAACCTGGAAACAAATATACACAAGTTAAAATAAAAATCTTCTCTGAGTCACAGTGTGCAACACTGAAACATAAAGCTTAAACAACAAAAAAATTGTGTTGCAACTGTATCGGTTTCAGCACTCAAGATTTGGCAGCTTATTTTATCCATGTTGGCAATGATAAATATCAGAGAAGTGCTGTGTTTATAACCATAAATGCACATTTAGGCTCTGTTTTTGGTTGAACAGAGTCCACATCATCATTTACCTTGTTTGTGTGCAGTCTCTGCAGCAGCACAAAGTAATTATAATTATCACAATCATGTGACCAGAGCCAGACCCCACTGACAAGGAAGTGATTATGTGTCTGTTGATGTGTTTGTTTTCCAACTCCTGCAACATGAAGGACTTTTGCAGTGTACGGAGTTCTGAATGAAAAATTAATATGAATGAATAAAAATTTAAATGGCTCAATGAACTGATATAAAACAAAACATAAATATTGAGTAAGGATATAGATGTAAATTTAAAGCGATATCAGATTATAAACATATCAGATTATACATAATGCATAAACAATAGCTATTTAAATTACATTAAAACACATTTATGTAATTATTACATATGAAATCTGAGTCTAAGGGGATAGAATTACACTGTAAGCATGTTTTACTTCTGATTATGACAAATATAAGATAATCAGACAAATTTACTTTTTTTTTTACTGTACCACAGATGCCTATATACAATTGCCAATAATCTAGCAGCTGAGCTTATGACACACCATGAAAAAGAACCTTTCATTTACATAATAAAGAAGAAATGCAAAAAGAAAAATTTCATAAATAAGCTAGTAGTAGTAAGTAATGGGAGAAAATCAAAAGTGGAAACAATATAATTTTTTTATTGTTTTTAAAAGATATAAAGAAAAGAAATTGAAAAGTAAATACAGGAATTAAATATAATTTATAGATAAATTAATAATAAATCATTAAAGAAAATAAAAAATAATGAAAAATATGGGAGTAATAACAGAAGTTAAATGATTTTTTTTTATTATTTTATTTATTATTAAAGCAGAAAAAAATCTATTTTGAATTTTACACCTTGAATAATATTTTTACTAATCTAATTATTCGTTTTTCTTTAGCTTTATTTGTTGGCAATTTGTTTTTGTTTTTTTGTTTGTTTTGTTTTTTTTGTTTGTTTTGGTTGTTTTTTTTTTTGTTTGTTTGTTTGTTTGTTTTTTCTTTAAACTCTTATATAGTTTTTATTTATTTTCCATTAAGGCAATTTAAGTCCCCGGGTGACCAGTGGAAGCCTAGAGATACTGCTTTATTCAAACTCAGGAGTTTAAAACACGCACTCAGTCACACATGTGCAGGCAGATAGAAAACAAGTGAAAGAGCGAGAGATTTCATAGTCTGACGACAACTATATCCACTGAGGGTTGACATTGCTCATGTCCATTTACAAATCCTTTTCCTCTTTTTTATGTACACAACAGCATTACTTGTTTCAATTCCTTTTGTGGTCTCTTTTTCCCACACAAACACAAATGCACACACACACACACAGACTCACACATTTTCTGAAGGTTAAGGGAGTACAGCTGCAGCCAGATTCCCTCTAGTTTGTCACTCTCAGCAATCAGTCTGTCAGTGTGGTAATTAACCTACAGAGTAAAGTAAACACTACTACTGAACTGCCCCACTCCATCTAACATTCCTCTCCTCGTCTTTTTGACTCTTTCCACTCTCCCTCATTTGGAGGCAGACGCAGATTTCTCATTCGCTGACTGTGAAGACTTGTGATGTCAAACAAGACCTCTCATTTTACACCATTGCATCTTGGAAAAAATGCTTACAAACTTCTGTTTGAGGCAGCTCTGGTCACAAGTAATTCCCCAAACTATTTTAGGCTGATTCTGTGTGTGATTCTTGTGCATGAGATAGCATTATAGTCCAGTTGTTACTGACATCTGAGAACACAACAGCATGCGACAAATCCCAGAGGAGCAGACAATGATACACTAATCAAAAATTCTCAATAACCAAACTTATTTATAACTCTTGGGATGCTAAAATGTAAATATTAACAGGAAATAAATCATCTAAATCCTGTATTTGATTAAAAATGGCCCAAAGACAACATAATGAATGATAAAACCAAAAGCCTTTACAGTCCTGGAAAAAGAAAGAAGCACATTTTGAACATTATGTTGGCAAAAAAAAGTTGGAAAATAGGAATAAAAGTATGAAAAATCCTTTGAAGATAAAATGAAAAACAAGTCTAAATTACAAAAAAAATGAATAAATAAATAACTTAGACATTTAAAATAAATCCAGTGACTGGTTTGATTAGCATTTGTGTTTGTTCTTTATTATGAGAAAAGATCATTAAAAACAGCTGGAGTTACATCAGACAGAATTAAGATGGATCAAGCTTTTTTATTGGAACACATTCATTTAATAAAACTCACAGTGGTAAGCTGTTGGATCTACTTTAGCTTCAATGGCTAGGCAGTGACATCCATTGACTTGCTCATTCACACAGTCACTCTTTGACATCTTTCCTTCTTGTTTTGGTTGCAGCATGTGTTACCTTCATCCTGTCAGGAATATATCATTGTGATTGGTCATCTGCTGTCAGCTCCATCTGTTTCACACGAACACCCACACATCCAGAATCAGAAAACCAGAGTTGACTAACAGAGCTGATAAACAGCTTTGGAGTACTGCTTAGCTCCATCAAGTTAGACCAGATCACTTACCCTGAATACCTGGGTATTGAACCTGCCGTAGGTGCTAAACAGGCCTGCCTCTAAGTTAGACCTAACACCTACTCCGAATATTTTTTGCATTCTAATAATAAATAGATTGATGATAGCAGATTCACGTCTGCCATCTAGCAGTGGAAAATGGTAACAGGTCTAAGTTCTCTCATCTAGTGCTTGTCACAATTTTCCAACTCTGGCACCTAATGGGTTAACTATCATCAGAATTAGTGTGTTGTCTTGATTTAATGGCTCAAAGATTTACTGGTTTAGTTGAATACAAGAAAGACCGAATTAGCCACCACCTGATGGACGCAGTGGAGCATTTAGCTGGCAAACAGCCATACGTTCCCCATTGGACCTGGCTAATATCAAAAAGAGCTAAAAGTAGAGGATAATGGTTTTATATGACTCCAAATTAATGTTGCTCTGTATCCGCTGGATGTATAGAAGAGTGTGTCCACTGTATTGCTTTACCTGCTGATGATATGTAAATAATTTATTCACCACTTTTTCCTGCTAATATTCACAAAAAAAAGGTCTGACACAAAAATTAAAATAAAAATAAATAAATAAATTTAAAGCAAAATTAAACTCTCTTTATTGAATTTTGCTGTGCTTGTTATCTGTCTGTTTAACACTAAACAATAAATATTTTTAAAAAAAAAGCCAATCCCAAACACCTTCACTCAATAATTTAACCATGTTAATCTTATACTTTTAATTTTTAAGGTCAGTTTACAAAAACGGGAGGAAAAGTGACAGTTAGTTTACAGGATTTTCAAAACTCAGACAAGGTTGACTATGTGGATTAGTAAGCTTCTGCAAGTGAGTTGTCCTTGAGAGAGGAGTTAAGCTTTGTTCAGACTGCAGGCAAATCAAATTTCTCTCTCAAATCAAATCTTTAGGACAGTGTCTGCACCCTTATTTGAAAGTGATCAGATTGAATTTATGTTTTCAGACACAACCGAATTATCAGCTAAGGTTGTTGAAGACAGGAATCAGTAAACAAGGACAGAGACATTTCCTTTTTAATCCATGACTCATCGCAAAACCTCATCTAAGATTAATTTACTTGATGTAAATAGCTTTTAAAATACATTATGTAATATATATGGCATTATATTGTTAGGGATTTTGTCAATAAATTCAGATAAACAAAGAAAAATGATACAACTACAAATGGCTCTGAAGTAAAAGGATTCACAAAATTTATGGCAATTTATGGCATGATTATGTTTGTTGCAGGATTCTGCCGACACTCTGCCTGTTATGTAACGTGAGAAATAAAGAAAAGTGAAATGACCATAAATAAATAAAATAATCCATTATAGTCTATAATCTAATGAGGTAATTGGCTGGCCCATTTAATTTTTTTTCACTAAAAATACCAACAAATAATAATAGATGCACATAGAAAAATAGAGAGATATCATGGTGGGGATAATCAACATTTGTCTACTTCTTCTTCTTCTTCTTCTTCTTCTTCTTCTTCTTCATGATATTTTCTTATTGGTTGGAAAAAGCTAATTAGTGCATTACTGCCACCTGTTGGTTTAAGTGTGTGGACCAGAATGTTTCCAAGAGTTCGAGTTGGTAAAACGTTAGTTCCTCTGCTTCATCTTCTCAATACCACACTATATATCCTAAAATGAAAGCATTTTGGAATAAAATATTACAATAGAGAATATTTGAAAACGAGTATGGTGTTATCAGTTGCTCCTCCAGAGCTGACCATGACACCTGCACGTCAGTCTGAAACCAGGTTGATAAAGCTCAGTTATAAATTTTGAAATTTTGTAGGGACATCCCACCAGCCTGGCTTTCCCACTGCATGGTGTTGAGTTTGATGTGAGGGCATTTACTTCAAAGAAATTTTGATAATGTTGACTAGTTTGTCCCAATAACCAACTGTTCATATTTTATGAAGAAGTAAAAGTCATAAAACTAAATGATGTGATGATTGTGCAAAGTTAAACAGCCAGTTACGCTTTTTACCACTGTCTTTCTGTGCCTATGTCATGTATTGATCCTTCTGCATATTTATATTGATGCCCAATAGCAGCATCCATGCTGTGGAGAGGCAGGTTATCGTCCCATAATGTCCCATGGGGACTGGATGGGACTGTTCCCTTCTGGGGATGTTTCAGAATCAAGACTGTTCATCTCTTGGCCATACTCAGGCACAGCATGAGGTTGGTTACCTTGTTCTCTCTCCTCCCTTAATTGTACCTCCCAGGTGTACTCTCTCAGCGCTGACAATGGGGAGGAGCAAGGCCAGTATATTAGACAGGATCTCGCTAGTCAGGCTGCATTCCTTCACCCTGGGGGGCATTGATAAACCTCAGAGCCATCAAGGTGATCTAGCATTTCAGTTGAATATATCCGTGGAGTGCAGCAGCGCCCTGCAAGCAGGTTGCTGTCATTGGCAGCAGGGGGTTTCACAATTTGTGGATCAGTTGCTGAGTAGCTTGGTGGCTGTTGGAGCTGAAGCCATTGTTGGAATTATTTGTCAGTATACTACCTGTATACTGATTGTCTACTCCAATAGTATCCGAGTCTCATGGGTGCACTAAGACCTGGCTATCACTAGGGAATGCAACCTGTTTTGATTTGTTGATGTAGAGGGCATTATTGTGTGGGTTTGTTTTATTTGTGCTTTTGTTGCATGTATTAATCCTTCTTTTTGTTTCCAGGATTGTAACCCCAGGTGGAAACCTAGCCATTGCACTTTGGTTCTATTTAAGAGTGATGTGCCAGTTTTTATTTTAGTTTTAACCTATGCATTATTTTATTATTTAAAATATGTTTTTCTTTTTGCTTGTGAGTCCAGGTGCATAATTTGAACCTTCGTTTTGTTGAAGATTACTGGAGGGTAGCTTTCCACCCCTCCAGCTGGCGTTGTCACCTGTTAAGTTTAAACATAACCTTAATCACCTTGCCCTTGCCACACACGGTTCATTTGTGCCACTAGGCACTCGTGGAGTGAAGCCAGCTCCTGTAATCAGTAGGCGTGGATCATGTCTGGGCCAGGTGCTGTCCGGTTCTTCACACCTGAGATTCTTTGTTAAATGTCTGCCACTGTGATGGTTACTGGACCCAGTTCAGAGAGGGTGGTGTGGTCTGCTTTTAAATCCTTTAACCACTGTGCTTCACTGTTATGTGATACTTCCTTCTCCCATATGCCTTTCCAGTATTGTTCCATCTCCAGCCTTGGTGGGTGAGCTTGTGTGGTATTACCTTGCAACTCGAAGTCCACTTTAGCTGGTTCAGTGGAGAAGAGCCAGTTTATTTTCCTGGTTTCTATATTTTATCACTTTTTTTTCTAAAAAGATATCATTTACATGTGTCACCCTTTTCATGTCCTGTTCCCCTGCCTCTCCCATCAAAAACTTTCTAGATCCATCCCTGAGCAAAGTATGCAGAAAGGAGGTGTGGCTCAATACTCATGCACATCACTCTAAATTATTAAATATTAAAATTTTGGCTGGGACTCAATAAAAAATCTAATTAACGAGATGCTTTGTAATTATTTAATCACATTTTAATTGCATAACAATGTTTGCCCCAAAAAGCAGCATTTTTCAATTTAAGTGGATTTTAGTGGATGACTGAAACATAGACATTAATATTGATCTAGATCTAGATCTAGAAATGTCTGGAGAAATCCATTTTAACTGCATTTAATTTCAAAACAGAAAAAGAAATAGAAAATATCCTTGGCTAAAATTGAACAGACCTAAAGTTAAAGTGTGATTTTAAGTAATTTAACTAAATTAGTATAATTAGAGTCTCGACCTGTTACAGTATTTTTAACTGTTTAAATGTTTTCCTCCACACTTTTCAGTAATAGGCATTAATATCTGAAGGTAAACTGGAGACACATCAGCCAGTGGCAACTTTGCATGTTTCATTTTCAGTAGCACCACCCTCAGCTCATTGAGAAGAGTAAACTATAGGTATTTTTGCATCATGTCATTGCACTGTGCGTCACTATTTTTGGGTCAAACGGTCTAAAAGAATGATAGCCTAGGATAGCGATTGCCCGCTGATAGCACATCATTGTGTTCAGTTCATGAGGAATGTTAAAAATGGTTCATAGCTGTGTTGTGAATGGATGTAGAAGTTGTTCCACTGACCACAAACAGCCAAAGTTCTTGTCAGTTCTAGTTGTATGCTTGACTGAGGGCAAGCAGACAGACACTTTCCAGCCTTCTAAACAATCAAAAGTGTGTTCAGATGATTATGATCATGGGGGTCCTCAAGGAAAATAGGTTGGGAACCACTGTGATAAGACACCCTTGACACCCAAGGTGACCTACAAAATGGTGGAAATGGGCAGGGACCAATATATGAAACAAACACATTCTAAATTTGCTTTTACATCAGTCTCCAAAAGCCTCCAATAAAACAAGAAAAAGTTGATAGATTTGTCAGTATTTGCTTTTTAAAAAATAAAGTCAGTGGAAAGGTCTGAAAACTTGCTAAATATAGTGCCAAAGCAGCTAAAGGCCTATTTATGTTCCTCTATGTCTGTAAATACGCCCATTTCAAATGTTGTCATATGTCAACGTCCTCATACTACCTTGAATCTGTTAAATTGCCATCGTTGTTAAGTCAATTTCTTCACTAGTGGGCAGTGCTGAGTTCGGCAGCGGTAACGTACAGCTATAAAGTTGTTTCCAACAACACAACATGCCCTAAACATTTGCATATCCTTTCTTCAAAAACTTGCGCAACCTCAGCAGTTCTTTTTTTTTTTTTTTTTTTTTTTTTTTTTTTTTTTATGCTGGTGGCATGTCAGCTATTCTGCTCAGCACTGTTCTCGCAATTTCCAGCTCTCTTTCTCGCTTTCTGGGTCAAGCAATGGATTGCTAAGCTCTGAGAAAACGAACCAAATTACATGAGTAGCCAACGCAGGAGACAGACGAAACTGTCCATTTGTCTGTGTGTCTGTCCATCTGCATATCCGCCTTCTGCATCAAGCATAAATGGACCTTAAGTTGGGAACACAGTGTTATCCGAGCTCTGACGTGTGCATTAATATAATCGTGTATCAGGAAATTGTAAACTGACAAACGTTCTGCGTCGTTTGGAACGCAAACTGCGATTAAACACGTCCATTTTTTTATAGCGTTAATTTTTCTGTACAGTGGTGGACGCATTAAAGTCCCACCCTTAATTAAAACACTAAAAACTGTTCAAATTCATTTCAAATCAAAATCTAACTTCAGCTTCAAGTCTGCTTTGTGTTTCTTTTTTATTTGAGGACACTACAGTACATGATGAACTCAATACAGTTTAGGTGCTACATCTCCATGTTAGCATGCTGTCATCAGCATTTAGCTCAAAGCATCACTGCGCCCAGCTGAGTGGCTACAGGCTCTATAGTCTTATTTCTCTAACTTTCAGGGGATGTTTTCCAGACAGACAATTGAGACCTGACAGGAAACAAGAGGAGACAGATGGGGGGGGTGGCATGGACCTAACATGCAGAGATGAATTCAAACCAGGGATGTCGAGGTTACACGGTCACTCTCTTAAACCCTGTGGTCACCCCAGTCTTGTTTTTCTGAAGTGCATATAAACAGAACTCTGTATACACCAATTTGACCCACAGACCTTTTCCCAGCAGTTTAAAAATGGATCATGGCATGGAAATACCACAATTACTAATTTCATAAGGATAAAATATAGAGTTGTGGCAAAAATTAAAGCCCATATAACAGCCCACTGAATTTTCTTCCAGGTTATTCGGTATACAGTGTGACATTGCTTCAATAGAGTTGTCTATATAAATAACTGCATCTTCAAATACTGGAGAGGCGTAAAATGTTCTTCTGTCTCCATGTGGTTGCCCTCTGTCCAAAAAGCAGAGGTGGATTAGTAAATGCCACATGGGTACTCAGGAAGAGTGGTGACACGATTTACTGGAATTGGAAAATGGCTTCTGCTGGTGTTTCCAGAGTACCTGCCAGTAACTGCAGCCAGTTAAGTACTCTCCAGTTCAGGGAACTGATTTGCTAAGTTTACTGATCAAATATCTCAAACCTAACATCTTTTTTTGGTTGATTTTTTTCTGTAAAGCAGCTGTCTAATAGTAGAGAACAGTATGAAGCAAAGCAGGATGTTCAAATGTAGATTTGAGACGAAGAGCAAGGAAGCAAATTCTTCGAAAAAAAGTCCATTCATTTACTTCAGTGTGTGTGTGTTTATGTTTGCACCGTTAAGCCTTGTTTAGGTTCACTGGCTGTTCAGGATCCCCCCCACTCCCCCATTTCTGTTTATAAATGCTTATGTGTATTGCCTCATGCAGAAGGCGCAGGAGGACATCTTTGAACTGTCTGCAGTACTTCCTACTTTTCACAAGTTGCACGCCTCAGTCTGTCAGCAAAAGCAACATAAGCAGCGTTTTTCATTGTTAAAAACTGCAATGTTGCAGTGAGAGATTTTAGATTTTTTTTTTTTTTTTAAATGGGGGTACAATGAATTTGTCAGGCATGTTTTAATCAACATCAGCTAAGTGTGCAATCAACAGCATTCACAAACAAGCCCCTAACAGATTATTGTTGTATGTGTACTTTAACTTGCTTGCCAAAATTTGGCCAAAAGAGTTTGTTTTTGACCCCGCAATGGACTGGTAAGTCTGTTTTTGATGAAAAGGAATCCAAAGGAAAGTAAGTTTCTTTAGGCTCCAATGTTTACATGTTTACAGACTTATTTTAATAAATAAATAAATTGGCATTTGTAGCAAGACACTTGTACAAAGGATGATTGTTAATATACAATATCACTATTGTTTCAATGGCAGAAAAGCTTAAAGATATGTAAAATGAATATTAGTTATTTTGGATTGCAGATGGATGCAATGATTGCAAGTGACTTCTGGTTTTCAGTAAGTTCCATCCATTTTCATCTATGGAGGTTTCAAAATGGTAGCCCACCAACCAGTATGTGGCATAACAGTTGCCTTTGTATATTGTACTATGCTAACTTGCTGTCTGATTGGAATTATGTTAGCACTCACTTTGAACTTTCATGTATCTTATTCATTTCACAAATCTGGAAACAGCCTTTAGAATGAAAAAATCTGATTTAAATCATAATTTCTTTGCCAGATAATCTCATATCCTTGTCAACTTTTGCATCTCTATAGCTCTAAAAAGGTCTGTGTACAGATCAATATTCGGCCCTAGTATTTATTATAGTAAAATGTATAAGTAAATGTTTTTGTTTGTTTTGTTTTTTAATTTTGTCTTATGATTCAGGGATGTAAAATTTTATCACAATCAGGAAGGATCACCATTTAAAGTAAGGTAAACCTGGGCTCCATTCACACTGCAGCTCAATTCTGTTTTGTTTTTTTTTTTTTTTGTTTTTTTTTTACATTTATTTATTTATTTTGCCATTAAGGGACTCAGAGTTTGTAATGACAGTCTGAACGGAGCCAATCCAATTAATTTAAATCCGACCCAGGCCCCGTCGCATTTCATCCGGCTTTGGCGTCACATAAGTCAGACAAACATCAAAATTCTACTGTTTTACAATATTTACTGTGTTGTTGTCTTCCTCTTTTTTATTGTAAATGAAAAAGACGACAAAACAACACTATCACTTTAAATATATGAATGAATAAAGCACAGTAAGTAGGAGCCACTGTTCCACAAAAGGCCATTGTTAACACTTGTGTTCTCCTTTTTCTCAGTCTCCTTATTTCATTCATTGATTGGGCATAATTTTATCGATTCAGAGTGGGCAAGTACTTCAAAATGGATAAACAGACATGAAGACGCCATTACATCTGTAAATACTACACACTGCATGACGCTGTGTTATCCTTCAGCGTGATGAAGGGCACATTGATATGATGATGTAAAAGACCACGTAAAAAAATAAATTAATTAATTTAATTAAATAAATACAATTTCAATAATAAATCGGGTTTGAAAATTAAGACCTGCAGTGCGAGCGTAGCCTTAATAGCCTTTGCTTACATAATTAGTTGGTTCATGTGAAACTACCGTTTCCTGTTGCCTCACTAATAGCAGTGGAGTGATATTTTCGCATGCAAACGTTACCCAGAATAACTCCACTTCATTGTAGGTGCAGTAACATTCTCAAGCATCCTGTCTATATGTTTGTAGTTACTGTAGTATACATGTACGTCCGCTCAGTTCCCACATACACTTGCTTGTGTTGTAATGGAAAACCTGAGGGTGATGCTACTGTACAACAACAAATGGAAATGTTCACATACAGACTGCTGATGTAACTTCCAGGCTAAAATATTGACTTTGACGTTTTATTTATTATTACAATAATCACAACATTTACTCTATAATATTTATATTTTAGTTTGTATGTGACATTGATCAGATCATCACTCCACTATGTTATTAACTACAGCCCTGTTTGAAACACCATTTGACTCAATGAATAGTTATTTGCTGGGATCTCTTTATGGTTAGTGAACCATATTTCTGTATGAAGAGGAAATAAACAATTAAATGAGTCACAGACTGTTAATATACTTGTAACATGCTGTAATAACCTGTTAGAGACATTCAATTTTTAGTCATACTTTCCAGACCCAGGTTTGTTGTCCTGAACGATGATGTCCTGATGAAAATAGATTCTGCAGAACAGAAAATCATACAATTTTCACACCTCGTAACAGAGTTAATAAAATAAAAAGTTTAAATTATTTGGACTCCCTGCGATAGACTTGTAACGTACTCCACCCCAATCTTAACCAAGTTTTTTTTTTTAAACAAATGATGCTGCTTCCTTAACCAAACTAGCGAGCGAGAAAAGTAAAACCACAGTTTTTTTTTTTTTTTTTTTTTTTTCCATGAGTAAGCCACTTCGTGGTCTAAAATTGACGTCTTAAAGTGACGTTACTTTGGAGACGCTCACATGATTCAGATTTTCCTTCTTCTGCTTGTAAGGATGCTCTTAGAGGACGCTGCTGTGAGTCATGGATTATGAACAAAATGCCTATGTGGTCAGTTCCACTGGAAAAAAAATCACAAATATTCAAATTCTGTTCCAATAATTGGGTTTAGACCAAACCTATTTGTGCAAATGCAAATATCTACAGTACATTTCCATCTTTCATCTTCCATTCATCTTCCACTTCAATGACTGGGAGTATTAATGGCACCATGAACCACAGTCTGCACGTCCAGCATTTCCTCCATAAAAACTCTGCAGATACAGTTTAGTATTTCTCAGAAAGAGTGGAAAATATGCAGATTAATTTGCTTTTTTTAAAACTAAACAGAAGCCTGTGTAACCGAGAGCTCGATATAGCCTCCGGTGGGCCAACTCTAGGTTTGTGAGGCAGTGTAACGAGTGATAAAGAACTGGTGGGAGACAGACGACTTGGAGAGAACGCTCTATATTAATAAAGGCAAAATACAAAAATATAACAATACAGTTAACAAATAACAGCCGGTAAGAAAAAAAAAGAAAGATTTGAGTGGTAACTGGTACCATCCCAGGTAACCTGGTTCACTGTATTCCGCATCCAGTCAAGTCAATGGTCCAAGTGTCTCGAGTCCAAAGAGTCCAAAAAACAACGTCTCATCGGATACTTGCTCTCCGACAAGAAAAAAAAAAAAATATATATATATATATATATACATATATGTCTCAGGTGCACCCTTAATTTTCCTTTAGTCAGTGTTTGTGTTGTCCAGGAAAACCCTACCACATCGTGGATCTTGAGGGAAAGGTAGTGTCTTTCTCTTCTTGGCAGATGAATCCTAGATTCTGGGGTGGCTTGCCATCTCCTAAAAGAGGAGAACCTCCAAAATCATGAAGTCCATCCGGATCAACACCAACAGGAAGGGGGTAAAAAAAAAAAACCCAGCCAGGACAGTCAGATGTAACAAACTTAGGACCTAACAATCCCTGGTTGTCTTGCACGTTCCCTTTTTCTCCTCCTGAACCAAATCCTCGGTTACAGGACACCCTAGTTTCCTCTGGACAACTTTTTTTCTCAAAAATCAGCGAGTGCGACTTCCCCATCCAATTGGATGAGAGTAACCATAGTTTTTAACCAATAAGTGAAAGAATGGCAAAACATACTTGACAAGCAAATAAGAAAAATGGCTCTGTAAAACAGAGCAAATAAATTAAATATACAAAAATAAATTCTGCAGAAAGGAAGAAAGAAAAAAAACTTAAATCAGGAAGCTTAGTTTCACTGGGCTACACCTGCTTGATGTTTCTCGATCCAAAATTATTAAATTTTATTTGTTTAACATGCTTCCTTGGAAAATAGTTTGTCGTTTTTATTTCCCTTTGGTTAAGTTCATGTGGTCCTTATGTCCAACTGCAGTACCAATATAATGTTAGAAATATATCTTTCAACCCAATTATATAGAAAATTAGTATTGTTCTCACTCCAAGTCATAAATTTGTGAATATACGTCATTATTCTCATGTCTGCAGTGTTTAATAACCTCAGTGGGTGTTGTCAGCTTTGTCAGCACTGTATCGTTTGTGTCAAAGGCATGTAGGTATTACGCATGGCTTGTATGGAACTACAACAACACTAACATTTCACAACACGGCAGCCTGACGTGGTCTGGAATCATATTTCTGCATTTAATTCCTACTAAATTATGTTCATTTGTACTTTCTTTAAAGAAACTTTGAAGTAAAGATGACAGAATTTACACAAGACTGACATCCCCTGTTGGCTACTGGCAGGGGTTGAATTTACATGTCTCACTCAATTCATTTCACCCCATTTCATTACAGTTCCACTTCAGTTATTGAGGTAATTCTGGAAAACTTTAGCCTTTCTCTGGCTTTCTTTAAAGGCAGCTTTCCACCAATGCAGAGTGAATCCAAGACAACATCATAATTTCATGGCAGCACTAATGCATGCAAGGATTAATGCTATGTTCTGCTGATGTTGTGAAGTCATTACCCTCCTTTCTTTGTTGGTAAATTACTTGGCCACTTTATTATTTGATCATTTCATAACTAAAAGTTGTATAATCCGAAATTGTTCTTTAAACTATGCTTAGTGGAAATGGTGACAGTTGGTGCTCTTCCAGACTGGTTTGGCTTTACCATTTGCACAGACCACGAAAAAATGAGTTATAAGTAGTTAGCCTCTGCACTGAAGAGGAAACAAGCAGGTAAGTTTGGTTAGTTGGTTTTGAATCTGTTTGCAATGTGAGAGGCCTCATCACCAGCTGCAGTTCATCTTCAATCAGTCCAAGCATTTACACAAAATGCTCCACTCATCTACTTTCAAGTGCCTCCCATTTAATTTCTAAAACATTTTACTGAACCACGAGAATTGTTTGAAAAGAAAAAAAAAGTTAATGAATGCAGAGCATGAGGAAAAAGCCCATCAGGTGTAAACACGTGTGAATCAGAGAGACAGACATAGAAAGACAGAGAGCTTCATCCACTTTATAAAGCTTTGATCTCCTTAATGGGGTGCTGGCCCTGCTCCAGGTGGGATGTGTCACCATGGGCAACGGGACAAGAGGAGGCTGATAAGGCAGCCAGCTCAGACAAAACACACTTCCAGTGCCCCCCTTACTGTACATCGCTCACTGCACTTAAGAAAGTTAAACATGAAACAGTAAGGTTTAAAACTATGACGAAAAAGGATTCCATGTGCTTTTTTTTTTTTATTTTATTTTATTTTTTTTGCATGCAGTCAGCATTATTTGGAAAACGGTCCAGTCACTGACAATAAAATAACCTTTATAATAAAAAGCCTGTGTTAATCTGGAAAAAAGGCTTGCATAAGAAAAGCAGCAAGCTATGCACAAATTAGAAGCTGTGCTGGTAGTAACACATTACAAAGGGATTTTACTCCCTTAATTTTTTTCTTCACTTGAAGTCCCTCCTGGATCCTCCTTTTCTTTTTCTGCATCTTTGAACTCTCCGCCTATTTCCTGACCTCTTTCCTGCTATGTGTCATGTCTGTCATGGTCAACCCCTTCATTTCTTAGGAGTCTGCACTTTCTTTGATATTCTGCAGGATTAGTTCAGAGCTGTCTGTCGGCATGTGCGGGTGTTTCCGATACAAGGCCTCTTCCATTGACTCAAATCACGAGCTATGACTGAACACACACATTCATACATAAGCAAATGCTGAATAAATTCCTTGGTAGATTTCCTATGGAACAGTTCCATTTCATTAAGTTTTCAATGGAAGTCTTTGCTTCAGCTGTTTTCAGACAGAATCTCAACGTTTTTGACAGATCCACCTTGTAAATCTTTTAGTATTCTGTATTTTTAAATGTAGATTAAAGGAACTTTTTTCAATATGACAAAAAGGACATATGTTATTAAGGTATTTCTGAGCAACAGAAAGTACAGCTAATTCTGATGCAAGTGCTTATCTTCCGATAAACTCAATCTAACTTAACTTGTTGAAGCATCTTTAAGAGTTGGGCAAGAACCCTCTACAATGCATTTTTTCCAAAATAATTCAGCAGAAGTCTATCCTTATGTGATATAAACACCAAGATCTTCATGTTATGTCTGTTTCCTGATGAGTCAAGGTAAACCAGAATGCATTAGCAAGTTAATGGATTTGGTTGTCACTGCTGTCATGTGTACTTTAACCCCAACTGTGTTTACTGGACCATAACTAAACATCTTTAAATCCTGTAATTAAATACAAAATCTGATAAGATTTTGTGTTACTCATTCCTCTATCATCCAGATGCAGACTTTGTTGATCTTGCAAAATCCTAATGTGTTATAGACGCACTACAGAACTTTTGCAGATTTTCTCAGTGACACGCCCCCTATCAGTGGCTAATTTGGCATCTATCTTGCGTCTAACCTGTATTGTAAGCTCTCTCCACCCAGACTTTTATCCTGACTCTTGTCTTATCTCTTGCTCTGTCTCTATCTCTCTTTCTTTCCCTCTCTTCCTCTGATAATATCCTCTTGCATTTCTTTGCAGAATCACTAGCGATCTGTGGTCAAAACAGCCGCTATGTTTATATCTGCTTGCCAACATGTGACTCAGTGTGTAAAGCAAAACCTGGCTGCAGCGTCATGATGAAAAAGTTGTTTAGTGTGGTTTGTCAGCAGTGGGATGCCACTGGGTGGCGATTGCTCCAGAAATGCACATAATAGATGTCACTGTGCCATTGAATCGGGAACATGGAGTTTTAAGGTCAGAAAGTTGCATAATGTGTCTTTAAGTCGACAAATCTCTTCATTCCTCTATTAATCTTGTCAAATTCCCATTGGAATCAGTTTGTTTCATTCAGTTTAAGTAAAACCAACAGAAGTAATCTCAAGACATTTTACGGGTAAAGTGAACAGGTTTAATGTAATATAACCCAATTCACTTCATTCATCTTTTTTCTTTAACCATTTTATTTAATTCCGGATTGCAGGAAGAGGGAGCTTACTCCAAATTTGTATCATGCAACAGGCAGTGTACACCTGTCTTGACAGGTTACTAGCCTGTAACAGGGCCAAAGTAAGCAACACAGTGACAAGTAATCAAAGTCCATTTCACTCCAGTTCATCAAGATTGATTCAAATTATGCGATTTATTTTTACAGTTTAATTTTACTCCTTTAATTTCTCTTTCTCTGACATTTATGCTGCTGTAACACTGACATTTCCCAGTCTGGGATTAATAAAGTACACCTGATATAGATTCTCATTCTGATTCTGAAAATATGAACTTTAAAAGTGGTTCTTGGAGAGTCCACACTGTGTGTCTGGAACTTAAAAAAGCAAATTAGTTAACAAGAATGACAAACTGATCCCTATCTGCTTAATGCATTTGCAAGTAAATAGTTCAAAGTCCTATCAAGCTAATATTGGTGATGAATCAATAGGTTCAAAACTTTGTATTGTACTGTGCATGCGTAATTGTTGATATATCTGTTAAGAACATTTTACAAAAACAGATTTACCCAATTTTTCTAAATTGGTTAGCCAGAATCCTTGCTTATTTCTCACCATGTATCAGTTGTGTTGAGATGTATTTACTCATTACAGATTACATGAATTGAAAAAGAAGAAGAAACAGATTCTCTTCTTTAGCTATAATGACCTTTCTAAAAAAAAATTCTTCATTGAATTCTTTCTTGATCAATTAATTACATGCAAACTGAAGCATATTTAAGCCTCTGTGGAAACACGGCACAAAAGTAAAGTGAACTGAATAAAATGTGGCACTAAAGGCCCTTTTATCCTCCCATACATGGGTAAATAGTGACGTCTGTTTCAAAGTTGTCATATGTTGCCATCCTCAAACTTCAATTTCTCTAGAAAATTGTTTCTAACCACTTAATACACCCTAAAGACTCTCATATAGTCATTCTTCAAAAGCTCACACAATACAGTTGTTGTTCTGGCTTTTTGTTCCCTTCCTGATCCTTGTCTTTCTGTCTGGTTTGTTTCTTTCGTATATCAGTTATTCAGCACTGCCCCCGGGATTTCTAGTGGTGTTGATCCATCTTCTGCATGAAGATGGACAAAAGTAAGAATGTAACTGACACAGGAGACGAAACTGTCCGTCCTGTCTGCGTATCAGTCTTTTGCGTCCAGCATAAATGGGCCTTGCTAGAGCATCTACAGTGGGGTGGGTTGGTGCATGCCCTGGTGTTTAGTTGGGGCCTCGGGACCCAGGGTGTGGCCTGGGGGCATGGGGTTGTAGGTGTTTGAAGGGGGGTTCAGGGGGGGGTTCAGGGAATCGTAGGGGGAGGTACTGGGGTGTGTTTAGGGGTGAAAAAAAAAAAAAACATAAATGTGCCTTTAAGCCTCATTTCCACCAATGGCTGTGGGTCAAAATGGTACGGTTTTCAGGTGTGATCTAACACACCTGAATAAAATCAAATGGATCCAACAGCTTCTTGTCAACTTCTTCACAATAACCCATTGATTTCAGTCAGGTGTGTAATATCAGGGAAACAATGAAAACCTGCAGCATACCGGCCCTCAAGGACCGGTGTTTGACACCCCTGGATTAGGGTGTATATATTATAAACTGTATAATTATTTGAGAGGCGAAGTATGAGCCAGATAGCGATAGATGCCTCAGCTACATAGTAGCATGACGCCAGCCCAGTACCATTCACACCAAAACATGACTCAGTTACAAATGAGAATGGCAATCATCTAGGGGGGTATTTTTCTATCTTCAATCAAGAGCATAATTGTTTGATTTGAGAGAAAGATTTCTTGTTTTCACGCTCAAATAGCATATTGTTTTCTCTCTCAAAACTCTGCTCTCACACACAATAAGTCCCTTCTTGCGCTCAGATATAAAATTTTGCTCCTCTTTTCTGTTTAGTATTGCAGGTTCAAATCTCCAGCACTCAAGCTTGGTCTTGTTCCCTCACACTCAGACACATTCTCTGCTCTCAAAACCTCTGCTCTTGGATATTTTTTCCTCTCTCTTGGGTTGTTAAATGAGCTCATCCTCCAGCTAAAAGAATACAAGATAAATCGAGAAAATAGTCCCCACCTTCTTCAGGGTGCACTTGTTTTACTTGACACAATCCACTCAGTAAATCGATACTTAACTGGGTATAGATAACCCAAAGCAGCAATCTTTAGTAAGCATTATGTTTTTATTATACTTTTCTTTTAATATAAGCATGTGAGTTTTTTTCACTGAAAGAAAAACGCAGTTACTTGCTAACTCACAGTAAATGTACTTATTTAAAATCTATCTGTATCTATACAAACGTATTGTATGGGTTAGGGTTAGGGTTAGTATTCATTTGATCATGAACTAAAGTACTAAAACAAATTTCATTCTGACCTGATGGTGCTTAATGGAA
Organism: Melanotaenia boesemani; assembly: GCF_017639745.1. NCBI lineage: Eukaryota > Metazoa > Chordata > Actinopteri > Atheriniformes > Melanotaeniidae > Melanotaenia > Melanotaenia boesemani. The sequence continues at coordinate 12,575,286 of NC_055703.1, forward strand.
AGAGAAGGGATAATTGAAATCATCTAGAGGTTATTGCTGTCTGCACCCATAAAAAAAGAAAAAAAAACAAAACATTTATTTGACTCTGAATCAATTTTTTTACATTGCAGTCCCTACTGTCATACTGTATTCAGTTTTATCATCATTATCAAACCAACGTTGTCATCCTTTAGACGGGCACAACCTCTCTTGTCCTGTTAGATCTTTGCCAACCACTCTCTCACTAAAATGTTTTTTCTGTTCTCTGAAAATATTATTTTGTTTTCCAAAAAGATTCCTAAGAACACAGAGTAACAGTGCGGGATGTTGCAGAGAAGGGTTAATGGGCCACATGTTAAAGCTCATGGGAAACATATTGCCAGCGCGACAGGAGGCTTTCCTCACATTGATGGAGAGGGGCATGAGAGGAGGAGGGGTGGGAGGGTAGAGCATGGTTCACTGGTTCCCAAACTCCTGTGGAGCTTCAGTAGCCTTCACTGCCACCCTGAGCCTCCTCTCACCCCCTCCTGTCTTGCCTCCTTCTTCCCCTTCACTGCCCTCCACCACCACTCTCAAGCTTTTTGCCTTTCTTTTGTCCATCTGCACTAAACCCCTTACCTACTGGCCTTTAACACCTCCTTCAGGCCTCTTGATGTTGTTTTATTGTCCTCCTCTATCCTTTCTATTTCTTCTATCACTCCTATTCACTCCACTCACATCTTTTTCATGTCATGCTTTTTTTCATTATATAACCATGTGTAATCTTTCCATATACCCTCATATAACCTCCATGTGTGTCTGCTTGTCCATATGGAGTTCTCTCTCTTACATCTCTGGATTTTACTGTACACAGTAAATTACATTAGATCTAAGACTCTGCTTTATGACTGAAGGTCAATATTGACTTTCTACAAACCCAGCAAGGTGGGAGACGGAGACAGAAAGAGCCAGAGAGGGAAAGTTGTGTCTCTAAGGCTTTCTTCTTGCTTTTTCGTTTGGGTGCCTCTCGCCTTTACATTATTGAATCTGGCTAGTTCTCAAAGTCAACATAGTTAGAAATTTCCTCCCTTCAGAAGAAGCTTTTTGCTGCTATCTGTGTGACGCACATGACAAAACAAACAAAAGAAAGAAAAAGAGAAAATGGAAAAAGAATAGTTGAAAAATGATTCAGCTACAGTTGGATTACAGATTCAGAGACCACCAGTAAATCCAGAAAGTAATTTGCAGATGAGTAAGAACACTGCTCATCCATCAGTATGCTCTCTTATACACCTAAATGCTATCTTATCTGAAGTGCTACATCTTTTATCTGGAAATGTTGGATAAATGTAGGATAGGAGACATGAAAGAAAAACACATTAACAAAAAGACTGCATTACTTAATCTCAGCATTTCCTGTTAAACTCTCAAAGAGTTGAGTTAAAGCCTCTGAAAGAAAACTAATCAAGAAATCTACCTCATGAGGCCCACTTTGCTTTATGTGAGTCACACATACACACACTCAGAGACACACAATACCTACGCTCCTCATGGTTGTTGTCTGTCTACTTCACATGCAAGTTTTAACATGCAGCCTTCATCCAGGTGACAAAAAAGTGCAGACTTGTGTGTCAACAACTTTTTCACATATCCCTACCTGGCCCCAGCAAGCCTTGTTTAGAAGTGCATGTAAGCAAATCCACACACATGCAGACACCTTCATAAGTTTCCTCAGACTGAGTGTTTTATATTTGATTTATTTTTCTTTAGCTGCCTTTTTCATGTACTTTCTTGTGAACTTGTACAATGTATAAGTAAAAGATTTAACTAAACAAATAGTTATTTTGTAAAAGCCCCTATCATAGGAAGTGAAACTGTGTGAAGAGACCATTGATTTATTATTTCTTATATTTTCAATAGGATAGCGTAAAGTTTTAATGGCAGTGACACCAACACCAACCCACTGGACATTTCTTTTTCTTTCTTTCTTTCTTTCTTTCTTTCTTTCTTACATATCTTACTAGTAATAGTGTTTTAGAAGAATAATGTGAAACTGTGGATGAATTATACCAGTTCTCGAGGCAACTGGCAGTTGTTTCTCAGTTCCACTGAAGGGATCTGTGATTGTCATGGTCCAGTCAAACTTTCTCAGAAAGTCATGCCTATCAAAAGTTGTGCTCCACCACAACTTGTAGGATGTGGTGTAATGCTATCTCTTCCTGTTGTAGTAGCTTACATGCTTGTCCCAAGAGAGGAAACAATATTTTCTGGATATAACTCAAGTTCTCTGAGTCCATGCATGGCTCCCAGCACAATCAGGGTAAACACAAAGCTACTGGCACTGGGGAAAAAATAAATGATGTTGTAGAGACACAATTTAAAAAAAAAAAAAAAAAGAACTGCATCTGCATTCTGATTTTCAAGTAAAAAATCTGTAATGTGCAAAAACTGGCTCGTGACAGGCTAATGTGAAAGTTACTGTATTGCTGGGCACACCAGGTGCGTGGCATGAGTATCATGTGCTTTGCTGAACAGCTGCATTACAGCTGCATGTTTCCACAACATCAGCCTTTGTCTTGTAAATATCCTGCTATGTCCCAGCTGCTTCCTGCACATTTTACATTACGTAAAATGTCCACAAATGCTGACATAACTATTTCCTATAACTACTACTACAGGCATAAATATAACAAGCAATTTATAAGTTTAGTATTAATTGGCAATCATAAAAAGGTAACGATATTATCTATTAATGTCTGTGACATGTTGCTAATGAACTTATGCTACAGGGTGTATGACCTACCTGAAGGAAGATCAGTCTCCCAAACCATCACCTTACACTGGTTTCAAACTGAACTTTAGCTTTTGAGTAAAATAGTGGACTTCATTCACAACGTTTCAGTCTTCAGTCAAACAAACAGACTCATGATCTCTTGAGCTTTTCAGAAAATTTCCATCCAAGACCACAATAGGTGGTCGTTCATTTGGACTCTGACCCAATCTTATGAGGCCAGATCAGTCTCAATAAGAATGAACTCACGCCAGGTGTTTCACAAATGCACACGCTCTGGTTTGTATTCGTATTTCAGAATCGGAAATGCACACGCTCTGGTTTGTATTCGTATTTCAGAATCGGAAATGCACACGCTCTGGTTTGTATTCGTATTTCAGAATCGGAAATGCACACGCTCTGGTTTGTATTCGTATTTCAGAATCGGAAATGCACACGCTCTGGTTTGCATTCGTATTTCAGAATCGGAAATGCACACAATCTGTTTCACAAATGCACACGCTCTGGTTCACAAATATAATTTTGAGGCACACTTGTAAGATTATACGAATTGCTGAACGTGCATTTACGAACTGCTTCTCATTTGTGAACATCTCTGCATTCGTGAGAGAATTCTCTGCGGTGGATTTTGAGACTCCCCTGACGCCGCAGTGTAACGAATCTCACCATTGGTTGACTAATCTGTCAATCAAATTTCCGAGTGTGATTGACAGATTCATCAGTCAATCAGTTAATTCGATAACATTACATGATCTACAACGAGGGAATGTAAGATAAATGTGTTACTTACAGGTTGTGATTGTTGCGTCTCCTCCATGTCTGCCCGCTAGTTGGACTTTAACTACCATGCTCAAATAGCAGTATTAGCTCTGCGACAGGTCTAAAAGTGTGGAGAAAATGTAAGGAGCAGTATGATTGGCTGAATGCAAACACACCTGATTGACCGATGAATCTGTCAATCACACTCGGAAATTTGATTGACAGATTAGTCAACCAATGGTGACATTCGTTACACTGCGGCGTCAGGGGAGTCTCAAAATCCACCGCAGAGAATTCGTAAATGCACGTTCAGCAATTCGTATAATCTTACAAGTGTGCCTCAAAATTATATTTGTGAACCACAGCGTCTGCATTTGTGAAACAGATTGTGTGCATTTCCAATTCTGAAATACGAATGCAAACCAGATTGTGTGCATTTCCGATTCTGAAATACGAATACAAACCAGAGCGTGTGCATTTCCGATTCTGAAATACGAATACAAACCAGAGCGTGTGCATTTCCGATTCTGAAATACGAATACAAACCAGAGCGTGTGCATTTCCGATTCTGAAATACGAATACAAACCAGAGCGTGTGCATTTGTGAAACACCTGGCGTGAGTTCATTCTTATTGAGACTGATCTGGCCTCATACAATCTGAAAGCACCATAACACACAGGGATGGCAGATTGAGAGGTAATGCACTTTGGATATTTTGCTGACATATACACCGCTTAGTCCATTTTCGGGTCATGGGGAAGCTGGAGCCTATCCCAACAATTAGCAGTCGAGAGGCAGGGTTCACTTTGGACAGGTTGCCAGTCCATCAAAGGGGCAACATAGAGAGACAAACAACCACTTACACCTAGAATTTAGAGTGATCAATGAACCTAACATGCATGTCTTTGGACAGTGGGAGGAAGCCGGAGTACCCAGGCATACACTGGGAGAACATGCAAACTTCACACAGAAAGGTCACCATTCGAACCTTCCCCCAGCCAAGGCTCAAACCAGCGACCTTCTTGCTGTGAGGCCGCAGTGTTAACCACCACACCACCTCCAGCCCTTATGAATAACTGGTGAGATCAAACAATCTCACACTACATTAACCCTTGTTACAATGCTTCCTAATAATGATGAAGGTGCATTTCCCGTTGGTGTCTGTTTGGTGTATGTAGGCTACCATTGTCTGCTTCTCCCTTACTATTTTAGCTTGTTTTCAATATAATTTATTTTTTTCTTTTTAATTTAATTCTCGTGTTAAATGCTTCTCACGCTCCTTGCTGTACTGCTTTTTGTTTAATGTAGAGCATTTTTATTAGTCTGATTTTGTATACTAATAAACCTACTTTGTCTTGCCTTATCAACATGAGCTCCAATTGTAGCTTTTGTGTCCTGCATAATTTCTTTCTCCAGGAGCAGCTACACCTCTGGGTGTTTGATAAATCCTCTTTTTGTTTCCTTTTTCAATTAAATCTATATCAATAAATGTTTAGGTTACTAATCACAACCCTGGTATGATGTCTGTTGTTATGTTTGGTCCATGAGGCAGCCATAACACCCAGAACAACCTGTTATGTAGATTTTGGGTATGTATTACATCAGCCGTTATGTGTTGCCTTTGGTTTCCTGGTTTGTAATTTCTGTAACAACGGTTATCGTGCTGTGGTTGGCTGTTTATTGTTTTGGTATGAGCACAAATTCCCTGTGGAGGCTATGGTTTACTTACTATTTTAAAGAAAACCAAAGCTTGAAAACCCAGCCTGGCATTTCACACACACTTGTGTAGTTACACTTAAAGAGGTCAAGAGGAGAAACTTCTGTGGCTTACCTTAAATGTTTACCATTGTGGTACGAAACCATGTGTTTTTCTAAGCGCATGTGTGCAGTAGGTGGTAGAGTTAACATCCTTGTGTGCCAAACTACCTCACAAGACAAAAACAAGCATCCATCAGACTGCCAGTTGGTTTGGTTATGTATGAGCACTTCCTAAACTAAAGCTTTGCTGGAATATTTGAGGTCCAAGACTACGGTTAGTGCTGCATTGTTTACCTGACCAAGATTTGTTTACTTTCTCCAAAACAGGAAGGATCTAATCATAGCAATGAGAGGAGCACTTTTTAAAGAGAGTTTGAATAACAGAGGCAGGGATTTTATTTATGCTTTTTCTAATTCCAAGAAAGACACATATCTCAGACAGAAACCAGATCAATGTCTGTATTTGAGCATGGTTGGTGAATAAATGTCACTGGCCAGTGTTTTAGCTGATAGTGTTCACTAAAGGGGATCCCTTACTTTAGCAGAGGTCATCCTCAGGTCACACTTGTGCAGGGTCAGAAAGTAGGCTAGTCATTTCTCCTGCTGTGTCCTCAGCCATGTGTAGAATGTGGGCCATCTTCAAAGAGGCTGAAGTATAGCCCTCGTCGTGAGGCCAAAGCAACTTCCATGGTAGGGTAAATTCCAACTTCAGATGAAAAACTAATGTTAGAGGTTGAGGCTGAAACGGGTCAATGGTGGTAATGATCTTTGTTGTGGTGGTAGCTTTTTTGTAACTGGTCACAAAGAAACAGGCCAGTGTGTGTACTATACCTTACACAGATCCTTTCTTTTACAATGAATTCATTCTCTCCTAGTGTCTGAAATTTTACTGAAACACAGAGATTCCAACGTGCAGGCACTTAATTGTATAGTTCCCCAAATCTATAAATTTAATAGGGTAGTAAATAATACTTTCATTGCTCTATAGCACATGATGACCATGTGTGGGAGTACTTGCAGGTGCTTGTATTTACTCTACAGTGTACTGTTTGCTGGATGTATTATTACCTTAACAATGTAGGATGGTGCTGCAAACACATATGTTTTGATCTTCCACAAATCCCAGCTTCTGTGCCAAGCTCATATCCTGTAGCTTTGAAAAGTTTTGAAACCATATTATGGTGGCAGAAGCTGTAATGATTTTGCAGCATTTTTTCAGGATTATTCAAAATAATTAGAATAAACATTAGATTTTAATTAGATTTTATTGTACATAGTACAACCCCAATTACAAAAGAGTTGGGACCCTGTGTAAAATGTGAATAAAAAAGAATGCACTGATTTACAAATCTCATAAACCTTTTTTTTTTATTTCCAATATAACATAAACAACATATGAGATGTTGAAAGTGAGAAATTTTACCATTTCATGGAAAATGTTAGCTAATTTTGAGTTTGATGGACAGCAACACATCTCAAAAAAGTTGGTACGTGTTGATGTTTACCATTGTGTAGCATCCCCTCTTCTATAAAACATCTGGGAAGTGAAGAGACCAGTCACTGAAGTTTCAGAAGAGGAATGTTGTCCCATTCTGGTCTGATGCAGGATTCTAGCTGCTCGACAGTTCTGGGCCTTTGTTGCAGGATTTTTCATTTCATGACGTGTCAAATGTTTTCTATTTGTCAACGTCTGAACTGCAGGCATGCCAGTTCAGCATTCAGATTTTTCTCCCACAAAGCCATGCTGTGGTGATAGATGCAGTTGGTGGTTTAGTATTGTCTTGTTGAAATAATCAAGACCTTTTCTAAGAATGATGTCTGAATGGGAGAAAATGTTGCTCGAAGAAAATGTTCTTCTGAGCACTGAGGGACTCTTTATTTATGTGTAAGCTGCTCACACCATCTGCACTCGTGCTTTTTAACTGCAAACAAGCTGGTTTGTTGTCTACTAAACTCAGACTATAAGCTTTGGCCATGAGAAGATGGTGGTGTTTTTGGATCGTGTTCACATATGGCTACTTTGCAAGAACTTTGTGAATTGTGTTTGAAAACAGTGGTTTCTGGAAGTTTTCTTCAGTGATTTCCAGTAAAGAATCATGCCTGTTTTTTTAATCCAGTGCCACCTGAGGGCCCAAAGATTATGAGCATCCAGTTTCAACCCCTAGCCTTGTCCCTTGCACACAGAGATTTCTCCTGATTCTGATAATCTTTTGATGACATTATACACCATAGATGGTGGGGTCTTCAAAGTCTTAACAATTCTCTGAAATTGTTTTACAGTTTTTTGTGGCAGTTTGTTGCAAATTGGCTCTGCCTCTCTCGAATGATTCTGCCCAGTCATGTTACTGGCCTGTAGCCAATGAACCTAATTAGTTTTCACATCCTCCTGCAGTGGTTTTTTATTAGTTCCAATTACTTTTTCAGACTGTTGTTGCCCCTGTTCCAACTTTTTAAGATGTGTTGCTACTATCAAATTCAAAATGAGCAAATATTTTTAATGAAATGATTAAATGTTCCAACATTTTTGGAATATGCATTCATATTATAAAGAAAACATATTAAATGCTGAAACTGGGAACGTTTAATGAGATTTTTCTGGAAATGATACCAGCAGCAGGGTTCCAGAAATTTGAGACAAAGGCATGTGTAATACCATTATGCCTCACATCTTTTTTTAAGACTCCATTAGTGTTTAGGATCTGAGGAAAAATGCTTTGGTTATAACACATGCAGAATTATAACAGAAGTTATAACTTTAATTTTGCTGAAAGGCAGCTCACAAACCACTAAATATACCACTAAACATTATTCATCATTAATAATTAGCCATGGCATATGCACTTAAATACCACCATATGATCATGGATGCTGACTTTTATTATGCAGTATACTAATGGGAAGATGTGGTGACTGTCATCTGAACTATGGATGATGTCCAAAAAAAGAACAAACATTTTATCTTTTGTTTTTTGTTTTTCTTTTCAATCCATATAGGGATTGACATTTTAATGCCTAATGTATATATTTAAAACATAGCTTCTATGACCTCTGCACCACTTGCATTATCAAAATGTTTCTTTAAATGCTTTTGTAGATTATTGTTATCATTATTGCGTGAGCAGTGGGTGACCTGTTTATGTCTATGATAACTGGCCAATTACAATCGGTTGCGTGTCAAGCCATCTAAATTGTACGAGGCAGTCTCCCGGCCTAAGAAGATAAAAAGTGATCACATCCAGTGTTTGGGGCTCAGAGCCGGGGTACCTGTCCTCTGAACCCAGCACTGCATTGCTTTACCTGTGACCCTGTGATTTGAAGAGTTCTTCTCTTGTCTTTTTGTTCTCTAGCTTTTATTGAGTCCTGTTCCTCCTCAGTAACTTTATTGATGTTCAGATGTGAAAAGGCCTTAAGGAGTTCTTGAAGTTATTAGCTATTTAAAAAATATGGTTGGATTTTGTTTAGATGTCCAAATAATAAAACATGATTTTCCATTTCAGGCTTTAAAGACACACTACAGAACTTGTCTCCAATCAACAGCTATCCATCTTGCATTGTACTTTTACTGTGAGCTCTCAACAGCCAGTAAAAGACAGTCTCATCTTGACTCTTGTCTTATCGCTTGCTCTGTCCCTTTCAGGCTTTCTTACTTTCTTTTCCTCCAATAATGTCTCCTTGCATTTCTTTGATGAATCAGCCACGGTGCATCGTCAAAATGGCTAGTGTGTTTATAGCGGTTGCTAGCGCGACGCAGTGCATAAAGCGCCATGCCGCATCGTAGAAGAAAAAGTTGTGAAGTGTAGTTTCTCAGCTTCACGTTGCTCCTGGGCAGCAACAGCTCCAGAAATGTGAATAATAAATGTCACTATGTCATCAAACGAGTCAGGAACGCAGAATTTTAGGGTAGGAAAGTTATGTAGTGCAACCTTAAGGTAGGGATCTCTGGTCCTCAAGGCCTGCTCTTCTGCAGATTTGAGTTGTTTCCCTGCTCCAACACGTCTGATTTAAATTAATGAAACACAGAACATGTGCATCCATTTGATTTAAATAAGGTGTGTTGTAGGAGCAGGGAAACTATTCAAATCTGCTGGACCATGGACCAGGATTCTACACCCCACTTGTGGATCTTTGCCTGCTTGAACACACCTGAACCAAATTAATGGGTCGTTCTTCAGAACTTGACATAAAGCTGTGGTATCCAACAGCTGTTGGATACCTACAATCAGATGTGTTTGATCAGTCCATGTTAAAGGTCTTCTAGTTATTACTACTGTGTTACAGATTAATCCAATTTAAAAAAGAAAAAAACAATTACACAGGAGAAATATTTAAATATATATATATATATAATTAAAAAATCTATACATCTAGCATACAGTTTGTATAACATAAAATGCTATATAACATTACAGATACTGTTTTCAGTTAATTTAATTAACTGTTTAATTGGTTTGATTTAAATAATTGGGAATACTTACTACATACTGGTTTTACTTTAGAAAACAAGTTAAACTAAATACTAAAACTAGGGTTACAAAATAAGTTAATAATAAAAGAAAAATATGAGAATATTACCATATTTAAACAAACAAAATAAATAAAATAACATGATGTCAGTGGTCAGTCTGCTGTCTATCACATGTTTATTATTTTTCTTTTTTTTTTTAAAGATCACAATTATAATGCTGCAAGAATAGTTAGTCAGGATATTTGATAAGTCCAGTTTTAATTTATAATCAAAGAAGAGTGTCCACATTACTTTTTTGTTTTTTGTTGTTTTTTTTCTCTTGAGAATTCAAATTTATATTCTATGAGTGCACTGACCAAGATCAGGTTATCGTTATTGACACAAGAATCCACATCCAGTGTCACAATATATTTAAATAAGAAAAGAAAAGAAAAGAAAAGAAAAAAAAGAAAAGAAACATCTAAATATAAAAAGTAAAAAAACATAATTGGTTAAGTCATCAAAACTCAGACTACTACAGTCTCCACAGGCCAAATGTGAAAGATTTGTCCATCATTTACAACCAGATATATCTCTCTGTAATATTTCCAAAATTTGTCTAAAACACAAACTGTATTTATTAAAGCCATTACTATGTGCCTGAATGTGACCAATTTAAACAAAGTAAGTTCTTCTCACATCTAGAGGGTTTATCAAGGAACCACTGGAGATTTCCACTTCATCAATAATAGCAAGCATCTGGCTGCAAGGTAAAGAAGTCACCGACCAGATGTTGGTAATACCAAACGATAGCCACATCTGCTCAATACGCAGTGACAAAGTTTCCAATCGTCTTAAGCTAATGATGTCATCACAATTAGACCCTTTCTTAAAACCACAGTTTGAATCATTCTTTTCTCTTTCATTGAATGAATGTGTACACCCACCCCTCTAACTTTGTGTCTGAAAGAGACTCTGTGGCCCATCCTTATTGGCCTGAAATCAACTGTAGTAGGAAAGTATTTTACACCAGCTGATGGACCCACTGATTTCATCTCTTCATAGAGTTGCAACCCTGGCACAAGGACCTCACAAACAGGAAATTGCTTTTTTTTTCATTCCAGTTTCATAATGGCACGTCTTCTTTAGCTGATTTTTCAGCCTCACAATAGTAAAAGTCAGTATCCACTCCACTGTCCCTGCAGATACATAATCATATGGTTTCACTAGGTTTATAGAGCACAGTATTATATTGTTAAGCCTGCAAGCAGACCACACAGACCCGGTGAGGATGTGTGTGTCCTCATTAAAACTCTGCCTGGGCAAACCAGAGACGACCAGTGTACACAGCAGATAAGACACTTAGTTTGCTCAGATTTACAGCTGCTGCCTCAGGGAGAAAACACATGAAAGGTGAAAGGGAACATGGGTTTATATATTGTTTCATGTCTGGCAGCCAGATGAGACTGAGGATAATCAGTGATTTTAAATGATAAAAAGAGAGATATTATTGTAGATTCAGCGTTTTACTGACAGCAGTAATCTCTGTTAGATTATATTTGGTGAATGAGAATAAGTGGCCAGCTGGGACTCAGAGGCTGCTAAATGAGATGTTAGATGAGGAAATTGATATGGTAGAAGTGTGAAAAGTCAGATTTCAAATGGAGAAAATGTAAGTGTAATGTTTAACCCTCTCTGGGCTACTAAGACAAGCTTTTAGCATGTATATGAAAATGTCTTGTAGCAGCTACAATATTTCTGACTGACTGAGGACAAACACCATGGACCCTGAACTCTATCAGTGTAAAATATTTGGTGGGTAAATAAATACTAATGTTAAAAGGTATACAAGATTTCAAGCTCAAAGAACATAATTGTCTCTCATTGATGCTCCTTCTCTCTTTTTGGCAGTTGTCCAAGAGAAGATTGGACCTGTATTTAAACATAATTTGAAGAGACTTTTTAATGCTGCAAAAACTAAAATATTGGATTTTAATCAGTATTACTTATTCAGACAAAAGACCCCATCTTTTGAGTGTGGAATTATTCTGCTGCTATGGCAATAAAAAATCCACTATGACATTTTTTGTTCCATATATTCCTTGTATGTATCATAACAAATTCATGCATTATGCAGTTCATTTCACCATCCCAAACATATTGTATAATTAAAGATAGACGATGCTTTAAAATAGTATCTATGGCAGTGCTGCATCACCCAGTCACATAAGTTTTTTTTTTAAAAAAAACTTTCTTCAGATTCATAAATAAAGAGATCTAAATAAGAATGATAACCAACAAATAAGATATAATAAAAAAAATCAATGAATTAATCATTTATTTATGTTGGATTGTGGTTTTTGTAAACAGTCTGTGTCATGTGTTACATTCAGTAGGCAGCACTCAGATCACTCTCAGTTTGAAGAATCATAAGTTTCCCTGATGGGTGAGTTAAGCTTAAAGCTACTTAAACTGGAGGCCATGAGGAGATCAAATTTTCTCACTGCTGTCTAATTAACAGCACCACTGGGAGCTCAAGTCATAATTCTTCCATTACTTATCAGCTTCATGAAGTCTGGACTTCTCTGTCACTTTATGCTGCTGGGTTTTGTGTACATTTTTAGCAGCTAATATGGATAACTGGTGCTTAACTGGGCAATATTTCTCCAATGTTTTTATAATGGCTGCCTGTGCTGTATGCTGTGGGACATAAATACATGAATTTCTGTAAATGATGACAGCACATTGCATACGTTTACAATTTAGGCATGCATTGTGTTGAAATCACACACTATTGCTTCAAGCAAAGATTTAATTGGTTACCAGAGCGATGAGGTGGAGTTAAGTTGTCCTTAATTTAGTTTTTTTCACCCTTAAAAAAAATTTAAAAACAGGCTGAAAACAGTTACCAAAATACAAGTGAATAAAACTATGTTTACTATTACAAACAAAGTCATCTGTCTTTCATAAGGAAAGTCATAAGAATAAAGTCTGAGGATTTTATTTATAGCCACCAAAACCCACAAATGCTATTTTGCAAAGTTGTGAGAAAATACTAAAAAAAAAAGGAAAAAAAAAAAAAGAAATAAAATATTAACTCTATTGGCCAGAGGGCATGAAACAAAATTACATGGGAATGTACATGTCTGTGCTTCAGATGGTCACAGGAGATATTACGTCCAAATCATGTAACATTAATGCTTTGCTGCTGCTGCAATAATGAAAATCCATTTCCCACATCAACACTGAGTTCAGCACATCATCAGAGCAGCTAAGAAAATACTCATGGGAAGCTGCAGCTTTCTAAAATACATCTCTTATTCATTAGCAAACTCAAGTTTTACACAAAATGTCAAAGTTTCTTGTCAACACCAGAAATCAGCCTCTCATAACCTCAGCCTGATCCCTCACCTTGTTCACATAAATAACCCACCCTCATGAACAGAGGTCATCTTTGTCTCTTCCACTCCACTTTCCCTCCTTGCCTCTTTTCTCTCTCTTTGATTTACATCCACTGTATTAAAAACCTGGGGCATCCTGCTCTGAGAAAACACAGCGTCTTAATTTCTTTGAGTAAATTTAAGTGGCGGAGGCTCGTTTTGGCGTGTTCAGTGTCAGGTTTTGCAGACTCCCCAGCGTGTCGGCCCACCTAGTGTGACACTGCACCTCATAAAGAAATCAAGCCAGAGTTTTGGGAAAGGCTTTTCTCCCCAAGCGAGTGTTGGGTTTCACTACCAGTCTGTGGATTCAGTCACAGCGAAACAAGCAGTGCTAACAAAGACAAGGCAATTTAGCCACCTGAAAGAGGATACAGACACGTACACACTGCAAAGTTCCTCTGCTTTCAATCATAGATACTCTGTACTAACTGTATGCATGTATTCACTTTTCACAGCATTGTTTAACGTCTGTTACATGTTTAGTGTGATTTGACAGTGTTTGAGATCAAACAAAGTTTTGTGGTAAACTTGTGTGGATTTCAAACATCACTTTGGAGCACTGCCCAGAGTACAAACCAGGCTTGTAGTTTTAAGAGTGAGCACACAAATATATTCACACATTTGCACAGTTTACTTGCAGATTGTCCCAGAGGGCTTGGCACTACTGACGAAAACACAAAAATGTAAATTCTTCATATGTCTACATTTAAATATTATGTTTATACTTACATGACATGCCAAAAGGAGATGGGTTTTCTGTGCTGTCAAGATAAATTAATGTCACAGTGATGGATATTATCTTGGTTCTTTCAAAGTACACATATTCAAGAAGACAAACACACGAAGGAAATTGGTATCTTCACTTTCACCTTTTGATTCTTCTTTGTGAAAACAGAGACAAGACATGACAGTATTTCAACCCCTGAGTCTTGCCCTCAGGGCATCTGAAGAGGCGAGTGGTGATGATCATGTTTCCTTAGTTTCCTCTCTCAGCAGGTATCTGATCCATTGAAGTGGCCTTGAGTAACACCGCATCCTTACCAGCCCCAGAGGCAGCTTTCTTTAGGTGATTCTGACCTGAGGAAGGCCAGGATATGCTGTCAATGTTCTCTTCCATTTATGTCCAAGCATGGCCAATACACCTCTGAATGATAAGACTGAAAGATGGATTTTGGTTCATATATATATATATATATATATACTTTTTTTTAGCTTTTTAACCTTCCTTCTCTATCTTTGTATCATTTTGTCTTGTGTCTTACATAATTTCTAGCAATTGTTTGGCAAATTGTCTTTGTTAGTCTTTGTTAGTTTCTCTACTCTGGGGAAATTTGCAGATTTTAGTGAAATAAGTTTTCTATTAGATTACACAACACAGTATTATTAATGTGTCTTATGGGATTTTTTTTTTTTTTCTTTTCTTTTGCACGAGTGAAATTAAGTCAAGGTGAAAGGATTTGGTGGATCAACAAGAGATTTTTATTTTTTTTATTTTTGACCCATAAGAAGGCTTTTACTAAAACCATAAGCAGAGATGCTCGTGTCGTAAAATGATGCTGAACAAAACAAGCTTTCCGTTTCCAGCGTCAGTATTGCTCCTCTCACTCACCCACTCACATGTGACACATTATTCTGGCTAGCATCAGAGGGCGAGACGTGTAATCAGCACAAAGCACAGCCTTATGGGGCAAATAAGTGTTGTTGTTCATGAAAAAGTCAGATTTTTATAGGAGATAAGTGTAGTAATGAAATTATTTCCACATCCTCTCTGGTGTAAATGAGAATCTTTGCCCTTAAACTGAGGTCATCTGTTAAGTAACAGCTACAGAAAAAAGAGATTTCTTAAGTAATACAACATTATCTAAGCTTAGATAATGCAGAGGAGATTTTATAATTAGTTTCACTATGAATTTGTTACTTATTATTGTCGGGAACATGTACGGTCACGCAGCTCAGTTAGCAGAACATTTGTCTCCAATGCGGGAGACCAGAGTTCAGTTCCTCCAGGGGATGAATAGTAACACCTTCCAGTCGGGTCCTTAGGCAAGACCCTTAATACTACTGCTTAACCACTGTAAATCTCTTTGGATTAAAGCATCTGCTAAAATGATTGTAATAATATAATAAATGTACATTTGAATAAAAGATGACTTCTTTCAATTCTAATGTTTGTGTAATAAAAATGATCAAGTTAACAAAAACACACAATGCATTACATGGTGTGAACATTTACCCTTGGATTAACCCTGCTTCCATTGGAATTAAAATGGTACGTTGCAGCCAGGTATGTATTTATGCAATATGATTTATGCTTTGTCTATATCAACAAGTGTGGGCATCTCCATAAAGATTATGGCATTTTCTGGGTCTGAAGTTTCCAAGTGTAAATTAGCACAATGCTTATGAAAGACATCGATCATGATCTGTTGCTGTCCATCAATCTGGAAAGGATTACAAAGTTCCAAAGAATTTAGAATCCATCATTTCTACTGTGAGAAAGATTATTCACAAGTGGAAAACACTGAAGACAACTGTTGATCTACTCTGGAGTGAATGTCCCAGAAATTTACCTCAAAGTCAGTCTATGAGATGCTTGGAGAAACTGGAAAAATCGAGAGCCACATCTCAGACTTTACTGGCCATAGGTAGAATGTTCAATGTTAAAGTTACATTACAGTAAAAAAAAAAAAAAAAAAAAAAAGAGGAAAAATTAGTTACTTCATTCAAAAAGTAACTCAGTTACTTTGTTGATTACTTACACTAAAAAGTAGCATGTTACAGTTAAAAGTAACTTTTTAGTTACTTTTGTAAAAGAATATTCTTAAAAATTATCCCATTAATATCCTTTTAACTTAATTACAAAGTAATTTTTCAACACTAATGTATTTAAGTCAGGCCATCAGATTATTTGAAAAAAAAAAAGAAATATAAACTTTTTATTATATATTTTTATTATTAATACATTTGCTTGTCACTGCATTGTCTCTTAGTCAAGCGAAGTTGTGCATGTGTGTGTAGGCATGGGTGTGTTTGTATGGACTGAAAAAAAGGACTGTTGTGTTCACGTTTCCAGTTCCACAACCAGGGGTTATTGCTCTTTGGACAGCTGTGAGAGAATCAGGAGGACTTCACAAAGGGAGCAGAGGAAGCCTCAACCACGACTAACGATTTTTATAAGTGGCTGCTGGCCAAAATTAGTTAATTTATCGAGTAACACACAAAGGCACAGTAACTGAGTTACTTTATTTAAAGAGTAATGCATTAGAGTATTAGTTACTGACAAAAGTAACAACATTACACTAACGCATTACTACCCAATACTGTAAATACATAATACCAATTGTCAAGCACGGTGGTGGAGGGTGATGATCTGGGCTTGTTTTTTCACCCAAAGGAGTTGAACTTCTTAAAGTCACTGAGTTAACCATGAACTCCTTTGTATACCAAGGTATTATGAAATCAAATATGAGGCTTTCTGGCTAAGAATTAAAGCTTTGCTGAATCTAATATTTATTTAGCAAGAACAAGATGATTTTTTTCACATTGTCATGAAACATAAAGTGTATTTTCTTTTTCACAAGGCAGGAAATATTTCAAGCAATGAAACACCACAAATTTTGTATTTTTTCTATCACATTTTTCTCTCTGCTGTAAATGTCAGAATGAAAGGAGCATGTTATAAAAAATAAGGATTAACTTCTGGAGTGGAAGTACTGGCACACTTTTTTTAAGGAGGACTGGAAATCCTACTCTACTTTGGTAAGAATAAAGTATGCCTTTGCACACAAAGAGGAAGGCCCTTTAAAAACAGATTAATTCTTCTAATACATGCGCATGCGCCTGTGCACATGTGAATTCTCCCATGACCTGCAAGTCACTACAACAGTAAGCGAATTTGTACTTCCCCTCATCAGTCAAGGAAAATATTACTTCACAACACCAAAAAAGGCATACATGACTGGGTACATTCGACTGGGGGAGAAATTGTGTTATGTGATGATATATTTGGTATTAATTGCATGGTCCTTCTTTACAACATGGCTTCCACAGTTCTAACAGCAGGATGTGCTCAAGCTGTGATGATTGAGGGCTGAGCCTCTCACTGAGAGTGAGAAGTGTTATATTATTGCAGTGTAATGCAACATTATGTGCAAAGTAAAGTGGTGTGTGTGAATGACATGCACAGAATTACTATGTAAAAAAGTGTTTTTAAAAAGTGTCTCTATGAGATGTATTCTTTAAGACTTTGCATTTAAACAGTGGGTTTTGATGATGTTTGATTGGTACAAATTCATATGTTTGTATGTGAATATTTGTGTTCACATATATATATGTGGGGCTTCACATTGACTCTCTGTATTGTAATCTCACTCTCTTGTACTCAGGAATGTTGTGAATACCTTTCTCTGGGGGGAGGAGTGAAGGGGTGGTGCATTTGATGTGCCTCCAGTCTTTGTTGGTTAATTTCTATGCTTTGATTCAGTGGAATTCCACTTTACATATTGAATGCAGTATGAACATGTTTCAGCAACATCCACAGCTCCAGATTATACATAAGTCTCACGACTGACTCACCAGTGACGAAGTGTTTCAAAGTGCGTTAGGTGGGGCACTAAAGCGCGGCAAGGCTTACACAGCTAGCTTGTGAATCAGGAGGCCTATGATGCAATTGTGGACTGTGTTGCATACTATGGGCAAGGCCATTTTAAAGTCAAGTGTGTAAATACTTGTAGTGTGAGTTCACAGAGAGCATGCCTTACAGTATACGCTATGTTGTGTCTGAATCAGATGAATACAATAATTTGATGAAAAAAGAAAACAACTGCTGCATCATTTTATTTCTGGATCAAAGCAGTTCTTGGCTGTCGCAGGCAATGATTAGGAAAAGACCTTGTTCATTCGCTGTTAGTCATGATTAACATTTTATAACCAGAGGTCCCCTATTGATGGGAATTGAGAACAGATGGCCAAAATGTGCCAAAAATAGCCATTTTAGACATGAACTGTGTACTAAAACCTGCCTAATTTTGTTGTGCGTCACTTTATTAGAGTTGGCCTTTGCAAAGATAATGTTCACATATTATATTGTGATTTTATAGAGTTTAGAGCTGCATTATTCCAAAAGTAATATTTCTATTTATCTTGAAAGTGTTTGTTTTTTAAGCAAGCTGGAAACTTTTTTCATTGATGTTATGTGCAACCTTCATTTATTCTTTAAGAGTAAAACACATGCTGATATTTACACATCTCAACAAAACGAACAAGTGTTTCCTTTTGCCATGACTCCAAAAGTATTCAAACAGACTTTGTGGTTGCATAGTCATTTAATGAAGGGTATGTGGCAATTTTCATGCAAATAGGCAAAAAGCTCAAATAGTTAATTATGGTTTTTTTTAAGATGATACAAAAGAAGCGATGGTCAATTTAATTATTCAAGCATAGTTACATTTTTTTAATGGAAAATGGTGGTGGCAGAAAGGATGCTTTACACCAAATTACAACATAAAGCAAGTACCAGTCAAAATAGCCTGTGCCCATGATTGAAGACATTAAAGTTTTTTTTTGTTTGTTTGTTTATTTATTTATTTTTTTTAGGTAAATTTGATTTGAGAAATCCGTCAGGAAACAATGTTAAAAGTTTGAAAGTTACAGTTACCCAGTTAATCTAATTCATGGCCCTGTGGAGGTTGGAATTCCCAGCAGCCATTGGGTGAAAGACAGAGTATTCCCTGGATGGGTTGCCAGGATTTATTTTTATTCATGAAAATGTTTAGTTAAAGTTAACAAATGTTTCCTTCCAGCAAGTTTTGATTCGACCATCATAGTCAGATCTCAGTTTCTCGTAACTGCTCACTGGGATTTTGGATTACTTCTTTATTACAGGGGTCTCTAGAGCTTTGATAATTGAAATATCTTGGTCAGTCCTTTATAGTTTCTGGATGGGTTAAAAGCTGCTATTATCGATCCTCTGAATGTCAAATTTCAAGGGAATCCATTGAAGATTTGCTGGGAGATTTAATTAAAAACCAAAAATGTAAGCTAACCAGCCAAATGAAGCCAGAGGCTCTCCAAAGTAACCAAGATTCATGGAACCACCAGTATATATACAATTTAGCATGGCAATCCATCAACAGCTGAGAAAATAAGTCTATGTAACGAGTAGCAGCCATCAGACCACCCACCACTGCCATCACTACAACTTTTAAATTAAATCCTCATACATGTTTTGGCCTGTATCATCCATAATGCATGCAATATATAATTACATCTCAGAATGACTATTTCTTTGATGGAAAGAACCTTTCAAAGTGATCCAGATGTATTTGGTTGTCAAATCAATTAGCATCTTTCTCACCTTCACTGGGCACTAATTAACCTAAGGTCAGACCCTGAGGTCACAGGTCAGTGTTCATGAGGAATTGGGCACTCTGATAAATGCATTGGTGTGTTTGCATTTGTGCTTACGAGAATGCTTGTGTGGTCATCAGCAGGCCGGATGGGATAGTTGTGACAGGTCCACAATGAAAGGTACACACAGATAAGACATGCATAGGGAAAGCGACTTTAACCAAGAGCTCCCAAACACACCTGGGAGATGTTCCTCCCAGAGATAAAAGCTCTTAAAACATCTTCAGCAAATACCATTCATTTAAAGGTTTGACATTTGGGACTGGATAAGATTTTAGTTTGTACACTCAATAAGGATTTGTGCTTTTTAGTGTTCTATTTGAACAGAGTGAGGCAAAGTCATGGATGCAGTTTGGAGATATGCTAAACAGAAAGATTAGACTTGCTTAGCTCAACAAACAAAAACAAAAGACTTACCTCCACTTTCCTACTAATGGTTAACACTGGTTTTCTTTTGTCATGTCTATTCCAATGGCAAATGCAGGGAAAAAATAGTTAAAAGGGTGGTTTTCAGTGAAGAATGCACAGATAATGGACAAGTACTTTATTAAAACTTTTCAGCTGTGTGGAGATTTATTGCCCATTTTGGTATTTCAATTTGTTTTTCCAAGTTTTGTATTTGTGTAAACTCTCTCCAGTCGTGTCTTCTGATTTATGGTCCATGCTAAAGAAAATTGTGATGGAACACAAAAATTCGGGCATTTTCTTGCACTAATCTAAAGATAAAGTGTTTCAATTTCGAAGTAATGCGCTGATGAAAGACCCCAGCTAGTTTAGTTTTGGCATGTTCACATATTTTGTGAAATCTGCACTACTTCGTCAGATTTTCACACTTTGGCACTCCCTAACAAAGGCTAATTCAGCATCCATCTTGCATCCTTTGTCTTTTCTGAGCTTTTTTTCAGTCACTAAATTTCAGTCTGATGTTGATCTCTTGCTCTTTCTCTTTCTCTCTTTATTTTCCTCGCTTCTTCAAATAATATTCTTGGCCATGGTGCATGTCTAAAATCACCAATGTGTTGATATCTAGTTGCTGGCATGTGAGGCAGTGTTGTAAAGCAAAACAAACTCATGATGCTCTGGACTGGAACAGAGTTGTGAAGTGTGCTTTCTCAAGCCTGGCGCAATTGCAATGCAATGATGCCCCATAATGAATGTCAGTGTGTCATTAAAACAAGCCAGAGGCACTGAGGTTTAAGATCAGAAATGTATGCAGTATTGTTTAAAAGACAAATAATCTTTACATAAAAGAACTTGAGAGTCCATCAAACTGGCAGGTTTACGCCTCCCTTTGATATGGACCAACTTGCTGCCCTGCATTGTAGGATGAAATCCACAACATGGAGGGATGGGTGTCTGAAGGCTGTATCTGATCCAATCTTGGCAAGGAAATGGTGCATTTTCACTTATTTTTTTCCTGCACATACAACAGAGTGGATGTCAGAGATGATTGATGATCTGCTTTTAACTGCTGCAAGCTGATGTTCAGTTTTAGGAAGAGAGATAAAAAAAACTTTATGCCAGAAATAAAGTCTGATTTTGCTGTGTGACTTACTCAGTATGTGTTCCTTCAGCTCTGGTCCCAGCATTTTTAATATGATCAATGTTGACAGAACTAGCCTTTGGTGGGGTTAAAGGACACTATATTCACCTCTTTTACTCTTTCCCTTCATTTTTCTTTTTCACTGCCCACATAGACTTGTGAACTCTTTGAACTGCTTGACTGCAGTGTACACAAAACGCCGTTCTCTTACTGGAACTGGCTAAAGGAGATAAAGTGAAGACAGAAAGAGAAGCGATGGAGCGGGAAAATATGCTGGAGAGAGAAAGTTATTTTCTTGCTTTTTAAAGCACTTGAACTTTAGCTCTCATTTGATCTGAAAGCTTCAGCTCATCTTCACATCCTAATAAGAGAGTAGGATGAAGGAGGAGGTGGGAAGGGTGATGGAGGGCGGGTGGACGTGTGCTGCGTCTGTACGGCACGCTCCCCACAGCTGGGCAGGGTTAACAGTTGTGACACTGATTGGCTGATGACTCATACAGTCACTATCAGGGAAGAGTGAATTCATCTGTGCTCCGTGAAATCCAAGTGGCTGTTGGATATTTGCCATAGAGAAATAGAAAGACATTTAAAGAAATTAATTTCTCTTTAAAAAAAATACTTTTAGCAGCTTCGTCCTTATCTGATAAAACTCAGGTTAAACAAGAAAAGAAAGTGAGGAAAGAAACCAGGGAATGACACAAAGCTTCTATTTGTGTTGTATGCAAAGACTTTGGTGGCAAATCATGTTAATGTCTTACTGCCGAGAAAAAGACATCAAAGACATTTTAAAGAGAATTGCCAACCAGTCTGTTGAGGAAATCTGAAACATGAACAAACAAAAATCACTGTATTAGCTGCATGATATGATAAATTGTAATCCGCCACAGCTTTCAGAGCAATGTGTGGGTGTGATGTTTTGTGCCCGCAGCATATTTCTGTATTTTGCAGAGGGGGTGGGACTCATCAACCCCATGAGCCAAAAATGTAGAAATGATCAAGTCTAACAGCAGATGAATCCAGATCTTTATACATGACAGTAATCTTTGGAAGTCAACTCCCACTTTCTCCAGCCTGAAAAACAGAATGCCTTCACCTGCAAAAACTGGCACACTCATTTCATTTCATTTTATGACATCCAAGGAATGTATTCTGATAGAAAGCTATGTTAATGGCCATATACATGAAATAAAAACTCTTTTAAAAAGAGAAAGAAAAGAAAAAAAAATCGCATCCCAGAGCCCAAATCAATACTTAATGTTTTGTGGAAGTTTTGAGAACTGCTGTGAGACTTTTCTTGAACCACACATTCCTCTCTGAAAGCCAAAAACAGTAGATGGTTATAATCTTTTCCTCTCATTTTCAGAGACATTCACACTTCTTCTTGCAATAAATGCAATGTAAATAAGCACACAGCTCAGTCAGACAGTGTCGAATAATAAGTGTTGTTAGGCAAATTGAGAGAGGGGAACAGCCAAGGTCAGTTCTTGGATAATTAATATCAGTATAGAGGTTTGTCTTTGATAACCCAGACTACAGACAGAAGCACCATGCTGCATAAATCACTCTCCTCTGCAAACTTACCAGCAGCTTAGAGTGACTTCTTACAGAACAGGAGTGTACAAGGTGGAAAGGAGGTGAGGGAACAAAGAAGAAGAATGTGTAATTTTGTGCCAGATGATAAAATGCTGTGGCAGTCAGCCATCGGGCTTTCGGTAACAGGATGCTTCTGTTACACTATACGTATTTAAACAGTGTGACTTTCATTTAAACTCACTCGTACTATTCTTTATACGTAAGGAAATGATTCTTTAGGAGTTTAAACAGCATGAGTTTGAAAACAAAAGTTCTGTTCAATTAATTTTCCTTTAAGTGGTACTTTTTAATCATTTTGGAACTGAGCATTCTAATTGTTGCAGTGTTTTTAGAGAAATGTGTCCATTGTTTCTGGATGCAAGTTTCCAGATGTTTAGGATTCCATTGTTGTTGTTTGAGTCTCCTCTTTATGATGCTCCATGCATTATAAGAGACAGAAACAGTTATGAGCTGCAGGCAGACCTGCATTTTTGCTAATTGCAGCTTGGAAAGACTATCACATTTTTGAACATCTAGATGTCTTTTTTTTTTTCTTCGGTTTTTCAAAAATAGCAAAAATAGGGATTCATCTGACAACAGAATGTCTGCTCTGTCCATCTGTGATGAGCTCGTGTCCTGACAACTTGGCAGTGTGGCTGCACAGAGTTGATATGCACCTTCGTCTTTGCAAAATACAGTTTAAGATTAAGTTTCTGAATGCAGCAACAGATTGTGTTAAGTGAAAATTTGTTTTTCAAAGTACTGCTGAGCCTATGTGAACATGCTGATCATGTTTCCTGTGCAGCCAGCAATGCTTTATATCCTTTACTTTTATGCAGGTTTCCTGAAACACCTTGAAACTTTTTGGGATATTGTGTAGTGTAAATTCTAAAAGACAAAAGGTTTTTTTTGTTTGTTTGTTTGTTTTTTGTTGTTGTTGTTGTTGTTGTTGTTGTTTTTTTGTTTTTGTTTTTTTTTTTGCAATTTCCATTCATTTATTTATTGTGGAGATTTTATTAATACAAGATTCTTTGAGTTTAGCTCAAAATTGTTACCCATGACCCATCCTTGCTTGAGGCAACTGAGTCTTAACACTCCTTTTATGCCTAATTCTGTAACCCTCGCCTGCCACCAATTCTGCTGACTGTAAAACCTTCCAAAACAGAGTTACCTTTATAATTCATTAACTTTTCTGCCTTCTTTTTGCCACTGTCCCAACTTTTTATGAGTATATTACTGGCATCAAATTCTAGATGTGTTTATATTTTCTAAGTACAATGAAGTTGGTCAATGTGGATACTAAAATTAATTGTCTTTGTAATTGTCAGTTAAATAAAGATCCAAATCAATTAATAAATCACAGATGGAAATTTTTATGCCAACACTTTCCAACTACTGGGACATGTATTTTCAAGGTGACAGGAAGTAATGGTACAAGACCAAGCAGCTGCAGTTAGTTGTTGGGTAGAAAGAGCCATGGGGAACGAACTACACACATCCAACATTTAAACATCACCAGGCCTTGTGACTCTGTCCTGCACTTGTGTGGAAAATTACTCGTGTAGTCGCATGAAATCAGACCGCGGGCACTTACGGCATGGTTGCTCATAGTGGAAAAAGGCCAAACATTGACTAAATTAAACACTGGCTACACTGTAAACAGCCGTGCAAATCACTCCTCTGTCTTAGCCCTGACAAAGTAGCTGCTTGGGGAGTGTTTGTTGGAGGATTAGAGCACACTCACTGTCCCCCACAGCACACACAGGAATCACCCTGGTTTCCTGCTCACATAATAGTGTTTACAAAGCTGTGTCAATGTGCAGATCGATGCAGAGGAGGCTGCTTATTGTACGCTTAGGAAAGGGCCTTCATTAAAGTGTGTGTGTTCGGATATGTATGGAGTCAGCATAAAAGCTGAGATGTACACACTTCCACCGTATCCACTGCAACCTTGCCCACTTGAGCACAGACTCTGAGTCAGCAGAAACAGGAGCTTGGTGACACCGCTAATGAACCCAAGTGTTATTCTTCAATTTACCTGTGGACCAGACTGAGGAACTCCTCTCAGCTCTGCTCCGGTTGCACGAATCCTTCTCGTCTCATAAAAGCTGTCTTTCTCCTTATCTATCACTCACTCTGCGTCTCTGCTTTCTTGCTTCATCATGCCTCAGTTTTCAGCACTGTAAAGTCTCATTGTTTGCCTTGTTTCCCTCTCTCTCTCTCTCTCTCTCTCTCTCTCTCCCTCTCTTATACCACTAAATGCATGATAAGGTATGAGTTGCAGCAGGCAAGTCCTGTATGGCAGACACATAGCTGACACCTTATTACTGTGTTTATCAGTTTTTTCCACTTCCGTAGTGTCTATCAATCTGTCAATGAGCACAGGAGGGAGACTAAACATCTTACTGCAGTAGACTGTTGGTCCATTAGAGGGCATCACAACTATATGGAGATATTCAATACAGAGACAAGATTATGTAGAAAAAAGCAGCTCAAAGAGCATTTGAAATGAGAGTTTTTCTTTTAAAAAAGATTGATTAAAGGTGTTAAACATGCTTTTATTCAGAAATAATAAGTTTAACAAACCATTTAGGTGATTTTTTTTATAATCTCAGCCAAATTGACAATATAAGTCTTTAAACTCATGGCATCTCATGTATTTAAACCCAAGATTTAAGTTATTATTTAAAACACATTTAGGCTATAATTCAGCAGTAAACAAAATAAAAATAATGTAAAAGTCTTCCAGCAGCAGAAGCATATTTATCTAAGTTGAATCTCCTTTCTCTGATTTCTTTTTATTCAAGCTACTTTATGTTTCACTGCATTGCTTTTACTTATGAGGTGTTATACATGATCTTATAATAAAAACTCACATTTACAGCCTGAAAAAAAAGTATTACTTTAGTACTATTTTCTTAGATTCTTTGCCTCAGTACTGAAGGGTATTTTATTACTTTTACTTCAGTCTGGGATGTGTGAACTTGCTCCATCACTGACATCAACCGAAGTTGACAAGAGGAGGATCATTTTTCATTATCATCATGATCATAATGAAGAAAAATCCCAGTCAAGATGAAGAGCCAGCAAAGCTGCTTCTCTTCAGTCGCTTCCTTCGCATCCCAGTCTCCCTTCTCCCCCTGACGCCCCTTTTCCCTCCTTCCCCTCCTTTTTCCTCTCCCTGATGTCTCAGCTGTTCCTCGGAAAGGACAAAGAGCCCGCGGTCAGCTTCGACCTACCAGGTGGCCTCTCTGACGAACAGCAGACCATACAGAAAATCCATTCTGCAGGGAACTAACGGGCAGGAAGTCACGACGCGCTTTTCCATGAGTGTGTGCGTGAGATGCGCCATCAGAAAAACTCCTGACTTACAGGCGCACGCGGTCTGGATCACTGACACAAACGTTTCGCGCCGCACGCACGCAGTTGCCGCTTACGTGTCCGGGAATAAACGCTCCCCGACTTCTGCAAGTTGGGAGTCCTCTTGTGGAAAAGGCGGGGCGCAACACGGGGTATAACCACAAGACTGGAAAATATTTGCCCCGCATCGGGTGGAGGAGGAAATGAGACTGTGTGGCGCTCATTACCCCGACCTAAGCGTTTGACAATTTCTTTTAATGATGTTCTGTAACATCCTTCGCGATTAAATCGAACTGATCAAACAACAGCAATAATAATAATAATAATAATAATAATAATAATAATAATAATCAGTAATTTCCTCTTAGAGATTGATCTTCCACAGCCTAATAGGTCATTTGTTGCGGAAACCCTGTTTGGCGCTGTTAAATTCAGCAATAATAACCCACAGCACAATTTCTGTAGCCTATATTAATGGGATTTGATATATCCGTAAAGTGGCTTTCAGAGCTCCAACCTGTACATGATGTAGATGATGGAAACGATTAACAAGCACAGAAACATTGGGTAAAATTTAAGATCAGTTTGAAATACCACAATCACGACATCAGGGCGCATTTGTTTGGTGCACATTAAGGAATCAAAAGTCAATAAACATTTTTATGTTGTCACAAGTCAACCTTTAAAATTAAACTTTGTCTGAAAACGACTTTTTTTAAGAGTGTGCTGTGTTTTCTGTCAGCTCGGAGGACACACCTACCTTGTGATCCTCCAATCATCCGTCTCCGGGGACTCGACAACTACACAGTCGCAGTAAGGAGACACCGAGACAGAAGAGGACACGTTCTGTTTCCGCGCAGTCGGACCGCTTTAGGTGCAGTGACAAGAGGGAAAAAACAGCCTGAGCAGAGCAATTAGACAAAACTTTTACGGGGCGATTATCTGTCAGCGCGCCATTCTCTTGCTCTCCCGCACTCTCTCTTTTTGAACGTCATCCTGAGGTTGAAGTTACACATTATAGGAGCAGGCTACAAGTTTCAAATGGACAGGCACTTGGAGACGGCTGGCTCAACAAGCATGGGATTATTCTTGTAATGTGGATTGCTACTCCTTTTAAAAAAAATAAGGATCTGCTGCGGAACGATGTGAGAGATTGTGCGTCTTGGATTCTCGTGTTTCTGGATATCTTGAAAATTATTGGCAACAGTTGAGAAGAAAGAATTAAACACGTATTAAGGATTGTATGCTGCAACCTTGGGACCAGCATGGATCTGCTATTAAAACCCCCTTACTGAAATAAGTTTTAGTCGGTCCACTTGTATTGTTGTTTTGCCTCGTTGTTGTAAACTTCATGTTTGAGAAGAAATTGCCACATTCGGCGGTTAAGTTTTGAAACGTCACTTTACCTTTTGGACTAGATTTCCAACACCATGAACTTTATTGACAGTTTGACATTATTATTTTTGACGCTGTCAGCTGTCAAGGTGAGTGTGTTCCTGAGAGCAAACTGAACCTAAAATGAGGGGGAGAAAAAAGATCTATCGATCTCCATTTGCTAAATGTAGTCAGTGGTCATTAATGTGTAGCTTGCCCTTGTCTTTCGTCTGGCTAGGTCACCGCTCATGTTTAAACAAGCCTAAATGTTTAGTGGCTTTGGGGAGATTTAAACAGCCATTACGCAAAGCTGACACTGTATAAACCGAACCCACTTAGTCGTGGGTGGTGCGTTTTTTGTGCTACAAATGTGGCATAAATGATGATTTTTTAAATAATGTTGAGAAGTTTGACGCTGGGTGATTGTAGGCCTGCTCTAAAACCACCTTGGAGATATTATTACGCTTTAAAGGCGCAGTGGCTCCATTCTGAATCAGGACATGTGAACAGGTTCACTCCCGGCTCTGAGGCGACTCATGGTTCGTCTGCTCCTCTGAGAGAGAGGTTCTAGTTTTCAAAAGTGTATTTACTATTAGATTTCTGAACAAACCGATCACGACTACTTAGACAGATCTGGTGGGCTGGAGAATTTTAGTGGGTGGCTGAAAGCACGTGGAAATTCTTTTTTTTCTATATAATCATTAATGAAGTGCTGTATGATGTTGAGCAAAGGTTTCAAGGTGGAAAAAAGCAACACTGCACCTCAGGAGGCTGCGTGTTTTCCTGCGATATGATTGGACTTTGACAGATAATATCTAACTCTTTCAGTGCAAAAAAAGCATGTTATTTCTCCGATGTTTTAGGCTGCAACCAAACGAAGTGTGTCTCCTCTCGAGTCTAGTAAACTGTTTATTTAAATAATCGGATAATTTAATGATAACTGAGACACACTATCAGCGCTGAAGGGTATCAGGATGACGCTTCTACTGCTCATTTATCTGTCGACGTATTATCATTTGGTTAAAGGGCCTGCGTTCGTAGCTTGACACCCACCCATTAATAATACAGTATATAGCGTAGTGTTTTGGGGGGGCTGGGGTCTCTCAGCCCACAAGGTTGGACCCTCTCACGCCACCAGAAGGGGGTGGAGCCTGCCCCACAACCCAACCTTTTTTTCTTCCCCCACTCCTAACTTTTCATTAAGGAATTGAATTGAATGTCTTCCTTCAGAATGCCGACTCATTCAGCGCATGCCGGGTGCCACAGAAGCAGGTCTCATGCAATATTGGCGAGGTATTGCAAGAGTTGCGCGCGCTTCTGAGTGAATAGGGGAGAAGGAGAAAGGGTGTGTGTGTGTTGTGTGGGGGGGCAGAGCCTTGAGGACGACAGAGCCTTGTGCGTAACGAACAAAGTGGAAAGTTGCCAAAAAAAAAAATAATAAAATCCCGCGGCTGTTCTGGTGTGGTGACAGCTACCCCCTGTCAGGCGCAGGCTGACATTCTTAATGGTTTTAATGGCAACGGTTATTAATCCGGGTTTAGGCTGCAGAGCCACACATGAAAGGTTTGAGAACTGAAACAAAACCAGCAACGTAATTACTAAGTTCATGAAGATTTGCCACGTAGCCTTAGCTGATGAGGCAGAACATAAGTCAGCTTCTTTGGCACATTGTACCTTTGCTCAATTGCTTGGCCATATAAGGAATTATAAAATGTACATAGTAGGCTAATATCATACACCGTTCTGAATTGTACTTAAGTACTGAACACTTATTTTAGAGTTAGAATTCAGAAATTTAATTACAAAATTATTATATTATATCTCAGTGTTAATAACATGGAGTGGGCCTGTGCATGTGACTCCAATGGTGTGTGCAGGGCCAACTCAGATAAGATTTATATTGTGGTTTTCAAGTTTTGGCAATGGTCAACAGAAATGTCAAAATGCAAACATCTTTTGCACAACTGGATAAGTACAGGGCATGGATTGGGTTTTACTGACTTCTTGCACAATCTATCATAACTAACAACATGCTCTTTTCCCTTACAGAGTGCCCACATACCGAAGGAAACAGAAAGAGGTCCACATGACGGTAGGTGTCCCTCAGGGCACCGTGGGAATACAATCTACATTGGGCTCACTGCTTGGCACACAGCCAGACAGGGGAGGGCTGGTTTGAATTTCACTTTGACATTAAAAGAAAATTATCGCCCCCTAGTGGACATCTTTCTGGATTGACCCTGCAGAGATTTATCCCCCTCAGACTTTTTTTCTTCATTGTGAAAGACCACAGTTTTCACCTTAAACCTCATCTACTAAATGTCTTCACCCTGAGCAACATTCAGTTTTACTTGAGGTTAAGCTAGGAGAGATGTTTTGGTCACCAGTTTCTATATTAGAATAGAATGTCACCATCTTGGTCCACAAATTCATTTTGCACAACCCCATTGCCCAATCTAATTTGGACAATCATAAGCTAAAGTTCTTGATA
This sequence comes from Melanotaenia boesemani, assembly GCF_017639745.1. Lineage (NCBI taxonomy): Eukaryota > Metazoa > Chordata > Actinopteri > Atheriniformes > Melanotaeniidae > Melanotaenia > Melanotaenia boesemani. Next base: position 12,605,185 of record NC_055703.1, read on the forward strand.
TTGCTCAGACACACTGTGTTTGGTTTGGCTTCCCAGAGGCCTTTCAGGCTGGGTCTGTTTCAGGCTCACTCATGGCCTCTGTGATGTTTCAGAGGTGTTGTCAGTCTGTGTGCTAATGTCTTTCTCAAGAGCAGAACTCATACAAGGAGAAAAATAGGAGGTGGGGGGAGACTGGACTTGAGCTGAAAAGTAGACTCTGGGCTGGTATTGTGCAACTGTAGACAAGGTGAATGCCAACAGGCCAGAGACAGAGCTTAGAAATGAGGTGACATTCAAGTTTTGTGCAACTGATGGGGGTCAAGATATAACTTGTTAATGTCAATGAGAAATTGCATAAGTCTTTGTTAAAGTAGGCCAGTCTTTGTTTGCTTATGTAAACCAAGTGTGTTTGAATTGGACAAAGGGAATTAAAGTGTGTTTGCATGTTTATGTATGTTGGCCCTCCATCTCTTTTGACTCTTGTGTGCCTGCCAATATTTTATTTAGACCTCTGTTTAGGTGTGTGTTGCTGTCAGAGAACTGCTCCATTCAACAGTGAGTGATTGAAACTGGAGCTCCATTGTCATTTTCTAACTGTTCCCTGTGACTCTGTCTTTCAGTGATCCCCTTAATGGAGGTGTACAACAAGAGTTTGTGTCAGCCTCGAGAGCTCCTGGTGGAAATTCTTCAGGAGTACCCGGAAGAGGTGGAGCACATCTTCATCCCGTCCTGTGTGGTGTTAAAGCGCTGCGCTGGCTGCTGCTTAGACGAGTCCATGCAATGCACACCAACAGTCACCTATAATGTAACAATGGAGGTCTGCAGTGTTTTATGTTTGTTTTTTCACAGAAATACTTGATTTTTTCCTCAACCTATGAAATATGTGACCTATGTAATGTGTATGTTTCCTAACTGGACACATAAATACTTTAATTTTGTCCAAATATTACACATTAAGGGCTACAATTTGCAAGTCTTCTTGGCTACAGAGCCTCTTAGGTGTAAGACTTTGGGGATTCAGAAAAGGTCAGCATTTTCATTTTCAGTATTGCTCCTTATTAGGATCAGTTTGCATGATTTTGTATGACTAACTGGTAAAAAATGTGCAATATCTGCCCTGAATGAGATTAAATGTGTCCAGTAAGGAACAAAAAGCTCTTGAACTTTGCACTTATTGTTTCAAATCCCTGTTTTTATTAAATTATAACAGCCCGTTAAACAAACTGAAAGTTGGCAGCCAATCTCACTAACACCATTTCACAATTATCTTCATGCTCGCTATTCTCTGCCCTCTCTTCCTCCTCCTCTTCTCACACATGATTAGCTAAAGTAGAGGTTATCAGCTGATCAGGAGTTGGCAGCTCCCAGCTTCTGATTGGTCAGATGGCCTTGAACCATCTAATCATCCGAGAAGGAGGGTGGAAGACTTTATGTGAATTCCTACATCACCTGAAGTTAGCAAACACAGTGCAGAGAGAATGAAACTTAATCCTTAAACCTTAAAAAAGCTGAATATGAAACATGTCTGAAGGTTAAATTAGCTGACAAATGTGACTTTTCTTCTTTGTAAATCTTTCTTTTTTTTTCCTTCTGCAGATTAAAAGAATAAAACCCCAAAGGCAACAAAATGACATTTTCATGAGTTTTACAGAACACAGCGCATGTGAGTGTAGGTAAGAAACCTCCAAAGTCACACTCTTGCAAACACACACACACAATGAAAAGCAAATTACTGCTCTATTGTGTAGCAGAGCAGAGGTTGGCGAAACACGTCATGTAAAGTTATTGTTTTCAGCTTTTCCCCTGACACATTCAACAGATGCAACTCATGATGACTTACATCTTATCTCAGCTTCTTTCACTTGACTGATGTTTTTTTCTGAGCATGTTTAAACATATCGCGGCAGACATCCTCCATGTTTTGAATTCATCCTCATTCCACAGCATAGCTAAGGATCTGTGGCATGTAGAGGTCTTTCCTGTAACTCCTAACCTCGGTTGCAATTGCTTCTGTTATCGATCTCTGAGAAGACTTGTGACTTTTATTTATCGCCTTCCATCAATCAGGAGATATCTGCGATTAGACGCTCAGAGGACACAGATACGTTCAGGGTGAGAAACATGTGCTGTCAAGTAAATGTGGCACAAATTATTACTGGGAAAAAAAGAGAAAAATGTAAACGATAAGCAGCTACAAGTTTGCCACTTTTAAGATTACTCATGAAAGCTACACGTGTACTTGAGTTATACCTGTTTTGTTAAATCAATACTTGAAGTGCTTGTGTGTTTTCCTTTGACTCTTGATCAGGGACAGATTCTTCCTCCGCATTTTTTCTGAAAGGAAATTCCATATCTCCACCATCCAGTATTTCTGGATAGTGTGGTGGATCAGGAGGTTGATTCCACACCAGGGCAAGCTGTCCCCAATTAGCTGCTCCAAAGGGACTGAGAGTACTTGATTTAATACCATGAGCTTTATTAACTTAAGCACATAGTCTTATTTTATAATTTTGGCACTTCTTTGTCCTAAGTTTTATGATGTATGATGGCTCTTTAACGGAAGTTAATTTAGTTTTCTTAGATTTTACTGCCCCAATAAGAATTGAGTGTGTCCAAAAGTGAAACAAGTGACATCATCTACAAGAAATGATGACCTGATCTCAGCTAATCATTAACTGAGCTGTCAGCTTTCCTTGACTTCACGTTGCTTCCTGTTGGACTGTTGTTAAAGTCAGATCGTTACAGTGCCAGAGGTTTGGGCTGTGACGCAGCAGCTCAGAGGGGAAGCATATCATCCTCCATCATTTCAGGAAAGTCTGAGAGGAAAACAAACATTTCAGGGATAACAGCAGTACTGCCTGAAGGTTCAGTTTACTTACTTAGCTGTGGTTTTATGACTCTCATTTGTGCTGTTTGTGGAAACTTTAACATTTCTCTGCAGGGAAAATTCACCAGTTTGTTTGTCCAACCCTTTAATTTTTAGAAATGCCAGTTTAATGCAGCTGTCAAAAAGCAATATTACCAAACCAATTAACTGTAAACACTGTAATCAGTTTAATAACTCATTTTTAAAATTTTTACATTAATTCAGTTCTCAACAATATGCACAGTTTTTTGTTTTTTGTTTTGCATTACCTTGATTATCTTACTAATTTGTATGGTGTTGCAACCATCAGCTGTATAACAGCAGCAGATCTGTTATCTGTTATCAACAATATATGCCAATGCTGCACAACTTTGTGGTGCAAAGGATAGGAATATAAAAGCAGCATAACAATAGCTAAATATAAGTAAAGCGTTAAAGCTTTACCCTTTTGTTTATCAGGAAAGAAAGAGTTGATACAAAAAAGAGCTAATGCTTATCTGGGAATGGAAACAACTTTGTGAATCTTATGACTGGCCAGCATCTTCCCAGATTCAACATCCCATTCAATATTTCTAGAGATTTAAGTAATTTCTGAAGTAAAAGCTCAAATGTTGCAGTTGTCTTTTTTTCCCTCATTAATGTGTGTTTCTATTTAGGACAGCTACTACTTCTTCTGCTGAATTAGAACCATTAGCAAAATATTTCATGCTGCCACCCTCTCGTGACCAGAGATGTCAGTAATGTAATATGTAGTCAGTAATCTGACTACATATTTTAACAAAATATAATCTAACGCGTTAGGATGTCCTACAATGTAATCAAATTACCGTTACTCTTCATATTCGTCCTGCGTTACTTCGGCACTCCCCACTCCTTTCACATATGATTTGAAATCAAGCGCCGTGGACGAAAGTGTATTTATCTAACTCAACACACCTTCTCATTAACGGTGGTACAGAAATTTTATGTACTCGTAAGCATGCAGCTACCTTTCTTCGCTGAAACTTGACCTTTTTTAAATCGACAAACACAAATCATTCACTGCACATGACTTTAGAAAAAAATATGATATAGAAACTTATTACCCTGGTGCATGATGGGAGGTCCGCCTCTCCACTTCCCTCATCAGAACCTATTCCAAACCGAATTGATTTTTTTTTTTAATAAGTCCGTTACTATTTCATTATTTTCTCATGTGTAAACGTAAAACATAATGCAGATTTGTCTTATGCTTAACGAGAGATGTTGCTTTATTTTATTGTTATTCATTTGAATTAATGTATATGATGGTAGGGAAGAAGCACTGAATGATTTACAAAGTTAATAAGAGACTGACTATGTTCATAGAAGGTGAAAAACAATTAAAAGTTACAAGTTGCAAAACATTGTAAAGTCACCATTCGTAACTAATGCACTTTCAGTAAAGTATATGCGAAAAAAAATCGATTGTCATTTTTTTGTTTGGGGGGTTTTAACTAATAAAGTAACTAGTAATCTAACTTAGTTACTTCTAAACCTTAGTAATCAGTAAAGTAACTAGATTACTTTTTAAAGAAGTAATCAGTAATCAGTGGTCAGATTATTTTTTCAAGTAATCTGTGGCATCACTGCTCGTGACATTATGCTTCCAAAACATGTCAGATTAACCTTTTTTCCAGCTTTTAAAACTACTGCTCTAGATTTTTTTTAAAAATCTGACAGTAATAATGATCCAATATCGCATCAAATGATCCACTTTGCTTTAGTATATTTTACCATTCAAAATATGTCACACTAGCTTTAATATAATGTAGCTCTTTTGATTTTAAACTGAGCGTTGGGATTATTGCAGTTTTTCCTTTTGTTATCCTTACAGCGTGACAACTCAGAAACTAGCAGGCTGAGTCTTTTGAAACTGTAGAGAGGTGCAACCTCTCAAAATAAGAAACCTATAACATTATTGTGTAAATCCAGATTGGTGAAAAATGCAGATAGTGGATATCTGGAGCAGGAGGTATCAGTCACTTTTAGTTTTATTCTTTATTCTGCATGCTTACAATATGTAGAGTTTTTCCTGTCAAACAGAAACTTGGCTGTGAGTCTATGACGTCTTAAAAGAAACATTGTTTCCCAAAACTATTGGCAAACTGTCACCCGTAGAGTGTGCCAGCAGATTTATTGCTCCACTCTCTCTTATTGGCAAAAGCTGTCACATGTACAAGAAGTAAAATGAACCTGACACCTTTCTATTGTAAACGTTTTTGTATGTGTGTGTGTGTTTGTGTGTGTGTGTGTATATATCCATCAATGAGCTCAACCCCCTCTGTGTAATTGTGTATGAGTGTGTACACTGCATTATTTCCCAACTCTGCTTCATTTACTGAGCCAAGTATTTGAAAGTGAGAGTAATTTTGATTACAGTTTCTAGTAAAGGATGATGCCATAACATGATTTGAGAAGCTTAATGTGAGCCCACCCATGTTGACAATCAGCACTTGGTCTCTGATGGTCCTGATGCATATCTGTTTACCAGCGGCTGTAATCTAATGTCATGTTGTTTTGTTCCTGCCTTTCAGGTCAAAGATAGAAGTGAAAGAACCGAAAGAAAAGTGAGTACAGCAGCTCTTTCTGCATGGAGATTTGGGATATTGAGGGAGGGTGGGGATAATAGGGACTTGAGGTGTGATATTGCCTCGCAAAAAAACTCACTCTCAGTCGTTTTTAATATACTTTAGTGTACTACTGTACCCACTCTTAATCAATCTGGGTGAAATATTTTCATTCTTTTCTTTGTCACATCATCCTTTCACATAGATACACACAAATTTACTCAAAGGCCATAAAATTTTAATTACAGCCTTAATGGACAACTTACACATGATTATCTCATAAAAGGCATGGATAAGCTGCATTCAGCTGATAAAATGGGGAATACCAACTAAATCATCAGGTGAATGACACTTGATGAGGTCATTGTCCTGTTTTTCTATCTCATCTTTACATTCCTCCCCGCTCTTCTTACCTGTTTCCATCCCAATGAATGTATGTTACTCTTGCGTCTAATTGCTCTGATATAGATAAGAGTTCTTGAAAACCTGTTAAACTTTTCAGTTCATGGTCCTTTCTTGAGTGAAATCCTCCCTCCCTTGCAACATTGAGTCGTCGTTGTGCGGTTCATTAAAGCTCTTTAACCCCCTCCTCTGCAAAGAAGTCGTTAATATTTTTCCATTGCGTGGCTGTTGTTGTCGGTTGTATTTTGGTTTTATGTCAGGTTGTCTGTCATATAGATAAGGCTCAGCTTTGAGACCTTCTCTTTAACCTTGTCTCAACTGTTTACGAGTCTGGCTTTGGTGGCGTGCCTCTACAAAGCAATGGTCCTGGAGGTCATTCAACTTCTTTTTCTGAGGCTTTCATATATTCATATTAGTTTTAGCTCTGGTTGCTAACCTCTTAAGAAGTCCTCGAGCTTGTCAGGGTGAGTCATCCTGCTGAGGTTGTGAAACTAGTTAACTGTCAACGTCCTCAAAGACATTGAGCCTGATCTCTGACAATCAAGAGGAAGTCTTTAGATTTACACACATCCTGTTTCATGGATTAGTTGGTGTTTTACTTGGACTCCATCTGGGACTTCCGCACCTTTTATGTTACTATATGATTAAATACTGTACATCGTGTTTCCTTGTAAAAGAAAATATCACTTTTGTTATGCTAGCACACTGACTGTTTGGATGGCAGTGTCATTAGTCTGTCAGTCAGTTCAGTTTGTCCAGACAAAATGATTAGAGGATTAATCCTGACTTTAGTGTGCACTGATTCTTCCTTTGCTGTGCGGTTCATGGTGAAAAATTGGGTTTTGGTCATCAATAGCCATTTAGTTTGCGACATATGTTCATGGTTTGCAGAGGATAAATTGTAATAACTTGATGTCTTGATCTCCAAATAAAAACAATGTGATTGGGTCAGAATTACTTTAAGAATTGCAAACTAGTGATTGTTAACATGCTAACACACTAAACCAGGATACTGAACATGTTGAAACTGATTGCTTCTTGACATCAACATGCTAGTGCAAGCAAATAGCTTTAGCAAAACCTCAAAGAGCCACTAGCATGGCTTTAGAAAAACCATCATATTGTCATGACACTGATATCTGCTTTGGCCATCTGTGTGGTATTTCAGTGGGCAGGTAGAAGGAGAGGCGGAAACGAATTAAGGATTCACTGAAAATTAAGTGTATTCAGATATGGTGCCAGCTTGCAATATTTCCATCTACTAATGCAGCTTGTGCATCAAACTTTATGCTAAACTTGCTTTTATTTTCCCAAGCAAACATGCAGATTTCAATGAGGGCAAAGATATACCTTTGTTCTTTAATCTAACATGCTGTAGTGTTTCTTTTTTATTATTATTATTTCTTAAAAAAAATCAAAATAATGGAATAACAAAGTTACTTGGGTTATGTACAGTTTGGAGGTTATGTTCAAAATGACCTATTTAATTACAATCTTTTTATGTCTATTTTATAGCTTGGACTAGGAACTGGTTTATCATGTTTGTAAAATTTTATGATTGAAAGTAGAAAACTGTCTTCCACCTGTAGGAATGAGAATTAATGTACAATCAATGCACCATAAATATACAATACAAACTTATAAATGTGTATGCTGTTGTGTGTGATTACAAAAGTAGTAATATACTACCAAGGGAGTAACATATTGTCTGACTCCATCCTCAACCTGTGAATCACCAGGGGCTAGATGCATAAAGTTATATTTAAAATTGTAACTAAATCTGTATTTGTGAACAAGTATGCATTGATTTTTTTTGTCTTATTTATAATTCTGATCTTCTAAAAAATGCAATCATTGCAAATTTGCACGCATGCACACTAGCTTGAATTATCTTTCTGTCAAACAAATACAGAAAATACTCCTTTGATTAATGATTTGCCTTTAAAAAATTCCATCTTGCACCAAAAATGATTAGTTACTGCAATGAAAACAAATGGATGGAAGCACAATCTCACTGAAAGTGAAGAGGTGTCTCCTTGAAGAGACGTTCAAAAATTTCTTTTTTTTTTTAACAGCCCCCACTTTAAAAAAAGGAGGGGGGGTTAATGCTTCACTCTTTTGAGTTTAAACCCTAATGACAAAATCATTTGCACATATAGTATAAAGGATACCTTCCTGTATAAATAACAGCCTCTGTGCAGGGTAAAAACGTGTATGCATGGTTGTTTTGCACACACATCGTTTATGCATCCAGCCCCTTGTGTCTGCTTCATAAGCACACTTCTGTTTGTTCTCATTGTGCTCTTTTCTAAAACAAGTTGAATCAGCTCTAAAGAGTTGACCCAGATATGTTGAAAGATGCAGTTTTGGTGAAGTCCAAGTCTTTTGTCCTCAATTCATCTGGGAAATTTCCGCCCACGGCAAGCCTCACACTTCTAATTGGTTTCACTCTGCAGAGTCATTGTACTGATGTATAAAACAATCTTTTTGAAAAGTCCTTTGAACCTAACCCGGGCAATGAAGTCATTTTCTCACAGATCATATGATATTCATCACATTAAAAAAAAAAAAAGAAGGATATGTGGATAATATTGGGTGTGTCTCTTGCTTGTTTCATGGTTTCAGGGTAATTTTTGTTAATCAGCGATTGGTATTCATGTTTTTTCTTTTACTTTGAAATACACATTAACCTTCACTGAATGCATTGGGATATGGTCCACTCTGGCATATGTCTGATGCTTTCCTCATTCCTCAGTTCAAGTTGTAATCCCATACAAATCAATCAGTCAAAAAAAAAAGAAAAATTTAAAAAGAAAAATCAGATCAACCTTTTTTTGAATGACTAATTACCTCAATTGATTAATAATTTAAAAAAAAAGATTGCTGTTAGCCGATGTTGGCTTTAGCTGTCACCAGTTTACGATGTTGACGCATTCGTCCATTTCTCTCGTCAGTCTCTCAGGCATCTTTCTGCGTTGTTGTCCTCTTTCTCTTGCAGAAAAACCCGGAAAGGCAAGGGTAAAGGCCAAAAGAGAAAGCGAAAGAAAAACCGTGACAAAACAATTCATGATGCGTATGTCAGCTCCGCCTTCTCCACCTACCTGCACCTGAGTGTCGCGCTTCTCATAATTAAGCTAATTTGGGAGGAGCTCTTTTGCCCATTTTAATTTGTACCATTTAATTTATCCGTCAACCACATCTATTAGCATGTCGCTTTCGTGCATTGTCCTAACTTTGTCTCGTCAGCCATGCTCTACATATGGAGAAAATAATTGTTTAAGCTGGCCTGTTTGCCAGGGACTGTTGCTAATGTAGCTTCTACGATTTCTTTTTTAAAAATAATAACTTGTAAAAGTGCTGCAAAGTTTGGCATATTACATTTTGCAAGAAGTGAAACATAACCCATCTCAACCTTTCAAAATCATCAACTAATCTCAGTACAGTGTTTGAAAGAATGTCACCCCTTATGGATGAGTTTGGACCAACGATTTGGATGATATACGACAGCAGAAACCTAAAGGTTCAAATTCTATCTAACATCTTGTCCGATAGCTAGCTGTGTGATTGATAATGGACACGTTTAAAGAAGCTGGAATAAACAGATCTCAGATCAGCTGTTAGCTGTAACCCGAGCCCTCTACTGAAACAGATCACACATCCACCAGCATGGCTTTGCAGACTGGTTCATACTGTTCTGGTATCTGTGCTGGGATCACCAGGATTGTAATCATGGTCCTGTCTTCAGTGTTGAGTCTGTGCTGCTTTGCTGTGTCTCGCACCCATGTCCTTGCCTCTCTTTGTTCTTTTCATCTTTAAAAACTGGTTTCGCTGTCCTGTGTCTAATGCTGGTTCTTTTTATGTAATGTGAAGATATGAATGATGGCTATCTATTTTTTTCCTTTGTTTGGCAAGTATTGTTTTTGTTTCATTGTTTTCCTATTTTTGTGTTTGAAACCATAAAATTAACTCGTATTCAGAACTAATATAAAGATGACCTCATGTTTCTTCGGTTATTCTACTGTGAACATTTTCCTGTATGTATGTATGTATGTGCATTTGTAATTTGTATATTAAGATGTCAGTGGAATATCTGAGCCTTCATCAATGTTGAGAAATGTAATTTAGATAACTTTGAGTATCTGTGAATCTCATGTCTCTTTGTGGGAAACAGTCTTTAGTTTTCATTCAATAAAATGAAAATATTCTTAATGGTGCATCAAACAGACCCTTGAGTCTTCTTTATTAGGAGTTGAACATTTGTAAGAGTGAGAGCGAAGTGTGTTGTCATTAACCTGCAACTTCAAGCTATTTCATGTTATTTTATGTTGCATGAATTGGTGCAGAGCTTTGCTCACTGCATGTCTAACCCAAGTTGTTTGTGAGTGATCTGATCAATGTGGATGGGATGGGGGTGGGTGGTCATTTTAATGCTCGAACCTTTGCCTGCTCTGTGGGAACTCTGTGTGAAATACTACCCGAGTGTCACATGCAGAGCAACTTGGCAGTGGCTCTGAGGGGCAAACTGCAGCATATGAAAGTTTTGACCAAGAGGCAACCTATCTTAGATGGTAATGGTACACTGTTATAATCTGCCTCTCCCTCTTCCTCCCCATCTCTGTCTGTTTGTCTCTCTGTCCAGTGTCTGTGAGCCATGTTGTGATCACTGCTCAGTGAAGAGAAAGCGTTTGTTTGTGCAGGATCCTTCAACCTGCCGGTGCTCCTGCAAACACACAGACGAATACTGTAAAGAACGCCAGCTAGAGCTCAACGAGAGGACCTGCAAGTAAGCGTTACTGCTGAAGCTAAATTCAAACTACACCTTTAAGGTGTTATTGGACAAGATGGAAAACCTAGACGGCATTTGTCATAACAGAACTAACTAAAAATTCAACTGTTTTGCAACTTTCGTAGCAGCTACCGTAGTTCGCTTGTTACCCCTTGTTTCCATCGGATGTGGTTGTGGCGAATTCTGGCTGCCGTATGTGCGTGCTCTGTCTTTTTGCGCGACATTGTGATTTGGAAGCAAAGTATAGCGTCCACCGGGAATTAACTTACACAACATGTCCTCTCTGCTATTGTCTTCTATGTGTTTGGGGTGTCTTGTAACACCTTGTGTTTCTCAGCTACTGAGCCTGTTCTTATCTATGGTTGAATTTCTTTGGCTGGTTGATTTCTGGCCTTATTCTGCCAGTAATGTTGATATAAGAGTCTTCATTGGGTGTTTTTTCTTTCTTGGATTTTCTATGGTGTCCACATGTCTGGCTTCTTGTCCAACTCATTTAGCCTGTGCTAGCTGGTGCAGTCTCTATCAAGCACAGATTTTCCACATATTCTTAGTAAAACAAAACTTGAGCCTCTTTTGGGCCAATTCTGGAAGGTGCCATGTTGCATCCAGTGGAAACACGAGCAACACTCAGGCAGGATTCACATAAGCATGTTTGAAACATCAACGATCGCACTTCCATTTCACTTAGAATGTTCTGACATTTTGTGTTGCCAAATTAAATTCATGGCTCTTTGCTTTGCTTTACTAGCTCAGCTGACATTGAAAAAGTCAGAATATCTCAACAATTCAAGCTGCAACGCAGGCACCAGCCAATCAAATCAGCTGGCTGATCTCGTGATCTATTGCTGCAGTCAAAGCATCGCATCAATCTGCTGCTTATTGTTTGATAAATCCTGCTTTCTAGTGGCTGCAATCAGCACCAGCGATGACGCCAGAACGTGTCGCAACAGCATCTGGTGGAAACAAGGGGATAGACTTAGAAATGCACTTCTGTTGCATGTCACCTCACTCTCAACACTTATTACTATTATTACTTCAAATCCCTTTAATTTTTATGCAAGCTGAGTCCCGTCTTGTAGTAATCTCAAAAGGGAAAACACAGAGAAATGTTTAAAAAATACTATACTATACGCAATACTATGCTGGAAAAATCATTGTTTAGAGTCTTTAAAGCCTTGAATGGTCAAAAATGATTAAATGACTGTGCAATCTACCGTTTATGCATGTGTATTTTGCGCGTTTCTCAGTTAGCCCTACTCCTCATTCATTACATGGCCTCAAAACTTCTAAACAAAAGAAATCACAAACAACGATGGCAAACTTTTAAAATCTCCAAATCACCGTTGGGTTAGGTGCAACAGACTCCATAACACCCCCCCGCCAAAAAAGATCTACTTTGCTCATGAAATACTAAATTTAAATATTTTCCTGACAGTGTCACTAGCCAAATTCACACTTTGGTATTTTTAAAAATATTTCCTTTTCTCATGACCTTTTGTTTCTCTTGTCTTTTCTTCTTTTGTAGATGTGACAAGCCGAGAAGATGAGAGAGGTGGCAGCACCAGATGTACAAGATGAAGGAGTATTCTAGAAATATTTCACAGCACAGCACTTTGACCTTTGAACCGTAAGCTCTTCTTTTCTGTGGAAAGCATTCCCCTTGGACTGAGAGAGAACAAAGAAAGACTGAACTCAAAGTTTCCTCCCTCTGTATATCTGTGTGTATATCGACCATGATAAAAAGAAAAAAATTTTAAAAAAGAGTACAGAATTGTTATGCTGCTACAAAAAAACAAATACTAAACCCATCATTTGACTAAAAGCAAAGTAGCCGCCATGTGGTTTTGCATTTCTAACAGGCTTGCGAAGCAGGTGTAGTCTTACTGTCAATTCATTGTATGCAATTACTTCACTGGATATGAGTCTACTGTGGTTCTGTGTCAGTCATAACATGCAAGACCTCTAGATATATTTAACTGCTAAAACAGCGGGTGAGACTGAAGAGGACATTGGTGTGCTCTGCTTTCAAAAATGATGGATGGACCTTTTTTTGGCCGATGTCTGCTTAAGCTTTTGGCTTAAGCAGGACAAACGGGACAGCTGATGGAAGACTGTCTCTGCTTGATATCGCTTCCTTCCCTCTGAGGACATTGCAGGACTGACGTGGACTTGGACAGCGTCTCTGCCGTGATCAGAGGGGACTCTGGAATGGTGGTGCCATATACTTTTAAAGGGATACTGGTTATCAGTATAGCATTAAATGTTTTGCTATGTCCTACAAGAAAACCACTGAAATATCCTATACTGTAGTTTGATTCCATTTGAAAACTGTGCCTCACATAATGTACTGAGAAATCTTTCGAGTGCTTTTTAAATTATTTTTGTTTCCTTTTTGCAGGAGAGGGGATTGTCAAAGTAGTTTTCTTTGCTGTTTAACTGAATACACAATTCATTGATTATGCATCTTCTCTAAACTTGTAAATACTTAATATCCCTTTATGCCATAGCTCATTGTAGATAATTTATAATGTTAGAGAATATTTTACAGTATTCGGTCTCAACACATATTTAATTTGGTCTATTTATGTATGCAGTGTAATGTACCTGTAGCTGTCTCTTCTCCCTTGTGTGTAAGGTCACTGATGGCTACTCTCAGCAAGGAGGCTCCCTGTGCTTTTTTAAGAAACAAAAAAAAAAAAAAAGAAAGAAATCTAAACTGATTTGTTAACATTCCCTAAATGGAACGTTGGTACTGATGTACTGATGACGTCTCCATTTCAACCCCTGTCATCTAAGTGTGTGGGTGCCATGTAGAATTTAAACTTGTGTGTGTGTGTGTGTGTGTGTGTGTGTTTGCGTGTACATGTGAATATGAATGAATGCGTGTTCACCTGCATTTGCTATATGCACATCTGTGTGTATGTGTTAGTAAATTGTATTTAAATATTTAAGTTAGAAGCAGACCTGTGTTTTGTCCATTGTGCAAGATGCAAATACAAATAAACTACTGCTAGCAGCTCAGCATCCTCTACCGCAGCACGACCATTTTCAACTTGGATAACAATCTCCATCCTGTCTGCCATCAGTCTTCGAGCCTTCATTATTAGTTTTCTTTTGTCTCTTCTCCACTATTAACATGTTTTCTGTGTATATGTAAAACATCATATTTATTTGAAATCATATTGTTTTTATATAAAATAAGGAAAAGGTTGCCGTGTTGTGAATGCTGTGTTTCCATGAAATTTAATTAGGCATCAGTTCCATGTTTTTGTGCAGCAAGCTGTTATTCACACACCTAACTGGAATCTCTGTGCAATGTAATGTGAAAGAAGGCAGAGCAGAGAAATTAAAGAGAAATTCCTGCACAGTTTTCATGACAGACACTCAGTCAAATGAATAAACAGGCACTTTGACAACGTGTGCAGTAATTTCATCTATTAAATCCAATCGTAAATGGCCATTACGGGAAAAGAAAACCTTTTTCAGAGAACTCTCCTCTTCATGAATGAGAAAAAAATTGCATTTCATGCTTATAACAAATTTTGCAAGAGTAGAAAAAAAAACTGGTTAAGAGAAAGAGGATGCATGTAGTAGAGTTGCACAACTGAAGCAGTTTGCTTTGGTACTGTGGGTTAAGTTTGGAAATGTTCAATAATGAAAGTAAAGCTTATGATTCAAAGTGAATGTTTTTCTGAACATTCTGAAACTGAGTAGGCTAACTTTTATAACCTTATTTTAGGCTGAGTGGCACCGGATTCTGTTCATAACTTTTATGGACAGAATTTCTAGGCACAGCCGAGGTGTTGAGGGGATCTGGTTCGGTGGCCTCAGGATTGGGTCTCTGCTCTTTGCGGATGATGTGGTTCTGTTGGCTTCATCGGGCCGTGAACTTCAGCTCTCACTGGAGCGATTCGCAGCCAAGTGTGAAGCAGCTAGGATGAGAATCAGCACCTCCAAGTCCGAGACCATGGTCCTCAGCCGGAAAAGGGTGGAGTGCTCTCTTCGGGTCTGCAATAGGGTCCTGCCCCAAGTGGAGGAGTTCACGTATCTCGGGGTCTTGTTCACAAGTAAGGGAAGGATGCGGCATCTGCAGTGATGCGGACTCTGCATCGGTTTGTCGTGGCGAAGAGGGAGCTGAGCCAAAAGGCAAAGCTCTCGATTTACCGGTCGATCTACGTTCCTACCCTCACCGATGGTCATGAGCTGTGGGTAGTGACCGAAAGAACAAGATCACGAACACAAGCAGCCGAAATGAGTTTTCTCCGCAGGGTGGCCGGGCTCTCCCTTAGAGATAGGGTGAGAAGCTCGGTGATCCGGGAGGGGCTCAGAGTAGAGCCACTGCTCCTCCACATCGAGAGGAGCCAGATGAGGTGGCTCGGGCATCTGGTCAGGATGCCTCCTGGACGCCTCCCTGGTGAGGTGTTCAGGGCACGTCCCACCCGAAAGAGGCCCTGGGGAAGACCTAGGACACGCTGGACGGACTACATCTCTCGGCTGGCCTGGGAATGCTCGGGATCCCTCCGGATGAGCTGGTGAATATGGCCAGGTAGAGGGAAGTCTGGGTTTCCCTGCTTAGGCAGCTGCCGCCGCGACCCAACTCCAGATAAGCGGCAGAAAATGGATGGATGGATGGACGGATGGCACCAGCCACGTAATTAATGTTCTAGGAGATAACTGTGCTTGAGTAATGGTTTGATGAAGTTCAATGAAGGTAAGAGGGTGAGTTGGACCATCTCTGTCCATATTTGCCTGAGAACACAACTGTATCTATACAAATGCTCATTAACCTTTGGTTAATCTTTTTAGCATGTTATATAACAGATGTTGCACTACATTGACTTTTGCATTTTCAGAAAAATTGCTGCCAACTCCTTCATTTCAGCAAAATCACCTTCTTGGTATAGTGTGGGTGTTGATGCAATCTTCCTGGCACAAGAGTGAAATACTTCCTTGTAGTTTTCTATAAAGAGGTGTAGTTTTCTTGCTTCTGAAAAGCCTTTATGAATCCATAATGCAAAACAGACCTCCTGGATCACATTTCATTGGCTCACTAGTATTCAAAGCAACACCATATAATTTTTGCTTTACTCACTGCGTTTGACAAACTAAATATCAGCAATGAATGCTTTCAAAAGTCAGGGTTCATCATTATATAATATGTCTCATAACTGGTGGATTATTTTGCAGTTTATCCTTCACCAATTGACCGACATTTACACCTGCCTGTTCAAATCTGTTTAACAAGGTGAAAATTCTGGTTTGACTACCCTTTTGAATCACAGGGGATTTTCCAGGGAGAGCTTTTTAAGGAAATCAGATCTGTTCCCTGCAATTTAAGTCTCAGGAACACGTTTAAATTTTTGGTTTTCTATTTCCTGCAACCTGAAAAAAAAAAAACTTCTTCCTGCAATTTCTTTTAGCTTGGGACCTGCATTTGCACACATTATATGTGTATTCTACAGCAAACCTGATTACTGAAACCTCATGAAAACAGCTGGCTGCCTCTCGGCTTTCCTTTACCAGATTACCATGTCACCCGGCTGCCGTCAATCCAACAATTCGGGGGACAAAGAGCAGTTTTAGAAAATGACTTGTTGCAGTGACAGGCAGTCAGTGATCTCTGTGTGCTTGCACCAAATCCAAACCCAATGAATGTAGATTAAGCAGAGGTTTTGGGATCTTTGGCCATGTTTGTTTTGAAATTTGTCCCTTCTTAACCCCATTGCTTGCTGCTTCCTGCTGGATTAGCTCCTGCATTGTGCTAATGCGGCTATGCAAAAGCTCCACTCTCCCTGACTCATGCTCTTAATGTGCATACCTTAATATAAAGCACACCATATAATCCCTGTAAATAATTGTGGGGGCCCCTCCACTGGGTAAAAAACCCCAAAGAATGTCATAAACCGTCTAATCTGTGATTTACCAGCAGACCAAAATGAAGCATGGCCTGTCTAGTTTGTTCGCTGAACTGTGTCAATTTAACACCAATTTATAAATAAAAGTTGTAGTAGTCACTGACTGTCAAAAATTAAGCTAATGTGGAAGTGCCTTGATGTGAAATACCACAGATCCTCGTTAGAACCAAAATCAATGTAGTTAAAGGTATGCTGCAAAGACTTTAATTTTTCTAAAGATAAAAATTACATTTCCACCTTATTTCCATGTCCGAAAGAGGATTTTCAATCTAAGTGGATGGATCACAAGAAAAATAATGCTATAGCTATTGATTTCTGAATTAAATCTGCAAGACCAAAGTCTCACAAAGCAGGCTGAGACAAGAAATGTGTAGACAAACACAAGCTATTGGAAGAATTAATCATGACAGTTTGTCAGGAGTGGCTTTACAGCTAATTTTCATGTACTGAAATCAATGAAATGAGAAGCTAGCATGGGCTAGATGACAAGGTAACACAAACTTGGTGGAAACGACAGTAGAAACAAAGAGGAGAAGTCACTTGCTGAACTCTCTATATTTAGTGATAGCACAAAATGAGATTCTGTAAGTCTTTATTTAAACAATATAAATAATTTGAATTTATTTACATCATAGACCCTCTCTTATCAAAAATACTCCATTAGCATAACTACTCTAAAAACCCTCCACTCTTTCGGACAATTTTGCAAATTTGACCATGAGACAGCTGGATTTTAATTCAAAATGAATTTGTCATAGTACAGCCTGTATTGTGGAAATGTGGGTGAGATGAGTTTGGAATATTCATAAACCCTCATTATTTATTTTTAATAAAAAATAATAATAAATAAATAAAATGTATCATTTAGATGAGATTTTAGGCCAATTAATAACTGCTAGAGAGCAAGCTTAGGTGTGTGTGATCAAAGTATTGCCATCCTTGAGTGGATGAATCAAAACGTATTAGGATGCTCACCTTATGTTTTTGCAGTTGTTTTTGGGGAGGGGGGGTTGGTAGAGGTTAGTAAGCTGAAAAATAAATGTTGAAATTTCACATAGGTATGTTATATAGCATATGGCATATAAAATAGGTTATATATGCATAATTTAATTAGATTTTCCTTTGCTTAGACATATCTGTGTTGCCAGATCTAATGACAGTTCTGGTAACAGTGCGACAACGGCATGGTCTCCATAAAATAAAATCTTATCCTTATTTTTTCTGTCCAAAGATGCCAACTATATATGAAAGTGTTTGGCTAAAACAGTATGAGTGAAATAGCTGTAATATTTCTTTCAGTGACTATGGAGTGAGGGAATTGGTCAGAATCCATGCTAATGTTTACTCTCCCCACTGGATTAAACACACTTTGAAACAACCACTGTCTGCTATTATAGGCGCAGGTTCGAGCTGAAAACTATCCAACATATACAAAAAAAATATTCATGAGAGTTCTGGTTTCCAAACATTGTTTAGCAGTTGTATTAATAGCCATTCTGTGTCTTCCTTTGCTAGGATCCTATTCAAATGGCTAAATTTCTTTTCCCAAGCATTAAGTAATGTACACTACCGTTCAAAAGTTTGGGGTCACTTTGCCATGGGATTCAATAGGGAAGTGACCCCAAACTTTTGAACGGTAGTGTAATTAAATGGACGTGTAATATAACACAATATTAAGTAATTCATAAATAACATATTTTAGTTTTTGTTGTATTTAAGCAAACTTTCCCCACCTTTTCTGAAAATATTTAGGTGTTGTTCACAAAGACCAGAGAAATGCTCAGTTTCATTTCTTTAAAATACCTTCATCCAGATTGTTTTAAATTATCTTCTTTTCTGCTCATCCATGTCTCCTTATGTTTGTACTGATTATGTTCTATGTTCAAAATCATCAAGTGGGGACATGCTTGTAAATGTAAGACATTTTGGCAACTTCAAAGGCCTGTTTGAGGATTTTGCCTTTAATCAAAAGTTATGTTCAGTATCATTTTAGGTAAGGAATAAGCTAAGGTTTGGAGTTGGGGTTTTTATGGATAAGGTCAGAGACAAGCAGATAGACTTTGTAGGCCTTCTTGAAGTGAACAGCCCTGAAGACAAGTATGAGTATATCCAGGACACATGGAGGACATACTGAGATGAGATTGCTTAGACCACGTTTGAAAGTGGTCTGGGCAACATAAGACCACATTCTTCTAGCATTGTGTAAAGGCAACACCTATAAACAACTGACAAAATGTGCGTAAGCGGTAAATTCCTAGTATGTTTTTTTCCCCTTGAGTCTGACAGACATGCAGAAAATGCTATTCTGCTTAAATCAAAATCCAAACACACTGGGTTCTCATTGAAAAAAAAATCTGCTGGATCTCATTTGTGCTCATTTCTGCACTGTGAGCATGTGACACAACAGCTGTGATCATTCTCTGGTTCCTAAGCACTGTCCTGTGTTCCTAGTCCTTAATGTTTGAGCTGAGTCACGATGTTAATCCTCAAAATGGGTATTTTAATGTGAAATCTAACATAGGTTGCAAGATGGTAATGTAATTAAGTTAGTTTGTTTTTTACACATATGGTATATATGAAAAAGTATATTTTCTTTCACATGGTGAAAGCTAAGTAAAAGCTCCAAAGTAAGCTTCAGATTGTGTCACAATTGAGTTTCCATCTCTTTTTTTTTCCTTCTACTTCTCTGTCATATATAATACATTACAGACTGTCAAATCACAACAGGTCACTTGACAGGTTCAATCTGTTGTCTGGATGAACAGACTGACCTTCAAAACCTGGGTCTTCCAACACCTTAGAATCATAACCGCCAAGGGGGTCATTTTTACCACCTTGGTTTTTCAAATGCTTGTATCTCTGTAAAAAAATCCATATTTCTCCTAATTTATGACTTCCTAAAATTGACCCAGTAAACTTACAATGAATTTTGGTGAGTGTGTGATCAAAAGAAAAAGAAATATGACAATTTATACCTAGAAAGGCCAAGGGGGGTCATTTTTACCCCCTCATTCAAAGCAGTATATTGCTTAGTAATGCACAAGTTTGACAGCTGTCAGAGTGTGAGCAGCTTAAGTAGTTTAATGATCATATAATCTGGTGCTAACTTTTAGAAATGAAAAAATTCAAAAGGTGGATGAACGCCAAAGAAGCTTGGTTACAATTCCAAGACCTGAGTGACGGAGAGTCAGAAGAAAGAGAGGTAATGGTGGATGTGGGTGAGGAGGGATCTGACAGGATCTGAGGAGGAATTGCTGAGGGGAGAGAGCAATGAACCGTCATGTTTATGCGGCAACGACTCACCAACTGAGGATGAGGAGCTGATGACGGATAACAGACTAAAAAAAAGGCCCCAACTTTTAGTGACTAGGGGAGAACATGGTGTACAAACTGATGGAGCCATTTATGGGGAAAGGGATAAATGTCAACACAGACAACTTTTTACTTTTCTCCCCCTCGCCAACAAACGTCTGGCAAAAAATATGCTGGAGATGGCCACCCTGAATGTGTGGGTCCTGTACCAGAGTTGCACAGGTGCAAACGTTCCCTGGCAGGACTTCATCCTGGACCTCTGCAAGCTGCTACGCAACAAGCATATTTCAAGGCCAGCAAAGACACTGGCAACCCACATCAGGGAAAAAATAAGGTGTATTTGCATTGTGAAACTCAACTGCAGAATAAACACAGCAACCAAAAAATGTACAAAGTGCCAACGTGCAGTGTGTGGACAGTGCACAATGAAAGTGTACAGTGTGTGTGCTGATTGTGAATAAAGAAAATAACAGTAGTATGAAGCCAGTTTCAAGTGTCAGTGCATGTGTATAAACTTGATATTTAAATTAGTAAATTATATAAATGTGTATGTTCTCACTGTAATATTAATTTAAAGTTAGAAATGTATTTAATGGATAGGCCCTTGAGATGCAACATCTCGTTTTCAAGGGGATCCATGGTCCAGCAAGGGTTAATAACTTATGATCAGTAATTTAGGTGATGTGAAAAAGTTATTTTCATGTGTTCGTGTGTGCACGCGTGTGGGAATGACAGAGTGAATGAGCTGGAGGGCAGCGTTTCTTTATCTCTTCTTCCTCTAAAATGAATTAAAATACTGAAATCTGTTATTTTGTTATTTTAAATATTCTTATATTTTACTGTTTTGTTAGTTTTTAGAGTCTCCATTATTTTAGATATATTTATATTTAAAGAATAAATGGAAATGAACAACTTCATTGCATCTTTGCAGCAGGGGGTGGCATAAATTACTCCTCTTGGCGGTTCTAGGAGTGTCGCAGTGTTGGCACTTCTAGTGTTAAACTCCTTCCCCACAAAAACATGGCGGTTCTGTTGAGAAGAAACCATGATAGAGAAACTATGTATGTGTGTTTTTGTCTGGAAGAGGAAGGTATCTGTCGTTATGTGCTGTGAAACACGTTCACCGATAATGCAATAATCTTTAACATGACTGAGCCATTGTTAGATGACTAACATCAGCTCAAAACCACAACACAGCATTATGTCTGAGCTTGTCATTTCTTATTGTCAAATATTTATGTTGTCATTTTCTCCTGATTATATCAACAGAACAAAATCTGACATGACGTATCACATCGGGCCAAAATGTGCTAATTGCTTTTAGATAAAAAATTCTCCCAAATCAGTTATATCTTCTCTTTTATTAGGTTTACATTAATAATAAAAGTCTTTTTTTTTAATGATTTACCAAATTTTCCTCAAGTCATTGATGATTATTGTATCAACAGATGAACGACTTTGTATATAGAGGCTGGTTTGCCCCCTTCAAAAAAAGAAGACTGCACTAGTGTGTAGCATTTGGCCATCCTCTCTACATAACAAAAATGCCAGAAACTCCAGTATTAGCTTAGAAAAGTTCTACGTGGTATGACCAACTTATTCCATCAAAGGACTTTTACTTCCCTGACGGCAAGGCCTTATTCCAAAATGAGAATGCCAGGATTCATTGGGCTCTAACTGTGAAAGAATGATTCAGGAAGCATGAGATATTGTTTTCTCCCATCATCAGTACAAGATCTAGGTGAAAAATGCATGGACAGCTGGATACAAAAAAATCTTGTGGCATTGCAGAAGCTTATCGAAACAATGCCACTGCAAATGCTGCCATAAGACGGTCCAACAAAATATTAGACCATGTGATCTATTTTTGACCAACTCAAACCAAGACAGTTCATTATGCACAGAAATGGCAAGCAGAACATGCTTAAAGTTGGATGCTATGTATACAGAAGCTGTGAGATCAACTTAACCAATCTGGGTCCCTGATTTTAACATTCTCTAAAGATGTACCTAGAACAAAAACTTTGATAATGCAACAAGAAAGTCTATAAGGTATCAAATAAATCTGCTAAAGTTAAAGATCTGGGTGTAAATTTTAAGGGAAAGGTTTACAAGTGAATATTAGACAAATATAAAGTTAGCTGGACAGACTCAGTTGAAAAAACTGTTCTTCATATGTTTTTCTCTAAATAGGCAGATAGTTAAAGAACTTTAAAGATATATTTTTTTTATTTTCATTTCTTCTGGTCAGTGTACATTGTAGTAGTGTTATATGTTAAAGCTTTACAGCTCTAAAGATGTACCTCCTGTTTAGCATATTACTAAGATGTATTATATTCCAAACATTATGCCAAGTAGCAACACAATTCCTACTGTTCTTTTAATAATTTCTATTAAATTTGTTTTCTTTATTTTTTTTTTCTTCTTTTTTGTTGTGTATCTTAAACTTTTGCCACTTTCAAAGAAGGCAAAATGAAGAACATCAACATTTTCCTTTGGAATTTCCTTTCTTCTTAACATGACTGCAGTACTGCTATATGAAGGAAACTCTGTTTAATTCTACAAATTTCTGTTTTTGATTTTTAATCAGGTTAAACTTGGACTGTAATCAGGTTAAACATGGACCTTACACTGGTTTTAAAGGACCAGTGTGTAAGATAAGTGACATCTAGTGCAAAAAGGGCAAACTGAATTAATACTTCCTCCTGACACCAATAGGCAACCAACTCATAAAGTCAGGGTTTGCTTTGCCTCCCTGAGCGACTCTAGCTACAGAGCATAGCATTAGATGTAAACCTTTACACACTGGAGCTTTAACAACAACACAACTATGAAGTACATTGACCAAAACTTGAACAAATTACAAGAAAAAATCATTCCTTAAACTTGTGTTTACTAATTCATTGGCAACTCAATATATCATATTAGCTACACATATGTGTATTTACACAAAAATGTGAAGAACAATTATTTCAATTGAGTCTGTCCATCTAGCTTTGTATTTGTCTAATATTCACTCATAAACATTTCCCATAAACTTTACACCCAAATCTGTGAATTTAACAGATTTTTTTTTTTTTTTGTCATGATTGTTTCTCTTCATTTGTTTCTTTTTTTTCATGTGTCTTCTCAGTGTTTGTTATTATTCTTGTGGCCTTGGTTGTGTTGTGTCTCTATGCAAACTTAAGTGATTATGTGACACAAGTCACAATACACAATTCAAGGGTATTATTTCTTGTGCAGCATTTATTCCCAGACCTACACCAAACTAAAGAACCATTTCTCAATCTGAGCAGAGTAAGAAAAACTTGAAATTGAAACTGACACTGGATGAGATCAGGTGTAGCAGCAAGGGAGAACATAAAAGTGTAGAATAATGGAGGCAGGTGGGATTAAAGTCCTGCCAGCTAAGGCAACGTGCTCACAGGCAGGTAAACCACCACAGGCCAGCACAGGCTAAACCAACAGAAATCACGACTTGGTAAAAACCCCTCCCTGAGGTGTGTCTCTGGTGTTATATGTGCTCTCTAACACGTACTATGTCTTTAAGGCTTCCAATCTATATTTACCCACGTTTTATGTCTGATTGTGACGCTGAAAAATAACCTCCATGAGTCATGAGGCAGGCAACGAGAGAGGGGGGGAAAGGGAATAAGACTAAAATCAGTTTAAAGACGGATCAGTGGAACAGAGTGCAAAAGAGACAAACTGAGGTGAAGGGGGAGAAGAAAAGAGGATAAATATGGCATGAAGGGGATCATGGCTGAGTAGGAAAGAAGACAGGTGTAGAGTTGAGGGGGATTGCACTGATTCTGAGACCTTTCTTCATCTGCATGTGTTTGCATGTAAAAGAAAGACTGACGTAAAGATGTGAGACGGGCTTCACTCCCCAAACTCCCCATACAATTACAGGAATTCAACGTCCAATATGTGTCAAGATTAATTTTTAAAGTATCTTGTCATTTGAAATATTGCAACAAATTTCAGTTACACACACTTAACTGGAAAGATTGGTCAGCTGTTTTGCCAGTCTAGCTTCACTGCACCCACTCAACCTTCACATGGGAGTAGCCCAGCTTACCCTCATTACCACAGCATTACCATTCACCAGGCATATCCATCAGTGTGCTTGTGTTCGTGTGCATGTGTTTGCATTTATTTAAGTGTATATAGATGCAAATGGGTCATTGATTAGCTGTCTTTTCTATTCCATTCTGTCCCTTCTTCTGTTCTCTTTCTTTGTCTTATATACAAGTGTTACTCCTAACTCCACTGCAGAATATAAACTATATATTCTGCTATTTTCAAAGATTAAAATATCGACTAAACTGTATTTTCAGAAATCTTATCTAGCCATAAACCAAAGAGTAGTGGTTTACAGTTCATGAGTTCATTTATGGTTGCTTTCACCTTGATCAGGTTGGCATGTTAGAAGTATTATTTAATAAGCAGATAACATAGTGGTATCAAGCATCTCATACCACCTGGTCAGAAACCTGATACACCTGTTTGACTTGAAAAATAAAAACATAAAAAAAAAATTAAAAAGAAGGATTCTGGAAAATGGAGCTGACTCTATTTCATCAGTCTTCTTATAATACGATTCTTTTCACTTTGCCCTTGTTCGTGGGGGATGGAGTTCAGTATTCAAAACAACAATGGTGGATTCTGTGTCTTGCTTAAGAACATCTCTGTAGGGCAAAGGGCTCCTGTGTCTGAAATGAAACTATGATAACATCCATTCAATGCCAGTGTCATCATTGCGATGAGTTGGAATTGAATTAAAAAAAAAATAAAATACCTTTGCAGCATATGTCTAAGACCCACAAGTAAGGAATTGATGTGAGCTGGGGGAATTACTGCAGATCAGGGAGAAAGGAGCTGGATTTGTGTTGTGTTCTCATTTGAGACAGGCACAGCCTTGTTAGGGAATCCACAAGGGCTTAGTGTTAAAACTGTCAGAATCATCCTACTCTAGATCAACGACAAATCACTCAGAGACGGTGAGGAAGCTGACTTAAAAAAAAGCATGAAATTTTGGGATTTAGATTAGGAACAACACTAATTTACTCTTTCATTCACCCGAAAGAAAATCAGTGATTAAAAGGTCAGTGATGCTGGCAAATGAGAGTTTTTTTGTTAGAGGTGGATAAAAGAATGTTCTCACAGTGAAACTCGATTCTTGTAATCTCAAAGTCCAAAGGGAGTTTTGCCTGAATCCGTGTACGAGTGCAAGCCTGCAAGTTATTGTTTGACGTCTTATCTGCCTTCCTCAATGTTTGTTTGTTATATTGTAAAAGGCCTTTAAAGCCCATTTATCAGTTATACTCATTAAATGAAAGCCAACATCCACCCTGAGTCATGTGTCTCCAGTCAATTAAAATGTGTTATCACTAAGCTTTTTACTGCATTAACACATAACGACAGTGTGATTTTATTTGCTTTTGTTTTTGTAGTAGTTGTTCAAAGATATATTTTCAATATTTGAAAATAAGTAGTCTGTACTTTTTTTTGTCAAAATTCTATGCAAGTTATCCTGTTCTAAATAACAATTTATTACGTCTTGTTTTGAGTCAAAATTGCATGTAAAAGCATTATATAAATACACCCACAGTCCTATACTGCAGACTCCTGCACAATATAAACATCTTGGTCCTTCTCCCACACACACTGTAAATCTCACATCCTTTCCCTCCACACAGCATTTGACCTATATGTCAACCCCTTTTTAACGTGCTTTGAGGAGACACACAGGTTTACTGTGTTTTCTTTGCATGACCAGTTACCTCATGTTACATGTTCCAGATATTCTGCTGTGTTTGACGACGCTGTCTTAATACTGCCATGTCATGGGAGCTGCATTTTAACAGCAATCATTCAAAGTTGATCCTTCATCTTTGTCAACCTTACCCCCATTTTATGCTATTTTCTCCTGGCTGACTCACTTCTCATCTCACTCCCTTAGGGCAGACACTGGATAGTTTTCCTTTTCTGACTGACCACAACAAACTTTGACCAGAACATTTTACTGGCATCAGCTGCCTAGCACAATAAGCTGTCCAGGAGCTCCCTGACTTTTGCCATAATGAACCAAGGTCCTATGCCTCTCTCTGGATACTACTCCCATTGGATGACATTTGACTGGTATTTAAAAACTCAGTTCCAAGTTGCTAGAGAGTAAATTGAAAGATTATGGAGATGGTGTTTGTCAGAGGAGGTGATAAAGAAGAAAGAGGAAGCATTAGTAATTGAATGGACCACAGTGAAGAAATAAAAATATGTAAAAATACTGACAGTATGCACTTTCATGTGAGTTATAGAGTCAAAAAACCCAGCCTCACATAAAAATATGTAATTGCTACACTGGTCTACAGAGGGAAACTGTTGTTATACAATAAAGGCTGTAAAACTGAAATGCCTATGATTTCTTTTGGGCGTATACTTGAGATGTAATCTGGCAACCTTAAAAACATTTGAAAATGAGTCATTCTAACGTGTATTTAGCATTGTGAATGGGTGTATTTAAACCCAAACCATTATCTTTCTCTAAATCTTACTAAGCAGTTTTGTTGCCCAAAATCTAACCAAACGCTAACCGAAAGAGATGGTCAACATCAAAGATAAACTAGGAGTTATGTCCAGGAATGTTACAAGAAAAAAATTTTACAATACAGCAATACAAAAACATAAAGAGCATAATGTTACCAAAGGGGAACAAACCTCAGTTTCCATGGAGAAAGTCTTGTGCTGCAGTCACACCAATGACCACATTATTTACCTCCTAAGATGGACTTCAAGGATTCTTTTCAATGCACAATTAGAAAGAAACTAGTATTCAATACAACACGAGCACTGAAAAATTCATGGACATGACTTCTCATCTAATGATATATATTTTGCTGTGGATTATTGCAGTTCCTACACATTTAGTTGTCAGACTGGGCTTCAGCAAATAACATGCATTTTAGACAGCGGACATTAAGAATGGACAAGGGTATTTGGGGCCATCTGACAATTCTGTAGCTATAGCAGACAAAAAGAAAAAGAAAACCAAGAAAACTCATTAGGAGTTTCAATTCAAAGCTCCACAAAAAATAATTAAATAAATAAATTAAAAGCATTGTCCAGATACTGATTTATTTTTTCTATTTCATTTTTGATGGCTCGAATAGCATATAGCAACATAGTTATTCCTGTTAAAACACTGTGAAGCTTAAAGTAAAATTAAAGTCTGGACATTTAGTTTCAACACACATTTACATATACAAATGTATTTGCAATGTGATATGACCAATATAAACCATTTCTAGCTTTAGACAAGTCATCTGCCTCAATACATACTGCAGATCCATGACTGGCAACAGCTTTCAAAAATGCATAACGCCATGACAGCCAGAAGCCTTACTGAACCATGCCTCATCACTTCATGTGCATGCTGGGTATTGATGCTGTTAATTAACCGTGGCTAACTGTCATTATGTAGCCCAGAAACACAGTATCCTGGAGCAACAGATATTTCAGAGAGATTAGCAGTTTGAGGGGCCAGTAAACGGTGTACTTAAGACATTCCCAGCATGTTCCGGTGAAATCGGCCTATTTCTGAACGCTTAAATCATTAACATGTGATTATTTTTGCTTCGTTAAGGCTTGCCAGTCCATCAAACTGCATGCAAGTAAAAAAGAAAGTTTTGACATGTCAAATAGAAGTTTATAATATTGTCTGACTCTAAACAGTATTCACCTTAATGTTTAAATATAACTTGTGCAGGTCTCTATTTTTATCATGACCCCAATAGTCAGTAATCTGAAGCCTGTGTGTGTGTGTGTGTGTGAGTGTAAAATAAATTTTCCTGGCAACTGTTTGCAGTCAACTTGCACTTCACGTACACATTAAAATGAGAGTGCAGAGGTTTAAAATTTAGTTTTTGCAACTATCCATTGCATAATTTGCTGTCTTTTCTTACACCAGCCTCGGCTATTTTGAACATTTCCATTGTCCCCACAAAACCTATCACCACAGCTCTTACTTCATACTTTTGCTGTGCAACAGAGCACATAAGCTTCAGCACTGACAGACAACCACAGCAAATGTAACGTTTGTGGATCAATTCAACACAAAATCTTCTCTTTTTTGATTTAACTCACATAATGTGTGACCTTGTCGCATTATGTTCCCTGTTGTGATCATACTGTATATTCTCTTTACATTACCCTAGGCTAATATCTAAAACCCTAAGTAGATTAGATGTAATCTTCTTACAGTACCATATTTAAGGATTTTCACGTACGTGTATTGACAGCTAGAGCCAAATCCGGTCAGAAAATCTATCAGCCAGAGCTGTGTTAGCTTGTCAAGCTTGTTGCTGCGTCAGAAGGCCCACTACTGCATCACCATATAAACTGCTGCCTCACAAAATACACACCTACAGCACATCTCAGGAATAGCTGTAAGACAGGCAGGTCCCAAAGAGGAACCCGTGTATATCACAAGACAGCTGTATCACATATCCAACTGTTTCACTGCGTCACAGAGCAAACTGTTGCATCATAGTAATGGACTCTAGCTAGCTCATGATTTCTCTGTTTTAGCAGTTCTCTCAAAAGGTTGTGTCAAAAATGCTCCCATATTTTAGCCATTTGGTACTCAACAGTAAGCCCTACACTGGCATTTCTAACACTTTCTGATTTATAAACCAATAATTGCACCAGGGCTGTCACATTTTCTCTAAGGCTTGAACAACCATTTATACACAGGGAAAACTTCAAACATAGGTAACCTTTTCTAATCTAATTAATGTTTCAGACAGCAGATGTATTGGATAGCTAGTAATCCAGTAGAGGGCACTTTAGACTCAGGTTGACCTTGTGATCCATACCTTGGTAACCATTTTGTACAATTAGCAAATTTCACAATTGCTCAGTTGATGTGGAGAAAAAATAAGAAGAAAAAAGCCAAATCACCCTAAGAGGGCAGTCATAACACCAAATAATGTGAGACTTATATACTGTACACTAGCAGTATAGGAGTGAGCAAAGATAAGAATCTACGTCAACTTTGCACAACAAAGCAGTTTCATTTTGCAACGAAAAAAAAAAAATCTGCTGACTCACCGGCTAGCACTTAACCCAAGTGAACCAGCAGAGGCAACATATAAGCAAGTCAATGTCAGGTGGTCGGTGTTTACTGGCTTCATACTATTTGGCACAGTCAGCTACAGCAGGTCCTTTTCCAGTGAGTTATAAACAGCAGAAAAATAGTTCTAACATGTAGATTAGACAATGTGTTTGACTTCTCATCACAAAATTATTTACACTTTGTTCATTAGCGTCTTGTAGCAAAAGTCATGAAGACTTGAATTATATTTGGAAAGAATGACTGGTGTTCTTGGACATTTCTTTAATTTATCATGGAAATTTATCATAAAATTACATAACGTATAGGAGATGTTCTTTTGTGAAACTGTCACAAAATGTTTTAACATAAGAAAACACCCATATTATAAGATTGGAATGTGTGGAGTGGACTTTTGTGGATTTTCATTCTAGAGACCCAAAGTTTAACATGCTATAGTATACACTCAATTCCATTGACTTCACATTAATTTGTCCTCACTTTTTGGTTTGACACCTAGTTAGGTTTTGTTATCAAAAACTACATTGTATTTATTTAAAAACCATTGCTAGATCGAGATAGTTTTTGTCTACAGAACATTAGAAATCTCTTTATTTTTTTCTTCAAATTTAGCAAGGGACACTTTCCCCATCTTAGATTACAAATCTGGCCAAAGATTTAAAAAAAAAAAACTTTATTAAAGCTGTACATAATGTCACACACACACACATATGCACAACTGCTTGTTTCAAGGTTTATTCTCCTTTTGGCATGGGACTTGGAAGGCAAGACATGGCATCTCCATACACTAAGTATGACACAATTAAGAAACTATTGTCCTCCCTAGAAAACATTCATGGAAAGCAGCTCTACTGGTTAAGACTCCCCTCTGGAACAATGGTGGAAGAAGGGTGGCATTGTTCTAGAGCCACAATGTCCATGTTGGGGGTTGGTGGAGTTTTTTTCCATCGGTCTGATCAAAAAAATGTCCTACTTTAAAACAAGGGCTACTGTTCATTTCTTATGTGCTACTGACAGTGAAACCCTGTTACTTTTCATCTCAACAATGGTCATCTAATCATATTTAAATTATAATGAATTTGTAATCAGTGTCTTACGATATTTTATTACAAAAGTGTATAAATGTGTTTCGGATTACATAATATTATGAGCAGGTTTAATCTTACTATATCCATCAGCCTGCCATATAGGGCATATACAGTATTAACAATGGGAAATAAAAGTTGCGATTTTTGCATTTCTTTTCTTTAACTCCCAATTATCAAAAGTAAAACCCTAAGATCAGTTTTTAAGCAAAACCATTAAAAGGAGTTACCAAATTCAATTAAAAATTTCTCAGTTGTATGGCCATAGCATGGCAATTGCTATGACCCCAAAGTAAATTAGCATTTTAAATTATTTTATCATTTTCATAAATGCTTCTAATTAAAAGTGAGTGACATTTCTATAGATAAATGTGACAGCCAAGGAGAGAAGTACAGATGTACGTCTCCATATTTTCAAATGTACTCTGTTAGATATTTGTCAGTTTTCATAATGATGAATTTGTGTACCGCTATAATCCTATTTGCGAGTTACACAAGAAATGTTGATCAAAGTCCATTACTATGTACAGTAAAAAGTTATGTGACCAATAACAATTGGCAAAGTTAAAAATAGTCAATACTGCGATTGTGTCAAATCAGCATTTTTTTAAGAGGTCAGTTTATTATTTCAAAATCTTATTTTCTTCATGAGCAATAAACATGTCAGAGTTAGTTAGTTAGTTAGTCTATTGTGGTCTATTGAGAAGGTAAATAAAACACAATTTGAGCATTTGTGCCACTCTGAAAATGACTGGTAAAGAAAATCCGATGAAAATTTAGATGACCTACAGTAGCTTTTGAATGTGTTAAATATGCACAAAGCTGTGAGGCTCCCGGAAGCATTTAGTCTCAAAACCCCTCGTGCACTTGTAGACTCTTCGTACCAGGCAATTTAAATTGAATGTTGAGTATCGTACATGTTTCTTTAATATTTCCAGTTATCAGAGCACATTTAACTAAGAGGCCATTCTTATACTAAAAACAAAATTTCCTGAGCTTATTTATTCATTTCTTGTCTGTTTATTTTGTCTTTCAAACACTGGCACAAACCATGCAATGCTGAAAGCAGGATAATTCTGACTTTTTGGTAGTTAAGCAATGAACATTTCTCCCTCTGGCCCTGCTTCTCTGTCTTCAGACCTTTGCATTTCATCCCATTACTACACAGTTTCTGACATCTTACATTTCTTTCTGTTCTTAATCAGTGGTTTCTCTTATCCCTTATGCTCCTAAAATTGGCATCCGCTGCCACCCAGATTCCACCTACCACTAGAGGACTCTCCTCTCTGGGGCCGGTTCCCTCTTACAGAACAATCCATTAAGATCTTCTCCAGCTTTGCTCATACCATCCATGGAGTGTGTGTCTGTGCCAGCATTTGTCTATAAATTATATCATCTCAAAATCATGTGGTCAAGACTCTTTTGAATGACCTTACTAGAGGCTGTTTGTGCTGGGACAAATTTAGCTGCCTCAGTCCACCATGAAACCCTTGTCTTACAGGCACTGTAAGCACTGGCAGTGAAAACCTGTGAGATTTGGCTTGTTACAGTACAGTGAAATTTTTCCACCCAGCATAGAAATTTAATCTGGACACAAGTTGGAGGAAATTCTAGGAAATACCACAAATTTCTTGGACACAAATGACTGTCTGTTTACAGGCTTACCCAGGTTTGTTTGGCAGGCTCATGCTCAAGGACGGGCAGATAAGAGGACACATACTCATACACACACCCACATGTTTCGAAGACTAAATCAAATATTTATCAAATTCAGGGAAAAGTTAAAAAGAAATTAAACATGCCCTCAAATATCTTACAGAGGTGTAAAAGTGAAGAATGCATCAAAATGAATGCATGCAGTATAGCATATGCTGCCTATAGGAACTTCACAAGGCATTTTCAGTAACAAGCTCCCCATATCTGGTGCTTTAACTCTAACCAATCAATTCACTGCAGGGTAAGCTCTTCTGAGATTTCAGTTCATGCAGTATCTGCACACATTGTGTAAAACTTCAGTCTGGTGATCATGAAGGTCAGTAGCCTAACTTGAACTCTTTGGAAATTGAAGAGAAAAGAAAGCCTGCAGGAGGAGGGAAGTAAGAAGGCATAAACTTGAGCTCATTGAGTTCATCACTACCCTGCCTTACACTTCTGTCCTTTTCCCTCTCCATCTTGGACCACCCGTTCCTCCCACACCCCCCACTAAGCGTATCTCATTTTAGCATTGACTTTCTGTAAGCCAAGAGCCGTTGTCACCAGATCCTCTGGTCCTGCAGAGTTCTTAGGAATGGCATGTGTTCCCAACTGCCAGTTTAACATACACCCGACCACACAACTACAAACCAGATTTCAGGGGGGGTATGGGGGTCTAAGTTATAGGTCGCTGCTTGCAGGATGTAAATCGCATCACGCATGCGCAGCAAGACACTTTTGTTGGGCTTCTCAGAACATGAGAAGAGACTTGTTGAAGGCTTTAGGAGTACAGTGGTTTATCTGCAGTGTCCGACACTGCTTTGGCTTTTTGTCAACCCCCTATTACTCAGTTCCAATGCTTCTGCAAAGACAGACTGTCAATGTTACATCTTAGGTTTCAGAAGAAAATGGCATACAGAGAGCCAGACGTTTTTTGGCAGTGACACACACCAACCACCAACAGCTTTTATGCTTTCTACATATATGGTTGTGACTTTGTAAGCCTACGTCCAGTATAGACCTACCCACAACTAAAGGCCTGTTGTTATGCAATATGCACACTTATGCTCTCGTTTTCATTTACATTTTCACCTTTATGAGCATAAAAGACTCCGTTTTTAGCTTTGGCTCTGTGAGTGTGAGAGAGAATTACAGTGAGAGTGGCAGTATTCAAAGGTTAAGTTAAACATAGAAAAAAGAGCAGGAACATATAAAATGATTTATCAACATAAACTCTAGTTTTTCATGTCCTTTTTCCTCCTCTTTTTAATTCAATGATGCACTAAAAATATTTTCAGCTGAGTCACCCTCAGCTTTATTCTCCAACAAGCTTCCTTCCAGTTAGGTTGAGGTTTTCAGCTGTTTCCTTGATTGATCTTTTGTTCTGTCATTGCCTTTCATTGAGCAGTAACTCAATTTATCCATTTTTTCTTTTGTTCTGTCTTCCCCCTCTTTATCCATTTTAATTCTATCTGCTGCTTTTTGTCAATACCACATTTATGAAAATGAAATAGTCACTTATTGTATATATCTCAACATTAACTTGATGAATAGGCACAATGTTACATAGATGTTGACTCAGTTTCATAATATAATGTGTAATAAATGTATTCATTTGTTCCTTTTTCTTTCTTTCTTTTTTGCCTATTTATTTATTTATTTATTGTTTTGTTTTTTGTACACACACAGCTGTTAAGTTTTTTTCTCTTTCCAGATTAAAAAGGCCACATTTTCTATCTTTAGAATAAAAGGAACTTGATTTTGATAGAAGTCAAATGCAGGACTTTCACTCATAAGACTGGAATTAAGGTCCTATCTGGTAACACTGGATTATTTAAATCATTAGTAGAACTTTATTTTGAAATTTTAGTTTATTTTTGTTTATTTTTCCGATGTTGTGTGGTATTGAGTGAACATGATAATTTTGTAATAAGTCTTCGCATAAATTCAATAAAAACAATCTTTTCCCTGACGTAAATTGTGGATCCTGGGTGTTTGGGTTATTTTCCCTACACTGTTCTCTTTGTTACCTTCAAGCCCCTACACTGTTAGGCATCTCATTCTTAATTTAGTTGATGCTACTCTGGTCTAATGATCTTTATACTGCTCTGTGCTTTGTATTTCTTGCCATCATCTTCCTCCCCATCACAGTCTCATCCCAGTTGTTCAGGGTCTCGACTCCTCCACCACCAGTACCAGAATCTACTCTTAAAGTCCAACATTAATCACCTTCTTCTAGTGCATTGCTCAGTTTTGACATTTAATCCAACTCTATTTACCAAGACTCCTTTACAACTCAGTCTGCATCAATAAATCTATAGTTTAGCTTAAACTATCTGTCCTTACTGAATAAGTTTAAGGGTTACTTTGATTTTTATTCATTTATTTGGTTTAATTTTCATGTGGTCAGGTTGACAATGTTATTCACATCTTAGAATGCTCCACTTTCTTTTTAGTGATCCCCTTCATCTAAAAGATGCAAGAAACAACAATGGATGCTGCCTAGGTTGCTTGGACCAAAGTAAAATGGAACCACATCTTAACCTGGATTTTTGTGCATTAGCAATATATAAGGTCTGCGACTTGGTAAGCAAGACTTTTCCTTACTTTGTGGGAGGTCTGCTCAACCAAGAGTCTGGTTTCTGGTTAATCTGATAGGCTGCCTCCAGCTGAATATGCCACACTACACATGTGATTGGAATGGTTGCCACTAAATAACCCAAAGAAGCTCAGATTACAACACAGCTCAAACATAAAGGGAATACTTAAACAATACGTCTTATATTTTGATGAATTAAATATTCCAGTTGAAAATCTCTATTCATTAAATAGTGGAATATGACTCAGTTTCACCTGCTGTTGAAAACAACATAAGAATGATCAATGGAAATCAAAGTCATTAACCCATGGATGTCTGGATTTAGAATTTTGCTTAAAATAAAAGTGGAAAGAGCTGATCACAAGCTGGCCCAACTTTGTGGAAATTCCTCAAGACCATTGAAAATGAGGTCCAGTACATGGTTCAGCTTCGGTGCATAAGCCTCGTTTCCACATCCTCGTTAATACAGAGGATGAGTTTTTAAAAACATTGCCAAGTTTTTAATACCCAGTTTACATCAGCATGTTAACACTCTTAGTGTGTGCATGCATTTTGCTGAAGGGCATGTACTGGGCTTAAATTATAATTGAGTTTCAATTCAACTTTGCAGAGCTGACTGCTTCACTGTGAGACTCATCTCTCACAATTTCTTGGTAACGAAGAAAGAAAAGGCCAGAGGACACTGGTCAAATATAACTCTTAAGTTGTGAACATAGAGTGATAACATGAGAATAAATTCTTAGAGAGACTACAGTCACTACACAAAATCTTTAGATCTTTCTTATCTTTCTTGCATGACTTCCTCACTGTGTATTGACCCTGCCAAATAATGAATATCCACCTCTTTCTTTTCATATGCTAAAATGTATTGTATTGTTATAGGTTAAGCTGGTTAAAATACATTATACAGCTTGAAGAAAAGCAGGCAGTAATGAATTTCAGGGATTCATTCTACCCTCCAACCACATCCCTAAAATGTTCTCTCTCAGATACTGGCACTACCAGGCAGAAACACAGATATGCAAAGTCACACACATAAGCTGACACACATACATGCACAGAGGTAGCCCAGTAATTAGAGGTACCATAATTGTGACTTAGCATTGTAAACTGGCAGTGCAGTGTTACCAGGGAAGGTTTGTTGACTGTAGGATTATGACAGGGGACCTAAATGGTATGTGTTTATCTACATTCTGCAGTGGTGAGAGCTGCTGTTTAAAATATCCACCAGGTTCTCAGTAATGAAGTTGGCTCAGGCTGTAAAGTTTCAGCAGTGATCCTCATCTCTGTCATCCTCTCTGATGCATTACTGCCACCAAAGGGAACTGTTAATCAAACTATATTATGCATGCACGTTACAATTCTTTGTACACAGTAGGTATTTTAAACATTAATCTATAGCTTAGTTTGGTTCCCTCTTGTCTGCACGCATCTGTATTCCACCATTTTTACATCCTGTCACGACAGTGGTTGAAACCCAGAGTGAAGCATCAATTTTTTCAATTACACCAGCCTTCTGTAAGCAGTCCAGTTCTGCTGATGCAGAAGCTCTCACGGCAAACCGCCGGAGATGCAGATTCTGGGGTCAAACTGGTCAATTTTCACTTTATGCATGAAGGTATGTGTACAGCCGTTATCAGGAGCAACTGGGTTGCAAGATGGAGGGGATGAGTCAGTGGTCATCACAGGTGCAGGAGAAGCCTCATTTGAAAAAGAAAAAAAAAAACGGTGTTGCCTGCAGTGCAGATGTTTAAGGCTCCCGTCAGGTCTTGTTCAAGAGGAGGTGTACCCTTTTTCAACACAAAGAACGTAGCTGAGGTGGTTACAGTACCTCTAGTCACCCTGACATGTAAGAAGCCTGTGACAGAAATAAATACAAAATAGATACTGCAGGCCTGTATAAACAGTCAGTTCAATGTCTTTAGCAGGGCAAGAACAATTGCAAAATAAAGAAAGAAGAAAATAATTGATGAAAATAATTTAGGTTTGCTTGTCGCTAAAATGTAGTGCAAGACAGGATGAAACACAGGTCTTAACTTTGAACAAGTGCCTTTTTAATAGTAGATGTCTCGAAGCTTGTCAAAGTGTTAAATGACATTAGGTTGAATACTGATTCTGATCAAGTATCAGTCCTAGTCCTGTCCTCAGTGATCTCAGTGCTGCATTTGATACTGTAGATCACAAAATTCTGTTGCACAGGCTGGAAAACTGGGTTGGACTTTCTGGTGTGGCCATTAACTGGTTCAGGTCCTATTTAGAAGGCCGGAGTTATTTTGTTACGATCGGCAGCTATGAATCTGAGCGAGTGGCCGTGACTTGTGGAGTCCCCCAAGGGTCAGTCCTTGGGCCTCTTCTGTTCAACTTGTATATGCTCCCTTTAGGTCAAATATTACAGAACTATAGCATTAATTATCAAAGTTATGCAGATGATAAACAACTTTATGTGTCTCTGTCACCAGATGACTGCAGTCCAATAGACTTATTGTGTCAGTGTCTGGAGCAAATAAACACCTGGGTGAATGAGAATTTTCTAAAATTAAATGAAGACAAAACTGAGATTATTTTGTTTGGTAGCAAAGAGAAGAGGGTCAGTATTGGCAAACACCTGGAGACTCGAGCTCTTAAAATCACCGACCAAGTTTGTAACCTTGGAGTGTTGATGGACTCAGACCTGACTTTCAGCAGCCACATCAAAGCTGTTACTAAGAAGCTTTTTACCAGCTCAGAAACATCAATAGAATTAAATGTTTAGTCTCCCAGAAAGACCAAGAGAAACTCATCCATGCATTCATCTCCAGTAGACTGGATTACTGTAATGGCCTTTTAACAGGACTTCCTAAAAAGAGCATTAAACATTTGCAGCTCATCCAAAACGCTGCTGCTAGAGTTTTAACCAGAACTAAGAGATCTGAACACATCACACCAGTTTTGAAATCTTTACACTGGTGTCCAGTCAGTCACAGAATAGATTTTAAAACCCTTTTGATTGTTTACAAGATTTACAAGATTGTTCAGAGAATATAAACCTAGCAGAGATCTTAGATCCAAAGACTCTGGTCAACTAGTCCAGGCCAGAGTCCAGACTAAACATGGAGAAGCAGCATTTAGCTGTTATGCTGCAAACAAGTGGAACAAACTGCCAGTGAAAATTAAACTTTCACCAAATGTAGACATTTTTAAATCCAGGTTAAAAACATTTCTTTTCTCATGCGCCTATGGATGAAATCTGCATGTTATTTTTTTTTTTAACTTACCTTGCTTTTAATCATTTTAATGTAATTTATTATTTTATTGTGATTATGTGTTGATGCCTTTTACTATTTCTAAATATCTGTAATGCCTTTGTTTTATGTAAAGCACTTTGAATTGTCCTGTACATGAAATGTGCTATACAAATAAACTGCCTTGCCTGGCCTTGCCTCGTCAGTAACACATAGCGTACCACATACATATCTCTTTCTGTCCATCTTGGATCTTTCAGAAGTCCATC
Organism: Melanotaenia boesemani; assembly: GCF_017639745.1. NCBI lineage: Eukaryota > Metazoa > Chordata > Actinopteri > Atheriniformes > Melanotaeniidae > Melanotaenia > Melanotaenia boesemani. Next base: position 12,643,032 of record NC_055703.1, read on the forward strand.
AGTTCTTACAACACCACCTGTAAGGATTAACAGCACAAGAACTTACAAGACACAACAGGCATGTCTTCTTTCAATTGAACAAAAATGTTATTGTTCTAGTCTTTTTTCTCTTTTGTACTTATGCATCATTCATTTAAATATTCAAACATAACATTTTAAAACTTTAAATACTTATATAGAACATCCTTTAATGTAAATTAATTGACACATTCACATTGATATCCACATTTACATTTTTTTAATCCACAAATAAGTGCACCAAAAAATATGCCATTTTTTATCAATACCTTTTAAAGACCATTGTCTAAAGAAAGTTTCTCGTACCCTGAATCAGAAATCTCCACATTTAGGTGATTCATTTAAGCTCAAAGTTTTTTAAAAGAGTGGTTTGTGCTTATATAGTATCATTCATTCATTCAATGTATATAAAATTTTATTCGTGAACTACTTATAGAGCATAGTGAAATGTTGTATTTTTATACATTGGCAGACATTTTTGTTTACAAAGTGATTAAAAATGGATATTTAAGTTTGTTATTTAAAACTTTTGCTTTCACCAAACGTTTAAATGATCACAGATTACCATCATTCAAGATGTTTTTTTTTTTTTTTACCACATTTCTTACTAAAATTCAACATTTCTTAGGTTGTTCACAAGACTCTTGCTTGTTGCATTCAGACTTTTTGCCTGTAAACAGTCATGACAAAACATAGCTGTAGGTGCCTCAGATCTTATTAGTCAATCTTTGATGAAATAATGTATATCGTATTTTATTAATATATTAAAAACTCATTACATTGATACTGTACTTTACAACTTTGTCAAACCATAACCAACCAAATCAAAAATAGCCTATAGGGAATTTATGGAGGGGGGTAGGAGTGTTACTATAGTAGGAAAACAAGAATTCCTCTTTAACTGTGAGGTCTGACATTTCTGGGGTAAAATCCTTGACCCCTCAACTTTAAAGATCTGTTTGAGGGAAAATCTTGGCATTAGAGTTTAAATAAGGTTAAGATTAGGATTAGGCATTCAGATGGTAATGGCTAGATTAAGAGAATGCATTATGGCAATGTCTACTGCCCAGTAAGGCAGGAAAACATGTGTATGCGTGTCAGAAATTGTGTGGAACAGGTGGTTGTAATGACGAACTCAAATATTTGACACAGTCTAATTGCAAAGGTAGTCTTGTGACTACACGTGCTCATAGTTTCCATAGGTGTTGAAAACAAGCCTTTTCTTCCATGCAGCTAAATGGTTGTAAACTAGACACACAAATTTAAAAATACCATAACGCACACATCTGTTAACGTGCGTGAGTGCATGTATGCTTGTGTGTGTGTGTGTGTGTGTGTGTGTGTGTGTGTGTGTGTGTGTGTGTGTGTGTGTGTGTGTGTGTGTGTGTGTGTGTGTGTGTGTGTGTATACACAGCAAAGAAATTGCATCAGCAGGAAATTCAGCATCAGATAAAGCCCAAACCTGTTTTGCTATGCCCTTTTATTCTCAGCACTGTTTTTTAAGTATTCCCACGAAAAGCACAATAAATCTTCCCACAATATTTCCATTCTTGCCCCCACAAATCACAGTAATCAAAGTCACACATATCCAAAAGCTATTATTCTTTTTTATTGCGTTCTCGTTCTCAAATTCCCATGGCCTGAATTTCCATTTCATTCACTAAATGGTTGATCAGGAGATTTTCCCTTCCCTTTCTTTTTTTTCATCCTACTCTAAAATAAACAATGGTTGCTTTTCACGACTTAAAAGTGTCCAAGGGGGTGAGAAGGGGTATGGAGTAGCTCAAAATATCAAGGTGAGAGATTAGGGCTTATCAGAGATTTCCATTCAGAAAAAATGTTTTTCCCTGCAGCTGCTGCTGCTGGACTGAGCAGCGACCAGTGGACTTGGAAGGGGTGTCCATGTGTTGTAACTAAGACTCAACCACAGGTGATTTACCGACCCTTAGAATGAATACTATGGTCTGCACATGTTCCTCTGGTTCTCTAAATCACAGTTTTTTTTCATTTCTGCCCTCTGCCTTTCCTTTTGTGCTTGACTTTGACCTAATGTACCCTCTGACCAGAAGACCAAATTACTGGAGAGCTGCCAACTTTCCAGGAAAAATTAGCTCACAAAAGATCATATGCTTTTTAATGACCCATGTTTTCTGGCTGATGACAAAGAAAACGTGAAGAAAAATGGTCTCAAAACAGCAGCAAACTTTAACAGAAAGGAATATGTTTGCGGTGTGATTCATAAGAACAGCCAGGGCATTGGAGACAAGGTCACAGCTATAACTGATGTCACTCCAAATGCCAGTCATTCATTAAGGTGTGGGTCACTCAGTCAGAGGACATGTGGCTAGGTGAGTTCTGTGGGGGAACCACCTAAGTTACTTGAGGTTAGATTCCCCCATCATAGCTCAGTTGATACCCTACTGCCCTCCAGTGGCCACGGGGCAAATGCAGACAACTTCTGAGGTCGCTTAATGCAATGACCCAGGTAATTGGACTTGGTAAACTGGGATAAAAAAAAAAAATAAGTCTATTTTAAAAAGAGTTTGGTGGGAATAAGCATGTAAATCCTCTTACTGAAATATGAAGGCAGTCCTTAGATTGCTGCCCTCATTATGTTGTCTTGAAAGGAGGTTGCAGGCAAGGTGAGGAAATAATTGAACAACGTACCAGAGTGCAGCAGAGCTGATAACGTGTTACAATCTTGCAAATTATTCATCAGTGTGCTTTCACCTCTTCAAGCAGCCTGAAAAGAAGAATGAGCAGCTGAAAATAAAGCTAGCTTGATTGTGTACATGGTGCTGTACGAGTCATTTACAGCGCCGTACGTGACAACTTTCACACATAACTGTTAGTTGACCCAAAATTTCCCTGACATTGTGACACAAAGAGGGGATTTTTTGCGTCACTGCTTTGACAAGTAGTTCTTTTCATCACAACACACAAAGCCTCAACTGTGTTCATAATGGAGTGAAAGAACAGTTGCTTGTATGTCTGGTCCAAGACTGTGAGCCACGCTGCCTGGTGAAAAAGTGCCTGTGCTGCAGGTGGCGATGAAACCTTGGTGTGGACGTGGGCACTGCAGCCCAGATGGTACAGTGCAGGTGCACATCAACCCCTGGAGAGTCAAAAGAACTCTAGCCCTGCTTTGCCTGTACAGCAGGTGCTTTCTCCACTATGAGCTCAATATTGCTGCAAGTAAGGGAGTCAGACAGTGACTAAGGCAGCATCTTCTCTCTGCCTCAGACTCACCACAATTTAGGATGTTATTTAATAAAACTTGCAGAGGATACTTCACTTTCTTCTGCTGACGTGCAGAATACAAATATTTAATATCCCTCCTATAACTCCACCTCACATAGTCTTGCACAACAGGTGAGTAAGACTGCATACGCACAAAGAGACAAAAGTACACACTGCACACACATTCATGTCAGCTCCATTAGGCTAAACCGTGCTGAGTCTCCGAAGTTAATGTTTAGACGCATTATGCCTGCTGAGATACATGCAGCAGGGACGCCGGGCTGAAGGTCAACCCCATATGTCCTATGTGATCTTTTCAAGTCAACACTGAGCCAACTGACATGAATTTGAGGACTGGGGATGGGGCAGGTGGCTAATCAGGGCTACACAGTCTTAACATCTGGCTGATAACTCATATGTCCTGTTGTGTAATCTTTTCAAACTAACAGCAATCCAAATGACACAGCCTGAAAGACTCACCAGCTGACTCGGTCACCAGAGAGAGGCTAATTATAATTGGGGGTGCTTTCAGTGTATTTTTTTTAACTGTTGCCATGCAAAGTAAAGAAATTGTGTTAAGGACAAGGTATCAACATGTTTATCCGACTTATACCTGCATGAATCTTTTCAGCCATGACAGTGTGTTGGTCTGTCATTTCCTGGAGTAGAGCACAGGGCTGGGCAGGTGGGTCCATGGCCACATTGGACTCAGGCCTGGCCATCTTATATGGCCAATAGTCAAGTCCATCACATGACAGCTCTACAGCCAGAAATCACAAGGAGGAATGGGGGACAGTAACCGTGGTTGCATCGACAGTTGAATCGAGCTATGGTTATAGCATAACAGGACCACTTCATTAGGCCAAGATCCTTGTTTCAGTATATATGCAGAGAAAGTAATGTATTCATTGACTGTGGCATGTTACACATTGCAATGTTATGTATAGATATAACCAATCTCACTTCACAAATTTTCTTTAAAAATAGATTGTATTAATTCACACTTTCACTTTTACAAAATGTTGCAAAAAATGCAGAAATTGTTTGACTTATTTGTATGTGCAGAATTTATACATTTTTTTTGTAGTGTGTATGCTTAAGTTTAAGCCATGAATTAACTGAAGCTCCTGTACAGCCTCTGAAAAACAGCAGGAATGTTTTTAACTTTTAATAGCTTTGGAAATAAAACCTCCAAGCTGCTGAGCAGTGTATATCTGTGGTTATACTTTATATAAATGTAAACATCTTGTACCTTTGATCAGCTATTTAGATAGTTTAACTGCTTTTGATCTTATTTAATCAGACAAGGGCTACATAAACATAGTGTGCATAGCAGTCATTTCTGCATATGTACACAAAAGCTTCAGAAATGAACTACATACCCTACAGTTATGTACCTTACAAGAAAAAAAAAAAGACAAGTTACTGGCCAGAGCGAAGTAATGGTCTCATCTTGGCCATGCCCCCCTTTGTGGATTTTTTCTGTTTGTGCCACTGCTAAATCAGAAAATTTTGTGAAATTCAAAAGACTTAGTTTACGTTACTAACTCTCATTAAACATTGACTTGACTAAAGACCATTTTGTATTTTAGTTTACGGCACAAATGGGTTTTAGAGTTTACAACAATAACAGCAGAGCTCTGAGGGTTAAGCAACAAGTTTAATTTGCAATTTAAAGTTTAATTGGTGTAAGCCTGATTTTAAGACAACTTTAATACTAGTGAGTACAGGTCCCTCCACCCCCCTTTTTTTCTTTACTTAATTTAATCTAATTATTTTTGTCAACTTGAACTATTTTGTGGACCAAAGAAGTGTCATGAGGCAATGAAGAGGAAGGACCCAAATGCAGAGAGAGAAATTTGCAAATGAGGAGCAGGTGATAGATTTAGCAAGTGAAGGAATGAAAAGCCAACTAGAACACAGAAAGAAATACAAAAGGAGTAGAAACTAAGCAAGAACTAAACCAAATACAGACCTATGAAAACAGAAACCCTCTAAGTATGTCACAGAGTTCCTCTTAAAAATATAAATTCACTCAACACTACATCATTTTTATACGTGAATTAACAAAAAAAAAAACAATCTTAAATAGAATCATATGTAAAATGTGTCATTAATCCCCACATTAGAGAACTTTTTAAATAAAAAGTATAAATTAATTCAAGAAAAAAAGGAAACCTGCTACCTCCTTAATAAAGTCTGGATTCTGTGTAAATGAAACCCTGTGTGAAAAGAGCAGGTGACTGTTGAGAATCCCCAGCTACTAACTGTGTGTACTGGTTATATCTGCTGTTCCTTTTTTCCTGCTTCCAGCTCTCCAGATATTTGTGGAAGTGGCAGATATAATGACATACATTAATATTACCACGATAAACTGTCAATATAAATAAGCTGGTCTTCCATTATCATCTGTGCTGTAAAAAAATGTGCTATTTTTTGTATGTTCTGCATCTCATGTACTCTGTTCACACAACTAAACTATACTTGTGGGAAACTACAAATATTTAATAAAACCTAATAAGACCTCATCTCTAATAAAACAATGCATATAGCAAATAATTCAAATATCTATACAAAATACTTTACTTACAAATGCTATTTTGGCCAGGGACCACAATAGGGACTACTTGGTTAAATAAAGATAAAGAACTACATATACAGTCCCACAGTCATTCAACTATATCCTTGAAGATGCTATAATATTTTGTTTGTATACATTTTTATAGAAATCTGTTGGGGTTTAATGCTCACACCAGCATTCTGACTCCAGCATAGGATTTGGCTTCTGGGAACCGTTTTCATACTTGTTTATTAGTTGTTAAGGCATCAATAAAAAGTATAATGAACATCTATAGGGACTTCTGCCATGTTAGCTTGGCTGACAATAAACTTAAGCAACTATTGTTGTGAAGTATGACACCCTGCTGAAAGGAGTAATGTCAAGTTGTGTGGATTTCACAGATGTAAATTTAATTATTATTACAAAGCTATGACCTTCTCATGGCCTCGTTATGATAATTTTACCTGGACAGGTACACTTCATCACACTGTTACTGTACGAACATGTGACAGACTGACAGACCAGCAATCAGTGGTGGCCTTTAACAGACCGCCTGACAAGCTGAAAGAGAAGAGGTGACAATCATGAAGTCCACAGTGCCAAAGAATCCAGCTGTAAAAAAAACAAAAGACCAAACGCTGATAGACACTAACAAAAATAGGACAGAAAATCATGCACATGAATACTCACAAGCCAGACTAAAGGTTATGGGAGGCATTGTTGACCGATCATGCCTTTATTTTTATTGGCTGCCCCTCACAGGTTTCCTTTTTGCAAACTAATCTCGTCAAAGTTTCTACAGCATCATGCTGGGTTTTTTATAGAGCTCTACCCTGAAATAAACCCATTATCAGAAGGAGCTCGAATGGCATCATGTTACCTAACAAATTGCTGCTGTGCAAATGTTTATCAAATATCTGCTGGAGACCTGGCAAGCCTCTTATAATCTTACCCTCAACACATACACACATGTATACCCACAATGCAAACTGGCCAGAGAATTTCACCTGCTCTTTCCAGTTCTCGCCAACCCTTTTCCTTGAAGCCAGCTTGAGCTAAGTCCTCCTGCTGTACTGGCTGTGCTCTGCTCCAGCCAGGGAAACCAAAAGAGGGTTTTGTTCAGTTGCCCAGAAAGGCATCAGGATCTCACAAGGAAACCTCAGAAAGGGAATACAGTTAGGAAATGGAATGACCACACACACTCTTGCAGATATACTGTCTTTCTGCAGAAGAGTGCATTTAGAATTCTCTGTGTGGTCCAGGATATGGGTGATTTGTCTGTACAGCAGAAGAGCCACGGTGAAATGCCTAGAAGGGAAAGAATATGAGACGTTCAGGGTGTGCAAGGCCAAAAAGGGGAGATATAGAGTTAAAGGGAAAGAATGAGATCATGACACAGTGTGTGTCTGTGTGAGTGTGTAAGAGAGAGAGCAGCTTTGGCCACAGTCTCTGACTTTGACCCACACAGGCTGCCAGTATAGGCAGCTGACATACTGGCCAGTTGCCATGCGAACTCAACGCCTCGGCAACGTGCTGCCTTCCTCGTACACAGCAGCGTCGTGGAAACAGTTACCAGGCGCGTCTGTTTGACTGAGTCAACAGCAGCCACTGGTGGTCAAATCCAGACATTCATTCATAAATATAATGTCCACATATGTGTTGCACATCAACTTTAGTAGTTGCAAGCGTGGAAATCTGTAAGCATAAAAATCCAGTGAAGCATGGATGAATCCACAACTGTGTCCCCTTCCCAAATGCAGATATAACAGGCTATGTACACATTTTGTGCTTTCACCCCTTTGGCTGTACATGTCCTGCAAATACACTAGCAGATATATGCACATAGTCTCACTCCAGCTGAAATAACAGTGTCTCCAACCAGCCAGTAGGACATCCTCTGCTTTAGCAGTCATTAATGCAGAACAGAACAGAACAACCTCCACTGGGCATCCGGTGTCTGAACCAATATCAATTAAATGCCCTAGTTCTTTTGGATTTTAAGGAGGAGCCACATCAAACAGTGAGTCTGCAGATGCACACTGTCCTGTGCTTCATGGGTCATAGAGTCCAAAAGAGGAGAAGAGTGTGTAATGTAACCAGTCTGGCCAGAGGAGGTAGTGTCTAGTCATTGGTCACCGCATGAGCAAGTAAAAGCAGGAGGGAAAAGACATCAAACTTCCACAAGGAGATGAGAAGTGAGGCTGACACAGAGACATTCCTGTTAATATCTTGTAGACTTTCCATTATTGTTTAAAATAAAATGCGGTGCCTCATCTGTACTGGAAGGAATCTCCACAGAAGGGAAATGAGAAATAAATGATTCATATTAGTAACCTATTAACTGCTTTTGACTGTAAAAGGTAATGTGCAGAAGGAGAGAGCACAATGGCCTGTGCTTTTGATCTCATCTACATTAATGGAACAGCTGGTTACAGCAATAAAGCAACATACCAACAACAGGATGAGGTTGTCAGCACTACTCTGCCTATTTTCTGTAACTCACCAAAGAATTAAAACAGCTGTTGTTTGTATTTTGAGGTGACTGAACTGCTGCCATGAAAACACTGCATCACACATTTAAAAAAAATTTGTGACACAATACAAAACTACCCTGACTACTCAAGCTGTGAACTTAAGCACTCATAATGAATTGCAATAATAACTGTAATGATCAAGTTGACCCTTTTACAGGTACCTTGAAAACGACCTGGTCTATCCTCAAATACGTAGCAATCTTTCAGTTAATCATTCCTTCAGCTTCCTGCTTTTTTTTAACTTAAATGTAAATTATATAATGACTTTCATGTTTAGTAGTGTCCACTTGTATATTGAATTTTACCTCTAGGGGGCTCCACAAATGCAAAGTTTCCAGCAGTTGTTACATTCATTCATAAAAAACCTCAGTTTAAGCTAGTGGCATGTTGTCTAAGTCTGTTTGGAAGGACGTTTATTTAAGCAGGTATCGCTTTAAACAAAAGATCCAGATTTCTTGACATTTGACTTTTGAAGCTTTTAAAAAAATCTCTGGGGAAAAAAAATTATTTATTTTTTTATTTATTTTTACTATATCAACCTATTTTTCCTTTTTATTAGCTAGGCAGTTATTTATATGCATTGGCTTATTTGAACACTATTATAAATTGTACTAATTGTGGACAGAATTTTCTCCTTTCCCTTTCAAGAAGGCTAGTCTGGTGTTTCTTGTGCCAAAGGAGAAAAAATACTAAATACTGATGCTCCTTTCCTTAGAATTTAGAGAACTCAACTCATTTTTCTATTATGGATGTTTCTAAGATACTCATACTATTCAATCATAGTCAAGGTCTGATTTGAAACAAAATTCTTCTTGCCAACAATGTCAGAATGTATGCATGTTGCATGGCTTCACATGTTCATTGAGGTCAACAAACGCTTGCAATCTGTTCAGTCCCCCATTGTTGTAGCTTGCAGTCATATTTATATTATTGATATAGAGTTAACTAGTTAGGAAACTAGTTTATTAGTAAATGAGCAAGCAAGCTGATGATAAAATATACAGGAAATGTTTTCAATGTGAATACAATACCTACATTTCTTTTATGTTTGATAGGAAGACAGTGGCAGCCATACATAATCAGATATCAGTGCTGTCTGTAATCTTCATGTGCCTGCAGAAGAAGCCATGTGAGTATATCTTATTTTATTCCCATATATAAAAGATTTGGCAAACAACTACATGCACATGTCAAACCTTTGGAGTCATTCAGGATGAAAATAATGTGTTGAATGCAGACGGATGAGATTACAGTGCAGCACACCTTTCCATGGATCAGGCTATAGGGTGGGGATGTCATGAGTCAGCTACCAGCCAAACAGGCTGGCAGCTTTAGAGGGGATGATGATGTCACCAGGATGAGATGAGGTGCACAGACACCGTTTGTCTATCCACATGCAAGACAGTCTGCCCACAGACATATTTTTACATATTTTTGCATATTTTTACTATAAGCTGCAGGTTTTGGAAGGTGCACAAAAATCAGTCGGAGAGTCAGACACCTAATGCACAGCTCACTCACTTTACTTTTAATGTAGCTCCACCTCAAAGGGTTTAAACACATGGCCTCCTTTTGGACTACACATATATTCTGACTTGTATGCAAAGTCCTGTCTGCATCCTTTACCCCAGTGTAGCCAAATTCTCTTTTTCTCTGTGTTGGATTTCAGAGGCGCAAGGCAGGGAGTGTGACTAGCAGCGTGACAAAACCAAGTGTGATGGCTAAAGGAGGGGGGAACTCAACAGAACTGAATTAGGGGTGTTGGTGCGGCACAAAGACGAGAGTGGCAACTGCGCCTCTCTGCAGCTGTGGGCCTACGTGAGCATCGGCAGGAACGCTACTCTGGTCTCTCCACCCCTCCCTTACTCGTTCCCTGGCACTCTTTCGTCTCTCCCATTTCACCCCCCTTTTTCGCTCATTTGCACCTTCTAATAGACTTTTGAGGTCTCCCCTCCCTCCTTTTGCCCAAATCCTTCTTGCACTGTCTTCTGATTATCTCGGTCATAACTCCCTCACTTCTCTCCCACGTCATGTTGCCAAACGGCATGGACTCGAACAGGGAGGGTTGTGTTGTGTCAGGCCAGCCAAAAGATATCTGAGCCGGTTGGATGGGGAAGAAAAGAGAACAAAGATCTTGTTTCCCACATGCACGCACAGACACTCTGGCCTGAATGACCTAGAAGGGATGTGCATGTGTGGATATCACTGAAAGCAAGTTAACTGATTTTCACGCACTTTATGTTAGCATGCAAATAACAGCATATGCTCACGTGACTACTCCAGTATCTTAAGAGTGGAGGCAAACACTGGGCTTTGAGGGCCAAGGTCAGAGGTGATACGCACAAGACTGAGCAGACTGAGACAAGTGGGAGGAGGAAGAGGAGAGAAAGGAGGAGTTAATACAATGAAGAGTTAAGAGATGTATCAAGGACTGAATACAGTGAAAAGAAGAAAGTTTTTACATTTTAGAAGATGTGTCAAAATGTAATTGTGATTTCAGAGGAGGATAATCATAATATCCAGATAAAGGACAGAGCTGAATGGGCTGATTGTCCTTGTGCTTTTGAGCAGGTGCATTTTTTGGCACTGGATGTGTCTGGTAGGCTTATGCTGTCATCCATATAGACTAAAGAGCAGTGCTGACCTCTACTGGCTGAAAATGAACATTTAAAAGTTTACAAAAACTACGCACATTCAAGTTTTAAGTTCTGTGCAGAAGTATACACAGAACAAATGAGTTTTCCCACTAAAAATAATCTATTATTATCCAAATCATTTATTAGATTATCTCCCTCCTCAGAATGATGTTTCAGGCATGAATGCTGCTTTTCAAATAAAAAAACATCCACATACGCCTCTTAAACTGCACATTCGCCTTCCCCATGTTGGTTGAAGCATATATTTTTCTCCATATTCTATGCTTCTTATAAATTAATCTGTTACATTCATGTTGTCTTCAAAATCTTTATGGGTTTTAATGAAAACTCAGACGCTCATGAATATAGTTTGAGAGGCATCATGTTACCAAATCCACCAAGCATCAGTGAATCAGTTTCTTTTTTAGATAAATGGAAAAAGAAAATGTAGTGAGTATGCAAAAACTAAGAAATAATGCAACATTCTGACTGGACAGATTGTGAAACAGCTAAATTCTTCTAATAAAGAAGTGGGGTTTAAGGTGTCTTGAGAGAGGTCCTTCCAGGTTACTCAATTAAACATAATTTTAATGATAATAAGTAATAATAAAAATTCCTATTTGAGGTTATAGAAGTCAAAATCTAATATCCCATTGGTTGCATGATAATAAAGTGATGTATAATGTAAAAACAGCAGTAGTGTGCTACATTTAAAATGCAAATAAGAACGTTAATTGTCTAAATTAGACTCAACAGGATTTTTCTGAAGGTCTTTTGCTCCTGTTTGTGGGTTAAGGCCACTAAAGTAAGTGTGTTATAAATGAGTTTGTAGTCATTATGTTCTAAGTAATCACTGGGATGTAAAGCAGTGCAGTTACACATACATATATTATTATGCCTGCAAGGTTAACTATGTGAATATCCCACCCAATTCTATAAAACTGCAAGATTTTTTGTCAGCTAGCTCAGTGTGAATAAGGTCACACTGGATTAAAGTCAGTCAAATCTGTCCATGAGCTGTGCTTTTATTTAGTTTAATCATATTCAGGGATTTGATTTTAAAATAGTTCTTCTGTCTATTATTTATTTATCTATTCTATTAGGGGCGGCATGGCTCAGTAGGTGGAGTGGTGGTCCTGTAGCTTAAGGGTTGCCGGTTCAATCCCGGCTGGTCGAGCTCATGTCGAGGTGTCACTGAGCAAGATACCGACCCTGATTGCTCCTGATGGGTCGTGGTTGAGCGCCTTGCATGGCAGCTTCCGCCATCAGTGTGTGATTGTGTGTGTGTGTGAATGTGACGTACAAGTAAAGCACTTTGGATAAAAGCGCTATATAAGTACAGACCACTTACCATGTGTAATACACAAAACAATGTATACAAGAACAATTTCACTTTCCTCATTAGAAAGTTATTTAAAAAAATTAAATGCATGAAATATGTCAAAATACTTGCTTTAAAAGCGTTTGTGGTACAAAACTGAGCCTTGTGCCTCCACTTCAGAACAGTTTAATGTTCTGCAAGATTTAAAAATTTGTTTTCTGTTGAAATTTGTTTTTCATTAATACTGCACTTAGATTAACTTACAAATCAATTTACAGAGGATAGAAGTACACAGCAGAGTTATGTGGTGTACCAACTGAGTGAACAATGGCAATTTTTTTTGTGTGTGTGCATGTTTACCTTTTATTTGACTGCCAATGTTTGTAACAGATTTTAAATCCTTATGAAATTAATTTTTAGTATAAACTAAACTGAAATGCATTAATTTAAACATATTATATCTGAAATAAGACTGTATAGAAAATTGGCACATAGTTACACTGAGGTCTAACCTGTCAGGGATAATCATCTTGGTGAAATCTTGTATAGATTAAAAACATCAGAGGATAATTTTTAAGAAAATTTGTCTTTATTTCAAATGATCTAAAATTAAATAAAACATTCCTGAGCAATGTCCACATCTTGGACAGGCTGACAATTTATTTTATAAATTCAAGTATGAATTTAAAACATTAAAAAATAGACTGCAACAGCATGAATTAATAAATCTGATGAACTGATACATTCCCTAAAGAAATGTTTTACTGAAAGCAGACGATTCAGCATCAACCATAATAATCATCATGTCTTGTCTTAAAATACATGAACACGTGTGTGCTTATAAAACTGAGTTGAACAAACAATTTGAGAAAAGAAATAAATCATAAATATGAGAAATCTCATAAGGAAAAGTGGTAAAAAAAAAAAAGGAAAAATAATTCAATTTTAGATGCATCTTGATTTTCAGAGAAACAAGTCCTCATTTAAGATAGTGCCACTGAGTTGAGAATTCAGAGGAAGACACGAGGAAGGTCATTTTTCTCAGCTTCACGAACATATCCGTAGAGTTTACCAGCTCTAGACAACTGGCGGAAGCTAAGTTTGCCAGGTGCAGAGACATACCACATGACCACACCAGAAGGGTTCACTGACACAACAAAGTCAGTCGAGTCTTTCAGTGCAGCAGTTTTCTCAGTGAAGACATCAATGATCTATGAAAGAGTTTGTAAGATATTATTAGGAGGTATGTAACGATGTCTTATTAAAGCCTCAATACTGTTACATACAACGTAAAAAATGAATGTAAGATTTTAGGTTTAGTGCATTTTTTTACGGTAAAACCTTATAAAATCACTAAAATTATCACTAACTAGAAGATTTCTGAGGAAACTTTTAATAGTGACAGTGCAGCTACTTCCTGTTGAGATACTTAGATGCACAAAAATCACAAAATTTACTTTGACAAAAACAAATTTATTTACATAAACTAAGATTCTGGGGTTAGCTATGAGATGGTTTATTTTGCAAAAGGGGGTGAAGCATAAGTGGAAATTATTTTACTCAATAGTATATACTTATGTTTGCCCTTTCCTTGTTTTTACCTTACCTATCATCACTTTTTCTTCATCTATCTATCTATCTATTACATCTCAAACAAACTCACTGTGCAAAAGTATAATTTGTATTGAAAAAAATCTTTAATTATGCAACACAGGATTGTTTGCTAGGCACACATATTTATTTATTTGTTTATTTTTAATCCATCTGCATGTTTTGTGCAGTCTTTAGATAAAGAAGTGCAACAAATTTAAAACCTCAGCTCCAAGTTTTAAGAGTCTAGGTTAGCATACTCTCCACTTTGGTGTAAATTGAGAGAAAACTGTGAGGTCTGTAAGTATGAAAGGGGTTTAAAACCAAAACATTCAGAATATTCAACAAGGTCTAGACTGTCTGTGGAAAAATCCCTCTTGGCTACAAAAATGTATTAAACTCAAACTGCAACTATGTCAAGAGCACAGAAAAATATGAAAATAACGATTCAGTCAGCAAAAATTTATTTTTTGTGGCTGGTTTAACCTTCAAATTATGTTTCAATTGAGTTACAAGGCTGCAAGGCTTGGATTCAGCTTCCTTTTGTTCAGTCCCAATCTGCTCTAAGGGGTAACATTTTATTTTATTTTTTATTTTTTTATTTTGTAAACATTACGGAATGAGAAAATTCCAGGAGTCATTGCACATATTTTCTGATCAAGCGCCATGTTTTCATTCCTTGTTGTAAGTTTTCTCTCAAAGCAGTGGGTGGTGCCAAAACATTAAATATTTTTATTATATTTGCACTTAATTGTTTTAAATTGCCACTTTTTAGTGAGGCAAACATCCAGTATCCTTCCCCCAAAATAAGACACTGGATATATAAAGCTGAATTAAAAGTTCCTAAATAAAGAGGAGAATAGTGTATAAATTCCTATTAAGTGTACAAAAGCATCTAAAAGACCTTAATGACATACCTTGTAGCTGCCCGTGGTGTAGTTGAGTTTACTGAGTGAAGTCGTGTACCGGTAGGGCATGTCGTCACGGCGACTGAAGAATACTAAAGCACTAGCATTGTTTGACAGGGGACGCCAGAACACCTCAATGCCACTTTTCTCCTGAAAGGAAGAAAGTGATCCCAACATAAGAATGACAAAGAAAAAAAAAAGTCATACCCTTTTAATACAGCTTCATTTTTCCCTCCATCTTAATCACTTTCAAGAAGCAACAAGATCCCTGCAGAAATGCTTCACCTTCACAATTCTTCTTCCCTGGATGCCCATGACATCCTGGTTGATGCTGATGGCCATTTTGTTTTGCAGGATGTTCCGGGCCTCGCTGCTGATGGTGCGGAGGTCGTTGGACATGAAAAGAGGAGCTGCCATGATCGCCCACAGAGCCATCTGAGTACGAGACTGGTCCACACTGAGGCCAAAGTCACCAACAAGCAACTGTGGAGGGCAGAATCACGCAATCAACCATGATTAAAATAAATGGTCAACTTTTAGCTAACTAAGGAAAAAGTACTTCAGATAAATTTATAACACAAATTCCCAAAGTCTGGGATGTTGTGTGAAATTTAAAAAACAGAATAAAACAGTTTGCAAATCTCATAAACCAATATTATATCTACAATAAAACACATGTTATTAATACTAACCCAATAGTAAATAGGAAATAACATGTAGAAAATTGTAGCAGTTTTTATGGAAGTGAAACAAACCATGTCAGGGTCATTCCACCTTCCAGGTCCTGCTGCCGGTCCCAGGATGTCCTGGTTTTCAAAAAACCAGTCGACAATGCTCAGCACACTGTGCCACGAGTCCTGGATATCGTCATAATTACGCCAGAGATTGCAGATCTCTCCCAGCTGAGTGTAATTTACCTGAAAACATCAACTGTTTTCACACTGACAACAGGCAGAAATAAAAACTGGACTCGCTATTCATAGTGATGCAAAATATGAGCCAAATCACTTAGTAAATAATAAACATGCTCATTACACCTTTGGTGGCAAACCACCCTGGTAGGCAGGCCAGCTGCAGGAATAGCCAATGGGACGGCCTGTAGCATTTAAAGCCTTTGACATGAGAGGGTAACCTGCCACAGATGGAGTCAAATAAGGTCAAATAAACTACAGATGAAGAACCTCAACAGGAAACTTATTTTCTGTGTGCTTACCCTGTGCTTGCTCTGCGTCATTGGAGTAACAACCATCAAATTTAAACATATCCACTTCCCAGTCAGCAAAAGTTTGAGCATCTATTTGGATTTTGTCAAGGGGGGTGCCAGGGTAGCCCCCACAGGTGTGTGTGCCCATGTCCCCATAGATGCCCAGTTTCAGACCCCTGTCATGCAAGTAGCGTGCCAGTTTTTGAATTCCTCCTGGAAACCTGAGATGGTAAAATATGGTATTATAGTTTATTTTTTATGACATAAATGAGGCATGTGCACACGTTTGTTTTGTTTGCAATAAAATGTTTTATAGACCAACACATTTAGAAGTTACAGATTACTGTTCGCACAGAGGAACCAAAACATCTGCAGTAAGTGTGCTTGTGCATGTACACAGTGTACCTCTTGGGGTCAGACTGCAGCCGTCCCTGCTTGTCTCTCTCCATGGAGGACCAGCAATCATCTATGTTCACATAGACATAACCAAGTTCCTTCCAGCCATCTTCAAACAGTCTGTCTGCCATATCGATGAACAGATTCTCACTGGGAAGAGGACAACAGTGTTTCACAAAAATCAGAACAACATTTAACACCAGGAAATATTAAGTGGATTAATGCTGCATTTTGGAAAAATGTATTGAGTGTATTGTTTAGTTTAAGGTTACTGCTTGTGTTGAGTACTATATTTTGATTGCTCATGGAAAGAATTAGAATAATAGTGTACAATATTCGTATAATGCTTGCTTGCCTAATGCAGTTCTTGGGGTCATGGTCACAGTCAATGTCACAACGAAAACGCTCCCATGCCAGCCAGCCCATGGGAGGGGTCCTCATCAGTCCATTGTCGAGGGCAAAAGTGGTCACAGAGAGCACAGAGGTGAAGACAAGCACCATAAAATGCATTCCTGCAGAGCACAGACATATCAACACTTGGACATCAAAGAACACAGAAAATATCATACAAAAAGGAAAGGTGTCTAAATAATTAGCATAACGTTCTGCACAAAAATCTGTACAATCACCTCTAACCTGCTGACTCTCACCTGACTGGGTGTGACCACCTGGCAAGTGCTGTTTTTCTTTATGCTGTCAGCTGACTAACTCAGAAACCGGTGCGTCTACTAGACATTACTTTCGAACATAACAGATATTAAAATAGTGGAAGTGAGGTATATCTTCCTGGAAAGTACTTGTGCTATTACTTGTAATAAAACTGCGGCTTTTCGGATTATTTATACAAGTTAATTTGCCCAAATAAATATGACAATTTTCTTCTTGAAATTTTAAAAAGCTAACAGAGTTTTGTAAAATTCATCGTGAGACAGTGAAAAGCATCAGAAGGCAAAGAAGAATCTAAAACACAGACTGAAAGGAGGACGAGGTTTAGACTTACTTGGCTTGGTTTGATGCCGTTTTAACACTTCTGCCGACTTCAAGGAACACACCAAACTGACTGACTCCCAGGATGGAGGAAGTGAAAATCACGTGATGGAGTGGGTCTGTCAGCTGACTACAAAGCAGGAAGTCGAAGAGGGAGGATTCAGCAAACTGCAATCAGTCTTATTTATTTTTATACTAGCTAGTTTTTCTTCGGTCTATCCCGACCTTATCTTTACGAACAAATTATAATTGTAATTGCCATCCTACTGCAAATTTCATCTTCTCTATGACTTTATTCATGATTGAGCAAAATAATTAAGGGTTGCCAGGTAGTGAAAAACCCATCCTCCAGTCTTTCCTTGTCTTCCCTGCTGTCTTTGTAATTAACTAATGAAATCCATGGTATTCAGTCTTGCAGTTACAATAATACGTAAAGTTGCAATAATATGCTATAAACGTAATTTGAATGCACTTTAATAACATTCTAGATAGCAAAAATTTGGCCCGGATCCCGCCCAGAGCTCACAAAAGATCTGGCCCAGGTCTCCATTACAGATCCAAGCCAGTGTCCTTTGGCACTACGGGCCAGTACTAGTGGGGATCTGTTTTTCCAAATCAGGGCCGGAACTGAACTGGCTCCCTGCCAGATGTGGATTCTTAAATTGTGATTTAGCCCCAGATGTGGCCCAGATTGGTCTTGGTTCCGGCCCAGGTTTGGGCCAGTTTCTATTCAGATCAGTCCAGATTTGGTCGACTCCAGGCCAGATCCGGGATGGATGTGTTCCATGAGTGGACCGAGTCCAACCTGCATCCTATCTGGATGTGATGTGGGCTGGATGTTTTTACAGGCATTGAGATCCAATAGAGCAGGAAATTCAAACTCTGGCCCTTGAGGCCACTGCCCCACAGGTTTTAGATGCTTTCATTCTCCAGCATCTGACTCACTAAATGGATCCAACAGTTTGTTCAGTTGTGCATAATAACCCGTTAGTCTAATTTGGTCCTTCACTGGAATAGCTACCAGTGAAAAACCAAACTGTGTTCATGTTGACCTAATCATTCATTTTACAACAGTTTGCAATTAAAACAGTTAGCTTTTCTGCTGCAATGTTTTGTTGGTTAAATAAATAAATGTCCCTGAAGTAAGAAAACTGTGCGATGGGAAAATATACTTTTGTTTTTTGTTGTTGTTGTTTTTTTTGTTTTTTTTTTTTTTTTTTTTTTTTTTTTTTTTGCTTGTTTTTTTTTTTTTTTTTTTTTTTTTTTTTTTTGTTTTGGGGTTTTTTTTGTTTGTTTTGTTTGTTTTTTTTTTGTTTGTTTTGTTTTGTTTTGGGTTTTTTTTGTTTTGCTTTTTTTGTTGTTGTTGTTGTTGTTTGTTTTTTGCCTTTGTGTTTTGCTTTGCATCCATCGGGAGGCGCACTGGTACAACAAAAGTTCGTTCGATTTCTTTTAAATAGAGAGGGGGGAAAAGAGAAAAAAAATCAAAATGTTTAAAACAGCAGTTGAGTTTCTACAAAACCTGCAAGGATGGCAAAATTGCAAGGTCCTGTCATTCGTAATTTTATAAATGATTAACATAAATAAACACATAGTTAAGAATTAATGTGCGCGTATAGCCTACTATATAAACTTAAAAATGGCTGCCATACATTTATTAATTCATTCATTGGTTTGTTCGTTCATTTTCCCCACAGACATTAAACGTGACGTCGCCGAGAGGAGGAGCTTATGAGCTTCTTGAGCGGCGTACAGAGAAGGAGACATGGCAGACACAGGTCTCGGTAAGATGATAGCGTGACCATCAGGTGCACAAGATCTATTCAGTTAGAGAAAGCAGAGTATGACATTATTAAATAACATATCGGGTCTCCATACAGCTGCTGTCATGTTATGAGCATGAACAGTTCGAAATGTAATGAACGCACCAGTCAGGTTACACGACTGCTATAATATTAAAATAGACTATGACTTACAATTGCGGGTTGGGGTTTTTATTTATTATTTGTTTATATTTTGTTTCTTTTTTTTTTTATTGCAGAACATGTTTTATGTTACTGAGATGTTCTGTTGAAATGCTTGTTGTTTTTTGGTAATTTAGACAGACTTCCTGGTTTTAAGTTTCAGCATGCAGCCGTTCAGAAGTTTTCACTTTCACCTTAAAGTGACAGTGTGTGAGAGGTAGATAATGAATAGAAGTAGCCTTGTATGGTAATAATATAGGAACATATGAATAATTACCCCTGTATTGTATAAACATAATTTAAATGTAATCTTAAGCATTTTAAATAGTTTGAAAGTCAGGGAACCTCAGTCCTGGTCCTTGAGGGCTAGTGTCCTGCAGGTTTTAGAAGTTTTCCTGCTCAAATTAATCGTAATTAGCCGACTTCTGCAGAGGTTGACATCAAACACTGTACAAGTCTGAGACTGAGTCAGGTGTGTTGCAGCAAGGAAACTTCTAAAAGCTGCAGGACATAGGTCCTGGAGGACCAGGATTGATCAGTGTACCAAAAAGGTAGCTACAGCTGTCTGCTAAAAGCTGGATAAAGGAGAAAGAATCCCACTGAAATCCTCATCTTGGTCCTCTGATTATCTGACAGTTTTGCCATATGTTCACATCTATGTTTACAAGTGCTTATGTAGGTTAAAGAATGAAATCGTTTTGATTAAAATAGAGATAACTGTACACCAAGCTAAATGAACAATATCTTAAAACCTTACAAAAATAAAGTAATAAATTGCAACCTAGAATCTAATGAAAAGCTAATGAATTGAATTTGTGTAAATGGTAAAATATCAGTTTAAGCCTAGAATTTTAATAATTGCATTTATTTTCAGTGACAAGTAGCCTTTGTGTTTTCAGGGGCTTTCTATGTGGGGAAGATGATCCTTGGAAGTGCAGCAGCTGGTTTTGTGTTTGGAGAAGCTGCTTCCTTTGCAGTTCAGCCCAGTCTGACTGAAGATGTCACCCTGCTGAATGCTGCAACTTTTGCTGCTGGCCGTGCTGGTTCCACAGGTGTCTCAGTAGTGACAGCATGCCTCGTGTTCACCTCAGTGCTCTTGTCACTTGGATGTGGTTTCCTGCTCGCTGCCATGGTGATGAAACTATTGACTGCAGCCGGAATGAGGTTGCCATGGTTAATAGAGGTCACAACAGGCGCATCTGTTGTGATGGGCGCTGTCATCACAGGAGTGTTGGTGGGCATCCTTCCACCGTGGATCTACATTGCCGCTCAAGGTGCTCTGGTCCTTTTTGTCTACTCATACTCCAACATCAATGACATGACCACAGCTCTGTTAATCATCTTCACCACATTATACCTTAGTGTTGTCTATGGACGGATGGGTGCCATAGCTGGATTTTTTTGTATGGGACTCACCATCTCAGTCCTCTGTGCCCTTCGAAAGACCCTGACCGAGCGGTTGACACGAAGATCAAAATCTAAAAACGGATGCAGACTGTTGGAGAGGATATTTTTCTACTCTGTTTTTGTGGGGATTCTGGGATTTTCTGTTGGCTTAGGGGCAGGTGAAACAGGAGAGGGGTCAGAGGCGGAGGTGGTTTTGATGCTGCAGTCAGTTGTTTGGGTGGCATCTCTGTCTGCAGGGCTGCTAGGAGCTGGTCTGGGAACGGTGTCCATGGTTGGGTTGGGGCCAGAGGCAGCTGGGAAGGTCGGCGTGGGAGCTGCTATCATAACGTCAGTGGCTTTAAGAGTCATTCAGCATCAGAACTCCTTTCTAAGGGCAAGAGGCTGCACAGGAGCAGCATTAGGGGCAGCTACAGCTGCAGGGGTGTCACTCGGTGCTGCAAGTGTTGCAGCCAAACAAGCATTTGGGTCTAGAAATTCAACTTTAGTAGTTTTAGGATCTGTTGTTGTCGGTGTGATTGTAGCAGTGAAAGGAATAGCACTGAGAGTAACTTTGCTAACTACATCAGAACTTATAACAATCACACTTGTTGCAGTAGGGGCATTTGTTCTGGGTGCACCAAAAAGCCCATTCCACACTCAGGTGAATCTGCAAAGGGGCCTTCTCATGGGGACAGAGCTAATTAAAGGAATCGGCATGGAGACGGTCACCGCAGCAGCAGCACCTATCGGAGCTGGGGCGCTTGGGGCTGCAGCATTAGGCACTGCGGCTCTGGGGACACTAGGGACTGCAGGAGTTCTGGTGGCTATAGTGTTAGCTCTGGGAAGTGTCCTGAGTGGCATGATAGGAAAATCCTCGCCATCAACAAATACACACAGAGACTGATGAATGACCGGCAGTAATACTTCCATTACTGGAAGATTACACCAACAAAATGTTTGTTCATTACATGCTCCTTTAAGTTGTGCATGCACAAAAAAACTGGTATTTGTGTCACATGCATGTATTTTTGTGGCCACAAGTTTGGAATAAAAAGAAAAAAAAGATTAAAAATTGTGGATATAGCTCAGGGTTTTTTTTTGTTTGTTTGTTTTGTGTGTGTGTGTTTGTTTTGTTTTTTGACTATGCACTCTGCCACATTTCCCAAGACATGACTTCTTCATCATTACTTTGTTTCATCTTAACAACAGTAACAGCAGATCTGTTTACTAAAGGAAGGGGCGGGATTAAGATGAGACAAGGGTAGAAAATATCAGGGCAAAGATAAATGTCTCACATTTGATTCTGTTTGGTGGATATCAATTTGATTAAAAGTAATTCAGATTTTTACAACAAAAGGATGTATCTCTCTGCTCATATAGATTTAAATTACCCTCATGGATATAAATATACAGCTCCAGTCAACCATGGCACTAAACAGAATTTGGAAAAGAAGGTCTGTTTTTCTACTGTGCATTACCGACCTGAGGAAAAGATTGCACTTTTTAAGGTTTTGTTAAAAACTACAACCACTTCTGAAATGTTACCTGCAAAAAGGTAAGAGACTTTGTGAAGAAATTGGAGAGATCTATAAACAGTTCTGGAACTGAATCATTTTTATTATTTAAATATTTTTGTGTAGTTTGGTGAAAACTTTTTCACAGTTGTTTGATTATGTGAGTATATCCAAAGATAACAAGATGGAAGGCCACATCATATGGATTTTAGCTTTCTCTGCGCTTCTGGATTATATTAACCAAACGGATTAGCCAGTATGTCTCTGAACCGGCTTCCTACGACAGACACTGAGCAGTCTACAGAGTGCTCTGTGGAGTATTCAGTACAAGTTCCCAGTAATCCTGGTCACGAAACTGGTCGCAGCCGTGATGTGGTCGTGCTCCAGTCCAGCTGCTGCCGCTGCCTGCCGCGCGCAATGCGCCTCACCTTTACGCCCGAGTCGCTGGAGAAGCTTTACCAGAACTACTTCCGACGGCAGAGAGAAGAGAACCTGCTGGTATTAGTGGTGTTTGCCGCTCTTTTCAACAGCTTTATCATCATCATGTGCGCTGTTGTTTACACTGACGACAAACTAGCAATGGTGGTGGTCGCAGCAGTGGGGCTGGCTGCGGACATTGGGCTGCATCTGCTTTGCTGGTTCCGCAAACTCCCCGCGTCACCTGTCGCACGAGGAGTGGTACCGTATGTACTGTGGCTGATAGTTAGTGTTCATGTTTTATGTTACACGGGACTGTACTACCAGCGGTTTCCTGAAGCTAGTAACTCTGTGGGCTGGCAGGCTTTCTTCAGTTTCTCCAGCTTTTTGACTTTACCGCTGAACCTGGTGCCCCTCGTCCTGCTCACGGCCCTCTCCTGTGGGATACACACTCTGGTTCTAGGGGTGACTGTGGCTCAAAGGTTTGGGGATAACCTACAGGGGCCCATGCTGGCGAGACAGGTAAATATGAAAGAAGGGGGAGTGTCACCAGGAGGGTAGAATGTGGAACTAGATATGCCCTCCTTTCTTTATAGATTGAGACGGATATACTCAGATGCATCATTTCTTTGCCTTTTTAATTGTTTTAGTGAGAAGAAAAGTGAAAGAAAGAAGAAAGAGTCGAAAAACACTTATAGGAACCATACCCAATTGTCCCTTATGTGCACAAATTTCCAGATTTTAGTGTCATCGGTTAAAATGTGCTGTTAAAGGTCATCATAAAAAAATTTGAGTCCATATCATCATATCCTCATTGAGGCACATTGAAATAACATTATGCTGTAATTCACTTTGCTCTTAAGGTGTAAAAGAGCCACCTTCAAAATTATAGTTCTCCATTAAAAAAAAAAAAAAGATTTTCTAAAAGCCTTCTGTTTTGTTGCTCTAAGATTGTTTAAACTTTTCATTTCATCTTTTGAAGGCCTCCGTAGTAATTTACCTTGTTTTTGAGGAAGTTTATTAAAGAACTTAAATATGAAAAGATGCCAATACCCAAGATCAGCGATTTAAATTAACCATCAATCCAGAACTTAGATTTTTTTATATATAAAATTTTAGTTTCCATGCAGCTGACAGCAGCAACAGATCCATTGCCTGAAATGAGCATGATAGCCAAAAAAAAAAAAAAAGTTTTCCAGCAAAAAAAAATCTAATAAATAAAAGCACAACATTTGCTCCTCTCCTCAGCTCCTAGCCAACATGATGCTGTACATGTGTGCAGCCATAATAGGTGTGATGTCATTCTACATGGCAGACCGGAAGTACAGGACAGCGTTTTTGGAAGCTCGTCAGTCATTGCAGGTCAAACTGACTCTCGAGGAACAGAGTACCCAACAGGTAAGTATGGCACACACACAGATGTGTATCTTTTCCTTTAGAAAATATTACTATGACTTTGATCATTTTCTAGGAGACTTACTTTAATATTAGCTGTAACCACTCCACTGAATCTTATCCTAACCTTAAAGCAAGTCTGCACAACCACACAAATAGATCTGAGATGTGGAACACTCTGTGCTGCCTAATTACGCTGTGTTTTCCTCAGCTGCAGGCTAATAGCTTATTAGAGCAACAGTTGTTTTCACCAGCTCTGCTGCCGTCAGGGACCTGGTGAGATGAAGGTGTCCTTAGCTGTTGGACAACTAAGACATTTTGGGATTTCCTGGATGACGTACTCACATTTTCAAAAATTGCCCCTTGCTTTCTTCATTTGGTAACCTTTTTGTTTTTATTTCCCACAATTCAATTAAAAATGTTCAGTACGGCAGTGTGTTAATTAAAGATTTTGGGCCCATTACTTATATACTGCATTTAGAAATTTGACTTAGATTTCCTTTTCTTCACAGTTTGAAAGTTGATCTTAATTCACAGATATAAATTACTATTAAGCAAGCTTGATTTTATTTGATACTTTGGATAGTTATTTACAGAGGGATGGGGAGGATTGTGAAAAGAAATCCCTTAGTGCCTTTCAAAAAGAGAGTTAATAGAGAATGAACAAGCCAGTCAAGCTGAACACATCTGACTAGCTGACATGCTCTCTTGAGGACCACTAATAAATCTAGTTTTGCATGCTATGCACACCTGCACATGCACAATTATGTGCAGGAATTAAATGTTTCTGTGTATGTGCGTCTGACTGTCTGTCCATGTAGGAGGAATTATTACTGTCCATCCTGCCCAAACATATTGCTGATGAGATGCTGCAGGGCATGAAAAACCAGGCCAATCAGAAAGAAGTCCAACAGCAGCAGCAGTTCAACACTATGTACATGTACCGTCATGAAAATGTCAGGTCAGGATTATACAATCAGATTCTTTGGAGCTTTCAAAACTCCCAACAGCCGAGACAGCAATCAGCGCAAAAGGGTTTTTGGCAACTTTCTGGCATATGAATTTTTGTTGCAGCATCCTCTTCGCTGACATCGTGGGCTTCACCCAGTTATCCTCGGCCTGTAGTGCCCAAGAGCTCGTAAAGCTGCTGAATGAACTGTTTGCCCGCTTCGACAAACTGGCAGCCGTGAGTAGCAGCAGCAAGTGTTTTCCTCTGTTCATCTTCAGAGTTGTTTTATATTGTTCATTTATTCAGTGATCAATCTTGATTCATTATTGTTTAGGTCACATTTTACTGCAGCTGATAGAGGTGAAGTTAATTTAAATTCATTTGTATACTGTTGGACAGCTGAATGGACTGAATCAACTTATGGGTTTTAATGATTTTAATTTGTATATTCCTCCCAGCCTTTTTGGAAATATTGGTGTACATCATGCTTGAACATTTCACTTTGTTTTACAGCAACATCATCAACTGAGAATAAAGATTCTTGGAGACTGTTATTATTGCATCTGCGGGCTTCCTGACTTCAGAGAGGATCATGCTGTTTGCTCAATAATGATGGGACTTGCGATGGTAGAAGCCATCTCGTAAGTAGTGACTTTACTTATTTATTAATGTTGAAAGCAATATTTACCTGTCTTCTAAAAAGGGAGAATTAATGTGCCTGCAGAGGCTGATAATGAAGAAAGAAAAAACATTTTATTCAGATAAGTCTGGTACAGGAAAAACTGAAATCTAAACATGGAAGTAAAGAACAATGTTTTTTAAGAGCATACAATAAAAACAGGGGTGGTATGAATTTAAACGGATGAAGGAGAAGAATTTCATGCTCTCTTTGTTTTTGCCCAGATATGTGCGGGAAAAGACAAAAACAGATGTAGACATGCGTGTAGGTGTTCACACAGGCACCGTACTCGGAGGAGTGCTCGGACAGAAGCGCTGGCAGTTTGATGTTTGGTCCACAGATGTCACTGTGGCCAACAAAATGGAATCTGGAGGAATTCCAGGGTAGGAAAACAATGTTGTAGCTCAGCAGAAATCAGTCGCAAGCTTTGTATGTATTTTATTCCAAGAGATTTTTATTTTGGGCAGGAAAGTACACATTTCCCAGAGCACAAAGGACAGCCTACATGGGGAATTTGAACTGGAGCCGGGGAATGGTGGAGAGAGGTGCGAGTACCTGTTGGAGAAGGGCATTGAAACTTATTTGGTTCTAGTCCCTAAACACACAATTAATGGGCTCAATGGAAAAGTGAGTGGTTTGTACTTTAAAAAACACAAAAAAAACATTCAGCAATATATTTTCTGAAATTATTATGTATATTTTATACATTATAAAAGTATAACTTTTATTCCTTCAGATGCCAGTTGCACTGAGCAACAGAAATTCAGTCCCGCTGATCAACACTACTGTAACCAAGGGGAACACAGCCTTACAGCCGTCCATGTCAACTAACTCTAAACAGGAGGTAAACGACTATTAACTGTTATGTACCTCACCTGATCCTTCATTCACAGATTATATACATATTTCCTGAAATTGAGTATTTGAAGAGCTTTTAAATTTTTTTTTAAAATTCATTTGTGAATATATAAGATATGTAAGATTTTTTTATCCGTTTGAATGTACTTGTGCAGTCTGCTCATGCTCCTCCCCTTCCAGGACACCACATCCACAGGTTTCCTGACAAAACAGTGTCCACTGTAGTCTATCACGTACATTTATGGAGAATGAGAAGTTAACTTCACATGTTGGTTTGTTTAGATGTCAAATTGTATTCCCACTTGCTCTGAGGTTGTCTTCTGTAAGCACAGACCCTGAATTCTGACTTCAGGACAGTGTTTCTACATTCAAACAGTCAGATGATTTCATGATGGCACTCCAGTCCCACCACTTCACCGTTATTCAAGTAGCTGTCTAAGTTTTCAAATGTACAAAACCCTGTCACCAAAATGTGAGAAGGCTGTTAGCCCCACACATTTTAAATAATTTCAGTCACTGTCCTGCAGATTGCTACTTAAACATCTTTATATATTGTATTCTATCAAGTAATCAAATGCATCATGGCAGAAAGAACCTTGCACATTATCGTGTAAAAATATACAGGCAGTTTTCAAAATATTAAAATTTTTACAAGGTTACTTTGTAATTATAAACATTTTTAATCTCTCTTTTGCTGCTGACAACCTCCAGGGGAATGAGATGGTTGAGGAACAAGCGATCAACAGGCGGCTTCAGCAGGAGCTGCTCGACAGAGAGTCCCAGCAAATGTAAGATTAAAGAGTAAAATCTCTTTGATGTTTAAATTCAAGAAATAAATGTGCAAATTTCAATCCAATTGTTTACTGATGTATCATAGGAATGACAAAAAAAAAATACACATAAGTATGAATTAGCATTGTTCAAAATCATGCCTTTATTGGCCTTTACTACATGTGCCATTATTAATTGTCTTGATTGTCTTTTCTCACTTCATTTATATGCTGCTTTTTCTGCAGAATGAAGGATCATAAAATCAACCCCATTTCACTGCGTTTTGTGGATGGAAAGTTGGAAGAGCACTTCTCCTCTGAGAAGGAGAAGCGAAGCGGAGCAGCTTTCTGTTGCTGCATTATAGTGCTCTTTTTCATCACAGCAATGGAGGTGTTCATAGATCCACTGTGAGTTAATGTTTCTTTTTCAATCTTACAGCATCATCCTAGTATTCACCTGTTATAAATATAAGTATGGTTAAAAGTTTTTGTTTTGTATTTGTTCTGCTTGGGTTGAATTATTTATTATAAACTGTGTTCTTGTTGCAGGTTGGTTGTGAACTATGTGACTCTTGTAGTAGGACAGACATTGCTGCTGATCCTCACAGTTTGCTCCTTGGCTGCCATTTTTCCCAGGGTGAGAATATAAAAAATACTACAGTCTGACTAAATGAATTATCTAATGTCTGATTTTGTTGTTTTTTCATTTTCCCTCCAAACCTTTCGCTTTAATAACATAAACGCCATGAAAATTGGCAACCAAAGAACTGAATTAATATTGTTTTCCATTTTAAATGAGTGCTTCAGGAAATAGAAGAATTTTGTTCATTTCCCATAACTAATTGTTTATTATTTATTTATCACAGATGTTCTCCAAGAGGTTAGTTTCTTTCTCAATATGGATTGATCACACCCGGTGGGCAAGAAACATGTGGGCTATGGCAGCCATATTTGTTCTAACCATGGCTGTGATTGCTGACATGGTAAGACTGCAAGACTCACTACAAGAAAATGGACTTAGTATCTGTGAAATTCTATCCAAATCTGTGGTATGGGTGCCTTTACATTACCGTAGTTTGTTTCCACTTCTTGCTCATTAAACTATCATTGCCTTTGATGTGTCTGACTACATGCTCCCAGTGGAGTCCATTAGTTGTCTATCTTGCTGCCGGCTGGCTCATTTGTCACAGACCCACAGGGGCAACCTGCTACACACTCTGCTGCCTTTGAGGTCCGATGTGAATAAAGAATGCTTTGTTTCACTGTCTTGGCTGTCATGTAGAAGAGACAGTCCCATGTTTTTTCAAAGGACTTGTAAAAACTTTAATTTGTAACAACTTTAACTGAAAATGTAAAGCTACTAGTGAATAGATTTCCTGCGATTTAATCCTGTTTCCAAGTAAAACTTTTGGTTTTTGCAGCTAAGCTGTGTACCATCATCACTTGGAGTCTTCAATGGTACCTTTGGCCCCATGCTGGAGTCTCTTGGTGACCGGGGCTGTGCAGAAAATCCAAAATATTACAGCTTCATGGCTGTGATGTCACTCATTGCAACTGCCATGTTGGTGCAGGTCAGCCACCTGATTAAACTGGGTCTCATGGTGCTGGTCGTCACAGCAACCGGAGCTGTTAACATCTACAGTTGGCGGGACATATATGATCTGTATGACCACATACAGTTTGCTTCCTACAGGTGAGAAATGGGTTAGGCTGAATATTTGTACATCTTTTTATTACTGTTGCACTTAGTTTTGGACAGGAGGCGCTGGCAGGTCTGCACGTGTTGCATCTAATGCCGTTTCTCTCTTTGTGTCCCCAGAACTTCCATGGTACCATCCAAATACCTCATGACCATGATGATTATTGTCATAATGATTAGCTTTTACTTCTTTGCTCGCCATGTGAGTTACTATGCCATCACACAGGGTTACATCTATATGGACCCGCAGCCAGCTACTGTCATGAGAACCAGCACCTAAGCAGGATAATGTTTTGTATGTTTTGTCAAAATGCCCCACTGCTGATTTATCAAACTTGTGTACATGTAGTTGGAACACCAATCCAGGAAGCTGTTTCTGTGGAAGATTGGTGTGCACGACCAGAAGGAGAGGGTGTCTGAGATGAGACGTTGGAATGAAGCTCTGGTCATCAACATGCTGCCAGAACACGTGGCCAAACACTTCCTGGGCACTAAAAAGAGAGATGAGGTATTTATGATTTTACCTTAGCTTTAGTGTTGTTTGGATATCGAGAAGAAAGTTAAAAATATGTGAGGAATCAATGTCAAGACAGCATTATGCAATCAATTTCAGCTTTTGTCATCTTTGTGGACAACAGTGCCATCTTGTGGTTTGTTGCATAATTACATATAAGAGATCAAAAATATGCTATAATGGAATCAACAAACCTATAAACATGCATTTGTCATTTGCAGGAGCTGTATAGCCAGTCATATGATGAAATAGGTGTGATGTTTGCGTCCATCCCCAACTTTTCTGATTTCTACACTGAAGAGAGCATCAACAATGGAGGCATTGAGTGTCTCAGGATTCTAAATGAGATCATCTCAGACTTTGACAGTGTGGGTTCTGGCACTCTGGAGTTGGCTGTACACAATTAGAGATAACAGCACAACTCTTGATTGATATTACATTAGGAATAATCCCCATATGTTGTTTATTGACCCACAACTCAGAGTAATCAGTGTCTATTTTTTCGACTAGTTATTGGACAGAGACGAATTTCGGTGCATCACAAAGATCAAGACAATAGGAAGCACCTACATGGCTGCCTCAGGACTTACGCCAGAGAGTAACACTAATGGATACAGCAACCGTAAGGTGTGATCCTGTAATGGCATCTGTAACTATATGCTCTATTGTTTTCATCAAAAGAAATAAATTGTTAAAAGTTGGTGACTTTTCTTCTACAGCCAGAGGACCAGTCACTGACGGAGCACTGGCAGCATCTTTCTGATCTGGCAGACTTTGCGTTGGCCATGAAAGTCACCCTTAACAACCTTAACAAACAATCCTTCAACAACTTCATGCTGCGCATCGGTGAGTGTGTGTCTGCATGTGTATACCTCTTCTATACATCTCTGTTTATGTCAGCTCATTTATCTCTTTAGGACTGAATAAAGGAGCAGTTCTTGCTGGAGTGATTGGAGCTCGTAAACCTCACTATGACATCTGGGGCAACACAGTCAATGTGGCCAGCAGAATGGAGTCGACTGGAGTGATGGGAAATATCCAGGTAGCAGAGAGACTCAAACAATTCACAGACACAATATGTCATCCATCTATCCATTTTCTGTACCTGCTTATTCCAATGCAGGGTCGCAAGGGGACTGGAGCCTATCCTTCTTTTAATGTTGTGTCCTGCTTTGCCCTCAGGTGGTGGAGGACTGCTATGACATCCTGAAAGAGTATGGCTTCCGCTTCATCCAAAGAGGGCCCATATTTGTCAAAGGGAAAGGAGAGCTACTTACCTTCTTTATGAAAGGGAAAGACAAGCCCAGCTGCAACACCTGTCCAGTGACTACTGCTCTACCACACCAAGTTCAAGACATTTCCTGATAATTTTCATCTGATGCAATGTTATTAATGCATGGATTGACCTATGGAAAAAATTACCTGAATTCTCTCATGTATAGCTTATTTTTCAAGTTGTTTTTTCATAAACTCTACTGCTTAAGCAAAGAATATGGAAGTAGGTCAACACATTAAAATACTGTTATACAGCTATCAATTCAATTTAATCTTTATTTCAGACTCACAATTTCGTCCATTTAAGGAGAAAAAGATAAAAACTAAAAAGGCAGTACAGGCTATCAATAATCCATACAAGCACTTTCTCCAGTGCTACCAGAGTCCAGAGTTATATAGACACTGATCTCCTTAGGCATTGTCAAAACCATAAAAATATAATTTATAGAATCCTCCAATCTCATAATATACAAATTTTCTAATAACAGCATGTAAAGTGGGCACAGCATTCTGCACAAACAGCTGACACTCGTCCATCAGGGGACCTTCAGTAGGATACAAAGTTCATCGTTAAAATCAACTTCCATCAAGACCAGTCCTGACATAACAATTAAGAACAAAAACCTATTTTTCAAGTTGTACATATTATAGGAATATCTCTCAGAGTTTCTTAAAAGATTTTATCATGTTGGACTTAATAGATTTATACAAGCACACCCCATAGAAACCAGTATGGTTTTTTCATGTATGTGAACAAGAAAACATCAAAACTTCTTTGGAACAGTGCCAACAGATAAGTGATACACTCGAAAGAAATACACAATATCTTTGCAGTCACCTAAATACTTTTAAAAACAGATTATTTTACAAGGAAAAAGTAAACAAACTTCCACAGTTTGAACACATTCAGATGCATGAAATTAGAATCAAGGGCTCCCGATTAAACAAAGATAATTAAAACTTCCTGGAATAACAGTGAAGCATGCCTTCTTCAAACATCTGATCTTAAAGACACAGTGTTCTTTTTGCTACTGAAAAGTGTGGTTTCATCATAACAAGATATAAAGAAGCTCTAGAGGCTATCTGAAAAAATATAGATACTTATAAATCTTGCAAAGGGGGATTCTAGATGTGCTTATCTTTCACTTGTCTGCCTATGTAAACTTTAAGCTTGTTTGTTAACCTTGAGCTCTGGTTTGTAAAAAATGTAGATTTATCATACTGCATTTATACTGTGATAATAAATGTTTCCACTATAATTTGGGATTTCATTTTGCCATGTTTTAAGTGCAGTCTCAGCTGACTCAACCACTTGTTGAATAAAGTGCAGAAATTATATGCTAACTTTTTAAAATCAGTACTTGAATGTCGTTGAATATTTTGCCATAGTAAAGCTGATTATCTTTAACTGGTGTATTCCGACTCCTAATTTTGTTTGATCTGCAAATACTTAATCAAGTCATTAACACAATGGATGTTTCTCACAGGCCCTTGTTTACTGTATATCTAATCAATGATTGATTGTTTCATTCACTCCATCACCAGGGATTTAAGGTTTACTTGAATTTGGGTTTGGGTTGATAGACCTACAATGGCCTTTTGTTCAGTGTTTAAGTCCAATCAAAATTAGTATATACTGAGGCTTATATTGACTTTTTAATTGGACTCATTTATTTTAAACACCGTTCCATAATAATTGGCAATCGTCACACATTACATGCCAAATACTGAAACTGATAATCTGCTTTCAAATGCTATAGTATCCTAAATTTGTATTTTAAGAAGGTTGAGATAGAGGTGTAATTGTACAGCTGCATCAATAATCTTTTTTTTTAACCTACAATTTATGAAGTCCAGGGAAATGTACAGACCAATTTTATAGTTTTGAAAGTAAACTGTTCTTCTACTGCCATTTGATACAGGAATTGAGTGACTTAACAATTGAGGGTCTCCTTTGGTACAGTCTGCAAGGAAGTCTGTTTAGCATAATAACTCTGGCAACACCCTTCAAAAACATTTTTGCTTGCTGCCATATTACTCCAACATCTGTGGCGCTGATGGTACCACAGATGTGCAAGTTACTGTTGCACTATACACTTATGACCCTCATTCAGTAACAGATCGTAGACTTTGAACTGTAAACTAATAACATGCAAAATAGCTCTGCTACTTTTTACTGTGGAGGATGCAGCAGCCACGATTTGAAAAAAAAAAAAAAAAAACTAGACACTGGTTTACTAGACACTATAAACTAATATCTTTTACAATCTGTCAAAAATATTGAATATTTCTCTATTATTGCTTCAGAAATAACTTATCTTCTCTGGAATGCTCCTATACCCTACCTTGTTACTGACCGGTTGTACTTAGTAACTCATAATTAATCTAATCATCTTCACTATTTTTATTTATTTATTTTGGTTTTGTTTTTGAGTAATCTTTTAGTAATTAATTACACTTATTCAAATATACAATGGTTTTCAATTCAAAATAAAAACATATTTTAATTTAAACAGTATCATATCTCAGTTCCCAGATGTTGAAATGCTATCTTTCATCCAAATGTGGGAATCAAATAATTTCACTACTCTTTACAATCTACATTTACAACGTTGTCATAAATTCTGCTACTTTGAAAAATTGTCTGTGCAGTGTCTGCAGGAGATTGACTCGTTATTCAAAATTTAAACTAAATGAATGTTAAGTGAACATTCAAGACTCTGAAGATATTATGCTTAATTTTTCTTTGCGCAATTATTTTTAGGATATTTATTATGCTAACGAGGTTCCCATGCACCACCCATGGATTATAATTCTACCCGGAAGCCTGGTAGTGTAGGAATTTCCGGTTACGTCACATCGTCAGGACTCCATTAGAGTTGCAGCTGTTTTGAGAGAAACATCAACAAAACGGATCGACTGACAGTACGCTCTACGCCCGACAACGAGGCCTCAGATCTGGAAGCTTAACCTCCATTTCCCACCCGGAGCTCCGCCGGCTTCTAACCACGGCCGCTCTCGGTGAGGAAACTCTGGCCTCCGCTTCCTCCTCCTCCGACTCGGACACCGGCGGAGCGTCGCCGCCCCCGCGGAAGAAGCACCGAGCCTCGGCGGCGGAGGGAGCAGGAGAGCCCGGGGCTTCAGCAGTTGTAACAGGCCTCTCTGGAGTTGTCCTAGGACTTGCTACACACTCTCAAACCACCTCAGCCATCCACTTTAACCGAAGTGTTGTCAACAACCTTAGCAGCAGTATGCAGTCAAACGGGGCAGGACAGGGACAAGAATCGACAGATCTCTCCTGCCTAAACAGTGCACAAAACGGGGAGTCATCCTCGGCTGGTGGAACCCATTCCAATGGGCTTCTGTCCAACACAGACAACGGTAACGGCGTTGGTACCAGTAATGGATCTTCAGTAGGGCCCTGTTCGGGGACTTCGGCTGCCTCATCGGCTTCGAGCACGGAGGTTGGCTCGCTTAAAAAGAAGAAACGACTATCGCAGGCGGAGGAAGATGTCATACGATTAATAGGACAACATCTCCATGGACTGGGGCTGAAGTAAGTTTATACAATATGTCAGTTGGGGACAAACTTCTATAGACATGTACTGTTAGCGTTCAACAAATAAAGACTAATCTATAGTTGGTGTTTTATGTGAAAATGCTAAATTGCAGCTGGTAAACGCGCTAGTAGAGCGCTTGACAGACACAAACATGGGGGATGGGGTAGCAAGTTAGCCTGTCAGCTAGGCAATTGGTAGAAAGAAGGGGTCCATCTTGCACAATAACAGTTAGCTTGATAGCGAGCAGCACTAGCGGTGCTAGTGGTGTTGTGTCCTGACAATAAACCTTTACACAAACAAAAAATACAACCCAACATGTTGTTGTTTTACAAATTAATCACGAAATGAAGTACGTAGCATTATAGTAACGCCTTAATGCGCTATTAAAAGACATGGTTTTCGAAGTGGATAAAGGCATTACATCATCAAACGTTATTAACATTAATTCACATAAGACATGATATACTAACTTGTTACGGTTTGCAGTGATACAAAAGTCAATGTAATGACAATGAAAAGCTTTTCTGTAGCTGCATATTAAAGTACTGGAGCAGGATTATCGGGTCTTTTCTTTCTTGCTTGCTTTTTTTTTTTTTTTTCCGAGGGACTGTTGCGCAAAATAATTGCGGAAAAATATAAGGTTAATGTTTGGGTTGTCAACGTCACTTTTCTGAGTGGTGCTTATCTGCATTTCCCAGTAAGGCTGCAAAAGAAATATGTTTTCAAACGAACATGTTTCCAAGAAACATAGATCATTCTCTTAAAACACCGCAAAATACGACGATGAAAACAGTCCCGGTTATGTTGTTATTCCCAGTGACATTTTAAGCAGCTTTTTAAATGAAGTCAAAACAATTCGCAACGTCTAGCTATTTAGTGTACATTATCACTTCTCTCTTGGATTAATGCCGTCATTTTTTGTGTCACTGTGTCAGAGCAATGTGTCAGTAGCCTGTCTCAACTTGCATTTTTTAAGGGCATCTATTTATGTAAAGTCGGTACCGTGGGCGACATTTGTTCCTGAAATGAGTATAATCACTTGGTTTCATGGCGGCGGAGGAATGCGCTCTCTACCAGCTGTTTTAGATGGAAACGTGGTGCTTGAATCTAATTATAGCATAGTGGGGCTTTCATGATATGTATGTGTACTCATCTTCAGCGTGGCCGTGGTGGTCGCTGTTGTGTAGCTAGACATCCGTTGATCTGAGGTGTCAAATGAGAAAGTAAAGCAGCCATTACAAGGCATTATAAAATACATCCCAACATAGTGTTTTAGGGCAATACATGACATCGCATGGTATGAAATGGAGCCCCTGTATTTCAGCTAAGGAAATGCAAGAGAGATCAGAGTAGCAGTCAGCTGGATGAGAATCTCAACACAGAGCTGCTGCGCCACTTCATTGATACCTGAGTATGATGTCATCATCCTGAAGGTGTCAGCTCACCCCTCCCCCTCATTTCAGAATCATTGTCATTATCTTGCATGCACATCTCATCAGGCACATTAATGGTGGTGGGGTGTGTTTAGCAGAGAGAGAATGTTTGGACAGATGGTTATGGTTCATGGTTGACAGGCTGAGAGGGTGATGTCAACTGCAGTGAGAGCTAGCCTCATTTTAATGAACCTCCTACTGTCTACAAATAATACTCTAGTGGTGACACAACTGCTCTGGGTTGGCTTCAGTTACAGTAGGCCATGAAACTGCAGCTTCCCATTTTCAACCATAATTAATACTGATTTTACATGTCACCAAGTCATATATTTGTAACACTAAAATTATGACACTGTATTACATGGTGAAATTTCTAAAATGAATGCAATGGTTTCTTCTGAAATATCACTTCATATAACCATGTCCTGACTTTTCATCAACCTGCTGACTGAGCTTGCAGTTCTGATTACCAACTGAATGCTGACAGTTGAAAAGCCAGCTTTGTGTTTAATTTCAAAGTCATCCTCCTGTTTCTTTCTTTCTGTAATGTCTTGTGTCTGTATATCAGCATAACTTTGTCTGCCTCCCTTCAACCTCCTGTGCGTGTGTTTGCAGTCAGACAGTGGACTTGCTGATGCAGGAATCGGGCTGCAGACTGGAACACCCCTCAGCTACCAAGTTTCGGAACCATGTCATGGAGGGCGAGTGGGACAAGGTGGGTTTGGTTTGACCATTTTGGTAAATGAGGTATTTGTGAGTGTATTTTTAACCTGCTGATCATATTCTGCTGTAAAATGGATAGTTTAGTAAAGAAACCAGCAAAGAAAGAATAGGTAGTTGTAGATGACGCTTTCTTCTTTTCTTTTTCAATAAAAGCAAATGTGGTTCCTGTTGAAGGAAGCATTTTAGAACGTAAGCAAAACACATTAAGTTATTTGTATTTGGATTACAGTTACATAAGTTCATGCTGTACAAGACCCATAAACATTCTTGACTAGTACCAGTGGGTATCTGTATTAGACTCCAGCCTCTTCTCTTATGCTATTGAATTTGGAGGTGGTAATTTTAGTACGCATAGCTTTACAGAAAGTCTTCCATGCTCCGGCATAAAATTTAGTTTTCCTTTTATATACTGATTTTGTCAGAACATTGTTTTGAGTATTAAGTACTAAGTAAGAACTAGAAAGGAAAACCTTTCATTTTTAGAAGAATGGAAATCATTTTTAAGGAATTATGTAATTATAAGTAAAACTTCTTTGTATTTATATGCTCTCTGAAATTTTAATAAATAGGCATGTATCCCATTATGTGTTTACTACCTTATTAATGTTTAGACAAATTATTAAATGTTGCTTATCTTATCCAAGTCCTTAAAGTTTTGCAAATTATTTTTGCACTGTGTTGTGAAAGCCACGGTAGATTTACTAATGCAGCATTTGAGACATCTCTGGTTTTTATTAGCTCATTCGAATGCTTTTATGTATGTTTTTATTTATGTTAGAGGCTTTTAAATCACCAGTCTTGGTTGTGTTAACCTCAAAGTACAAAAAGCTTTTCAGACTTACATTTTAGAGTTGAAGCTTATAAAACTGCAGAACTTATTTAAATGAATCTTCTGTAATTATAACCTTAAGTCGGAACTGAAGGTTCGAAAATAAGCTGCAGCCTTGAGCCAAATGGTAATAAATTTCAGGATATGGGCAGCAGGTTTGTTCTTTCTGAAAATCAGGAATAAACTTGCCATTTTAACCTTTCTTTTGATTTAAAAAAATCTGTCTTAGCTGCAAAATAAGAAAGGTAGATGGTATTTTATACTTATGTAAGGTGTTGTTGCACCTTTTGTTAATTATAATAAAAGAACATGAACATTAGCTACATTTACAAAGTCTTCATTTACATTGAGCACAAGAGGTCTACTATTGTTCATATAATTATTATTTTATTATTTTGTTTTCTTCTATATCCATGGAAACTGCTGAGCTAACGATTTCTTTCTCTGTCTCTCCCCTCCATCACTCTCCGTTTGTTTTGGTCCAGGCTGAGAATGATCTCAATGAGCTGAGAGCACTGATGCATTCTCCAAACGCTATTGTGGTAAGCTCCCTTTGCCCAAACCTGAACAGGGCTGAATAACAGTCAGTTACCAGGCACAGCTGGGTGTTCCAGAATAGTACCCTTAGAAAGCAGGTCCTTGTTGTTGAACGTTGAAAGCTAAAATGTTCTGGATTAAACCTCAGAAAGTGTCAGTGTCAGAAATGGATATTACAGCAGATTTAGGGACTGAATGTGTAATTGCTTTTTTTTTTCTCCTCTTGGTTTGTTTCTTTTAATTATTTCACCATATTGTTTGAAGCAACTTAAATTTTTTTCTTTTTCTCTCTCTTTTTAGTACCTTTGTTGGCTGTGTAGATTAGTTTGGTTTACAAATAATTAAAGTAGCTATTGCCTTTGTATGTTTATATGAGAATATATTCTTTATAGTTTTAGGTTGGAAATCGAACTTAGAGCAGCCTAATAAGCTCTAACTATTACAGGAACTAACAGAAAATATTAGCTTCTAAAATGCTCCCTTGTGTCTCAGTCAGGTGCCTGCTGCCATTATATTTGAACTAATCACTGTAAAAAGGTTTCTGTTTCAGGTCTTGAGTTAAAGATTGTTGCTTAATTTTTAACTTAACAGCAGTTCTAGCTTGTGGTTTACTTAATGTCACAGCTATAGTTACAATCACAGTTTACTTAAAACACATGTAGTTGAAGAATCCTAAGATGGTTGTGATCCTGCATTTTTTTCTTTGCAGATATGCATAGGTGGATGCTGTCTTGAACATATGTGTGGAAGTAATAAATGCAGTTGCTTCAGTTATCAGGGCTGCGCTACATACATGATACAAAACAGACATTTCATGCCGCAATGTCACTGCAGTGATTGGTTAACACTTAACTGTAGCCATCAGTTTTATAGAATAAGTCCGGTAATAATGATGCATCTAAAAATATCTCCTGTTAATAACAAGCAGTCTTAAAATGTGCCTCCATAATTTTTAGCTTTGATTTCAAAGAAGGGCAGAAATATTTAGTGGTAACTGATTATTTTTTTAACCTGATAAAATTTGAACTTACCTCTTCCTCCTCTATTACGACATGGTCCCGTCTTCATTTTCTCTCAGCCTGTGTCTTCCTTTTCCTACTCAGCGTATGAAGTTCCTGCTGTTGCAACAGAAATACTTGGAGTATCTGGAGGATGGTAAAGTACTGGAGGCTTTGCAGGTGCTTCGGGGAGAGCTGACACCACTCAAGTACAACACAGATCGCATCCATGTACTCAGCGGGTACGTTTTTAACATTCTACCTGTTTCGTGGCAGTCATCAGATCATTCACCCTGCCTTCACAAATGCACATATTCAAACAACTTGTGTAGCCCTTGATCACAAATAATAGCTTCCACCATGTGTGGTGTGCTAGCTATAAAAAGGTGATATGTAACCAAAACACTGCTTGATTACTTGATTTACTCTTGCACAATGCTATGCAGGCGTTGAATTGTAAAAAAAAATATTGTTTTGTCTTGTTTTAAGGAAATTCAGGATCAGATGCAACCTTTTTTTGCTAGAGATAAGCATTCACCTTGAAACGAGTTTGTGTTTCACACATTTAGTCAATGAGGAATTGAATCTTAGAGTTGGATTATTTCATTTTTAATTTGTGACTTTGATTTTAAATATGGATGACTTTGATCAACATTCTTAGTTGACCTTGTCAAAAGTTTGTTTTCACCTACTCACAAGTCTTATTCTCAGTTGATTCTTTTAATATTATGTGTTGCCCTTAATGCACAGTATTGCAGGTCTATGACATCATTTCAATGATGTAGAGTTGTTTCATCTTCTTCAATGCTTGATATTTTTTTGGTGCACATTGGGTAGCCTTCTGTGGGATATTTGTTTAGCCCAGCTTTGGTGTCTTTGGCACTTGGTGTTGGTGTTTTTTACACAGTTATGCTAGGGCTGGGTGATTAATCAAATTTTAAACCCAATCACGATCTGGGTTTTCAACAATCATAAAAATGAAATGATCCGATTATTTGCTACTTCTCAGTTTACTTTTGTGCTGTTTTTTTAGTTGCAAATCAAGCACAACTGGCATTGCAGCGCTCTGCTGCAGACTCGTCCCACTACCCCAACCGCTTTGATATTATTCAGCGCGGGTTGCAAACACCTCGCTAGTTATGAGCTGGGCACACGGGAGGCAACGTCGCTCCTTTTCCATTCATTTTCTATGGAACTTGCACGATGAGGCGAAAACCGCTGCCCTTCCCCTCCCAAGCAACAGTCGACATTCATGCATGTGAAATGTTGCGCTCATTCACGTAGACGTGCACACGGGCTTGTAACGTGACACAAGAGAATAGAAAAATGTTCAGTTTTTGTGAGTCACGACTAATCCACCAGCTCCCAGAGACAGGGAGAAATAACAAACGTTATAAATAAACAGAACTTTTTTTCTCGCCGAAGACCAGTGCTCAGTTAACACAGCGAACAATCTGAGATTTAAAAAACTCATCAAAAGTTTGGATATACGGTATCACTCGCCATGTCGTCACCATTTTAGTCGAGTGTCTCTCCCTGCCCTGTATGATGAGTGTTGTGAGGGTGTTGTGAAGGACGTGGCAACAGTCCAATGTTTCGCCATCGCTATGGACCTGTGGTCAAGCCGCACCATAGAGCCGTATATGGCGCGGATTTCAACGTGAAAACGAGATGTCTCGACTCATTTTTTCCAGATCACACCAGGCAGAACATAGCTGCTGGTTTGAGACAAACAATAGCTACTGGGACCTGGGTGAAAAGAAACTTGTCTGTATTACCACAGACAGCGCTCCTCCTCAAATTATGCTACACAATCCTTGCAATTTGTTTTTTTTAACTAAGCAGTGTTGTTGTGTTTTCTTGCAGGTACTTAATGTGTAGCCATGCTGAGGATCTTAGGGCCAAGGCAGAGTGGGAGGGCAAGGGCACAGCCTCACGCTGCCGGCTGCTGGATAAATTACAGAGTGAGGAGACATTTTCCTAAAATGATCACGTAGAGCTTGTACACATTGCCTAATTTCAACACAACTACATGCACATTCGATGTGCAGGAATGAAGTTGTGTACTGCTTCTTTTGTGTGTTGCAGCATACCTGCCACCATCTGTGATGCTGCCCCCCCGGCGATTACACACCTTGCTGCGGCAAGCCGCGGAGCTGCAGAGGGACCGCTGCCTTTATCATAACACCAAGCTGGATAATAACCTGGACTCTGTCTCCCTTCTCCTTGATCACGTCTGCAGCAGGTTGGCACTGCACAGTTCCCAAGTTCATAGATTCAATGCTAAATTGTCACACTGCAGCAACTCATACTTTGACCTCATGCTGTTACGAAACTATAATACTAAGGACATTCATTTAAAGCCATCTGTGTACACGTTGCCTTATTCATTTGAGGTCTAAACTCGTTTATCCTTTTATGCCTCATCCTTAGCATGTTAACCCTCCATTATGTCACCACCACTTTGTTTTCATCAGTTTTCATTTTTTCCATTTTCTCCCCCTTCCTGCTACATTTTGAGATGTAGACAATATACTGTAAAGAGATTTACATAAAGAATTGGGCCATTAAAATTTTAAGTTTTCATCTTGTTGTTCCAGGAAACAGTTCCCCTGCTATACCCAGCAGATCCTGACGGAGCATTGTAATGAGGTGTGGTTCTGCAAATTCTCCAATGATGGCACCAAACTAGCCACTGGCTCCAAAGACACTACTGTCATAGTCTGGCAAGTGGACCCCGTGAGTATTAAAAATACACAATCCACCTTTTGTTTATGATTTATTCCAAAACTTTTCTGCCCAATTCACTTTGTCAAGGGGAAAATGCACATTAATCTAAATTCGAATAAATGTATAAATGTCTGATTTGCATATTCCTTGTGTCTGCTATGATTGGCAAGTAATAAAATACAAAATGTACAGCAGTTAAAATAATCTAAAATGTGAATATGAACAAGTTCAAATGTAATACAAATGAAATGTATTTCCAAAGTCATGTATTTCCAATATGAGTTGTCATGGCAACAGCCATTAACTTAAGAGTTTGCTGTATATATGTATAATATATCACACAGGTATAGTATAAATATTGTCATGTTAAAGATAAAAGAAGACTAGGTCAGTTTCAACACTGTTGGCTTTTAGTAAGCAGATTCTTTGAATTAAGCATTAGAAATTATTTTATGTTAGTCACACACACACACATATATATATATATATATATATATATATATATATATATATATATATATATATATAATGTTTCCATAGTAATTCCCTATCTAGCATGATGGAGCTCTTATATATTTAGTCTTTGATTATTAGGAATTACCTAAAAAAAAAACAATCAGGATTAAGGCATTAGATACTGTTAATGTGAGATATAAATTATGATTTTAAAGAAAAGTAAGTGTTTTCATCCTTAAAGTTGGTTTGTTCACTCATGCTTTAAGTGAGAATTATTTTTTATAATACATTATGTAAACTGTTTTCAGTTTACCTTGTTTGAACTAAGAGCCCTCTGACAAGCTATTTCCTTTCTTAGTCATGTGATTTCCTCAGGTTTACACTGACCTTGGCTTGTTCTTGTTTTTGTTGAGTCTCTGTCAGACAATAAAAAGAATAATTTGTTGCATTTAATTATGTCTTTAGAGCTGTCTGGAAATATTTAGAATTTTTCTTATAGTTTCTCAAATCTAGGGCCAGGTTAAAAAAAATCAGTTTATCAATATTAAACAATTCAAAAGAAATAAATCCAATATCGAGTCATGAAAATTGGAGTTGGCTCGACGAGATCTTAGCATGTTTACATACACCTGGTTTCCTGTGTCACCTCAGTCCAACATCAGCTTCTCTTGCCAAGATGATATGAAGTTCAGATGTTTTCATCAACAAATCAATAGTGATGGTTTTCTCTGTCTTTGTGTAGGAGGGCCACCAGCTGAAGCTGCTCCGAACCCTGGAGGGGCATGCATACGGAGTCTCCTACTTAGCCTGGAGTCCTGATGACACTTACCTGATTGCCTGTGGACCTGATGACTGCTCTGAGCTCTGGCTCTGGAATGTTCAGGTAGCATTATTGCAAAGAAGATTGTAATACACAGCCATGAACTTTATAATTTTTCCTTAGTGTATCTTCAAACAGCAGTGTTAAGTTATCCAAAGTCTGTTGTGGACATGATGGTGACATTTTGTACAAGACTGTAGATCTGAAATGTTAACAAAATCGTGTGCCATTTAAATCCAGTGAAGACCTGGAGAAGATATGCCTATATGCCCCATTCATTCTCTCATTTCTATTACCCTGATAGTGTCTGCTTTATGCAGGAATGAGCAAGTATAAATGTATAGAGATCCTTATTTTTTAATTTTCATTTATTTTTTTGTTTTGTTTTGTGTTGATAAAACAACCTTTGTCAATCATTTGCTAGG
This sequence comes from Melanotaenia boesemani, assembly GCF_017639745.1. Lineage (NCBI taxonomy): Eukaryota > Metazoa > Chordata > Actinopteri > Atheriniformes > Melanotaeniidae > Melanotaenia > Melanotaenia boesemani. The sequence goes on from NC_055703.1 coordinate 12,686,354, forward strand.
CCAAAATGAGTTGTCATGGCAACATGACATATTTGTTTTAAGGAAACCTTGACCTCATGCATTATCACCGCTGATGCATTGTATAATTTTATAGAAATGACATAAACTGTATGTGCATGCTTCATCATTGTGGAAGAGAGTCTCTAAATGAAGCCATCAGAGTATTTATGTAACACTGTCCTTTATTTGAATGACCGCCACATTTAACAGACTGAAGCCAGTAATGATGTATCTCAACTCTAAAACAGGGCTATAGATCCTTTATATTGTGCTGTGTGTACTTAATGACCTCTTCTCCTCACCCATCCCATCCCCTCCCTTATCTGTTCCTATTACTTATCCCTCCCCCACTCTTACTTAATGTGTCGTCTTGCTTTCCCTTCCCCCATTTTTGTATCCTCCTCTGTTTTTTTTTCTTCTGCCTTTTGCCAATCTCTTCCTTTACCAGACGGGGGAGCTGCGGACCAAAATGTCCCAGTCCCATGAAGACAGTCTGACCAGTGTGGCCTGGAACCCTGATGGCAAACGCTTTGTTACTGGAGGACAAAGGGGACAATTTTATCAGTGTGTAAGTGGAAAATGGTTATATCTATATATATATATATATATATATATATATATATATATATATATATATATATTGTATTGTATCAACAGAGAGTTGATAAAAGTTGAAAGTTCACACATTTTTTATCAACAAGAAGCTGATTTTGGCCCTGTAGGTGTCTTGTAAAAGTGGTGAACAAAATCCACCAAAAACCACTTTATCCTCCAAACACGTTTCATCTCTAAGGCCAGAGATGTTTATTCTGCTCAGTTTTAGCATCACAGACACCTGCCTCTGATAGCTTTCTTGTGTTTCATTCCCTGTCGGCTATGAAGAGGTGTGTTTGAGTAAAAACACACTAATACTGAACTTAAATGTCAAGTAGGGTGGTACAAAATATTGTCCCACGACTGTGAGTTTGAGACCTATTATCGACAGCATCATTATGTGGGAACTCTTATTCCAGTTTAGCTAGCCTCTGGCTGCTACGGATTAAAAGTTAAACAGCATTTTTAAAGTAATATAAAACCTCATACCTCTACATGGGAACTTGTTTTCTTCTTCTCTTTTCTAACATTTCTAAAAGCCGCTCCTGAGCGCTTGGATGAGTTGTTTGACATTTGTCATATTAACCTCTACCTCAGATGCATCCCACCATAACACGTCCCTCTGTTCTCTCTCTCTCATGGCACACGCCGGCTCTGATGGTACTCTGCTTCGGTGAAAGTGAAACTCATCCTTGCAGACCGTGCAGATCACTTCTTATTTATTGGATGTTCCATCAAAGTTCTTTTTATACTCAAATTCATCTGCAGGACCAGCCTGCTAAACTTGCTTCTAAATGCCTTCATTCCTCGCCGTCATAACAGAGAAATAACTAATGTTTGGGGTGTCATGCAGCACATGCCTTAAAAATATTAGCACAATTAATTACATAAATTAGTGACAGCTGTTAACCCGTTATTTTTGACAGCTTTAATTCAAACATGTATTTAAAGTGGTTTTCTTTCCTTCTAAATACTTTTTCTCTTTTCATCCTGGTGCATTTTGAAGGCTGGGAAGTTTGCATGTTAAAGAATGAAATTGTAAAGTATGGGAGTTACTCTAGGTGGTGAAAATGAAAATTTTTAAGCAGGTGATTTATGAGTTTCTTTTGTGAATAAACATGTCATATGTAGATGATAATGAATGCAAATAGTACTACTGTTGTTTATTTTAAAAGAAGAGCATGCAGTTTCCGTATTACCAGTGGTTGCCATGTTACGCTTTGTCTGTGTTCTCATTTTTCTGTCAAGAATAAGGGATGAGGGGTCTGCTGTCTGTGTTGTCAGGACCTGGATGGAAACTTGTTAGACTCCTGGGAGGGCGTGAGAGTTCAGTGCCTGTGGTGCCTGAGCGATGGCAGGACAGTGCTGGCCTCGGACACCCACCAGCGTATCCGGGGGTACAACTTTGAGGACCTCACAGACAGAAACATGTATGTGTCAAAACTTCTAGCCTCTTCATCATTGTACATAGACACATTAATGTCAAATGCAAAGTAAATCTGAATATGATTTTTTTACTTAAGCCCTCTGATTTATGACGCATTTTGAAGTTTTCTGGTACTTGTTAGAAAAACATGGAAATAAAATTTAAAGCTGTTTATCAATTTCAAATATATTTTTCTACCACAAATAATACAGCAACAGATGTCAAAACTTTCAGATACTGTAGTATCTGTATACAGCTGTACATATTATTAAATTTGATCCTGTTCTCATCAGCTGCTGCATATTGTTGTATGTGATGTGTTGTCTCTTTTTTACATATCCTTTGCAGAGTTCAGGAGGACCACCCTATAATGTCTTTTACTGTTTCAAAGAACGGTAGATTAGCTTTGTTAAATGTAGCAACTCAGGTAAGAACCTGATCTTTATTACCATAAACAATATCTGTTCACTTACTTAAAAAAGCAAAGTCATTGCAGACATTATTTTCAATAAAGGAGAAGTTAAATTATTCGATACTTTAGTAGTTATAAGCTATTCCTCTCTGACCTTTTGTAGGGAGTGCACCTGTGGGATCTTCAAGACCGAGTGCTGGTGAGGAAGTACCAAGGTGTGACCCAGGGCTTCTATACCATCCACTCCTGTTTCGGCGGACACAACGAAGACTTCATTGCCAGTGGCAGTGAAGGTAAAGTCACACTGCTGCAGAACACACTTTTTCTTGTTTGTCAAAGACAATTAATAGTGAATAAATTTAAGTGTGTTGTCTTTTTTTTTTTTTTTTTTTTTTTGGAAGAGGGCAGTCAACAGCTGATCAGTGTCATTTTAATTTTTACTACTTATTGTACAGTGCAGATCAGAGTAGTGGTTCTCATTCTAACAAGACTGGCATAAGTTTAAAGTCACAGATTTTTGCATTATGGTTTTCCATGTAAAAGCACTAGGAATGTTGGTTTGGATGTTCAGACAAGGGTGACAAAGACAAAATAAGTCTTCACACTCAGAGGGGCTGTTCTCATGAAACTCTTGAATTAAACTTGGCAAAGCTTTGTCAAACATCTTAACGGTAGTTGCTTTTAAAGTTGCTAAACTGGCAAACTATTAGAAGTTTTAAGCAAGTCTGCAGCTTACTAATGGCCCTTTACCGCTAGTACCCACTTCCATCTCATGCCTACAGCTGGTACAAAACGCTCCTGCACAGTTTTTAACTGATACAAGCAAATTGAGAGCACATAACTCTGGTTTTAGTATCCCTTAATTGTCTTCCCGTTCATCTACGAATCTATTTTAAGATTCTTTTATTTGTTTTTAGATCTGTTGTTGGTCTTGCCCCTGTTTATTTATCTGCTTCACCCTAATATGCAATCTTGTACTCTTAAAAGCTGGATTTATACTCACCTGGCATCTGCATGAGATTGGTTACTGCTAGCTGATGCTGGTGAGTGTGCTCTTGCACTTGAGCGTAGGGGGGGGTACATGCCGTTTTGGTGTTTCTCTTCCTAATCTGAATGTGGCAGCAGGGGTGGTATCGACTGGTAAACTCAACAGGATGGAGTTCTTGTAATATTTCACTTCCATCCCAGTAGGTATTTCCCGTCTTCAGTGAAGTGCCGGTCACCAATACAAACAGTGGTGCAACTCTGTGGCTGGCTCCCAAAAACAAACTCCATCGATTGCTATTTAACCGTTGTTTCCTTTGGGAATTTGAACAACTGTCATAGCGCTATGGAAACTGAATGTAGAGACACACTGGAAAACTCAAACATGCGTTTATGTGATTTAAAAAAAAATGCCACTAACTGCAGAAAGTTCAGAAAAATCAAAATAGCATAATAGGACCCCTTTAATGATAGAGCAGCTATGATGCTATCCACGTGGGATTTAAGGTCAATTTGGCACGCAGAACTTGAATGTCATTTTCTCTATCGATGTGTACTTCCTTTGAAAATCTTAATATATTTTGTCCCCTTTTTCTTCTTTCTTCCCAGACCACAAAGTGTACATCTGGCATAGACGTGGTGAACTTCCTATTGCTGAGCTCACGGGCCACACGCGTACCGTTAACTGTGTGAGCTGGAACCCGGCCATCCCAGGCCTCATGGCTTCTGCCTCAGATGATGGCACAGTTCGTATCTGGGGTCCTGCACCTTTTCTCGACCCCCAAGAGGCGGACGGACCCAACGGTAATGATGTCACATTTCTGCTATTGTATATGTATTGTTTTCTTTTTGTTTATTGATTTTAACTGTTTTTGATAACATTGCAATTTAACTTAGGCAAGAAAAATCATTGTACATTAGAACTGACAAAAAGTGTGTTGGAGTGAAATTTCTTTTTCCTTCCATTCTTTGCCCTTGGGCATCATTATTACATAGAGAATTTGTATTTTTTTCCTCTACAGAAAACTGCAGTAACATGGACAGTTGATGGTGACCTACAGAGCAGATGACTCCTTTCTCTGACAACAAATACAACAATCCTACAATAAAACATGACAAAATTGAACACCACCAGAAAGAAAGTGAAGTATAACAAGAAACAATTGCCACCAACACAAAAGAGAAAAAAAAGTGAGAAGAATTTGACTCCTGGCCTAGGCAAATGGTGGATGTGATGGTGGACACCGTGGAAATGCAAGTCCTCATCCAAAAGTCTGATCCCAGCCCAGAGGCCTGAAAAACCAGTCAGAGTCCAATGGGATTTTTCACTGGTGGGCTGCAGTGGCTATTTCTCTTCCAACAGACCCTTGCTCATCCCATTTCGCTGCATGGTCACCAGCGATGCCAGGTCCTCGCAAGTTTCCTAGGAAACCCGCTTCCACCTTGAGCTTGGAGCACATAAAGTCCCTGTGATGACAGACAGCGCAGACCAGCCGTCTCATTGGACTAAATCTGTCTGCCTGTTCATCTCTCACGCTATCGGTCTAATGTCTCCATGGACATGGGTGGGGTGTTGTTGGGGGAGGATGATGCTTAAGGGGGGGATTTAGCAACTCTTCTGTTTGTATGTTTAACTTCCCCCCTCTTTCTTGCTATATTCATCAACGGCCCATTTGGACAAAGGCTGAAAATCCGCCATGAAAACATTGACCGACCAGCTGAAAAAGAACAGAAAAAAAATGCTAAATGTTTCAATTTTTTATGATAGTTATAGCGTTTATTCTCATTTAAGAGGTGAATCTTAGCTCGAGTAGTGCCCATGGAAAGCTTTAGCGTGAAGATTCTGCTTTCTGTTTCTTGACATTAGAAAAAAAAAATAATTCCTTAATTTAACTTCTAACAAGGACAGTTGCTGTAATATTTCCTAGTGACAGCCCCTCTCTCCCCCTCCTCAGCAACCTCTGTCGAGCTAGCTGCCGCACAACTCCCATTACATCTGCCTAAGAGGAGGACAACGTGATTCACTAGTTGCATATCAACCGTGAGGGGGTCACACATTGTCAGTGAGGTGTGGTTTCCATCATCAAGACATATCCATGACCTTTCTCAAAAAAGATATACTTTTAGATGTGAAAGAGTGCAACTTAAACTGCACAGCGATGACTGCTGTCCCTCCGCCGTGTGTGAGAGTGACTGAGAGCGATTATGCATGCACGCAATAGTGAAAGTTGCCATTATTGGGTGCAAATTTAATTGCCGCGTTTTTGTAATGTGTTTTCAGTCCACACCAGCAGAAGATTTCCCGCCTACCCCTTATGCTACTGTTCCCATAATTAAAATTGTAAAGAGGATTTTAAACCATTTCTGAGTTATCCAAAGCCCCATAGGGACCTCTATCTGTGGAACAAAGAATACTTGAGAGCCATTTTGTAAAAGAAAAAAATTGTTTTTTTTTGGTTTGTTTTTTAATCCGGGGCTTTAATTTTTACATAAAACTGTTTTTTGTCCTTAACCATGCGGCATTTGAAACGGCTCTGAGTTGACATCAGATTTTTTGGGAAAAAGGAAATTATATATAAAAATGCAATCTAAGTGAGGCATGTTTCAAATGGGGAGGGGAGTAAAGTGTTGTTATAAGCAAGGGGTCATTTCATTAAAGGAAGTTAATAATTGAACTTATGAAAGAAGTTGTCAGTACGGCCCTGCAGAGAATAAGCACCAATAACTAGAACCATGCTCTGAGCGCACAGTTAGGGAGTGTTGTTGCAATCCTGAAAACACACACAAACTGCCTTCCTTCTCATACAGTTGCACACAAACCCTCAGTATGTACGACACCCTCACTGCACTGTGAGTGATCTTTCTGCTCTCTTGCACATACAACAGTGGCATAAATCCATGAATTACACAACGTAATGGTTGCCACATTTTGCCATCGTTCTTGATGACTTTAAAGGTCACATTGGCAAAGATTTAAAACTTTAAAGGAGATTGCTAAAGGAATTGAGCCCTTACTATTTCTCTATGCACCCAAAGGAAGTGACTTACCTTCTAGACATTATGATGCTCAGCGTCGCATTGAAGACATAGCAGCCTCATCTCGAGACTACCACTCTGAGCTTTGAGAGAATATAGCATTAACTCCCCCTTTGCTTTCCAGCCAAGTTATTCAGTGGTCTTTGCACCATTTAAAGCTTTCTTCCTCCCTTTTTCAGGGTATGTAATGACAATTTGCTACAGACTGATATACAGTAAAATGTTTAAAAACATTGCTTTTCTGTCTGTTTTTATTGAACTTTTTTGTTACTTTAAATTTTTTGTTCACATTATATCATTTTTGGTTGATCTCTATCCCTGTATGATCATATTAAAATATAACCAGATGTTTGGAGTCCTCCTTTATTGTAAACATCATAACCCCTCTTATTTTTTTTTTTCTTTTGTCATATATATCTTTGTTTGTATTCAGTTACATTTCATCTACCACCATTATCACAAATGAATATGCACAGTAACACTCATGCCAGTGGGAGTGGGAAGAGTCTTTGGAAATGTGTTACCTACAATCAAATCAGGTTCAAACTATCCACCCCTCGCCTTTAAAAGAGTTTCCTTTATGTGAAAATCTACTCAATTGCATGTCTGTGTAATTAACTGATATCTCCCACTTGGTGTGCCATTATAGGTTGGCAATCGCTACTTTTCTGACCTGTATCAAAGCCAAATCACAAACCACACAATGGTGTTTTCTGTAGAATATGTATGTCATGGTTTGATATTCACACTATGGAAACCTCTTTCTCAACTAGACCACAGAATGGACTCCTCTTTCATGCCATGCACCATTTTAGAAGACTTGAGGCAAATTCATGCACACTAAGAACCCAGAAAAGCATTTCAGTAAATACTCATCACGCACCTGCTGGTGGCAAATGCTATGTCTGTATGCAACCTGGTGTCTTCTTTATTCTTCTGAGTTTACCAAGGAAGTTGTTTCTGATTTAACTATGTCTTATTTCTCTAAGGTGGTGGTGGTGGTGGGTGGGGAATACTAAGGGCTTACTGTAGCATCTCTAAGTCTCTTGGGCAAGGGCGGGAAGGGATGATGTGTGGGTTTGCGTTCAATGTCTTATTTACAAAAGTGATTGTACTGTTTTGTATTGTTGTGTAGGAAAAGTGTTATGTATGCATATTTTCAATAAAGCATTCAGGGTTTTGAAAAAAATAAATAAATAAAAAAAAACAAGTGGCCCATGGGAGTTTGATGGGGCAGGAGCCTGTGCAGGTCCAATTCTTGGACACCCATCAGATATCCAGAAAACCCATCTCTCCAACTATAAATGTGCAGATCGTGTTATATTACTGACTTGGTGAGGCATGAGTTGGGGTCTTTGATGGGAAATCTTAGTTGAATCTTTGTTTTCAGTGACTTTTTTTTCTTCTAAATGTTAAGAGCCACATCATCTAGGAGGAGGCTGGCTTTGATGCCAGCGTGAGTAACAACAATTGCCAATAAAGTCTAGTTATTTTAAATACGTCTTGCTGTTGGCCATATATTTTGGTAAAGAAAAAAATAATTTTAAGGGGTGTGAGTGTAACCATATTTTTGAAACACAAAATGTTTAATGGTTTAACTGTAGGAATTTATTAAATTGGTAACCCTGCAAATCATTCTGCAATCGTTATGCCATCTGCAAGGTAGTTGCTTGCAGATGGCATAACTGGCTCTTCATGTGTCTTTGTGAATGAGAAATCCTAATGGTATACCACTTATGAAAAAAAGATAAATAAAAGACAAACATGGGGCACAAAATGCAAATTCAACTAAAGCCACACTTTTTTTTAGATATTTTGAAGCCCCGGATGTTAGTGGCATCAGACTTGGTGCACCTCCTTGTGGTTTCTTTTAGAAAAATATGTCTGAAGATGGAGCCAAAGAGAAAACAGAAACAAAAGTCCAATTTAATACATTTTCTATAATTAAAGAAGTAAATATGGGGAAAATACAACATATAAACCAACAGATTTTTAAATATTAAAATTACCAAATGTCAAATATTAAGCATAAATTAATGCAATCAATAATAAGTGTACATTTTCATTTTGATTATTTGCATAAAAACAAATTACTTTTTTGTTGTATGGTAGATTTCCTGAAATGTGATGTTTGAATACATACATTTGCCTTTCTTTCCCTGCTTTCATCAACCAAGCACCAATAAGCACAAGTCATTTGTTATTTTTGTCATATTGAATGCATGAATTTATCCAATAGAAGCCATGAAACTATAAAACCTTTAAATGTGATGGATAGTGCAAAGTTAAACAGCGCTGAAGAAACACTGATAGAACAAAGCAAGTTTTTCTCAATATCAGTGAAGTATAAAGTGTTTATGTATTAGTGATTAAAGGCAGGATCATCCTAAGTATATAACTGTTGCTAATAAATAATACTAGTATCATTGGTTTATAAATTTTGATTCACATTTTCCATTAGATGACCACTTTAAAAGTAATAATCAGTTGTTTAAAAATAAAAAAGGGCTCATTACCTTTTTCCTGGTTTGCGCCCCTGCAGTTTATTCGAATAAATAAATAAATGTATGCTTTATACTTGTTTTAAATTTGAGAACCAGAGGATACAGACAACCTGTGTTTACTGTAAGTGCAAGTTACAGGGCGTCTACAAGTAATTCTATAAATGTGTGATTGGAGCAGAGGTCCATGATAACTGACAATAATATAAGTTTGTTTTGCTCCGTCTGAAAAGGGAGGGGCATTAGGAGTGACGTCACTACGCACCGCCCCCTCTTTCCTTGACAGTCTGTACTCACCGACAGTCCGTCTCGTTGTTTCTTTAGCCGAAAATAGAGCACCATTGAGGGCAGCAGTTGACTGCCAACCGAGTTTCCACGGCAGTCATGGCGGCGCCGTTAGCCCACTTCGACGAGGACTGGCAGGACTTTAACGAATTCAAGCCGCCCTCTGAATCGACCGATCAGTTAGACCAACTGAACTCAAATGTGGGCGACGCGTCGGGCCTGGACGATTGGTCCGACCTGGACAACAGCTTCTCCGGCGAGATCTGCAGCTTCAAGTCGATGGAGGACCTCGTCAATGACTTCGATGAAAAGCTGACTGTGTGTTTTCGAAATTACAACACTACGACTGAAAACATAGCGCCCATTAAACCTATCACAGAGGAAAACTTCTTGAAAGACGACGAGTAAGTGTGAATTGTCGGCAAGATTTTAATTATGCTAAATTTTAATCTCTAGGCTAGCTAGCCACTTTAGCCTTACTAGCTAACCTCACCGTGATGTTACTCACTGGGGACTCTGAGCTTAGCTAGCTTCAATCACTGCTGTACAAAGTTTTATCTGGTTGGGTTCTGCGCAGTAAAGTATATTTTAAGTTAAATGGGTGGGAAAATGTATGTATATATATATATATATATATATATATATATATATATCGAGTCGTTATCACCGTTATGTGTTTTTGCTTTGTTTACCATTTCAAACCAAATAAAGTTGGCTTGGGGATACTTAACTGTTTTTCCTCACTGCTGCCTGATGCACTATATTATGTTTAATTAATGAAGTGTTTATTTAAGATCGCTGTTCGGAATCTTTATTTGCTACCTTTACAGCCCTTATTCTCTCAGTCAGGGGTCCTTAACAGTTGTATCTTGTTGGCCCTCAGATGCAACATCTATTACTGCACAGCACCCAGTCACATCACTCCCACAGCGAGCATAGATGTCACATTAACTAAAGAGATGGCAGCATGAATCACACGCTTCCTGCTCTTTGCATCTAACATTGTGACGCTGTTGGATCAGATCTCATGATGTGAGCAAGATGCAGACAAAACAGCTACTTTACTGGAATCCTAGACTTGGACTGTGCATATTTTTAGTATTTGTCATTTTTTTCATCCAGTAAATATAATGATTTGATATATAACTAAACTTTATTTAATGGTAAATCTGCACTGTTTGTGTGTCTGATGTGCAATTTTTAAAATAATAATATTAATAATAATATATAATAGTTGAGATGTTGAGACAAACAGAGGAAAAAGGGAATGAATAATTGGGGATCAGGTCAGTGAAGCCCAAAGAGGAATGCCAGGCTTAGTTTTTTTTTGGATGATCGCGCTTTTGCAGGACATGAAGAGCCTCTTAACAATTTGTCAAGCACAGTTATGGTTGAGAAGAAGTGCGGAATGACAAGGATGAAATGCATGTGTGTGTGCTTGTTTGTGGACTTCAGTTAAAAAGAGTAGAAAGGAAGCAAAACATTACACGTTACAGCATACACAGGCATTCCCATGTGTATAAGTTCAACATCTGCATAAATATATTCAAGTAAACCCAACAAATTGGTTGTGTTAAAGTAGAAATAAACAAATGAATCTCCTGAGGCAAGCCCTGTGTTCTTTTTTTTTAATGCAAATGTACCAAGTGAAATTGAAGCTACTCGTGTGTTTTGGCAAGCTCTCACGTGCCTGAGACACTGTTAACGCTTTGGGCTAAAACATTGTCTCCAGCCAGCTTTTGCCCTATTTAGAACAACCCAGCAGCTCAACAAGCAGTGCATGAACACTTCAGGGGGAAACATGCATGTTATATAAACATGAGCCCTTACATGTGTGTATGTGTATGTAAATTCAGAGCTACAGTGACACATGGGTTCACAGCATCCATCCTGTCCCTGTTGGGTCATTCAGAGCCAAGGGTACAAAAATTGGCCTGTGTGCCCACTGAGTCTTAAATCCAGAACAGACTTGATTTTCTTGCTTTTTTGGGGGGGGGATAAAAATGCCTTGCAGGACCACATGAATGAATTTGCCTTTAATTTTGAATAAAATGACTTTGAAATTCTCAGTATAATCTGTTGGGTTTTTACAAAATGAGCATCCAGTGGGAAGTACAGGCTCTGCCAATTTAAAAAGCTCTGCTAAGTAAATAAATGTGAATAATTACACGGATTGTACAGGAATTTTAATATCTGGAGACAAATCTTGTTATAAATATGGTGACTAATTTCCCGGCAAACTTATGTCCAGCAGACTCCACACCACCATCTGTTCGGCTCAAGTCCTCTGCCAACTTGTGTGCTGCAGAATGTTGTAAACATTCAGCAATCTGTTCCTAAACCAGCCAAGATGACCAGGAAACCTATGAAAATACTTAGAATAGTAGGGTCATCCGAAGTTTGTTACAAGCTTTGATCTAATGTAGCTGCATCACATATTTTATCTGTGAGCTCTGGATATGTGGTGTGTAATTTAAGAAGTTGTTGATTCAACAGTGGTTTTAGTGATGGAGCAGGACGGAAAGCTGCCTGCTAATGCTGTGTCACAGTGAAAGGAGAAGGAAGCAGGGTTTGTCTTATCTACAGCCAAAGACGGCTTTTCAGCAGCCCTCTGTCTTTGTCTCACAGCTTTGCTCTGTCTCTTCTTCATGCTTTCTTTCAGGGTGTGGAATGCTCTGACAAATAACTATGGCAATGTCATGCCTGTGGACTGGAAGACTTCCTACACTCGGTCTCTACACCTTCCCTCCCTCAAACTTACGGAGCATGAGGTATCACAGTGATTCACTCGCTTAGTCTGTTAAAGTAGTTATTCTATTCTATTTATTTTTATATTTTTATAGAGCACAGTTATTTTTTTTCCCTTTCCTGTAAAATATAGCGAGCAGCTCTAAAGATCCCAAGGTTATCAACTGTGTCAACACATAAAAAATTCCTATGGTGTTTGATCTCAGTCTTTAAACTGACACGAGTCTACACTGAGCACTTTGAAGCTCTGTTTTCAGTCTTCTTCACTTATTTTCTCTGAATCTCTGCACTTTCCTTCCCACCCTGGGGGAAAGAAGTTGGACAACCAGTCGTTGGATCTGTCAGACGATGATGAGGAGTTGAGGGAACAGCTGGATATGCACTCAATCATTGTCCCCTGCATTAACGACGAGCCGCTATTCACAGCTGAACAGGTAACCCTCTTACACACATACTCAGACTCTGCAGTGTTATGTTATGTAAACAGTTATTTAAACTTTTCAATCATTTTGATTTAAAAAGTATATAAAGTTTTTACTGAGACAGAATCGTGTTTTTTTTTATTTATTTATTTATTTTTTGGGGGGGGGGTGTCATAAGGTTATAGAAGAGATAGAAGAGATGATGCAGGAGTCACCAGACCCTGACGATGATGAGAGCCCCTCTCAGTCCGATTTGTCCATGCTCTCCCAAGACCTCCATGCTTTGAAGCGCTCTGGCTCTAATACAAGCTACGAGGAACGTGAGTAACCCTGCACATGTGCAGCAGAATGATTTTTTTTTCTAATTACCTTCTTGTGGTGTCTTTTAATGTCTGTGTGTACCATATCACAATTATCACAATCATGGAATGAGCTGAAATAGGGCATGCTGTCCAGTACAGGATGAAGCCACTATATGCACATGCACACACGTGATTAACATTCTTATGTAATGTGTAACAAATACGCACAGACAGTGAAATGTTATATAATCGATAGCTATACACTTTGGGGAGGATATTACCAGTGATCTCAATTACAGGTCTTGCCGTGTCCTACTCGTACCTCAGATTAATATGCAGCTTCCATTTGTCGTTAAAAACTATATTCATTGCTGCAATTTGTTGACTCTTTGAGCCACATCAGTGTAATTTGTTTTGGTGGCTCTTCCCTCTATGCTCTGTTCTGTCCTCTGTCTTCTCTACTTAATCTCTTTCCATTTGATAAGAATTCCAGTAAAATTAAAGTTGTGTTGGGGAGGATCAAGCACTGACTGGTGAGGTTTGTGTTATTCAGTGAATTGACAGTTCCTCAACAGTTTTGTTTAAATCTGATTATAATCTGTGTCTCTTAATGAGTTACTTGGTGTAATTTACAGCGGATTCATCCATTGTTAAGGACAGCACAGGTCTTTTAGCACAGCTTTGTCAATATCTTTCACAAGGGTACCTGGTGCATTTCAGGCAGACCTTTTTCCATTCATGTAGCTACATATCTTGGTGTTTCTAGAAGGATACTCCATCTCTTGCATGATTTAACCAGATTTAGCCAATTCACGTATTTAGCAGTGTTGGACTCTCTCAACTCAAAAAGGTATGGATGAATTTTTTTATTCAGTTTTCAGGAACTCTCAGAAATGGAAGAAAGGAACAAGTGATTAAATATTGGGGGTGGTTCGTATCACCGCCTGGATCCAGGAATTTTTTTAAAGGATTCTTTACTATGGGGAGATAGGGATAATTTTGCCATTAGAGCTTCTAACTAAAAAAAAAAAAGCCCACAATCTTGGGAAAAATAAAAATGACACTGGCTTGGCAGAGGTCTGCGCTCTGAGTGCTTCTGGTTTAGTACGGAAACTGTTTGTTAACTCGGTTATAATTCTATAATTAATCTCAACATATGTGCTTAACTGACAAGTTAACAATCTTGTTCAACGTGTTGGTAATCCGTGGCCGTGACTTAATATTGCGAGACCACATGATAACATACTCTATTGTGTGTCTATGTCATCATACAGGCTCAATAGTTTTGTGCTATAAAGTTTTAAAAATCAGCCAGTTTTCATTACAGCTGCTGTGTAAGAAACAGCCTCAACTGGCAACGCAGAGTTGATGGTACATTAAAATTGTGCAGTTTATGTCACCACTGTTTTATGTTCAAGCCATGTATGTATTCTCAGCCAGTTAGCCTGAAGCTTTTCTTTGGGCTGCTTGGTAAAGTTTCTGGCACCGGCGCTACCCAAAGACCTGAAGGATCTGGGTCATTACCGATCCTCCTTACCGCTGTTTTTCCCTTCAGATGCTGTAATGTTAGATGTACATTTTTAACCAGCAGTCCAGCTGGAAATCCAGTAGCAACATTTGGTTTACCAGTGGGAGCAACGCTTCTGCAGCAGAGGGAGCTCGAAGCTGAGAGGGAGCGCGCTGAATCTGTAGCAGAAGTCTTCCTTTCAGTTTTATCCCTCCGAAGCAAAAGTTCACTGCACATTATTACACACAGCTGTAATTGTATGTATAAATTTCCCGCATTATAAGAGCTGGGTGTGCGGGATTAGATTATATTATGCGCCATTCCCATCCCACAGTTAATTTCAGGTCCTGGCTATATTTGTTTTGAACACAATTATTCATTTCATACCGATGTAGAAATTCAAATGTCAACCAGCCAGCTTCAAATCTATCATTTCTTTTAGATGTAGACTAGCATACAAATTAGACATCTCCTAGTGGGTGTCACAACATTTAGTCAGAGTGATAGAAAGTCATACAGTACAAGATGATGCCGGAGACTTTTCTTTAGTTTAAATCACTTCAACTGTGTGACATTTAGTGCTTTGAATTAAATTTGCCTGGAAGGATTTATGTAAACAACATTCAGCATTGATCGCAGATGTTGTATCTCTAACCTGCACCATAATTTACTTTTTTGTTCCATTTAACTGATGCAAGAATCTAAACACAACTGACTGTTCATTACAGTTCTTCCCTTTATATTCTATTATCATCGCAGGGTTGCGTCAGATGTCCATGTCAGAGCTGACTGAGACTCTAGACGAAGTGGAGACAGCCATTCGCCGCTACAGTGAAGAGCTGATTCAGGCCCTAGCCCTGCGAGATGAGCTAGACTATGAAAAAGAGGTACTTTGAATTGACCACACTTGAGTTTGAAATTACATTAAAAACATTTTTTTTGAGTAAAGGAGCTCTTCAGAAGGCCAAACAACAATTTTTTATATATGTGATGTGGTGAGAACCGACAGCCAGTGAGACGGCAGCGAACTGCCAGCAGCTTTATTTTTACATTTTCCTTTGCCTCAGTGTCTTTGTGTCAGAGTAGTTTTGACTGACTCTAAAAATAAATTTCTCTGAGACTATTTTATGTACAAATAACATGATCTAAGATGATGATTTTGAGAAACTTCAAAGTTGAATTGAAGCTTTGTTTATGTGCAGGTGAAGAACAGCTTCATCTCGCTGCTGATTGAGGTGCAGAACAGACAAAAGGAACACCGCGAGCTGCTGCGAAAGAAGAAGAAAATCCGAAGTACGACCACAACAGGGCCCAACGGCCAGAGGACAGCCAGCACGCACATACCAGGCACAGTGAGTCATGCTGACACGCAGTGGGAGGCATAAAACCAAACATTCAAGTTTTGTGCATGATCATGTTAGAGAAGTGTAAACACAATTATGCACCAAAAACACAGATCCAGGTTGCATGAGCTGACAGATGATGCCACTTTTATACTTGCACTAAGGCTTTCTGCAAAGCCTCATTCCCTCTTCCTCTTGACATAGAAACCTCTTTACCTGTCATCAATCTCTTATTTTCCTCCTTCCTTTCGCTCCTTGTAGCTCCTCACTCTGGAGGAACTCTCCAATGTCATTCAAAATGGCCTCCGTCAAACTTTTGGCTACACAGGAGGGGACAAACAGGTGCCCCTGCTCTTTCTTTCCACTGCAGTTACATTCCTGTTCTTCTTTCTTTTCTCATCTTTTTTTCACTGGCATGTTAGTTTCCTGTTTTGCAGCCACCATCACTGTTATTTGGTGTCATTTGTTCACTCTGTCTGATTGTTGTTGCTGATTTTATTCTTTTTCTTCACTTCTGATGTCACTTTTATCCAGTAACTGTTTTCCTTTTAAACACCCATTATTATTTTACTGCATCTTCTGTTTCATAATCTTATTTTTTTTCCTTTGTTTGAAGCCAAGATGATGATGTTGTATAACTTCTGCTATCTTTTTACCAGCAGTTTCA
Organism: Melanotaenia boesemani; assembly: GCF_017639745.1. Classification (NCBI taxonomy): domain Eukaryota; kingdom Metazoa; phylum Chordata; class Actinopteri; order Atheriniformes; family Melanotaeniidae; genus Melanotaenia; species Melanotaenia boesemani. Next base: position 12,702,581 of record NC_055703.1, read on the forward strand.
AACATCCTATCAGTGATTTCCATGACCCTGACAGCATGTTTCATACTGACTTTTCTTTTACTTTTTCCCAACAAAAAGTTAAATGAGAGGATATAATTTCTTTAATATAATTAGATATTTTATGTTCTTTTTTTTTAGTACCTAACCACAGTAATCCCATATGAAAAGAAAGCTGGCTCGCCTTCTGTTGAAGACCTCCAGATCCTCACAAAGAGTGAGTTAGTCATCAACACAAATGCACTGAAACAAGCTAGCACTGAACCACACAGCAACACTGGATGCAGTAATCTGCCCTTTTTATTAGATCAGAGTGAAATATTCTGCCTGCGTGTGCAATATAATTTCAAAATGTAACAAGCTTCTCTGTCCTTGGCAGTCCTCCATGCCATGAGAGATGACAGTGAGAAGGTGCCTGCTCTCCTAACAGACTACATCCTCAAAGGTAAACACTGACTCATCAGTCCAATGACAAGCTTGACTTTTGTTTCATTACAGTCCAGTTTAGTAGAATATTCAATAAAAATGACCAATATTTAAGAATGAAGTAGTCTTTCTTAATAAACAGTCTGAATCTTTATTTTGATTCAATCATTAACTGAGTGTGCAGGGTGCCTGGTGATTGTTGACAAGAAGAACTCCCTTTTAAACTTCCAGCAGAACCAAACCCAGGAACCTGCCTCAACCAGTTTGCTGGAACAAAGACACAAACAATGTTACGTATACACTGATCAGCATTAACAGGAGAATTAACACGCCTCGTCTTGTAACAATACAAAGTTCTTCACATACATGGCCCCAGCAGGACACAAGCTATCTCTGATCTCTTGAGATGTTTCTAAGCAGGGTATGGGAGAACACAAGTGGCCCCTTGTAAAACCTTCTGGTTCAACAGCAGATAAGACAATATAAGAACATGTAAGCAAGTAGTCTGGATCATTTGCAGCTGCTGTGGACATGACCGAGAGATTGTCCTCTCTGCTGACCAGTATGCTGCTTTTAATTTGCTTTCCACTATCTAGACATGCATATTTGCATGCTGTGCTCTTATTGACACAATAAGGAGGAGGTTATAGCTGATTGGTGAACATATATATCAGCGGCGGTCAGATTTTCATACAAGACCAAGTAGAATCAAAAATCCATTTGGACAAAAGTGGAAACAGATGAAGATATTATGTTTCTGTGCGATAAACTGAGAGCAGTGAGTTGGCACCCCATCAGTGCAAAAAAGAAAACACTTCTTATTTTTAATGTGAGTCAGCTCCACTTCACGTTCACACCAACCCTCTCTGTTGCTGTAAAGAGGAAGAACAAATGTTTATCTGCCTTATATCTGACAGCACAAACATGTTTAAAGGGGAGATAAAATGCTTGTCACTCGCCACTGTTGACCTGTACCTTCCTTGTCTTTCGCCTGTGCTGCACTGTCGTTTGGGTAGCTCTGGTATGAGAGCGGTGGAACCTGAGGTTTGTGAGGTTAACAGATCATTCACCCTCAGCCTTCTATTCTGAGCTTTGTCAAACACCCCCTCCTCCTTTCTGTCTGCATAACATCACCTTTTAACCAGAAGAAGCAGCCTGTCCTCACTCAGTCTTGCTGTAGTGCTTATTGTGCTGTATAGTGTACGTGGCACACTACACCCACCCTGAAACGCACCAACACACTCGTGCATATAATTTGCCTTTACTACAAGTTTGCAGTAGCAGCGGTTCATGTGTTTGCTTCTCACCTGTAACTACTGCTTCCTCTTCTCTCACTGCTCTTTTATCCCTGTTGTAGTTGCTCTGCCATAACTCACAGCCCCCCCTTCATGTGTCACATGAGCATCAAAGCAGCATTTATCTCCAGCTACTGTGTTCTTGTCTCCACAGTTCTCTGTCCCACGTAAAGTCAGTGGCGAGACTTCTCCGGAGCCACCCGACAAGCCAGCAGAGGAGGGTTCTGGTAATTTGGAAATACCCAAAATAGTGGATTAAAATCCAGACCTTCCTTCCTTCCTCTTCAGTTTTCTCATCATAGACTTTTGTTCCTTGTGCTATTTTGTACTTTTCCACTGTTTTTAAGTTTTAAACTCTAGATATGATTCTTAGTCTGTATAGCTATATTTTCTCCATTTGTAATCTTTTACATTTTTTTAATGCTTGGAAGCTGCATCCCTTTAATTCTGACTTCATGATGATTTGTCCGTGGATGCCAGTAATCAGTGTTAGTCTGGACACCTCAGTGATTTGCCTGACTTGAAAGCATCAGGGAAACAACATGGTGCTTTTTCAGTTCTGTGGGCGCCATCAGCAGGCCTCGAGGGGATCTGCAGCCTAGTCTGTTTTGAATCTGTGTAGCTGTCTGGCAGGGGAAAAACATCCTGGCAGAATCTGTGAATCTCTAAGTGCCAGGCATGTTGTTATCAAGCATAAATCCTGTTTATTACTATTATTATTATGTTATTTTTTTTTTAAAGAAACTTTGATTTATTGCACATGACATTTTAGTTGCAAGACTTTTGCTTGCTAAGAATCAAAACCCCTTTAATTTAAACATCCAAAATCATTGGCTTCTGTTGTTGCATGTTTGTTTTGGGTTAAATGCTCAGTATAAGCTGTAAGTTGAATGTTTAAAATGAAATATTTTGTACGATTGAGAGAAATTGCACAGTTTTGAGAACTTTTTGTTATTTGAAAAAGGGACGAAAGTGATACGACTTTAGAAAGTGATGGCTGGATGAACAGACGTGTAAAGCATATTTTTGGATAAGAGATTTTTAGCAAGATTAGAGACTTTGTAATCATTTTGTAAATGTTGTCCATTGACTGCTGTGTCCTCAAATAATGACCCCAACCCTGACAACAGCATCACCTCCACATTAGTCATCATTTCATGAGCCTGCAGATACCTCCTGTTTCCTTATGGCATTAATAGAAAATCATTTGTTTGTATTGTTAGTTAGAAGGTGTTAAGTTTACTTCAGGTTTGATTATTGTGTATAAAACCATTTAGTTGTGGGTGTTTCTATCTGGTAGGTCTATGACTTTAATATTGTAGGGATCTTGTGGTAGCACTTTGTCAGTGATCTGGTCATGTAGTCGTTGGATACTACACAGTACATCTCATTAGATTAATGTTAGATCATTACCAGCATCAGAATGAAGGCATGTTGCCATGTTTCCCACATTAAGTATAAGAATTCAAACCACCTTAAAGGGACTCCACTGATTTTACATAAGAACTAATCAACCTGTAAAACTTTATCAGAGTAAAATTAACCATAATGATAATAACTGGGTGTCAGTCAAGAGTAGAAATTTATAAAGATAAAACTAGCATTGATTTAGGGTAACTGAAGTTGGGATATTTTTAAATATTTTCAAAGTGGGAGGTAGGCATTTTTAGAGGGGGCTCCAAATAGTTTCAAGAGAAAATATTAAGAAATGTTGTTAAAGACTTAATATAGCCTTCCTGTCATTGATTTTTTTTTATTAAAAATCTAGTAAAGCAATATAACAATTACGATTTTACTGGTTTTTGTTTTTAAATTTCATAAATTATTTGCATTAGTCAACATGATTAGTCGATCAGTTCAGAAAACCCAAAGATTAATCATACAAGCGTTTTTCTTTAGATTTGTGATTTATCTCCACTTGACACGTCAATGCGAGGCTGTAGATTTCCCTGTTATATCTAAATAAAATAGGTATTCTAACTAAATGTTGAAACATATGAAGTGAGACTTTGTCAACCAGAATAAAATCAATAAAGCACCTGTCTTAAAGGAAGTTCTGTAGCATATCACCGGAGCGCTCCTTTGTAGCTACCAGTTAATGCAAACTACCATTTAAATCACCAGCTGCAACAAGCGCAGCAGATCAGATCTAGTCCAGCTCTTAGGTGCATCATTAGTGTTGGTACTTTGATCTGATGGGTACCAACAATCCCATTTTTTTGTTTTTTGTTTTTTTTGTTTTTTTGTAGTAGCTACAGTTTACATGATTATTTTAAATTTAATCAACCATTTTCTCATGAGTAGCTTTACAAATATCGATCACGTCATGGTGAAACATGACTTCTCCTCAAACCCCTTGATTGTGTTACATAGTTTTGTTGTTAGGTGTAGCTCACGGTTTAATGGCTCAAGTGGAGGCTGCAGTATTATTTGCTCGGTGCAGCTTAATAGTGTTTAATAAGATGGCGAAAGTGGAAAGAATTTCCTCTTGGTTAGGAAGCGACAGCGAGACTCGTGTTAGGAGGAAATAAGTTGGAAATGGATGCGATAAATGTGAATGTTGGGGAAGATTGTACGAAGGACTGCTGCAATGGAAGAAGTCCATATTTTTTTAAAGCAAAGCAAAAGCTCATGATGCTATATTTAACTATTTATATGTGACTTGTTTCTGTCGTTGCCAGCTACGAAAACATTTACAACCCAGCATGTGCTGCATGCACTTTACTGCTGCAAAAACATTTCTATTGATTATCAATTTGTTTACAGACATGTTAGTATCACACTAAAGGGACAAGTGCATGTTGCAGTGAAACTTAAAAAAGCAGATTTAAGATTTAAACTGTAAATCTGAAAGCCTAGATCAAATGCTTGGATTAAATAAGTTTTGTACATCTATTACAGTACCAGTTTGTAACGGTTTTACAATGAAATGGCAGACAGCACCGAGGTCACTGAAGGATCTCAGGTCAGAACCTCATCTGGTCCTCTCAGCTAACATATCAGTATAACTCCAATTTAGAGATTTATATTTATACATGAGCAACAATGAAAAAGTAAGAGGTTGCCTTTATAAATGCCTGAAAAATATTTCTACATGTAATAAATTCATTTTGTTCTTAATGCAATAGAATCACCCCAGTTTTGGGGTTTTAAGTTTACTGTCTCACGTGGTACTGCAGTACATTAATTTATTCTGTAAATGTTTGTTTTGTAACAATGTTGTTGACTGTGATGGTACAAGTGTTATGTGCCCACATGATAATGCAACTCACTTCAAATAAAAGAATTACATATGTAAAGATGGATGCTGTTGATTTTCTTCTAAAACAGCATTGTGTGTCTTTTGTTTCTCTGTGATATCCATAATCCTGTAACAAATAGTATTCCAAAGACCTAGATCATTTATATTATATTACTTTATATTCGTTATAGTTTATTTAACTTTCATAAATGCATTATAATGAAATTGTGTCTTAACTTTGATCTTTTAACCAGACTGTTAGAGCGAACGTACAAGCTAAAGATTATTGTTGATGATGGATGAGTCTTATTTGAAGTAGAATCTGTTAGTATTAGAACTTGATTTACATCAGTTTCATGATTCGCGTCTAAAAGCAAGTTATTGGTATCATTAATAAATTTAAGTCATTTATTCTTAACGCAAAAAGTAACTAAATGTTTGGTCCATTACTTCTCCTCTTCAGTAATAACAGGTAGTGTGGTATTGTACATAACTGGAAAGCCTGATTAGTAACCTTTAAAACAAGGTATAACTTTTAAAAGTTGTGCTTATTTGGATTAAGTGACATGGCTCAATATGTGGGAAGAAAAAAAGGGCACTACCCCACACATTTAGCTGTGTTGCTCATTAAACAAAATTAAGACTACTACAAGTTAAACCTTGTAAAGGTGACTAATGGGATTTTCCATTGACACATAAAGAACTCCAACTGGTATAAAAGAGAAGAAATAATTAACCAAATGCAAATTTTTGTACTTTTTGTACTAAGTTTAATAAAAAATCTTAAAATACACTGCAAACTGAAGAGGCTACCTCTGATTATTTTGATGGCACTTGCAAGCTGCTGATTAAAGTGTTCATATGTTCACCAGACAAGAGCAAGTTCAAGGTTTTTGGCTCTCATTAGGAAAGAGCATAAAAAACTTTCCAGAGGTGAAAGGTTAAAAATGTTTGTAAAACCGACACAGAAATAAATTAATAAATGGAAAATATAGGAAATAAAAGGGTTAATATATTACTTTGTATCTTTGGTTTCTTTTGTCTTCAGTGTGTGCTGGTTTTAGTCCAACTGTGGTCTTTTAGACATTTCCTTTTTAGAGAGAAAGAGAAAAAAAATGTTCCTTGCAAAAGCAGCTGCTTCCTTCTTCATGTCAGAAAGACTGATCCCATCTAGCATTGTTCAAATAAAAAGAGCTTCACTTTTTCCTCTGACAGTCATCACAGTTATTCATGGATCACGCTGGGCTCTTATTCCTTTATTTTTCTTCTCAGCTGCTGCTTCTGACAACTCTTGCTCAGCTGCAGCTGATCAGGTCGACATGAGCGTGTGGCCTCGCTGTCGTTGTTCAGGATGTTTAACATCCAGGGCCAGTGTCCTGTCAGGATGAAAAGTTGCTGTCGGGTCACAGGTTGGTGTCGGTGAACATGGTGTGCTCCTTTCTGACGGTGCTGAAGCCTTTGATAGTGTCAACAAATTCCTCATCGTCCATGAACTATAGAGAGAGACAAAAAATTAATTTTTCATTTAAAACTGCAACCTGAAATTTTTAGTTAAGAGCTTTTGCAGGTTAAGATTTTATTTTATTTTTTCTTGTATCAATGCATTACCTCCACTTTGCCACATATAAATATGCTGGTATGTTGCTGTACGAACAAATATTTTTTTATGAATTTGCAAAATGTCATATTGGGGTTGTAGTTCATCTTTAGTGTGACTGTGGTTGCAGTTTGAATAGGTTCAGCACATGTTTCTGGGGTCTCACCATCCCACTGTCATGGCCTGAAACATTTGGGTCCCATACTTCATCATCTTCTGCCAGCGACTTCCCATCCATCACCTGGCTGACGCTGCGTCTCAGGGAATTCACACTGAGGATGCCCACTTCGTCCTGTTGAGGGGTTTCATCAGCAGGTTCACATTTAGCTGCCAGTACTTCCTGCAGAAGACAAAAAGCACAACATATGATTGAAAAGTACAGCAAAAAATGTATTTGTACGAGTTGATGAGGTGTTTTACCTCCATCTTCAAGGTGAAGCCTTTGAGGGTCACACTGTTAGAGAAGCTTGTTGTGTCAGGCACTGTGTCAAACTGAAAAGAAGAGAGTGAAAATCTAAAAGTGAATACGAGTACACATAGGAAATTTCCTTTTACAGTGAGCTGTGGACTTAAATGGCCTGGTTTATAAAATAGAAAGCACTTCTATTGTTTCAGCTCTGAACAGGGCCAGCCTGAGTCTATATGGAGCCCCTTACAGAATTTGCTTTCCATATGGGGCTTTCTGTATTGCAATAACTAACTAAGATACTAAGTGTCTTAGTTAGTTAGTGGTGTTAGTGGTAAGTTGTTGCTTAGTTTGCTTATAACTTGAGCCGGGTCTGGCTCTCAACATGGGTCAAAGGTTGAATGAAATAACCTTGTAGGAAGTTCAGAGAAAAAAAAATGCAGTCACACAAAAACAGGTCAAGAAAAGATGCTAAAATTCTAAAGAAATGTCAGAAAATGTCAGAAAGTCCGGATATTTTTCATGTGATGACTTTCTGGGGCGCTTAAGTAGAGCAGAGATGTTGGAAGTTTCTGCTTTGAGAAGTGAAATAGCTGCTGTAATAATGGCCTAGTTTCTACATTGCTATTGTTGATCAGATAATAAGGAACTGTGGGTAAAGAACCCCCTCACCAAAACCGAATTGCTGGGTGGGTAGACAGCCATGGGGCTTCTCTTCTGCATGGGGAGGGCCACCAGTGGAGGTCTCTCCCTGTTGAGTGGGGGTTTGTTCAGGGCCTGGTGCAACATGAAGAATCATTTTATCAGCTTTTTGTCCAACAAAAAAAAATATGGCAGAGAAGAGATTTGGAATCTTGTTTTTGCTGCTGTCTGATAATTAAGATGTTCATTTATTGGTATGTGATGTCACTTTTCATCATGGTGCACTCAAGCAAATTTATCCAGATGTTAATCAGACTTGACACACAATTACAGTCACAAAAGAACAAAAAAATAGCACTTTCTCTTACCTTATGAAGCATGACTCCTAACACAAAGGCGAGCAGCAGTAGGGCGATGCCTGCCATCACAGCAATGAACCACAGTTCCTGGACAATTTGCTGGCCTTTTAGACCCCCCTCTGCCCGATCACCACCACCCCCTCCACTTCCTCCTCCGGGAGGAGTGGGGCTTGGTGAATCTGTATCAGAAACACATGTCAAACTAGCATTTAATTACTAGAACATAGAAGGATAACAGCAGACATGTAAGATTCAAGTCTAACTAAAGGTTAACATTTATAGTAAAAAAAACAATCAATATAAACACAAAAAAGTATGATAAGGAGTTTCTAAAATGTTCTGAACAAAAAAAGAAAATGGGCACATAATAAGGGATACTGCTACAAAGAGGCTTAAAACAATTACAGAGACACACAGAATGACTACAAAGAACTGCAGAGTGGCATGAACAGCTACAAAGAGGCTCAAAATGCAAAATTTAAAATAGCAAAAATATCTTAAAATAGCTGAAAAGATCTTAGGAACAACAAGAAAGAGGCCAAAAGCAACACAGGTGGGCTTAAAATGACACAAAAATGTACATAAAAAATTATAAGAATGGAAAAATGGCTACAAATATACTCTACAACCACAAATACATCTAAAACATTCATTTTGTCCTGCTTCTCTATTAAAAAGAGTTTGGATGCCTTTTACAAGGACTCTGGTGGTTTATATGTCCAGTGAACATATTATTCATTTTAAACTTCTATAAATAGAGTAGCTATTACCTGACATTTCAAAATATATTAAACGTAAAAACACAACTATGCTAGTGTGTGCGTGACTATCGGTCCAAATGAACCAGTTGTACACTTTGGATGGCAAATATCCTCATTTGTAAAGAGGTCAGTTTCTGTTTGCAGAACATGCTGAGCATTTCCAACTGATCCGTCCGCCTTAAAACAGCTTTGTATTGTAAGACTTTGAAGGATTTATATTGGACAGATGCACATCTCAAATCGACCCTGAGAATGAAAGGGGATCACGTGCGCTTGTAGAAGAGATAACATTGTAACCGGAGACAAACTGGCTTGCATGGCCTAGTTTTTAGGAGTCACTTTAATTGTCTCCTTTAGATGTAGCTGCTGTGGACTGTCTTGTTACAAACTGACACAAGGGTGGAAAAGTGAATCAGGGGCTCGTGGAAGAAAACAGAAGAGACTCACCAGTACTTAGGTCCGTGTTTCGGCCTGTGGTAGGGGTGCTGGCAGCCCCTCACTGTGTGATACATCGAACAGAAGGCCAAAAACCTGCAGAGAGTTGAGGATCACACCTGTCGCTCCATCAATATTTTACACCTGATACTTTTACTTGCTGACCAGCTCCCTTCAACATTCCACTGAGGAGTCAAGATATGAAAGTATTAGATCACCATGTCCTGTTCCAGACCCTGCGGCTAAGATTTCCTAAAAAAGAGGAAAGGAGAAACTAAACATCTTGGGTTAGAGGTAGAGAGCCTCGAAGAAGCTGCATGAGCGTTCCTCTGTGCCTCTACAACTCCCATCAACCTTTGCTTTTCCTCAGCAGTGCCATGGTAACCGTCAGGTGTCAGATTTCAGTTTACCTGAAGAGCCAAGGTTGTAGCATATCACCCCTCTGATACTCCAGTGTCTGTGTCTGTGTATGTTCATATTCATATGAAGCAACTTACATATACATTTATATAAAAATACAATCTAAAATCTTAAACAACTTATTCCATTATTATTTAGCTGTTATTGGGAGAAAAGTGCCCGCTAGCAACTAAATATTAACTTAGCAGTAATTGTAAAAAAAAGCCATGCATATCGTGCTGCAGCCCTGACAAATGTTTGAGTTCAATGTTGCTGCAACTGCCATTTTTTCCACTAAGTGCTTCACATGTTTGTTCCAGTGTGAAGGTGATGCATCCTTAGGCTGTGGGTATCAAATCCTTTCTTTCTGTTGCAGCCAAAACCTTTTAAACAGCTTCAATAATACAAACATTGCTGCCTCGTTGTTATGAGTGACTCCTTCATTTACAATTTTGCTACTGACTGAATTGAAGGATGCTTTTTCAATAGGTGCCCAGGGCTTAAAGTCAAGTTTTAATGCTACATCTTCTCCTTGTAACAATGGGGAAATGTTTTCACTTGTTGTTGAGGGTCACCCTGATTATTTACTTACAGGCTCTCAAGTGACATCTTCACCTAATATGAGCTCCAAATATATTTGAGGATATCATGACCTCTGTGTTGTGAGTGTGGCGTCTTTGCAATATGCTGTAAAACCACATGGTGGCGCTAAGCAGCTGCAGCAGCTGTTTGCAGTGTTGTGAGACTGTGTCCTGATGAATGAGTCAAAGGCAGCAGAGCATTATGCAAGCAGAGCTGCAGTGTCCCTTATCCCCAGTCACAGCTAAAATTGCACTGCAGTCCTGAAAACAGCAGCTCCACCCAGGTTTACATGCTTAATTAGGATAATTAGCTATATACTCTTTGTTTTTCCCTCCAGGACTGAGTGACACAATCAGCCGAACGGTCTAATTAGAATAAAGTCAATTCTCTCTGCGTCATCCTCAAGTCACCACAAATATACGTTTGTCCATCTGCTGTGGGGGATGGTTAGGAATGACAGGCAGATGTCAAAACTTCAGATTTAGAAGTAGCTTGTCATGGTGTTCAAGATAGCGCAAGGGGAAATCACTATACTTTTAAACATGAGCAGCTTTGAGTGGATCTGGAATGACCTCAACAGCCAAATCTGGACATTTTCCAAAATGCTACCACACTGTGGACTGGTTTTATCCTTCTTTCAAATATTCTAAATTAAGCACTGTCTCTCATGTGGAGTAAACAATGGAGCCCTCCTCAACAGTATCTTAACATGACCTATTTTCCTCCTCACTTTTTAAAAGCCCTTTCTGCTTTGATATGCCTTTTTCTAGCCATTTATTGTCTTGAATATTTGCCCCCTTTTTGATTTCAGAGTGATTTATGTGAAGTTTCTTGAACGCTATATTCAAATTTATCTGTTAAAGAGGGATTATTACTGTCTGACTCCAAAATGCACATCTAAGAGATGTTAATGGGAGTCATAAGTAGAAACTAAGGTTCAACAATGCACATTGAAACAGGTTTATTAAATGAACAGCTATAATCTTGGAACATTTTATGTCTTTTTTGTTATTTTGTCCATTTAAACTATAAATACTTTATTTCATCCTCTAACGCCAGTATGCTTCTCCAGCAAAGTCACACCAGCAAATTAACATTTATTGGGAATACATTGTTTTAGTTGCAACATAAAAAGATGTTTTCAGCTAAAATATATCACCTTTGCTTCACCTGCCCTTCGTCTACATCAGTCTGATCCACTAGATGTGTGGGTCTGCTAGGCTTGAGAGTTCGGACCCTCCCTTCTGTGACACTGATCTGCAAGTCCTGTGCTCCACCATGGACTGCTTCTTTTGTTGTATGTTCTTGTAGCAAACAAATACACAACATGGACATGATTAAAAGGCCAAAGCCTTGGTTTTTACTAGATTTTGAAGACAAACATTTTATTGAAGATGTTCAGAAATCATGAAACAAGAAGAAAAAGAATCAAGGACAGTTTGTAGTTGGACAACACATATAGTTAAATATTTTCATGGCAACAAATTGAGTTCAGCAGAACAAAACTACACATCACCGAGTACTTGTCATAGAAAATTTGTGCCCCATGTGGCCATTTCAAAATTTTTATTAAGGTAAAACCTTGGAGCCACAACAAAGACAACAATGAGCACTGAAGTGATTATTGAACAGTTTTTAATCTGTACCCATTGGTTTTCAGTCCCAGAGATCAGCGCTCTGTATCAGAGCCCCTACACTTATTAACTCTTGGCTCATTTGATTTATTTTTTACAGAGGAGCTACCCTCCTTCTAATATCCTAATCAGCATTCATACCTTGCTGTGATGATTTGGGCCAATGCTTTTTTTTTTATTGAGGAAGTGATCTCAACCTTAAGTGCCAGAATCAGCCTTTTTTTTTTACAGCCCATATCCTTTGGGCCTCATCCATCACCAGGATGTCTGGGTAACACGACCACTAGACACATACTAACTCATTTAAGAAGAGGGACATGTCATTCAAGATCACTAACTCATTTACAGACGCCTGATGTGATGAAAATTCTGCCGCTTGTTCAAATTCCCTGGTGAGTCCTACGAGTTTTAACCACAGATAAATTAGGAGATTATTTGAGTTCTGCTGACAGATAAGGAAGAATAAAGGACAAATGGGTTCACTTGGATTTTAATTAGTCTTCAACCATCTTTGTTTTGTCAGCTTTCTTTTCTCATCGTTTCTAATAAAACAATGTATTTTATTTATGAAACTAATTAATTTCACCTTTTTTAAATCTGAGGTTTTACATACATGTATCATCAAATTTCCACCAAATAAATTTACTTGCTGTACCATAATTATAATTTTCTGTTATTATTGGTCTTTTACAATTTATTAGAAGAATATTAGTCCATTCTTCTGGACAGTATTGCTTTTTTTTGTTTACGTGTGCAGGTCTTTATTTATGCACAGCTCTGTTAAGGTCCTACCACGGCAGTGGAGTCAGGTTGAGGTCTTCTCAGGTCTTCTGAGGTCTGGACTTTGTGTCTCTCTTTTATTTTTCCTGCAATTCTGTTGTAGATTTGCTGCATTTGGGGGTCATTGATCTGTTGTATGACAGTTTTACCCAAGCTTTAGCTATCAGACTGGTGGCATCATATCTGACTCAAATACTAGAGGAATTCATGGTCCTGTGGCTGCAGAGAAAACCCAAATCATCACCCCTCATACATTATAATAGACAGTTGATATGTGTTTGTTCTGATTTGTTGTGTTTGGTTTTGCCCAAATGTGGTGCTGTGCATCACGGCCAAACAGTTTCACTTCGGTCTTCCCTGTTACTATGTTTAGGTTTTGGTTATTTGAAAAGAGGCTATTTCCTGGAAAACCTTCTGAACAAAGCAAACCTGTTCAGTTTTTTTCTAATTGTGCTGTCATGAACTTTAACATTTAACAAGTTAACTGAGGCCTGAAGAGTTTGAGATGTGACTCTTTTTTCCAGTTATTCTAAAAAAATTGTATGGTCTGACCTTACGGGGAACTTACTATAACATCCACACCTGAAGAGATAGTCAGCTGTAGTGAATGTTTTCCACTATGACGGACTCCAAATAGTTTGTAAACGGCCTTCTAATCCTTCCCAGGTTGATGGGCAGCAACGATTATCTCTCTAAGATGATTGTTGATGTCTCTCCTCTGTGACATTGTGTTACACTGAATCAGACCAGCTGACCACTGACAAAACGTCTGCTTTTATAGAGGTGCTCACACTGATGATCAATCAATCAAGTGTATTGATTAGCAGCACCTAACTGCTACTTAGCCATTTAAATCCTATGGAAGCAGTAACAACGGCTTAGTTCTCACACACAAATTGGTTCAATTTTAAGAAAATAACGTCATATATTATTATTTATTTAAGGTTTTAGTTATCAGGTTTGTAGATCTGGCAAGGATCAAATGAGTTTTTATGTCCTGACATCTAAAATCTTGGAATTAAAGTCGGGCAGCTTACTTCCCACAACTGTAAATTCTTTGTTTCTACCCACAGTACATTTTCATAATGCATAAAATGTCTGTTATGCATCAGCTACTCATCCCAAAAAGTGTGTTACTATGGATATGCAGCATTTCATAAATATGATTATATTAAACTTGTAATTATTTGTATGAATAAAGCAGTTTTCCCCACATTGTGTTTAGATAGAATGGATTCTATGTCTAAGAGTCTAAGAGACAATTAAGCAAAATTCAGCTGCCAGTTAGGGCCACAAGGTGCTGCTACAAGCCACCGAAGACACCTGAGAGGACGCTGAGTTTAGCGTTTTAAAATTCTATCATTCATTAACCCATCATAAAGCCATTACAGATGACTTAGATAATTTGTGGAGAATGGTTGACAGATTCACTCAAACACTCACACAATTCCTTTAAACCTACCTGCAATCAGATTATAAACAATGCCTTTCTCTACAGCTTGTAAATGAAAGAGATTATATTAAAGCGTTACTAAAACACAACTATAAATAGACTATTAGAGAGGGGGGTTTGTTTTTTCTCAGGGTAACTGTATGACAAAGCGATGAGTGGGATGCCTCTGCTTCTCTCAGCCTCAACAGGCAGATGATGACCAGCACTCTCTGGGGCCACTGTTAGAATTCATTACATTATTGCTGTTAATTATAAATCTCCATCCAACTGGGTTTAGATGGCCTAAATGGGCCATAATGGGCCTAACATAGAAATAACAGTCCATTGTCAGACTCTGCAGCATAGACTAGCCCTACTTACCAGCTCTTAATGAATTTGCTCCAGACCCCTCTCTGCTTTATTGAGGAAGATCACACTGGGACAATATAATCTTTACATTAAGGGGATCGTCTTTATTGCCCAGAAATCCACCTGAGAATGAAACAGCACGCCACAGCTCGTCCAGACAAAGCATTTTTGCATCTTAAAACACCACTGTTGGCATAAAATGATGTATTTACAGCAAATTTTACTTGACAATTATTAAAACTTTGCTGCTACATCTGATCATCTTAACAAAAATACCCACACTACAGCGTCACAGTACCTCAAGTCAAACAAAAGAGCAAGACTTGGACTTTTTATTACTGAGATTCCTTCTGAATTGAATTATTTCATTTGACATGTGCGGCAAATTTAAATAATCTTCACACAGCACACTAACAGATTAACAGAGCGCCATCACCAGGTTCCCCAAACTTTATGGCTAAAAGGAAATATAGTGCACAAATTTTATCCTACACATTGACTTCTACCATAGAAAAGACATCAAGCGACCCCCTCAAAAAGAAAGAAAAAAAAATCCAGGATATACATTATGGCAGCCTTTTTACATTAAGTCTTAGTCGTCTACACAACTCTACTATATTATGATCCTCTAGTACAGATTCCATTTATAATCAGGTTGTCTTTAATGTCATGATATGATGTAGATTTCAGTGCTGTAGCAGAGAAGCTAGTAAAAAATTATCTTACAACGATATCAGTTTAAAAATCTTTAAAAAATGATCATCCACTGCAGATGCTCATTAAGTAAAAGAAACTAACAGAACAGAGCCATTTTTAAATAAATATTTCTTTGCTGTCATACAGTTGCATCATGACATTAAGTACTCATTCCCTGAAATTTTTCAACCAAGAGGCCAGTTATTGTTCACGTCCTCGCTTCCCTTTTATCACATGTGCATGAATGTAGTGAGTGGACGGATATATTTTTGCAATACACGACTAGAGCAAGGAAGCAGGTCTATGTGGACATCTCATAGGCCACGTCATATTACTATGGACATTTGCTGGTATTATTCAGTTATATAAGTCTTTACTCTTTGGCAAGACTAATCTGTTACCTTTTATAGGACACATTTACCTTTTCTAAACAAAAAGGACAACTTACACCAATTCATAAAAGTTCTCTAAATGCACTAGAATGCAGATATTACAGGCTTTAACAGAACAAAATAATCCACAAGGATCTTCAAGTATCAGCTGGTCTTGAAAAAAAATGACTATGTTTGGCATGTAACTGTAAATATCTGTAGAAGGCAACTCTTCTGCTTTTTGTCCATTTTCTTCATCCGTTAAAGCGAGCCAGCACATTTATGCAACTTTGACTGCTTATATATTTTCCCACTCCTGTTCAAACTTTCATAGGAAGCAGATGGGTTGTGGCTCTATAAATGTCCCAGCTACTATGTTCCCAGTGATTGCAAATTAGAGACTCTATCGTCAAATGCAAGTTGAAATGAACAAATACACAGAGTCAAACCCCACTGTTACCCACCGTCCTTCATTACCTATCGTGCTAACCTCAGAAAAGAGCTAATGTCTGTCCGTGTTCTGATCAGGCTTTGGCCTCTAGTAGTTCGAGGAATAATTTGTGCATAGGCACACGGCCGTCCTGTTTGATGCTGCAGAAGTGCTGGACGGCACGAGCGGCTGTCTGGCGGAGAAGAGGGAGGGTCATGATCATCTTGCCTGAGCGTCGAGGATCCTCTGGATGGTGCACAGCCTCGTAGTCCTGCAGGGCCCCGTGAAGGACATCCTGGAGTCTCTGAACTGCCTCCAGGTCCTCAATTTGCATGGAGTCTATAATAAAAAATGGAATTGAAAGTTTAAGTCATGTTATTTAAACAAAACATAGTGAGCAGAGACAACGGCCAGTCTGTAATAACAAGCTAAATACCAGAGTTAGCAAGCGCGATGGCTTTGAGGACCAGAAACTCCTCCTTTTCCAGCCCCATGCTTTTGTATTTTTTCACCAGCTGCAGGATGGCGTTATTGAGGTCAAGCAGCCCAGCCAGTTTTGATTGCTCCTCATCCATGATGTAGTCCTCAGCGTAAACCAGCTTGTCCTCAAAGGCCAGAGAGCGAAACACTACTCGAAGGATCAAAATCTCCATCCAGCCGCTCTGCAACAGACTCATCTGGTCTGCTAGAGAAAGTGAGGGGAAGCCTGGAAAGAGGAGAAGATAGAAAGGCATAAAAAAGAAGAATGCCACAAAGGGGCCTTGTAACTTGATCATGACCTGAACAAGTTACAAGGGTTATTCTGGTTTGATGTATTAGAGAACAGTTAAAGTTTAGCACTGACTGAAAGGAGTGGACAGTGATGACAGATACTATTTGGTTATGTTGCAGGAATTAAAAGGATGCAGAATTTCTAAAATATTACTCATACAAGAGGTAAAAAAAACATAGCCTCCACACTTCTCACCCATTAAGCAAACTTTTCCAACAAAGGAAATCCTTCACAATTTTCTTTCCTTTTAGTGACCGTTTCAACCCAAAGCTGTTCTTCTACGTCTGCTAGAATTTATGTTTTTAAATGGGTTTTGAGACAAACTTATCCATTTATATTAACATCCCCCCTAGTGCAGACTGTGCCTGCATCACAATGATTTCAATTATGAAATGGCCACACAGCAAAAGGTGTAGTAAAGGACAGAAGGAATGAATTGGTGGTAAATTTAATTACTCTCTGTAGGACACACCTACTTTGATTGACAATTACACCCCACAGGAGTATGATTAAACCTGCTAACTGTTCCCGCATAAACCTGCATACACACACTCACACATGCGTTTACTGTAATTAAACGGGTGATTTTTACAGAGCAGGGTGAGGCGGGGGAGCTGTTTGTATTTTTGACACCATCGGTGATTGTTATCAGGAGCCACTGCTCTTTACAATCACCGTGGCGACGCCAGTGGCACCCATATCCCCACTATCACTCCATGATTGATTGGAAACACTGTCAGTGCACCATTTCATTGGTCGATGGGGATCGGTATTCTGGTTCAGGGCCATCGATCAGGATCAGGGACCTGGGTGAGTCAGTGTTTGATAGATTTTATGGACAAATACATGTTAAATCTTCAATAAAGATAATGTTTTAAAATAAAGGGTGTGGGTTTCTATATTAATGTTGAAGTATCACATTAGAAAAGGGTAATGGAACATCATGGCACAGCTGTGCCATCACATTTCAGCCCAAGCTTTGCTTTCACCCCATTCCTCACCGTTGTGTTTGGATTTTTAGGGGCCAACATTACATATTTTTTATTTATATTACTTTTTTTTCCCCAAAATACAGTGTTTAAATTGTTGATTTTTTGTCTTAGAAAGGCAGGTTACAGTGTTGAAGTCAAACAGCTATGTTATCTAGACCAGTTGCTGTATATTTAAGCCATTTTGACCCATCACCATACAGCTGCAGCACAGATGGTTACCCCCATGCTAAGAAAGTTCCTTCTTTGAAGTAGGAGCTAAAAAAAGACACTATAAAAGCAGTTCTATGAACTACACTGGGCGGCATTTCCTGTGGCGTGGACACAAACACAGAAGGGGAACTGACAGTTGATGGAACAATTATGAAAAGGGTTCCTACAGTCCAAAAGTACCTAAAGCACTATCAGAACCCTACACATTTCTTCTTCTCAAAGGTTTTTTTTCCCGACCATTTAAATCTACTCCTATTGCTGTTTATTACACCCATACATCATCCATCTCAGTATGGCAAAAAGGATGCTCCACTTTTGCCTGACAAGTATCTCAAAACACAGCCACAGTTCATATCATGTCAACACAGCAGTCACACACCAGTCGCCTTAAACACACATATTTGACAGCCAACTTCTATCACAGACTCAAAAAAGGCCAAAAACAAAGAGGGCAGTTGGTCTTTAGCCAGCTCATCTGCCAGTCTGGCCCTCAGACTTCAGCCCACATCACTGTCAATCTGCCTGATAAAAGCAGACACAGAAGAGGGGGTGCAGGCAGGACAGTAGACCCATCACACTAACCTCCCCTTGGGCAAAGAACTCAGATGGCCTGGGACACTTTGCCCAGGACCCCAGGTCTCCCAGCAATGGGGGCTGCGTGTCCTGCCACTCATCCAGAACTGATGTGACATGGCCATTACGCTGCTAGGAAGGGCCAGACTTTTTTTTCTTCATAAAAACATCTATTTTCTTTGTCTACGTCTTTCTTAAATACCGTTTTTCTTCATTTCCTGACACAGCTTCTTTAATCTTGTCAATGTCAAACTTAAAAATTATGTTATTGTCCACTTGTAACATGTTACAGTTTGTCTCCTATATTGTGATGCCTGTCATCTCATGCAAGCCTTATTTTTTTTCTTTTCTCTTCACTGGTCCTGTATATCCATATGTCTTTGTCTTTCTGTTCTTGTCTTTTTGATGAAACTCATAAGATTTATTTTACTAAATCCAAATTTCTCAGTCACTGGGAGGACAACCTGTTCAGATCACAGTGCAACAATCTCACAGTTGCATAGCCAACAGGTAGGAAGGTAAAGCATAACGATAACTGGCTCTGGAAACGATACAATGCTCAACTGTCTCTTTTGTTTGTAAAATGCATTTCTGTACAGCATCTAAGCATCTTTAGTTACATCTAATTTGAGTAAATTGACTATATGATATTCCTGCAGAATGCTTAAAGTAAAAATACTGAACAGGTTTTATCTAAATACCAATCAATCTATGATAACCAATAATTTTCCAGTGTAATAATTTAATTTGCTTTTACAAGCCTTTGGTCAGGTTTAAGCTCAAAAAGGAGACAAGCATCTAAGTTATGGTTGTGTTTAGAAAATAAAAAAACTGCTTATTATAGCTTTGCAATTTCCAGAGCTGATTTGGATCAGAACATTGAGATACAATCTTTGCAAATACAGAAAACAATCCAATTTTTTTTAAATGACTGAAGCAGATTATTCTAGTTTATTAAACTAAAAAGGAACAGTATAATCAATTTACTGCCTGAAAAAGTTAGCCTTCCCTTATCTTTGTAAAATCACATGACTTTTAAACTTAATGAATAAACATAAAATAATCACGTGATAAGATTTAAAGTTGCTGGCTAATGGCTTTTCTTAAAACTGGGCTTCACTAACTGTTTCCCACCTTTTCCGTTCTTTATGCTGAACAAGGCTAATTGTGCAAGTTTCAGCTGAAAAAGTGATTAAGCATCTTTCCCTGAAGGCAGATACTTTTTAATTCACACAAACACCAACAGAGACTCGAGAACATTGGCACAAAGATAACTCACATATACTGAGAAGCAAGACAAAGAGGGAGGAAGTGGGTGATACCAGTCATGATAGCGAGTGTTGGACAAATAGACTGCAGGTTAACTGTGTTTAATTATTGGACAAGTTTAAAAATTAAACAAGTTCATGTGAACAAAGTAGTATTAGAGGAATAAACTCAATGAATTACAGAGAAAGAGATCAGATTTGACAGGATTTAATTAAATTATCCTTTAGTGTTGCTTTCAGCTTTTCTACATTCGCATGATCTGTTAACAGATTTAAGGGATATTGGTCATTTTGATTTGCTTTTCCTCTCAAAATGATTTTCTTGATAATAATTAATGCTACTGTAACGAAGTATTAGTAATGTTTAGGGTACTGTAATTGCAAACGCCTATGCAGAAGTCACAGAAGTGATATTAAGCTCTTCCAAAACCACAGCTAGGAATCATTATATGAATTGTTCTAGTCTAGAATACCTTTTGTTTGCCGCAACATGCCTGATGCATTTTGTTGCATTTCATGTATTTTTGGTGACATTCCATGGTTTGATTAAAATGTGTTTGACATCTGGATAAAATCTGCCTCTTTTTCCCCTCTGTCCCTCTCCCCCCAGGTGGGTATCTGCTGTGTGTACAGCCGCCTCTCTCCGCTGCTCTGCTCCCCCAGCAAAACCCTGCACTGGCAAAGGGCTACAAATATACACCCATCAGTCGGACTCCATCTGTCTTGAGCGTTGACAGTATAAAGCCGGGCAGACAGACAGACAGTAACTGCCCAGGGGCCGTGTGGTGGGGGAACTGGGCTGGAGTAGGTTTATTTTACAAAACAGACCTATGGAAATCCTGATGAGGGAACCTAGGGACCCTAACACACATTAAATGATTGCCTCCTCTCGTTTGTAGCAAGAAAAACAGGAATGAACACAGCAGAGGAACAGAACACACACAAACACACACCTGCTGTGTTTTGTAAGCATTTCAGAGACAAGTCATTAACAAGAAAGTAAAAAAAAAAAAAAAAAAAAGAATCACAGGTGTCCCCTTGTGATGTTTTGGGTGTGGATGATACATGGCTGATAAAGCAGACGCATGAACAGAGAGATAAGAAGAAAGGATGGAAAGGAAATCAAGGGAGGCTGTTTTTTTTTTTTTTTTTTTTTAAAAAGATCCTCTTATCCCAGATTATTTTACTGTAAGGCCATACCAACTCTTTATTGTTGCTCTAAAATGTTGATTTGATGTTCTACATCATCTTAAACACTTTATATGGCTGCCCCATTACACTCATTACAAATATTTACCATGGCGTCATTCTAAAATGCATTTACAGATAAGTAAATGATCATATCTGCTAAAAATAGGATTGTTACTGTGTTTTAGATAAAGTCCATTGGGTTAAGGAAGTTTTTCAGTGCATGATTTTGTAAAGGCTGGCCATTCATTAATAGTCAATCAATAAAAATTTGAAAGGTAGTTATTTGGACAAACAGTTAATCAATATGACTATTTTTGTCTGAGGAAAAATTAAAGATGCAACAATCTGCTTTTTTAGGGTTGGCTCGATTCCGATATTTTCCAGTACCAAATCAGCTTACGTGGACATTATTGTGTTTTCCCTCATCATAGCTGTTGTTGTTATTGTCTAAGGTTTCATTAGGCTGTAGTAAACCACACATCACAACAAGTGAGCAATTGAAAAACAAAATTAATCCAATTTAAATGTTTTCTAAAATAATTTATATGACAAAAAACCCTCTAAAGTAAATCGAAGACAAATGTCTGTAGTTGCTTCATCATCTTAATAGGAACAAAGGTAGTTATAATTTAGCAGCAACAGATTGTTTTCATGTTTAAAGTCCAAAAGAATGTGTTGAAAGGGAGTCAGGATGTATAGGAATAATTTGGGAACACTAGACAGCCTGACAGAGTTGCAGACAGATTGAGGTCTGCAGTATTGGCTCAGAGGGCTCGTTTCTGCTTAAGAGGACTTCTGATTATAGAAACTACTGGGGTGCTTATTTCAGAACAACACTGGAACATCTTCATGCAGCCAATTAGCAAGAACTTTTATTCAGGGTTCGAATTACACAGTGACTTTTGGGGGAGCCTTTTTGTTGGGTGTGTAGTGTAACTTCGCCTGTCACTTGTATATATATATTAGTGCCACATAGCACGGTCAAAAATATGGTTACTACCGAAACAAAACGCTCAGTTACTACTGTATGAACTGTATTTCAAGCATTTATTCATTACAATTTTGATGATTATAGCTTTCTGTTTATGAAAACCCAAAAATCTAAATCTCAGAGAATTAGATTACGTGAAGAGTCTGAAGAGTATAATCATGCATATGAACTCAATACTTGGTTTGAGCCTCTTTTGCATGAATTAC
This sequence comes from Melanotaenia boesemani, assembly GCF_017639745.1. NCBI lineage: Eukaryota > Metazoa > Chordata > Actinopteri > Atheriniformes > Melanotaeniidae > Melanotaenia > Melanotaenia boesemani. The sequence continues at coordinate 12,724,636 of NC_055703.1, forward strand.
TGCCTCGGTGCGGTGTGGCATGGATGTTAACAGCCTGTGTCACTGCTGGGGTGTAATAGAAGACCAGGATGCTTCAACAGCGGCATTCAACTCTTCTGCATTGCTCAGTTTCACGTTTCTCCTCTTCTTGGCAATGTCCCATAGATTTTCAATGGGGTTCAGGCCAGAAGCGTTTGCTGGCCAACCAAGCACAGTAATCCTTTGGTCATTGAACCAGGTTTTGGTTCTTTTGGCAGTATGAGCAGGTGCCAAATCAGGCACCTGCAAAGGATATATCAGGAGTCCTTTGAAAGTGTTTCCGATTAATTAGCTCATTAGAGTGTAGCACTTAGAGGCTACAACATTGAACCTTTTCACACTATTCTAATTTTCTGAGATTCTGAATTTTGGGTTTTCATAAGCTGTCATAATCCTCAAAATTATAACACATAAATGCTTGAAATATCTCACAGTTACATAAGGAGTCTATATATTGTTTACCTTTTTAAGTTGAATTACTGAAATAAATCAAGTTTTTGACAATATTCAGATTTTTTGAGTTTCACCTTTATCTGCAAAACAACCCTGGAGATTCCCATGTCTTGCTATGCAGCTTCTCTACGGGCTAATGCCTTCCGTTTTCACATTATCTGCTGGAAGTTTACCGTTTTGCTTGAATGCTTCAGCGAATGTCTGCTGTGCACGATTTTCCCTTCCCCTCTTAGCTAAACAACGTTTTACCATGGGAACCTGGAAACCTTGGCTGTACACACATTTCAAGTTGCTGTCTTGCTTTTTTATGTTTCTAGACTAAAATATATTGAAATTAGTGACATGCTACATTAGCAAAGGCAGCCCATTCCTCATCAGACTTGTCAGTGCAGGTGTTTGGTAACGATGAATATCTAAACTAAATCATATTTAATTATTTATTTACACAAGTTCTAATGTAAATATTTCATGAACTGGTTCAAGATATTTTGTTTGGCCTAAACCTGCATAAAACTTATATATTTTTAAACACTGGACAAAGGGAGGTTGTTCTGTGGGTTGGTGAAGTGGATCAGGGAATACAGTCAGATATCCCATGTTCGAGCCCGATACTGATATTGGATCGGATTGCTCCCAATTCTAGGAAAAATGCTCCTCGAGAGTCTAAATTTATTATTTTTTCCTAATTCTTCATCATGCTGGAATTGGATCCTCAATCCCACCAACATGTCTTCTGATGGGAAAGCGGAGTCAGGGGACCCAGGGGTGGGCCCTCCTATTTCAGGGGCTGAGGTTGCTGGGGTGATTAAAAAGCTCCTCGGTGGCAGGGCCCCGGGGGTGGATGAGATTCTCCCAGAGTTCCTTAAGGCTCTGGATGTTGTGGGGCTGTCTTGGTTGACACGCCTCTGCCTCTTGTGTGGATATCAAGGATGGTGCCTCTGGACTAGCAAACTAGGGTGGTGGTCCCCCCCTTTAAGAAGGGGGACAGGAGGGTGTGCTCCAACTGCAGGGGATCACACTGGTTTAGTGGCCTCAGGATTGGGTCTCTGCTTTTTGCAGATGATGTGGTTCTGTTGGCTTTATAAGGCCGTGATCTTCAGCTTTTGCTGGAGCGATTCACAGCCCAGTGTGAAGCGGCTGGGATGAGAATCAGCACCTCCAAATCTGAGACCATGTTCCTCAGACGGAAAAGGGTGAAGTGCTCTCTCTAGGTCAGGAATTAGGTCCTATCCTAATTGGAGGAGTTCAAGTATTGCAAGGTCTTGTTCATGAGTGAGGGAAGGATGGAGCGAAAGATCAACAGGCGGATTGGTGCGGGGTCTGCAGTGATGCGAACTCTGCATCAGTCTGTCATGGTATAGAATGATCTACGTTCCTACCCTCACCTATGGTCACAAGCTGTGGGTAATGACCGAAAGAACAAGATCAGGAATACATGTAGCCGAAATGAGCTTCTTCCGCAAGGTGGCTTGGTTCTCCCTTACAGATAGGGTGAGAAGTTCAGTCATCCGGGAGGGGCTCAGAGTAGAGTCGCTGCTCCTCTGCATCGAGAGGAGCCAGATGACGTGGCTAGGGCATCTGGCCAGCATATTCCCTGGACGCCTCCCTTGTGAGGTCGTCCAGTCACGTCCCTCCGGGAGACCAAGGACACGCTGGAGGGATCACATATCTTGGCTGGTCTGGTTTTGAGTTTGAGTTTTGGACTAGTGGTCAAATAAAACAAGCTATATAGACCAACTTTGACTAGGATATTAAAAGGAATTTTCTCTCGTTTTTCTAACTGATTAACTAAATCACTAAGTTATCAAGTATAGAGAACAGCTGGGAGATTCATTGATTATTAAAACAAATCTCTGTCATTCAATTCTTCTAAGTGTGTATTCATAGTAGATACAGATACAGTAAAATGGAAAGTTTTGGCCTTTAATATGCCACTCTAGCATTTATAGAATCTAATTTTTCCTCTTTTTTTGCACAGAAATTCAAGACGCACCCAAATCATACCATAAAATGCTTGTTTTATTTCTGAGTTTAGCATAAATCTTAAAAGACAAGTATTCACACTACAAACAACTATTCCAGGTGATGGTATCAGTCAGAATAACTGCATACAAGCATTTTAATTATTCATAGCTGTCAGAATGCACTTTTCATCCTTTCATTGAATAAGGAATAAAAAAAAAATTAAAAAAACTCCAGTAATCCCTTCTGTTATCTCAGAAGAATTTCTGTAATTCAGTTTTCATCCCGGGGAAATAAATTAAAACGTCCATGTGGCCACTGGTCATCTCTTTTCTTGTGGGAACACCCTTTAGTCAACTTTGGCATGGCACGCAATTTGTAGCATGCCCACACACACACACATAGAGGATGACTGACAGATAACACACAGCCAAGCTAACGTTCCCTTCCTTCTCTGGGCTGCCAGTGAGCATCTTGGCAATCACAAGTCAGAACAATCCCTCTTCTGATCTGATTAGAGACTTAGTGAACCTAATGTGTGTGCAGCGGCTTGTGTGAGTGAACAACTGAGTGGGGGAGACAGGGGGACTGAGCCTGAAACATACCGGGGATGTGTTTGGCCCAGCCAATGTTGACCACCAACTCTCTGTCAGCGAGGTCACACAGTGTAGTCAGGGCCTTGATGTCGCTCTCGGGTACCGTGGGATCTGGCATGGCAAAGATGGCCCCTGGCTCGGCGACCAGCAGCAGAGATACCACCTTGTTTTCTGCTGCACCACCTACAGAGACTAAAAGAGACATTACTGCTATTACAGTGAATTCAGCGAGGTTCTCTTGGAGGGACTCTTTTTGTGAAAGTCAGTAAAAATGAAAAGAAAAAAAAAAAAAACACTCACACATGTATAACAGTACACCACAACCACCTCTCACCATCATAACAAAGGCACACTGCATAAACCACTTGCCTCAAGGAGCATGGCAAAGAGCCAAAAGGTGCTGACCTCCACTGCAAACTTTCTACATGTCAAACTGATCAACAGCTGCAAGATGCACTGAAAAAAGTTCAATCCACAGAAACCCATCCATGTGAGCTATCAGGACCACATGATGTCCCTTTTAAACGATAGCACCTGTACAGTCAGCCTTCACGAGTCATACCAATTGAAAAGGGGCATACACACACTAAGCAGGTATATTTAATGTTGTAGATGACTGATGTTTATACTTTTTTAAACATCATTTAAACAACATTAATTTTGACAGTAACCAGTTAAAATAGATGCCAACCACTCATTTTCGACCTTGCCTTGATCGTCTCTTTGGCTTGAGAAGACGAAGCTCATGTGATTACTGGCTACAGTTAGTGGTTATCTTGAGAAAAGGATGATTTCTCAACATGCTGTTTCTCTGCATTGCTAGAACCATGATTTTGTTTTGTAACCACCTCATTTGCCAAAAAAACAACAAAAAAAAAAAAAAAAAAAAAAAAGCATGCAAGTAGTGCAAAAGGCACTAAATTACTAATTATTTTTATCCAGACAGTGGTTGTTAATAAATTTGTCTGTTTTGGTTTGTGCCTTTTAATAACACTCATGGGTTCTGCACATTTGTACTTTTGGTTATAAATTTCATGCAAGAAAATAAAAGACTTGATAAATGAGTGATTGATACCCATTCATCACCAAGTACATTACAAGAAATTCTCATATGTTATGGCAGGCAAAACACATAGTTTGACTGTTGCAGACTTTCAGATCACAACACAGAACTATTTGTACACTTACATGTCTTTTTCTGTGGCAAGGTATTTTGCGGATGCAGATATGGGCTGTTCTCAGCATCTATTCTCCTCTTGTACTTTTGTCTGCCTCCTCGAACCCGGTCCAGACGCACACCTATGTAAACGAAATACAAGACATTGATGAAGCTTAGCTACAATATAATAACAAATCTGGAGGCATCTTTATATCAGTGTGCTCTAAATAAAAAGTTGTACAGTATAAAAATCTAGTATGTAATTCTGAGTAATGTAAAAACAATTTTTTTGCCACCATGATGAAAAAAAAACATCAGTATTGTGAGAACTGTGTTAAAAAAACAAAAAAAAAGTTCCAAAAAACATAATGCTGCTTGGATCTTTGTCAGGAGCATCTGATTAGGGTTTAGTTAGTTAGTTAGTTTTTATTGCCATTGTAGCAATGCAGTATAAGTACAAAAACATAAGGCACAGTTCTTTTACTGTCGATACAAAAGTATAAAAAGAGCATGTTGCAGCGTTACATTTCTCATTGGTAAAGCTTTTGACATTGACAAGACTTTCAAACAAGGCAGTCATGAGAAAAAAAAGACTCAGTTAAACCCAGTAAACCATCAGGACATTGTACACTCATCAACACGTATGTACTGTCAATTCCAAAGAGACTGGATAGGACAGGCCTAATGCTGGCAGGGCAGCACACATCCTGTAAGACGACACCCAACAACTTTAGAGCATCTTAACAAGCACTGGGGCAACCTTGTCACCATGACAATGGGGATTTAAGAGTGTGTATGTGTTCAAGCTGGGCAGTTAGATGAGAAGAGGCTGATAGCGTTCATAGAGAAACGCATACTAAATGTCAGCCACCATTTGCTAAGAAAATCTTTTATCCAGGGAGTGTGAATGCGACTCAGGAAGCCTTCCGTAGTGGTGTTGGGTTTCTTTTCTGCACAGTGTAAATAGCCATAGTGGCCCTGAATAGTCTATAATGGCATCTGTAAGAGACAAGCTGAGGGTATTATTTCCCCTCTTGACACCTCCCAATAATAATCCATCCCTTTGAGCCTGTAGACTGCTTTTCTTAGTCTGACTTCTGCAGATATTTATGGAGTGCATGCATCAATTTTAAGAATAAATAGCATGTTGTCTAATCAGGCATGGAAAATGTGCTGAAAGGTTTTATCAGTTCTATACCGTTGGTTGGTAAAGCCATGTTTTATTTTAAAGGTATGCCATTACTCATATCATAAAATTTAATATAATGTGAGAGAATCTCTGCTTTGTAAATTAATGTCCCGTGTATAGAGAGAGATTAAATAGAAGTGATGATTGTGTGTAACAAAGTGAGAGTGTGTAAATGTGGCCTACAAGACTATACATGACTATATTTAAATGCAAGCAATTTTGACCAACAGACCCAAAATATTTGCTTATCTCCTAGCACTACCATGTTTTACCAAGGGCTTTTAATTTGCGATTCTATTTCCTCACTACTACATGTAACATCCTTCTCTTTTAAATTAGGATTACAAAATTAGTGCCATGTAGAGATTAATTTTAATGAATCAAGAATGGGCCACATCACATTGGAGTTTGGTGGACTGTTTGATTATAAAATCAAAAGATCAGAGTTCAACAGTGCAAGCTTAACTTACATGCATGACAATAAATGTGATGACAAATCTGTGTTTGACCAACCCTCTATTGAATCCTGACTAGCCTAACTCGTTTTCCTGTGTTAAAGAAAAGGTGTTGCTCTGAGTTTTAAGTTTAAAAAGTTGGATTAGCATGAAAATTATCTCCTGTTTGCTACATTTGACTTTTGATTTTAATGCTGGATTTTGTTTTTCACCAATGAATTTGTTCAAATTTGTGTTCAAATGCAAAGATATCAACATCAGAACTAAGTAACGTTTTCCAGTGGAATGTGCCGACAACCAAAAGGCCAAGAATAGCGTTGGTGGATAACAACGCAGATATGAACACTCCTTGTTCTTCTGAACTGCCTGTGAACTACTCAGAGGCAGATTTATTTTTTGCCTCTTTCACCACTCAGCCATGTTGATGGGGTCTGAATTTTCACACGAGAAACTTTGCAGGTTCCAAGAATGAACACATCCTGCATCCTGACACTGATCTCAACCGAGCTAGTTTAACCTGTTCTGAGACAGCGCTTCACCAACTGTATTACGGCTGCCACTATGTGTTAACTAAAAACAATCTCATGTTTCTCAGACATTATGACAAATTTACATATGGCAGCTTTAACCACGATCACATTGGCATTAGGTTCTCAGCAGATGTCTCGTTTCAGACTAATGAAAGAATCTGGAACATTGGCAGCATGAACTGTAAACACTTCCTGTTCAGAACTCAGATTAAGACATAATTAACACACCTAAGAACTAACATCGACACAAGGCAGAGAAAGAAGGGTGCTTAAATAACGCATTAGTGCAGCCCTAACCATTTTTCTTAGAAACTAAAACCATAAAAATCATAGTTTAATCTGCATAATACATAGTATTTTTAAAATACTGTCCACAACTTGTGGGCAGTATTTTTTGCATCTCTTAACTGCCCTAAGAAGCTGCAGCAACTGTGGAAATGGCAACTAAACAGGGCTTAATCAAATCCTGCCTGGGGTCTATATGTCTTTTAGCTGTGTATTTAATATGGCTCTGACTCTGCCCATTAAACCTCACAGCTCCCTCTGTCTCAGTTTACTGCGGCCTCTCTGGGGAAGAAGGGCGTTACGAGACACGATGAAGCGCGTTACGAGGGAGCTTACGACGGGAGTTACGAGGGGCAGTTCGCATTTCACGGAGGTCTAGGAATCCCAGAAGGTATCTGGAGGAATTTATGAGGACGAAGGCAAAGCAAAGGGGGTTGAAAAAGGAGGGTGGCTGAGAGACAGACCAGGATGCTGCTGATGCTCCTACCCTAGTAAAAGCAGCTAATTTAGAAAAAAGGCACACACACACAAACACACACACTATCACACATTCAGGAAAACAAGCAGAGGTGTGAGGACATGAATGTGATTGCCCACTGACACGTTTAAACGCACTCATTTACACAAACACGTGTAAACATGTTATAATTCTTTGTATCCATGACTTACTGTAGAAAGACAGCTGAAGTGAGAAGGTGTTGCTATGCATTCAAAGATGAGTGGGTGGTGTAAAAAGATCATTCAAGTTTATTACAACTGGGACAGTATTTTCATAGTTTTGCCCATCATTTCCATTGGATCTCATAACATCGTACTAATAAAAGTACTTGCTGACAGATTTGACTTCACAAAATGTTTGAGAGGGTGAATATTCAGCAGCCAGACAATCACAGCAATTGGAAACACGTTATTGTTTCCAATATTGCGTGTCATTGACAGTATAATAGTTCATCAAAGCATAGGCTTCAAGGTGTGCTTTGTATCGGTCCATTTAAACGTTTACAACCAACAGTTGAGTCACAATTTCAGATAAACGAATCTGGTTAGTTTACAATCTCCACATTTCCAGTAAGCCCTCAAAGTTATTGTCTAACTTTGACGGAAATTCTGAATTAATTAGAGAGTCAAGAGGTCAAGGTTACTTAAAGAAACACAATTCTCGTAAAAAAAATATATGACGGTTTGGTCATGATTGTGCCTGTTAATCAATTTTTGAGTATAATATAGTGAAATAGAATTCACAGGTAGACTATCAATGTTTTAATTTGATGCTTGGAGACCTCGGTTATTTAAAACAAACACAGGATGTTTTCCAAAACCTAATCAAACAGCCGAAAGACAATTACATGTACTGATAAAATGTGCTGATACTTAAATCCACTCTCAGAACTTGAACTTGAATGTCCTGGTTGTCTTAAGCCTTGTGACTTATTCCTCCACCACCTGTCAGGTGTTAAATTCCTCCTCCTGGCAAGAAGCATCTACAGATCAGTACTCTAATTGTCACAAAATGACACCAAAGAGCTAACGACTCCTGACCAAGCATCACGACAATCCTTATGACTGTCTTGTGTTCAGAGTCATTCAGACAACAACTTCTTCTCTTTGGCTGGACAGCAACAACAGAGACAAGCCCGGACCCCGGACCCTGGACCCCGGACCGGCGGACTTACTATTGCTTTTGTCAACTGGCACATTGCTGCTTTCAAACCTTATTTTAATTCAGTTAACATGACCTCCACTGAATGAAGTATCTTAATAAACCATTAACTTGCCGACTGTCTTCATTGGCTCTTCTATGAGTGAAATGGTGTAATTCTGAGAACATATAAATGCATAACATTAACTACAACACACATTTTATTTACTCGCCCTTCCTTATTATCTTTTCTTGGCCATACACAGCAGGCAACAAGTGGCCAGTACTCTAGGAGGTGCCTAATGTTGTCCTTTCTGAGTCAGTTCTAAATCCGGACAATAATATGTCACCAGGCAGCAGGCACGTGGACCAAAAGAGCACCTGATTGCTGTTACAGACCATTTGTGGCATGTGCAGAATGCCATTTTAAATATTCAACAATACATGATGAAGTTTTCTTATCAAAAAGTACTTGGGATTGGAAATGAGAAACTTAACTAAAATTATTTGCTGCACTCCTTTTGCCTTAATTCATCCAAGAAAATTCTGTGAATGATTTCTGTGAAACATGGAGACATTTCCCGAAACTTTATCTCACTAACTGCTGCTGCGTTACCAACACACTGCCACAAACTGGCAGTTGCCAAGTCACTCCTTTGGAGGAAGATAAGTGAAGCAAAAACTGCCCTAGCTGAATAACTGCTAACTCTGCTATGCATTGTTCGGCTCCATGTTTATAATGTATATACAGACCTATTTACATATATAATAAAGGCACTTTATGTTTAACTGTCAGAAGTTTCAGGTTTCACTTGACTTAACCGCATTACAATCTATCATAGGTTCAAGGCAAGACCAATACATCTTTGTAATGTGACTATGACTTATGCATTAAAGTATAGAGATGCAATGGGGACAAGCTAATCTTGAGGCATTGCTGGTACGCTTCTAAACTGGTAACAGGAGGTAATCACAGAGCTGAAGTAGCATGTTCATCAGGGCAAACCAGAAGGGTGAAAGCACACCACCTTCATCAACAACACTGTTGTCACTCATTTGATGTCACAATTCAGGCTTTCTGTGAATCACCACACACTGCAACACTGAGTCTCCTCTGTTGGTTTGGTCTGTATGTATTACCCAAAAGAAACAACAGAAGCTTTACATTCTTTACACTGAACACAATAAAATATGAATGAAATTAAATGATGTAATGAGAGTGAAACTTAAAGAAAAAAGAACAAAATACTTTCATCAGCTATGCAACAAAATCTATATTCAGCATGCTAACGACCTTCAAAGCCTAACCCACTGCTTATACAAATTATGAGTATAGTATAAATAGTATCAAGCTATAGCATAGCCTAACACTAGCATCCATACGAGAATCCATCTTAGTTTTTAACTATATATTTATTCACTTACTGAAAACTAACAATAAAAGTGTTGATTCTGCTGAGGAATGAAAAGGTAAGCTGCTATTTCTCTGGTGCTTTCAACATCATACATACTTCTAGAGGCTGTTGTTTTTAACTTCTTCTAGACATGATCCTAAGACCACTGTAGCATTTTGACTTCCTACTTAGCAACATTTTTACAAGTGTAAAAATAAAAGTCTGCACGAAACTTAAGTAAACATGAAATAAAAATGTTAAACAATTGCATCCACTATTGCATATAGAACAAGAAAACTGTTGCTGGTAATCATGTTAACATTTCCTGGAAAGCACAACAGTACTCAGGCTTATCTTAGCCTTCCATCTTCATGTTGACAGTCAAGGGATGGCTTCTGAACTTCTGCCAGGTTTACCACCGGATCAATACCGGAAAAAGTAACTCAATCAAGGTTTTTGACCAAGGTCTGAAAGGGATTTTCACTGTGTAACTCACCTTCTCTCAACATGCCTACTGCAAGACATTTCACAAAACGACAAGCTTGGCAAGATTTCCTCCTCCTTTTGGTGATTTCACATTCATTGGACGCTGGGCAGCTGTATTCAATGTTACCTGGACAAGAAGAGACACAGTGGAACAACAATGTAAGATTATTGTCTCCCACATTTTTCTAGTGTAAAGATTAATTTCTCATACTATCACGAACATGAAGATCGGTTTGACATTTTTTTTAATGATAAATGTTACATATTACAGAAATCAGAAATCCCAGTTATCCTGATTTAAGCCTGTACTGTTCGACCCCAAAATAGACTTAATCCAATATTTCCGGCAAAGCAATCTTGTAAAGTCTTTCATTGGATTGCCCCTGCCTTGTAAACTCTTTAACTCCACACCTACACTTTGTAATTTAGCTTTTCTGTCACGAATTTTCACATTTACCATGATATTGACGTTTAAAACATTATTTTAAAAAAGGCTGTGATTCTTACAGCAACAACATAATGACTTTAAACTGAAATCGAGACATATTTTGGATGTAATTCCCTTTATTTAAAAGTTTGTAAAAAATAAAAAATGGAAAAGAAAAGAAACAAGTGAAATAAAGAAAATAAAACAAAAAGTTTACTGGATTTAACTGGTCAAAAGTGCAGGTTAAGCCTGATGGCTTTCAGCCTGCTGTAGGCGCTCTAAGCTGCCACCCTCAATCACAAACAGGAAGTATTTCATGATCCAGAAATCAGCTCTCCTTGTCTGATGTGAAAGCCACTCAAGTCTGCCCTATGACCTATTTACAGCAGCCAACTTCTAGTGGCCTTAATAAGACGAAGCCCACCAGGTCCTTAACCTGGGCAATAGGTCAGCACAATCTCTTTAAAACACATCCATTGCATGCTGCAGGCTTTTAAAGACATAAGTCAAAGCAAACACATTCAACAGAAGACATTCTAGCAGCCTATCACTTAAAAACCCAAACTCCTACATGTTGACTGTATACACAATGCTTTTCATATCAGCTGTTTGCAAACAGATCTTTATTTAAAGCCTTACTCGAGTTTTGAAGGCAGGAGGCGGAAGCTATGAACTAACTGATCAGGGCTTGTTTATACCGAAACAAAGGCTTAGGGTACAACTCCATCTGCACCATGTTGCTTGTAAAACAGGTTTATACGATGCAGGAATTCATTATCAATCGTAAACAATAAACTGTAAACCGAGCATCTTCCTGTGCATGAAATTTATTGTGTTTTCATCTTTCTCTTACTTACCCTGGATGGTCCTTTTAAAGAAAGCTTTGCAGGCCTCACAAGAGGCCACACCATAGTGGTACCCCGAAGCTACGTCACCGCACACCAGACACAGTCGTTTGGCCACGGAGCCCAGCATGAATTCACACTTCACTTGGCCTTCTTCCTCCTCAAACCTCCTGGATGGAAGTAGAGAGAAGTGAGGAAGAATATGCACAGTATTTTTAGTGTTGGCCACTGGAAATGAGACAAAAAGGAAAAATACAACATGATGTGATTTATATATCAACCTGTTTGTTCCTCCATTGTTGACGAGTGCTGCTGTGTGCCCATGGAGACCTGGCGAGTCTAGCCCATTACTATGATGAAGACCCTTGGCAAGAAGACCGTAACTGGAGTTTGTGTCCGAGGAAGAGCTGCCCGGACTGGGCTGAGCTGGGCTGACGTCACCCTGAGAGCTGGGGCTGGAGGGTTCACGCTTTATAGAGGAGGGACAGGTGGGGTCCAAGCCCCTCAATGACATCCTGCCCAGATGCCTGGAGGAAAAAGAAGGGACACGGAAAATGAGGAGAACAATTTATTAATGATGGAGAGAGCCATTTATATAATGAGTGTCCTTGGCAACATTTTTAATATTAATGTATTTAAATGAGTCTAATGTGTATTAGCCGTGTTTGCTTTTATAAGTTTATAAATCCGGCATCATTTCAGCATTTAGTCATCTATGGGTGTAGCTCAGGAGGAAAAGCAGTCATCCACCAGCCGGAAAGTCAGTGTATCAATTCCAGGCTACCCCTAACCCCATGCCTAAGTGTCCTTGGGCAAGACACTGAACCCCACTTTGCCTCCTGATGTGTCTATCGGTGTATGAATGTGTGTGACTGGGTGAATGTGACATGTAGTGTAAAGTCAACATGACTGGAAAAGCATTATGTACAGTCCATTTAGTCATCTTGTCATAAGCAACCTAAATAATAACATTTTGTTTATGGGATCATAACATTTCATTCTACAAACTGCACAACAAAGACTCACTGATTAATACATCCCCACCATGTCCACATCCTTCCATTTGTCCATCATCCCCAGTGTTATCTACAACAGCCGTTTGAGATCTCCCACATATGCAAAGCTGCTGTCCATTACACTACTTTGTTTTCAAAGGAGGTGATTGCTTAAGCAAACTTAGGGAAATAGCCTAAGCAGTGATCAACACCACCATTAGCTTGTTTTTATTTCTTTTTTTTGCCTTTTGTCTTCTCCATCTGCTTCTTTCAGTTACTCATGACGCTTGGCCAAACACTCCACAGATAAGTATTTCTTCCAAAGATGCATTAGAGAGTGAAAAGAAATTAAAAAAAGGATCTTCTCAAAAATATTAATGCTACCTTATATTTTATATATCTTAAATGGAATACTGCAATGAGGATAAAAAAAATCAAATGCTTTACCTCTATTTTTATTAACATTTCACAACCAGACTATTTTGGAAACATATTTAATTTCTACAACTTCTATGATAAGTTATGCAATCATGAATGTACTGTAGGTTTGCATGTTAAAGCTTTTGTCACTGTCCTATTATTAGTTATTGAAGTGACCACAGCAGACTCACTGTCACCGTGCTAAAGGAGAAAAAAAAAAAACATGTGAAACCAGCTGAAGTGTACAGTAGGCTCTTAGGCATGTGATCTGCTCTCACACACAACCAGTAATACATCCTGAAAACGCACGTACTTCCATTGTGGGGTCAGACTTTTGCACGTGCATGTAAAAATAAGAAGCACAGACAGTCTCCCACTTCCTTATATGCAGTAAGCTTAAAATTCTTGTGAGTAGGAACATGCTACACCTCCCTGCACACATATACAGAGACATTTTAAAGCATGTGTCCTCATAAACGCCTTAACACATACTTGCATGCAACTGTGTGTCGCCAGGACAACTTTATAAAAAAAAAAAAAAAAAAAAACATCCTCTGCTGTTTCCTAGTGTGTCACACACTTCCATACGCAAAGAAACACATAATATCTGCACAGCTGTGCTTATCCCCCCCTCTACTCTTGGTCCAGTGAGGTGGGTGTCCAACTTGGTCTATTTCCTGCCATGTAAATCAGTCTGCCATCACAACTTATTTGGTAGGCAAAAAGACTGGCTGCATTTAACCACCCACTGAGTAAACCATGGCCATGCGCTGCTGACCCCTCTACAAAGCCACAAAGATGAACAGAGAGATACACAGTAAGAAACTGGTAAAAGAGGTGTCTCATCAGAAAAAACCAAACCACTGCTTTGTGTGAAGAGTTGTGATTTCTACTATTCCCAGAATCAATCTGCAAATTTGTTATTCAGTGCTCAGAAACATTCTTGATAGCCAATAACAACCCATTTATATCCTTGTATGTCCAATTAGCTCTACTGTGGTCTCTTTTGTTGCTGAGCAGCATGCAGCTGTTTCATCTTTGCATTTTAACAGCTTTTTGTGACACAAATTAAGTTAAATCCAGCTTAAAGATTAAATTAGCTGCTTTGTCTATGTATATATCAGTTCATATTCCAAACCAAGCAATCTCTCATTAACCTGTGTCCAAGTTCCAGTTGAAGACTCTGATCCCATTTTCTCCATCACTCCTCCCCTTCATCTATAATCACTCCAGTTCACAATAAAAACAGCCTTGTGAAAAGACTCCAGTTTCCTTTTAAAGTCACACAACAGTAGCTTCATTGGCTATCTATCACAGGTGTCCATATTGCTGTCAGTTCTTGACAGGTAAAGAATGATATAGTATGCGCTCTCCCACATCACCGGGAGGTGGGGTTGGATTCTACTTTGCTTTGTTAATGAAATGGCATTAGAGTACAGTGATCAGATGGGAAGCAACATTCTACAACGTTGTATAAAAACAAGTATCAAAAATCAAGAGACGGCCAGCACAGCTTCTTCAGTCCAGCACCGGACAGATAAATCAGTGTGTGAGTGTGTGTTACAGTGGGTATTTAACACTTGTATACCTCTTGTGTCCCAGTATACAACACAACTCTAACAGCACCTTGGTAACAAAGGAGAAAATGCAGAGTAAAACGACCTGGGGGGGCGGGATAATAACAGAGGCCGATAGAGGGAGTGTGAAAAAGCTGGGGAGGGACAGAAAGAAAGGAGGCAGTCCTGTGGCTTCACTCTTTGATGACATGTAACCATGGCCAGTGTAGACAATGACCCAAGAGATGACAAGGAGAAAAGAAATCTAGAAAAACAAAGAGATAAGTGATTAAAGTCCATAAAAAATTGAAGAAAAAAAGATGCACGACATGATATTATCTTTATTACCACCAGAATCCAAATACTTCTCAGCCCTTATAGACCAAAGTCAGAACCCCAACTCTGCGATGTGGTGATTTAGGTCTTTTTTTCTCCCTCCTTCTTTCTCCTAATAAGCCAAAGCCTAAGAGTCTTAGACAGACTTTGCATGCATCCGGAAGATGAGGTGCTTGAGGCTGGAGCTTGGACCCACAGGCTCTGAAGACTTGGACAGCGTGCCACAAAGGGGATCATCTGCAGCCATCACTGCCCGCTCTCCAGTTCTTTATCTGCCCGCTCGTGTCACAAACAATCAACCAACCTGTGCGTCCACATGTCTGGCCGTTTCGCCCTGTCTGTCTCCTAATTGTCTTTATCTTTCACTGCTGAGGAAGGTTAATTTCCACTCTGAAATGCTCGATGAGATGTGTTCTCAGTGCAGACTGATTATATCACAGCTGATAAAAGTGCAACGGTGATGATAATGAACATGATTATTTTTTTCTTCATGATTACAGCAAAGACATGCAATCAAAAAGCATGTCTGGAGGTAATCAGACAGCTCCTTCACACATCTTTTTCCCACACTTTCACATTAGCTTTGTTTGTGTCGGTGTGTCTGCTGGAGAAGATTTTCACCAGCCTTGGATGGACCATTTTAACCACACCAAGACTAGTTGGTCAATGATTTTCCAACATGACAATGCCAGGATTTATCAGGTTTTAATTGTATAAGAGTGGTTCAGAGAGCAACAGACATCATTTTAACTCATGCATTGACTACTACAGTCCAGTATGAACACAACCGAGAATCTTTGGGATGTGCTGGAGGAGATTAAACAGTGGTTGGACTCTCCAATCATCAATACCGGATCTTGGGGAAAAAAATCACTGCAACTCTGGATGGAAGTAAAAGCTGTGATGATGCATAAGTTTGTTGAAATTATACAACGGCAAAGGCGTCCTATTTTCTACAAACTAAATTATTCTTACCACCATTAGACTGAAAAAAACTACAATTTAAGGAAAGTTTGTGACACATTTGAATTTCATTATTACACATTTTTAAGAAAAATATGTTAAATGGTAATGCAATTTAACAGCTTGCAGTAAGGTCTAGAAAAGAGTAAATTTTAAATAAATGGGCATATGAGCAAATGCTGCAAAGAGTAGGCTATTTTTTTGTGTTTTTATCAGGCTGCACCTGGTTTAGTGGCAGCCTAGTGGTTGCAGAGGTGTGTTCTGGTTTGGAGGAGCTGGGTTCAAGTGCAAGGGCTGGCAACCCAAGTGAACCCCTATGGGTTCTGGGGCATGGTCTTTAACACCCAACTGCTGCTTCGGGAATCAGGCTTGGCTGCCAGCTGGGATTAATAAAGTATAGTAAAAAAAATACTACTAGAACTAAGATGAAGAAATAATTCAACAGTGCATTGTGATGCATTAATAAACAACAAAATAAATTAAAATCACATAAACACAACATCTTGCTCCAGGGCTACTTCACCTGCTGCACGACATGACAGAACAAACGTGAAGTTTTGCGGAAACGAGCTCTCTAGGGTACTTACTCTGTGTCAGAGTGGTAGCTGAAACACTCTGGCAGGTAGAGATCGACTAAATCCATGCGCGCGGCGTCACCATAACCCGAAGAGTTGAAAAGGTCTGCTCGTTTCCGTACCCTCTTTATTCAGCTGATATGTTTTGTCCTCACTTGTCACTGCGGTCTCTCTTTATTCTGCTTCCACACTGTGTGTCCAACTACTCCCCTCTCCTCTGCTGTATCACTCTCACAGCTCCGCTCATAGCCCCCCGCGTGCTTCTTCCTGTCACTCACACCTCTCACCAACAGCTCCCGGCTGCCTTTGAAGTTTGCACTGTTGTGACTACAAGCTGCATGTGACAAGGGTCTCCGAGCGAAGCAGCCGGCCCTCCCTCATAAACACCCAGTCAGACTATTTGAATGGCCTTCCCCCCGCACCACGTTGAGCTGACAGCTGATTGGCTGCACTCTGAGCCAATCAGAGCAAGAGTCGCTGGGGCAGGTGGATATGGCAATAAAGGATGTGGGGTATTTTGCAGGTTTTAGCAGTCAGAAAAAGCTCAACGTGGGAGCATGGATTCCAACTTATTGAACATAAAATTCACTGCATAACCTCTGAATGTGTATAAGAGTAAGTATTATATATATATATATATATATATATATATGTGTGTGTGTGTGTGTGTGTGTGTGTGTGTGTGTGTATAATACAACAATAATTGTAGGATCTTTATCTAACTGTAGATGAGTTTACACAAACATGGAAAACAGACCTGTTCGTATCTCCTACAGTATGAAGGGATATAAAAAAAAATAATAATGATCTACATGAACACTTAATTAACTTATTAATTATCCGCAATTTTAGTCCACGTTCATCAAGCTAAATTTGCCAAATGGTCAAAGATTTTAATTTCTCTATGCTGAAAATCATCTGCTTTATAAAAAGCAATATTTACATTGGTGATAGGACATAACAAAAGTTATCATTTTGAGCTGGAAAAATGTCCAGTTATTAATGCATTTTTATTAATTTATTGAAGATTCAGCTGAGGAACTATTTATCTGAATAGAATCAAAGATCTTAAAAGATTATTTATCAAGTCAGACAAAGCAATGTCTAAATACTAAAGTGAAGAATGTCCTAATAAATCTACCATATGGATGATATGGCAACTTGAACAACTTCCCACACCAACACTGTATGAACATATGGACATCCACACACTGAAACATCAGTTCAATTCTATTTAGGGCTTAACTGACTTACCTGCTAGTGCAGCGCCATTATTTAAGATAATCAGCCTTGGCTGTGTGCCTAATGTGATGCTTTTCGACTTTCACTCACAACGCACACGTGCAAACAAAATGAGAAGCAGTGTAAGTTGTGTCAAGCATGCAGAAAGGTTAACACGTTCAATATGATGTGACAAAAACAAGATATCCCAGGAAGAAAGGCCAACAAACAACATTTAATTTGACACAGGTCTCTAAGCACAACTGCACGGTGGTGCGGTTGTGAGCACTGTTGCCTCACTGCAAGAAGGTTCCTGGTTTGAATTTTAGTAGGGGCATTTCTCTGTAGAGTTTGCATGTTTCCCCCACATATGGGTGGGTTCTCTCTGCGTGCTCCAGCTTCTTCCCACAGTCCAAAAACAATCATATCAGATCATGTGGTGATACAAGGTAGCCACAGGCGTGAGCGTCAGCATGCATTGTTGCTTATCTCGTTTGTCTCTTTGTTTTTCCCCTGTGATGGACAGCAACCTGTACAGGGTGTACCGTATATATCATCCAGTGACGGCTGGGATAGACTCCAAGCCCCCACAACCCTGACTGGGATAAAGTCCACATAAAAGACAAATTATTAAATCTTAATAAATCACATGTTTATTAGTAGAGCATATAGTTGGTAAAGCCCTGCTGAGTCAGTAGTTTAGGAAAAATGCTAAATAAGTTGGTGTTTGATTTAAAACAGATATTTTCCAAAACTATCTTCATATATCATTTCTATAAGTTCACATGGTTTCCTCTGGGATCAGCATGAGTAAAGAGCTAGAGTGTTCTACTTAAATGCAGAGCACCATTTCAAAGAGGGAGAGAGAGAGAGAAAAAAACAAAACAAAAAAACCCTGAATCATAGTTTGTAATAATATAGCACCAATGTCAAAAGACTTTTGGTACTTGTATAACACAGATAATACACAGATTTTCTATATTTCTGCAGATATTTAAGACAATTCTTTATAGTGGATCAAAAGAAATGCATCAAAATATATATTTGGTTGTTTTATTACTTGAGTGAAATAATTTCACTCAATTATTTAGTGTTTTACATCTGGAAGTGTCAAAAGCATTTTAACTGTTGCTGTCAGCTTGTGGTGGGAGCCCCTTGTGTAGTAATAACTGCAGTTAGATGTCCCTGTTAATCACCGATCTGTCCTACATCTCATCTTAATGGTATATCAAGCCATTCCTGGATACAGAACAGCCTCAACTGTCAGATGTTGGTGGATTTTTCTCACATGAACGGCTGTTTTCAGATCCTTTAAAAATATTCAAATTGAATTAAAGGTCAGGATTTTGACTTGGGAATTCCTAAACAATTACTTATTTATTCATGTGTTCATTGGTAGAATGACAGGTGTTTAAAGTTGTTTATATTGTATAACCCACTTTCCACCAAAATCCATTTAAATACGCTCAAACATTGATACACCACTTCTTATGCAGAAATGCCATTTACATTTTTTCCACAAACATAATTTGCAGACAAATGATTTTTACATCACAGCTGCAGACAATGTGGAAGTTACCCTGGTTTCTTCTGTGACCTTGAGACCTACTATACATCTTTTTCTTGAAGTTAAATTTGTTATTTGACAACTCCTGGATTCCATTCATTCATTGGTAGACAGTTTTGGTCCTGGTAAAATAATAGAAGTGCTTTTTGTAATCTTTTCCATACTGATGACACCGTTCTCAAAAACCTCATTGATCTACTTCCACAAATATTTGACATGAAGATCTTGGATAGATCCTGGTTTTAAATTAAACGGGGTGGCCACCAACATCATATTACTTCACATCGATTAAACACACCTGACAGTTCTACCTTTACATGAACCATAGAGACATATTTTGTTACTTACAATATTGGGTCATTACTGTTTGGTGAATGAATAACCAAGTCTCATGTATCTCTTAATCTACTTTTAGTGCTTGTGCAAACATCTTGAGGTTAATCAGTCATATTTACACAGCTATATAAAAAACTTCTAAATGGTACGCCAACTTTCAAATGCCACAGCGAGGATCTGAATGTCTTTCTCCTGTAAGTATCATCTCATGTCTTCCTTCTTGATTCCTCAGCATGATGCCGTGCTCTAAACTAACCCAATCTCCACAGGCATGAAATCACCTGTGCTAATCTGTTGCTGAGACAAAGGCCAGACAGCAGACTGCATGGAAGGGGCTTTACCTCATTGTGCACAACATGAAAACTCCCAGCCAACTGAAACAGTCATTATGACAGCCATATGCACACACGTACTAACAAATATATGAATGCAAACACATGAAAAACTTAAAGAGAAGGTACATAAGAACCATGGAAGATAAGAGTTTTTTTTTTGTAACAGATCTTATCTGAAACACAAAATACAAAATCTTATACAGTTTAGCTATCATTAAAAAAAGATCTCTACAAAGAATTTATCTTAGGAAACAACGTAGACATCAAAATGAAGCAGCTCTTTGCCCCTCAAAGGCTTTAACTTGGCTACTACCATCAATGGATCATTTGCTCATTACTGGGAACAATTAAAGTGATATAAATAGAAAGTACAGGTTACTACGAATCTTAAAACTCAGTGAAGTGATTGAGGTTGTTTTGCTACTTTTTGCAACAAGGCTGCATATATAACTCTCCGGCTAAATTATTCATAAAGAAATTGTTTTGTCCAAAACATCAGTTTAAGACCAGATAGTGTTGACACTGCCGTCTCAAATCCAGTTTTAGTCATTTAGGAATAGATGAAGGTGAGATATAAGTCAGCAGGATACAGGCCACTAACGCCTGCTTGTTTATTTTTCCAAACCCATATTTGAGAATCACAGATGTGGCAGAACTGCTGGTATATCTGGAAAATGTTTGTCTCGCTTTGTTTTTGCTGTTAATGAATTTCCAGTCAGAGAATTCAGAAATTAAGCATCCAGTAAAAATTATGCAAAATATTTTCAGTTCATTTTAGTATGAAGAGAAAAAAATGTATCATGATGTCAACTTCTAGCCTATTTAATGTTATAAATGAAGATGCTGGCCTATAATTGGTCAAAAACTGTAAGGCAGGAATAAATAAATAAATAAAAATTAATAATTTTGTCAGTCATGTCATGAGTTAAAGTGATATTGATCCCAGATGAGCCTTCAGCTCATTTTAATTATCAGCTGATTTTGACCCAATATTGGTATATTAAGTATTTTTGTACATTAAATGAGTAACATTTATTTCACTATTTCCATTACCCTTGGAGATGTCTGTAAAATGTAATAAAAATAACACATTAGCAGATTGTGGTGCAGAGTTGGGTGCTATTTTCACACAAAGCTCCTTACTAGTTTCTAAAATGAATTCCTAGAAAGTTCAAAAACAATGACCCTGATCGTATTCGGATGCTTTAGTCCGCATTGATCCTTGATGTCAAGCATCGGTTGGCCTCAACCTCTTTTGGAGCATGCACTTAATGAAATAAATAAGCTGATAAAAGCAGGCTCTACAATTTAGAGGAACAATGTCAAGCAAGAGAAAAAAAAACAAAGAGGATGATTGGCAAGCAAGCTTGACAAACAGGACATTGACATGAGCAGAAGCAAAACCCAAAGTTGACGGCTCATGGAAACATGGAAACAAGCTAAATGCAGCAAATGAAACCAAGCATGCATGGCTGCAGTTAGACCTCAAAAACATTTTTACACTGCGGAGCCCCAACTAAAGACAGAAGCTCAATAGCAGCTCTGGAGGGATGCTGGCTGTAATGGAGCACCCAGCTGCCAGCTATTGACCCAGCACACCAGATGCATATATTTCTATCTGAAGAACAGGAAAAGTCCAGGTGAAACAGGCACAACCCTGTGTGCGTACATTCACTCTTTTCCCTATCCCTAAATTCACAGCCACCAAATCTCAGCCTCAAGCGACAGCTGTCACAATGAGGTCCCAAACTGGACAATCACTCAGCAACTCCAATCCCCATCACACACATTAGCATTAGCCTCAGTACCAGCGACTCGTTATCTGCTTAGTTTATATCCGACTCTTAGCCATCCATCAATTACTGAGACAGAGGGACAGACTATTGACACTGTGTGCAAACATCCTTGTCCCATTGCACCAGCACTGCGTCTCTCAGACACATGAAAGCTTTACAAAAGGGGGCAAATACGAGAAGGTAGATAAAAAGAATCAACCCTAAAAAAGAAAGTCATCCTATTATGACAGATAGAGAGTATTGTTACATTTGTATGCTTTGCAGTTTGATGCCTTTAAATAGATGGATGGGCGGGAAATGAAACATAAAATAACTGACAGGTGAGCACTTGGAATAGGATCAGTTTCATATTGATCTGTGGCACACTGTATAGAGATCTGAGGTCACGCACACACATCCTTGGCAGAAACCTTAGAAACCCCTTGGGGGAAGCTTAAAGTGACATAACCATAGAAATGTCACTTATAGCTATTGGGACCTGCTGATGCTCCTCCTCAGAGGGTTCAATGGTCTTCAAATGCTTTTCACTTATCTGGAGATCCTGCAGTCCCACTGCGGAGGAAGTGAGTCACTGCTAGGAAATGTATATGCACAGGAAGGCTTTTAGGCAGACAGGATTTCATTAGGACTCATTTAAGCCTGTTCTATGAATATTTGAGACTGCTCTAAGAAATCCAGCTCAGTTGCAGGCTTTTACAATTGCACAATAACCACTTGGCTAGATTGCCCCCTAGTGGAACAATTTCCTTCACATTTATACTGCACAGCAATAGTAGAGGGGGAAAGAAAAGTTAATAGGACTCACCTGTTGCTAGAAGTTTACCTTGTAACGTGCAACTGTTCTCTTGTCATTAGAGCACATTGTCTTCTGCCAGCTGCCCATCTGAAGGGTCTTTACAAGTGATTAGTCTATTTAACCAAGTCTCCCCTGACAGCATAATATGATTAACACAGCAAATACTCTTCATATTCTCAGCAAGAACTATTGGATTAACTGGTCATCTGCTGGTCACCCTCCTCCTACTGGTCTCTGTATGTTCTGCACTGCATGATGGTAGAAAGAAAAAGAGGTCTATCTCTTTCTATGCACATGTATAAACAGGAAGTTCTCAGTAAAGCAGCTACTTGATATCTTTTCCAAAATAGGTTTTTAGTATGTTTGGATTTCATTTGTCTTCTGTAATTTAAGCATTATGTAATTATTCTGTTCCATCAGAAGTTTTGTTCCCTTTTTCCCCCCCAAGAGTTTTCTTTATTCAACGCGGGCCTCTAAAAGCAAAGCTGCAGATAGCTGCATATTGTGCAGATTGTAGAGCTCTTAAAGGCAAGTGTAAGTACATTTACTTTAATAGTGGAATTATCTCCTTAACACTCACGGGGCAAAGGGAAAATCTACTTAAAGGGCCAATCCAAATATGTCCTTTTGAACCAGCTTGGAGAGCTGTGGACTAGATGGTGGTCTTTCAGAAAAGAGCCACAGCCGATAAGGAATGTAATTTTTATCCAGTTTGGGTACCACTATTCTTTTTTGACTCCAAATCTTAAAATGCTCAGTTTGGAGGGCTGTATGGAGGCCCATTTGACCACTTCTTCTAAATACCCAAAAGACAGGGGTAATCCACTTACATGAACAGCAAACAAAATGGAGGACAATACAGCAAGCACAAAGAGGTAAAAGGTTAACAATAGTTCACCAGAGTGTGTACAGAGCAAATATGCATTTTCTCTACTGTTTTCTGTTGCATTTAGAGCTTCATTCAAATGTGTTACACTTCTACAAATATTAATGTACATTTTCAAAACATCTCTACTTAAAATATATCATTTTTATATTTCTTTAGCACTACAGTAATCTTAATAGCATTTATTCAAAGTACCCTTAAACCTTTGTCATAATTTTCTTTAAAACAAATCACTCTTGATAAAGAGTGCGAAGAGCAAAAATACAGACATGATTAATGGTTTGGACTTTCCTTTTTTGGGACTCTGTATCTTCTAATGCACCTGCACTTTGAAAAAGAAAGAAAAAAAACTCCCTGTAAGGATACTTGCTACTTATTTGACAGTTGTCATAACTCACTATTTTCCAAGTTATAGCTGCAGTAAAACAGCTCTTTGCAGAGTGGCCTAATGAGTTGTTTCCAGTAAATAAATTGTTTTATCTCTAAATTGTTTGCATTTGATGGGCATTAGGAATAAAAGTGAGTTTTTTTGTTATTTTTGATAATTGTTGTGTTTTCCATTTATTGGTGATCTTTAAAATTGTGTTTTTCTTTTCTTAAATGTATTATCTCTTTCATTGTTGTGTTTTATGCAGTGTTATCTTTTTCTGAAGGGTTGTTTTTTGTCAAATGTTTTGGTTTTTTTTATTTATTGCCTCTTGTAAAATGTTTTTCCTGCCTTTATTTGTTTTTCTGAAATGTAACTTGTAACTGTAACTATATATATATATATATATATATATATATATAGCTAAGGAAAACAGCATCACAGTTTGCTTTTATATATTTTTTATAAACTTAATGACTGGAGTAGTTTGAAAAACTCTTACATTAACTAAGTACAAGAAAATATGAGTGCCTGCTTTCAGTACTTTCATTTAAAAATTTGTGAAGCAGTCTCACTTTTTCCCGTGTTGGCTTTTTTTTTTTCTTCACACTGGCACCTGGTTTCCCAGGCGAGGAGTCTCTGATGTGGGTCCAACACACTGAATCCGGGGAGTCAGCACCACACACGCCTAATGCTGATGTCAGGAACTATTAGAAACACTTTCACATGCCTGCACTCACACAGAGAAACAGCATGCAGTCTATCTCATCATATCACTTTTATCTCCACAGGTGGCAAATTTAGCCCTGTGGCTTAGTGTCAGCATGTCTACACTAAACAAATCAACACAAAACACGCAGAGAAAAGAGCTATCCTGTCATGTTTTTCTTTAAATAAAAAATAAATAAATAAATAAATAAAAAAAAACTAAAGCACAGCTTTATGCATTCACCCTCTGGCTTTATCTTTATCTACCCATCCATCTGGACACCCCTCTAACTTGGCCTAACACGTTCTGTCAGCAACTCTACAGGTGAGCCAGTCTCATCTCACGACACTGTGTCCCTCTGTGAGGAGCTAAAGCCAATACTTAGCTCACACTCTACCTCCATCCCTTCTTCCTTCACATGTGTTATCATTCTTTCCTTTTTTCTGCGACTCCCTCCTGTCCCTAATCATTTCATCACACAGATGCTTCCAGGTGCACCTCTGGGACATTTCAGCTCACAGGCGAGATGTAACACCCCCCCACCCCCCATCATCCTCTCTTCAAGCTTCAGGGTGTTCTCCCAGTGACCCCACCTTCTGGTCATCCCCTCACCCAGTTAGTTTGCTCAGCACAGACCACTGATTCCTGGTACACCAGTCAAAATATAATTTTCTGCAAGATTACACATGATAATGACTCGCTTTGGAGGGTTGCCATAAATGATGACTTCCAATTATACATGCATAACTATCGATCTGTCAACAGAAGCGGTCAGGAGGAAGAGAGGGGAGAAGAGGCACAAGGCTGGACATGTGTACAGTGATATTTCCAGATATCTTTCTTAATACTGCTCACATAAACAAACACATAAAGAAAGAGTGGGTGCTGCTGTAGATGCACTCAGTGGGTGAAAAATTAGCAAAACTGCTTACAAAGTCTTGCACAAAAGCTTTAAAGGCAGTACCACTGGGAGCCAATAAAAAGCCAGAGATGTGTTCACCTGGGATCAGAGTAGACCTTCACCTGCAGGCGCACACTAAACACCCACTGACACCTCTGAAACACCACACTGGACTGTTTCTAAGCAGATTGGAGCAAAAGACACATCGGTCCATCCGCTGCGATTGAAAGAAGCCTGCGTCTACTTCTTCCCAACCGCTCGTCTTATCGCTTTTGCTCAGTACTCACTGTCAGTTTCATCCACGGGCTGGCTGGTCGGTCCTCCACTCTACAGCTGCAGTCAGTCAGTCAGTCTCAAGGACAAACGCTCCAGCTCTCCTCGCCTCCGGTCTCTGTAGCTCAGCGATGCAGCAGGGCACACACAAATTCATAAACACACACACACACACACACACACACAGTGCCCTCTCCCTCTTTCTCTCCTCTCAGCATCTCACTCTGATCTGCTGCTGAGTTTACCTGCCTGGCTTGCTCACAGGGGAGTCCTGAGAGAGTGTGTCAGACAGAAAGTGTGTCTAATAGAATGGGTGTGTGTTGGGCATGGGGGGGCGCAGCCAACTTCCCCTTTCTCCTTGTGTGCAGAGAGGGGGGTGAACAGTAAGGAAGAGTAAGGGACACACAATACTCCAATATACCCATAAATAGAGGTTTTCTGTTGCAGCCTTGCAAAAGAGAGGGAGGGGGGGGAAATACACGCATCATATTTCAGCAATGTTGACTCAGCATGTGAATGTGATGCATGTGTTGAGCTACAAATATTTTAAGTTCATGTATTCATGAGTGGTTATGTATTACAGAGCTATGAGCGCGGGGCTCCTGGAAAAGTTCCCTTGATGTGCATTTTCAGGAAGGATCAAGTTCAGAGCGAGGTGCTGAGGTTGAGACTGGCTGCATTTTAACTTTAGCCAGTTAATTTCATACTCCCGTCCACAGAAAAATAAGTAGTAGTAGCAAAGAAATTCCATGAAAATTAAACCACGCAGTTAAGCATAGGGTGATTATTATCTAGCTTATCTCACATTTATCAGCATAAATCTTAAAACAAAGCTCTTTGTTATGCAAATAACCATCAAGCTAACAGTCAACAGGAAAGAGATCAAGATCTAGATTTATGAGTCTTAGAAAAAAAACAAAACTGACTCTTAAGCCACGGCAAGCTAAATCCTACGACTGAATATTATAAAGATTTGGTCAATTCCCAGCAGAAAGTCACCCCTGCTTTCAAACAGGGCAACAATGGCAGTATCGTTCTGTGGGATTTTTTCTCTGACACACGAAAAAGATGAAGCAAACTGGAGCAATCTAGTAAAAATGTTTCCAGAGTGCTCAGGATCTCAAGCTGACAAGTTAACATGCCAACAAGACGACAAATTTATGCATATTTCAACATAACAAATGAAAGGCTTCAGAAAAACTGCAAAGTCCTGAGCAGACTCAGTCTGACCTGAAGTGATGCAACCCATCCAATCTGGATGAGCACGACCGTTTGTCAAAAAGAACTGAACAGGTTTGTAGAAGAGGACTTCAGGCTCAATTGCTCCACAGTGTGGTTTGTACAAGTACTAATCCAAGTGTATGAATACTGAATATGAATGGGTAATTTAGATTTTATTTTTATTAAGTTTACAAAACATTTCAAATACTTTTTTGTTTTGCATGGAGAATTGCGTGTAAAATGATAAAATTATTTATGAAATCCTAATCAATTTAAATTTGCCTCAACTTATTATCCCATTCAGACCCGAGGTGCTCTGTATACAATCCAAGTTGGGGTACAAAGTATGATGTTGGGAAATGATGAGGCATGGTCACCTACATCTGGGGATAGAGACCTCAACACTTCCAACACTAAATTATATTTTTAGTACTTGATAAATCAGAATGACAGAATTTATCCCAAAAGGATAACAAAACTATATTTTAATAGACGTAATATTTCAGCCTCAGTCAATATCTCTAAATCAGCCTTGGTTTTGCAGGGTTAAAAAGACAAATGCAGCTACAGTACATCATCTCATGAATCATCACAACAATGGCTAGCTAATTTGCCAACAGAACCGCATCACTCAGCAAAGTCTTATAACAAATTGAGGAAAAATCAACACTTTATTAAAAAAAAATTATTATTTTTTGTCTGCTGTTGTCAATTTTTTCCTTCTTACCCACAATTCTGTCTAATTAGACGTTATTTAGTCTCTTCTTTCCCACAGTCCTGATGATAGGTCTCATCAAGCTAATTAAATGAAAACACCTGTTACCTACAGGTATGGGAGCCCTTTAAGTGACACCAACATTTCCACTAATTTTTTCCCCCAATAGTTTCCAAACTTGCATGGAAATATTGCACATTTAACCTGTCACTTCAGTATTTACTGAATAAAGTCACTTAGCATGGTTACAACTGGCTAAATGCTACAGTCTGCAGCAGTGTCTTTTATAAAAATACTATTTAAAACAGGACAGAAAAACAACACTTTTAAACATGTATACAATTAGATTCTTCTTAAATATCTGCAAAATTGTGCAGTGACTACACATCCATGCATACTGATGCAGAATGAAAAAAGTGTGGTTCTGGTTTATATATGTTTGTGGGGAAATAAAACATATTGGCATGACTTGCCCCATTATATGGAGACTAAAATGGATTAACATCCAGATATCCCCACTCACATCCATGCAGAATACACCAATTACAATAAAAAAAAGAACATAAAATGTGTCTTGAGGTAATGTCTATTTAAACTTTTGATTAAAAAAATCTTGTGCAACATTGGAAAAACCATTTTGCTTTAATTTTCTAACCAAGTCAACTGTCCGCTTTCACCGGCACATGCTGAGGAACTGCTATTAGCTTAGGCCCAATACTCCAGTTCTCTGGCCAGTAATGCCGGCATCTGAGGTAACAAGTGATGAAGCATCAATGTAATTTTTTTATTCTCCAACATGGAGTGAGAGCAAAAGAGGTCCTTTTTCCAGCTCAGTTTCTGTCAATCACTTTCACATGACAAGGGGTCTTTGTGGATATCCCAGGCCTCTTACAGCCTCCCCAATATGGGAAAGCTTTCATCACATATGCTCCTGGTATACCATGCCTTGCTTCTTCCATTCTTGTGGCTCACATGCCCGGATTACTCTGGACCTTTAATACCAACAACAATAAAAAGAAAAGGGAAAAAAAGAAAAAAAAAGGCCCTGAGAAGAATTCATTACTTTTTCTTTTTGTTTGGGCATTTCACCCTAGTCTGCTTTAGGTTCACAATCGAGAAACTGGGTGTTCAGTTGAAACCTAAACCTGCTCCTTTAGGTCTCTGAGTGGCCCGGATGGGCTCAGTGATTCCCCTTCCCTCTGGGCCCAGCCCCATCCCTGGAGTCCAGCCCATGGTTTGCAACATGCGATTGCCCATGTTTGTGTCAGGGATGGGAGGTGCACTCTCCCCAACCACACCTGGAAAAAAGGTTTCACAGATTAAAAAAGGGGATATTTCTACATAGTTTAGACTTACACAAAGCTGAACACTAATTATTCAACTTAACAGAACCCACTAATAGGTCAGGTATTAATTCCACAGCAGAAAATTATTTGCCAGTTTTTTTATCCCAAATTAAGTTAAGTCCTATGTTAAGATCTTTTTAGTCTTAAATTTATTGTGAATCTAATCCAGTACTTTGGATGAATGGCTGAAATTAGTGTCAAGAGTTTGCAATCCTAATTTTCTTCAGTGTTAAAAGACCTATTCTTGTTTCACAGATTTGGCAGAATGTCAACATACTGGAGCAGCTTTAGCGCAAACGTAAACATCTAATTGACTTAGCTGCATTTCCAGTCATGTCACAAATACATTCAAACAAGTGAAGCGTACATGTTTCTGTCTTGGACAATGGTCATTTTGTCCTCTCTTTTCCAGGAAGTTCACTTTGGTCTCAGCGCCCAACCAATTACTGTTTTTAATCCTCTCTTTATAAGTGAGCTGTGCAAAGTAAAGCTGCTCACTCCATGAGCTGCTAGTGCTCTGGTCAGGACTAGCTAACCTGGCTTTAGCAACACAGCATGTTTGTAATGTATCAACTGGCCCAGGCATTTGAAGAGTATTTTGCTTAACCCTTCTGAAAATACTAAGGAAAGCCCCTGTCTTTTATTTATTTTACATAAAAATAAAGAGAAGATGTGGAGGAAAGCAGAATGAGCCAACTAAGCCATTCAAATGAAGAGAAGAGCCAAAAATATAACAAAAGGGGCAACTGGCGAGAGGTACCAGATGGTGTGTTAGGCACAGCTAGGTGTGCATCCAATACCTGAGGGTGCAGCAGAACCGAGGGGGGCTGCCTTTCGCCTCCGCTTGACATCCCCTGTGCATAGAGAGCCGAGGTGTCCGCTGGTCTGTCTGCAAAACCAGACATGAAAATATGGCAGCATTAGTGAGACTGCACAAAACCATCAAACATTGTGATTTCTTTTAAAAAGGGAATGTTGATACTGCAGCAGAAACAAAAACAGGAAATTAATAATGAGTTCTGGTAGTAAACTGCAGGAGTTTTGAGTTAAATTGTGCTCACCTGCTTGCTGTTTTTACTGAACAGCTCCTCCGATGTCCTCTGTCTGTCCGTGGGTCCCAGTGCAACTGAAGTGGCAGTGAGGGGAAAACAGAGGATGAAACTTAATGTCTGCAGCACCTTTGACCCTTTTAAAATAGAATAAGGGAAAGTAATAAAAAAAAAAAAAGCTCACCTGTCCGTGTTCTCTCCTCGAGGTTGAGCTAAACCAGGGCCTGTTAGAGACATAATAGAACAATTAAAGCACCACGTTGCTGCTGTGACAGTTGTTCAGATGGAAAAAGAACTGATAGTTAACATTACTCTCTCCTGCTAATAAGCCAATAATAACAATAATAATAATAAATTAATCATGACATATTCTACAGAAACCTAAAAAACGTTTTCAGGAGTTTATCTTGGCTTGACAGCCTCTCCCTTCACATTTGCATTGCAGCAACAGTTTAATATTTTTTATTGATTTGTCTCTACACACAAATGTAGAACCAGTTAATCTACAATGCCATGTCTATCTAATATATATATATATATATAAAATTCTAATTGATATTAACCACACATTTTTCACTATTACCCTTGGGCTCTCCCACTACAAGAGCAGATTAAAGAGAAAATATATATAAAAAATGAATTAAAAAATAAATAAATAAATATATAACACACATATAGACATACAGACAGATATTTTCACAGGCGAATAAACAAAAAACCAACAGATTAGTCAAATTCAAAAGTGATGACAGAAAGAAGAACTCACTCATGGGAATCTTGCGTTTGCCTGCTGAGTCTTTCGTTAAAGCCCTGACTGGAACTTCCCTGCAGCCCGGCCTCAGGTCCCTGCTGGTTTCCATGGAGATGACTCAACCTGGCCTGAAACCCTGACAAACAAAAACATCCTTGACAAATAAACTCAGCATAAAAGTTCAGAAATTGCTTCATTTATTTTGTCAATACCATTTTGATGCAGCAGTTTCGACTGAAAGACCATTTAAAATGTTAAGAAGCAACTGAGCTAATGACATATTGCTGGGGGGGGGGGGGGGGGGGCAGCTTTGTGAAGTGGGAGTCACTCCACAGCCATATTGTTGTGGTGGCATTTGTGTGGCGTGTTGGCCACCTGCTGGTGGCAAAAGAAACTGCAACAATACTGTAAAATGTACATTATTCGCTTGGAGCCTTCATACTGTAAAAGTCAACTCTACAAAATCCATTCAGGAGAGTTTTTTTTTTTTGGCAAGGTGCTCCATTTTCTGATAATTTGTGCTGCAGCTTTGAAGGCAAGTATTCCTGCCTTGTATCATGACAACCTACCTCTCTGTGCATTGGGACTCAAGAGTGGAAAAGATCCAGTGAGAATGCTGTTGAAAACTGGGTCAGCAAGGTCCAGCTCCTCTGATGCTGTCTCCCTCTCCCACCACGGAACCACCCCAGCTATCCCACATGCACCACCAGGTCCAGAACCAGACCCTGGCTCGCCCTCATAGAACCAGTCACTCTGTTCATCGTCACCTGGAACAGACGCAGAGCATGTGACCTCACAAGATAAAAATTTATGACCGTTATCATGAGGCCTCCACACAATGGGAGCCTTTATGAAGCAATCTGTTTCTTCTTAGTGTCTGATCTCAAAGCTAATTTGACAAGCTGACAATATCTGTTAGTTAACAGTGACATTAGTTCATCCAGAAACCAGTCTTCTTTTTTCCCCATTATACTGTATGTACAGGAATCGAGTTAATAATTATCTACATAGCTGGTCCTGTTCAATATGATAAATACTTTTAGAGATATTAGAGAACAAACCTTGCCTTCCCTCATCGTTGGTATAAAGGCCGCCATCACTGCTGTTACTGACACTGCTGGTCTCACTGAAAAGAAAAAGAGTGACATTTTATAGAAACGTTTATGCAGATTTTAAGAAATCAAGTCAAAAAAAGCAACGAAATGCTGTCAACTACAAGCAGGAAAGTTCAACAACTACAATGTCATTAGCAAAGTATTAGAATGAAAGATCTTTCTTTTATACACTGAATGTGACAGTGTACAGTTTATATGGAAAAAAAAAACTGTTTCACTGTTTACAATGTAAATTAAAAATAGAATACAAAGCCAACATATCATTTAGAACTTAAAAATGCATATATGAAAGGAAATTAAAATTCAAAAGATAACTACTTTATGAATCCCAGAGGGAAATTATACATTTATATAATTAACATATACAATCTCATTTGAATTTGATGCTGACAACGAAGAAAAAGACTCAAAAATGATAATAACAAGCATTTTAAAAATACTTGGAATATGTCACTGCTTTTTATTTTGACAGGCTATTAAAGTGACAAAGCTGAAAAACCAGCGAATTTCTGCTCTGCATTAAGAACAGAAATGTTTCTGCAGTGAAAATTCTTGCATGGACGTGAACGCATTGCCAAAACACTGAATTGTGTCAACACAGTAATAAACGTGCCGTTCTCTCAACATGTTGGTTGTGAATAATTCAAATTGATATATGTATCCAATAACTACACATTGGTTTCAAGACTAGATATGTTGTCTTTGTAGCGTTTCGATTCAATTATAGTTTAAATGATTTGCAAATTAATGCAATGCTTTATTTTATATTTCACATGACCCTTGTGTTTCAGATATGAGATTGTAAAATAAACATTTTAATGGATTTTGCTTTTCTACAAAACCATTATTTCATGTGAAATTCACATAACTGAATAAATTATGAAACAGACAAAAGCACTGTTTATTTGATACCTGACTCTACAACTTACCTGTAGTCTCAAAGACAAACACACTCATCTTAATACAGAAGCAGAGACAGAAGTCTTGACACTCAGTTGGAATCAATGAAAAATAAAGTCAAAACACTAACCACCTGTCACTCATGTCCTCATCTGAGCCCTTCTGTTCCTCCAGCTCCATTTTGTCCTTGGATCCTTCCACTGGAGAAGAGACCGGGTCCTCACTCTCAACCACCACCCCTTCATCTGTAGCTTCCACTCCCAACCTGTGGGTTGCCAACTTCCTCTTCTTTACCCGGTTCTTCCCTCCTCCCAACCCCATCAGTCCACTTCCACAAGGCTCCATGGCAACACTGCCTTCGATTCTATGCGGCCTGCCGCCAGCGCGGGCTTTAGGGACAGGTGGGGGCCCAAGTATGACGGAGGAGGGGGGTTCTGGTTCTACGGGTGGATCCACAGCCATACGCTTTACTTTACGCCGCCGTCTAAGGCTGCGAGTTCCTTCTGCTGACCCCAGAACAGCCAGGTCATCAGGCCAAAGTGGCCGCTTGCTTCTTCCCAGGTCAGCTGCGTGAGGGGGTCTTCTTTTGGGACCAAGCTGTTCATCAGAGTCACTGTTATCTCGAGCATGACTGTTGGCAGCGGAGACACCTCCTGTGCTGGCACGGTAGTCCTGCAACAAATGGCATGGTGGTGAATACCAGATTGTGGTGCTGCTGCTAAATTAAGAAACTCTGACAAACTCAAGTATGTTAGCTGGGACAACAGTGCATGTACTGACAAATTTAAACAATACAGTGTCAAGGAAATATTCAAATCAGCATCTTTCAACAGTGCAAGAAGATGCTACCAGCAATTTCTTGTTGCTATCTGATGGTGCCACATTTTTTACTTTTTTAAGTGTACAGTGAGAAAGACAGTTGCATATGAGGATGCCTTCAGACAATCTCAAATGTTCTGCTCAAAGATCTGCTTGACACAAGGTTTAAAGTGATGTTAAACATGTAAATTAACTTTTGTGGCCTCACCTTGTGCTCCTCCACACTGGACTCTGAACCCTCACTGAGGTGGCCAGCCTCCCAAGGTGGATGTGGATTGTCTGAACGTCGCTTTCTCCCCCTCCGTTTCCGAGCTTGTCTCTTCAGCAGACAGCCCACTGCCAGTGCATGATCTCCTCCATCACCAAAACCACCACGAGCAGCTTGTTCTGAACTCTCCTCCAGCGCTGACACCAAATCATGGACCAGCTCGTCCATTGTCCGGCGAAAGTGCCTGGAGGGAAGGAAAGAGGTTGTGGTGTTTTGCACGTTTTCTTATAAACCTGGCCACTTCAATACCTTAGAATTATGAATGGTCACTGGTGAGTCTAGGAACGTAAGTATTGAAGAAAGCAGGGTGGGGTTGTGCACAAGTAGCTCGCAGGCTATGATGGATGCCCATAAGTAAATGCCAGCAAAGTTTTTGTGCATGTTGGCAAAACGTGTGAGCTTCCTCTCCCCCCCTCCTTTGGTTTGGTTTGGTTTGTTTGTTTAAAGAGAGACAGACTATGAGAGCAGCCCCTACGTATTTTTTCAATGCAACAGCCTTAACTACTCGATGTGGTCAAAAGCAACGTCGTTGAGCTAGCTGTGAACTGTCATACGCCAAGCTAATATTCATGTTACATTACATTGAACCTGTTTCTTTTCGTCCTGGAAAGTTAGAGCCCACACACAATGACTATATTTTCTAACACTCACGTTATTTAATCTGCTCCAAAATCTTATATTAGATCCCAAGGTATCGTTTGCAAATTCTAGAGATATTGACTAATCTGTTCTTTTAGTTAGCGATTGTAGTTAGCTTTGTAGCTTACCGTCTTCTTGCTAGTTAGCTCTGTTCACTTAAACTAACATTCAATTACGACATCTTAAAAGCCACTCCAATGCTGGAAAGTGAATGTGTTTTTAATATCTATGCCAGTTTAATTGTAAAGACTGTGAACAATTAAAAATAGATTTTTAAAAATATATAGTTTCAGAAGAGGTTAGCTGCTAGTCTATTAGCACAAGCTAGCTTGCGTTATGTAGCCGGCTGATGCACGAGAGTTTAGGGGACGTGAGCAATATGTTACGTCCTGATGATTTTAAAGACCACCTACCAGCCAGTTCCTGCTTTGCCGATGGTTTTTAGATTAGCTGCACGGAACATTAAAGCCACTAAATACCAAATATCTTTAGTCAGAAACAACAGACGAAGAGTGACACATCGCAGACACCATACTGACACAAGAGCTAACGAGCTGTTAGCTGAATCAAAATGCGACAAGGGGACTCCATGTAGCCAACAAGAGCCAAGATGCTCTCTTCAGGTACTGCAGGAAAATATAACTTTTACTTGGTACTATGACAGCACTTAAAAATTCGCCCAAATTTGGCTAAATTCTAAAGACGTACTGTGGACAGATTGAGCCATATTTTATAAGTACCGTTATAATGAACACAATAACGTTTAATATGCCTACGCGAGCGTCTCTACTTTACTGTAAACCAGAGTTTGAATGCTGCAAGTGAAGGCAGCCTTAAATTCAATTCACGTGTATTTACCACTACTGAACCCTAGAGGACGGTGTGAAACTGAAAGTAGATGGAGGCTCACCTCTGTTCTTGGCCTATCAAATGTATACCAAAGGTGACCATTTCTCACACATTTGTAATAACAGTGTCATATTGGTTATTGGAAGAGTCAGAAGAGAACGTCACCTCTTGCAACAGGTGGTCTTGTCTGATATTCAGTAACAGCCATCATGGTGGTGGTGGTGGGGCCAGTTCTGCAACAGGTGTCACAGTCTGTCTGTTAAGTAATGGGAAATTTACACCTAGAAAAGACTGTCAGGCATTAGGAGGGGGGAGGCTGTTTGCCTACACAATTAGTTGTCTGACTGGCGTGCGACCATGTCTGCTGACGTCCACTCAGACCAACATTCTGTCAAACAATCCTTGTAGGCATAATCCCCTTAAATGCCTAAGAAGTCAGGGGCTCTATGGATGACGACCGCTCCAGGACCGACTCAGGTTTCCAGCAGGGGGCTCAGGTAAATTTAGTAAGACATAGTTAACTTGCACTTGACTGTCAGATGCTTGTGGTGCTCAGAGAGTGAAGACACACGCTCTTGAACTTGTGGCGTTTCCACATAAGAGACACCTGCTGAGAGGCAGCACAGACCAGACCTTTGCTGGGATTAAACTAATAATGGAATCATGACATCAGCAGTTGGTGTAGAGGAGTTAGATGATGCTGTTCAGCAGTATTCTGCTGAAAATACCTGGAGTTGGGTAAAGTGATTTTTAAATCATCTGCATGTTCGGAGAAAGCACAAACAGCATGAATAATGGCTTGAAGACAATACAGCAGCTTTATACCTCTTTATGCATGTTTATTTTATTCTAACAAAATTAAAATATTCAAGACAACTTCTCAAAGTCCAGTAACTGGTTCTCAGCACATACACAACATCAACAGGAAGGCGTGTTTAACCCACATGTAAGAGGATCTACTGAAACTGAAACTTGTGAAGAGTGTTTTGGGAGCACATGGGGTAACAAGCTGGGTGGAGAAATAGTCTGATGAATCAGGGGATCTTCTCACCTCTTCTATGGGTTAGAATGATCATATTTGGAGGAAAAACCCACATTTGTCATACAAGAGGACAGCTTCAAGTTAGACAAAATACCAACAAATAAATACAAATTCACAATCATCTATGGGCAGATCTTTTCAACTTCGATCTTAAATTTTTTATTCTTAAAAGACGCTCTTACTTTTCCTGCTTTTCATAACCATAAGTCTAGTGTTTTATATTTTTTCCTTTAATCTCTAAATCAAAGTGTAACTGTTCCAAAGTCTTATAAGTCTCAGGCCATAATGACGGGAGCCAATCAGCTGGCCTAAAATCAGCCAAGAGCGTACAGACATTTTGCAATGAACTTTGTTAAAACAACGTGCCCTTGTTGAGTCAACTCAGATAGTTCCTAAAAACACAATGAGTAGTGATTGCACGTGATGTTTTTGATTACCTGAGGCATATTGTGTGAGGTTAATTTAGTTTATAATCAAATGGGCCCCAGAAAAGGATCACTAGAGTATTTTTTGCATATATAAGAACATGGAAGTGTATAATGAAAGAATGATAGTAGCTATAAAAGGGCATAAAAAAAAACTTGTGAAAATGCAGGAAAGTCAAGCAAACAGCAGCTTAGATGTGTTTGTTTCATATTGTTGATGAACAGTTGCTGTCAATTCTACTGATTACCAAAATGATCATGCATGTAAATTAGGAAATTGCCACCATGTGTTGTTCTTGTGTCCACAGTGCTTTCTGACAGATCTTGTTCTTAGAAACAGGTCAGTAAAGGACAGCTGTGTGGCTCAGATATCCCTCAAGGACTCACTGACAGGGACACTGATGTGGGTCAGCCCGTTCCAGTGACCACTGCTAGTGTTGAAATAATATTGACTGTATATACATTATTATAGTGAGACATTCAATGACATATTAGAATTTTATCTTCAGTGTTATAATTGATATATTTGCAGTGTTGACAGCCTTGATATTTGTGTATTTCCTAGAAGTACATATGTACACGGTGTATTCAGGATGTGGCAAAACTCTGAATAACAGTAGCTGTATCTGGATGCTTGTGATAATGAAACCAAACCCTTGCAGAGAGAAGAAAAGCTTCTAATTAAATGTTTGAATTGTAAATGTATACTGAACAAAACAAATTTGCATTAACTTGCAAAAGAACACTCAATTTAAACAGTCCTGACAGCCAAAAAATGGTAGTTTACTGTAACAAAAATGGTTATGTAGAAAAAGGAATGACAATCTCACAAATTCACTAATTTGCGAAATTACATAATGCCAGCTTAGGTTGCAGGTTGCATCAGGGTCAGCGGTTTGATGAAACAATGTTCACAAGCAAGAAACTTTTACTAAAGTTAAACTGGCTGAACTTGCAAGGTAGTAAAAACCACAAAGCATACACACCCAGACACATACCCAGCTATAACGGTGACATTATACAACGTAACACTAAAAAAAACCCTGAGTCTGTTTCATTTTATATTAACTTATATTCTCATAACCCAAAATAAAAAATACAGAAAGATAAAAGACACACAGGTCTCGGTGATGGTATGCTGTGACAGAAAAAAAATGGTTTACACAACATAGACTGCCTTACAATGGGGAAAAGCAATTAGACCCATGTATGCTGACATACTCTAACACAAACACACTTTGCCCAGAGTGAATGTAGAAGCATAAGAGCAACAAGTGAGGCTACAGCA
This sequence comes from Melanotaenia boesemani, assembly GCF_017639745.1. NCBI lineage: Eukaryota > Metazoa > Chordata > Actinopteri > Atheriniformes > Melanotaeniidae > Melanotaenia > Melanotaenia boesemani. The sequence goes on from NC_055703.1 coordinate 12,762,533, forward strand.
GCACTTATACATCCAATATTTCGGGTTGGTGCCTGTAGCATGTGAATGAAGAGAGGGTTGATAAGATTCTGGATGCGTTTCCACTTCACTCAAATACACGCAAAGTGAGAGTTGGCAATAATGTAACTTTACATTCGTGATATAAAGTATAAACTATTTTATCCCAAGATGATATCAATTTTATTTTGTATCTTGTATCAGTCAGTGTATCTAGGGCGATGGAAATTACGTGTTTAATACACAGGCATTAGATGTCTGGCTTTCATAGTGTTTAGTAACGTCATGTTGAAACAGTCAGCCACATCCTCTTCACACGATCTCGGTGACTGGAGGGTCTCGAGCTGAAACAGCTAACATCGCCTGTGCAACGAGGCTGCGCTGTGATTGGTCAGAAAGATCACCTCACTGCATCACTGACTGTGTGACTTTAAACACTGACGTAGCTATACCGCAACCCCTAAACTCAGCTTAAAAACCCATAACACTGTGACCAGGTAAAGTTTTGTTTTAATAACTAATGTACCCATGTCATGTGCAGAAAACACAAAATAAATATGTATTTCTAATTTGATCTTATTTCTAATTGGATCTTATTTATGTCATCACTTAAACATTTAGCTTTAGGTTCAGCAGTGACAAACTGTGTCCTAATAAAGCAATGAGAAAACAATGTGGCGCCACAAAACATGTTTATTACCGCGTAAGGAAGAGGCAGCAACATTTGCCACTGTGGCAGCCCAAAACGGTGCGTTTTGCAACTCACCAGCTCGGTGCTGATTGGTCGAAAGCGAATAGACGCTGCACGTGACGTTATCCTCTAACAGGCTCCGCAAGGAGTAAAAGGAGATAAACAGAGGGAGCAATGAGGGTCTTTTTTACTTAAATATTTGGTTTCTACTGTTGCGACTGGTGGGCAAAAAGTTATTACTACATGACAGACTCGGACATAATTTCCGCCTGGAAACAGAAACTATTTTTATTTGTGACGCTGCCATTCACCATTGAGGAAACGCTCGTCTCAGTGTGTTGGTGAAGTCTGCCAGGTATGTTTGTCTTTATCTGTACACACGATTCGTGATTTTATGGATAGAAATCTGACTTGATAATCAATATACCCATCTGTTATAATCAACGACGTAATATTCATCACCAACATTTTCTTTTTGTCCGGTCAGGAGGATAAACGTGACTTAGCTTTTTACCAACATCCACTACAAATAAAATGTTCAATTGAAAGATATTATTTGGGAATCTGATTGACTGTTCAGTTCAGGCACGTGTATTGTCACGTGTCGGCTCTTTTTATTTATTTATTTATTTATTTATTTTTAATTTGATTTAGTTTTTATGAAACCAGTACTCTTTAAATGTTTCTTTAAATGGCAGATACTTTTACTTCCTCAGTTTAAAAACGAGGGGGTGGTCTTATGTGAGGCTTGTTAACAGATTCGGTCCACACTTGCACACTCATTATCTGCAGAGTGGCCCTGCCAGAGTCCTGAAAAACTGAGACTTTAGGCTCATTAAACTAATGAGCATACCATTGTAAAAGAGTCACTAGTTGGGCCTGACTGTGAAGGGGGATTTTTTTTCAGGACAACTCATTTGTTTCACCAAAAGCTGCTTGTCTGCATTTTTTGAGACACTCTTCTCTTTTTTGTCTGATCTCTAACGCAAGTCTATTTTTGGATGGAGCTGCTCAGCACAGTGTAGCTGCAGTGTTGTAACTCCATGCCTCAGTGGAAAATTCAATTAATAATTTAATACAGTGAAGTTCATTTGCACAGGATGTTGCAGGAGACAACGCGTTTTCTCAGATTCACCTGCTATTCTAAAAATAGAGCCTCTGTTCTTTAACAGGATCATTCGATTCTCCTGATCATATGAAAAATAGAAGGGACTGGCATCTTTTATCCCTATCTTTGCTGGTGATGCAATCATTTTAAAGCCTGCTGCCAATTGAGTCAAGGTCAACCCCTTGCTTGTCTTTTAATAGTCAACTTTCAAAACTCCCAGCTGCACCTGAATATTCCCACTTCAGAAACCAGGGTGATCTAAATCTAATCAGCACACGATTTTAGCAGTCATCTTTCAAAACCTTTGGTTTTTATTCTTTTTTTTTCTTCATCTCACCTTGTGCTCATCCTCTTCAGAGCTACTGTTAATGTAATTTGCAAATGATATTCAAATCTTTAGGAAAAAAAAATGCAAACTATTATCTGTATACTGTTTTTATATTTGCATTTGTTTTAGGAGGTAATGCTAAACTTTACCAGTTGGTGGTAAAATGTTTAATTGAGATAATAATAATAATAATAATATATTTTTTTATTTAAATGATCCCGATTGGGAAATTCAGCTCTGCTTTTAACCCATCTCTCATGTACTGCCATGTTTTGCAGTCCAGGGAACAGTTGGGAGGGATACAGGGCCTTGCTCAAGGGTCTACAGTTGCTCAATTCTATCACATAGACAGTGTTGACCAGAAATGAACAAACTGAGTGATCTGTATCTGTTATTCAACAATACAAAGATGACCAATCAGCTACAGTTAGCCTGGTGTAAAGGCATTTTAAACTTTTCTTTTGCTCTTTACATTTCAATGCTATGAAACTGTCACTTGAGACGTCCCGACTGGTCTAACTTAGCTGTTCTTTGAGCTCTACAGTTGGGGTTTGCTGACTGGAAAACAGTTGGATCAAGTTTCCAAACTTGGAAGGAAGGAGATGGGGGTGTGGGGGCGAAAGTAGCAACAAGTCTGACAGTGTTGGTGCTGTGTAACCGGTCTGCATGAACTAGAACCAGCTTTCACTAAAGCAGTGGTTTTAAATCGCATTACTGAAATGCCTTGCCTAATTTCGACAGCTTTGATTGACTGGTTTAAAAATTGCAGAGCTCTTGAGTGCTAAATAATTTATTTTCTCCTTTCTTGTCCCTCTTTTGTCTACACCACTTGTTCAACCAGACTCGTCAGACCATGAACTACGTGGGCCAGCTGGCAGGTCAGGTGTTTGTCCAGGTCAAAGAATTATACCGAGGCCTCAATCCAGCCACCCTCTCTGGCTGCATCGATGTCATTGTTGTGAGGCGGCCTGATGGCTCTTTGCAGTGTTCACCCTTCCACGTTCGCTTCGGCAAAATGGGTGTTCTCCGGTCCCGAGAGAAAGTGGTATGGAAAATGAAACAAACAAATAAACAAAAAGGGATATATCAGAAAAGAAAATCTCTAGTTTTTTCATCTCTTACCTTTTCCCCTCCTTTTCTCTCTGCTGCAGGTGGACATGGAAATCAATGGAGAACCAGTGGCTCTGCATATGAAGCTTGGGGACAATGGAGAAGCATTCTTTGTGCAAGAAACAGAAAATGATCAGGTAATGATCAGGAGAAAATGGCTTTCCCTCAGCCAGGGTTGTAGTAATGCTTGTTATGACATGTTTTTCTTTGCATGACCATAACTGTAATAAAACTGTCCTGATTATGCAAAATCCCAGATACTTGAAGGCCTCTGAGAAATGAATTCAAATGAAAACACCACGAGCTCCACCAGGCTACAGCTGGGACATGCCAGTGTTAACCAGCAAGAGGCATTATCAAAGCTAATTTCCTTCTTATGCATAGTTGTATTATTTTGAAAAGGTTATGCTGTGTGCAGAGTTGGCACAGCAGCCTGGAATTTCTTTATTTCATTTTTCAACAGCCTCCTTATGTTTATCAGTGAGTGAGAGCGATGAAGGGAGTATTTACTAACCTAAGTTTTATTACCTAAAGTAAATTAAATACTGTAACCGTATGATTAAAAGTTTTATGAATTTTAAACATAAAATCAGAAATAATTTTTTCTCTCTAATTTAAGTTCCTGTTTTTACATATATGCGATTAAGCTCAGTTTTAAGTGTTTCATGCTGTTTTTCCTGCAGGTTTTGGAAACTGGCACAGCGAGTGTTTTCATTTGGGTTAACCCCCTTTTTTAAATTCCAAAAGGAAAAAAAAAGCAAAGCCACATGCACCATCATGATAAACATGTTGTTTTTTTAACCACTGTACACACATGAAGAAGAGGGCAGCCGAAAGTAATAAACAAGCGATAAAGTACTAAGACTGGGGGGCTGATTCTAACAAAGGAAGTGGGTGATTTATTCTCCCCAGGGTGGTGTCAGATTCCCAAGCTTGGAAGAGCAAAGAGGGGAGGAGCAGCAGTGTGTCTCTGAACCCATTTTCTTGGCACAGGGAAGCAAAACGTGAGGCTGTATTGTCAGACCACAAATCATATGGTTAAACATTAGCACTTCCTTTCTTTCTCTTGCTGTACATCTGCATGCATTTATACTTAGCGGCACTGACAGCAGGAGATCCTCCTAGAAAGCTTTTTCTTTCCAAGAAGCAGCGTTTTTATAGGGAGCTATAAAACTTGCTTTACAGAACAGAGAAAGAAATTCTGTTAGTAAAACATATTCAGAGGAATGAATTTGTCTCAGACCAAAATAATGCAAAACACCAGTGGGAATTAATTCAAACTTCAACATTCAGCTTCAAAATGGATGGATGGTTGCATGCCAGGACAAGTGTGTCCAGATGCAGTTCTTTTTTTTCTTATGCTTAGATAAATGCTTTAATGTTAAGGGATAACACTAATGAGGGTTGCACACAATGTTGCAATGTTCTTTGTGTGTATGTCATTCAAATCCCCAAATGCAAACCAAATTATTCTTTTGTTTCATGCAGAAGGCCCCTAAACCACTTAATTTCAATGCACATACTAAATATTTCTACACTAAGTTTCAGGTCTATTCACAGGCTTTTTCTATATTGGTAATCTTTGCTTTACAAAGTAAACATTATCTGTCTTGTGTTTCTGATTCATGCAGGAAATTGTTCCCGCCTATTTGGCCACCTCTCCCATCTTGTCAGATGGAGCCGTAATGATGAGCTCCTCTGGGCCACCTATACAGACCTTAGGCTCTCTGGGAAACAAAGGAGAGAATAGCAGCATGATGATGAAGAAAAGGAGAAAACGGAGGAGGAAGAGCCGGGCAGACAGTGCAAGGAGAGAGGAGAGTGGAGACTACTCGGCAGATGAAGACATGTTCTCCATAGACATGAGCTCTGATGAAGGGACGGAAATGGAGAGCAACAGGTAAGAAAATAGGAAGCGACTGATAGGAGAAAATAACATAGAAAGCTTCAAAGAAATTTCAAAAATGGAAAAACCCTGAGGAATGTTGGAGGAATATGATGACAGGAATTTAGAATCCAAGGACAAAGGATAGGGATTTGCATTACAGAGCAATAGTTCAATAAATCACAGAAAATCACTGAAAATATAGTGTTATCTTGCTTTGATATTAAAGAAACTTTCCATGCTTAGAAATAATAAATCTTTATTATATTGTTCTTTTAATACCCAATTTAATACTCATATTTTTCACAACATCCAACAAACATAAGAAGTAAAACAAAACACAGATGTCTTGTTTTTTTTCACTGACAGTAGTCTCAGTTGGCTGACCTGGATTGTCGCTATGAGATGTTTTGTTTTGAGTGCAGGCAAAGTGCAGCAAGCTCAGACATGACCCGTGTTTCAGTTGGTCATAGAAGCTGTTACAGAAAGACAAGTGAGAAGAAAAATGCGAAATTTAGACCATTACAAACATAATGTGTGTTTGCTCTGCAGAGCTTCATCTCGGGATGTCTTGAGAGACGAGTCTGGTGGTCCAAACAGCGGTTCTTTCAAACAAACTGGCATCTACGCTCGTTCCGATGGGGAGTGGAGCCCGGTCCATAGGTGCTCAACTCATGCAAAATCTACACATGCTTTTTGTTATCTAATACAGAAAGAGATATCTAACTTAAATTCTTCATCTTTTCCTCTCTCAGCCCTGGTAGCTCACGCCCCACATCTCCTAAGAGTGACTCTGAACTAATCACCAGTCCATTAGATGCAGACAGTCAGGATCCAGCCATGCACTGGGCCTGGGGAGAGCTGCCACAAGCTGCCACGGTACAAAAATGCCCACAATGAGCACATCGAAATGTCTGGATTGGTGCTGCATTGTTTTTAATTTTTTAATTATCCTCTTCTGGTTTTCTAGCCTTCCTTCCTCCCACTTAAGTCTGACCCACCACCCATTTATCCCGTGTCCATCCCCGTATCTGAAAGCACACACTTCCGTGTGATTACTCATAAGACTTCGGAGCGATGTGGACCCTGCCCCGAAATACCGGCGCTCCGACTGCTAACTCAGGTGGAGACAGCAGTCAAAGAGGAAACAGTCATAACAGTTGGGACAGAGTCAGAATCCATGAGGCTGGAGGCTAAGATAGAAACTTCAGACATGCAGATTAGCACAGTGGGAGGGATGGCGACAAGAATGATGGCCGACATGGAGGAGGCAGTGCCTCGTCCAGTTGGGAAGACAGACTCTCCATCCAAGAGAAAAGGTAATAGTTGCTGTTGATCCATAAAAGGGTGGATTATTTAACCAAATAATGAAGTAAAATTTCCCTGGCAGCTGTTTTCCTGTCTTGTGCAATGTTCCTCCAAGGCTCAGTAAAACTCAGTAAAATGGTATTTCCAAAGAGATAGAAATCTTATACAGAAATTATAGTAGAACTGAATTTACTTTTTTCTCTTGCAGAGAAAAGGAGTCGCCATCTTGGCTCTGATGGAGTTTACCTGGATGACATCACTGAGCTTGAGCCTGAAGTAGCAGCCCTCTATTTCCCTAAGAGGTACAGAGAGATACACATGCACACATCTGTTGTGTGTTTATAAAACCTCAGTTATGACTAATGTAATCAGATCTGGGAGTTCTGCCCCCCTCTCATAAACACTTCTGCCTCCCCTGCAGTGACAGTGGTTCAACCATGAGAAGCATCTCCGACCCAGGGCTCCACAGCACCAGTCTGTCCCCACAATCCATGAGCTCAGGAGGAGACAGTGGAGTGGACAGCTACTGTGATCCCATGTCTGACCTGCCGTCTATCACTATCTCTCTGTGTGGGGGACTCACTGACAACAAAGAGATCACTAAAGGTCTGCTATCATTTTGAATTCAAGATACACTTCATACACAATGTAAGCTTGAATTTAAAATGCATCTTTTTGCCCTTATAGAGCAGTTTTGTGAGAAGATCATCTCCTATCAACAGTTCACAGAAAACCCCTCAATCATTGATGACCCCAACTTAGTTGTGAAAATTGGCTCAAAGTAAGACATTACTACTTGTGGGAGTAAAAACATATTATATTATGTGGATTTATTTACACTTAAAGATGCAAAAAATGCAGTGTTGCAGTATATTTTTTATTCTAAAGAAAAGGCTTTGCAATGATATAGGCTAAATCCATCTTTTGTTGCATTTCTGGAACTTAGGAAGATATATTTTGTTGTCTCCCTTAGGTACTATAACTGGAGCACTGCTGCTCCACTTGTGTTGGCTATGCAAGCCTTTCAGAAACCTCTGCCAAAGGTAAGCAGTGGCATACTGCACAAGTAATGACTCAGTAGATTTATCATATTACATTACTTCTATGCGCCCTCTTCTGATCAAAGCTGGTACTACAACTTGTATGTCTCGCTGCAAACAACCTCACAATGTCACTGCAACAGCAAAACATCCACTAAATCTGCATTTCTATGACAATGCAGTTAAACACTGTCTTCTGCTTTGTTCTTTTCCCTCTCTTTTTTCGCAACTTCCTCATCCTTGACTTTATCCATTCATTCATTAGACCTCTTGCCTCAGTTATATTCAGTCATCCTTAGAGTTCCTCCTCTGTTGTCTGACTGGTGTCCTGGGCTACAGTTCTGTATGTCACGGAGGACACAACACTCTTTCAACTCTCTTATTTTTCTCATCTTATGTCCCTCTCTTCTTCCAGCTTTGTTCTTCTTTTACCTCTTTGCTTACCTATGCCTTTTCTGACACTTTATTTTTTCCATCCCTGCTTGAAAGACATTTCTGTGTTACAGTTTGTTGATTTACAGTCTAGTTTGGCTTTAGTTTTTTAATTTTTATGGTGTTGTGTTGTGGATGTTTGGGTTGTGCGTTTTCTTCTGCAGGCTGCAGTGGAGAACATTATGAAGGACAAGATGCCCAAGAAAGGAGGGAGGTGGTGGTTCTCCTGGAGAGGCCGAAATAACAACGGCAAATCGGTAAGTTGTTCTTTTCTGCTTACAAAATTGATCAAATTGTTGCTCTTTTCTTTGTGTTTACTGTTTTAATGTTTGCCAGTGTCATTGCTCAATAAATGAGAATGAAACTCTTTTTTAGGATTCAGCTGCAGAGCGTGGGGCCTGTGGCTCTGCAGAGCAGATTGGGAAAATGAAAAGCAGGTAAGAAAACATCCCAGACCACAAAAACATTTCACTTGTTATTTTACATGTATATTTTAACATTAACACTTTGGTAAACTTTCTGATGTCAGACATAAAGAAGAGTCATCATCTAGTGATGAAGACCACCTCACAGCCAAGCAAAGCTCCCCTATCATCCACTCAGAGCCTGGACCCTCGTTGGGAGGTGTGTCTTATAAGAAAACACTCCGTCTCACATCAGAGCAGCTGGTGAGGACACAAGTTTGAAATACAGTATTATTTTAAAGGTCTTATCTTTTTTGTGAATTATTTTTCAAACATCTTCTTTTCTTTTCCCTTCTCACACACACAGCTGTCGCTTCAGCTGCAGGATGGTCCCAATGATGTTGTGTTTAGTGTAACCACTCAGTACCAGGGAACCTGTCGCTGTCAGGGAACCATCTACCTCTGGAACTGGGATGACAAGATAATCATCTCTGACATAGATGGAACCATTACCAGGTTGGTGATGCAAATGTACTCCGTTTGCATGTACTTCAACAAGTACATTATCTTAGTTTGCAGTGGATTTAGATGTAGGTCCGGTGGTAAGATCATCTGTATGCCATGCACCACTGTAGCCTAAATGGCTTTTTAATGTATCTGAGGGTTCAATGCTTAGTAGCAATCAACTCACAATGGTTTCTTTTGACACATTTATTCACTGCTGAACATGAGTACACTTTTCACTGAATATTTATCTGCCTTTTTAATGTTTAATAATGGAATCAGTTGCTCAGTCTGTTTCCATTAATACATATAAATCTTTTCTCAGTCTTATTGATATTTTAACTTTTTTTTATTATTTATTTATTTATTTTAATACTCCAAAACCTAAAATCTCATGCTCCAGTCTCACCGTTTTCTTTCTTTCTGCAGGTCAGACACGTTGGGTCACATTCTGCCCACACTGGGGAAAGACTGGACTCACCAGGGTATTGCACAGCTCTACCACAAAGTCAGCCAGTAAGCAGTGATCTAGTTATATCCAACAGTCCAATTGATTTTATGAAAGCTAAAGCTTGAAGTGAATCTGTTCTTGGCCAAAAAAGGCTTACATATAACTAACAATGTATTGCTCCTATTAAATAAACCCACAACAATCATAAGCTCAGACAAATCCCACCCTTCAGGTTCATGGGATTAGCTCCTTAGGTTTGTTACATTTGAATCCCATGTTGGCTGAATTTGCCACTTCAAGGGGGAAAAGGTAAATGTTGATTTGCTTAGTTTTCTCATGATATGTCATTCACCATAATAAAAACACCATACAGAGATACTAACAAAGTTTGAAACGTGATAATTTAATCAGAGGTAGTCTTTAAAATTGAACAAACATGATTGATTGATGGAGTAAAATAGATTTTTAGTGACTACAAATTGTTTTCTCTTGTGTAATAATCTCTCTCCCTTCATCAGAAATGGTTACAAGTTCCTGTATTGCTCAGCTCGAGCAATCGGCATGGCTGACATGACCAGAGGTTACCTCAACTGGGTCAATGAGCGAGGTACCATGCTTCCAATGGGGCCTGTCCTTCTGAGCCCGAGCAGCCTCTTTTCAGCTCTACACAGGTATTCAAAGCCTCAAACACACATGTACAGTTTGTTTTAGCTTAGCTTAGGCTCTTCTGTAATGGAAAACAGCAGGAGCAGCTCCACTGATTGTGTTTTTCTTTTGTGTGTTTGACAGGGAGGTGATTGAGAAGAAGCCAGAGAAGTTCAAGGTGGAGTGTCTCACTGATATAAAAAACCTCTTCCACCCCAACACACAGCCTTTCTATGCAGCGTTTGGCAACAGACCAACGGTACATACACACACTTTCACATCAGGCATGCTTAACAGCAAACACCTGGTCATTTTAAGTCCATAATTTTTGCCAGATATACTATTAATGATCAGATTTGATTTAGATAAATCTCAAATATTTAACACATTAATCTCGCTACTTTTTTATTTCTAGGATGTGTATTCCTATAAAGAAGTAGGAGTACCACTAAACAGGATTTTTACAGTAAACCCAAAAGGGGAGCTGGTGCAGGAACACGCCAAGACCAACATCTCATCGTAAGTCCTGCATCCAGTTCGCAAGCTCTTTAGAAGGAAGCAGTATCATACAGACATACACATGGATGTTGCAGCTCACTTTATGCACCTCTTCTCCTTAGTTATGTCCGTCTGGGTGAAGTGGTGGACCATGTGTTTCCTCTCAAGATGCGATCCTCTTCATCAGACTTCCCATGCTCTGATACCTACAGCCATTTCACTTACTGGAGGGAGCAACTCCCCCAGGTGGACCATCAGGGAACTACACCCCCACAGACTCCTGATCCCAGCAGCTGACTGCTACCTGTGACTGCTCAGCTTCCCCTGGCAGGAAGAGCACTGACTAGCTGATGGCATGCGATATGAGATATAGCAGCAATCTGGACATAATTATGATTACATGTGTGATTAAATAATAACGTAAATTCTTATAGACAATTTAGCACTTTTCTCTACACAGCAGACTTAGTAGGAAAGTCTGCTGTGAATAGTTTTAAGGCACAAGATGAGTACAGGGGGCACTTTTATCAAAGGACTAGATGTGTGTATATATAGGAGAAATTATAGTTATTTATTCAGGCAGCTTAGTGTGGATCTTAGTTAGGAGGGAAGTTTACTTTTTCTTATTTTAATCCAGACAGTTGTTTTCTGTGTTGCTGCATCTGTTCATCAGAGCTCATAACTCTACAGCACACACACCAGATGGCAAGTTGTGCAAAACAATCCATGTAGATTTATTTTCTTACTCTAAAATTTCTTATTAATCACACAAGCAACATGCAGCTCTACACGTGCAACTGTACGATTGTGTATGTGTGTGTGTGTGTGTGTGTGTGTGTAAGAACTGCAGTGCTGTTTATAAGAAATCAGTCTCAATCAGTATTAGTGTTGTAGATCATTAAAATGATTCTGACAGCACAGTGGTAGTAAAAACATGTATGCACTTTTTTAGCTGGTTTAAAATGAATGTAACTGAACAGAAGAGCACAACACTTTTAATGGCCATAACTGTTTGCTTCCTCTAAAAACTAAGATTATCTGTGTGATGATTTGTTGAATTACCTTTATTTTTATATCTAAACCACAGTATGCATGTGCTGAATGAGAACCATGTGATAGGCTTAATGGAGCAACTTTTATATTATATAATAAGTTACAGTTTGTGGAATGACACAGTATGTAGTCTATGTAGACCACTGATATGGACTGCCCGAATAGACAATGACTGATACAGTATGAAATTCAGCTTATAATTGTAGACTACAGTATTGATAGGATTGTTTGACAGGTTTCTTTTTATGTAGCAAATGCTAGAAACAGGATATTCATTTCTTACAATAGCAGAGAGAATATGAGGTTATAAACAGTGTATAAGCAGGGATCTCTGTTGCAGAGCTCCTGTCTTATGTATGAGATGTGCAAAAAGTACTGAAATATGTTATAACATTAGGCCTTAAATGTAGTTTAGGAGAGATGTGTAGTTCATTATAAATGCTATTATTCTTTCCAAGAAAGAGCTGAAACTGCTTGAAATGATCTTTGTTTGCTTTAACTGTGAACATGATCTGTTATTTGTTCTACTTTGACTGGATCATTGATAAAGTGGTGACATCAAACTCAGTAAAAGAGGACTTTGGTACCACAGTGACTGTGTTGTGTTGTGTTGTATTCCATGTTTTTCCATAGAGCAATGTCATCTCCTCCACCTGAACAGCTGATCACTGTTTCATTTGAACCCAGGCAAGGCCTCCGTACAGTGTTTTGTCATGCTTGAAAATGAAAGCTTATAAGTGTTTCTACACCAAAGTTACTAAACTTATTGAAATTCAGTTATTTGCTGTCCCTTAAAATGTTTTTATTACAGTGATGCATTAGATAACTTACTATCAAGCATAATTTGCCAGCATAAAATAGGGCTGGGGGATTAATTGATAAAATCGACTGATCAAATTTTTCTTTTTTGATGATTTATTTTTTTGAAAATCCATTTTTTTCTTTTTTTTTATATGCACCACAAACTATCATTGGGCTTCCATAGCTAGCAGTGGACTCAACCATCCCTCCACAGCAGAACGGTGTTTGTCTGAAAGCATTAACATATATGCAGTGAAGTGAGCCCTCACTCATGCCTGGAGTTTAGCTGTCTTATAACTGCAGTGAGAAATGCTGCTTTCTTTGAGATGCAGAAGAGAATTTCAGCCCAGAAACTCGTGTTAAGAGACAACTTACATTAGGGGATTCATTTCTGCATTGGATCCCATATGATAAGGATCCAGATGGAAAGAGATCACGGATACAGTTGTGTCGAATATCTCTGCAAGATAAGAAGCCGTTTGTAAGGAGGAAACATTATGGCATTATTCATTCATATAAATGAATAAATAAAGCACATTTTCCAAGCAAAAGCTTTAATTTTAATATTGTTTTTAAAAAGTTTTATGTGTTTTTAAGAAAGAAAAAAAAGGGGGGGGGGGGGGGATCAATTAAAATTGGAAATTTGGTTAGAGAAAAATCAGAGATTTTATTTTTAGGCCATATCTCCCAGCCCTAGCTTTAACAGCTCAGTGCATTTAGGTCTGTAACTGTGGATTGGATATTACTATAAGGCATCATTATAACGCAAACTCAATTTTCAACTGTAGAATATACATGGATGTGGCAGGAACTACCTCAAAGTCAGGTTTACTGAAGGGCCAGGTGTTTTAAATATTAGTTAAGATAGTAGGGCATATACAAGGAGTAAAGTCTGGCCCATGATTACTAAGGAATTGACACAATATGCCACTTTATGCTCCTGCCTCCCTTTTTTTTCCATTTTTAGAGTAGCTGCGCCTCCCCATTTGAGATATCTCTATCCAATGTGCATAATATGTTAGGTTGTAGGACCTCATGGAAAATCTTCTCTTGCTTGAATTATGTTTTAGCATTAACTGTAAAATGAAACAAAACGTTCATAAGGAACCCTTCAGTCAGAATTTGACATGTGAACCTCTGTCAGTTCTTCTGACCAGGCTCTGCTACGGGTGGAATTATAAAATAAATAAATTAATAACTGCAATAGTCAGTATTTTATTTTATTTTATTTTATTTTATTTTATTTTATTTTATTTTATTTTATTTTATTTTATTTTATTTTATTTTATTTTCCATGAGGATGATGCGCCATAGTTTGTGGAGGTTACTTCAGAGCAGAGTCGAACTTGAGGAGGGAGGAGTTCCCAAAACCCAGCTACACCATTGGCCAGCCCTGCAGGTTGCTGCTCTGCACTCAGACTGAAGAGAAAAAGCTTTCAAGTAAGAAAACCGAAAATCAATGAGAGTAGCCAGCTGCAAAGATCGGGATTGTTTTTAGTAGAGAATGACGAACACGGTAAGACACAAATTTTTTTATAACCCTTTTAAAACGCAGTTATGTTCATTTGTGTCAGTTGTTGCATCACTTCGCTCCTCGGTCTCATTACACGCTTTAAAAGTTAACAATGACTATAAAAGATATGTAGCAGTTCAGTAATGTTAGAGATAAATACAATAAAATGTTTGCCGTCTGAATTATTTAGCAGAGATTGGAGCTTATTGCTGTGCAGCTGAGTCGTCTTAAGCTGCAGAAACTTTGCCCTACTTCTTACCATTGTCGGTGTTTCTAAGACGTTGCTTAATATTGAGTTGTTCAGGTCATAGTACAAAACAGAAACTATACAATGAAAAGGAGAAATGATGGCACTGTGTTGTTTCTTCTTATCTCAACAGAGTTATTGCTTGTTGAAGACGTTAAATTAGTCTTAAAATAGCTTTTCAAAGTGATACAATAACATTATAACATTATAATCTGTCTTTGTTAAAGTTGTCCAGCACTAACTTGAATGCTTTTAAATTAATTATTGTTTCTACTCCCAGTATACAGATTTAGCCACAGCTGGCCCTGAAGATGAAGAGTTTGTGGATATTTTGGAGGATATCAGACGCTACAGTGATCTTGGCTTTGCCCTCAGGACCTTTAGCCCCCAGCCATACAAGGGGGCCCCACCCTTCACCACGGCTGAACTCAACCGAGTTGTGCTGGAGTCCCAGTATATGCGCTACGTGGCCAAAGAGGTGTGATACAGTCTTTAGAAAAGATGTAGCATCAAAGTTTTGCATTGTCTCATCATCAACAAGGACTCAGGCTTCTCCCCCACATTCAGGTTGCCATGGAGAGGGGCTCATCTGTGGAGAAAGTGAGAGAAGAAGCCAGCGGGATTTTGGATGAAATGTCTCAAAACCTGCAGCTGGGGTTTATCAGGCTGATGGCCTACACAATGAACAAAGTATTCAAGAGGCTCTTCAGTGGCATCTTTGTCAACATAGAAGGAATCAACATGGTCAGTTAGAAATAACTACTGAATAACAACTATCAGTAGACCACACTGTAGTACTTCAAAGTGTATGAACTTTTTAAACACTCTCTTTTATATTTCTGCACAACTATGACCTAAATCTTCATCAGGTTTTTACACAAGTCATATAAATAATAATAATAAGAAGAAGAATAAACAATTAAACACAATAGACAAAGGAAAAATATCTGTAATTTACTTATTATGGAAAATGAAAAGTACATATCTGAGTGGCAATCATTTGAACCTCCATGAATTAAACTGAAGGCGAAATTAGAGTTAGTTGTTTTCAGTCAGTGACAGACATTTATTCAGCGGATCTTCAGGTCTAAGAAAAAGAGTCATTGATCCTCATCAGACAAGAATTGTCATCTTTAAAGAGTTAGTGTCACACACAGATAATGTACAAATTAAGCAAATTCAGGACTGGAGTTGTCAGAAGTGACTGAGCAACAAACCATGCCTTCAATAACAAGGTGTGTGTGATCTGTGAAGTCTAAAACCCCATCTCAGGGTAACTAAGCAACTTTAGGCCTCTGGCTAATATTAATGTGTATGTGTCTACAATCAGGAAAATACAACAGTGTGCACAGCATGACTGCAAAAAGAAATAGGAATTAAAGAAAATAATAATAATAATAACAATAATAATAATAATAATAATAATAAAGAATAAAATTCCTCCAAGCTGACATGCAGCACGGATCAACAGCCATTAAAAACATTTAGTTGCAGTTAATTATTCATTTTACCAATTACCACTTATTTAATTTTAATAATCTTCTTTAATAAATTAATAACATATTGTAATGATTATGTAATTACTTATTTAACTGAATTCTGTTTGTCTCCCTTTAAGTCTTTAGAATCTAAAGACATTATTATTCTTTCGAAATGAAATTTGGGAGCTGCACTTATTTCTCCCTCATGTTGGAGTTTCAGTTCTTTGCCAAAAAACCATTTATCTTCCTCTCTGAGCTTGTTAATTAACATGACATTTTAAGGTTTTAAGAATCTATGTTTAATGTCTGGGTGAACATTATTTTTTTTATAAAGTCTTTACTTTTTCTTTTACTCCAGCTGCAACAAGCTGTTCAGGAGAGTCCTGTGATCTTGATGCCCAATCACAGGAGTTATGTGGACTTCCTGGTTGTCTCCTACGTCCTGTTCATCTACGACATCCCAATCCCTGTTATTGCTGCTGGAATTCGCAAGTATCTATTTATATTTTAAAAACATGCTTTTATTTGAACCATAAAAGTTCCCAAAATATAGCCCCTGACTTTTCTTTTTTTTTCTTTTCATATGATCTCGTCTTCCACTGTAAAGCTCTTGCAGGGATGAAGATTGTTGGAGAAATACTTCGTCGCTCCGGGGCATTCTTTATCCGGCGTGCCATTGGCTCTGATAAACTCTACTGGGCTGTGCTGTCAGAATATGTCCGAACCATTGTTAGGGTAAGATGCTTAGTAATGGGTGTCATCAGTCTGTCATAACTATTTAGAAACTTTGTTTTCATGTGTTTCTCAGTCCATTGTTTGCTGTCAGTTTCAGTGGCTCTAACATTTAAACATGTATTCTGCAGAATGGATTTGCTCCTCTGGAGTTTTATGTGGAAGGTTTCAGAAGTCGCACACTTAAGGCTCTCACACCAAAGTTGGGTGAGTTTATTTGTCCCTGACTATGAGAGCACCCTTTTCCAGAGCAGATCTTATTGGCTTTGGAGCATCTAAATAATTTGTTGCTCTAATTTCACAGCAAATAACCACAACTGCCGTTGTCCAAACCCACAATTCCATGTTGTTGTTTTTTTCAGTCATAATAACCTTAATAATCTGGTCCTGTAGCTATCTAGGTCTATTTTACAGTCTGTTTTCCACATCTGATACAATTTGGAATATTTAACACTCCCACAGTCAAGGAAAACCCTTAGTTTTTAGAAAAACAAATAAAATTTCAGAGGTTAAAAGGCACACCAGGTTACAGCACTTTCAGTTCTGTACGTAACTCATAGACATTAACTTCCACATTTCTAGTCCAGAAATGTTTCTGTTCATTTAAAGAAATATTTAAATCATGATCTTTAAGCTGTGTGTATTCTGTGTATGTGCCTGTGTGTCTGCTTAACAATGTCTATATGTGTCGGCAGGTATGATGCACATGGTGCTGGAGCCCTTCTTTAAAGGGGAGGTGTATGACATCACATTGTTGCCCATCAGTATCAGCTATGACCGAGTGCTGGAGGAATCGTTGTTAGCACATGAGTTACTGGGTGTCCCCAAACCCAAAGAAAGCACCATGGTAGGCACTGGTCACACCATTTGCCTTATCAAAAGTTATTCATGAAGCTACCAGTTCAGAACTTCAGCATTTTCTCTGTGCATACCAATTTGTTTACATGTGTTGGAATTTTTTTTTACACTTACAGGGGTTTTTTTCTTCAAATTTAAGAAGTTTAAGTCATAAAATCGTACATTTGTAGCCGAAATTCCCCCCAGTGAGCCAGCGTTTACATGACAGACATGGTCTTTTTTTTTCAGGATAATGGTGCAGTCTTTCTACTTCCTTTCTCTGAGTCTCCTCTGTTTGCTCTTTCCTTTTAACTGTTGTCTCTGCTTTGAGAAAATACCACAGAGGTAGTGTAAAGAGGGCATTCCTAGACCCAAAAAGATGGGAAATACAGTCAAGATTAAAATAAACATTATGGAATTTCCTATGACAGTTATTAAAAAACAGAATAATCATTTATGTTATATGTTATCTGTTAAAGTTGTTTTTATACTTGCATTCAAAAGACAAAAGATAAAGTATTAGTGAACATTTTTATTTTTTTTACTTTATTTTATAGAAAACCATCAGGTTTAGGGGACTAATTTAAGGAATGTCTTAGGTTTGGGTGGGTTAATGTCACCTTCACAACAGTAAAGATTCATTACTGCATCTCAATAACAAAATTCACAATAAATATTTGATCTTAAAGTTAGTGTATTAATAAATCTAACGCTCTTACATGAGGTTTCGCTCTTGCTCTGCAGGGTTTGCTGAAGGCTAGCAGAGTTCTGCAGGAGAATTACGGCAGCATGCATGTGAACTTTGGCCATCCCTTGTCTGTTCGGCAGCTCTGTGAGGGCAAGATAAATCGCTCCCAGTATAACCTCATACCGAGGTAGAGAAAAATTTATACTACACTAATAATTTACAGTAACCATCTGTAGTTTCTTTGCTCAAACTTAATCAAAGTCTTAACAACCTTTTAACTGTTAAACTGTTCAACAGTGGTATGACCCCTTTAGTAATTCACATTCCAGTTTAACTGCAGCAAAGCTCCTCTGTCTCCCCACCCCTTCTTCTCTCCCCTAATGCCTATTCACAGAGATCTTCCTCAGAAGCCCACTGCAGAGGCCCAGGCCTGCGTGAGCTGGTTGGCTCATCTGATTGTACGAATGCAAGAGGAGGGCTCTCGGATCAGCCCCTGGTCTTTGATGGCATGCCTGTTGCTCCAGTTTCCAACCACAGTTTTAACAGAAGAGGGTCTGCTGTGGGATCAGCTCACAGAGAAAACCCTCTGGCTCAGGAGGTTGATGCTAGACTTTGGGGCTCGTCTGAACTGGCCTGGTGGGTGGGGAAGTGCTTACATTTTGTATACTTGCTGCTAATCTTATTTCTGCTTGTGTTGTTTTTAAAACAGTTGTCTTTAAGATTTGAGAAATTTTAGGTTCCACTTGCATTGACTTTTTGAGGGTTACTTTCACATGCTTTAAAGGACCAGTAGGTGGCACTTGTTTTGCCACTTGCTGACTTGTTAAAGGAAGCAGTCAAAGTTAATGCACAGTAGGATCTGAGTGTGTCAGCATCACATGTCAGGACTGTAAAGGCTTCTTTAACCTGGTCTGAGGTAGATCAGACAGATTAGGTGAATGTAAGTTGGCACAAGTTTCACGTTCACTTAGGAGATGCTCCATGGATTAATGCCCTTTAAGTAACTTAGCCTAAGACAACCCCACTGAACTGTCTCACATTAGTCTCCTGTTTGCACATATACACACATGCAGGCGTGTTAGCACATGTACGCATGTGATCTATTCTGAAAATCAAATCTACCTCTGAAACAAGGCTAATGTGTCAAAACTGCATTGCAGATCACATCCCTGACTCAGATGTGATGTCATCCACCGTGGTCCTTCATCGCTCCATCGTTCACCGTAAAGCGGGGCGTGTCTACCTGGTTCAGGAGGACGAGCCTGAGAGGAAACATCCACTCAGCCCAGAGGAGGGTGTGATGAGAACAGCAACTGCAGTTCTGATGCTGGTTTCCTATAGGAATCAGGCCCTGCATGTCTTTGTGCGTCCAGCCTTGCTCGCTATGGCAATGCTTATCACGAAAAGCTCACAAAAAGGTGAGTGTTTTGCACAAACAGAAATCTGTATTTTTTGGTGCATTGTGTAGTATTTGCTCTTACTTCATTGGGATCCACTGTTCTGTTCACAGATGAGCTCCTCTCCTTCTTCTGCTTCCTACAGGATGTTTTCTCCAATGAGTTCATCTTCATCCCTGGCAGGTCGTCTCAGGTAACAGTCTCACCAATCAGTCATTAAAAATGATAGTTTACAACTATTCTTTTGCCGTACTGGGCATGCTCACTTAGTACAACCCTATAGGCCGCTTTATTATTTGTATAGCAAACATCTAAGTAGTCATTTAAACTGCAGTAACTAGGTGGGTTTAAGCTTGCAGACATGGTTAAGAGGTCCTCTTAAGGTTTAAAATATGCAACAGAATAAAAAAGAGATTTTTTATTATTTCAGAAGCTTGTAATTTGGCCTGTTCACGTTAATAGAAAAGCAAGCATATTTCTGAACATGCACCATGTTGAACTGTGAAACAGATGGCCCACAGCAGCAGACCACCAAGTATCCAGAGCATCTGATACCTGCTTTATCACAACAGCAAACACTGTAGAAAGGCTCAGGACATTTTAGCTTTTTAAAACTTTTCTCCAGATTTTAGCCCAGTAGAGAGACTTTTATCGTGACTGTCCTTTCCACAAATATAAAGCAGTTTTGCTTTGTGAGGAAATATTTCTAGTTTCTTCTTGAATCTATAAACTGAAAATATTAAGCATTTCAAAGGACAAAAAGTCCAACTTGTAAGTAGCCTTGATCCAGATGTAAATGTACATAGTAAAACCTTTATTACTTTTGCTATTATGATGGTTTCTAGATTATCTTTGTCTCCATCAGGACTTTGAGGAAGCATGCTGCCTTCTAAAGAAATGTGGAGCGATCTATGTCACTCAGCAGGAGGTGACGGTTTCTGCTGCAGGACTGGAGGTGCTATCCTTCCTGCAGGAGTTGCTAAAACCCTTCATGGACTCTTATCAGGTGCTTTACCTTTTTTATCTCTCTTTACAATGAAATGTTATGCTCTGAGATAAAACTTTGGTGGGGAGAAGGAAGCCCTTGGTACTGCATTTGTCCAGTTTTACAATGACTAATTTAAAATATAGCTCTAACTGCAAGTTGAACAGGAGGTTTATTCAGGTGTTTTTCTTTTCAGCTGATGTTCAGATACCTCTGTGAGGAGGGAGATCATGTGTTTACAGACAAACAGTTCCTACTTGCTGTGCGAAACCTGGCTACAAAGCTAATCCTCTCAGGTAAAACAGAAAGTGTTTAAAAAGATCCCCGACTTCTGTGATCATCTCCAGCTGGTGAACTTGCTTTTGTTTTTTTGGTCTTTTGTAGGTGAACTTCACACATATGAGGCCCTTTCATCAGACACACAGAAAAATGTTTTGTCTGCACTGCGAAGACTGGAGGGTGTGACAAAGTTGAATTCTGAAAATAATGAATATAAAGTGAACAAAGCGGCTGTCAGGAGAACTGGCGACATGCTCTGTAAGTCTTCTGAACTTGTTATCTATTTTTATCTTGCTTTCTTTAAAATATTGACTTTAAATTCAATTCTGTGTTGTTGGCTTTTGCTTGTATTTGCCACGCTAACAAGCAACAGCCTGAGGGATTTTGTTTCCTTTCCTCTCTCACTTTAGCTGGGAAAATCCGTCCACAGAATCTCCAGGCCGCACCAGATGCCAGACTTTAGTCTCAGTTGGAGCAGATCCATCTTTGGTGTCACCTTGCGGTTGCATTTTTCCCTCCCTCATTTTCACCCTCCTGTTCTTTTATGCTAGCATTTATGTGCCTACATTCTGAGGTTGGTGATCTGACTGTGCTCCACTCTTGAATGTTGGCTACCTCTGTATCCGTACACCCATCCCCCAGATCAGAGAGCTGAGGTGGAAAACTGAAAAAGCCCTGACATAGTGACTCAAATGTGGCTTGTTTTGTTTTATGAGTTTGATCACAAATGGTTTGGAAATTATTATGTGAGAATAAAAGAGAATAAATCTAAAGATTAATAAATGAAACTGATATGGGAACATAAAGAGGTATAAATAAAAATTCTAGATGTGGATTTAAAAAGGGGAAATTAGAACACATATAAATAACATTTTATTTTAACTTTTGTTTACTTCTTACTGTATTTTGCTCTAAATAAAAAAAAACATATTTTACAAGTATTTTAAGCTAATTTTTATATTATGTAATTATGTTTCATTGTTTTATTTTCCTTTTGTTTACACCTTTAATTATTTCTCTTTTTTATATAAATATGTTTTTAAATCAGAGTGGAAAACAGATAGTGTTTAACATATCCTTGTTTTTATACCTGATTTTTTAATTAATTCTGTTGTTTATACCTCTTTATTTCCATATTATCATCTTCTTATATTATTATATATTCATATATATATGATCTTATTATTATTATTATCTTTTTCAGATTTTTTTCTCTCTGATATACATAATGCAGAAGCATCGCTGGTACATGTGGATGGACTTTGTAACAAATTTTAAGTAGATTTTATTCTGTTAACATTTAACATTTTTGTTAGATTTTTTGTTGATTCCTATTATCAATAATGCACTTTAAAGTATGATTACTTGTAAGTAAAATGAGAAAACAAAATGTATTGTTACTTTATTAATGTTGTTGTCTATGTCCTAAAGATCAAACATTATATGCTCTTGAATGATGTCAGATTTAATTTGTTAGAGATGTTTATTTTAAGTTCTTTACATTTCAATAAATGCAAAAGAGATGTAACAAAACGCAACGCACTGTAGATTACTTTCCTTTTCACATTTAAATATCATTTCCTTGATTCTCTTCGGTTCTTTAAGTGAAAGCTGAGGTCAAAGTTCAGCGTCTTCCAGATATGCAAACCAATCAGCTGAACTTTTAACCTGTCAGCAGTTAGATGAAGGCCTCTTTGTGCCAACTAACCGTACATTGTGTTTGACATGGACAGAGATTATCGATACACAGGTGGCACGTCGACCTTGATGCGTAAAGCGCTGACAGGGTCCTGGCAGAACACCGAGATGTACTCCAGCACCTTTGAATTCATCTTTTTCTCGCTCTCCTTGGCTCTGAGGCGCTCTTTGTCCCATCTCTCTTTCTCACCGTTCATTTGGGAGAACAGGTTGATCTGGTGCGCAGCGTGGCAGCCAGGATGTAAAAACCTCCCTGCAGCATGTGGCAAAAAGCGGCGCCTACACTGGTCCCACACAAGAGAATAAATCTGTAAAAATTAATAAAAGAAACAGAAATGGGAACATAAAGAGGCATAAATAAAAAATCTAGATGTGGATTTAAAAAAGGGAAATTAGAACACATTTAAAGAACATTTTATTTTAAGGTTTGCTTACTTCTTACTGTATTTTGCTCTAAATTAATATATTAAAAAAAACATTTTACAAGTATTTTAAGCTAATTTTTATATTACGTAATTTTGTTTCATTGTTCCCTAGAGCTAGCTTTTGCGGCCGAGGATCCCCTATGGCCCCTCTTGCAGGTGGTGAGCCCAAGGGAGGAGAGGCCCATGTCTCCCTTTCGGGCTGAGCCTGACCGGGCCCCATGGGCAAAGACCCGGCCACCAGGTGTTCGCCTCCGTGCCCCACCTCCAGGCCTGGCTCCAGAGGGGGGCCCCGGTGACCCACGTCTGGGCAAGGGAAACCTTGGTCCTTGTTTTTTCATCATCATAAGGGTGATCTGAGCCGTACTTCGTCTGGTCCCTCCCCTAGACACCTGTTTGCCATGGGTGACCTTACCAGGGGCATCAGCCCCTGACAACATAGCCGCTAGGATCGTCAGGACACACAAACTCCTCCACCACGATAAGATGGCGGCTCAGGGAGACTGAGCTGGTGCGCGAGGTTGAGAGGTTCTGGCTAGATATAGTTGGAGGGGCTGGACCCTCTTCCATTCTGGAGTTGCTCCCAGTGAGAGGCACCGAGCAGGTGTGGGCATACTCATTGCTCCCCAACTTGCCGCTTGTACGTTGTTGTTTACCCCGGTGGACGAAAGGGTGGCCTCCCTTTGCCGGGTCCTGACTGTTGTTTGTGCTTATGCACCAAATAGCAGCTCAGAGTACCCACCCTTTTTGGAGTCCTTGGGGGGGGTTGGAGAGCACTCTTTCCGGGGACTCCCTTGTTCTGCTGGGGGACTTCAGTGCTCACGTAGGCAATGACAGCGAGACCTGGAGGGGCGTAATTGGGAGGAACAGCCCCCTTAATCTAAATCTGAGTGGTGCTTTGTTGTTGGACTTCTGTGCTCTTCATGTCCATAATGAACACCTTGTTCAGACTTAAGAGTGTCCACATGTGGACATGTGGACACTAGGCCGCAGTTTGATGATCGACTTTGTAGTTGTGTCGCTGGACTTGCGGCCACATGTCCTGAACACTCGGGTGAAGAGAGGGGCAGAACTGTCAACTGATCACCACCTGGGGGTGAGTTGGCTCAGATGGTGGGGGAGGATGCCGGTCAGGCCTGGTAGACCCAAGCATGTTGTGAGGGTCTGCTGGGAACGTCTGGCAGAGTCCCCTGTCAGAAAGAGTTTCAACTCCCATCTCCTGCAGAGCTTCAACCATGTCCCGGGTGAGGCGGTGGACGTTAAGTCGGAATGGGCTGTGTTCCGCGTCTCTATTGTCGAGGCGGCCACCCGCAGCTGTGGCCATAAGGTCGTTGGTGTCTGTCGTGGCGGTAACCCCCGAACACGTTGGTGGACACCGGCAGTAAAGGATGCCGTCAAGCTGAAGAAGGAGTCCTATCAGGCCTTTTTGGCCTGTGGGACTCCAGAGGCAGCTGATGGGTATTGGCAGGCTAAGAGGAATGCAGCTTCGGCAGTCGCTAAGGCAAAAGCTCGGGCATGGGAGGAGTTTGGAGAAGCCATGGAGAATGACTTCCAAATGGCTTCGAGGAGATTCTGGTCCACCAACCGGCGGCTCAGGAGGGGAAAGCGGTGCTCCTTCAACACTGTGTACAGTGGGGATGGGGGGCTGCTGACCTCGACTTTCGACATTGTGAGGTGGTGGAGGGAATACTTCGAAGACCTCCTCAATCCCACCAACACATCTTCTGATGAGGAAGCAGAGCCTGGGGTAGCTGGTGCTGGCTCTCCTATCTCTGGGGCTGAGGTCACTGAGGTGGTTAAAAAGTTCCTCGGTGGCAAGGCCCCAGGGGTGGATGAGGTCCGCCCAGAGTTCCTTAAGGCTCTGGATGCTGTAGGGCTGTCTTGGCTGACATGCCTCTGCAACATCACATGGACATCGGGGACAGTCCCCCTGGACTGGCAGACTGAGGTGGTGGTCCCCCTCTTCAAAAAGGGGGACCGGAGGTTGTGCTCCAACTACAGGGGGATCACACTCCTCAGCCTCCCTGGTAAGGTCTATTCAGGGATGCTTGAGAGGAGGGTCCGTCGGATAGTCGAACCTCGGATTGAGGAGGAGCAGTGTGGTTTTCGTCCCGGTCGTGGAACAGTGGACCAGCTCTACACCCTCTTCGGGGTCTTTGAGGGGGCATGGGAGTTTGCCCAACCAATCTACATGTGTTTTGTGGATTTGGAGAAGGAATTCAATCATGTTCCCCAGGGACTCCTGTGGGGGGTACTCCGGGAGTATGGAGTGCTGGACTCGCTTGTACCAGCTGTCCGGTCCCTGTACGACCGGTGTCAGAGCTTGGTCCGCATAGCCGGCAGTAAATCAGAATCGTTTCCAGTGCGGGTTGGACTCCGCTTCGTCACCGATTCTGTTCATAACTTTTATGGACAGAATTTCTAGGCGCAGCCGAGGTGTCGAGGGGATCCGGTTCGGTGGCCTCAGGATTGGGTCTCTGCTCTTTGCGGATGACGTGGTTCTGTTGGCTTCATCGGGCTGCGATCTTCAGCTCTCACTGGAGCGATTCGCAGCCAAGTGTGAAGCAGCTGGGATGAGAATCAGCACCTCCAAGTCCGAGACCATGGTCCTCAGCCGGAAAAGGGTGGAGTGCTCTCTTCGGGTCTGCGATGGGGTCCTGCCCCAAGTGGAGGAGTTTACGTATCTCGGGGTCTTGTTCACGATTGAAGGGAGGATGGATGGATGGATGGATGTTTCATTGTTTTATTGTCCTTTTGTTTACACCTTTAATTATTTCTCTTATGTATAAAGCAAAAATATCATGAAATCAATCAATAAATGTGAAATTAGATTACATAATATTAAAATAAGTTAAACAAAAAATCAGGTTAACTTTTTTGTATATATATATATATATATATATATATATATAAAAATGTGTTTATAAATCAGAGTGGAAAACAGATATTGTTTGAAGTTAACTTTTTTTTTATTTTAATCCAGACAGTTGTTTTCTGTGTTGCTGCATCTGTTCATCAGAGCTCATAACTCTACAGCACACACACCAGATGTCAAGTTGTGCAAAACAATCCATGTAGATTTATTTTCTTACTCTGAAATTTCTCATTAATCACACAAGCAACATCCAGCTCTACATGTGTAACTGTATAATTGTGTATGTGTGTGTGTGTGTGTGTGTGTAAGAACTGCAGTGCTGTTTATAAGAAATCAGTCTCAATCAGTATTAGTGTTGTAGATACTGTCATGGGTTTCCACACGTTGGGGCTTCCTCCGCCCCTTTTCCCTTATATGGATGTGAGGTGGATCCTATGATTAAGGCTGCGCAGCTAAGGAGAATCGGGCTCATCACGTCACCTGCATAAAGATTCCTGGCTGACCTTCAGTCTTCGCTGGATCGTTGCTACTACTAGTGGTAACCAGCCGATTTCTCTTCTGAGTCTGAAGTCACTTTACCTGTGTTCTGACCTGCCTGTGTTTCTCTCCCAAGCACCCTGCCTGGAAACTGCAGCTGACTCACACGGACCCTGTCTGCCCGCTCTCCGCCTCGACCTACAAGGAACCCATTCGACCTGTCACCACTTGTCTCAATAAACTCTTCACTAAATTCCTACCGTGATCTCTCTTCCTTGGGTCCAAGCTTCAACCTTGACAGATACTTATTGAAATTCAGTTATTTGCTGTCCCTTAATGTGTTTTTATTACAGTGATGCATCAGATAACTCACTATCAAGCATCATTTGCCAGCTTAGATAGGGCTGGGGGATTAATTGATCAAATTTTTCTTTTTTGACGATTTATTTTTATGCAAATCCATTTTTTTCTCTTTTTTATATGCACCACAAACACTCTCATTGGGCTTCCATAGCTAGCAGTGGACTCAACCATCCCTCCACAGCAGAACGGTGTTTCTCTGAAAGCACTAACATATGCAGTGAAGTGAGCCCTCACTCATGCCTGGAGTTTAGCTGTCTTATAACTGCAGTGAGAAATGCTACTTTCTTTGAGATGCAGAAGACAACTTCAGCCCAGAAACTCGTGTTAAGAGACAACTTACATTAGGGGATTCATTTCTGCATTGGATCCCATATGATAAGGATCCAGATGGAAAGAGATCACGGATACAGTTGTGTCGAATATCTCTGCAAGATAAGAAGCCGTTTGTAAGGAGGAAACATTATGGCATTATTCATTCATATAAATGAATAAATAAAGCACATTTTGCATGCAAAAGCTTTAATTTTAATATTGTTTTAAAAAAGTTTTATATGTTTTTAAGAAAGAAAAGGGGGAAAAAATCAATTAAAATTGGAAATTTGGTTAGAGAAAAATCAGAGATTTTATTTTTAGGCCATACCTCCCAGCCCTAGCTTTAACAGCTCAATGCATTTAGGTATGTAAGTGTGGATTGGATGTTACCATAAGGCATCATAATAACGCAAACTCAATTTTCAACTGTAGAATATACATGGACGTGGCAGGAACTACCTCAAATTCAGGTTTACTGAAGGGCCAGGTGTTTTAAATATTAGTTAGGATAGTAGGGCATATACAATGAGTAAAGTCTGGCCCATGATTACTAACGAACTGACACAATATGCCACTTTATGCTCCTGCCTCACTTTTTTTTCCATTTTTAGAGTAGCTGCGCCTCCCCATTTATCCAATGTGCATAATATGTTAGGATGTAGGACCTCATGGAAAATCTTCTCTTGCTTGAATTATGTTTTAGCATTAACTGTAAAATGAAACAAAACGTTCATAAGGAACCCTTCAGTCAGAATTTGAAATGTGAAAGTGTGTCAGTTCTTCTGACCAGGCTCTGCTACAAGTGGAATTATTAAATAAATAAATAAATAAATAGTCAGTATTTTATTTTATTTTATTTTATTTTATCTTTCATCAGTATGAATCGCCACAATTTGTGGAGGTTACATCTGAGCAAAAAGCCGAAATTGAGGAGGGAGGAGTTCTCAAAACCCAGCTACACCATTGGCCAGCCCTGCAGGTTGCTGCTCTGCATGCAGACAGAACAGAAAAAGCTTTTAAGTAAGAAAACCGAAAGTGAACAAGAATAGCCAGCTGAAAAGATCGGGATTGTTTTTTAGGAAAGAATGACGAACACGGTAAGACACTATTTTTATAACCGTTTTAAAACGCAGCTATGTTCATTTGTGTCAGTTGTTGCATCACTTCGCTCCTCGGTCTCATTACAAAAAAGTTAACAATGACTATAAAAGATATGTAGCAGTTCAGGAATGGTAGAGATACATACAATTAGGTGTTTGCAGTCTGAATTATTTAGCAGAGATTGGAGCTTATTGCTGTGTAGCTGAGTCGTCTTAAGCTGCAGAAACTTTGCTCTGCTTCTTACTATTGTCGGTGTTTCTAAGAAGTTGCTTAATATTGAGTTGTTCAGGTCATAGAACGAAACAGAAACTATACAATGAAAAGGAGAAATGATGACACTGTGTTGTTTCTTCTTATCTCAACAGAGTTATTACTTGTTTAAGACATTAAATAGCTTTTCAAAGTGATACAGTACACATTATAACATTATAACATACACAACATATGTCTAGTCATGTGTTTTTCTGTCTTTATTAAAGTTGTCCAGCACTAACTTGAATATTAATTAATTAATTAATTAATTAATTAATTAATTAATTATTGTTTTTACTCCCAGTATACAGATTTAGCCACAGCTGACCTAGAAGATGAAGAGTTTGTGGATATTTTGGAGGATAAGAGACGCTACAGTGATCTTGGCTTTGCCCTCAGGACCTTTAGCCCCCAGCCATACAAGGGGGCCCCACCTTTCACCACGGCTGAACTCAACCGAGCTGTGCTGGAGTCCCAGTATATGCACTACGTGGCCAAAGAGGTGTGATACAGTCTTTGGAAAAGATGTAGCATCAATGTTTTGCATTGTGTCATCATCAGCAAGGACTCAGGCTTCTCCCCCACATTCAGGTTGCCATGGAGAGGGGCTCATCTGTGGAGAAAGTGAGAGAAGAAGCCAGCGGGATTTTGGATGAAATGTCTCAAAACCTGCAGCTGGGGTTTATCAGGCTGATGGGCTACATAATGAACAAAGTATTCAAGAGGATCTACAGTGGCATCTTTGTCAACATAGAAGGAATCAACATGGTCAGTTGAAATAACTACTGAATAACAACTATCAGTACACCACACTGTGGTACTTCAAAGTGTATGAACTTTTTAAGTACTCTTTCATATTTTATACTCTTTTATAGGATCTTTGTGTGCCGTGTGTTGGTCTTCACCCCTGCACAAATATGAACAGGGCTGAGACAAAAGGCAAGGTCTGGAGCAGGCAGGGTCAAAGTCAGGGACTCAGTCCGGGAACAAACGCTGGAGAATCAGGAATGAAAGCAGACAATCTGGCAAAGCATGAGTGAAACTTTAGGTTACTCATGTTACCCCGGTTCACAGAGTAGCTTGAGTGTGATGTCTCACTATGGGATACTCACCCCTGTGTATTCGTTAGAAGCACCTATCACATTACACTAATCCTGATTGGCTGGTGAACGTGACGCTCACGTCACCCTACCATCAAGTAGCCTGCGCTACGATTCAGCGTCATTGATGATGATGATGATGAAAAACACTTCATTCAGACATCTTAAACATAGGAAAAAGTAATAATAAGCAAAAAATAAGTAAACAAAAAATACATAAACAAAAAACACCACATAAATGTCTGAAAAGGAGTGAGGAGAAGCCTAAGCTTATTTAACTCACCCCCATTACGTTAACAGAAGTATAGTTGCTAATGCTATAGATCACATCTCATGTAATACTTTTACTACTTGTGCAATATATATCACAATACTAACTCAAAATCACATTCCACAGGATGCAAACAATATACATTATCATTTCATTTTTAACTAGTCAATCTTCCATTTCAACATAGGATTTTATCATTTTTTTCTTGAACATTTTTTTAAACTGAATTAATGTCGGACAGTCTTTTAGTTTTGGGTCCATCTTTCTCCAAACATTAACCCCAACAACAGAAATACAATGATGCTTTACATTTGTTCTCACATGAGGTTTTATGAACATTTCACCCCCTCTAAAATTATAAACAGTCTATTTTTTAAAACAATCCCTGAATTTGAGCTGGTAATTTATTATTCTTAATGTTATATATAAATTGTGACGTTTTAAAGTCGACCATGTCCTTCAGTTTTAAAGCGTTCAGGTTAATGAAAAGCTGGTTTGTATGTTCTCTAAGGGCCGCTTCATGAACTATTCTGATAGCTCTTTTTTGAATCATACAGATCGGTTTAAGATTATTTTTATATGTATTTCCTCACACCACTAAGCCATAAGTCATGTAGGGGAGAACCAAAGAACAATACAAAAGATATAAATTCTTTTCATTTAAAAACACTTTGACTTTAGAAATAATTGCTAGTGAGTTACAGATCTTTGCTTTAATGTGGTTTATATGAGGTTTCCAGCTAAGTTTATTTTGTGTAATAATTCCAAGAAATTTGACTTCATTCATTTGTTCTACATTAGTGTCATTTACTATTAATTTTCTGTCCTCGTTGACAGCACGATTTCCAAAAATTTGAAATTTAGTTTTGTTTACATTTAAAGTTAATTTATTTAAATCAGACCATTTTTTTTAACTCTGTTAATTCTTTTCCGACTGTATCTATCAATGTTTCTAAGTTCTGACCACAGCAAAGTATATTAGTATCATCAGCAAATAAGACAAAACGTAACTTTTTTTAAACTAAACATATGCCATTTATATACAAAATAAATAGCAAAGGACCCAACACTGACCCCTGTGGGAGACCGCAGGTCACTGTCAGCAGCTGGGATCTGTTCTCCAAATAGCTCCTGATCCAAGAAAGTGCTACACCTCTAATACAATATCTGTACAGTTTTTTTTAATTATAATTCATGATTCACAGTATCAAAAGCTTTCATTTTCATTTTCATCAGTGCCTTAAATAAATATAGTTTTATCAAAATTCTGTATTTTACTTAAAGCATCATCAGCTTGACAGGAGTTCACTATTTCTTTGGCCAATTTTGGCCCAATATTAGTAAAATCATCATTAAATTGGTTTGCTATTTCCTTAGGTTGATTAATCATTTGATTTTTTGTTAAAAATTGAGTTGGAATGTCAGCAGTTTGATTTAGTTTTTTGATTAATTTTCCCACCATAGTGGGACATTAAAACAAATGCTATGAATGAGAACAAGACTGTTTATATAGTGGAGGTGACAAGATGACTAGCAGGTGTTGCCAGCAGGTGGAGGCAGTTGCCCTGATGAGAGGGATTGGCCAGAAAGCAGGAGGAGCACGGCTAAAGCCTGGTACACACATAAAGATTTTTTTGGCTGTTTTTGTCCCAATTTTGCCTCTTCCCGACCATGGACAGCAAGCGCCCAATTTTCCTGACTCTTATAAGATTTTATGTACAATTATCATTTGGTTTGAGGTGTGTTACAAGCAGATTTGTCCCGATAATCTGCTTGCCCCGTGCATTGTTAATCTGACAACTCGTGCATTGTGACTGCGTGGATGGTGATGTGGTATGGAATGTAGCCAATCAGAGAGCGAGCTGGCTGGGGAACACGGGAGTAAATAAAGTCTGTGTTCACATTGTCTCCAGTCTGTTATTTTGTTCAGTTCTGTCTTTTTCTGTTAACAGTAGTCCCAAGACCACCATCATTCCCTCGTCCTATATATCCCCTTCCATACTGTGTGTTGTGTTTTCCAGTTGTTACTATGTTTTTTCTTCTTCATTTTTTTGCCGGTTGTTGCTGTGGTTCTTCTATGTTTTTGTTAGATCACGTTTGGTCATGTGAGATGTCCGGCTCAGAGGACTAGATTGTAGATCAGTTGCGGGACAGCATCTTTATGTGTGTGTTGTTCTGTGATTAGATTATCGGAGCACACCACACATATTATGATCAAAACTGTTCAATGCCAGATTTTCTATATTCATGTGTGAGGTCTCATAAGAAAATCTCATAAGATTTTAAAAATTGTTATGTGTGTATCAGGCTTAAGTGTGATATTGTCATATTTTAAAGAGTTAATGTCACACACAGATAATGTTCAAATGAAGGGAATTCAGGATCAGAGTTATCAGTAATGATTGAGTAATAAACCATGACTCCAATAACAAGGTGTGTGTGGTCTGTGGAGTCTAAAACCCCATCTCAGGATAACTAAGCAACTTAAGGCCTCTGTCACTTCGGCTAATATTAATGTATATGTGTCTACAATCAGGAAAACACAACAATGTGCACGGCATGACTGCAAAAAGAAATAGGAATAAAAGAAAATAATAATAATAATCATAATAATAATAATAAAGAATAAAATTCCTCCAAGCTGACATGCAGCACTGATCAACAGCCATTAAAATCATTTAGTTGCAGTTAATTCTGTATTTTGCCAATTACAACTTTGTTACATTGGATACATGTCTTTAATAAATTAATAACATATTGTAATAATTATGGAATTACTTATTTAACTGAATTTTGTTTGTCTACCGTTAAGTCTTTAGGATCTAAAGACATTATTATTTTTTAGAAAGGAAATTTGGGAGCTGCACTTATTTCCTCATGTTGATGTTGCCAAGACAAGGAGTTTCAGTTCTTTGCCAAAAAACCATTTATCTTCCCCTCTGAGCTTGTTAATTGACATGACATTTTAAGGTTTTAAGAATCTATGTTTAATGTCTGGGTGAAATAATCACAAAGCCAAAACATCAGAATGTTTTTTTTTTTTTTTTTTTATAAAGTCTCTACTTTTTTTTTTTGCTGTAGCTGCAACAAGCTGCTCAGGAGAGTCCTGTGATCTTGATGCCCAATCACAGGAGTTATGTGGACTTCCTGGTTATCTCCTACATCCTGTTCAGCTACGACATCCCAATCCCTGTTATTGCTGCTGGAATTCGTAAGTATCTATTTATATTTTAAAAACATGCTTTTATTTGATAAAAGTTCCCAAAATATAGCCCCTGACTTTTCTTTTTTTCTTTTCATATGATCTCGTCTTCCACTGTAAAGCTCTTGCACAGGTGAAAATTGTTGGAGAGATACTTCGTCGCTCCGGGGCATTCTTTATCCGGCGTGCCATCGGCTCCAACAAACTCTACTGGGCTGTGTTGTCGGAATATGTCCAAACCATTGTTAGGGTAAGATGCTTAGTAATGGGTGTCATCAGTCTGTCATAACTATTTATAAACTTTGTTTTCATGTGTTTCTCAGTCCGTCGTTTGCTGTCAGTTTCAGTGGCTCTAACATTTAAACATGTATTCTGCAGAATGGATTTGCTCCTCTGGAGTTTTATGTGGAAGGTTACAGAAGTCGCACACTTAAGGCTCTCACACCAAAGTTTGGTGAGTTTATTTGTCCCTGACTATGAGAGCACCCTTCTCCAGAGCAGATCTTATTGGCTTTGGAGCATCTAAATAATTGTTGCTCTAATTTCACAGCAAATAACCACGACTGTTGTTGCCCCACAATTCCATGTTGTTTTTATTCAGTCATAATAGCCTTATTAATCTGGTCCTGTAGCTATCTAGGCCTATTTTACAGTCTGTTTTCCACATCTGGTACAATTTAGAATATTTAACACTCCCACAGTCAAGGAAAACCCTTAGTTTTTAGAAAAACAAATAAAATTTCAGAGTTTGCTTAACAGTGTCTATATGTGTCGGCAGGTATGATGCACATGGTGCTGGAGCCCTTCTTTAAAGGGGAGGTGTATGACATCACATTGTTGCCCATCAGTATCAGCTATGACCGAGTGTTGGAGGAGTCGTTGCTTGCACATGAGTTACTGGGTGTCCCCAAACCCAAAGAAAGCATCATGGTAGGCACTGGTCACACCATTTGCCTTATCAAAAGTTATTCATGAAGCTACCAGTTCAGAACTTCAGCATTTTCTCTGTGCATACCAATTTGTTTACATGTGTTCAAGCTTTTTTTTACACTCAAATTTATTTTCTCAAATTTAAGAAGTTTCAGTCATAAAATCGTACATTTGTAGCCGAAATTCCCCCCAGTGAGCCAGCGTTTACATGATAGACATGGTCTTTTTTTTAGGATAATGGTGCAGTCTTTCTACTTCCTTTCTCTGAGTCTCCTCTGTTTGCTCTTTCCTTTTAACTGTTGTCTCTGCTTTGAGAAAATACCACAGAGGTAGTGTAAAGAAGGCATTCCTAGACCCAAAAAGATAAAATAAACATTATGGAATTTTCTTTGACAGTTATGAAAACAGAATAATCATTTATGTTATATGTTATCTGTTAAAGTTGTTTTTATACTTGCATTCAAAAGACAAAAGAGTAATTTATAAGAAAAACGAAATATTTTACTGAACTATACCATCATTTTATTCAGAAGCTGGGACAGATAAAGAATTAGTGAACATTTTTTTTTTTTTTTTTACTTTATTTTATAGAAAACCATCAGGTTTTAGGGGACTAATTTAAGGAAAGTCTCAAGTTTGGGTGGGTTAATGTCTCCTTCACAACAGTAAAGATTCAGCATCTTAATAACAAAATTCACAATAAATATTTGATCTTAAAGTTAGTGTATTAATAAATCTAACTTTCTTACATGAGCTTTCACTCTTGCTCTGCAGGGTTTGCTGAAGGCTAGCAGAGTTCTGCAGGAGAATTACGGCAGCATGCATGTGAACTTTGGCCATCCCTTGTCTGTTCGGCAGCTCTGTGAGGGCAAGATAAATCGCTCCCAGTATAACCTCATACCGAGGTAGAGAAAAATTTATACTACACTAATAATTTACAGTAACCATCTGTAGTTTCTTTGCTCAAACTTAATCAAAGTCTTAACAACCTTTTAACTGTTAAACTGTTCAACAGTGGTATGACCCCTTTAGTAATTCACATTCCAGTTTAACTGCAGCAAAGCTCCTCTGTCTCCCCACCCCTTCTTCTCTCCCCTAATGCCTATTCACAGAGATCTTCCTCAGAAGCCCACGGCAGAGGCCCAGGCCTGCGTGAGCTGGCTGGCTCATCTGATTGTACGAATGCAAGAGGAGGGCTCTCGGATCAGCCCCTGGTCTTTGATGGCATGCCTGTTGCTCCAGTTTCCAACCACAGTTTTAACAGAAGAGGGTCTGCTGTGGGATCAGCTCACAGAGAAAACCCTCTGGCTCAGGAGGTTGATGCTAGACTTTGGGGCTCGTCTGAACTGGCCTGGTGGGTGGGGAAGTGCTTACATTTTGTATACTTGCTGCTAATCTTATTTCTGCTTGTGTTGTTTTTAAAAAAGTTGTCTTTAAGATTTGAGAAATTTTAGGTTCCACTTGCATTGACTTTTTGAGGGTTACTTTCACATGCTTTAAAGGACCAGTAGGTGGCACTTGTTTTGCCACTTTCTGACTTGTTAAAGGAAGCAGTCAAAGTTAATGCACAGTAGGATCTGAGTGTGTCAGCATCACATGTCAGGACTGTAAAGGCTTCTTTAACCTGGTCTGAGGTAGATCAGACAGATTAGGTGAATGTAAGTTGGCACAAGTTTCACGTTCACTTAGGAGATGCTCCATGGATTAATGCCCTTTAAGTAACTTAGCCTAAGACAACCCCACTGAACTGTCTCACATTAGTCTCCTGTTTGCACATATACACACATGCAGGCGTGTTAGCACATGAACGCATGTGATCTGTTCTGAAAATCAAATCTACCTCTGAAACAAGGCTAATGTGTCAAAACTGCATTGCAGATCACATCCCTGACTCAGATGTGATGTCATCCACCGTGGTCCTTCATCGCTCCATCGTTCACCGTAAAGCGGGGCGTGTCTACCTGGTTCAGGAGGACGAGCCTGAGAGGAAACATCCACTCAGCCCAGAGGAGGGTGTGATGAGAACAGCAACTGCAGTTCTGATACTGGTTTCCTATAGGAATCAGGCCCTGCATGTCTTTGTGCGTCCAGCCTTGCTCGCTATGGCAATGCTTATCACGAAAAGCTCACAAAAAGGTGAGTGTTTTGCACAAACAGAAATCTGTATTTTTTGGTGCATTGTGTAGTATTTGCTCTTACTTCATTGGGATCCACTGTTCTGTTCACAGATGAGCTCCTCTCCTTCTTCTGCTTCCTACAGGATGTTTTCTCCAATGAGTTCATCTTCATCCCTGGCAGGTCGTCTCAGGTAACAGTCTCACCAATCAGTCATTAAAAATGATAGTTTACAACTATTCTTTTGCCGTACTGGGCATGCTCACTTAGTACAACCCTATAGGCCGCTTTATTATTTGTATAGCAAACATCTAAGTAGTCATTTAAACTGCAGTAACTAGGTGGGTTTAAGCTTGCAGACATGGTTAAGAGGTCCTGTTAAGGTTTAAAATATGCAACAGAATAAAAAAGAGATTTTTTATTATTTCAGAAGCTTGTAATTTGGCCTGTTCGCGTTAATAGAAAAGCAAGAATATTTCTGAACATGCACCATGTTGAACTGTGAAACAGATGGCCCACAGCAGCAGA
Organism: Melanotaenia boesemani; assembly: GCF_017639745.1. Lineage (NCBI taxonomy): Eukaryota > Metazoa > Chordata > Actinopteri > Atheriniformes > Melanotaeniidae > Melanotaenia > Melanotaenia boesemani. Next base: position 12,798,593 of record NC_055703.1, read on the forward strand.
CCACCAAGTATCCAGAGCATCTGATACCTGCTTTATCACAACAGCAAACACTGTAGAAAGGCTCAGGACATTTTAGCTTTTTAAAACTTTTCTCCAGATTTTAGCCCAGTAGAGAGACTTTTATCATGACTGTCCTTTCCACAAATATAAAGCAGTTTTGCTTTGTGAGGAAGTATTTCTAGTTTCTTCTTGAATCTATAAACTGAAAATATTAAGCATTTCAAAGGCCAAAAAGTCCAACTTGTAAGTAGCTTTTATCAGATGTAAATGTACATAGTAAAACCTTTATTACTTTTGCTATTATGATGGTTTCCAGATTGTCTTTGTCTCCATCAGGACTTTGAGGAAGCATGCTGCCTTCTAAAGAAATGTGGAGCGATCTATGTCACTCAGCAGGAGGTGACGGTTTCTGCTGCAGGACTGGAGGTGCTATCCTTCCTGCAGGAGTTGCTAAAACCCTTCATGGACTCTTATCAGGTGCTTTACCTTTTTTATCTCTCTTTACAATGAAATGTTATGCTCTGAGATAAAACTTTGGTGGGGAGAAGACAGCCCTTGGTACTGCATTTGTCCAGTTTTACAATGACTAATTTAAAATATAGCTCTAACTGCAAGTTGAACAGGAGGTTTATTCAGGTGTTTTTCTTTTCAGCTGATGTTCAGATATCTCTGTGAGGAGGGAGATCATGTGTTTACAGACAAACAGTTCCTACTTGCTGTGCGAAACCTGGCTACAAAGCTAATCCTCTCAGGTAAAACAGAAAGTGTTTAAAAAGATCCCCGACTTCTGTGATCATCTCCAGCTGGTGAACTTGCTTTTGTTTTTTTGGTCTTTTGTAGGTGAACTTCACACATATGAGGCCCTTTCATCAGACACACAGAAAAATGTTTTGTCTGCGCTGCGAAGACTGGAGGGTGTGACAAAGTTGAATTCTGAAAATAATGAATATAAAGTGAACAAAGCGGCTGTCAGGAGAACTGGCGACATGCTCTGTAAGTCTTCTGAACTTGTGATCTATTTTTACCTTGCTTTTTTAAAATATTGACTTTAAATTCAATTCTGTGTTGTTGGCTTTTGCTTGTATTTGCCACGCTAACAAGCAACAGCCTGAGGGATTTTGTTTCCTTTCCTCTCTCACTTTAGCTGGGAAAATCCGTCCACAGAATGTCCAGGCCGCACCAGATGCCAGACTTTAGTCTCAGTTGGAGCAGATCCATCTTTGGTGTTACCTTGCGGTTGCATTTTTCCCTCCCTCATTTTCACCCTCCTGTTCTTTTATGCTAGCATTTATGTGCCTACATTCTGAGGTTGGTGATCTGACTGTGCTCCACTCTTGAATGTTGGCTACCTCTGTATCCGTAAACCCATCCCCCAGATCAGAGAGCTGAGGTGGAAAACTGAAAAAGCCCTGACATAGTGACTCAAATGTGGCTTGTTTTGTTTTATGAGTTTGATTACAAATGGTTTGGAAATGATTATGTGAGAATAAAAGAGAATAAATCTAAAGATTAATAAATGAAACAGATATGGGAACATAAAGAGGTATAAATAAAAATTCTAGATGTGGATTTAAAAAGGGGAAATTAAAAACACATATAAATAACATTTTATTTTAACTTTTGTTTACTTCTTACTGTATTTTGCTTTAAATTAATACATTAAAAAAACATGTTTTACAAGTATTTTAAGCAAAGTTTTATATTATGTAATTATGTTTCATTGTTTTATTTTCTTTTTGTTTACACCTTTAATTATTTCTCTTATGTATAAAGCAAAAATATCATATGAAATCAATAAATAAATGTGAAATTAGATTACATAATATTAAACTAAATTCAAGAAAAAATCAGGTTAACTTTTTTTTTTATATAAATATGTTTTTAAATCAGAGTGGAAAACAGATATTGTTTAACATACCCTTGTTTTTATACCTGATTTTTTTATTATTATCTTTTTCAGAATTTTTTTTTCTCTCTGATATACATAATGCAGAAGCATCGCTGGTACATGTGGATGGACTTTGTAACAAATTTTAAGTCGTTTTTAAAGTATGATTACTTATAAGTAAAATGAGAAAACAAAATGTATTGTTACTTTATTAATGTTGTTGTCTATATCCTTAAGATCAAACATTATATCCTCATGAATGATGTCAGATTCAATTTGTTAGAGACGTTTATTTTAAGTTCTTTACATTTCAATAAATGCAAAAGAGATGTAACAAAACGCAACGCACCGTAGATTACTTTCCTTTTCACATTTAAATATCATTTCTTTGATTCTCTTCGGTTCCTTAAGTGAAAGCTGAGGTCAAAGTTCAGCGTCTTCCAGATATGCAAACCAATCAGCTGAACTTTTAACCTGTCAGCAGTTAGATGAAGGCCTCTTTGTGCCAACTAACCGTACATTGTGTTTGACATGGACAGAGATTATCGATACACAGGTGGCACGTCGACCTTGATGCGTAAAGCGCTGACAGGGTCCTGGCAGAACACCGAGATGTACTCCAGCACCTTTGAATTCATTTTTTTCTCGCTCTCCTTGGCTCTGAGTCGCTCTTTGTCCCATCGCTCTTTCTCGCCGTTCATTTGGGAGAACAGGTTGATCTGGATGGTGCGCAGCGTGGCAGCCAGGATGTAAAAACCTCCCTGCAGCATGTGGCAAAAAGCGGCGCCTACACTGAGCGCTGCGCCCATCAGGTTGGGCACAGTCTCGCATACCACGCATACGCCCTCCAGGAAGTGCAGCGTCCCTTTCTTGGCCAAGGACTGGCCTTGGTGGAGGAAGCCGTGGGGAGAAGGGTTTTGCTGGGCATGATTGACCAGGTGTCTTGCGCAGTCTGCGAAGTGGGTGGCGGCTCGGCGCAGCGGGAGCAGGGCCAGGTACAAGTGGCAAGCAGCTTTGGTCAGAGCATGGAAAAGCAGCCGCAGCTCAAGCACAGCGTTACCTGGAGATAAAGACAGTAACCGGGTCAGCTGGAGTCTAATTTAACACTGTGGCTAATGTCACAAACTATTACAAACGGTGTCTGCCACAGGATTAAAGTCTACACTCCAGCTATGTTGGTGGCGTGTATCATCTGAGCACGCGAGCCACCTTGGTGCATCTTTACGCGTGCACCTGAGCGCAAAGTGACCACCATCAAATTCTACTTGCTAGAGAGGCAAGAATAAAAATCCTATTATTGGAGTTTATAATTTCTCAGGACGTTTTGCACCAATTCAACGAATGACCAGAGTGGGATTATCCAACCAGGAAGAGTTTAACGAGACAAAAGGTCATTTGTCATTGCAATTTTAAATGTTGTAACTTTCTTAAGACGTTATCTTTTATCTTATTCTACTGCATATGTATCTGTGATCTTTTCTGGCACACGTGCGAATCTCTGATCCGATGTTTCTCAGCATTGCATCTTTTAGTAGCCTTGCAGCTTCCCGATGAAGTTTTTTTCCCCATAAACAACATTCAACTAGGTATAGCAGAACGGCAAACAAGCATTCGTGATTTTGCGGGCTGAGTTTTTCTATGGCATAATGTCCACAAGTCCCGAAAAGCTTCCAAATCTCTATCCACCCTTTAAATCTTACCATCTATAAAGCAGAAAATCCACAGAAGGGCAATACTCGCTGCCAGCGAAGTCCACCAATCCATGTGGCCTCCCCCCTGTCCAGTCCTGGACCCTTCAACGAAAAGAAAGAAAGCCTTGAAAAGATAAGTTATGACCTGGCCAAGCCCTGCCCCCGCGTGCCTTTACGCAGCTAATACCCAAACATCCCGTAGGTTATCGGTTTTTCTGAAGGTGGCCCAGTAGACACCTTAAGATCTCCTCAGCTGTCAGCAGGCGCATTAAGACCAAGCCTGCAGGCTACAACTCCACAGCCAGCAGTAGAAGGTTTACAGGTCGATGAACCTTCACAGAATCCCCTTTTCCTCTTCATCATAGTTTTACAGTAATTTCAACACCGCGTTTTATGGCTTAATTAATATTTTTCAAACTTCTGAATATACTTCTAACAACAACAAGAAAGATGAAAATACTCAGTGTGTGGAAATATTATTTGCAGGAGACCTATCACATTGTACATCGTTTTTTTCTACATTTCTTTCTCTTTTTTAAAATGCGTTATAGGCCTTAATGGATTTAATGAAGTTTTCTTGTCTAGTAGTCAACGCCACGCGCCAGGTGACCGTTCAATGCAGCACGTTCCAATTTCTGCTTGCCTATGCGTGGTTGTCATGGCAACAGAAAACCTCCAGACGTGGTGACACCTGTAGGAGGAGGAGAAGAAGGAGGAGGCCTCTCTCCGGTCTCACTGCCTATATTGAAATCTGAAGCCAGTGTGAGGGAAGATAGGAGTTTGCAGTCACCTCACTGTTTAAATTGTTGTAGCGCGTGTGACAAAAACACGAAACTTTGCTCTAAATTATCGTTTTTCCACCGAACTTCGGACCTGAACGTCCTCAACTTGACATAGGTAAGAAAGCAAACCTGTCTGTTAGTCGACTGAAGTTAGGTTTCTTAAGACAACTTAATAGTTAATTTAATGGAATAAATATTTTGATTTCTAATACATAGACTACTGAAAAAAAAGTTGAACGAACAATTTCATAGTTTTTATTTTCAAATATATACATTGGGTGTCAACTACATTTAACTGAAAATGTGCTCATTGAATATATTTTTGTGTTTTGTATTGGTCAAGGCCATAGAAATAACCTCATGCAGGGCTGCATTTTTAAAATATTTTCTTACTAAAAAAAGTGTTACCCTAACATTCAGCACTATTCAATAAATAATTAATTGATGATCCAGTTGTTGGAGGCCAGTATAAGGGATTAACCTAAAAATGGATGTCATGTAGCCCTCTTCTGGACACCCTAATTGTTGTTGGTGTATTTTGTTTGTTTGTTTGTTTGTTGAAATGATCATTTAGGTATTGTTGGTTCCATTAAATTTTGTTCTGTTTTACACCTCTGAGCCACCGTAGCTAATATCACTGAGTCTGAACTACGCCTACATCAAAGAAGGAGTGAGGCTGTTAGCAACTAATTATTTATCACTGGTCTTTAGATGTCAGCATGACTGTATCGGTGCAGTATGTGTGCAGTGGCCAGCTCAGATAGTCTGAGTATAATGATTGGGTCGCTCTCTTTCTCATGTGAGACATGTCTGCGTGCACAATGCTGTAATCTCAGGGTCTAAGTAAAGATTAATGGAAAGGTCTCAGGTTGCTGGGTGATACTGCTGCCTTTGTTATTCCCCCTGAATAAGGACAACAGAAAAAAAACTGCATGGATCAGATGGAATTCACATGTATGTATTCACATAATGTATATAGACCTGTAGCACCCTCCAGTGATCCATATATATGTTGCATCAGATCTTAGAAGAATATTGTTTTTAAGCAGTCAAAAAGTACAAGGAAGGAAATAACCATTCTGGCACAGGTGCCAAGGTTATTAAGTCTTGCTGAAAATGCCAGCTATGTAATAACGTGCATGTTTTACTGCATATGTTTGCATAACAGCAAGAAGCTGCTCATGTTTCCAGGTGGCGAGAGGATCTGTCACCGCCCATTGTGCTTGCTCTGCTGCTTGCTGTACACCTACATGATTATTTCTGGTCTGTCTGTGAACTCAGACTGGGGTTTCCAAGAGTTCACAGTCCATTCTGGGCTGCAAAGTATACAGTTGGACTGGACTTGGAGTCACAGATGTTTGGCTCATCATCTTTTTATGTGTGATTTAGGGACTTAAAAAGAAAGAAACTGTAATCTTTATATAGTAGCGACTGTATGTTTTCCCAGTTACACAAAAGTGATGAGTGATGTTTCAGGGCTGCATGGATGATGTGAATAACACCACAGAGAGCAGAGGGAGTCTGTCTCAGTCGAGTGCCAGGATGAGGAGTAGACCAGGCACAAGACACAAGACTTCCGCTACTTGTGGGCGAAAGGACCAGCTCTCTCACGCCTCCATCAGACAACTGCAGGTACTACACTGAACCAAACTCTGTGCTTGAGCAAAAAGATGTGGAATTTTCTCACTTCATGTATCACTGTTTAGGCAAAAATAGAGGCTGAAAATCAGCAAGTGCAAGAACTAATCAAGCCTTTACTGGATACTGAAAATGGTTTTATAAAGGTAACATCTCTAATTATGTTCCTTTTTATTAGACCTGACAACACAGATTTGATATTATTATTAAGACTGTTAAGGATGTGACAAAACTGACTGTTTTGTCCATACGATCCCCTTATTAAGGAGTTGGACAACTTCCTGAGCCAGCAAGATGTAGCAGAGCTAAGGAGGAGGGAGCTGCTCCACAAGCATTGGACTGAACATGTGTGGTTTCCCCTCCAGAAGAGAGTGGAGGAACGTGTGTCCACCTGCAGTCCTGTGAAGGTCAAAAGGTGGCAGAGCTTGCACAGTGACTACCAACATCATTGTAACTCCAAGGTGAAGCTTCAGTGTGTTTAAACTGGCTGTGAAATGTATTATATTTACCCTCATGTTCATTTTTTGGCACAGCTTTTTATTGTAAACAGTGAGAGGTGTGCATCATCTAACAGTTTCTTGAAACTTGTGATCTACAAGACGTACACTTGCTATCAAAATTTGATGGATGGTGACCTTTGGCGCTAAGTCAGGGAGCTACTGTGCTACCATTTTCCTAATTCTGCCATTCTTCATCTCTTTTTTACATTATCCTTTTACAAATGCTGACTTTGACTACATCAATGTGGTGTTCCTTTTGGAGCAAATATTCCCCTCAGAGTATCCCAGATGTGTTGGTTGGTGCTAATACTTGTTCTGTTTCCACAATAGATCAAAACTGTCTGTTTAAAGGACACATTGAACCTTTATCCTTGTGAAAGACTGAACGACAAGAAAACACCCCCTTTTTGGAAAACAGGTATCAGAATCTAAATTATTTACACAATTAAATAAAGGAAAAAATATCAGGTTCATATGAAAATAAGTGTAAATATTAAACGCTATTTATTCAAAATGCACATATTTGTTTTTTATTTCCTAACAGTAAAATACTAAACTCACCTCAAAGGTGTGCAGTTGTTTTTCTATCCTAACAAGTCACTTTTTCTTATTGTGTAGAAAACAAATGCACATTGAGGAAACCTCAAGAACTTTCTCAGAACTATAACCCTCTTGAAAAATGTGGGCCATCTCAGGTTAACTATCTTCCAAAAACCTCATCCAATCATCCAGCATCTACATCCATAAAAATCCCAAGGAAGGATGAGACCGAACACAGGAAGTCTGGCAGGTACTGTACACATACATTATTGTGAGAATCAAATGTTTCCTTACATCACAATTTCTGCTGTATTTACTGTAGCTTTGTCATACATTTGCAGCACACGTTGTTCAGAATGATTTTTCTTGAAGACCCCTGTCATGCAACAACCAAAAAGCCGTGGACTACCTCATGCTTGGTTTTAACTTCTCACCATAAACGATACATTCTGCCTGAGTCCTGTCTTGTCTTTCAATAAAACCAAAGTTAATGTAATCATCAACAAATAGCTTACTTTATTTATTTCTTTTTTTATAGGTATAAGTCATCTGCACTGATGTTTCTTAGAAATTAAATTACTCAAATGGTGCAGGGAAAATTAAGGTTACCAGGATAGACTACCCCATTACTGTAGCTTCACTAGCTCACTGCTCTCACTAAACCACAAAGTACATGGACCAAAACGGATTGGATGCACAAGGTGTGGACTAATACGGGACTTTTTTTATTAGTACTTTTGACTGTGGATATATGTTGGATATGGACACACCCTCAGGGTGACACGCTCTGGAACAAGCACACAGCCACTTTAATCACTTTAACCAGACCGTAAGCTAACTCAGTCTTATTTTTTGCACTATAATCATAAACATTTATTGCACTGACTGTAATTTGCCTTGTCTTTTTATTATCGTATTTTATTTACTTAGTGATAGTACTTGTTTTGTTTATTGGCTAACATTCTTGTATTTCATGCACCAAGGTTTGAGAGAACCATAAATTCAGTTGTCTGTCCTGTACATGAAGCAGAATTTACAATAAAGCTGACTTTGACTTTTTTGACTTTGATGTTTTAAAATATTGTTTTAAAGCAGATTTTGATCACCCCCATTTATTCACTTTGGGATCTGGCTTTTAAAGTTAGTGTTTTGGGGCTCCCACAATTGTGGTTCTATGTGAATAAAACGTCAAAATGTTATAAAACATAAGTAGATACACCTCAACTTGTCTCTGTGTAGACATGGCCCTAATTTTAATCACGCTGGCTCAAACAGTCAAAGCCTTTGGGAGCCTCTGTACTCTTTGGGGGACTCTCTTGGGGGATCAGGGACTCCAGGTTGGAAACCACTGTTCTATGCCATCTATCTAAACTGCTTGTCTTTGAATCTATTGAAGAGGAGGCTTTGCAAAGGCTGGGGTTGTTTTCCAGCGGTTGTAGGACCATAACCTTAAATTTAGTTCTAAGAAGTGCCACCTCATGTGAGCATCTGTCAAGTTTTTAGGCAATGTCATTGATGGTAATGGGGTAGCTGTTTAAAATTTCAAGGTACAATCTCATGAACGATAATAGGTGAACACCCTCAGTACAGACGATCAAATTATTTTCACAGATGATATTCTATTACCAACATTTCCTCCCTAATTGCTTCTCCATTGCCAAATCCCTTTTTACTTTCCACTTAGCAGAAAAGAAGAGGTAAAAATAAAAGTAAATGCAGGAACTGATTGAAAACTTGAACCTGGTGATTTGACTCTGGAATGTTGGTCCAGACCATCCAACAAGTGACGCCAAAAGGACAGGACACTTCCCTGCTTTGTACTTTGAAGAGCTCCAACAGAATCAAAAACTAGACCCAAACATTGTTCTAATCTCAACAGAGTCATTAACGATGCCTTAAGAAAGCAGGGTAGACATTAGCTTGTTTAGCTACGAAAGTTGGTAGAAAAGGCCTTGCGTGGTGTGCATGACTTAGCTGGACACTTAGGACAGGAAAGGACAATTCATTTGGGAGAATGCTTCTTTTACTGATGACAGAACACCAGAAAAAGATCTTTGTCAAGTGTTGTCAGAGATGTACAGGGGCCAGTCCCCAGAGCCCTTTGCTAGAGCCCCACTTGAAAGCATCTGGACTTCCAGCCCTGTGAAAATTGTGTGTTTGAACCTCTGACGTGCAGAGGACAGCAGATAGCATTTTATTAATGTGCTTGTCTTGACAGCTTCAAAAAGTTGACCCATGACTTTCACTGCACAAACCAAACAGCAAACAAATTATGGGATTGTGCATTTTGTGTGTATGGATTTCCGGAGCATATTCACACTGCTCAAAGGACCAACTTTGAGATTCAAGTTATCTCTGAGCTACTCAACCTGTATGGAGTTTCCTTGTCACACATCACTGCATACAGAGGGACTGAAAGATTCAATGGAGCTACTTCGCATACCAGATGGTCTCAGCAAATGCAAACATTAACGTTTGCATACAATGCAACAGTGTAAGAGACCACTGAATATGTCTCTTTCCACTTCGTGTTGGGCCGTATCCCAAGACTGCTTGTTGATGTAATATTTCAACCGGTGCTGCATGACTCAAAAGTTGTTGACTACAGCAACTATACCAAGATGCTGATATCCCACCTGAGAGAGGCAGCAGATGTTAAAAAACATGCCATGAAAGAGCAAGACAAAAAAGGGGTTATAACAATAAGATAAAAGGATTACAATTTAACAAGGGAGATAGCGTTCTCCTTGCCAACAAGACAGAGGGAAAAAGAAACTTGCTGACAAGTGGGAGTTAGCATTATATCATCATAGACAAATATCCCCACACACTTACAAGATGGAGAATGATGGGGGAACACTAAAGTAGTAGATCACAACCTTGACTTGGATATCATTTTCTTGCCCAGTGAGTCCGGGGACATTAATGAGACACTTTGCAGTTTCAATGAATCAGACGACAAGTCTTGTTTGGCAGGTCTCATCAGCTCCTTGTAGAAAAAGACTGAAGATGACAGCAGAGAATCACTTGGCATGGACTAATGAACTCACGTACACTCAAGATGGAGGCAAATGGTGCAGACTGTGACAGTTTAGCTGCAGCACAAACTGTCTGCAGCAGACTTTGATTCAAGAGTTGTCATAAACAGTAATTACAGGTGATAAAGATCAAGGTCAAACTAGTCAAACCAATACACAAGCAGATGCACCAGGTGTAGTCAGGACATGGGGTTGGTAGAATCTATGGCTCAGAAGCCATTCAGCATCAGAGTTTACCAATTCACGTTGCAATAAATCCAACTCTCTCCTCACACTGTTTTTGTGAAGTTGTTTTATTTCTTGTCAATTTTGTTTTATTGAACATGGCATTAGGTAATGTTTGTGTACTTACATACAGTGGACATGAGTATCTACTAATTAGCTTGGAGAGAGATTATCTATACACAGGTGGCATGTCAACTTTGATTCTTAAAGCACTTACAGGGTGCTGACAGGACATTTACTCCAGCACGTTGGAATTCACTTTTTTCTCTCTCCTTAGCTCTGAGCCGCTCTTTGTCCCATCGCTCTTTCTCGCCGTTCACTTGGAAGAACAGGTCGTTCCGGACGGTGCGCAGCGTGGCAGCCATGATGTAAAAACCTCCCTGCAGTATGTGGCAGAATGCGGTGCACACGCTGAGCGCTGCGCCCATCAGGTTGGGTAACGTCTCGTATACCACGCATAAACCCTCCAGAAGGTGCAGCATGCTTTCATTGGCCATGGGCCGGTCTTGGTATTGAGATGAGCTTTGCTGGGGATGCCAGACCAGGTGTCTTACACACTTGGTGAAGTGGGAGGCGGCTCGGCGCAGCGGGAGCAGGGCCAGGTACAAGTGGCTAGTAGCTTGGCTCAGGTCATGGAAAAACAGTCGCAGCTCAAGCACGGCGTTGCCTAAAGATAGCAACCTGGTCAGCTGGAGTCTAATTTAACAATTTGTTGGCAGGTATCTGAGCATCATTACACGCCCCCCCTGAACAAAGTGACCACCATCAAACTTTTCTACTTGCAAGGAAAATATGTTTGCTATTGGAAAAGATACTTTGTCAGGCTGTTTTGCAACAATTAAACAAGTAAATAGAGTAAAATTATCCAATTAGGAAGAGTTTAACGTATTCTGCATACCCATCTCTTTAATCTTACCATCTATAAAGCAGAAAATCCACAGCAGGGCAAAACCTACTGCTAGCCAGGTTATCCAATCCATGTGGCCTCCCCTCGTCTAGTCCTGGACCCTTCAATGAAAAGAAAGCAAGCTGCAGCGATATTACAATACACACATTTTTCTGTCAGTCTGCTAACATTAACATTTAAAGAAAGAGAAGGCATGAAAATTAATTAACGTGTATTGTGATATGTAGGATTTTGATTGCACTCCTGCCAGGAGACCACACCCATGGCTTTTTTCAGTTTACTTCCACTACAAAGTGTATTTAGTGTGCACACAAAGAACTGACAAACCTTTTGATATATGTTTGATGTCTTAACTCTTGGCTTTTATGTTAAAGCATAGTGTGCAGATAAAGGAATTTTAAAGAGATGGAGGTCTTTATGTCATGGTTTGCATCTGTCTCTTCAATACAGCTTTTTTTTTGTTTGTTTATTTGTTTGTTTTTTGTTGTTTTTTTTTGTGTCTAAAACATACTAAATAATACTCCTGCAAATTATAAGTCTGCCCACTGTAACATAGGCATAGATGTTGCTGTAGCCAACAGCACTGGGCTATTCCTAAAACAGGAAATAAGCCTTACTTAAATAAAAAAAAATCAATGGTGATCATAACATCATCCGGTTTTACCTATTTCTAAACAATAATTTCACGCACAGTGTGGCAGTTTCAGCTTAGGATTATTTTACCATTTTTAAGTAATAAGCTTGGTAAAACAGTTGTTTTAAAACAAGATCATGTAATTAACTTATCTTTGACTTTACAAAAGTCTTTATATCAAAACAGGCTGGGATTCAAGAAATAGAGAAGACAATAAAAACCATGATACAGAAACGTCAGCATTTTAAAAAATACAAAAATCTAGACACTATGCAAACAAAAGAGATAAAACATACCTCCAATGGCTTCAGTGTATGTCTGTGCAACCAGCTCTTCCGGGATGTGAACTCAGGTGTGTAAGTCAGCTGACAAAGCCATGGGCGTAGCTTTGTTTTTCTTTCGTTTCTTGATAAAGGTACATTCAAGGTTCTAAACATCACAGTAGGAAATAAAAAGTGCTTGATGGTGCTTGCTTTACTCTCAGTACTTTTTATTTAAACTCTTAACAAAACAAAACAAAACAAAAAAAAAAAAAAAGGAAAATCACAATGAACCAGCTTCAAATGATTTTTTTCTTCAATCTTCTCTTACTCAATGTGTTACATAAAGCTCTATTAAATTAATCTTTCACTAATGAGCTATAGCAGTATAAAGGATTACTGAAAATAAGATACCATATCTTTATAGCTAGTACATAAAGGTCCCCTTCATAACCAAAACCTCCTTATTTCACCGTACACATTTTCAGAAAAGTTTAAACATGTCTCAAAACATAAAACCAAGTACACAACAAAACAGAAAACACTTCAATGATAAAAACTCAAAAAAATTTAAATTGTCTTTTGAAAGATGTTTTCGATGCAACATCTGATGGAAGGTGTCATCAGTCCAGCTGCTGGTTCTCCAGATGAGGATGTCGCCAACAGCCAACAAGTTTATAGCAACTAAACTGAATTAAATAAAGCTCCTTTATATATTTATCTGTATTCTTACCTGACTACAGCAGTTGTTTGTAAATCTTCAGGAAACCACAAGAACATGATGAACCAGAGAAAAATTTTTTCTGTATTAGCATTTTATTTATGACAGTTTCACTATTAATTGGCATATATTTAACATGAAACCACTCTATGGTTAGACCATGGGGTGGGGTTAATATTTCAGATTATAATAGATGTTCAGCAGTATTGCAATACATGAATACACACGTGGACAAAACAGTTGGTACCCTTCGGTTAATGAAAGAAAAACTCACAATGGTCACAGAAATAACTTGAATTGACAAAAAGTAATAATAAATAAAAAAATCTATTAAATTTAACCAATGAAAGTCAGACATTACTTTTGTCAGATTCAAGTCATTTCTGTGACCATTGTGAGTTTTTCTTTCATTAACCGAAGGGTGCCAACAATTTTGTCCATGTGTGTATGTGAGACTTTGTGAAACTATGTATAACTGTTATGTGTTCTTATTCACCATTAGTGGTAAAACAGTACTTTATTTCTAATATGAATTATACAAATTTCAACAATATAGCAAAACTAAGGTGTTTAATATAAAGGCATGCTTTTTGTTTTTGTTTTTTAAGGATTTTGATCAGTTATGAGTACAGAATATTAGCAATTATTACAGTTTAGCTGGATTGAGGTTTAAAAAAAAACAGAAAAGGGTGGATGGTTAATGGCAGAGCAAGGCTGGCTCAGTAAATGTTTTGTGGCATTTGTTTTGTGGAATGTGTACTGTATCTTCATTTCTGTAAAACTAACTAGCATATGCCTGATGGAAATCATTTAGTGGGCTCATAGAGCTGGAGGTCTAGCTTGACCCACACTTCTCCAGTGGGGACTTCATGCAGGAGCAGGCGGCGGTTTGCTGCTCCTTTGCTCTCCATGTCTTTCTTTATAGTTGCCACGGGAACCTCGGTGCGACCAAGGAAATCTAAACAGGAAAGAAAAATGAGTCATTTCAGTCTAATGCCAAAATGAGGACTTTTCTGTGTTACAGTGGACCTGAAGAAGCCTCTCACTTAACACACACACTTATTTCCTCACTTTTCAGGCAACCAGTCCTATGGAATCATAAATTTACGTGGGTTTTGGTTGAACTGAAAGAATTTACTAATTCTTTCAGTGAAGAACCATAATACGTCCAACCAGAACTGTAGAAGGTAGCTGATTGCTACTAAGAGTGTTTAATCATGATGCAGTTTGCTAAGCACTATTTAACCAAATATAAAAAGTGTCTTATTTGCATTTTTGAGGCTGTTATTTAATCATTCTTCCACGTTTCTTTCAAACAAAACGTTAAAAATGCAGTTTTGCCATGCATATTAGAAAGGGTAATGTATGTTGCTTTAAAGTAGCCAGTTAAAATGGTTGAAGGCAGACATGTGGTTTCCCTGCCCTTACAAAGAGGGCAAATAACACGCGTGTACATGCATGCATGTGTGTTGAAATAATCACCATCTGGCGAGAACTGATCTTTCTCAAAAACAGTGATGCACAGGACGTCCTGGTAGAGGTCTTTGACAAAAAACTGACAGTTGAAGTTCCACTTGGGGCTCAGAGTGTCGCTGATTGGCCGAGAAGTGTAGCACTGAACCCCCATGGTCAGCTCACAGTATGGATTACTCTTACCTGAGAAGAAATTATAATAAAAATAAATAATAAAAAAAGGACATATTAATTTGGTAAAGACACTTAAATATGTAACATGGGACAGAGTTGCATCCTGTAACTGGACCTCACCGTTGGGCTTACAAGCTTTGAGCTCTTGAGCTTCAATGACGGTTACCAGTAATCGGCCGATTCCACGGGTCTTTAAAGATCGTGCTAAAATAAATTTAAAGAGTTGGATAAAGTACAAGAACACAAGAAATGTACATACACATGCTATTGCTGTGTGTGGTGTTTAGTTAGGGCACATAAATCCCAATAGCACCGCAAACAGACATACTTGTTTTTACCTTGGTATGCTTTCTCTCTCTTTTTCTTCTCTGTCTCTATGAAATGTTCAGATGCTGCTTTAATTTTCTGAACCCATGCTGTCCTGCCAACACAGACATAACACATAGATGCTACAATTAATGGTAACTACCAGGTAAATATTTATACAGTACAGTGTCTGTGCATGCATACCTTTCACTTAAGGTCTCAGTTTTGAGTGTGTAGACCCGATCAATGTGCGAGACATGAAAATATGGCTCATCGCTTGATGGGTCTGGTGGCATTTTCACAAGAACTTCATTCAGAAACAGTGGCTAGAAAGGAACAGGTGATGGTGAATTAAACATTTGGTTTTTCTAAGCGAGAAAGGTGAAGGTATGATTATTTCTAGCTATAAGGAAAGTGCTTTGCTTCTGCCTTACTGTTTTGTACATCTTCAGCTGTATGCTGGTTTTGGGGCTGAATAACTTGTCTGAGCCTGAGGAGGAGAAAGGTTTGGCACTATGTGTGAGGAGGAGGAAATCATTGAAGAGGAAAGCCCACAACTCTCTGCTGCTTTTGGTTTTGTACAGTCGTCCACTATGGATCAACTTGCGAGGCCCGAGACAATTAGTCAGTGAGTTGAAGACCAAGTGCTAGGAGAAAGATGGAGATGTTTGGGAGTGGGGGGTCAAGAACAGTTACTGGAAGAAAGATAAAACTACAACGATTATAAATATATAAAATATGTCATGAAGACATAACAAACCTCATATCCTCTCTGCTGAGAAATGTTGCATAATCTATAGAACTGGCCAATAGGAATACTTTGACTTACTTTAGTCCATTCATAACTATGAGTGTGTTTACCTCTATAGGTCCTTCACACTGGACATGGTTCTGTATCCATTCAAGCCTGTCAGAGTTCTCCTTCTCTCTAACCCCCTCATTAACCTGAGAGCACAGCTCCTCGGCTCGATCTAGAGATTCTCGCAGAGGACCGCGGTCTGCATGGCCATCAGGAGTGTGCTCCAAGATCTGACCAACAGGAATTGGATGTACTGATGTAAAGTCACGCAAAAATTGTTTGCTTGGGAAACAATGATCATGTTTTCCACTTACATTCTTAATGAGCAAAGGGTAGCGGGTGATCCTCTGCATGGGTTTGAGCAGGAAGCTGGACAGTGGCATTCCTTTACAGCGGTAGTTAGTAGCTATCTTCTGCTCAGGAGGAAACAGAAAACAAGCTATTAGCATTTTTTACTTGTGTCTTTTCTGCTAAATGCTCCAATGATGGCATTTCATATGATCAATTATACACTTATACCTTGAGGAAGTCTTTAAAATCAGGCTGGTTGTGGGTTTTACTCTGCAGCAGGGCAGCAGCATTGAGCTGGCAGGAACAGAAACGAATGTATGGTTGCATGTGTGCTAGCTCTGAAGCCAACAGGTCTCCTATCAGCTGAACAGGCATGTTGTCTCCTCCTGTCTTCTTACGTACGCGCAGCGCCCTGAGATGCACAAATGAAGGGGATGTAAATGTGTTAATGTTTCCATATTATTGTACCTAAACTAGTTACAAAACACAAGTTGATGAAATATCTACTGACTTATTAATATTATCTCATAACACATGTGGCCTACTTGAGCAGTTTGGTGTTGCACATAATTAGTTCCCTCCAGTTAACAAAGATCACCGCCATCTCAGCTTCTGTAAGACGACCTGACTCAGACATGGGCCTGTAAAACACCTGAGTAGACATACACAAAGAAGGTAAATAAGTACTATTAACACATTATCGCTTTAAATTTGAGAAAAAAAGACCGATCATCTCTTAATATGCCTGTTTGTACCTCCAACACCAATTCCAAATCCTCCACATAGGTTTCCTCGGTCTGGATAAGCTCGTGAATGTAACCCTGTCGCTTCCTCTCCTGAGGGGTCATCGTGTCCAGCGTCATCAGGTCTGCACACCCTGCAATGCACACACACGCAAACATCCATGCACATGCAAGCACACATGCAGGCATGCAAACATCAACACGCACGACCACATGCACAGCAAACATGGGCACAAACACTTTCCTTTTAAACACTAATATCACGTATAAGAAAACACGACAAGCAGTTAAAAACGCTCCACACGTAAACAAGTCAAAATCTCCCTTTATTACCAGTTTTATGATGTTTTATTTACAGTTAATGCACAGAGTGAGGCACATTGTAGTTGCAGTGCATGGGCCTAACATACCAAGCGATGCTGACAACACTGCTACTGAGAACACTGCATTAAAAAAAAAAAAGCACCTTTGATGTTGGAGCGCCCTCTCCAAATGACTGCATAGGTGTGAATGAAAGTAGCAAGTGCTTGTATGAAAGAGCAGAGGAAGACTCAGCTGGTAGTTCAAGTCTCAAACGTGGCAAAATCTGGACATAAATACCGTAAGCGCGGTGTTGATTTCACTTAATCTACTTGGCTTCTATTCTAATGCCTACATGTTTTGTTTGTTTTTTTTTGCTGGTGATATCACAGTACAGTATAGGATGAGTCTCAGTTTTAAATATTAGAAAGTGTTAATAAACAAAACAATGCATAAGAACTGAATTATTAAATTAGAATTACGTCGTTTTAATTCAAGCAAAATATTAGCAAGCATCAATCAAGGTGATTTAAGCAAACAGTGAGTCTTCACATTGGTCCATCTCAGCAAAGTTTAATACTGTTAGTGCAATAATGAGTGACCCTGTTAAAATACTATAATTACTCTAATTTTTAGCCTTAAATTAGAAAACTAAATAACTTTACTGTGAGGTGCTTATATATTTTATTCTATACATTGTACTCAAATTTTTATGATCTCTTATCCCCTTTAGAGTTAAATGGTAATTACTGATATACATGCCAATATTTTTTTTTAAACCAATAGGTTTCTTCAGATTGGAAATGACATAATTATTAAACTACTGCAAGACATTGTAGCAAGATGTGATGAGATGAAACGTGCACAGTCTGAAAAAATAAGGTATACTTTTCCGAGCCTTTATTTGCCATCACAGCAAACTGCACTTTATAATTGCTAGCATGCTTTTTGGGCATCTCCACTGGGATTATGACAATTTCCAGAGCTCTGAGGTTGCCACCATTTTAGTCTTTTGTTCCATCTCTATAACCTCTCCACCCTGTTATGTGTTGTAGGAGTCTGCTTATTCCAGGTGACACTGGGTAAGAGACAGGATACACCAGAAACCCATCACAGGGACATCTTTGCACACTCATACTTGTACCTATGGCCAGCATAACTCCCTTAATCGGTGTTGTCTCCCCTCAATAATTATGAAGCTTGCTCCTGGGACAAATGAAATGCAGCTTGTAATAGTTTCTCCACAGATATAAAAATGGATGGATAGCGCTGGTAGGAGTTGTCCAGACTTAAAGACCTGGAGATTGTTAAATAAAAGGAGTGGTTCAAAATCCTAGTGAACCATTTTATTGTTGTGATGGTAAATAAAGGCTTTCCCATTATTAGGAAATAAAACTGATCATTTTGGACATGGCATTATGGGAAAAGTGTGGAAAAAAAAAGAAATTGTTATAATTTAACATTATCAACATTCACAGTGTTTTGCAACATTCTTGTCATTTCCAGCCACAGGAAACCTAAAGTTCAAACAAAATATGTCTAAATGAAAATTTTGGCATGTTTGTCAGTAATTTTGGGTTTAACTGTGTCTTTAGCAACACGTTCCATGCTTTTGTACAAAAAAAGCGTCTAAAGTTCATGTCTAGCTGCCTCTGCCTCGCTCCCTTGGTTAATTAATTAGTTAAAGACACAGCAAGGGAAACACAGGAGAGGAGAGAGCAAGAGGGGAAAAAGTTGTGGAATCAATGCCTATCAGGAAAAATCAGGCTGAAGGGAAAAATAAAGAGGAGCAAGTAAGAGGCAAAACAAAATAGAGGCGCAAAGAACACCACAGTCCTGAACAAGTGAGGTGGAAAGTACGGAGCTGGGCTGTTCTTGCTGGCGGCAGTGCTTCCTGTTGCCACAGGGCAATTCACTCAGACAGAAGGGGTAAGACAGAAGAAGAAGAAGAGGAGGAGGACAAAGAGGAGGAGGGAGGAAAACCAGCATTACTATCCTACAGAAGGAGAAAAAATGGATGAAATGGAGGAGTGGGAAGGGGGAGGTGAGTGAGATGGAGGAGACGGAGAGACAGCAGACGTTAATATCATTTTAATATTAATGCTGGACTCTTACATGCAGATGCATTAATTATGCATTTCCGGGAATGTAAATGTTATTAATAATCATACAAGCCGGAGCATGGTGGTCATTTCTTACATTTCAGCTCTTTAATAAAGCTCAAATCTTGTGCATACTAGGTGTCCATATTTCAGAACATGTTATTAAAATTTGTTGTTTTGTTGTTTATATTAAGTGCAGCTTAAACAAGTTTAACTTAATTAAATGTTCACACTTGTTAACAAGAAATCTGCTGCTGAGAGCAAGAACATGCAAGCTGTGAATACTAATTCAAACACACATCTCTGATTTAAAAACTGGGCTTGCACATTTCAGACCAGCCATTTGTGAATGTGCAGTCAATTTACATGAAGTAGAATCACCACCCAGCCAATCTTCCAGAAATGTGACCCATGGAATTTAAGTCTTATCTGTATAAGCTGTTAAAGGAACAGTTTTATATTCTTAAAATACATTTATGCACTTTTTTTTCCAGGGATAAATTGATTGACCACTCTTACATTAAATGGTGGCCTATCCAGGTCACCATTTAATGTAAGGCCTATCCTCTCATGTAACTCTTAAAATAAAGTCAAACCATTCCTTTAAATGATTTTCAACCCAGTGCAGATTCCTTTTGCTTGCAGGGATCAAGAGAAATGCAATTTTAGATTTGCCTAACTAAAGTTAGGAAGTATCCTCAGTGATTGGCAAAAAACAACAACTTAAAGCTTACCATGAGCGTCTCCATGCTCTGATATGGATAAGGAATCTACCGTACCTGGAGTGAGCCAAGTTAACCAGTAAGAGAATGAAAGTTGGTTTCCACAGCTGGCATTCATGTTTTATGTGTTTCTGTGTGTGGATGTTGTCTAATTTTGTCCAATGCAGGATTTCTACTGCAGTAATTCCAACTGCATCTGTGAATTATTTTCTCTCAAATGGTGGGATAAAAAAAAGAAAAAAGTACAAAAAACTCCTTCGGAGAAAGGTAAAGGCTGATGAAAAGCATAAGGGTTACTCACATTGTTGGCTGGGGTCTGATTCTGTGGTCATCTTGACATAATTGGTAGGCAGCAGGCCTATGACTCCATTGGCTTCTCCTTTCCACCAATCAGGGTTAGTTTTGTCGAGGATGTTGATCAGTTGACCCTTGGAGAAGCTCAGCTCATCCTGATTGGCAGCGGTGTAGTCATACATCGTGATAACTTGGCACACTGACAAATCAAGGGAGACATATTGAGTGTTGATGGGATGTAAGGGTACTAAGGTGATCAGGGTACTAAGTCTGAGGATTAAAGGACCACTGGCTCTTAATCTTCTGCTGGAACTGTGTATAAATACTGTGTATTTACTGTTAAACAGCATATTTTAGCATGCTAACATGCTACACTAAGACATAAAATATATCTGCCACATATAAATTCTTTAGCATCATGTGTTGTAAACAGAGTAAAATTGTCAACTCGGTTAAAAAAAACATGCACTATAATTATTTAACCTCTTGATGTCAAACCATGTCAAGAGCAACAAACCACTTCAGGCCTTTGATTATTTTATTTCTTTTTATCTAACTAATTTATTTAAGTCCTCATTTGCTTTTACTCACACATATGTATTTTTTAACAATATTGATTTATTATTAATCTTTATTAATTGTTATTAAATTATTTAATTTTTTATTGTCATTAATTTTATTCCAGTCCCTTTTCTTTACATGATTTTGTTTCCAGATTTTTTTTCTTGTATTATTATCTTTTTATTTTTTTTTTAACAGAATTGTAAATAAATTCAGGCATTAATAAATTAATTATGTCCAGGTTTAAGGATGGTGAAACATACAGGAATTTAATTGTGTATTTAATACATTTTGTATATATGATACAAATTATTTTAATACAAACTATTAAGAAATTGTGTAAATAATTAAATAAAAAAATAAAAACAGAATGCAGTTATTTAAAAATTACATAAAGCTTATATTTAGTTTAAAATACAGACAACATAAATGTTAAAAAGTTTAAACAAAGTTTCAAAATAAAAAAAAAAGGTGAGCCATGTTTTAAACGTTGGATTAAGGGACAAAAAACTTGGGGGGAAAAAAGAGTTATTAATAAAAAAACAAAAAAAAAAAAAAAGAAAAAAAAAACAGTGAATCATCTCAAAAAAATGTAATAATGTAACAAGTCACTAAAATGAACCAAGCAGAGCTTCCCTGAGGGTAATTCTCAATATGAACATCATATAGACTCATTATGCAAACAGCAAAAAAAAAAAATAGATCTGATTAAGATAAGGACTAATTAACACAGACTGATCAGCTGATAGGATGTTGTGTTGTGAGTGTGTGGTGTGAGTGTGTCAGCCATCACCTGGCAGAGGGGAGGGAGACGACTTGATGCTGGAGGGACCCAGAAGCTTGACATGAGAGGAATGAAACCAGCCTCTCTGCCGCTTTTTACCTCGAGCCTGGAGGGAAAACGAGTCAGCGAGTCCATCAATCTGCAGCCGCTTCAGCTCCAAATTATAAATCGAAAGCGTCATTGATGTATTGACTTTGCCAGTCAGACTGCTGGACCCCCACATATCCAGCAGTGTAAACAGCAATTTATACTAAGCTGCACTTGGTCTTTACGGGAATTTATGCTCACTGTCAACAAGAATTAAATAAAAATTCAACTGTCGATTATAAAATAAACAAAAAATCAGATTTTAGAGAAAATGACAATATATGGTTTGACAAATGTGTGATAATCCTACACAGAGCAGCAACCAGAGCTACAACCGCAGCCTCAGCACAGAGCTGACAGAGTGGACCTGACCTCTAACAGCTGTAGATAAACAGCTTTATTAACACCACCTTAATACACCAGCTCTGCATCTGTTTTGCTAGACCAGTAAGGATCTTTTGCACCTTCCACATATACACACATCATAGATGTAACAGACAAAAATGAAAACTGGAACTTCCTTTCAATCATAAGTTTATACACTAACACGTTTCTTTATCAACTAAGCTGTTTGGTCTATCATAAAAAAAATATTCATATGTCATAAAAAATATTTTTTAGGACTTTTCAAACCTACAATGAAGCCTTCATGTTGCTTTATTTTCCCTTTTTTGTTCCGAAGCTGCTAAGTTGACTATTACCAATAAAAAAAGGTCAAATAGCCCTGAGAATTTATTTGCATAGTTTTTCGGACTGAACTAAAGTTGCTTCACATCTAATAGCAACAACTTATACTCTGCAGTAATGATGCTTGTTGCCCAATTAATTCAACATATCCCATTAACATTAATGAAGTCTGTTTAGGGAAATGATGCTGAATTAATTATGTTTGGTCTTCGCTTGAGGATGCAATTAACCTTGGACTTTACATCTGTACTTGGAGCAGAGTAAAATGGAAATGTTTAAGTTTTTAGAGATAATTTGAAGACATGGTTTGTGATTACATTAGCAGACTTAAAAGACTGGGTTGAAAGATTATGTAAAAATGCATCTTATGAGTCCATGTTTGGTTGACTTATGGATGTGATTTGTGTTTTTTTTTTGTATTTTGAATTCAACTCTTGTTTACTGGGTCTTGTCTTCAGGGTGTAACAGTTGTAGAGGCCATCAGGCTCTGGGGACAGACCTGCAGTTCGCCAAGCCACCAGCCGGTGGAGTTCTTGGCCTGGACCACGATCAGTTGTCCTGGAGACAGACATAACTGCTGCAGTGTCGGTGCCTCAGTGGTGATGACAGCCTGAGCAATCTCTGGTGACCAAGCAGCAATAGATTCAGATCAGAAAGATGTCAGCAGTCAAGATAATAACAGGGATAAAGAGATTGTGATCTTGTATTGTCTGGGTGTTACTTTCTCACCAGGTTTCTTGGTTGGGCCTCCAGGTCTTGATCCCTAAATGGACAAAGTGGAATTAGAATAATAAGCCAAGTATTAAAAGTTGATAAACAAATTAAACCATTTAGTCAATTACTTTACAAAATCTATTTTATTTAACACTAAACTTATTTTACATGTAATTCAAATCTGGTTTAGAAAGAGCAAATCTTCATGCGATAAGACATTTTTTATCACGGAAAAAAAAAAAAACATGAATCACCTCTAGCTCAACAGGTCTAACATAGTTGGAGGGAAACACTCCATTCTGGTCACCGATGCATCCTCGCCACCACTCTCCTTCTCTCTCGGTCACCATGACAACATCCCCCTCAACAAAGGTCAGGTCCCCTGCCTCTGGGCTCTCATATGTGTACAAGGCCACATATTCTGGAAAGGATTGACACCAGACACGTACATCAGAACAAGTATTGATGTGTAAATGTGATGCTATCATTCAAACAGCTGGTTATTGAAAGTTAAACTACTCCTACCTTCTAGCTTAGCAGAGTCTGACAAGTCCAGTGCATCCATACTATGATTGGAACAACACATATTGAATTAAGTCCAAAGATCAAGTAAAATTTTAGACCAAAGAGACATGTGTCTTCTCATGTATGTCTTCATACTCTGAATTGCCAACTGTCTCCAACGTGACATAACTTTTGGGGAACCATCCCTGCGACCTGTTGAGCTGTCCCAACCACCAGTCGTCCCTCTGCTGCATCACGCTGATGATGTCGCCCTGTGAGAAGCTCAGCAGCGCGCCGCCTACATCAAAGCAAGGGCTGAGGGGTGTTTCTGAGGTGGGCGACCACGAAGAGACAGCCCGAGCAAACAAAGCAACTGGAGGCTGGGGAGAAAGAACAGAGGAGCAGTTCAGAATAAATCAATTCAACCAAAAACACCATCTGCAACAACTTCACCTGAAGCTTTTCTACCCTGATCTATAACCTAGAAATGCGGGTCCCACTAACACTAATTCAAAGTGTGGAAATGGACAAAATTGAACGCCTGTATGACCTGCAAAAAGGCAGAAAGAGAGTTCCCAATGGAGAAAAAGCTATAAATATACAGCCATGCTGTTAGTTGTGTCAGCAGGAGTGAGTCTACGAAAGCAAGACCCACTTCAGCTCCTGCCAAAGACAGTTTGTGACCAAGATATATGACAACACACATCATTACACTAGCAGCAAACCCAGCAAATGCCATCAATCTTAAATTAAGATGTGACACTACAGACTGAATATATATGGGCAAAAACATTTTTAAATGATAAAGTAAGTATTTAACCAAGTATTAAATGTGCTTTTGTTCATGCCACTAAAAAATGTTGGCTGGATCATTATATAATCCAGGTTAGATTATACCGCCTGCTCAGGATGATTTGAAACCAAATGTGATGTGCTATAAAAGCAGTGATTTCTCTACAATGAGCAAAATGAGCTAATTTCAGCTTGATTTACCAAGATTAAACAATTTCCAGGACTGTGACATGTTCATTAACCCGTTAAGACCTGACCCATGACAAAAATGGTAAGAAAAGGCCAATTTTTTAAATATGAGGCCTTTGTTTGGCCCTTTATCAAAATGTAACAAAAAAAAAATATTATGGATATCTACCATTTATTACCATGTGATACATTAAAAATATTATAATGTGGTTTCTCGCTTCTGGGTATCTATTAGGGAGAAGAAGACATGTATCAGATTGTGTTCAACAGGATTTTGAGCAAAGTTTATACCATAAATTGAAGCAAAATGTCTCAGAAACTGTATGTAAGATATATGTCACGTCAGGCTCTTATGGATTAAATAATCAATTCTTACTTCTACACTGACAATGCAACCAACCAAGGTTTTGATATTTTGATAGGGTTTGATATACGGCGGATGCAGATCAGAGAAAAGTTAACTTGACTGTTAACACTGCATGTCAGTGCACATCTGCAGCTTAAAGTAGAACTCAGTCATGATCTCCTCACCTGCGAAGTGTCTGAATGTGCAGAGACTGTGCTGTCACCAGCTTCTGCTGCATCTGGTTCTCTGGGTAAAATAGAAAGGACAAATTATAAGTTAAGAAAAACAAGATAAGAAAGATCTTACCTGAAAAACAATAACGAATGTGACTGCTACACACCATGCTGGATGACTAAACCTAACCTTGTGTTTAGTGGTGGTGAGAGAGAGGTAATTTTTCCAGGTGAGGACGGGGATGTCTCGGAGGTGGAGGGGGGAGGACACTTCTCGGCATAACTCTCAGGGAACCAGCCCCTGTTTCCACGGTAACTCCCATACAACCAGCCAGGCTCACCAATAGTATGCTCATCTACCTGCATCATGGAAAACATGCTTTAATCCCAGTTAATTATATGCAACATGGTTCTGATCAGATAATAAACATGTTGTTTCCCTCCTGCGGTAATCTTCAGTACCAATTAGGAACAACTGCACCAGAATAACAAGCAATTAATGTGTTTAGACACCCATCACACAAACATGTCACAGCAATTACTCCTTTGGATATTTATACTTTTAATATCTTTATTCTAAAAGGCAAAAATTAGGGAGTTCATGTTTGTGTAGAATGAGAAATGGGGGTGGGGGTGTGATTGCTCTGTTTGTGCATGTGTGTGGATGTCTATGTGAGAGAGCTAATAATGATTGTGTTTTTTAAATTGCTATGTTGCTTACTTTGGTGTGTGAAGGCTTGTTTTACTTTAATATGCACTTTGTGTTGCCTTTGGCAATATCTATCTATCTATCTATCTATCTATCTATCTATCTATCTATCTATCTATCTATCTATATATATATATAATCATTCATTAATAATAATAATAATAATAATAAAGAAAACAAAACAAGGAATAATAACATTGTATGTGTGTATGTTTTGTACCTCTATGAGATGGTCTGCGTCTACACTCAGCTCGTCTGCGTTTCGGGCAACAAAGGAGTACAAGGCTCTATACGTAGTCAGCTGCTGTCCTCTCCGTTCTTGCTCTTCTTTCCTCCTCTTCTGCTCCTCCACCTCTTTTTGTTTCCTTTCCTCTTCCAATTCCCTTTTCTTCCTCTCCTCCTCTTCCCCCCTTCTTCTTCTCTCCTCTTCCTGCGCCTTCTCCTGGGCCGCTCGGAGACGAGCCTGTGCCTCCCTCTCCTCCTCCTCCCTTTGCTTGGCCCTCTGCTCCTCCAGTAGCCTCCTCTGCCGTGCCTCTTCTTCCTCCCTCTCCTTCTTCTCTTGTTCCCTCCGCTCCTGCTCTCTCCTTTCTTGCTCTAACTTGGCCTGTCTGTTGGAAGCAAATTCTACTTAATAAAAGTCATCTTAAGTGCGAGCTACACAAAGAAAATGTCATTAGAAAAAGCAGATTCAGGTAATGGATCATTGGACATAATCTGCTGCATGAGGCAGATACAGACAAACAAAAGTCACATGCTTCTTCGGATTCACCTGGCTGCCTCTTCATCCTCTCTCCTCCTCCTTTCCTTCTCCTCCTCTTTGCGTCTCTGCAGCTCTTTCAGTTTCTCCTCTTTGACTCTGTACAGGTCGTCCAGGACAGCCTGCTGCTTCACTTGCTTCTCCCTCAGCTCCTGATGCAGTGCAGGGAGACACACGAACATCTCTCCACAACTATTGCTATAACTTCCAAGTAATTAATGCAACAGACATTAACGACCATGTGAACATGCAGATATGCAGTATGTACAAGTGTATAAGCTGAACCTTTTTTTGCCCTCTTTCAAACACAAATTGTGCAGATTAAACACTGTGTCTGTGTGTGTTTTACCCTCTGGTGTGCATCCTGTTTACACAGAAAACACTGATGAGAACAAACCCCATGGAGAGAAAAGACAACAAAAAAGGGTACCAAACCAGTGCTCCGTTTAATGAGTTGAAAGACAAAGAACAGAGATAAGCAAACTGATCAAATTATTGGAGAATGAAAAGGAAAAGACTGAAGAGAGTGGGAGATGAAGATAGGGGGAGGGATAACCTTGATGAGAAGGAAAAGCTGGCTGAGACAGGCCAGCAGGGACAGAAGGCCTCGCAGGACACAGTCATCCATATCCCCAAGCTATTAAAAAATACAAAGTGTAATGATGAAAGTTTGGGGACATTGAAGATGAGGATACAGGACGGATGGGTGTGTGTGATAAAGATAGAAAAACAGGGATACGGAGAGATAGTTATGAAGTTGTAAAGAGAACAAAATCATAAATGTAGTAAATAAAATTTGAAGTGAGGAGAAATCCAGGTTGTGCATAAAGAAAGACAAAGACAAGAAAAAGAAAGACGGGTTAAAAGCTTCACAAGCATATCAAAGTAATAGAAGTTGAGCAGAGCAAAAAGATAAAGAGCAACCTTTTGGATGCAGCCATTATATGAATCAGAGTAATCAGAGAGGAAGAATTATCATTCTGTACAAGTACTGCATCAGCAGGCTCTGTGCCAGCTAATATGTATATTTGAATAAATGTTAGATAACATGGTTTTCTTTGCCTGAAGGGGAAAACTTGACTTATTGCAACCAGCCAAACAGGATTTGAAATCAAAAAGTCAGCTTTGGGCCTTGTTGAACTGGTGTGATTCATCTTTAACTGGTGTTACCTCAGTTTGCTGCACTGTTGCTTTTAGTAGCTAAAAATGCAAAATACAGTAAGGCTAGAACTGACTACATTTTTGTTTTTCTGCATAAATATGACAAATCATCATTATAATTTCCTACAAGTTGATAAACTCAATTAAACAAGTGTGAAAATGTGTTTATTTTGTATTTTTGTTTCAAAGATTTAGGAGGATGATGGCCAGTTGCTGTTTATTTGTATAGCACATTTGCATTTGCAGGACAATTCAAAGTGCTTTACTTAAACATTTAAATGATTACAGCGGGTTGTAGGAAGTTTTAAAAAGTAGATTCAAAACAAACTATAAAAGAAATAAAAGAAATGAAATAAAACAGAAAAAGCTAAAATAAAATAAATAAAATGCAAGACAAAAAAAGTCCCAGTGTGAGGAATTAACAGTAGTTTTCATAAAAGGGGACAAATAGAAACATTTTAACTTTTATTTAAAACTGCTGAGACTTTCATCAGATCTGCAGTTTTCTGGGAGTTTGTTCCACATGTGAGGAGCATGAAAGCTGAACACTGCAGCTCCATGATTAGTTCTTACCCCAGGAACAGAAAGTAGATTTGACCCTGATGAGCTAAGGGATCTGGTTGGTTCATAATGAACCAGAAGACCTTGAATGTATTTGCCCCTAAACCATTCAGTGCTTTGTAAACTACCAGCAGGATTTTGAGGTCAAGTCTTGGACAGACAGGAATTCAGTGTAAAGATCTGCGGACTGGAGTTATATGATCTACTTCTTGGTCTTAGTGAGGACTCGAGCAGCAGCTCCCCTATATGACCTAAGACTGTAATATGGCATGTGGTCTGATTGATTGGGCTGGAGCTAGGAAAATTTAGGATGTGTATAGTTCATAGCCTTATTCCCTTTGAAACAGGCACTGAGCATGCTCTGTAACCTTGTCTGTGTTGATCACTGACCTTAAGCTCCTTGTTGTACTGCTCCATTTGGGACAGTTTGTCTGTTGTTTCCCTTTCTAGGATGTCAAGCTGGTCCTTGAGCCTGCGACAGTTCACACTCTTTTCTGTCACACTCCCGGTCAGGGAGCTCGAAGTCACCGCTGCATGGTCAGAGATCAGAGGTCAGAGACATATGTGACAATTCGTAAACCAGCTTACTCTCTGTGTGTTGTGAAAGTAAACATTTGCCACTCACTGGAGAGTTTGTTCAGGCTGATGTTTCGCAGCTTCTCGGTCAGCCGCTGCTGTTCTGGAACCAGCTGTGAGAGCTTTTGGTGCCATTCCTGTGCCAGATAAAGAGCCACACATATGTGATAAGAAAATAATAATAAATAGAAATAACTTCTGGGAATCATGGGAATAACTCATATGCTTAAAAGTAGAAAGGTTAAGAATAAAGACAACTTAAACCTCAAACTCAAGCTGAAGTGCATTAATCTCAGTAATGCGTGCTTCCCTCTTCTGATTGACGAGGTCGACCTCTGCCTTCTGAATTCGCCTCTTGCTCTGAGCATCACGGAGACGGTCTGAGATCTGCTTCTGCTTGTTACCCTATGAGATACATAATGCACATTACAGGGTGCCCATGTTTGACTGACAATTTCAAATTGTCATATTAATATGTACTTTTATCGATGTTAGCGTAGTCTCACCACAGCCTCTAGCTCCAACTCTAGGCTCTTCTTTTTTGCCCTTAGTCGAGAAATCTCCTCTTGCTCCCCATCTTTTCTCCTTCCTAGCTCCTCTTTCTTCCCTCGTTCCCACTCTTCCCTCCTCTGGCGCTCTATCTCCTGCTTTGCTGCCTGAAAGTACAAAGGTGGATGGTTAGCATAGGCGACAAACAAGACACTCTGTATCCCACTACTGCTACCACGCACCTCCTTCCTCTCCAGTTCCCTCAGCCTCTCCTCCTCCCTTTGTCGCTCCATCTCTCTCTGCCTCTCCAACCGCCTCTCCTCCTCCAGCCTCCTCCTATTCTCCAGTTCTCTGGTCTCCCTGTCCTTCCGCTCTTGAGCCTCCCTCTCCTCCTTCTCCCTCCTCTCTCTTTCCTTCCTCTGTTCCTCTTCCAGAGCCAGCCGTCGCTTCTCCAGCTCGGCACTGCCTCGTGCAAAGTTCTCCTTTAGCTTGTCCTCGTAGGACACTAAAAAATGAGTTAGAGAAATTTGACACATGCAGAAATACTTTATAACGTAACATGGAGAGTGCAGAGAGCCATACCACTGCTCTTATTCTTCTGTGTCGGCTCCATCTCTCCCGTGTCTATTAAACAGGGACTTATGTAGGGTCCTGTTCCATTAACAAGCTCACTGGACTTAATTCCTCCTCTGGAAAGAGAGAAAAACAAAAGTTTGTGATTTTACTCTGCAAATTTGTTAAACTTACAACAGGTTCTCTGTGTTACCTGAGAGAGGGAGGTACCAGGTCTTGAGGCAGAGTGAGAGGGAGAGGGCGACCAGTCTTAGCCATGTCCACCAGGTGCATGGCAAGAATGAACTCATCAGCCCGCAGCTGACCATCCTTATCAACATCTGCAAGGCTCCTACACATAAATAACACAAAAAAATTACATTAGAAAGAATACCATGGGGGAGGATATTAACATTTAGAGCAACAAGCAATGTTTCTGCTGGCCTCTTGGGGACACTGGATCAATCTTAAAACAGCAATAACAAGATCCCCATAAATCTGACATACAGCAAACAGTCTATATATAGCAGTACATGTCATATGTTTAGGTGATCTGTTAACATACAGCTAACATATCCAGCAGATGCAGATAATAAATCTTAAGTAGTTTGGTCATTCTGGCCCTGAGAGGGCTTTACTGTGAAGAAAGATTCATGGGTTAGTAGAGCCAGTGTTCAAGGTCAAGAAGGTGCTTTGTAAACCTTGTTAGATCACTATTATAATTTATCCTGAACACTTTATATGCTGCAGAGGAGGTCCAGAATAAAACTGGTGGTTAAAAAAAAAAAAAAAACCTGCTAACCTGCTGAGCTGTACAGTAATGTAACGGCACAGCAAACTTTATTCAGTTGCCTGATGCAGGAACCTCATAAATATGTTTTTTATGGGGTGTGATTTGCTGCCAAATTGGTTTTACAATGCCGGCTACTGCAGCTTATACAGCACAGATAAGAAAATTTATTTCTCTTTTGGTATTGATCTCAAGGAGCAGTCAAATGCAGCACAAGACTTAAATGACAAGTCTGAAGAAAAGAATCTTGGTTAATAAGTAAGAGTTGGTAACAGCTGTTATGATCTGATTGAGAGCTTAGGTCAACCTAAAGAAAATCTGCTGATGTCAAACTTAACTTGCTGCACACTCCATGGGCACAGAAAAGCTTTGATGTTTTAATTTCTGTCATTTCTTGCGAGAAATGTCTGGAAATAGATGTTTATCAGCTAGTGACAGGCAGTGTGTAGCTTGTCAGAGGTCTTCCACTGAAAACAGCTGCTTACTTTCCTGGTAGTGGGATTGATGACAGTGATGGAAGTGAAGCAAAACGTAACAGGTGTGGGCAGTAAGTCACAAGCACTGAGGTCTAAGACAGTGATTCCCAACCCTGGTCCTCAAGGCACACTATCCTGCAGGTCTTAGACATCTAAGACCTGCAGGATAGTGTGCCTTGAGGACCACTGTTGGGAATCACTGGTCTAAGACATAGGACTCAGACATAGGACTCAGCTGGAAAGTTTCCCACTTTAAGTCATGCAAAGCTAAATTAATTAACTGCCAAATCCAGTAAACACACACACACAAACACCTTACACTTACCAGATGGTAGCTAGTTGAGTTTGAGTCAGGTTTGATGCCATAAGTGCATTTCTAACCTGAGGTCCTGCAAAGTGAAAATAATAGCAGAATTAACTCACTATGCAACTCATGTGGGTGTGTATGTATCTGTGCCTGCAGAGTTTTGTTAATAGGGCTTAAGAGCAGTCACAAGTATGAGAGGAAATGTGTGCAAAGTGAAACTGATCCAGAGCATGCTCTGTCAAACACTAACACGGCCACTCATGAGCTGCTCCCTGATCCCGTTTGTCTTTATTCAGGTTGGTGTGTGTATGTGAGTGAAGGACCCACCTGACAAGTAGCCACTCATGAGCTTGTCTAGCGTGTTGAACTGCTGACGGTACTTGAGCCTCGAAGCTTGTGGAACGGCCCAGTCACCCGCACCCATCTTCGGAGAGCTGCTGGCCGGTGACGCGGTGGAGGAAGAATTTGAACTAAGGAAAGAGAGAAAAAAGGAATGTTGATATGATAAGATATTAGCAAATGGGAAAGTACACAGTAATTTTAGGTGGTCAGCATGTTCATTCTTCCTTTTCAAGCCTTGACTTAAAACCACTAATTGCAGCGAGACTCCCTGGTGTTATTTCTCAGCTCTTAATTAGCTGTAGAGGAAGCTGGCGTGAACGTCCACGTAGACAGTGATTCTCAGAAACAAGACAGCAATGTACTCTCGGGCTATGCTAATCATCTACTCTGTTTTTACTATAAACAAGCCCTCTGCCAGAACAGCAAAAAAGTCAGGTTGAATCCATGATGATTATTTGAGAAGAACGTATTCCTTTCCTACTACTGTAACTGAATGGAAACTTGAATTGAATCAAAATGAGGAATAAATTGGGTTTGGGAATGGACCACTCCCTCTGCCTCAGGACATTTTTCTCTGAGTCTGTATTATAGAGTGTGTGCTGATTATTAGTGCAAATGTATATTTTAGGTTTAAAAAAATACTAATTTAACTTTAAAAACAAAAATCCAGAAAACCCAGAGTCTATATATCATGTGTTTGTCATGATATTAGAAGGTAAAAGTGATCTGGGTGGATCAGCCTGTATTTACTTCTCAGGACTGTGACACTCATATTGCCACCTGCCTTCCTGCATCCACCTGAGGTTGCAGAGGCATTATGCTATTCTAAACAGTGAAATTAGATCTTCTTCCCGTCATTTTCTGGAAACTGAACATAATGCCAAAAGGAGTGTCAAGGTTATTAGATACCCAAAGAAATCTAGTTCTTAGTGATATAGCACAAAGCCTTTCAGACACTGGTTTCTTCTTTCTTTTCCCCTCATTACATCATACTTTTGTAACGTTTTCAGGCCAAGATTAAGAGCTTCACACATGAGCACATTTGAAATTTGACTGATATATATGGAAAAAAAAAAACTTTCACATAACTGATATTTCCTTCTTCCTTTAATAACACTGCAGGGCCTAACTTTAAACCGCAGATAACATCTATAATAGCATTTAATGTGACAAAACTCACAGGTGACAAGTTCATGGAAATGGTCACACTAATGTTATGCTTGCACCATCCAGTTTAATTCACTATTTTTTTTTTACACATTTTCAGTCTACATGATTTTCTTTACAGTTTTAAAAAAGAACAAGAGCCATGTTGGCATGTTTGCCAGAATGTTTAAATGCCCTTTGGATTCAAGCTTAAAGCTAACAATAACATGTTTACATTTACATGTTATATGTAACAATAAAGACTAAATGATACACTGATGCATGCTAACTTAAGAACATTTCTTTGCTATTACAGGTATAATTCAGCCTCTGAATAACATAAATATTTGTGTCACATTTCAAAATTATTTTAATTGATTTTCATAAAAAAAAAATCATTTAAAAAAAAAATGACCAAAATGATACAGCTAATAAAAATGAATGGAAACACAGCTTTTAGAAATACCTCCCAGCAAGAACGCTACTGGATTCCAGTTCTCTTGTTTGTGTGACTCAAAACAAGTCCACTTCCTACTGCTGGCAACAAGAACATCTGATATCAAAAAGTCCTTCCTGCTCTCTCTGTGTTATCTAAGTGTTTCATCTCTGCCTGTGTTCTGATTCTGAACCCTTCCATCCAAAATGCTGCCTCTGTGTAAGCACACAAATAAAGGTGTAGCTGTATTTGACTTGAAAGATTCAATGTGAAAGACATGCATAATTCAGAATTCATCTTTCTGCTTCACTTTACTTATGCAGCAGCATCACGTCTACTGACATTCATGTTCTCACCTGCTTGACCCCAGGTCCAACAGGGAGTTGGCCTTTGACATGCCCGTGGATGGAGAGAAAGCCATAGGAGAGGAGAAACCAGTAAGAGAAGGCCCTGAAAATAAGAATGGAGGCAGTGAAATAAATAAATAAACAAACTATATATACACATCTCTCTCTCTCTCTCTCTATCTATCTATCTATCTATCTATCTATCTATCTATCTATCTATCTATCTATCTATATATATATATATATATATATATATATATGCACACACACATATATATATCTATATCTATATATCTATATATAAAATCAATACAATGTTTTAGTGCACATATGTAAATATACAGTGCATATGGGCTTGTCTTAAATCAATATGACAAAGTGTAGACACTTAGTTGAGTGTAGTCGTCCTTGAGTGTGTGTACATCTTATCTCTCCATATTTTACAGTCACAGCACACGGCACTCTACCAGCAAGGTGACTGACATCTGGCTAAAAACAAAGAGACTGCGGCTGCCTGCAACTCTACACTAAAGCGTGTTAGTCTCTTGGGCAGTGGCTGAGATACATTTCACCAGCAGAGAGAGCGGAATAAAGACTGAGGGAACTCCAAGTAAGAGTAATGTCAAAGCCACTTTTATTAGACTCCTCAAGTTATGCACAAAACTATTATATGTAATTACATTAGATTAATAAAAAGATGGAGAAGTTACTGACTAAAAAGGGTCCAAATATAAGATCCTGTAATTTGAGAGAGTTGCAAATGTTTAAACACACTTGCTATCACTGACTTCCTTTGAACTTATAGAAGCATTTATAGGAGCAGTTATTATGCTTCTAACTCATATACACACACACCTATGTACCCACCAGAAGACCTCAAGAACAAGATAAGATAAGGTGTGATTGTGTTCATTCTCACTATATAACAGCAGCACTGATGTTTGGGTGATGCATAACTGACCCTAATGTACTAAATATTGACACCAGGATTTTATTTTTACAAAAATTACTTTTAACACACAATTTTGGAAGCTGGCAGAAGAGCAGTAGTTAAAGAGGGGAGTTAAGGGGTGGGGTGTAAATTCTCAGTAAAACTAATCTGCATGGAGTTGCTTGCTCAGCCACTGTAACTTCAGGGCATCCCATGCGTGTGCCAAGGCTGAAGCTCCTGCAATGCAGCTGGTCTGAGTTCAAGTCCTTGCCTGTGGCCCTTTGCTGCATGCCATCAAACCCTGTGTCTTTGTCTTTATCTCCCTGACATCTTTCCTGTCAAGGTACTTTTAAATGAAAGCACAGATCATTAAGTTATTTACATCGTCTACATTGTTTCTTTGATTTCCATTTCTGTTTGCTTCTTATTTTACAAATTTAAAAAATCTGTAATTCTGTTAACAGGCGCAATCAGCTGTCTGGGCCACTTGCTGGTTTTCTGCTCTTGTGCACAAGTTAATATCAACAGCAATTCAGACACACAAGTGAAGAACATTGTTTTAGTTTTGTAACCTTTGTAACTGACTCAGTTTTTTGGGGCCTGCAAATAAACTGAATGAAGACCATGTTTTTAGGTCTTCAGTGTAATTAGAGCAAAGTTCTATGTGAAGCCCATTTGTTTGTATGTAATTGGTCCATCACACACAAACATGCAAATGATGCTGAAAGAACAAAGGAAGAAATCTGTTGTCCAGGTTTAACAGAGCCTATATTCAACAGAGAAAATTCTGACTTAATTCCAGCTGCCACTACTAAATAACTTTCCTGGTGGTGGTCCATGCAAACACACTACAAGCTAGGGATGTCAAACTCTGGTCCTTGAGGGCCACTGTCCTGCATGTTTGAGATGTTT
Organism: Melanotaenia boesemani; assembly: GCF_017639745.1. Lineage (NCBI taxonomy): Eukaryota > Metazoa > Chordata > Actinopteri > Atheriniformes > Melanotaeniidae > Melanotaenia > Melanotaenia boesemani. The sequence goes on from NC_055703.1 coordinate 12,833,950, forward strand.
CCCTGCTCCGACACATCAAAATAAAATAAAATGATTCGAGCTTTTTTGAGCTTATGTCAAGTTTGAATGTGCTGGTACTTGTTTACTGATCAGTCTTGATTAATCTAAGAACAAAATCAGAATGGTTCTACTGCAGAACCAACCTGCATTGCTAGGAACAAGAGGTGGAGTGAAGAGGTTGATGTTGCCGTTGGGGAGACCAGAGGGTCCAAATGAGGTGATCAGGGGCAGAGTCATTGGTGTCGGCACCAGAGGTTGCCCAGAAGGCAAAGGGGGATTAGCAAGGATGGGTGTTAAGAATGGCATGGTGGACATGGCTGACATGGATGACAGACCAATTGACAGGTTTGGCATTGATCCCATTCCTATATGGAGGAAACACACAAGTTAACATGAGGAGATCACGAGCGCCGTTTAGAAGACAAACAACATGACAGGTTATATCTAAAAATGGGTTAATGTCATTTTGTCAACATATGGTAATTAGGCCAGAGTTCGTCATACATATGAGAGAACTGAGCTGCCATCATTTTGCACTTTCTTAAATATGTAATTACAATTAGGTTTAAATTAATTAAGAGACACTTCTGAGAGGTTAGACTCCAAATCCATCTTTAGATTAAGAATTTTTACCAAATCTTGCTGATGAAGGGATGGTTGAACTACTATTGGAAGCAGGAGGTTGTTTCATGATGATTGGCAAGGCAGAGGGCAAGTTCCTTCCCTGAAGCTTGAGTTTAATGAGCTTCATTGCGATGGAAAACTCCAATCTGTCCATCTTCCCATCACTGTCCATGTCAGCTAGGTTCCTACCAGAGGGAAAAAGGAAAAATTGGTGCATACCAGTAATCTGTTCACAGCAAACTGTACATTCCTTGTGCTGTTTTTCCCTTTGTTGAGACAATAGAAATTACACAAGGGACAAGGTCCTGGTGGGATTGAATTCCAGTGGCATTTTTTTTTTCTTACAAAAAAAACCCTCCTCACACAGTGTTGTAATTACAGTACGCACACACACACACACTTTCTACCCCCTCTCTTACAAACACAGTTTACTAGGTGTGGCAGGCTGCGAAGGAAATGAGAGCTCAACAGGAAGCTGAAAACAGGCTGATGAACTAAACTGACTTTGTCCAAAAACAAAGCTGGGGCCTACTGACCTACTGGCTACAGCTTCACAATGACTTCTGAAAATAATTCACCAAGTTTTTAGTTACCAAATCTCAGCTAAAACAGAAGAAGGCAAGCCAGACTGCAGGAAGAACTTCCTTGCTTGTTCTCCTGCAGAGAAACAACAATCACATGAGCTCAGAGATGGCAATCAGATGCAGCTCTGATAACACTAAGTGTTATTCAGAAGAAAATGTATAGTCTGTTTCTTGCGACAACAGCCTACCTGAGACGTAGCCGAGGGTCGGGGCAAGGGAGTCAAACTGTTTGTCATGTTTCCCCCTCTCCTCTGAAGTAATGGCCCACACGCTGGCTCCACCTGGACAAAACCAAGATATAATTAGGACCGGTTGTCACTGATTTAAACCTGCTTGAAACAGACCATAAGTTCCATATGCAGAAAGATGTTAGAAATAGTGACAGAAAAACCATAATTACAACTGGCCAAGAAAACTGCAGTTGCTGTACATTTAATTAATATGAGATAACAAAGCAAAGCTTTACAAATTTGACCCATTAGGAGTAAATTCTGATCCGAACACCAGAATGCAAATACAGTTAGAGCATTTAAAGTTAGCAACATATCCTAACAGCAGTAAGACTAAGGCCAGATTTAGTTGAGTATTTTTTTATCTCACCATCCAAAACGTGCATAATTCCCATCCTAAACGAGACCTGCCACTGAGATGAAACCTGCTCTAGAAACTGATTAATGTATAAAATTGGCCACTCAGCTACTTTTCACCTCAATCCGCTCACACAGTCTCAAAATAATTTCAACACTGGCCATAAATTAAATATGAAGGCAGCCAATCTGTTTAAGAGGTATGAAACTTAATTCTTATTCAGCTTCACAGGATAATTTTAATAAAAGAGGGTGGCAGATTATAATCAATTAATCATTATGGATATTATAAATTAATTAAATCATAACACAATCAGGATATCATCAAACTCTTTGCTTTTTAGAACCTGAAAGCTCTAAAGCTTTAGTTTGAAAAATAATTCACATATGGCATGGACAGATTTCTCCTTACGACATTCACAGAATGGCACGGATGAAGATGAGGAGATAGTGACAGATAATAAGACTAACCGAGATAAAAGATAGAAAAGGAAAAAAAAAAATACTTCCAATAAGAGAAGAAAAGTGAGCTTGGTATACAAAACAACTACAGTCCTGACTCAACTGGGACAAATGAAAAAAAATTTGAAATGTTCATTTTTAGCTCACTTCTTGACCATTTCATACTCCTATGCCAGCTGCAGTTACCATAGAAACCATGGTGGTAAAGATGGCAAACAAAATGGGTAAACAGATTTCTTTTCTGTGAAAAGCGTGTAAAAAAAAATATATATATAGTATATTTAGCCTTATAATAAAAATAAACACACACTCTGTTGAATCTTTACTGTTTCAAATGAATGAATCGTGCCAGAAAACAGATTGCATATTAGTCACAGTCTGATTCACCTTTCACTCCTGAATTATAAAGAACTGCAGGGAAGAAGATGAGATCATAGTGGCCTTTTCTCTGGAAGTCTTCTTCTATTAATTTTTGTTTTATTCACTGTAGTCCCCGTTTGTTGCTCCATGCTGCATTCCTACTGATTAGCTGACAGACTTACAGCAGATCAGAGCAGTCGTCAAAGTGCTTCATGCTTATTCTAAATTTTTTTAAACCTGAATTTGGTTTCAGTTTATCATTAACTTTGAGCCCTATGACTGTTTTTAGGACTCTGCTAAAAAATAATTATCCTGAAATAAGTATATCTCCACAACCACAAGATCCTTTTAAATATTTTTAGAGTCATAGTAAATGGAGATTAGTTAACCCTTACAGACTGTTCATATTTTGTGCCTTTATAGTATGGTCAGGGTCAATTTTGACCCTGACTAAGTATTCCCTCATAGTATATGTCTACATCAAAATTTAAACTGCAGATCTATTTAGAATGTCTTAAAAGCTTTTGTCACATCAATAAATTTATCCTTAATAAATGTTTTAGAGAGCAAGAAGAGTTTATTATTTAGGTTATATAATGCTCGTCTTTGGAAAGAAGCATTTATTACTACACAGTATTATTTCATGTTTAACATAAAAACCACAATAACTAAGATATATTTTACTTAACTTAAAAATGGTGTGAACTTTCTTGAACTTCTTATATTTACAATATAACTGTTTCACCATTGCAGTCATTGAACACAATCTTAATAGCTTTATCATATAAAATCATAAGTATCTTTGTTTCAAAGATTTATTTGGCTCTAATGATCTTAATTATCCAGTTAGTGGACAGAAAAGGGGGTTAGACCTGTAGCAAAAGGCCACCTTGTGGAAGAGCTGCAGCCTCTTTTATATGAGCTGCACTCACCCAGTTGAGCTAAACAGCACCCCACAATTATCAATATTAACTAAACATTTATGACTTAGAAGACAAAACAAATAATAAAATTTGTATTATGAACTAGTCTCTGCAGTTTTCTTCCATGTTATCTTCCTACTCTGACACTCTCTCCTCCAAATCACTATCAGTCTCCCCATCTTAGAAGATCAGACAAATGGTTTGTTGCACATTATTTAATGACATCAGTTACTGAAGCAACAGCTCATGTACCTTTATAATGTTATGAAAACAGGGCGTGAAGTTCCCGTTACCCTGTAGACATGAAGTTGTTCCTTGGACAACTTCTGATGCTAAAGGTACTAACGATACTGTAGAATACCAAGAACACTCCACAAGAGTTCACGCTACAATCTTTAAGAGGAAGTTACCTCTAAAAGTTTCACTATAAATTTACCATCTTTGGAGAGAAACCTTGAGGGATCACTCCTCACATTTTTATCTATAGACGTTGAGAAACATCCATCTAGATAAACAAAGATTTAAGTTCTAGTTGTTACGATGGGGAGGGGAATATAATTTTTTCAGGCTAATGTGGGTTTATGTCTTCACTGATATGGTATCTAGGCTGTAATTTATTCAGCAGGCTCAGGAAATACCACCCTGCCCATGATGGAACTTCCACCCCAGCACTAACCCAAACAATCCACTAGCTCCCAGTGACCGCACACACAAATATTTCACATACATATCCGAGGAATGGCACAATGGACTGCGGAGCTCAAGTAACAACAGCATGTAGCCAAAAAGATGAAATATGAACATCTACGGAGCTCAAAAGAATTTTCTAATATTTCAAACATGGGGAGATATGATCTGATTCTACAAGGCTTTTTACCTCATTAAAACATGCTAGCAAACAGGCTGGACTACTGCTTTGAGCTGGTTTCACTACACATACACCTAACGGCAACACCTGTTCAGGTGTAAACCCTTCCCTTTACAAAGCTGATGTTAGCCGCTCACAGAGCCTGACCTACATATGGCATTGTCAGCAAAAATGCTGCTATTGGAAAAAGTAGTCTGAAGTAATTAATCTCACACTGAGATGTGAGTATGCTTCACATTGTCTCATTGGCTTTGACAGCCCCCATTTAGAACCATTCAAAGTGAGAAAGGGAGAAGATATTTAGCACAGTGCCACTGGGACATGTTGCTAGCATGGCCACATCCACAGGCTGTCAGTTTATTCACAGTGTGTATCAGGAAGGGCAGAATGCTCTGTGAATAAGTGGGACACTGCAAAGCTTCTTACACAGCAGTAGCAACATTCACAGGGGTCTTCTATGGCTTGACATTTGTGCTGCTGCAAACATATGGCCGTTCAATGAGAAAACAAGATACAATTGTGCCAGATTTCTGAATTTCTACAGCCCCAAAACTGAAGAGGCTCTTGGGTTAGGGCTGAATTGAAACTAATTTCAATCTACACATAATAGTAACTCAAGTCAGGATATCCCACTATGCCCTTCTTTTCTACAAATGTAAACCTAACTCGCTTACAAAGTAGTACCAAATGAATTACAGTAAAGTCAGAGTTTTACTGTCATGGTTGTCACTATTTCTGTGTTTGAGAGCATGACTGTCAACTGTTGGGGAGCTAAAACTGCATTTACCTCTTACTTAAAGCAGCTATGTCCTTACTTATGCATAATTTTAAGCTTTACTATATAAATTGCATTATTTTATTTTAAAAAAAGAAAAAAATGATAGGATATGACTACACCCCAGATGAAAAGACAAAAAGTAACTAAAGAGATTAAAAAAGAATGGACAGGTGATAGGCGGGAACAGGGATTGGATATGGTAAAAAACTGAAATGCAATGCCAAGGAAATTAAGTAAAATGTAGTTAAGTTTGAATGTTAGACATGTTCAGAGGCTCATGGACAGTTTTTCAGTGGCTGAGAACGAGATCTGCTAATTTACCAGCAGGTATTGTGTCAGATATGAATCATCTACAGAATCCAAACCCTCTTGATGGGGAAAAAAAATAATAATTATAGTTATATCCTTACTGTTGCTGATACTATTATTAAATGACCTCTTGTCAAATAATTATTTTTCTTATCTATTTCTTAAAACTAACTTTTTCAGTGTCCCATATTTTTGTATTTTTTTCTAGTCTTTCCGAACGCTCCAACAGTTTTTTGACTCTTGCATTTAGACTATTTTGACTGTTATCCAAACTGCATCACTTGTAGGAGAATTCTTTTAAAACAACCTCTGTGCAACAATCTAGCACAGAAACACTAAGAGAATAAACAAGAACCCTTCAGCCAATATTGACACAACCTGACATGGAGTCCATCCACAGAAAAAACAAACAAACAAAAAAAACAAAAACTGTACATGCATAGCTTTCACACTAATGTCACCTGTGCAGAATTTCAAACAATTGTATTACGTCTCGCCTCATTAGCAGCTAATACATAAAGAGCCTCTGTCTTGTGGGTCTTCTCTTCCCTTTGTCAGCCTGGGTGCTGTTGTCAAGGTGCTCCAAAGCCCTTAGCCAGGAGACGTTTTAAGCCAATCCCCCAAACACCCGGCTTCGGTCTGCTGGGGAAGACCACATCGCTGATTTCTGAACCGTTTACATATCAAACACTTCACCTGAGGAGGCCAACTTGATGCTTCAGATAGCTCAGCTGGATCAATAGTCTTTGCACACTGCAGTGCTTGAATCTATACACGCTCAAATAAACAGTCCTCTTCTTCTTCTTCACGGTGGTTGGTTACTCTTCAGCTGGTTTTGAAAATTTACAGTAAAATGTGTTTCACTATGAGTCAGTGAAAGCACAGTTCACAGAGAAGCTCCTAATATACTAGAACCTTACTTCTTGACTCTGTTTTGTCTCTTCAGTAAATGGAATTAACAGATAGTAATTGTGTGGTTTGGCACTTTGCTAAAATGTCAGATTTGGGGATGAAATTCATCCGACACACACAAATACACACGCTCTTTCTCTAAGCCATATCCTCTAGAGGGCCTTGTGGAACAGCAACTATGTTCTGCAATCATTGGATGGAAACAAGAGGATTAACACACACGTTCACTCAATATTGAGCAACATGGTTTGCAATAGTGACAAAAAGGCACCTCACTTTTGAGTCTGCAAAGAAACAGAAATAGACTGTCTACACACATGTATAATTTCCTCAATATTAACTAAAAATGCATCTAGGACCTTTTTTCACAAAAGAGTTAATGCAACAAACAATTTCCAGAACAAAAAAGGGATTGGGGATGGGCTTAGTTAGTCTCATCTTCCTAGCTCATTACAGATCGATATTCCATTAACATGATCTCACACCTCACACGTTGCATTTGAGACAAACATTCAGATTCAACAGAGACAACATCAAAAAACAAAACAGATTCAGTCAAATCTGGAAAATGACCTGGGAGAAGAGCACAATTTAAAAAGGGCTAAACACAATGGATGTTTATTGATTTCTGTTCGTTTTCTCCTTATTCTTCTCTCTTCCTGCATGCAGACATTTTCATTTTTTCCTATGGTGTGCACAGTGAGGACACAAACAGCGTTCTTACCATTCATGGCTGCAGGTGGAGAGCACAGGCAGAGAGGAAAATCCTCCACTCAGCTGGCTAGCTCTCAGACATCTGCAGAGAAAGAGAGAGAAAGACTCGAATGTGATTGTGTGTGTGTAACAAAGAAAGGGGGATATAAGTGGGGAATGTGTGTCTGAGGAAGAGGACAAAAATGATATAAAAGTGGGCAAAGGGCCCTCCCAAAAAAACCTAAACTCCTTGTTAACAATGCAAGGACGACACAGTGAACGCCTAACATGGTGAGGGATGACAGAGTGATGAAGGGACAGATGGGAAGGGAGGAAAGAAAGCTGTGACAGACAATGCCAACACAGCCGAGTAGGCACTAGAGGATAGACAGCTAGAGATAGAGAAGAGGGAGAACTGATGGTGGTCTATGAGAAAAGGAGCCTTTATTATTGCCTAAGATCACAGATAAAGGCTCAAGCTTTTGAAAGTCTTGGTGTGTATGTATATCTACACATCCTGTGCATTGTCTGATACATTTGGATTTCTGTGCAAGAGACTCTCAGAATACAAATATCTGTTGGTAATGTAAGCCCATGTATAATTGCCAATATACAATAAATACACAGCTGTTTCCAGACAACATTAAATATGACTCATTCTATTTGCCACCCCAGTCTGACAGCCAAACAGTGCTAACTTGTTTTTTTTTTTTTACTATCATATACCCCACACAGTGATCTGGAGTATTAAAAGGAAAAATGGGATTTTCCAGAGTGCAGGGGTCATTGCAACAATACGCATCTTAACAGAAATTATGAGAGGAATGTAGCAGAAAACATAAACAATTACAGATTTATTGCTGTATAAAACATGCATTCCGCATCCACAGACGTCCAACAGCAGGAAGCATGACCGACTGCAGGGACCCAGGAGGTGAAAAAGATCTGACCCCATCCAGATAATATTCTTAAATTTGAAACAGAACCAATGTACGTTTTTTCCCCCCCGTTGTCCTTTTTAATTTCTTGCTAGAAACCATCTTGATTTGCTTCACTGTTGCTTCTAAATCATTTTCCAGTTCAGTTACTAATATGTTCCCTGTTTTCTTGACCATTCAAACTTGTTACATCTTCAAATTGACAAGGAACTCTTCTTATCTTAGTAGATGTAGTTTCTGTCTATCATCATCCTCAGCTCAGTTTCTTGTTTAAGCACTTCTTGTGCTATTCTAGTCTTTTCCTGTAAATTTTAATAACTCCCTGAGCACACACCTCACCCTTATTTAAGTTAATTAATTTAATTAATTTTATATACATCCATCTCTCTCTTTCTACAAGCCAATAATAATAATAATAATAATAATAATAATAAGATTTCTCCTCATTGTCTGTAATCCCTGTCTGTTTCAAACAATCTGCTCTCTGCATTTACCAAATCATTCATTCACCTTACTTCACCCTCCCATCTGCCTTTTTTCTATCTGAGGGGATTCTTACAGAGTCCCCTAGAATCTCTATACTACTCATGCTCTGGTTACACTGTTGCTCCATGATTGGCTTCCCTGTGTTTTTTTTTTACATGAATTCTTGGAGGCTATGTTGTGGCATAACTCATTGTCTGCACATGCCAACATGGTCAATTACTTAAGAGCAATAAACCACACCCTGTGGCCCATGCTTTTGCAAGAATTTAATGTCCGTGCTGTTGCCTGGGTGCAAATTCATTCATAACATCAGTGATAACTTTTGCACAAGCAAACAATAGTAATGTTCAAGCTTCAGAATCATAAATTAATCAAAAATATAAACAAAAAATAGGAGTGAAAAATGCATATGCCCTAAGAGTATTCAGAGTATTTTGAGTCTTAATTCAATACTCTGTAAAACTCTTGTAGCTGTTTTCGTTTCTGGCTCTACAAGCTGATCTCTACCTCTGAGCAACAATGAGTCAACTTAAAATTAGTCTGCAACTGTGAAAACTGCAGATACCCAGCAGCCATATTCTGGAAGGACTGCACATTAAAATGCATAAACAACAAGGGCAGGTACTTTTTCCTCATCACATCTTAAGTCTGCTGCGCTCTGCCCAGTTTTTCTGTCTGTGAGATCACATCTCTAGCTTAGTATCTCTCACTATGACGTGCATGTGTACAAAAGGAACCATGGAGACAGTCCAGGCCGAATTTGGCAGAATTACATATATTTAAACGATTCACACTTAATAGATGATTTTCTCATCATAAATATATCCAGACACAGAAGTTAAACTAATAGCACCCTGAGCTGTAAGAGTGTATGTACATAGTGCATGTGTGTCTTTAACTCCCTATGCAAACATTCATTTTGAAGGTATTAAGCAAACACTCTTCAATCTCATTCACAAATACCCTGAAGTGTATGTGGTTTGAAATGCAAAATGACATCTCCTATTAAGAGGGCACTGAAAGCTCAAACAGGACATATCCTGGACAGAAACAACACTGAAGGTACACAGGACAGCCTCTACATCAACATTGACTACCACAACTAAATGCTTTCCTCCGTGTGTTTGTTCTATCTTCTGTAAGTCACTTCTCTAAGACTAATAATATCAGGAATAATAAACCAGTAAAGATTATAGAGCTCAAGGCTATGTTTAAATGTCTAAAAGGAGATGAAGATAAGCAGAAAATCGGTAAAAACATAAAACTATATAATCCATTCTTCCCCAGTAGACTAGTTTGATTTGGGTGTGAGTGTATGTCATGATAGGGGTGAGTGGTTAGTTTTCCTGAGCCACCACTATGAGGTAGGAAATGAATAAAAGATCCTTTGACTCTGCCCAGCATGCTGATTGACACCTGTGTGCACCATACCAGACCACTTGGATGTGGCATATCAATGTGTCGGCCTGTGTGCTAGAGTGTGTCCAACACACACTCCGCACACAGAGGGGGACCCTGTTCTGGTAGACCCAGCCCAGGAAGCTTTGCAGAGACTGAGGAAGAAAGACTCAGTGTTTATATGTTCATCCTGTGCATGTTTCTTTTTTTATGCCTATTCACAAGAGCAGAAAAACCATTAATACACAGACATATATACCTTCCTCCATTGTTCTGCAGGTGAAAATTGAGGATGCTTCACCAGAATAATCCTTCATCTTCTTTTGATACATTTGTAGGTCATCTCAATGAATCACTTAAGCCTCTTTTACTTCCTGTGGACTCAACCCACAGCACTTAAAACACACACTCAGCATAGCAGCCTCTTTTTCCTCTGTATTTTGCCCAGATGCCTGTAACACACTTTTTTTCTTGACTTAAAAAAGTAATCCCAAACTAAGTTATATTCATACAGCTGCAATATAAGAGTCAACCCTAAAAGTCCATCACTTACCAATTTAATCACAATACTGAATGTGCATGTGTGCGTTATGCAATGCTTTGTCTTGGCAGGTGGATATGCAACAGCCCCTCCTGGGATGGGGCCAGATGTCATAGCAATTGCAGTTTAGATGGACTTTGCCACTTCAGCAAAGAAAGCCTTCTCTTTCTGTTTTCACTAAGAGCTGCAGAGCAGTGCACACACTCTCTCACACACACATACACTCTCAAAGCAATCTTTACAGTTACTATATACTGCAGCAAATTAGTACAAGCATGCACAAACAGCTTAACTTGCCCAGGTCATCACATTTAATAATGTGGGTTTGCAGTTATATTGTAACCATTTAAACATCTGATAACACCTCAAGTGATGTAAAACACTAAGTTACGTAACAAATGTGCCTGACATGCTTTATAGTTGTGTAAACTTTTACCTTCCTTATACATCTGGGCCCTTCAACTCATTCATCAGGCCCCCAACAAAGAATCCCAGTCATACAAAAGTGGTTTTCCCCCCAAGAAGGGGACAACAGCTAATGAGCTTCCTTGTTAAAAAAAGATTTACTTAGGAAATGGGATAAATAACCTCTGGAGTGACACATTTTGTCAGCAAATAATGATGCAATTGCTTGTTGTGCAAATGTGTCCATCTTAATTTAATGTTTTCTCTCGAATAACAATAGGAAAATACAAAAAAAAGAAAAAAAAAAAAAAAAAAAAAAAAAATCTGTGCACCATTCATCCCACTGTGCAGTGAAGACTCTCGAGACTGTCACTGGCAAAATTATAACAACTACTTATTTTTGGTCACTTATGTCTAAATGTAAGTTTTGTCTTTGGCAAAACTGCTTGAAGACGTTTAAGGCATGAATGGATCTAAATGGACGTTTATTTCCAGCTATATGCTCGTCATCTAAAAAGCAGACAATAGACTACCAGTCAGGATCTAGATGCTGGTTTAAAAAAAACCTACAACCTATATTTTCATGACTGGAATATATCAGCACTGCAGCAAATTACAATCCCGGTGTTAATACGCTCACTAAACGCCTATTAGGCTACGTGCTGGATTTAATAAAGCAGGACATCCCACTTACCTTGAAAGAACAGGTAAAAAATTAATTAATAAATAAATACTAAATAAAAAAAATCCATAGTTTCGACAGTGCTAATACGTGATACATACTGCGGTATTTGTTAAGCGATGTGATGATTTTTTAATCTTTTACCTGTTGCGGTAGAATAGCGGTGAAGATCGACATCCAGCTCCCTGACAATCAGGCTCCTGAAGAGGGAGGAACCGCTCCAGCAGCCGGGGCGGGTGCGGACTGGAAATGGGCGTCTCCAGCTCCGGAGTCAAGCTCCACAGAGTCACTCCAGCCACTTCCGCTTGCTTCTTCATATATAAAATATCTTTAGGTGGGAATAGATGAATTTAAACGCAAATAAAAATCAAATGAAAAAATAATTTAAGATTTGATTTACTAAAAAAAAAAACAAACAAAAAAAAAAAAAAAAACAGATTTTCTTGAAAATGATTAATCTTCAACCACCGGACCTTGACGTCATCGTAGGTGGAGAAGACATACTGAACTACTTTACACTAAATAGTATAGATGTCGTGTATTTGTGGTCATCAGTGGTAAAATCCTAAAAAATATATTAACATTTTACACATCAATAAACTGAAACTGTTGAAGCTTCCTAAAAGTAAAATTAATCATAGAACGTTTGTATTGGGTTTAATTAGTTTCACTGTTATTCATGAAGTGAAGGAGGAGGTAAGTATCACACAGGTGATCTTCAAGTACATTGTACAAATACCAGTGAAATTAATTATTAGAGCAGTTAATAGTTAAAAACGATCCAGTTTGTATCTAGTAAAGAATGGTGGCAGTTTGTCATTTAAAAGTTGAATTCAAAGTATAATAACACTTCATGGGAAAAAGTGTGGTTGGAATACCATAAAAAAGGCACCTGTTTTTATCAGGATCTGTAGCAGTCCATTTGTTTGGGGCATAAAATCTGTAAATATTACAGTTACCAAATGGTATTTAATTGGGTTGCAGGAGGTATGTTTTTTTAAACATGTGAGGCTTATTTTAAGTTGAAGATGCCTGAGAAGGGTGCTAACAACCTGGAGTATAAACTGATGGAGATCTTATACAGATCCTGCTTTCAGAGCCTACTAACATATTGCATCTCTGTAAGGCAGCCAGCCACACTGAAGCTGACAGGAAGAGCAGTGGCGTATCCAGAAAACGTTCAAAGGGGTGGCCTATCGATATATGTTACTATTTGCACAGTCCATCAGGATTATTATCAACTTTGGTTAAAATCAGTGTATGAAACACAGCGATTCTTGTGTGTCTGGAACCCTTACACAGCTTGGAGCCATTTCTAATGTCACAGACAAACCTTTGTTTACAAAAGGTTTTAAACATTTTAAACATAGAAACTTTGAAAAGGAACTAATTAGTATTACTAATTAGTATTACAAAAAAAGTCCTTTATCTCTAGCTGTTCTTGTAGCTGCTGAATTCTACCTCCTGAAGTGTGACTCTGTTTTTAAAGGTAACAGAGATTTGCCTACCAAACTCCACATTTCCCCAGTTCCATGTCCACCCATATTTCACACACTGGTCAGCCATGTAAGGATTTAGTTGGCTCTGTTGAACAAATACATTTGTTCACACCTTCTGTCATGAATTTCATGGCAATATTCAACTTAGCTTTATTTATAAAGCACCTTATTAAACACATAAGAGAAACACAAAATGCTTTGCAGAGCAGAACAGAATATGAAAGGATACATGTAAAACAACTGAAATAAAACGAGTAAAAACAATATAGATTTGAAACAGACAATATAAATAATAAATGCAAGACAAAGTGACAAACTACTAATCAAGATAGGAGTGGCCACAGGGGTGGCCAATCAAATTTCAGGGGTGACCCTAGACCCCTCCAGGCCCCACCCTAAAATCACCATTGAGGAAAAAGCTGCAGGGAGTAGTGAAAACAGCACAGAGAAATCAATGGTCATCTTCTCTAGACTTTGAACAGAAAGGCTGGGGGCCTGGACATCATGACGGGCGCCTCCTACCCTCTCCACACATTCTTTCAGCTGCTGCCCTCACATTGAAGATATCACAGTTTAAACTGCAGGACCACCAGCTGGTACACAGCTTCCTCCTACACCATGTGATTGGGTTATTTGTTTTTGCACATACATTACACTCACCCATAACCTGATTTATGATATTTATTACAGCATATTTTAAACTTTTAGGGACAATGCACGATGCTGCTTGCCACACTGCACGTCTTATTTCATGTTGTACTAACTTTGGTATGAGCATCATGACAATAAAGAGTATTTGATTTAATTTTTAACTCGCTGTCCTTCCAGAGCAAGAGATATTATAAAGGACTGTTTTGTACCTTTGCCACCATCGGTTTGACTTGCTGCACTCTGGGAGACATTACAGGTGCATAAAGTCCAAAACAAACAGACCTTATCCATAGAGCCATTACACTGCAAGCTGTGTTTACAACTTTATGAATGTTAGAAAATATTCAAATTGCATTTTAGAGTTTTCAAATGCTTTTGACATGATCCACAATATGGTCAAGATGCTTTCAAAACTTTATGCAGTTCTGCAAAAGTAATCAATAATGTAGTATTATGAGTAATAAAATAATTTTCACATATGCAAAAATAACTATTAAAATGGGGGAAAAAAACCTAAAACAGAAGTTACTGATCGTTTTCTGCATTATTGTCCTACAACGTATTCAGTTCCCTTCATCCAAATTAAATGTGATCGCCTGTGAATATTTAACATGAAATTATCAATGCACCCATGTGTGGTCTACTTGGGTGTCTAAATGGGTTGTGACAACAAAGTGTAATGAGTATTAAGCAACCACTTCCTTTTTTAATCCTTTTTTCAACATTACAGCTGGAATTTCTACAAGAATATTTCTATCTGCCAGATTCTCCAACTTGGACTTCATGATAAAGTCATATGTGAGGACATCAATACAAACCTGCTCTAATGTTTCATACAGCTCTCTGCCAAGATTATCACTTTGATCATTGCTCCTTTATTCAGTTTGTTGACTTTATTTTTCTTAAAAGACGTGCAGCTTTAGATCAGAAGCCCCCTTTCCTGTAAAAATGGGCTTGTTTAATTTTTTACAGGACAAATGTAGAAATAGAGAAATCACACAGGAAGTGATGTCAAAAGAGCAATTTGCAGGGATGTCAAAGTATATGAATTGATTATCAGTGACTTAAACAGACTAAAAGACAGCATTATACATGAACACGTTTGAAAAACTATTTAAACACCCTTAAAAATTTTTACCTATTCCCCTTAAACTCACCCTGCTGCTCACTCCAACTGTAAAATGTCAACTAAAAACAGACACAACGGTATTTCTAATAACAAATATGCATTACTTGTAAGATGATTCACCAGAAAAAAAAGAAACGCCAACTTACTGGACTTACAGTTTATTTTAATCTACAATTAACCTTTAATTTAGCCACATCAATCAGGAAAGTCCAACACATCATAATAAGCATGAATGCTTGCATTTGATAAACCGTTAAACTTAATATTTTATATTCATTAAACTAAAACAGGAGCCCAAAACCTAACTAAAGAGAAATGATGTGACTAAACAAAAAGAAAAACCGTCAGTTTGCTGATTGTACAGATGTGTGACGTACCAAATGAAATGTTTACACTGAACATTTTCAGTATATTTGTCTCATGTATAAATTATTCAGAATTTAGTGAATCATTTTGGTTTTTTTTTTCCTCTCCAATTTTTATGACACATTTCATGTGTTAACATTTTCTGACTGAGACCTGCAGCGCCATCATGCTAGCTGGGGTATGCTCAGAAGGCTCTGAAAAGCTGGTTTGGCATGTATCCCAGGTGAAGGAAGGATGTTTGAGCTTCTCTCTCGAGGCTGGCCAACTCCTGGACTGTCGGGGCCAGAACATCCACGTGACCCTTGTAGTTTCCACCTGGGCAGGGACAAGAGGTTTGCTGGTGAAGTTCGACAGAAAAGTAAAGAATGGAACAAACCTCTATGGCCTTGCAAATAGTTAAACCTACCTCCTAATGCTCTCCGCTGCCCATAGGTCACTTTTCCATCAAACTCATCTGCAGGTACTTTGATGTCTGGCTCACATTGAGTGATGGTACACTTAAGATGCTCCTCTATTTCTGATAGAAGCTGCAATACGAGGAAAAGGAAAAAAAAGGAAATGAGCAGAAAAATGTGTAGTTTCTGCCAAAATGAGAAATGCATCTGCTCCTTTATAAAATCTCTTAAAAAATTCCTGCTGAATCAGAGACGGGATTCTTTTTCAAACATCCTTAACTTGCTGCATCTTTGTTCACCTCTTTCTCGTTGTACCAGATAGTGCAACCTCCATCTTCCTTCAGCCTAGTGTTGTAGCAGCCTCTGCCTCGGTTAGGGCAAACATGGTACCACACCTGTACACATGGAGAGGTACACTCATTAAGCATGCCAAATAAATAAATAAATAAAATAAAAAAAAATAAATAAATCAGGGCTTAAAAAATCTGTGCTTTTCCATCATCCAACACACCTTCTCCTTTTCCATAGCAACCAAGGAGATTGCCAGCCCCATTCTGTAAGGTAAAAAGGAAAATCACTTAATTTTAGCTGAATGTAGGACGTTAATATTTTCGAATTTCAATCAGAGTTCTTTGACAAAAGTTTGAGGCTGCAGAGGAGATGAATTTAATAAATTCTAAGTGACCAAAATGTATCCATGCTTGCCTTTCAGCTCTTCCAACTCTGCCAATGCGGTGGACGTAGTTCTGCTTCTCATCTGGCAGAGTGACATTAATCACTAAGGAAAAAAAAGTTAAAAACAAAACATTTACATGTGTACATGAAATAAAACAATTATACTTGTCTACTATAATTTCATACCATAAGGAACTCCACTGACGTCAATCCCTCTGGCAGCTACATCTGTGCAGATCAGCAGCCTCACTTCTTTTCTCTATGAACACGAGATGATTTTAAAGTGTCGGCCAACTGGTTATACCTTACTAAACGGCAGCACAAAGTTGTAATTTTTTATCATTTCATACCTTAAAGCGCTCCAAGTTTTGTTTACGCTCATTAGGCTTCCGATCACCATGAAGACAAACGCAGGAAAGCTGATGTCCTTTACTGTCTGGACCTGAAGAAAACATGCAAATGTTTTAAAAATATCATATAAAAAAACATTTTTATAAGCAAAGCATGCAGCAAGTTTGAGTTTATTTTTACAGATCCTGTCTAGGGGGAAAGGAGAAAAACATTCAGTGGTGCCAAAAGCTGCTCACCTCCTCCTTGCTGAATGAAATACTGCTCCATGTTGTCACAGTCAATCTTGGTGCGACAGAAAATTATAGCTTGGTCCATTTTGTGCTCTTTAATGGCTCTCACTGTGTACTCGCCCTTCAGCACCTTGATGGCCTCTGACCACATCTCTAAAATGCACAAGAACACCTAATTCTGTTCAAGAAGGTTGTTTACGTCATAAAAAAATGTAATTAAAGAAGAGATTTTATGCTTTACATTGTGCTGCCCATTTGTTCATACCTGCAGTATTGGCTCCTGGTCTGGTGTTGTCTTTGGCATGAACTTCATCAGTCTAACCATCGGTAAAGACGTATCAAAGTGTGAGCTGTCAGTACATTACTCCAAAACCAAAAGAAACGGCAAGGCACCCTAAAAAGTCTGAAAGATAGGTTAACACGAAGGACTCACCCGAATGTGATTCTTTCCGAGGCGTTCCCATAGATGGTCGCTTTTAGGGTTGACGGGCACCACCACATGGTGGACAGTTTCTGGGACTGAGTCCTCCCCTTTCAGGTCCACCCATGTGGGAAAATGCATGATGCGCTCAGACAACTTCTTTACGTCAAATGAATGAAGTGTGGCTGAACACACGATGACCTAGGAAAGAAGAGATCAGCAGATGTACTTAAACTATGAACTCCTGCAAATAATCCTCAGATATATTAACCCTGTGCACACTCAAGCTGCAGTTTGTATTGTAAAAGAGTCAGTGTTAAAACAAAAAAAGTCACGGAGATGTTTATTGAATTATCTCAGGACGTACCTGCAGTCTCTTGCCATCTGAGGTAACTTGAGGGATCTGGTTATGAATCCTGTTGATAAAGTCTGTGTATCCTGCTGACAGGAGGCCATCCTGGAAACCCAGTAAAACCAGAAAATAGTTAATCTCAATATTTACTTTTTTTGCAGTGTAAAATTTAAGATTTAATCTTAAACATTCTTCAAACTTATACACATACACATTCATCCAGGACCAGAAAGCGGACTTGGGAGAGACTGAGTTTCCCAGTGGATATGAGGTCATCCAGTCTACCAGGTGTTCCCACCACAATGTCAACCTGGTTATAAATTAAACACAAAGAATAAAACAAAAATATGGGGGGGAAATGAAGCAGGAAACAGAATAAAACTGTGTGAGTTCAAGTGTAAGCTTTACAGTGATTAAAATTAAACAGAAGCTTGTTTGGAGACAGTACATGTCACATACCCCCTGTTCCAAAGCTGCCAGCTGCTCTTTGGCAGCAACACCACCAATAACCAGAAGCTCCCTGTAGCAACAGATTACAAATTATTGTACATGCTGATACAAGTATTTACAGTTAACTGACTCCATCTGCTGGTGTTAAATGGGAATTACAAACAATACAAAAATAACTGACACAGTTTAGCATCACCTACATATATGCATTTTCACTGTAAGTCATAGTTTCGTGCTATTTGTGCAGTCGGCTGTGACATGATACCTGAGTTTGGGATTGTCCACGTATTTCTTAAATTGCTTGACATTGTTGAGGGTTTGCTCAGCCAGTTCTTTAGATGGCTCAATAATCAGAGCTTTGGGTGCGTTGGATGACGTTTTCACTTGACTCACTTTGGCACTTCCTACATATTGACACAACAGACACAAGCTACTCAACAAATGTGTCATCCATTAAAAAAAATTTTCATCTTATTTTTGAGTAGTTTAACATAAAGTTTTCTTTAGCTTTTTTTTTTTAGTACATGTATTTGCAGCACCTGATATGTGGTTGAATATATACACACATGCACACACCTGTCTGAGAAGACTTGACTGAGTGGCTCTCTGGTGCCTGATCCAGGGCAACAAACCCACCCTTCGGGGGATGCTTAAAATCTTCTCCTCCAAAGTTAAACTTCAGCTCAGCATTCTGTAAACACAACATGACACATTTGTCTGGCATCTGTTTGTTTTTTTTTCTACCATTGATTTTGGAGCAATTTCTGCTGATACCTTAAGAACACATGAGGCAAAGAAAGCCTGATTTCTCAGGTTTTGAGGGATTTCAAAAGCTACACCCAGGTCATTGCCTGCATAAAGAAAACAGACAGAGATTCTACAATTTTGCTCTTTTCCACCAACGTCAGATATTAAAGATAATAGTTTATAAATACAGAGAGGGTACCATTTTTAGAGAACAAAATCTCGCTCTTTTCTAGATCCAGATAGCACCCGACAGTGTCATGCATGGTAAACTCCTGCAAAGAGACAGGATAATGAGTATTTACATACAAATTGTTAAAGCATTTGAACAACATAACAATGAATTGTTACCTCTCCATAGCTGTCAAACTGCTTGTTGTTGGATTTCTTTCCAGTACCGCCAAAACCAAAACCATACTTATCAGTTCCTAGAAAGCAAAACAAGAGTTTGTGACTGAGTTAATATTTGGCTGATATAATGTTTTCAGCTGCCTTTTGGTCTCAAGGCAGACATTTTGAAGAGCAGAGGAGCAATACCCAGATCCAAAGCTGCTTGACTAGTGGACCAGCCCACTCGGCATAGACCCTGGTCATGGCAGGTCACTTCATAATAGTACTTCCCTAGAAAAATAAAATCATGGATAAGAGGTAATAGTAAATGATACTTTCAGTTTTGTAGGTGTAGGTTGCCATGAATTGAAATAGCCCTGTGTTATGTTCTTTACACACCTTTAGTAACACCTTTTGTGGAGCGACAGCCGTGCCACTCTTTAAATTCTCTGCTCTGGCAGCATACTCCATCAGAGCCAATTGCTATGTACAGACATGGAAATGACAATGAGCACATGTGCCAAACAAAAACTGACACGGTCACTTAAAACCATTTTAAGCACTTCTTACCAAAGGCTGGACTACGATCATATGGATTCATCTGCCAGTTAGTGAAAACTGAGACAAAACAAAGAAAGGGTCATCTGTAGTACAATATCCTGGACCTAACTTGGTCTTGTAAAGTTGAGAGAAGAGTAAAGTTTTTACAGTGTTATTATTAATAAAGGTTTTAATAAATGTTGTCTTACTAGTTCCTCCTGTTTTGATAGCGGCCCTGCCTTTCTTGCCCTCTTGCTGATCCTTCAGCGTCTCATAAACAATTTGGATCACTGGGATACTAAAGGCCTGAAATTTAAAAAAAGAAGAGGAAGAAAAAAAAAAGTGTAATTGTTTGCCAATCCACTGTATACAGTACCAGTCAGAAGTTGGGACACCCTTTGCATTTAATACAATAGTAAATTGTGTCCAAATTTGTGACTAGTGGTGCAGTTGTCATTCTCAGATATAAAATGTTACAAGTACTTACCCCTGTTTTGCCACTACCAGTTTCTGCAGCCTTGAAGACAGAGGAGGTAAAGAATAATAATAAGCCAACTACAAAGCTGCTGTCACAGGTCATAGGGCTATTTACAAAAGGTGGAGCTTACCATAAGTACATCTCCCCCACCAAGAATTAGGGGGATGGACTCTGCCTGGATGTCAGTAGGTAGCCTGAAACCACACAATTAAAACAGTGTTGAGTCTAAAATGTAACATTTCCAACGGGGTACAACGCTAAAACACGAGGCATGACTTGGCAGAATATATGGCTACTTACAGCCAGTCCATCTCCTCCACAGCCTGCGCGATTTCAGGCATAACTCCCATTTCTGTTAATAAAAAAACAAATTCAAAGATTTAGTAAGTGTGTATGACTTTACAAAGTCACCTCTTTATTCAGACGTTTAACGAATGTAGCGCGAAAAACATTTATTTTAGTTTAAAAGTCTTACCTGAAAACGCTGCCATTATTGCTGCTACGAGGGCAACCTAACCGGATGTAACTTGTAAAATATGCGGCTCGGTACAGCTCGTTTAAAGCCGTGTTACAACAGACAAATATAAAAGGTTCCGTTTTGTAAACTACTTCATATTCCTGTTTCAAAACTAAATACATATAAAGACCAGCAACGGAAATTAATATCTTATTCAAATGTTATATTGTGATGTTAAAAGTAAAACATATACCGTGTTTTTTTACATGCGGTTAGTCACAGATTTGAACTCTTTTACGATTACTCTATTTTGTTCCTCCATAACCCCCGTAGATTTCTGACAGCTGGGTTCAGTAAACATGGCTGAAGAAAGCTTGATTGAAAGCGAAGATGAAAACATTTTGTATGATTTACTTGTTATTACTGAATGGCCTTCAGAGACAGACACCCAGGTTGGTTATAGCGACTTGTGCCGACATAGTTTCTGAGTAGTCCGTGTGTTGAACATTTGGTGGTTAAAAAGGAACACCGCAAGTGAACTGTAATGAGTTGCATTGGGTTAGCCGCGCAAAGCCACGTAGCTTAGAACAGTTATGGTTTTATGTAGTCATAATTAAAGTTTCACCCTCTAAGGTCATATTTCAGGCGAATGTTCCCCCCATTGTATCTTAGTTTTTGTAGTCATACACACGTTTAACTAGTAGACAGGTGTTTTTTCTTTTTCAATAAAAATACATTTGGCTAATTTTAAGGAAGCTTAAGAGTGTATATTCTAAAAGATAAACATAGTCATTTTTTAATCAAATAAAATACACTACAGCGTCAAATGTACCGATTTATACCGTTAACTGGATATCTGTAAATTATACGATGCACAAACTGAACAAATAAGCCCAGTTTAAGAGATGCACAATCAACATACCTGGCACTTCTTATCATTCACAGCTACGTGGGAACAAGGAGCACAGCACCTCCATAATTGCAAAAGCAGTGACGGGTAAGTTCTTCTTTTTATGCTGTAATGCATGCCAAGTAGGATACTTTAATTTTATTGTACAGTCTATGAACAGCATTCAAAACCTGTTTGTAGCCAGTGTCTCTTCAGATTTGTGAGCATTAATTTCCAAATTTGGAGTTAGCTTATCAACCCTGCTGCACTTAACACCTTTTAATAGATGGTTTGTGTGTTATTTCACCATGTGCATCCACCTGATTACAGTGTGGGATAGGAAGCAAGAAATATCACTTGTTACATGTAAAGGAGAAGATGTACACAAGGGACATCGAACTGTTAGCCTTGGGTTTTGGTCCATATTATTTACCCTGAGAGTTTACCAGTGTTATTCTGGTAGCGGGTCATATCATACTGCTGCAGACACAGCCTTTGACGTAATCAGCTCCGTTGTTGCTGGACTACAAACACAGCATCCTAATGCATTCATTGTGATCTCTGGAGACTTTAACAATGTCTCCCTCTCTGCAACATTACCAACATTCCAACTGTTTGTTAGCTGCTCCATCAAAGACAATAAGATGATAGACTTATTTTATGCAAATATTAAAAATGCATATAGCTCAATTATCCTTCCTCCTTTAGAAAGATCAGACCATAATCTGGTTCTTCTTACCTCCACCTATAAGCTCATTGTTCAACAGCAATTGATCATCACACAGACTATTAAAACCTGGTCTAATGAAGATGAAGGTGCTCTTTAATGACTGAGTGTGTGACAGATTACATCAACTTCTGTGTAGACAGCATCATCAAAACAAGAACAGTTGGGTGCTTCTCCAGTATTAAGCCCTAGAAAAGCTACTAAGCATCAAAAAAGAAAACCTACTGGGATGGAGACAGGGAGTTATTAAAGACTATACAAAAACAGCTTAAAACAAAAATAAAGAAGTGAAGGAGGATTACAGGAAAAAGTGAGAAAGACAATTGCATCAAAACAAGAGGGATATGTGGTCAGGAATGAAAAAGATCAACAGCTTCAAGTTAAAGTGGGATCAGACTGATGGAAGTCTGGACAAAGCTAATGAGCTTAACATGTCCTTCAATAGGTTCATTTCAGAGCAGAGTGCAGAAGAAAAGAGGTGGAGTTGATGGTGGAATACAAGTACCCTGGAGTTTATCCAGAGAACAGAGTAGACTGGAAATGCAACACAAAAGCACACAAAAGGGACAGATCAGACTCTACTTCTTAAGGAAGCTCAGATCATTCAGTGTCTGCACTAATACTACACATGCAATCAGTTTTGCATCCATCTGCTGGGGGTGGCAGCATCATAGACAGAGAATTAAAGAGACTGAACAAACTGATCAAGAATGCTGGTTCTGTTCTGGGGAAAACTCTGGAGCTGCTGGAGCTGATTGTCAAGAAAAGAATGCTGGCTAAATGTAATGGATGTTTCTTCACTTCCTCTACACAACACAGTGAAAAAGCAACAGAGTGTGTTCAGTGTGAGGTATCGTCAAGTCCAATGCAATTATTCCTGCCAGCAGCTACCGCCCTCCAGAACAAAGCAATATAATCTTCTAATTAATTATGATTGTTTTTATTAAAAAAAAAAAAAATACTACAACATTGCAATTTCCCTCTGGGATTAATTAAGTATTTTTTAATTTCATTTGCCATTTGTTGCTGCTGCAGAATGCTGGAGATTTATTATAAAGTAAATTGTCACAATAACGCAAAGTGTTATGACTGGTTGGCTGGGACACTAGAAGAAAAAAAAAAAGTAAGAAATATGATTACAGATATACCAGAACTTTGCTTTCTGATTGTTGAATCTTCCACAGGACCATTCCGCTTAATCCTTCACTATTTGTGGTATAGGTAAGTTTGACATTTTCTTCTAAACAAGCATGGCTGACTTGTCTAACTTGCACATACTTAGCCAGTGGTATGACAGATTAATGTGAAACCCTAATTCATCATTTTATAGTTATTTTTTTACAGGTTTATGTTGCACATTTGCATAGCTGTAATGATGATCATATGATCATTCTGATCAGTCAGGGTGAGGATAAAGAACATCTGAAGGTGTGCTAAAGTGTTTGGTTCTGGAGTGTTAGCAGTAAATGCTTTGGGCCCTGTTGGTTGTGATTCAAGGTCTTTGTTGGTTGGGCTTGCTTCCCGCAGATGCCATCAGATTGGCACTTGAAGAATTTGTGGGGTGGATGAACACATCACACTCTTTGTTGTGTGTGTTTGTGTTTTTCTTTTCCAAAAGCAGTTGGGAGAGTCGGTTGTATCCTGCTGGCTGAGGCTGTTACTGTGGAAAATGGTGTTGCCATGAGAGAGTGACTATTCTGCAAAACTCGATGAGAAGTGTTAAAGTTACATCTGCATGAGTGCAGCTTTCCCTGCTGAACATTGCATAAACGGTGCTGCACAAGCAACCTGTCAATGGTTTTAATGTTACGACTGATTGGTGTAAACTTGCTGTATTTCCCGTCTTGTATGAAAGAATGATTAAGATTTCTATATTTTAACTTGATAATTCTAATTTATGAATAAGAATTGTCTGTTTGACTAATAAGATGGTGAAATATAAAGGTAGTAAAACTTTTTTTCATATTGTTTCCTGTCCTGATTAAATTTCTTTAATAGTTAGACATATTTTTAATATGGCTCTTTGTACAAAATATTATCCCACTACACTCAGTTATTGCAGCAACACAGTGAATTATATTAAATATTTTTTTAAACCTTTTGTTTATACTCTTGTACTATAACTTTGTTAACTACAGTTAGTGAAATGCTTACTAGCACAGCAATTTACTGAAAAGTAGGCCTGTACCACATATCCTTTAAATAAGTTTATTTCCTACATCCTGCTAAAAACTGCAAATGAGAAAACTTGAATTGAGAGGCAGTGATAACTGAAAGGATTAATGGAATAAATAGATTCTTTTCACAAAAAATGACTGCCCTCTTCATGCATATTATACTCTAAAATATAAGATTTTATGAGGGAATAAATAATCAGTTTGCTTTGATTTCTGTTTAAACAAAAATCCCATCTAAGATTAAAAAGATAAAACCATCTGTATCTTCTTTCAACAGCCTTTTAGGTTAGCTTGTTAATACTTTGTAAGATATACTACTGCAAAATGTAACTGAAAATGGTATTTATTCAACATTTCTGACATTTTTTGCAATGCTCATCTAATTAGCTCCTCTCTTGCTGTAAACTATCTGATGGAACATGTTAACACAAGATCTTTCCAGCAGTGGGTGCTTTAATTCTTTAGCCTCAAGGCCTGCTTATGCTCTCAGCAGGTGGTTAGCTAGCACCATCAATAACCTTATTAAATATTTAAGAACTCCTCCAGCCACGGAACTTCCTTTTTCTTTTTATGGATGGTAGAAGATCTGGGATTTTGTGTCATATAGTTACTGAGGCTGCACTACTGATAATGTACACAAGGTGCCTGTTGTTGCATTGCTAATGTCAAGTAGACTCAAAGATTACATGAACACTGTCATGAAATAAAAAAATACTAAAATAACAATGAAATTAAAATGATCCATCCACCAACCAATTTAATATTCCAGCTCATTCTAGTGCAGGGTCATTGAGAAATAAAAGTTTGTGGCTTAAAATAGAACAGGAAGCTATAACTATGAACAATAAAACTCAATCTTTTCTAGTGTAGTTGCACTGATGCAAGCAGTAAATAATTATTTAAATATAATTGTTATGTACATTTAAAAACCAATAACTTCAGATATGAAAGTATTATCGTTATTAAATAAGCTATGAATTTAGATTTCTCTCTGATAGGAAGCGATTTGAAAAAACATTAATGGACATTTTAATTTAACTTTTTATCTTTTCTTAGAATAAAAATCTGGGTTTGTTGGATTTTAGTTGTTTAATGATCTAATTTGAATGTAATTTAATATTAGTTACATTAAATATTTTATGGGACATAATTAAAGCCACTTAATTAACATCTGTAAGTACGATGAAATCATTTTAATTTAAATGTTTTTTTTTTGTGCATTGTTTTTTATTTCTTATTCTATCCCTCTCCAATAAGTTCAAGTCAATTAAAACAATAGTACTACAGAGCTGGTCCTGTGCCACTGACCAGTCAGCTGACTGGGATTTCTGGGAAGGGAAGACCTGATGCAGAAAGGCTGATGCATAATGATACCTGAAACCTGATTGGACAGAAATATTTAGTTGTGTAATTATTTCCATCACTGATTGGGAGCTAATTTAATAGATGACATCATGGTTATTTGTGGGAAACTTGAGTACCATCAGCTGTTAGGCTTTTTGTTCACAGTTAAGTTGAGCTATGATTGAAGTTCAGCTGGACCATTTAATTAGATTAGTGTGCACGTCCCAATAAACAAACATGCAAGAGAAATTGATTGATTGAAGTGTTTTCTTCTCTCCAGTAGATGGTAATATTCCCCCTTTCAGCTTGCTAGTACTGGACTTTTCCAGCTGATCAGTTTTTTCTCAGATTAAAGAACTGAAACAATTTATCTGGCAGCAAAGTCGTACCTTTTTGAGCCGTGAGTTGAAGAGCTTGTCAGCTCTGCATATTCTTTACATAATGTAGACTTGATTTATTTTTATTTTATTGTTTTAAATCAAGTTGAATGCTATCCTTGTGGTTATATTTTGTTGTTGCTGGCTTAATCTTTTCTGTGTACCAGCTCCTTCTGTTACTTCTGTGGGGTATGCACTAAAAACTAAGGCTTTATTTTTTTTTTTTGTTGGACCTATATATTTACTTCACACTGCATCATCAGGCTGTATTAGCTCAATTTTGAAAAGTTTGAAAAGCTAAGCACAATATTAGTTTGACTAAGTAGTTACATGTACTTAAAATAGCTGGCTAGACTAGTAGTTGTATTTATTGTAATGTTATATACCCCTGTAATTTTCTTCAGACCTGTTGGCCATGTCCTTATTTTTCTCTTCAGTTCATGTTCAAATTCAGTTAGTTCTTTCACAGGAGTTGTACGTATTGATATAAAGATTGAATCAATCGTTTCCGGACTTGCTTACTTTTTGTAATTGGTTGATTTTTCATATTGTTCTCTTATGTATCTCAGCCCCTCCAGCTCATCTCTGCCTCTCGGTCTGGTTCGACTGGCAAACAAGCAGATCAGCTGGCAGCTGGTTCTTTCAAGGTACAGCAAGAACACAAAGTTACACACTTTCACTGTAATCAGTCCCTGAATGTGGGACATTGTCTTGTGTGCACGTCCTTCCTCAGCTTCCTCTTGTGCAATTTAGTGCTTTATTTTATCTGACAAACCAAGAAGAAATGTTTTTAACTGAATATTGTAATTCCAAATGATAGTTATGATTGATATAATTAATTTGATACGGATGATTATGTTTTTCTGTCTTTATTTCCTCTGCTTAATGTTTTTCATTTACTCTTGTTACGTCTCCTTCTGAGCCACCCATCCTGAGTTTTAATTTTTATTTTGTTTTACCATTTTCCTTTATCATGCACTTACACATTTCCTCATTATAATTTCATCTCACATTTTGAAGTAAACTATAAAAAATTATGTTTACCTTGTTTTCTCTGTTTTTTTTCCCCCACTTGTGTTTGGTTTTCTAATTCATGCCTGACCATTCTCTTGTTTTACTCCACAGTAATGGGAAACTGTTGGCAGTGGTTCAAGACCAGTGTGTGGAAATTAGGTAATTACAGAAGCAGAATGTGTGTGTGTGTGGGAGAGAGAAAGAGAGAGTGATGGAGAGTATTTTAATTAATTGGTTGATTTATCACATTTCCTTTAAAAAGACTTCCTGTTTAGGCTTCAATCTAAGAAAAGAGAACTGTTTTCCAGGCACCAGTATAGTTACTAACAGTACAATCACTCACATGAGAGCGTCCATCTTTCCATTTACTATACCCACTTCGTTCTAATCAGGGTCATAGAGGCAGGGCAGAGCTTGTGGTTAGTCCATCACAGCCCATCATAGGGCTAACCACAAGAGAGAGCAGTTTGGTTAGTTTAGCATAACTTTTCTTGCACCTGTTAAGAAAAATAAACCAAATTTTAGCAGAAATGTTAATTGATTTATTATTATTTCTCAGTTATAGAGAAAGCGACCCCATGTACATCCCCATGAGAATGTTTATAGCCATTTTTAATAGTTGTAATTATTTCCAGACACAAATTCAATTTCCTCTTTACACAGGGAGAATCCACTCACTCAGCAATCTGCTCTCCTGACATAATGTAATGCTTTGAATGGAGCAAAATCGAATTGAAAATCAATAGCCATGAACCAGGTATACAAATATGTCTTACTCTCCAGGGGCTAACAAGAGGCTCATTCTCATTCATTGTGAAGCTTTCACTCCACTTGACCCTTTGAGTAATTGGAAGTCGCTTTCATATGTCGATCACTGTGTAAAAGCTGTGTGCTCCTGTTGTTTACCGCCTTCGGAGTTGCGTTGCAGTCGACCTCTTGTTACCAGGAGCGATCAGCCTCAACTCTACGTCAGGGGTTATGCTTGTGTCTTTTGTTCACATCATTCTCAGTTAATCACAGTGTTTTACTGCTCTGCTTCACGATGTTAGTTGAGTTGTGTGAGTGAGTGGGTGTTCAGTCAGTACAAGGCCTTATCCTCAGAGAATCTGTCTAAATGCTGCCCACACCCTCTTGTCTGCTTGATCCATAGGACTACTTTAGCTGGCAGGCAATCAGCAGCTGTTATAACCTTCCTTATAGCAGCTGATATGAGGTTAAATGTGTGAATATTCTTGTAATCTAGTGTCATGCTACTACTGTTCTTTTCTTATTTTTTAATGTCTGTATTTCTTTCTCAGGTCTGTGAGGGATGACTTTGGTTCAGTCATTGGAAAATGTCAGGGTAAGACCCTCTTTGCTTGTGTTGCCAATCACATACAGTAGTTATGGTAAATAATGGTGAAATCAGCTCATTTAATTAAACCCTTATGCTTTATAGATGTGATTTATTATTGTATAGTTCATGTTGTCTACTGTGTATGTTGTTGGGCAGTTATGGCTGTATGTCCACATACTGTACCCTGTAGCCTTGAGTAGCTACTGACTATTTATGAGGGGACAGAATCTTATAAAATAACACATCTGCAGTGACGAGTCCAAGCAGATGTGAGGATTTGATCTGTTTGTTGACCTCAGCAACGGCTTAAAACATCACATGCATGAATATATGTGCAGTTGTATTGACAAGTAGGATTTTTTTTTTTCCTGAGAAGATAATTTACTGACTGCCCCCTGAAGAGACCAGCTTTCCACTCAGTTTCTTCTAACTTGAGTTACTTACATTATGTGAGCAGAACTGCTGTATTTTTGTTATGTCAAATTTAGCTGCTAAGAAAAGAAATTGCAAATTATTCTGTTGCTTTTGGGTTCTTTTTCAAATATATATCTGATTCTTTGAAACATTTGATAAAATATGTACTTGTAGCATGACTGGACAATAGATGTCACTGTGGACTCATGTTTTAATAGACAAAGACTCCATTCAAAACATGTTATAGCTGCTAAATACATGGAAAGTCTGTCATATTTGGTAGCATTTGAACAGATATAGGAGGTCATTTTAAGTTGATTGTGTATTTAAAAATGTGTGTCGCGTTATGGACTTCTGAATGCAGCCAAACCAGAAAAACAAACAAACAACAAAACAAAAAAGACTAATTAGTGACGTGCTTACAAAAGAGAAACAAATAGAAGAATTGACTCCATACCCAGAAATCTTTAAGGAAATCTAGAAAACAAAACAAATAGTTATTAAGGCTTATAAATAGGTGAAAAAGGAGCCATTTTGGACAAAGTGACAGACGGCAGCGTTTTCATTCTTATTGTCTTGTCTTCTTAGCAGTTCATTGAAGACCATTTCATGTTGGACTTTGTTAAATAAATACTTTTATTAGCAAAATATTTTTGTTCTCCCCCCAAATTAACTGGATTTGTCTTCAGCTTTTTTCTGTTGGATAAAACTGATACCAATAAGTTCTCAGAATTTAACAGACAAATTCTTGGTCTTGGCAGAAGACCTTTGTGGGTTTTCCCATTATATCCACTTTTTCCTTCTTTCTTCTCATTTCTTTTTGTCTGTATTTATTATTTTTTCTTGTTTTTTTTTTATTTATCTTCTCCACCCCTTCAGTCCACCTATTTCTCAGTGTATTTGTTCTGCTCTGACTGGCTGTTCTTAAAGGTTCATAGTGTGGATAACAGTAGCTCCTGGGCCTGTGGAAACCTCAGACTCACGCTTTTTTTTTCTTTCTTTTTCATCTTTTTCATTTTCTCTTACTTCATTTCATTTCACGGAGATTTGTCCTAATGGATTTTGCTGTGATCCTGCCTTTAATGGCATTTGCCTTTAATGGATGAGCATGTGTGTGTGAGTGCGTGTGTGTGCACATTCTCATGTATGTTCCTGTTTATTGCACCCACACCTTTGTATCACCATGTGTCTGCTTCTGTTACAGTAGAGTTGTCTCCCACCCCCGTACATAATTCAAAAGTGTTGAGCTCTGATAAATGCATCTGCAAGGCATTAGATAGAAGGCTTCTGTTGGGTCATTGGGTGTAATTCTCAACAACGTCCGCCACCATCGCTGGGAGGGGAAAACAAGAAAAAAGACAGCAGCGTCCAATTTTCCACCTCCCCAAAAAAGCCATCTATGTGGAAATGGAGCCCCTCAGAGCCGTAGAACATCTTACTGTATACAACTCATAATAGGAGACAAGATGGCAAGTGAGACAGTGTGTGAGTAAAATAAAAATAAAAAATATTGGAATACAAAGCAAAAGTGCCAAAACAACAATAAAAACAGAGCAGATGCTTGGTGCCTATATCTGTCATAGCAGCACCGTGTTCGTGTTTGCTCCCCCCAAGCAGAGAGTCTCAGAGGTGTGTTAAGTCGCCTACCTCCTGAGGCGCTCCCTGATACTTAGGCCTCAAAATTTGGGGAGCCATTATTTCTCTCAGCAGGTGCTGGATTCATCGTTTCCTGCTCCGTCTCCTCCCCAGCCTCTCTCTTCCTCTCATTTTCTCTCTGTCTTTGTCTGCCTCGCCTCCCACTTCTTCTCTTTGTTCTTCATTTAAAATTCGAGTCATACAATATCCAACGACTCCATTAGTTTGCAGCATTGCCCACCAGGGGTTGCAGCAGCATTACTCAGCCAAGAAATTCAGCACAATAAACGCCACCAGCGCTGTGAGGAGATATCAACCGAAACACAAGTTTTTCATAACTTCTTTTATGCAGCAGCAGTGTTGTGTTTTACATTGTTGTCCACAAATACAAACAGTAGGCTGTTGCTAAATTATGCATCTATTTAAATGTTTAAGAATTGAATAGTTTAATCCCCCCTCCTACTGTTTAATTCATTAGGAAATAATTGTGTATTCAAAACTGACTTGGGATCAGAGGCCTGCCACACGACACCAGCAGTTCTTTCAGGTGGAAAGATGACAGTGGAGCCTTGAGAAAATGCCAGCAGGCACAGTTTGCTTTATCACAGTGAAATGGTTACACTCACAGCACTGCTGAGCCAGCAGATTGTTAAAGCAGTAGCCTATACTTCAATAAACGCTCAATTTATGATCTCTGTTCTCCTCCCACTTTTCTCTCCGGCTCTCTGTGGCTCGCTTTCTTTCTCGCTGCGACTTTGTGTGTGAAAGTATGCATGCTTCTGTCTTTGAGAAGCAATTATTGAGATGTTATTCTAGCTGTGGCTCATCGATGAATTGGATAAATCCCCAGACACATCGTGTTGATGTGTTGCATTAGCTTTATCTTTCCTCCCTGATCTTTATTCATCATCCTCATACCACGTTACACAGAAGGTTTCCTCATCTAACTTAATTTGCAAGCTTTGGTTCCTTTAATACCTTTTTAGATTTTAAAATTTCTTTCTTTTTTTTTAATTTTTTTTTTTATAAATGATGCAGTACCTAAGGACCCAAACCCACAGTGGCGAAGGGTGGCGTGGAGCTCTGACTGCACCTTGCTGGCCTATGCTGACAGCACCGGCACTGTGCGCCTTTTTGACCTCATAGGCAGCGAACTCTTTGTCATCCCCCCGGTAACCTTGTCCACACTCTGACACTTTACACCCCTTCTCTATATTGAAACCATATAAAACATATGCAAACCCTTATTTATCAAGCATTTTTTAGTATTAGACACATGTGTAGTTAAAATACAGTCATTTATTCTCATAAAAACTACATGCCACAGTAGATTTGACTGACATCCATGATCTTTCCTCCATGCTCCACTGCTTCATCGTAGCACCCATACACCAGACACGTTAAGCTGCTTTCACCTTTTGAAGGAAACGTCTGCTTGTCAGACGCACTGTGCTCTCTTTGCCTGTCACGCCTGCTTCCTAATTCATTGTCTGTTGTTCTTTTTTACCTTTTTTTTTCTTTTTTCTTTGTGCTCATTGTGTCCTATTCCTCTTTAACCCATCTTCATCACTTCCTGTCTTTAATATTTCACACGCAGGCTGCTTCCCAGTCTTCCCATTACATGCATGTCTCTACTCTCTAATCTCTCCTTGCACGTCTGTGTCTGTCTTCCACTGCTGCCATCTCAAGTTCATCTTTCATTCCTTGCTCCTTTTAATGTCCTCAGCGTGCTACATATTATTACTCCTCCCCCTCTATTTCTGTCCATCATTACCTACATCCAGCTGGTCAGAGAGTGAAAGCAGATGCTCGTCCTTTTCCCCAGTTACACTTTAAAAAGTCTGTGATTCTCACACTTCATTGTTGTGCGTCTACGAGTGTACTTACATCAGCACCCCCCATCTCTGCTGTATTCTTCCTCCTGTTTGTCACTGTTAAGTGCACCTAGCACTGACTTGCTGCTATTTTTGGTGGAGATGAAGTTAATTTGACAGGAAAAAATGCATGTGTGGAGAATATTTCAATTTCTTCATTTTTTCCTCCCCTGTTCTCTCTTGCTTTCTGTTTTTCTTTGACTCTCTCTCTTTTGCTTCATGTTTCAGGTCTTCTGCTGTCCTCACGTTTTGCTTGTCCGTGTCCTTTAGCAAACACTTGTTTTATGTTTCTTTCATTTGCGCTCAAAAGCTGTGAACACAAACACACAATTATGTATTATGTATGAGTACACATTGCCTCTGACTCTTCTCTTATTCTCTGTGAAAGCAGGTGGTGAGTTTCCCTGGAGATTTCAGTTGTGCAGTTGCAGGTCTGATCTTCTTGGAGTACACAGGCGGTGCTCAGTGGTCAGCCGAGCTCCTCGTGATCACATACGGCGGTGGGCTGAAGAGCTATCTAGTAAGGTAAGAGTCAAAACTGCACTGTTAAAACTTCTAGAAGTAACAGGTCCAGGGTGACATCTCTTTTAGGTGCTGCATCTTTTAATTCAATTGTATATCTTGTACACTAAATGGTTTAGAAGACAATTCTACTTTGTTTTCTTTTTTCTAACTTTGCAAATACTTTGATTTGTAGAAGTAGTTTTTTGACATATAATCCTAATTGAATGTCAAATTATTTCACAGTTGGAACTTTCTAGCTGATTTTGGATGTTTCCTTCATATTAACTGTTCTATCCTCTTTATGCATCTTCTAGTAGAGCATGACAATACTGCTACCATGCTTAACAACCTAAACAGTGTTTTTACAGCCTCCCCTTTACCCGACTAAACAAACATGCAAACATTGTGGCCAAACAACTCCATCTTTTTCATCTGGCTAAAAAACTTTTATTAAAAGGCTGCCTCTATGCGCATCAACTGCAAACTTCAGTAGAGCCCCTTGGTGATTCCCAAGTTGATCCTGACCATCTCAAACCAACTTTCTCTTAGATGAAGGTGACAGTTTGTTTCCTCCAGACACCTGCCTAGTAGCTACACCTCACAACTTGTACTCTATACTGTTGTTTGGATTAAAATCTCATTTCTCAGATCTGCAGCGAGTTAATTTCTGAAATTATTCACAATATTCATTTAAAAAAATTTAATTATTTTTAATTTTATTCACAATTTTTTTCCCACCAGAGTGAAAAAGTTAAAAGAAACCATTGCAATGTGTTCATGGTTTTAATGACTGTGATGAGTATATGCAAACTTCAAAGTGGAAATACCTTTGGACTCTGCTAGACACCTACATACTTTCAGATGACCTCTGTAAAAACAGTATTCGGTTATTTAGACTAAAACATTGATGGCTTGCAAGTCAGCTCATGTTACTTTTTAGCTGCTGATATACCAGCTTTTTTTTTTTTTATTAAAAATCAACATATATGATATGCTCTTTAAACTACATTACAGTTCACTTATGCTCATTTTGTTATGACTGACAGTTTGGTTACTTTCAGAGTTTACACATCAACTGTTTTAGAAACTTCAGTGGACACCTCATCTGTCTTCACCTCTGACTCTTTACTTGACGTTTGTGTGACAGCCATGATTTACTCTTCATCCGCTTTCATCTTTTGGTCATTAGATAGCTACTTTGCTGTCACTTAGGGTTCTTTTATGTTGCTTTTAACAATTTAACAGCTGTCATCTCTTCTTTCAACATGTCATTTGACATATTGAATATCCTGAAATCTTTTTCTATTCACATTTTACCCTCTTTTTGCTGATCCACTTTTGTTGAAATAGTGTGCCCAGTTTATCTGTATAATAGTTTGCTCAAAGACTCTTGCAGCCCAGCTAACACTTACAGTACTCTCAAAATATACTACCTTATTTTCCACTGCTGTAGATTTTTGGATGGTATATGATGTTTTAACAGCTTTAAATTAAATCAGACTAAACAAAATCAACCTCTGCCATAATTTGAGCTGTTTGAGTTGTTTCCATCTTCATTTCCAGCTGTTCTGCATGCTAACATCCCAGCAGCAGGTGCGTCTTCATCTTCTTCACCAATCTGTTTTGTCGATCTTTTTGTTTAAACATGATGCTGGTTTTTGGCTTTATATTCCAGAAAATCTGTTTATAGGGCAGGTCATGACTGTAGCCTCCTTTCCACCCACAACACTGTCATGCTTTACACCTCATGCTGCTACATAATGTGTACAAGTAGTGAAACGAGCTAAAATCAGGGAACGGGTATACCTGTGTCAATCACAGCAAACACATAGTTAACTGTTTTCATTAACATTTCTAAAACACCACTTTGTTTTCTCTGTAATTTCAAACTGCTAGCTGTTAATTGATGCAGCATTTCATGAGTAAACCCCCCCCCCCCCCCTCACACACACACACACACACACACACACACACACACACACACACACACACACACAGACACACACAGACACACCCCAAACTAACCTGCTGCATGCACTACATGGTCCAAAACGGATGCACCTCACTTGGTGCAGCTTGGTTGTCTTTACTTAAATGCCGAGGGCAGTGATAATCTCTCGTTGCATACCAATTCCTGTTCTTGCATCTTCTTATTCAAACAAACATTTTGAATATTTTATGATGTCTGGTGTGTGTATGTGCTTTTCTCATGGCTCCCCGCACCTTTCCACTTCAATTTAGCATCAGCACAATGGCTTTTTTTTTTTTTTTTTTTTTTTTTTTGGCCAGTGTATTCCAATTTCATTGTCTGAGCTATCTGCTCTCACACCAAACCATAGCGTAGTGGCACTCCATGACATGGGGGGGAAATTGTCCATGTGTGTTGAATCTCGATCAGATGATGTCCCGCACTCTTAAGACCTAACTTCAATTCCGGGTGCATATTGGTGCTTTCAGGGAAATGTGGAAAATGCTGATTTATTCTCCTGTTTACAGGCAGACAAATGGCAGCAGGTGCCTGCGAAACCATCGTGTGTGGGGAAGTAATTAAGATGTGTGAGACATTTGCCACCAGATTTTCTCTGGAAGTGTTCATTTTCTGTATGGAGCTCACATTCATTTTCCCTCTTCGTGTGACTTCTTTCCAATATTGTTGCTCAAATAGTTTAAATTAGGGTTTCAGAAATTATAGCTGAGCTTTGACAGTAAGTCACTTTTATCACTCTCTTGGTCTGTGCCAGCACTTCTACTCATACACACACACACACACACACACACACACACACACACACTTGCTTACTGTGTAATAAACACCGAAATGCCGGGATGAAGCTAAACTGTCAAAATCTTGAATATCCTCCAGCTGTTTGCTTTGTGCTGCTTTTTTTCCTCTTTCAATTTTTCCATACATTTCCTACTGCAAAGGAAGATTTCCCCTGTGATATCCCCACACAAATTACACATCTACTCTAGGACCGATCTAAATTAGATCACCCTCCTTAATTAGATTATGTATTTCACCATGTCTCATTTTAATTGCTGCTAGGAGAGAAATTGCTTTGTCATCTTACCCAAAACGGCTTTGCTGCACCATTAACGATTTCCACATGAGTGTTCATGTTTTGTTGTATGTGCCAGAGCTTAATTATAGGCGACTTGTCATTTCATTATCCTCTGTTGTTGCTCTGTTTCAGTGTGGGAACCAATCAGAACTTTCAGGAGAACCATGCCTTCAGTTTCTCTACCCACTACTCTCATGGCATCACTTCAGCTGTTTACCACCCAGGCCACCGGTACGTTGAATCTAACCAGCAGTCTGGCACCCTGTTGAATACAGTTGAAATAATAAGTATCTTGAAAAATGAACATATTTACCAACATTAAAATTTTAATCTATCAGTGGCTGCCTAATTAATTCCTGTAGCCTTCACTGAACGCCGTTGTAGGATTTATTTTCTCTTGAGGACTCTGTGGTCCAAGACTAGTACTATTAGTGAAGTGTTTGATCAAATGTGTTTTTCATACATTTATATTCAGGCATCTGAAGATGTCTGTATAAGTCCTTTGAATCAATTTTCATCCTGAAATCCATTACCAAGGATACCGTTACATATCGCGCTCAAATATCTGAAGCTGAAAATTCTTGTGTGATTTCAAAGTCTTTCATCATTTAAAATCTTGGGGCATCTTTAGTCTGCTCCTAAATGTTTTAGTTTCATCACTCTAGCAGAACAAAATTAGAGTTATTAGAATTACCACAATTTACTTTAAGTAAACTTATACTGAAAAATATTTGCTCTGACTTGGTACCGTTAAGGTAAACCACCTTTTTTCCACTGAGTGATGTCACACATTAATTGCTCTCTTTCAGTCTTGTAGTGTAGCAAGTACTGGTTCATCTCAGGTAAGATTCATAGGAATGGATATGATAATAAAGGAAGACCTAGTGCACCACAGACCTCTGATCAGAAAAAAACCCTCACTAAAAACATATCTGAAGTGCTCAACTTTGACTCTTTGCACTAGTCGATTTTGCCGATCTGTGCACCCAGTTTAAAAATCTGTCAGCACAAACTGAAAAATCTTGGCCCTTGATTGCAAATCTAATGGTTTATTAACAAAATACAGATTGACATGCAGCTCTTTGTTTTGTCTGCAGGCTGTAGTTGCACTTTACTGTTGTTCTTGTTCTGAAAAGCTCACAGAGGGATGTGGAAACTCTTCAAATAAGGAGAAGTTTTGTGTCCTGTTTGCTGTGTTTCATTTTATAACAATACGTGAAACCCAGCTACATTTTGGCTGTGCCATCTCTAATTTAGCAGCTTGTTTCAAAAGCGTGAGCGACAGCGGGATTTTTGTGTTATCATGCAATAAAAATACAAAATAAGAGCATGCAGAA
Source organism: Melanotaenia boesemani (assembly GCF_017639745.1). Classification (NCBI taxonomy): domain Eukaryota; kingdom Metazoa; phylum Chordata; class Actinopteri; order Atheriniformes; family Melanotaeniidae; genus Melanotaenia; species Melanotaenia boesemani. Next base: position 12,871,258 of record NC_055703.1, read on the forward strand.
GAAGAAAACTGAAGGTTCTTGTGGAGCTGTCCTGCACTAGCAAAAGACACCACACTGTGGAACACAGCCAAGGGGCTTATTCAAGAAAAAATGAACCAATCTCTTTAATGTAATACCTGCAGGAATGAAAGCAGTGCAGGATGTCCTTGACTGTTTTCACCACATTGCATTTAATGGTTTTGGTTAATTATATGTGGCTCATCCTCGTGGCCTTACTGTTGTCATCAGGGTCCCCAGGCTGCACAAACAAATTTACTTTGGCCAGTAAACCTGGTTTGGCAGTGTAATGGATTTTGGCAGCTAGTGTCAAATGTTTGCCAACTGATAGATGAGATGAAACTTTAATGATCCCTGTGTGAAAACTGGGTCAGCATCAGAGAGAATAGAAGATGGATGGCAGAAAATGAAAGGGTGAGAAACTGGGTATAAGAGAAATTGTTTTAAAAGCTGAACAGGATTGTGAAAACAATGCATGTTTTGTTTTATAATGCATCCATACATGGATGTACACAAGGAATATTTGGAAGTCTGGAGAATGTTCCTTTCTTTAAACCATCAAATCATAGAATTCAGAGGAGACAACTTATAATAGACATAACCGCTTCATCACACATATTAACTCTTGCTTGTTAAAGAAAAAGTAAAATCTTTCTTGTTTAAATATCTGATTTACCTGCAACAGGGGGCAGTGTTGAGCTGACATCCATTCTTCATGCATACCTTCTCCTGTCTGTTGCTGCATTTGAGGGAACCACCTATGATGTGCTTTGTTTTTTTTTTTGTTTTTTTTTTTATTCAAACAGATGTTTTACTACTGATGAATATAATTTTATCCACTTCTTCTCTAAATCAGAAATCAGTAATAAATGGTTTTAACCCAAGTTGAAGGATGGACCACACTGTTATGTTAGGTCCTTGTTATGTCCCTCATATTGATCTGAGGGCCACCATCGTGCAAGCAGTCACCTCATGTGTGTCTGTTTATAGATTGCTGCTTGTCGGGGGCTGTGAATCAGGGGATGACAGTGTGTCCAAGGCCTCTTGCTGTGGCATCACAGCCTGGAGGGCGCTCTCTGGCTCACCACATTACAAGCAGGTCACCAGCTATGAGGACGATATCAATCAGGTGAGAAGTCATTGCTTGCAAGCACATTTTCATGGAAGTAAATCAGTTATGCTGAATATTGACAGATATATTTTCTGTATCTGTCAGAATCAGAAGAGAGGTTTCTTCAGGATTCCCAGCTTTAGGTTGTTTTCAAGACAAGGAAATGAAAAGGTACTACAGCTCTTTTTGTCTGTTTACCCCACTGTAATATGTAAGTGTAATCTATTCTTGCTGGTGACAGTTCTCCTTAATAAACATTTTAAAAACGTGTGTCTGTATTTCTGTTATCCAGGATGGTGTATTTCGAATGAGTCTGAGCCCTGATGGCACCCTGCTGGCTGTAATCCACTTTTCTGGTCGTTTGTCTCTCTGGGATGTCCCTTCACTTAGACAGAGAGCCACATGGAGCCAAGACCAACAGGTACATATCTAAACTGCATGCGTTTGTGTGTGTGTGTGTGTGTGTGTTGTGAATGGATCCATGGTTTTTCTTAAGCTGAGTGAACCTGTGCACATTCTAGTAGTGTGTCCTGGTAATAATTTGTTTTAGATGCTTAGCTGACTATATTAATATAATCTTTCGCTGGCCTGAGTCACAGTGTTTTGGTGTGTTTTGAGCGAGGGATTGTAGCTTGTGTCTGTGCGTGTTTGTGCTCATCCCACATTAAAGTGAGGTGGCTTATGGAGAACTTATATTCACAGAGTGTTGGATGATTAATGCAGCGTGTGTGCTTGTTCTGCTTCACCGCTGGCAGAGCTTGTGTGTGCTATAAAGTGTAAACAGGGTTAGCAGATTAATTTCTTTTCCTTACTTCTTCTTTTCCTCCCTCCTCTGATGCCTCCGTCTTTTGGTCCTCCCTCCAGCCAGGATTTGAGGAGATCAACCCGGAGTGGAAAACATCACTGGAGAGAAGAAAGAAAATAAAAGGTATTTTGGCCTAAAGGGCTAAAAAGAGCAAACTTTGTTGCTGACATGACATTGCACTTTGGATACAATTTAATGATCTTTGACATGTCTGATTCACCGAATTACACAGTTATTTAGACTTACAAACCATATAGTGTATGCCAGGGCTAGCAAATACTTTTCTCCCTCAGTATCCTTTCCTTTGGATGTGTGTATTTCTCTACTTGTATAGTTGTTTTTAATCTTTTTTCTGACAGTTTTGGGCCAGTGGTGATGACAGCTCTGACAGTTTGTGTAAGCAATATTCCATGTATATGTCGTCCTCTTAAGCATGACAAGTAAAGCCACATACCTAGTTATATAAATATGTTTTGGACGGGGGAAAGTAATTTGAAAAGTGCTAATTCGGATAAGAGATTAGCATCCCGAAAAGGTGGGGCTATTAAGTGCACAATGCACGTTCAAACACCACATAAAAAAAACATTTCTTTGACACTATCTTTATGTCTTGCCATACCAGATAAGGAGCAGTACTACCCACTGGTGGATGTGAATTGGTGGAGCGACAATGTACTGATTCTGGCTCGCTGCTCTGGTTCGGTCACCGTCTCATCTGTCAGGACATTGCGTAACCTTCTGGGGAAATCCTGTGAATGGTTTGAGCCTTCGCCTCGAGTCACCGCTGCGCACGACGGGGGCTTCCTGAACCTGGAGGTAAAGTGTCAGTATATTGATAAGGTGGTAAATATGGGGCTCCATGTGAAGGTGTTGTGTGTCTCCACAAATGTAAAATAAATGGACTGTATGTGTTGATGGTGATTTGGGTACACCAATGTTTCACAGGTGCTAAACTTTTCAGGATTTTTACTTTTTTCAATTCTGAGCTAAAACCCACAGGACATCATAGAGAAATATGCTGCAGTGTATGCATTAAAATATGCAAATGATAACCCCCCAACTGAGACAGGCAAATCAGGACAAAATAAGAGAGGAAGTACTTAAGACAGCTTGAATTTGGATTTCCATCGAGTAGCGTGACCTTGCTGCTGTTTTCTGTTCAGACAGCTTGCTGAGTGTGCATGAGGGTGTTAAATTTAGTGTTTACCAACTTGGATTTAAAATGTGCTGCACTATGTTCTGTGCTTCATTTGTCATCTGTCATTTAATGTTGGCATATAAATGTCCATATGCTCCCTCAGAAAGTCATTATGGGCAATAGCAATAAATCCTCTTGTGATTTCAGCCAACGAGACAGATGTATTTCATGTATAAGGACAACTGTAGCTTTAGGATCGCTTATAAGTCATATGTTTGCAGTGTTAATCAAATGTAATTTATTAGCCATCTTTTCTGCCATCATTATTAATGTTTCCAGCTTCTTAATCTTTGCTCTCTACATTTTTTTTACCTCTTTACCAGTGTGAAGTGAGGCTGGCCCATAAGCGTGTGCGCCTGGAGAGCAACCTCGATGGCGGGGCGAGCGACGATGAGGAGGGAGATGATGGCGGAGACTCTGACTCAGATGAAGAGTCCTCTGCTAAAGCTCGCTACTTTGGCTACATCAAGCAGGGCCTGTATTATGTGACAGAGATGGAACGATTCGCTCCACCACGAAAGCGCCCTCGCACAGTTATCAAGAACTACCATCTGGTCAGTCTGAGGTCAACCACGCCAGAGGAGCTGTACCAGAGGAAGGTAGGTGGCTAATACATGCAGAACGGCATATTTAATGCATAGGTTTACTAATTGCCTGCATTAAGTCTGGAAATTTAGCCACTTCCTGATGTCTCTAGGAGATGTAACCAAGCGAGCTATAAAAAAGGAGACAAAGAAGAAGAAACAACCTAAAAGCTTTTGATAGTAACTGGACCTCCACAGTGTTTTTTTTCTTTTTCTTTTTCTTTTTTTTTTTAATTACAGATGATTAGCTCCTGTGAAGCATTAAATCTGTGCATGTTGCTATATCTATATTGTAAAGATAAAAGCTCTCATGGTGCCCTCCATTATGGTTATCCTTCCTGTAAGCTGGCAGAGGCAACGTAAAAGCTAAACTTAAAAAGTGGGATACACATGACTTCTTTAGTATTTGTTTTTTGAATTTCAGAGGAATCCCCACTAGTCTGGATATTTATGGTCACATGTTATGTTTTAATAATCACAATACATTAGAAAAGTGCTGAATCACATAAAGGCAGATTAATCAGACCTGTATATGACTGTGGTTTAACTTCAGGTCTTTTTTTGGAAAGTTAGTCCAACAAATTTGGGGACAGATAATTTAGCATCACTGAATCTAACTGAGACGAGAAATCTTTCTGAAAATGTTTGTGTGACTTTATCTTGGGCCACTATGAAGCTGTGTGGAATTTTGAATGAATATATTTTTAAATGATGATAATTTGTTGTAGTAAATAAGTAGTGGGCAGGAGTTTGTTCCTTTATATGATATGTGTGTTATATTTGGTGGAGTATGGAGTGCATGGAAAGTATGACGAGCAGTTTCCTTTTTTACTCCCCTTAAATTTCTAATCTGTTCCTTGCTTTCTGGCTCCAGTTGGTATCTTATTGTGCTTCTTTACTGTGTGAAACCATGGCATGCAAGTTATGAACTGGAAATGTGTCTCAGGGCAAAATAAATAACTGTTTCTTCATATTTTCTTGGCTTCATTTTCTAGTTTATTGGTAGCATTTTGACATGCTAACTTGGATATAATCATGGTAACCCTGAAACATCATGTTATATTTGCTTTTAACATTAGCACAAATAGTAAGTTGGGTTGTTACTTGCCAAGTAGGTCCTGTTTCATGACAATCACATAATCCTGTGACATGTTTGTGTGGACAGATATGACCTGATTTGCAGTTAAACTCACTTTTCCGAATGAGGTAGCACAAATGAGGTGTTTCTGTTACTATTTACTTATTCATAGCACCACACAGAACATGCTCATGTTTTAGATTGTGGAAAAACTACAGTCAGTGTTCATGCTGGAATGCCTTCGTGCTTGGATTTAAATGTTCTTTCAGCTCATGCAATCCAAACAACAGTTTCATCACTGATGTGCAGTTCAGCCTCACTCAGGGTTATAAATTCATTTTGGCCAAGAAATAGATTTTGCCTATTTAATATTTCAAAGATACTCCCGTTCCAATTATGCTATCCCTTATGAGCAGCTTTTATCATTTTAAAACGAAAACATGAGTCATGTACCTCACTGTAATGCCAGTAATTGGTTATAAGAGCAGCTGTCTTCAGTGGGTGATATCACATGTACAGTTGATGGCAGTCACTTGCATCTGTTTGGTTGTTGAATGAATTGAACAGCCCAAATAGCAAACTTTGTTTCCGACTAAATAAATCCTCTCTTAGCTCAGTGTAGTGCTGTTGTGTTGTTGGATCAGTTCCAGATTGCTGTTGAGAAGATACGAAAACCAAGCAAGATGCTTAGTCTGCTTTGAGGCTATTTTTCAGTCCTGGGAGATCCTCTGAAATGCTAATTGTTGTATAGAACTATGGCTTATGGTGTTGTCTGCTACAAAGTGCAGCAAAGACAACAACAAGCTCTATCACAGAGCACAGCGAGAGTGGTATTTGCTCTCTATGGTTCCGAGTTTGAGCCTCGTTCATCAGTCATTTTTATGACCTATCATCCGCCGCCTTCTTCATCATTGTCACCGTCATTAGATGCCATTAGTCATCACCATCAATCCTAACAGTGGAGAGTTACAAAGTAATACATCATTATTATCTCTTTCTAACACTTGCTACTGGAGGCACTTCCTCAGCTGCTGATGCTGCTGGAATTGTTTTATTTTTTTCGTATCATGTGTACTTCATGTAAGTCGAGGGAGGAGGGCCTTCTTAATTGTATGCATGTGGATTTGAATGTATGTGTGCATCCATTTATCTGGTCTTCTTTTCAACAGATTTTGTTTTTTTAGTTAAACATTTCTGTAACTGCATACAGAGATTTACTGAGCTCACCTCTATCAGATTTAGAAGTTAAATGAACTGTGAACAAACCAGAACAGGTGGATTAAGGTTATTTTCTTAAGTCAGCCTCTTTATTTGTTAAAGATTTTGATGATGTACTTGGTGGCAGAACCCTGGCTGCTCGAGTAGCACACTTGCAAGGCTGCTAACATGTTATTAGTTGAATCTAGTGAGAGGAGGAAGTTTTTTTTATTTTTATTTCTTTTTTTATGTCCTCCTACGTGAGGTTTTACTATGTGTGGTTCCTATTGGCCTCCAGGAACCCCTGTCTGGTTAATGTGTTGCTTTGTACTCCTACACACAGACAGAAAAGGGTACTTGATGTGTCTGTCGGCCAGTGTGCTTGCATATATGTACTGACACAAGTTGAGTGGACTTGCAGAATATGACGTGTCATGCTATTTTTTTTGTGAGGCAGTGATATGACAGAAACTTTTTAAGACAGGTCAATATCATATGAATGATGACAACAGCAATGAGGAAAAAATAAATCTCTATGAAGATGAAATACTAATATTAATGGCATGGGGGAATTGTCGTGTTATAGCCATTTTTACAGTGAGTTGGTTAGATTTACTACATAGAGGGGACATACTATTCCATTTTTTACAAGATGTCACACTTTGTTTGGTCATAGTACTATATGGATGGTGTACCACAGCACTCTTATGAACTGTGAATTTATAGCTCTGTTCATGGCAGTCAGTTTTAGGAGCTGGAATGAGCCTCTCAACTCCATTCCAACCCACTTTTCCATAAAGTATTTTATTTTTGCGATCAGTAAATTTGGCATGACCGTGCAAGCATAAATTTGTGCTTAAATGATACTAAGTAATGTTGAAACATGCTATCACAAGATAGGGCATGCAGTTCATGGCCTGAAAACTCAGATTAAGACTGAACTCATACTTCTCTACTACTGATGCACGATATTGTATTTTTGGCCGATGTTTGATATTTGGCTGATAAACAATACCGATATTTCTCCCCAAAACGTAATGGCAGAGATTATTTTGTTTCCTGTGTTGTGAAATTAAAATATAGTATTATTCTGCATTATTTTTTTTCATGTTGGCCTGTTGGCAAATGCAGATGTTTAAAAAAAAAAAAAAAAAAAAAAGAAGCTGAATAATGATATTAACTCCTTGTCTAAAATAAGAAAAAATATTTCAACTTGCATTATGTACAACATGTCAAATTAAATGACAATTATTGTTTCTAAACAAAACATGTAAGATACGCGCATCCTGTTCTACTTAACAGATTATATTCTCCCAGTGCCTCTTATTTTATTGGTAATTATATCAGTGGAATGGCCGATATCTGATATTTAATTTTGAAGCCAATATCAGCAGAAACCTATATTGTTTTGATTATATTGCGCATCTCTATTCTCTACACCAAGCTTACAGAAAAATACTTGACTGGCATGTTTTTTTTTCTTTTTTTTTAACATTGCCTTCATCTGTAGTTTGTTTGGTACTGCTACCTCTTTTTGGTTCAATCTAACCCAAAGAATCTTCAAGAATCAGAGGAAGGTTAGAGTTAGGTGCTCGCGGGTGTTGCCAGATTTTAGTTTTTAGTAGCTAACGTCAAGAAGTGTTGCAGATACGGGCTGCTTTTAACTAAAGTTTACAGTTTTTTTTAATGGTGAGGGGCTGTTCATTCAATGATAGATTGGAAATAAAGAATGGCAATTATGTGGTCTGTTTGGGGTTGTAGACATTAAAGTTCTGCTATGGAGTAAAGAGGTGAATTAAATGTCCTTGCTAAATATAGTTTCATAAGTCAGGGGTTTCAGAATCATCATCGATTATTGCATACCTATTATTTTGCTTATGTAAAACGGTACTCTGGCCACTAAGATGCCAAGCTATCATTTTGAATATGGTAAAGAAACATTACCAGATTTTAAAAAAATCAGCATGTATTTTATGTATAAATAAGAGTGCAGGTATGCAGTTTAAAGCATCTGTTATGTAGATGGAGAGCTGCTTATGTGGCTGGTTGCTGTTTTATTAGGATTGCTTCGATGCTCTGTGTGATTTCTCAGTGGTCAGTATCTTTCATCTGATTCCTTGTCATGCTTTTCTCTTTTTATTTTCCATCTTTAAATGTTCTAAATGTATTGTTACCTGAATTCCGGTTGGGCTACATCAAACATAGCTGCTCAGGCTAAAAAGTTCCTATTAAGTCACTGAGTATTCCTGATGTACACTCAGGATCTCAAAGGTTGAGCTTAAATTAATTCAAAACTATGGGCTATGGATAGTAATCTTTTCTTTATTTTTTTGTGTAGATATTTTGCTAAAATACCATGTGGGTTGAATGAATTAAATGTACTTTTATGTATTCAATTAGACGCATGGTGCATGGAAAGTTAATTAGTGCTGTAAACTTGGAATGAAGATTGAGTTAAAAAACAAAAACATAAATTACCTAACGGAATACAAAATGAGTTGTTTTGTGTTTCTCTTTTCTTTGCATCCTTTGGTAAATTTGACAACAGAACCAAAAAACATTTCTTAATTAGTTTGCTGTCCTTTCTTGAAAAAGCTTCTCATCCTTTTTTCCTTTCATTTCACAAATGCTTGTCTGTGTCTCCTTCAAATTGGATGTTCAGACTTTTCATCTCTGCTTCTATTAATTTCTTTTAGTGTTGTCTTGTTTCACAATGCAAGGGAAAAGGCAAACTTATTGATCGTGTCCACCTAATTTTTTTTGTGTGCATATTTGTCTGTTTACCTCACAGATTGATAATGAGGAATATGGTGAAGCCCTGTCTCTGGCCCAGGCATATAATCTGGATTCTGACCTTGTCTATCAGAGACAGTGGAGGAAGAGCACGGTCAGCATTGCCTCAATACAAGATTATCTGGTAAGAAGTTGATTCATATCAAGTGTTTGGTTGTTTATCACAGTCTGTGAGACATCTGTTCAGAATTGAGTTAAAATGTATGAACAAGCTGCAAAAATATACTACAGGAAGCACTAACTTCAACCATGTCACACATCATTTTTGCCAATTTGCAGTGTATTTTCATGCTGTCCCCTCCTAAATCTTTTTCTCATTTCTAAATACACTCTTCTACTTCCCAGAGCAAGATCCGCAAGCGCTCATGGGTGTTGCACGAGTGTGTTGAACGCGTTCCTGAGAATGTTGACGCGGCCAAAGAGCTGCTGCAGTACGGCCTGAAGGGAACCGACCTTGAGGCCCTCATAGCCATAGGAAACAGGGAAGATGGTGGCAGGTAGTGCATATTCAAACACACCAACATTCACTTCTTTGCAACTTCTAGACCAGAGGCCTATTCTTCCTGTCTCATCTAATTATCTGTGCTTGCTCGATGTTTTCATTATCATTGCTCAGGTTTATCATGCCAGGGGACGTGGACCTTGATGACCTTCCTTATGAAGACATCCTGTCAGATGACGAGGAGCTGGAGAGGAAGAGGGAGAATGAAAACAGGAAGAGACGAGAGCTGCTGGCCAAGGTTGACTTTAGCAGGTACACAGCCAAAAGACTGTGGGTTAGTCAGTCAGACAACAGATGAAGCTGAAAATGTTGGATAGGACTGCACTATTTGTCATTGCAGCTCTGGCATTGTGCTGTGCACATGGTGTGATGTCAAGTATGGCAAATTAAAGTTTTAATGTGCGAGACTGTGAAGGATCTGTTGGCAGAAAGGCAAGTGTTATCTTTGTATTAGTGCAGAAAATGTGAAAAATATAATTACCGTGTATATCTGCGGATGAGATGGATCTTTTTGAGCTGAATCTGTTGGATGCAAGAATTTCAACAATTTCTCATAATAAATCTACCAAATGGCAATTGTAAAGTGGATCATTGAGCAGTTTTCCTGTTTTTAGCAGTCATTGTTTCTATTTCATTTTTTGAGGGTGAGGTGACGGTTATTATACATATATATATATATATATATATATATATATATATATATATATATATATGAGAGAGAGAGAGAGGGGTATATATGCTTGCACGCACACACAGACTCATGGCAAAGTAAGCCAATAAAACTGTAAGATTTTGTGGCAGAAGGACTTGCTACAGACATGTTAGATAAATCAGTTTATTCAGGAAATACCAGCAGCTTCTGAGACTCTAGTGAGGTCTGATTCAATTACTTTACGGTTGCACTTGGCATGGTAGCCTCCCAAAACGCAGAGTTAGCAAGCAGCACTGCTGTCTTCACAGCCCTTCCTGCTTTTTTTTTTTTTTTACTTCTTCTTTATATTTTGATATATATATATATGTGTGTGTGTGTGTGTGTGGAAAAAAAACTGCAGCAGCCTTGTGTCAAAGTAAAATATGTATGGGTAGATCTGTTTGACTGGTTAAAGGTAAGAGAGTAAGTAAACCCATCATCCATCAGCTGATGAATCGCTTCTCATTTGGCAAGGTGACCCATTGGGGTTCTTTTAGTGATTTACTAGAGCCAGTATTTATGTAATTATTTTACAGTTTGCCACCCCTTTTCACTAAACTGTTGGTGGCTGTTTGTGTAATTATTTGCTTGACTTGGAAGGCAAAGGAGAAGCACTTGTTGAGTGGGTGGGAAAAATCCCACCAAGAGAAACCTGACACCATCTAGTGTGAGAAGCCATGCTGGAAGACTTGCCTGGTGTGTAAAACGATTAGATCAAGTCATTATCATTTGTGGTTTCAAATGATGCAACAAATAGGAGAGATGGCAGTGAAAGTGTTAAAGGTGTACACAAGGAAACCTGGAGGGATTAGGAGAGAAGGGCTGCCAAATTTAACACTGATAGTTTGATTAGGTGGCACACCAGAGAGGGGATCATAAAGCCAAGGATGTTAATAAGGATGAGCAAGAGAAAGGCAGAAAAAAACAGTGGTGGAGATTAGTGGGTAATCTGCTGGAGGTAATTTATGCCTTTGTTGTGGAGTGCCCAGGGAAAGACTAATGAAAAACCCTTTAGTGATCACTAATCACCTCTCATACGCGCATGCAAATCCACATACCCATGTATCATAGTGCACTTTAAATGTGATTTCAGACACATTACACACACCTTTTCAAGTAACCAAATGTAAACACAAGGAAATGTGTATACACTAATATGAAGGATGCACATTTAAAATGCAAATCCATACTGCGTGCATTACATTTCCAGGTTTTTCAGTCTTGAGCTGCTGGATTGTGCGGTTTTTATTGTTCTTCTCACATCAGGTACTTATAGTAATGAGTGAGCCTCCAGTCTGCATTTGAATGAGGGCAAGCGCAAAGCTTCTGCAATGGCTGCCCTTCAGTTTGCTGTTTAGATTTTGTCCCTTTGCCTGTGTGGTTGTGTAATAAAACTAAGCTTTATTGCAGACCTGAAGCCCAATGTAGATAAAGAAAAGATAGAGGACGAGAACAAGGGTATAAAAATCAATAATTTACAAACATAAAAAAAAACAATTTCATTAAATTGTCAGTGAATTAACTTCTGTAAATTCACTTTTTTTTTTTTTCTCATCTGTTTTTGAGTCAGGTTGTCTGCCAGGAAGCTGACACGTGCCCCCAAAACGTGTTTGTGTGTGTGTGTGCGTGTGTGCCCCCTCTAATGGATCTAACCATGTTGCCCTGGGGGCTGCGGCGAAGGCTTGAGACAGATGATAATTCTCCTAATTTCTTTTTAACTACAGCACCATTACAGAAATGGCTTGGTATCGATCACATCTGCTCTGTGTATGTTAGGGCGTGTGTTTGCGTTTTTCTTGTGGGTGTGACGCTCCTGTGTGTATATTAGGACTGTATTTAACGACTGACCGTCCCACAGAGTACATCTTTTATCATACTGCAAGCTCACAAGTTATTGTTATATCACATGATTTCACAATGAAATAAAATATAAGTACTTCGATGGAGCTTTGAAAGCTGTCCTTACAGATGACTGCTGACTGGTATCATTCAGAAGATTCAGATTCCATGAATGATCAGGAAATGCGCTGACTGCTTGTCGAAAACCATATCTTCAACTTGGAAGTTTCCTACTTTGGGTGAAAAAAGAACTAAAGCTAGCAAGTAAGGGGAAAATAGAATATTTAGCTTTTCAGGAAATGTAAAAACAGGCAAAGAAGCTTTTATTTGTGGAGGAAATCTCGCTGTTAATGTTTAAATGATTTCACTGGGTCTAGATTTTGATGTTGAGGATGGTTTAGAGGATGGACAAATCCAGCATTTCTCTGTTGCTCTTGTTTCGGTTCTGTAATCTGGTATATAAACAGGGATGTAGAACCACTCCTTTTCTGATGGTTTTTGAACAAATCTCTTATTCAGACATTTAAATTTCCAATGGCTGAGAGGGAAGGCCTCGTAGTCTCAAACAGTTTTGGAGAAATAAAACTTCCATGTTTTCCAAACATTGAATTTGGCAAACAGTAAAATGGAATCTGGAAAAAAAATGACATGGATTTTATAGAGCCCCGATCTCTATCTCTGTAAGATGCTAAAAGACGTTTGTTTAGTTTATGACATACACAAGCGCTTCTTTTTTAATGAAGCCCAGTAAACCATTAAAGTGATGGTATGGTGTAACAGAGCTGTTGTTCTGTTACTCCATATGATGGCTTTTTATATACTTCATCAGCCACTCCACCCTGTCATGCACGCATTTGTTGGTTCAGCATCAAGTGAATATTTAGATCCTTTTGATTATTTTTAATCAATCTGTTTGCAAAACAAGTTTTATAAGACTCAGACAAGACCCTTTATGACCACTGGTCTGACTTTATGCATACAAGATGAGCAATATTGCAGTGGGAGTGTGTCTGGTTTTTGTGTGTATGCAAGAGAAAGAGAGGGCTAGGTCAGTGCAAAGGAGTGTGACAATGAGAGAACACAGTCTGCTGCAAGGTGTTTACTTATCAGATCAGATTCAGACCTCAGAAGTCTAATTTCCTCTTTTGCTGCATCACTGGACATGTGTGTGTGTGTCTCTCTCAGTGTGTGTGTAATTGTTTTGCTGTGGTATCATGAGGCATGTGAAGGCATTAGCTGAACTGTTTCAAAACATAAATGCGCACACATCTTAAAGTGACTGAATTCCAGTCTCTTTGCATTTAGCAGCATGTGCGATCATGTGTGACACTTTAAGGTGTGCACATTACATTTTAATCCTCCTGACCCCAAGCTTCAAGTCAGATTAGTCACAGTTTTATTTAGACTGTCTCTTTCTAAGCAAACTTATGATAAAACAGTCCATCAAAAGTCCCCTTGATGCTGTTTTGATGGACAATTCAGGAAATTATATGCAGTTTCAAAGTTATAGCTTTTCTTAAACCTCAGGGTCTGTCTGCCTTTTTCTATTTGAAACAGTGAACTGCAGCATGTGCTTGTTCATACTGCATTTTATTGGAAATCAGCATTGGGATAGGATTAGCCAGATAAATGGCATTTAAATTGATGTTTCAGGTAGGGCTGGGCAATATGGCCTAAAAATAATCTCTGATTTTTTTGTAACGAAATCCGATTTCCGATTTTAATCGATTTATTTTCTTTTGTTTTACAAAACATAAATAAACTTATTAAAAACATTTAATTATTTATATAAATGAATGCCAGCCAAAATAAAGCATATAATGTCATAGCTTTTCCACCATATAAACGACTTCATATCTTACATAGAAATATGCAACACAACTGCATCCATGATCTCTTTTTATCTGGATCCTTATCATACAGGATCCACTGCAGAAATAATTCACCTGATGAAGGTTGTCTCTTAACTAGAGTTTGTGGGCTAAAGTCGACTTCTGCATCTCATAGAGAGCAGCATTTCTCACTGCAGTTACATGCACAGCTAAATCCCAGGCATGAGTGAAGGGTCACTTTACTGAAAATCTCTCAGACAAACACAGTTCTGGTGTGGAGGGAGGGCTAAGTCTGCTGCTAACTTGTTTTTACTCTCAAATGTAAGTCGCTTTGGATAAAAGCGTCTGCTAAATGACTGTAGAATAGAATAATAACTAACTATGGGAAAAAATCCTGATTTTCATGAAAATAAATGGCCAGAAATGGAAAATTCGATTTATCGATGTTATCGATTAATCGCCCAGCCCTAGTTTCAGGCTTTTTTTGTATGGGTATGATGGCCTTTTTTTCACTATACAGTTTTAGAATCAGAGAGTTGGACATGAGGAAAATCTGAACAGGTTAACTTAGAATTATGTATAAACTGATTCATCCAACGTATACCAAAACGTGGCTCAGCTTAATTGATTCTTACTGAAAGATGTCCTCTGATCAGATTTTCTCTTTCAATTTTCTTATTCTTGGAAGTTATGAACAAGCAACTGTTCAAAATCACAGGAGGACAACACCCCATCTCATCCCTCTTTCTCTCCGGCCCTTTTCTCCGCTCCATCTCTAGTTTCCTTACATCGCTTTGAGGAAATGGAGCAAAGTAATTACCACGAGTGTGAGCACTAAGCCACCAATCTTTGATGTGCCAGAGTGTGTTTTGAGCTAGTGTTAATCTTTGTTAGTGTGTGTAGAGGAACCGTGATAATACCTGATAGCACCCTCCGTACTGGGGGATTAAGGATTAAAACGGTGGAGGAGAGGTCAGTCCCCCTGTGGTCACGCTGCTGTTGATCCAGAACATTTTTTTTTAAATGTTGGGACACTGCTTAACCCAGTCAGCTTGGGAATTAAACTTTGAAGGTGTGGGAGCATTTGGTACGAAAAAGCTCCATTTAATTTGAAGGGGCAGACTTGACCACCTGCAGTAGTTTTCTGCCTTGTGGTTTCTTTCTCAGGGGCAAATCCTGAGTGGTTTATTGGTAAATCCTTGGTGTTTGTGGTCATCCAGTTTATTTACAGTCGTTATTGGATCAGATTGAAAACTGAATGGCTTTTGTGGTCGTAAGAAGTTTTTAGAAAATGATTTGGTTTAGAGCCACTGTGTGGTGTTGTAGTCACCAATCCAACAGGTCTCTTTGGGCTTCCTGTATAGACTGTTTACATTTAAAATAAAGTTCATTTGTCTGTTTGTGCTTCTGACAGACTAAGCTTGACATTTGATTTGATTATATTTAACTTAAATGATGTCTTGTCTTTGGATTGGAGGTTGTCTGTTAACCACTCTGAAGTGCTTGTGCTGTTTGTATATTTAGGCTGACTCTGGAGCAGAAAGAACTGTGTCGGAGCCGACTGAAACTGCTTTCCTACCTGGACCGGCTGGCAACATATGAGGTAATAACAATCACTCATGCCTCGGAAAACCTTGACCAAGTCTCTAAATTAGATTACAACTTTGCTAGATGTTAAAATTAGTGAGCAGATTTAATTAGGACTGCAATAAACAACTATGTTGCTTATCATTTAATCTATTAATGTAGTGGTTTCCAACCTGGGGTCACTGCCCATCTAAGATCACCAAGTGGTCATGAGGCCTTAACTCTTCAGATGCTGTAAAAATTTAATTTGTGCATGTACAAAATCCCAACAGATTAACTGGATAACCAAATACTGATTTGTAAAGTTTAAAAAAATGGAGCCACAATAATAACCACTACAGATAAAAAAACTCCCAGCACTCTCGGCTTTTCGTGCTAATTTACTCGGCACATGAACTTAAAACAGGTCTTGTCTTACTGAAGTTGTTTGGTACTTAACGAGGAAATTATTAGTGTACTTCAACGTTTGCAACCTTGAAGGTGTGAAAGAACTGCTGTGATGGTTTGCTCCGTCATTTTCAATCTAATTCAGTGTCATAGTAATAATTTTAGAATGCAAACAAAAGGTTTTGGACAGTTAAACAGCACACTGTTGCATCCAAGCTGGCAAGACTTAGTGAAAGGGAAAGATTCACAACCTTTTCTTGTAGATATGATATAGCATCATTATGGAAACTGTTGCATTGACTGGTCCAGCTTGTAGCAAGCAGACTGGGTGGGATCTGAATGGATTGGTTTCCAGACTCAAAGTGTTTGGAAATGTCTTTGAAACTTCATCAATTACAATTAACAATAACACAAAGTTAAAGCTTTATTAATGCCCCTGTAAATTTAATGCATGGGATGCATGTAAAACATAAACAGCTTTCTTTTTTCAGCATTTTTTTCTTGCTTATTTGCTTTCTTACAGGCAAACTAATGCTTTCTCTTTTCATATCCAATGTCTTCCAAGCCTTAATAGCTTTTCTCATCTGCCCTTAACTGATATTTTTCTCTTAAATAAAGAAAGGTTAAAGATAGTTCTGTGAAAGACATTTTAAAGGTTTAAATAGAAGAATTAAAGATCAGGTGACCAGCTGAGAGGTTGGCCATTTCTGCTTTAACGTAAGGAAATATTCTTGTAGCACATAATTGATAAACCTTAAATTTAAGCACTTCAGCGCAGCACAGATGCATGCTTGAAGCGGAACTTAACACTTGCAACTAAACACATAAAATACTGTATTTCATATTGACATTGAATAATGTTAACATGCACACCCTTTTCATCCACAGTAAATCACAGATGAACAGGGTCTTACTTTCTTCCATGCAGGAGAGGAAAGATGAGATTTTGCCTTGCTAGATATTCAACTCAGACAGAATGACGTCTCTCTCTTTACTCTGACATTGTCATGGTAACTGCAGCACTCGTCAGAATCCTTTTGCCCCAATCCATTTTCTCTGGCTGTCTATGAATATGATATTAGGGTTTTTATCATCCCGACTTGGGCTGGCTCTGTCTGCATACGACCCATTCAAAGACTATCCATCAGGCACACACATCCTCACACTCTTGGATGCGGATGCACGCACACACCAACTCTGGAAGAAAAGATGGTATAGAGATTTTATACCCACAGATAAATCCCTCTAGCCAAAGGCCAAAACAACAAATGTTCCTTCCTGACATATGCACACACACTCCCAGCTTCCTCAGATCTTTCTAACTAAAAGGACAAGACAGCTGTAAGCTTGAAAGTTAAATAGCATCACTGCTGACTCTTGTCTTAGTGCATTCATTTGCAGGCTCATCTTCCTCTGGCTCTTTTTCTTGCATCTTTAGTTTGTATTTCAACCCTTAACATTTATTTTAGAAAGATAACCCTCTGCTTCATAAATTTCTTTTTGTGACATATTCCATCTTTTTCAAATTATCTCGTCTCTCTTCTTTTCCTCTCTCACTTTAAACTTTTCAGGAGATACTTGGCGGACCCCATGCTGCGGAGCAGAAATATGATGCCGAGTTCTTCAAGAAGTTCCGAAGTCAAAATATTGTCTTGTCAGCAAGAAACTACGCCAGGGTAACATTAACTTTCCACTTCCTTTCGAAATCTCTCACCAGTCTGTCACTAACGATCTCTTCATTTTGGCTCCATGCATTCCCATTTAATGTCAGTAATATACAGAATATTCTTATCGTTCTAGCACTTCCTCATGCACTACTTTTTTAAAGCAATATTTTTGTCACATGCTTTGCTTACCTGCAGGACAGTAATGTGCAGGCTCTGGATATTCTCTTCACCTATCATGGAGCAGAGCTCCTACAGCATCGGCTGGCTCTCCTCTACAACTTCCCAGAAACCACATCTCCTCATGAGTACACCATCTTACTGCCTGAAGCCTGGTGAGGGACACAAAATACCCATAAGCAAAAAGATCCAAATAATTAAAATGGAAAAATTAAACCAGCTGCAAAAACAATAATGTTCTTGCTTTTCTGTCTGCCTTGTTAGTAAATCCTGATTGTTGATAGTATATTTTCTGCCAATTTCACCATTATTTACAACTCAAAATGTTACAAAGTACATTACAGAAGGAAATAATTCTAACTAGAGCAGATGAAATGAGTATAAGTCCAAAGAACAGAATTGCCTAATACCAGCTGTACCCAAAAAACTTTGTTGTACCCTTCGTTTTTCTGTTATTTGCTTTTTAATCACCTTAAAGAATTTTCACCAGCTTTGTCTGTGATCCTGAGGTCTAATGAGGCAGGGTTAATAAAAAAGTCATTGCCTTTTTTAAGGACATAATATACAATATATTTATTCTTCTTACCACAACAAACAGCTCTATGTGAAGAAATAGCAGTATAATTATGATCTTAACAAGAGTTTGCAGCCAATCTATGTGACTAATATTTCCTTTTCATGTTATATAGTCAACACAGCTGAATGTGTTTGCTTGCACGCACAAGTCTCAAGTTGGATTGAGGGGTGTTTTAGCTTTTCCTCCAATGAATAAATCACGTTCTTCAATTAAAAAGACTCCCACAAAGAGTGGGATAAGGTTAGACCTAAAATTGGTTTGTTTTATCTGAAATGGAGGGACTTATTAAGGTTGCAGAAATGCTGCACTTTAGGTTTCACTTTTTTGGCTGTTTTCGGTTTGAGCCGCTTCTGCTTGAGCATCACACACAGTGTGATAGTTGTAAATTACACCTTTAAGCTGAACACTAAAGTCTGAAACCATGTAAGTGAAAGTTATAAATTATTCAGTGACATAGGCTATTATCAAGTGGAAACAAGGTCAGCTTCATGCTTACATTTTTCATATTAATTATCAAGCTGGGCCGGCAACATACAATGAGTCTGATCCAGAGTGGGCAAACTTAATACAACACTGATGGGGAAAGATTAGGAAATGTAATCAATATTACGTACAGCTGACCTGAATGTACCTCTCTAATATATTTAAGTGACATTGACATGATCAGTGGTTCAGATTGAAATGAGCTGGATTCACATAGTTCTCCTTAGAGAAAGTGTTGCAAAAATACATATTTGAAAACAGGGAGGACACACTTGCGCGTCTGGAATGCAGCAGTCTCACATTATTATACATTTAAAATGAAAATTGCCCTAAAAGTGGAATAACACCTTTGCAGGAGCTCGTGCCCAAAGGTCTCTCTTGCATCTTCTTCACACAGCAGGAATATTTCTGCTGCTCTCAAAGAGCACCGACTTGAGGTTTCTGACACTGCACACAGAGGAGAGGGACCTAATTGCCAGTTACATATTTACATTCAAACCCTAAATGGGGGATGGGGGGGTCTGGGGAGGACATGTGAGAAGAAGACAGCGTTTTTGGATGAGTTGGATGAATCATTTTTCACCATTTATATTTCACTAATAGAGGTGACAGACCGGGTGTACTAATGTGTGCAGCCACTTCTCTACTTTTGCTCACATTTACTCTTTATGTTTCACATCCTCAATTTCTGCTAAAATCTCTCTTTTCTCTCCCAGAAACATCAAATGTAGTCAAATACTACATGTAGGTTTTCCCAAAAAAATCATGCTTAAAAGGGCAGAGTCAGCTAGAGTCACGACCTGGACTGTATGGGAATAATATTTCTCATTGTTTCCTCCTATACACACACATACACACACTTCTCTGCAGCCCCTTTTATTAGCCATGTCTGAGTTTGTATGGAGGTCAGGCGATTGTGGCTCTGCAGTGAGCATCCATCATGGCACTGCCGCTGTGGGGCAGTTTCCTATTTCCCCAGCTTGTGAGCGCCAACTGCTGCTCCAACAGCACTTCCTCTCACACTGCAGCAGACGGAGCTCGCTCACACCATCTGTTTGTAGCTTACACTGTATACTAAAGTCTTGCTTCACTGGAATAGAGGGGGGCATGCGGTTTTCTTCTGTTATATTGATCAGTTCTGCATGGGGACCTCTAGACTTGATGAAGCACAGAGAGTGGTTGCATTTAGTTGAAAACTTTGCCTGTAGTTCAAAAAGGGTTGGCCCAGTGGAAACGAAAAATAAACGCTAGCTCCTGGTTTGCTTTGGATCTCCCTTTCATTTTTGCTTCCCTGCCTCTGTGGTCTGAAGTGGATCAAGGATGCGGGTGAAGAATAATTTATTCCCCCTATCGACATCTGAGCGCCCTCACCAATATTTACTCCACACTCTCTAACTCTCCTGTCTTTATTGAGGAATGAGGACCAGAGAGCAAGGAGAAGAAAGTTAAAAAAAAAAAAAAAAGAAACAGAGGGAAAGGGTTTGATCTTTATCTAGATCTTATCAATCTCTGTTTTTCCAGTGTTAGGAAAAGTCTCCCCATTTTTGCAAGCTGACATACATCCCAGAGTTTACTCGCTTTTTGTACATTTTGTGATTGGACAGAATTTGTGGCTGTGCTTATAAAAAAAAAAAGAAGAAGAAAAAAAAAAGCTGCAGCAGCACGTGTGCTCTCAGCTTGTAACTGCACCAAAGATGTAGATGATTTGTAGCCCACACTATCTCTGAGTTTTACAGCCATGCTACATATTTTCTGTCCACAAATGAATGTATTACATGGAAAAAAAAATGCACTACTACTTCTTCTTCTTTTTCTTCTTCTTCAAAAACATAACGTTTGTTTGCTATCATGTTCATGCATTCATGTATTTTTGTTTTAATGTTTGTGTCTTAGACTTTCCAGCAAACGCACACAAGATTACAGAGCCATTTTTCATGTTTGTTGCTTTTCTCGTCTGTTCCCCATTAATCTTCCTCAGAACTGTCACACTCAAGGAGACCAGGAAGAAGTAAAACTCAGTACCAGCGTAGTGTATAGAACATTCCTTGCTATTTACAACCAAGGCATGAACTCAGACTCTTTTCACAAGTTCTTTGACTTGTTTATTGTTGTGATTTTGTGTTTTGCTTCCTCCTCATTCTTTCCCTATTACACTGGGCTGTTTCCATTTCCCATATGTTGCTAGCTCTTGAGTTTTTCTGTAGTTTATTGCCATATTTAGTTTCAGACTGTAAATGCCTTTGGTGATTTATCAGGTGCCATTATAGGTGGGCAAGTAGGTGTAGCGTGGTGCGGTTCATTTTTTGATTTCTGGCAAGTCATTGACCTTTGTTCAGATACGTCATATGTCTTCTGATATTTTCCACATGTGTATACTTTCCCTTTAAATCTGCCACTTCTTTATGCCTTTCTTTTTTTCTTCTGCAGTCTGGATGACAGAGGTGAGCTGGTGCTGATTCCTTGGGATGAGCAGAGGCACAGAGAGATGGACTGGTGCGAGGCAGAGGAGTGCAGGTAATTAGTTCACATCAACCTTGAATGAATTTTTAGCACTATACATAAAGGATTATTAAATCCAGCAGTTAGACAAAATTGACTTAATATATCATCATAAATTCATTATTCCTGAATCGCAGCAAAGCCTCTAGCTGTGCAGAATAGTTAAAATTCCTGCTCCATGTAGGACAGATGCTCGTTGGCATCATTGTGTAAAACAAAACATGACATCCTATTATCCAAATGATAAACAGAGTCATAACAAACTAACATAAAATCTTGTTGAACTGCCAATTCATGCCATTTGCCTGCTACTGTTGGGTGGACGGCTTCATTTACAATTTTATTTACACAACTTCTTTTTTTTTTTTATTATAATTTTTATGAATAGTCATAATATCAGATGGATACTGTGGTATTCTAGCCAGAAATTAAAATACATTTAAATAATATTGGAGCTACAGCAAACTTTTAGATATTTTTTTCCCCTTGTGTGGTTTTGCAGTTCTGCTTCCCTTCTCAGTTCTCTCCTCCCCTTGTTTTACACCTTCTGTGGTAAAGGTTAAACTCAATATTTGTGTTACCAAAATCCATTAAAACAAATCATAGACTTCTCTAAATACTTACGCTTGACATCTACACCCTCCTTTCTTTAAGCTTGCCTCACTCAGCAGTCCATGAATTTGTCACCTTTATTTTCAGTGAAATCTAAAATTGTTCCCTTAAAGAGCAGGGCACTGTAGGTGGACAAAGGGTGTGTTTCTTTTTGAATATTTTCAGAGACAGCGGAGTAGAAATTTAGGATCAACTTCATCAATCACTAAGCCTTACTAATAGAAGAATAAGTCCTTAATTACAAATGAATTCTCATTGCTATATCTGCATGTTAAGATTTTTGTGAAACACACAAACGACACTTAAACATGACTTTGGCTACATAAGTTATTCATTTTGGCAAGATAGAAAACATTGTTTTATATTTTTAGGAAAATATGGAAGACCACTAGATAAATTTTCTGGCCTATCAACTCTTGCTGCTACTACTGATTCCTTATATTAGTATAATGAATAAAATGCACATATAACATTTGTCATCCATGACTTTTCTAGAGTGGTGCTGGACCAGAACTTGTTTGATGAAGATGGTTTCCTGTATGAGGAGGCTCCGGAGCTGTTGAGATTTCGCACAGCCACACCCTCCATCGAGCTGCTCACTGACTGGTACCAGAGCAGAGCCCAGGATATCGACTCCTGCTCTAGACAGGTATAAGCACTTAGGGGACAAGCCTTCCTCAAAGTGCTTGATGGATAGTTGAAAAACGTTGGAACTACTGAATTTACCTACAAACCTAACTTCACTGTGTAGCAATCTTCAGTCTCATTCCTGCAGTGACTGATCTGGTGTGTTTAAATATGAACAAAACTTGTATTTCTATAAATGCATTCTTTCATAGACTGACTCAAAGGTCTTTATTAGAAAAGCTGTACGCACTTTTTTCTTCTGACTAGGAACGTTGCTAGCCATTTGGATGCCTTCTTTGTGGTAATTGGAGAGGGGACACAGGTTCTAATTATAGAGTCTAAGTTAATCTTTATAAATATGTTAGTTTTGTGCTTGTATCTGTTAACATAGTTCATATTCTATTAGACTGGGTGAAATATTAGATGTATTTGTCATGTTAAGAGTGTTACAGTCTATACAAAGTTAGTTAAACTAAAATAAAAATGTTTTTTGTTATTGTTGCAGTGACATTTACTGAGTGTCAGTGAACATCACCAAGCCTGTCAGTCAGTTGGGTGAACAATGTCATGTCTCATTTCTGATCCATCATTGGCAGGAAGCTTAGAAACGGGGCTGTTTTTGCACGTTTTTTTGTATCTATGTATGTGTGTGTTAAAAAAGCTGGTGTGGGGCTGATGGTAGCGCTGTTACCGGGTGTATCCAGAGCTTTTTCTTTTCTTTTTTTAGTGGCTATAGCCCACAGTAGCCTGCGTCTTCTTGTTAGTCTTCCAGTGTTTATGCAGGTGGTGGGATCAGCAGCTCTCCTGATTTTGCTGGACACTGTCATCCAGTATACCTCCCATCTTTATTTGTGCATCTCCATTTGTGGCTAGAAACCAAAGAGGTTTTGTTCAAACAGCCTGCTACCATGGCGACAACTTGTTTTCATGAAACATTTTAGTCTTGAACAACTGCCACTTACGTACAAGTATGGGAATTCTTGTTGCTCTCACATATCTTTATATTGTTCTTCCAAAGAGCCAAAGGCATCTTCAGCAATAGCTCTCCAGGCATTCTGAAGGGCATTCATTTTCTTTAGACGTTGGCTGCTTCTCATTTATTTGCAGTCCAATCCTTGTACCTGACAGTTTTGAAAATGATTTCTTTCAAGCTCTTTCATATTGACCTCTGAGTCATTCACAAAAAAAAAAAAAAAAAAAACTAAATGAAGAGATGAAACTGCTGTGTCTTCAAATAATATGCAGCTTAGTAAAAAATCAATTTTGAATAGTATCTTTATGCATTTTGTTACTGCCAGTCTGTTGCAGAGACCTAATTTGTTTCAATTTCTTTAGTTGCAGCTATGAAAAATACCCCAGGTAACACAGTTTGGCAGGCATTACATTTGCATCAACAAGGTGAATCCCAAAAAGCTATTTGCTGAAAACTTGGCGTAGCTCATCATGGTTTGTAGTGTGTTTTTAAGAAACTTGAGGAACCTGGACAAGTGGAGGACAAAAGCAGAAGTGACAGTGAAAGTGATTTCCTTAAGATCCAGCAGAGACCTGACAAAGGACCTGAGGGATGCATCTGGTCCTTCAGTTGATCCATCTCCTGTTCACTCAAGTTTAATCAGAAATGGTCTCAATGGAAGGATGGCTGTCAAGAAGCTGTTCTTTATGAAGGGAAACAGGAGGGATGAATCCGTCCCAGAGCTTCGACCTCAACATTATTGAAGCAGTGTGGGATTATGTTGATGGGAAGAGAATAGCTTTGAAATTGCCTTCAAGTAGCCTAGACATACTCCTGAAGACTGCTTACAGAAATGATAGTAATGCTTGTTTAGGATTCGGGCTGTGTTAAGGAAAAAAGTGATCATCTTGATTTCAAGCTTGTTGAATGTCTCTGTTTTTGCCTCATATAATGTATTTCCATTTCCATTTGTAAATAGTTTAATAAATTGATGTGCTTATTTCCTTTTTTTCTTGCAACATGAAAAATAAATTAGGGTTGGCTCTAGGCTTTAGTACATCACTGTGTTTGTCCCTTGTAAATTATAAAAAAAAAAAAATTCCAATCGGAGGAGAAATTTCACCGTTGAGATGAAGCATATTACCTACCTACCTACCCTGTTAAGTTCTCTTTCCTTGTTTCCTCCCCTTGATTGTGACTTACAGCAGGTCAGTAGCAGAAAAGAATTAATAGACATCTGGCTGTTGGAATGATAACTGCTGTTTCAAGCTACTTTTAGATAATTGGTGGCAGAAAAACATGATTAGCAGAGAGTCAGAATGCAGAAGAGATGTTGCCAACCCCCATCAGTCAAGGTCACTTTGATCCTGTCTGTGAGAGTTATTATCATATTTGCCATATGGACTTTTAATGAACAGAAACCAAAGCTTCTGTCATCTGCGTTCTGATGCTGTGACTGAAAAATAAGACTTGATAGGACTTGTTTAGTGGAGTAATGGGATATAAACAGTGGAGGTGCCCACTGCCTCCACACACAATACCCAAACAACAGCCCTGTCCACTCTTTACCTCCTTCGCAGTGATGGATCAAGGTTGTCACAGCACTTTCTGTCTTTGCGAAAGGACTAACAAGGGTTCAGTTATATTGTTCACCTTCATTTATCCATTTTATCCCTTTCACACGACTCAATGTGGGTGGAGGAATAGAGATTTGGGGGGGGGGGTCCATTGCTCACTTTTGAAGACAACTAGAGAATCGTGCCTTTCATCATCCACTCGAGAGAGGGAAAGAGTGACTGAGAGACTGAGAGTGGTTGAAAAAATGTAGTCTTTGCTAATCTTAAGGAATCACACCAGCTTTCTCTTTCATTCTCTCCCTTGCTCCTTTTTTAATTAGATCTCATCTCCTTTTACTCTCACATTTTTACTCTGGGAGCCTCTCGAGACTGTCCTTAACTCTGGTGTCTTGTGCTTTTTCACACACATTTTCTCACACATAGCACAGTGAGAAAGGAAAAGTGACAGAGACATTGCAAAAAAAAAGAAGCACTGCTGCCATTTTCTGTGATTTTATTTCCCCTTCTCCCATCCCTCATCTGGCTCCTGCTTATACTTGAGAATATTTTAATGTAGTAAAATGGGGCTTGATTAAAAGGCGCCATATCAGAGGAAGCTGAAGTGTACTAAACCAGTCAAAGAGTTGCTGAAAGGGACATGCTGAAAGAGAAGATTGACATGACTCGGAGGCAGATGCTTGAAAAAGCACACAGGAGAGCAAAGAGGAGAGACCAACACTGACAGATGTTGAGATAAAAACAGAAAGTCATATCATGGAAAGAGCTATCTATGTGAAAGAAAATCACCAGTTATTTGGGGTGAGAGGGTACAAAATAAAGGATATTAAAGAAGAGTATTTTTTGTGCTGGCAACAAAATAGCACAAAATGAGAGGGTGTCATTTGATAAGCAGAGATTGGGGACAGAGGGGAGACAGGCGAACAGGAAAGCTAGAGGGTCAAGCTTGGAGTTCAAATTGAGGACAACTTCAGTGAGTGTTACAGAGGTCTGTTAGGAGGTGAGAAGAAAGAGGAGGATGAAAATTGAACAGATATGAAGAGAATTTGTGAAAATGATGTCTGAAAGAGAGGGCTTGAGATTGGACAGGGATGAGAGACAAAGGAGACTCCAATTGAGTTGGAAAATTACAGTGAAGACTGTGAAATCTGCTGGGGTGATGAGAGGCAGCCGACACAGAGACGGAGTGAAAGAGGCAGAGGATACCACAGTCAATGATGAGAGGAGGTGGCGGGGGATGAGTTCATAATTAAAAAGTGTGAGATTTTAACATCTGAATTGTTTGTAGCTAGCTAGGGAATCTATCTCTGGAGAGCAGGGAGGAGGAGGGAGGGAGGGACAGAGAGCATGGAGAGGATCTCTACTCACAGTTAAATCAATAGACTTCTGCCTTTTGTTGTATCTAATTGCTCCGGCTAAGAGTCAAGGTGATTTGGATTTTCTTTTTGATCGTGCATGGGTGTTTCTAACAGTGTATATTCATCAAGTGAATGCACACAATTATTTATTCAGTTAGAAATGTGTTAGGATAAGTGGAAGATGACAAGGTTGCAGTATGTTTCTGTGCATGTGTATAAGACAGATGCAGAAGCAAAGAGTAAAAGGTGGAAGGAAAGAAATCATCACCCAGGCGGCGCAGTGGCATCTGCTATTGATTGGCCAACATCCACAGGTGGCTGAGCATCGATTGGCTGGGCGTACTGCCACCGGATAGGTGGTCGCATATTGATTGGTTGCTCTTCTGGAAGGAATTTTATTGATCACAGCAGCAGGAAGCCCAAATCTTCTCTGTTTTTTTTTTGTAGAAGGACCAGTGATTGGATATTAGTAAAGACTGATGGGTAATTTTTTGTCTGGGATTGGTTGGGATATTGAGTTTTTTTTTTCTCCTATCTCCCAGGTCAGTAATCTCAGCAATGTCTTATTATTCTTTTATTGTATTGACTTGGCAAATTTCTGCCAACACCCTCTTCATTTTCCTGCTGCCCAAGTGTGCTTGACACATGTAACTGATCTTTAAAAAGGTAGAGGGATACAAGACAATATATAAACATTATGTCCAGTATGACAACACTCCAAAGTACTGTCTTCTAATTCAGTAACTACTGGATTATTGGAACAATTCTTACATGTAATGGCTGATCAACAAAAGTTTTTAAAGCAACGCTTCATATGTTTCTGTCCTTAAAATTTTGTTCTTCTGACTCATTTTGATGGCACACTGACATTCTTTATGCACATTCCTGGATCCGCTGTTGCCCTGCATCGTCCTGAGGCTGAGAAACTGCACTTCACAACACTTTATTTTTTAGCCCGGGGCATCGCATCTCAGCTACATTTTGCTTTATGGCACTGTGTCACATGTCTTCGACTGGATAAAAACAAACATGCATAATGGCTGATTCAGCACAAAGGCAAAAAAGGAAGGAAGGAAGGATAAAACGAGGAAAAGAACGAGAGTAAGCAAAAGAACAAAGATAACATGAGAGTGAACATCAGACTGACTTTTACTGGTTGTAGCGAGCTCAGAGAAGAGACAGGATGCGAGGCAGTTGTAGAATTCTTCATTAAGGGCGCAAAAGTGTAAAAATCTGCCAAAGGATAGAAGTGTGCCTTTAAATGGTTATACCATACCATACACCAAAAAGGGTAAACCCTCATAAAAAGCTGATGTGCCAAATTACTTGTTAGAAAGGTAATTTTTACTATGTGTTAAGTTTTTTTTCTAATCTTTTGGATGTTTCATTAACATGGAAGCATCATTTTGGGAGCCCTGAAAACTCAAAGTTTTCTAACTGGATCCCATAGTGAATAAGTCTGAAAATGTCACTATTTTGTATCTGTGTTCATAAACTCTACTCATCTTTCGTGAACTTATGCGGCTGTAGCCCCACTTCTCCCTTAACCCTTATTTGCAAACCCTACCAACAGCTCCAAAAATGGTGGATTAAAGTGTTGAGTTCATGTTGCACAAGCTCCTGAGCTTCTATGGCTTTTACAGCAAAATTTTCCTCATTCTTTTTCTCATTGTTTGTCCTGACAAAATCTCTCAATTGTCTACATTTTTCTTGTTGTTTACATTGCACGAATTTAGGCAATGTAAACAAATGCAATGTAAATTTTATTGTATTTCTCTGGGAGCATTTAAGTGCAGCTTACAGGCCTAGAATGTATACTACAGCATTTTCTGTGGTTATCTATCCACAGTCTAGCAACATTTAGCCTCCTTCACTAAGTTAAATTAACCATTGTGGAAAAATAAGAAACTGTGATGTCACCTCCTTTGTTCTTGATCCGTGATCTTTACCAGTGGAAAGCCACACCCATATACACCATTTTATACTTTTGTTTAGTCCAAATTTTCTTCTCCTCTTTATGTTTTTAGGTCTTTAATGATTTCAGTTCATGTGCTGTTTAGTGTTCATGAAAATAACTCCTTTTAAAATAACAGTTAAATTAACAGTTAATTTTCCCAAAAATATTAAACACTAGTAGTTACATAGTCATTTTAGTAACATGATTTTTTCCCTCTATTGCAGTGGTGTCCAAAGCCGGCCCTCGAGGACCAGAGCTGGACACGCCTGCTTTATTGTTACATGTTGTAGCTTTAACATTAATAAAAAAATATTACACTTGCTGCACATGTTAAAAAAAAAGAAAATCTCATAGCTGTTCTTGTTTCCTCTGCTAGCAGACAAACGTTAAATGGAGTTATTTTTGTGTAATACAAAGTCATTGGAGGGAGGTGAATTGTTTTCTCCTCCTGAGTGGATGGGAACTGACTGCAGATGAAGTTTTTGTTTGCTGGCCTTGTAAAATAATCGACTCTCAGTGCCATGAAATATTGACAAATTGTATGTTAGTGGTAACATTTGTGTGTGTTTTGCTTTGCCTACCTTCAGTATAAGAAGTAAGATAATAATTTTACATTATGGAAAAGCAATTTTAGAAGAGAAAGGTTATATGTCTCTTGCCTCTTCACATTGAATATGAAGCGAAATCGGACCACTTCTTGTCTCGGATTAGCATGTAATTTATGGGTTGGTAAATATGACTTGAGCGTATCCTGCTTCTCTTGTTTATCTTGACACTGGTTAACTGCCTTCGCTTAACAAATAGCTGTTAGATAATTGGGTCATTGAGAGTTGAGTTGTGTCAAATCATTTTACCCTTGCAAACCTAAACATGATTATAAAGGATTATGTAATGTTTAATTTAACTAAATTAATTTCATTGCCTGCCTGAAAACCAACCAGTTTTATAGTAGTTTACTTTTATACAATGCTGGTCACATAATATAACTTCGTGATGGTTAGATGTTGGTATCAAATATATACATTTTCTAACGATCTGGTTTTCTTAGTCTTTTTAATTTTTTTTTTCCCTGTGATGCAGTAAAGCAGATTCTCCATTTTGCATATTGCTATGCTTCTTTCATCGCCCTCATTTCCATTTCTCTCTGTCTCTATCTCTATCAGGTGGACTGCGCCCTGTCACTGGTGCGTTTGGGGAAGGAGCGGGAGATTCCAGGCCTGGAGCTCTTGTGTGATGACTTGGTCACGATGGAAACACTTGTGTATGAAACGTCATGTGAATTAAGTCTGACATTAAAAGATCTACAGAAGCTCAGTGATATTGACAAACTCCGCCTGCTTATGAAAAATGTAAGTGACAGTTTCACTTTGGGTCTTTTTTTCCATAATATACTGGGAAATCAAATGTTGGCCTAAAATGTACATTTTTTATGCCATGAGATGAATAAATGATCTCTTGATTGGTGTTAAAATGGACTTACTTATTACTGAAAGTCTTCCTTTGTGCAGTAGAAATTTTATTAAATGTGTGTCGTTATCTTTAATTAAATAGTTGTGGAGTTTTTAATTTGTTTGGACTAAAATGCTTAGTGTCTTTTTTTTTGTTGAGTTGGTGTCCGTACAAATTTAGCTCCTGTTTAAACTAAATTTATTGTCCTAAAATGCTTAAAGTGAATATAATGTGTGCTGATTGCAGCTTCAGTAGGCAACAAATCAAAACTAAAAGTTGCACAGTGTGAAATCATAAAATAGAGGCAAAAAAATTTCTTCAAACTTGCTGTCAATCTCTAGCGAGAGAGCCATTAAAGCTATTTCACTGCAGGTACAACAGTTACAAGTCCCCTTGGAGTGCAGGGTATGAGCTGTCCTCTAAATTGTAGCTAATAGCTGCCAGCTTTAGCCTATGAGGACTGCTGCCAGTAGGATCTGCCATACAGGCAGGCAGCCAGCAAACATTGTTGACTGCACTAATGCATGCTGTTTGACTGAAACTCCTTTTGGGTGCTCTTTCTCTCTCTCTCTGTGTGTGTGTGTCTGTGGATGTTTACCAAACTCACAAGATTAAACCCCCCCCTTCTTGTGTCTGATGTCTTTCTTTTTCAGAGACACAGAATAACAAAGTAAAAATGTTTGTGTGTGTGGGTGTGCAAGTTTGCACTTGGCAACCAAATATTATATTTTATTTATTTATTTTTTCTGTCAACATTCCCTCATCCGAACACCATGAGTCAGGGCTGTCACAAGATCGATGCAAGGCCCTGCATGAACTTGACACGCATCTATGCAAACCACATTCTTACAAAGATACTACAGCAATTACAGCTGAAGTTCAGGTTTAAATGCATGGCACAATTTCATGAAAATGCAAATTGAAGT
Source organism: Melanotaenia boesemani (assembly GCF_017639745.1). Taxonomy (NCBI): domain Eukaryota; kingdom Metazoa; phylum Chordata; class Actinopteri; order Atheriniformes; family Melanotaeniidae; genus Melanotaenia; species Melanotaenia boesemani. The sequence continues at coordinate 12,901,717 of NC_055703.1, forward strand.
GCTCTGCGGTGTTAAAAAAAAGCATTTAAAAAGAAAGCAAAGTAAATATCTATGAGCTGCACACATACACACTAATAAAGATTAGGTGTTTAAGGTATTCTTAATCACATAATACTACCATGGAGACCTCTAATTAGTCCTAAATATATTCATGATAAGGACCATGAATATGTAGTAGAGTTATGATGAATAACCTGGAATACTTTAGCTGACAGTGGCCTTGATGTCAACATCATTGAGTCAGTGATGAATTACATGAAGAGACGGAAGCCTAAATCATCCTTTAAGACACCCCACATCCATAGAAGATCATTTACATTCTCAAAATGACAAAAAAGGTAAATAACCCAAAGCAAAGGTGTGGGCACACTTCAACACTTAGTGATATCCTCTTTGGATAGTATCACAGCTTTTTCCTACTAGTTCTTTTGGGCCATTTTGCAAGAACTTGAGCTTCTTCAGATATTACACTGTGTACTTTGAGATGCATACAGCATCCTTATTCTGTCACAGAAAGCATCCTCTTTTCATTTTCAGCTGGTTTCATAAAATTTAAAGCACATGTTTCATCATTTCTAAAATAAAGCTCTTTTTAAGTTAAACTTCTGAGGGAGGAGTTTCAATTTATTTATGACGGCCATGTTTGTTCAAGTGTCGCTGCACTTTCAGTGAGTCTGATTAATCAATCTAATGGTCCTTTGCACTTTAGGATGGGATGTGTCACATAACAGTGCTTGAAAATGATATATTCTACGGATGTGCACCACTAATCGATTAGTCGAAGTGGTGATGCAGAGACGTGGTGGTGTTTAAAATAAAACAAAATCATGCACATTTTACAGTTTCCATTTGGAGACATCACAACTAATTGATTGGCCCTACTAGTTGACTTCAAATTTCACTTGAAATGCTGATCTCTAGTATATCCCAATGGTGAAAAATGAGCTGGAGCAAAGCAATTTCCAAGTTAACTACTTTTATCACTGGGCTGCAGTTCAGCAACAAAAAAAGATAAAATCAGTATTTGCTAGGGTTTTAGTTGTTATTTGCCAGTACTTTAGAACTCCCTGGGAATAAGTGTTTATCAGTAAATGTGGTGATCTGATATTTGGCCTGTGAAACAGCTGGCTCAAGTGACCATTAGATGTGCAGTATACCTGTTTACATCGATTTCTGTGAGCTGCCTTAATTATATTTGAGAGTAAACACCTTTGTTTCTATTTATTTCTGATACCAGTCCAGCACAGAGCGTTATGTGAAAGATGCTTTCCAGTGGATGGTGCCATTCCTACACCGCTGTGAAGGACAGAGGGAGTCTGCTGCCAAGTCTCTGCTCGCTGAGTACCTGGTCAGCCTGGCCCAGCTTGACCTCACCCTGCCCCTCATCATTTTCCAGCACTCAAAACCTAACGCAAGTATCCCACCACACACACAAATACACAAGGGTTGTGGGTGTCACACTTGGGTAATCACAAATGGACCCAAAGGAAAATGAAATCACACACACTCATTAGTCTCAGTGTGTGTGTGTGTGTGAGATGTCACGGCCAATGCCATGGCCCTGCACGCTAGATGTTATATTTATGACAGCATGAGGGCACAGCCAAGGACAGGCCTCTTGGCTATTAGGAAGCATGAATCAAGCACTAAAGGACAAAAATACCCAAACTGATGCAGTACTTCAGTGTGTGTATGTAGTAGTAGTAGTTGCGCATTGAAGCAAACTCACACACTGATTCTTATGTCATCTTTAGTGTCAGCAGAAGATCATCGGGGACCCAGACCAGCTGATGGAAGTTGCTTTGGAGTGCATCTACAGCTGCGAGAGAGACGACCAGCTCAGCCTCTGTTATGACATCCTGGAGTGTCTGCCGCAGAGAGGCTATGGGTTAGAGACACGCACACACACACACACACACACTCATAAGCACACAAAGTCAAATGGTCACATATCTTCTCCTCTGCAGATGACAAGACTGATCTTGATTTAGATTATGTAAACCATGTTGACAGGATGGTGAAGCAGTCCTTAACTGCCTTTCCTACAGAATTACAATTGATCCCAATTTTACCACCATGTTCTTTCCAGCCTTCCAACTCTCTTTAGACTTATAAATAAACCCAACTAGCACCTCTGCTTCTATTTCCCCTCCCTTTGCACTTCTATTTTTCCCCTCCTTCTCTCTTCTATGCTTAACTTGTACTCCAAGGAGCCATCAGTTAGCCATGCAGTATTTCCTACCCTTTACTATTGCGATCTCTCTCTCTCTCTTTTCCCACCTTCCCTTTTTTTAACCTCTTCTTTAACACATTTTATTTCATGTGGCAACGGTACCTGTTCTGCAAATCCCCTGTGATGCTAAGTGGGACTGCAGTGCTGAATGACAATTAAACATGCAGAGAATAAAAAAGAAGACGTGTAGAGTGTCACAATAGCTCACATGCATGTTTAAATTGATTATGCTGATTAAATCAGCCATAATTACACAATACAATTAGTATAAATCTAACAAAAGCTGTGTTTTCTTCTTATCAGGTAGCTGCATGGGAATAATCCTAACTCTTGAAACTGAATCTGTTGCTCTTTTCATCTGGCTCATTTTAGTTGCACTGTGGTGCATCATGCTGAGATTGAATAGTTTTCCCCTGCAGACTCACAGTGGGGGATAACTGCACAGAAAAAAGATATTGTACAATTGGTTGTGAACAGGGCCCCTCTAAACTGAGGTGTATTGTTGTACTAAGCTGAACAAGTTTACTGCAGGTGTCCTTTTTTATGCGTCTGTAGCGATGACAGCTGTGACTGGAGGCATTGCGTTGTAGCATTGTCCTTCAGAATTTCATCTACAAGAGATGTCAGGAGATCCTTGAGGGAGCTTCCTAAAAGTGCTCACTTGGACTCAAGGATGGGTCGGTTTGGATTTGGGAAGGAATGGCTTTGTAAAACACAAATGTGTCTGTAAAACAATAATTAATTGGCCTGTTATGACAAAATTTAATACAAATGTCTGAAAGATAAGTATAAAAATGAGGACATGCATATTTGGAACACCTTCTGCTATCACTGTTGTTTTTTTCTGTTACTCCCATTTCTGTCAATGTCTCTTTCTTTTTTAATTTGTAGATTTGTTTTTGCATCTGTCAGTGACAAAGCTCACTATGGTTCTTAAGCGTAGTCAGTTTTTAGTTTGTCTTTCCTTTCTTTTGCTTTCCCTTTTCATATGTCATATAAACTACTGCGTCTATGAAGGCATATATTATCACAGGCTGGTGTGCAAGGAGATCTAGCAAAGGGGCTCCTGTTGGCGTTGGTTGTTACACTTACTTTGATTCCTAAAAGGCTTTAGGCTGTGAAAACAGAATCAATTCTGTGTATTCCCAAAATTTAGGTCACCCCATGTAATTTATAGTTGGACCTAATGTTTTTTAATTCTAGTTCGGAGTGCAGAATGGCTTAAATCTGCTCACCACAGACCTGGCCAATGTGTCAGAGCTGCATTAGCAAAAGTAAAGATTTTACTTTTTATTTAACCACATTCAGGCCAATTCAGTAGGGCTGGGTATCACCACTAATAAAACAACAGCCTGATTCAATTCGATTTTGATTAAATTTGATTTGATCTTGATTCATGTACATATATTTATGTAACTACCAATTTTTCCTGGATATTAAAGACAATCTCTGATAACTATTTTTATAAAACTGAGTCCCTTTACACGACCATCAAAATAACATATCAGGGAGTAATCAGATTACTGTAATAATATGATCTGCCGCGTCTACATGCACTTCAGTAAATATGATATTAAAAAGTTTATTGTCTACATCCATTATCGGATCTATTTTGGAGTACATACATGTGTAGTGATGTCACTTCCTGTTTCTTGAACTTGGCGAGCCCACAGTCGTAGCGTCAGCTGCTAGTGTGAGAGGTAATAAGAGGCTAAATAGTTTACAGGTGAATGTAATCCAATGGTAAAAAAAAAAAAAAAAAAAAAATCCAAATTCGACATTATCTTGGTGAGAGAAGCGGATTTTGGGCATATAGGTGCCTTGTCACAGCTGTGAGGATAAAACCAATTTATCCTCCTTATTTGTAAAGTTTCTCCTAGTTTTCCAGCCTTACATTTAGAACTTTTATCTTCGGGTGTCCAGAAACAAAGTTATTACGAGTCCCAGTTTAAAAATCTGAATTTGGCATTATCTTGGTGAGACACAGGCAGCCTTTAAGTTGTGTGTATATGCAAAGATCTCGCAGAGCATTAAGTAACGCAAGAGTAAAGTCTGTCACTTGAAAAGAAAATGTATTTAAAATAATCTATCTCTGTGTTTTATGAATGAATATTGGATAAATCAAATTTGAATCGATTCAAATCGATTTTCTTAAACCCGGTTCTATAATTCCGTGTCTTTCCAGTCATTACGTCTGCTGTGTTTGTGCTGCTCTGCTCTTCATGCTCAGTTTTATTTAATAAGAAATAGAATGAAAAATATTCAGTGGAAAACGATGTGTTGTCTCAATTGCTATTTAATGGAACAGTTTAGCTCAGTAATTACTTGATCATTTAATTTTTTCTTTATATAACCACATGATATAAAACATTCGTACATGCTTCTTTCTAAACTAGCACAGTGCTGCGTTTCAGAGGAAGCACTTCACTTTCTTTGACTTTTTCTTTTGTTTGTTTTGTTTTCTTTGCTGCACTGTTTGGATTAATAATACTGTAGGGCCAAACTCTACTCAAACTATCCTCAACTTTCTTTGACTTAGCTCTAAAACGCCCATCCTCACCTAGATTACTTCAAATTTTGTTTTTGTGACACTTCTTAATTAACTTAAAATCTTTTCAGAGGAATTTAACACATTTTTAGTATATAAGAATTAGATGATTACTCGGGTAGAGAGAGCAAGAGGATGAAGAAGAGAAATGTTAACAGCTGAGGAGATGGATGCGGAAAGATGAATTGAATGGTCACAATTTTGTTTTCTCTGTGGTTTAAAATAAACAGTGCACCCTCCATGACACACACTGACACACTGATGCACATGAAAACAGGATTATTTTATTACGGTCGGTACGGATGTGGATGACACCAGCCTGACCCAAAATGTTTTTGCCTCAAGGCAAAGCATCATGGGGTTTTATTTTTAGTGGGGAATTGGTACAATCACACCTATTCTATTTGTGTGTTTTATTGTTGTACAGACCAGAGATGGACATCACTGCTTCTCTTCATGACCAGGTGGACAAGCTTGAAAAGCACCTCAGGTAAGCAGAACATTTGCAAATAATGTATTCCTTGTTTTCGTCCTCCCACCACCCTGTGCAGTAGGGATATACCGGTTAGATCTAAGCAACATCTACTTCCAGTGTTAAATATTTGAGGATTTGCTACTTTCCCTTTTTTATCCAACAGCTTGAGTTAAAATCTTTGGGCTTAGGGCTATTATTTGAACTATACGTCAACTTCATCCTTGCATCTCTGCTGTCTCTGTTGGCAGGACATTTTAAAGTGTTGGCCAAAACAGCCCCTCAGTTTTGTGATAAGTGATGCACTGCTTGGGAAATTTTCACTGTGTAGCAATGCCGTTTATTACTTTCCTTTTCTGTTATGGGCTTGATGGAGAACCCCAAGAAGAAGTAGAGACATACATGCACAGTCAACTCCCTCACTTAGTGAATATCAAAGGACCATTGTCCATCCCAGGGGTTTTTAAACAGCCTCAGGCATAGTCTCTGTTGCAGGTCTTTCTCTTTCTCCTCCACCCCTCTCCTCAGGATGAACTTCCAAACACAACAGTAGAGATGAGGAGGAGGGACAGAAAAAACAGGATAAAGGCATGAGGAGAACAGGAGCCTAAAGGGAAAATTGATGATGATGATAATGATGATGGTGATGAGAGGAGGAGGAGGAGGAGAAAACAGCAATGGGAGAACTGATGTTAAGACTCAGTTTATCTTTTACACATATTTACATGTGTGCATGTGCAAACGCACCTCGGGGAACTAGGAAAAGTGTGCTCTGTGTATGCCACACTGAGGCTACGTGACTCACACACACTTGGATGAATCAAGCAGCAAATGCTAAGTGTCTGTTCTGTAAACACCTCTAGAGTAAAATCTGTTTTCAGTTGCTGCCACTCACTGGCAGTTCACAGTAATATATGCACACACAACATGTAAACGGCCTCCCCACAACACACAAACTCAAGGAAACATGAACAAACACAGAGTTGTAAATTTCAGGGCTCCTTGTCTATCTAACCCTCACACACATACAGTATAGGCAAAAGTACACACTTACACACAGGCACCTGTTTACTATGTTAATGAGCTGGAGCAGAGACTGAACATCTGTAGCAGTACGACCCTGTTGAGACTTGGGATGCCTTCCTAATCCCTCATCAGCACCCACTCTTTCCTATGGTCACATACCACAGCTTGCATCCACATGCTCCTAGATGCACACACACACACACACACTCACAAATAGGTGTTGCCTTTTGGCATGCGGTTCATCAACCTGTTCTGTTTTGCACTGCACTTTCTCCATCTGCACTGTCTGCCAAAATAATGAACAGATCTTACACATCCTCTGTCTTTCTCCTGTGAATTGTTCTGGATTTATTTTGCCAAGTTTCTTCTTCCTCTGCTTAAGTATTTCCAACTGTGATAGCTTCTTCCACTCGTGCATCCTACTTTTTTTTGTTTGTTTTTATGTTTTTTTTTATAGTAAATGAACATGCCAACTAACCTGACCCCCAAAGTTAATATATTAATGTAACACTACTGATACGCTACTGATAACTGTTCAGTTTTCACTAGATTAGGTTGATATTTCCACTCAACATCCATTAAAAAATAATGAGCTGCAGCTGAACAGTGATGGCTGGGTGTTCTACATTTATAATTTCCAATCCAAATGAAGAATCCTCAATTTTAAAACATTTATTTTTCTCAGAAAACCTCAGGAGTTTCTTTTTCTACCTAGACTGAATGAAGTACATGAATACGGGCAGTGCTTTGTCTATCACTGGTTTGTGGGTTAGAGCTATGTGTATTTGCGTCACAGTTGCCTTGTTGCTGTTATAACAGAGTGAGCTGTGGATCTGATGAAGAAGGCTAAAACTTTAATAGCAGAGTAGATTGGGAGTCACCAGTCTGGTCCATCCTGAAGCAGACCCTGATTTGCATCTGCTTGACTTAAAATGAAACTACAAAATTAGAAAATTTGTTTTGTCATTGATTAACAAATCAGGTCTGACATATTTAACATGACTGTTCATGTAATCACTTTTTTCTGCATTCAAACAATAAACATAGCTAGTACTTGAGAACTTAGACATGAAAAAATAAATACAACAAACTCAAACAGAATTCCTGAAGACCTTTCAGTTTTTCTCACACCGTGAGGCCGAGGCAACTTGTGGTATTTGTGTCTTCTTTCTCAAACTTTGGTTTCCAGTTACTACCATGCTGGTTTACGGCATAGCTTGAATTGCACAGAGCTGTAATGAACTTAGTGCATTCAGCTACCTGCTGACCACACTGTGCAACCTAGTTTAGTCACTTCAATCCAGCTGATGGAAACGAGTCTGAGGAGCATTTCCTGTGAAACTCCACTTTAAAACTTTGCTTCCACTGTATCTGAACCCTGACCTGTTTGGTATAATGATGTTTGGATGCGATGGGACTTTTAGAAAGACAGTTTGGTTTCTTCATCAGCTCTGGGAAGTACTCTGCCGTACAATGGTCAAACCTGATCTACTCAGTAAAGTGAAGATTAGCGGGATTAACCTGATCTGCTAATGACACAAGCACTTCTCTAAACTAGCTTAGTCTAAACACATCTTCTCAAGAATAAAAATGATCATTGAAATAACAGAATAATAAAATTTCCTTCAGTTCTGGTAGAAATTTCCATGTTCCATGTTATAGCTGTTGAATGCTTTGCAGTATTTCTGTGATTTAGCCTTTAGTTGCATATCACCTTTAGGGATTTGTGCATGTTCATTTTAAATTTCAGCTAATTGTAATGAGCGATTAGTGAAAGAAGGATTTTGCTCCTAACTTAGACACTTTAACCACAAAAGCAATTGGAGTGGAGATTTAAGATTTTTGCAAAGTCCCATGAAAATAGAAGAATTTTCTAATTAAACTTTTGGCATGAAATGACCTATCTGTTGTATTCCTCTTCCGGAGTTATATGAATATGTAAGTGCTTAGCCAGTGTTTATGCCTTTATCTGTCCTTGTATTTGACAGTGTGGTGGAGGTTCTGGAGAAACATGGCCTACAGAAACCTATCTCTTATGTGAAGAACAGCCAGAACAGTGAAGAGGAGGCCCACCAGTTAATGATCAAACTGTGCCGTCACACTGGCCGCAAGTATGAAACACATTTCTGAATATAAAGCTAACAATCCTCTGTAAGGATCCTATGAGCGTGTTGAACTTTTTCTGTGTGTGTGTGCCCAGAAACCCTCCAGTAAGTGAGACGGTGTGGAGAGGTTTACAGCAGGACTTGCTGGATATGCAGCAGAACGTTTACACTTGCCTAAAGCCAGAGACGTGTCATCAGGTATCAAAACAGCTGCATCATTAATGGAATATAAGGACTTGTATTAAAATTAAGACACTTATTTTATACAATAATGTGTCTTCCTTGTTTAATGTTTTCCAATATTCACACATTGGATTCCTCTTTTCACTTTCTGGGCTTTTGAACTGAGAGTTTAGATTAAGTGAAGTGCCTTTCTTCTGTGCAATTCATCAAACAATGTTAAAACTTTTGCTCAGTTAAACATCATTTCATCCTCCATAATATCTCCTCTTATTTCTCTATTGCTGCAGGTCTTTGTTGAGTCCCTGCTGTGCTCCAGCCGTGTGGAGAACATACGCCTGGCAGGACAGCTCATGCATTGCTCCAAGGTATATTGAATAAGATTCTCCCTCACAAATTTGCACTCAAACTTCCTGCCGGGTTCTCCAAACATTATACCGCTCATAATAAATTTTCCATTCTCATTGTTCTCTACATCTGTATTAATGCTTCCAGGTCAGTCAGGATGTCCCTGTCAGCTTGTCTTTCCGGGGAAAAGGTTATTCTCTGAAGGTGGCCTACAATAACAGTGTGGAATTGGTGTTGGCTGCTGCCAGAGAGTACTTCAACTCCTCCACAGCTCTTACAGACCCCTGCATGGGCCTTGCCAGGTGAGCAGAGAAATGATGCATATTTTTAATAGGATCTTTTTGATTATTTCACAGCTCATTTAGCCAATTTGCACTTCTGTATATTGGGTGAAGAAAAGTGTTACACATGATGTATTTAAGTAAAATTAGGGTTTGGACCTCCATGCCAAAGTCTTTACTTGACATCATTTCTGTGTATGCTGATGCATGTTTTTGTGCTTGTGTAAATGATCAACAACAAAACAGTTTCTACTTTCATCTTTTGTTGTATGTTAAATAAACTTATTGTGAGTAAAACCTTTGAATGTGCTGCTGCGGGGTTCAGATCTTAGAGTGGGGCTGATGGTTGTCTGACCTTATAATCTGTTTCAGGTGGGGAAGTAGGACAGTAATTGGGTCGTCATTCATTTATAGTAACTAATACAAGCCCTCCCCAACAAAAAGTAGCATCTGAACATCTGCCAGTAATGAAATTAATAGTCTATACAGTATGTCTGTCCTTTAGATCAAAATAACTGCTCCGCTGATGCACGTTTTATCTCTTAGACCAAATACCAATGACATGGACATTTGAGCAGATACAAAACTGCAGCCTGCCTTTTTCCTAAATACAGTATCTGTTATTTGTGGCAAACCTTCACACAAGGACAAAGAAGGTCCTCTTACAGGGGAATCCTTCCTTCTAGCTAATTTGGTTGGCAGCATCCCAGGAATAGAAACCGAGATGCTCATACACGCTAGAGTAAGACAAAAGTAGAAAAGTTTAAACATTGTAATGAAGGTTCCTCACAGGCCTTTAAAAGTGTCTTTGTAGCTGTGTGTTAATTAATTTCATTTAATGGTATTTCAGCGTTAATTTACGCATCATTGTTACGCACTTCAACAGCTACAAGAACTTTGTTAGAAACCGATTTCTGTTTTTGAGAAAACTCATTTAAAACAGTACTATATAACTTTCCAAGCTTAAAACTCCAGACATCTGAGTGACATCTGAACTGACATTCATTATGCACATTCATCGGGCCTGCAGCATTTTAGGGCTAAGAAACTGCACCTGACAACTTTGTGTTCCAGCCCGAAGCATCATGTAACAGCTGGTGTTTGCTTTATGGCACCTCGCCACACGCCAGCAATGAGATATTAATGCACTGGCCATTTTGGGCCCACACCATGGCTGATTCAGCAAAGAAACTATGGAAGTAAGTAGAATAGTTTTATTTACAAGAATAAGAATATAAGAAAGAAAGAACGTGACAGAGCATGGGACAACATGGGGCTGACTTTTATTGGCTAAAGAGAACTCAGAGAAGAGACTGAATGCAAGATGCGTGCTGAATCAGGCCTTATTATAGGGTGTTAATGTGCAAAAATCTGTCAAACTTCAGTAATGTCCCTTTAAGAAATTTCATATTGGAAGGCAAGTTCATGATTAAATTAGACTGAAACAAAGAAAACAAAAGAAACAAGGATTATTCTCAGTAAATTGATTTTTGTTTACTTCAGTTCAACTTCAGTGCACATGCTAACACCTGCTAAAATGCACATTGTGTTGTTTGAAACTAACGTAAGGGTTATTTATTTAATTTTTTTCCCATTTTCTCCCCACCAATGTCTTTTCCAAGGTCTTTTCCAAGGCCACCTTCACATACAGACATATATTATATATTTCCTCTGCTCTCGTCCTCACTATGACAAACCTCTTGTTCCTGGAAAGAAAACAAGTTTACCTTAAAGGGAAAAGGAAACTGTGTGGTTTGAATTTGTCTTTTTGTGCTGACTGGGATTATGTGACGCCACTTTGCTGTTTGAGTTTTGAAAAAAAAAATGTGGGTTTGTTTGTGTGATCTGTCTGCTGAACATGTATGTATATATATATATATATATATATATATATATATATATATATATACATACAGACCAAGGACAATTCTAATCCTCTAAACTCAGCTTGTGAAGATGTCAGATCTCCTTTCTAAGCTGTTGTTTCATCTTGGATTTATATTTTATGTCTACCAATGCTGTATTTAGCTTTGTGTGTATGTATACACACTTGCTTTCTGAAAATGCATACTCACCGATGTGGTGTTGGTGCATATCCTCAGTGATGTGATGCATAATCCTATTAAGGGTAATACATGTGGATTGCATTGCAAGAGAAAACTCCCCAGTTGTAGATCTGTCAAATTAATGTAGACTTTGTAAATAAATCCATTTTAGAAGCCTCGTCACATTTCTGATCACACTGTTGAAACTTGACAAACTTTAGGCTTAATAGTCTTAAATGTACACTGGAACAAACTAAACCCTTTAAGTCCTTCTCTCCCACTCATTTTGTTGGGCAATCAAATCCATTTTTCCTGCTTCACAGCGATTTTGTACAATATTTTCTGATTGCATGGAAAGAAAGTAATTGCTTTACTTCTTAATATCTTGAATACATTTAGTAAATATTCAGACCTCATCTTATACACAGGAAAGATTAATATGCAGGTCTAAAATGAAGGGAAATACAACTAATAAAACAACAAGATGACTTATTACACTGTTGTGTTAAAGAAAAAAATGAGCCAAAATGCAGAAGCGGTGTGTGAAAAACAAATTGCATCCTTTCTGCTTTTCAAGTAGAAGCCAGGTGCTGCTAATCAAATGCACTTGCTGATAATCAACAAGCATGAGTACCTCTATAAAAGCAGGCGTTTTGAAAGTCTGCTGGTTTGGAGTATTCAGGTGTGTTAACACAATACCAAGGAGAAAAAACACTTCAGCAGTGATTTTATATAAGCAATTGTTGAAGCCCATCAATGTGGAATGGGTTTTAAAGTTTTTTCCAAACTATTTTATTCTACAGTGAGAAATATAATTCACAAGTAGAAAATAATTAAGGCAGTTTCAAAGTTTCATATGAGTGGAAATTCAAGCTAGTCCATCCCTACGCCATACAGTGCAATACTGAGACGAATTGCAAAAAGCCCAAGAGGTACTTCTCAGACTGTACAGGTGTCTGTTAACATGCTGAGTATTAAAGTTCATGACAGTATAGTTACAAAAGCACTGAACAAGAGTGTCGTATTTGAAGGGTTGCCAGAAGAAAGCCTTCTCTCTCTAAAAAGAACATGGCAGCAGAGGTCAGATTTGTAAAGTTGCATCTGCCATATTTAGTGAAAACCAAACACAGCATATCAGCACAGACACCAAGTGTGAAATACTGTTGTTAATGAATTTAGATTTGGGCGTATTCTACAGCCGTAGGACCAGTGCTTCTTGCAGTCACTGAACTCTTTATACCAAAGTATTTTGGAGTCAAATGTGAGGCCATTTGTCTGTCAGCTAAAGCTTGGCTGAAACTGGCTCATTCAACAGGACAATGATCCCGAACACAACAACAGATCAGTTTGGTTCTTCAAGATATTGAATAATAAGGTGTACTTTAAGTGTGTTTTTTTTAAACAAAGATTTGGCTCAATTTATGTAAAACAATTATCCAACATAATGTCAAATCAAGTTGTTGTTTATCTGAGGTTATAGTGTTCTGCTTTTAGGTACTGTAAGGCTCCGGAGTTCACACAATATATTGAGTGAATGCTGATTGGCTGAAAGTTAGCTTCAGCTACAAGGGACTGATTATATAACAATGATGGAAAAGCGCCATAAAAGACAAATAACAAAGAAACACAGAAGCAACTACACTGGGCACTCTTCATTATTTAAGTCCCTGTTTGACTCCTCCACAAGGCAATTTTTATTGACTTTGACTTCTATCTTTTCCACAAAGTAAAGCACCAACTTAGTTAAGAGCAGCCCATAACTTGGATATTTCTGAGGCTGCTCCCAAGTGGCAGCAAAACACTATTACATGTAGTCATACATTTCTGATGCCCCACAGAAGAGGACAGGTTGCAGTATGTTTGAAGCTTGAGTTGTCTTTTCCTCTTTTAAATAGCTCTTGTCTTTCCCAGGGCATGTCTTCAGCTGATCACAGACTGTCCTCCGGCCATTCAGGAAGAGCTAGACCTCATCAGTGCCCTCAGCCAGCTGGAAGACTTCGGTGTTCGTATCCTACCACTGCAAGGTAAGACAGAATGTTTGTGTGCTGTAGGAAGGGTTCATTCAAATGTGCTTAGAGTTAGACATGCATATATCACAAGGATGCGTCATCCAGCCTGTTTTTCTTTGGATGTCATCCCTCCATATGTTACTCCCTCATGCCACTATATCCAAATATATGGTTATTTATGGATCAACTGTTGGGCAAAGAACATCTGCCTGATGGCCTAATTAGGACTGAAATGTTAGGTTTGCATGTGCATGCTCTCCTTCACGCACAAATTCACACTTGCACACATTTTAAAATTTATGCTCCAGCTGTAAACCTGATCCATCTGTATTCACCTCCATCTCCTTTTCATACTCGGTTTGCTACCACTGCGGTTTCCAGTCACTCCTCTCAGTTAAAGGAATCAGCGAAGCTAGAATGAACCGGTTCAGCCCCTCATCGCCTAACCTCTGCGCTGAGGTGTTGTTTGCTCCTGTGACCTCTGCTCTCTCCCCTCATCAAAATGAGATGCTTGCTCCAAAATTGCTGTTACAGAGGGAGCCAGAACCCATCATTTCTCCTTCCATCCCCAATCCTTTTTTCTACCTTGCCTTCTCAACTTGAAGGGTAAAATCAAGAGAAAGCTTGAAAAGAAATTTAAAAAATTTAAGAAAAAATGGCAGAGGAATGATGCCTTATAAGAGAAAATGTAAGAAGCAGAGTTCTTTTGAAGAGAAAACTAAAGGTATTGCTTTTTTATGACATATGGTCCAATGATTACTGTCTGATGTCCATTTGTAGTGCTCAAGGCCAAACTGGCTCCACAGCTTTGTATACTTCATGGTGCACTTGTACCATTTATTTAAACCTAAAACTTATGGACATGCAAGTACTGTAAAAAGGCATATAATTTATCTTACAAAAGCTCTTTGCTCACATGTTTGCACTCACAGATAAACACACACAAATATGAGGCAGAAGGATTTGAACATAGGTTATTCATCTTCGTTTTTTTTCCTGCAGTCCTCCTACAGAGCCTGAGGCGATGCTTCATACACAGCACCCTCCCCAGTGTTCCCTCTAGGCCTCGCCCAAAGTGATGCCAAGACTTAAAGATTGTTCAGCAGAGTGCAGAGAATTCAGAGGCCTACAGAGTCGCTTGACATGCCATTTCTCAAGTTTCAGCACAAGTTCGGAAAAAAATAGGAATTTATATATATATATATATTATATATATATATTATTTTTTTTCTTCTTCTTTTAAGATTAGATTAAAGTTTGAATGATGTCTAAAAAAAAAAAAACTGCTCTCCTATAAAAGATAAGTGAATAAGGGCTAATAAGCTATAAAGAATTATTATTGTACACCATTGTAAAACTACACTGATGTAGTTTATTGATTTGTGTTAGAAGAATGGTGTAAAATAAAATAAACAGAAGTCCTAGAATCAATCAGCAAAATAATAAATCTGTGTTATTATGATGAGCAGCACCCTCATTAAACAGAGTGGTACCCTAAAAATTACAGGTTAAAGAAAATAAATATATAAGCTGACCAATTATAAATTATATATTGAACAAACAGTGCAAACAAAACAAAATTGTGCTGTATGAAGGAAGAAAACTTTTTTCTTTGTTTTGGAGTGATAGAAGAAGTTGTTGGAGGTTATCAAATACCAAGCCTTGTTATTCTTTATTATCTGTAGAAAATCCAAGATGACGTGAATTTAAGTAGAAGAAGTAATAAATGCTACCAAACAGGAAGTGGACACTCCCGTTGGCTTTGCATCACATAAATAATCCCAAAAGAGATTCATCCATTTTTTAAAACTTTTAATTAAACTTTTTTTAAAGACCTGATTCATTAATGTAGCAAACATAATTAGAAAATAAAATTCATCAATTAATCTACACAAGATCAATAACATGAAGTACTGGATTAGGGACAGTTATAGGTATGTAGGTATGCTATATTTTCAAATTGTAGCTTTAAATATTTGTCCAATAACCAGATGTTTTTTTTTGTTTTTGTTTTTGTGCTGTAGTGTGGGATTATGTAGGAATGCAAAGCACATATATCAACCATGACAACTCTGTGTTAGAAGAGGGTTGGGCTGTGCTCGTGTGAATTATACGCCACTTTATTATTTTCCTGACATCATGACAGCAGCTGCTTCATCATTCACTCTACATAATTTCCTATCACTTCATCATCTGCTTTAACTTGTTCCAGATTGAATATTGTAATTAGCCAAACAAGTGTGACATTCTCCCCTCTTCCCTTCTTTGTGTTTCCTCCAGTTCGACTTAGTTCAAACCGTCTATCTCTCATAGAGGAGTGCATCGCCCACTGTTCCACCGCCTACAAACAGTCAACCACTCTGCTCAGTCTGGCCTCACATCTCCGAGTGTCAGGTATATGCACAGTCTCACACCACCACATGTTTACAACCTCTTTTTTTTTTTTTAAACACAGAGACATATTTGAGGGTAGATTTAAATAAAAATGCCCTCCTGGCAGTTTCATGACATGAGTTGTGAGATTAAATGCCTCAGCTGTACATGGATGCATGCATGGGTACTTTCAGCAAGTATAATGACAGTTATTACTGGGAAATTCATCTTCATGAATGGTGCAGCAGCCTACTTAAAGTCACACACTCAAACACTAAAGGAGCATCTACATTTTAGTCAACATAAACATCACTTTGAGTGCTCTCCAACCCTTTATGTGCACTCAAATATTGTGCAGTTTTCACTGTCAGAGACCAATTCAGAATTCGGCCATTGTACCTGTTTATCAGATATTTTGATGATGACAGCCATGTCTACTGTTCATAGAGCTATTTTGAGTCATTCTTTTCTGTAACCCTATTTCAGTCCATCCATGGAGTCAGTTTTCTTGTTAGCTGATGAAATTGGAGAAAGACTGGTACCTTTTCTGTGTTAAAAAGGTGTAGTTGTGTGTTGTACCTAGTATCTAGGCACCCACTAGTCTTCCTCTTTGAAGCTCTGTTTATTGCCTCATTCTGCTTGAAAGTTTCACAGATAAAAGTACTGCTCTATCTTTAAAGCTGAGTTAAGCTAGTTAAGGGGGCATTCAGCTTAATATGACAGATTTTAATTAGGATTTTTGGTTACTTCATTGTTGTTAACACTTGCTAACCTCTTGTTGAATTGTAGTTATACAGGGGGGATACACCACTGTGTTATTTAACAACAGGAACAAATATTTGGATGTGTGTACAGTACCTAAGCCTCGGCTCTTGATGTAACACACTGACAAACCTTCCCACATAAACCTGATATACTGTAATTTTAGTAATTTCCTCAAGATTCTAGTAACTAGTTTCTCTTCTATGTACCCCTTCCCTCATTTTATGTTGACTTTCTTTGGGTTTTACTGTATTTATACTCTTTCCAGTTTACATCAGGGTTCTTCTTGTTGTAATTCCAGAAGGGGTTTTCTGTCCTTTGAATTTAATTTCTCATGCTTTGATGTTTGCTTTCATATCTTTTACGTGGCAAGACAAGCTGCAGAACTGTATGCAGTGCAACACACCTACTAGTAAAGCAATCGATTCAGTACCTAACATGTGAGAAATGCTGGCTGGCTGCAGATTTCGTGAGTGGATTTGATTATCTTGACGAAACCTGTTAAGTTAACACTAGGACCCTTTCTGCCTTGACACCCACTTCCTTTGTGCTGAAAAAGTAAACTTTAAGTCGAAGATGTCATTCTTCCTTTTTTTTTAACATTTCTGTCTGCTTGTTTATTGTTTTTCCTTTCAAAAACACAAGTTTTGCTTCTGTGTCTTTCCATCATGCTGTGTCTGTCTCTTTTCTCTGTTGTCCCATGTCTCTTAACTCATCGTTCTGTCTTATCGCTCTGGGGCCTGTCAGCAGCTAAAGGAAACCTGCTAACCGGCCTTGTGGCATTTCTGTGTCTGTGCCGCTCACATTCTGTCAGCAGGAAGCTCTCACTGTGTGGCTTCAGAAAGAAAGAAGCAAAGGGAGATGAGAAGAGAAATAAACATATTTTTTTAAATAAATAAATAAATGCAGGAGGGAGCCTTTTGAAGGGTTCATAGCTCTGGGGCTTTGTGGTAAATTTTTAATGCAGGTATCGCCAGCACAACGGTTGAAAAAAGGGTCGAGTTCCCTCTTCCATAGAACTGCTCTGTGAATCGTTTAGTACAAGGGTTTAAAAAAATGTTTTGTCCAGTTGAATCAGTAATTATAATACTCCAAATGTTATCTTCTGTTGAAAGGGATCATTGAAAATATATGGTTGAGAGTTTTAGGTGATTGTGTTGGAGTCTAAATTCATCAAGTTGCATGTTTTCTGTTTGTTTTCTTGATATTTCTCATATTTTCATCACAGCTGTTGATTGACCTATCAAGGATGGATAAAGATTTCAACCCAATTAGCAATATATCTATTTTAGATCAGCTGAAAATAAACACTGAGCAATGTTTTTCCGACACACGCACATACATGCAGCCTTTATATTGAGGTCTTGACAGCTTTTAAAGACACGCGTTTCACCAGTCACCCTGAAAATATTTAACAAAGACCTCTTCCTCCCTGTTCATAAACACAGCATTTTTAGCTGTCAGTCACTCCACACACACATACACACACAAAGCAACTGCAAGCCAGATAAACGCCATCACATTTCTTCATTTTGCTATCTCCTTTTGATCCTCAGCGCACAAGTTTGTTCAGAAGTTTTCTCTTTTGATCGTTCTTCTGTCCTTTCCCTTTTGTTTATTGAGCTTATACGGAGATCAAAGGTTGTCATGAGTCGCCACATGAATGTTAAAAACCACACCTTCATTCACAAATGCTAAGAGACCAGTCTGTGATTTATTCTTGCTTTGTAGATGGCAGCATTTTAATATTTCATCCTCCCTGTTTGAGATGAAAAGACAAAAACCCTCATTTACTGGGGACATTTATTAACATGTAGTTTCCAACTCTGAGTGTGGTGCAGGTGTTATAGGTGGACATCCTCGGACTCCAACGTTGAGTCTGTTAGCACAGTCAGATGAAGATTTACAGATGCTGTCTGTGATAAACAGCACTTCACTTTTTTCCAAGATAAAACCCATACATTTTCAAAAAGCTTGTATTCCAGTCTGGGTTTAAAATGTACGAGAGCACTGAATCAGTTATTTTAAGGGTTTTTGATGAAGTATTTTTAGTGATGGATTATGAGGACTGTGTTTTACTTGTCCTTTTAGATTTAACAGCTGCTTTTCACACAGTTGACCATTTAATTGTCCTCTCCTGCTCTTTGTATCTACATTTATTATTTTAAATTTCTATAGCTCCTATGTAGTAACTTAAAGCTGTTTTTATTTTTGTAGTTCAACTTTGCATTTTTGTTGTTATTGTTTTCAAAGTGCTTTAAAAGATGATATGGTATGGAAAAAGAATTTCCTGTTTGAGTGCTACGTCTCGGTGCTGATTTAAACAGATGTTTGTGTGTTTATAAATCCAGGAACTGATGAGGCCATGCGAAAAGGCCAAGTGCTAATCCTGCTGGCAGAGCAAGCTCTCCAGTGTTTGGACTTCAAGGCCTCTTACATCCACTGTCAGGACCTCATGGCTGCAGGTTTGTACTTGACTGAGAATGGTGAGACATTAAGCACTTAAATGTTTACTTGACTAGTAAACATGTCCATCTCAATTAAGAGCCTTTACCTGGATTTCTCATAAACTGCTATAACAAACAGGATTATTTATTTTGCCAGGGGATCTTGAAGAAATCTCATGCAGTATCCAGCCAGCTGTAGTTCTTGAGCAGTAAAGTGAGGATGAAAAAAGCTTTTTGATAATGAAAAGTTTAAAATAGTGCAATGTCTTTCAAGACAAATGGAAACACCTGACAATTTGACAAAAGTTTGTTAGAAATTAGCTGATGAGCAACAAACAGGTGTTTGAGTTTGTAGAGTTACTGGACTTAGAAAATGTCTTTGATTCTGACTGTTGTTTCTCTGTCTCTATATAAAAAGAAAAAAATAACATAATTCTGAATCTACTTATTTCCCAACAGGACAATTCAGCAGAAACAGACATTAAAATTGGGTTTGAAAATGTCACATTGCATGTTTTACATGTGCATTGAAGTAGTCTTATTGTTTTGCCCAGTGAGTATATACAGTTGAAAATTATTATATTTAATGTCGACATCTGCCAACTGACCATCATGACAGCAGTCAGCAAAATAAAATGTTAATTCCACTAGTGGACAAACTGAATTTTCTCTGAATTGAAATGGAAAAATATGTGCATATATTGGTGTCGGGTTCAGCAATAATGGAAAATGAAAAATGGGAAATGTCTGATCTGTACTTTGGCTGAAATACAATATTGTGAATCCCTATAATGCACCAACTTCGGATTGCTATGAAGGTTTAATAAAATGGCAGTGTGGCTGCTCTCACCCCCTTAACCTCATGCCTGATGGTTTTAGGCTGTGCGCCTGAAAACACCAGTTCTCACAGGAGCTATTGTCAATGAGGAAGGTGCAGTAAAGAAATCATGTGGATGGGATAGCTCTTTTGTTTGTTTAAAAGCGAACACAATGACAAATATGATCATATTTTTAAACAGTGTATTTGTTTTCCTCTTTAAATATTAAAAACATTTTTAATATCAGTGATTTTTGGTTTTAATTATTCTAGCATTGTGAAACGCGGTGACTTTTAGAGGATTAAAAATAACCCATAATTATACTGTCTCTATTTCATTTGCATTATGATTTGGACCACAGCATAATGTGTGACTGTGCACAAAGGCAGTTAGTGGGACTAAAACATCACAATTGGTCCAGATAGTCTCTTCCATGAGGTGGATGTAGTTGTCATTATGACAGAGATATTTCATGTGACTCGGTTTCATGTTGCAGTATGTCTCTGCAAATTTACAGTAAGTAACATTTCAGTTCTCCTTCCTGAGTAACACAGAGGTGGTGCAGATAAGAACGGTGTCTCAGAGTCAAAGAAGACATCATTGGATAAGAAACAGTCTTTTTTATCTTTGAACACAAAGGGAATAATATAATCTTGCAGGAATAAAGTCAAGGCAATGTGTTCATGTCGAAATGTGATGAAGCTAGAGCAAATATAACACTATTAGTACAGTGTTTCAGCCTGATATTTTTGTCAAAGTGAAATCTGTTTTAGACGTTAGAATATTAATACACTTGGGGTTGGGAAGGTTGTATTTTATTGTATTCTCTTATATCTTCATTATGTCTTTGGTATTTCTGCTTTGGGTTTTCTGGATTGTTTTGTGTGTGCTCTGCTCTGTGTGCTTATATCTGAATGGATTCAGGCTAGATTAAAGATGTAAGGACACTTTGATTTAAAACCCCTTTCTCCTTCCTTCTCATAAACTGACCTCATTTGACCACACTTCTCTTCATGTTTTCATCCATCTGTTCTTTCCCCAGGTTACGGTCCAGCGTGGGAGGTGTGCAGTTTGCTTGGTCAGTGTGAGGGTTATGAAGACCTTCGGGCACGACAAGAGCTGTTAGCCTTCTCTCTCACGCACTGTCCCCCCGATAACATCCACAGCCTCTTAGTTGCCTCCAGTGACCTGCAAACTCAGGTTAGACCAGCCAGACATTTTTTTATGTATATAAACAAACTGCATGTTCAGTAGCTGAAAACATTTTGTGCCAGTGGTCACTATCTAGGTATATTTCTAGATAGAAATATGTGGATATTGAGCTCTTAAGCTGGCATAAGCATAGTAAAAACAATGCAAACTCATGAGAGAGAGCATATTCATGTTTGATACTGAGCTGTTTATGTCTCAGTAGAGGCTCTTTAAAAGAGTATGACAGCAGCTAAGGATAGAAAATTTCATAATTCAGAGATTGGGATTGACTACATGGGAAAACCAGAAATAAAATCTGACCATCATTAATAATAGTTTGGTCCGTTTCAAGAAAATAAGAGTGAACCCACTGAAATGAACAAACTTTCTCCATTAATTACTTGGAAAAGGTCAGTGTCTTATTTATGACTCAAGTCTCCCATATGCAGCTATGATACTCCCTACAGTACAGTGAGTGTATGAGTGCCGAAGACTTTATGAATACAGTTATATAACTCAATGCATTCAATCAAGGCACAAAATATAGTTGTGTGTTTATAATTTTGCCATATGCCTGTTATATGTATATATATATATATATATATATATATATATATATATACACATACATACATATATATTGGACTTTTCTGTCTTCAGTAAGTCAAGACCAAGCCCATTTGGTTTGAGGTCAGGCAGCTGTCTGTACCATTTAAGAGCATCCGATTTCTTGCCTCAAGAAGCTGTTTGGTAGCTGAATCTGAACCGAGTGCAGATCTATATACTTCAGAACACGTCCTTGTTTCTTATATCAGCAGTCACACCAATAACCACTACTCACTTGGCTCTGTTGGCAGCCATATATTCTCATGCCATCACAGAGCCTTCACTGTATTTGACAGATGATGTGATATGATTTAGAACACGAGCTTTTCTTTTCTTTCTTTATAATCTTCTTTTGCCATCATCCTGATAGAAGTTAATCTAGGTGTCAGCTGTCCGAACAATCTTCGTCCAAAGCTGGACAGGCTTCATGGTTGATGTGTTATGAGTTAAGTCTTATCTTGCATTTCTGTTTTTGAGAGTTATTTGTGCTGTGCATCCTGCGGGAGGCCCCTCTGTTGTTCACTGGGTAGAGGGATTGCCTTCCAATCTGAGGTTTGGTATTCCCTAGATCAGGGCTACTCAATTCGGTCCTACGAGGGCCGCAATCCAGCAGGTTTTCCATGTATTCCTGTACCAACACACCTGAGTCAAATTAGGTGGCTCTAACAGCCATCAGGTTCTACACAATAACTCATTAATTTGACTCAGGTGTGTTGGTACAGGAATACATGGAAAACCTGTTGGATTGTGGCCCTCGTAGGACCGAATTGAGTAGCCCTGCCCTAGATCCTCCTTGTGTAGCTTTAACATGGAGGTAAAGTAATTTTTCAGTTTGAGACTTGGTGAATCTATCCTCAGCTATTCAAGTTCAAATTTTTTGTGTAAGTGTTAGGCAAGATACTTAAAAGTAATGTAATTTAATACAGTAAACCATGTGTATTTGGATTCATGAAGGAGTTTCTTGGTAGTAGACCTTGACAGTAACACATTCTTTCTTTAATAGCATGCTGTGTTTATATATCAAGAGCAGAAAGTAGTCTTCTCTTATGTTTTCTGTCTTCCTCTGTCTGTCTGTCCTGCAGGTGTTGTACCAGGCTGTTAATTACCAAATGGAGCCTGGCCTTACTGGGACTGGACAGGAAGTTGATGAGTCAGACTCTCAGACGGTTTGTGTCCTTCTTTCCATCTTTAAATATCTGTTTGTTTTATTTTCTGAACACTGATGTTCTTGCTTGACGTGATCTTTGTCTGAACCGTTTGCTTGAGTGTTCCCATGTGGGTGTATTTCTGGCCTCGTGTTCAGTTTGTGTGTTTCTCCGCTCCTCCATATTTGATGAGGTGTAAATCTAATGTTAAGGTTGCTCAGTTCCTTTTGTTAATTTATGCCCTTTCTCCTGCTCTTCAGCACTGGCAGCTTTATGATGACTTGAGTGGGCATTAATGTTTCATGACTTGAATTGCATCCCCTTTGTGCGGGGATGGGAAGTCCTTTGAAGCTGTTGTCTGTTGTCATTTTATTGTTATATTGATGTCCCTACTTCTAATTTGTGTATATTTAAGCCCTTTAGATTTGTGTGCACAATGGAGTGGCATTTATGTGTCTGCCTTTTGAGTGTTTGTGTGTTTTATTCTTTTAATTCTCTGACCTTCCACATCCTGCCAAATAAAGTATTGATGAAAGGCTCTAGTGGACCCAGCCTACAGGCCTTAAACTCTGGAATATTTTTCAGTTGGGCAGTAATCGGTATAGCATGCAATCAAAAATACCATTCATTTGCACTGGAAGGTCTTTTAGTGGGGAAAATGTTCTTTATTGGTTTTATTGGTCATCTCTCTCAAAATAACTGAATAAAATCGGCATTTAAGTTGTGCAATGATTGTCATAAGTGCAAGAAACCACAGATATGCTTCTCTGTGAATGCTTGTTTGATTTTTGGCATATTTCTATGCAAATGTACCCAAGTATCTTTTAATTAAAGGGCTCTGTTCTACATAAAAAGACTGACATAACAAACAAAGCTTGCACTTTTTGATGTGCTCCGCTCGTAACATTAAAACACAGACACACAAACACAGATTTTATAATCCATCTGTCCATTCTCTGTACTAACACGTGATCATGCATGTTCAAACTCATTCCTAGGGTGAATTTAGAATCACTGATTAACATAGAATTCATGTCTTTGGACTGTGGGAGGAGGCCAGAGTATCTGTGGAAAACCCATGCGTCCAGGGGGGAGCATTCAAACTCCAAACTAAAATTTCATACACACACCAGGAACTGTCTTGTTGTGTGCCGATGATTCTTCCCCTTATAACAACATCTGTAATTTAGCCTCATGTAACAGTGCAGTTGTAGCAATATTCTGATTCTGCATTTTCTGTTAAAAGGTTCAAGTCTCAAACTAGTATTGTGCAGGATAATCTTTGTGGCTACAGTGGCTACAGCTATGAACAACATTTTGTCTGTCATGAAATTTAGCTCCATATTTTTTGTCTTTTCTGTCTTGCTTGGCTACAGACCTCCACACCCTCTGTGGGCTTTCATGTGAGGACAGCAGGGCACCTTCTGCACAAAACTACAGCCAAGACCATGGAGGTACTAACAACTACAGGACTAACGACTAAGGCCGTGCTGAGTGCAGTCAGTGACCACCGCTGGTGGAAGGAATCGCTCAGAAACCTCAGGCCACTGCATGTAAGAACACACTGATTTTATTGTTATGGATGAATAAACTGTATTTGCCTTGTAAATTGCACAACCCTAGCAACCATAGCAAAGCAATGACTGTGAAAGTCCACACTTTGTCTGATTTTTAAGTTTGCGAGTTGGCGTGTGTTTTGACTGTGTGCACATGAAAGGATGCAGACAGCATCTTTCACGCTCATGCTCACAGACTTCATAAGCTTCATCCCAAAAAGCCAATCAAGAGCTTATCTCTTGCATAATTTATTGACTCTCCTGCTGAATATTTCAGTATCTGGTGGTTGCCAGCATCTGGACTGGCTAGGTGAACACTGGGGTGAAGCATGATGCTGTTTCTGTTGTTGGCAGCTAGTGAAGAGAGGGCTCTCATGGTTGCAAGTTTGTAAAGAAAGAGAAAAATGTGAGGATGTGAGCTGTGGGACAGAGCAAGATGACTGTGCTTTGGGCATGTTGTAAAAGTTTAATGATGTTTTGATGGCTCCACAGGGTCAAGACGCAGGAGCCACCAGCCAGGAAGGGGTGCGTGAGAACTTAAACCTGGAGCGCCAAGGCTGCAGCCCCCTTTGTCAGGAACTCATTGAGGATCCCTATGTAGACCCAGTAAGTTGCACCAGACCAGTGTGTGTCATGGCTCATTATTTTGCACTCGAGGCCATCGTCTTAAATTGCAGCAAAAATGCCTGAGTAGGCAGACGACTTGAGACACTTAATTAGATTTTTCCCCCTTGACTTATAAATTCCTTCAAAAACAGCATTTACACAAAATGAATATTGATTTCAAACTAAGTCATTTTAAGCCCAAAAGCATTTTGGAAGGTCTAACATTACAGGAAAAGAAAGATAACCTCAAGAATAATGGCATAATAGTCAGCAAAACTGCAATGGGTAAAAGAAAATAAATAAAGAATTACAAATACTGTCTGTTTTATAAAAAGAAGGAGAGGTGAATATATATATATATATATAAAAATCATAGCAAAAGAATGTTGACAGAAATAGTTATGGGAGTAGGAAAAAGCCAAAGTTGGAAAAGGAGTAGATTGACCTTTATACATAGAAAGTGGTAGCTCCGGGCTATGACTGGGCTTTTTACGCTGAGACACAAATCATATGGATAGCTAAAAGAGTGGACATGAGGGGGAAACAGTGAAGGCCGATACATCTCTGCTCATGGCATTTTAATAGTCCTCTCCAAATCCCTTCCTTCACGTCATCTGCAGCGTTGATCTACCTTCCATCATCCGTCTAACAATAATTGCTCTATGCATCCATCTGTCTATGAGCTTGCTGATCAATGGAATTAGTTTTTTTATTTACAAGCTGCAAAGAAGGACGAGGGGATGGACAAGAGGCTGCCTGAGAGAGAAAGTGAGACAAATGCACCAAAATGTAAAGATGAATAGAGAGTGTTAAAGACAGTCAGGAAACACTGAGTGTTAAAGCGATAGCTTTAATGGCCAGCAAAAGAAACTTCATTGTTCACCACGCAGACACTTGAGAAATCACTTGGTGTACAAGAATCCTGTAAAGCTATCATAAAGATCCGGCTGCTGAAAAGCTTTGTTTAGCTCTGAAATTCATTTGTTTACTCCATCTCTCATCTGTCAGACTCCATGGGAATGAAGATGCTCAGTCATCTTAATCATGTCTTTGTGCTTTTTTTTTTCTGATCCGCTCTTCCTTCTGCGGGGATTTCCTTACTATAATGATAAGTACTTTATCACACTCTTCTTCGTTTGTCTTTTAGACTCAAGACGTGTACTCATGCTACAAAGAAATGCCTCAGGAAAACTTTGCTGAAGTTCTGCTGAGGACGGGCAAACTGGCTGAGGCCAAAGCTGAAGGAAAAACCATCTTCCCTGCAACAGAGGGTAAGTGTTGTATGATGAGCTGACATAAGGAACATACAGTGGCATGAAAAGGTATAGAATTGCTTAATCTTCTGTGTTAAATGGCACACAAACCAATAATTCTCTTAGCACCTTCCAATGAGCATCGTTGAAGTCTTTTTAAAAAAAAAATTATACCAGGTTTTTAATATTAATAAATTTAATATTAATATAATATAATATAATATAATATAATATAATATAATATAATATAATATAATATAATATAAGTAAGGGATAATGCCCATACGAGGTGTCCATTATCATGGCATGGCCAATATCATGGTTCACGCCTCCACGTCGTCCATTAATTTATGATAATGGACACCTCGAAGGGCATTATCCTGCTTATACCATGGTCACTCACAAAAGTAAAAAAAAATTAAATTATTAATGCGTTAATGTTGTTTTTTACAGTTAAAATCGTAAGTTTTTCACAAGAAGAGGCTGAGTGGACTATTTTGTTGTGACACGTTGCCAAGGTAACCGGCTCTGACACAGAACCTGCAGCTCGGTCGGCCGCAGTTATGTTACGTGACAAAAACATTTCAGAGGGCGGGTGCAGCTCTTACAGCTTGTGTGTATCCAGAGGATGATGCGACATTTTGTTTCAAACAGTCAAAGTCCACGGATAGTTTCCTACATCGTTTTTATTGTAAGAAATATTATCCACCATTCACTCTGTATCAAGTATGTAAGTAAGGTAATCAAGACAGAAAGACAGGCTACGACCTATTTAAAATTAAATGCAACATTGCCGTTAATTGTGACCTTTCATAAAGATACTGGCATGTCCATAGTGGTGTTTGAAGGACAGAGAGTCAACGTTTGTGGACCCTGACCACTGCTGGTTGGGCCTTTGCAGGACGACAAAATTTTTCTCCATTCTCATCTCTCTTTGACTGACGGAGCCCAATAAGCCTGCACCTGCTTTCACAGCAATGTGTGTCACAGACATGATCTGGCATGTCTGCAGCCTGGCGTCTGAGTTTCTGTTGCCACAGTTAAGTCAGCGCAATAATTTACAACAGTAAATCTATTTGACCGGAACTTTTTTCATAGGTGTCCATTATCACTTTTTAATGGACACCCTCCAGCCAATCAGAATCAAGTATTCACCCATACCATTTTATAATATAATTTAAAACTTGTATAAGACTTGGGAGTTCATGTGTGGTGGACTCTGGGACAACATGGGAAGAATAGCCTTATATTGATTAATTAATGTATCCCCACGCAGCCCACAGCAACAGTAAATAATGAAGCATCACTGCAGTGATACAGAATAGATAGCATCAAGTCAAAGCATCAAGGCCACGCTACATGATGGATCGCAGCTTCTCGCCAAAATCAATGCCACTGCAAAAATAAAACGTGTGTAGGAATGCGAGGCACAAACTGTGGCCAACACATGCCAGTACTTCAGTATGCATACACATTTCTCCTTTAAACACATATAAACGTATTCACACCTTCTCACCAAACCCAGGCTCTCTCATGGTGTTGCTGTCATTCAAGTGAATATCTCTCTTCTTAAAAGTCACCTTCCCTTTGGAGCTGCTTGCGGAGTGCGACGTGTGGAGAAAGGAGAAAAGCAGGTCTGCGCGACAGCACGTCTGATAACAAGCTTCGATTAATGACCGGCCTATTGTCCTGCCACGCTGCCTGTCCTCAAAAACAAACCAGAAGATGGCCTTTAAGAAAATAAATATATTGATTTTTCACCTGGCCCTGATAAGATGGAGGTAATTAATGATGACACAAGTGGAAAGTGACTCAATGGAATTGAGCTGTATAAGGTGCAGACCCAAACACTTGATGTGAAAAGAAAAGAAACACACACACACACACACACACACACACACACACACACACACACACACACACACACACACACACACACACACACACACACACACATTATTCCATACCACACTAACATGCTAAGCATTGCCATTTGACCAGGCCATAATCAGTTGTTTTTCACACTGCCGTCTCAGGTGAGGCAGTAATAAGTCAGTGTCTCACCATCCAGCTAACAATGTGCTCGATTTAGCTGATACAGGAGCAAGCATGTGTGTGCATTTGTGGATGTATGCACACAAAAACACCCCATTCCATGCACCCTCTCTTCTCTTTATCACTTTTCCACCCCATCTCTCTCTCAAGCAGAAATATTGTATGCTTTAAAGTCAGGGTTATCTGCTCTATGTGTGTGCGTGTGTGTGTTTACCCCTCTGGTAATTCCTGTCCCGATGGTATCAGTAACTTTAGAGAGGCGTGTAATCAGCTCATTCTGAGGTGTAGCTCATTGAAACCCGGCGGGTAGGAGAGGAGGGAAGGGAAAACGGTAAAGGAGGAGGGTGGGCTCACTGCTTAAGAGAGCTGTTATGGCTCTTTAAACTCTCTCCACCCCTACTCCCGAATGTGCACAGAAAACTGAACATGTCAGGTATTGGCCACTTTGTCTGCATGTGTATTTGTACATGCATATGTATATTAGTGTGTATTTTGTTCTGCAGTGTATTCCTTCCTTTGCTCCCGCCTCTGTTTCTCTTCCAGTGTCCATGCTCTACTTTTCTCTGTCTGTATCGTTTTGTCTGCCGCTCTTATCACCAACATGGGCTTCTGTTCTCCATGGGTCTGAGACTACAAAGTGATTCTGTCTGCTTCTTTCTGCTCCCTCCTACTGTTTCTTGAGTATGTGGTTAGGTGGAGATTAAATAAGCGCATCTGTGAGTTCAGAACAGTTGGGGTTCATCTAGTAAACCTACATATTTTTACTTGTCGTGGCCTACTCGTGTGTTTGTGTATCCTTCTATGTAGGGATTGTAGCTTTGAGGAAAAAAGCTCACGGGGATAAATCCACCCTTGTGCCCAAACTGTGAATCACATAGACATCTGGTCTAAAATCTGGTCTGTTTTCTTCTTCTAACATTAACTAAAAAAGATAAATATATTTATCACGTATAGATAATGTGCACGCGACGTCTCCACGGCTTACTCTGCCATTTTGGTGCACCTGCCTACTGTTTCCATCAACACTTTTAGGTTTGTCACTAGCAATCTGTGTTAATAACATGTCTGAAATTCTGATAAATTAATATATTCTGTGTGTTATAAAATATTAAAACAAATGTCTACATGTACAGGATTAATTAATTTAATACATGCAAAAGAAGCAGTAAAAATACAAAAGCAGTCACAAATATGTGGAAGTATATTTAATACAAGAACAATGAAATGTACTAAAAACTGGATCTGATGGCAGATCTACTCTGAAACGCCTGAAAGAATAAACAGTCCTGAATCTTGTGACTGAATGTCTGAAGGGACAACACTAGGACTTATAATCAGAGAGCAAACAGTCACAATCTGGAGGAGGGAAGTGGTCTTCTCATCAACACATAGGAGTTTCATCCAGATCTGTATCGCTGCATTTAAAATCACGCACTTATTGCCTCTGTAACCACCAACCCTTTCTACATGAATTCTCAGATGTAGGCTACATCTCACTTGTTCTATCATCCTATTAATAGCTGACACCTTGTTAATGCAGCCATCTCTACTTCTGCACACATAAAGCCCATACTGTCCTTTAGGAGGAAATACTCATCCGAAGTTCTGAATAACATGGAGATCAAAAAGTGGAGAGCCACTGCTGAAATGTAAAACCCAGAATGGCAATTTCTCCCACAGTTCTGTGTGTGATGACGTTGGTGTGCAGTTTCTGTACTATATAATTGGAAAAATCAGATTTCTGGTTTTGATGTACCCTCTTACTCCACCGTATTTGCACAGCTAACTGTAGAACTGCAAATGTTAAATGCACATGGTGGTAAAGCAGGAACTATTTAAATGTTTGAAAACACATTTCCTTTTCTTTGTGATTCATTCTCGCAGAATGAAAATAACAGGCCCCTTTGTAGCGTTAATGGATTATAATGGCTTGCATTAACTAATTGTGCTGTCAGTTACGTGCTATGCATCTGTGTTGAGTACTGTAATGATTATTGGCATCACTGATTAATCTTACTTTCTCAAACAGTTCATTGTTTGGTTTCAGAGAAAATAATAAAAATATGTGCATTCAAAATGTTTCATGTGACTTCGTTTGTCAGGTTTTAAAAGCTAAAATAGATTAAATATACTATTATCAAAGAGCAAGAAAAACTGGGACTCATCCTATAAAAGATCTTGGAATCATCTTTTAATTTTTGCTTTTTATCCCCAAAAAATTCTAAATAAAATAAACATTTAAATAATAATAATAAATTATTAAATTACATTAAGTATGATTATATTAAATAATAAAGATGAATTCAAGAAAAAATCTATAAATGACTTATTTATTAATTTCCCCCTGGATTAATAAAGTATTTATTTTAATGGATTTTCAGTTTAAAGGTCAGTAAATTGTCTAAGCAGAGAGAAACGTGTAGTCAGAAATAAGTTTGTCATCATGCCAAGTTAAGTGGTTCTCGCGAATGTCTGAGAAACAGCTGCAAATAATATCCTGGGATCCTGATAATCAAACTCCTTCTCTTGTCTTGGCCATTGAAGCCCAATTTGGGATTTAGGAGATTCAGCTACAGAGAGCACTTTAAATTAATTTTGAACTCATTTGTAGAGCACATATTAGAAGTGGACATCTACTTCATCTTTGAATGCAAATCTCACACAGTTGTTTGCGACACGTGTATGCAAAACAATTGCTTTGCGAAAGATTGGAGAGGATCCAGAATTTAGGAGGATAATTGAAAGCCTCTCTTGATTTCTTCTCATCACCTTCTATTTTTACATTTTGGTATCTGTGATCTGGGAACAGACTGTTTCCTACGTATAACAAACATGGGATGAGACTCATCCAAGAAGGAACGGTTGGTTGTTGATCCTCAGTGGTTTCGTTAAAATGTTTTTCTTCCCTCCCTTCTCTTCATCACTCCATCCTTTTCAGTTTTGCTGCAGCTGGCCAATGATGCATTTCCTAGGGACATGATGCTGGCTCTGTCCTACTTACTGGCCCTGCCTCAGGTAGGTTTACACACATACAATGACACACACACACAAAGGTGTCAGTAACAATAGAAGTGCTATGGTATGTTAGTGACATAGAGAAACATATACAATAAATACAGAGGCCCAGTCCTGTTTCTAGTGTTGCCCCTTGTAACTGAGTTTATAGGAAGAGGGATGAAATAATTCCCTACAGAATGGGTGCGGTTTCATAAGGGACATTCCTATTTTTGTGAATTTAGAACTGATCTTGATGGTTACTAATAGAATAGATGCAGTTTCTTCATGGTGCTTCATACTCCCTTCTTTACATGCAGGTATTAGATGCCAACAGGTGTTTTGAGAAGCAGTGCCACTCTGCCTTGTCCCTCCAGCTGGCTGCTTACTACTACTCCCTGCAGATCTACTCCCGCCTCATGCCCTGCTTCAAGGACAAGAACCACACACTCTACCAGGTTAGCATGGAGGAGGGTGTTGCTATGCTGAAGTTGATGGCATCAGAGTTTTGAGCCTTTTTTAATTTTCTCTCTGTGCCTTTTCATATTGCAAAAGCTACAAAAAGCCGACATGTTAGAAATGGATGAAGTAAAGAAGGTCAGAGAATAAAAAAAAATAACACATGAAGTCAGGGTAAAATCTACAAAAGCCAAGCATTGATCAGATGAAACAATATGGAGTTTAAAGCCATAAGCACATAAGAAACTGTTCTCTTTTTAGCTTTTGAAGGAATGTCTTGACACCTAAGAGATTCTGTTCAGGCTTTAGCTTTTAGGCAGTACATTTTACAGGTAAATGCTTTGTTACCCATAGTTAAAATCTATTTTACCTTCACAAGAGACTCTAAACTGTATTTTTTGGACAAAATTAAACTGTTTCTGACCGTTTTGAATCTTTTCCTGGTACCTGAAAGGCAGCATTAAAGGGTTCTTAAAAGGTTGAATTAGACCTATCACAATTTTAGCTTAAGCAACAGTCTTGATTTTGCTACTGGCTCCACTCCACTTGGGGCTCACCCATCATAAACTGTGTTAGGCAGATATTTTATGCAGTAATTGTGCTGACAACCTTCCAAAGTGCTTGCACTTTTCCAATCAGTTTCTAGTGAAGACTCCTCACATTGGTTTGCATTAAAAACACTCTTCTCGCATTACAAGTTAGAACCAGACATCCTTCGGAATTTAAAAGTCAATGCAGCAGTGAACAGGAATGATAAGATGAATAGGTTGATGAATGATTCATCAACCCAGCTGTCCTATTGAGAACGCAATACCACAGATACATCTCACACAAATTTGGAACATTTGGAGCAAATGTCTTCTTGAACTGATTAGAATGTTGAAAGGTCACAGTAACTCAAATCTACTTGCTAATTATAGCAAGCTTTCCTTCACTGATGAAGTGATGGTATTTCATAAACCAGTGGTCAAAGTTTAAGCCTGGACAGACTGTGGTGTGAACTGCAGCTTGATTGGCTGCTGGATGAAGACGACTAATATGTGATTGTTTTAGTAATATATAAATATCAAAAGTATTAGTACATAACTATCACAATTACTCATTACATGTTACAGGACATAAACAATGTTAATTCTATTCATTAACTAGCTTGTTTCAGCTAAGCTAACATTACTAATGACCTGTATTTGTCCACATACACATTTTTTACCTCTGCCACATTTTGCCCCTTTCAATTATCACATTTCAAGAGCTTTATGATAGAAATATTCATCTTCCGCACAGTGAGATTTTAGGTTAATACCCCCTTTTTAAAAAAATTTAAAACTTTTACAAGCTTTGCTTCTTAATTTTCTTATGAAATAATCTATGAAAAGTTTCTTGTATAAAGGTGGGTCAGTCATCCATCGGTATAGAATGATGGGGATTCTCAGTAAGCACAAAAGTGGTCCAAAAACATGCCTTTATACATCAGGTTTTTTGTTGCTGTCAAATTTGTTGATAGTAATTATCTTAGCGGCAAAGCTACCAGGGAAAGTCATCAAGATTTTTTACATCTAAAGTACAAAAGGTTATGAGTCTTTGAAGTCAGTTCAATGCGTCCTGGGTAGCGCTTCAGGCATGATGAGTTTTGGTGGAGGGCTTTTTTCACGGCAAGCATGACATTATAAAAGATATATTGTGATATAGCAAGGATGTCCCACTCTGGTCCTCAAAGACAATTGTCCTGCATGTTGTAGATTTTTCCCTGGATTAAGTGGAATGTGCAAATTAGCATAAGACTATTACTATGAGATGGAAACACGCTGACGTCACAAGTAAGGTTCAAAGCTGTGTCGAAGCTCATTTAGTTGCCTTTTTTTCTTACAAAAGTAACAAAACTACAGCAAGAACAAGAGAGTGAAACAAATTTGAGTGAGAAGGAAAGATGAGGCTGTAGATGAGTGGCAGCAGGAGAGCTAAGGGTGATTGGCACAGAATAAAAGAAGAAATGGCTCTGACCTTTTACTAGAGTGGACTGTAGCTCTCATGGGTTTTAGCCCAGGTAGAAGGAGGGAGGTAAAACGTTGAAATAAAAGAATAGAAAAAAGCAAGAAGCCAGCAGATGAAGTGAATAAGTCTGTCCCAGTTGACATTCAAGGTCATGACTGTGCACAGAAACTCACTTTTGCATCCATACCCACGCAACTACACTAACAAGTTACACTCAACGCTACACACATTTTTACCCCCACACACTGATGTGCACATCCTTCCTGCATCCTAATGGCAGTAATCACTCCCCAACCTCCTGCCTCAAGTGAAGTTCAAGTCCATTAACTTAAAATATATACATCCTTTCCTCCTCTGCTCTCCACTTTAGCAGTTGCACTTTCATTTTTAGCTCATTTCTTTTATTTGCCATTTCCTTTCATTTCTCTTTTTTTTCCTATTTGGTGTGCTGAACTAGCGTAAGTGCTTATCATTTTGTTTCAGGTTTCGCTGTCACTCAGCACTTACTGAAAAGGAAGTGCAACTTTTACTCTTAAAGGGAGTTAAAGTAAAAAGGAAGCTTGTTCACTCACCTTTTTCCACATTCAACCATTTTGCCTCAGGTTTATTCTCTAAATGTCTAAAAACCTGTTTTTAGAATTAAAAGAATGACCGAAACTAATAAAAACCAATCCAATAAATAAATTCAAATAAAGTATGTCAGAGACATCTTTCTATTAAGTTGCAGATACTAAAGTTAGTGTGCTAACCAGCTAATGCTAACCATGGGATATCAAGCCAAACGGTCAGCTTATAATCAAACATAATGAGATGTTTACAACCTTGTGTCAGTCATAATGATGAAAAGGCTGATGACTACAGAGGTAAATGAAATAGTGGCAAAACCATAAAGCTTTTTAGGCAACTTGCACTTAAAATAAAAATCAATACAGATATGGACAACTACTATAGGTTGTTACAAAGGTGGTCAAAAATAACACGTTAGCGGTGGTGACTAATTTATGTAATTAATTGCGTTAATATTTTTTAACGCATGCACAGCATGACAAGCGCGATTCATCCATCATTTCCTTTGTTAAGGCAACATGCAGGTGTCTAAAAGCAAGATGGAACAAGATGAGCAAGGGATGGGTGTTTCAGCACCCACACTTTTCCCGGTGAGAGGGTTCAACACTCGCATTTTTTCTGCAAATTAAATAAAACTTTTTTCTGCTTTAGTTGCTCTCTGGTCCTCTCTGTGTCTGCGCAGCACAGCAACTATCTCCTCCTCTCTCCCTCCCTCTTCTGTTGTTTCATGAATCATCACATTGGTTGTCGGTTATCAGCTGATCGGCTTTTCTGTCGCAAGTCTCTCTTGTTGTGTTTGTTTATTGTTAAACTGGAAAGAAGGAAACTAGTGTTTTATAGTTCACACCGGCACAAATTTAACCCAAAGTATTGTTTTTGGACTTGCTAGCAAAAGTAAGGAAAATTTAGCAGTCTCTGCCAGTCAGACCCATCATTATCACGTGAAGCTGAAGAATGAAAGATGTTAACAGCAGCATCCTAATAACGTAAAAAAGTGAAGATAAACTTGTAAGACAAACAGCCAATGGTATATTTTATCAACACTTTACTTTGGGTGGGGCTGCACTGTGGGACTTTTATCATTGTTGCACAAAGACTTCCACTTCAATGATAAAAAGAAAATATGTTTTTAGCCAGATCATCAGGTTTATCATTTCCATCATCAGTATTGGAGTTTAGCTTCAGTTGTCACGTCAGTTGGTTTCCTGGCAGATTTCACAATGGTGGCTGGTGAGATGATGCTGTAGGAATTAGCATTATAATTTAAAACATGGTAGACATGATGCAGAAGTACATACAGAAGTACTTTACATTCTGCATTTACTGACCCTTGGATTTCTGATGTTTATTCAAGTAAGTCAGCATTAAATATTTGTAAGCACTGGCTTACAATACAATACAGTAAAAACAGGCATATTTCAGGCATAATTGCAAATGGTGATAAATCATGATTAATTAATTTGTACTCTGTGATAAGTCTGATTAATGTAAAATTTTACTAATTTGACAGGCCTGCTATTTTCATGTAAAACATACCATTGGCTGTGATGATTTGTGCAAATGCAATATGCTGCAAAAACTTCTTTCTGGCATTTTTGGCGGAATTATTCATCCAATCAAAACTAATCTCAGCGCTCAACTAATAATGTTTATGAGATCGTAACTGGTTGTTGTGATTGTTCCAAGTATCCCTTCTTTCCAGGGTTAAACCATTGTTTAAATGCAGCTTTAATACCAAACCTTGAATCAAGTTCTAGCAAAAAGACCACTAGAAAGCAAGACGGGAGAGCTGACAAAACACTCTCCACAGCACAGAGATCACATCTTTTGTCCATGTTTATGTAGTTTATTCATTTTTAATTTCATTTTTTAACTTTTTACTGTTGATGTGTGAAAGTTAAACTAAGAAACAAAAGTAGTAACAGACAGAAACATTATCATGGTACTTTCTAGTCCTGCAGAATACTACTAAATCTTTCTTTTATGTAGATTTGCACCATAAGGGATTCCCTTGATTGCTTCATTCTCTCTCCATAATGCTCAGCTTGCTATCATTCCTCCCTCATTTTGCACTCTGGTGTCTTTTCTCCCCCGTTTGGCCTGTCTGGTTCTTGTCAATTCTATCTTAACTGTTCATGCTTTATACATTTTTTTTCTATCTAAAGCTCCCTTGGTTTGTTTTCTCATAAGCACATACAGTTTACACATTGCAATATTTAATTTCAGATAAGTCTAACAGGGGGTATCTGTGTTTTAGACACATGCTTGCTTTGCATTGCAAATGGGGTTTGAAGAAAAATGTGTCACATACTCGAGTGTGTTTCCAATACATGCATATGCAAGAAATATTTGTCCGCTGCCAATGTGTATGCCTACTGTTTCAGTGACACTGCAAGCTAATATGTTTGTGTGCATTTAAGCAAAGAATCTGTTTTCCTGTGACGAGTGTTGTATGTGTGTTTGTGTATGTCAGCTTGTCTCAAACTGTTTCCCACTCTTTACTTGAAGAGCAGTAACACTGTCTCAATAACTCTCATGCTCTTTCAATTCTCTAGTCGCTATCACATAATTTCATACCCAGGCAATAAGACGCCAAACACTCAAGCCACTGAAGTTATCCAGTCACAAATAGAAATGAAACCCTCTGAGGATTTACTCAAGGTGTTTGATGTGTTTTTAAAGCCTCGGCAAGCAGCCTGTTGTCTTAGCATTCTTCAGATGCGGTGCACTGGATTGTAAGACTGAAGCTGCCTGAAAAAGAAAGATTAAAAGTTAATAGAGATGCTCATTTTAAAACACTTATTTTGTTTTCAATTATGTTTGGTAGTTGCAAAAGATGAGATTTAAACATAAAAGACATCAATCACATTGAATGCATATTGGGTGAAATAAAGCACTTTAACCTCTTCACGACGAGGCCTTTTTTTTCTGCCTCCTGTCCGAAATGACATACTCAAAATTAAATTAAGTATATCTTCACAACTACAGGGTCTATATGAATAATCTTGGTCTCAAAGGAAAGCCAAGCCATGTGAGATTACTACAGAAGTGTCAGAGTCAAGATATGTGTTTCTGTTTCAGAGTAAATTCACTTAGGACACACCAGAAATTGAAATCTCATCTCCTCCTACAAGGAAACTTGGAGTGAAAATCAGAAGTTAGCAGCCCCATTTGTCTAGGAATAGTCTGATGAGTTACTGTGAAAAAATAGAAGTTAAGAAAGTGAGTCTGAGTAGTTTTACAGACGTTTTAATAGAGGTGAATATGGCAACTCCCCAACCACCGTTGTTGTTTATTACCTCTATCATTTGTAAGTCAGGTAAAATGGAGGGATAGTCCCCAAATTCATTTTAGAAACATCATAAAGATCCAAGAAGAAGTGAACTTCAAAATTTTGGAAGAGTGAATATGTCACTATAAGACAACCTTCATCTTCAAGTAAACTACCAGAACCTGCATGACTAATTTCAAACAAAGGCTGAATCATAGGACGACACATAATAACAGTCTTCATTGTTGAATATATAACTTGACAACATAACAACTAAATAAGTTTTTGTTTATATTTTTTTTTATTTGCCACTCTTTGGTTGCCTGCTTGATTTTTTTTAATCACAAAGTGATGAGACATACGCCTTTGTAATCAGTAGTCACATGACACCTTGTTTGTGGGGTTTGCTTGAAGTGAAGAAATTAGCTGAAACATTAAAGTGGACAGTACTGTTCTCATGTTTGTTATATGCTCATATAATTGCTTGGGGTTTGAATTGTGTTTTGTATGGATGACAATGCTTGGTACAGTATTTTAGCTGAGTTTCCCCTATGATTTTTGGCATGCTGCATGTTAGGATAGCTGCTTCCTTGCATGTGCAAAGGCTGAATATGTGCACACATCTCATGCTGCTCCCTGTAAATAGGGCTCTCTTGATGAAGAAGTAAAAGATGTATTCAGCCCTTAGAAATGTTGCAGTGTTGTGAAGCTATTGTCAGAATGTGCACCTCATTGCAGCAGCATTCAGTGCCATGGCTGGGTATTTCTGCATTAAGTCTGCAAAACCCCAACCTATAAGCTTAGCATGACAAGGTCAGACAGTCTATATGTAATATTGAAAAAATGGATGGATGGATGGAGTTTTTTTTGGAAGAGGACCTCATTAAATGAGTGTATGGACACATCTATCCTATGTAAATGAGAGACAGGAAAATTAAGGTCTCCTGTCTTGCAAAAACGGGTTAGGAAAACAAAAACCACTGGAGTCAGCTCCTTGAACTGTGACATATTTTCCAAAAGAAACAAACATTTATACCTATACATGACAGTTCTGGAAAAAAGATGAAGATAAGAATCCAACAGGCAAATATTATCTTTGTAACATGAAATGGATAGAGTGAATTTAAGTATTCCAAGCAATGTCCATAAAGACATGGATGAGCGAGTTTGGTATGGAGGAACTAGAGAAAGGAAGGAATTAGAGCAGAGACTGAATTAGAGCAAGGCCTGTCTTCTCATCCAACATCAACGCCTGGCTTCACAAGTGTGCTTCTCTAAGAATGGTCAAAAATTCTCATAAACGCACTCCTAAACCTTGTGCAAAGCCTTCCTAAAAGATTAGATGCCATTATTGCTGAAAGGGCTGGGCCATATCCATATTTTAAACCCTACAGATGAGGAAGATGGTAGACATCCCAATACTTTTGGTAATATAGTGTACATGTTAGAGTTTTCTTGCATTACAAGTTCAAGAGATCTGTTTACAACATTGAGCCTTCTGCTTCTTCAACATTCACTTGCTCACAATTGACTTTCAAGGTCTTCAGCTGTTACTTTCCCATCTGATTATGGCTCCCAGGCATGACGGAGCAACTTATGGTGCAGCGACACAGAGGCTGAGTTTCCATTACTCCCCAGGGCATAATGAGCTGTTTTCCACTTGCTTGCGCTGGAAGTTTTCATTATGCTGAGTAAAGTGCTCATTTGCAAAGTCGAGGTGCTCTTTGCTATAATTGTTCATTTGATGGTGTTTACACAATGCTGCAAAATAAAAACAGCTATATTATACTAAAACAGTATGATTCTAGAGGATGTGCAACAAAACTGCTCAGCTCTTTGCGTATGTCATTGTAACATTTAGTTTTAGAATAAAAGCTTTGCTTTCAGTTTGTATCCTCTTATAGAATCAGTAAATTGGGGAGGATAATTCTACAGCAATTAAGTATATAAGTGCCTTTCCTTTTCAGCTTAAATACAACAGTGTACAAAGTATCAAGCTTTTACTATTCACCAAACAAATCAATATATAGGAATGGCTTTCTTTGCAGTCACAGAGGTTCCCTAATGGCATGTGGAGACATTTTACATTGCTCGGAGTTATTGTAGGTGCTCTTTGAGTTCTGTTGTAGCCTTGAATTAAAGTGCTTGATGCAGGAGCTGACTTTGGAAGTGCTGGACCTTTCAGCCAACTCCGTGTTCTTGAATAGACTTGAATAAGGAGGTAAAATGAGTGACCTCCCAATCACAGAGAAACACCATGACTCCAGTAACTTTTCCTTCCATTTTTGTACAAATTGTGCACTTGTACAAATTGCAGTCTTGTACCACAATCATTAGCAGTCAATATTTTACTCATGGGAGCCCTGTAAAGCAGACTCACTGCTGAGAAGGCCCTATTAGACAAATATGCACTCTAAATGCACTGTTGCAGCTGACTGGGAATGTTTGAGACCAAGCAGTTTCTAAACCTTTGATTAAATCCATGGCTTTGACTTCGCTAACTCACTCTTGCTCCTCTCACTTGTGTCTTACTTGTGATCACTCCCCTTCATGGTGTATTATGACCCACAGTGCAGTCGGGCCTGTTTATGGAGTGATTATTTCTTTACAACTCATGCCTGGTTTCTTTCCCTCCTTGCTTTCCTACTAATTATGTGCACATACTGTATACTCCATTACAGTATTAGTACTAATGAGGACACTGACTGTAGAGCTAAGTGTAAGGCATGACATAAATACAACTCATTAAGATCATTACTAGAGGAAAGTCATGGCTATTTCTCTACAACGTTCACACAATATTTTCTGCAAACACAGCAAGTTAAATATCAGGTTAACCTGTGAAATTTGTATGTACTTATATACATTTGTAAATGTGTATGTGAGTTGGTTTATGTATATTTATTGTGCTGCATTGATTATGATTGGTACAATGTAAATGCATACTGCACTGACTTTTTATTATCCAAAACCCTTTCAAGAGGATATTTGAATGAACTATTTTCCCCCCATCATGTGAGTGACAATGCTATTTGTTCTTTGCTATTTGTTTTTGTTGAATTAGCTGTTTTGCCCTGAATTTAAATACTAAAACAGCTATTCAATGGATGGCCATGAAATTCTGTAGAGATATAGTCCATTGACGTCCTGACTATAGACGTATATAATGAGTGGACTGGGACACCATCAACATTCATTAGTATGCATGCTGCGCTGGAACACAGAAGTGGAGCTGAAGAGTGTTACTTGAAACCTTATTGGGTCAGGACGAATATCTGTTTATTACAGAGTTATTTTCAGAAGGATGAGCAGTATAGTGATCAGAATAAATGTAGTTAATGACACAAGGGGAACTAAAGAAAATAAAAAGATCTAGTAGTTATGAAAGAATTTTGAGTTTTTTTTCTGATGTTTTTTTTTTTATTAAGTTATTATGTTTTCTGAAATGGAAGTACTTGGAGCCAGAATTGTTCATGGGCCTTCCCCTAGTGGCCAAGACATTAAAAAAACAATTATCCCATTGTCAAGCAGCTGATTCCACGACACCAGCTTGTTACATGTTCAAGTTTATATGTAAAATCGGTAAAAAAAACAAAACAAACAAAAAACAAAACAAATTACATAAGACTGGAATAAAAAGCAAAAACAAGCAAGAAAAAAAAAGAAAAAAGTCAAGCTTAACTATTTTTAAAAGCCAGTACAAACAAGTGGCTTTTAAAACCAGAAACAGACTGGGCAGCTCTAATGTGGAGTGGCAACTTCGGAGCAGCAACTAAAAAAGCTGTCACCCCTGGATCTGAGCCAAAAAGAAAGGACCGTCAGACAGACCTGGTGAGAAAACGTCAGCGCCATAGCTGGCACATGCTGCTGTTAGCTCATCGATGCCCTGCTGCGTTTCCTCCGTTTGGTATGTGTGAATGACAAATGAGCAATGGCAGGCTAATAACTATGTTAATAAGATGCAGCAGATGTATGAAAAGGTGACAAACAGGAAGAAGGTTGCTTGTTCTGGAGACTTTATGCTAATATATAGAAAATTGTCATGTTTGCTGACACAAATACAGTTTAAACAAAGTTGCAGAAATTAACATTTGATTTGACTGAAGTGAAATACCAAACCGTATTCAAACTTATATCTTATCTACAAATTAAAACTACAGGGCAGTAAGCATTGATCTATATACATTTTTTAGTTCCTCCATATGGAAAAGAAGTCAGCTGGTCTTGGACTTGAAACTCTTGCAATGAAAATCTGTCCCACACCATGTAATGTAATGTACCGCCATTATCGACCTTATAAAACATTGCCTAATACTTCTCGGGCTACAAACTGAAACCAGAGCTTCACAATGCATTCTGCTTATTCATCTGCATATTTCTGTATTTGAAGGTTGCCAGCATGTCTAACATGTTCACATCAATTTCCATGATTCCAGCCATCTGTGAAAGTTAATGCTTTATCATTTGCGGAGGGTAATAAATCGAAAGAAAAAAAAAAAAAAACAGCACTTTGTAACTAAAAAGTTAATATTGATTCACAATAATGAAATAGACAAGCTCAAAGAGTTACTTCAAAAACATTTTTTTTCAGAATTTACCCGGGCGTCTTTGTAAACAGGCAAAATGATTTTTAATGGTTGCAAAACTGTGACCGAAGTATAATAACATGGAAAATTAAAACAGAAAATGAGAGCAGAGTGTGGTAGAAGGGATTTGAGACTGTGACAGACTTTTTATTTTTACATTTGTTACTTCTTAAGAAGCATCACAGTAAGGAGGGAAGACAGAGAAAAGAGCCTGTGGCACCACTAGAACAGCTGAAGGGAAGATAGAGGGAGCTGGCTTCCTCCCAGCTATGTAACATCACATATTACCTTATGCAATTCCATTTCCTTTATGCAGTTTGTGCTTTATTCCTCTTTAAGACTACAAGTGAATTTTAAGACATTTTGAAGTATAATAGAAAATGGATAAAAAAAAAAAGGTTTTTATTTGTGCTCACTTTGAAGTCAGCTGGGGAGTAAAAAGTACTTATTAGAAAGAAAAGGGATTTTACAGATACTTAATGAGGGAGGGGGGAGGGATAAAGAATTTTTAGAAATGCAGGAAGAAGTAGTGTTCAGGGGTATAAGGGGTGTAATCCACTTGAGACACAACGCTATGGATGAATGACAGAGAGCTGGAGAGAAAATGCAAACAGTATTTCATCATGAAAGCCTGATTTCAGTCATGTTCTTCAAAGATTGGCTCGTCTATCACAGTTTCAACAGATTTGTCCCTTTGTGTCATTCTTGTTTTTACTTGGAATCTGGCTGTTGCTCAGCAAAAAAAGCGGTCATCTCTGTTGAAAGTTTGGTGGTTTGATTCCTGACTTCCCTACCCAACTTGTTAAAGTATCCATATTGAGCAAGACTTTGAACTTTTTTTTTATGCTTATAATGCATTCATCTGTGTGAAAGTGTGTGCATGATGTGTGCAGGAAGCACTGCTTAGACTATATAGAATATAAAGTGCTATATAAGAGTGTTTCTGAATTGGGGAATTTTGTTTGATGCCTGTGATTGGATCCTTCTTAAATAGACTAACATCTTTTCCATGACCATTGGATGTGTCTTTCCACATGGTTATTAAAGTAATGAGAAGCTATTGATTGCATCATTTTGGGTTAAATAACTTGTTGCCAGCTAAAAGATAATGGCCCATGTAGTAATTATCCTATAGGAGGATTGTACCTATTTGTTTAGTTAAATTCAGGTGGTGTCCTATTATTGTATAATATGGCATAATTATTGTTTAGATTGTAAACAACAGGGTTTTGAGCTATTTTTATCATAAAATGTTGCAATAGTTCCTAGAAACAGTGTATATATCAAATATAATACATTGGGTGGTAATTTTAGACTGGAGCAACACTATTTCATTTAATTCAATTGTGTAATTTTTTCTTTAAGATAAAGACTTTTAACTAAGTTGGATTCATTGTCCATTTAAAGCATTTATGGTGTAATTTATGGTGTGAGCAGCATTGGTCTAGGATGCTCTTTTAAAGAAAAAAAAAAAAACAGCAGGTTTTCAAAGAGATCAGCGAAGTGAGCAACAAAGGGGTCCATAATGATTGGCAGTTTCCACCTGACCCAGCGGTGACGACAGGCTTGCATTTTCTCTTCAGTCTTTCTCACACAAGACATGGATGTGTATAAACCAGCACGCAC
The DNA here is from genome assembly GCF_017639745.1 of Melanotaenia boesemani. Taxonomy (NCBI): domain Eukaryota; kingdom Metazoa; phylum Chordata; class Actinopteri; order Atheriniformes; family Melanotaeniidae; genus Melanotaenia; species Melanotaenia boesemani. The sequence goes on from NC_055703.1 coordinate 12,945,271, forward strand.
ACACTCAACAGTTCTCACTCCGTTTCTGCAATTCATGATATATGACAACAGCAAATGTGGGAGCGGTTTTGCAGTCATACAGGTGTGCCTTGCTCAAAAATTGAGTTCTGCCCCAAAAATTGGTCACAAAATGTGACTATATGTTTGCTTTCTGTGGGCCTCATAAATATCATCAATTTTAGCGGCACATACGTGGACAGCACTTTATGGAAATTCAGAACATTAGTCCACATATGTGGACATAATTTTTCTCTATAAGTACATAACATCAATATATGAAGCTTGGTTTTTATTCTAATTGGGTGAAAAACAAGCCCAAATAGCAAAGAGAAACAAGAAATGCATGTGAAAAAACTGCTTGAGCCATAAGAGGTTAAATGATGGGTGCTTAAGTCCCTTGGACTTGTATAGGTGTTGGGGAAAAAAATGTACCACTCATTGGTTGACAATCAAAATCATTTTCCAATAGCTCCAGCAGAATTTTGTAATGCATGCTCTAATCTGTTCACAAGCTCACCAGGTAAAATCTTTAAACTTTACAAGCTGTCAATATTCATTATGTCCTATATGGCTGACCTCAAACTTGATGTGCATCTGTCCCAAAAGCATTTTGTTGTTGTTGCAGATGCAGTCATGGGACGATTAACATTCATTTTCCGGCTATATTTCTTGTGCTTAGGCCACCTTCTGGCAGACGAAAGGTTCTGTTTATCTTTGGTTTTGTGAGCAGTGCCGTTACATAGGCATGGTAAACATTCGTTCAGTGTTATGGTTCTTTTACATTAAAACTTTTTACAACTATTTTTTTTCAGGACTTGTTAGAGGGTTTCTTCTTCACCTGAGGCCTGAGTGTTGCTCAACAAAGGAATCATTATTGTTTTTCAATGTAGGGTACTGAAGCAGAGCAAGAGAAATGAACATTTAATTCATCAGACTTTTCCCTCAGCAATGCTAAAGAATAGGAGTAGTGTATTTTTAAGTTATGTGAGCCAATGTATAGAACAGTTATATATAATATAATATATAATATATAATATACTCCTCCAGTTCTTACCCTTCCCTCCCTCCATTGACTTTCTCTCTCTCATCTTTTGACTTTACCCCTCTGATGGCCTATCTACACTGGCTACACTTTTAATATTCTTCTTCAACTCTGCTTCTCACTCTCTTTCCTTTCCTGCTTTTGAACCAAGCCTATATCCAAAGGAAAACAAACACCCATACCCCCACATACACCTTCTGAGAGCAGAAAGAGGCAGTCAGAGACAGACATAAACCTCTGTTTTCCTATTCACACATTTCTAGCAGCTTTAATTACCTTATGCAAATAAGATAAACAAATAAACCATCTTGTCCTGCTGCTATGAGATGCCAAAAACCTAAATTCACGAGCTTATTTAATTAGAATGAAGGTGATGTTAGAGAGAAAGAACATTCACCTATGTTGCCAACTGCATGACACTTTTGATTCTGATGTGTGGCTAATATATTACTTCTGGTATGTCTGAAACGCAGCTGCAACGATCCAAGCTGCCAGTTTTGCCCATAGTCTCCTGAGATGTAGGAAGAAGCTGGGTGTTAATTTGCCTGATTTAACTTCAGTCAATGTCATTTCATGAGCAAAACTATAGGAGAGCTGCTCTGCTACAACTTTTTTTCTAACATTTTTAAAATGTACTATTTTTGGAAAATAGCTTTATTTAGAGTGTTACTCAGAGACCTCTGAAAACAACACACTAGTAGTGTTTGAGGCTCCATGTTTGACATTTTGTTTTAAGCTTCAGTTTAAAGATAATCACTAAGAGCAGTTTGCATTTGGTCAAACATGGCTGTGACATTGTACTGCTCCTCCTGTTTCTCTATAAGAAAGAATTGCTTTTAAAAGCAAATAATGGTTACTCGAATCTGACTTTTAAGATGACTGTTTCTCTCTATGGATAAAAAAAAATAATGTTTTATTCATATAGTTTGTGAAGACAGAAATCTGCTGGATATATATTACCTAGATGTAGACCTAGATGTAGACCACAGGAAAGTTCAAAATTCAGCCATTCTGATGTTTTAGAAAATATATACATTTTGCTTACTATTTAATATTTTTTCATATTGCCCTGGCAGACAGGTGGGAAAATAATAAATAAACCTAAAGCTCAGCTGTGAAAGAGTCACCAATAACAGAAATCTAAACTGCACTGATGAAGTAACTACTCATACAACTACACCCTGAAGCCAAAACTAATGAGGTTCTGGTAAGCAGCAAAGGAAACCTGGTAGTTTACAACCTGGTTATGACCTAAGGAAAACTGGTGAGTGGCAATGGTCACTGAACCATTTTATTTGTAGCATTTTCAGTTGTATTTATTTATTTATTTATTTGGGTTGCACGGTGGTGTGGTAGTTAGCACCACAGCCTCACAGCAAGAAGGTCACCGGTTCGAATCTCAGCTGGGGGGAGGTTCGAACCTTGAGGGTGGTGGCCTTTCTGTTTGGAGTTTGCATGTTCTCCCCATGTATGCGTGGGTTCTGTCTGGGTACTCCGGCTTCCCCCCTCCGTCCAAAGACATGCATGTTAGGTTACTTGATGACTCTAAATTCTCCCTAGGAATGAATGTGTGTATGAATGGTTGCCTGTCACCTGTTAATGCTGGGATAGGCTCCAGCTTACCCGCGACCCTTAATGGACTAAGTGGTTCAGAATATTTATTTATTTATTCATTCATTCATTCATTTATTTAGACAGGTTAACAGTGTCATGGTTATGCTACATCTAGGAAAATAATCCAAGCCTCGAATTGGGGCTTAGCCTGAAATTGCCCCACCAACTCAATAAACACGTCAGATCTTCACTTCCTGCATCCCATCACCAGTTTAAGCCATTTCAATAAGGGAACAATATGTTCATTCCCATACAGCAAAGCTTCACTTTTGTTTTAAACATACTTTTTACAGGCTGACCCAAAGGAGCTGATTCGACTGGTCACACAGCATGTGTCCTCCTACTCTGACTGGCCGGAGGAGCTGCAGAAGTTGATCAGCCAGCTGCACGTGTACAACGAGCGCCTGACGGACTTCACCCAGGCTCAGGTGTTGCAGGGTTTGGGTCGTGGTGTTGATGTTCAGCGCTTTAGCTCTGACTCGGATTACAAGAAGGAGACTATCCTTGGTCTCACTGAGTAAGTGTTTTTTTAAAGAAACTTTAGAAATTGATGTCTTTCTTTCATCTTTTTGTTTTAATGGTTAAATTATACATCTGCATGTGTAGATAATTGTGGTTACAAATGAGTAGTTCTGCAGTGGATTAGTGCTGTAGTCAGTAAGGTGTGCTTCAGTTTTGCAGCATATATGCATGTGAGTGAGTAATTAACCTTTCTACTTTAACTGGATGAAATCTGATGATTTTCTTCCTCTCAACTCGTGTCTGTGTGTGTTCAGGACTCTGGATGACAGCGTGTACAGAATCGCCCTGTCACTGGCGAAGCGCTACAATGTTCCTCTGTGGGAGGTCTACATGACTCACCTCGAGTTCCTCTTTACAGATAGCGGGTACATGAACACTCACTTACACACATATAAACCGTCACATCTGCTCTCCCAGGGCGTTTTTCATCTAACCTGCTCATATGCCCTGAAAAGATATTTTTGTGATTTAAAAAGCATTCATTACTAGTGCCCACTTGTTCACGCAAGTCTTTTAAGTTTAATTTTTGCACCCTCAGATGTCCCTCCCATATTTTATTTGTGTAAAATTTTGATTTTATAGTCTAACTAGCACCACTTACAGTTTAAAGGAACCCCATAGTAAATGATGCATGATGCAAATGTGTGCGTTTGTGTATTGGAGAGTGAGAGGATGTGTGTGTCAGAGACTATTTCAATAATTTATTTCCTCTCTGACTTCACAGCTTGGGTATCTGACTAGCTCTGCACCTTTCCTTGTTTTAATAGAATGCTATTTCAGCAGAGTTGAGGGGGGTGTGTGTGTGTTTACAGGCACACATGTACATCTGTGATAAATATCCCCTGTCCCATTCTGATATAAGAAAATGGTTTATGGACTCCACTTAACGATAAATTACAACCTATACCTTCCTCAAACCCTCCCACAGCTACTTTGTGTGTGTGTTTCCACCAAAATCTGAAGATCATGACAAATGTGTGAAGGATATTCATAGTATAATCTGGACTAGAAGCATCTGCGATATGCGTATTGATTTAACGGATGGATGGACCCAGGAAATGATATAAATAGAGCGCGGGGAGGGGGTTTAAAGGGAAAAGACGCATATAGTTGGAAGCATGGGTGCGAAATGGAATTTTGACTTTTATTGATCCCTGCAGAGAAATAAATACTTTGCATTTCACTCATGCAATTTGTTTAGTTGCTGCAGCCAGCTATAGCACAGTGCCTTGGAATCAAGTCCAGCTTCGAGGTTAGACTTTGGGTTACCGCTGCCTCTCCCAGTTGATCATCAGCTTCTTATCTACAGGACTACAGTTGATCTGTTGTTATATTAGTGAACATGAAAGTTTTGATCTACGAAAACTATGATGCAATCTTTTAACAGCTATAACATGTGTTATGCTGCCTTATTAGTTCTGTATAACATGAAGTGGTGGTCAGCCCAGCTCATTGTAGACCAGAGTGGATGGTGAATGTGTTTTTGATCGCTGGAAAATGTATTGTTGCATTACTTTTCCCTGTTTCAGATGATCAGATTGTGAAACTGAAGTCATATAAGATGAAAAGCGTGCCAAGAATTTTTCCTGACAAGGCGTTGAGAAAAGTGGCTATGACAAACCTTTTGTTGTGTCAAAGCACGCCCCAGCTTGCAGTGATCACTTTGTTAAATGTTTGTAAATCCCTTTTCTTTAGTTAGGGTCCTTCTCTGTAAGACAGCTCAAGCTCCAATTTTATCATGAGGAATATTGTTTGCTTTATTCACCAGGATATCCTAAGAATCTTTATTATGAAGAACACCTAGACTGGGCTGCTACGTAGAGTCCAGGCCATGTTGGAATGAAACATGCGTAGCAACAACACTATAAAAATACCAAAATGCATTCTTACACAAGCAGACATAATACAAGATTTGTCATGAAGGGTATTAATCCCAACTGCTCTCACCAAAACGCACTTAGAGGCGTTAGAGGTTTTCAATGCTTTAATCTGCTTTGCCGTGTTTAAGCTTGTTTAAAACGGTTGCTTTGAGATATCAGTAAACTGAACTGACTGGTATTTTGTAAGGATCTATGCTTTCACATAGCTCAACTTTTTATTAATAAAATAGATAAAATTAAACATGTATTCACTTAGAATGCAGATGTTTTAGATGTTTTCTGCTTAAGCACAACAGATTCCAGTTAATGGATCATTAACAGGCATAACGATAAGCTGTTGGAGATCCATTTAATTTAAATCAGGCGTTTGGCTGCAGGGAAACATGTAAAACCTGCAGGACCTGGGACCTCCGGGACCAGATTTGCTGATCCCTGGCAGGGCAATATGAAAAGTCTTGTGAATAACCTACAGAAATTTCTAATGATCAAGAGCCATCACAAAATATTGGCACTGCTAGTCGGAGTTTTCTCACAAAAAAATGATCATTGATAATTTATTTTCTACCTGATTGAACAATCAAATGTTAATAGATTCCCAGAGGCAGAAGTTGTTCTTTTACTTGCTTTCATTTGAAAGTATTATTAGGTGGTAATATGCAGGTTCATTATGTCATTTACTGATGCTTTGAAGCTATAGATATCTAACTTTTTAGTAGTTGCACAATTGCTGGGGACATGCAGGGGAGCAAATATGAAAATGCCTCAATATATAACATGGAGAAAGTATTCATTTTTCACATTTAGAAAGAAAAACAGGAGGTTATCAGGTTGAGAAGTACTCAGAGAAGCAGTGTGGGCAGTAGGTAATGAGGGGATGCAGATAGATGGAAAAAGAGGAGATGGCTGATAGAGCCAGTGTGTCCCGGAGACAGCCCTATTAACATAAAACAAACACTTCAGAAGAATCAATACACTGCTTAACACTACCTCCATCAGCTGCTCACTCCACTCTGGAGATGTACACAGGGGCCCTGAAGAGACACAAATTTCAGCCACTTCTATTGACATTTTAACAGCAGCTGTAAAGCAGTCTAAATGACTTTCCCCAAAACAAAAAAAATTGACGTGTTATTCAGAAATGACCTTATAATTTAGTTGAACCATCTGACGCAAAACTATTCAAATGTGGCTGCTGAAATTTGAATTAGAAGAACTGAACATTACCTTCTCATTTACTTAATTTTATAAAAATGTCCTGCAAAAAAAATGAAAGTCTCCCAGCATCCCTCATACCACATTGTTTTGCTTGACAAGTTATCAGCCTGACTCTACATTTCCAACAGCAGAGGCTTGAGCTTGTCATGGCAGTTTCTACCTGCGTAGTGAGGTGGCTGACCTCTTGTACAGCTATTTCTTCAAATGATGAGAAATAAGTAGGATTTCGAGACACCTTTCCTTTTGAGTAACCTCAAGCCAAGATGCGTTTTGCTTTGAACTTGATTAGGAGTCATCAGACAGTAAGGAGACCTTTTGAATTCTGTACCAACTCTCTACAGCTTCACACCTATTGGCATTAATTAGAAAATGAAAGCATGCATTCTAATCCATAATATCTGCAGATATAACATGTACAGCTTTAAAGGTGCCAAAGTGATTAGACACAGCAAGGTGATTTAGATTTTTTGCTCCTTGCTCAGTTTTTCTCTTCTATTGCTGCAATGCCAGATCAATGGTTTATATAATCCACTTTTTTGAATTTAACTTCTATTATAGTCTGTCTTCAGCAGGCTGGGACCACTTTAACCATGTGGCATTCAAATTTTATTAAACCACCTCATTACATAAAAACTAACTGGCTGGATCTCATGACATTTGGAGCATAGGTGGAACATGGGTTGATGGCAATGCACACTGCTGTCACAGATGCAGATCAGCTCTTTAAAAGGATAGGACACTGGTCTTGCTGAATGACTGTGCTTTTCAAGTTTCTGATCTGTTTTTAGTAGGAACTGTAATTGTTATTTTTCAAGACAAAATCAAAGAAAACAACTGATGGACTTTTAGTATTTAAAAACTCCCTCAGCATGACTATTTCTAACATGTGGGAGAGGGTTTTATCATGTTACCTGATGTCTGACTGCTGTCTGCATCACTCATTTATACACTTACAGCATTTAATTATGCTACATAATCAGAGTTTAAACACTGTTTCTCTCTGATTTAAGTTAATTCACACTAAATGAGAATCTTTGTTTGTGAAGCGAACTGATACCTTTTAATGAAAATGGATGTTTGCATCATGGTTGTTGTTGATCATCATGGTGTTTTGAGCTGGATATTTTTCTGTTGATTCTTCTGTTTAGTAGTTGTGGACATTGGTGAAGCATGACAGAATGTGGTGATGAGGGGAGAACTTGAGAGAGCGAGCCCTGTTTTGGGCAGCAAAGTTCAAATATTGGTTTAGTGGTGGTTTGTTTATTGGCAGTATGTTCGACTGAATGGAAAGTGTCTATTTTGCTGTTTAACAAAAGAACATGTCACAAGCATTTAACATGAACAACAGGGTCTGTCACCTCACGCAAAGCAGCTCTGTTTATTTATTTAGATTTTCATTTTTATCTGACACAAACCACAGTAGACAGTCCCTTTACCTGTCTCTAGTACTGTCATAGTATGAACTGGTTTTGTAATTTTACCTTCCTCCTTTTCCAAAATGAGAAAAAAAAATCTTTCCTCTGCTCTTAAGAAGAGATTTATCTACAATTCATTTTAAGTCATGCCTGAGGCAGCACACACAGCGTATGCAGGATACATCCTCAGGTCAGATTTTTTTCAATGTGTTTATTAATGTTATTAGTGTTTATACAAAATTCCTGAAAAACTCATGACAGTTCTGTCAGCTAATTGACATATGTTGCTTAATATACAGGCAATCTAATGAAAATTGGGATTTAACTAAGAGGAAGTTCAGCCAGGAAGACTTCCTCATTACTCTAGAGGTGGTTAGATTTTTTATTGGCATATTTGCATCTAATGACCAGGTTGTTTTGTCTCAGGACATAATTTTTTTTTTTTGAGTTTTAAAAAACCTTTTGTTTATATGAGGTTTTATCTAATTTTAAAACCAAGTAAGGACCAGACAAATATTATACAATCTTGGTGCATAATATACATAATAAAATCAAATTTATGTGCACTTGAGTCACATCTGTGATATAACGTGACTTTCAAGAACCATGTTGTAGTTTGCAGCTGGTCTGCTTAGACACGATTTTCTTGTTACTGTAATTGTGAGAGGAGCAGGAACAAACTGACTGTTATGTGTTTGCATCAAGAAATCATAAATCAGCTTTATGTTTTCATGAAAAGATTATTTTCATTTATTGGTGCCCCATGAACAACTCTACAGTACAAAACCAGTCTAACGATCCCCTGCTAGACTGAAATTTGTAAACAAATTAGCAGCACAGACAGCAAAAATAACATCCAGCTTGACTCAGTTCTAACAACAAGGATGTGCTGAATAATCATCAGTGCTCTGCCAAATCTTCCCGCATTTTAATCCTGGCTGTCTGATTGAATATGCTTTAGGATCCAAGAATATTAGCGAGCTATTTCGGTTAGTCGTCACATCCATCAAATCTTAACAGAATATGTTGATGTGTGATGGGGAAGATCTAAGGGACAGAAGGAACAGTGCAGAGATTAAACCAGATTAAACTGGTTCCTTGCGCTGGCTGGCTTTTGAAGCAAACAAGAAAAGATTGTGATGACAAGCTTCTGATATTACAGCCACATGAACCTCATGAAAACAGTGGGAAATCTATTGTTTTCTCAAAGAGTTACAACCAAAGGAGCAGCAGTAGCTGAGCCAGTGTGCAACAGACTAGTAATAAAGCTATCATGCTCACCAAAGAGATGCTAAAAGTCATGGGAAAAGAAAAGAAGAAAAGCTCCCAACTTGAGCAAATAGAGGAGGGTTTTTTTTCACATGAAGGAAATGAGGGACAGAAAGTACATGACAAAAAAGTAAAAAAAAAAAAAAAAGAAAAAAACTCACCGAGCAGATTTCCAAACTCTGTCTTTCCAAACCTGCAGAATTTCCTTCCTCACATCCCTGCCTTAATTTCCTGCCTCTCTTTTGCTTTCCATTTGTCTTTGTCTTGTAACTGTTTATTTTTTTCTGTTGTTTTTTTTTTTTTTGCCATGTTGGTGCTGATCAAATTCTTAGATGTTTTTGTCAGTCGTAACCTATGAAATTCTCATCATTTCTTTTCTTCTTCTTGACGGGCTGCATCTTTGGTGATAAGCCTGCATCGCCGTGCTATTTTTACACCGCTGTTTTCAGAAATTACTTTGCAGCAAAACAGTCTCTAGTGCTGGTTGTCCTCCTCCTCTGATTTGTTGTTGATGAAATGTGGGCTTTGGTCAGCATTGCTATTACGTTTTTATCTTTCTCAGATGTGATTTCTATTGCTGCCTCTATGGACAGCTCCTATCTGAATTTCTTTTCTTTTCTTTTCTTTTCTTAAGCAAGCCATTGACTCTGTTGCCAGAAGCTTCAGGTGTTCACATCTCGCCTACCAATGTATGTTTTTTGCAGAAAGGCATTAAAAAAGCAATATGTTTTTACATCAGCTTATTCAAAAGCTCCGAATTCATAATAAACTGAATTATTGGATTGCTGAATTATTATGTATTGTGAATTCATATAATCATGGTGTTATCTGCTCTTTTTCCTTTCCTTTTTTCTTTTTCCTCCCCCCCGTCTCTTTTCTATTTAGCCTTTCCACTAAGGATATTGAATCCCGCAGTGATTCCCTCGGCCTCTTTGAGACTTTGAAATGTGACCCAGAGGCTTTTCACAGCCATATGGCCAAATATGTTTATCCCACGGTGGAAGGAACCGACCTGGGTCGCCTGCTCTACTACTACACCTTACTAGATGCTGCAGGGTGTCAACCATACGTCACCACCACCATCAAGCCAGACTCGCATGTCAAACTTTTGAAGAAGCTTCGAGCTGTTGCCAACGGTAAGGTGTATGCCATTTTATTTCTCTTCTTTTTTGTCCTATTAAGCTAACAACTGTTTTTTGCTTTAAACATATGTGTGATTTTTTAAAAAAATCTATATGGATGACAAAAACACAGTTTAGAAAAGCCAGAGTAATTAAAAATAGTGTTTTTTCTTAGGAGTATCAGATCAAAACAGCTCAAACTGAAAGGGTTAAAGTTCCTCTGTTATTATAGGAAAATCGGCCTCCAGTCTTAAATGTCAGTAAATCAAGTCCAGAGTTGAAGACTTGAACATAATCCCTCATGACATGATTGATGATACACGTTGAGCTGCTGACATCCCCTATGCCCGGCAGATAACCTTTGAGTCAGTGATTGTCATGTTGGCTCATACAAAACACAACAATTCCTTGTCTAAATAAGAGTAACATCACTAACATTACCCAGTGAAAAACAGATAAAACATACCTGGTGACATCTTTACTTTTAAAATGACACATTTTTTATCTTTTATCTCATCTTGTCCTTTGATCTTATTCTATTCCTCTTTTTTCTGTCAGCTCATGTAACAAACTAGAAAGAAGAAGGGCTGAGACAAACAAAACTGCTACACACATTTGTCTGTAAATGAAAAGGACACCGATCCCCCTCTGAATTAGCGCGTCAAGTAAACTGACTACAAAGCACTTTATCAGCAACATTATATGACAGTATCGGATCGGGTGCTCTCTTGAGGACGTTGTGACCAGCGTGTCACCGGTTCAGTGCTCCGGCCGGAGTGCTCAAACTTTATTGTGTATGGGTGATGTTGTCACTTCTTGGGAAAGTTCAGTAAAGGTCACTCGGGTGTCAGCTGTGTTTTCACGCCTCGCTTCCTCCGTCTGCTCCTGATGGCGCCACAGCTTTTACCATTGACATGTATCTCTGTTTAACACACATGCACGAATCATACACACACATCATAAGGGATCTGGATCAAGACTTAGGTGGCAAATTTTTTGTAAAATTACCAGAGTGTTACGAACTTAACTTGACACTGTGTACCGGAGGATTTGAAAAAGCCAATTGGCTAACAAAGAGTTTCAATCAAAGTAAACACAATAATCTCTTCATCTTCTTCATTTAGTAAAACTTGACTTTTTTGCAGCTTTTAACTCATCTGCTTTTTTCACTTTTGATGAGTATTTGTAAAAGAAAACCAACAAAACAAATCTGAAATATGCCTTTCTTTTCCTATTTGTGCATTCATTGTCCAGTAAAGACAAATATTTTCAAGGTAGGACTTCCTGCTTCCAAGCTACACAAAATGCAGCAATAAAAAGCCATTTTCTTGTGTGATGTTTGTTAAAATATAAGCCTTCATAATTTCAGTTAAAGGCAGGACCGCTTTGCTAATACTGCCTTGGATGTAGCAAATATCAGTGGGTGATGAGCGTGCCACTGCATCTTTGGTTTTTTGGTTTGATATTTTGAGACATAAAACACATTGTGGTCTCTTTCATTACCCACCGTTGACCATTACTTGATCTTTTTATTTAGCCTTGCTGGTAAACACATCCTCACCAACAAACTGTGAACTGTGCTTTATCATCCCTGGAAATTGGATCTCCTTGAATTCAGGTTCCTTATTAATTAAAGTCTTAATCTCATCATTACATCAGCAGTTTTCCTCTTAAATGTTGAGCCATGCAGAAATTAGTATAAACATTACAGAGCATTTCTTTGCACCATCTTGGCTGCCTGAACTTCACAAACTGCTCCTGTCAGAAAGAGCAGGTTTTTGTTAATCTTTATCACAACTTTATGACAGTAATTGCACAGAAGTAATTGAGCAAATAAGCCAAGATATGAAAAGAAAATGCAAAGAAAGAAGGAGCGTTTGGCTTCTAATTAAATAAAAAAAATGTAGCATTGATTTCATACATTGTAGCCTGAACTTTAAAACTTTTTAAAAACTGAGTGTGACAAGGCGACCTGACAAGCAGCCAAAGTGGAATCCAGTACAAAATTGTATTTGTTAAAGTATACATTAGACCAGGCGACTCAGCCTCCCCCAGCAGCAGCCTCTAAAATGAACAAACTGGCACAATTCATCTCCTCTGCCACTGATTGGTCTGAACTACTTCCCTCAACAGAGGTGTTTCCCATATCATAAAAACAAACACCCCATTCTGAAATCTCTGTTTGGACTCCACAAATATCTAAAACCTGCATTGAATTATATAAACAAACATTGTGATCTAATCCCTTAAACCATTTCCCAGCACCTAAAACCCAAATACAACTAATCTCACCTCCAATCACCTATCTCATGGTCTCTCCCGGAACCTTTAAGGAGTGTTCAGGCCTCCGGGAAAGCATTTCTCCAAACACCCTGGAGAGGACACCAGTTAGCTGAACACACACTCCATTTCACATCAACCACACCTTGCACACACATTTACACACAACATTTACTGTCTTAAACCACAAAAACTTTACTAAGACATTTCTCTTTTACAGGCATCTGAAAGACAAAATCACATGTATTGTTCAATAAATATCAATAAATAATCAAACATTTGTGTGCAACTCTATACATGTTTCTTTGTAAAATGTGAATTAAAGTTAAAATGGGCCTGAACAAACAACCTGAAGTGTAATACAATTATTTAATTTACACATTCCATATAACGGACTGCTGCTTCGTTATACTGAGTATTTCATGCACAGCCATTACTCAAAGCTGTACCTTGTTCCACTAGGGAAGCTGCAATTAGATATGCACTCTTCTGGTGAGGGATTTACTAATCGATCAGTTGCACAGCTGCTGCAACATGAACTCTAACAGATGCACATCAATACACACATACACATCCACTAAATCAAATGGATTTGTACTTATGCACTCGTACATCAGCTGACTTTGTGGTATTAACACTTACAAGTACTTGTATTTCTGTTCTTTGTCTTCCACACACATGCTCACTTTTGAAACATAACCCTCAAATTCTTAGTCCGTGTGTTAAAATTGACACAGGCTGTTGCAGAGTCTCCAGGGCCACTAACTTTCTGTTAATATTATTCAACTCTGACACACACTAAAAATGACTCATTGATCAAGCACATGCATAAGCACGAATCCAGACATACTTACAGAGATTTTCAGACAGTGTAGAGGCAGGTGGTATGTGTCCAATATTCATCACAATTTCAGACACTACCTGGTGGCTGTCTGAGTGGACTCTCCTGAGGAAAGAGAATGAGATACTACTTGGTAGAGATGGAAAAAGAGAGAGCAGTGGGTGGGGCAGGCGTGAGATGGAGAGAATATGGCGCGCACGTGTAAGTTCATGCAACTCTTGTCTTAGGTTTAAGTGTCTGTCTGGGCCTGTCTGGAAACATTGTGGGTGATTGTGTGCTCAAAATGGGGAGTTTTATGTTAGAGGGATTCTGAGCAACGTTGACATAGCCCTCCACACAGGCGGACTAGTGTTAAATATTTAAAGCCCAGACAGACTGTGGTGTTGCCACAGTAATGTGTCTGTCTGATAGCACTGGAGCACACACACACACACACACACACACACACACACACACACACACACACACACACACACACACACACACACACACACACACACACACACACACAAATACATGCTCAAGGAGTGCTGCAGTGGGAGATATGATGCACACGGATAGATCCTCAGTCAAACTGCACGTTTGCATGCAGACACAGACAGCACAGCTTTCACACACAGGTCACACCTAGTCTTTGTTGTCCGCATCAACTTCTTACCATCTCCTGAGAATTTTTCTGTATGCACTTTTTGACAAGTGTTGGATTATTTAATATCCTCTGCATATCCAACCGGTATACCACATGGCTTTCTCATGTCATATGTAAATACAGCAGTGTAGCATTGGGATGTTTACATAGTATAAAATGCCTTTGGATACAATGCCACTTTCTGAGTAGTGAAGTGTGCGATATGCCTCTGGGAGCACAATTATTAGGCAAATAGAGATGCTGAACTTTATCTTTATTTCTATGCACTTTTTCCAACTCCAAGCTATATAAACTGAATACTTATTTGACTGTTTCAGGTAATATTTATTTATATTTGCATGAGGTTGTCACCTAAATGATTAATACTTATCTAAGATTAATAATTATCTAAGGAAGCTTCACTTTCTCAGTTGACAATGAAAAATACTGACAATGAGAGGCAAGAGGGGAGTGCTTTAACAAAAAGGTTGCAAGATCTCATGATCCTCCATTCGCGCAATGTTCATGAAGCCTACCATCAGTATACAATCAAGTGAGGTTTGATCCACGTAAAGAGGGCTGAAATTGAATTTCTTGTAGTTAGAACTGATTATAAGATTTTGTGTAAATATGAAGTGAGTTATTCTTAAAGAAGAAGGTGGATGGCACAGTTCCCCATTTAACACATTGTCATAGAAAAATCAGTTTCTCAGCCTCAGGACCCTTCAGGTCACATACAGATTGGTGAATGTACATGATTAATTGCCCATCAAAATGAGTGAAAAACATAGAGTTTTAAGGTTGGAAAGTTGTCTAGTTTTTCTTTAAAATAAAAAAGGATGAATTCAGCTGTGGATAAAGCGGCTTTTGTTAATCACTTTCCTAATACTTCCACCAACCCAATAATCTCCTAATAACTTCTCATACTCATGTATTCTCCTGAGAGCCAAAGGCAATATTTACCTTTTCTAAAAAAAAAAGTCATATTTAAGGGTGAATAACATTTCAGACTGAGTGTTGTGTTGTTTGTTCATCAATAAAATGTATCCTGTCAGATAGTTTGAGAACCAGTTACACACATAATTGTGTAAGCAGTGTGTACTGATTTGGTTAATACATCATTAAGCACTACTTGACTTACTGGTATATACTTTAGTAATATTTGTCTCAATAAAAAATGGTAGTACAAAAAATTCTAGTTAAGCCTTTTGTTTTTTTTGCTCAGAAGTCATTGAATATATGACAACAGCTATAAAAAATAGGTATAACTTGTGTGCACATGGACAAATGTGAGGACCTCAAGCGTAGTTTATATTGTGTTTGGTGGGGAAAAAAAAATTATTATAAGTTTGTGTCTTTAATGGTTGCAGGTGTGGACTACCGAAAGATGACTGATGAATCCTCTGATCCGTTGGCCATTTTACAACCAGTTCTGACCAGTCAGAACGTGCTGTCCATCTCCAAACTTGCCAATCGTCTGCCTTTGCCTGGTGGTGGAGGGGCAACAGTTTCACCCAGTGCAGTCCATAAAGTATGGCTGCAGAAATTGTTTTGGAAGGGAGACCTGCAGCTGTTAAAGAGACCTCCACAGAGCAGCCAAGACTACCTGCATGCTTACGACACCTGCGCCAAATTCTTTGACAGGCTGGTCCCCGCTGATGCCATCCGCTTTCTGGACAGTATCACTTTCTCTCCTGATGCAGCTAAAAATGTAAGCAAACTCAACACAACTCATGCTATCTTTTTCACAGGAACTGCTGTATGCCATACAAAAAAAAGAGGATGACAGTGTAGTGTGAAAGAGGTTCTTTTTTTCTGTTGCCCTCTCAGGCAGGAACTGGTGAGAGTTGGGCAGACAGACAATTTGTAACTGCAGCCCAGCCGGTAGTTGGTTCCAGGCAGCCACCCAGGCAGGATTCATACTGTGCAAAAGAAAGGATTGAGGGGATTTTCAGTCACTGCATCAAACTGTCATATTCCTCGCTACCTCCTCTTCATCGTGCTGCTGGTCTTCTCATCTGCCTCTGGCTCAATTTTTGCAACGTCAAAAGCCCCTTCCTACTTTCAGATATATTATTCTGCTACCATCCAAACTCTGTGGCCTCAAAACACACACCAGCCATGAATTACAAAAGAAATTATGAAATTTTACTGGAAATGTCAATCACGTAATTACAGCACTGTGAAAAATTGTCCTGCAGTGGAATTAAAGTGCCTCAGTGCACCTTATCAATTGTAGCCCACTGTTCTTTTGTTTGTTTTTTTTTTTTGTTCTTGTTCTGGCACCATGCCACTATCCCTCTCTAGCTTTTTTTTTTTTTTTTTTACTTTTCATTTTTGTCTTATGTTCCCTCTATTTCCCTGCCACTCTCAGAGGCTTAATTGATCCCTCTCCACTTCAGAGCCTATTAAACCCAAGTTCCCACCAGGCACTATTTTTCCTCTGTTGTCTTTAAAATGCAGATTACCCCTTACGAACACAGTCTTCTCCTACTCCCATCCTCTCTTCCCTTCCTTCCATCCCCCTTAAAAATCTTGACACCCCTCCCCTCTTCTTACTGTCAGGACTCCACCTGACCTTTCAGTCTGTCATTGCCCGCTGCGATGACGTTTGATTGATTTCTTACAAGGTGAAAAGGTGAGACGGATAACTGGGGCTATCATAGCTCTGGATATATTTTATGAAGGGAAACACTGAGAATCCCCCCCACCACCACCTCAAACTGCAATGTATTGATTTTTTGATAACCTCCATGGTGGAAAAACTCTACCTCTTAACTTATGACACTGACTGAAGTTGCTTGCAAATACCTGGATGTTGCCCTTTTGGCTACACATTTTTTTGCAACTGCAATAACACAATTAACATTGTGCAAAATTTACACTCACACCAAGACATCCAGTTTGAGTGATCGTCATGTAAAGGAGAAGAAATTTCTGACATTTTGAAAGATAACATTAAGCAAATAGGGAGGCTGTAAGAGTAGTGTGTGATGGAGGTTTGAAGCCTGATCATTTCTGAGCGTCCCTCTTGGTGTGTGTGCAGAGCTTGTCTGTGCCTGCTTTCATGCAAGATGGTGAAGCCTTTTGCAGCTCTCTCTCTTCTCCATGAATGGTTAACCTGCTCCTACTGAATAACATGAGTCAGACTGGCAACTATGTTTTCTCTCTCACATATACACACTTTTCATACATATATGTCACTCAAGATCTTGATTCTATTTTGGTGTGGATAGATTGGGTGATCTTCAATATGCCGAATTTGAAATGAATGCTTATAACCTGTGAACCTCTTTCTTCTTCTCTTTGCACAATTTGACCCCAATCCTCCCCTTAATTTGCTTTCTTTCTCATCTCTCTCCTCATTCTTTTCCCCTCCATCCATTCTGCCTCCCGTCCAGCTGAGCATCCAAGCACGGTTGGAGGTGATAAAACGAGCCACAAAAGCCCTGCGCCAGCTGGGTGAAAAGAGCAGGAAGAGAGGAGGTGATCGTTGTGAGGAGCAGGACGGGATGGACCCAGTAGGAATTACTTTTGATGAGGCGCTAGCACACCTGCAGCAATCGCAGGCACACCTGGACACTCTGAGTCATGCCTTCATTTTGTCACTCAGAGACAGCCAGCAGGTACACACCATCTGCCAAACATTTCAGCAATTTAGTTTCTAAGAGTGAGAAATTCTCTTGTACTATATTTTACCACTTTATTTTTAATTTCCTAATCACCTGCTTTACAAGATTCATACATTAAATGAATGGTGATTGATGGTGCAGTGAAGTGAGCAACAAGCCAAACTGCTATCCTTTAAAACCTTTTAATAATCTGTCCAACATTCTTTTGAACACACACACCTGATCGCTTTCACTCTTTATTCCATCACCACAATGTCACCTTTTGTTGGACATTAAGGTGGTGTGTGAGGCTGTGTATGTGTGGGTATATATTGGTGGGGTACAACTGCTCTGCTGAGCTCTTCCTAGCTTCACTGGGGCCAGTCAGTGGTGTATTAATGTTAATCTTTTGGCCCCCGTTTCCAATCAGCTCCAGTGTATGGACGTATATGCTGCACATGCACTGTGCTGTATCTCATTAAGTAAAGTCACATTGACTTACTCCACTGTCGCTTGACTGCATCTGTGCATGTGTGTGAACACAAAATTAATATATGGCTACAGAAAGAGGACATCATGATTGGAGTGTTGCTATGCAACCATGAGACCACAGTAAAAACTGGTGACCACCAGACTGAGCAGGTTAATGATATTTAGCCCCTGTTTTATATCTGTTTAAAAGCACATACTCTCCATGATATGGATAAATATACAAACACTGCGACTAAAGTCAAAGGTGCATGTGCCATACTTTCACTAATGCTGCATCCTCTGTAATAAAAGTTTCCTTCTGGGGAAGAAAACAACTACATCCTTAGAGCTATATAACAACAAAAGGATGGAAGAAGTAGAAAAAAGGAAGATTGGTAAAGAAAGATAGATAGTGGGAGTTCTGCGAGCTTTTTTCAGCTATACTGGGGTCATTTATCAAGTGTACATGGCCACTTGCTACCTCAGGTGCACTGACCTGCCATGAGGGCAGCAAATTGCACACTGTAGATGTTGTATACAAAGCTACTGTGTAGCTTTCTAAATAATGGATTAATGTCTAGTAACAATAAAGAATAGCTGTTTAAAAAAATAACAACAAATAAAACTGGTCAGATGATCTGGCTGTAAACAAATGACTTTAGAATTCTATAATTGCGTAAATCCTTTCCATCTTCCTTTAGTTATGGTAAGAAACATCTATAAATTTAAGGCTTAAGTGTGGCAATGTTAAAAGTTCGCCATTTTTGTGTTGTCCACAAATTTCCTTCACTTTGGAGATGCTGGCCCAGCTGTACATAGCCTGATCATTCAGTGGTGTAAAAAAAAAAAGTGGTGAGTTGACATCCTTATTACATGCCCAAATCACTGAGTTGTTGCAGTGAAACCAGCAGGCAGAAAAATCTGCTTCTTCTCCTTCTTCCTCAGTCTTATGAGGATTGGAGCGGAGAATGATAAATTGAGAGCTTAGATTTATAGCGCACTGTCTGGTCGTCATATTCATTCCAACTAATTGGCACATTACGGAAATCGCTACATTTTTTTCATCAGTCAGTCTCCCAATCTTCCAAACTCCCCCTTCTCCCAATGCTACAGTGATCACAGAGATCACAGCGAAGCTAGCACATAAAGATGTAACTGAAATGTTTCGCAATAAGACACTAATCAGTCTTTAGCTGATATTCTGCAGCTGAATGTATTAGAAACAAACATCCCAAATAAATTACGTCTATACATTTTCAGTATTTTATCTATGTAAAGGATGTCATGAATATTTATATTCTCATAGTTAAATTTTTTTAAATATCCTATTAAGACTTTGGACTTTGCACCCTTCTCTGAGGTGATGGTCAAAGTGTATGTTTTTTCAACTTTGCTGCATCATACCACATTTTTTTATTCTTTCATTTTTAACCATAATTTTGTCTGTTTTCCTTCTTTTGTTTATTTTCCAGGAACAGCTGCAGGGCTACAGTCATATTTATGACTTGTCGCGTTCTGAGAGGTCAAAAGTTTGCGAGCTAGCAGTAACCATGGCAACTGATGGACAGCCTTTGGACCAGATTAGAGAGCTTCTGCATGTGGCTGTTGGACCCCTTGACCTATCTGTAAAAACTGTGCTCCAAGAGGCAGTGAAGAGAGTTGTGGCTGCACTCAGGTACTATCTCTCTCCTTCTGTTTTCTCCAAAACATGCACTATTTGTCTGCTAATGGCAGTGTGTTTTGTTTGGGGAGGAAGACCGGACATACAGAGACTAAAGGAGAAATGACTTGCTGTCATGGCAGAAGAAAAAATGAATTTTATTCCCAGGAACATAAACACAGTAAAGTCTTGTGAACAATCTGACACTAAATTATATATATCCATGTTGCAGACCAGCTTAATGAGCCACAACGGGCAACGTTTGTTATGCTAGTTAATGCTAACAGACAAGGCATTGCTAAGAGTTAATGACTAATCTGGGCTTTATTGTGTAACATTTTTTGCTCTTATCGGGGCAATGTTGTGACTAGAAAATAAAAATTATTTAGTCAGTAACACAATTAGATCACATACTAATTATAACTCTTATACTACTAATTAAAACTGTGATAGTCTTTGCAAAACACTGAAACTATTTCCTTGCCAACTTTTGATAGCTTGTAAGATTTGTGTTTTATAATCCAGTGTAGTGTCTGTTATTAAAAACAGTTTCTGACAGAAGAATCATAGTTTACATTGATGCACTGATGTCTGATATGAAAAACTGAATAACTTTAAAATATTCAGATAAGAGGCCCTATATAAATACATGTAGACCTCTGTCCAGATGTCCATATTATTGTCCATGTTGGCAGATATGTGTTAATTAGGACTTGCCACCTCAGTAATGGCGGCGCCGCAACACACAAAACAGCCGCTCGATTAGTCTTTACATGAACAAAGACACAATCAATCCTGGATGTGCACTCAAAGTAGCTATGCTTTCTTTGAAAAGTATACTTTATATTTTGATGCCAGAAACTTGAAGCTAGTACCTTGAGTTAGACTAAAGACTGAAGGTGGTGGGAAACTTCTAGCTTGACTTTTTAAGTTTAAAAGTCAACCTACAGGGCCATCAGAAGCTCAGTAATTATTATGTTTTATATGTAAATGTAGAGCTTACAAGTTTCTTGTACAAGGGGCTCTGTACAAGAAACTTTGTCTTTGAACCAACCTCTGACCAAAATGCAGCTGAAACCTGAAAATTATTTTTTAAATAATTCAAAAGGATTTAACTGAGTTAATAAATTATGAGTCAAGAGTCAAGATTGATCTTTGGTTTCATATGAGACACAAACCCTAGTCGGCTGGTCTAGAGTGAAGTTTTTTTTCTCCTCCTCTGACAACATTTGATGAAGACTTATGTAAAAAAAAAAGATTTTTTTTTTCAGCTACCTCCTCAGTGAGGAACGTCAGAGTGCAGCAGACATGGCAAAATGCATAGAATGGACAAAAAGAAATAATGAAAATCTTAAACACAGAAAACAAATGTTGTTTGTTGTGTAACTTGATTTAACTTTAGTGGGAGTTTTGTGGATGGCTGTGTGATTGCAATGTCCATCCATCTATTTGGTGTTATGGAGCCTATCCCCGCCGCTATCAGGCAGGAGATGGGGCACCCTGAGACAGACAACCTCTCACTGTGATTGCATTGTGTTTGCTCTTTATGTAAAGACCAACCCACTAATTCACCTTTAGCTCCAGCTTATGCAAACTGTGTTTTACCTCATCTGACATCCTAAAGATTGTTAACAACCTGGAAGTAGATCTTACAACCTCATTGTGCCAAAAAAAGACCTCAAACAGACATTTAGCTGAAAAGTCATTCAACATAATTTCAAATGCAATAGAAACATTTAACAGATAATTTCCCTACGTTTCCTTTTCCTTAATCACCTGCTTTTCCCTACTTTTCTTATCAGAGAACTTTTTTATATGCAGAAATATGTCTTTTGCAACAATCCACAGTAAGTGTAATGTTTATAAGCGACTAAACAGCAGGCTTATGATGCGGCCACCGAAACACACCACCTCCCCCCTGACCTTTGCTGGTAGTTATCTGAAAATTTTTTGTATATTTGTCCATGTTAGGCTCCACATGTTGGTGGGGTACACTGTCAAAACAAATGCCTGAAGTGTTGAATTCGTTGCACAGAAGCTACCTGTGGGAGTTGCGCTCCCACGAGGAATCCAAGAGGAGGGGACAGATGAGTCATGCTGAAATATCTGCAGCGCCACTAGATTTAGGAGCCATGGCACAGATATCATGTGAATAAGCATGCAAAAACAACATATGCTCATTACTGAGGTTTGTAAAAAACTATTAAATATACAGATTTCTGGCAAATCATTAGAACTTGATATACACAGTCTGCTGTTTCAACATTGTCCTTTTACTCTGAGGAGTGTGTGTGCCACAGCTGAGTGGAGCTTTGCTAGCAGGGCCAGATATCATCAAGCCATCTGATTGGCTTGATAAATGAGAACCAATCACATTGAGTATATTCCTGCCTCATTTCCTACTTTTTTATGGCTGCTCAATAGTGCATAGTGCAGATAAATGTCACCTACATTTACACATCACCAGAAAATGCTTGAGCACATGCACAGACTCACTCATTTGTATTCAGTCCGACATGCAAGCACTCTTTGTTTCGAACACACATGCACACATCCTCCCCTTCTTCTCTGATTCATTATCTTCTTATAATTAATGTAGCCTGATACAGCTGTTCCCCACCAGATCTCATTCACACAGATGCATGCTCATTCCATGCATGTGTGTGTCCTGTGTTTGTTTTCCATGCACGCCCAGAGCTCTAATGTATATATTCAACAAACGTTTTCGTTCTCTTGAACCTGTCAGTCAGTCTCCTGACATAGGAATATTCCTTCATGTGCTGACTTTGTGTGTGCGTGGGTGTGTGTGTATGTGTGTGGTTGCAGAGTTTCTTGGGACATTGTCTTTGACAGGTATGAATGAGTCCGAATTGTTTTTGGCTCTCACAAAAAGCCATCGTAGTGCTGCAGAAGTGAAACCTGTGCCTCGCACTAATGGCTGTCTTTGTCTCTGTGTTTGTGTTTATCTCAATAACAAAATCCAAGCCATTAAATACAATAAAGAATATGCTGCGTCATCCTTCTCGGTATTTGCAGGATCATTTGTACGCTGTGTGCAAGGACAGTTCACGTGGTGTGCAATTATTGGCATGGGCCAGGATGTGTGTTTCTCTGTAGCAAAGTGGTGTTGGGTTGGGGGAAATCACAGGTTGTTTTATTATTTTTTTTCTGTCTTTGTGAAAAATAGTCCTCCAAAATACAGGACACACACACACACCCACCCAAAGACACAAACAAGAGCAACAGCAGATGCTGCAGCCACATTGAAAAACACACTAATGATGTTCCAAGTACCTTTTTAAGCTGCTCTGTGTATTTTAAATTTATCTCAATGACAGCTCATTTGAAAAGAAAAATCTCTTTTATCAACCTTAAATTATTAAATGATTATGTTCCCTTAAATTTCATCATGCTTGGCCTGTGGGGATTGCAATGTTGGAGACTGATTTAATGTTTTTTTTTCAGTTGTATGCTGTTAGCAAGACTTCATCTCTTCACTTTTTATAATTATTTTTCTTTTGCAAAACTGTGTTTGCGTCAAACATTTAATGACTCCCAGACAAAACTCAAACCAGCCTTGTTCCTGTAAAGAAAGCCTTTTAATTTTTTTTTCTTTCTCTCAGCTGTTGTCCCTCGACATTTTGGGGATTTGAAAATCTTATCTTAATTAGTGCGTTGTGTAAGATGATTATATTGATGTGGTTTGTTTTTCAGTGGAGACCCAGGCATCTTGACAAATTTCCCACAACCCCTCAAGGTCTTGGAGGCTCTGGTGACCGCTGTGCACAACAATGTGCAGAATGGGTAGGTTTTCTCACTCTCACACCCGTGCAAACCAAACATATTGGATTATTTTATGTCCTTATAGAGATACTGTCAGGTAACTTTTAAGTCACTACTCTGCTCCTTTCAGCTCAATTCAAGGTCTCATAATTAACAATTAACTATATTTGACAATTAACACTAACAACTGTTAAATGCTGACAAATCCTCAACAAAGATTTTTGATCATTCAGCAAGATTTTTCCTGTTTTTCCTCTATATGACATTTTACAAGCTTAGCTTTAATAAAGCAGTAAACCCTGACTAAAGCAATCTTAATTTGGTTTGTTCCAAAACAATACCACTTTAAGGACAAGAAAAGCTTTGGCCTTAGTGTTTTTAATATTTTAAATGTTCCACATCCTCTATTCTTGTCTAGTATGTCAGTGTAAATCGCTATATTATCCATGTATGAAGCCGAATTGCTTGGTAATGTCTTGGTAGAATAACCTCCCCCACCTCGTCTGTCAGTCCCTTTATCTCTCTTTGCCTGCCTGACCGGTGCCCTTCTCACCCTCCTCCCTCAGTGACAGCTCAGTGACTTCAGATGACCTGCTGGCTTGGCTGCGCCCATTCTGCGGTGACGCATCTCTGCCTGTGAAGCCTCGCATCGACGTGCTCCAGATCCTAGAGAGCAACTTCAGTCTCCGAGATAGTGACGTCCGTCTTCTGCTGCTTTACAGATCTCAGGCTGTCCTCAAAGACAGAGAGGTAGCTGCACTGATGCAGACACACACACACAAGCAACCAGCCATGATGACTTACCAGCCACACACTAAATGCAAATTATGCAGTACTTGAGACACAAGTTAAATTCTAAGCACTTCTTTAAAAAGATCAGAGCTGATTAATGTGGAGGTTAGGAAGGTTTTTATATATTTAAAGAAGATACTAGAAAATGAGGTGTGATGTAAGTTGAAGGAGAATATGACTGAAGGCTAGAAAAAGAAGTGAAAATGATTTATAAATGAATGGAGAAATACTTCATGGAAAAGTACAATACTTTGGAAACATTAAGTAAGATGTTATTGTTGTCTCATTTAGTGTCTCAATTTATAAAGTTTCAGGTCATTCAACATGTCACACTGGTTCAAGAACCTCACAATCCAGTTGCTTTTTATTTATATAATATGTTAGCCACACATACAATAACTATTTAGCATGTCCCCACATCAAATAACTGGACCATCCCTTTAATGGATCAAGTTTTCAGATGTGACTATTAGTGTTGTAGCCAGTTTTAACTAGTCTGCTTTATATTGTCTATCTTGATTTGAAGCCTTTTTACCCAGCTAATGAATTAGTTTATTTATATTTAAAAGACACCTTTTGATATCTGTAATAATCGTAAATCCTTTGTTTGTTTGCAGTCCTGTGTGACATGCGCACTACAGGTGCTTGATCATGCTGTATGCTGACAAATTTGTATGTTTGCATGTGCAGCTCTGCCTCCACCCTACATCTCCCTGGTGTAACTAAAAACTGAGTGGGTAGTCATTAAGTTATCTCACTGACTAATTCATAGCCCAAGATGGTTAATTAATGTGTAAATGTATGCGTGCAGCCACAGGCCATTGTCAGCACAGGTAGACAGGTGTGTGGGCCCAGACTCTTTAACTAATTAGGTGAACTCCTGACATTTGCCAAGCTCTGATGAAATACGCACACAGAAGCAGGCACATACATGCACTCTTAAAAAAAAAAAAAGTGCATCCAAGGGATCTGTTAATTAATCTTGTAAAAGAAGTCTCGCTGTAAGAGCGGGGCTCATTTTAGATGAAGAGCCACTTTCTCTTGTCTCTCCCCGCGGCAACAGAGTGTGTGAGCAGGGCTCTTGTAGCAGGGTCTCATTTAACTTTGATTAATCTAAATTTTTGTTAGTTGGAAATATTTTTCATGTTCACATCTGCACTGACACACAATTCCAAGCCATGCATGAGCACGCTCACTCTTTTATTCATTAAATTTCGCCTTTTAATTGGAGAGACTTCTCATTGTGTCAACTGCTTAGCTCAAAGTGGTTGCACATTAATCATGCTGGCTGGTGCCACCCATAAGCAGAGCTGGCACTGATGGCTGCACGTTGCCCCAAGGCCATGTCAGAGAGTCAGTAACTACTCACCTCATCATGTTGGCTTGCAGCCAGAAGACAGAGAAGAAGAGGAGGAGAAAGAAATGGTGCTCGAGGAGGAAATGAAAGTCAGATGCAAAAAAGGAAGACAGGAGAAAGAGAAAAGGACAGGAGTTTGTATAGTTCCCCTTCTGTCCCCCCTGGGCCTTTTACTAATCAGCATAAGTCCCCCCTAACAATGTCCCAGGGGTTACCTAAGAGACAAAAACACCTTTACTGTGTTTGTTTTTCTTGCTTTTGCATACTCATCTCACATGTGCACTGCTCATCTATTAGTCAAGTGAAAACAAACACAGGCTGTCTGCTGTATTTTCCGTTAGTCGTGCACTCAGGCTGCAGTTTCTGACTTGAATGTACACCAGCAGTATCTTAAAATTTGTTTTCCTTCCATCTGTCCTCTTAGCTGCTACTTTTCTTGTGAAAATTTCTAATTAATGTCTATGTCTATGATCAAAGCCATGTTACAAAGTATGCACATGTGGTCACACACAGACAAGATGACAGGCTTTCACTTCTGATACACTGAAATGTAAAGTTCCCGCACATTAAAAAGCATGAACACACATACATGCTCAGTTCAGAGAAGAAAATGTGACAGCAGAACAATGCTGGAAAAAAACGTAATTTTGTTAGAAAAAAATAAATGCTTCATGCCTTTAATTTCTCTCTCAGTACTCAAAAGCCATTAGCTGGTCAAAAAGGGGAGCGCAACATTTAATTTCTATCACATTTATCTGAACAATGAATGAACATAAAATGAAAAATATTTCATTTATAGGTTGAAAGTTGATGTCATGTGTTTCATATCCTGGGTTGCACATTAGTTTTTGTAAATCATAACTGATAAAGTACTAAGGCTGTCAAAAATATCAGGTTAACAGCGATAGCTAATTTATGTAATCCTTTTTCCTGGTGAGAGGGTTCAACATCTTTTTTTAAAAAAAACTTTTACCACAGTTCTGTACAAATGTCTCTGCTGTAGTCGATGCTCTAGTCCTCCTCCTCCCTCTCTGGCTCAGTGAGTCATGACAGCTGTCAGTGATCAGCTGATTGGCATTTTTATCTCTCCTGTTACGTTTGGTTATCATCAGGTGAGAAGAAGGAAATAGCGGTTTGTGGTTTAAAGCAGCACATATTTACTTCTAAAGTATTGTTTTTGGATGCTCTAGGAATAGTAAGCAAAATTTAGCAGCCTCATGTCAATCAGACCCATGTTACTGTCACATGAAGCTGAAGTATAAAACGTGATAACAGCCAATTTGAATTAGATATTGTTTGCCTTTATCGCATATTACTTTTCAGTAATGAGGTTTGCTAGTGAAACAGCTGTAAAGTCTACTAGTCATCAGACAGCCACGCACACATCTATGAAGATAGATCAGGTTCAGATATCTTGTGAGAGGGAAACAGCAAAGGGATGCAAAGGGTTGTCTTCTCTAAATCATTGGTGCTGTACAGGGCTGATCATTTAGGGGCCGTGATTGTGGTGAGAGAAATTATGAGCAGATAAAAATCAGAGCAGAACCCTTCACTAACAAACTAGCTTACAGATGGTAGAAAGGATTTATACTTCAGCTATGCAGGGACAGGTCTTGAAAAGTTTTGATGGGGGGCCAGGCAGGGGCTCTGACCAGGAAAAGAAGGGCACAAATTAAATCTTTTATGTTTGTTAATGTCTACATTTTATACAATTTTGAACTAATTATTACAACTAAAGTTATTTTAATCCTTTGATAGCCCTATAAATTACAGTTTGGATGCAAGATGTAGGTTTTATTTGTCTTATTTGTCAGTGAAAAAGAAAAATGTTGTACCGATGTAACTTTACTTGGAGCAGATTTCAGAAAACTATCAAGCTTTAGAGCTTTGTTAGTCTCCCAGAGTGTAAAACTCTTGTCACAGACATGTTGATGGGAGATATGGGATCATGCAGGTGCTTTGCTGCATGATATGCTTTGCCCTGTTCAATTGTTTTTGTTTTAATGTCTTAATGAGTGTTTTTTATATTGTTAGGTATTATATAATGTATTGTCCTGTGTAACCCTCCTCTCTTGTGTTATTGCTGCCATGTAGGCCAGACCGTGTTTGTAAAATAGATCATTTTATCTAAAGCATCTGCTTGGAAAAACAAAAGTTAAATAAAAAATATTTATAGTTGTTTTGCGTAGTATGTGCTATAATACTATCTTCTTAGGTTAACATTAACTTGCTAGCAAGCTCTCTAATTTCTTACTACAAGGTTCACAACTTCAACAAATGCATATCAGTGGTAACTAATCAAAACCAACAATGTTATCATCTTAACTTTATGTAATGAATTAGTGTTTATGTGCGATCACAATTCTGGCAACAGCAAAAAAAAAAATGATGCATTTACGATTTAACGTTTAGATTTAGATGATTTTTTTTTTAATTGGTGAAGCAAGTTCTATTTAAGTTCAATTGTATAAAATGTTTTTTAAATACTTTTATACAGAAAATTGCAAAATTATTTTATAAACTGTCCATTTATAAAGATAGCTACATAAAACAAGTGCATCACTTTCAGCCTTCATTTTAAATTAAGTCCCTCATTATGAGCGTGCACAAGTTTTGTGAGCAACATTGAGGAGAGCTCTCATTTAACAATCTAATGACCTTCATCAGAAAACACCTTTTCAAATCCTGCAACAAGATTGTGAATTCCAATAAAGCCGACAAGTATTTTAACAAGATTTCCACATCCTTGTGTTATAATAAGGTACCCCAATAGATTTAGCTAAAGCATAGACTATTTTGTACAAAATTTAATAACAGGATTTGCAGGTAACTCTGCTTGTGTCTACTTTCAGAGTGACAGAACTCCACAGTGAGTTTAAATATAATTTTATAATTATATGATGCTGTAAGATACTTGAAAGACGTTGGACCCCGTTTACAGATTGCATGTTTTGGAGTATGTCTATGAACATTTCAGTAGGAGTTCTTGAATAAAAACACAAGCCTGCATGTCAGATATATTAGATCTTTCAACTGGATGATTGTCAGGGCAATCACCAGCCAACAGAAAGAAGAAACAGAGTTATAGAACGGCCAATTTAAAGCACAAGTTTAAATCCCACTGGAGTTACGTGGAAGGTTTCAAAATGGAAAATGCATGCATAAAGCCCCAAAACAATTTGCAGCTAAAAGATTGTCCACGGAAGAGTGGCCAAAGGAGAGACCAGCAGTCAATTATACAAAACACCTGCAGCTCTAATATAACAACTTAATCTGTTTCAGAGATGATCATTCTTTTCCAAATATCATAAATGACCAATAATTTCCATGGGATTATTTTCTAACTTTATATTGAAGTCAGATTTGAATTGTGAGCACAGTATCTGTGATCACCGCAGCTGATAGAGCTCAAAGGTTATTGGCACTGTAGTTTTTTTTTGTTTTTTTTTCTTGTCCTTTGATAATTGAAGCTGTTTGTGTCTAGGCTGTATTGTGTATTCTATAACTGATTCACTTGCTGTGTATTCCTCTATTCTTGCCTCATTTTTTTCTGTGGCATTACATCAGGAAATCTTCAGATCCTCACAGTCTGGTAGGATCTGAAAAATCTTAAGTCTGTTTTTAGTGGCTGCCTGAGCCTCCTCCAACTCCTTACTGGTTGTTGCAGCGTGTTTCTGTGTCTACACACTAGCACTTTTTCGTCTTTTATTTATTTATTTATTTTATTTTCCACCCATCCAGACATGCATGCGTTCTATCAAATGCTATTATCATGAATGCGGTTTAGCTCAGTGGTGTCTGGGCTGGGTCAAGCTTGGCTGTGTGAGTGGTCACTGCATGATTCACAGTCACTGCCTCACAGAGACCCCACAATGATTTATCAGAAGGAAATGGAAAGAGAGGAGAGCAATAATGATGAGTAGGAGATATAGAAAGAAGATGGAGGGATGATATTGAAACAGAAAGAGAGAACCATTCTTCATTCCAATCCATCATCCTTTTCTCCCTCCTTTAGCATCACAACACACTACTTAGTCAGTGACACCCAAAAAGGAAGGTTTTAATGAGCCCAACTGCAATGCTGACATTTAGGTAGTGTGGAGGGGGGAGGGGATGATATGGGCAAAGAGGTGTGGAGGGTGAGAAGTGACACTGAGAATAGATTTTGTGACTTAATTTTGAATGATTAGTCATAACAGCAGGGCATCCAAATGTCACCACTGTCAGGATTGGAGGGCCTGTTTGGTCTGTGAGCACCTCTTTGTGTATGTTGTGCATTTGGCCTTTATGTCACTAACACCAGTATACTTAGTTATTTCTCTCTAACATTTCAAAAACAAAGTAATAATAACACCTAAAAATCTAATGTGTACATAATCCACATGGTTGTATATGCTTACTGAGGTAATGCCATCCATGCTGTTGCTGTACGTTTCTATGGTGAAAATTATCACTGTGCTAAATCTTATGGAGGTGCTCTCATTAAAGGGCTGATAACACACATACAAACACACACAACACACACATGCAGAGTGCAGTGATTAGGGTGAGCAGGGTCACTTCATCAAGGGCTTCACACCTGTGTACATTCTGTTTTGCTCGCTATAGAGGGTGGCTTCAAAGAATTGTGTATGTGTGTGCACAAAATGTCATCATCTAAGCTCATCAGCTGCGATCATTGATTCATGCTACAAGCCCTTTTCACCCTGTGAGTGTCATGGATCATTTGCTGTGACACACTGTTTTGGTGCGGTGCCGTTTGGCCTTGCAGTGCATGGTCTATCTAATATGGATGAACTGAGTTTAGCAGAACAGGCTGTGTAGCTGCACTCTGTCTCCTTCTAGTCTGCAGGTAAACAGCCTCTAGATCTCACTTAATAAACCCAATCTAGCCTTTGTTTGACTTTTTTTTTTTTTTTTTTTTTTTTTTATGGGGCGCACACTTTTTTTTTTTTTTATGAAAATCTGCCCTTTTTTCCATATGTATTAAAAAAAAGACTATTTGATTAGATTAAGGTACAGCTTGTTTATTTTCACACAAATACATCCTGGTAATCATGTTTCTTTGCAGATGTATTTTTGTTGATCATTTTTGGGCCTTTAAACAAACTGACATATAAGTTTAACATATCTGTTTACTTGAGTTCTCTTAAAACATATTACATCAAATTATTGAATTTATTTTTAAACTTTAAACTGTGACTTCTTGCATGGCCAGCTGTATTCACTGTCATGCAGTCACACATAAACCTAAGCTACAATCTTTTCCTTACGAAGGTTCCTAACTGGATGAAATGACCCAGAAATATCTTAGTGGCAGCCATTTTAAGAGCTGGCTGAACAATTTAAATGAAAAGGAAATTAGCGTCAGTACTTCCTTTGTCATCTTCTATAGCATAGGAAACACTGGGCCATCCATTATGAGTGGAAAGGAGGTGATTCCATCCCACAATCTATTTCACACCATTCAAAGTAATATTTCATTTATGAAATACTGTACTTAAAAACAACAGGTAATGACCAAAATGCTTAACACGGAATAAAAAAACATTTGTTATACAATCATACCAAGTGGGATCCATGTAAATATACATAAGAGTAGGAGGGTAGATGTGAGCAGCATAGTTAGACAGCCTGTGACAAGATCTTTTACTGTTTCTTTACCTTTTTTTTTTTTAATTACAAACCTTACAAATAAATACATGTGTAAACCACATTAGTTTTTGGATTTGCTTCAATGTTAAATGATTAACATGTCCACTCTGGCTATGTGTGAGTCACATCTCAGACATCAGTCAATCTGCTGCATCTGCCTGGTGCTGATTTTTATAGTGTGAAGTAAATTGTCAAAGAAGTGGTTCACAGAAAAATACATAGAAACATTTAATGTCCGTTATTTAGACTTCATATGAGCAACACATTAGTGTGTAGAAAAATATCACAGACATTAGAAATACAGTTTACACATTATGATGATAATGAATGGTTTGGTTATTTCTGCAAGTCAAAGTAACTTATCTGAAGTTAGACCTTCCCTTTTATGTGATGTCAGCTATGGATTGCACAAAACTGTATATTTGTAGCCATTACCAGAGACATTTCTGAGTTAAAAAACAATTGTTCAGACAGATGTTGTGCTGTAGCAATGCCAAGCCAAAAGGTTGTTGTTATGCATTCAAATGTGCCGTAGTTCAGCTAAGCACACACATGCAATATTCCTATTGTCACTCACTTTGGCAGGTAGATTAAGTCCTCTCAAACTAATGGATTTTATTGGAACGTGTAATGAAGCGTAGTTGAATGAGGAGCCAGGCAGACGTCGAAATTCAAGGCTTTATTTAAAATAACTAAAGGCACGATAAATAAAGTATTAAACCCAAAACAAGTAAAGAAAATCAGGAGAAAATATATGGCAAAGAAACTGACTGAGGAGGGCCAGGATCAACATGGTAACAATACCTGGACATGACAAACAAGGATCTGGATATAACCAAAGGAAACCAAGGAGCATCTATCATTAAAAGCTTATGGCTAAATGCTGAATAGGTATATAACAAGTTAAACAAATACTGACTACACCCAAAACAGCTGTAAACTTGGTGCTTATAAAAGTGTTCTGATAGTACGAAACTGATATGTCAGAAAATTAGGGCTGTCAAATTAATGCATTAATGCAAAGAGATTAATCTGAAATCTCATTCATAACATAGCTGAGCGCTTCTAATACAGTAATAACCTGTCAGTTGCTAAAACCTTTTGGCTTTTGAGGTTGTTTGCCTCTTTGTTTCACTTTGCAGCTGTTCAACGATTCCAAAGCAAGTCAGAATGCAAAGATAGTTATGCCTATTAATATTTTACACCAAGTTACAAGGAAATAAATGGCCCAGGTTGGAAAAATCTGAGAATTTATGGGGTATTTTCAAGAGTTAGTGGCATGTGTCACCATATACCCTTTGTTCTTACCTGTTTTCATCTCCCCATCCTGCTTTATTATAACACAACACACTATCTGCTGTATACTTAAATATTAAGGGTATATTTAAATATTAAGGCCAACATTTGAAGTATGCCACACTATAGTGCTACGATAAGCCTTTTCCTGACATGAGAAATAGTGAAAGAAGAGAAAAACTACACAGACAGATGGCTCACTGTTTTGTTGTAATATTTGTTTGATATGACAGAAATACAGCATGAACATAAGACTGTTTTTTGTTTGTTGAGGCACACACAACTCCCCTGTCATGTACTGTCAGACTGGAGGAATTAGCTCTTTTTGCTGTGTTAAAAAAGTTGCTAACAATGGATTTTGTGTAAAAGTGATGGTGCTTTGTAGAAGTGAATCCTACCTGGTAAGAAGTAACTGGACAGGAAAACTGAGAGAGCTTTGTATGATGAAAGTGAATGAGGCAGCTCTGGAGGGAGAGGATTATACAAGAGCACAGAGAGAGAAGAGTATCTTTCCAAGTGGATAAATAATAAATGTGATGGGTTGAGAAAGCTATCTTATGGCCTCAGTCTAATGCAACAGATCAGGGGTCACTGTCGTGATAGCCAAGCCTCAGCTGTAATTCCACGTATTTTGGCAGCTTTTATCTATCCCCTGCGGCTCCTTGAGAAAACTTTATTTATGTTCTGTTTTTAACTTGGAGCCCAAAGAGAGGAGCACAACACTTTGTCATCTCGGTAGGATCACTAATGATTCAGTCAGGAAAAACAGCAGAGAGGAGGCAGTACAATAAAATAAACAAGAAAAGAGGGTATGTGGAGAGGGGAGGCAGACTGCAGGAGAAATGAGGAGAACAGAGCCTGAGGATAGTCGAAGTTATACGAGTGGGCAGCACACTGCCAGATGAGGAGAAGGGAGAAAGATGGTGAAATCTGAGATGAAGGGGAGAGACTCTGGTGCCGTTATCTTGTTTGGCAAATTCTCCACTGCTTTGTAGCACCAGGTAAATCTGCTCCTTTATGATTCAGTCTAAGCTTATCCATAAGTAAACGTGTGCATTCAAGCTTCCCACGGCAACTGTAATGTCAGGTTGTTACAGCTTAAATAATTGCATCTCTTCTTGTGTCAGGCCTTGTAACTGTGTAATCAGTAACAAGACATTTGTCTTGTGGATATTCCTCAAGACAAACCTCTAATATTAAGTTACACTTATGGTATTAAGCAAAATTTTTGAGTCTTTCTTCATTGTTTTATATATGTTGGCAAGAAATTCAATTTGTAAGGCAAAAACGGATTTTGTATCAATTTAACAAACTATTTGGTATGATCACTTTAATTCTTATAACAGTCTGAACCCTCTTAGACAGGCTTTCCTGTCATTGCTACAGAGTTCTCCAGATGTCTTAAAAGATATTCCATATATCTGCCTTTTACTCTGTTCTCTATCGAGATGATCCCACACTGCCTCAGTAATATTGAGATCTGGGCTCTGTGGAGGATTCATGCCTCCAGAAGACGTGTTGCTACTGATTTTCAGTCCATTTCTAGTGTAAATTCGGCAAACCACAGACTTTTCTCCCTTTTTCTTTTCAAAAGAAATGCTTCTTGACAGTCATCGTTCCATGGAGACCATTTTTCCAAGCTGTGTTATCTTAGGTGCAACTAAGGAAATAAAAACAAATTCACATCTGAATGAGGTGCCGTTTGTATGATTTAGAGGTCTAGATTACGTGTATCAGCATTCCTCTGAAAATGGTTATGTGCAAGAACTGAGTTAAAATGAGTGATAAAGCAGCCAATGTCCAAATGAAAACTTTGAAAGACCTTCAAAAAGCAAGATAAGCAAGATGAGTTATTGCTCAAGACCAATTTAAAAGACAACCCGAAATTCTGGCTTCTTAGAAGAAAACTATACAGTAATTGGAGGTGGCTAAAGACTTTTGCGCAGTATTGGATAAGCATTCATGAAAAGCTGTGCTCTCAACACAAATGGATTTATTATTAAAATATACTGTTAAAAGGCAGCTTGTGTGTCTGTGATTCATATTTATGTGTCATCATATCAAGCAGTTGTATGTTGTGATGATTTTACAAGCTTGTTCTTCCCCTCTTACACTGATCTACTCCTGCTTTCTAACCACTCCCTTTCTATGTACTGTCTTCTGAGCTCCCCCGTCTCTTATCTACTTCTTCTTCCTCTCTTGAGGCATGTGCCATTATGTATACTCATGTGTCATGTTATACAGCGTGGATGCTCCACAGACTACAGGGAGAGCAAGAAAAGGCATAATGAATAGAGAGAGAGGCTAGAAAAGCTGCATTTGTTTTTCATTGCACTTATCTTGTCATGTCTTACCTCGTATACACAAGGGTGTGTGTATATTTATTTGTTCTCCACAGGTGCATGTGTCATTATCTTTGCACTTGTGTTTCCTTTGCATGTTTTATGCCTTTCCCTTTTAACTCATAATAAACTCCCTAACCCCCTACAGGCCCTGAGGCTTTGCCCTTTTGGTGTTCACTTCTCTTTGCTCTCATTTTGTCTGAAAACCACTCACTTCCTCTGCATCTCTCTTTTTTTCTCTCTCTCTCTCCCTACCCTTGTGAAGTGTGTGACCTCTGCAACTTTATTTTGCCTGTCGCTGGGGACATTAGACAGAGCAGGTCAATGAATATTGATGAGCTCACTCAGACCCCACTCAGTAAAGGCCAGACACAGAGATCTCAGCATCCCCCAGCTTCACTACCGCTCCAAGTCTGATACACTGACAAGCCCATATCCTGTGTTCTCCCTCCTCTCCCTCCACTTCCTCTCCTTTGTCACTCAGGTCAAGGACTGAGATAATTGCCTAAGAAGTCCCCAAGAACATTATCAGGCAGTTTTGTTGACAGAGGCAAATGCTCACCTGTGTTTTACTATGAGCTCATAAAAATTCAAGAAGAAACAATTTGTCTTTGATTTGAGTTTGATTTAGAAGACAAGCAGTTTCATCAGTCGTTATTACTTTCCTGGGTTGCCAAGTACAGTGTTGGCTGTGGATCTCATAAATAAATGTATTTTCTCAAGATTAAGAATTTCACTGCACAATTTGAAGCCTGACATCTGGATGTTGTTTATGAGCTCAAAGATCATCTGGCAGGATCTAACATCTGCTAATGATGGTCATGCTTATTCAATTGTTGTATATTTTACAAATTTTGGAATACTTTTTTTAAGCTTTAAGCATCAGAAATTGCACCTTTAAACCATACTGCCTGAAAACTTGAAGCCCTTTTCCTCTAGTTACTACATTATTTTATTTTGGTGCATTTTGCATGGAAAAAAACTATGCTCATTTTCTTTGAAAGGTTAAATTAATGTTGCTCAGCATCATGATTGGCAGTGGTAATAAGAGGTGACGAGTGAGAGGGAGAAAGATACCAAGACAGACAGACGATGATGGCAGTGCTGATCATTAACCTCTCCACCACATACATATGGAGGTGATGATTTGTTCAGCACATACTTCCTACAAATGAGTCACAGGGTCAGCTTGTTGTCAAGAGACATGTTGCGTTTTCTGTCTGTGCAGGTGGTGATCTGCAGTAATGTGAGAAGTTTTGCTAGCAACATGAAAATCACTGTATTTGTATAGAATCTGTCATTTCTTCATTAAAAAGTGGTGATTCTAGTTTCCTTCTCTCATACACTTGTTTCATAGCAATGTAGGTCCATTACTAGATCGTTTAGAAACAAATGATACTGAAAACTTGACTGAATATTTCCAGTTCCTCAAATAGACTTTCACTTTACATTTGAATAATATTGCTGAAAGGTTTTAGCTTGCCAGAGGGACACAAGTAATATAGCGGAAGCGTAATGTCTTTCCAGCATGATTAATCGATAATTGGCATTGTATGCCTGTCAGTCTGGCATTTTTGTGCCAACTGAAATATCTCAACTACTCCTCGAAATATCATTAAATTTGTAGCAGATATTAGTGCTTTCCACTAGATTAGTTATAACTCTGCTGCACCTGTTACTTTTCTTTGGCACCACCATAAAGTTGAATTTAAATTTTTTAATAAAATCTTCTAGCAACTAGGCCAAGTGTCCCAATCGTTTCCTTTCTTACGAAATAGTGCTGTATAGAACATAATATAAGCATAATAATATAGTCAGCCATTTTGTAGTGATGTTCGAAATTACAAATGAGTCTTTTGATTTATAATATCCGTTTAAAGGCTAAATTTTGAAAAATTTATTCTGGAAAAGTGTGACTTCCAGATAGCTCTAACTTGTGAGGGGTCACAGTATAATCATATGCATTCTTACCTCTGCACCCACCCACCACAGAATCACCAGGAGCACCTATAGGAAGACAAACTAATAAAACAACATGAACAAAAACCTCAACCCCAGCACCATGTCTATGAAAACGTTACTGTAGCTATTGCTGATTAAGCCTGCAGGATAACGCATTAACTGTAATTATGTGTTTCTGTGAGTGTAAAATATAAGGAAGGAGTTGTGTTTAATGACGAGTGTGATCATGCAAATGCTTTGTTGTTCCTCCTAATTATCCTTTTGTATCACCATGCAACTTGTATTTTCTGCTGATGGCACTCAAAGCGCCTACATTTAATCCATTATTCATTCACTCATCATTCAGACTTGGTGATGGTAAGCTAGCCACAGCTGCCTTGGGGCTAACTGTTGGAAACACAGCAGCCAATGCACACCAACAACTTCTCCGACCGCCGCAGAACATTTTGATTTAGCCAAACACCCTTTTGCACAAGTACAGCCTCATGTACACCTCCCTGGCTGTAAATTTAGTTTCTAAAGTTTCAAAACTTTGGATTATTTTTAATTGATGAGCAATGATGTTTTAGAACTGCTCTCAAATGCCAAATAATACATGATTACATTTCATATATCGAGCTGCATAGAATAACATTGCACAGATCCTTTCGTTGGGCACACAGAGACTGAGCTACAACTCTGTTCTGCTTCCTAAGAATGAACCTTTTGATTAAACCTATTGATGCTAAAAGTTCAAGCTGTGTTTTAATCTTTAAAAAAAACCTACAACTTAGAGCTTAACCAGAGACACTCATTGTTTGGTTAATTGCAAGTGTTGTCGTTATTCCCCTGCTGATTTTTCCTGCTGAGTGTGAGTGATTGAGCTGTTGGCCGTCAGCATTTGCAGCCTTGAAATAACCCAAATTTTCTGTTTTTCAACCAGTTTTTGATTCATTACAGCAAAGAATAGATGTGATGTGGAAGGCTGATTGATCACTCTAATCTTCCGCTCAGTGTTTGATAGATTATGACAAGTTCAAACTTTGACCGCAGTTCATTTAATCACAACAGTAAATGACTATATAATAAATCCCATCATGCCATGAATATATGCTCTTTGGCTGCTTAGCTACCATTTCACTGAAGGTGCATTGGGCAGAGAAGTTGCCAAGGGCAGCTCAGGGTTTTACATTGAATGAAACAACACAACCCTGTCAGTTATTTTAAGCTACGTTTAAATGCTGGTAGAAATAATTGAAGTATTTACACAACACTAATAATTTGAATAAATTAGTCTAATTGATAGTTTCTCTGAAAGCATTGGGGTGTTATTGCAGGTTTGATTGTGCTTTAATTGGAATTTATTTAGATGTAGACTCATTTGCATGTGAAATTGTCTGATTTAATGCAGACTGAAAGAAATGAGTCCACCATTCAGAACCATTGTTGTTTTCTTTTTCTTTTATCTTCATATGCAGTGTATTTACACCTCCTGTGCTTGTATTTCAAGTAAATTTTAGGTACATTGTGAGTTACTGACAAAATCAACAAATAAACAGCTGCTTTTGCTTTTAGTATTTGCATTGATTTATGTTCAGGTTAATTAATGTGCCATACAATTTGTTATATTTTGTTTCCTTTGTGTCTAGTTATTCATTTTTAAATGTAATCTATTTATTGGTCATATCCTGTCTCAAAAAGTAAAATAATATTGATTTAAACACTGCTTGTCATTTAGTGTTGCAGTTATGTAACTGACTGGCACAAAAAAAATAGTAAAATAAACATTTACTAATGTTGCAGTTCATTGAAGGTAAAAACTACATTTTTATTTATCAGACAGAAATAATTTATCATCAGTATATATACAGCTGATGAAGCCAGGAACAGAAGTATTAGTAATTTGTAAATCATTTATGCATTTTTAGACCTTTTTATCTTCTTTTTTACGCTTACAGAGGATTTAGTTGAGGCTTTGGTGTCACTGAGTAACTAGAATATCCTGCATATGAAAGGGAAATAGAAAATTTTGCAAGTTAATTAGTAGCTATTTAAATCTCTTAATCGCAGTACATGTTTGTCAGTCTTTTCAGTGAATGGAATGTGATGGAGTATTTTCTTAATACAGTGAGTGAAGAAAGATGACCTTGCAGAACATGTGTGGAGTGACAGTTTTGACATTCATGTTCTCCTCAGTCAAGTTTCTGCATGAAAAACTACTGAGTAATACATCTGAATCTTCCTGAGCTTCTCTTAAATCAGCTTAAGAAAAGCTTTCCATGAAAGTTTTAAATGCTTTTGCAGGCAGGCAAACACTGCTTAAGTTTTTAAATTTACCTTAGGTCTGAATGAGGGTAAAATAAGTGGTCAGAGGTCAGAACATTGTTATAACTGGAAATAAACCAAGTCAGAAGATAGACCTCTACAAATATTCATAATATCACAGAAAGGCAAAGGACAGTGTGCTTGCTGAATGTTTTATTGTAAAACTGCTTTGTTACAGATAATTTCAATATAATGATCCTTATAGGCATTGAAATTATAAGCATATTTTCAACAACTAACAAGACAATGTTTTTTTATTGTACACCAACATAGAGCTTCATTTACTAAATATTTTCCAATATGAGTACAAAGAAAGGCTTTCAGATTCTCTTACCTTTACTCATTTAAGAGCAAGTGACAGCACTATGTCCTTTAAAGGATGGCCTTAAAACACCTGCTGTATGTTCACAAACTAAATGTCACTCAGCACTTGTCACAAGGACAGTAATTACCCAGTACACATATGTGAAAGCTTAACTTTACATGTTCACTTTTCTTTATTTGACTTATTCTGCTTCTGAGGTTATGTAGGTGTCTACTCTAAATATAATATTTAATGAAATTGTCTGTACGAGCAAAAGGCATGTTTGTTAAGGGGGCTGAAGTGAACTATGATTTATTTTGGCGTCCTTTGTTTAGCTTTTATTCCTCCAAGGAATCCTTTATTTTCATCTTTTGAATGCTGACATTTAGCATGCAGGAGCTAGTTGATGAGCTAAAGCTAACTGATGGAACACTATAGATAAGACTGACCCAAGGGAAAGTTGAACAAAAAACACATTAAAAAGTCAGCATAAATTCCAAAAATTCAGTATAAAGGAGCACTATGTGTTTGTCATAACAGCATGGCAACAGCAAAGCTATTTTCATCTTTTGTGATGCTGGTTAGGTACTGAAAGTAAAAAACTGTAATATGAAGATTTTTTTCTGGGATTTTAGTAAAAATGATTCTGTAAACATCTATGAACTGATTAAAAAAAGTTATTTTGCAGAAGTCTTATTTGTTGGTCAATTAAGTTGTATTCAATTGTTAGATTTAAGTGTGAATACAGTATATAGCTCCTGTCATCCCCTTAACCCCAAGCTATTTTAGATTAGCCTCCTATGAATTTATGGCAAACCATCAATGATAGGTTAAAAGGGAAAATAAGAGACATTAGCAGGAACTATCCCTATGGATTATTGATATATGCATATGTTACAGCTTTTTTGTTGGCAGGAGCTGGTTTCCCACTCATGTTCCCTGATGAAGATTTAGATTTAGAGTATAACAAGGCACTCTTTCTCCCCCCCTGTGTGTGCCAAGGATTATCTACAGTTTTACCTCCATGTGTCACCTGTGTGTTGAAAGCAGTTCAGATTTAAAACGACTTCAGCTGATCACTTTGATGTTGGGATATTTATCCAGTGAGAGCTTATTCCTTAAGGAAAGGCTGTGACATATGGAGGAAATTATTTCATAGAAGTTTATTGAAACTGTTTCAGAGGCATTCAGTGGATTCTTTCCAAATGTGTGTGCACACCTCATTGCCTGTTTGTATGATCCTTACTATTTTTTTTATGTTTGTGTGTGTGTGTGTGTCCTCCACTAAATAAAGCGAAAGCACTCTCATGCCAGTAACTCTCAGGGGGGATAGATGACTCCGCTTTCATCTGTCTATCCTTTTTTTTTTAAACTCACATACACACACATCTCCATTGTTTTGCTTTATGAAAAGAAAACATCTGGTCCTGCCTGCTGCAATCTTTTACACATCTCCATTTCTGTTCTTTGTGAGCTGTGTGTGTATTCACCCACGTGCCTTATGACAATTTTCTGCTTTGCTTATCAATTAGTCACATTTCTGTCACACACCCCTGCATTTTCTCTCCTCTTCCTCAGTTTTTTTTAATTATCATATGCTTAAAGCAGAATTAAATTGTGCTGCAGCTTTTCATCAGAAGAGTTTCCCCACTTGACTACGCAAGCGGTATAGGGCAAACCACAACACCCTCTGTTTTTGTTTTTTGTCCGATCATATAATTAATTTATCTTGCTCAACTTAGGAATGACTTTAGACGTGATCACTCTTTAATCAGTAACTATGACATTGCACAAAAAAGCATATATGCACACTTGGAAATCTACAAAAAAGCAAGGCTGTTGTCAAAGTGCTCCACGCCAGCCCTACTGTTTTCTAAAGCAATGATGTGTCTTGAAATTTCATTGCACTTAACAATTCATGAACAAATAGGAGCAGTTTAGAAATGGCCATTTTACAGTGTCCCATTTTACACCCAACCCTCTGCATCCAGTTTTTCACTTTTCCCTGTGCTGAAAAAGTAAAAGGTTGTCAAAGAGCAATATAGCGGCTGCTGGTAACTACCAGTTGTCATGTTTCATTTGCTTCAGCCTCACTGTCTGCTTACATCATTTCCATGCTTACCTCTCGCTTTCTCTGCCCCTTTGTACCATTTTGCTAAAAGCATGGCTACTTCCCGTCACAGTGGGCGAGCATGTGACATGCGTTTGGGATAATTTAACAACACAGTTGGCTTCAAGTGCCAGCAAAGAAGAAGAAATAATGGCTTTGATGCTTTTTGTTTGTATCCTTGCTTATATGGCATGTTGCATATTCTTGATGCTGTTGGTCAGTATTGTTTTAATAGAGGCAAAGCATGTTATCCAAAGACATATTTAGATCAATAGGTCAGTCTTGTCTGCATGTCTCAATGGGACTACCTGAATAAATAAAGGTTTTATAAAACCTTTATTTACACATGTAATCCTGCATATATACATATATGTATTTATTAAGGCTGTCAAAAGTAACACATTAACGGCAGTAACTAATTAATGTAATTATTTATTTTATTATTATTTTAACGCAATTAATGCGTGCACAGTATAAGAAGCCCAATACATCCGTCATTTCTCCGTTATTACGGTGGGACATGGAGGTGTCTAGAGGCAAGATGGAAAAGATGAGCCTGCTGACTCTATGGATGGCTTTCAGAATACAAAGAACATTGATTGAACAACACATGGGTGTCACCCCATGGAGGATGATGGTGGTTTAACACCCACACTTTTTACATTGAGAGGGTTCAACACAGCACTTTTTTTTCCTTTTTTCCTGCATTGTGCACAAATGTGTCTGGTCTAGTGGTTCTCTGGTATTCTTTGTGTCTGCTCCTCCTCGCTGTCTCCTGTTTCTCATTGCGGCTGACTGTGATCAGCTTTTCTGTCGCTAGTACCTTTTGTTTGTCGTTCAGGTGAGAAGGAGGAAACTAGCAGTTCATGGTTCATACCAGCACATATTTACCCCAACGTGTTGGTTTTGGCAGGACCCTTCTCTAATACAGTAACTGACAGGTGTTAGTAAGGATTTATACTTCAGCTATGCAGGGGCGGGTCTAGAAAAGTTTTGAAGGGGAGCTAGGCAGGAGAACTGGCCAATAAAAAGGGGGCACAAATGTGACATTCTGTTTTATCAGAGTTTTTTCATCAATGTCAGCTGTTCATTTGTCACCATGTGATAATGTGTAGGTGGACGGTGAAATTATGCTGTATCATCTAGAACATGGTAGAGAAGATGCAGAACAACATATAGAAGTACGTTACATGCTGCATTTACTGACCCTTGGACATTTGATGTTTACCCAAGGGAAGGTCAATTAACACTAAATATTCTTATGCACGGGCTTGCTGTAAAAGCCGGCAAATTTTAGTTGACCTGAGTCCTTGGATCTTAGAGCCCTGCTAGGTCTCAACATATCACAAATGTATTCTGGGTATAAACCATTCTGTGATTTTTTAACTAGCAATAAGTTTAAACTCTATTGTGTGACTGACTGGAAGCCAGTGTAAAAATTTTGAAACTGGTGGGATATGTTCAAATCTCTTTGTCCTGGTAAAAACTCTAGTAGCAGTGTTCTGGATGAGCTGCAGCTGTTTAATGCTTACTTTGGGAAGTCCATTTAAAAGATCATTACAGTAATCCAGTCTACTAGAGATGAAGATACAGATTAATTTCCCCTGGTATTTTTTGGAGACAAAACTTTTAATTCTGTTGATGTTTTTGAGTTGGTAAATAGCTGCCTTGGTGACAGCTTTGATGTGGCAGTTTAAAGTCGGATTCAAGTCTATTAATACTCCAAGGTTAGAAAATTGGTCAGTGTTTTTAAGGGCCCGAGTCTCTTTACTAATGCTGACCTTCTTCTCCCTCTTACCAAACAGAATAATCTTAGTGTTGTTCTAATTATAGAAAATTCTCTCTCATCCAGGTGTTTATTTGCTCCAAATACTGACACAGTAAGTCTACTTGGCTGCAGTCGTCTGGTAACAGAGACACATAAAGTTGTGTATCATCTGCATAACTGTGATAATTGATGTTAGAGTTCTGTAATATTTTACCCAAAGGGAGCATATGCCAGTTGAACAGAGGAGGTCCGAGAACTGACCCCTGGGGGACTCCACAAGTCATGGACATTTACTCAAA
Source organism: Melanotaenia boesemani (assembly GCF_017639745.1). Lineage (NCBI taxonomy): Eukaryota > Metazoa > Chordata > Actinopteri > Atheriniformes > Melanotaeniidae > Melanotaenia > Melanotaenia boesemani. The sequence goes on from NC_055703.1 coordinate 12,988,812, forward strand.
TTAATAGAGTAATGAATTGTTGAGTTTTTAGTGTCACAGACTGTAGTTGGCTTACATTAGATGTTGTGTTGACAGAAAATATAATTGTAGGTCTCTGTGAGCTGTGTGCATTCATACTAAATGTGAACCTTTAGTGTGCAGGATGAATCGTTTGGTTGGCTGGTCTGAATGAATGTTAGGTGGAAAATTGGCTTCCATGTTTCCGTCAGTCTGCTCCAGGGCAGCTGTGGCTACAAATATGTGACTACACATCAGCAAGTGTGAAAGTGTTACTATACAGTAATATATATGTTAAATATGGTCTGTACTATGTCTTTCTGCTATTTTTAAGTTATAATGTTGATAACAGTAACAGGTATCCATGCTTTTATCTTTAATCAATCAGTCTTGTTTATAAAACAGAGAAGGTTGCTGTTTTAGAAAGAACTTAACAGATGGTCATTTTAACATTTGTCATCAAAACAGAAGATTTTAAATGAGCCATAAAATAAATCTTCATTTTCCGCTTATATTTTGCCATTAGGGTGTGTCTTGCAATCCTAAACTACATGAGTATGGAGGAACAAGAAGCACTGAAAGAGGCTTTTTTTTTTTATTACCATGCACATTTTGTACATTAGATGGGAAAAATAAATAAAGTGCAGGATTGTGTACATGATTTTTCCAGACAGACTACATACTTTAATATTCTGGTACAATATTACTCTTTATTATGTCAAAATAGTTTTATCTAAGCATGTATTTATTATTTATTTATCAATAGGGAATTTTCTATGAAAACTCTACTAAAATCGTTAAAGTTAACAACTGAAATATCTTTTTTAAAGGTAAAAGAAAAGAAAAAGAAAATAGTGTAATAATTGTTTCTGAATATTGAGTAATCGCCGCCCACAGTTCACCACAAATTATCAGGGGTTTTTGAGATGTTTGCCTTATTGGCCTGTATTTATTTAAATTAATTGTATATACCTTGGGAATTACAGACCTGTCTGTATGGACTCTTATTTAAATGCATTTGACAGAAGGAAAAATATGCCATTTGTTTGACAGAATTATTTGTTGGCCCATTTGAAAGAATTGGGTATACAACGTTATGGACAGATAGGTGCATATTGTTTGGATGTAAATCTAAACTAGCTGTATAATTAAAGCACCATGTGGCCAATCTAATTTGTCAGCCCTCCTCTGCTAATTGTCATGGTATTTGCTGACAGTCTCACCCCTCCCTCTCTGTTGTTGCCCTCCTGCACTGTGTTCTTTGTACACCACAGAGAAAATGTTGATTTTAATCACTAGGTATAATTAATTGCCATCCTTCCTTGTTAAGAAAATATAAGCCTCAAAGCCGCATAGTAAATGGCAGTGATTTAATTTACAGTTGTTATTAGGTGAGTTTTGATCTCTGTGTGAGTCTGAGTGTCTGTGCACAGGCATGTATGAGGATATGCTAAATAGCTTTGTTTTTCTTTTTTTTGTATTGCTGATTTAAAATAGGTTTTCTACTGAGTACATATAATCAGAGTATTATCAAGTAATCCCACATTCCCTTATATTTTCAAAGATAATGAATAAAAGTGAATTTAAACTTGTAAAGTGTTTCAGCAGTTTAAAAGTGTTCAGTATTCATAATGCAGAAAGACAGTAATGATGATGAACAGGCTCCAGGTTGCAGTTTACATTCAGTGATGGATTGGAGAGCTTTAGATTACAAAAGGGACTTTTTACAGGTAGTTAAGATTCCATTTCTGTTTCCCAAATGACCTCAATTTTCTGTGGGGTCCTGAGCTTGAGCCTTACTCATTTATTCCTCCACCTCCTATCATAAGGCAGTTGACTACAGCTCCAAGCATAGATCAGTTGTGCTGTCACTTTTTTTTTAGGTTGTGCTGTAGTACTACTCATGAAACTGAAACAACTGATACTGTATCTCAGAAGCATCAGAAACAAATAAACTCACCTAAAGCTCTCTATCATGGCTTCAATGTAGGTTAAAATGCTTTGCAGCGTAGGTCATTAGTGCATATAGGAACAAGAGCTTATTATAACTGTATATTTGGTAATTCAGTCTGGTGACATCAAACAGCATTTATGTGCAAACGTTGATATAAACAAAGTTTCAGTATCATTTAGATTTTTTTCATTAAATATTTATGCATTATCATAGTTATCTTATATTCATATCAAATAGCTTAATTTCTGGAGTTTTTGCTGTGCATGTTTTCACAGACAGCTACAGTTAACATTTACTGTTCAAAAGTGAATTTGCAACTTTTGTCTTCAAAAATTCCAGGGGTCAGAGTTTTACCATCAAAAAAAGGTTTCCATTCCTTTTTAAAATAAACATATTCATTATTTTTTGTTACCTGATAACTAGATGATGAAGAAAATATATCAAATCTGTTGTGTTTTAATTTTCTGCTGACTTATTTAGTTTTAACTGAAAAATCCTCCATAGTGACAAGAAAATAGCTTACAAACAACTAAAGATAAGACAAGCCTATCCTAGTTCTTATCTCAGTTCTGAAATTGTAATTGATGCCCACAGGAGCATAGTTAACTTTACACATGTATAGTTTGCATTATATGCTTGTAACATGGTTTACCCGCCACAATTCCTCTATGGTAACTTATACATACTAAATAGACAGCTTGCATGGCATTAATAGACAGAACAAGCCAGCGTTGTGGTTTCCGCTGAGAAATATTATGGCTACGACTTCATCTACACCATTAACAACACAAGCTTTTCACTTACCAGTTCAGAAGAAATGTTGCAAGTTATGCATCAGATTTCACTTCTTTACTGGCCTCCAGAGAACAAACACAACAATATTTACTCCTGCTTTGGATCTATGTTTTTGTCGTTTCATATTTCTGCTGCTGAGTACATTTTTTGTGGGAAGGAGTAGAGGCAAATGTAATGCTTGCTTGCCAGGTGCTTTTACCATTCATGTTATTGTGCTTTTCATTAGGTGATGCTTGTCATTATTTTATGATTGCCACTCATTTGTTTGTATCTACGTCCAGCCCTGGGCTACTAGGCTGTCATCTTTTTCTGTTAGCTTAAGGTCAGGCTGGCCGTTGCGGTGACTCTTTCCCATCTAGTAGTATAAAAGTAGTATTACAGGAAATTATGGACGACACCTAATTTTTCCCAGTTAAATAATTTTGTGACATTAGTTGTACCTGGGTCAGGTAGTTGTAAAAATTTTTTTTTTACAAAGAGCACCTTTAAAACTGTACTGACAAATATCACCAGATTCAGCATTCATATCCAGTCCCAAAAATATGAGCACACCACCGAGGTCTTTATTTTTATTAGTCTGGTTGCAAGTAATCTTTCTGTTTCCTGTGTGTGTGTGCTCGCGCACATGAATGCCTGCTAGTGTGACAAAGCTTGTCTCTGCAGCAGCCATGCGTTGGCAGGTTGTAGTTTTCCCTTCAGAAATCAGCCACTCTCTGAACTGTTAAATCACACTAGAAGCCAACCTTGGAGAGAACATTAATTACTTTCCTTTCCCTCCATCACTACCTCCTTTCATTTTTTTCCCCTTTTCAGATAAACCCTCCCTTGTTCGGTTTTAATTTTCTTTTCTCACACTCCTATCCCCAATCACTTTCTTTCTCATAGTAGTATGAAGCTATGCCACAAGTGACTTTTTCCCTCCACAATAACAATGAAACGTGCCATTAAATATGAATCCTCGCTCCTTCCATTCAGTACCGTATTTGAAGCTTTGAAGGTTTGATAGTTGTCTAGATTGGCTGTGTGATCGTGCAGTTCATTTGTATCCCCTTCTGGCAGGAATGTCCTGCCCACAAACTCTGATTTAATCATTAGGTTGTCAAGTTTGTTGAAAGCATCACATGAAATCAATGAAAGCTGCTCTCCCATTTTTCTGTTGTGTGTACTGAAAGAAGGTGACAAAATAGATCACTGGGACAAACTTTTGTATGATGCTGCCATTTATTATTTTTATCCAAGATTGTTCCTCTGAATACTCTTCATTCACCTAATTGGTGCTTCATGTTCAGTGATGTTTACAATTGATAACCTTCACAGGCACCTTTTTCTTTTTGGTCTCAGACTGATTTGCCTCCTTCACTTCCCTTTTTCTCTTCACCAGGTCCAAATAGAGGATGTGGAGAATGAGGACAAAAGATATGCCCTTTTCCAGGAGATGTTGGATTCAGCACACAAGTGGGAAGACTTTCAGTTGATCATGCTTCTTCTACAAGCATGGCCACCTATGATGAAAGAGGAAGTGTAAGATCAGTGTCCTTTTTTATGCTTTTTTAAAGGATGAAGAAAAACCTTTGTGCTATGATCTTTTATATTATGTTGCAATTGTTCAAGAGCATTAGCTGCACTTTTACATAACCAATGATGTTACCAGATTTCTTAAAAAGAAATCTGAGATTCTTTCCAAATTTCTGGTCACAAGACCATTAAATGATCTAATTTATTAAATAAAAATTATGGTCCAGTATTTTCATTATTCACCAACCTCAAAAACATGGAAAGGTGAAGTTAATAATATGTTATTACAGCATCACTTTCCAGGGCTATGATATATTTGGCAGCTAGTGAAATATTAAAGTTAATGTGTTGGCAGTGGGAAATAGCCAAACATAAGGATCAGAAATGATGGAAACTGCAGACCTGATGTGATGCATCACATTTTCTTTTACATTATCTGTCCAGCCCCGTGCAGGTGTACTGTTAACCCTTTATTGGGCAAATGACCATATTTGTACACTTCATTGGACATACAAAATGCCACTGCATGCAAGTCCATTAAATCATAAAACCACCCTAAGTTCTCCACACCAATCATCAAACATCAGGCTACATCCCAGAAACTTCACTGAGATCGGTCTTCAGCATTAAAAAAAAAATATCCTCCAATTTTATACTAACACTCTTTTCTGTGGTTGAAATTTAAAATGTCCAAGTATTTTAATGAGAGCCCGATAAAGGGTTAACCTTGGGAGGGTGCACTTCCCTGGCAGAAGACGACGCTGTAGGATACTAAGGGCAATGTTCTAACTTGACACATAACACCAGCCTAGAGGGACAGTTGCCGCATTTGAGACACAAAATGCAGTAATTTGTGTATCATATTTTATATATTGATACTTCATGCCTAGCAGTCCACTCATAAAAACAAATGGTTTTCCATACCTGAGAGATTGAGACAATACATCACAAAATGTCAAAACAGTTCTTTAAGCGCTTTTGCTTGAATCATTGCTTTCTCAAAGTTTTTTATTTGCCTCATGTTTGTGGCTCATTGCACACTTTATTATTTCGTAGAGGATTTAAAAAAAAATCTCATACTTTTTACACTGTATATCTTTAGTAGTCATGTTATGGAGATCAACATTCAAATCTAAAAATAATATCTCTTTTGACGCCTTGTAGTGGGGCGATGCCCTCTCAGTATCTTCAGTGATGGCGGATTGAGGTTTAAAAGGAATATGTGTTATTTGGTGCTGTTTTATTAGCTCGGGTTGTAGCACCCTTTTCCCTCACTGATAACTGTTCTCTTCCGTGTTTTGGTGCTTCGCACCAAATCGCAAACCTTTCATTTTAGAAATCAGAGATGCATACAGGCATTGACATTTTAATGGACATCCTTTATGCAGGGTGTTCTCATTTCACTAAGAGTGGGAACTGAAAACTGTGTCTTTAATCATTCATTGACATGTGCTGCATGCATAGATGTTCAGAGTTGGAAATCTCAGAGCTTCAGGCTCTGAGCTTCTTGCACCAGCTGCTTTCTCATGAGCCTCAGCAAGAGTCGGCTGTATTATCGATAAGTGCCTAATGATGTGATTGCTCTTCTCCTGCTCCATTGTTCTCGATTAAAAGTGAGCTTTACTCTGAGGACTGCAGGGACAATACACGGTTGTGCTGTCTGGAGTTTATCCTTCCAGCTCAATCAAAGCAGACTGCTGTTCAAATGGTTTCGATCAGCAAGTTAAATTAGACTTCTTCTCCGGTTGTTGTTAGAGACTCACAAGGGCTTTCATGCAGCTACTTCTAAATAACATTTATCTATCGATTAGTTTTCTAAACTCGCTTAAATTTGTTTGCTTGTTCATCAAGATTATATCATTATGTTCATTAACTGTACACATTGTTTAAAATATGATGGCAGGACCAGACTATACAACATTATTTCTATCCAATGAGCAGTATGTCCAACAAAAGGATTAATACAGATGCCTGAAATGTTAAATGACTTGGCCGGAAGAGCCAGAATATTGTCTCCAGGAGTGGAAATTTCAGCTGTAATTTTACAGAACCACTAATAAAAGATATCAACTGTAGTTTGAAAACTTCAGGTATGAAGGAGCCAAAAATTAAACTCAAATTTGTGAGCTAATAGAGGGACTAAACTATTTTACATTGTCACTACATCTATAGAACTGTGGTAAATGACTCTGAATTCCTTATTGTTAATAACTGAAAGGGTTTAACTGATGATGCCAGTGGTCTGATTACTTCTTTGTAATCACATGAACAACAAAAGCTTTAAGCCAATTTACAGATGCATTTTATGTTTATATCTGGTTTTGACCTCTCAGAAAGCTCATATTTTAACTCTAAGAAACAGTCACTGCACATTCTGATAGTGTTAGTCACACAGTCCTGTGTTGTTTTAATCTGTGCAGGATGGTAGCAGCCAATGATTTTGTTTGATCAACCAGCAACTCCCAGCACAGCAACCTGTGCTGCCAAAATGCCTGGAGATGTGAGAAGATGCTACCTCCTCTGCAAGGGGAAACCATACGTTATGATTGTGGAACTTAGTTCAGAGTGAAATTCTTCCAACAGAGATGTAGGTGATGCCTTTAACTCTGAAATGGTACCAGGGTCCTTTGAATGACTCATACTGAGGAAATAGCTTTTTAAATGTAGAATCAATTCTTCCCACTGTTCAGAGAAGAGATAAATTGTTCTGGGTTTTGTACTCTGCTTTGTACAAAATTGGTGGGGCAGATGGGATTAGGCTTGGACAACATAGCTGCACTCCAGGATTTGACTGAACCTCCCCGGATTTTATGAGGGTTACAGCTGTCAGACTGCTTTGACGGTCAATCATGATCATATCTTTCACCAGATTTATACTGAACAAAGAGAAAAAAAGCTCAGTGTTAGTGATTGATGCTGCATTTTTGCTGCTTCTAAATATGTTGATTCTTTTTTCCCCCAACTGATGTGAATGAGTTACCAATTCCAGTCCAGGTAATGATTCACATGGTCCATGCCTATTTGAAGCAGCTTTAGATATTTAGCTGCCTAAAACAGCTCTATGCTCTTTATCCTTTTTAGCTGCAGTAAATTCTTCATCTACCATTGTGAATTGGGACACAAAACTCAGACCAACTTAACCTTCAAATGGCAGTATTAAGAGGTTAAAGACCTGAGCGTGTTATCGTTGTGCAGGAAACATGGTTAAATTCAAACTCTGTATTTGTGTATATGTGTATGTAGCAAAATAATTTGTTACAGAAGACTGCAAGAGGCTGTTTTGGAAGCTGTATTGAGAGTTGCATCCACAAGGCTTATCCTTCAGTCAGACCACATAAACTGAGTCATGATTCAAAGCACGGATAGAGGCTGGCTGTGACTCACATTGCACCCTGTGACAGATTTGGCGAGAGCACAGACATTCACAGTGTCATGCAGAACCCCCCCCTACTTGTGCCCTGGAAAAGCACAGGAAGCAGCATCGTGCCAGTGGTATAAGTGGACTCTGTTTGTTCCCATGGCCGCATCATCCAGAGGTGAAGCAGCTTGTCAGGGCAAGACACCCCCGTATTTGGATGGAGAGCTGCTTTTTCTACTGACAGACATACACAAGAGTCCCGCTGTTCTCTCTCTGTCTCTTTATCATGCCCTGTCTCCTCATTTTACAAGCTCTTTTTATCTTACACACACACACACACACACACGCACATATACTTGTTTTCTAGAGATGCACATGCACTCAGGAGCTTACCATATAGCCTATTTCTACCGTGCTTGCACAAGAAACCCCTCAGCACATGGAGATTTCTGCTTCTGATCAGGCCCTGTTACCATTTTCCCCTTATTTTAAAATACCCAGAGTAAAATAAAGGTTAAGAGCACACATACATATCATTCATCTTCTCATCTCCCATCTCCTTTCCTTTCCACAGCTCTCCATTAAATATTTAATGCCCTGCTTGTCATGTTAATCACATCCACAACTTCCAGCTGTGCTGGCATGCTGACATCTATTTTCTAACTACTGGAAATGTCTGTATTGTTTTAACGTGTTAAAGGATGATTTTCTGCATATATCAGAAGAAAATTTACAATCTGAAAATGATTTGAAGGCTGTTTAGTTCTTTGATGGCTCAATTCAGAAATAATGAAGCTGTTGTTTTGCCTTAATGCCTGGACCTACAAAAAAATTACTATAGTCAGCAATTGTTCAGGCTTTAATGTGACTCAATGCCTTCAACCACGATTTAATTAACAGATACTGATTGGACTGTGGTTTTCATCTTTCTTTCTTTCCTCTGGCTGATGTGTTATTAAAGATTTGTGAAGGTTATACTGTATTGGCTTAGCATCACCTGTTTATGCTGGCCTTGGCAAGAACTAATCTGTTACCCAGGAGGCATTAACAAAGGTCATGAAGAGCTCATAAAAAGCATGTAAACAGAGTGATGTCTGTCAGTGCTGGCAGCTGTCGCCTTGTGTTCACTCAGAAGAGAGAGATAATGCATGGTGTAGGTGTTTAATATTTACTGCTGGGGTGTTGTGGTCAAATATCTTCCCTCCTAACTTACATGCCACTGATGGAATTCATTAGTTTATCTGCAAACCTCTTGATCATTCTGTCTGCTTTTATGTCTGCCTGTTATTCTTATGTAGCTTTTATGATCATAGTATTCATTATGTATAATGTGTGCCATATGGTGCATGAACATTAATCATGTGTTGTTACCCAGTCAGTGTCTAACAGGATTATCACTTGGTATCATACAACTGTAGACGAGCTGATGAGTAGTGTATCCTTCCAGTGGATTACCACGATGTTTGAAATATAGTGAATATAATATGATGGCCTGAAGGGTCACGGCATGAACACAAAAACACAGCAACGTTACCAAAACACAACATTCTTTTTCAGAAAGCAAAAAAAAAAAAAAAAAAAAAAAAAAAAAAAAAAAAAAAAAATATATATATATATATATATATATATATATATATATATATATATATATATATACACACACATACATTTAATTTATTATATTTTTTTAACTCAATTTTCTCCTTGTGTTCACCTTAGAAGACTGAAAGCCAACACTGCACACGCAACTCATATTTATGCTCTTTATGTGCAGGGCACAGTCGGAGCAGAGCCCCTGGGTGATGCTAACCTCTATGCTGCTGACCCGCTGTCAGGCGTCAGAGGCCAGTGTAGACCTGGGTCAGCAGGTTGTCACCATGGTGAGGTCCCTCTATAACACCAAACACAAGCTTCCTGTGCAGGTAATCCCCTAAGACTACATTTTATTTTTGCTGTGATAGTCCTAAATGATATATACTTTGACAAAGACTAATGATACTAACAGGTTATGTGTGTGAATACAGGAAATAATGTTTAAGTTTATCTCAGCACTGTAAGGCTGAAACACATTCCGCTAGCATATTGTTTTTAATTCTTATGATGTATAAAACAACAGTGTTTTTATTTTAAACTACTACATTTGCTGTGCATGTAAATGAATCTGTAAAAATACATAAAGAACATTGTATTGTGCTACAATTCCGAACTATGTTTTCTAATTTAATGTATATTTTTCTATACAATGTGAAATTTTAACTGTTCAGATTTGCTCATTTCAAATGCTTGTGTCACCACTAACAGCGCAAATTATGGCAATTAGCATTTTAAACCAAAGTGAATGCAGCTCCCTCACATTCATAGTCTGTCTTTATCACTGTACTTGACAAACTTATTTTGCATTCAGTACAACTACACTGCAGCACCAGCATTTTAGCCAATATCTTAATACAGGAGCCTAAAGCTATTAAGCATGTAACCCACAGCAACGTGTTAGCATCAGCTCAGTGCTTTTTGCAAAGCATGTATCCACCAGTCCTTCTTTGATATCTGACGGCCCCTAATGCTATTCATGCCCTGCTGAGCACCATGCAAGTCGTGCACCAAATGCCATTATGTATGTCTAGGGCCAGCTGACTGTGATATTAGTTTATCGTTAATGCTGTTCCGTGTGAAAAGGGTAGTGTCTGCCTGACTGTCTAATATTGGTGTTGGAAGGGGGTGGGAGTGGAAAAGAAGGCCTTTGCTCTGTTCTGAGCAGCTTTAATTTGAATCTGATGGAATGAAACTGCCAGAGCATGGGGGAGTCAAATTGCATTGTGTTATCCATACATTACTAGATGGGGCTGCAGCTAGACTGTGTGTTTGCCATTTGCATGTGCTTGTGTGCAAACCTTTTAAAAAGTGTTATCTGTCCGCATGTCTGTATAGTGTATTTGCATTGATTAACCTTCACTGCCTCTGTTCCCCTCTTTTGTTCTCGTTTCTTTTCTTTTTTTTAATCCACCCTCCTTTCCTTCTCATCACACCATTGTTTTTATTGCTCATTCCCTTCATTTCATCCTTTGATCCACACATATCCACCAACCCCCTCTCTTTCTCTCCTCTTTCAGTGTATCGGACACATAGCAAACCTGCTTCTCCAAAACCAGCCGAGACTCCTGCAGCCTGCACTCAAACTGATGTGTGAAAGCGGTGATGAGCAGCTGCTGCAGTTGAGTCTGGATCAGATCAACAGTATGAGTGAAGTAAGCATCCATGTAAAAGTCTGCAGTAACTGTTTTCCAATTCTGACCAAAGGGAGTCCTTTGCTTGAAAAGCAGGTCAGTTCTGTTTCCTGTTGCAGCACACCTTAATCACATTAATGGGTTAACATGCTTGGGCAGAACTTAACAAGCTGTTGAGGAAGGTCATGTAGCAGAGAGACAACTGAAACCTGCAGGATTACAGCCTTTGAGGACCAGAGCTGGACACCCTTGCCATAGTTGGTAGTGAAAATTATGATACGACTACTGATCTGTGATGCCACAACACAAAATTAGATGAATAGTTTTACTCCCATCATAAACTTGGGTTCACGTAACACTTTTCTGAAATTTAAGTATGCCTTGCTTTCACACTCCATAACGTTTTGTTTTAAAAACTCCGGCGCCCAATGATTAAGAAAATGCGCTGTTTAACTGCTACCCCAAACCTGAGGTGATGTTTTAAGTTTCTTCTTTCCTTCAGCCAACTCTCAAAACTAAAATGCATTGATGTGAGAAAATGAAGCTGGAAAACTGTTGCTATTTTTGGCATTTTTGCTTGAAGTAAATGCTCTTGGTGGTGGTGCGGGTGGGTACAAACATTGCAATTTTTGCCACCTGCTGAAGTGTATTTTGGTCTGTTGTGGTGCAGTTGCTGTATCATACTGAGATGCAGGTGGTGAGAATGCTCTCAGTGGTACAGTAATAGAAGTCCACAAGTGTCCTTGAAAACAAGTGAGCTTCCTTGAAGTTCAGCAGGGAGTAAAAGTTCAGTGACCAGGTAAGAAAGCTACACACTCTGTGAATTTATCTTGGACATTCACATCCTGTGTCAGTAAAATAACTTGGGCACAAAATCATGTGTGATGTTTGCAGACTGGATGGATGGATCCTGACGAATCGCAGCAGGGTACAACTATTGCTTTGTATGTACTTGCTCATATTTAGGTCTTACAGTTTTAGGGGGTATTCTCAGAAATATCTGGAACAATCTGAGGTTTGGGTTTCTCTTGGATATGTTGATACTGTTGTTTGTGCTCGGTGTGAACTGTACAATGTCCTACTGCTGCTGCTGCAACTCCACCAAATTTTCTTCTGTTTTTGAATTCCACAATCTTCATTTAGCTCATTTGGTATAATGTGTTTAACACATCACTTCATGCTTTGTTACAGCTGATTGATAAGGAAATGTAGATAGCAGTCACAATGCAGGATAATCATCCAAATGTTCTGATACTGTCAGAAATGTATCACTGCCTAAGGGACAAGACTGAAGTCTTTGAAAATCTCACACCATCCAACACAGGACTACCGTTTTGGCCATGATTAAAGATATATTTATATTGGTCATCTTTTATCTGGGAGGGTGTGTATCAGGCTTCAGATCACTGAAGATGTGGAAGCTCAGCGATTTGAGTGGACCTTTCACAAAAGTTTGTTGGTGCATTAATGAATTAAAAGTGTAATAGGAATGAAAGTATATTGTGCTCTTTATACATTGCTGTCATTCTTCACTCAAGTGATGCATCAGTGAAAGAAAAAACGGATTTTCTCAGCGCTAATGTTCTGAAATAAAGCTACAAGGTACTGTGTTGAGGCATTACATCAGACACCAGATTTTGTGTGGACACATCCAAGTTGCTTTCTAGTTTTGATTGTTTTGGAAACAAACTGTCAGATAAGCAGGTAATCTTTGAAGGATGTGTGGGCTTTACTCTTTACACTGTTTCTCCAATCAGATAAGCAGTTGTTACAAAGTACGCTTCTCAGACCCTGCAGACCCTCTCTTTGTTCCTGAATCAGATAAGAGAAAGCCTCACTATTAGCTGACAGAGCCTCTATTAAATGAAACGATCGTGCTCCTATTTTGGTACACCTGCTCTTATACCACAGTGAGAAGAGAGCAGAACTGAGGGAGGTAGGGTGTGGGAGGTGGTAAGAGAAACGATATGTGATTTAGATGTGCAAAGATGAAACCAAACGGAGGAGGAATGGGTGCTAAGAAAAAGGAGACGACAAGGAAAATTACAGAGATGGCAAGTGTATAACAGTATAAAGTTACATAGAGATTAAGACCATAATAGAGTGCTCAGAAAAGTGTGCTAGTCTACATATGGAGGTAGAAGGAAAAGACAAAAGATTAATCGGGAAGAGTTTGAGGATGGATATATGAATTGAGTATGACAGCCAGTGTGTCATGCTTCTTTGAGCAGTAGTCTTGCATCTGCCACGTAGAAGCTGAACAGACAGACATGTTCAGACCTGCACAGAACAATGTTCATCTTAATATATGATATAATATATGATTTCCGTGTAGATGTATGCAAGTTCTTGTTTGTCCTGTTGTGCCTTTGAGCATTCTAATGTCTGAACATTTTCTCTTGCGTGCATGTGCTTATATTCAGTGCTTGTATTGCAGGCAGGAAGTCACGTTCACATTTCCTTTTCTATTAAGGTCTCATTAAAAGGATGCAAAAAAAAAGTAGTTTAAAAGGTGTAAAATGTTAAAGCTACTCAGCTGAAAAGAAAGTATATTTTATTTACTTACACATATTGTGTATGTTCATGCAAATAATTAGATTATCTGTCATGTCTTCTGTTTAATCCCCACTGTGGGTGTGCTGAAATCATTCTACAATCCCCACAGCATTTTAAAATTTACATTTAAAAGGGTCAAGTCTCAGAACTTGAATCTGTCACATCCATCAGGTTTACTGAGTGATCTGGCATTGTGATGTGAAACAGAGGTTCCTTGGTTGAAAAAGAAGTCAGTCAAATGAGTGCTGCAGTGGACAACTGTAATGATTAGCCAGTCAGCGCTACGAGTGGGATTAATTCTGTTGATTATCTTTTGTGAAGTTTTCTCAAGCTGTGTTCAGTTTTCTAGTTATTGGTTGGGGAAAATGAAACCCCGCCCCTGCAGAAAATCTTATTAGATTAATGCCTGTAGTTTAAACTCTTAACTTTTATTTCCACAATAATGTTTTTTTTTTTCTCTCTAGATAATACGCATGCCAGCCTCTTCACAAATTGCAAAGGACTTTTTTACTTTTATAGGAAGTAAATCCAAGGACATCGCTTACAGCCATTTTAACTGATCTACAAATAGCCTGAATTTGTCAGCGGCCAATGTGTAGCAGCTATTAGCAGATTAGTATCTCAGGAGGATCAGAAATGATTGATTTCAGCTCAGCTTGGTCAGTCACAAATTCAGTGAGTTTAACGTGGATCTAACTGTTAATTTAGTGTTTTTACTTTTCAGTTTAGTTCAAGCGTCTCATTAAGGTTTGCTCTTTTGTAACAGTTTGTTTCACTCCATCACGCCAGTTAAAATTATGGTGTGAACAGTTTCCTAAATGTCACTCATAATTTATTTCGACATTAACAAGCCTGAGGTTGAATTTGGCTACAGTACACAATGAATTTATCAACAGAGCACTTGTGATTAAGTACATGTAAACCACATGCCACTCTGAGAGATTGACAGGCTTTATCATCAAACACTGCCTTGGCAATGTGTGTTCCCAGATACTTGTTTTGTACCTGATGTCGAAGATCATGGTTTACTTTGTTTTGTTGTGTTTTTCCTCCTTAAATACAGGAGATGCCCCTGAGATTATGATTAGAAAAAAAAAATAATTAAGAAGATTAGTTTTTAATTAAAATGGCATTATAGAAAATTACTAGACACCAAAAGTAAATGGAAAAAGGTTATTTATTTGGCTGTGGGGACATATGTGTTCATTGTTGTTCTCATTCACACTGTCTTGCTCTGGTGCTATGTGGGAGGTAAACGGGTTTGCTTTGCGTTAGTGGAAGAGACCACAGTGGGCGTTGAAGAACCAAAGAAGTGAGGAAATGAGTGGGAGTAGAGCAGATGATTTGAAAGGGAGACAAAGAGGTAGTAGAGCAGGTAATAAAGAACGGGATGCAATAATGCAGAAGAATGCAGTGTGCATATTTATTTCTCTTTTCCTGCAGCAGAAACTTGCCCAACTTTCAGGATAATGCTACATTTGTCTTCTCATTTTCTTCTTTTCTTCTACTGCTCCTCTTAGAGGAGACAGAAAGCACAGCACTTGAGAAAGAAGCCAGTCTAGACTGATGGGAGGCGAAGATAAGGGGGTGATAAGAACTCTGTTATAAACATAAAAGAGCTTTCAGTGCAGCATACATAGAGCTATTTATTAGCACACATATACACACACACACCGTTGCTGATCAAACCATGTCTAGCACAACAAAGTGTTAAGTAGCCTAATGCACCATTCAGCCAGTCCATCAGACTTTGTGTATCATATTTCAAACTGAATGCAACACAGGGTTGTACAAATGCAAACAATGAAAGTAGAAACAATGAAAAGGACCATTAAATTAATTCCTCACCACTACTATACAGATAAGACAATAACAGGTTTAAAAAATCTCATTGATATTTTATGACAAAATCTAACAAGCAGTTGAAAGATTTGCTAATATAAAAGCAATACTAATGGACCATAAATGTGGATAAAGTAAACAAAGAATACATTACAATGACAGAATATGATTCAGGAGAAGAAAAGGCGATATATTCCCCAGCTGAAAGAAAAGCCCTATCTATCTTTCTGTCAAAAATATACATTATTTCAAACAAAGACCTTTATGGGTCCTTCTAAAAGGACATGTGTAGAGCTAGCATTTGTTTTGTCCATCCTGGGCTACCATAGAGACATGGCAGGACAACATGGAAGAGGACATTTGCTGCTTGAAAAAAAAAAATTGATCATTTTAAGGTAATGCAAACAAAACTTCATATTTTCAAATAATTTTGAATGAATGAAAGCATAACTGCATTTCTGTCTTCTAGATGCCCCAAGTTTTACACATTACATTATTTTTTTTATGTTTTTTTTCTTTTTTGTTTTTTTAATTCAATACATAAGTAGTTCAACATGTAAAATCAAGCTATTTGATTCTTTCAGAACCATTTTGGCTGCTTAATTTACATTATTGTATAAATTGTTTAATTCTATAATTTCGTTAGACATTATTGAACAAAGGTCTTTGGGTTTGAGCAGCCTGAAACACAACCGTTGCTGGTTGAGGTTGTTGGAGTGGAAACTTCCCCTTAATCTGATAATGATAGCCTGAACTTGTGAACATGAAGATACACAATTTAATCCATCCTATGACTGGGCTTAACTGCTTCTTTTCTTTCTTCATGGAGGCCAGTTTTTGTTTTTCTCACTCGTCTTGAATTAAATGTTCACACCCTTCTGTAGCTTATGTGCTCAGGTTAACTACAGGCCCTCTGCAAGAAATCATATAACTACTGGAGTGTGGACTAAAGGGTGTGTGCATGCATGCGTTTAAGTGAGTGATTAGGTGTCTAATTGCTTGTTTAAGTGGGTTTGTTTACTGCTTTGGTGCCATATTGGACCCTTTAATTTATTTCTATTTGTGTGCTACTGAGTGTGTTGACTCTGGACCTGCTCACCGCTTGTGTGCATTTGTTTGTTCATGTGCGTCACTACCCACTTTTATTTTTATTTTTTGGCTTTACAGCCTCTTCTTCTGTCACTTTCAATCACATTACGCTGTAAGCAAGGATTGTTTTGTGTGTGTGTGTGTGTGTGTGTGTGTGTGTGTCTGTCCACGTTCAGTTTGATGTTCCTCTAAAGCCTAGGGACAGCCAGGGTGGAGGGATGGAAAGCAGAGCCTGAGGAAGTAAAGAAAATGATGAGAGGAGGAGGAAAGGAGAAAGTTGTATGTTGTCTGGCATTCCAAAGAAGCCTTATGATTTAAATGATAAAAGAAGGCTTGGCTATGCATTATGTATTAGGCGTTGTACGTGTACGGTAATTCCAATTAAGCTCTCAGCTGGGTTAAGCTGAGGGAGGGAGAGTACGAAGAAAGATGTATACAGGAAATGAGTGACGAGAGCACAGATGAAAAACAAGGCTAGGAAATATTGACCAGACCAATCTGGCAACATTAAGTGGTTGCTGAAAACAGGCACGGAAGACAACCTTGACTGTTTTTACAAGGAGAGATGGCAAGAAATAAAAAGGTAAAAATAAGAGCTGGGGGTGGGGGGGTCGGACATCTTATGGCTGCAGCTTGATGTGTCAGTTCTCTTGTCACGCCGAGTGTTTGCTCGCTCACAGTGCACATCGACTGTGAGCCTGAGCACACTCACATGAGACAGATGATGCCTCTTGTTTTTGAATTCTCTGAAGAGAGGCGCTGTGTGGTGCTTGAATCTTTTGAGGGGATTTGGAAAGGCTTTGAACCTGACACATACATACACAGAGCTGTGCACTAAATACATACACCCAGAGGTTTCATGTTTTCTGGGCTAATGACCTTTGATAAAGGAAGGATAGATGTTAGACATTTTCCCTCCACAGTTGGGTATGTTTTCTACTGATCTGTTTGTAAAGCCAAGACCTGAGCAGATAGCGGTGAGGGAATGAATAGGAAGCAGGTAGTTTAGATGTATCTATAGTTCTGTGAAACCTACAGCAGATTAGTAGCTTTAGAATGAAGTTGGAAGGTGATAGTTATTGTCTTTTGCATTCTTTGTTCAAACAGGCCGTCTACCAAAACCATTACACAGCCGAAAAGTCCTCAAGCAAGACACTGAAATCCCAGCATGTGTGGACCACACAGCTGTCATCATTTTTCAGTTTGAGGTAAAAATAATAACAATGATGATAAAAACAAAACAATAAAAAAAACTTTATCTGCAGTTTTGAGAACTGGAAACTATGGAATCAATTTTCCTGCATGTATCCTAGGAAAACTAATGGTTTGGTTACTTGAAATTTGAAGATAGTTGCAATTTCCTTTGAAGGTGCATTCAAGTCTCAGTGTAAATGCACTGGAAGCTGTGAATTATTACCAACCTGAATGCTAAAACCACATAGGCTGAGTTTTGCATTAGGGTTTTTGAATAGCATCAACTACCAAAATTAAATGTCCAATTAGTGAGCTTTATACATCCTAAAAAACAATTATTTTTTTTAAGTTTTGCCAGAGGCAGAGGCGCAGTTTTCCTTTATGTCCAATCTGTATGCTAAGAAGAGCAAACCTTATATTTGGAAAAAAGCTTTTAAAGAAATCAAAAGGTTATTTCCAGTCTAATTATATATAGACCTCTTGATTACATAGACGTACATCAATAGGAGATGGGGCCACTTAGCAAAGTAATGGAAGGAAAAAAATGCATCTTTTCAAACCTGTAAAAATGTTCTAGTCTATTGAACGGTACCATCTGCCTCTAACAAATCTCCCGGGGCATAGTAGACAATAAACCAAACTATTCTAACCAAATATCTTTAAAAGGTGTGGTTTTGCAGCTGTAATTAACAGAAACTATTTTAATTTATGTTGTTTAAATTTTATAGTTATCTATACAATGCAAAGTGAGCTTGAGCTATCTGTCTTCACTATTTTGAATGCTCTAAGGTGAAAAGTTGTCTTGTTTGTCTCGTGTTTGCCTGTCTGATTGACTACTAATATTTAGCTTTCTTATATTGCATACTTGCAGTAGGCGTGAATGTTGGACTAACTCAACTGTCTGAAATGTGACAGAGCTGTTCATGCTGTAAGGACATAAAGTCATCTGTGCCACTCTGATATCAAGATTCTCCTCCATCTCTCAGCTGCTTTTCACATCTATTTTCAGCTCAGCTGTCAATCTGACTGACTCTAAAGACTCAAATCTCCTGTCTCTCTTGACACCGTCAAACTGTAATAGCCTTGGAGGTGTGTATATATGTGTCTCCATGTGTGTCTTGGAGGACCAAGCTTGTGCACAAGTTTGTACTGAAGGTCTGGTCAGGTTTTTTTCTTCCATAACGAACCAAAGTGTAGGAAAGACAGAATTTATGTGCATGTATCAGACATGTTTCAGGGCTAGTCTGTGTTTGCAGTATGTGCACATATGAAATGTTTCCTGTATCATGCTTATTGACACACCGGGTAATTTCACATCAAATCTGTTTCAAGCTCAGCCATGTTTTTGTTGTAGGTGATAGGTGACACGACTGGCAGTGATTTATATAATTACCAGGCTTTCAGGTTCAATCAAAGCAGATTTTAAACCAGTCATTTTAAAGGTCACCACGAGGTCACCAGACTACAGTAGTTCATGCTTCATGTGTGTCCATCAAAGTAGCAAAGGTCAGTGGGATGTCAGTCCTCTCATCTACCCAAGTCCCCTGAGTGTCTGCACAGACTTCTGCAGACATAGTAGTGCAGCCTGAAATTTGTGTGATAGTTTAATTTCCTGCACCTATGCTGGTAGTTGGACAGTGTAATCTATAACCAACTCCTTCACTTTTCTGTAGATAAAAACTGTCAAGTCACAGTAAACCTTTCTGAAGCATTAAGCACTCTGGGTGTTTTCATTGTTGAAGGCCATATGAAGGCCATGTAATGCACTAGCTCGTTGAATTTCGAGACTGACATCCAAAGGTTCTGCTGATCCTGCAATTCATGAATGATTCATCACCTGCACCAGTGTTCCATATTGCATGTGTAAAAAGTTCTTCCATGAATGCAAACTTCACTTGCAGTATGGTTGTTGGTAAAAAGTTGTTACATTATTTACCCCTATATTTCTTTTGTCCCGTCTTAATCAATTTGCAGGCATGTGAAAACAAAAATGCATCCATTTCAAATTCTAAGGTTATAAATATTAAAACATAATTTAAAGGAAAATACTCTGATCCTTTAAGGTGTTCACCTTTGGTAAATACAACCTTAGATGAACAGCTCAACATATGGACGTGTGAAAAAGTAAATACAGCACAAGCAGCAGGACCTCCCAGAGTCCTGCATGGCCTCAGTGTGAACTTGTTGAGGCGTCTACCCCTGGGAAGATTGGCGGCCTGCTTGAAAGTTTCCGCTTGTGAGTAATCCTCCTCGCTGTAGAATGATGGACTCTGGATTGTTTGGTAAATGGCCTCATAACCCTTCTAAGAATGACGGTATCAACATTGCTGATGTCTTTCTTCTTTGGCATTCTGTTAACACACACCTGAATTCTGCAGATCAGCAAACCTCTACTTTTATAGAGGTGGTGACACTTTCAATTTATCAAGTGAATTTGAATAGCATCACCTAACTACAACCTCTGCATTCATTAACAAACTTTAAGGTTATACCTGTTTTTTTACACATTGTTTTGTCCAGTTTTTCTGAAATAGTCAGTACCAGTCAAAATTGCGGACACATGTTTGTGAATGTACTGTATAATGGACACTATAATATGTCATGTGTTGCCATTCCTCTGATTTTTATTTATTTTAATCCATGATAAGAACCATTGAACTTTGTATGTTTTTCCTCACATGGCTGCACTCTTAATATTCTGAGCTTCAGGAAACTCATTGTTTGACCAAACTGAGTGGGTCCTTAAGGCACATGTTTAGATGACACACATGAACCTTTTGATCACAATTTCCTGAAACTTCTGAGGAATATATACATTAGTTTCTTCTATCTGTAAATTTTTAAAATCATCTCTCATGACACCAGGCCTAGAAATAGGTCAACCTGCAACACAGCTCCAGATATGCCATGTTGAACATTTGTTCTGGGCCTCTGTTAGGGGAATGAAATGAAAAGTTTGATGCTGAAGTGTGAAGGTGTTTTGAAGTGTTTCACTTTGGGTCTGGTGTGTATTCAGCTCCTGGAAGTAGTCAGTGCGCTTAAAAATGTATGTATCTGATGCTTTTGAGTGCACATCTGCCTCTCTCTTCTCTGGTTTGCTCCCTCCATCTTTCCTCCTCATAGATTTACAGTTCTCCTTCTCGCTTGTCTTTCATTCCCTTAATTCCCATTTTGCCCAAATGACCTCCTCATTCATTCCTGTTCCCTTGCCCCAGCTTGTCATGATTCATCTGGTCCTGCCTCTCAATGGGAAGCCTAGAAATTAAATTACTACTCATGCATGACATACTATATCTCTATAAACGTTATCTGTCAGCTCTGTCTCCCATTGGTTTCAAAGTAGCTATGCACTTGTAGCTTACTTGAATGGAAAATGCATACAGACTCAGAATATTAATGCTCTTTTGCATCTCTTCTCGAAGTTCATCAAAAATAATCAGTAATTCCACCAGGGTACAGTGTTATTGTCAATGACAACGGCTGAATGTCCATTAACTCTCACATGAGATGTTCAGGTGGCACCAGTACATGCTTTTTAAAGGCTATTGTCTGCTTTAAAGAATGAGTTGTCCTCAGAAGAGGGGAAAAAAGCCAGCACAGCTCTCACACAGATGGGAGATTTCAGAGGTGAGGTGGAAGAAACTCAATCCAGCTCTGTTCGTCATCTCCACAACAGAGGAGAGGACATGGGCTCCACATTTATAATTGATCTACCTTAGCTTCAGAAATACCCCGACAAGGACTGGCTGTTGTCTGTGTGCATGTATAGTTGCGTAAGTGTGAGCTTAATAATAGAGAAAGTAAATAGGTGAGAGGTTGCAGAGGAAATGGGCTGAGTCACAGTGAGAAGCAGAGAGATGGCCTCTCAACCCCAGCACTCAGCCTTCCTTCTGCATGGCTTGCAAACCACTCACAGCAGTCCCAGTGGCATTCAGCTGGCTGAATTTGCATGTAATTCATTGATGTAAAGAGGCAGATGATGGGATTAAAATATTATGTAAAGGCCTGTTTATGATCTAGGAGCATGTGCTCAAAATTGTTTTGGTGGCTGAGATGTTCTATCAGAAAGCAAGTATTTGCAGACAGAGAGGAGAAGGGTTTGTGTGTCTGCAGACTCGTGCCAGGGGAATGGTGGTCAGCCTCGGGGTCAACACACAATGTGATGTGACACTCTGACCTCATCAGGTTTCTTCAAGCGTGTGACATTGTAATCATTCCCTGCTCTGAAATACTGCTACGAATGCAAGAAGCTACAGCTGCTGTCAGTGTTTCAGCAGCCAGAAGCTGTTGAATAATGTTCTGGAAAGACTCGCCAAAGTTCTAGCTGTGTTTCTTGGCACATGTGTTTTTCAGAAGTGAAAAAGGTTGTTTTCTTTTGGGTCTTATCATATGTGTTTACACTGTCTCCTTCCTGTCTGTTTCTTCCAGGAGACGGCCTCCTCCTGCGATGCAGAACTGCTGTCATTGCTCTTGGATGCAGGCCTCTTGGTGGGCTGCATCTCCTCGACCCTGTACCCCCTGCTCAGCTCCCACATGCTGTCCCACCAGCATGAAGGAGGCTGGGATGTGGAGAAAGCTGCTGCAGAACTGATGGCAGCAGGCCATGGGCCAGAGGCAGGTTCCCTGCTGTTGGCCCACCGTGGAACTCACCAGGCCCAGTTCACCTTCAACTCTGCTTTGGCTGTTCTCAAGAAATGGTTATGAAGGGAGGTGGGAGGAAGAGGGGGAGCAAGATGTGATAGAAGGCGTGTTGAACTGCAGCATTAAAGCAAAGGAAGGGAGAATGAGAAGGCTGAGATCTGAAGTATTCATTGTGAGGCCAGAAGAGAGAGAATACCAGGCCATACGTCTGCATTTATATCTTTAATCAGGTTCAGGGTACATCAACAGCAAACTGCAGTGTCTGCCTTGAAGCTGTAGGAGGTGATGTCTTTAATACTGAAACATCCACTCAATTAGGAACACACATAATAAATCCACAAATGCAACCTCAACTGTCACTCATTCACGAATGAATGTTCAGACTGAAGGCTAATCAGAAACTGCACGGGCTGCTTGCATTTATTTGCATGTGTTCTGTGTCTATTGTGTGGTAAAGTAATTGAGCAATAGCTGGGAAGCAGTGGGTGGATATTAGCCTGTTGTTCCATGACAGGTTTGCCTCTTTAACATCCTATTGTTAAACACCCTGCCGCTGCTTCATTGTTTTCCTCCTAATAATATCTAATTAATTCCTTCTAAACAAATTAGCCCCACAGTTGCCCCACACTGTGTGTGTTTTAGGAATAAAAATGTATGTGTGTTGATGTGCTATTCAATATATCAGCATAATTTGTTCCTTCTGAATCAAAATGATTTCACCTATCAACTCCAAATAAAGAAAAAAAAGAAATGACAATGAGTGGCTGTATTTTCATTTTTACTGTATTCCAGTTCTGTTTTGTTCTGTTGTTTTTGCACATTTTGGGAAACATTTCTTATCAGTACACATCTAAAGATCCCTGGAAAGTCTTTTCTTTGTTTGAGAAAAGATGTTTCTAAGTTAAGTGTGTTAACCTATAACCCACTTTTCTTTTAAATGAATGGGTTTTAAAAAGCTTTATCCAGCTCATGATGAATGCATTATAAAAATTTCCATCATAATTACAGCATTTTTACATTGTTCTAGGCATAATTACAACCCTCTGACCCAAACAACAATTATGCATTTATGCTAACGCTTAAATGCTCTTTTTGTTGCATTGCATAATCATTTTAAAGCAGTTTAGTAAACTGTTTTCACCGGAGAGGTTGAAGCAAGCGGCTGCTGTTGGTAAAAGCAAACTTTTTTCTCTCTCTCTTTTCTGTTTTCAGACTGATAATTTGCTAAAAAAAAATTCTAAGTAGTTAATTGCAAAACAAAAGTTTAGAATGTGACGTCAAAATGTCTCATTTATGCTTTTATAAACAAAAAAAAAAAAAAAAAAATGATGGTGCAGCTAATTTTGTTTAATGTAAAAGCGAACACTCAAAAACAGGAGCAATGTTGCTTTGATGCTAATTAAAAAAGAAAAATATGTCTAAGAAATATTTTAAATTGAGTATTACCAAGGAGAGAGCACTTCTTTCATACAAACTTCATTTTACTCTTTTGAGATCTGCTCTGAGGGCTGAATAAATTCACTTCATGCAATAAGAGACCTTGTATGGAAGCCCATTTCCGTCACTCTGACGAAAAAAAAAACCCATTGTATCTCATTATTATGAGATAGTATCTCAAAATAATGAGATACTTAAGTCATAATTATGAGATAGTATCTCATTATTATGAGATACTATCTCATAATATTGAGATAGTTAAGTCATAATTATGAGATAGTATCTCATTATTATGAGATAGTATCTCATTATTATGAGATAGTATCTCATAATAATGAGATAGTTAAGTCATAATTATGAGATACTATCTCATTATTATCAGATTCAGATTCAGATTCAGATAACCTTTATTTGTCCCACAGCGGGGAAATTGCAGCGCAACAGCAGCAGAAGACACGCAATAGACAACAAATGGTACAATTTAAGAGGATAATAAAAAGAAATGTAAGTACTTAAACATAATAAAACTAAGTGAAATAGTTAAATAAATGACTAAATGTAATAAAAAACCTGTACACAGTACAGGGGGTGTGTCTGGGGATGTATATACAAGGTAATGGGTAGTGCAAAAACAGCAGTGAAAAATGGACAGTAAGATAAATGATATGTTATTGCACAAGTCCGTATAGTTCGTTATATTCTTCAGTCTAGCGGGCATTAAGTTTGTTGTGAAGCCTGACAGCAGCAGGCAGGAAAGATCTGCGGTACCTCTCCTTCACGCAGCGAGGATGAAGCAGCCGCTCACTGAAGGAACTGCTCAGAGCTGTCAGGGTGTGCTGGAGGGGGTGGGATGGGCTGTTCAACATGGATGACAGCTTAGCAGTCATCCTCTCATTTCCCACTACCTCTACTGAGTCCAGGGGGCATCCCAGGACAGAACTGGCCCTCCTCACCAGTCTGTCCATTTTCCTCCTGTCTCTGTCCATTATGCTGCTGGTCCAGCAGACTATCCCATAGAAGATGGCTGAGGCCACCACAGAGTCATAAAAGGTCCTGAGGAGTGGGCGCTGCACTCCGAAGGACCTCAGCCTCTTGAGCAGGAACAGTCTGCTGTTGCCCTTCTTGACCAGGGCGTTGGTGTTGTCCGACCAGTCCAGACGGTCATTCAGGTGAACACCCAGGTACTTTTAGGACCTCACCAGGTCGATGTCCATTCCCTGGATGTTCACTGGTACAGGTGGAGAGTTGTTATGCCTGCGGAAATCCACCACCAGCTCCTTGGTTTTGCTGGTATTGATCTGGAGGTTATTCCGCAGGCTCCAGTCCACAAAGTCCTGAATAAGTCCTCTGTACTCCCTGTCGTCTCCATCTGTAATGAGGCCAACAACAGCAGAGTCATCAGAGTACTTTTGCAGATGGCATGATGGTGTGTTATGTGAGAAGTCCGCGGTGTAGAGGGTGAACAGGAAAGGAGCCAGAACCGTTCCCTGCGGTGCACCCGTGCTGCAGAGAAGCCGGTCCGACTCAGAGCCCTGCACCCTCACAAATTGTGGTCTGTGGGTAAGGTAGTCCAGAATCCAGGAGGTGAGGTGATGGTCCACCCCAGCCAGCTGCAGCTTGTCCACCAACAACCTGGGCTGGATGGTGTTGAATGCACTGGAGAAATCAAAGAACATCATCCTCACAGTGCTTCCAGCCTTCTCCAGGTGAGAGAGAGAGGTGTGGAGGAGGTAGAGGATGGCATCATCCACCCCGATGTCAGGTTGGTAGGCGAACTGCAGCGGGTCCATGAAGGAGCTCACCATCGGACGCAGATGTGCGAGGACCAGTCTCTCCAGCGCCTTCATCAGGTGACGTCAGAGCTACTGGCCTGTAGCCGTTGAGCTCCTTTGAGTGCGATGTTTTTGGCACGGGCACGATGCAGGATGTCTTCCACAACTTTGGCACTTTCCCCAGTTTCAGGCTCAGGTTGAACATGTACCCAAAGATCCCACACAGCTGGTCTGTGCAGGACTTCAGGAGCCTGGAGCTGATGCCGTCCGGACCTGCAGCTTTCCTAGCCCTGGTCTTCTTAAGGGCCTCCCTCACCTGGTACTGTATGTAGTGAAGGACAGACCAGAGCAGGGGGGTGTTGATGGGGGAGGGGCACACGGGACAGAGTGTGAAGTGAAGGTGTGTGAGCCAAAGATTGTAAGAGAGGGAGAGGGGGGTAAGGCGGAGCTGCAGGCAGTAGAAGCTGATGGGGTTTGCAGCAGAGGAGACTGGGTCGATGGAAGAGCGGGTGCCTGATCAAACCTATTGAAAAATAAGTTCAGGTCATTTGCCCTGCCCTGGTCTCCCACCCGTTGGGACTTTGGCTCCTTGTAGCCCGAGATGGTCTTCAGTCCCTTCCAGACATCACGGATGTTGTTGTGCTGCAGCTGGTACTCCATCTTCCTCCTGTAACTGTCCTTCCCCCTCCTGATCGTCCTCCTCAACTCCCTCTGCACAAATTTCAGCTCCTCTTTGTTCCTGGACTGAAAGGCTCTCTTCTTCTCCTTCAGGAGAGCCTTGATGTCTGGGGTGATCCAGGGCTTACTGTTGGAGAAGCTCCGTACAGTCCTGGTTGGTACGGTGTTTTCTACACAGAAATTAATATAGTCTGTCAGGCAGTCGGTGAGGCTGTCGATGTCTTCCCCATGGGCATCACTGAAGACACCCCACAGCGTTGTGTGAAAACAGTCCTTCAGGGCCTCCTCGGCTTCTTCGGACCATTTCTTAACGGTGCGGGTGACAGCAGGCTGCCTGTGCACAAAAGGTTTATACACAGGCAGGAGGTGCACAAGGTTGTGATCGGCACGGCCCAGGGGAGGAAGAGGGAGTGAATGATATGCCTCCTTGGTGTTGGCGTAAAACAGGTCCAGTGTTTTATTGTCTCTGGTGCAGCATGTGACATACTGGGTGAATTTGGGCAGTGAGGAGGAGGGTGGAGTAACATGATTGAAATCTCCAGAGATGAGAAGGAGGGCATCAGGGTGCTGTGTCTGCAGCCTGCTCACTGCTGAGAGCAGGACATCACAGGCTGCATCTGCGTTAGCAGAGGGGGGGATGTACACCACCACAGCGAGGGCATGAGTGAACTCCCTCGGCAGGTAGTGGGGCCTCATGCTCACAGCCAACAGTTCAATGTCCTTACAGCAGTGCTGCTCCTTAACAGTGATGTGCCCAGGGTTACACCATCTATCATTTGCAAACACTGCCAGCCCTCCTCCTTTCCTCTTACCGCTCTCCTTGCTTCTGTCTGCCCGTAGTAGCGTGAATCCGTCCAATTCCACAGCCGTGTCCGGAGCCAGCGCAGTTAGCCACGTCTCAGTAAACAGCAGGAGGCTGCTCTCCCGGTACTCACGCCGGTGCCGGGTCAGCGCCGCCAGCTCGTCCATCTTGTTGGTTAGAGATCTTACGTTCCCCATGATGATGGACGGGAGAACGGGCCGGTAACGTCTCCTCCTAGCGCGGCGCTCGGCTCCGGCCCGGCGTCCCCGTCTCCTCCTCTTCAGTTCGGGGGGAACATCGGGCCGCTCCACAGATAGCACCGGCGCGCTGCGCAGGGCTAACAGCTGATCCCTGCTGTAAACAATGGAGCCATGACTCCGCGTGCGGTCTCCGGACACAGCCGTGAAAAGGGCAAAAACCAGAAGAGCCACCAGCGCTAACTCCGCAAGTTTTGTGTGCATGACGAAGAGGAGTTAAAAGCACACAAGAGCAAAAATAAGAGCAAAGAGAAAGAAATAATTTAAAAGTAGGAAAAGTAAGAAAAAGCTCAACGGTGAGCAGGAGCTGCTGTTGCAGGCTGCCACTCGCGCGGCGCCATCTTGTTAGGACAATTATGAGATACTATCTCATTATTATGAGATAGTATCTCATAATAATGAGATAGTATCTCATAATTATGACTTAACTATCTCATTATTATGAGATACTATCTCATAATAATGAGATAGTATCTCATAATTATGACTTAAGTATCTCATAATTATGAGATACTATCTCATAATAATGAGATACTTAAGTCATAATTATGAGATAGTATCTCATAATAATGAAATACTATCTCATAATAATGAGATAGTATCTCATTATTATGAGATACTTAAGTCATAATTATGAGATACTGTTTTTTTTTTTCATCAGAGTGACGGAAATGGGCTTCCATAACCTTGAGCTATGACGTGTATATTGTAGTAAAAAGATGAATGACAAAATTTCTTTTTTCTCTCAAAGATTATAATCCTAAATTGTTTATATATATATATATATATATATATTTTATTTTTTTTTTATTTTATTTTTTTATTTAACCTTTATTTAACCAGGTAAAAAAAATGTTTGATAACCAGTTCTCATTTACAAACATATATATACCTTTCACCAG
Source organism: Melanotaenia boesemani (assembly GCF_017639745.1). Lineage (NCBI taxonomy): Eukaryota > Metazoa > Chordata > Actinopteri > Atheriniformes > Melanotaeniidae > Melanotaenia > Melanotaenia boesemani. The sequence goes on from NC_055703.1 coordinate 13,016,825, forward strand.
CTGGTGTCATTCTGTCTTGCTTCTACTTGCTGTATTACATCCTGTATTGACAGGACTGCAAGATGATTAAAATTGGGACCTTACACTGTTGTGTGTCTTGACCATATTCATTAAATTGAAGTAGATGAGGCATTATTGGAAAAGGACCAATCAGGAAAGAAGAGCATATGAATAAAGTACATATCTCTGAGGGCAAATCGCCACCACCCCACTCCTCCCCATTTCACAATTTTTCATTCAGAAAACAAACCTACAATATATCATAGAGGTTGTGAATTAGAGATCAGAGTTTCCACCTGAAACTTGCGCATGCTGAATTATACATTGGACCAGAACAGGCCTCCAAACTACTTGCTTGGAAGGAGACAAAATGCTTGAAATCTTGAAGTCTCCAGGCATGTCATTTTACACAAGGCAGATTAAATATTCACTTTTTTGGGGGGAGGGGAATACAAACATTTCGGAATGGCTATGGAATTGGCATGGCACAGTGAAAAAAAAAAAGCCTGGGCTGTATGCTGTACAGGCTCATACTTAGGGTTTATACTATGAATCACAGTGAATTTGGATAATTAAAACTGAATGCATGCAGTGTGGTTTGAGATTTGAAAAGCCATATCACATTTGCATTCAGTTGTTGCTTAGTGCATATGATTACATAAATGACAATCTCTTTCTCCTTTAGCCCTTCCCACTCTAATACAGAAGAGCCCATAAAGAGTTTTTGAAACGCTTGTATATACTGGATCACATCCCTCTTGCAGACTAAGGAAATAAACCTTTCAGGGACATTAAGATTTAAGTGCTAAGTTGTAAGATGCTTTAAAAACATTTCACTTGTATCTGCATTGTTCTTCAGTTAATTATCCAGATGTTTTAAACTGGCAGTGGCTGTTCTTGATGACTGCTGTATGCGAGTGTGGCTTCAAAGTACATTTAAATCTGCTGAGGCTGAAATAAGCTGATCGTATTTCCACTTTCGCTTAACTTTCTTCTCCTGTATTTAGTTACTTCATTTCATGAATAAACTTTGCATTATGTGCAAAGTTCTTCTATAAAAAAAGTGCTTTTCTCACTGAGAAAGTAGGAAAAAAGAAATTAATGTCCTCAAATTCCTTCTTTGTCAAGCATCTAGTATGTGTATTTTGTTTTAGCGCTCCTTTTTTTGCATGAGTGCTCTGTGGTTTTTGCTACCCTTAGCCCCTTTATAATTTGCTAAATACATTTAGGCTAGCCAAAATAATAATGTGTGTTATTTTCATGCTGTAAAATACTCAGCAGTAATTCAGTTTGGCAAGCAGCATTTAAAACAGCTGCCGCTTGTATTCCTGACAGCAAAGAAATTGAATAAAGGGATGTGGCTTGGAGGTATTTACCCTGACAGCAGGGCTGCTGTATTTCAAGACCATTCATAAGACATGGGGGCAAGGGGTGGGTAGGTGCTCTATATATCAAAGAAGAGAGTAATGAATATCTTACCTGTGGAGGAGATGGAGGAAAATGAGACAATCTACGTGTCAGTTATAGGTCGTGTGAAAATACAGCCAGACACAAAGCTATCAGATGGGTTGCTCAGCTCTGGCTGAATTACAGAAATGTCAACATTACAGAATGAGAAGAGATAATATTGTAAAGATTAATGGTTTAGTTTTAGTGTCCCACTCCAGCATTCATAGTTCTTCCATTCACTTTTTTTCCAAACCGCTGACACCGATTGAAAAAAGATAGTTGTGCTTTGTAGTCTTAAAGAAATACACAGCTGCTCATTCCTTCGCAAGTTTTATCAACTCTTATTGGATTAAATCGGTCTCAGATAGTAATTGACCCTGGATTGTTCATACGCTTGAGCTACAGCAGGAGGGCTCTTTTGTCCTGACCAGCATGAAATCTGCTCTTTGTGCACAGCTAACAAGATTACATAAGACTTGTTGTAATCCATTCGACTTTTAAATCCTTCAGTAATCAGGTTGATCAAATCAGCATTGGCAGGAATGGACCAAGTGCAAAGGTGTCATTTATAGTAATTATACAAAGCCACTACTTTATGAAATGGCTGTTTCGTCTCACCTTTTTAAAGCATAATTAATCCAAAAATGTTCTGAAGTATAATAATAAGGAAAAGAGAATTTGATGTAATGATGCACATCTGTATCAGACAAACATCTGTACCAGCTGATATTCAGCTTGTTGACCTCAAGAAAGAAGAACATCAACCTCTGAATGTGGCCGATCTTTATTTGGTGTATCCTGGTTTATAATGACAAGATTCCATTTATTTGTTTTGATTTTTTTTTGTTTTTTTAAAAGCCCCCCTGTTGTCCTATTGTCCTGGTGGTTATTAACCCTTGTTTTGAGATTTAAGTGGTGCCAGGTGTGTGAATTGCAGATGTATGACTGGCACCTGATTGGTACCTAATTGATAGACATATTGGAACAAAATTGTGGAGCTAGTAACAATCCCATATACCCAGAATCAGTGACCTAACTCCATCCTCCAGATTGATAGTGCTGTTCCTCATAGAGCCAGCAAGTTTCTCCAGAATTTAGGAATGGAGAGGATGGAATGGCCTGCTATGAGTCCAGACCTCGATCCAATTGCACACTTGTGGGCTGGTGCTGCTTTGGTGTGCTGTATGTGTCAAAGTGACCATCACAATCAAGCTGGTTGAACTTAAAAAAAACCCAAAACAAAACAAACAACCAAAGAAAAAATAAATAAATAAATAAATAAAAATAAACTCTTGCTTTAGAATAACATTCCTGATTATAATGTGACCAGCTGGGGACCAGGATGAGAAGTAGGTGCCAAGCTGTTGTTGCTTCGTATGGATCTTCCACACAATACTAAGGTCCCTTGCAGTGTAAAATTAATAAAGTATAAAAATGGTATAAAAATTATGTGCTGTTTTTTCCTTGGGGGAGAATGCAATTAACCAATCCACCATAAAACTGAAGTCAAGAGTGAATACCAACAGGAGAATATTCCAGGGGATTTTTGCACATTTTTGGGTTGCTTATTCCACAGAAGCACAATCCTTATAAGTTTTAGTTTGTTGTAAAGGTAAGTAATCAGGTTTTCCAGTTATATAAAATAAACATATAATAGTATGTGTTCACAAATTCCACTTTATAAATGAAAGTTTAAAGTATTTCTAACTGTTTTCCTGGATTTAATTGGAAAATAAATGACCAAAACAATCAGCATTGACTATTGATGAAGCTATCATCTTGAAAACCTTCATCTATAGAATAAAAGAACTTGGGGTTGGTTACACAGTCTGGAACTAAGCAGAATGCAGAAATGAGCAGTGATGATAATATAGCGCCAGTTTGGTTCATTTGGCTCAATGAAAGTCTGTTTAACACAAGGGCTGCCAGAGAAAATGAATCAGAAGCTCTCAGATTTATCTGTTTTCTTGGCTAATAATGTTGGTTTGTTTTGGGTGATACTGGATACTGTCATGGTTTCTGTTGTAGACAAAATATTATAAGTGTTTGACAGACATGATGAAACTGTGGATAGGATGCACATGGATGAGTGTTGCTTGTGTGGTCAGCTTTTTATGCTTCATGTTGTTTGCTTAAATTTCACTGACTGCAGCAGCCAAGGATTTTGGCGATGATGATGTTTGACCAATTTTTTCCATTATACTATATATATATATATATACACAACAACAACAACTCTTTAAAGAATTTTTTTTCTTTGAGCCACCCTTTGTGAAAAATAAGTAAATTAAGAACAGTCACTCAATTAACTTGAAGGAGTGGAAAAGTCATCTATGTAACCTTGTTTTAACATACTCATCAGCAGATGGAGAGGAAGCCAGGAGAGTGTGGATCAAGACTCAAAGGGATTAGCGTTGCAGTGTCTTTGGCGTAGTGTTTTGATGCAGTATAATTTAAAGTGTTGACCCCCATACAACATAATTAGCAAAGATAACTTATAGTTCCAGTAAACAATATCCAAAACCTTAATATAACAAAAACAAACAAGCAGCTTGCTACACGAAGACATGAAGAAGTCCTGATGTTTTCACCAATTTTCCTAAACATAACCAAAGAGTTTTTAACGCGAGCCTTAACCAAACAGCAGATTAAAGAGAGTTTACTCTAAAAAATGAAAGAACATTTGAAAAATGTCAGTCTTAAACGGAGACATACCCAGGTCTCTCAGATGCTAGTTCCTGCTTTTGGTCCCCTGCAATCCCTTCTGAAGTTCTAATACAGACTTCCTCACCATGTCAGTCCTGCTGCTTTCTTCCCCACATAAATGTAATAAATAGATTTTTTTTTTTTGATGTTTTATGACAGCCTTATGATGTGCAATGACCCAGGTCTGTCTTTCCAGTTTGAATGGGCAGCAAACTGTGATAAATTGTGTATACGATACAGTTATAGAACCTTTATATTTAGGTGGACTCTGCTCCTTTGACTGTCACTCTTTCAGTGGTTTTCTCCTGAATGGTAGGTTATGCTTTTAGCCTTTTGTTTAGCCATCATGGCCCTTGCCAAAATCTTTCGGACCCTGATACTTACCCGTTTGTTCTGTAAACAAACAGATTAACTCAGAGGGAATACTCACCGGCTGGCTAATGTATCTCTCATCCATGACACTAAAATGAGTTATCAAGTCATTAAATAATTCTATTTATAAAACATAAGACTTTTTAAAAAAAAATACATATCTTGTCATTTTTAGTAAAAATGCATTTGCCACATTAATACCCTCTTGCAGGAATGTTTAACAACTATGTTCCAGGGTATTTTTCCTGAAACCTCACTTCAAAAGAGCTCTTTCTCATTATGAGCTCTGACAGTGTGGATCTTCTTTGAAACTGAAAACTACCTCATGCATAAATATCATTCCACTAAAGAGCTGATGCTAACAAAGCTGCTGGGGATTAAAGGGCTCCTGTTTTTATGTCTTTATGTTCCCTTTCAGCTCTCTCTATATCCGATAATTACCTAAAATACAGCATAATTTTACTTTCACTGACTTTGCTTTTTAGTATTCAAGCCAGACCTCTTTTTCTCTAACATAGATCAGTTCTAAACATGTGTGTGCACACAGATGAAAATCTGTGTGAGAGATTTATTGCTTAACTGATGAAATCGACTATTGCTGCAGCTGAGTTACACAATAGAAGGATGCTTTAGGACTAATGATGAAAATGACAGAGTGTCTGTTCCACCTGCTGATTACAGGTATGAATTCCTTTCTTTTCATGTTCATGTTTGTTCTTTTAAATCTTCACCAAAAGAAACAGGGTTCCTTTGGACTCTGTTTGTGAATACACTGCATGATACTCTGAAGTGTTGTTGTTAGAGTCTTCCTCCCTTACTGCCGAGATTTGGTAAACACAGAGTCACCACCTGTCAAGTGTCAGCATCCTTCTTTTTATCTGTCAGACAAAGCTCGGGGTGCAGGCGGTCTGAGCCATCATCGCAATCTATACAGAAGGTGAGAGGAGGAGGGAGGAGAGAAGACGAAATTGTGTCCCCTCAGGGGGGGAAGCTGAGTGAGAAGTGATCTTATAGGTCCTCCCGCCTACTGAAAAGAGGTTATCTCTTTGAAACAAAGCATTTAACTTGTCTCTATCAGTCCTCTTTGGAGAGTGCAGGGTGAAAGACCAGGAAATGCAAAAAGAGGAATTAAAAGGGAAATTGTTTGCAATTCCTAACATGCCTTCCAGCTTGTCAACATATTTAATCCTGGGAAATATTCACCCTCCAAAGCCATGTTTGTTTCCTAAATTTATCTCTTTTCTTTTCATTCACACTGCTTTTTCTGTCTTTGACCCTTCTGCCTCCAGCCTCCACTGAGAGGCTGCCTCTCTATAATAGTAGTATAAAATACACACATGCATACAAACAAAACCCTTCCAGTAGATACTGTGGGAGTGTGGCAGCTTTGAAAAGAAAGTAAATTCTGTGCTATTCAACAAAGGTAACGAAAAAAAAAAAAAGGTCAAACAAGCAAGGAAGATGGGAAATTTACTGAAAGTAACAAGCACTGATGTCTAAAAAGAGACTGAGTAAGAAGAGTAAGAAGGAGAAGGTCCCTGTGGAAGACAGCAGTAAAGCAGGATTCACAACACCCCACAGTAAAACAAAATAAAAGCGCAGGTGAGAGCAGGGACCTTGGTACCAGAATGCTAACTATTAGCACAGCAGTGAAAAAGGTGACAGCTGAACCACAGCTTTTACTGATATATGATTTGGAAAATATGTTTTTTTGAGGCTTTTTCTTTGCAAAAACAAAGTTAATATATTTTTTTCTGCATTTCATGGCACATATTTTTAATTATTTAAATGTTAATCTACTTTTCAAATATTTAGAGGGCCATTTGAATTTCACATCTGATTCAATAAAAGAATTAGAAAGAGGATGAGAACTTGTTTCTCTGCTCTCCTCCAGGACAGAGAAACAATCTGCATATGAAAGTGAGTTTTAGCATTAGTAATGTTTACATGCATTTTATATCATGTATACAGCTATCACTTATGTACACTGTTACTTTGCTATTTGATGGACATCAGTCTAGATCTTTCCCTGAATGTGGTCTAACAATTCCTTTAATTAAAACAAGCATATAAGCCATTTGTTCAGACCCTTAACTTCAAATCAAAGCCCTGCCCTTTAAAGTACTGCTCATACAAGCAGCATGGAGAGATATGACTCATATGAGCGCTTCAAAATCCTAGTAGATGCCATCCTCAAGTTTTCCCTTTAACAAACCACAAAGTCCTCATAGGCAAGCAGGAAGGGAGACTGGATGGAGTGTTATATGCGATGCTTTTAATGCGATTATATGCGATTGTTTTCACCACCATTTGACAACAGTTATTTCATTTCTGAGTCACACATACTAAACACTGTTAGCATTTTGTCCATTTCTGTTTGAGCTTAGGGAATAACTTTACTTGGTTCACATGCAGTTGCTCTTATGACCACTAGAGGTTGCATGTTTGTTGAGTAGGCTAGTTATTCTTTTGGCCAGCTTGAACTAATACCTCCTGGGCACATATTTGGAAGGAGGACAGTCAATGTTGCTAAACACTTAGAACTATCTGAACCTGTCAATTGGAAATATAATCACTTAACACCCGATGCTAGTTAATCCATCTTACTAAATATGCATCTAATGGCAAATATTTTTGTGCTATCAATGATTTAACCCCAAATTCATGGGGAAATTGGACCCAGGATCCCAGAATATCATTTAAGTGCTCAAGACTTGAGTAAAGACTTTTCCTGAGCAACTGTTGTACTGTTAATGTTTGCCAGCCCCTGTTTGGCTGCTTGTATTTCGTTGGACACTTTTAACCTCCTATAAATTTCTTTCTATTTCAAACAACTAAAAGTAACCAAACGTTTGAAGAAGCATTTCTTTGAAAGATACCTTTGTGGAGCCTTTTGTCATCTCAGGTAGGTAAACTCTGTCTTAGAGAATAACCACTATTTGGTCTGCACACTATTAAAGAGTTAATCAAAACCCTAAGAGAGCAATACAACACCAAGTCTGAAGGCTGACACTTGCACACACTGAACTAAATTCTTGACCATTAAAATTTGCTCTCAAGTATTTATACTGTTTTTTCATCATCTACAGTTTGGTCATGGACACTTAGTTCTGATTTACATTTTGGGTGAGTTGTGTTTTAAAGTGACCCAGGCTGAAAGGAATGCTAAAGCATTGTTATGGCCAAGGTGATGGTTGATAGCCTTGTCAAAGTCATACTGATAAACTTTGGGATTCACTATTAATATTCTTCTTTGTATTTTTTTTTTTTTAGTGTGTGAAATGCCCATGTTTCACGTTCCATGTGGCAACAAGGTGATTTCAATGAAGACCCACAAATTTAACTTGCATAGCCAGCAGATAGTCAAATAATAATTAATGGATCAACATAGCAGCACGTGGCCTCTGCAATTCAATAGAAGCAGTCGTGTAAGAATCTGTAATGTGAGAATAAAAAAGAAAACGAGACACCTTACTTTGCATCAGAAATACAGTTAAAAATCCTCCACACTGTGAAAAGTGAATGTGTAAGCATCAAATGTTTTGAGAACAGCTGTTTTACTCCACTGGAAATAAGAACAAAATCAGTAATAGGTTCTGGTTCATGCACCCTTTTTTACAACACATCCTCGCATCTTCTGTGTTTTTGCTGGCTACCATATGTTTCACTAACTAGCAGGTTGTTTAGCTATTTAGCAGAGAAGAGCTCGTGGATCTGGTTTAACACCTGGCATGTAGCAGTTTGGGTGGAAGAGTAAAAATGGGGATCCAAAATGACTGCAAGATTGTTTGAGTATGTCTAAGGACAGCAATGAGGCAAGCAGTAAAAAGCAGGGGGATGGAGGCAGAGAGAGGGAGTAGAGAGGGCGTGAACCAAACTGATCTGCCAAATCAATATGTGCAGCAAGGGAGATGTTTTTATTTATTTTTTCCAGCCCCGCTGTAAAAGCAAGTGCACCAATCTTTTTTTTTTTTTTTTATGAAATCACATCAAATAGAAGATGGCAGGAGTGGATGGAGAGAGGGGGACATATAGAAGGATGGTGGATGGAGAGAAATTTAATGTCTTGGTAATATTTCAAACTAAGCGTAAAAGTAAAAGTTTCATTAGCTGTATTTGTAAGAGTGTGTATGTGTGTGGGCTTGCGTGGATACACCACATCTACATGCATCCTTAGGGTCTCTTCTCTAGCAATCAGAGATTCATTGATGTCAGCTTCCTCAGCTGAATGAAACAAATTGCACATCTTTAGCAGCAGTTGTTATGTTTTTAGTCTCATCTTTGGGTCTACTACATCAAGACTTGCAAACCACCTCACCCAGTGAGGGCTGAAGACACTTTTCCTACCCTTTCGAAGACAGAAGAATAACACAAGCTACTTTTGAATTTTTACATCTACATGATCTGCATGTATCACACTGGCATGCAAAGCTTTGATCAAGGTTTTTCCTACTGTAAATAGAAAATTGAGAGAAACAAAAACTGATCTTCATAAGTTAAGGTAATGATGAAAATTTCTCTTTAACATTTTGAGAAAGGTTGGGATACTTTTTAAAAAAAACTATATTAAAGTGGTTTTAAGTTAGTTTATTTAACTATTATTAAAGTGGAGGTCACTGGCCACCTCTGAAATCTCATAGGACACCCCAGGTGCGACCCCGATTGACATGATAGGAACAGAAACATCTTTCCAAACCTGGATGGATGGATCACCAGTATCAATACACCAGTTTGAAATTACTTTTAAAAGTCCCATAGAATGCAAAATTTACTTTATGTGTCCTCATATCCTGTATATGAGGCCCAAAAATGAGAAAATTCTGTTTCCTCTCTCACTTGCTTGTTCCACTTTTTAGCAAATGTGTGCTCAAAGGGGTGAGTCTGAGATCTTTCCCTTTGTGACCTCACGAAGGGAAATAACCACCACCTCTGGTAGTGGATACTGCCACTGACCCCTCCCTGGATGCCTTTTGCAGGAAGAATATTTTTATTTATTTAATTATTTATTTTGCACTATCATATATATAAAAGCATTTTAAAAGTGATAAAAAACTGTGTTTACAAGCTTTGATACTTTTTTAAGATGGTGTAACTAAGAAAGGACCCTGCATTTCTTTCAGTTTAAGTTATTTTGAAAGTGTGAAAGATCTTGAATGGTGCAGAGAAGTACAGCAATGTTTCATCTCTAACTTCTGAAATCATGTCAGCTTTTTACTCACTTAGTCATAATTCAAGTTATGGAATCTATGGTTGCCAACTTGTGATGTTGCAATATGAAATTAAATGAGTAATTTTACTGCCATCATGATTCATAATCAACATTTTTTCCTCCTTTACAGTATACCTTAAAACCTTTAAAAACTGGTAAAGGGTTAAATCATACTGTGATACAACATATGAACTCTCTCTCAGTAAAGACCAACCCTAATAAAAGTAAAGCAGAATTAAATTAGATGTTTTAGTAAAGACAGTACAGGCGAGGTCTCTAAAATGGCCATTTTGACACAGTTTAGCACCGCCTGTCCTCAAAGTCCCCAAATTGAGCAACCTAAGGTTTTAAAAGGTTAAATCAGAACCAAAGCTTACAATATTTGTGGACAAACCAAACAGCCCATACTGCTTCATGCTGCTCTTACTCAGTATCACAAGGTATTGATCAGAACATGTTTCAGAGTTGGTTGTGCTCATCTTGTCTTGCCAGGATCAGTTATTGAAACCAATCATAAGATTAACGTGATGGTGAGTAGCAGCGGTGTCTTTCTCTGTCTCTCTTTTACGACCTAAATCATACCCTCAAGCCTTGCCAGAGGTAAAATGAAGTTGTCAGTTGTAGCTTTTACAAAGATTTTTTATATTAAAACAGAACCCAAAGATTTCCATTCACATAATAATAAAGTGAATATGTTTTCAGTTTCAAATGTTTACCACATAAAAAAATGTGTGTGTATATGACACACACATATGTATATGGCATGTGTATATGTGTGTATATAAGTCTTTAGACGTACATAACCATATGAGTTCTTTTTTGGAGAAAGATGGATGGATACAAAAACTGATGGATACATCAATAACCAAAAGACCAACAGGTGTCTGTTTCCAAGGGATTTTAGCTTGACCAGCGTAAAGCAATCAGTTACCATAGCGATTGTAAGAGAGGGAGAGGAGGATTGGAAAGTGGAGGAGGAAAAGGAGGAGGAGTGGGGGATAGTTTAGTTTGGAGAGTGTCACTTACAGGCTTTGATGATGATAAGGGCTGCTGCTGGGGTAAACAACATCAACACATTAAAATACTGAGAGAATTGGGCATCCAGAGGATCAGGCTGTGCTCACTAACAGCTTTTTTTTTTCCTGTCCCCTCCTTCTCCTTACTTACTGTAGCCCCAACAACATATGCCTGCCTGTCTGTCTCCTCACGCCCACCCACACCACACACGAAACACACACTCTCACACTCACCCATCAACCCTGACTACCTGCTACTCCCTCCCTGCAGGTTTCTGACTGGCCTTGTGATGATCGGCAAGGATTGCCGTAACCATGGCAACACTCTGACCCAGACTTCCATCTGTGTGAATGGTGGGCATTAGGTTAAATCAGATTTATACACTAAATATATGTTAAAGTATGTTTTGTATTTGCTTGTGTGTGCTTTGTCTTTTGTTTTTAGAGGGGAAAACTGGTGAAGTGTTTGTCTCACATGTTCTGTTGGGTGATTGTGACGTCCTCCAGGGTTCATCAATGCATCACAGAGTAAACAGATGTCACGCTGTTATGATGATGATGCCATTCAGTACACTCTAGTCAACAATTCTCTCACTTTCACAGGGTGAAATGGGGAGTTGTGGCATGAAGTTGGGCAGGGGAGATGAAAAGAGAGTAATAGACTGCAAACCAGTGAAGCAAAAATCACAATAGCAGCCGGTGAAGCTTGTGAAGCCCATTGAAATAGCAAAGAAGGACAGGGAGTCTAAAATGGGGGGAAAAAAAAGCAACGATGAGAAAAAGCTCCCGGTAAAGGCTGAGTGGGAGGATGATCCAGAGCAAGACAAGCAGAAGTGAAAAATTAAAAAAAGGACTCCATCAAGAGATGGAGATGCAGGCAAAGTGCAAGTAATGTGGATGTGTGTGTCTGAGAGAGAAAAATGACAGCCGAGAGAGCAGGAGCGTGTGTGTGTGTGTGTGTGTGTGTGTGTGTGTGTGTGTGTGTGTGTGTATGTGTGTGTGTGCAGTGTTGGTGAAAGAGATGAGACAGGGAATGAGCGACTGGGAGAAAAGAGAGCAGAGGAGGATGCTGAGCTGAAATCTCAACTAACAGAAACGTTGGCACCACTCAGAAAGGAAGTGCTGAAACCAGACATCAGGGCTTTTGGATAATTAAGAAAAGAAAGAAGCTGTAAGTGTGTGTGTGTTTGTGGCTTGGTGTGAATCCCTGTGTGCATGACAAAGCTGATAGAGCTATGCTTGTAAATGAGTTTGAGAAAGGAAGAAAAACATAGCAGCTGTGCATATTCATGGGCTCTTTCTGTTGCAGTATGCTGTACCCACAAATCACTTCATGTCCCCCATGAAAACTTATTCTACTTTCCCTCCTCTGTTCTGCCATCACCTACTTTACTGTATCTTACTCACATCCCTGTCACATGTTGAACTGCTGTACTCTTTGCGTGGGTATGTGTTCGTATCTGTGGGTGTTTTTATCAGCATAATTACCAAAAGATATTCATCTGGCAGTGGAATTAGCTTTAGAGATCAGACAGCAACGCAACAATACCTCTTTGTGAGGTTGATCATAGTATTGATTACAAGTCTTAACTGCAGTTAGATTGCAGGGAAGTTAATTCATTTGTTTATTATAATTTCACATGAAAATATGTTGATAACATTTTTACTCTAACTTTATTACTGAGATTTGCAGGCATGACAATGGAGAAATTGTTAAACAGTATGAAAATAAATCCTCTTTGTTTTCATATTATCTAAATTAGAATGAATATTAGCCCAAAACTGCATCAAAGAGTTGTTGGACCAAAACAAATGAACTGCAAATTTTAAATATATTTATCATGCAAAGCAAATAAATGTTAACATGAGACTAAGCAGACATAACGAATAGCTTATATTATAGTTAAATTTAGACAATGGTGTAACCTTTTATGATTTACAAATACAACTTTCACTTCTTGAGGATGACACTGGTTCAAACATGCATGGGTTGGACTTTTAACACGTGAAAAGATCACTTTAATCATCAGCAATCACCACCAACAAGTCTACTTTGTTAGGAAAACCACAGATAACCTAGCTGCAGGGGACGATTGACTATGTCAGTCAATGTACTATAGAGCTTTCATACACTTCGTTTGTGATGATTTTTGCATGACATAATAAAGTTGATTAAATAAAATAAAAAATAAAATAAAATAAGCTTATTTATTTATAATGCAGCATGTAAATTTATATTTTCAACAGCTTCAGCGGCTCCAGCCAAGCCAAAACAACATCACCAGTGTTTCTTTTTATTTCAAGACAGAAGCCTCTGATTACATTGCAGCTCCTTCGCAGTTTGAGTTGGGCTTTTGGAGCTGACTGATTTTGATGTGGAAACCAGCTGAATTGTTCTTGAAGAGTCTGGTGTCCACCAGTCCGTCAGTGCATATGTTGATGTCATTGGTGTAGGTTTGTCATTTCAACTCTCACAGCTTGTTGTTTCTGTGGTCATTGTAGTGTATCTGTTGTTTTAGTTTCCCCTGTAACCTCTTACATCTCTTCATGAGCATCTGCCTTCAGCCTCTGCCTGTGACCGCTTGGTTCTCATGTCACTGATGTCATTGCATACAATACGTCTGTCCTCCCCGGCTGTCTAAGCATGACTGTCCATGTCTTGTTGATTCCAAATGTCTGAGCATGGCTGCAGGCAGTTAAGTTGTCATCTGTGTCACTTACAGTGCTATAGTCATTTTCAGTGACTCTTATTTCTCTCCACCATCCATACCTCCTAGAAGCTGTTGACTTCGACCTCTTCATGGGCTCATATTGAGTGTTTTGTCAAGTGTATTTAAGGTTTTGTAGGAAGCTGAAAAGTTTGTGGAATTTTAGCAAAAAAGAAACTGAGTTGATAAATGCCATTATTTAAAATTTTTATTTGTTATTTTGAAGGCCTTGGTTGCTAATCTTTTAGATCTAAAGTTATTTGACCTGATCAGGTGGCAGTTCACAAAATACACTGGGATTTCTTGAGGTAACCATGCTATACGTTTTAATATGTACAATAAATTATAAATATGAATGTTTCTTTTCCCAAAAACAGGGAAACAAAGCTAATAGTATAAAAAAAATAATCAGTTTCTTAAAAACTGTATGAACATTTGATTAATCATCCATAGCGCATGTTCCAAACGGCCAGTGTGTTGAATCCAGTTGCTGGTCTGAGATGTGACGCCATAAAAACACAAAAACAAAAAACATATCCCCTGCCTCAGGCCCAGGTCACTGCAGATCAAGGACAGGCCTTAGCATAGATAATAAGTGAGTGTGCCATCAAAATAAATCAAAAGCACAGAGTTTTAAGGCCAGAAACTTAAATAATATGATTTTTAAATAAAAACAATCATATTATTTACATTTTTTAACAATAGTGGATTAATGTGAAAACATTGAAGGAGCCATGTATTAGCCTGTATTTGATCAATAATCAGATCAAGCAATAAATACTAGTACTCAATAATTTTAGCTCAGATTTCCAAGAATCATAAGCACGTGGACTTGAATGAAGCTGCCATGAGTCCAGTCAGAGGCATAAAACCTGCTGATATAGATGACCCCACAAGCTCATAACTGATGAAGTGTTTCATGAGTTCACCTAAAACCCTTTTTTATATTTGTATTTTTATATCAACTGGTGTTTTTCCCCTCATTAATTTCCCCCCAATATACCAGATAGTCAGTGTTATTTTATTCTGTATTTATTACAGAACAAATACCCCACTTTTTTTCTTTAAATGACCTTAAATACTCCTGGTAAAACACATCATTAGAGATTATATGGAAGTGAAAATTTATTTTGACATATATACAGCATTAAAATAATTTGTTTGAGCCTTTATTTTACACCAATATATATGGAATTTTATTAATTTGTTTACTTATTTATGTTTCTTGATGACAACAGTGATCTTCACCTGTTGTATTTTCTTCAACCCTGTTGAGAAAAAAATGTTTTTAAGAGGCATGTCGAAAATAAGTTTCTTTTTTTATTGTCTTCTCCTTTGTCTGATTTTGCTGTTAATGATCCCACTGATTTCTGCACTGAAAATTCACACAGTAAAATCCATTATTTTAATCTAAAAAAATAAAAAATAATAAAAAAAATTCATCCCAAAGAATATATGTTGTATTAACTATAGTTTTACCATGTTAATAAAGATAAATCTGTGTTGTCTCAGCTTCTAGTGGAACTGCTGATTAAATACGTTTGCTCCCACACTTGCCCCTCCGCCTCTTATAGTTCACATCCTTGTTTGCGGATTGATTTATAGCGCATCCCTTTATAAATCAATTAACGTTCACATTTCAAACCTAATCTTCACTGTCTGCCAGTCAATGCATTAAAACAGAATCAGGCCTCTGGATTTAAGAGGGCTGTGGATGTGGTTCAACTAGGAGCTGCAGCCAATAACAGGGCGTTAATCTCAAATGATTCAAACACCAGGGGATCAAAGCTAAATTTCAACCTCTAGTTCTCACAAATCAAATTCAACATAGGTAAAAAACAAAAAAATGCAGATTCACAACAGGAGCAAAAATTGACTCGTTTGTTTTGGTTTTGCCAAATAATGTGTTGATTAAGTTTGATAACTCTAATTGAGTTCAGCCTGATTAATGCAGCTCTCTATTCCAGCTAATTAAAGACATCTGTGGCATCGGTGGACTTGATAAGAAAACATATTTTTTCTTGTTATGAAGCTCTTTCCAGTAGCTCAAAAATGGATGACACATGCACTTGCAGTGTATGAATTCTTCTTTCCATTTCTGTTTGCAACCTTTAAGAGACACTGTATGAAGATTATTGGTTTGATTACAACCTGATTGAGTCTACGCCTCTGTCTTTGTACACAATCAGCACTGCTATGGACACAATAATGCAAAAGCTTTCTATCAATTTATTCACCCCACTTCACTACCATAGCAACTGCACAAAAAACATGAGACTGTTTAATGTCGGTGTGGATTAATTTGATTGATTGGGGAAAATAAGAACCTGAAATGAAAGTAAACTGCACGAAAATATGGTTTTAGTGTTTCAAATACTGAGAAAGATATGTTTAGATAGTATGTTCTTTGGGTTACACATGCTTTGAACTGGACAGTGCTTTCACCCTAGAGACTTTATTCTATGTGAATATATAGGTTTGTCTGCTGACCAAGGTCTAGTAGAACCAGAAACTGTGATGGAAATTTAGGAAAACCAAAGGTATCAAAGCAACAACAGGTCTTTGATATTTTCAGTGTGGGTTGCTAGCATTTCATGTAATGCTCTGAAATATATGAATATGTGATTATAGATGACGCATCTAAGTCTATCCTTATGTGTATGGAGTCGTGTGGGTGTGTTTGTAAATTCTAAGTGAGTTTTTTTTAATACAAATTTATTTTCAAGTCTTGGCCGCATGAAAGGATGATGACTGTAATCAAGCAGGTGCCTTTCCGTCACGCCGGGCTCTAAAGCAGCAATGACATTTCCAAAGGTGTGAGCTAGATGGAATATTAAAACACTGTGTCACGCCAACTCTTTTAATGGCTTGTCTTTGTGCCTTAAAAGCTGCTTGACATTTTCTATCAGGGTCCCCTGAGGTTTAGTGTTGCTTTTTGAAGTTTTGCTGAAGTTTAATCCATTGCTTTAGATTTTTTAATGCTTTGTGTGTTGTTTGTTTCCTCTAATTCTCTATTTCATGGTGAAATAAGCTTCAACTGAGTAAGACACACGTTATTTTCTGTATTTAAGGCAAGAGGTTATGTGACAAATCAGAAACAATAAAAGCCTCTTTGATAGGCTTCCAGGTTGACTAAAGATGTGTAAAAATGTGAAAAAACAAACAAACAACAACAACAACAACAAAAAAAAACCAAGGGGAAAAGTGACTAGATATGGCAAGATGCCAATCTCATATTGATGTTCTATGTTCTGTCTATATTGAGGTCCTGAAAAAGGCTGCTGGTTCAACTCACACACACACACACAAAACATTTTATCTGCTGCTGGCTTGAATAGGTTGGAGGTAACCACTAAAAATAAAGGACTAATTGTTGCCCTCCTCTTTTCTCTCACCCTTTTTTTTCATCTTGGAACTCTTCTGCTTGCCGAGGTTCATCCAGGCACCAGAGACGTGCTTGGAATCGATTGTCTGATTAATACTAGAGACAAACACAATTAAATATTGATTTGTGGCTCATTATTGACGAATGTAAATAATTAACCAAGGTCTCTCAAAGCAATGCAGGCAAATGCTGTTTTTTGGACAAAGTTGTGAGTCGTAAGGGTTTTGGAGGCAGCTGTAGCCACTTAATATAAAACAGCACACATATGCACACACTGGCTGCCACAAATCTTTGAGATTAAATTTCCTGTGCAGATGTGGACCTGCAGTTTTCTGCCAGTGTATTTTCCAGTGTTGAGTTTTTAGTGCTAATGATTTCAGTGACAATTTATTAGGTGTTAAAAATCTTCATTGATTGTAGCTCCTAAAGATGATGTGACTCAGGGTGCCGTCAGTGTAATCTAAATGTTAATATCAAGTGTTAATTTCACACCCTGCTTGTTAAACTCTGTCAGAGTTCATTAGGATTTTTGAGATATGATACTGGAGATAATGCCTTTGTGCAATAGAGAAGGAGATGAGATGCAACATCTCTTAGGCTGACACAGAATTGCACATGACCTCACACCATATTGGATTTTGATAACTGACATTATTTGGCTGTGTTGGTGTGTTAAAGTCTATCTTCCAGACTTTTGGCAATGTAAAACCAACCTGTAACATCATGTTTCAATCCGTTTCTACATTTTTACTCACCGTTTGTAAATGCTAGACATTTATGCCCATGGTGAGTCATTCACAAGGTCCATAATCATGACAAATCTTTTTCATGCAACCCATAAAATCCACTACATGTGATTCAAGTAATATAAGTACAGACAGAAAGTTTTGAAAGTTCTGCAGAAAGTTTTTTTTAACTACAGTCCTGCAGGTAAATGGTGCTGGATTTAAATGGGGATCAGATTTCAGCACACCAGCTTGTGAACAGGCAGATCTTACACCCCATTATTGGTCATTACGTTCTGGGAATTTATTACTTTTGCAAAGTAAATCTGATCAAAAGGAGAAAATAAACTAATTTCAGAAACTTAGTAGAGCTGAAACACAGGCAAAAAAAGATGGTCTGTAGCCCAGTTTCACTTTTACTCAAGTGTGAAATACAACATTTGCCTTGGTGGCTGATGCACTCATGTCTTACTGCCTTTGAATAAATATAATTCCTTGTCACACAAATTCTTCAAGGCTTTTATTTCCGTCTTTCTATCTTTCCCCCGCATTATCAGATTAGCCATACAACATAAATGGTAACTAGGCAACCATGGCAATTGGCACTGTCAGCAGATATCATTGATGGTACCCCTGTCCCAGCTATTATAAACAGTAAAAACAGAAATGACTTTCCTGATATTTTTATAAGTCAAACATAAACCAGGAGTTATAAAGCTTCATCATACGATTTGCTAGATAGCTGTAAATTTGACATATATGGAAAATGAACAAAATAACTATCCAGGTAGAGATAAAGGTGATGAGGTTCTTTTTTCATTTCAGAGATTGCATTTGATATGATGCGTTAACTTAATGTCTCCTTATGTTTTACATCCAGCATATTATTTTTGTTGTCAGTATTTTCAGTGCATGCAAACGAGCCTTACATTGTGTGGTAATGTTAGAGCGCTTCTGATTTCAGGTTTTCCAACACAAGGCTGCTCACTTTCCTCTGAGAGATGCACATTGATTTGACCGGCAGACAAGCGGTCGAGGATATTCAAAAATTCAATCAAGAAAATTGAATTTAAGTGCACAATATCAATTGAACTGCAGCTGTGTAGACAAAGAGACGGCTACATGCAATATATATTTCCTTCAACAGCTCTTCAAGTGCACTCAAGTCTGTTAAGCTGGCTTTGCTGACCTGTGTTGTCTGGAAATATAATATGAACTGGTTTGTTGTTCATCTCAAAGACGCACGACCTCTTATGGAATCCTTGTGTTCTTTCATAAAATCAAAAATGTAGTTTTAGTGTGTTCAGAAAATGAAAGGAAAAGTTCTTTCTTGTCCTTAGGGCCTCTAAAAGTGCTTCAAACAAATCAGGACTTCATCCATCTAGCTCACCTCAATGTCATTTCTGACATTTTGGACAACTAAGCACCAACCTCTTCACAATTACTGATCATTGTGTTGTCAATGCTCCCACTATCCTATTATGTACAATTGGAAAAGCAGGTTTGACAGTTTGTCAGGCCAGAGGAGATACGTAAGATGGCCATTTAGCAGACGTTTGCTCTCATTTCATCTGTCTAGATTTAATTATACTGTTAGCTCTCCTCCCAGGAAAAGCTTTGAAGTCACTATGTCAGGAGAGCAGCGAGTAAATGAGATCTGCTTTAGCATCAAGTGTTCAGCGCTGGAGCTTTAGGGACATTAGAAAGGGTTTTCATGCACTACAGTATTGCTTTTTTGAGCTTAAATGTAATAGGTCTGTTAAATTCATTTACCATTGTGCTGAATTATGCTTAGACCTTGAATTAATATAAATGCACCACATCACAAGCTGTGTCAGTAACATTTGCAAATGAGTGCTGCTGTAGATGCAGAACTCCCATCAGGACTGCACAGTCTGTAAAACAGGCACTGCAGTCACAGCCAGAGGCAAACGGGAATTTACTCTCAAAAAATTTGAGAAGACAATTTTACAGGTGAGATTGTCCTGGAATAAGCAGGGAGACTATCATTCAAACCAAGGACTTGAGTTTAGACATCCATCTCTAGTCGAGACTCTAATCAGAGAATCTCAAACGGAAGAGGAATTTAGTTGAGATTATTCAAAACTGAGGCAGATGAAGAAGCATGACAATTGCATGTGTTTGGACCTTTTTTCTGAATATAAACACATATTCATGCCTGAAACTGCAGACAGCATGGCTTTTTGAACTGAGTTACGAATACATTTTTGGAATTGAGTTATTCCTGCTTTTAACAGCTGAGATTTTTTGTGTATAGTATGCCTTTCTATCAGTTTCCTGTTGTTGCACTTTCCCACCTCTTCTCTTGTATTTGTTGTTTTATTAGACCCGATCTATTGTTGTATTTGCACTTTTAGGCCTCCCTCCTTTTTCTTTCCGTATCAGTTGTTTGCCAGGTGGTGAGTCGGTGAAAGCTGTCTGATTTATAGGAGAGTAAATAGCCATGCTGGACAGGAGTCTTCCTCTGGGTATTCAGGAAATGTGCGTGTGTGTGTGTGTGTGTGTGTGAGAGAGAGAGAGAGAGGGAGTGAGAGACATTGTTTTGGTACATGCAAAAAAAAAAAAAAAAGAAATAGCTTAAATTATGAACCCCCCCAATAAAACCCAAGATTATTTGTGTTACAATTTCAGTATTTCTTATATTTTTCTACCAAAATGGCTACCATGTTTTAGTGTTTACCAATTTCCTTAAAAATCAAATTTGAATGAACATTTTCATCCAAGGTATTGGTCCAAACCTTAGCAAGTACTTAGAGGTCTTAAAATTTTGTATATTCATTTAGGAAGGATCCTTATCTGGTTGTGCAGCTGGAATCTTGCGAAATCAGCATCAAGGGAGATCCAACAAAGCACCAAGCTATGTGTCTATGACTATTTAACAATAATTTAAACCAATAAGCATTTTCGACTGATTGCTACAGACAGGCATAGTGTTTCCAGTAAACAAGATTTTAGCAGAATAGCATTTCTTCACTTAAAGAAGAAGAACAACAAAAAACTAACAGTACAATAAGGTTTCATGTTGGAAAAGGTGTTTGTCCTCCTTTCTCCTTTTCGCACAGGTTTGTTAACATCTTGATAGTAAGATTTATTTCAGATTTTATGTTTACAGGTCCCTATGAGATTCGTTAATGGCTAAGCGGCACAGATTATGTGATTGGCACTCCTAAAGAAGGAGGGAAACTCGTGTTTTGTCACATCAACATGCTAAAACTGTATTATACCCAAGGCCCTTCCACTCATGCTGCAGACTTGTCCAAACTTGTGACAGGTCCTACAGGCAGCTTTGCCAGCATGACATTGATGTGGGTGGCACCAGACCCATTAAACAGCACCCATATCGAGTGAACCCAGTAAAAAAGGGCTTTGATCAGAAGTAAGACTGAGGAGATGATGGAACATGGGTTTTTAAAGCCTAGTACTAGTCCTTGGAGGTCCCTGTGCCTCTTAGAAACAAAACCCAATGACTTGCCTCACTTTATAACCGACTTCCACGAAGTCAATGCTGTTATGACTATTGACTTTACGTAATTTACAGAGACTTTACTCCTATCCTCTGCCTTGCATAAAAGACTGTGTGGATACCATTGGCACGGCCCAGTAGGTTAGTAAGTTGGACTTGCTGAAGGGGTATTGGCAGTGGCCTTTTACTGAACGAGCTTCGGAAATATTGGCGATCATTACCCCAGACCAATTCTTGCAGTACACGGTCATGGCTTTTGATATATGCAACGCACCTGCCACATTTCAGCTTGTCAACAATTTCCTCATTCCTTCAACGAGGAAAGCTGTGCATTGTTTTCTCGGAATGGTGATGTTTATGGGAACTTCTGTCACAACTTTCCACCATTGGGTTTCCATTAACCAGCCTGCATAGTCCAAAATAGTTTGTATGGACTCCTGGGTGTAAACATGCTTTTGAAAGAATACAATCTTGAGAAAACACAAAAAGGGGGCAGTCAACTTCTTTACTCCACTGTGGGAGTCCACAGTGGATTTGACTATGGGCATTGTGAGAGGATGGATAGCAGGGGGCGTGGCTATCCTATGGCGAAAAAGTTGGACTCAGTGATAAATGTTGTAAGGACTGGAGTTGAGTGGTGCATAGCTGTACATTTAAAGTTGGAAAACAAGGAGTTGGTCATTTTGAACGTTTACACACCATATGAGAGTTTACAGAATGAAGATTTATATCTGAATAGACTTGCTTTTATTAATTCTTTTATCCATGAGCATCATTTTACATCTATTTGTGTGGTAGGTGACTTGAATGCTGACATTTCAGATAGCCAGCCTGTGTTTGCTAAGCATATGTTACAGTTCTGTGAAGATAACCATTTTATTCTGTCCAGTCAGTTATTGCTACCAGATGACAGTTATACCTTCATAAGTGAAGCATGGCATACGACGTCATGGCTTGACCATTGCATTAGCTCTGCTGATGCACATGCTGTTCTGAAATCTATGGAAATACTGTATGAGTATTCCATGTCAGATCATGTACCGTTTGTTATGCTGCTGGATACAAATAGTCTTCCTGAGTTGATACATAGAGTAAATGATGGCTGCAAGCTCAAGTTGGAATGGTCCAAACTTTCAAAGGATGATCTTTTGTCATATTGTATGAAAACAGGCATTGCTCTAAGCAATATACATTTACCCAGACAGGCCATTATGTGCTCAGATGTTAATTGTAATGATATTTCCCACGGTAAGGACCTTTGTGTGATGTATGAAGGTATTGTTGATGCCATATATAAAAGCTGCAGATCATACCTTACATGTCTAAAGGCTAAAAACAGCAAGCCAGGCTGGAACATGCATGTGGCGGTACATCATGCAGAAGCTAAACAAGCATATAAGGCATGGGTACAAGCAGGTAGACCCAGAGATGGGCCTGTCCTGGAGGATAAAAAGCTCACCAGTGCAAGGTATAAATATGCCATTCGCTACATTGCTAAGTGTGAACAGAAAATGAGAGCTGACTCTATGGCTGAAAAACTGCTATCTAATAATGTTATGGGCTTCTGGAAGGAGGTGAGGGCTCTTAACAGGGTTAATACATTACTGCCCAATGCCATAGAAGGAGTCTCCGGGGCTGACAATATAGCTGACCTGTGGAGGCAACACTATTCTGCCTTATTTAATTGTGTTAAAAGTGAGCCCTACAAAGTGGGAAGTATTGCTAATGGGGATGCAGTGTTTATCACTCCTTGTGAAGTGCATCAAGCAATATCACAATTGTCTGACAATAAAGCAAATGGCTCGGACAATATTACAGCAGAACATCTAAAGTATGCAAGTCCAAAGGCTGCTGTACTGCTCTCTTTGTGTTTCTCCGGGTTCATGACCCATGTACTGTTACCTGACTCCTTACTTTCTGTTACTCTTGTGCCTGTCATAAAGGACAAGGCTGGCAAAGTTGGGAGCCTGGATAACTACCGGCCAATAGCCTTAGCTAGTGTTATATCTAAAGTCTTTGAGAAGATATTGCTTGATCGCCTGTGTCACTGTATAAAAACAACGCATAACCAGTTTGGTTTTAAATCCAAGTTGGGAACAGATCTGTGCATTTATGGTCTGAAGGAGGCAGCACAGATGTATTTAAGACAAAACTCCTCTGTGATAATGGGGTTCATTGATGCATCTAAGGCATTCGACAGGGTCAACCACTTTAAGCTTTTATATAAATTGAATCAAAGAGGTGTCCATAAAAGCACTGTAAGAATCTTGGCATATTGGTATTCAAATCAGAAGATGCAGGTTAAATGGGGCAATACCATCTCAGCCTCCTTTGGTGTCAGTAATGGGGTGCGCCAGGGGGGGCTACTATCTCCTGCCCTGTTTAACCTGTACATGGATGAGTTGTCCAATCAACTAAACCACTGTAGAACTGGATGTGTGATTGGTAAGAGTCTGGTGAATCATTTCATGTACACTGATGATTTGGCCATACTTTCCCCAAGCAGTGCTGGCTTTCAGCAGCTGCTGAATGTTTGTTCTGACTATGGACTAAAGTATGATGTGAAATATAACGCAAAAAAGAGTGTTGTACTAATTTGTCGGACCAAAGGGGACAAAGAAATGTGTTTCCCTGACTTCTACTTGTCTGAACAAAAGTTAAGTGTTGGTTCTAAAGTTAAATATCTGGGTCACTTCATCACAGATCAGCTCTGTGATGATGATGATATATATCGACAGTGTCGCACTCTGTATGCCCAAGCTAATATTTTGGCTTGGAAATTTCACATGTGTTCAGACAATGTAAAAATCCAACTCTTCAGAAATTACTGTACACCTCTGTACATTGCCCCATTGTGGTGTAAATATAAGAGAGCTAGTCTACAGAAGCTTAAAGTTGCTTACAATGATGCATTAAGGGTTCTACTCAAGAAGCCCAGGTCCAGCAGTGCCAGTTTTTTGTTCTCTCACGCTCGTGTCAGTACTTTTCAGGCACTAATGAGAAATTTGATGTATAGATTTATCTGTCGCTTGAACAACTCTGAAAACAGCCTTGTCCTGATGCTGGTGAATCCTAGTTTTAGTACAGTTCGTTACCAGTCTTCTCTGTGGAAACACTGGTATAAGTGTCTTTTATAACTGTTGTTGTTGTTGTTGTGTTTGTTTGATGTTTCTTTTTATGGACCTTGAGTCTGACAAATAAAGATGATGATGATGATGATTTACCAATGCCTTATCTAGGGCTTAGATCCATCAACTGTGAGCATCCGTCTCTCTTTTAATTCCACAAACATTTTAGTTTATGTCTGAAGGGGGCAGGTGTTATGACCTTAGGTCTTGGCCTTTGTGAATGTATGTAAATTGTTGTGTTTTGTTGCAACCAGGCTGTTGGCGAGATGTCTGGATTTACTCAGCAAGTACCTGGCTGTGCCATCACCTGTCTGCGATTGGCTGGCTCTGTCATCACCTGCCTGTGACTGGCTCAGTTGTCTGATGTCCACCTGAAGCTCCACTATTTAAGCAGGCTGCTGACAATCATTCAGGGCAGCTGTGATTGTTCAGAGTAGCTTTCCATTTGAAGTCTTTGGACTTGGGGTAGTGTGTGTTTTCCTGAACTGTGTCCCAGGTTGACTTGTTTTGTGAAGGCTTGGAAAAAAAGGAGTCTTTGCTGTTATTTAGTTTTGTGAAAGGCCTTAGGCCTTGGACTTGTTTGCTTTAAACAAAGCACTATTATCGCCCTTTTGTTGGGCTTGTTTGAGTTTCTTTGTCTTTTGTTTTCTTTGTATTCTTTTACTTTTTTTTGTTCATTTAATAAACTCCTCTACCTTTACAATTTCATTTCCTGTCTTTAATGTTGCCACTCCTTTTCCCCTAACAGAGCCGGGGTTGAAACAGTTAGCTGTTTTTCATGTCTGTTCATTTTAAATCAGCATGGTAACCCTGCCGCTAACTATGGCTGAGACAGTTGACCACACACACAGCTGTAAATGCTCACAACAGTGCACTCACACAGTCCTCACCCCAGGCTTTGTGTTGATCTAATTCTTAAGCATTAAACATGCTCC
This sequence comes from Melanotaenia boesemani, assembly GCF_017639745.1. Lineage (NCBI taxonomy): Eukaryota > Metazoa > Chordata > Actinopteri > Atheriniformes > Melanotaeniidae > Melanotaenia > Melanotaenia boesemani. Next base: position 13,041,942 of record NC_055703.1, read on the forward strand.
ACTCCCACACTTCATAAGGAGCTCTTGGCATCAAACATTGGGTTTCTTTTTTGTATGTCTTTTCAGCTTGCTGAGTTGTGAGAAATTGTATTTTAAGATAAGTAGTTTTGGGGCTATAAACCTTAAAACTAAGGCATGAAAAAGACATATGTGGACAGAATATGAGGAGTCAAAGTGGAGCAAAACACAAGAAAAAAGGCAAATGTAAAGAAACTAAGGACAAGATCAAATGAAACCAAAACATGGATGAAAGTGAGAGAAAAATCCAAGTTACAACAGGAGTATTCCTTGTTCTTGGTCAGACCAATGCCGCAGGACACTATGCAATTTAAAGGGGATTGCAAGCATTAAAATTACAGTTATCACTGTTGTTTAGCTACATAAATTGTAATCATCCACTCTGATCTGGTTTGCCTATAAGTCAGACATTTAAAGGAACAGATTTCACTCTTTCTTCAGTATTTCCTCTTGATGAATTTGGGCACAATTCAGTTTATACCTGCATTTTAGAAAAGATCGGAGTCCAATATTAGTGAACTGCATGTATTAAGAAAGCAGAGGAAGATCACATGCTGGAAATCAAACACTAGCTGTAAAAAGCCAGCTATTGACTGAGGTGGAAGTGTACCTGTTCTGGTTATTGTACTTGCAGACAAACACTTACCACCTCAGATGATTTAATGTTATAATTATTTGCATATCTGCAAAGAGAATATAAATTGCTCACCTGCAACAAAGAAAATACTTCTTAGCACCTCCACTGTTAAGGGAATTATGGAAGTACTGTATATGAGCAAACCATTATAGCTTAGTATTTCAATGAAAAGCTAGGAAAAAAGAAAAACAACAAACAAACAAACCAAAATACAAATAAATTTTCACAGTATCAGAAACAGTAATCTGGTTTAGTATTTTGCGACCACGAATCTGGAAACTGGTTGACTTCTTTAGAGCACAAGGAACAAAACATTTAGATGGCAGTAATATCTGCATTATAAAGTCGAATTTATCTAAATGTAGGGGTGGATTTAATGTAATGTTGGACTTGTCATTTTGCAGATTTACTTAGGCTACATTTCTTTTCCTCTGAAGATAGACTCTAAGATCCACAAAAAAAAAAAAGAAAAAAAGAAAAAGAAAAAAAGACTGTGGGCATGGATTACAAATCCTAGAGCATGAATCTATGTGCACAGATTATGAATCAGAGAGCACGGTTCATAAAGCAAGAGTAAAGATTTACAAATGGCTCATTTTTTTCTCATGTGACCCTCAGGGGGTGTCTGTAGGAGGTAGGAATGAAAGAGAAGAAAGAAGGAGAGAGAAGAAAGACTGGCATTCCCAGTGGTGTCTGTGGTCCACACAAGTTCTATTTTAATAATTTACATGTATGTTTGTTTCTGTCTGCAAGTTCCAGTCTTTAAGACTTCTATTTATGTTTTTTTTTCTTTGCATCTTTTGTACTGTGTACGCTCAGTATGCAACAAGGTTTTATGCAAATGTATGAATGCGCATGCTGTATATTCAATTTCTTTATTACTTTGCGTTAGCATTTTGTGACATTTGTGCCTTCAGTGCCAGGGGCTGATTTGGGGATTTGCTCCAGCATTTTATTCTAAGTATTTTCTCTTTGTGTCTTCTCATATTTTCTGCAGATCCTACACCTAGCATCATTTCCTCGAGTTTTAGAAAGTGGATTTTAAACACAAATTGGGGTACAAGTGTTCAAGTCTTGCCTGTAAGTAGGTCTACCAGCTTGTCTTCTCTGACTGTCTGCCTGCCTGTCAGCCGGTCGGCCTCTTGTTTTCTCTCTTCCCAACATTTTCCTCACAGAAATAGAGGCTGTGAAAGGTACTAGGTTGCTAAGGTAACCAGTCTTCCTATCATTTCAAGATCTATCGTAAGTGTGTTTAACAAACCAGCTTCAAGTTAAAATCCTTCATATTGGGAAAAATAAGTCAAGTTCAGAGTGGATGATCCTGCAAGAATTTTAAATGAGGAGGTCTGAAGCAACCCAAAAGTAATGGGTGAAGTTATCTCTTAAGATTAAAATTGTATTTTCCTAAATGAAACACCATGAGACACCACCACAGAATAAAGACTGTCCTCTTCTTTATTAGTTTCTATTAGTTTTTAAATGTAGGTCATTACATTTAACAAGTTTTACACTGCTGGTATGTACATTTTCATTTGTCTAATTAGTTTAACTTGATGGTTAAACTTAAAAGATTTTGGGTGTGTGGCTCAATTGGAAAACGGTTTCCAAGGACAAATATGGATTTAGTTTTCAATAATTTATCCAAAATATGTTAGTTGGGAGTCATAAAAGACACAACAGTAACTTCTCTTTGGTTTTACTGCAGAATGGACATGTGTTCTAATAAAACTGAATAAAATTCCCACTATAACCAAAATAAGTGTCACAGGTACACATGTCCAAAACACAAAGATGTAACACACCATGGTTGTAAATGATGAAATGTTCCCTTGGCAGTTGTTTTCTCTCACAAAGCATTCAAGTGACATGATGATATTCAGAACTTTTGAATACAAAAAGAGAGCGTTTAACGGCCTAACCATGTATTATACATTCATTCTGGCACCCACCATGTGTCTCAGGGCTGAATCATAAGAGGGTCTGTGGATTGACACCTTCCAACCAAACTTTCCATCTTCCTTATAATGGTTGGAGGTTAAATGAACACTAATGAGATGATCAACAAACATCAGCCTAAGTTCTCCAGACCCAAGACCACCTCTGTAACCACAAGGCTACCACTCCTCCAATTATTGAGGTCCAAGATTAACCCTGTGATTGTGTTTGGATTAGTTTTACTGTCCTGTGGGTTCATTGTTGGTCTGGTTTCCTTTTTTTTTTTTTTTTTTTTTTTTTGTAGTTCCTTTCCTGATGTGTTGCATTCTGTTTTATTTTTCTGTTCATTATTACACCTGGTTGGATTTGCTCCTTTGCTTCACCTGCTCCCACTTGGTTCACCTCTGTATTTGTACCCCTTGGTTTCAGTTGTCCTTTGTCAGATCATCTTTTGTGTTTGCCTGTCATGTCTTCTCTGTTTCGTCCCTGTAAGTTTTTGCATGATTCTGGATTAAAAAAATTTATTCCTGAACCTGTCTGCCTCATGCCTGAGTCCTGCATTTGGGTCCACTTCTTAACCTCCACTGCATCATGACAAACCGACAGGGCCCTACAGGGGGCACCTCCAACCAGAGTTCATCACCCTTTTATTATGATATTTTATGTTAATAACAACAACATTTTTAGTAATATCTTTTTAGGCTTTGTTACTAATATATTAAATTCCTGAAACCTAACTTTTGTATTTTTCTTTGGATACTTCCACTATTTTCCTACATCATTATTTTCAATTTCCATTTAATCAAACTGGGGCAATATGATTTAACATGGTAATTATACAGAATATTAAACTACGTACTGAGGCCTGGATTATGACACTTGATTACATTGATTACATATGATTACATTTACAGCACACAGGGCATAAATAAATAAATTAAGTTTTCAGAAACATAAAGCCAACTGGACACATGGAAAATATAGTATAAACACCACCTGCAGACAACACACAACTTTCTTTTCTAAACTTTAGAACTGCGTTATCTAAATCTCATGGCAACAAATTCAAACTTAAATTTTTTTCTTGACAGTTTAACTGCACAAAGCTTTAATTTGGTAACCAAATAATACATAATGTCCAACAGCCATACAATACATAACCCCACAGCCAGGAACTCAACATGAGGACAGATTGAGCTGCTCTTGCTTACTGTCTTGATCTCTTTTCTTTTTGCTCTGCCTGTTTTCCTTCTTTTGTGTCACAGACAGAAAACTTCTCTTCATTTTGATAAACTCACTCTCTCCTGTTTGTTTACATAAGACACATTGCTAAGATGCACAGCCACCCCGCCTCTCCACCCCTCCACCATTGCAGCATGTTTTGACACACAACCTAAAAAATAACCTCAGATTCTCATCCTTTACAACATTATCACTGTTGTGATGATTGTTCATTCTTTTCCAGTTCAGGAACTGCATTTGAAAAACAAACCCCCATCCTTTTGAAACCTGAGACTAAAATCTTTTTACACTCAGACTGATGTCAACAAAGTTTCCACCCATTTATATCGATTGCCTCAGTGGATGAGTAATTGGGGCAGACATTTACCACAGCAGAGTCATACAGAGGCTAAAGAAAAGAATAAACATCTGAAGGAGCATAAACAGTTGTTCAGTATCATGTTTTATAAGATCTCAAGTAAGGGTTTTTATGTACCATTCATCATGTAAGATCAGATAGCAAGTGAACACACAAAGGCAAAACACCCCAATGAAGAGACACTTCAGGGAAAGCCTGGCAATGGTCGGAAGTTAATCACCTTGTTAATTGCGCCTCTGTGACAGGTTGATGTTTTTGTTTTTATACCTCTCTCCCTTTCTTCATCCTCTCTTCCTCTAAGATCCTGCTGTGGTAAAAATCGGACCCAATAAGTCAATCGCTCAAGCAATTAACTGCAATTGGCCAGGGCTGGATGGGAATAGCGCTCCATCACAGTGTGTGTGTGCATGTCTCTGTGTGTGAGCTTTTGTGACTCTGTGACTTATTGTTTTGTCGCAACATTCATTGAGGAAAAGGCTCAGCGTGGGCTCAGATTCTGTTGGTGAAGAGATGGGAGCTCCCAGGTCAGAAAGCCTGCACTGATGCTGCTGAATGAGGATTAATAATGTTTGCAATGTTCAAAATTTCCTTCAGTTTTTTGCAAAATAAAAAAGCAAATTTCTAAATGTATTGCACTCTTCTTTTTTAGTTCCACAGTTTCTTAAAGGGCATTGCAAGCATGTTTTCTTGCTTTTATTTGTGGACTTTCATATTGGCTGTGGGTTTAATTGACTACAGGTTGTTGTAGATAATAAAAGAAGATACTTTTCCATGATAGCTGCAAAGAACATATTACAGAAAAGGGGACCTGGAAGATAGCCAGTGATTATTTTAGACTGTTGAAAAGAACTTCAGTAAAGTGGATGGGATTTTATTTTTCTTGCTGAGTCATGGTTTAGCACAAAAACACCGTTATATGTGATTTACTTGCTGCCTGTTTTATGAGTGCATTCTTTGGCCTTCTTTAGGAATGCAGAGCGGCTCTATTTTTGTGCCTGACATTTTTCATCAATATTTTACTTCTTCTTCTCTTCTTCTTTCTTTTATGCCCTCCCTCTCCTCGCAGAATAAGGTTTTATCTATGCTCCATCACACACCACTGAAGGACTGGCTGGCTAGAATCCCATTGGGACTATATGAGTTGCATCTGGTGCTATAAAGAAACTGCCACTGCCAGATGGTTGCAAACAATCCCTTTGCTGTTTTTTAACCTTTATTTACCCACAGTAGGTTGACACAATCCAACACAGACTTACACAGTTTTCAGCTATTCACAAAGGAGTTGTCCAGTACAACTAATCTTTGACACAGGGTCATTTAGTAAATTCAGAGCAGACGCAGCAGTCAAGGGCAGGTCAGTCTATGATAAAGGCTGAATGTAGTTTTGTCCAATTCCCCCAGCAGGAATGTCAAATCATATCCCCCTGCTGTGTCACTTCCAGCCGCCCCATCAACACTAATGACACCGCAGAGACAGAGGGAGACAGGGAGGGTTAGAACAGCTAAGACCTCATGTGGTGCAAAATAATCGCTGCATACCCTCATATGAGGCAGAGCAGCCACTGCAAATGAGGCTGAAACTCCAAACCTTTCACCTTTGAACAGACATTAAACTTCTATCAGTTTCTATCTCTGTTGTTAGTTTATTACAGTTTGTTATCTAGTGTAAATACTTGCATCAATACATTTTACAACATGCTGTTTAAAAGGCAAGATCACTTTACAATATAATTAGTCTTATTTTACTTTGTCTCATTTTAATTCAGTAACACATAAAAGTTTTATTCTTTATGATCAGATCACAAAAGGTTTCTGTTTATCTCTGATTTGCTTTCCAGCTGCACTTTGAAATCAGGACTAAATATCTGTTTAACTTGGACTGCAGCTTTATGTTAATTAGAATTGTTAAAGAAGGTAGAAGTAAAAAAAAAAAAAAAAAAAAAAAAAAACAAGCTTTATTTTTATAGTGCTAATTGATAATAATGTCTTCTCAAGGCAGTTTTACAGACAGTCCAATTCAATATAACTAATTTTAGTCTAATTATAATCCAATTAAAACAATCATTAACTGTTTTCATACAAACCAGTTCATAAAAAATAATTGCCTAGCTAAGGAAACCAAAAGCTTACAATCTCTTCGATTCCATCCTCCATCCTGAGCATGCACGGGGAGGCAGGCAACGGTGGAAATATAAAAAAAACTCCTTTATTAGGAAGGAAAACCTCCAACAGAACCAAGAAAGGCAGCCATCTGCCTTGACTGGTTGGTGGTGGACAGGACAGGTCAACATCAAAACTCTAAACCAGGGATACCTGTTGAGAAAAAAACACAACTAAATGACAATAATAATGTCATATGTTTATATATTGAGAAAGAAGAGTAAAGAGAGAAATATGGAGGGAATGTTTAGATCATCATTGGCACCCCACATCAGGTCAAATCCTCTTCCATCACAACTATTTAATTTTCCAGCCACCCCGTCCTTCTGTCCACCTCCATAACAAACATTGGGGTCAGATTTGACCCCAAGGTTTCATTTGACCACCACCTTCAATATCTCTGTAAAACATCTTTTTTTCATCTCAAAAGCATTACCAAACTTCCCCCCTCCCTTTCCCTCGGTGATGCTGAAAAGTTGGTCAATGCCTTTGTCTCCTGCAGGCTGGATTACTATAATGCCCTCCTCATCGAGGTACTGGGCAGAAGCTTGCAGAAGCTGTAGCACATCCAGAACTGCGCTGCCCACATCCTGACAAGGAGACGGAAATACGACCACATCATCCCCGTTTTACAGTCCCTGCATTGGCTCCCTGTCCAGCAGAGGATAGAGTTTAAGATCTGCCTGCTCACCTTCCAGTGTCTGCATGGCCATGCCCCTGGCTACTTAAAAGAGCTACTATTTTAACACACCACCACTTGCCACCTCCGGTCCACTGACTCAATCCACCTTTTCCCACCCAGGACCAAACTGTGGGGGATCGGTCCTTCCAGGCTGCTGCTCCATGGCTATGGAATGCTCTGCCTGAACATCCTGAGGGTGCCACAGACAGTGGAGTCTTTTAAAAAACACCTAAAACTTTTTTTATTCAGAGAGGCTTTTATAAATTAGTATTTTACTGATTTATGAATTGGTGTGTTTTTATGTTTCTTTTGATTTTAACTTGCCATTTTAACTTGTAGCACTTTGAGATTTTTCCTATTATTATTATTATTATTATTATTATTATTATGTGATGTCCCCCGTTACATGCAGCAGCAACTGATGGCAAAGCTGGCTCTTAACTATAAACTTGATCAAAAAGGAAAGTTTAAAAGTTTAACCCTCCTTACCTTTAAGATTAGGTAAGATTACATACCTAATCTTAGAGGTAAAGAGGGTGTTTGCTTCCTGAATTCAAACTGAAAGTTCACTGAACAGATGGACCTGATCATTGAAATCTTCCTCCATCTCAAGGAACCACAAGTAAATCTGCAGTAAATCTGAGCATGAACTTCTTTGTTGGGAATATATGAAACTATGAGATCTTTAAAATACAATGGAGCTTGGTCATTAAAAGCTTTATGTGGGTAGAGGAATTTCAATATTCTGTCCTGGATTATACAGGGAACCAATGAAGAGAGCGATATGATCTTACACGCAATAATAATTGAAAACATGACCAGTTTAGAATACCACACAGTTAAATGGTAATATAACTGAGCTTATTACTCAGCAGCAAGTTTGCAAGTTTCTACACTTTTCTTAAATGTGAGTAAACAATTTATAGTGCTTTTTATCAAAGATATTGTTAGTACAGAATATGTTTATTGCTGTACTGGTGTAAATTCACCCCCCTTTTTGATTAACTTCATGCTGCGGCCTGTAAAAAAGCTGGTGTTAGATTACATACTAAACTAAACTCTGCTCACACAGCGACGTATATCATCCAGAATATAAATGTGATCACACAGTATTTTACATATTCAATGCAATGAAACTTTTTAAGCCTTTTCATGTTTTTTCCACAAAATTATGTCACACACAGAGTGGCTGACCTAATAATTGGGCATTTACTAGAGTTGGGCTGATACAGATATTATCATTGGAAGTACTTGCTGATCCTGCAAAAAGTAAAGGGATCAGCAACTATTTCTGTCTAAACACCATCTAATACCACAGAAACGGAATCATAAATCTTTTTTTCCTGCTCAACACTACCACACACAGACACGGGAAGTTATGCAATCTGTGGAGAAAAAGCTACATGAGTCAATGTTGCGCTAACATTTAGCATTAACATTATTTCAGCAATTTTTTGATGTTATCACTCACTAGAAAATCCCACTTGCATAACAACGACATGCCAAATATACAGGGCTGAAGTTCTAGAGACGGCACGAATGCTGGCAAATTTAACACCATTGTCATCACGTTAAAGTACATTAGTTTATTGCCCTAAAGGAAAAGCGCAATTAACTGCAGCAACAAGAAACACTGGCAAATACTTTTACGTTCACTGAAAGTCAAAATCCAAGACTTTTTTTAAAAATAGAAATTGTTTGATTTGAGTTTATCTACAATCATTGTTTTTATGTTTATAGCTTAACCTACGCTAGGCCATTGAATGATAGTAACAACAATATTACACATCAAAGACTACAATAAATACAGCTGATTTAAATATTAAATTTAATAGACGTCTTGATAATATAAAACAGGTTTGGTACTCTTATTGGCAGATAACTAAACTCCAGGTATTGGAGTTGGTATTGGGCAGAAAAAAACATCCTTAGCATTTACTAAACTTACAGCTAATTTATGCTATTGTTGCACAAGAATAGGTCTAATCAGATAGAGACTTTGATGTAAAGACCTGTTGCTGCAAATTTTTTTTCTTTCCAGAAACATATCCTGCATTTGTTGCTTTCATGTATGCTATCTAAGTGCAGTCAGCTGACACCCGAGGGAGCAACCATTAGATCACCTTTCCAGTGCTCAAGCCATGTGTGTACCTGTGTTTCTGTTTTTTCACTTAACGTTTATAAGAATAGAAGAATGATTATAGAGGGCATTAGCCCCTCTGCCTGCATTTATTAGGCCACACATGAGGAGCTTTATTTCATCAGAGCAGACACCCTCCCTAGGAGTCATTTCTTTTTGCAATTTTCTGCTCGGTTTCATGTTCCATTACCGGTAGATTATGCTTTTTCTCTGTCTTGCACATACAGTCATTCATGGATGAGCTGAAGCATAAACACATTTGCGACACTTACTCTCATCCACGGCTGCACACACATATTGTGAATGTTCATGATCCCGTGCACTATTGTTATTAGACCGCTAGTTGTAGTATGGGGAAGAGTAGAGCTTGCCTAGAGGAGAGGACAGTGGTTAAACCAGCACTGAATTACTTTCTTCACAATGAAAGTGAAATCAATTTTAAAACCTGTATGGGTGATTTAAAGGCAATCCAAAGAAGGAAATGTGTTTTTATACCATATTTCAGCAATCTTTCCCCATGTATCTGTGCGTATGTGAGAGGGAGAGAGAGCTGTGTGTGGGTAAAGTTTCCAGGATCTTCAATATACAGTAAAATATTCACTGTTGAGGTAATTTATAAAGGAACTCCACTTTTCAAGTTTATATTAATCTTCAAGCTGAGCTCTAATGACACTTACAAAAAATTTTTTTTACACTCTGTCAATCCTGAGACGTTAATGCTGGTCGTGTTGAATCATCTGAGTAATTTAGACATTTTAACAAAGAGATAACATTACTAACTAGGAGCATAGACTTTTAAAGACATGAAAATTGCCCAAAAGGGCAGGATAACAAAAACAATACTGAACTTTGTAGGATTCATTGTAACAGAATAATAATAACTTTCCTCCATGCTGCATTAGTTTGTATTGTTCGCTTTTAGCGACGCTACTAGCAGGTATTAAATTGGGGTGAGCCCATTAGCACTAGAGCTGAGCTCTGTCTCTTGACATCCACATGGAACAGTCTAAAATGAGCTCCATCTCTTTTAGCATCTCACCACTGCTGTCTTGATACTTTCACTTTCCAACATTATCTCATGCTAAAGAAAATGCCAGAACTGTCACATCTTTTCCTTGAGAATGTGTGTAGCCTATAATTTAATGTAGAATATGTAGCACAGCAACATTCACTTCATTGATAATTCAAATGATGGGCTGCATGGTGGTGTGGTGGTTGGAACTGTTGCCTCACAGCAAGAAGGTTCCTAGTGCAAACTTTGATTGGGTGCTGAGTTTGCATGTTCTACTCATGTATGCATGGATTATCTCTGGGTACACCACCATCCTCCCAATAGTCTGAAAACCAGTCACCCATCTTTTACCGCTTATCAAAGGTTGGGAGCAGCAGCTTACGCAGGGAAGCACACACTTCCCTTACCTCGGCTGCTTCTTCCAGCACATCATCGCATTGTATCCCTAGGACAGTTAAAAGGCATAGTCCCTCCAACATGTCCTTGGTCTTCCGTGGGGCCTTCTCTTGGTGGGACATGCCTGAAACACCTCACCAGGGAGATACCCAGGAGGGATCCTAACCAGATGGCCAAGACACCTCATCCCAGCTCCTCTTGATGCAGAGGAGCAGAGGTGGGTAGAGTAGCCAAAAATTATACTCAAGTAATTCATGGTCTTTTTCATTCCTTGTCAGATAGATGTGAAGAGTTTGTGCTGCTATGCTGCCATGGTTTGTCTGTGGTCATGTAACTGCAACTGTAACTGGTTCCATCTCTGGCAAAAATAAATGTCTAAACAAATGGTAAAGAAACAGTAATTATTTAGTTTTGTTTTTATTTTTATTTATAAGTTTACTTAAATAAAGGTATAGCAGTAAAACTATTCCTACAAGTACTTAAAAAATGACCTAAGTTAATATAATCAAGTAAATGTAACTTGTTACTACCTACCTCTGACTACTCTCTACACTGATCTACTTACACAATCTCTAAGGAAGAGCCCACACACCATGTGGAGGAGCTCATTTTGGCCATCTCATACTTTTGGTCACTACCCACAACTAATGACCATAGATGAGAAATGAATTGAATATCGACCAGTATTGAGAGCTTTGCCTTTTGACTCTGCTGCTTTTTCACCAGACTGATGCAAAGCTGGAATCACACTAATCCACCTGTTGATCTCGTTCTCCACTCAGACCCTAAGATACTTATACTCCTCCTATTGGAAAAACATCACATTCCCAAGCCAGTTAGCGCCCTCCTATTGGCTGGAAACCATAGTCTCACATTTGAAAAACGCTGATGCTCATCTTAGATCTTCATTCCAAAAACTTGCATGGAATAAGTGTCTCTAAAAAAAAACGGATGGATAGATTATTCAAATCATCTGATATAGCATTTTGAGGAATTTTTTTTTATAAAACTAAATGCTTTTCTAAATGGCAAACACCTTATCTGCAGACAGATTCTAAATTTGTCATTTGTTTTTTCTTTTAAGCAAAGTTTTTCTGCATTGCAGTGTATTTTTGTATTCACAAAGATGAAAATCTATATAGGAAGAAACACACTCAACTGAAAGTAATTGGAAACAGCTGTCACAGTAATCAGGAAGTATAAATTTAAACCCCAGTATCATTAATCAGACCTGCAGGGTCCAGTCTCCTTATCTGACTCCATGATCAGTTTGCCACAGGAACACTTTAGCTCTGAAAACAGATGTAGCACATCATTTATTCTGGCATCTAAAAGATAAAACTATTGGAAAACAATCCTTCAGGACAGAATTGTTTACCGAGTGTTCCTGGAACTAAACTTAGCTTTGAAGGCTGAAAAAAATATATTCATCTACTCTGATAGTAGAAAGTACTTTTGTTTTGTCTGCTTGAAATAAAGCACATCAGTCAATCAAAAATAAAATATGTTACTGTGTGGTGATATAAACATTAAACAGTCAAAAGATAATTTCTCCTGAAAATATTTCCTGTTTCCATCAGACCTGATGTAGCTTTTCATGATGTTAGCATTATAACATGGTGAAGAGCAGGAGTTACATGCCGCTCACCTCACATAAGATGATCTACACGTTATTACACCATTGCTGCAAACTCCCTGTAAAACGCTTATTTTTTTCTTCTCAAACTACACTCCTCATAACCGTAGACCTGAATCTTTTTTTAAGTGGTCAAAGCGTTTTTGTTTTTTTGTTTGTTTGTTTGTTTTTAGCTTACTTGAGGAGTTGAGCTTTGCTCAGCTTGGGATAAAACTGTGATTATTTTCTGTTGAAAGTCAGTGAAGCACACTGAGAAATTATTGTGTCAATCCATTTCTCAGGCTTCCCCTCAATGAACAAGTGAACACAGTGGTGTTAAAAAGAGGTTAAACAATCATTATTTTATTTAGAAATAAGAGAGCTGTCTATTTAAATTCATTGAGTATTTTGTAATGTAGTATTCTCTTGAGGTTTCACACAGTTGAATGGAGACCTTTTTCCCACACAGATAGTTTCTCATCCAAATAAAGAAATAAACAGAGTGAAAATGTTCTCTCCCTTGTGGTAGCCATCTGGCTAGATTCAATATGAGATACTGTTTTTTTTTTAATTTCACAAATCCACTGGAGGTGAACTAAATTTACATTTAAAACATTCAGCATTGGCATCTCTTTCCAGGAACCTTGTTGTTATTCCTAAAGACAATCCACATCTGCAGCACACAGTGTTTTCAACTGAGCAAAATGGGGAAAAAGGCTGACAGTGAGGTTTGTTGAATGTACTCCACCCATACTCAATTCCCCTTTGGACAAGGACTGTCCCTTCCCACAAATCCCAATTTCACCCCTGGCTAGCTGCATGGCTTTAAGGATGGCAGTGTTGGTTTGTCAGGTCAGTCGTTTTGCCACTAGAATGAAAAATCTCAGCAACAGTTGGATGAACAGCTGGATTTTTGTGGATTGGAAGCCAGATGTTGATGGTTCATAAAGGATGACTTTTCCCAATATGTCGTCTCACATCACTACAGTTATGGTTTTGGCCGATATGCCTTTAAATTGACAATTGATAAAGGGATTTTTGACAGATATCTATGTCCCCTATTAAGTTTAACTGGAGTAACTTTGGTTATCTCCTTACTTGATCGAGGGACATTTCAGACTGTGTTATACTTTGTTTTTAGAGCTAAATAGTAAATGTTCCATGATGAATTTAGAATTCAAACTGAGGCATATTTTAAAAACTATCATTTTAAGCAACTAAAATCTCCTCTGAGCCAATTGCCTCACAAGATTGTTGAATCTTTAGGCCCAATTTTTTAGTTTGCACTTAAAAAATCTGACATTATGATTCAATATAATGAGTGAATAGTGATGTAAAAGAAGTGCTGGACTCTGGAGAGATGAAATATCAGATAAATAGGCTGATAAGCAGATTGTAGCGATTTAAAAGATGTCATAGTGTAATGCTTTAAACTTTGTTTTTATTTGATTTATATTTATCTCAACACATCAGTAGTTGTTATCTTTTTGTTTACAGTGGTTTAACTTTGCCGTCTGGAGATTTAATCTTGATGAACCAGCTCCACAAAGTCACATAATATTAACATAGTGATTCTTTTTTTCTTTTCTATCTCTCCATATGCTCAGCATTTGTGCTTTAAATGACTCCAATATCAAAGTCATAAGTATGTCAAATTTCATATTCAAGGTTGCTCACAACAGTTAAAAGCTGCTGTCAGCAGTTTTGATGATAAGATGTTCTGATGCATGTTTACGACATGTTTTTCTATTGCTTGGGCAAATGGAAGAAGGAGCCATTTCTTTTGTCTTCCTCAGTCTTTAACGCTGCGTGATGTCGAGAGGGATCCGCCTTTAGCTGCTGCTGGGTATAATCATGAAGCACTTTCCCATCACTTTGTTTCCAAACACCTCAATCCAGCGAGCCACTGTTTTTTGTGTAAATGCCAGACTTGCTGTGTTTCACTTGTACAGGTGGTTTACACACTTGTGCCATCATCTCCACACATCCTAGCTTATCTTATTAAACAAGACATAATAATGTGTTTTTTTTTACTTTTTCACCACCATGTTTCTTGCTCAGAACACATCACAGTGGTTTCAAATACACCACATAGTTCTGTAAATACCAAAGAAGAATTAAAAAGTGGAATTTAGCTGTCTGTCTGTACATTTTCCTTCATAATCAATATTTAAAAAAAAAATATTGAAACTGAATGATATCATTTGTTGGCTTGCAGACAACAAAATGAAGTAGAGTCTGTACTTTCAGTCTGGTGTAATATGGTGGGTGAGGATAGAAACCCCACACAGGTCACGGAGAGGTGAGAATGAAACGAAGACTGCAGGAGGAGACGAAAAGTGATGGAATTGAAATGATTGTCGAGAAATCTCAGGATGAGGAAACTATCAGAAAAAGCAGCAATTTATTTATTTATTTTTTATTTTTTTATTTTTTTTTTTTCCTCAGACATGTCACTGAAAGCATCACTGGGCTTTTCATCACAGGCATGAGGGAAGGAAACTGTTGACAAAAGCAATACCCACTTAGAGACAGAAATACTCACATACTCAATCAGTCTTTGTTCAATAAAACAGCCATACTGCAGTCAGTAAGATGCCTGAACGTCCTTCACTTTCTAAAGAAATTGCTCTATGTGTTTTGGTAAACACTGGGAATCTCATCCGGCTTTATAAGACAATTTTAGTGCAGACTGATGGATGTCACTGTTCTTATGTATAATCAGCTTAACAATATTATCAAAGTTATTTATTTTATGATATTTATTATTTATAACTTTAGTTCTGAGTTTGTTGTCTGTGCTTAAACCAGATTCATGTCCATTAAATCATGCAGTGTCAGTTCACCCCTGATGATGGTGTTATGGTGAATAATCTCTGGAAAAAACATTATTACACAGCCACTAGTCTGCAATGCATAAGAATGAGATTATTATGATGTGGTTGTGAGTTAATAAGATGTGGAAACTTGATATCTTAATCTGTTATTTACTGACAACATTCAAGACTTCTGTGGGGCAATTTTCACTCATGTAACATGGATAAATTGGATTTGTTTTCATTTTATATTGATCTTGAGACTGATATTCTGCAGTCTTTAGAAGATGAGTACAGCACTTTTATTATATTGACAATATGTAATGCTAACAATATATGGAGATTTGACAAGCTGTTGGCTTCCCTCAGCGAGAGTTGTAGGACGTGACTAGAGGTGGATGTAGAATGGAGGCCTGAGAAATGAGATATTACACATACAAGCATGTCCACATATTCATCAGGTCTCTCCAGCAGGAGGAAACTGCAAAATGCCTGCAGCTGTAAATATGCCTCTATGTCCTTTATGGGCTACGAGTTCAGAAATGTCTTTTTCTTGTAGACTTGTTTTTTTCTCTTGCTCTGTAGCCTATATCACAAGGTTAGATTTAGCAAAACTCTGTCACACATTCCTTTATTATTATTATTTGTACAGAATATTGAACCTCTAAAAAAAAAAAGTTTTCTTTTTCTTTACTTTTTCAAAACCAGCTCAAGTGACAACCTCATAAAGAGTCAGTCAGACATTGCTAACACTGTCAGTGCTATCCTAAAACTACTTTAAAGGACCTAAAAGAGGAAATTTATTTAGCTGAGTTTGCACTTCTTCAATTAAAAAAATGTTGTTTCCTAGCTTTAATGTTTTTGTGATATTATGTACTACAAGAAATGGTGTAAAATAAAAACAAAAATTCTATCAAGACATGTCCAGATGTAGAATTCATGAACTATTTTCACAGAACTGACTCTGCAAAACAATAACATGTCCAGAAAGACCTGCATAAAGTCTAGAATCAAAGTGAGCTAGCAGTCATCATCACAGCTAACATCATTAGAGACAAGGTTCCCTGCTGAGAAAATGTCTAAATGGATCCTAGATTTTTGTTTATAGTTTATTTAAAATGCCTTTTTCTATGTATGCAAATTACATTCAATTGTTCAAAGGTTCTGTATCATTAAATTTCCTTTTGCTTTAAATATCAAGAACTGTTGCAGTTTTTCCCTGAAGATGCTGATTAAGTCAATGGATGTGCAGACAAGTGTGCACACTTTACTCACTTTAATCATTCATTCTCACTCTTGAATCATTTTATTTGCCTCATTTTTAAATCACTTCTGTTTTTTTCTAATCATCTGCTGTTGCTTACTTTGGAAAAAGAACTAATCTAAAGGTTGTCTGAACTGGGAGGAAACAACATGAAGTTGGAAGTTTGCTGATGTGCTCCATGTTTGATGTGTTGACAGATGTCCTTTTATTTTGGCTTTTTGACTTTTTCAGTCTGCAGAGATTTTTTTTTTATCCATTTCGGAAGTCTGCAGTGCTATTTAAGTATTTACTGTTCAGTGATGATGACAGTTTAACTTTTTACTCAGTTACCTATGTGTGACCTCATCCTGTTTTTAGATTTTTGGGTATTTTATTAATCAAAATGTTTGGAATTGGTTTAATTCTGAACAAAAAACAGTGGATGAGGATATGGTTGTATGTGAACAGCAACAACTTAAGAGCTTAACTGTCATCCAAGGGGGCAATTATCAGTGTAAGAACAAAAGTTAGAGTTCCCGCCATAATCCTGACATATAGTGTGTACAGATGCCAGGTCAACAGAATAATATGGGTTAATAAAATAAACCATGCTTGGTCTCCAGCAGATCTCTACTCTACTCTTGGAAGAGCTTGTGTCTTTAGAAAAAATAAAGTTTGTTGCACCTTGTTGTAGAGTTTCTCTGATTTGACTGGATTTAGTTATTACACCCACCTACACACAGAGACACATACAAACTTATACAACCTGCAAGACATCAAGTTCATGTCCAAATCCAATTTCTTTCAAAACCTGCCACAGTTTCTGTTAAAGCATTGTTACTCTATCCAAACAAAAATCTTCATATTTCTGTTGTTTCTCTATTTTTTAAAACATTGAAACTTAACAGAAGGAAAGGTCCAGCATAGTTTTAAAAATAACAATATTTTGATATGAGGATTTTGGTGTGTGTTTGAACATATAAAATTTACTTTGAAAAGCTGTTTATCATTGGCAGTGGATAAAAAGCTAATGTACAGCATGCTGCATCAGCCCTAACACATGAGCTCCAAGCCATTGCTGTAAAAATGCAAGCACATGCTGTGGAGCTGCATGAGCTTTATGCTTATTCACCAGCCTCTTACTTCTTAAACAGCCTTAGCAGGCCTCACACTGACTGTGAAATGACCACATGCTTGTTTTTAAGCTGCACTCTGACATTCTTTTTCAGACATAAGGAAAGCGATTATCACCATCTATGCATGAAGAGGAAAAAAAATAAAGGATTTTCATGCAAAGTCTTCTTTTAAAAATCAATCACCAATGGATGCAGCACAGACCACAACTGTAAAAGATCCCATCAAAAATTTTATGGGTAAAGAGAAACATTATGAAAGGGTAAAATATAAACCTTTACAGAGAACACCCCAAGGAGTATAAAATGTTAAAAGACTGACATTTGGTGGTGGGGAGGTTGTGAAACGCTCATAATGACATTTACAGTAACCTTTTGCTGTGACTTTTTAAGAGGGATTAAAACCACAGAGAAGGAAAGATGTGGCTGTGTTAGGGCTTTCATTAATCAAACTGTGACCGCAATGGGCCACAGCCTGAGGGCAATTTCTCTTCTCACTTGTTATGAAGTGAGAGGTACAATGACACCACACACGCACACACACCCCATATATATAAATATATATATATATATATATATGGGGTGCAACATTTGTCTCACCTGTGAAGCCAGGATCAAACTCTTTGACTGAGCTGCCTGAGTGCTGAGCTAGACACAAGTTTGTGACCTCTAAAGGGGAGTTCAAGATTCTCATTAACATTCATGAAATACACGGATACATGCACTCTCCTTGTAAGAATCTTTTCAGGAAATTTCAGCTTGCATGAATGTTACCAGATTGCTCGTTATTATTATTCAGATGTGATCTGGACAACTATAGGACAGTAATTACTGGAAGAAAACGAAAAACATAAGCAAAACACAAATTTTGAAGAGAGTGAAGTAAAACATCTACAGAATTAATTGTGAATTAAAAGGTTTTTTTTTCTATCTGAAGAATATGAAATACCTTCAGCTGTGAATATTCTTTCATTTCAATCTCATCCCATTTCACCCTAAAAGATCATCCTCAAATAACCCAAATCCCATGATGGCTGACCCATTGTTTCCATCCAAAAGCAATCAAAAATCTTCATATTTGGGTTGAGTATGAACATAAAGGTAATATTTGTAAAGCTGTACAAACAACTGAATAAATGGTGGGCAGCAGTTGACAATGATATGCTGACATTTAGCCGTCATTGCCTCCTCACAGAGGTGCTGGGAAGAACTGAGGACAGAGCAGTGCTGATGCTGCAGAGAAAACATCCAGAGGCTATTTAGATACTAAAACCAGTGAAGCACTGTCAAATGTTGGAATAGAAAACATGCTGGCTGTAGGATATTATATTGTTAGGCTTTAGTGCCTAAAGGGGTTTTAATTGTGTTTTTTTTTTTCTCCAACTGAAATTGTTTAGTAATTTACCAAAACACAATGTTGTAGAAAGAAATTAAGATTCAGTGAAGCTTTTTAAAGCCCAGTTAATAAAACTTGGCTATGCTGTCATGAGTATGTATAGAAATACCACTTGGACACATGTTAAGCTTTTTGTGTTTCACTTAGCATCATTACAATAACATGGCAGTTGGTCAGGATTAGGGTACGTGTACAGAACAGGGTGTCATAAATGCTGAGCCAAAGATGCATCCTAAAAAATTACACCTATTTATGAGAATAGGCTCTTTCTTCAACATATTCTAAGGAATTAGCTTATTTTCTGATTGAGACTGTACATATAGAGCTTTACATTGAATCTTGGTTGCTGTAACTATAAGCTCCAATTTAACATGGTTAAACTAATGCTTAAGCTATGCTTGCAGTGGTAATAGTGAGGATTCATTAACATAAATTTTAAAGACATTCGGCATATTGAATGTTTTTTAGTTTAGATGCAGTATTGCTGCTTTTGCCATACTACTGAAGAAGATATGTAATTTGACTTGAGCAAACAGACTTTAACTGAACACAGGTGTATTTTTGCATGTCAGTTGGCCCACCTGCTGTACACAAAGCTGGGCGGGGCTCAGTCAGGTCATTGCCAGGGTTGCTGGAGGTGTGTGACAAAGCTGGATTTCTGATGAAAATGAATATTTGCTTCTCAACACAAGTCAGAAAAAAAGCTATTTTCCCACTTTCCTATGAAGTTTATCCTTGTCAACTTTAAGGAAAATTCAAATTTGACAAGCCATGCTGGACTTTCTCATGTTGTTCCTGTCATTACCCAAATGTTTCCTGTTAGATTTATTCTGCTTGTTGGATGTCAGTTCATAAAGCCTGGTTTTCAGGCCCAGAGGCTGTTTGTGTAAGTGCTTTATTACATCAAATTACTACAATTAGCAGAACTCACATGCAGTGGTTCATTAAAGGTGTTGTTTTAAACTGTATATAATAAAAGAAATAATGGACTAATCTAGCTTAAAACATCAAAACCAGTGCTCTGTCCATAACTTGATATCTTTAGAATGATCAATTCAACTTGTTTAACAACTGACTGAGGAATTTTGTAAGCCAACTTTACAAAACGGTCATATATAGAGCACAAGAAAGTGAAAAGCATATTTCCCAAAACATGAAACTCTTTCAAAGGTAAAAATGGTGATACTCCTAAAACAATGAGTATTATTAGCAACAGGAGTGATTTTAGTTGTGTATTTTTGTACACTTATGTGTATGGCCCATGAATGGCTACTGTTCTGTTTTGATTGGTTGCAGAATAAAGTAATCCACTGCATTTATAATTTAAGTTTTCATGAAAGCAGAAACTTAAAGACAAAAACAATTGTGTGCAGGTTTTATGTCTCAGACTTCAGTTTGGGAATCCAGTCGCCATTGTCAAAACCATAACAGTGAATGGTTTAATTATCCTCTTTGGCAAAGATGGCACTTAGCACTAATAAACATATCCAAATTGCAATTTAATTAAAATCACAAGTATGCTGCAGTGTTCAATCAGATTTAAATGTCAGTTTGTTATTGTGGGCTCAATAATGCTGTAGTAACACTAATGCAGTAATGCTTCATGTGATGTATGAAATCATTTCACAACAGATGTTGAGAGGAAACCACTGTCACCAACATTTTAACAGCATGTAACCCATTTAAAACTGCCTCATTTACATCACCAGCTGTGCTGTTGTTGAGTAAAATGCCCATCCCTGAGAACGGAAGAAGTCTACTGGGAGTACAGGTACCGTATCTAGATTAGAAGGAGATCCTCTTAAAGGCATCCTGCAGACACAATATTCTCTCTTGTTCCCCCCTCCCCAGAACATCTCCTCTGAGACCTCTGATTTGGCTGGCAGCAGGCTAGCCGGGATCCTCTTTGTCCAGATGTGCACACACACAGACCCACACACATACTGAAAGCTAACCCCTGGGTGAATTGAATACATCCACACCAAAGGAACAATAGCTGGTCCCTTGTGAATCAGTACATGTGTCTGTCTGTGTAAGAGAGAAATTTGGATGTCATGTGTTTGTCTTACATGACTAGCTATTAGGCTTACCGCTAGCTTTGAGTAGTGGAGGGTTTGCACAGTCACACACAAAAGCATGCAGACACAAGACATTAGTGGATATACAGTATGCCAGTGTCTGGAGTTTCCCTAGTAACAACGTTTACTTTCACACTGTTGCTGATGGATACAAAGATACAGATCTTTGTCACTATCTAGTCCATGCACACAGCATATAGTTGATACACACACACACACACACACACACACACACACACACACACACACACATTGAGTTGCCCATGCTCACACAAACAACATGATCACACCTTTGTGAACTACATTTCTCACTTACACTATAAACACTTATAGATATGATATATAGAGCTGAAACTAATGGAAACACACACACACACACACACATACGGTATCATGTTAGACACTCTCCTAAAGCTGACTTTATGGTGTGTGTATAGTCTGCCTGAAGCACACGTACACACAGCTCCTTTTGTTCTGAGTCCTATTAGTCACGGACTACAAACGCAAAGTGTAACATTGGCTGCCCCAGTACCCTGATTTTTCAAATTCACTAGGGAAGCCTGACGCACTCACACACACATGCGCACACAAAGTCACCCACCTGAGGCAACCTCAGGTTGTTCAAAATGTACAGCGCAGTCTGAAGAGTCACTAGGTAAAACAAAAGAAAGCAAAGGAAAAAACAGCAGCAGCATGTTTGCATAATCCAGCAAAGGAGCATGTTTGTGATATAAAATTTGAAAATTCTATTTCAGCTCAAATATGTCCTGAAATATTTTGATTTTATTTTTGTTTACAGTGAAATTTTAATTTTATGTTGTGCTTTTGCAAGCAGCAGCTGCAATATTCACCAATTACAAAGAAATACTGGCAACTAACAGCTAAGAACAGGGAGAAAGCATATGAGAAACGTGTCAATAAATTCAGAGCAAAGCCAATACAATGAAGTACCTGGGTCAATAGCTGGAGAAAATCTTCACAAGGCACATTTGCAGATATTCAGACCAGCTTATTTGGTTTTTTGACATGAAACTCATCCAGATAGAGAAACTGTGCAAACCTAAAAACACACACATAGACACTTGTCCTGTCTGTCCAGCAAACAGTGCACACACCTAACTAAATCAGTTCCACTGGAGACACACAACTCATGCACACATGCTGGGTTACTTCAGCTGGCTTTGACAAAAACAACAACAGCTCTTTGACTCATGAGGCTTAAACCATCAAAACCTAAAGGTTAGGGTTCAGTAATACAAGATGTGTTGTGGCAGTCCAGTATTTCTAAAATACCTCCACTCCACTAGTCCAAAACACATCACTGCAAAACCTCTCCATATACTTGCTCCAAGATTCTTTTAGATTTAAGTGAGCAAAGGAAAAGAAACACAGAGAGATGTCTAATCACTGATTCATTTTGTATGGACAAAGCTGATCACACATCCAAGAAAACAAAGTCACTGTCTGACCCTCACAGAAGAGGAGGATTCAAACGATAAAGCAGCTGCAGGCCACTCCAACACAGGTGCCATGATAACACAGTGTGTTTCTTCATGATAAGAATTCTATGGGTGACATCTTGTTCACAGTGCAGATGTGAAATATGTGCCAAGATAACTCCAGCAGTGCTACAGTGAGGCTGTAAAAACACAGGCTCAAACATCTCATCGTGTGAACTGTGAATGTCTAAATATGGGCATAAACCCCACATGATGAAACATAGTGTGGGGCCAGCTTAAGCATTTCCCCCCATATAATCACCAAAGCTGCAAATATTACTGCCAGATCACATATGGATTTTTCATAAAGTCTTTATGTGTTTGATGCAGATGACCATTTTACTGCCAAAGCTGTGAAGTCTATAAGGCTTGAGGCAGGTCAGGAGGCATTGGCACATCAATAATTCATATGTATGCGTTATAATAGAGACGCTAATGTGTGTGCAACCAAACAAAACCTGAAAGACCAAGTTCTTGTTTTCAAATTTCAACCTCCATTTATTTGAACCAAAAGAGATCAGGGTTAAATCCACTAAACTTAAATACAAAAATAAGGGACTCAATTTTAAATCAATGTTTTAGTACAATTTACACATACATCCAAGTGCTGTGGGGCAAGATGACAGCATTGTGGAAATGACAATACTTTCTGATATGGCAAAAGAGGAGCTTGGTCAAGCCAAGATGCTTTGTTTAGGCAACTGAGTAGCCAGCTGGGACTGTAGGAGGTCTATGAATTAGTGACTTGGATGTGTTGTGGTCTGTCCCGGACTTATAGCTAACAGTAAAAAAATAGAAGGGAGACTTTTGAGAGTCATCCCGAATCATATCTTACACCCCCCCCCTATCTCTCCCAGTCTCACCGTCTGGTCTGCTGCAGCAGGCACGCTATGCAGAGAAGGGGCCAATCCCATTATCCCGAGAAATCAAACAGAAATCAAACCGAGTCGTGTGCGCTATGTGGGGGTTATAAAGGTGATTTCGCTTTTCGGGGTAATGGACTTATTAGAAATCGTGAGTCCCACTCAGCACGAATTCTAATCTGGCGGGGCGTTGCCCGTTTATACGTCCGCTCGCAAATTTCTCAGCATTCTGCATTTTTGATGTAAATTCCACAGTGTGCCTGTGGTTCAACCAGCCCGGGTCCATCCGAGACAGCCAGTCTTAAACCAACAGGTCCTTATGCATGTCTGCGAGTTTGTGTGCTTGTGTGCGAGTACATTTGTGTGTGCGCAAAAGTATGCGTCCGTGCGCCTCGGTGACAGGAGGCAGGGAGAGGGGTGGAGGAGACTATATCAAACGGAATCCCTGATCACTCCTTTCCCCCGTTAACCAAAGACAGCTCTTTGAGAATTCCACTGGCGTCCACTCGCCGCCTCTCTCGGATCATGTCCTCTAGGCTACGAAAGACCAGCGTGTGCACTCCACTGCCGGTCAGATGGACTTTGAGGAAGTACTGCTGCTCTGCTGAGTGTGCCTCTCCCCCGGCTTTGAACTCCCTTTTCCCAAAGCGGCACCAAGCGGCGAAACTTTCCGAATTGGTCCAGCAAATCTCCTCACTTCTCAGGCCCAGATGTCCTACTGCGTTCTGCATCACCAGGTCGGGTGGAAGTGGTCGAAATCGATACCGATTGTTGACTATTCTCCCGAGTCGACCGTTGCTGATCTCAACCAAGCTGTCCTTGCGGATTTCGCCCTTGTGCAGATGAATGACCTGGTCGTCGTGATAGTAGATCGCCCAGTGCGGTGTTTGCGCGGCGGCCACCAGTTCCAGTAGGTCCCCAGGTTTGCACATAGTCAGCAAAGTTTTGGCCGAGTACACGTTCAAGTCCTCGTTTTCCCGAAGCTTGGAGAAGATGCATTCCTGGGAGCAGAATGCTGAGTACTCCACCTCGCTGACTGAGAAGGGTCCCTCCTCGGTCGGGCTGTGGTCTTTGGTGAAGCCGCAGTCGGACGGAGTGCGGTCGTCCACCTCCTCCTCTTCGTCAGAGAAGAAGTAGGCGACGCCGACCCGAAGCTCGTCCTTCTCCAGTCCGGACGGATCCCCCGTCGGCAGTTCGCTGTAGTTGAGGTGGGTGATCCGGTCCAGTTGATTTCCCATCAATGACCTGGCAAGGCAGAGGCATGGACTACGGTGTCTGAGAGAGAAAGGGAAAGCATGAAAAAGACAGAGGGGTGTCAGTAAGCAAATGCACACCTCTCACAAAACAACACCGTTACGCACAAACACTACACTGCATTAAATTCTTGTTCTCACTATTGTAAGAAAACACCTCTCAGCAGTCACCTACACAGAGGGGCAAGAGCTCTGTCGTATTATTGAACCGCAAGTGCACACTAGCACAATCAATGATCCTCTGTCCCTTGCTCCCTTCACACTCATTTGTTAATCATTAAATCCAGTGGAATGTGAGAAAGCTTGGGAATCACGAACAAACGAAGCAAGGAAAAAGAAAAACAGTATGGGGCTGGCAACTGTTGCGTAATTTTTTTCCACCTCACATAAAGGCCAAGTGCCTTTACGCACAGCAAAACAAAGCAGGGAAAAAGAGGATACCTGTGCGCTCCCAGGGCAGATGGTTAGATATCCTTGTGGTCCATTAGTGCAGAGGGCTGCTCAGTCCTCTGCTCAACCCCAGAGTGTTTTTTCTCTCTCTTCTCACACTTATCCCTCAGTTTTGGCACCGTGCACCGGGTGCTCCGGTTGTAGAGCGAACTCGTACTTCGCTCCACTCGGCACCAGCTCTTTTTAAGTACCAAGGAGAGCTCCGCCTCGGCTGCCGCGCTCCGCCTTCAATGTGTTTTACTGGAGTTTTGTCCACTGGTCTATTATCGCCGAACCAATGGGAACCGCAGATGAATACACCAGTAAGTCAGATGATCCAATCAGGTGAGCTCAGGGCGGCTGGCGGCGATAGACTGCTGTTACCGTGGCATGGTTTTTTGTTGTCAGAGCTGTGGAATTCTCCACATGATCAGCGGAGTCCCTACACAAGCTCAAGGCAACCGTCACACGTAAGATCCCGTATATCTCACAACAAGCTTATAAAAGTAGAGCTTTTAGGCGCTATTAACAGTTTTTCTATTTCAAACATTCACAACTGCAGAATATAAAAACAATGTACTGTCACCTTGTTGAATACACGATAGATTCTGTCCTTAAGTCCCCATGTGTGACTTGTAAATCGTTCCTTCACCAGCTTCACGATCCAATGAATGCATTCACTCATATTTGACAGGGTGTGTGCGCCTGGTGGAGGGCGGGGATGGCTGCAGGTGTGTGTTCGATTGCAAGAAAGGAACAAAACAAAGAAGTCTACAGGGACATAAACACCAGGTCTATAATATTTTAGATTGCAGTTATGTTCTGTTGAGGAACAAAAACTGTGGCTGAAATAAATATCAAATTTCAGCCTGACTCACTTTCGCATGCATAATATATTTTATACTTATTGTGCTTGCAAGATTAAAATGAGTGCATTTATGTCATCTCCACTCTGCAGTGATGTCTCTCTTTTCGTCCCCGCTGCCCAGAACAGATAGCCATCTTAAATCAGACCCCTCTCCATAGAGATAATGTTTTCTCTGTATACCTTTGCCTTGTGAATCTGTTCATCTTTTTTTTTTTTTTTTTTTTTTTTTTTTTACTGGCAGCATCTGGAGAGCTGCGGAGACTTGCTCTCTTTTTCTTCTCCCAGATGGTTGGAGATAGCAGCTCTCTGGCTCCTGACACATAGCGGTCTCCTGTCTTTGTTTCCACTGGTGACAGGCAGAGTGAGTGGGCACTTTTTCATTAAGTAAGATGTGATTCTACTTATTTACACACCCACACGCATAAAGGACAAATACACACGATCACCCATGCAGCTGCTTGTGTATCCCCCAATGTATCTAGACATCCATGTGAGAACAGGAGTGCATGTATCTGATTGATTGCTTTTTACTCCAGTGAAGCTGCAAACAGGGCTGTGTAATTCATTTATGATGTATGCTGCCCTTTGTCTGTATCCATGTACTTTAACTCCAACTGAGGGTGAGAGAAACACACTAGGTGATAAATAAGATTTTTTTCATGAGCAGCTTATCCTCCTCACACACACAAATACACGCGCACACACACACACATACACACACTAAGTCATGGGACCACCAGTAATGGCTTTGGCTGCAGCTCCTCCTGCATGTGGTCCTGCCACCTGTAATCTACAATGAGCAGAAATGAGTTTTCTTTGTACACACCGACTTCCTTGGACATGCACATTTCCTTTTTCTTTTCCTCTTTGGTTGGCTCAACTCATACATATTATTTTTTACACACCTAATCATATATGCAGCTGGTGTAATAATAAGGCAGGTTGCAGACAGTACTGGAATAACTACTGAGACAGGGTGATATTTCACAACCCCAATAATTGGATACGTCTCTATTCCCTAATTACTAACTAAATCATACACGCTGCAGTGCAATTCTATGCAGATAGAATAGTCTGAAGCACACACACTCACACACATATTCAGCTGTCCGCAAATTTACCCCCAAATGGATTCAAACATCAATCTTTCTGTCTTACGTGTGGCCGATGAACTGATTCACAAACATGAAAAACTGCACTTGTGTTTCTTGTACATACAACAGCGTGGCAACCTCATGCCTGTCAGACTCTCACACCTCTGCACACACTCACACATGCTGACAATAGTTTTATGAACAGAGAG
Source organism: Melanotaenia boesemani (assembly GCF_017639745.1). Taxonomy (NCBI): domain Eukaryota; kingdom Metazoa; phylum Chordata; class Actinopteri; order Atheriniformes; family Melanotaeniidae; genus Melanotaenia; species Melanotaenia boesemani. The sequence continues at coordinate 13,069,018 of NC_055703.1, forward strand.
GGTGTTAGAGCTTGGGGTATATAAAGGGTGTGTATTTTGAGAAAATGCAGCACCACATCTAGTCATAAACCCTTGAGGCAGAAGAGGTGTTTGTGCACACGTAGAGCTGCTTTGATGGGGTGTAGAATAGAACAGAGAGGAAGCATTTTCTGCTTTCAGTGTGTGGGATAGAGCTGATGATAGTACTAACAAAAACAAACAAACAAACAAACATGGCATGTTAGCCTTTTAAAGTCCTGCATCACCTACATGCTGTATATCTTTTGTGTCTTGGAAGCATTGTAGGATCTTATCTCCTAAATCACCAGATCTTAAAAAAAAATCCCCTTTTTCAGATTTCTTTATTGTACAAAAACACCAAAATAGCAGTATGGCTCATTTGTTTGTGATATTCTGTTGATCCCCACAGGGAAAACAATCGTTAGCTTGTATCTTTCCGAGGAGGTCAAAGAGCAGGATTAGCCACAGAGGAGTGGTGGGTAAAAATATTAGTGTACTTGGCTGCAGGGATTTTATAGCTGTTGGAAACAATTGCTATCTGTAAGAAGCCAGTATTTCTTATCTTGTTGACGAAGATCCAAAGAAAATAAGCAAAAGTGCCAGGCAGTGTTTCTACAAAGGTGGCAACTGCATGAGAAAAAGTGTTTTGTGACAGTGACACGTGAAGCGCTTGCTGGCTAACTAGGGTCACATGCATTTATAACTGGGATGATTGATGCTGCTGTTTATTTGTGTAGCAGCTGAAGCCTCCAAGAGTTTGGTTGCTATGGTTTTCAGTTGTGATGGAATTATAAGAGATTGGTCATTATTTTGCTCAGATGCAGAACAAAATATTAATTGTTGTTTTGGAGCATGTGTGTGAAAAAGATGCCACTCATGTGGGGAAATAATATATTAAAGCAGTCATGTCCTCTACCATATCCTTTGTGACTATAGGTGCGTAGGTGTTGCAGATGGCAACCTCCAGCTCATCATCATATCTATAACCATATGAAGAATTTCCTCTGGGGTGTTATCGCTCAAATAAAGCAAGCTTTATATCAAAGTGGGAAGAGGGGATCAACGGAGCTTAGTCTTGTTAAACTGTAAAAAAGAAGTAGTGATCAAAGAAAAATCAGCAGAGGCACGATTACAGCAGGTTACATGAAGGAAAATGACACATTTTAAAACATTTATTGAATTACAGCATGTTAGTAGAAAAATAGTTCCCCTAAATCCTACACTTATGGCAAAAAGTACTAACTTAATGTACTGATTTATGACCACAGACACATTTTTTTTCTTTTATTTCTGTGACACCAGACACAAAACAAACAAACCTTTCATGAAATACCCCACAAAATGACTGCTGCCTCATATCTAAGAGGGAACAAAGTGCACATTTGAAAGATGCAGGAGTTGGGGGATGGAGCTACACCTCCTGACTGTCAACGCAAACAACAGAGTTTGACTCCTGCTCCAACCCTCATGTAATAAAGTGACTTTAGTTACTTCAGGATTCAGTTATTGTGTCAATGAAAATGATTTCAACTGCTTGATTAAGGCCAGTTATTGAAAACTACATGATTCAGGTTAGGAAAACATGATGGTTTGTGTTGAAACACATTAATGTTGATGCAATATGTTTATGTATCCTTTTTCTGGATCACTGGCTGCTGTACATGGCCACTTTACCTCAACCCACAAAATGTGTTTTTCTCACAAACCACACATTTTACTGAAAGCTATTCATTTGAAATTCAAGCCGAGTAGTTTAAATAACAAATTAAAAAAATGTAGTATTCTTGTTGACTGGCATTAATACAAAGTCTTTTGCTTTGACTGCTTTATGTTTTTGGTTTAGTGTGTTCCAGTGATTCCAGCAAAGGTAGCCAAAGCTGAAGAACACCCACTTTATATCCTGATGAGACTCATTTCTTCTCAACAGCATCCTGCTCCATAATTTAGATGAGGTAAGGACCTTTATCAAAAGCTCAGAGTGCTGAATTACTTCTCAATATGGTGAGTTATTGATGAACAGTTTGTTAAACTTTCCACTTAAAAAGCATTTACTAAATCTTGTTCTGATGAATCCTGAGAAATCTAATTAGCAGAGCTGCATTTCTGCATTTTGAAAGATGTGGATCATGTTTTGATTGAATGTTTGTTCTTTTTTTTTTTTTTAATAATTCATTTTCCATATTGCTTATTCCAATTCAGGGTCCCGGGTGGCTAAAGCCTATTTCAGCAATTAGCAGGCAAAAGGTAGGATACACGCTGGACAGGTTGCCAGTCTATTGCAGGGTCATGTTTTTTTCAGCCCTTTCTAAATCTCAAGAACTAACAAAGCATAAGAAATTGCTTTAATTTAGTGTAAGCTTAAATTAATCTATCATCCATCAATGAATTTGCTCAACTATCACACTTTTCTGAATATTGCAGTGTCAGGCTGTAGTACAGAAGCAATATTGCTTTTTTTATTTCATCTCTTTAAAACTGATCATAAACTTGGGAGGATGCTGACTCTTTGCCTGGGACATGCAGGTTTTAACATAAAATTGTGAGTGTAGCCATTAAGTAAATATCAAACACTTTGCAGCAATCAGCTGAAAAAGATCAAAAGTCTATTGGAGGTAGAGTATAACCACTTAAAAGGTTTTTATTAGTAGCATCAGCCACTGATGTACAGATAAAATTCTGGGCTCTTAGAGTCTTCACATTGGGATTATTTAACCTTATGAACTTAATTTACACTTTACAAATGAAAATTTCACGTGGTTATGATGTCTTCTCTAACATTGCTCTATTTTCTGGAGGCAAATACTTTTAGGAAAATCTCAGCGGCTAGACCACACCCTAACACTCTTCATCCTCTCATCTGTAAAGGCCCACCTGCACTGCACACCTGTTTGTTCTTATTTTGTACCTCTTCCTGCCTTCCTTCTTTTTCTGTTTATCCTCTGGCTCTCCATTCTTTCTTATAATTGGGATTCTGCAAGCTCAGGAGCAGCTGCTGACTCCCAGTAAAGGCTTCCTCACACTGTAGCCATTAACCTCAGTTCCCATCAACATAATGAATAAAATATGTTAATTAAATTTCTGTGCAAAGCTCTTCAATGGTGTGAGAGGCCTGAGAGTACAGTGGAAGAAAAAGTAGCATCACGGTGTCGACTATCAAAGTTCAATCATTGTATTTAGTCTATCTGACAAAATGTACAGGTGGCAAATCTTTCGATGTTTCATACAGAGAGTATATTTTCTGAACAAGAAGATAAAGGAGATATATTGGACTAGAGCCAGAGTTAACTTTGTAAAACAAAGCTAATTTCAGCCTAAGCTGTTTGTTTACCAGCATGTCACCTTCAGGCAAAGCATAGGACATCGCTCAACAAATGTCAGTCACAAATATCAGTCACAGCTTGATCCCATCAGTTGTCACATTACATTTATCAAAGGCTCAGAGGTAGTAATATGTGTCCCTACTTAAAGTGGGACAGGGCTTAGTGGAATTGATTTATGTGCCCACCTCACCAACCTGTATTTCACAATCCAGGGCAGCTGCAGCTGCATTTGAGGAGTTAAAGTGATCATCCTTCAGTTGGAAGGTCGCTTGTTGCTGAATCAATCCCAAAATTCCCCAGTTCAGATGTCAAAAATAATCGAGAAGTCACTCCCAATGTGTTCCTCTCTTGTAAGACTGGATGAATCTTGTGTGTTACAATTGAGATTTTACAACAATATCTTCTAGTCTAGCTCCCTCTTGTTGCTGTTTTTCTCTGTATCAGCTGCCTTCATTTTGAATTTAATAAGAACTTGAACAGTAGCCCATATTATTACACAAATAATCCGATAGAAGAAATTCCTGCTGGAAGTTAATTAAGTTGCCCAGCATGTGAATTATGCCATACATAGAGGATGTTTGGATTCATGTCCAAGCATATTTTTTTCCCAAGCAATTGAGAAATGATGGATGTTGCTGCACATGAAAGTGCCAAGAGTTTGGGTCTTGGTCTGGAGAATTCAAAACTATGATACTATAAAGTTGCTGTTTTTATTTTAGTTATAACAGAGAAATGCAGTAATGTATAAACAGTCAAGTCCTTTACTGGCGTAAAGACCCTAGTTCACTTCCAGACAGTCACATATGGCATCAATCTGGCCCAAGACATCTTGCTATTCAGCAAGAGAACAAATTTGGAATAATTTGGTCTCTAAATGTCCCTTTTGCCAATTCGAAAGGATTGAATTGGCAAAAATGCGTCTGTTAAATGCCAGTTCCAGAAACCCCCCCCCCCATGATTCTCCAAACCCAGCCAGTGCTGCTATTGTGATATATAACAACTTGATTTGTTGAACCGTGGCTAGCTCTGTGGAAAAATGTCCACATAAAACATCTTCTTGATTGTAATGCTTTACTGTCTGGAAGAAATATTAATTTTCAAATGTTATCTTTAAAACACAACTTAATTAAGTTTAAAAGACAATAAATGTGATCTTTTAAGATCAAAAATTGTATTCCTTTGTTTTTAGCCGAGAAAAAAGATCTTCAAGTCCTCCAGAAAAGTTATGGGGAATTCTGTTGCAATATTTCAGGTGTGTCAGCCTCTCCCCACATACTAATACTGATATTATTATTCTTTACTTGTTTCCTGTTGATTTGTCTCATACTTCTTCAGATGCACATTTGTGTTCCTGTTTGTGTGTTGGCAGGTTTAATGTGTGTGTGCCATGTGTTTTCTTCTGGCTCTATCTGTCTCCCATAAAAAAGCAGGTATTCCATCAGGTCTTATCAGCTCTGCTCAGACTGAGGACCGTGACTAATTCACGAGGCCCTCGTCAGACACATCTGAAGCCCATCGATGTGGCCATGAATGTTAACTTCTGCAGATTCAACTCCTCTGCACCTTCGAGGCATTTCTGCTACAGCCTTTCTGCTCTGAAAAGACTTGTACCTTTCACAGACTTGTATGTGCAGGAAAAGTCAGATTTGCTGAATTCTATCTTTTCTGTCCTGAACTCAAAGAGTTGAATTATGTGATTGAGTGTACTGCAGTTAACAAAATCTCTGAATGAAAGCCCAATATGCTGAGTTAACAGAAGCTTGTAGCTCTATAAACTGTGCAGTGGCATGAATCACATATAACTCTGCTTTTGAAATGTCATTATTAAACTTTTGCAAGTGCAACCTTTAATTATTAATTTTGTAGCCAATATTTGCCCCCTTAGATTCCTTTATCTTCTTTTTTATGAATGAATGAAGCTGACGTTATTGTAATTGTTATAATAAAGTCCAGTTTTCCTTTTAGTTACAAGCAGGTGTTACTCTGTTGCATTGACACTTCTACTAAGTCTAACAGGTTTATTACGGCTGGCATAAACTTCTCAGTGAACGTACCCTTGTAGCGCTTTATAAAACAGTAATATAACATGTGTTAAGCTCCGCTTCTCAGACTCAGATCCTTAAAGTAACTTGGTACCAAATCTGGACTTGTCAGTATCATTAGGCACTGAATGTCCTCCAATACCAGAGCTGCTGGTGTCAGATCATTAGGTTTTATTTAGGTCTGTGTTTGTATCCTTTGCTCCCCAGTCACAACCATGGACAAACTTTCTAATGTGCTGGCTAAATCTTCTCCACAAAAAAATGTACAAATTTAACATTTTATAATTCTGCTTTAGCAGAGCAACTGCTGTCATAGTGCAACCTGCTGATAAGGTTTTCATGCCCTGACCTCATCGCGTTAAGGTTACGGTTAGCAGCCACAGTTTGATCAGTGGATAAAAAAAGTCATAAACCAAAATCCACCTTATTATTCATCACTATGAGAAAAAAGATCCAGATAAAACTGCACCATTTGCAGTTTTATCTGGATTTTTTTTCTTGCTTCTGATTTTTATTTTTTTTAACTGTACCGAGGCAATGCCTACAGTGTTATGCACACACACAGTTGGTTCACTAATCTCTGTCTGTTTAATTATTTGTCATAATATAATTAAAGTGCCTTGCACACATTTAATCCTTGCATTAACTGTATCACCTGAAATTTGTGCGGTTTTAAATTCAAGGTTCACAATGCAGACAATAAAGTCATTGTCTTAAAAACAAGTGTGTATGCTTCATGACTAGATATGACTAGATTTATCTCCTAATATACATAGAACCCAACTTCCAAAACAGTCGGGATGCTGAGTAAAATGTAAATAAAAACAAATGCTGTCATCATTAGTACTATTTTTATTTGGAGGGCAGCAACACATTTAAAAAAAGGGGTTGAAAAAGGGTGATATTTTACCACTGTGTAGCATCTCTCTCAGTTAAAAACTGTTTCTGAGTGTCTGAGAAGTGAAGAGAACAGTTGCTGAAGTTTTAGCAGACAAATGCCGTCCCATTCTTGTTTGATGCAGAATTCTAGATACTCAACCGTCCTGGGTTTTCATTGTAGAATTTATCATTTCATTGTGCTACAAATAATTCACTTGATGAAAGGACTGGACTGAAGGAAGGAACCCAGACTCTTCTCATGTGATGTTATGCTGTTGTGATGGATGTAGTATAAGGTTTAGCATTGTCTTTCTGAAATATGCAAGACCCTCCCTGAAAGAGACATTGTCTGGATGGGAGAACAAGTTCTAAAACCTCTGTGTACTTTTCAGTCTTGATGGTACCTTAACAGATGTATAAGCAGCCCACTCCATAGGCACTCAAACAACCCCAGATGTGCAAGAACTTGACTTGTACATTTATGGATTTAATTCATGTGAATTATCTGAGGTATTGTTTCAAAGTATTTTGGCATGACGCCCTGGCCTGCTTAAATGAAAGTAAGCAGACAAGGCTATCACCTCATCCCCCTCTATTCTCTCTCCCTACAGTATCTCTCTCTGGTTGTTGTAGTCCATTGGTATTCAGGGTAATGTTGGCTGGTGTTTGCAAGTGAAGGATAAAGCTGTAATCAGTGCCAATGAAGCAGCTCTTGTCCCAAAGCACAAATGTGCCAACATCAGCAGCACCACCAGGCTATGCGTATCAGTGTGTGTATGTGAATATGTGTGTGAGTGAGGCAGCTGTATCAGAGAGGCCTGACAGAGGTCATTTTCACGGACACAATTTTCTTTTTTTTTATTACTTTTTGTGTTTTTTTCCACTCAGTACAAGCTGTTCACTGTGATCACATCCACTGACATGCAGCACTTATTCTTTCACATTTTGATAAGGTCCTCATTCAGCTTTCTGTTATTCTTCTTAGACACATATATGTTAGCAACAAAGCATACATTTTATACTTGTACAGCATTGGACATGCTGACCGGATTTACATGGTCCTGATGCAACTGTTGTGAAATGTATTCTAGGATGAATATGTGGAACCAGATACATTTGTTTTTTCTTTTTAGCTCTACAGAAGCAAAGTATTCAAACAAGACTACAAGACAAAAAGCAGTACATCAGGAAATTAAAAATATATATTACCAAATATAATTAGAAATTCTATCATATATTACATTAATTAATTTATAAATGGCAGAATTCTTGAAAGGAAAGTTGAATACCTAACATATGGTGCCAAAGTGCCAATGAGCGCAGCAGTAAACCATCAAAAGCCTCAACAGGGTGTAGAATTGCTTAGAGGATAAGTGAGACTGCAGAATCCAGCTGGTAGCGCCTGTGTGTTTCAGTGTGTGTAAGCAAAGCTCACCCTGATAAATAAAGGTTAAAATAATTAACTCTCAGAGAACAGTGGCCTTAACTGTGATTATCCTCCTCCGCAGTTTCAACTAAACCACACTCATCAGCCTGTTGTCTCAGTACATTAGCGTTCATTACCCAGACTTTTTGCATTTAGTTCTGTTGCCTCTGTCAATAGAGGCCTCTAAAATCAAACAACTTGCCTCTGTCAAGTTGTTTGATTTTATCTGTTTAGTAACTAACTGGCTGAGTGGTGACTGTTTACTGAGAAGATTGTTCCAGATGATGGGTGAGTGATACTTCAAGGTGTGATACGGTCCTCTGATAGATAGTTTATCTATTTTAATCTATTGTTATTATTATTTTACCTTGTTAGTTATGGCCAAAAGGTTATGAAAACTGAAAACTGAGAGAATAAATAAATGAAAACTGGAAAGAAGTACAAAAAAAATTTAGTAGACGTCATTTTAGAAGTATTTAAGATGTAATATTAAGATCATTGGTATCTGCTTTGTGTATTTTCCGTAGCGTCTGTGCACATGCACCAGTCAAGACATCACATTTCATGTGAAAAAGGTCTGAGGGTTTATTTGTATCATGAAAATGCTACAGAAAGGTTCACTTATGGATACAAATGTGTTTTTAGGTTTCAAGGAGCCAAACGTTTGAGTCAGCAAGTGTTTTGGAGAATAACAGTAGATTTAAAAGCTGGGGTAGGCAGTAATTCTGTGCATCACTTACAAAATTACATAATAACCTTCCAGCATATTGTGTCCCTGAGAGGCAACAGACTTCTAGAGACCCTCTTGTTTTTGTTTTCAGGCTTTTGAAAATGGAGCCAAGGTCTTCTTGAAATAGAGGGAGGTTTCCATTTTTTCTTTTACAAATACAGATGCAAATGGTCAGATGATGGACAGCAGGATTCAAACCTTATAATATTCCTACTATGTTAAGTTCTACAAGCATACTGTTCCATTTCCTGAAAGTATACCTTTATTTTTCTGTTTAATCAAAATATAATGTAGTGGGAGGTTACGCCGGCCCTTGGCATTAGCCGTAAACTGTATGTGGCTGACTAATATGCCGCTCGCTGCAGGGGGCGCCGCTGTGAGCCATCAATAAAACAAAAAAAAGATCAATTAATTAAATTAACTAGACTAAATAATAGCAAACTGTAGCAAAGGCCCACAGGTGCTGCTGTGGCTAATTCAGTTTCACATCAAGGCGACGTGTGAACATACTTCATCTCATGGCAGGGACTCAGGATAAAAGATTGGAGCTGCTGGAAGAAAACTGTGTTTGTGTATTTATTTTGGATTCTTCAGCATTTATATTTTCCAAATGCCTGTTTACTTTTTAACATTCATGAGTTTTTATATTTGGGTTTTATTTTTGAATAAGGGATGATACTGTTGATTTTATGATGGCATGCTTTGCAAATGGTTGTTTTTATTGAAAGCAGCCAAAACACACAAGCCATCTTCACAGCTCCTCATGGTTGTTTTTATTGACTTACTTTGAATTTGATTGTTAAGACAGGCACAGCAGGGAAGTGTCAGTCATTATTATGCACCACATTGCTTTTCCCCCCTTTTTTATATCAGGTATTTGCATGCTTTGCACTTCTTGCTTTCCATTACCAAGCACAATAGAGATGATGGTTTATAGAATCCCAGATATAGAAGGTTGCATGAAATGTTAATAAAAAATATTTAAAGAGCTTTTAAACTTATATTCACAATAATATAAAAAGCATTAAAATGTTGAAATAGCAAAATGTAACTATTTCTTGAAAAAAATTGCACAAATTTTGCACAGAAGCAACAAATGACTGGAAAAGTTAGTGGTTCTAAAAAGAAACTGCTGGAGAAAATGTTAATAATTAGGTTAGTTGGCAACAGGTCAGTAACACAACTGACTATAAAAGAGCACCTTCAAGCAGAGTATCTCATAAGTAAAGCTGGACTGAAGTTTAGCAATCTGAGCTGAGCTACAAATTGTTCCGCAGTGTCAAAATAATGGTCCTCAATGACAACTTTTGAAGACTTTGAAACTTCTAAAATTAATAGAATCTACTTTCATCAAAAGATACAGAAAATCTGGAGGCATACACAATGGACATGACTGAAAATCAGTATTAAATGTTGGTGATTTTGAGCCCTAAGACATCATTACATTAAAGACAAACATGTTTCTATTATGGAAACAACCATCCACACACTCGGGTTGAAGATCTGTATACAAAGAAGAAGCCACATAAGAACTTGAGACAGAAACAGTGCTGTCTTCTATGAGCCACAGATAATTTAAAATGAGCTGAGGCAAACAGGAAACTGTTATGTGGTCAAAATCAACATTAGAAATTGTTGTTGGGAATCATGGATGCTGCTTCCTCCTGACTAAAGGACAATGGAACAATTCAGCTTGTTACTATTGCTTAGCTAAAGAAGTCTTTCATCTCTGACGGTATTTGAGTGTATTAGTACCTATGGAAGGTTCATCTTCAACATCTGGAAAGAATCCATCAATAATAAAAGGTATATGCGGGTTTTACATCATTATATGTTTGTATTCAAATTATGTGGAATGATTCAGAGAAGGTCTTGCATATTTCAGCAAGACAATATTAAATCCCATACTTCATCTATTACAATAGCAAGGCTTTTTATAGCAGAAGAATCCCGGTGCTGGACTGGCCTGCCTGCAGCAAAGACCTTTCACTAGCTGAAATAATTTAGCCCATAATGAAATGCAAGATATGACAAAGAAGACCCAGGACTGTTGAGCAGCTAGAATCCTGTATCAGCCAAGAGTGGCACAATATTCCTCTCCCAAACGGCCATCAAATGGTCCTCTCAGTTCCCAGAAGTTAATATATTCTTATCAAAGTAAGAAAATGTGCTACTCAGTGGTAAACATGACCCTGTCCCAGTGTAACAGGCATATCACAATATGTGATATATTTTCTATAGTGAGGGATATATATATATATATATATATATATATATATATATATATATATATATATATATATATATTGTTTTGGACTGGGGGTTAATAAATTGTCTCTTATTTGTACTTTTATCATGTACTTATCAAGAGATGTGAACATGAACAGGCTGTATTTAAAGGATGAACAATCATTTAATGAATGGCATTTCAGTGTACTTGTAATGACTAAATTGTTATTGCATGTACATGAAGTGTCCAAGTCTCCCTGAAAAACATTTGTACCACTCCTCCTACATTGCTTTATACTAAGGGGTTTTCTGCACTGCCACAGTTCTCCTTGGACTACGGCACCTAGGTAAGCAAAAGTGTTATCTCTTCCAAAGTTAATTTAATTTACTTGGGTGCTGTGTATTTACCTGTGCTGATTATACATCTCCTGCACAAGGACGTTGAATTTCACTCGGAAGAGGTTTTTGTGGTTGATGTGACTGCTTTCATCAAGAAACACAGAATGCACAGCTTTAGCAGAGGAGTGCACATGGTGGTGATAAGATCCGTGCCTGATGCTCGCCCCAACTCACTGAAACCAGATTTCCAACAATTCCAACCTTGTACTACTGTTCTTTGTCTCTGGACTGAAACAATCACAGCTGCAGAACATCTCCCCCTTTGATTTAAAAGTTGTGCTTTGATTCTGACTAACAGATGTAGTTCCACAATTAGCCAGACAAACTGTGACTAACTTGCAACAATAGCGTTAACCTTGTTGAGTTTGTCCTAAAAAATGTTTCAGTTCTTTCCAAAAGGTTATGGAGGAAAGACCAGAAGTATTAGCATATCTATTCCCTGTGATTATGACTGCATGGGAGAACTGTTTCTCCTGTGTGGGGGTTGAATCAGCATGTGACTTCCTCCTGTGTGGCCTGTTTTTTTTTTTGTTTTTTTTCCCTGACATGCCAGCCTAATCTGCTATCAAACAACCTTGGAGACCTTTGCCTTTTACAGTGGGTGCCAAGCCCTGATTAGTGTGACAAGCATGTGGAAGACAATACTGCTTGATGTAGAGGGTTCAGACTAGGGACAAGGTGGAGCATTATGGATTGCAGCACCTTCAGACACAAACACACATGTTCATGTTTTCACACACAAGCACACAACGATAAAGTAAACACACAACAAGTTTTGGAAATTACCAATATTTCACTGTGGTAAAGTTGTGACAGCTTATGTTAACTCAGCCTCAGACCCCCTAGTGGCTCCAATAATATGTCACCGAGCACACACTAATGAAAGTCCTGTTTCACAGCTAATGAGGCAGTAAATTTGGGAGCCAAACCTGTGTTGGCTCATGGTCCCTTCAGTCTTCATCATGTTTTTATGCTCAGCTTTATATTTAAGATGTGCATTTTTTAGTATTCAGTATGCACTCATTGAAAAATTGGGCACAGTCAGCTTCTACCATCTGCTCATTTTGGGAGCAACTGTAGCAGAAGTAAGATTTCTTTTACATTATATTTAGTGATTTGCAAAGATGTACCGTTTAACTAAAATAACTGGAATATAAGCAACAAAAGTAAATAAAAAACAAACCTGAAGGTCATATTTACAATATAAACTTTTGACTCAAGTGTTTGCAAATCATGTCAAACTCATGGGGGAGTCTATAGTCTAACAGATGAGGTTGAAATAAAAGAAAATTGCTTATTGTATCTAATGAGCTGCAGTATCTTGCTTCAGTTTGATATTAATGTTCCTCTGTGCCTCAAAGGTCAGTACTGTCAAAATGGTTTGCTACAGGTCAATGGTGCAGGTTTTAAATATCAAAGTTCACCAAATATGAACTTAATGTTAAACATTCACACTTACTTACTCTAAGCCTGCAAATGCACTATTTCCATTAAAATTTCACAGCTTGGATGCTGCTCCAGCTCAGCCTGTACTCTGCTGCTCTCCTTGCTGCCGCAGTTTCTTCTCTCACGTGCTAAATAATTGTCTGGCAGCTTTTTGAAGAGTCAGGGTTAATGTGTGATTGTAAAGGGGGTGGAGATGGAGTGGGGGTGAAATGATGATAATGACATCCATTTCATCAATAATGTACAGAGATTTTTCGTCGATGATAACCAATTTGTTAACTTGCATCTTTCAGTACCACAAAGAAAACCTCTCTATCTGCAAAAACATGATGCCTTGCTGGAGAAGGAACTCCCCCTCGGGTACTTAATCATGGCTACGTTTTTATGTATAGCAATAGTCCAACAAACGACCTTAAGATAAGGTAACACTCTGATTATGGTGTTTACTTGAGAGGCAGAAAGGAGGTTCATCTATTTTTACTTTTTCCAGCCTCCTTCTCTCCTCACTTCTCCATTCTCCTTCTTGTGACCTGGAAATCATTCACAGCAAGTAAATTGAAGGACATGGTGGTGGTTTAAGTCATGCTCTGAAGCAAGGTTGGCTTATTTTGTTGAATGTTTCTTACCTCGCTTCCTTTCTCCTCCTGTCTATCCTTGACTCCTCTGCTTGCGGCTCTGGTGGAAGGAAATAAAAATAGGAGTTGAGAGGAAGAATGGAGAGTATACAGTATGGAAAAGGGGAAGGTTATCCATTCACATTCCTGTTAAATAAATAAAAAAAAAAACGTATTCATGTTACAGCCTTTTATGCCATTGCAAAGGTTGTGATCATGCAAAGCCTTTAAAATATCCATATCCATCAAAACACATAACACTTTTTTTTCCTATAGCTATCTTGCTTTGCACTAATTTGAAATTGTGCTGCATTGGAGGGAAGTTTGCATTTGTAAACACATCAGTTCTGACCCCAAATGGTCTGGAAAAGAAGCAGTTGCCCTGTTTTGCTTTGCTATTAACATTAGCAGCTGATATTAACGATCAAAATGAAACTATCTACAATTTGTGTAGAAGTTCATTGTAATTTTTTGTGTTGAATAAAAAAAAAAACTAATTCAGTATTTGGTATTTACTTGACAGCTACCTTTCTGGGGATGACATAAAATACAGAAGATGGCCCTAATAATGAAGTTTTTTACATTGCATTAACAAACTTGACTTAAGTTCTACACTATGAAACCCATTCTCTGGTGTTATTTGTCCATGTTCCTTAGCTGGAAGCTGGGAATTCCAAATCCTTTTTGGAGTCAGCTCAAGGATTAAGGATTTGTCAACATAATAAAGTAAGTTGTCTCTGGGTAGGGAATTGCCGAAGTACTGTACATGTGAACAGAACAGGTTGGGGGTTCAGGGAAAGTCTCAGTTCGTTCAAATTTGACCCGACCAGCAATGAGCTTTGTAGGGTCTGCTGAGTCTTTTTAACCTCAAGACAAGTAGTAAAAAATAGACAAAAAAAGAAAGCATATTAATTTGGAAAAATCACAGCAACCTAATCCCAACAGCTATCAACTTAAGCTTTTGATCAAGGGGATAATTATATACCACAGTATCAGCTGAAGTTTGTGTCCACCAACACAGCACAACAAAAGATCTCTCTTTTTTTCATTGTAATGTGGCAGCTGGCACAACTGCCTAGGTTATTACTGTATTTTTAGTGCAAAGAGGGGCACAACAACAAAAAGAAGGGTACCTGTCATTTCCGTAATGGCAAAAAGCTCTGTCCCTCAGCCATCAGAGTTTGTTATGATCTACTTTTTCAACTTGCTGTGCCAGCTTGTGTGACCATGGAAACTACAAAGGGGGAAATTATGAAGCTTAGACAGGTAGGATCCAACATAGTTAAGCTGGTGCTGATGTTGAAACCTGCTGCTGCAGATTCAAAATACAGAGCACAGGATTCCCACGGCAGCTAGCAATTGGTTTTACTATGCCTGAAGAGAGTATCTGTTAGTTCACTTTACCTTCAGGTGCCCTATGACCCTGCACATGATCTCGACCTTTTCTGATACTGCAAACTTAATTTAAAATAATTAACAGCACTTGTTCACTATAATTATTTTCTTTGTGTCCATGGGAGATAACATTTTAATTTTCCTGTTAGTTTATTAGGATAATTACTGGTATATCTCTATTGCTTATTTGTGCGTCTCCCTTTCTCTTATCTTTGCTGTATATGAGAATTAAAATAGGAAAACTAGGGGAAAAAAGTGTCCTCCACCTGATGAGAGGCCGAATAATTAAATCAGAACAAAGAGTTAATAATTGTTCCAAGATTTGAGAGGACATTCAGTTTCTGTTTCATAATGGGGCTACAGAGAGCCTGTGACAAATTAGTGCAGCTGCTCTTTTGTGTTTCAGTGTTTTTGCTAATTAGAAAGTCAAAGAAGGTACTTGACAGAGAATGCTGTGGAAATGTTCTGTTCATCCGCAGAGAGGGGAAGGATACAGCCTGTATGCATTATGTTCAAACCCTCAGGTACTGGCTGGAACTGAGGTAGGGGAAAAAAATATAAGGTATTCTATATGTTGCCTTGAATATTTCATCCTGTGCCTTCCTAAAATGCATGGAAAGAACCAAACTGTTGGAAAAGAATTAAATAGTTCTGTAAATCCCTTTGCAGCGGCAAACAAAGCCTCCCGGTGACACCTGTGAAGAAAGATTATTGCTTGGTCACAACAACACAAATTCATTACTTGGTAAGACATGGGAATTAGATAATTAGGCAGCCGTGAGTTAATAAAGTGCAGGAATGTGATATAACTAATTTGCAACCAAGTCTCAACTATGCCTGGCTACAAGATACGATTTCTGTTGTTGACTGACAGCATCTGATGAGCTTTGTAGAGTCATTATCACACATGAAGCCTGGATAACTTCAATTTAATTTACTTTTATTTTCGTCTTTGGAACTGGAAGAACTAGAGACTATATGACAACAGTGGATGCAAGATAAATGTTGCCTTGGTAACAACCTGCAAATAAGCATCTTTATGGTTTATGTATATCTTAATACATACTGATCCGTTAATGCCGGCTATATTAAAGCCAAGATTACTAAACATTTGCAGTTGCCAGCTTATCAAGCAGCAAACTGGCCTTGATTAAATTTAATACAATTATTTGGTAATTATCTGGGAAATCTTTCCTCAAAGTGCTTGAATATCTAACAATAAACCATAATGCTCCAATAACACAATGTGATAAAAATGAAATGTTTCATTAAACAACCTCATGGAGAGGAAACAGAAACAAAATAATAGAGAGATGGTAAAAAGGGCCAGTAAACCAACCCTACAAATGTTGGTGGTGTAAACCATAAAGACATTAGCTTGTGCAGCTAAATATTCTGTCACTAAAAAGACTTTTTTTTTTTTTTTTTTTTTTTTTTGCAGCTTGTTTCATATTTACTGAGCAGCAAACTGTAAATGCAGCAGAGCAAGTTTTGGACTTATGAAATATCACAGCTTTCAGAGCCCAAGGACCTCGGGATATGGACGGACCAAAACAAAATTATACAGCAAATAAATTCTGCAGAAACCAGACGTTTAAGGGTGCATGCAAAAGTGTGTGTGAGCGCACACACACACACACACACAAATGGCAGCACATTTATTCATACTGAGCTTCTTTCTTATTACACTTTACTTGTACTGGTTACCACTATTATGCTATTTTAGTGTGTCAACCATATGCTTAAATCTAAACTTAGGTAGCTTCATTAACACATCTTTATCTTTTTTTTAAAAAATTGTTATGATGATGATGAGGAAGAATGTGCTTCAAGCTTCAAATAAACTCAAACATCCACATGAAAGAAGGTAAAAGGTCACATTAAAAGGTCCGGCCTTACTTTAGTTCTTGTACCACCAAACACTGATTACTACTTGGAAATATTTGTCTGAAGAAGTTTCACTGTGCAAACAGATGAAGGAAATAAAGGTCCTTCCAAATAAAGGAAACCAGCCAGATACGTCAAACAAAACCAAACTAAATGTCATCTGCTGCATGACTAAAGCTAATGTTGATGAACCTCCGAATTGATGCTGATTTTTTTAGAACTAATTTTAGAAAAGTTTAGTTAGTTTCCTAATTGTTAATCAATGTGTAACCTGATAGTTATGACTAGTTAGCACCAAACAAAGCATTACTGAAATTTGTTAACATTTTTAGGTAGACTTTTTCCGTAAAATCAAGTGTTGGTACTTCAAAAAGTGCTGAACGTCCCTTTCATTGATCATAAAGTGTAAACAAGATGCGATCATTTAATTAGTCACAGATCAGCATGCTTGGTTACTAAAGTAATAAGCCCTGCCCCAGGGTGAAGTCATGATACCACAAGTTTTTAAAAATACTGAATTTTTATTCAGTCAGAAAAGTGGGGGAATTAAGTTCAGTCAGTTTCCAGGTAACATTGGCTGGAAACCAACCAACCAACCTCTGAAAATGTAATTCTAATAAATAAACAAACAGATAGATAAAGTCAAATACCCCTGAGAAAATAAAAAAAGAGTCAAACCAGGTCACTTTGGATGAAAGTGTTGCATTGCACCAGCACCACATTAAAAGGTTGGGCTTATTTGAGCTGATCTAACGTATTTCTGAGAGGTCAGCTTGATGTGGTTCAATGAATGAAGTCGGTTTTCAGCATAATGAAGGACTAAGCCATTAAAATGAACTACACATCAATGGAAATGGAAATCCATCTGAAGTGTAAATGTGTTAAAAGTTAGTTTACTTTCTTCTTTTTTTTTTTAAACGGTGGAAATAAAGAGCCTAGACAAAAGCTTTTTTGTGTTAACAGTCTTCAGATCAGTTTCTGCAGATTTTGCTTGCAGAAAGTTAAATAATTCTGCTGATTTGATTAAAATGCATGTCTAGTCTATGGAAATTGCAGATAAATGGCATGTGAAATTTTTGTGTGGGCTTCTTCTTTGTCATTGCAGACCTTATACCTTTATACATTTACCTTAACTGTAACCATTTGGCATTTGACATGCCTAAAAGTTTTAAATAGTTAAAAAATGACACTAAAATGTTCCAGAAATTCGACTGATGTGTGTCAGCAAAACTGCAACCACTCTGCTGATTATGCAGAATTCTAGGAAAATATGTTGGGAAAGTTCCTGTATAACCAATAACTCGAGATTTACTACATGCCAGAAATGATTCAAAGAGGCTGCTGCCTTTACTGCAGCTCACAATGAGAGGGGCTGAAAAATATAGGTCAGATAACCAGGAAAAATGACTCCTCAGTCAGTTGGAGGTCAGACATGAACAGCCTGAATAGATTTTTATTCTAGACACAGGTACTGCCTGAGAGTCCCGCTTCCCAATCTCCCCTGAGCTTCATGCAGCCCATTAAAATGCTGAAGGCTGAATGCAGACACTCATGAACATGTGTATAGGCTTTCATTCTCACACACATTCAGGAACATACTCAGTCAGACCCTTCCCCAATTTTCAAAATCCTCTTCTCATTTTTTGGTAACTCTGCATATTTCTAACTAAAATATTTTCCCCATGATGAAATGACTGGAGGGATTTTTCTGTCCTCCATCTTGCACCCTTTTTGGAGAAAGAAATATAAATATTTCGCTCTCCTCTTTTTTTTTTTTTTTTTAATTTTCTTCCACTCATTCTCTTGTGGGACCTCATCCCACCTCTGAGTATTCAAGCCCACTCCTCCTTTCTCTTGACTTCTCTGTTTTTTTTTCTTTCTGTCAGTCTCATCAGTCTTTCTCACTTTCCAACCCCCTCATTCTTCATATTTTACACTCACTATTTCACATCTCCCCTCCTCTTCTTTTCCTCTTTTTTTCCTGTCTCTTGTCGGTGAATGCTGCCTCTCTCCTCACTGACATTTCTAGTCAATAATCTCAAGATTTAGCATGTGCTTTGAATCTAAAACTGCTTGCCATTTTCTGCAGTTTGGAGAGCTGTTTATTCTTCTTTCTCCACAGCTTCCTGTATTCATTGCTTGTCCCCCAATCTTCCCGCCTTCTTTTCATAAAGTAACTGGGTAACAATGTCCCTCTGTGTCCTTCAATTATTCGATATTTTTTTCTTCTTTCAGTTTGCCTTTCTTCTTCCTATCCCTCCCCCAACCTCTTTCCAGTGTGTTAGGAAGCATTTGTTAAATGTGTGAAACAGGATAAACTTGGCAGAGTAAGAATTCAATCAGTGAACGTAATAAAAGACGCATAAAAGGTGATTGGAGGCTGCCCCAGACAAAAGAAAGAAGAAGAAAAAGAAAAAAGCCAAACCTACAAACATAAGTGATA